>NC_092745.1:126845450-129314526 GCF_047496795.1 Chiloscyllium punctatum
GGGAGAGAAGGATCGGGTGGGGCGGGCAGTGGTCTTGGATGCGTGAGCATTGCTGCTTTCTCGCTACCACAGTGGTGCCCCCAGTTGGGGCAAGAATTGAAGGGAGGATGCAGGGAAGTGGGGCCAGCCCATCTACCAGCTACAAAGCTTCGAAATGCCATAGGTTTGTCTGATCACAGTCCCAATTCTCTGAATGACAACCAGTCTCAGAAACTAAATTGTCTATAATCGGCCGTAAACCGTATCTCCCACTCTCAAAAAGATGAGGAGTGTTGGACAGTCAAAAGAATGTTGGAGCACCAGAGTGCCTTAGTTTGACCCCAGCATTAATCTGTGGGGCACTGGAAGGGGAGAGGTTCACTTGGCATCTTAACCGGATTGACATCAGGAGCCTCTCGATGCTGACACTGGCTGCATCGAAGAGAAGATTGCATGAAACAGACTGTTCTGTTTCTCCTTTTGTAAAGTTATTGTTCAGCCCCTGACAGTGGGAAGAGGAGGGGGTGTTGTTTGGGAAGGTGCACAACCTCTCCTTTCTGCACGCAAGAGTGATATCTTTTGTCCAGAATGCCTTGATGAAATTCGCTACACATCCCACATCATCTTCAACTCGCACTGCCCAAGCGATCTTATTTTCTGGAGCAGCTGTGCTCAATGGCAGTTTGGAGACCGCAATCTCTCTTATTGAAACTTACTAAAATAAAAATAAAGAGTTGCTGGAAATCTGGAAAAGAATCGGGAATTGCTGAAGAAACCTGGCAGGTCTGGCAACATCTGGAGAGAGAGAGAAAAAATAGCATTAATATTTTGAAGGCAGTAACCCTATATCAGAGCAGTTATACTTTACACATTGATTCTGTTCTTTCTCTCTGCAGATGCTGCCGATTTTTTTTCCAGCATTTTTTCTGTTTTGTATTAAAATGTTCTTTTTGAAAGGGTTCAGAAAAGATTTACAAGGATGTTGCTAGGGTTGGAGGGTTTGAGCTATAGGGAGAAGCTGAATAGTCTGGGGCTGTTTTCCCTGGAGTGTTAGAGGCTGAAGGGTGACCTTATAGAGTTTTATAAATTCATGAAGTTCATGAAATAGGTCAATAATCAAGGTCTTTTCCCTGGGATGGGGGAGTCCAGAACTGGGTTGAGGGTGAGAGGGAAAAAAATTTAAAAGGGACCTAAGGAACAACTTTTTCATGCAGAGGGTGGTGTTTGTATGGAATGAGCTGCCAGAGGAAGTGGTGGAGGCTGGCACAATTACAACATTTAAAAGACATCTGGATGGATATGAACAGGAAATATTTAGAGGGATATGGGTCAAATGCTGGTAAATAGGATTAGATTAGGTTAGGATATCTGGTTGACATGGACGAGTTGGACCGAAGGGTCTGTTTCTGTGCAGTACCATCTCTATGACTCTTAAGTCATTGTTACTGCCTCTCCTGCTGTTCCAACCAGGACATTTCCACTGACACCCCTACTTTCATCTATCAATCACATTCCTGGCTACCTTCGCCCCCAGCCTTCCCATTTATCTCTCAGCCCCCTTGGGCCACCCCCTCATTCCTGATGAAGAGCTTGTGCACAAAATGTTGACTGTGCTGCTCTTCGGATGCTGCTTGACTGGTTGTGCTTTCCCAGCACCACACTCTTTGACTCCAAAATCCAATATTGTCTGAGAGGATCTGGGAGCCCAGGGCACTGGGGAGAATGAGGTGGGTTAGGATAAGAGGGCAGAAAGGATAGTGTGAGACAATTGGCTGGGTTGGGGAGGAGTTGGTCTATCTTTTGTGCATTCATGACTCAAGTGCATTTCACTGGAACCTGCATTTTCTTTTCTTACTCCTCTTGTTCAGAATTTGGTTGGTCCTTCCTCAAGATTTGGGAGGTGGGCAAGGCTCATAACACCTGACGTCTCCAGCTTTATTTGGATTCTTCACCTCGGGAGAAAGATCGGTCTCCACATTTTTTCATTGCCTTATCTTCATGCGAATCTTATTCAAGGACTGCAATTATGGAGGCACACCGAGGGGTCAGATACTAGAATTCTTGAGAACCCACAGAGAAAGAAAGCACAGGGTTAACATCAAGTAAACTCCGGGTTGTTGGAGCAGGGAAGATTTGGTCAGTCACAAGGGGACACAAGCTTGAGGTGAGGGTTAGGAGGCTTGGCAGGAGGGGGATGGCAACGATGTGAGGTAAAACCTTTTTACCCAGAGGGTAGTGACAGTCTGGAGTATGCTGCCTGGGAAGGTGGTAGAGATGAATTGCCTCAAGTCCTTTAAAAAAAAATATGGAGGTAAGCATTTGTCATGTCATAACATTCAAGCCTCCTGGCCAAGTGCTGGCAACTGGGATTAGGTTGAAGACCAGGTGTTTCTCTTGTGTCAATACAGATGCGTGGGGGTGAAGGGCATTTCTGCATTGTATGATCCTCTGAAAGTAGGAATCGGACCGTTTTATCCATGGAATTCTCAGAATGACGTGGGGGCACGGACTCCATCAGTTTGCTCCTTTTCAGCATTACGCATCGGTTTAAGTGGGAGATGTTTCCGTCAGAACTTCAGCTCCACTGAGCTGAACTCTCTGTCCCATTCCCCCCCATCACCCCCACCAATCCGACAGCATTTCCCGGGTGATACAGCCCACGTTTGATCTTACTGGTGGCATGCAATTGTCCGCCAGATCAGAATTTGCCCGTCAACCTACTTCAACACTGAGTTCATTTGAGGGGGATACGCTGTGAATAACCAGCATCAACAAACAACATTAATCCTGCCCTTTGCATTCATTCTCTCAATCCCTGTTTTTGTACTATTTCAACCAAATAACATACGTTTTGCAAAACTAAGCCTTCCCTGTCTCGATGAGACTCTGTTTTTTTTGGTCCACTCCACCCTCCCCTCATTTTCCTTCCCATTTTTGTTCAAATGCTGGCTTTTAATCCCTCCCTTTGCTCCCATCTGTGAGATGATTCAGTGTTGTGAACAGGCAAATGGTTCTCATAAGAGAGCTGCACTTGTCATGTTGCTGTCACTTTAATTTTAAAATGTTTATAGATCCATTGAAAATCCTCTCCAGGAAGTGAGTGAAGACTGTGAGGAAGTGGGGAGGTATTGGTAGGGACAGTAATGTGTTCTAAATAGGTCAGTTTCGGCGACGTGCACACTGCTTTCTTGAAAATGATGAGCTAAGTGTGAAGATGGCTATCGGTCTCTCCTCGCACCGGCTTGCATTCTGCGGTCTTTTGCAGGTCAGTTTATATATATGTATATATATATATTGTTTTTGCCAAGTAGTGTTTATGACAGTTCAAGAGACCAAACATAGACTGGAGTTATCCATCAAAAACAAATATGATTAAGAGAAGCTTGGGATGGATTTATGAGTGTGAGATTGTGCTGTCCACATTTATTGGACTATTTATCCCCCTGAGGCAGGTGCTCAGATATTACGGAATGGGTAATCCACCAGATATTGGATACTTTGACTGCGGCGTACAGCACCTTACAAGAAACTGCAAGTGAAAGTGAAATCTTGTGGACTCTTGAGAGCCCCACCATTGACTCTTGTTCTGGCTCAGCGGCCAAGGGATTGAGTCGTAGAGATGTACAGCATGGAAACAGACCCTTCGGTCCAACCCGTCCATGCCGACCAGATATCCCAACCCAATCTAGTGTCACCTGCCAGCACCCGTCCCGTATCCCTCCAAACCCTTCCTATTCATATATCGATCCAAATGCCTCTTAAATATTGCATTTGTACCAGCCTCCAACCACTTCCTCTGGTAGCCCATTCCATACACATACCACGTTCTGTGTGAAAAGGTTGCCCCTTAGGTCCCTTTTATATCTTTCCTCTCTCACCCTAAACCTATGCCCTCTAGTTCTGCACTTCCCCAACCCCAGGGAAAAGACTTTGTCTATTTATCCTATCCATGCTCCTCATAATTTTGTAAACCTCTGTAAGGTCACCCCTCAGCCTCTGACGCTCCAGGGAAAACAGCCCCAGCCTGTTCAGCCTCTCCCTGTAGCTCAAATCCACCAACCCTGGCAACATCCTTGTAAATCTTTTCTGAACCCTTTCAAGTTTCACAACACCTTTCCGATAGGAAGGAGACCAGAATTGCATGCAATATTCCAACAGTGGCCTAACCAATGTCCTGTACAGCCATAACATGACCTCCCAACTCCTGTACTCAATACTCTGACCAATAAAGGAAAGCATACCAAATGCCTTCTTCACTATCCTATCTACCTGTGACTCCACTTGCAAGGAGCTATGAATCTGCACTCCAAGGTCTCTTTGTTCAGCAACACGCTCTAGGACCTTCCCATTAAGTGTATAGGTTCTGCTAAAATGCTTGAAGTTTTGTAGTCATTCCTTTCATTATTTTTGTTTTCTTGATACAGTGCAGTTGCATTTATGCCCTGCTCTGGCCTTGACTTTGGGGTATAGACACGAAGTGCTGTTTGTCCTTGGAAGGTGCTAAGTTAAGTGCAAGCCTCTCACTCATCAGCGTGTACCACGATGGCCCATCGCAGGGTGAGGGGAGCTGGGCAAGGAAATTGCTTCACGTTCTCCCCCCCCCCCCACCCCCACCCCCTCCCCCCATTGGCCAGTGACTGTGCAGCATGCAAGTGTGGAGGGGCAAACTTTGATGATGGACCGCACTGTCAACATTCACCTGGAGAATAGCTCCTTTTGGGTGAAGGTGCAATGATACCTGGGGATCTGTACCTCAGCAGACCTCTAGAGAGGAGAGGGCACACGCTCGCTGTTGAGTGAAACCTGCACTGAAGGTTAACATCAGCGATACCACAGAGGAGTACTGCTTACTGTTAACTGAGCTAATTTCTGGGATGAAGAGGTTAAACTATGAGGAAAGCTTGCACAGATTGACTCTGTATCTGTTGGAGTTTGGAAGAAGGAGAGATAATTCTCACACAAACAAACTAACTTTGAGAGTCTCCCTTGCCAGAAATTTAGAACCAAAGATAATTTGATATCAGTTGTGTAGAAAGCATCAACTATCCTTTTTGAACAAATATTTTATTTTGTCATAGTCCAGCAATAAGAGGTCCCATGATGTTATCTAAAACCTGCACACCAAGTCCCCAATTTGCTCTCAACTCTCGCACAGCTTGTCCTTTTTGCTTTTAAAGAGTCGAATGTAAGATTAATAATCTTTTCGCTGGTCTTGGATTTGGTTTGTGAGAGAGCAAAGGGAAGTGTGTGAACA
The DNA here is from genome assembly GCF_047496795.1 of Chiloscyllium punctatum. NCBI lineage: Eukaryota > Metazoa > Chordata > Chondrichthyes > Orectolobiformes > Hemiscylliidae > Chiloscyllium > Chiloscyllium punctatum. The sequence goes on from NC_092745.1 coordinate 126,850,684, forward strand.
AAGAACGGAACAGGTCTGGGGTAGGAATGGCCTCCCTCTGTTCCTGAATTTCTTTCAGAGGGGAATGAATCTGTGGACGTCATTACTGGGGAGGGCTGTGGAAGCTGGATCGTTAAGCAGAGTCAAGGCTGAGAGAGAGAGAGAGACAGTTTTTCAACCAGTGACAGAGTCAAGGGTTATGGGATAAAGAGAGAAAAGTGGGAAATCAGATGGCTGAGTGGCCTGTTGCAGCTCTCATGGCTTATCATCTTATGCAGCATCTCACTCTCTCTAGCAGGGGACCAGAATCCTCATATGTCCACCTGACACTCCTCGCTGTCCTATTTTCAACAAAGCAATAATCCTTGTGTTTTAGGCAGGTTAACACCTTCAGTAAAATAGCAGGGAAAAATGTCATGCAAACACATCACATATTGACGGTCTGTTATCCCACTGTGTAATTTCAAGGCCTTTGACATAATGGCTCAACTAAATAGAAGCGAGGCCTATAATCAGCTACGAGCTGTGTGGTTGTAAACTGGAAGAACCACATTTTTATCCTGATCACTTGCAACAGGCCAGTCGGATGCCAGAACTACCCTGCAGTTTGATTCCATTTGTATTAATGCCAGGCGAGTGAGCAATGCTGTTAAGGAAATGCACTTGAATAACAGAGCTAAAAAGCCTGTATGCTATCTAATTTGGGCTCACTAACTAAATGCAAGTGAAACGTTTTCTCTTCAGGGGCTGCTGGATACCCTGTAACATTAAATAGAGCAAAGGCCACACGGTCAGAGATTTGAGCATTGGTTTGCACAGATGGGGGAGGGTGAGAAATCACTTCTGAGGAGGGGCCCTGGATTTCTCGCTGCCTTGATGGGGAACTGCAAGGCTGTGTGTGCAATGATGAGTGCAGGGAGTTCTGAAAGGGTGGGGGGGGGGGAGGGGGGGGAGATATTTAGGTTCATGGGCAGTTGCTTACTTTGGGAACACAAAAAGCGGAAATTGTTGGAAAATCTCAGCAGCATCTGTGGAGAGAAATCAGAGTTAACCCAGCTCTGAGGAAAGGTCACCGGACCCGAAACATTATCATGTGATTTCTCTCCACAGATGCTGAGCTTTTCCCGCAACTTCCGACTTTGTTCCTGATTTACAGCTCCTGCAGCTTTCTTGGTTTTTATTTTTGCTTTTTTTTTTTACGTTTGGCTTTGTTCCACCCCCAGACTGTATCAGCTTTAACATAAAGCATAGAACATAGAACAGTACAGCACTGGAACTGGCCCTTCGGTCCACCAAGTCTGTGCCGAAAATGATGCTGTTCTAAACCAGTCCCATCTGCCTGCACGTGGTGTGTATCCCTCTAATCCCTGCCTGTTCGAGTGTCTGTCTAAATACCTCCGAAACATTGCTTTAGTCTTTCTTTCCACCAACTTCCTCAGCGGCAAGTTCAAGGCACCTAATGCCCTCCATGTAAAAAAAATTTGCAAAACCTCACCCACTCACCTTAAAACTTTTCCCCTTAGTATTTGACATTTTCGCCCTGGGACAAAGACTCTGACTATCCATCCTATTCATGCCCCTCATTATTAAATTTCCTTCTGTCTGATCGCTCCTCAGCCTTCAACACTCTAGCAAAAAGAATCCAAGTTTGTCCAATTTCTCCTTTAAGCTAACACACTCCAATCCAGGCAACATCCTGGTAAGCCTCTTTTGCTCCCTCTCCAAAGCTTCTGCATCCTTCCTAAAGTGTGGCATCCAGAACTGCACTCAGTATTCCAAATGTGACCTACATTATGTTTGTACAGCAATCTTCCCCCTTGCCCCCGTCAGTATGCTGAGTTAGATCCTTTCATCCCTGGGGACCTTCCTACTTTAATGTTTTTCAAGACAGCCAACTGCTCCTCCTTCCTAATATAGACATGCCCCAGATACCCTTCCCTAATCTTACCGTCACCCACATTCTTCTCCTTGTTGAATATCGATGCAGAGTATTCATCAAAGACCTCGCCCACTTTCTCTGACTCTGCATATAAATTCCCTCCTTTGTCCTTGAGCAGACCTACCCTTTCCCTCGCTACCCTCTTGGTTCTAAAATGCCTTTGGATTCTTCTTACTCCTAGTTGTCAAGGACATTTCATGCCCCTTCTGACTCTCAGAATTTCTTGTCTGCTTCCTTTCTACTCTTCAAGGACATTATTTGATTTTTCTGTTCTTACATCTTAGCTATGCTTCCTTTTTCTTTTTAACTAAACTTACAACATCTCTCATCATCTGAGGTTCCTGAATCCAACCATCCTTATCTTTTATCCTCACAGGACTGTACTGGTCTTGAATGCTGGTCAACTGGTTTTTAATTGATTGATTGATTGATTGATTGTTGTCACATGTATCGAGATACAGTGAAAATTGTTGTTTTGTGTGCTGTACAGGCAGATTGTACCACATGAAATGCATCAGGGAGCAGAACAGAGTGCAGAATACAGTGTTACAGCCACACAGAAGGTGCAGAGAGAGAGAAAAATCAACATTAACATTTGAGAGTGTCTGTCCAAAAGTCTGATAACAATGGGGAAGAAACTAATCTTGAATCTGTTTGTATGTGTATTCAAAGGGCTCGCACATGTCAAATGTGGGTTAACCTTCAATCAGCAGCACCCATGTTTTTGAGGGGGCGAGCATCTGTATTCCAGCAACATTTTTTCCTTGATCATGGTTGACAATTTAATGATAATGAGATCAGCTGTTTATGTTGATTAAGGGAGTAAGGGTTGGTCAGGATACCAGGGATAATTGCTCTGTTGTTCTCTGAAACAGTGCAAAGAGACCTTTTATGTCACATGAATGTTGTTTTAACATTTCATTCATCGGCAGTCCCTCGCACATGAGGATGACTCTCCCCCACTCTCAGGATGAGTCTGTAGGTGGCTGGACAGACCGATGGGGATACCACAGGCTCTGTTACACTTGGGGCAGGAGGTGGTCACAGGAAGGAGATGGATGGGATGTTAGTGGGATATGGTGCACCTATTGCTATTTTCACCCCGGCGACCACTTTTCCCGATGGCAAGTCTCCAGGTGCTCTACCCCTTCCCGGTTGCTCCTTCTCCCCTTTGGAACGTCCTCGGGCCAGTGGGAATGGCGCACTTCCCTGGTGGGGCCTTGAGTGGCATCCCTGAGGTGCTTCCTCTGTCCACCTGGGACTTGCCTGCCGTATCGGAGCTGGGGGTAGAGCACCGGATTGGGGAGTCTCGTGTTGGTCATGGAGCCAACGTACCCAGCCCAACACAGTCGATCAGTGGGAGGGGTCAGTGCCTCGATGCTGGGGCTGTTGACCAACATCATCAGTTTAGCATTTCCATTGAAAGTCAGTTCCTTCGACAGTGCAGTGTTGCTTTGGAGCGTTGGTTTCTGTGCACTTATTTGAGTGGTATTTGAAGCCATGGTTTGGGGGTGAGAGTGCTACCTTTGGAGCAACAACTGTAAATCTAGGTACACTGCAGCAGTGCCTAACGTCTGCGTTTGTAATCTGGTCCTTTTGAGAAGAAGCTGTCTGATAAGAGGAATGATGGCCTTGCTCACAAGAATGTATGGATGGATTTTGTTTTGAGAGGTAGCAGCGTAGCATTCTTTTTAACTTGTCCTGCCAGCTCCTTGGTTTTCAGAGATATTGCCAATGGGCAGCTTGGGACTGCCACATGAAGGCTGCGTTCTTACAGAGGCAGTGTCATGGTGATTTTCCTGAACCAGTACTCCAGAGGACGAGATAAATAATCTGAAAATTGTTATCGGTGCACCATGACCGTTTGAGAATCTGAATTCAGATTCAAAAGCTTCTCGTAATAGAATTATTACCACAAATCTTTTCACATTTAAACTGCGAGCATGTCTCTGTGGCAGTGCACGTTGTACAGGATCAGTCACAGAATTGTTACAGAACAGAAAGGGTCTGTTCGGCCCATTGTGATTGTACTGCTTCCATTACCGTGTGCCAATGTCCTACCTTTTCCCAATACCCCTGCACATCACTTCTATCCAAATGACCTTCCAATTGAATGCCTCAGTTGAATCTCCCTCCACCATACTTTCAAGAAATGCATCCATACCCTAATGGCGTAACAGGAATGGTTTTATTCTCTCAGTATGTCCTCAGGCTGCAACACATCACTGCTACTCAGGTGGCCTGTTTATGTTTAAGGCCATGCAGCCTCTTTGCTCTGTATCATTGGATCACTTAGATGTTGGTGAGGACGAATATGAAGTTTGGCAATTTCAGGGAGGGAGATCATCGCCACAGTGGAGAAGAATAACAGATGGCTGTCTTTGCCTTACCGATCAATCTTCCTTGCAAATCTCAGACAACTAGCAATGTATTTGTTATCTGAGCAATCATTCACTAGTTTGTAGGATCTGACTGTGCATTTGCTTCGAATAGTGACTTCACTTCAAAGGGTAACTTTAAACTGCTTATGGGCATCCTTCCGGGCACCAAAGGCACAATGTGAGTTCAAAATCTGATGTTCCATCTTTCTATCTGTTGTACCTTCTATCTGTCTGACTGTCTCTCTATCTATTTCTATCCTATCTCTCTGTCTGTCTCTCTGTCTGTCTCTTTATCTGTCTCTATCCTATCTATCTGTCTGTCTATATATCTATATGCCTATCTGTCTGTCTATCTATTTGTCTATCTGTCTTGTCTGTCTGTCTGTCTGTCTGTCTATGTGTATCTCCATTACTTGGTCTCTATCCATCTCTGTCTTCTTTCGCTGTCTGTTTCTCTATCTGTCTCTTGCAGTCTATCTGTCTCTGTCTGTCTCTCTTTTGCTGTCTCTATATACATGTCTCTACATGTGTCTCTCCCTGTCTCTGCTTCTTTCTGCCTCTCTGTCTCTCTCTCTGTATACGTGTCTCTGTGTGTGTCTGTTGCTCTCTATTTGTCTCTGTCTCAATCTCTCTTTGTCTCCCTCTTTATCAGGGTACCTCTGTCTGTCTGTCTGTCTGTCTCTCTCTCTCTCTCTCTGTCCGCAACTATCTCTATCTGTCTCTCCCTTTCCCTCTCCCTATATCTCTCTCTCGCCTTCAAGCAGTTGGATTAAGGGCAGCACCAACGGGGCCAAAGAGAGCATTGCATGGCCAAGGGATGAAGAAAATAAACCTTTAAACCATAATAAGCGATTTCTCTCGGAGAGGGAGGAAACACAGCAGCTTCTCAGAGGTTGTGGGGTGTTGTGTAAGGGGGAGCCAGACAGATTGCGAGAAATGAAGGCCATACCTGGCAGGAAATGCAGCTCCATGGTGGTGAACCTGTTTGTGAACTCACTGCAGTTCACACCTTCTTCTCTCAGAAACAGCTGACTTGTGGGTGTTTGAAACATCTGAGCATCCAGCCTGTGTTGTCGAATGAGCTGTGCTTGTTATTTCATCGCAGTGTTAACTCCGTACCTTTAGTGCAGTAACACACTCCAAGGTGCCCCACCCAGAACATTAACCCTTTGAGTTTTGACACTGACACATGGGGAGTGGTTTCCAAGGCCTCAGTGAGACACCGTGGGTGTCTGGTGTCCCTGCACTTCCGCGCCGTCTCCTGACTGCCATTCGCTTCCTCTGACAATGATCGTCCATCAAGGAGACAACACAACCTGTGCCCTGACCTCGGAACATCAAAATCTGCTTTACAACAAATCGAGGACTTTCTGACATGTCGTCAGTATCTGGATTAGTGGTGCTGGAAGAGCACAGCAGTTCCGGCAGCATCCAAGTAGCTTCAGTGTTGTCATGTGAGAGAAGTGGCACCCAATTTGTGGGCAGAGAGCTCTGGCACTAGCAAAGTATGGAGGGAAGGTCTAATGAGGAAAGGCTGAGGGTCTTGAGGCTGTTTTTATTAGAGAGAAGAAGGTTGAGGGGTGCCTTAGTTGAGAAATATAAGATAGTCAGAGGGTTAGATAGGGTGGACAGTGAGAGCCTTTTTCCTCAGATGGCACTAGCTAGCATGAGGGGACGTAGCTTTAAATTGAGGGGTGATAGGAATAGGACAGATGTCAGAGGTAGTTCTTTATTCAGAGAGTAGTAGGGGTGTGGGACGCACTGCCTGCAACAGTAGGAGACTCGTCAGCTTTAAGGGCATTTAAAAGGTCATTGGATAAATATAAAGATAAAAATGGAATCGTGTAAGATAGATAGACTTCAGATTGGTTCCACAGGACGGTGCAACATAGAGGGCCAAAGGGCATGTACTGCGCTGTAATGTTCTATGTTCAAAGTGACCATGACCAGAGAATTGATTCCATGATGTTGACTTTCATGAGGGAATCGTGGAGAACCGCCAATCTTCTCTTTGATGCAATGTCATTGGAATCAACCCATAGCCTCCTGTTCAACCTTTCAATAAAAGCCTGCAGCTCTGACAGTGTAGCATTCCCTCAGCACTGCGACGGAGTGCAAGCACTCAACACTGTGGATTGAGAGCTGCACAAACATCCTTCTGTATCAGAGGGCAATGCTTCTGGTAGGGAGAGATAGAGACAGGTAGAGAGAGAGAGAGAGAGAGAGAGAGACCAAGACAGGTAAAGAGAGAGTGAGAGAGACAGGTAGAGAGAGACATAAAGAATGCGAGACAGAGAGACGGTGACAGGTCGAGAGAAACAGAGAGAGAGAGAGAGAGAGTGTGAGACAGAGAGAAGAGACAGGTAGGAAGAGAGAGGCAGTGAATGTGTGTGTGTGTGAGAGAGAGAGACAGCAAGAAGGTGTGTGAGAGAAAGACAGAGTGTGTTAGACAAAACGAGAGACAGGTAGGAAGAGAGAGTGTGTGTATGTGAGAGAAAGACAGACAATGGCAGGGAGAGTGTGAGACAGAGAGAAAGAGACAGATAAGGAGACAGAGACTGAGAGAAAGTCTGAGAGAGATAGGGAGAGTGAAATAGAGAGTCAGACAGGTAGAGAAAGTGTGTGTGAGACAGGTAGAGAGAGAGAGAGAGAGACAGACAGAGACAGAGACAGAGACAGAGACCGAGAGAATGTGAGACAGAGAGACAGAGACATATATAGAGAGAGAGTGGCCTAACCAATGTCCTGTACAGCTGCAACATGACCTCCCAACTCCCCTACTCAATACTCTGACCAATAAAGGAAAGCATACCAAATGCCTTCTTTACTATCCTATCTACCTGTGACTCCATTTTCAAGGAGCTATGAACCTGCACTCTAAGGTCTCTCTGAGACAAAGAGACAGTGTGAGCCAGGAAGACAGAGACTGGTAGAGAGAGAGAGAGAGAGAGAGCGACAGAGAGAGAGACAGAGAAAGTGTGAGACAGAGTCAAAATCCTGAAATTAGGGGCTCTGTGGGTCAACCTACAGGATGTAGATGGCAGCAGTTCAAAAAGGTAGCTCAGCACCACCACCTCGAGGGCAGTGAGAGATGGGCAGTAATTGCTGACCAGTCAGAGATGCCAATGTCCCATAAGTGAATAATAAGAAAAAGAGCAGAGTGGGTAACAAGCTCAGACAATGCATTTTTCTGTCCCAACTGCCTTCATTGTATCATCGAGTCATACAGCATGGAAACAGACCCTTCGGTCCAACCAGTCCCTGCCAAGAGTAATCCCAAACTAAACTAGTTCCACCTGCCTGCGCTTGGCCCATATCCTTCCAAACATTCTTACTAATGTACTTATCCAAGTGTCTTTTAAATGTTGTCACTGTACCCACATCCATCACTTCCTCTGGAAGTTCATTCCACACATGAACCACTAAAAAAAGTTGCCCCTTATGTCCTTTTAAAATCTTTCTCCTCTCACTTTAAAAATATGTCTCCAAGTTTTGAATTCTCCCACTCTAGGGAAAAGATTGTTGCTATTCACCTTATCAAGGCACCCCCCCCACCCCAACTCCCCCACCCCATGATTTTATAAATCTCTGTAAGGTCACCTCTCAACCTCCTACGCTCCAGTGAAAAATGTTCCAGCATTCCCAGCCTTTCTTTCTCAAGCCTTCCATTCCTGGTAACATCCTGGTAAGTCTCTTCTGTACCCTCTCCAGTTGAATAAATATCCTTGCTCCTGTCTTTTGGTTTAGAGTAACGTTGTTGAATGGGGACAATGCTTTGACAATTGTCTTGCTTTCTGAAGATAACGTTAGAATGTGAGTTTGATCACAGCCTATCGAGTGAGGCCACGCAGTGCAATTGGGAGCTGTGCAAACACACAATTTAAGGTATGTAGAACCCCTACTTTGGTCTGGGAAAGATGTCCTTTAAGAATGTTAAATTTCTAAAAGCTTATTGTGTTTTCTGAATGTGAGGGTTAGATAGAGTGGACAGGGAGAGCCTTTTTCCAAGTATGGGGACGGCAAACATGAGGAGACACAACTTTAAGGTGAGGGGAGATAGGTATAAGACAGATGTCAGAGGTAGTTTCTTTACTCAGAAAGTAGTAAGGGTATGAACGGTAGTAGATTCGCCAAGTTTAAGTGCATTTAAGTCGTCATTGGACAGGCATATGGACGTACATGGAATAGTGTAGGTTAGATGGGCTTCAGATTGGTATGACAGGGTGGCGCAACATCGAGGGCCGAAGGGCCTGTACTGCGCTGTAATGTTCTATGTTCTATTCCTGCTGCTGCCCACATCATGCAAGCAGAAACGCAGTTTTCGTTTTAAAGAACAGTGTTTATAAGCTGGATAGAATCTCTCTGTGAAGATGCTGAATGCCACTGTATGTGGTGCTGTAGCATTTACGGATCTGCTTTAAGGTCAGGGAGGACAGGAACAGTGCTGGCTATTGGCAGCTTGGTGTTTATCTGTCAGTGAGGTGACATTTTCAACATGTGGGTAACTCAGAGCAATAATCTATTCAAAAGCTTGCTCAGTCTTTAAGTCATACAAAAATCATAGCATCACAGAAAGGAGCCATTTGGCCCATTGAGTCTGTACTGGCCCTCTGAAGAGCAAACGACCACATCTCTGTAACCTTGGATTTCCCATGAGTGATCAACTGAGCCTGCACATCCCTGGAAACTATGGGAAATTTAGCATGGCCAGTCCACCTAACCTGCACATCGCCTCTTGTTTTTCGATATTTCATTGAGTACGGGCCCAACCCACTCAACTTCTCCTTGTAAGGCATTAAAGATAGCGATCAGAGATTTTGACAGCTCAGGGATTGAGGAGGTTATGGAGATTGGAACTGGGAAGTATGAGGTACCTTGCTCAAGTCGAAGACCAGACAATGATATTGTTGTAACCTGCTAAATGTCAATATCCTGTATCATCTCCTTACAAGAGAAATTAGTTAGAATCCCTACAGTGTGGAAATAGGCCATTCTGCCTAACAAGACTACACCAGCCCTCCGAAGAGTGACCCTCTTCCCCTACATTTACCTCTGACTAATTCTTCTAACCTGCACATCCCTGAACATTATGGGGCAATTTAGCATGGCCAATTCATCTTACCTGCACATTTGTGAGAGGAAACTAGAGCACCCGGAGGAAGAACGTGCAAACTCCACACAGACTGTCGCCCGAGTGTGGAATCGAACCCAGGTTCCTGGTGCTGTGAGAATTTCAGCTGAAGGGAAGTCCAAAACTAGGTGACTTGGGTTTAAGCTAAGAGGGGAAAGAATCATAAAATCCCACTTGGCCCATTGAATCCACACCGACCCTCCAAAGAATATTTCACCCAGACCGTATTTCTCAGGGATGACCTTTTCACACAGAGGATAGTGTGCATATGGAGCAAGCTGCCAAGGGAAGATGCAGATGGAGTTATAACGTCTAAAAGACGTTTGGGCAGGTATATGGACAGGAAGGGTTTCGAGGGATATGGGTCAAATGCAGTCAAATGGGACTAGGTCAGTTTAGGAAACCTGCTCAGCGTGAACGAGTTGGGCCGAAAGGTCTGTATGACTGACTGTAAACCAAAACATCAAACCAAAGTCCTCCTGTCTGCAGTTTAAATTGAACATGAACCCTCAACCAAAAACAGATCAACTGACTTGAGATCTGGAACTTATTGTGCACTGAGAGGTTGGTGAGTGCAGATTCGGCGATGACGCTCAAAGGCTAATTCGATGTACATGTGAGATTCATGGGTGTAAGGCACCAGCAACAGGATTAATTGAGTAAAAAACAAAAGTACAGTGGATGCTGGACGTCAGAAACAGAAATTGCTGGAAAAGCTCAGCAGGTGTGACAGAATCTATGGAGAGAAATCAAAGTTAACGTTTCTGGTTCAGTGACCCTTAGATCCATTCTGAGGAAGTATCACCAGACCTGACCATTAATTTTTGATTTCTGTCCACAGATGCTGCCAGACCTGCTTAGCTTTTCCAGCAATTTCTATTTTTGTTTAGGATTAATTGGGTAGCTCTCAGCACTGTTATGAAAGAGAATCTTATTGTTATGTCAGTCTTCTTCATCTTGGCCATGAAGTTTAAAGAATAGAAACAAAAGATAGTGAATCTTCATTTCATCTTTCTGTGGCAGGTTTGTTTTGTGATGAGAGAAAGTTGTTGGATGGCTCTATTGTTGAAGATTTCATTCAGATAGTTACAGAGGTGGGTAAGAGCTGTATTAATCAGTGCCATTTCACAGGTCAATGTATATTTAGTTACATAGATTCACAGAAAATAGGAACAGAAGTAGGCCATTCAGCCCTTCAAGGATGAGAAAGTGAGGACTGGAGATGCTGGAGATCAGAGTCAAAAACTGCGGTGCTGGAAAAGCACAGCAGCTTCAAGCCTGCTGTGAAGACATTTGTCCTCGTCTCAATCTTAAAGAATGGGATGACACGGTGGCTCAGTGGTTAACATTGCTGCCTCACAGCACTAGCAACCTGGATTTGATTTCAGCCTCGGGTGACTGCCTGTGTGGAGTTTGCACATTTTCCCTGTGTCTGCGTGGGTTTCCTCCGGGTGCTCCGGTTTCCTGCCACAGTCCAAGCTAAATTGCCCATAGTCTTCAGGGATATGCAGTGACATGTATTAGTCAGGGGAAATCTAAAGTAATAGGGTAGGGGAATGGGTCTGGATGGGATACTCTTTGGAGGGTGGGTATGGACTTGTTGAACCAAATGGTCTGTTTCCACAGTGTAGGGAATCTGTGATTCTGAATGACCATCCTGACAATGCAACCTTCTGGTTCTTTAACAACACTCAAAAGCTCAGTCAGATGAGAAAACTCTGGTTACCCGTTTCCTGACAAGATGAATGTTTGGATTTTTAATGTTGTCCTTTCTCAGCTGATCATGATTGTATCTGATCAGATTTGGGCCACCTTTTTTGTGAATCTCACTTGCTAAAGGATACAGTCGCTGAAAGGTGCATTCACATTGAAATTGCAGCTTGCTTTGCAAATTAATATTCTCAGCTTTTAAATCCCATGCCAAGCTTGCCTCACTCTCTTGCTGTCATCTTCTTTCACCTCACCTCCCATCCAGTGACCTTCTGTGCTATGAATTTGATTCGATAGGCATCCTAGAATTCTATTCTCGCTGGTTGTTCCCTAAGTCCTTCAGCCTCTTTTAACTTTCTTTATATTTTACAAAATCTTTGGAAAACCCAACTTCCCAGGTCAATACTTTGAACTCTTCCTAAATAGCTATCAGGTATGTGACAGGGACTGTGGGAGGAAACCGGAGCACCTGGAGGAAACCCATGCAGACACGGGGAGAATGTACAAACTCCACACAGACAGTTGCCCAAAGCTGTAATTGAATCTGGGATGTTGGTGCTGTGAGCCACCGTGCTACCCACTGGTATTAGCCTTGTTCCCTCTGAGGCGTAGAGGTTAAGAGCAAGGAAGTGATGCTGGGACTGGTTTGGGAACCGGTGCAGTTCTAGAATCCATATCAGAGGAGGGATGCGATAGCATTGGAGAGGTCTGCCTAGGGCTGGAGATATGAAGAGAGATTGGTCAGACCAGAAAGTCTCCTCTGCTGTAAAGTTGCTTACCTTATAACAGAGGAGACTGAGGTGGGGCGATATGATTGAGATGTACAAAATAGTGAGGGACATACACTGTGTAGACAAGAAGCAACTTATCCTCTTGATTGAGGGGTCAATGACCAAGGAGCTTAGACTTAAGCTAAGGGGCAAGTCATTGAGAGGGGATGTGAGGAAAGATATTCTCACCCAGAGAGTTATGCGGATCTGGAATTCATTGTCTGTATGGATATGAAGCAGAAACCCTCATAACATTTGAGAAGTATTTAGATATGCTTTGTAATGCCAGAGTATATAAGACTATGGGCCAAGTGCTGGAAAATGGGATTAGAATAGTTAGATGGTTGTTTTTGACCAGCACAGAATCGATGGACCTTTATCGGTGCTGTAGACATCTCTGATTCTCATGTAAAGAATTGCAGACAGGCACTCTGTAATGTAAAGGTTAGAGTTTGTGCTTGTCTCCCAGAATTCATAATGCTCAGTTGGGAGTTGAGAGTATTCCTGACTGAGTCAAGACTGTTACCATACACGGTTGGTACAAACCCTCTCACCACCTAAATCTTCAGCCACCAAGAATCTGTACTTTGGAGTTCCCTCCCTGAACCTCTTCTTGAGATGCGCCCATAAAATCGACTTCTTTGGACTAAGCCCAGCGTCATTATCCCCTTCAGTGGCTTTGTGTCAAAAAAAAAGTCTTTGAAACACTCCTGTGAAGAAGGCTGTGGACATTGTTGCTATGTTGAATGTGCTTTATAAATAGAAGATTTTGTCATTGGAATGTGGTGGTTGTGTCCCTGGCTCTTTGTTGCTGAACTTTCAAACAGAGCGTCTTTTTCTGGTGGGGTGACTAATTATATCTTGAAGTCTGCTATTGATCGTGCCCAGTACCGTGGAGGGGAGAATGAGCCAACAGCCATTAGCATCTTCAAATTGTCCTCGGCAGCCTGAAGCCAATGGAGAGACGGTCATTACCCTCAGTTTTGTTTTGTGTTTTGAAGTCTTAATGGCTGCTTTGTTGTCGTCGATAAGATCTCGTCTGCTCGCAGGCAGCTTTGTGTCGGTGACGCTCAGTGTTGACGAAGGTTTGGCTCTTGGGGTCTCACGGCTGAGGTGCCCCCTGACCTCCGGAGCAGAACCTAACAGATGAGATACTTACAATGCTACAAATTGAGCTTGATGCATTAGTTCCTTCTTGCTGACAGTAATTGCCTTGCTTCACCACTGACACTTGTGTTCATGTGTAGCAAACTGAATGCAGACTGTCCCTTTCCTTAATGTGGATGGCTGAGGGCCTGAGCAACAAAGTGCAGGCTTATTCTTTTTTTGTCTGTGTTTTACTTGGCACTGTGAATGAAATGACTTGTGTTCTTCAGACGTGTTTGTTTTGAGTGATAAGTGTAACTCTTGATTATCGTGAAAGTTGCTTCAGGTGGCCTGACATTTTGCTGCAGTGTTTGCAGATTGTGTTCTCGAGATTGCTTTGGACTTAAGGGTTTTAACACACTTCATGACTGTGTGGCGAGCGGACGTAAATTCCAATCTTTTCTCTTTGTTGTTTGAACCCCTTTTTTGTTTGGAAAATGGCTGCCGTTCCTTCTGAAGCCACATTAACCACTTGTTGCCTTTCTCCCTGTCCACCAACCCACACCTAGTTCGTTCTCCCATCCAAACTACACATTCCCAAACTCTCTAGATGAGATCTTATTGAGGTCATAGAGGTCTACAGTACAGCAAAAGGCCATTTAGTCCATCAAACTTTTGCAGGTCAAAAACATGGACGAGAATGAAATAGTGTAGGTTAGATGGGCTTCAGATTGGTTTCACAGGGTGGTGCAACATCGTGGGCCAAAGGGCCTCCACTGCGCTGTAATGTTCTATGTTCTATCCACCTAACTATTCTAACCTAATTTTCCAGCACTTGGCCCATAACCTTGTATGTTTTGGTATCACAAGTGCACATCTCAATAATTCTCAGATGTGAGGGGTATTTCTGTCTCTACCATTCTTACAGGCAGTCAGTTTCAAAGGCCACGACCCTCCAGGTGCAAAACATTTTCCTCACATCTCCCTCGAAGCCTTCTGTCCCTCATCACCTGGAGGGTGGGTGTGTGGAATCCACTGCCAGCAGTGATAGTGAAGTCAGACTCATTCAGGAGATTTAAGCGACTCTTGAATAGGCACATGGAAGATAGTGCGATAAAGGGTATGTAGTTAGCCTGATCTTAGAGTAGGATAAAAGGCCAGCACAACATCGAGGGCTGAAGGGCCTGTACTGTGCTGTATTGTTCTATATTCTATGTTCTGTGTTCTTAAGTCTCTGCCCCCTGGACATTGAGCCCTCCATCACGGGGAGAAGTTTCTTCCTGCCTACAATATCTTTGTCCCTCATCATTTTCATGGTTGCAAAAGACCTTTATTTGGTAGGAAGGTCAAGAGTGTTAGGAAAAGGCAGGGAGGGGAAGCTGAGGATTATCACATCAACCACATTCTTGCTGAATAATGGAGTGGACTTGATGGTCCAAAGTGTGTAAGGTGTGAGAGGGGATATTAATAAAGCAGACAGGGAGCAAATATTTCATCCTTGTGGGGTAATCAAGAATGCAAGGTCATAGTTTCACGGTAAGGAGTGACTGGTTTAATATAAAGGTGTAGAGGAATTACTTTTCTCGGAGGTTCATGAACCTGTGGAATTCACTTTCCCAGAGTGCAGTGGATGCTGGGAGATAGATTAAATGTAAGGAGCAGATGGGCAAATTTTTAATTAACATGGGTTAAAACGTAATGGGTGTGGGCAGGAAAGTGGAGTTGAGGCTGAGATGAACATGTTAAATGGTGGAGCAGACTCGAGGGACTGAATTGTCCAACCCTAGTTCGTATATTCGTGACAAAAACAGAAGTTGCTGGAAAAGCTCAGCAGGTCTGGCAGAATCTCTGAAGAGAAATCAGAGTTAACGTTTCAGGTCCGGTGACACTCCCTCAGAACTGGTGGGAAGGGTTCTGAGGGAGGGTCCACGGACCTGAAATATTAACTCTGCTTTCTCTCCACGGATGCTGCCAGACCTGCTGAGTTTTTCCAGCAACTTTTGTTTTTGTTTCTGATTTACAGCATCAGCAGTTCTTTTGGTTTTTATCTCCTATTTGTGTGTTGGATTATATACTGGAGTGAGTCAGTTGCTATGCAGCAAGTCAGGCTTGTTGTCGTGGATGATCAACAATGTGAAGTTGAATGTGAGATTTGATTCGTTTTTTTCTCTCCCATATCTTTCAAACGTATTTGGGGAATACGATACTGTAATTGTAAAAAAAAAAGGCTGCTTCCATCGATTTTATTAACTCAAGCTCATTAAACGATCCGTGTCACTCTATCTCACAGAGCTCATTTCAAGATATATATGATGGGGCGAAAATGTGAAATTTAAAATTACACCAAAAATTGAGATCTCTGAGGGGAGCTCATTTGCAAATGAACCTGAAGCTAAATGTTGAACCGCAACTACATTTTCATTATCTACAATTACTCATTGCTGCTTATTAATAAGTCATTTTAGCTAACAGTGAGAATTGCTCTAATGCTCCTCATTTGGAACGATGAGCTTGTCCATTGATAATGCCAGGCTGATTGGGAAAAGAACCACACTCCGACCCATCCTCGAGGCTGAGTTTGTTGGTGGTGACGTCTTATCGGAGGGGCCATGACTTCATGTTGGCATGAAAGATCCCATGGGACTTTCTTGAAGAATCTTCTGGGTTTTCTCTTTCTCTCTCTCCACAAATGCCAATGAAACTTTACCAGCACTGGCCATTCTCTTTGTCACAGGTATCTAAGACCGTAGGATATAAGAGCAGAATTAGGCCATTCGGTCCATCGACTCCACCAGAGGCTGCCGTACAGGCAGCAGCAGCATCTGCTGCCTTTTAGATTTGATTTTCTTTATTTTTATTGCACGTTCTAAGCTACAGTGAAAAGTTTTGTTTTGTGTGCATTACAGGCAAATCATTCCATACAAAGTGCTTTAGGATCATAGAACAGAGCGAGGAGTACAATCTTACAGCTGCAGAGAAGGTGCACATAGAGCGAGATCAACATGAATTTTAAAATTTGAGCGGTCCATTCAGAAGTCTCACAACAGCAGGAAATAAGTTTTCTTGAATCGATGGGTCCCGTGCGTTTAAGCTTTTGTTTCTTCTGCCCGACGGAAGAGGTTGGAACAGAATATGACTGGGTGGGAGGGGTCTTTGATGACGATGTTGGCTGCTTTCCCATGACAGTGAGAAGTCAAGATGGAGTCAATGGATGCCTTTACCTGTGTAATAGCAACCCCTACATTGTAAGGCAGTTTACTGTACTACAGCACTTGGGGATAGTGGGGAGGCATGATTAGGCAGTATATAAACGCAGGCGAAAGTGAGGACTGCAGATGCTGGAGATTAGAGTCAAGATTAGAGTGGTGCTAGAAAAGCAGAGCAGGTCAGGCAGCATCCGAGGAGCAGGAAAATCGAGGTGGAGAGACCCCCCCAAGGCTTGCGGCCTCATTCCTGATGAACGGTGTACGCCTGAAACATCGATTTTCCTGCTCCTCGGATGCTGCCTGACCTGTTGCGCTTTTCCAGCACCACTCTAATCTTGAGTATATAAACACAGCTGTCTTTGCTGACTCTATGACAAAGCTCTGCTTCTATGTATTTACAAACTCCTTGTTTCCTTATCTGCTAATACTTCAGTGTGACTCAGCTCTTTCCATTCCTTCAGATGACGTTCCCAGAATGTTTAACCCCATTCCTCAGATGATTTATTACCCACTTTATATTTGCCTCCAGTCTGGGTGCTTCAGACTATAAGTACATACATTTTAATCGCTATCCCACTAATAACAACCTAACAGGGTGTGATTCCAGCCCAGAGGGCTTGTTTTATGCAGTAAGATTATCTTTGTTCCAGCAAAGGCAGATGGGAATAACTGCAGCTGCATGATGTCATCTGACTATTACCTCTTCATTTGTTTTTTTGGTTTTAGAAGATCAAAGAGGGACCAAAGTAGTGATTGCAAAATGGGCTTTTGCATAACACAGATGTCACACCCCTCGTCACAAAGTTAAAAATCACACAGCAGCAGGTTATAGTCCAACAGGTTTAATTGGAAGCACTAGCTTTCGGAGCGTAGCTCCTTCATCACCCGATCATCACCATCACAACCACCTGATGAAGGAGCAGCGCTCTGAAAGCTAGTGCTTCCAATTAAACCTGTTGGACTATAACATGGTGCTATGTGATTTTTAACTTGGTACGCCCTGGACCAACAGCGGCATCCCCCAATCATGATGACCATCGTCATAGCTTCTCTGGATCCATGATGTAGAGGAGTTGGTGTGGTCCTGACGACTGTTGTTCCAAGTCACTCCCTCTGTTGGTCTTGCCTCCTGAAAGGTGTGTGAAATCAAACTCTACTCCAGCCCTCATGCAGAGAACGGGGGACTGTTTTTGGCCTCTTATTCCAGGCAATACACACCAACATTGGAGACTGCCTAATGAAGAGAGGTTGAGTAGGTTGAGCCAGTACTCGTTAGAGTGTAGAAAAATGAGAGTCAACCTCATTGAAACATACGAGATTGTGTGTGTGTGTTTTTTTTTGTGTGTGTAGCACATCACCTCAGAATAAGACGCCACATAGTTAAAGCAGAGATGAGGAGGAATCTCTTCTCTCAGAGGGTGGTAAATCTGTGGAATTCTTTACCGTTGAGGCTGGGTTGGTAAGTAATATTCAAGGCTGATACAGGACAGATTTTTAATCAGTAAGGGAATCTAGGGTTATGGAGGGAAAATGGGGTTCAGAATTACCAGATCAGCCATGGTCTCATTGAGTAGTAGAGCAGAGGCAATGGGCTGAGTGGCCTACTTCGAGTCACAGTCATACACAGCATGGAAATAGACCCCTTGGTCCAACTCGTCCATGCTGACCAGGTACCTAGTATCCAGTACCATTTGTCAGCATTTGGCCCAAATCCCTGTAAACCCTTCCTAATCATGTATCCATCCAGATGCCTTTTAAATGTTGTAATTGTACCAGCCTCCACCACTTCCTCTGCAGCTCATTGCATAAGCACACCACCCTTTGCATGAAAACGTTGGCCCCAGTCTCTTTTAAATCTTTCCTCTCTCAGCCTAAACCTATGCCCTCCTGCATTGGAGTTGCCCACCCCAAGAAAAAGACCTTGTCTATTTATCCTATCAATGTCCCTTGTAATTTTATAAACCTCTATAATGTCACCCCTCAGCCTCCGACAGTCCAGGGAAAACAGCCCCAGCCTGTTCAGCCTCTCCCTATAGCTGAAATCCTCCAACCCTGGCAACATTCTGATAAATCTTTTCTGAACCCTTTCTTTGCTCCTATGCCTTTCGTTCTTGTTGATAGAATGCTTGAGAGAAGTGCAGCATTCGAGCAGGCATAGTGTTCTTCGTAATAGCAGCGTAAGATACAAATATTTGGTCTAAGTGCCCGTGATGTGGGACCTGTAACTCCCAGCCATTGGGCCTCAGTTGAACATCACTTCCCAAAAAAACGCACTCCTGAGAGCGCAGCACAGGAGTGTCAGCTGAGCCTTGGTGTCTGGAGTATGTCCACCAGCGCGATCTGTGGCCGAATGGTCACTTGATATTACTGTGGTCCTCCACTCCGAATCCTTATTCAGCAGCTTCATGGTAATTTGGAGATCCTTTGTTTCGGTGTTGTTCTGAACAGCAGGCCAACCAATTACCTTACTGCGTTTCAGCAGCTTGTACAAAGGATATTTCTGTAGCGCACGCTGAGAATATTACTCGCGTCAATTATACTTCGGGGATTACACTTTGCAGATATACATAAAATTCTGCAGCATGGAACGGATTGAGTGCAATCCATAGCTCTCTCTCATCAAACACTAACAAGACATTGTGCCCTGTCTAACCCTGCACTCTGCCTTTGTGTTCGGCACATGTAATTGCAAAGTTGTTAAAAATTCATTTTCACTGCTCAGTGCAATTTTTCTCATACTTTCTGCTTCTTTAGTTGGTATGTTGAATAAACAGAGCTGAACCCTGCCCCCTGCAATTTAATGTGTCTAACTTAAATTACTAAGCACGGGGTTTAGGCAGCCCGATCTGCATTCAAATTACTGGAGCAAAAAAAAATCCCCAGATTTAACCTTTTATTCTTCAGGCACACACCTGAAGTCTGCTTTGCAGATGGTACAGAAACGGGCCATTGAACCCTACTTTGCTTCTGTTCAATGCAAACCTCCTCCCCCGCTGTTTCTTCAAAGCTCATCAATATGTCCTCCCCCCCCCCCCCACTAATTTTGGGGTGGCAGGGTGGCTCAGTGGTTCGCACTGCCTCACAACACTAGGGTCCTGAGTTCGATTCTGGCCTCGGGTGACTGTCTGCGTGGAGTTTGCACATTCTTCTCACGTCAGCGTGGGTTTCCTTCGGGTGCTCCGGTTACCTCCTCGCAGTCCGAAGATGTGCAGGTCAGGTGAATTGGCCATGCTAAATTACCCATTGTGTTAGGTGCATTAGTCAGAGGGAGATTGGAGTGGGTGGGTTACCCTTCGGAGGGTCGGTGTGGACTGGTTGGGCCGAAGGGCCTGTCCCTGCACTGTAGGGAATCTAATCTAATCAACTTTGTCTCACTTCCCCTGAACTACATCCATATGATTGCCTCAGCTGAGTAAGTTCGACATTCCAAAATCTCTCTCGACAAAAGGAAAAGGTTTCCCCTGCTTTAGTGGTGGGATTCATGCAGGGTCATCTTTTACGGATATGGTCTGTTAGGTTTTGATCTTTTTCGGTGGACTTATTTTCTCTCTGCCTCCTTTCCTCCAACCCCTTCTTAATTTTCAAGACCTCCCATTGGGTCACCTTAATTCCTTCAGTTTTTAAAGAGGAAAGATTGCGACATATTGGAGCCTGCTGTCAGTTCCGGTATTTGTATTGGCGTAATGCTGAAGATAAATGAAAGTACCCACATCCAAAAATAAACTCCAATGAAAATCCAACATTCCTTTTTATTTGTACCAATTCTCTATCTACGTCTGTGGAAGCTCAGGTAGAATAACACATTTTTTAAAGAAAAGTTCCATAATGTTCCCTTGGCAAAAATTGCAATCGTTGCTGCAGTTTAATCATGTCAGAATATTTACATACCATATATAAAAGGGATCCTACCTTGATAATCCTCTGAATACAACCACACCTCTTGATAATTTACTGGAGTTTGTGATTGTTCAGTGAAATGCTTCAAGCAAACAGGCCTAACCCTCCATCTCCTGAAGCAGGTTGGTTCATAAGGCCATAAGAAATAGAAATAGGAGGAGGCCATTCAGCCTCTCGATTCTGCTCCACCATTCAATAGGATCATGGCTGATCCAACATTCCTCACATCCACTTTTCTGCCCTTTCCCCGCAACCTTTGACTTCCCAACTGATTAAGAATCTCTGTGTCTCAGCCTTAAATATACGCAAAGACTCTGCCCCCACAGCTCTCTGTGTCAAGGAGTTGTAAAGACTCTCAACCCCCTGAGAGAAGGAATTCCTCCCCATCTCAGTCTTCAATTGGTGCCTCTTTATTCTGAGACTATGCCCTCTGGTCCATGAGGGGAAACACCCTCTCTGCATTGACTCTGTCAAGCCCCCTTCTGAATCCTATATGTTTCAGCGAGGCCACCTCTCATTCTTCACAACTCTAGGGAGGAGAGTCGCATCGTGTTTGGCCTTTGCTCATAAGACATTCCTTCCATACCAGAAACTATCCTAGTGAATCTTCTCTGAATCGTGTCCAATGAAATTATAGTTTCCTTTAAATAAGGAGATCAAAACTGCTCACATACTGCAGATGTGGTCTCACCAGCATCTAGTACAGTGGTAGTAAGACTTCCTGACTCTTATATTCCAAACCCTTTGAAATAAGGGCCAACATTCCATTAGCCTTCCTGATTACAGCTTTGCTTAATCTGCCAATCCCACAATATGTGAGTGACAAACTAAAGCAATGAAAGCAATTTTGCTGCAATTGTGCAAGGTCTTGATGAGACAGCAACTGGAGTATTGTACATGGGCGGAGTGCAATAAAGGTTGATCAGATTGATTCTTGGGATGGCAGGGCTAACGTATGAAGGGAGACTGGCAAGGTTAGGACAATATTCACTGGAGTTTAGAAGAGGGAGGAGCATTACAAAGAAATCTAACCCAAACCCTAATATGACTAGACAGGATACATGAAGGAAGGATTTCCTTAATGACCGCAGAATCAAGAACCAGGGGGTGACAGTCTGAGGGAACAGGGTAGCCATTTTGGGCTTCACCCAGAGAATGGTGAACCCTGTGGAATTCTGTGCCACAGAAAGTGGTTGAAGCCAAACAATGAATGTTTGCAAAAAGGAGTTAGATATAATTCTTCAGGCTAAAAGACTGAAAGGACATAGGGAGAAATTGGGAACAAGGGACTGAGTTAGATGATCAGCTGTGATTGGACTGAATGACAGAGCAGCCTTGATGGGCCAGATGGACTGCTCCTGCTCCTATTTACTAGGCTTTTCTCTCAGTCCCTTTGTACAGAGTTAATTTTAACATCATCATACATTGGCCCTCTGTTTCATGACCCCCCAATGACCGCTTGTAGAAATGCCTCATCATTTTTGTGAAGGGAGAGTGTGGGTGGAATGAAGGTGCAGAGGCAATAAAGTTTGAAAGCAAATATTCAGAGCTTTACCTCTTTGAAACCTAGTTGTATTGAAGGCGTTGTATCATCTCTGGATAACAATCAGACAGTTTCCCCCCCCTTACAGAATCACCATGGAGGCTTCACTCATTGAAGGTTAATCACTCGGATACCGCTGAGATAATCCATTTACGGAAGCAAAATTGTCTCTTTTTTTCTGTTCAAACATACATTAAACCTTTGTAATAAATCCACGTCCTCCAGGACAAAGTAAGCCACTTGATTAGCATCCAATTCCTCCCCATAAGCATTCACTCACTCCACCACCAATGCACATCTCCCAGACACACTATAGTGACTCACCCAGGCTCCTACCAACTACGAGGAGACAGGCATCAGACTTAAGGGATCAGTGCTGGTCCCTCTCCTCATCAAACAGCATTCTGACTTGCCTCAAAGTAAAAACCAAATTGCAGGTGCTGTAAATCAGAAACAAAAACAGAAGTTGCTGGAAAAGCTCAGCAGGTCTGGCAGCGTCTGTGGAGAGAAATCAGAGTTAACGTTTCGGGTCTGGTGACCCTTCCTCAGATCTCAAACTTCCTCGGAATGATGTTGTTATTCCTCCACGGGTTCATGTCCTTGAACTGCTTTCCTCACAGCACTCTGGGTGTCCCCAGGCCTGATGGCCTCTGCAGTTTACTGTCAACTTCTGCACTGCAGTTGGGTGTTGAGCAAAAAATGGCTTCCCGGCAGTGTCCATATCTCCGGAATGAAGACAAAAGGGATTTGTTTTTTTTTAACAAGATGGGTCTTTTCGATGGATGGATGAGCAAGGTCATGAGGGAAAATCTCCAGGAGTACAGAGTTGGCAATGTGGTAACACAAACCAGACAGCGTAGGCAGGCTGAAGGAGCAAGTTATCCCAAATATGGTCTATACTAGATGGGGTTCAACTTATTGGGCTTATGGAAATTGAAATGTTAATAAAATAACACAGCACAGATGGAGACCATTCAACCCTTCAGAAGAACTCTCCAATTTGCTTCTGCTCTCAGCACAGAGCTCAACAATATTACAGATCTGTTTGCAATTCTCTTACTATTTAATGTCTTTCCACTTCCCTTTCAGTCAGTGCATTTCAGAAGGCAGCAACTTCCTCTGCTCTTTAAAACAAAGCTCTCAATATTGTCCCTGGTTCTTCCGTCAATCATCGTAGATCTTTCCCCTTTTTCGACTGACCATCCTGTCAGTGGAGACAGTTGTTTTGCATGCACTCCTTGTGGCCTGTGAGCTCTGCTTTTCTCTTTTTGGCCGTTTCATTTTCCTCGCTGCGCATCTCAATTCAAGGTTCTGTTCACTGCAGCCCGTAGCAAACAGGGAAAGGGCTTTGCTGGTAACTGTACACAATCGCAAGCCTGTTAGTTAGTGTTAACATGGCACCCCCGCAGTTTGGAACAATTCGCTAATCCTCTTTCTGCTAAGTAAGAGGGCTTAATGACTCCCCTAGCAGGGAGCGTGCATTGCGCTGTGGAGAACGGTGTATTGCAGCTGTCAGCTTCCTTCCCCCTTCCCCATCTAAGTGATAACAATGTTTGACAAGAGCAGGTGCTCCGATATGGAGCCACCTGTGTGAATTTACGGAATTGAGTTGGCTGCAAGTGTAGCAAAATGTGCAAATAACATTGAAACGTGACTGCAGGAGCCTGAGGCTCCTCATACCTGATATAAATGTAATGCACTTGATGTCGAGTGGGCATCAACCAACGTGAAGCACTTGTGAAGTGGTGCTGCCATGAGGAAAATTGTAGCAGCCTATGTGTGCACAGCAAGCTCCCATAAACAGTAATCCAATAAACGATGCTGGTTGTGATCTGAGGGCATGTCTTATAGACAAAGGTTGAGGGAGCTAAGGCTTTTCTTGTTGGAGCAAAGAAGGGTGAGATGCTACTTGATAGAGGTGTACGAGATGATGGGAGGCATAGGTAGAGTGAATAGTCAGATTTTTTTTCCCCAGGACGGAAGTGGCTATCCAGAGGAGGCATAATTTTAAGGCAATTAGAGGAAGGTTTAGGGGAGATGTCAGAGCTAGGTTCTTTACACAGAGATTCAGAGTGGTGGGTGTGTGTGGAATGCACTGCCAGCGGTGGTAGTAGACTCCGAGACATTAGGGACATTTAAGCGACTCTTGGACAGGCAAATGGATAATAGCAAAATGAAGGGTAATTAGGTTAGTTTGATCTGAGAGGTCGGCACAATGTCAGGAGCCAAAGGGCCTGTACTGTGCTGTACTGTTCTGTATTCTATGTTCTAAGTGTTGGCCCAGACCCTGGAGAGGGCTCTCCTCCACTGCCTATTTCCAAAATGCTGTTCAGGGATCGCTTGTGCTCTTGGTTTAATGCCTCAGTTGTAAAGCAGAGCTTCTGCCAGTGCAGCACTCCCTTCCAACTGTGAGCAGAATCAATCCAGACAGTGGAGTCAACCTGGCAGAGCTAGGACGACAGTTGGACACACTGAGTCACGGCTGATCCTCTTTTGTTTAAAAGAGAAACAATTGTTTTAGCCGGACCTGATCTGTGAGCGGGAGGTGGTGTGGGGCTACCAGCTCCCGTATCTTTGTTTAAATTCTGCTCAGATTGAACGGTTGTCTGCTAGGAGGGACAATGCCACATTGTGTGCAAGGTCTGCTTTCAAATCAGAATAATAGTGGTTTCTGTGTCGAGGAACCCAGCTTGTGAATGAATGCATGTTCCTCTTTTGAAGGGTTAGTCCCTTGGTTATAGACAATACCCTGCTTGATCCTGTGGCTTCCTGCCCTTCAGTTTATTCTGTCACTGTTTGAATGCCGTGAAACTGGTGGTTCAGCAAAAGCAAGTTCATAAATTTTTGTAAACAAAGTGCTTTTGAGGTAACATTCTCCTGTTTGGGACTCAGTATTTACCAATGCTGCATCTTTTACAGCAGGGCTAGAGCAAGCTAATCCACCTCAACAACAACTTACGTTCTGTCTTTATGTAGCAAAAGATCCCAGGGTGTCTCCATAGAGCACTTTCAAGTTAAATTATGCTCTGAGCCACATTATTCAGGATGAGGAAGGTTGGGAAAAGAGGGGTAGAAAGTCAGAGAGATTTAGGGATAGCATTCTAGAGCTCAGACCCCAGGCAATTTAGCACACAGTCTTTAATACAAACCTATAAAATAGGAGCAGAAGTAGACTATTCAGCCCTTCCAACCTGCTGTGCTGTTCATCAAGATCACAGCCAATCTGTTTGTTTTGAATTTCCCATTCCTATCTCCTCCCGATAACTCTTGATCCTTGTTCGGCAAGGGCATCATTCTACAACCACCTTAAAAAATACTCATTAAAATGTAATATCTCTTTCATTAATTGAACTAACTTCACCTCTGATTCATTCCACCTTCTTTGATTTATATTTAGATTACTTACAATGTGGAAACAGGCCTTTCGGCCAAACAAGTCCACACCAACCCAGACCCATTCCCATAAATTTACTCCTTCACCTAACACTACGAGCAATTTAGCATGGCCAGTTCACCTGACCTGCACATTTTTGGACTGTGGGAGGAAACCCACGCAGACACAGGGAGAATGTGCAAACTCCACACAGTCAATCACCTGAAGCAGGATTTGAACCTGGGTCTCTGGCACTGTGAGGCAGCAGTGCTAACCACTGTGCCACCACGGTTTTGTTATTCCCTCTCATATAGTTTGCTAGTTTTTCTTCCCTTTTTCATTTTATGCCTTCTAATCTGAGGCAGTCAGTTCCAAAGTGGCACAACTTTCAGACAAAACCATAACCCACGCCTTGGATAAGGGAAGTGAGTGAGCTATCACCAGGTTTGTGGATGTCACAAAATAGTTCGGAAGCAAGTGGTGAGGATGAGACAAAGAGACTGCAGAGGGATATCAAGCGATGAACATAGCAGGTACAATACAATGTGGGAAAATCTGAGGCTATGCAGCAAGGGTAGAGGTCTCCAACTTCACAATCTCCATCCAAACCTGTGTAGCCTGACTCATACTGAGCTGTGTTTACCCCACTCCACTGTGCTCACTCACCTACATTGGCTTCCAGTCTGGCAGTGCCTCTGTTTTTAAGTTCCAAACCCATGGACTTGCCCTATCTGTCTGTGATCTCCTCCAGCCCGGACATCCAAGATATCTGCACTCCTCCAATTCTTGCCTCTTACACATCCCTGATTTTAGTTGCTCTATCATTGGTGACCCTGCCTTCATATACCAAGTTCTCAGCTCTGGAGAATTTTTCCCAAAACCCCTCTCCTCTCTGCTCTCTGTCCTCCTTTCAAGATGGACCTTAACGCCTCCATCTTTGATCACCTCTCCTCGTATCTCTGTGTGACTCACAGTCGAAGTTTGTGAACGACCTGGAATGTATTCAAGGTGCATTGTACAACCCACAGTTGTATTTGAAGTGCTTCAGGCCAGGTATTAGTGAGTTGCACTGTTCTAGCTGTCAGTCTAGTCATGCCTTGCTCTATCTGTTGGACATTCCCAAGTTCACTATTCCGAGCTGCAGTGCACAGAACACCATTTCACCTCATGTCCGAATGAACGACCATGTTAGTGGAGAAGAATTATAACCATGAATGTATCTTCAAATGGTACTTAAATCTGCCAGCACCAGGCTCACATCATTCAAGGGCAATAATACTGGGAGGTCCCTTCTTCCTTGTAAACATTTTTCTAAGAAAATTGTTGGATTCAAGGACCATAACCAAAGGTTACCTCTGGACGATATTCTTAGTGCTTGCTGCAATGCTGTAGTCCTGTCTTTCTCCTTTTTTGCCTGGACATCTGACCAGAATGTAAAACCTCTGCACTAAGGATATCTAATCATCTTGAATGAGTGGATTGTCTTATGACAGACTGGTCTGTATCCTCTGGAGTTCAGAAGAGTCAGAGACGACTGAATTGAAACATGTGAGATCCTGAGGGGACTTGACCAGGCAGACGTTAAACAGATATTTCCTCTTATGGGAGAATCTAGAACTAGAATCATTGTTTAAAATTAAGAGTGCACATTTAAGATGAGAGACTTTTTTTTCTGTGAGAGGTTCTTGAGTCTTTGGGATTCCCTACCTTAAATGGCAGTGGGTGCAGAATCTTTCAATATTTTTAGGGCAGAGGGACATAGATTCTTGTTCACTGACGGAGGCGGTGGAAGATTATCAGGGGATAGATATGAAGGAATGTAGAGATGAGGTTGAAATGTGTACATGACCAGGAAGGAGTGAGGGGGATATGGGCCAAATGCTGGCAAATGGGACGAGATTGATTTAGGTTATAGGTCAGCATGGGTGATTTGGACTGAAGGTTCTGTGTCCGTGCTGTACAACTCTCTGACTTTATGACTCTAAATCCGATTGGTCATGGTTTTGTAGATTGGCCGACTCCTGTTCCGTGTTTGTGTGTCTGTACTGTGCTGACAAGCTCGGGAGGGTTTGGTTCCCTCACGCTTGCTGTTGGAAGGACAGTTGTGCGGTGGCAGCTCACGCCTTTTTGAAGTTGCAGTACAGGACACGCTACTAAAATCTGAACACTTTCCACTTGTAGTTTAAACAGTGAACAATTAACCCATCGTGACCTTCCTTCAGTGTTGGAAGTACAGCAGCTCATGAATTCAAATGACTGGAATATGCGTGGAATATCAGATTGCCCAAGCTGTTGGGTACCTGCCTGGATAGCTCACTCACATTTTGTGGCTCTGCATCATTTATTCATTTCATTGTGTTCATGGTAATTGCTTTGGCATCTCTTGTACAACCTTAAAGATAGCATTTACCTTAAAAGGTTTTCTGGCACCCTTCATTGTTACTGGGTTCAGTCACCAACACTCCCCTCCCTCCCCCTTACCCTTTAGTCACGTGTCGAATGTGGGCTTTGCTGGGTGCCCAGTATCTATTTCCCGTCCCTAGTTGCCCTTGAGAAGGTTGGGGTGAGCTGTCTTCTTGACAATGCCCTGAAGGAGGGAATTTCAGGATTTTGACCCAATGACAGTGAAAGAACAGCGATATATTTCCAACTCTCAAACCACACACACACACACACACACACACATATATATATATATTCAGGAGCAGCTATTAGACTGATGAATGGACTGTCTAACTTCAAATAACATGGACCTTGATCTTGCTTAGTGCAGGGCCTGGGCGATGTAACTTGTATGCCTCTGTCTATTTTATTTCACCCTATGATTTGTATGCCCTTGCTTACTATGATCTGTCTGTACGGCTTGCAAACGAAGCTTTTCACTGCACTTGGGTACATGTGACAGTAAGTAAATAATAGTGAATGGCTTGGAGGGGAACTTGCAGGTGTTGGTGTTGCGATGTATCTGCTGCCCTTGTCCATCTGGAAAGAGGTGGTTGTGGGTTTGGAAGGTGCTGTCGCAGGATGGTTGGTGAATTTCTGCAGTGCATCCTGCAGATTGTACACACTGCTGCTGCTGCTGAGCGTCAGTGGTAGAGGGAGGGGCTGTCGTGAATGTGGTGCCGATCAAGTGGGCTGAATGATGTCAAACTTCTTGAGTGTTGTTGGAGCTGCACCCATCCAGGCAAATGGGGGGAGTGTTCCATCACACTCCTGACTTATGCTTGTGGGTTGAGGACAGGTTCTGAGGTGTCAGGAGGTGAGTTCCTCACTGCAGTATTCCTAGCCTTTGACCTGCACTTGCAGCTACTGTGTTGATGTGACAAGTCCAGTAAAGTTTCTGGTCAATGGTAACCTCAAGGATTTTAATATTACGAGATTCACTGATGGGAACACCATTGAGTGCCAAGAGGCAAATATTCCTTGCCACTTGTCAGTTCAAGCCTGGATATTGTCCAGATCGTGCTGCATATGAACCCAGACTGCTTCAGTATCTGAGTCGTCACAAATGGTGCTGAACATTGTGCAATCATTGGTGAAACTCCCCACGTCTGACCTGATGATGGAAGAAAAGTCATTAATGAAGCAGTTGATGATGTTTGAGCCCAAAACGTCGATTCTCCTTCTCCTTTGATGCTGCCTGACCCACTGCGCTTTTCCAGCAACACATTTTTAAGTTCTGATCCCCAGCATCTGCAGTCGTCACTTTCTCCTAGATGTTTGGGCCTAGGACACTACTCTGAGGAACTGTTGCAGAGGTGTCCTGGAGCTGAGATGACTGACCTCCGGCAACCATCTTCCTATGTGCCAGGTATGATTGCAACTAGCAGAGAGTTTTCACCCTGATACCCATCGATTCTAGTTTTTCTAGGGCTCCATGATGCCACACTTGGTCAAATGTGGCCTTGAAGTCAAGGTCTATCACTCTCATCTCGACTCTGCTGTCCACCTTCTTTTGTCCATGTTTGAACCAAGGCTGTAATGAGGTCAGGAGCTGAGTGGCCCTGGTGGAACCCATACTGGGCGTCACTGAGCAGGTGCTGC
This sequence comes from Chiloscyllium punctatum, assembly GCF_047496795.1. Taxonomy (NCBI): domain Eukaryota; kingdom Metazoa; phylum Chordata; class Chondrichthyes; order Orectolobiformes; family Hemiscylliidae; genus Chiloscyllium; species Chiloscyllium punctatum. The sequence continues at coordinate 126,879,743 of NC_092745.1, forward strand.
CTGATAACACTGTTAGCCATCTCTCTAGTTCCCCTTTGCTCTTCCACCTGTTGTTTGTTGATACATAATGTTAACCTGGAATAATACTGTCAGATACACCGCAACAAGAGGGTGATCAACAATTGGCCTGAATGGGTGAGCTTGTGTAGAATGTAGAACGTGGAATTGGCCCAATTAGTCTACTTTGGTACTTTCACTCCAACCCTGCTTCCCTTCTTCATGTAACTCTATCAGAATACCCATCTACTCCTTTATCCCTTGTGTATTTATTTAGATTAAATTTGTCTGAGTTGTTTGCCACATCGAGATCACATGTTTGACATTATGAGCTCAGTGGAACTGCAGATTCTTTGCTGATCTGAGCTAGCTTGCCTTGGGACCTGTAACTCACAAATATCAGCTGTTCCTGTGACATGTGTATGTTTAATCCTCATTCCCAGTTCTTCGTTGGTGGCCTCCCTTTTGCTGCAGGTGCATTGTGGGTTGACTCCATTTTACTCCTGCCCAGCCGGCTGCAGACACAAAGTCTACCTCGCCCTCATTGTACAGGGGGAATTGTAGCTAGAATGTTGGCTTTTGCTCTCTCTCGCTTTCTGTCTTGGTATGATACGTGCTGCTCCATGTCTGAGAGTTCTAACGGGAGCAGGAGTCATCCTCATCCCGACTCACTGACCAAGAACCACTCCTGGACTGGTCACTTGTTAACTGAGTTGGAAAATGCTTGGCCAGTCCCTTTCCCAGCTGTGGGAGGCTACGCTTGCTCACTGGATGCTCGCTAATGGGAGCCAAGTGGTTACTTCTAAAGTGCTCAGATTCCAAACAGCTCTAACTTAGTTCACAAGGGAAAAAAAAATCTGCAATACCTGTATTTTTTTTCTATTGTATCATTCCATCAAAAGTGAGAAGTTATGTTTTTACACGTACCCATTAGCAACTCATTTGAGATTATTAATGCTTTCCTGTTTCCCTGCAATGACATCATACTGGTTGCTATGCCCCGGCTCCACTTTATAAACAAGTAGAAATGTTAACTTGTGTGGGCTTATCTGAGATTTTGTTTCGTTATCGCAGGAATGGGTTTGCAGGAACTGGGTGGTGCAGTGCATTGGAAACTGGCATTACCTCCTAATGGTACCTCCTGTCCTAATTGATTGTGACCCAGTCGCCCTTTGCCACCTGCCTGTGGATGAACTTGGGAAATCTCCATCGGTTCTGAGTGAGCCCACCTGCCCACCTGTCATACCTGCCTCGAAGATTGAATCAATTGAGAGTACCTCAAAGGGGTGGAACAGAGTGAGCAGCAGAGGGGAAGTGGGTGGACTTTCTCCTGGTAATACAAATGGGAGCCAAATGGTTACAGAGATATCAGAAGGGGAAAGTCAATTAGGAGCAGAGCGCATAGGAAAACAGTGCACACAAGGGCATCCAAAATTCCTCTGTGAATGCTAACAAGGAGAAGTAGAGACACCACAAAAGGAATTCGGGCATGGAACCAGGGGCACGGTTGAGGTACTAAGTGAGTATTTTTGAATCTGTGTTTACCAATGGGTGTTGCCAAAGTTAGACATGCTTCCTTGGGTCAAACAACACTGTCAGTGTAATAAGATCTGAGTCCTGCCCCATAATAGCCCCGTAGAATATTTACCTCAAAGAGGGCTTCTTGTTGAAACAGATTTCTTAACAACACTTGAGGATGTACACTTTTATAGAAAAATGCAGTCCAAAAGAGACACTTTGGGCCATTGCCTCTGCGTCACTGAAAGTACGCCACTTCCTACACCCGTTCCTCTTTCTCCCACTAGGCCCGTGGCCTGGAACGATATGACATTTTAAGTGTTGATTAAAGGTTCTGAGGTTTCCTGCCTCAACCACCCTCCCAGGCAGTGCATTGCAGACCCTCTCAGCCTTCTGTGTGTGAAAGACTTTCCTCAATTATAAGACAGAAGATCTTAGACTAACTTCTCTGTTTCACATGACGCGACATGACACAGTAGCATTACGCATGGCCAATGGTACAATTCATTGGATTGTGCCAATTGTCGGTGAAGGGTCAGCATCTTTATACTAGAGTGTCACGATGTAAACATAAATGGACACCACCTTGCTGGATTGTGTGGTCGTCCAGTGAATGTGGAGGTAAATGTGATTAAAGCTGTTAAACAGGAGAAAGCTGGCTGTAGGTTCAGTTGATAAGTCACCGAGATCAGGTGAATTATTTCTGAAGATAATGACGGAGCTACCTTAGTGTTATCTTCCAGTTTTCTTTAGCTATGGGGCGGGGGACATAGAGGACTGAAGAATTACAAGTCATGGAGTCATACAGCATGGAAACAAACCCTTTGGTCCAACCAGTCCATGCTGAACACAATTCCAAACTGAACTGGTCTCACCTGCCTGCTCCTGGCCCATATCCCTCCTCTTCATGTATACACAAAGGTGAGGATAAGCCCAGCAATAGGCACCAGTCATTTTAATTTCAGTGGTAAGAAAAACCTTCAGAGATAATAATCCAGGGCAGAGTTAACAGGTTACTGGAATACATTTAGATTAGGCAGATGAAAAGAGGGTGGGGTTTTGTTGGGCAAAGTGTATTTTAACTGACCTGATTGAGTTGTTTGATGAGCTAACAGAGGGTTGATGAGGTAATATGATTGTTGTGGTGTATATTGATTTCCTAAAGGCAATTGGCAAGACGTCTTACAGCAGATGTGTCAGCAAAACTGAAGCCTGTGGAATTAAAGGAGTATAGAAGCGTGGATATAAAGTTGGAGGAGACAGAAGAAGCAGCGGTAGGTAGTGCAATCGATAAGGGTCGAAGTTAGGGTGAGATTAGACTGCCTGTCCTGTAAACTGACTAACTTCCCAGGCTTTACCAATCTCCAGAGAGATGGCTCTGTCTCTGCAGACAGCCATACCAGGTTTTACGTCAGGGTCAGAGAGTTTGGAAGTCTGATGGGGTTTGGCCTCTGAAATTGAGGGTGGCACTTTAAGGTCACGTTGGTGTCTTTGCCTGTTCAAGGAGGAAGGAAAGTGGAGTGGGGTAGGAGCTTCAAGGTGACTCTGGACTTGGTATCCAGGAGATTATTGATACAGGCAGCTCTTCTATAAGGCAATGGTTGTGTTCTTGTGCAAATGTGCATTGTAGAACAATTGTGATTTAGAAACGGCACTTCAAGTGTTGGTGATGTAATCTCGTTACAGCCAATGCATGTTTTACAAGTTTGCGCTTTAGAAACAGCATCCCCAATTCATCAATTGCGTTACAGCGAGTTTGCGTGAACACATTGTAGCAGAGCGAACCTGCATATAAAGTATTCATTTTTACTAGGAGTTGCAATAATGAATTGCAACTTTGGGGTGTGGTCAATAAATGTGTGCGCCTGGAACAAAAAGGGCTTGTGTAAATTACCCAAAAAGCAAGACCTCTGCCATTTATACGACCTCTCAGTTTGGTTCAGGTCAGTGTGTATTGGATGGTTTGGGTACATGGACTTCAAATCCAAAACCCCCAACCAGAGCGGTCACTTCTTCATGAAAGGAAACCAGGATCTAAGGAGATAGGGGAAGGAGACCAGGCCTGATCAAAGTAGCATCAGCTGTACAGCCTGAGCATAAAACCATCATAAGATCAGGAGTAGGAGGAGGCCATTCGGCCCACCAAGCCTGTTCCACCAATCAGTGTGATCGTGGATTGATGTGATTTGAAATTGCATTTTCCTGCCTGTCCCCTTTACCTTGATTCTCTCATCAGCGAAAAATCTGTCGAACTCGGCCTGGAATATTTTCAATGACCCAGCCTCTGCTGCCTACTGTGGATGTGAATTTCAAAGCTGAATGAAGCCTGAGGGAAGAAATGTCTTCTCACTTTTTGTCTCAAATGACAGACTATCTTTAAGTTGTGTCCCTAACCATCCCAAACATTCTAGTGTCTCCCACACGTGAGGAAACATCTGCTCAGTGAGCACCGTGCCGAGTCTTGTATGGTCAACAGAATGTCCTCTCATTAAACATCAAATATTCAGCTTTCAAGCTTTCCCCAGAAGGTAATGCTTTATCCAAGAATATTGGGCAGCACAGGGAATTTCTCGCAGGAGTTGGATAGTTACAGTCAGTGATATTACTGATTGTAAGTAAGGTGATACTTAGTGTGTTCCCATCTGGCAGTAAAAAGTGAGTTGTAGGGACAATCTGTTGCATTACTGTCACGATTAATTCACATAGCTTCAGATAATAGTGCTTAACTGTAGGGAACTCCACCGTAATAAAATATTCTGGATTAGTGGTGCTGGAAGAGCACAGCAGTTCAGGCAGCATCCAAGCAGCTTTGAAATCGACGTCGATTTCGAAGCTACTTGGATGCTGCCTGAACTGCTGTGCTCTTCCAGCACCACTAATCCAGAATCTGGTTTCCAGCATCTGCAGTCATTGTTTTTACCTCGTAATAAAATATTGTCCATTGCAGCTGTGTAAGCAGATGTTCCTTTACCTTTGAACAGTCCACTCCAACCAATTTTTGAAAGTTCTTGTCTCATCCCATTGAAATTTGCCTTACTCCAATTGAAAGCTTTATTTTTTTTTCATGGAAGCCTGTCTTTTTCCATAACGATTTTACAACAAATAGAGTTCTGGTGACTAGAAGAAAGTGACGACTGCATTTGCTGGGGATCAGAGCTTAAAAATGTGTTGCTGGAAAAGCGCAGCAGGTCAGGCAGCATCAAAGGAGAAGGAGAATTGACATTTCGGGCATAAGCCTGAAGAAGGGCTTATGCCCAAAATGTCGATTCTCCTTCTCCTTTGATGCTGCCTGACCTGCTGCGCTTTTCCAGCAACACATTCTGATCACTAGACCCAAAGTGTTCCCCTACTCTCACTTTAGTCACTTGCCTTGCCTTATTTCCCAAGAAAAGATCAAGTTTTGCACTTTTCTAGTAGGAGCATTTACATATTGATAAAGAAAATTTTCTTCAAAGCATTTAATTGTTGCCGCTGGTGGTGGTTTCCTGGGTGCAAATTGGTTGAGGTGTTTCTTATATTGCAACCGTGACAAAACGTTCAAAACGGCAAAGTTATGTCTGAGATTGTGAAAAGCACAAACACAGCCAGAAACCCTAACCACCTTACCATACATCAAAGAAGTTTCAGAAATGACAGCCAGACTCCTGAGACCCCTCGGAATCCTAGTAGCACACAAACCCACCAACACTCCCAAACAAAAACTAACAAACTTAAAAGACCCAGTACATCCCATGGACAAAACCAACATCATCTACAAAATTCCACGCAAGGACTGCCACAAACACTACCTTCGGGTGACCATCCTCCAAGGTGGACTTCGGGACAGGCAGCAGAGGAAAGTGGCCGAGCAGAGGCTGATAGCTAAGTTCGGTAACCCATAGGGAGGGCCTTGGATTCATGTCACATTACAGGTGATCACCATTGCACTACACACACACACAGATATTCCTACACACACACACTCTCACATACACATGGACACAGGTACACACAGACGCGCACACAGACACCCACACACACCCTTATGGACACACACACTCCCACACTCACACATGAACCCCCTCATAGACTTAAGACACTCTGCACTCACCACACATACACACACACACACACACACACATTCTCACACTCACAACCCCCACGCCAGACAAACACACACACACAGACAAAGACCCACATGCACACATATATTTTGCTAACAGCTAACCCAAGAATGCAACTTTAAAAAAAAGGGTTTTGTGATTTACACATGAAAGAAGTGAAACTATCACTGTATTCTCACAGATGAAAGGCTTAACAGACAATCAATTTTTCAATGTATAATTTCAGTTACATCACACTGCAAATTTTTGCTATAAATTCTGTGTTACGATCGAGCCCTCCACTATCACCTGATGAAGGAGCATCGCTCCGAAAGCTAGTGTGCTTCCAATTAAACCTGTTGGACTATAACCTGGTGTTGTGTGATTTTTAACTACATTGGACAAACAGGAAGAAAGTTAGCCACCAGGATACACGAACACCAGCTAGCCATAAAAAGACACGACCCTCTCTCCCTCATAGCCCTACACACGGATGAAAAAAGCCACCATTTTGACTGGGACAACACATCTCTCCTGGGACAGGCTAAGCAAAGACATGCCAGAGAATTCCTAGAGGCCTGGCACTCCAACCACAACGCCATAAACAAACACATAGATCTAGATACCATCTATCACCCCCTCAGAAAATGAACAGGAAATGACATCACCACAAACCCCAGGAACACCATCCAGGACAAACATATAAATAGAAAGCAGGAGACAATACCTTCGCTTCACTTGGAGGTCACCACTGATGATATTACCTAGCCAGGTAATGAAACGTCTGGATATCAAACCTACAGCTCAGCGAGCAAACCTACACCCTAAACCTCAACCTGAGCTACAAACCTTCACAAACCTTGCAAAAGCATCTCACGAATGACGGTTCCTTATTTTATGTACAGTCAGTAACACAATAGTTGCATTCTTGTGCAACCCCACCTTAAAGAAATATTGCATTTTGGAAGCAACGCCTTAAAGTGTTGGCGATGTAATCACATTACACAAAACACACGTTTCAAAAGTTCGCGCTTTAGAAACAGTATCCCCGATTCGTCAATCACATTACAGCAAATTTGTGTTGACGAAACGCATGTTTTAGCTGCCTGACCTGTACCTTACCTGACCTAGGAATGCCTGGGACTGACAGGCAAAAGAATTTGATTCTTTAGCACCAGTTACCATCCCAGAAGTTTGCCCCTCATGGGCTTGTAGGGGAAAAGGCTGCGACTTTCCACTGCATTAATGACGATCCTACATTCCAGCAGACAAACAGAAATTAACATGTAGAACAGTCAGTCACAAAATAAATGACAAAGTGCCCCTCTCCTCTGAGCATCAGCAGCTCCCTGTAATTTGAAAATATTCACTTTGAATCTGATTTTCGCAGCCCAAATGAAATTACTTTTTTGAGCAATAAAGGAATTGGCGTCAGGAATTCTCAGGAGGTCAGCATGATTAAGGGAAGGGCGATGAGATTTAATGTGCTATGAAGAGCCGACCCAGTGTGATGGTGATCCCAGCAGATGGTTATGAAAGATTACCTGCCACTGTTGTGGGGTGTTCAGGTCCAGGGGTTTGGAGGGTGATGAATTGAAATGGTCAGATGTTTCTGGTCTCCAGGATAATGCTGCTTCTTGAGAAGAGTTAACATATGATATCAGCTTCATTGGTTGGTTATCACTAGACACAAAATGGTTACTGTGTCAGACGATGTAACTTTGAATAGGAGGAGGCTCTTTGGCCCTTTCAGTTTGTTCAGCTGCTATTCTCTGAGATGGTGGTCTTGTGACCTGGCCAGCCTTAACAGCTGCAGCCAAGAGCAGACATCATTTTGGAAGTGTGTTTGCAATGTTTCTGAGGTGCGTGGCACATTGCCTTGTGAATGTGAGGTCGCTTTTCACAAGCGTATTGTTTTAATTAGCATGACATCTGTTTAAGTTGTGATTTTTATCCCCTTCTTACTGTATTATCCATGCACAATGCAGCGTGTGAGGGATAGTTACATCATGCAGTCTGAATGCAAAATCAACCCTGACCATGTACAAAGTTACAGTCATGGGTGATGGGGAAAATGCCCCATCGTTTCCCTTCTGGCTGTCATATCGGTATGACTGGCCATTCGGATTGGGGTCATAGCTGTGTGACAGGATGCCATAGAAATGTAACAGGGTCCACTCACAGAAAAAGCCCCTTCAGCCTATCGAGTCTGTACCAATCAAAAACAAGCTGTTCTCATTCCATTTTCTGCACTTCCCCCAAAGCCTTGCATGCCTTTTGGCATCACAAGTGCACAACTAAATACTTCTTCAATGTGATGAGTGTTTCTGCCTCTCCCACCCATACAGGCAGCGAGTTCGTAATTCCCACCACCCCGTTGGTGAAAGAACGTTTCCTTGCATCCCCTTCTAATCCTGCCCCTTACCTTTGATAAGATGACAGTGTCAATATCACTCTCTTGTAAAAGTAGTTTGAGTCATACAGCATGGAAACAGACCTTCCATGTCGACCAAGTGTCCCAAACTTGGTCTCATTTGCTGGAGTTTGGCCCAGATCCCTCTGAACCCTTATATTCCTATTCATGCGCTTGTCCAAATTTAAATTTCGTGTTGTAACTGTACCTGCATTTACCACTTCCTCTGGACATTAGTCACACAATTGGTGTTGGGCTCCAGTCAGCAGCTTGTGGGTTTGGGTCCAAGTTCAGCACTTGCTCATCAAGGGCTGGACTGAAAACCACACCTAGTGCCCTGGAGGTCTTGCACAGTTGGAGGTGCCTGTGTTTTGGTTTTGATGCTACATTAAGGGCTCAGGTAACTATGAGAAATCACGGCTTATGTTACTATTTCAAAGCAGAAGTGAAGTCTTCTCTCTGTCTGTCACTTTCTCCGTCACTCTGTCTCTGTCCCTCTCGCTCTCTCTCTCTTTCTCTCTCTCTCTCTCTCTCTCTATGTCACTCTCTGTCACTCTGTCTCTGTCCCCCTCTTTCTCTCTCTCTCTCTCTCTCTCTCTTTATCTATCTATCTATCTATCTCACTCTCTTTCTCTCTGTCTCCTGCCCACATCCCAATCCCTACCCAAAACTAACATGTATTGTAAGAACAGGTTGTTATCAGATTACTGTTTGTGGGAGCTTGAGGTTGAGAGTGTGGTGCTGGAAAAGCACAGCAAGTCAGGCAGCATCCGAGGAGCAGGAAAATCGATGTTTCCGGCCGGATCCCTTCATCAGGAATGGAAGCTTGCTGTGTTATCTTTCCTATATTACATGAGGGATTACTCTTCACTGGCTTTATTGACGGGGAGACACTTTGGGACCTCCTGCTCTCGCAAGGTCTTTATAAAGTGCCCCTTTTTAAATTTGTGAAGACCCAGTGTTTGTCAGCTATCTCCTGATGGAAGGCTTGTGGAAGACCTTCACTGTGTAGCTAGTTCCATATTCCACAGGATCTGTCAAATCACAGCGTGGCCTTTCTCTGGTGCTGGATTTAGAGTGGTACAGTCAGTGTTATCATGTGCCAATTTGAACTCAGCAACATCCCACTCACAGCAAAGAGACCAGTTGTTGAGGGGATGTGCTGATGTTGTGGATGTCTATCGTCACTGAATGAATAATCCAGAGGCCCCAGACTGTTGTTAAATCCTTCTGCAGCAGCTTGTAAAATTCGAATTAAAATGACAAGTCAGGAATTAAGCCAGTCACAGGAATGATGACCATGACCATGGATGATGCCAAATCTTAATGGCTTCAGAAATGCTCTTTCGATTTATTTGTTGCCACGTGTATTTTGTTACAAAATGCAATGAAAAGTGTTGTATAGTGTCAACCACTTTCAGTGTCATCTTAAAATACAGAAAAATAAACTAAAGCATCAAATATAAAGACAGAAAAATGAGGAAATAAGAAAAGGGTCTGAAAGAAATTTGCCATCCTTACCTATTTTGGATCAGCAGTGTGGTTGTCTGTCTCTCTATGACTCTTAACTGTCCTCTGAAACGGCCAGGCAAGCCAATCTGTGCAAGGGCAGTTAGGAATTGGCAATAAGTGCTGGCCTTCCAGTCACGCCCACATCGATAAAACAATAACAAAGAAAAAAATAAGTTTCTTTGTTGTGGGCCAAGGATTGATTGTTGGCCAATTATTAACTTACTATCTTTCCTTCTGAAATAGCACCGTGGGATGTTTTACCTCCTCTTGAGAGGACAGGAAAAAAATCTGTCCTGAAAGACAGACCCCCTCGAGACTGCAAGAGTCTTGCTGCATTTCTTTCGCTTGCACATACAGGTTTTAGTAACTGGGAGGTGCTGTCCTCTTGGCTGACCTGTAAAAGTGCGACCTTGCATGATAGCTGTCCAGAAAAGCACTGCAAAGTCTCCTGAGGTCACTGTCCAGCATGTGACCTTCTACCAGCGTCATGGAATAGGCCTCACCGCCATGTTTGTGGGATCTTGCTGTGTGCAGGTTACCCATGGCCTTCCTAACAATGGCTGCTTGCACTTTGAAAATTGAATCATTGGCTGCTGAGGTTCACTTGAAGTCTTGAGGACATCAGTATGCAAGTTGGCGACGCTTCAGATCTGTAACTTGTTAATGAATCATGTCTCGCTGTACACTGAGAAGCTGGATCGATACTGGTGCATGTTTTCTGAATTCTGCACGGGAGCTTGCCTTGATATTAAATATTCCTCCAGTTTAATTAGACCATGTACAGTATTTAATATATCTGTCCATGTTCATTTGCTCCAATGCACAATCCATGCAGCAATCAAAAGGTCAAATGCTAATTGATTCTGACATCTAAACAAATTAAGACAGCTCATCATAAAGCAAAACTTTGTTTAAATTTGATTGCACGCTCATTGTCGCACTGTAGATGATCCATAGCAATGAACAACCTTCCTCTGACACCTTGCTCTGGAGACATATTAAGCGGTGGGAAAAAGCATAAATTGCATGGGATGTTATCATCATGTTGTTGTTGCTGGGACCTTTACTGTATGCAAATTGGCTGCCTTGTCTCTTACAGTGACTGGATTTCCAAATTCAGTATGAAGTCACCCTCATCCCACTCTCTTATTTGAGAACGGTAGCTGGTGGTGAGCAGTTTTGGGCTCCATATCTGAGGAAAGCTGCACTGCCCTTGGAGGAGACCCAGAGGAAGTTTACAAGAATGATCCCAGTAATGAAAGGCTTGTCATGTGAGGAGTGGTTGAGGACTCTGGGTCTGTACTCAGGAGAGTTTAGAATTTGAGTGGGGAGCTGATTGCAACTTACAGAATACTCAGAGACCTGGATAGAGTGGACGTGGAGAAAATGATTCCACTAGTAAGAGAGATAAGGACCCAAGAGCACGGCCTCCGAGTGAAGGGGTGACCCTTTAAAACTGAGATGAGGAGGAATTTCTTCAACCAGATGGTGGTAAGCTTGTGGAACTCATTGCTGCAGGGGGCTATGGAAGCCAAGTCATTGAATGTGTTTAAAACAGGATAGGTAGGTTCTTAATTAGTAAGGATCAGGGGTGACAGGGTGAAGGTTTTTGTGAAACATATCAGCCACGACCAAATGGGCGGCACGGTGGCACAGTGGTTAGCACTGCTGCCTCACAGCGCTAGAGACCTGGGTTCAATTCCCGCCTCAGGCGACTGACTGTGTGGAGTTTGCACGTTCTCCCCGTGTATGCGTGGGTTTTCTCCGGGTGCTCCGGTTTCCTCCCACAGGCCAAAGGTGTGCAGGTCAGGTGAATTGGCCATGCTAAATTGCCTGTAGTGTTAGGGGTATGGGTGGGCTGCGCTTCGGCGGGGCGGTGTGGACTTGTTGGGCCGAAGGGCCTGTTTCCACACTGTAAGTAATCTAATCTAATCTAAATGGCAGAGTAGACTTGATGGGCTGAGTGGCCTAATTCTGCTCTTATATCTAATGCCACAGGTGAGGAGAAAAGTTGAGATGTTGGGGACCTTTCTGGTAGCTGCAGTTAGTGCAAGGATTGAACTCATGGTGGTATCACTCTGCAGCGCAAGCCAGCCATCCAGCCAACCAAGCTAACTGACTCACCCTGCAATGGCAGACACCTATAGCAACATGTTTTGTGTTTTCTCTTGAACAGTGCAGAGCAGAAGGTACTGGCGCAGTCGAATCCTGCGCTATCTGTGTGAAGGTCACTCTTGCTGGGTGAAGGAGTTCATTAACATTACCCAGATTGATTCCTGGGGTGGCAGGACTAACGAGTGACTTGGGACTGAGTCGGTTGGAACTGTATTAATTGGAGTTCAGAAGAATGAGGTTAATCTAATTGAAACCTGTAAAATTCTAACAGGACTGGACAGGAAGGATGTTCCTGATGTACATGGAGTCCAGAATCAGGTCACAGTCTAAGGATGTGTGACAGGCCATTTCAGACTGAGATAAGGCGAAATGTCTTCACCCAGAGAATGGGGAGCCTGTAGAATTCCTGTAGTTGAGGCCAAAACATTGAATGTTTCCAAGAAGCAGTTAGATATATTTATTAGGGCTAAAGGGATCGAAGGGTATGGGGGAGAAAGTGGTAACAGGTGACTGAATTGGATGATCAGCCATGATGGTATTGAATAGTGGAACAAGCTCCAAGGGCTAGTTTGTCCTGTTTCCTGGGTTTTTTTTGTTTGTTAGTATTTGGCCAGAGCATCGTGGAGTTAGAAAGGAGCGAGAAAAGAGAAGAAATCACAAATTTGTGAGGCTACGCGTGAGGGGCTGTCAGCTAAGGAGGGGAGATGTGAAATGCTGATGCTTGTTTATGCAGACTGACCTCAGGTGTAAGGCAAGTAGAAGAAGAGAGCAAGAAAATACATTGTTAAAAGGAAAATGCTGTCTCGCATTAAAGTGTAATAATAAAAAAGACCCACAGCTGCTGGGGATTTGCAGGAAACAGAGAAATGGAATCTCCCTCCCGACTCCAGATCCCTTCAGCAAGTGGTTGGGAATTAGTAATTCAAATGGATTACAGAGCATTGTCCGAACATCTTATTGTGTTGCACATCTGCCGCAGTGGAGCGGACGTTTACTTTGGAAGAGTTTAGGGAAAGGACACTCTGTGGCCAAGCAACAGAGAACAAACAACGGGATTTTGTGATTCCGTAATCTCTTACAGCAGTAAAATGGATATCACTCCTCTGGAACAAACAGAAACTCATGTCTACTTGGGATAAAGTTTCTGCTTTAGACCAGTAAGGATGTTGTGCTTATCGTGGCTGGTTAGTTGTCAGATCAAGTTTCCATTGAAATGTATTTGCATAATCACAAACATAAAATGCTCGTTGGTTCAGTGTAATCAGGTAGTATAATAAAACATAATTGTTTTCATTGAAGAGGATTCCTTGATGTATATTCAAGAATGGATACTAGCTGTGGTTTTATTAACACAGCTGAAAATGGTCTTCTGCCAAAAATATTATTTTAATATAAATGTGTTTCTACGTGCATACAGCCTTAGTCAAAATCTCTAAATCTTCAAAAGAAGTACCTTACCAGTTTCTTAGTCAATTAAATACTTTATTTGTTCATACACTGGATGAGAGTGTCACTGGCTTGAGCAACATTTATTGCCAATTTCTAATTGTCCTGGCGGTGAGTTGATTCTTGAACCATTGCAGTCCACTCGATTTTAGGGATAGCTGTAGTGCTCTTAGGAAAGGACTTGCAGGATTTTGACTCAGTGACAATGAACTAATGGCAATATATTTCCAAGCTGAAAATGTGTTGCTGGAAAAGTGCAGCAGGTCAGGCGGCATCCAAGGAGCAGGAGAATCGACGTTTCGGGCATGAGCCCTTCTTCAGGAAGCAACATGAGTCTTCTTTGGGCTCATGCCCGAAACGTCGATTCTCCTGCTCCTTGGATGCTGCCTGACCTGCTGCGCTTTTCCAGCAACACATTTTCAGCACTGATCTCCAGCATCTGCAGTCCTCACTTTCTCCTCGAATATATTTCCAAGTCAGGATGATGTGTGCCTTGGAGGGAACTTGCAGGTGATGGGGGTTCCCACATATCTACTGCCCTTGTCCTCTAGATGGAAATGGTCATGCATTTGGAAGATGCTTTCTAACAATCTTTGGTGAATGTTTCTTATCAAGAGTACACACGGGTAGTATTGCATGTCGGTGGTGCTGCAAGTGGTGCCAATCAAGATGGCTGCTTTGACCTGGATGGTGTTGAGCTTCTTGACTGCTGTTGGAGCTGCCCCCATTCAGCAATTGGGGAGCATTCATCATGTTTTATCACTAGCTCGTTTGAATGAGCCATTGTAGGCAGAATAGACCGAGTATATGATAGATTGTGATTCTATGATTCTGACTTAGTGCTAGAGGTTTACAGCATGGCCCATTTGTCCATGCTGCCCAGTTTTCACAATTAAACTAGTCCCAGTTGCATGTGTTTGGTCCATGTCTCTCCATACCTATCCCTTCCACATAACTGTCCAAATGTTTCTTAAATGACAAAACTGTATTCGCTTCATAACTGCCTCTGACAGCCTTTCACACACTCAACACCCTCAGTGTGCACACTGCCCCTATGATCCCTTTTGTATCACTCCCCTCTCACCTTAAAACGATGCCCTCTAGTATTCGACTCCCCTACCATGGGGAATGGCTGTTGGCTATCTACCTTATCCATGCCCCTCATGATTTTATGTACCTTTATAAAGGTCCCCCCTCAGTCTCCTATGCTCCAGTTAAAAAAGTCTCCAGCCTCTCCTTATAACTCAAACCTTCCAGTCCAGGTAGCATCCCAATCAGTCTTTTCTGGCTCTTCCTAGACTTGTACCTTTGTAGAGAGTACATCAGCAATGGGGAAACTGGAAGTGAGTTACTCTTCATTGAATTACTATCCTCTGGTGTGCTCTTGTGGTTACAATATATGTGTGGATTGTCCAGTTCAAGTTTGGCCAGTGATAACCTTGAGGGTGTTGATTGTGGGGCATTCAGTGACAGTCATGCCATTAATGTCAAGGGATGATGGTTAGACCTTTTTGATTTAAACTTTTAGAACCTGTTAACTAGTCCCCAAGAGTGCATAAAATGGGCATACTTTTGCCAAGCCCCCTTGTACCAGCACTATTGGTGGATCTTTGCGATTTTGACCTCGGTGTGGGGGCAGGGCCTGATCTGGGGCAAATCTTGCAGAGGATAAGGCATAAGGTGGTCTAGGAGGAGTGCTTAGTGTGACGTTCATTTGCAATTCCCTGATCTTTGATGCAAGTTTGGCTGATTGAGACTGTATTGCACTGACGTGGCTGGTTTGTATTTGGCACTATCTGAATGTGTTACACCAATTGTACTCAAGATAAAGTCCACGGAATGGGTTCCGACAGGAATACGAGACTGATTTCCATCTTTCCCCACCTGCAAGTGACTTTCCTGAGCTGTGTGTGGTCATCAGGCTGGTACAGTGATCTGAACAGAAAGGGGATTGCTGTCGTCTGGGACATTCCATCCTTTCTGAGTCATGGAATCTTTTCCCAAGACTTCCATATTTCGCTCTCTGTTGTTCTCTAAAACTCTACTTTGTTGATGAAGTTATTTGACATTTTTGCTAATATATCCTCATATGCCTCTTTATGTGTTAAGTATATTCAAGGTTGAGATAGATGATTTTTTTTTAATCAGAAAGGGAATCACGGGTTATGGGGGAGAGGCAGGGGAGAGTGAAGTTGAAGATTAGCAGATCGGCCATGACCACATTGAATGGCAGAGCAGACCCGATAGGCTGAATGGTCTACTTCTGCTCTTTCGCTTTATGGCCTAATTGACTCGTTGCTCAGTTTTGTCTGATAATGTTTCTGTGAAAACTGCCTTCTGGTGTATCACTGCCATTAAGGTGTTATGTAAATGAATGTAAGGAGTTGTAATTACTGAATAAAATCAGCTTCCACCTTTGTTAAATCCATACAATTGTGAGAGTGATGGAGGGGATGAAACCACCTCAGGACTTTTACCTCTCATCCAGGAATGCCTACCCTGAAGAAGTACTGCTCTTCTCTCCGACAGGATTTTCATTTGTCTCTCTCCCCCTGTCCGCCTTCTACCTTTGCTTCTGGAGCCACGACTCAGCTTCTCTCAGCCTAGTATAAATACCTCCCTATTTCCACCCCTTTTTTAAGCTTTGACAAAGGGTCAGTTAGACTCGAAACGTCAGCTCTTTTCTCTCCTTTACAGATGCTGCTAGACCTGCTGAGATTTTCCAGCATTTTCTCTTTTGGTTTCAGATTCCAGCATCCGCAGTAATTTGCTTTTATCAGGAACTTTACCACTGGGTTGCGGAAGAGCTGCAGAAATCCTGATGACCGTGACGTTTCTCCAGCAACACCTCAGACCAGAGTCAGTAAAAGCTGAGCCTCAGTGCTGATCACTGGAGAGAATGTTTGTCGCGCTCGGTTCACATATTTAGCCAGGCCAACAAAAACAGAAATTGCTAGCTAAGTTCAGCAGGTCTGGCAGCATCTGTGGAGAGTACGCTGCCAGACCTGCTGAGTTTATCCAGCAATTTCTGTTTTGGTTTCTGATTGACAGCATCCACAGTTCTTTTAGTTTTTATTTAGTTGGGCCAAGTTGTTTTATTTTCCTTCATTCTTTCATGGGGTGTGGGTCTCACAGTTGCCCTTCCTTGGTTGACCTTAAACAGAGGGCCTCGCGAGCACTGTTTCTGAGGGCAGTGAAGAATCTATGGGTCTGGAGTCACGTGAGGCTAGACTTGTTAAGAATGACTGTTTTTGAAATGCATTTACGAACAAGATAAACTTTTGCAACAGTTGACGACACTTGGCTTGGCCACTGTGGCCGACGATGGAGCTTTCGTATTCCAGATAGATGAACTCAATTTCAAATTCTACCAGCTGCACGTGGTGAGATTTGAACCCATATCTGCAATGCATTAGCTTGAGCCTCTGGATAGCTACTTCTCAGCCATCTCCCCTTATCAAACAAAAAGCAATGTTTGACATTGTCAAGCATTGGGACTGACATCTAAAATGGGGCTGTGGCAAATAACTTCTGTAAATGTTCCTTTCCAACACCGCTTGCTGTGTAATATCTATTGCATAAGTCATAATAACTTGATGTAACATTGAAAGAAAATGATATGGGGGGTGTGGTTGGTGGGGAAATAAATGCTACAGTCACAGACTGAAAGACCAGTTTCGTGCATCCATCAAGGAGATTGAAGCAATTCATTTACCACCCTCTATAATTCACCTTGTAGAGTTACCTCTGTCCAACACTTGCATTTCTGTAGTGTCTTGTTGTGTCTCTTTGAAATGTCTCGAAGTGTTTCGTCTACTTCAAATTATCTTTTTGAGGTGCGAGAAAATAAAATGTTGCCAAAGCCACCCGGACTCAGACTCCAATCACTGTGACTGGTGACTGTGTCACTTTATTTTTCATGATTCTCTTTCACTGTTAATCTGGAACATAAACTCTGCTTAAACCCCTTGTGAGGACTGATACGAGCTGGGGTCAGCTCATCAGCTGTTCAAACCGAGCCTGTGGTTTGCGTGGACATTTGCTGATCAGTACTGTATCTCAATAGCGAGGTTTTAGTTCTGTGGATCTTGCATCTCCTTGCCCAACAATTTCAACTTTGACACTTGCAGTGGCTCTCGAGATGTCAGACCTTCCTGAGGTGTGAGCTCTGGTTGGCTGAATGGCTTACTGTTCTGAGAACTGCATTATCCCTGAATGGCCTCAGTCTGATTTGAGTGTTGAGTCTCCTTGTGCTGCACAGCCTACCAGTGGAAACAGCTCCTTCAATTATCTTGATCATCTCAACTTAAAAGTCAGAAAGTTGTACAGCCCCTTTGGTCCAACTCATCCATCTCAACCAGAATCCTAAATTAATCTAGTTCCATTTGCCAGCACTTGGCCCGTGTCCCTCCAAACCCTTCCTATTCATGTAGCCATCCAATTGCCTTTTAATTGTTGTAATTGTACCAGCCTCCACCACTTCCTCTGGCAGCTCATTCCACACACACACACACCAACCTCTGTGTTAAAATGTTGTCCCTTCGGTCCATTTGATAACTTTCTCTTCAACCTATGCCCTCTAGTTTTTGACTCCCTTACCCTGGGGAAAAAAAACTTGACTATTTACTCTATCCATTACCCCTTATGATTTTATAAACCTCTATCAGGTCATCCCTCAGCCTCCGAGATTCCAGGGATAAAAGCCCCAGCCTCTTCAGCATCTCCCTGTAGCTTAAACCTTCCAATCCTGCCAACATCCTTGTAAATCTGAACCCTTTCAAGTTTAACAACATCTTTCCTTTAGCAGGAAGAGCAGAACTGAAAGTAGTATTCCAACTTAAACTCCCTTTGGATTATTACAACCAAGGGAATACAAGCCAAGCCTGTCCTTCTGAGTGAAATACTTGAATTTGTACTGTACTACCTCCTAAGCATATATATTTGTCTAGATGGGTTCTTGTGGTGCAGTGGTAGTGTCCCCACCTAGGAGGCCTAGGGACAAGTTCTGCCTGCTCCAGAGATATATAATAGCATCTCTGAACAGGTTGGTTTGGAAAATATCCACATCATTTCTAGGGTATGGTGTTCAGATGTAATGACTCTGATTTAACTAGAGTTTTACATAAATATACTGTCACTTTCCTACACTGGCTGATGTTACAATGAAGGGTGCACCTTCATAGCCTCAGGTTAAACTGCCACTAGTCATCTTTCTCTCTTGAATGTGAGGGCAGCGCAATGGTCTAGTAGGATTAATCTTTATTGCAAAACAGAATTGTCATGGAATGGCGATAGCCTGGAAAGAGGTCATTTGGTCCATTATGGAGGAGAAAGTGAGGACTGCAGATGCTGGAGATCAGAGCTGAAAATGTGTTGCTGGAAAAGCGCAGCAGGTCAGGCAGCATCCAAGGAGCAGGAGAATCGACATTTCGGGCATGAGCCCTTCTTCAGGAATGAGGAAAGTGTGTCCAGCTGGCTAAGATAAAAGGTAGGGAGGAGGGACTTGGGGGAGGGGCGTTGGGAATGCGATAGGTGGAGGGAGGTCAAGGTGAGGGTGATAGGCTGGAGTGGGGCGGGGGCAGAGAGATCAGGAAGAAGATTGCAGGTTAGGAAGGCGGTGCTGAGTTCGAGAGATTTGACTGAGACAAGGTGGGGGGAGGGGAAATGAGGAAATTGGAGAAATCTGAGTTCATCCCTTGTGGTTGGAGGGTTCCCAGGCGGAAGATGGGGCGCTCTTCCTCCAACCGTCGTGTTGCCATGGTCTGGCGATGGAGCAGTCCAAGGACCTGCATGTCCTTGGTGGAGTGGGAGGGAGAGTTGAAGTGTTGGGCTACGGGGTGGTTGGGTTGGTTGGTCCGGGTGTCCCAGAGGTGTTCTCTGAAACATTCCGCAAGTAGGCGGCCTGTCTCCCCAATATAGCGGAGGCCACATCGGGTGCAGTGGATGCAATAGATGATGTGTGTGGAGGTGCAGGTGAATTTGTGGCGGATATGGAAATGTCTCTTGGGGCCTTGGAGGGAGGTAAGGGGGGAGGTGTGGGCGCAAGTTTTGCATTTCTTGCGGTTGCAGGGGAAGGTGCCGGGAGTGGAGGTTGGGTTGGTGGGGGGGTGTGGACCCGATGAGGGAGTCACGGAGGGAGTGGTCTTTTCAGAACGCTGATAGGGGACTATACTATAAACCGACTATAAACCGACCGACACCCACTGCTACCTAGACTACACCTCCTCCCACCCTGCCCCTTGTAAAAACACCATCCCATATTCCCAATTCCTTCGTCTCTGCCGCATCTGCTCCCAGGAGGACCAGTTCCAAAACCGTACCACCCAGTTGGCCTCCTTCTTCAAGGACCGTAATTTCCCCCCAGACGTAGTCGACGATGCCCTCCACCACATTTCTTCCACTTCCCGCTCCTCCGCCCTTGAGCCCCGCCCCTCCAACCGCCACCAGGACAGAACCTCACTGGTCATCACCTACCACCCCACCAACCTCCATGTCCAACGTATCATCCGCCATCATTTCCGCCACCTCCAAACAGACCCCATCACCAGGGATATATTTCCCTCCCCTCCCCTATCATTGTTCCGAAAAGATCACTCCCTCCGTGACTCCCTCGTCAGGTCCACACCCCCCCACCAACCCAACCTCCACTCCCGGCACCTTCACCTGCAACCGCAAGAAATGCAAAACTTGCGCCCACACCTCCCCCCTTACCTCCCTCCAAGGCCCCAAGGGACACTTCCATATCCGCCACAAATTCACCTACATCTCCACACACATCATTTACTGCATCCGCTGCACCCGATGTGGCCTCCTCTATATTGGGGAGACAGGCTGCCTACTTGCGGAATGTTTCAGAGAACACCTCTGGGACACCCGGACCAACCAATCCAACCACCCCGTAGCTCAACACTTCAACTCCCCCTCCCATTCCACCAAGGACATGCAGGTCCTTGGACTCCTCCATCGCCAGACCATGGCAACATGACGGTTGGAGGAAGAGCGCCTCATCTTCCGCCTGGGAACCCTCCAACCACAAGGGATGAACTCAGATTTCTCCAGTTACCTAATTTCCCCTCCCCCCACCTTGTCTCAGTCAAATCCCTCGAACTCAGCACCGCCTTCCTAACCTGCAATCTTCTTCCTGACCTCTCCGCCCCCACCCCACTCCGGCCTATCACCCTCACCTTGACCTCCCTCCACCTTTCGCATTCCCAACGCCCCTCCCACAAGTCTCTCCTCCCTACCTTTTATCTTAGCTTGCTGGACACACTTTCCTCATTCCTGAAGAAGGGCTGATGCCCGAAACGTGGATTCTCCTGTTCCTTGGATGCTGCCTGACCTGCTGCGCTTGTCCAGCAAAACATTTTCAGCATTTGGTCCATTATGTCTATTAATTGTAATAATTGCTCCAATTGCAAGTAGGCCTCCCAACTTCTACTCAAAGATTCATGTTCTGCTTTCTCGGGCATACCATCACTCATGATTTATGTCATTTGAAGCAAGTGGGACAGACCTCCATTGTATCTTGGTGAGAGCAGTGATAAGATATGGCCATCATATCCATAAGACCATCATATCCATAGGTTGTATAATGCTAGTCTGAAGGTAAAAGAGTACAGACAAGAACAGAGGAACAGTACAAACAGGAGCAGGAATAGGCCATCTGGTCTCGAGCCAGCTGCACCATTCAGTAAGAACATGGCTGATCTTTTTATTGACTCAGCTCTACTTATCTGCCCGCCCACCATAACCCTTAATTCCTTTGCTGTTCAAAAATCAATCTATCTTTGCCTTAATGAGGTAGCCTCAACTGCGTCACTGGGTGGGGAATTCCACAGATTCACAACCCTTTGGGTGAAGAAGTTCCTCCTCGACTCAGTCCCAAATCTGCTCCCCCTTATTTTGAGGCTGTGCCCCTATCGTTCTAGTAGATGACACCTTTGTTGAAAGGAAGGATGAATCTAACTTTTGGCCCATTTTGGAGAAATGACATGGATAACAATTTATGGTTCAATCCCAATAAGACCCTGTGCGTGTTGATATACCTCAGTTCCAGTGGCAATTTGAAAAGGCTATAATTTAGTAAGCTGGCAGTTAAAATGCATTAGCCCCAGCTAGGTTCAGCACTGTTGGATTTAATCCTGGGTGTTACCCCATGCTAATAGCCATTCTTCCTGTCCCCTGTGCTCCCACCACATCTCACCAATTTGCTGAACGAATAATAAACCACCTTTCCCCACTGTCTGTTGGGAGGCAAACGAGTTCACTATTTCTATAACTCAATGTCAGTCAAACTACCTTTTCCTTCCATCTCCCAGCAGGCATTTTTTGTTCCCCAAAGTAATCAGTGAAAGTGCAAAGAAACTCCACATCATTTTTACCTTCCTCCAAAGTTGCTTCTGGAGGTTAATCTTTAGTTCCTGACAAACCCTGGGGACTTCCTTTATCTATTGATGGGATATGGGCTCCACTGTCATGTATTTATTGCCCATCCTGGCCAGAGGGCAGTTAAAAGTCAACCACATTGTTATGGGTCTGGAGTCACTTTGGCCAGCCCACATAATAATGGTGGATTTCTGTCCTTAATAGCATTATGAACCAGATGGGATTTTACAACAAACAGTGTTGATAGCTCTTTGAACTGGTGGGATTTGAACCAACATATCCCAAAAACGTTGGCCTCGCGGTCTGGATTACTCATCCAGTGGCATTACCACTGAACCACTGACTCGCCCAAATTGACTCGATTATCCACAGGATGGTGCTGATGTCTCCCACGGAGTGTTCTCAAGCTGAGTGTCTGCGTTGGTCCTTCAGAATCTCAATCAGTGGAAGTGGGACATGCACTCAATGGTGTCCTTCCTGGAACTAGCATCTTCTACTTGGATCTTTATGGGTGGTGATCCTTCCAACCCATCTTGTCCCAACTTTTTTTTGATGGAACATGGATGAAGTGGAAATTTGAACCCTTCCTTCATCTGGGACAAAGCAGCTTGCTTGATTGGCACTTGCCTCACCATCTACCTTCAATGAGGGGAGATGATGACCCAGTGGTATGATCATTGGACTGTTAATCCAGAAGTGAGAGGGCGTTGCTGGAAAAGTACAGCAGCTCAGGCAGCATCTGAGGAGCAGGAAAATCGATGTTTCGGGCTGGAGCCCTTCACCAAGAATGAGGCTGGGAGCCTCGGGGGTGGAGAGTTAAATGGGATGGGGTGCGGCTGGGGACACGGTAGTTGAGAGTGCAATAGGTGGATGGAGGTGGGGGGTAAAGATGATAGGTTGGTGAGGAGGGTATAGCGGATAGGTGGAAAGGTGTTAATCCAGAAACCCAGGTAATGTTCTGAGGAACAGGGTTCAAATCCTGCAGCGGCAGATGGTGGAATTTGAATTCATTGGAAATCTGGAGTTAAGAGTCTAATGATAATCATGAATTCATTCTTCACTCTGGTTCTCTAAACAAAAACCATAAGCAATGTGAATGCTGAAAATCAAAAACAGAACTTATTGGAAAATCTCTGCATCTGTGGACAGAAATCCGAGTGAACAATTCTGAAGAAAGATAAGACTCAAAATGTTAACTTTAATTTCTCCTCACAGATGTGGCAAGACCTGCTGCTGAATTTTGCTAGTAATTTCTGTTTTTATTTTCCATCTCGTTTATTGATGTCCTTGAGGGAAGGAAACTGCCGTCTTTATGTGGTCTGGCCTACAGGTGACTCCCAGGCCCACGACAATGTGGTTGACTCTTAACTGCCCTCTGAGCAACTAGGAGTGGGCAATAAACAATGGCCTAGTGGCTGTGCCCTATCCCGGGAATGAATAAAACATCACTCACTCCCTTTATCAACAACACTCAGGAGCAGCCACGTGCACCATCCACAAGGTGGAGTGCAACAATTCTGTCAGATTCTTTTGACAGCACCTTCCAATCCCAAGACCACGTCCATCGAGAAGGACAAGGGCAGCAGATACATGGGAACCCCACCCCCTGCTGCAAGTGCACCTCCGAACCACTCGCCATCTTGATTTGGAAATGTATTCCCATTTCTGTAATCTCACTGGGTCAAAATTCTGGGTTTTTAAGAAATAATTCATGGAATGAGGGCATCAGCATTTATTGCCCATGCCTAATTGCCCAGAAGTCAGCCACATTGCTGTGGGCCTGGAGTTACATGTAGGCCAGATCAGGTAAGGATGGCAGTTTCCTTCCCTGGACACAGTTAAAAATCCCACAATACCAGGTTATGGTCCAACAGGTTTAATTAGAAGCACTAGCTTTCAGAGCACTGCTCCTTCATCAGACTGCACACCCCAGTCCAACAATGGCATCTCCAAATCCTTCGCTGAAGAACATTAGTGAACCAGGTGGGTTTTTCCAACAATTGACAATGGATTCATGGTCATCATTAGACCCTTAATTTCAGCTCCTTTTTGAATTCAAATTCCACCATCTGCCATGAGGGGATTCACACGCCGGCTCCCAGAACATTACCAGGGTCTCTGGGTTAACAGTCCAGCGATAATATCACTAGGCCATTGCCTCCAGTCCTAGCAGCACTTTGGTTATCCCTACACCCCAAGAGTTCAAGAAGGCAGGTTGTCACTACCTTCTCTAAGGCATTAAATGTGATGGTCAATAAATGGTGGCCTGTTTAGGGAATCCAATGATGAAAAGATTGAAGGTATTTCCCCCATTCCCCTCCTGCGATACAATGGGTGACTATGCTTCCTAGTGTTTCATTGCCATTCATACATTTCGGAATGTGTAAGGGTCAGGGAAGATGCTATCCGAATGCAAGTCTTGCCTGACGCACTTTTGGAGAAGCTGTAGGTTTTCGAAGCTTGAACCCCCAGGGGATTCAATCTCCTGCTCATTTTTCAAGCAGAGTGACATCATGTTAAAGTGGGATATCTTGGGTCATTTGACGAACTTTTCAATAGTATGGTGGGCTGTGACATTTCTGCTGTGCCCCACCCCTGTTAGCTCCAATTGTCTTTGCGTCATCTAATAATAAATTAATGAACTGTCACGGACAGAGTGAGGTCTGTGTTTGTCAGATGGTGCTTTCTGATCAGGGCGGGAGGAAGCATTTCATGTTTGCTGCTGTTCACGTTTACTTTTCGGTGCACCTAGACCATCGGCAAAGTCAATGTCAAGACCAGTACCCCAAAGGATGGAAAGCGTTCCCTCAAATTAGCAAAAGCAAGCTTGGTTAAAAATGTTAAAGTTGAGATTGATTTTTATTTGCACGAGCTGCTGTCATTTCCAAGGCGGGTGGATGGAGTTGGGACAGAGATTAACAATTATGTTATTAAATAACAGGCCAGCCTTAGAGGGCACTGAAGGGCTGACTGCTGTTCTTATTACCTTTGACATGTGAGGTGGAACTCTCTTCTGCACTGGTGTCCCAGAGGCAAGCTCATGTCCTGTCACTGCTGTATTCTATTTACTTGTGTAGTTAGATTCCCAACAGCATGGAAACAGGCCCTTCAGCCCAAGAAGTCCACACCAACCCTCTGAAGAGTAACCCACCCAGACCCCTGACTAATGCACCTAACTCTATGGGCTATTTAACACGGCCAATTCACCTGACCAGCACGTCTTTGGATTGTGAAAGGAAACCCACGCAGACACGGGGAAAATGTGCAAACTCCACACTGACAGTTGCCCGAGGCTGGAATTGAACCTGGGCTCCTGGTGCTGTGAGGCAGTAATGCTAACCACTGTGCCACCCCATACTAACGCCACCTCATGCTGACTTCCTTATAGCTCACTTTAACTAAGATCAGCCAATAGAATAAGAGAGCATCACGGAATTGTTTGGATGCAGAGGATGCTCAGCCTATCGTGCTGCACTGACTTGCTAAATGAGCATCATTACCGAGTGCTAATTTCCTGCCTTTCCCCTGTGCCCTTGCATGTTATTTTCATCATCTAATCATTCAATTGCCTCTTGGATACCTCTGTTGAACCTGCCTCCATCACATTGCCAGACAGTACATTCTGTACCCTAACCACTCTCTGGGCAAGTCTGTTTCTCCCCCCTTCACCCTTGCTTCTTTTGCAGATTACTCTAAATCCATGCCCCCACAATCGTGTTCCTTTTACAAGTGGGAACAGTTTCTCCCTGTCTACACTGTCCAACCACCGCTCGTGATTTTGAAAACCTCCAACTGACTTCCCTCAGCCTTCTTCGCTCCAAGGAGAATAGTCCCAACTTCTTCAATGTGTCCTTGTAACAAGCCATGGGCTCAGTGGTTAGCACTGCCGCCTCACAATACTAGGAACCTGGGTTTGATTCCACCCTCGGGTGACTGTCTGTGTGGACTTTGCACATACCCCCCCGCATCTGTACGGGTACCCTCTGGGTACTACAGTTTTCTCCCACAGTCCAAAGATGTTCAGATTAGGTGGATTGGTCAAGAAATGCAGGGTTACAGGAAGAGAACATAGAACAGTACAGGCCCTTCAGCCCACAATGTTGTGACGAGCATTTGTCTTAATCTAAAATCAACCTAAACTACACACTCCTCAATTTCACACCGTCCATGTGCTTGTCCAGCAGTTGCTTAAATGTCACTAATGTCTCTGACTCTACCACCACCACTGGCAATGTATTCCACACGCCCATCACTCTCTGCGTAAAGAACCTACTTCTGACATCTCCCCTAAACCTTCCTCCAGTCACCTTAAAATTATGACCCCTCATGACAGCCATTTCTGCCCTGGGGAAAAGTCTCTGGCTAGCTACTCTATCTATATCTCTCATTACCTTGTATACCTTTATCAAGTGACCTCTCTTCTTCCTCCTCTCCAGAGTGAAAAGCCCTAGCTCACTCAACCACTGTCCATAAGACAAGCCCGCCATTCCAGACAGCATCCTGATAAATCTCGTCTGCACCCTCTCTAAAGCATCTGCATCTTTCCTATGATGAGGTGACCAGAACTGGACACGATATTCCAAATGTGGTCCAAGTGGGGTGGGTCTGGAAACATTGGTCTTCAGAGCATCGGTGTGGACCCAGTGGGCTGAATGACTTGCTTCCACACTGTAGAGATTTTAAAGTTCCTCATCTGTGGAACCGTTCTTGTAAAGTGCTTCTGCATTCTCTCCGATGTGTTCACACTCCTGCTATAAAATGGCACCAAGAACTGTACACAGTTCTCCCGTTTAGGTCTAAGAAAAGTCTTATATAACTGTCTTGATGTGTGAGTATCACTAGTTGGGACAGCATGTATTGGCAATCCCTAAATTGCTGCTGACAAGCTGATGATAAGCTCTGTCCTTGAACGGTGTAGTCCATGTGGTGTAGGGACATCAACAATGCAGAGAGTTGCAGGGCATTTACCCAGCTACAGTGAGGGAGGGATAGACCTCCAGGTCAGGTTGGTGAAAGTGAGGTCCGCAGATGCTGGAGACCAGAGTCAAGATTATTCCTGATGAAGGGCTTTTGTCCGAAATATCGATTTTCCTGTTCCTTGGATGCTGCCTGACCTGCTGTGCTTTTCCAGCACCACTCTAATCTTGATTCCAGGTCAGGATGGTGAGGGGCTTGGAGGGGAACTTGCACATGGTGACATCGCTGTGCATCTGCTGCCCTTGTCCTTCTCAGTTTGAAAAGCTTTATCGAAAACAAGCCTTGGATGTCATGGCAGTGCAGCTTATAGATGGTACACACTGCTGCCATTTTGGACTGGCATGTGTCTCGAGTGCAAACTACGGCAGGAGATGTGAATTTTGGGCAATAAATGCTGGCCTCGCCAGTGATGCCTGAATCTGGAGAGAGGGAATAAAAAGAAAAGTGGAATATTAGTGTTCAGTTTAAGAGGACTGGGATGCATAGGGAAAGACACTGCACATCATCAAGACGTTGGTCTTTGGTCTGGAGCACAGACGTCAGGAAAGACCTCATCTTGACAGTATAGATTGATGAGACTGATATGGGGACTTTGAAATTTAAATTAAGAAGAGTACTTTGCATAAGTGTGGTTTGTATTTCTTTGAGTCTTGGAGACTGAGGGATGATCTGATTGAAAGATTTAAAATGTTAAAAGGACCTAATAGGTCTCATGGCCAGCAAACCGTTTTTGTAGGTCAACTATCTCAAATTTGAACTTGGGCCATTTAGGTGCAAAATCCATAGCTGCCTTCTGATGCAAAGGACAGGAAGTATTAGGAACACACATCCGTGAAAAGGCTTAGAGATATTTGGAGTTTTCGCGACTGTGGTGAATAGATTTAGGCCTGTTGAAGGTACTGAGGGGATTGGAGCAGATGTGGGGGAAATGGAGATGGCAGGAGATCAGCCACAATCAAAATTGATGGCAGAATTCACCCAAGGACCCTGCTCCTGTTCCCCATGTTCTGCTGCCACTGCCCCTGAATTCAGCACAAATTGGCAGTGACTGGTGCGGGAATGAAAACTTTCTGAATTGAGTTTATTGTCACGTGTAACGAGGCACAGTGAAAGCCATTGCCTTGTGAGCAATACAGGCAAAACACAGAGTTAAAGTAGCATAGATGGTAAATAATAGGTAAACAGCAGCAAAAACAAAAACACAGGTACAGAATGTCATGCTGGTGCATACCAGTAGCAGCTGGTATGGAGCAGAGGAAACTTTACCATGCCTCAAGCTTGTGCTGAATCTGACTTGATGCTGCACATAGAGACTTGGTAAGTAGGAGGAGGCCATTCAGCCCTTTGAATCTACTTAGAGAAAGTGAGGACTACAGATGCTGGAGATCAGAGTCGAAAAGTGTGGTGCTGGAAGAGCACAGCAGGTCAGGCAGCATCTGAGGAACAGGAGAATCAACATTTCGGGCATGAGCCCTTCATCAGGATTGAAGCTCACAGCCTCATTCCCGATGAAGGGCTTATGCTCGAAACATTGACTCTCCTGTTTCTCAGATGCTGCCTGACTGGTTGTGCTTTTCTAGCACCACACTCTTCATCTATGAGTCTACTCCGCCATTCAATATGATCATCGCTGATCATCCAAATCCATACCCTGTTCTCACTTTTCTCCCCATATTCTTTGATCCCTTTAGCCACAAGGACTATATCATTCCCCTTCTTGAAAACAGTTAATGTTTTGGATTCAACCGCTTCCTGTGGCAGAGAATTCCCCAGGCTCCCCAGTCTCTAATTTCCTCACATCTCAGTCCTAAATGGCCTACTCTGAATCTTTAGAATGTCGCTGTTGTTTCTGAGTTCCCTGGTCATCAGGAATATCCTTCCAACATGCCCATCTCACCCACAATCCCAGGAAATGAAAGGAACTGTTAGAGCAGGCAGCCTGAACTCCACTTCAGAGAGAGGTAATGGTCTAATGGGGGGGGGGGGGGGGGTGGTATTAATCCAGAAATCAATGTTTTGGGGGACCTGGGATCAATGCTGAAATTCAGTTGCATCAAACAAAGGTCTGGAATTAAGAGTCTAATGATGACTGTGAATCCACTGGTTCACAAAAGTCCTTACCTTGACTTCATCTGATGAAGGGAAAGTGCTCTGAAAGCTTCTGATTTCAAATAAACCTATTGGATTATAACCTGGGGTCATGTGATTTCTGACCTTACCTGGTCTGGCCCACATGTGACTCCAGACCCACAGCAATGCAGTTAACTCTCAAAATTGGAGGCAATCAATACATGCTGGATCTGTATTGTGAATGAATAAAGAAAATGTTGGGGGCATGCCAATGAGTTTTATTTGCCTGATATCAGGGTGTTTAGCTTCATGCATGACACTCCTTCTCTGGCTGACTCCATTTCTTCAGATTGGCATTTCTTTCCTCATCCAGTGTCTTAAATGAACATACTGACCCATAAGGCTATAAGAAATAGGAGCTGGAGTAGGCCATCAAGTCTTCTCTGCTATTCAATATGATCATGGCTGATCCAACCTTCTCACATCCACTCTCCTGCCCTTTCCCTGTGCAACTCTTGGCTCTCTTCCTCAAAAATCTCTCTGTCTCAGCCGTAAATATACACAAGGGCTCTTCCCCCACAGCCCACTGTGGTAAGGAGATCCAAAGACTCATAACCCTGAGGGAAGAAATTCCTCCTCGCCTCATTCTTAAATTGGTACTTTTTTTTTGGTCTGAGACTATGCCCTCTGGTCCTAGACTCTCCCATGGGAAGAGAAACGTCCTTTCAGCATTGAACCTGATGATGCATGGCTTAGAAAGGGTGGGCACTGGGAATTTGTTTCTGTTAGGTGGGAGACTAGGACCCGTGGGCACAGAATTGGAGGGGGTTAATTTAGGAGACATTTCTTCAGCCAGAGAGTGGTGGGCCTGTGGAATTCATTGCCACGAAGCACAGTGGAGGCCGGGACGTTAAATGTCTTCAAGGCAGAGATTGATAAACGTCTTAATCTCACAAGGAATTACGGGATACAGGAAGAGTGCGGGTAAGTGGGGTTGAAATGCCCAGCAGCCATGATTAAATGGCGGAGTGGACTCGATGGGCCAAATGGCCTTACTTCCACCCCTATGTCTTATGATCTTATGAATTGGCTTCTGAAGAATTCTAAGTGTTTCGATGAGGTCATCTCTCATTCTTCTAGACTCTAGTAAGTAGGGACCCAGCCTGTTTCAGCCATTGCTTCTCAGACAGTCCATCCATCCTAGGGATCATCACAGTGAATCTGCCCTGAACTGCCTCAAATGAAATGAGATTTTTGCTTAAATAACTGGTCCTTCTCACCTCCGTGCCAGGTGTACAAGATGAGTTGGAGAAGTCTGTGTCATCCGCCAATTCAGCTGTTTTGTTTCCCCTCTGGGACTTAATCCTCTTTAACTTCCCTGTCCCTGCCTGTCTGAATGATGACTTAATGTGGGTGAGATCCTGGATCACTATTACTTCATTTGCCATCTCTGTGTGTACACCATGAGGTAATCTGAATATTGATTGATTGGGAACCGTGATTAATGGGCCACAGATTGGGAGCAGTGAAGCCGAGAGCTGCAGAGATTACAATTTCAGCTGCTGTTGATTTCACGTCCTGTTTCAGTGCTGGGGGTGGGGGAGTTGGGGTGGTGGGGGGGCGGGGGAGGGGGGGAGATTGCACTAATCTAACAGCTTTCTTTTACCCGGGAATGCACGCACAAAAACTCCAAATGTCAGAAAGAAGCGACCCAGTTCGAGGTGAGGTGATGTGTGAGCTTATCTTTCTGCTTTATTCAGGAGGAAAACACATTTGAATTCTAGTCTGATGGAAACGAAGTTAGATCTGCGAGCTGATGTATTTATCAGATTGCAGTCATTCGAGCAATATGAAGGATGGTGCTGCGTGGCAGGGATTTAAGTTTCTCTGGATTAAGGGTGTTTACTGGTGTAGCTGATGTGCTTTGTTGGGAAAGTGGGAGTTAGATTATCTTGTCAGCTGCAGCTCCTAGCCCCTCTCACCTTTCATTCCCTTCCTCTCTCCCTCTCCTATGTCAAGTGAGGAGTGAGAGAGAGAGAGAGAAAGGTCATATTGTGTGTCAGAGGAAAGAATGCATCAAGTCAGCTGCAAGCACGTCTGTCCCATGTCAACCTCTACAGTAAAGGCACATAGGGAGCACCACGGCTGTCTGTTACAATTTGAAGGATTTTGTCTGCCTGTCCGGTGAAGGGGAGAGCAAGGATGTGACATGATTTGTTGGGGAGAATTGGGTTGGCTGGAACCTGTCCAGGCTGTCACAGTGTAATGTGCCCGGGACTGTGGGGTCATTGTTGGCCTTGAACCCCGTGCGGGGAGGGCAATGCTGCAGTTTCTAAAATTTGCTCTGCACATGCCAGGAACGACTGGGTTGTCATTTCTCTGCTGCGTAAAGGACAAGTGACCTTTCAACCGACTGTCAGTCAAATACCATCGAGGAGAAATGAGCTGTTAGTACGAAAGGAGGGAAGGTCAGAGTGCGTTCGGTGAGGGTAGGAGGAAAGATTGAACCATTGAAAAGTTAATGGGGATTGGATGTTGGAGATTGAGCTCTCACAGACCTGTTGGTGAGACATACACACACACCCCACACACACCATTGCTGCTATCAAGATGAAAAATGACCCTGCCAGTCAGTTGTGTGCATTAAAGAGAAACATGGGACTTGAGCCAATGACTGTGAACTTACTCAAATGGCTTGGAGGACCTTCTGTTCAATGCAACATCTCCTTGTAGCACAGCATCCTCTGTTCCTCACCCATACCCACTGCAGCTTTCAGAAACCCCTTTCATGAGCGAAAGAGAAGTGAGGTCTCTGGTTGATAGATGCATCATATTGATTTTCAGATGGTGTCACTGAGTGAATTAGCATTAATGTGCGTTTTAAGATACAACGCTGCCAGGCTTCAGTGTATGAATGAGCATGAGCTGATTCAGGTTTGTGAACGCACGCTCTTGCATAGCTGCATTGACTTTGTACAAGATGTCAGATCTGCTGGGAAAAAAACTTCCAGAATATTTCCCATCTAACGTGTGCTGATACATGGATACAAACCTTACAGGATCCACTGCATCTTTGAAACAACGTTTGAAAAATCAAAGCAAGTTTCAAGCACTTGGTTGAGTTCACCAACACGGAGCCATCGAGTCATACAGCACAAAACAGACCCTTTGGTCCAACTGATCTGGTCAGCATGGACAAGTTGGACCAAAGGGCCTGTTTCTGTGCTCTACAACTCAATGACTATATGTTGGGAGAACTCAGCAGAGTGCTTGAAACTTGCTTTGGTTTTTCCCTTTGAGGCTGGGTTACCCTTTCTGATTACAAAGCTGTCTCTCTCAGCTTTTGGTGTACTTAGAGCTTGAGTTCAGCCAAGAAATATCATTTTTGCGCATTATTCAACAATGTAGATCATTGGGGTGACACGGTGGCTCAGTGGCTAGCACTGCTGCCTCACAGTGACAGGGACCTCAGTTTGATTCCAGCCTTGGGTGACTATCTGTGTGGAATTTGCACATTCTCCCCCTGTCTGCATAGGGTGCTCCAGAGATGTACAGGTTAGGTGAATTGGCCCTGCTAAATTTCCCAAAGTGTTCAGTGATGTGTAGGTTGGGTGCATTTGTCAGGGGAAAAATGTAGGAACATAGGTCTGGGTGGGATACTCTGCGGAGGGTTGGTGTGGACTTATTGGGCTGAAGGGCCTGTTTCCACACTGTCAAGATTCATGACAAATTATTTTGTATTTGAGGAGTCCAGGCAGACAGCAGAGTCAGCGACATAAAGGTCAGCTCCAGAAGACTATTTTCATTCTGTTACTTACTCCTTGTGATTCTTTTTCAAGCAATGACCTAATTTCTTTTCAAAAAGTGTTGATAGCACCAGATTCAACATTGATTAATAGAAGATGATTCCATAGACTCAACAACCCATCATCCAAAGATCATTTTTTTCCTGACCTTCTCCCTCGTGATCATTTAAATTTTCTCTCTTTCATGCCATTCTTTTCAAAGAGAGAGAAGCAGTCAGCTCACTCGTTACCTTGCTGTAGCGAGATATCTTGCTGAAGGCCACTCGTCTAGTTTGCTGTTAAATTTCTTGGGTCTAGTGGGAGGAGAAAAATAACCCCATTCTTTTTGGTCTTTCGCTGGCGTCATGACCGATGGGGGTCTGCATATGAAGCTCCCGCTCTCCCCAGCTTAAATTCTTGCCTTTGACTTCTGCCTCCTCCTTGGATCCACACACTGCAACATTTCTGTGAGCATTTGTATTTAAGGAATGAATCTAAATCTCACCCTCCTTCGAAGGAACGTTTTTCCAAAGCCGGTTTTCAGACGCTAGGAGGGCCAGCATTTATTGCCCATCATTAAGTTAAGAGTCAACCACATTGCTGTGGGTCTGGAGTCACATGTAGGCCAGACCAAGGTGAGGATGGCAGTTTCCTTCTCTAAGGGGAATGCGTGAACCAGATTGGTTTTCCCCAGCAATTTTATGGTCATCATTCGATTCGTAATTTCAGATTTTTAATTGAATTCAAATTTCACCGTCTGCCATGGCAGGATTCGATCCCAGGTTCTCTGGATTAAAGGTCTCATGGTAAATCTACCAGGCCATTGCCTCTCACTGAACCTCTATCCCCAAACAAATAACTTGGGCGTTCTAGATTACTTGCCAATGACATTACCACTGCACCAACACCACCACACTGTCCCACCCCGCCCCACTGCCATCCCACCCCCCCGAAAAAAATTGTGTTTGGACCCCAGTGGACACACATACTCATGTATACATGACAGTCACACACGCACACACTCCCACACACACACACTCCCCCACACGCACACACTCCCCCACACGCACACACTCCCCCACACGCACACACTCCCCCACATGCACACACTCCCCCACACACACACTCCCACACGCACACACTCCCACACGCACTCCACCCCCCCCACACACTCTCTCTCTCACACATACACACACATTCTCTCTCTCTCTCTCTCTCTCTCTCTCACAAACCACACACACAGACACACACACACGCACACATGCACACACACACACACACACACCTGTCTGATTGCCGCTGTCTCAACTCTCATGGAGGGATTTGCAACAATTTCCAAACCTCCAAATAGGGCCACAGAGAGAAAACCTTCAGGAAGCATTGTTCTAAGGCTGGAGGATTGAATAAAGAAATCAAGACAGAATGTGCACTTGGATCATAAAATGCCAATAAAGGAAGCAATAAAGTACTTCTTGAAGTGTAGTCACTGATGTAAAAGGTCAGCCCTTTCTGGCCGTAGTACGGTCCCATAAATAATGACTGTAACGCTTTGTGACATTGATCAAATTGATATTAACCAGATTATTAGAGTGAATCCTGAATTATCTTTGGAGCTGGCACACTTGTGCCCATTCAAATTAACACCTTACCTGGAAGTAGATTCAAACATTGGAATCAAAGTCCTCTGCTTGGAAATTTGTAAAGTAATAATGGAGGATGTTGGTTCAGAATGTTGCTGCTTGAATGGTAACAAAGGTATTGTGTCCCAAGATGGGCTGTTCTTTACAAAACATTAAAATTCTAGAAATTACGCCAGTTATCTCCAATAATTGCAAGTCATATTCTGGACAGTGTGTCCAAATGGATGGACGTTGAAATGTCTTTCAGTTGAAAGTTATTTAACAACAATCTTTGTATTTCTATTGCAGAACAGATAGTAGCTCTAGGAGAGTAATTAGGGCAAGAACTGAGACCAAGTGAAAGGTGAAGAGACTAGGATATGTGAATGAGGGTTTGACCAAAATGTTAGCGGATGAAAAGAGAAAGAGAGAGAGAGAGAGCGAGAGAAATGTAGACAAAATGGTGTAGAGCAGGAATTCCAGAGCTTCTAGCCTGGGCTAGTGGCTTTCAAACAGAAAAAAAAGTTTTCAAATAGCTTAGCAATTATATACAACAAACGCAGAAGATGCTGGAAAACCTCAGCAGGTCTGGCAGCATCTGTGGAGGGAGAAAAATGGAGTTAACGTTTTCGAGTCTGGTATCACTTCTTCAGAAGTTCTGGCTAAATATGCTGCTCAGTAGAATGCAAAAGCAAAAATGTGCTTGACTTCAAAATGAAGGAAGATAACAGCATGATCCACTTGTTCTATGGATCACAATCTTCATTCAGAACTCTGCTGTGTGTGGCCTGAGTCCTAATCACCCTCCTGCTCACTGACCAACGTGAACTTTCTGACCAATGATGCCTTCATTTTAAAATCCCCCATTTCTGGTTACAAATCCTTCCATGGACTTACAACAGCACATCAAGGTGACCTCCTCAGTTGTGCTGCACTCATTCAACTTCATTTTGTTGACATTGGTGAGGCCTCTTCTGGAATTTTTTTTAAAAAAGGTTGCTTACAGTGTGGAAACAGGCCCTTCAGCCCAACAAGTCCCCACCAACACACAAACCACCCAGACCCATTCTCCTTCATTTACCCCTTCACCTAACACTACAGGCAATTTGGCATGGCCAATTCACCTAACTTGCACGTTTTTTGTACTGTGGGAGGAAACCGGAGCACCCGAAGAAAACCTACGCAGACACGGGGAGAATGTGCAAACTCCACACAGAGAGTTACCTGAGGCGGGAATTGAACCTGGGTCTCTGGCGCTGTGAGGCAGCAGTGCTAACCACTGTGCCACTATGCCACCCACTACTCTGTCCAGTTCTGGTCACCCTGTTATAGGAAGGATATTATTATACAGGGGATGTTGCCAGGTCCGGAGGGCTTCAGACATATAAGTAAACTGGAAAGACTAGGACTTTTTTCATTGGAGCATAAGAGGTTGAGTGGTAACTTTATAGAAGTTTATAAAATCATGAGGGGCCTAGATAAAGCGAATGACAAGGATCTTTTCCCGAGGGAGCTCAAGACTAGGGGGGCATATTTTTAAGGTGAGAGGAGAAAGATTTAAAAAAGACATGAGGGGCAACTTTTTTATGCAGGAAATAGTTTGTTGTGGATTGAACTGCCAGAGGAAGTGATGGATGCAAGTACAGTTACAACATTTAAAAGACATTTGGATAAGTTCATGAGTGGGAATGGTTTGGAGGGAAACAGGGCATGTGCAAACAGGTGGGACTTGTTTGGTTTTGGGAACACGGCTGGTGTGGACTAGTTGGACTGAAAGGTCAGTTTCCATGCTGTGTGAATCTATGACATCTCCAAATTTACATTGCTCTGAAAGAGAGTCATACTGGACTCGCAACATTAACTGTCTCTTCACAGATGCTGTTGAGTTTCTCCAGCAATCTCTGCCTTTGTTTCAGATTTCCAGCATCTGCAGTATTTTGCTTTCATTGCCTTTATACGCCTTCCAGTTGACCTGCAGTTTTCATATCATGGAAGTGCTACATGTCAAAGTGTTTCATTAGCGCTTTTTAAGTAAGCAGGTATTTGAATTAGTTTTGCTGTGAGCTGTTAGATGAAATATCCCAATTCGCTGCACACTGCACATAGGAACTCATCAGTCCACAAACACTTCTCATTTTCACATTATTTTTCTCTGGAAAGTCAGTGTCGCTGTAGATCCTGGACTCGCCCCAGCCTTTCCCCATTGGGATTCTCCATTATTTGCTACTGAAGTGGCTCTAAGTTCAGGTAAAACCCAGCAGCAAATTGCAGAAGTTGAGACACTAGATTTGTCCTGAAAACCGTTTCAGATTTCCTGTTGTCTTCTGCTTTGTTTACTTTGGCAATTCCATTTCACTCACCACGGGAGCTTTCTGCTGCACGGGCTGTGTGCACAGGAGCTGCAGAATTAATTATATTATGTTCAAATAGCAGCAAATGGAGTTTGCAGCTCTTATCGTTTGAAAGCAAAACACTCCCTTTTCCCATCAAAAACTACTTTTATGTCCACTACTCGAGATGGCTAAAATATGCTGCTCAGTAGAATGGAAAAGCAAAAATGTGTTTGGCTTCAAAGCAAAGGAAGATAACAGCATGATCCACTTGCTCTGATCACAATCTTCATTCAGAACTTTGAGGTCTGTAACCTAATTGTGCTGAGTCCTATTCACCCATCATCCCCCTGCTTTCTAACAAGCGCTGACTGAGGGCAGGTGGCTCAGTGGTTAACGTTGCTGCCTCCCAGCGCCAGGGACCCAGGTTCCAGCCCACCCTCGGGCAACTGTCTGTGTGGAGTTTGCACGTGCTCACTGGTGTCTGTGTGAGTTTCCTCCCACTGTCCAAAGATGCACAGGTCAGATGGATTGGCTGTGCTAAATTGCCCATAGTGTCCAGGGATGTGCAGGTTAGGCTGGACTGGCCATGCTAAATTGTCCATCGTACCCAGGGATTTGCATGTTAGGGTGGATTGGCCATGCTAAATTTCCCATAGTGTCCAGGGATGTGCAGGTTAGGGTGGATTGACTGTGCTAAATTTCCAAAGTGTTCAAGGATGTGCGGGTTAGGCTGGACTGGTCATGAATTGCCCATTGTACCCAGGGACGTGCACATTAGGGTGGATTGGCGATGCTAAATTTCCCATAGTGTCCTAGGATGTGCAGGTTAGGGTGGATTGGCCATGCTAAATTGCCCATAATGCCCAGGGATGTGCAGGCTAGCTGGGTTAACCATGGGAATTGTGGGGTTTCAGGGATGGGATGGGTGTGTCTAGTTGGGTGTTCTTCAGAAGGTCACTGATGGGCTGAATGGCCTGCTTCCATATTGTAGGGAGTCTTCGAGCATTAATTCCCTGATTGCCAGCGCCTTGATTTGAAAATCCCCCTTCCCTGTTGACAAATCCTTCTGTGACTTACACCGACACATTGAAATGATCTCCTCCAGTTGTGCTGCACTCCCCTCGCTTTGTCTCTCGTTCACATCT
Organism: Chiloscyllium punctatum; assembly: GCF_047496795.1. Taxonomy (NCBI): domain Eukaryota; kingdom Metazoa; phylum Chordata; class Chondrichthyes; order Orectolobiformes; family Hemiscylliidae; genus Chiloscyllium; species Chiloscyllium punctatum. The sequence goes on from NC_092745.1 coordinate 126,917,140, forward strand.
CTGATTTTTCATTGCTGTGCTGGTGTCACCAATGCCTTCAGCAGCTTTGATCCTTGAACCTCTGTTATCTCACCCTGCTCCTTTAGAACTGCTGCTTAAAATCTACCTCTTTGACTGAATGTTCAGACGCTTGGCCAGATATCTCCCTGCGGGTTCGCTGTCAGCATTTAGTGCAGATTGCAGTTGTATTTGTAAAGTGCCTCTCAGTGTGAGAGGTGACAATAGAGCCATGTGCAGGCTGTTTTGAGAGGTGACTGCATTAGGAGGGAGAGCACCAATTACGCTGAGGGTGCTATCTGGGGAGCTGATGGCTCAGTGTGAGATGATTAAGCCAGACCCAGGTAATTTCAGGGGATCTGGCTTTCACAATGACTGGTGGTAGAGTTTCAACTCAATAAAATTCTGGAATTAAGAGTCTAATGATGATAGAGAAAATGCTGTCAGAAAAATCTATTTGGTTCATTAATGTTTTTCTGACAGATGCTGCCTGTCTGGCCAACATAGGACTCCAGACCCACAACAATGTGGTTGATTCTTTACCATTCTTCAGGTGTGTTGGCAGCTTGGGTTCAATTCCCACACCAGCTGAGAATACGATGAAAGATTCTCCTTCTCAACCTCTTCCCTCGCCTGAGGCATGGTGACCCTCAGGTTAAACTACCACCCTCTCTCTCATGCGCTCTCTCTCTCTCTCTCTCTCTCTCTCTCTCTCTCACACACACCCCCAACCCATCCCATGAAAAAGAGAGGTTTGACTGGACTCTGTTGACATGTTCTTTACTTTTACCCACTGGGCAATTAGGGATGTCATTAAATATTGGCCCAACTGGTGATGCCCACATCCAGTGAAAAAAATACAAGTGGTGTTTTTTTTAAAATTAGCTTCCTGGAGAGTTGGAGATGGAGAGGTGACTTTGTGGAGAATCATGGAATCATGAGGGGCATAGATTTGATGAATGGACAAGTCTTTTCCCCAGAGTAGGAGAGTCCAAAACGAGAGGGTATAAGTTTATGGTGAAAGGGAAAGATTTAAAAGGAACCTAAGGGGCAACTTATTCACGCAGAGGGTGGTGTGTGTATGGAATGAACTGCCAGACGGGGTGGTGGAGGCTGCTATAGCTACAACATGAATGCTTTCAATTGTTCGCAAGATGTATTACCAAAGGGAAGACAGGTGCTTATAGAATCATAGAGCAGTACAGCATGCAAACAGACCCTTCCACCCAACTCATCCATGCTGACCAGATGTTCAAAATAAATTGAGGCCCATTTGCCAGCATTTGGCCCATATTCCTCCAAACCCTTCCTATTCATATACCCATCCAGATGCTGTAATTGTACCAGCCTTCACCACATCCCGTGGCAGCTCATTCCATACACACACCACCCTCTGCGTGAAAAAGTTGCCCCTTAGTTCCTTTTATTATCTTCCCTCTCTCGCCTTAAACCTATGCCCTCTAGTTATGGACTCCCCCACCCAGGGCAAAGACCTTACCTATTTACCCTCTCCACACCCGTCATGATTTTATAAACCTCTATAACATCACCCTCAGTCTCTGATGCTCCAGGGAAAACAGCCCCAGCCAATTCAGCATCTCCCTATAGCTCAAACCTTCCAACCCTGGCAACATCCTTGTAAATCTTTCAAGTTTCACAACATCCTTCCGACAGCAGGGAGACCAAAATTGCACACAGTATTCCAAAAGTGGCCGCAACCTCTCAACTCCTGTACTCAATGCACTGACCAATAAAGACTATTCTATCTACCTGGCTGCGGAATTTCCTTTAACGTTCAGACTGGCTGACCATTGCCCCCCCCCACACACTGTGCATTTTTTTGGAGTCATACTTTCATGTTGTCTCTGCTGTTTGTTTTGACTTAGTTATTTGCTGGGGTCAGTAAAGGTTGGTGGCAAACAATAGAAGGAGCTCAGAGAGGAGCAGAGTTAGGGAAACAAGGCAGCCAGTCTAAACACACAGAGAGAGGGATCAAGTTGCAGCTAAAAACTTCCTAAGTAGTTGTGCTCTGTGATATCTGATCAGTCTCCTGCCTGTAAAATGCTCCCATCAGCAAGAAAAGGATTGTAGCCAGTCAGTCGAAGGTGGTCCACTGAAAGCCAGGTCATTGGGGACTGAAATACCAGCAGTGATCCACCTTTAGATTGACTTGCGGGAATGTGATATGCATTACCTGTTTGTTTATTTGTTTGCTAGACTGGCTGTCTTTGTAGCTGGTTCCGTCCCCAATTACATGGTCTAAAAGCCACTTCTGTCACCAGTCTCTCCCCATTTCTCAATAAGCGCAGAACGCTCGGAAGCTCCATTAGAGTGAGTTATGTTGGAATGTTTGCAGAGTTATTTTCACACAGACCTGCATGGCTGATCAATTGAGGGGCTTTAATTTCCCTTGCCAGGTCTCGGCATTGACTGGTTGGGAGGGAAAATGTTGACAGGGAATCCTTTCCCTCTTGTACCTGCTCCACCGTGTGGCCATAAGGTCTGGAATTCCCATCCATGAGCCCTGTTATCTCTCGTTTCATTCGCTGTCACACACTAAAACGTTTCAAAATAGAATTTGCCTTATTCGGTCATCTGTTGGTGTCTCTCCAATTAACTCGCTTCGCCTGCTAGAGTTCCTCAAAAGTGCCTTCAGACATTTACATTTTATTCTTCTTTCCTTCCCACAGGAAGGATGTTGTGAAAGGGTGCAGAAAAGATTTACAAGGATGTTGCCAGGATTGGAGGGTTTGAGTTAAAGGGAGCAGTTGAATAGACTGGGGCTGTTTTCCCTGGAGTGTTGGAGGCTGAGGGGTGACCTTGTAGAGGCTGAGAAAATCATGAGGGACGTGAATAGAGTGAACAACCAATCTCGTCTTCCCAGCGTAGGGGAGTCCAAAGCTAGAGGGCATAGACTTAGGGTGAAAGGGGAAAGATGTAAAAGAGACCTAAGGGACAACTTTTTCATGCAGAGGGTGGTACGTGTATGGAATGAGCTGCCAGAGGAAGTGGTGGAGGCTGGTACTCGATTAATTTAGGATATCTGGTTGGTATGGATGAGTTAGGTGGAATGGTCTGTCTCCGTGTTGTACATCTCTATGACTGATTTATCCATTCCCAACACCTTTTGCTGGCAGATAATGAGATGATATCAGGTCCCTTCCCTGTCGGGCACCAGGACAGTGACATTTCCAACTGCGTAGCCTGCTTTGAACAGCCAAGTATTCAGCAGAGATTAAAGTGGGATCAATCAGAGTCATATTGAATGGTGTAGCAGGGTCAAAGAGCTGAGTGGCCTCCTCCTGTGCCTTTGTTCTGTGGACAAATCCAAACATCACACAACACCAGGTTATAGTCCAACAGGATTATTTGGAAGCACTAGCTTTTTGAGCATTGCTCCTTCATCAGGTTGAAGGAGCAGCACTCCAAAAGCTTCCGAATAAACCTGTTGGGCTATAATCTGGTGTTGTGTGATGTTTGGATTTGTCCACCCCAGTCCAACAGTGGGTCCTTCAGATCATTTGTTCTGTGAGTGACCCTCTGTTCAAGTTGGCTGCTTTCAATCACACAGGCTGTAGGATTGAGGTCAGTACATTACTCCGATAAACCATCATTCATTTAGAGTCTTTAATCCAACAATTGATGCCTCCTGCTCTGGTTTAAATTTGACAATGTATGTTGATTGATACCACAGACGTAACAATTGCATTTTTTCTTTATATTTCAGGCTTGAAGAGTAATGAAGCAAACCATTAGCATCTGCTGTAAAAAACTTCAGTAACCAGATGTGTTAAACAGTGTCTGCCAAAAAAACAACACACTAAAGAAGATGTCACCGTCTGTCTGGAAACTTTGGGTCCTATGGTGCTTTATTGTCCTTGGTGGGTGGTTACCATTTACAAAAGGTAAGGTCTAAATCTTGTTGTTCACTACAATGAATTTTTCGAGGAGGCGGTGTTGTTTGTCAGTGAGTTCACACTGTTTGGGATTGATTTGCTGTCCGTATCCAATTGCACCACATCTCTTAGAACCATGGAAAAGTTACAGCACAGAAAGAGGCCATTTGTCCCATCACATTTGCACAGATTGAATGTACTAGCTGCTGATTGTAACCCCACTTGGCATCACCTGAACTGTAGGCCTGCATATTCCAGCCTTCAAGTGTTGAAGAACCTTCACATATGACCTTTGACCTATCATCCCTCAACTCATGTTTAAAGATTCTCTTTCCTGTCTTTGGCAGCATGATGAGATGCAACTGTTACACTGGTGACAACCAGTGACTTCCACTCAAGCTAACTTCCTATGTTCTGCTGTGATTTAAGGATGTCCTGTTTTGCCCCCGAATCTTTCCCGCTGGTTTGGCAAAGCTGACAAGCTCCTCTTAATTTTGTCAGTAGGTCTGGTGGCCCCAGATGTCAGGAATTGTAATCCTAGTAAGAGGGAGAAGAACTTCCTCTTAGCCCAGCTTGAACTCAGGGATCCTCCCCAGTCCTGGTTACCACTTGAGCTTACTGTTTGCGGAGACTCACAAAACCTTCAGATTTCTTTTCTTGCTGCCCTAATCTTATCTAATAAGGAAGACAGACTTGAGTTTATCCTACACCTTTCACTACAACAGGACATCCAGGACAAACCAGAACTGGGAGTCACAGTTTGAGGATATCAGTACTTGAGGACTGAGATGAGGAGAAATGGTTTCACCCAGAGAGTGCTGGGCCTGTGGAATTAGCTACCACAGAATGCAGCTGAGGCCAGTTCATTGTGTTCGAGGCTAGGCCAGACCACTCAAAACATTTTTAAGCAGGCAGCCCAGGCCATAACTTTGCAATTTGTTTTAGTAAGTGTACAGTGAAAATTACCTGGATTAAGTTAGTGAGGTTGACTACCAGGTTTAAAACAGAAAAAATTTATTCACAAAATTAGACAGTGAAACACAAAGAACAGAATAAAGAACCCTTACAGAACTCACTCTAACCAAACTAGACTTAATTATGCTGTTCTGAATATACACAACAGTCCCAATAAGCAAACCCTCTTGAAAAACAGTATTAATGGAACAGATGCTTACAGGTTGAAGTTAGCGGAGCCAAAGGAGAGAGAGAGAGAGAGTTTTCACACAGCTCACTGTTGAACTTCCAACCAGTTCTGTACTGAAGTAAACTGCTCAGTTAGAGAGCTGACCACTTCCCTTTTATTATACAGGTCACTTGTAAAACATGACCACCTGGGCCTGAAGTGTCATCTGTTCACATATAAACAAAATCCCTTTCGTCTCTCGTTACCCAAACCAGTCTGATTGGAGCCTGGCCTGATTTATTACCCCTCTGAAAACAATCAAGGACAGGGTCTCCTAGAGCCAAGGAACAGCTTTTAGGGAAAAAAAGGGACTAGCTTTGTGACAATTGAATGCTTTCAAGAAGGAGTTAAATAGTGCTTAGTGCTAAAGGGATCAAAGGTTTGGGAAGAAAGAAGGAGCAGGGGACTGGGTTGGTTTATCAGCCATGATCCTAGTGGAACAGACTCGAGGGGATGAATGGCCTCATCCTGTTCCTGTTTATTGACATTGCTTTCCCAAAATAGTTTTACAGCCAGTTAGCAACTTCTAAACTCTCGTTGCGACGGCTGTGTAGAAAATGCAGCAGTCAGTTTGTGTAAACAGCAGTATAATGATGACCACATAATCTGTTAGTGTGACATTAATTGACGGATTATTGTTCAGGACATCATGACCAAACTCAAATAGTGCCACAGGATTGACATTATGTCCTTTGGAGGGGAGCTGGATTGGACAACTCCATGTAAGAGGAAAATAAAGGCGTACTTCTTCATAGGCGCAGAATTTGAGTGTCAAATTCTGGAATCAGACTTGAATCTGAAATTGTCTGGGTTAGAGGGCTGCCAACTGAACCACAGATATAATCCACTCGGTGAGCCACAAAGTTGTTGCTATTGACTGTGTTTGCCTTTCAAAAGTGCAAACAGTTTGCAGGAAAGGGAGTTTTGCTGATTGTTTCTGTTGCTGTCTTCTTGAGGCACCTTTTAATTTTTACTGTGTGATTGTTGTTTGTAAGTGGTGGGATGTTGTGTTCAAATTGAATTTTACATCTGTGAGTTTGTGCGTTGCCAAACACAGACAGAGGTCCATGACAAAGGCCTATTGTTTCTAACTGAAATGCAGACTTACTTCAAGGATATTTTACTTGGGAGTAATTTGAACTTTTAATTAATGATCGCAAAGATATGCAATTGTTTGCAGTTATTTCATGTGACACAGCGTCTCAATATTTTTCGTTGTTATTGTTTACCAGTGCTGATATCAAAATAGGCAATTTTTTTTCAAAATACTGAGTTATGGGTATTGAGTGAATGTAGCGATAGAGCGAAAAGGTAGATTTTAAGTCCAAGTTGAACCATAGAGTCATAGTCATAGCGATGTACAGCATGGAATTGAATCCTTTGATCCAACTTGTCCATGCTGACTCGATATCCTAAACTAATCCAGTCCCATTTGCCAGCACTTGGCCCATATCCCTCTAAACCCTTCCTATTCATATCCCCTACTCATTTTCATATTCAGATGCCTTTTCAATGTTATAATTGTTCCTCTGGCAGCTCATTCCATACACACACCACCCATTGCGTGAAAATGTTGCCCCTCAGGTCCCTTTCTCCTCTCACCTTAAAACTATGCCCTCTGGTTTTGGAGTCACCTACCCTCGGAAAAAGACCTTGTCTATTTACCCTATCCATGCCCTTCACGACTTTACAACTTTTATAAGGTCACCCCTCAGCCTCCAACGCTCCAGGGAAAATAGCCCCAGCTTATTCAGCCTCCTCCTACTGCTCAAACCCTCCAACCCCAGCAGCATCCTTGTAAATCTCTTCTGAACCCTTTCACGTTTCACAATATCCTTCCTATAGCAGGGAGACCAGAATTGCACATAGGATTCCAAAAGTGGCCTCACCAATGTCTTGTACAGGCGCAACATGACCTCCCAACTCCTGTACTCAGTGCACTGACCAATTAAGGCAAGCATACAAAATGCCTTCTTCATTACCCTGTCTACCCACATCTCCACTTTTAAGGAACTGTGAACCTGCACTCCAAGGTCTCATTGTTTGGCATTGTCTTATTTGGTTGTGGAACAGGTTTGAATGACTCTTGCTCCTAATTCTGAGTATTTATGGCTCTGTGTGTACTGTTGCTTTGAGAATTGTCTAAATATGAACAAGAGACTGGTGCTGGAAAAGCACAGTAGATTAGGCAGCATCCAAGGAGCAGGAAAATCAACATTTCGGGCAAAAACCCTTCATCAGGAATGCTCATCTTGGATGCTGCCTGACCTGTTGTGCTTTTCCAGTACTACTCTCTCGACTCTAATCTCCAGCATCTGCAGTCCTCACTTTCGTCTGAATACGAACAAGGTATTGTGAAGATCTCAAATCAAATAGAAAGTGCTGGAGAATCCCAACAGGTCAGGCAACGTCTGTGGAGAGAGAAACATAGGGCGGCACGGTGGCTCAGTTGTTAGCACTGCTGCCAGTGCCAGCGACCCGGGTTTGATTCCAGGATCAGGAGACTGTCTGTGTGGTGTTTGCACATTGTCCTTGTATCTGCGTGGGTTTCCTCTGGGTGCTCCGGTTTCCTCCCACAGTCCAAAAATGTGCAGTTAGGTGAATTGGCCATATTAAATTGCCCAGATTGTTCAGGGCTGTGTAGGTTAAGTGCATTAATCAGGGGTAAAGGTAGAGTAACAGGGTAGGGGAATGGGTCTGAATGGGTTACTCTTCGGAGGGTCGGTGTGGACTTTTGGGCCGAATGGCCTGTTTCCACGCTGTAGGGATTCTGTGACTCCACAAGGGGCGGCATGGTGGCTCAGTGGTTAGCACTGCTGCCTCACAGCACCAGGGTCCCAGGTTCAATTCCAGCCTCAGGCGACTGTCTGTGTGGAGTTTGCACATTAACCTCGTGTCTGTGTGGGTTTCCTCCAGGTGCTCTGATTCCCTCCCACAATCCAAAGTTGTGCAGGTCAGGTGAATTGGCCATGTTAAATTGTCCATAGTTGTTAGATGCGTTAGTCAGAGGGGGGTGGGTTTCTCTTCGGAGGGTCGGTGTGGACTGGTTGGGCCGAAAGGCCTGTTTCCACACTGTAGGGAATCTAATCTCAATTAATTTTCCAAGTCTGACACAAACTCTTTGTTAGAACTGAAGCAGGCCTGAGATTTTGGGTTTTGTGATAATTTCTCATTGTGCTGTTCAGGGATAAGCAGGTGGAATTTAAACCTGGAGCTCCTGGCTCAGAGAAAGGGACGCTACCACGGGAACCTGTTACGTGGTGGGCTTTATGCTAGAGTAAATAGAGGACAAGGAGGTGCAAATGGAACAAATACTAAGAGTGCCCAGAGCAAAAGGCAAAGCGAGTGATGCTGCGAGCAGAGATCCTGATGCAAACTAGTTGTTAATGGAAGGTGCTTTCGACTCTGCTCAAAGCAAGTACATGCAAAAGAGCCACTGGAGCCCACAGTTTGTAGTCTAGCTGCTTGTCGATGATATATCCTGAAAGCTGTAAACTTCCAAAGTTTGCTGTAGCCTGTACTGGGCTTTGACGCAGCACTGCCGAAGACTGAGGGCAACTTAGCCCAGTGAGCAACATCGAAGCAGAGATAGACCATTTAGCTCTTGGAACCAATTCTCCCATTCAGCCTTGAGTTTGTGATTGATTTGTGACTTGAAATGCTTTCCTCTGTCCCATATCTATTGGATTTTTGATAGCCCAGGCCATTATCACTGCCATTTGTAGGAGTGAATTCCAAACTCCTTCTCCCCTTTTTGAGTGTCAGCATAGTTTTTGTCTGGAGTCATAGGGTCACACATTTAAAGAGCTGTGCCCCTAAAACTCTTGGTCTCTCTGTTCGACAGCACTACCCTGAAGAGCTTGGTTCTGGAGCTGTAACCACTACACCTCCTTAAACAGCACCTTCCCAATGCATGGCCTCCACCACCGAGAAGGACAAAGGTAATAGATGCAAGTGAACACCATCACCTGCAAGCTCCCCTCGAGCCATAGACCATTCTGGCTTGAAACTATATCATTGCAACTTCACTGTTGCTGGCCAATATCCAGGAACGCCCTCCTAAAGCATTATGCGTGTACCCAAACCACACATCCCCATGTCTCTTAGTTGTCACCTGGCCAACCTGTGAAATTCTTTCTCCGTATTCTATTCATTCCCTTTAATCCGAGAACATAAAGGAAGCTAAGAACTCAGCAGCCCTTGCAAGGAGCAGTCCTGATGTGCTGTGCAGAATTCCTCACAGTACTTCAGGAACAGTCAAAGTAAGGCTTCATACATTTGAAGCATAACTTTTGCCTCTTTGTACTTCAGTCCTCTGGGTCGAAGATGAGCAGACCATTTCTTTATTGTTCTGTACCTGTCCAGGACATTTTAATAGTTAAGACAATTGGACTCTAACCCTCCTTGGATTGCCACTGTTTCTAGATTTTAACCATTGGAGAAAATACCCTATTTGTTTGAGGTTTAAAGGAGATGGCCTGATGTTTCACTGCATTTAAATCTATTTGCCACAGTCTGAGCCTATTAATTTTTTTTGTAACTTCATTGGTGAGTTACCCAGGGTGGCACAGTGGCTCGGTGGTTAGCTCTACCGCCTCACAGCACCAGCGACCAAGGTTCAGTCCCAGCCTCAAGCGACTGTGTGTGTGGAGTTTGTACGTTCTCTCCATGTCTGCGTGGGTTTCCTCTGTGTGGTCCAGTTCCTCCCGCAGTCCAAAAATGTACAGGCCAGGGTGGATTGGCCATGCTCAATTGTCCATGGTGTCCAGGCTAAGTCGGTTAGCCACAGGGAATGGAGGGTCACAGGGATGGGGTGGGATGCTTTTCGGAGGGTTGTTGTGGACTTGATAGGCTGAATGGCCTGATGCCCTTAACTGTAGGAATTCTCAAAGAGGACAGCAGCTGACCTGTACCCAAAGAGTGATGCAATGTGAACCTCAGTGCTCGATATGGGGAGACACTGCCTGAGTGTTAATGTCACAGGACACGTAATCCAGCATCTCAATTTAAAACTCTGGGTTGTGAACTCGAATCCTACTCTGGTGGCAGAGGGTTAAATTTGAGTTCAGTAAAAAGTTAGCCATTGGTGGCCATGTCATTGTTGTAAATGTGGCAGGGAGCAGGAGGGGTAGGAATTCTTTCCAGTTCAGACATCGTTTAGGGAAGGAAATCTACTGTCCTTACCTGGTATGTTCCACACCAAAGGCAATGTGGTTGCCTGTGAGGCAGTTAGGGATAAAGACTGGTCTAGTCAGTGACCTCCCCACATTGCATGAAAAGATAGCGTTAAAAATCACAAACATCAGGTTATAGTCCAATAAGTTTATTTGAAAATACAAGCTTTTGGAACACTGCTTTGTCATCATGTAAACATAGCTACAGCACGTGGACTGCAGTGCTTTCAAGATGTTGCTCTCCAGGGAACAAAAATAAAAACCAGCATGGAGAGAGGGTGAGCATCCAGGAAAATCAGACCACTGAGCACGTATTCCTGACAGCCCCCTCTGCAAGTGTGGAGGAGGCGATCGGGTCGCTCGCTGTCATATTCCAGACAAAGAGTCCTTGCTGTCAGAATGGATGGGGGAAGGACGCGAATGGCTGCTGCATAATAAGGGATTATATTCTGTCAGTCGCGCACTGCATTAAACAGCTTTCACAATGGGTCTTGCACACTCTGAGTATACAGTGGGGCTTCTGGGGTCACTTGCATGTCATGCTGACAATGCTTCCATTGGCGAGGAATGTCTGGCCTCAGTGCTAACTCATCCAGCCCTGCTTTCCCTCCACAGTGCTTCGTCTTGTTTAAATGGATTATTATTGAGAAACTGAAGGTCTAGACCCTTAATGGGTTGATACCCTTGGGGACGCCTTATTTAAATTGGATTGAACACAGCCAGAGAGTCTAACCTATTTCTCCTGAGTGTAAGATACCAGGAAGACCACAAAACCACATTAGAGGAGTGGCCCAGCTGTGATAGGCTTTATGTGGTGGAACTTTGTTTTCTTTCTCTCTCTCTCTCTTTCCCCTTTGCTCCCTTTTGCCCTTTAATCAGTGTTGTGGGTATGTGTGGGGGAGCTGTTGTTTGCCCACTGTTTGTGTTTCGCTCGGAATAATGAAACCTCCGAAGGAACTCAGCTTCAAGTCTTGAGTGGTTTCAGTCAACGTCGCAATTTGTGGCTTACTGGTGGCAGAGGAGGGTATGGGGTCCACTGCTTTCTTCTGTGCTTTCACCTGTCTGTGTTTGAGAGCCAGGTCCTCAGAGTTGGTGGAGGCATGATGCTCTTAACTAGGTTTCCCAGGAATTTTCAATGGCTCTTGTCAAGCTGGGAATTCTGAGCATGCTGCACACAGAGAGGATACAGAGTGGGGCTCTGTGTGGCCTCTTGGTCAGTCGCCCATGTTATTCAGGGTGTGGAATTAGGTCAAACCATGCAGGAGCGGAAGTAGGCCATTCAGGCCGTCGATGCTGCTCCACCATTCCATGAGGTCATGACTGATCTGATCATCCTCAACTCCATTTTTCCCTGTAAGCCTTTATTGCTTTACTGATTATAAGTCTACCTCAGCCTTCAGTATAGTAAAAAACCCCGCCTTGACATCCCTCTAAGGCAAAGAATTCCACAGATTTGCTGCCCCTCTGAAAGAAGAAAACCCTCACTTCTGACTTAAATGGGTGACCCCTTATTCTGGGATGATGCTCTCTGGTCCTAGACTCTCCCACAAGGGGAAACAACCTTTCTGCATCCACTCTCCTGCTCCCCTAAGAATCTTGTATGTTTCGATACGGTTGCCTCTCATTCTTCTGAACTCCAATGAGCACAGGTCCATTCTCATCAACCTCTCTTCATAAGACAGTCATTCCAAACCTGTGAATCTTCCCTGGACTCTCTCTAACACTAGTCTATTCTCCTTGGATAAGGGGCCCTCAACTGTTCACACTATTCCAGACTAGAACCCATGTATAGTGTTGACTGACCTATGACTCAGCCGCAGTTGACTTGAACACAGGCTGAATAGCTCTGGAATCTCCATTTTGATGTGCTGAATCTCTAGTGGCAACACATGAATGGGTTTGAGATTGGGTTCTTCAGCATTTTTAGATGCAGTATTGTAGTTTTTAGGGTGATGGTTGGGATTTGTGAAGTAATTTATCGCACAGTAAACAGCGGTGATTGTTCACCTGTCTCAACTCTCTGCTGGCATTTCAGTGTGATCAGTGAAACAGCCCAGTAACCATGAGAATGATTAATACTGTGGCACTGCAACAGAGCAGTTGCAACAGGCAAAGCAGCTTCTGCTGGCAGTCTAATTTGCAAGGTATTCCGATGTAATATTCTTCAGTGCTTCTTCTCATACCATAACGCATTGTCCTCATGGTTACTTCACGTCATGGAGGTCCACAACACAGAAAAAGGCCCTTCAGCCCATCGAATGTGTACACTTCATAAACAAGCACCAAAATAGCACTATAACTCAGGGTGACTGAACAGGCCCCGTTCTGTTTGCTCTTGGGCACTCCATGACCTTCACTGGAAGGTTGTGCCTGTACTTCGAGTCATTGAGTCACAGATTTATACAGTCATACAGCATGGAAACAGACTCTTTGGCTCAACTCATCCATGCCGACCAGGTTTCTGAAAGTGAACCAGTCCCATTTGCTGGTGTTTGGCCCATATCCCTGTAAATCATTCCTGTTCATTCACCTGTCCAAATGTCTATTAAACGTTGTAATTGCACTCACCTCCACCACTTTCTCCGACAGCTCATTCCACACACATACCACCCTCTGTGTGAAAAAAGTTGCCCCTCAGGTCCTTTTTAAATCTTTCCACTTTCACCATAAACCTTAGAATTTTGGACTCCCCTCCTATAGTTTATTCACCTTATCTATACCCCTCATAATTTAACAGACCTCGATAAGGTCACCCCTCAGGCTTCTACTAAAATAACTCCACAGAGGCAGGTATCCCGTCACCCTTTAATTATACATGAATAGTCCTTGACACTGATCCAGCTCCTGGATTAGTGGTGCTGGAAGAGCACAGCAGTTCAGGCAGCATCCAAGGAGCTTCGAAATCGATGTTTCGGGCAAAAGCCCTTCATCAGGAATAAAGGCAGTGAGCCTGAAGCGTGGAGAGATAAGCTAGAGGAGGGTGGGGGTGGGGAGAAAGTAGCATACAGTCCAAATGGTAAGTGGGGGAGGGGATGAAGGTGATAGGTCAGGGAGGAGAGGGTGGAGTGGATAGGTGGAAAAGAAGATAGGCAGGTAGGACAAGTCATGGGGACAGTGCTGAATTGGAAGTTTAGAACTAGGGTGAGGTGGGGGAAGGGGAAATGAGGAAACTGTTGATGTCCACATTGATGCCCTGGGGTTGAAGTGTTCCGAGGCGGAAGATGAGGTGTTCTTCCTCTAGGCGTCTGGTGGGGAGGGAGCGCCGGTGAAGGAGGCCCAGGACCTCCATGTCCTCGGCAGAGTGGGAGGGGGAGTTGAAATGTTGGGCCACGGGGTGGTGTGGTTGACTGGTGCGGGTGTCCTGGAGATGTTCCCTAAAGCGTTCTGCTAGGAGGCGCCCAGTCTCCCCAATGTAGAGGAGACCGCTTCGGGAGCAACAGATACAATAAATGGTATTAGTGGATGTGCTAGTAAAACTTTGATGGATGTGGAAGGCTCCTTTAGGGCCTTGGATAGAGGTGAGGGAGGAGGTGTGGGCGCAGGTTTTACAGTTCCTGCGGTGGCAGGGGAAGGTGCCAGGATGGGAGGGAGGGTTGTATGGGGGCGTGGACCTGACCAGGTAGTCACAGAGGGAAAGGTCTTTGCGGAAGGCGGAAAGGGGTGGGGAGGGAAATATATCCCTGGAGGTGGGGTTTGTTTGGAGGTGGCGGACATGTTGGCGGATGATTTGGTTTATGCGAAGGTTGGTAGGGTGGAAGGTGAGCACTCTGTCAGAGCCAATTCTCATGGTGTGCAGAACCTCTAACACTCCTGTTTATTTATTTATTTCTTCTTTTCTTTCCCCTCCCCCCCTCCCACACTACCACCTAACTGCGGTAGTGCTTATTTTCCCCCCGCACCCATGTCCTGTGTGTGCAGGTGTGAGACACAGTGAGGAACAACAAGTGTGTAAATGTTTATTCAAATTCCACCACCAGGAAACAAGGGAACACCAGAGTGACCAGTGACAAGCAGTTCTCAACAAAGGGACACTCCTGTTCATTTTTGTGTTTTTTCTTTCTTTTTGCTTTTTTTTTCTTTTTTTTGGTTTCTTTTTCTTTTACCCCTACACTGCCACCTAACTGTGGTAGTGTTTATTTTTCCCCAGCACCCATGTTGTGTGTGTGCAGGTGTGAGACACAGTGAAAGACACAAGGTGCACGAATCTTTATTCAAATTTCCACCACCAGGAAGAAAGGAAACACCCGAGTGGCCAGTGATAAGCAGTGCCCTTCACATCAAAGGGACACTCCTGTTCATACCTGTCATCCGGGGCTTCCTGATTGGTGCAGAGTATCGCCCCAATCAGGGAACTCATATTCTCTGAGGTCCACTTGGTTGACTTTGTTACAATCACTAAACCTATACTCCAGGAAAGAAAGTCTCAGTCTATCCACCGTCTCCTTATAACTCAAACTTGAACTCCCATCCGTGGTTCCAACAATCTTTAATCAGGCCCATTGGCTTGTAGAAACATAGAATCCCGACAGTGTTGAAACAGATCATTTGGCCCAACAAGTCCACACCAACCCTCTGAAAAGTATCCCAACCAGACCCATTCCCTTACCCTGTTACTGTACATTTCCCCTGACTAATGCACCTAACCTACACATCCCTGAACACCGCGGGCAATTCAGCATGGACAATTCACCTAACCGACACACCTTTGGACTGTGGCAGGAAACTGGAGCACCTGGAGGAAACCCACGCAGACACGGGGAGAATGTGCAAACTCCACGCAGTCAGTCACCTGAGGCTGGAGGCAGCAGTGCTAACCACCGAGTGACCATGTTGCCCTGGCTTGTGGTGATTTAATCAATCAGATAGTTTGTTGGTTCATTGTTGGATTGGTTTCAGGAACCTGTCCACAATCTGTAGCGCTTTCAGGGAGTGAAACAGAAATTTTCTTCTGCAGTTTCCTCCTCCTCCTGTTATGAACAGCAGATCAGTAGGAAATAGGATTTTGGGAGAGCAACTGTATGTAGGAGTTTGATACACGTTACTTATTCGATATTAAGGTGTCACAGAACCAAGGTCGAGAAAAGTGCTTAAGCTTCAGATCAGCCACAGTTGAATTGCGTGAGCAGACTCAAGGGACCCAATAGCCTGATTCCATTTTTAATGGATGGAATTTGATTATTGGAGAAACAACAGAGAGACAAATTAAAGCAGATGTGGAGTATGTCTGTAAATAATTACATATTTGTTGGGGTTATTATGGACGGTGAGTGTGGGATGCTTGAACTGCGAATACACATTTGCTATTGAACTGTCTCCACACAAAATATTCTCTATCACTTATGCATGCTGCCTGAATAATTAATGGTTACAGCTCCCCACACTTTAAAACAAAAATAACTAATAAATCTCTCACAGCGGGCCATGTTTCAGGTTTCTCCCAAACCCTCCTGAATTTGTCCATCCCAAAGGGGCATTTAACCCTGTACCAAGCTTGAGCCTAGACCATCAGCAGCTTGGGCTGAATGGTCTATTTCTGCGTACTGTATTTTAATGTGAGGAGACAGTGATCATGTACTGGTTAACCAGAGGGTCAGGTGAATGCGCTAGTGGCATGGGTTTAGGTTTCATTGTTGGTGCTAGTAGAATTCAAATTTGGTTCGTAAAGTCTGGTGTTGTAAATCTAATGTTCAGTATTAATGACCATGAAATCTAACCTGATTGATTGTCATTTAAAACCCATCTGTTTCACTGATGTCCTTTTGTAAAGGAGACCTGTCGTCTTTATTTGATCTGGCCTACATGTGACTCCAGACCCATTCAGCAGTTAGCTGGTAGGACAGGTCGCGTTGAGGAAGTGAGGAGGCTGCAGAAGGACTTGAACAGGCTGAGAGAGTTGGCAAAGAGGTGGAAGATAGTGTGGGAACGTGTGAGTTTATGCACTTTGGTAGAAAGAATGGAAACATGGACTATTTTCGAAATGAAGAAAGGTCTCAGAAATCTGAAGCACAAGGGGACTTGAGATCCATCGTCCAGGATTCTCTCAAGGTTGACATGGAAACTCTGTTGGTAATTAGGAAGTGAATGCTTTGTTTGCATTCATTTCAAGAGGGCTAGAATGCAAGAGCTGAGATGTACTTTTGAGGCAAGGCTCTGGTCAGACCACATTTGGAATATTGTGAACAGTCAGGGCCCTGTATCTAAGGAAAGACTTATTGACATTGGAGAGGGTCCAGAGGAAGTTTACAAGACTGATCCTGGGGATGAAGGGCTTGTCATTTGAGGAGTGGTTGAGGACTCTGGGTCTATACTGAGTTGAGAATGATGGGTGGGAGGGGGGCGAATCTCATTAAATCTTACAGAATACTGAGAGGCCTGGATAGAGTGGACGGGGAGATGTTTCCACTTGTAGGAGAGACTAAGACTAGAGGGCACAGCCTCAGAGTGAAGGGACAACTCTGAGGTGAGGAGGAATTTCTTTAGAGAGAAGGTGGGGACTCTGTGAAAGTTATGGCTGTGTGGAGGCCAATTCATTGAGTGTATCCAAGACAGAGATAGACAGGTTCTTGTTGGTAAGGGGTAAAGGGTTACAGGGGACAGTAGGAGAATGGGGTTGAGAAACATATCAGCCATGATCAAATCGCAGAGCAGAGTTGATGGACAGAATGGCCTAATTCTGCTCCTGTGGTCTCACGGACTCACAGCAAAGTAGTTGACTCTTAACTGCCTTCTGCAGTGGCACAACAAGGCAGTTTAGGATGAGTAAATGATGTCCTTGCCAGCTCCATTCATGTCCCAATGAAAGAGTAAAGAGAAAGGAATGAGATTGAAATAGAGTCCCTACAGTGTGGAAACAGGCCATTTGGCCCAACAAGTTCGCAAAGAGTAACCCACCCAGAGCCATTCCCTGACACCGATCACTCTAGACTCCCCCTAACTAATACATCTCCTGAACACTACGGCTAATTCACCTGACCTGCACATCCTTGTATTTTGGGGGGAAACCCACGCATTCACAGGGAGAATGTGCAAACTCCACACAGACTGTTGCCCAAGGCTGGGATTGTGAGGCAGTACTGCTAACCACTGAGCCACCATGCAGCTCCAAGGGCATAAAATTGGTGCAAGCATGATGGGCTGAACAGCCTCCTCCTGTTCTGTGATGTCATCAGAAGGAGAGATTTGCATTTAAATAGATGCCTGTCAGAGTCAGGATAATCAAAAGCACTTTCGAGCCAGTGAATAACTTTTCTGTTGTTGAGGTGCAGCAGTGATTGTGATGGAGCAAGGATGGTAGCTGAGGATAACAAATAATGATGCAACTTTGCCTCAAATAAAACTTAGTGGCGTAGCGCCTTCTCACTCACACCCTCAACCTCAGACTTCGTCGGAATCCCGATAACACGGTAAACCTCCGGTTTTTGAGGTATATAATTTCCACCGGTTAATGGAGAGTGCCATTTCATAAGGAACTGGTTAAAACAGTGACCGAGCCTCCACTGTCCTCAGTGGCAATGCTCTGAGTGAAAAAAAAATTCCTCATTTTGGTCCTAAACAGTCTATTCCATATCCTATTGCTGTGTCCCCTTAATCTAGATACCCCAACCAGAGAAATCGGCATCCAGTCCGTTGAGAGGGTGAATAGCCAGGGTCTTTCATGTGAGCTGCCATCTACAAATGCCATGAGGCCAGGGCTGAGATTAACTGAGTGGTACAGACCAGGGATCAAAGTGTGTGATCTTATCCCAGATAACTCAGCAGACCCAGTGGTGCCTTGGGTCATAGAGCAATTGAGTCCCTTGGGTCCTACAGCAGAGGAACAGACCCTTCAGCCCAACTCATCAATGCTGACTGGGTCTCCGAACCTGAACTAGTTTCAAACTGGGACTGTTGCGACTATTAGTGTGTGTCCGTGGTGATACGTGGGTGGAGGGGTCAAAGTTCTTGAGGGTTAAATTGTGACTCTTCAAAGTAGTACAGGCCACATTTGAGAATTTTGAGAGATCCTGTGAGTAATTATGTGTGTGTATGTCCTATTTACATCAACAGTTCCGACCAGCTGCAGAGCAGTTTTACGTTGCAAGTCCCTCCATCATAACTTAATGAAGTTGTAATGCTGTTTCATTAACTTGGCAATTTGTCAACACTGCTTCAGCCCCTTGCACTCTTATATCTCAATATAAAGAAAGCATTCTGAAGATGCTATTTGTTACCACTGGCAGATGCACAAGTCAGCCTTTGCCATTTTAGTTTGTTAGCTGTTTTTGCAGTTGTCTTTCACTCCAGATGTCTTGATACAGAGACATATGGGGAGTCTCAATTGAAAAAGGCTTTTCTAGAATCCCAGCTCAATCCTTTAAGCTCTGAGGTTTGGTTTCTCTTACGCAATGATTTGTTGCAGCGCCCCAGGGTTGAGGAGAAGTGAAACTCTAGCTCCTGATTGCTTCCCTGACATTTGGTGATACATCTGGACATCTGGATATCTATCCATCCAGACTGGTCTATTCCAACTCTCAACCAGCTATCTGCCTCCCACTCTTGTAGAAGTCAGCTCATGCGGAACACTCCGTAAGACCTCAAAGAAGGAAGAACAAAGAACAGTGCAGCACAGGAACAGGCCCTTCGGCCCACCAAGCCTGCACCAACACATGATGCCTTTCTCTTCCCTGTCTATTCATGTAACTGTCAAGATGCCTCTTACATATTGTTAACTATAACCAGGTTATAGTCCAACAGGTTTATTTGGAGGCACTGTCACTTCCTCAAAAAAAACACAATACTTTTCAGTTTGACCTCCCCTTCACAATGCTACCTTAATAAGTCCATATTGTTCCAAATGTGAGTAAATCCTGTCTGTAAAAATTTTCTCCAGTCATTTCCCTTCCACAGTGGCCTTGAAATGCAGCAGGCAGTTACTGATTTATTTTTACAATTGTATTGATTTCCATGTATTCATGGATCATTTTAACACCCAGTTTGAAATGAAAAGCTCACCCAGTAAATTTACTGATTTCCTAATGCCTGGGCATGCAGCGGGAGAGAGGGTGGGACAATGTGTGAGGTCGGTTTTTTAAAATAAATTATTCACAGTTGCCGCTGGCTGGGCCAAACATTTATTGTCCGTCCTTAATTTCCCAGAAGACATTTGAGAACAAGCCACCTCGCTGTGGGTCTGGAGTCTCATGTTGGTCAGGCCAGTTAAGAATGACTGATTTCCTTCCCTAAAGGATGGTCATGAACCAGGTGGGACTTTGCATGACAGTCAACAGTGGTTGTCTTTAGCCTAGCTTTGATTCTGGATTTTGTTTTATTATTGAATTCAAATGCCACCATCTGCTATGATGGGGCTTGAACCCACATTCCCCAGCCATTAGCTTAGGGCTCTGGATTGCTAACCCACAGGCATTACCACTGTGTCATTACCTCCCCACTCTAGATTAGTCACGCCTGCTCTAATCTCCTTACTCAGACTTGGAACGCAGCTCTCTGTCGTGATCATAACAAGTTCAGCCAGGTGGACCTCCCAGAATATGAGTTCTATGATTGGGGCTCTTAGTTTGGACCAATCAGGGAGCCCTGGCTGACAGATCTAAAGGGAGTGTCAGAGATTGTGGGTACTGGCTCGGACGAGGCTGTGCCAGAGTCTGTTTTCCTTGGAGCGTCGGAGGCTGAGGGGTGATCTTATGGAGGTTTATAAAATCATGACGGGCATGGATAGGATAAATAGACAAAGTCTCTTCCCTGGGGTGGGGGATTCCAGAACTAGAGGGCATAGGTTTAGGGTGAGAGGGGAAAGATATAAAAAAGAACTAAGGGACAACACTTTCACGCAGAGGGTGGTACGTGTGTGGAATGAGTTGCCAGAGGAAGTGGTGGAGGCTGGTACAATTACAGCATTTAAAAGGCATCTGGATGGGTATATGAATAGGAAGGGTTTGGAGGGATATGGGCTGGGTGCTGTCAGGTGGGACTAGATTGGGTTGGACGGAAGGGTCTGTTTCCATGCTGTACATCTGTGTGACTCTATGACTATGACTCTCCACGTATAAATAAAGGGTGACTTGGTGTCGGAATGCCGGCCTCTGGGGAGTTATTTCACTGCCTACTGGGACTGACAGATTTATCTAAGACTCCTTACTGAATGGGGAGACCTTCCAGCCTGTTTTTTTATATTCCTCTGCTCACTGACCTGGCCCTCAGAGCAGAGAAATGATCCCTTCAAAGTCGTGCCCTGTCTCAGGAAAGA
The DNA here is from genome assembly GCF_047496795.1 of Chiloscyllium punctatum. Lineage (NCBI taxonomy): Eukaryota > Metazoa > Chordata > Chondrichthyes > Orectolobiformes > Hemiscylliidae > Chiloscyllium > Chiloscyllium punctatum. Next base: position 126,937,633 of record NC_092745.1, read on the forward strand.
GCTAGGTATAACTCTGAGGGCTAAAGAAATGAAAAGGTATGGGGAGAAAGACAGAATAAGATATTGAGTTGGAAAATCACCCACAATTCTTTCAAATGGCAGAACAGGCTTGAAGGGCCAAATGGTTTACTCCTTCTCCTATTTTCTATGTCTCATTCCCATCTTGCAATTATACAGTGCAGCACAGGAACAGGCCCTTTGGCCCATCAAGCCTGCGCTGATTCCTAATCCATATTTAGACACCTACTTATTGCCCATGCATGGTTACTATCCCTCTGTTCACCTCCCATTTATGTGTCAGTTATTCTTTAGAATCCCTGCAGTGTGGAAATGGCATTTAGCCCAAGTGGTCCTCACTAACTGTCTTAAGAGCATCTCCACCCAGACTCACCCCCCATCCCTGCATTTCCCATGGCTAACCTACATATCCCTGGACATTCTAGGAAATTTAGTATGGCTAATCCACCTAACCTGCCCATCATTGGATTGTGGGAGGAATCCCACACAGATACAATGAGAATGTGCAAACTCCACACAGACAGGAATCGAGCCCGGATCCCTGGGCACTGTGAGGCAGAAGTGCTAACTACTGAGCCACCATGACACCCTAGTCTCTTATCAATTTCTCACTTCCTGCCTCTCTCTCAATCACAGTCTCTCAGTCCAGTCCTGTTGATTTTGTTCCAAGAAGGCATTGATAGCATTGCCCATGACCCTCTCACACTGGACCCGAAGCTGAAATAATAACTCGATTTATTTTTTTTCTGCCAAAGTGGAAAATCTGACTGCAGATGTTTTGCCTCCTCCCATCCACTCCAAGAACGCCTGACTTTCTTGGAGTGGATGGGAGAAGGCAAACATCTGCAGTCAGATTTTTGAGTTGTATTTAGTTTGGATTACGGCGAGAGCAGGCAGTCAGCAGTCTATACAGGAGGAAGCATCTGGACGAAGGGTTTCACACTGAGTACATCCGATGGAGATACCCGAGGGGCCGAAGGCTTGAGGAGTAAATGAGTTGGCGGTTTTTAGTTTTACTCCTTCACAGCTTTGCTGCCTGTTCAGCACAATAAACAATAAGCACTTTAAGGGTTTCCCCTGACTGCATATTTTGTTATTGCGGTAACCTAGGTGAGAATTCCTCTGGCAAGTGACTTTGTCCATGTGTTTCGGCAGGTTTTCACTCTTGCCTGTTTTAGTCATTAACACTTTGCAGTTTAAAACAGGGAAAGCAATTGTTACATAGAGCCATCAAGTCATAGAGATGTACAGCACGGAAACAGACCCTTCGGTCCAATCCATCCGTGCTGACCAGATATCCCAACCCAATCGAGTCCCACTTGTCAGCACCCAGCCCGTATCCCTCCAAACCCTTCCTATTCATATACCTATCCAGATGCCTTTTAAATGTTGCAATTGTACCAGCCTCCACCACTTCCTCTGGCAGCTCATTCCATACACACACCACCCTCTCTATGAAAATGTTGCCCCTTATGTCTTTTTTATATCTTTCCCCTCTCACTCTAGTTCTGGACTCCCTGACCCCAGGGAAAAGACTTTACCTATTTATCCTATCCATGTCCCTCATAATTTTATAAACCTCCATAAGGTCACCCCTCAGCCTCCGACGCTCCACGGAACACAGCCCCAGCCTGTTCAGCCTCTCCCTTTAGCTCAAATCCTCCAACCCTGGCAACATCTTGTAAATCTTTTCTGAACCCTTTCAAGTTTCACAACATCTTTGCGATAGGAAAGAGACCAGAACTGCAGACAATATTCCAACAGTAGCCTAACCAATGTCCTGTACAGCCGTAACATGACCTCCCAAATCCTGTACTCAATACTCTGACCAATAAAGGAAAGCATACCCAATACCGCCTTCACTATCCTATCTACCTGCTACTCCAAGGACCAATGCTCCCTTGGTTTTTGTTATTCCTTCATTGCATGTGGACATCAATGACCAGGTCAGTATTTATTGCCCATCTCTAATTGCCCAGAGGGTAAGAGTTAAGAGACAACCAAGTTGCTGCAGGCCTGGAGTCACATGTAGGCCAGACCAGGTAACGATGGCAGTTTTCTATCTGAAAGGTATTAGGTGGGCTTTTCCTGAGAATTGACAATGGTCATCATTAGACTCTTAATTCCAGACTTTTAATTGGTTTGCAGTTCTACCATCTGCCATAAATCCATGTTGGAATTCCAGCCTCAGTTCCCAGATGTAACCTGGGTCTCTGATCTCCAGCATCTGCAGTCCTTACTTTCTCCTCGCTGGATTAATAATCTAATGATAATACCCACCAGGCTATAACCTCTCTGTCTCGTTCCTTTCCCGATGTCTCTCAATGTTTGCCCTTTTTCTAGGAGTTGAGTATCAGGCAGTAGTTCAGAATGTAGCTCGAGACTGGACGCTCCAGATCCACACCAGGACTAATTAGTCTTGGAAGGTGTCGTTTGTAATGTGGCCAAGCATGTGGTCAATTGGACTCTCCATCCTTCCAATATGCCCAAAAAAACCTGTATTTATGTTGTGCTTTTAACAACCTCAGAATGTCCCAGAGTGCTCTATAACCATCAACATACTTTCGAAGTTTTGGCATGTAGTAGGAATTAGAGAGTTAACTTGTACACATCAAGTGTACAGGACCATATATGCATGAGGATGAGATAATCTGTTTCTACTATTTGATCTTTGGCAGAGGGATTGGCTAGAATACTGAGGAGAGACCTCACCGGTTAATCCCTGTGATATTGGCTATCCCCTTCACACTGAGTCAGAAGTCACACAACACCAGGTTATAATCCAACAGGTTCATTTGAAATTGCTAGTTTTCACTCACCTGATGAAGGGTTAGCGCTCCAAAAGCTCGTGACTTCAAATAAACCTGTTAGACTATAATCTAGTGTCATGTGGCATCTGACCCCAGTCCAACACTGGCACCTCAACATCGTGGCCCTTCACACTAGGGTTGCCTCTGGATGGGATGCCTCTCTCTAAATGATGGTGCCTCCTGCAATGTAGCACCTCCTCAGGGCTGCACTGGAGTGTAGCCTGAACCCACAACCTTCTGATTCAGTCTACGAGTAAGCCACAGCTGTCAACTGCAGGAGTAAATCTCGCTCGATGACAGCCGAATCTTTCTTTGCTACGTGATTCTCTCATCTCGTTGCATGATGAATGATTTATGGAATTGACTATAAACTGAACATTTGACAGTAATCGTGTTATATTGAATGCATCAGGGCCGTTTCTATTATCTTTGATGCAGCTGGATTGTCATTTTGACTTGGAATTGCTGAGAGACTCTGCAGCAGTAGCTGCTTTTCATTGCAAAAAAGCTGTAGCAAGTAAAACTTCTTCAAGAGCAGAGCCCAGGATATCCTGTTCAGTGAGAGGAAAGGGGGAGTGAATTTATTTCAGTCCAGTTACTGCACCTAATCTGCTGGCTTCAATAATCTTGCATACTGGAGGACAGCTACGGTGTTCCCCTTAACCGCATCGATTGGGATGATGTTCTCTATTTCTTGACATAAATCTAAAGATGATTACACTGGGCTTGGTCTGGGGGAGAAATCTATTAAAAGATCCTTCCATTTCTTATCTAAACTGTAATAAGCAATAATCTGCAATTAATATTCCATATTGCTGTTCAGCTAGCCGACAGTAAAAAAAATTAAAATGTTCACATTCTCATCTGTAAATGAAAGGCATCTTTTGGCATAGTTTTGAAATGAAGATGTAAAGACACAGTAAGCAGAAGGAATTAGGTTAAAAGACTGCGTGTGAATATATTCCAGCTTGATGCTTTCTTACAACAAACTAGTGCCTGTTTCTAGCTCGACACTGTTTTAGTTAACCTGCCTGGTTGTCTCCTCTAAAACTAAATTAATTTTTACATGCTCCTTGATTCCGAGAGAACTCCCACCCTCCATTCAAAATACATAAATTCAACTGCTTTGATTCCACCTGTTTTTACTGCATTTAATATTAGTCCAGTCCCTCATCAAAGTGGTTAATTGGCCCTTTGGCTGGCTGAGGAAGACACATCAAACACCTACTAAAAATTTTAGCAACAGGGATGTGCAAGAGCTATTGACATGACCCATGAAATTCACAGCCTGAGCAATGTTTCTGCTGAGTTATGTACAAACACATACACACACACGCATACACAAAGACAGAACATACAAACACAAGTTGTTCGGTCACACATGCATATACATGTACAGTTATTCAGCCACACACACACAGTGCATACATATAGTCAGTCGCCCACACAGATGCAGTCATTCAATCCGACTTATGTTAAGTTGTATACACATGCGCAAAGTCATTAAGTCACTCATATGCACACAGTCATTCAGTCACATCACATTTGGTCAGACATGCGCACATGCACGCGCTCATTCAATCACACACACATAGAACATAGAACGTTACAGCGCAGTATCGGCTCTTGATGTTGCGCAGACCTGTGAAATTCATCTGATGCTCCTCTAACCTACACCATTCCATCATTATCCATATGGATGTTCAATGCCCAGTTAAATGCCCTTAACATTGGCGAGTCTACTACCGTTGCAGGCAGGACGTTCTATGCCCCTACTACTCTCAGAGTAAAGAAACTGCCCCTGACGTCTGTCCTAAATCTGTCACCCATCAATTTAAAGCTATGTCCTCTCGTGTTAACCTTCACCATCTCAGGAAAAAGACTTACTGTCCACCCTCTGATTATCTTATATGTCTCAATTACGTCGCCTCTCAACCTTCTTCTCTCCAACGAAAACAGCCTCGGTTCCCTCAGCCTTTCCTCATAAGGCCTTCCTTCCATACCAGGCTATATCCAAGTAAATCTCCTCTGAACCCTTTCCAAAGCTCCCACATCTTTCCTATAATGCGGTGACCAGAACTGTACGCAATACTCCAGGTGCGGCCTTCCCAGTGTCTTGTACAGCTGAAGCATGACCTCGTGGCTCCGAAACTCAATCTCTCTACCAATAAACACCAACACACCATATGCCGCTTTAACAACCCGATCAATCTGGGTGGCAACCTTGAGGGATTTATGCACCTAGACACCGAGATCTTTCTGTTCATCTACACTGCCATGAATTTTACCATTAGCCCAGTACTCTGGTATACGTTTGGTCATACACACAGTCATCTGCCTGTGACACATATTGAGTCCACGTGCATGAACACAATCTCTCTCTCTCTCTCTCTCTCTCTCTCTCACACACACACACACACATACATACACACTCAGACAGGCTCTCACTTTCAATTATATGCTCACTCATGCAGTCACTCAGTTTCACACACAGAGGTGTAGTCGCACACAGACACATGCATATACTCATTCAATCACACACACTCAGTCGTGCACATACACACACATGCGCACACACAGACATAATCACTGAGTCTCATATATATTCAGTTGTGCATGCATGTACACAAATTCTGGATTAGTGGTGCTGGAAGAGCACAGCAGTTCAGGCAGCATCCAAGGAGCTTTGAAATCGACGTTTCAGGCAAAAGCCCTTCATCAGGAATAAAGGCAGTGAGCCTGAAGCGTGGAGAGATAAGCTAGAGGAGGGTGGGGGTGGGGAGAAAGTAGCATGGGTGAGTGGGGGAGGGGATGAAGGTGATAGGTCAGGGAGGAGAGGGTGGAGTGGATAGGTGGAAAAGGAGATAGGCAGGTAGGACAAGTCCAGACAAGTCATGGGGACAGTGCTGAGCTGAAAGTTTGGAACTAGGTTGAGGTGGGGGAAGGGGAAATGAGGAAACTGTTGATGTCCACATTGATGCCCTAGGGTTGAAGTGTTCCAAGGCGGAAGATGAGGCGTTCTTCCTCCTGGGGTCTGGTGGTGAGGGAGCGGCGGTGAAGGAGGCCCAGGACCTCCATGTCTTCGGCAGAGTGGGAGGGGGAGTTGAAATGTTGGGCCACGTGGCGGTGTGGTTGATTAGTGCGGGTGTCCCGGAGATGTTCCCTAAAGCGCTCTGCTAGGAGGTGCCCAGTCTCCCCAATGTAGAGGAGACTGCATCGGGAGCAACGGATACAATAAATGATATTAGTGGATGTGCAGGTAAAACTTTGATGGATGTGGAAGGCTCCTTTAGGGCCTTAGATAGAGGTGAGGGAGGAGGTGTGGGCGCAGGTTTTACAGTTCCTGCGGTGGCAGGGGAAATTGCCAGGATGGGAGGTTGGGTTGTAGGGGGGCGTGGGCCTGACCAGGTAGTCACGGAGGGAACGGTCTTTGTGGAAGGTGAAAAGGGGTGGGGAGGGAAATATATTCCAGGTGGTGGGGTCTGTTTGGAGGTGGCGGAAATGTCGGCGGATGATTTGGTTTATGTGAAGGTTGGTAGGGTGGAAGGTGAGCACCAGGGGCGTTCTGTCCTTGTAACAGTTTGAGGGGTAGGGTCTGAGGGCGGAGGTGCGGGATGTGGACGAGATGCGTTGGAGGGCATCTTTAACCACGTGGGAAGGGAAATTGCGGTCTCTAAAGAAGGAGGCCATCTGGTGTGTTCTGTGGTGGAACTGGTCCTCCTGGGAGCAGATACGGCAGAGGCTGAGGAATTAGGAATACGGGATGGCATTTTTGCAAGTGGTAGGGTGGGAAGAGGTGTAATCCAGGTAGCTGTGGGAGTCAGTAGGTTTGTAAAAAATGCCAGTGTCAAGTCAGTCATCATTAATGGAGTTGGAGAGGTCCAGGAAGGGGAGGGAGGTGTCAGAGATGGTCCAGGTAAATTTAAGGTCAGGGTGGAATATGTTGGTGAAATTGATGAATTGCTCAACCTCCTCGCGGGAGCACGAAGTGGCGCCAATGCAGTCATCAATGTAGCGGAGGAAGAGGTGGGGAGTGGTGCCGGTGTAATTACGGAAGGTCGACTGTTCTAAATAGCCAACAAAGAGACAGGCATAGCTGGGGCCCATAGGTGTGCCCATGGCTACCCCTTTGGTCTGGAGGAAGTGGGAGGATTCGAAGGAGAAATTGTTAAGGGTGAGGACCAGTTCGACCAAAATAATGAGAGTGTCGGTTGAAGGGGACTGTTGGGGACGTCTGGAGAGGAAAAAACGGAGGGCTTGGAGGCCCTGGTCTATGCGGATTGAGAGGTGTAGAGGGATTGGATATCCATGGTGAAGATGAGGCGTTGGGGGCCGGGAAAATGTAAGTCTTGGAGGAGGTGGAGGGCATGGGTGGTGTCTCGAATGTATGTGGGGAGTTCCTGGACTAGGGGGGATAGGACAGTGTCGAGGTAGGTAGAGATGAGTTCAGTGGGGCAGGAGCATGCTGAGACAACGGGTCGGCCAGAATGGTCAGCCTTGTGGATCTTGGGAAGGAGGTAGAACCGGGCAGTGCGGGGTTCCTGGACTATGAGGTTGGAAGCTGTGGGTGGGAGATCTCCTGAGGTGATGAGGTTCTGTATGGTCTGGGAGATGATGGTTGGTGATGGGGGATGGGGTCATGGTCGAGGGGGCAGTCGGAAGAGGTGTCCTCGAGTTGGCGTTTGGCTTCATCGGTGTAGAGGTCAGTGCGCCAGACTACCACTGCGCCCCCTTTATCCGCTGGCTTGATGGTGAGGTTGGAATTGGAGCAGAAGGATTGGAGGGCAGCACGTTTTGAGGGTGAGAGGTTGGAGTGGGGGAGGGGGGTAGACAGGTTGAAGCGGTTAATGTCCCAGCGGCAGTTGGAAATGAAGAGGTCGAGGGCAGGTAATAGGCCAGCGCGGGGTGTCCAGGTGGATGCAGTGTGTTGGAGGTGGGCGAAGGGGTCCTCGGAAGGTGGGTGGGAGTCCTGATTGTGAAAGTAAGCTCGGAGGTGGAGGCGACGGAAGAATTGTTCGACGTCACGTCGTGTATTAAATTCATTGATTCGTGGTTGGAGGGGGATGAAGGTGAGTCCTTTGCTGAGGACTGATCGTTCATCCTCAGTGAGGGGGATGTCTGGGGGGATGGTGAAAACTCGGCAGGGCTGGGAGCTGGGATCTGGTGTGGGTGTAGAGCTGGGAGTGGCCACCAGACGCCTGGAAGAAGAACGCCTCATCTTCCGCCTTGGAACACTTCAACCCCAGGGCATCAATGTGGACATCAATCGTTTCCTCATTTCCCCTTCCCCCACCTCACCCTAGTTCTAAACTTCCAGCTCAGCACTGTCCCCATGACTTGTCCGGACTTCTCCTACCTGCTTATCTCCTTTTCCACCTATCCACTCCACCCTCTCCTCCCTGACCTATCACCTTCATCCCCTCCCCCACTCACCCATGCTACTTTCTCCCCACCCCCACCGTCCTCTAGCTTATCTCTCCACGCTTCAGGCTCACTGCCTTTATTCCTGATGAAGGGCTTTTGCCCGAAACGTCAATTTCGAAGCTCCTTGGATGCTGCCTGAACTGCTGTGCTCTTCCAGTATCTGCAGTCATTGTTTTTACCTGCATGTGCACGAAGTCATTCGGTCTCGTACACAAGATCAGTCACGCACACATTCAGTTTATCTCCCTCAGACACACAGAAACACATGTACAGTCAGCTCACTCTCAGTTGTGCACACACACACGCACACACACACACTCAGATACTCCTGCACATGGCCACAATCATGCTTACACTGTCATACACATGTGGATACTCACCCTATCTCTCAGAACCACACACACACAGACGGTCTTACTCATACACAGTCTCTTTCACACACATGAAGATATTTAGTCCAGGTGCCAGGAAGCTCAGAGTGACATAGCGGTCATATCAGTGGACTAGTAATGCAGAATCCCAGGCTGGATTTGACTCTCACCATGACAGATGACCAATTAATCAAATAAAACATGAATTAAAACAAGTTAGTCTAATGATAACCACGTTACCAATGTTAATTGTTGTAAAAATCCATCTTTTTACCTTTCTGAAAATACATGAGTAAATCTACTGTGAAAAGACTCCACAGAAGCTGGTATCCTGTTACCAAGTCACCCTTTATTTACACTTGGAGAGCCCTTGGCACTGATCCAGCTCTCAGAGTGCACAGGATGTCTGATACTCCTGTTTATATTTTCTTTATTTCATAAAACCATACAAAATACAAACAGTTGACCATAAACAAAAAGCAGCGTAGGGTCATCCAGTCACAGAGATGTACAGCATGGAAACAGACCCTTCGGTCCAACCCGTCCACACCGACCAGGTATCCCAACCCAATCTAGTCCCACCTGCCAGCACCCGGCCCATATTCCTCCAAACCCTTCCTATTCATATACCCATCCAAATGCCTCTTAAATGTTGCAATTTTACCAGCTTCCACCACTTCCTCTGGCAGCTCATTCCATACACGTACCACCCTCTGCGTGAAAAAGTTGCCCCGTAGGTCTCTTTTATATCTTTTCCCTCTCACCCTAAATCTATACCCTCTTGTTCTGGGCTCCCCAACCCCAGGGAAAAGACTTTGCCTTTTTACCCTATCCATGCCCCTCATAATTTTGTAAACTTCTATAAGGTCACCTCTCAGCCTCCGATGCTCCAGGGAAAACAGCCCTAGTCTGTTCAGCCTCTCCCTATAACTCAAATCCTCCAACCCTGGCAACATCCTTGTAAATCTTTTCTGAACTCTTTCAAGTTTCGCAACATTTTTCAGATAGGAAGGAGACCAGAATTCCACACAATATTCCAACAGTGGCCTAACCAATGTCCTGTACAGCTGCAACATGACCTCCAAACTCATGTACTTAATACTCTGACCAACAAAGGAAAGCATACCAAACACCTTCTTCACTATCCTATCTTCCTGTGACTTCACTTTCAAGGAGCTATGAACCTGCACTCCAAGATCTCTTTGTTCAGCAACACTTCCTAGGACCTTACCATTAAGAGTATAAGTCCTGCTAAGATTTGCTTTCCCAAAATGCAGCACTTCGCATTTATCTGAATTAAACTCCATCTGCCATTTCTCAGCCCATTGGCCCATCTGGTCCAGATGAAAAAAGACACTATTTACAGGGGAAGGGGCAACAAGGCCAAACTTCAAACCCTACCGTGCAATCAGTTAACAGGGAAATGAGGGCGAACTTCAAATCCCACCGTAAGACATCAAAAAGGAAACAGTACCTAATACAGACAAAGTTAAAAATCACACAACATCAGGTTATAGTACAACAGGTTTAATTGGAAGCACTAGCGTTTGGAGCGCTGCTCCTTCATCAGGTGGTTGTCATCAGGAGCAGCGCTCCGAAAGCTAGTGCTTCCAATTAAACCTGTTGGAGTATAATCTGGTTGTTTGATTTTTAACTTTGTTCACCCCAGTCCAACACCGGCATCTCCAAATCATAAACACAGACAAGACAGTCCTATAAAATGAAAAATAGTGCACAGACCACAGTGGCAAGACACTCCTGTTTATATCTGTCAGCCAGGGCCCCCTGACTGGGCCACCCCAATCAGGGAACTCACATTCTATGACGTCCACCTGGCTGACCTCATTCCAATCATTACCACCTGCTGTGGTCTACATGTGACTCCAGACCCAAAGCAGTGTGGTCGACTCGGATAAATAAGGATGGGTCATAAATACTGGCCCATGCAGCAGCAGGTACAGCCCATGAACAAACAAAAATGGAAAAAAAAAGCATTGGACAGAGGAGAACAGGAAGTATGCCAACTTAGTGCCCTCCTCTCTGATAAATGCCCCCAGCATCTCGAAAGCAGCCTTTGGAAGGCATTCAATTTGCTCAGATTCGTGTACAGACGCACCATCAGGAAAATAATACACTTTCCCACCATGTGACTGACTTAACACAAGCAATGCCACAAGGCTTGAGCCATTCTGTTTAAAGAACAAAAATGCCATTTAGCCTTGGGGCAATTACTAATAAATTAACAAGACGCTGATGGAAGAGATTTGCTGGTCGTGTAGGTGGGAAGAAAAGCTGAAGAAAAGGAACAAAGTCTCTTTACTTACCGTTAGTGAACAGTTTCTCAAAATGGGTTGCATTCGGTAATTGCTTGACATTGTAAAGAGGTGATCTGTAGTTCTTAAAAGCTTTCATCCAACTATTGTGTGCAATCTCCACGGCAGTCAAACAGAAAATAACTTGAGTAACTCAGCGATGGCTTTAAATTGTTGTAATACTTTTTTTTATCACAAAAGGCCTTCGTGAGGTTGTAAAGCCTTCAGGTGCCTTATCAGTCTGTTAACTGACCTGTTATGTTAGAATTGATCCGTTTTTACATTGACTGAACATTGGTCTGTTGTCCCATCACTTTGTTGCAATAGCCAACAGCAAGGAAGAAAACACCTAATGTGCAGCTAAAAAGTTATCTTTTGAACTAATTCCATGAAGTGCTTGCGAATGTCCTTCAAAACTCATTTTGTTTCATTTTGTGCTTCCTGAGACCCTGAGATGTAGGAGCAGATATAGGCCATTCAGCCCGTTGAGTTGACACCATTGTTCAATAAACTCATGGCTAATCTGATAACCCTCAACACCATCTTCCTGCCTTTCCCCTTGATTCCCTTACTGGTTAGAAACCTGCCTTCCCTGTTACCTGCTGAACTTGGATGCTAGCCTTAATTGCTCAGGTGAGGGTTCCCAAATCCCTCTGTTCTGTAGCTTCCTGCAGTCTTCCACCATTTAAATAACAGCCTCCATTCTTCTCATCAAAGTACATAACCTGTGATTTCCCTACATTATCTTCCTTCGGACAAGTTTTTGTCAGCTCACTTAACCTGTCTGTATCCCTCAGCAGACTCTTAACTCACCACTTGCCTTCCCACTTATTTCTGTGTCATCCACAAACTTGATGTAACACATTCACTTTCTTCCTGCAAGGCATTGATACAAAATTATAGATAATTGTGGCCCCTCATCACCAAGAGTGCGACAGTTGGTGGCTGGGATTGTGGGGTGAGTGGGGGAGGAGAGGGAAGAATATGCTGGGTGTAATACTTTTGAGAAACGCTGTCTTCTTAAGTAAGTTCAACAGTGCTGCATTCTCTCTGTAGTCCACCGAGTCTCAGTGAACCCAAAACTCACTGACTCACTCAGTGCTCATGACAGAAAGAGCCTCTGGAACTTCTCACAGGGGAGTTCTCCCATTGTCCTGATCAATTATTATCCCTCAGCCAGTGGTACTAAAAGCAGACTGTTGGATATATTTATCTCATTGCTTCTGACAGGAGTTGGTGCACACAAATTGACAGCTATATTTCCTTGCGTTATCATCAGTACTTCAGTTTGGAAATACTTCCTTGGTTGTTAAAGGATGTCCTGAGGTTAAGAAAGATATAATTCAATTAAAAACATATAAATGCAATTCTTGCCTGTTCTAAGGCCTTGTCTAGTGCACATTTAACAGAGACTATTGTACTTAATGCATTTTTAATTATGTTATGGAAGATTTGGATATTTCTTACTCTTGACTATTAGGCTGTTGCATTCCTCATGATATGGGAATGGTGAACGTTGGTGAAGGATAGTTAAGTCTTTATTTGAATATATCTGACACACCATATTACACAGTTCTCCCTGAGGCTGCACAGTTCTCTCCTGTCTGTGTGCTAATGACAGGAAGCCTGTTAATCCTATTGTTTCAGAGCAGTGTACAAACGGACCTTGTTTCAGTATCAATTATCGTGGACATTGTTGTTCCCCTGGGCGCAATCAGAAACAACCCCTCTGCTCTCTCACTCTCTGTCTCTCTCTCTCTCACACATACACACACACACACACGTTCACACACATTTTCTCAACTGCACACACATACACACACACACACACGTTCACACACATTTTCTCGACTACACACACACACACACACGTTCAGAAGAAAGGGCAAATTTTGCAACAGCATTAACGGCACCAGGTCAATGTTTGTCTTCATTGATACATGGGTCAACTCAGAATTATAACGAAAATAAGGTAGCCCATAAATTGCCACAACTAGCTGGATGGTTTCCTCCACTCTGCCATCAGATTGTTGCAAACAACAATTCTCTCTTAATCTCTCTGCGGTTTTATGCAGTTCATACATTTCTGCATTAATCACCTGGAGAGATTTCAGCCCAGTATTTAACAGCATCCTTTGAACCCTGTCCCTGTGATACTGAGGGCCAATCAATCTCTCTTTCCCAGAAAATGGAACAATTTCAAATTGTAGGATCTCGTTCTTTCAGCTTGTGGATTGTTTGTGATTTTAAAAATATTGATTTTCTGTTTGTATGGCCTGTCATTTTGCATTCTCTCTCTCTCTCTGTCTGTCTCTCTGTCTCTCTTTCTCTCTCAATTCAATCTTTCATTCCCCCTGATCATGTCCTTCCTGATGAAGGGCTTTTGCCCGAAACGTTGATTTTCCTGTTCCTTGGATGCTGCCTGGCCTGCTGTGCTTTTAAAGCACCATTCTAATCTTTAATCTCCAGCTTCTGCAGTACCCTCCTCCATCATACTCAATTCCATCCTGCTTGATTGGCAACTCCTCTAACATTTTAAAAATCAGCCCCTACACCACCAATGCACTGCAGCTGCCATATAGCATCCACTTAAATGTACAGCAGCAGTTCACCAAGGCAATGTTGACAGCATCTTCCAAACCCATAACCTTCACCACCGTGAAGGACACCAAATGCAGGGGGGGGCCACCTGGCAAGACCTCCTCCCAGCTGCACGCCATCCTGACTTTGAAATGTACCACCATGTCTTCACTGTTGCTGGGTCAAAATCCTGGAACCTCCTCCTTCACAGCCTTGTCTCTGTGCCAATACCAGATGGACTATCCAGGAAGGTGGCTCACCAACATGACCTGTTAGGATTGCAGGGGAATCAGATGGAAGCGTTGCGGTGACCTTAACCTCTCATGATCAATAAACCAAGACGTGTAATTCGCTTTCTTACTGTGACTGGCTCCTCTAGAACTGGAGCACCGGATATGTGTATAAAAGGTCTCCCGAAGTTTGAATCCTCATGCTTCATTCCGATGAAAGGCTGTTGCCCGCAACATCGATTTTCCTGCTCCTCGGATGCTGCCTGACCTGCTGTGCTTTTCCAGCATCACTCTAATCTAGAGTCTGATTTCCAGCATCTGCAGCCCTCACTGTTGCCCAGTGAGAGTGGGGAGGCCATCTTGGAGATTGTTGAGCATTGAGACACAGAGTACCTTGTACATTTTACCACTTTGCTTTTAAACACCATTTGGCGCAAGATTGGCTCATTATGCTGCTGTAAAACCACTTCAAATGCCTAGAAAGTAAAATTTGATGATTATAATATTTAAGTGCTATATTTTATTTGTTTTGAGAAACAGTGGGGGCTCATTTATGGCTATAAAGCTGAATGTAATGGTGCCATAAAAGTCTCTGGAACTAAGGCTGCTCATTTCTGAATCCAGCCTGCTAATCTTTTAAAGATCAGGAACCTTCAGTAATTCTGTACACAAACCCTTCCGTGGCCAGAGGGGCTCCTGTGAGCAAATCCTATAAAATGGGCCTCAGAGCAGCCTATGAATGGAACACCACTTCTGGCTGCGTTTTATTTTTAACCTGGCTTTCCGGCCTGTCCGTAAGGGATGGAGCCCAAGTTGGCACTCTGCCAGGAGGAACCCTGGCTACAACAACAACTGCACTTTGCCCTGGAGGATTGAGAACTGGCGAAGCTGAGCTTTTACAACGCAGTCCTCCGAACGATGGACATTGGCTGAGGACAGTGCTCATTGAGTGATTGGCCTGACAGCACTGGTCAGTGATTGATCATCAACTTTGGAAATTAGTGGGTGGCACAGTGGCACAGTGGTTAGCACTGCTGCCTCACAGCGCCAGAGACCGGGGTTCAATTCCCGCCTCAGGCGACTGACTGTGTGGAGTTTGCACGTTCTCCTCGTGTCTGTGTGGGTTTCCTCTGGGTGCTCCGGTTTCCTCCCACAGTCCAAAGATGTGCAGGTCAGGTGAATTGGCCATGCTAAATTGCCCGTAGCGTTAGGTTAGGGGTAAATGTAGGGGTATGGGTGGGTTGCGCTTCGGCGGGTCAGTGTGGACTTGTTGGGCCGAAGGGCCTGTTTCCACACTGTAATGTAATGTAATCTAAAAAAAACTGGACACACCCCAGAACCTCTGTGTTACTACCCTCTAAAAAGAATACCAAAGACAACCTAACCTTGTTAAAGGAGCAGTATTGTCACACGCTGCACTAGTTTTCTCCCGGCCGTCCTGCTAGGACCTTGATTGATGTTTCCTGGTCTTTTTAACCTCAATGAGTACACGTGTTGTTCAACCAGGACGTATTTGGATGGGGCAGGAGGTGGAGGGGGGGGGGGAAATCCATAGTGGATGGAATGTCTTAATGTGAGCTTTAAATCCCACAACCTGCCACCTCATGGGGCTGAGTTTGTCTTGACACAATAGGTGTTTTCCACAAATGGGGAAAGTGTCACTCCAGGAGAGTGATGGGATGATCATTTGGAGGTGAGATGTGAAGGAATTTCTTCTCCCAGAGGGGAGTGAATGTCTTGAATACTCTATCCCAGAGAGCTGTAGAGGCTGAATCATTGAAAATATAAATGATGTGGAGGTGCCAGTGTTGGACTGGGGTGGACACAGACAGAAGTCAGCTTGGCAAAAGTGAGGACTGCAGATGCTGGAAACTTGAGTTTAGATTAGTGTGGTGCTGGAAAAGCACAGCAGGTCAGGCAGCATCCGAGGAGCAGGAAAATCAACGTTTCGGGCAAAAGCCTTTCGTCAGGAATAGAGGCAGGAAGCCTCCAGGGTGGAGAGATAATTGTGGGGGGTGGGGCTGGGGAGAAGATCGCAAAGAGTACAATAGGAGAATGGGGGTGGGGATGGAGGTGATAGGTCAGAGAGGAGGGTGGGGGAAGGTAGCAAAGAGTACTTTAGGTTAATGGGGGTGGGGATGGAGGTGGTAGGTCAGAGAGGAGGATGGAGTGGATAAGTGGGAAGGGAGATTGGCAGATCATGGGGACAGTGCTGAGCTGGAAGCTTGGAACTGGGGTAAGGTGGGGGGAGGGGAAATGAGGAAACTGGTGAAATCCACATTGATGCCATGGGGTTGAAGTGTTCTGAGGCGGAAGATGAGGCGTTCTTCCTCCATGCGTCAGATGGTGAGGGAGCGGCGGTGGAGGAGGCCCAGGACCTGCATGTCCTCGGCAGAGTGGGAGGGGGAGATGAAATGTTGAGCCATGAGGCAGTGGGGCACACGACTGTAGGTTACAGTCCAACAGGTTTATTTGAAAGCGCCAACCTTTGGAGCGCTGCTCCTTCATCACTTCACCTGATGAAGGGGCAGTGCTCTGAAAGCTTGTGCTTTCAAATAAACCTGTTGGACTATAACCTGTTGTCATGTGACTTCTGACTTAAGAAAGTAGAAGAAGTGGATAGATGTTTGCAATATCGAGGAGTTGGGAGCTGTGGTGAGCTGTTGTAAAGGAGGATTTGAGGCCTAAGGCAAATGAGCCATGACCTTGTTGAACAGCGGGGCAGGCATGAGGGACTGAAGGGGTCTACTCCTGGTCCTGTTTCTAACATTTTGCTGAATTAAGCGTTCTGACAGTTAAAGGTGTGATCGCACCTTATTCCTTCTGTATTGCTGAGCTCAGAGGGTTAAAAGCAATGTGATGTTACAGTGTTTTCAAACTGGGGGCCTGATGATAATGCATTACACGAATTTATGTAGCATTAAAGAATATGCTGTTTGTCATCATGCATTCATTATTCTGTAATACCTCTTTCCTTGAGGGTATGAGTGCAGGGCAAGCAAATTCCACAAATCTTACTTTCTCAGCAAAATGAACTTTATGATCAGTCTGATAATATGACTGTGCAGGCAAATAATTTAATCTGCTCTTAGTTTGCGCAGGATTAGCTCAAAACAGTTAGTTTTAATGTAATTATAAAGGAAGTAGTTTGTCTTCTGGTGGAAGACTATCCAGATTTTTTGCCAATGAACGGACAGGCGTAAAGGAAAGGTTTGCATTTGTATTGCAGCTCTGATAAGTCTGTCACATCCTTGTCGATGATGAAGTGCTCTTGAAAGATAGGAAAGGCAGGGACCTATTTGTATGAAGCGATGGGGAGATGGTGGCAATGTTACAGGCGTAGAAATATAAAGGCTAAAGCTGCAGGGGTCATGGGTTCACATCTCACCATGGGCAGCTGGGGAAGTTTAAATTCCAGTTTATAAATCTGGATTTGTGAAGCTTAGCTCCGTAACGATGCCTTGAAAATACCGTCAAATGTTGTAAAGAAAATAACATCTGGTTCACTTGCCTCTTTTAGTTAAAAGTCACATGACACCAGGTTATCGTCCAATAGGTTTATTTGAAATCACAAGTTTTTGTAGCGCTGCTTCCTCGTCAGGTGAAGTCACCTGTTGTACCAATACCCGGCATCTTGTGACTTCTGACTTTGTCCACTCCAGTCCACCGTCGGCACCGCCGCGTCATGACGCGCTTAGGGAGGGAAATCTGTGTCCTTACCCGGTCAGGCCTACTCGTGACTCCAGACTGACAGCAATGTGGTTGACTCTTACAGCCCCCCTGAAATGGCCTAAACCGCCACTCAATTCGAGACCATTTGGTGTTGGCATCAAATGCCAACCTTGTCAGTGATGCCCAGAGCTCATGAAAGAATAAAGAGGCAAACAACATCTCCCACAAGCAATTGTGATGAAAGAATTCATTATTCTGAGGGCTTGAAGTTCTCTACACCCAAGGATTAAATGTTTGGTGGTTGAGCAAGTTCAAAATCATGATGTGATAGACTTTAGACACTGGTATTAAGTTCTTTTTTTCCTGAGGTTCTTATGCACTTGATGCAGCTGCAACATGCCACCTTCTGTGCACAACAACCAAACTTTTATTTAGCATAGTAAAATATAAACTTCGCAGAAACCCTAATCACTCCTCTCCACGCTTGCGAGTCATGTCCAGGGAAGCTCTCCCTGAACAAAGGGAACAGTCCTTCCTTTATACAAAATCTTTACATCACAGTCAGTAATGCCCACAAGATAACCCGCAGTCACTCCCTCACAGTCACATACCACTCATGACACAATGCAATGATCACCTCAGCTCCGGAAACAATGTGATGCAAATCATCCAGTAATGGCTAGATCTGGTGTGAATTGCATTTTTTTTTTTGTAACTATAGGGGAGTAGTCAAATTCCAACTGTAATCTTCTTATTGATTTCTGAATAGGGGATGAAAATGTAAATCATTTCTGATTGACAAGGGATGGGAATGTAAACTTTCCACATTCCAACTCTAAGACAAAGACACACCACCCTATCCCTGGAGCATTCAACTTTCTTGCAGGTCAGCAGAGCAGATTAACTCTTTAATACCTCATTGGGAGGATTGAGGGGTACAGATAAAGGGTGGGAAAGTATGTCTGACTGAAAAGGAAATTTAGCCATTAACCTTACTGGAGTCATTGAGTACAGCATAGAAGCAGACCTTTTGGTCCAACTCCTCCATGCCGACCAGATATCCCAAATTAATCTCGTCCCATTTTCCAGCATTTGACCCATATCCACCTAAACCCTTCCTATTCATATACCCCTCTAGATGCCTATTAAATGTTGTAATTTTACCAACCTCCAGCACTTCCTCTGGCAGCTCAATCCATACACACATCACCCTCTGCCTGAAAAAGGACTCTTTTAAGTCTTTCCCCTCTCAGCTTAAACCTGTGCCCTCTAGATTTGGACTCCCATACCCTGGGGAAAAAGAACACAGCTCTTCACCTGATCCATACGTCTCATGGTTTTATAAACTTTTATAAAGTCACTCCTCAGCCTCTGATGCTCGAGGGAAAACAGCCCAGGCCGATTCAGCCTCTTCCTGTAGCTCAAACCCTCCAAATGTGGCAACATCCTTGTAAATCCTTCCTGCATCCTTTCAAGTTTCATACCATTGGACAGAGCAAGAGTGCAGGCCGAATGGTTTCAAGCCCTGAGGAAAATGCATTGCTTCTCATCAGTGTACTACATATAAATCTTCTGTTACAGAGCGACATGCCCAAGTATGCTAGCTCAATGATCAGATGCTGGGGGTGGTGCTCAAAGGCGGTATGGAGATCTTCCAGGCCGTCTGTTCCACTTTAAGCTTCTATGACGAAAAGAATTAGATTGTAGAGGGAACAGAAACAAAATTGAGCTGATGTGTTTCGGACCGAACTTCTCTTGGCCAAATAGCAATGTTTTTGGGTATAAAAAATAAGGGGGGAAGAGCCATGAATAATTCTTGAAAAAAAACATAAAGGAGAATTATTGACAAATAGTTCAAGGCTATGCCAATTGACCATACTGTTAAAACAATTTGAATGACAAACTCTAAGCCAATTGACTCATTTAAGGAGTTAATTAATGTCAAGAAATAGGTGTTGAAGTTATAATTGAGGCCTTTTTAACAATATTGATGTTTACATTTGAATCACATGTCAGCCTAAGGAGCTTTACAGAGTGTTTGAAGAGAATTGATGGAAAATTACTTGTTTTCTCATTCTCGGCCTGGGGTGCATCTAACATGGTATTTATTACCCCTCCTGGGGTCACCCTTGAGGAGGTTGAGTTGGAGGGGCAGTGTGACTAATTCATGAGGGGTATGGATAGGGTGAATCGGCAAGGGTAAGGGAACTCAAAACTGGAGGGCATGGGTTTAAGGTGAGAGGGGAAAGATTTAAAAGGGATCTGAGGAACAACTTTTTCACGCAGAGCGTGGTGCGTATGTGGAATGGGCTGCCTCAGGAAGTAGTGGAGGCTGAGACAATTAGAATATTTAAAAGGCATCTGCATGGGTGTACGAATAGAAAGGGTTTCAAGGAATACGGGCCAAATGCTGTCAGATGGGATGACTGTATATACTTGAGTAATGGTCTAATTTTTTTGACTAACTTTTAAGGTTAAATTTATGGAGTCGAATATTACATGGATACTACTTTTGAGGGGATGAAATTCATGCCTGTAAATTTCACACCATATCATTAGCAGAAGCCCAATTTATCTCTACACGAATGAAGAGAAGGAACAGTTATGGTAATTCTGAAAACCCGGAGTAGAGCACAACAGCCTTTGGACTGGAAGACCCAGCGCGGAGCAGAACAACTAGCAGACTGGAACATTGGAGCAGGATGTGACGGCCGGCACACTGACTCATAAACATTGATCTATTATCCTTGAAGAACTAGAATTGACTTTTACATGAGATATGTGGAACATTCCAGGTGATGTGGCCAAAAATAGGGGGTCGACTTTTACATAAGATTGACCATTACTCAAGTACATACAGTAGGTCAGATCGGTGTGGGTGAGTTGGACAGAAAGATGTGTTTCTGTGCTGTTTGATTCTAGCCCATTTTTGAGCAGGCTGCAGAACCACCACAATTATGCAGCAAAGTTCCTACCACAGTGCTGTTCAGGAACAGCAGTGGACTCTGCAACATGGATTCTTCTTGATTTGGGAATACTCGGGGGGTGGGGGGATGCGGTGGTCACCATTCCAGCCTTTCCGGTTCCTGGGTTGTCCTGTTATTTTTTGGGGGGAGGAGATTAGCACTGATGGTACAGTTGGGTTCAGGTTGTGGGCCTGTAGGCCTGGCCTGTTCCATCCCAGGAATATGATGCGTGGGCTCATCCTTTGCAATTAACAGCCTTTGCCCCCTTGACAGTGATGTAGAATTGCAGAGAATTGATTCACAAACACTCTGCTTGGCATTCTCAACCATACACTGCAGTGTTGCAAAGAAAGGTAGATTGTGAAACTGCATCACCCCAGCAGCGGCCTTGTTGCTTTTCCCTCCAACAGATTCTTGATCAGGTAACCTTTGTGCTTATTTCTTTTAAGACTTCATTCCTGGGATATAGGCATTATGGGATAGGCTAATAATTATTGCCCAGCAGAATAAAAGGGCTCCAATTTAAGACCCAGGTGAGGAGGAATTTCTTCTCTGAGAGAGTTGGGTGACGTTCGGACTTCATGCCGCAGAGAGCTGTCAGGACAGGGTTCTTGTCTACGTTCAAGAGATCATTGGGGATTATGGAGATAGGGCAGGAAATTGGCTGTGAGGGTTATTGGATGAGGTAAAAACAATGACTGCAGATGCTGAAAATCAAATACTGGATTAGTGGTGCTGGAAGAGCACAGCAGTTCAGGCAGCATCCAATGAGCAGCGAAATCAACGTTTTCCTTGAAGGGCTTTTGCCCGAAACGTTGATTTCGCTGCTCGTTGGATGCTGCCTGAACTGCTGTGCTCTTCCAGCACCACTAATCCAGGGTTATTGGATGAACCTATTGAATGGCAGACCAGGCTCGAGGGGCTGAATAGCCTTCTCCTGTTCCTATTTATAGAGTCGTAGAGTATTTATCGTATTTATCTATATAGGGTAAATAGCACAGAAACGACTCTTCGGTCCAACCTTGGAGTGGTGCTGGCAAAGCACAGCAGGTCTGGCAGCATCCTCTGACCTGCTGTGCTTTTCTAGCACCACTCTAATCTTGGCTGTGATCTCCAGCGTCTGCAGACCTCACTTTCGCCTTCGGTCCAAACAATCCATTCTGAGCATAATTACAAACTAAATGAGCCCCAGCTGCCTGCTTCTGGGCTATATCGCTCCAAACCTTTCCTGTTCATGTACTTATCCAAATGTCTTTTAAATGGTGTAATTGTGCCCACTTCCACCTCATCCTCGGGAAGTTTATTCCACACGGTTATTCCACACAGTTTATTCCTCTGTGTAAAACAAAATTTGGCCCTCATGCCATTTCTTATGGTCGTATTGTAAAGCGTGGCTCAGTGGTTAGCACTGCTGCCTGACAGCATTAGGGAGCTGGGCTCAATTCCAGACTCGGGTGACTGTGTGGAGTTTGCACATTCTCCCTGTGTCTGCGTGGGTTTCCTCCGGGTGCTCCAGTTTCCTTCATACAGTCCGAAGATGTTCAGTTTAGATGAATTGGTCATGCTGAATTGCCCACAGTGTGAAGGCTAGGTGAATTAGCTTTGGAAAAATATAAGTTAGGAGACGAGTCTGGGTGGGATGCTCTTAAAAGGGTCAGAGTGGGCCAGTTGGGCCGAATGGCCTGTTTCGATTATTCATATCCCTAACTGCTGTGGCGAAGGTGATGGTGAGCTGCCTTATTGAAACTGCAGCAATATTTGGGGTGTAGGGACATCGATGTGCTGTGCAGTTAGGGGATGGAGTACCTGGAATTTGACCCTGCGATGGTGAAGTTATGGTAATCTGTTTCAGCACTGAGGCTGTGACGGTGATATCGGTTCTTTATCTTTTGCGTCGATGTCCTGTGGCAATGTTTGATGTCCCACTTGCACCGAATCAGGAGAAATGTTTGAACATTTGACAGTCTGCCTCGTAATCTAAAGATAAATTGCATGGAGCCACCCAGCTTTGAGCCAATTAGCTGGTGGAGATGTCAAGACATGTTTTATAGCAGAACACTTGAACACAGGGTTATTCAAGTCTGCAAAGAGTCCTCAAGGACAGTTTATCCAAGGTTTGCCAAATGTCACTTATTGTTCAGTCACCCATTGTCAAGTTTTCAAAGTATTAGGTGTATGCGAGGCCCAGATTTCATTTCCAGAATCAAAACATTAATGGGGTCAAAGGTCAGCCTAGACCTTGTAGGCTGATGCTCCAGTGGATCACTAGGGGGAACGCAACATTGTCCACAGTGGGGTGCTTCAACAGAAATGTGCAAGAAAAAGGAGCTGGGGTAGCCCATTTGCCCATTAAGTCTGCTGGGCCATTTGGTATGGTCATTGGCTGATCTTGAGCTTCAACTCCATTTTCCACCCCTTTTCCCATGTCCATTGATTTCCTGTGAAACCAAAAGGCAGTCCACCCCAGCTTTAAGTGTATTGAACAATCAACAACCGACAGGAGCTGGAGAATTCCAAAGATTCAGCACCTTCTGAGTGAAGGAAGTTCTCCTCAGCTCAGTGCACTCAAGCGGGTGCAGAGGAGATTCACCGGGATGGGGCCTGCGATGGAGGAGTTTAGCTGTGAGGCTGGACATTTGCTTTGGAGCAGCAGAGGTTGAGGGGGGACCTGATAGACGTGTAGAAGATGATGAGTGGCATGAACAGGGTGAATGGAGGCAGATGTCCCCTTTAGTCAAAGGGTCAAGGGCAAGGGGGCATACTTTGAAAGGGAAAGACAGGAGCTTTAAGGCAGTTTGAGGAAAACTGTTGAGATTAGTGGGCATCTTGAATGCACTGCTGGGAGGGTGCCGGTTCGGTTAATTGGCCATGCTTAAATGGTCAATTAGTTGCATTAGTCAGAGGGAAAAGGGGTTTGGGTGGGTTACTCTTTGGAGGGTCAGTGTGGATCTGTTGGGCAGAAGGGCCTGCTTCCACACTGTAGGGAATCTAATTTAATCTAATCTAATCATGGCTGATCCACGTTAGGATACAGGCAGTAGTGATGCTGTTCCACACTGGAAGTGTGCTGGATCAAGGAGCAACAAAGGGACAAAATGTTTGTCTTTGAAATGAAGTGATTCAGACAGATTTGTAGCCGTTAAAGCCCAGGCGGATTCTGTCAGGGCCCTTTTGGGGAGAAAGTCAATAGCAGATGTGTTTTGTGAGCCATTCCCATCAGTTCTTTCCTGCAAATTTGAGACCACGACCACATTCCGATGCACTGGTTTTGTCTGAGGAATCTATAACATGTGTAAGGGTCAGTGAAGCATGTGTTCTGAAGACAATGTGAGCCTTGAAATGCCTACAGGGCACCTGTAGCAGATGGGATAAGTGTGTTCCAATCCTGAAGGAGTTGCGAGGTGTAATGGGTGAGGTCTGCTGTATTTATGGGAACTGGAGGAGGCGCCCCAGACGCATAGAGGTCATGGTATGTGATCCCAACATTCAAAAATAGGCGCTATGTAAACTTAGACATGATACATAAACTAAACCTGGATGAGTACTTGAAGTGGGAAAACGGGACTAGTGTCAATTCCGTGTATTATTGGCAGTACCTTTTCGATGTATAATTCTATGATTTAATCCTTTATCCTGACACTGTGTGCTCTATGCTGTAGCTAGCCCAGTCTCCAAAGACAAATCACACACCATTGACCCTGCCAGGCTCCTAACGAACTTATATATTTCAATTAGATCGCTCGTCATTCTTCTAAACACCAGGGAGTATTGACCCAATTTGCATCGTTTTCATCGTAACTGAAACCCCTCTCATTCAAGGAGCCAACTTAGTGAACCTGGGCTGTACCATCTCAAACACAAGAACTCAGAGCAAAATTTTTTTTATTCATTCACGGGATGAGGGTGTCGCTGGCTAGGTCAGCATTTATTTCCCATCCCTAATTACCCAGAGGGTATTTTGCATCCCAAATTAGCCAGGGCGCAGTTAAGAGACAGCCGCATTGCTCTGGGTCTGGAGTCACATATAGACCAGACCAAGTGAGGACGGAAGTTTCCTTCCCTGAAGGACTTTAGTGAACCAGATGGGTTTTTCTGACAATTGGCAATTGATTCTGGATCATCATTAGACTCTTAATTCCAGATTTTCTTTCCTTCTGGCAGCTAATTTCTGCTTGGTCATTCACCAAAATAATGACTGTTCTGACTATGGCCTCAACGTTACTTAAACCTTGCCCATCCCATTGCCTGATCAAAACACTACCATGGTATTACCACCGGACTGTTAATCCAGAGACTCAGGAATGTCTTAGGGACCTGGATTCAAATCCTGCCACGACAGATGGAATTAGAATTCAATTAAAAAATCGTAAAAGTCTAATGATGACCATCAGTTAATTGTCAATTATCAGAGAAAACTCATCTGGTTCATAATGTCCTTTAGGAAAGGAAATCTGCCCTCTGGGCAATAAATATCTGGTCAGCGACACTCTCATCCTGTGAATGAATTTTTAAAAAATCTAACCTAGCCTTGAGTTGAATTTAATTAACCAATCTGATAGAATCCCAACTGTGTGGAGATCAGGCCATTTGGCCCATCATGTCCACACTGACCTGTCAAAGAGCATCCCATCAAGACCAACTCTATCTCTGCAGTTCCCATTGCTAATTCACCTAGCCTGCCATCTCTGGACGCTCGGGGCAATTTAGCATGGCCAGTCCACCCTAACCTGTACATCTTTGGACTGTGAGAGGAAACCAGAGCGCCCAGAGGAAACCCACACAGCAACAAGGAGAGTGCGAACTCCATACAGTGACCCAAGAGTGGAATCGAACCTGGTTCCGTGGCGCTGTGAGGTAACAGTACTAATCACTGAGCCACCATGCCACTCAGCAGGTGAGAATTTAACAAGTTGATCACGAGTTGAGAAAAAATGAATCTCCTTATTTCAGCCTTGAGCCAGAGACCCTTAGTTTTGGAAGTAAGTCCTCCCGGCTCTAGATTCTCACATTGCAACCCCCCCCCACACCATCACCACCACCACCACCACCAAAAGCAGAGATACCCACCCAGCACCCACCCTCTCAAGTCCATTGAGATTTTATAGTTCTGGGTAAGATAAGCTTTTGTGCTCCTGAACTCCAATGTACACAAGACCCTTCTTGTCCAGCCCTTCCTGTTAAGACATTTTGCCTTCAAACTGGGCAACCATCGAGTGAACTTTCCCTGAACTGCTTCGAATGCAATTACGGCCTTTTCTGAATAAGGAAAATAAAACTGCTCATTCATCGTATTTTGCGATGTTGAATCGTGTGCCAACTTCCCAACACGTATCATTGAATGATGGCCGAGAACAAATTAATCCTTCCCCCCCGCTCACCTCCCTCGGTGCTCCCCAAAGTGCTGAGTCCAATTGCAATGTCTCCAAGTATTGATGTTAGCTGACAGCACCATTCCAAATGAGAATCGAACTCTGGCCCTGTGTGGTGTGTTCCCACAGCACCGGCTGCTCTGTGATTTCCTCATTGAGGCAAACAAGCCTCAAGTTTCTTGAAACATGGCGTGAAATATCCTCAATTTTTGTTTTTGAAAGCTCTGATGTGAAAGATTGTGCTGAATCCCTGCTGCCTAAACTGTAGCTGCCAAAGTTGTGTGTTTTTAGACAGGGCAAGTCCTTGGAGGGTGATCTCTGCAAACCAGTCCCACTAATGGCCTCAGTAAAACAACAAAATTTCATCTGACCTTTGCTAAGTTAACTTATTATTTCATACTCATTGTGCGTTAAGCGTTGTACAAGTAATATTTTCAATGTGGTGAGTAATCACAAAGTATTGAATGGTTTGGTTTGCCCTTTATAAGCTAGAGCACTTGGAACTGTGGCTGCAAAAGAAGTTCTCAATTTTTCATGTTTCCAACTGAGAAAAACTGTGTAAACCTTTTAAGTGTTTACAGGAGTGAGACCTGGATTTCAGGGGCTAAGTTGTGAGGAGAGACTATGCAGTTTAGAAATTACTGGTGAAACTCAGCAGGTCTGGCAGTATCCGATGGGAGAAAGCAGAGTTGATGTTTCAAGTCCAATGACTGTTCATCAGAAGGTCTGGGACAGCATTTATTGCCTGTCCCTAGTTGCTCCTTTGAGAAGGTGGTGATGAGC
Organism: Chiloscyllium punctatum; assembly: GCF_047496795.1. NCBI lineage: Eukaryota > Metazoa > Chordata > Chondrichthyes > Orectolobiformes > Hemiscylliidae > Chiloscyllium > Chiloscyllium punctatum. The sequence continues at coordinate 126,964,168 of NC_092745.1, forward strand.
TGCCTTCTTGAACTGCCGCAGTCCATGTGCTGTAAGATTGAGGAGAAATTGGGAACCAAATCATAGAGCGATAGATGTCCACAAGACACAGGCCCTTCAGCCCAACTTATCCATGCTGTCCAGTTTTCACAATTAAAGTAGTTCCATTTGCCTGCATTTGGTCCATATCCGTCCATTCCTATCGCATCTATGCACATGTATAAATGTTTCTTAAATGATGAAATTGTACTCATTTCCACCACTACCACGGGCATCCTGTTCCAGACACTCACCACCCAGTTTGTGAAGTAATTGCCCCTCTGATTCCTTTTGTATCTCCCACCTTAAAGTTATCCTCTCCAGTTTTAGACCTCCCCTACCCTCGGGAAAAGCTATCAGCTAACTACCTTATACATGCCCCTCATCATTTTATAAACCTCTTATATGGTCACACCTCAGTCTCGTACACTCAGGCTCGAGGGACTGAATGGCCTACTCTTGTTTTCTGCGTCGCACACGTTTTTGAGACTGTAGCCACAATTCTAGAAGCAGCAACCCCACTCCCCCCACCCCCCAGCTTGTTGCACAGCTCCCTGCTAGGATTGCGTAGCTGCCTTGGTAGCCCTCAATTTCACAAGGCTTCATTCCCAAGGCTGGGTCTGGTGAGCATATATAATGCCTTTGCGTATGTGATTTATTTGATTTTCTCATCCAGGAAACATTTAAGTTGTTCCGCTATAGTGGTGCTTGCAGGCCAAGCTCCAATCCAAATATCCAGCCAATTTTGGCTCTAAGTCAATACCGAGCCGCTCCGAGCAGAGAGAAGAAAGTTCTGCCTTCTACAGGACAATTATGCTCACAGCCCAGCTTACTCGTCTTATTTAGCATTCTTGCATTTAATTCGTCCCCAGCATATCCTTATGTAATTGATAGCAGTCTGTAGGATTCACTTTTTGAACAGCCAGCTGGATGGGAAATAATGAAAGTAAAGCTTGGAATGCCATTATTTATTTCTGTCCACTCCCACCCTCCCTCTTCATGTTTTATCCAAACTTCAGTCGAGGAGTTGGTGTGGGGAGGTGAGTATCTGCTGTCAGACAGGGTGGAAAGAAACTTCCAATCTCTGTACGTTAAATTTGTCTAGAAAGGAAACAAGTTTGAGGTCTAGGAGTTAGAGAAGAGAAATGTTGGGAAATGGAACAGTCGGACAGTTGATTCAAGATGTAGTCAATAAATTCAACGTTTGACAGACAGAAATCGAATCAGAATTGAGAAGGTGTGAAGGACAGAAAAAGATGGTAATCTTTAGCATCTCCATGAGTTTAATTATTCTAATGAGCCTTCCGTTTCTCACAGTTAAATAGGTGACCGACATTCACGACTCCGACTTTATTCAGTCTGATGAATTTGTATTCTAGGCGAAAGTGGGGACTGCAGATGCTGGAGATCAGAGTCAAGATTAGAGTGGCGCTGGAAAAGCACAGCAGGTCAGGCAGCATCCGAGGAGCAGGAAAATTGATGTTTTGGGCAAAAGCCCTTCATCGGGAATGAGCTTGTATTCTGTTAAGTTTCCAGAAACCAAAGACAGACTGAGCATAGTTGTAGACAAAAATACTTGCATTTATATAGCACCTATAAAACGGATTGGTCAGACCACATCTAGAATATTGCAAATTGTTTTGGGGCCCTGATCTAAGGGAAGACACACTGGCATTGGGGTCAATCCAAAGAAGATTCACTGGGCTCATATGAAGGGACTTTCTCAGGAGGAAAGGTCAAGTAGATGAGGCCAATACTCAGAGTTTAGATGAATGAGAGGTGACCTTTTGGGAACATGCAGAATTCTTTGTGGACTTGCCAGGGTAGATATGGAAATATTATTTCCTCTTTTGGAAGAGTTAAGCACCAAGGACATAATCTCATTGCTGTCTCAGAGCACCAAGGACATAATCTCACTGCTGTCTCAGAGCACCAAGGACATAATCTCACTGCTGTCTCAGAGCACTAAGGACATAATCTCACTGCTGTCTCAGAGCATCAAGGACATAGTCTCACTGCTGTCTCAGAGGACCAAGGACCTGGGTTTGATTCTAATCTTGAGTGACTGTCTGGGTGGATTTGTAGATTCTCCCTGGGTCTGCATGGGTCTTCTCTGGATGCTTCGATTTCCTCCCACAGTCCAGGGATGTATAGGCTAGATAGATTGGCAATGGGAAATGCTCCATTACAGCAATAGGGCATGGGGTAGACCTAGGGATGCTCCCCAGTGGGCCGAATGGCCTGTTTCCACTTTGTATGGGTTGTACTGATTTGACCAGGTTGATTTTTACTGGGGTGTGAGCTGGCAAGAGGCTTGTCCAGTTTGTTTGAATAATTCATGGAATTGGGGCTTCAAAGCCTAGATCAGCATTTACTGCCCATCCCCATGTACCTCTTGAACTGGTTAGCTGTCCGGGCCATTTCTGAGGGCAGTTAAGATTAAACCACATTGCTGTGCGTCTGGAGTCACATGTAGGCCAGACCAGGTAAGGATGGCAGATTTCCCTCCCTAAAGGACATTATTGAACTAGGTGAGATTTGACAACAGTTAGTGGACATTGAATAGCTAGAACCAGTTGACAGCAGGGATGATATGCAGCAAAATAGTAAAACAACAAAAAAGCATGAAGTATTAAAACATGGGAAAACCACACAAAAAAAATGAATTTGATAGGAATGGGAAATAAATGGGAAGTAAGCCGTGGAATAGATGAAAGGATTCACGATCAACAGTTGTGAAAATCTATTTTGGAGATTAGTGAGCAGCAGAATGTCTTTGACAAGAATTGAACAAAATTTTCATCACGTTTGTGTTTCAGCTTGGAACAGGGCTGGAGGCCAGAGACTGAATGGTCCATAGCCACTTGCCTTAACTGACTCCACTAACAAGAAACAAAGTGCTGTAGCATAATTACCAACACAGCTTACTTACATATTTAGAGTCATACAGCATGGAAACAAACCCTTTGGTCCAACTCGTCCTTGCCGACCAGATATCCTAAATTAGTCCCATTTGCCAGCATTTGACCCATATCCCTCTAAACCCTTCCTATTCATATACCCATCCAGATGCCTTTTAAATGTTGTAATTGTACCAGCCTCCACCACTTTCTCTGGCAGCTCATTCCAAACACGCACCACCCTCTGTGTGAAAAAAGTGCCCCTTGGGTCCCTTCTAAATCTTTTCCCTTTGACGTTAACCCAATGCCACCTATTTTCTTCTATCCTGGGGAAAAGAGCTTGACTCTCCATGCCCCTCATGATTTTTACAAACCTTTATGAGCTGCCCCTTCAGCCACTGAAACTCCAGGGAAAACAGCCCCAGCCTATTCAGCCCCTCCCTATGCCTCAAACCCTCCAACCCTGGCAACGTCCTTGTAAATCCTTTCTGAACCTTTTCAATTTTAACAATATCTTTCCTATTTCTTAAAATTTTACGTTGAAATAGGATCCATAGAATCATGGAACACTACAGCATTGACTACGGTTCTTTTGTCATTTTCCTGCTGCTGTCCTTCGCATGTCTATCTGAATCTGTTTTGACAACAAAGACTTTGAGAACACATCTGTTTCCATCACCTTATCAGCCCATGCATTCCAATCAGAACTACTATGCTTAAAATGATTTTTGTCTCACTATCTCTGATTCATTTGCCTATCATCACAAGTATGTGTTATTGACTCCAGCCATTGAAATACATTTCCTTTAATTATCTATATCCTTCATGACTTTAAACACTTCCATCACATCTTCTTATCACATCTTTTGGCCTTTTCTGAAACAGTAACCAGAACTTCTGCAGTTCATCTACAGAATTAATCTTTCATCAAGCGAATGATCCTGGAGAATTTCTTCAGTATCTGTTCTCAAGCCATTGCAATCTTCCTATAAAGTCTAGCAACTAGAATTGGATATAATACTCTAACTAGGATGGAACTACTGTTTTTATAGATTTAGCATAACTCCCTAACTTAGAAGGAATAGCATCTCATATAGCCAGAGGAAGTGCATATAGCATCATATAGCAACTGCCAGAGGAAGTGATGCAGGTATAGTTCCAACATTTCAAAGACATTTGGACAGGTGCATGGATAGGGAAGTTATGGGGAAGTCTAGTGGTATTATTGCTCATGATTTGGAGATGCTGGTGTTGGACTGGGGTGTACAAAGTTAAAAATCACACAACACCAGGTTATAGTCCAACAGGTTTAACTGGAAGCATACTAGCTTTTGGAGCGACGCTCCTTCATCAGGTGATAGTGGAGGGCTCGATTGTATTATTGCTGGGCTGCTTAATCCAGAGACCTGGGTAATGACCCAGGAACCTGGTTTTGAATCACACCACGGCAAATGTCGGAATTTGAATTAAATAAAAATCTGGAATTAAGAGACTAATGATTACCATGAATCCATTGTCAGTGTCAGGAAAAAAGCATCTGGTTCACTGATGTCCTTTTAGGGAAGGAAACTGCCATCCTTACCTGGTCTGGCCTACATGTGACTCCAGACCCAAAGCAATGTGGTTGACTCTTAACTGCCTTCTGGGCAATAAGGGATGGGTAATAAATGTCGGCCTATCCAGCGACGCCCTTGTTCCATGAATGATTTATAAAATAAAAAAAGGTTTTGAGGGATATAGGCCAAACGCAGGTAGGTGAGACAAGTTTAGCTTGGGATGTTTGGTTAGCATGGACGTGTTGGACCGGGCCTGTTTCTGAGCTGTTTCTGAGTCTGACTCTATCACGGTTCACATAATCCTTAGCTTTATATTTAGTTTCCTACGCAAAGCTATTTTCATTCTCCAGTCCCTCTCCCTTTCAAGAATTTGTTTTTGTCCTCCTCCCCAGTCCAGTTCATCAAACTCGATGGATGGAGGCTCTCACCTCCATCCCTTTGTCCCCACCACTCATCCCACAGTAACGTTACAGACGTATTTATGCTGGTTTCTTCTTCCTTCTCTCTAGCTTGGTGTGATTAACTACCATGATCCACTGTTCCAGTTTAGATCTGTCAGGTTTCATCTCTTATCTTGGTAGAAAGCATAGGGAGAGACATCACAGACTTAATGGCACAGTTCGAAGGAGTGTACAGGAACAGAGGGACCTGAGGTTGCATGTGCATCAATCTTTGAAAGTGGCAAGACATGTTGAGAGTGAGATTAACAAAACATACGGTATCCTGGGTTTCGAAAACAGAGGAATTGAGCACAAAAGCAGTGACGTTGTTCTGAGCTATTGTGAAGTTCTGTTAACCCATAATGAAAGTGAGGCAGTCAGTTTTGGGCAAACCTGTCTCGAGAGAAATTGCAGAGATTTACTGCAACGATTCTGGGGAAGAGCGACTTCCCAAATAAAAATAGATTGGAAACGCTAGGAGGTTTCTCGTTGGTTTGCAGCAGAGGGGATTTGCAGGAGATTTAGAGTCATAGATCTGTACGGCATGGAAACTGACCCTTCAGTCCAACTCATCCATGCCGACCAGATATCCTAAATTAACCCAGTCCCATTTGTTAGCATTTGGCTGTATCCCACTAAACTCATTCTATTCATGTACCATCCAGATGCCTTTTAAATGTCAAAAATCGCACAACACTAGGTTATAGTCCAACAGGTTTATTTAGAAGCACTAGCTTTCAGAGCGCCGCTCCTTCAGACTAGGTAAAGATGACAGGTTTCCTTCCCTGAATCACATTAGTGAACTACATGGGTTTATCCACCAACAGTCAATTCACATTAGATTTTTAATTCCAGATTTTTATTGAATTCAAATTCTGCCATCTGCCGTAGCAGGATTTGAACCCAGATGCCAAGAACGTTACCTGGGGATTAACAGGCAAGTGCTTCCAAATGAACCAGTTGGACTATAACGTGGTGTTGTGTGATTTTTAACTTTGTCCGCCCCAGTTCAACACTGGCTCCTCCACATCATACCTTTTCAATGATGTAATTGTACCAGCCTCCATCACTTCCTCTGGCAACTCATTCCATACACACACCACCCTCTGTGTGAAAAAGTTGTCCCTTAGCTCCCTTTTAAATCTTTGCCCTCTCACCTTAAAACTACACCCTCTAATTTTGGATTCCCCCACCCTGTGGAAAAGACCTTGAGTATGCACCCTACCCATGCACCTCATGATTTTATAAACCTCGATAAGGTCGCCCCTCAGCCTCTCTGGTTTATACGGTTTTGACAGATTCGCATAACATACACAAGGAAATGATGGTTTAAGGAGAGAGAGTGAAGAGAGGTAAGATTTTGGGTAGGGAAGGAGTAATTTACACAGCAAGTGGTGGCTACCTGGAACTCACTGACTACAGGGCTGGTAGGAGCAGCGAGAATGAATGACTTTAGAAGGAAACTGGATAGGTGTTTAATGAAAATATAAGGCTGGGGAAGAGATCAAGTCTGGGGAGTAAGACTGAGTGTAGAGGGGAAGCTGATGACCAGGTGGTGTTGTCACTTGCCTGTTAATCCCCAGGTAAGTTCTGGGCATCTGGCTTCAAATCTTGCTACAGCAGATGATGAAATTTGAATTCAATAAAAATCTGGAATTAAGAATCTAATGTGAATTGATTTTGGTGGATAAACCCATCTGGTTCACTCATGTCCTTCAGGGATAGAAACCTGCCATCTTTACCTGGTCTGGCATGTGACTCCAGACCCCCAGCAATGTGATTGACACTTAATTGCCCTCTGGGCAGTTAGGGATGGGTAATAAGTGCTCACCTAGCCAGTGGCCCCCACATCCCGTGAATTAATTAAAAAAGGAGAGGGTTTCTACACAGTGTGTGCATGGTTCAAATGATCTCTTCCTGCATCATAATGACTTCAAATCTCATCTCCAGATCCAACTGTCCCCAATTTTTCATTTGAAAGTGAACTTCATAAGCTATGTAAAGTAAACTGAATAAAATGGGAGCAAAGTTTTAATCTCGGGTGAGATCCTGGGACCTCTACAATCCATTAACACTGGAGGTTCTATTTTCCATTTTGATGAAACATCCTGCACCACTTTCAGTAAAAGTGTAAGCCCGTGTGAGTAATTCATTCGCAATTTCCTTCATTCATTAACTCTGAACTCTTTCAAGCCCTCACCTCAGTTTTAATTTCGAGTTTAAAAATCCATTTCCGAATTTTGTGTGCAGATTAACTTGTCACGTTCGGACTCTAATTGGATATAATTACATTTGAAAACACTCTCTCTCTCTGTGAACACTGGAACCAGGGGAGTATGTGAGCCTCATGGAAGGTGATTTGTATTTCACCTATGCCAGTTCACAGACAGCAATCTACATGTTCTCCTTTTGAAATGTGCTGCATAGCAATGCTTACAAGTGTCGGGCAAGGGAGGCAGAGAATTATCCTGAGCCCCTCCGAGAATTGTAAGGTGAGAGAACAGGGAGTTCAGAGCCCTGACAGCTGTAAAATGTTTAATTCTGGGAATGGTTATGAATTGCTCATCATACCAGAAAGTCAGGATCGCAGAAGCAAATATCACACGGATTTCTGTCAACCCGAGCTCCATCGAGTCGTTAGCGGGGATAGATAGGGAGGTCCCGAGACACCTCTGAACCAAGTCTAGGTTGGAGGTGCACCCAGGGGTTGCTGGCCATGAATGGTGAGATAGGCTTGCACAGATTTCAGCACCACCTGTTGCGGACAATGACTGTGGGACAGTTCCCCGATCAGCCAGCAGCTTGAGGCAGCTGCAATACACCAGCCTCCCTGGTGTTGGGAAGCTCCACCTTCTGTCTCTTGGGGCCCAGCGAGTCCTTGCAACCCTCTTCCTCAATTGGATGCAGAAGCAGAGTCTCTGAATATTTCCAAGGGCAGACTAGTGGTAAGGAAGAAGGTGAAACGTCAGCGTGCATAGTCAGGAATGGAATTTGAGGTGACAGTCAGTGCCATGCTCCTTTGTGGATGGTGGAACAGACCCAAGAGGGCTGAATGGCCTCCTCCTGCTTGGGTAGCATGGTTGTTGACTAGCTGGCACTGCTGTCTCACAGCGGCAGGGATCTGGGTTCGATTCCAGCATCGGGCAACTCTCTGTGTGGAGTTTGCAGGTTCTTCCAGTGTCTCTGGGGGTTTCTACCAAGTGTCTTCGTTTTTTTTCCCACAATTCAAAGATGTGTGGGTTAGGTGGACTGATCATGCTAAGTAGTCCAATAGTGTCCAAGGATTTACAGCTAGGTGGGTTAGCCATGGGAAATGCAGGGTTACAGGGCGAGAGTCGGGTGCTTTTTTGAGGGTCGCTGTGGGCTGAATGGCCTGATTCTATGCTGTCAGGATTCTGTCGAGTGTAATATGTTTGACTGTAGGTTCATGCTTTCAGAAGGTGCCAGTGGTGGTGCCCTACACTTCATCAACTCCATGAAATGGGTGACTTTGATTTGGTTAATAGTTGGCCTCACACCATGTCACTGGCCCTAGGCCTCATTGGTGGGCGGGTAGCTGATGCCCAGGCTCAGAAATGCATATGCACCCAAGAAGGGCAGAGCACAAGATTACCAGCATTGGTACCAATCAGGTCATTGTCCTCTTGGCAAATAAAGGGGAAATGACCAACAGAAGACAAGACGAGGTGATTCCATCTCATTGACCATTGAGCTGCGGTGTATGATGTATCTGGCTGAAAGTCTACTTTATATAGACGCACGTTGGTTCTCCTTTTTGATAAAGTCATCAGACAGATCAAAATAAAAAGCAAATGCTTATTTTATTTTGTAGGAATTGAAGAAACCACTTTATAATAGACGAATTGGTGGCTTAGTGGTTAGCATGCTGCCTCACAATGCTAGGGATCCAGGTTTGATACCAGCCCTGGCCGGCTGTCTGTGTGGAGTTTTGCACGCTCTCCCTGTGCCTGCTCTGTTTCCTCCCGACAGTCCAAAGATGTGCAGGCTGGGTGGATTGGCTGTGCTCAATTGTCCCGTAGTGTGCTGGTTAGGTAGGTTAGCCATGGTCAAATCCCCATGTGGGGTTATGGAGATGGGATGGGATACACTTTGGAGGGTCACTGCAGAGTCAATGGAGTGAGTGGCCTCTTTAGGGATTCTCTAAAATACGGAACCATTAATTTGCACCCTGGAGATATCTTGAGCAGGGTTTCATTCCAGAACTTTTTTGGACGAAGACAGTTGTGCACCTGCCTCTTGGAAACCAAATAGGAATAGGCTATAGGAGTGCTATCGTAAGGACAGACTGACGGGCAGAGGGGGTGGGGTGGCCATGTTGGTAAGGGATGATGTTCAGTCCCTTGCGCGGGGGGACCTAGAATCAGGGGATGTAGAGTCAGTGTGGATAGAGCTGAGAAATTCTAAGGGTAAAAAGAACTTCTTGGGAGTTATCTAGAGGCCCGAAAATGTGTTGCTGTAAAAGCCCAGCAGGTCAGGCAGCATCCAAGGAACAGGAGAATCGACGTTTTGGGCATAAGTCGTTCTTCATATGCCCGAAACGTCGATTCTCCTGCTCCTTGGATGCTGCCTGACCTGCTGGGCTTTTCCACCAACACATTTTCAGCTCTGATCTCCAGCATCTGCAGTCCTCACTTTCTCCTCAAAGAGTTATCTACAGGCCCCCAAACAGTAGTCTGAATGTCGGATGTAAGTTGAATCAGGAGCTGAAATTGGCCTGTCGCAAAGATGTTACTACAGTTGTTATGGGGGATTTCGACATGCAGGTAGACTGGGAGAATCAGGATGGTATTGGACCTCAAGAAAGAGACTTTGTGGAGTGCCTCCAAGATGGATTCTTGGAACAGCTGGTGCTGGAGCCTACCAGGGAGAAGGCAATTCCTGGATCTGGTATTGTGCAACGAACCAGAATTGATCAGGGACCTCGAAGTGAAGGAGCCATTGGGAAGTAGTGACCATAATACAATAAGCTTCAATCTGCAATTTGAGAGGGAGAGGGTACAGTCGGAAGTGACAATATTTCTGTTGAATAAAAGGAACTATGGAGCTATGAGGGAGGAGCTGGCCAAAGTTCAATGGTGCAATACCTTAGCAGGGATGACAGTGGAGGAACAATGGCAGATATTTCTGTGTATAATGCAGAAGATGCAGGATCAGTTCATTCCAAAAAGGAAGAAAGATCCTATGAGGAGGCAGGGGTGGCCGTGGCTGACGAGGGAAGTTAAGAAACATATAAAGTTAAAAGAGAAAAAGTATAACATAGCAAAGATGAGTGGGAAGACGGAGGACTGGGAAGCTTTTAAAGAGCAACAGAGGATTACTAAGAAGGAAATATGCAGAGAAAAAAATGAGTTACGAAGGTAAACTGGCCAAAAATATAAAGGAGGATAAGTAAAAGCTTTTTTAGGTATGTGAAAGGCAAAAAAATGATTAAGACTAAAATTGGGCCCTTGAAGACAGAAACAGGAGAATATATTACAGGAACAAAGAAATGGCAGAAGAATTGAATTGGTACTTCAGATCTGTGTTCACTGGGGAAGACACAAGCTATCTCCCTGAGGTAACAGTGGCTGAAGGACCTACACTTAAGGGAATTTATATTTGCCAGGAATTGGTGTTGGAGAGACTGTTAGGTCTGAAGGCTGATAAGTCTCCGGGGCCTGATGGTCTACATCCCAGGGTACTGAAGGAGGTGGCTCGAGAAATCGTGGATGCGTTGGTGATTATTTTCCAGAGTTCGATAGATTTGGGATGAGTTCCTGCGGATTGGAGGGTGGCTAATGTTGTACCACTTTTTAAGAAAGGTGGGAGAGAGAAAGCAGGAAATTATAGACCAGTTAGTCTGACCTCAGTGGTGGGAAAGATGCTGGAGTCTATTATAAAGAATGAAATTACGACACATCTGGATAGTAGTAACAGGATAGGTCAGAGTCAGCATGGATTTATGAAGGGGAAATCATGCTTGACTAATCTTCTGGAATTTTTTGAGGATGTAACTCTGAAGATGGACGAGGGAGATCCAGTAGATGTAGTGTACCTGGACTTTCAGAAAGTTTTGATAAAGTCCCACATAGGAGGTTAGTGAGCAAAATTAGGGCGCATGGTATTGGGGGCAAAGTACTGACTTGGATTGAAAGTTGGTTGGCTGACAGGAAACAAAGAGTAGTGATAAACGGCTCCATTTCGGAATGGCAGGCAGTGACCAGTGGGGTACCACAGGGATCAGTACTGGGACCGTAGCTTTTTACAATATATATTAATGATATAAAAGATGGTATTAGCAATAACATTAGCAAATTTGCTGATGATACTAAGCTGGGTGGCAGGGTGAAATGTGAGGAGGATGTTAGGAGATTACAGGGTGACCTGGACAGGTTAGGTGAGTGGTCAGATGCATGGCAGATGCAGTTTAATGTGGATAAATGTATGGTTATCCACTTTGGTGGCAAGAACAGGAAGGCAGATTACTACCTAAATGGAATCAATTTCGGTAAAGGGGCAGTACAAAGAGATCTGGCTGTTCTTGTACACCAGTCAATGAAGGTAAGCATGCAGGTGCAGCAGGTAGTGAAGAAGGCCATTAGCATGCTGGCCTTCATAACAAGAGGGATTGAGTATAGAAGCAAAGAGGTTCTTTTGCAGCCGTACAGGTACCTGGTGAGACCACACCTGGAGTATTGTGTGCAGTTCTGGTCTCCAAATTTGAGGAAAGACATTCTGGCTATTGAGGGAGTGCAGCGTAGGTTCACGAGGTTAATTCCTGGAATGGCGGGACTACCTTACGCTGAAAGACTGGGGCGACTGGTCTTGTATACCCTTGAGTTTAGAAGACTGAGAGGGGATCTGATTGAGACATATAAGATTATTAAAGGATTGGACACGCTAGAGGCAGGAAACATTTTCTCGCTGATGGGTGAGTGCCGAACCAGAGGACACAGCTTAAAAATACAGGGCAGACCATTTAGGACAGAGATGAGGAGAAACTTCTTCACCCAGAGAGTGGTGGCTGTGTGGAATGCTCTGCCCCAGAGGGCAGTGGAGGCCCAGTCTCTGGATTCATTTAAGAAATAGTTGGATAGAGCTCTCAAGGATAGTTGAATCAAGAGTTATGGCGATAAGTCAGGAACAGGATACTGATTGAGGATGATCAGCCATGATCATATTGAATGGTGGTGCAGGCTCGAAGGACAGAATGGCCTACTCCTGCACCTATTGTCTATTGTCTATTGTCTAGGCCATTCAGCCCGTCCAGCCCAATGTTCATTTCAGTACGATCATGGTGATCATCTATTTCAGTATACTGTTCCCACTTTCGCCCCATTCCCTTTTGCCCGATGAACTTAGTCTAACTCGTTGAAAACATTCAATGTTTTGATCACTTTCTGTGGTAGAGAATTCCTAAATGACCTACCCTGTATCCTTAGAAAGTGACCCCCTGGTTTGAACTCTGTGGTCATTGGGAGCATCCTTCCTGTATTTGCCCTGTCTGGTCCGGTTAGAATTTTATAGGTTTCCATGAGAATCCCTCCTCTTTCTACTAAACTAGGGTGACTGTAATCCTAACTGATCTAGTCTCTGTCCACACAGTCAGTTCTGCTATGACGTAGTAGTTCCGTTCTTGTGCAATCCCGTGTTATAAGGAAATCGTGTAATAGCGGCACCATTTAAACTAATGCGTCCGGAATCGCATTTTAACCTAGACACGCATTAAAGCTTCATGCTTTAGAAATAGTGACACGATTAATCAATAGTGTTACAGTGAATTTGTGTTAACAAAACGCATGTTATAGCAGAATGATAGTACATCAGGCCTGCCATCCCAGGAACTGGTTTGATAAACTTCAGTTCACTCCCTCCATCGTCAGAGCATCCTTTCTTAGGTGAGGAGACTGAACCTGCACACAATACTTTGGGTGTGGTCTCACTAAATCTCTGTACAATTACAGCAAATGGTGCATCTTGCCTCTATTTTGACATTTGCTGATCGTACTGTCTCAGGGACACCATGACGGAAGTGTGAAAGGGTACATTGATGGTGTGGAGGCTTTTAGGAAGGAGATGCAGAGCAGCGGGTTGTGGATTTGGGAAGCACAGGTCAGAATTGATTTTGCAATGATTTTGCAATGCTTCACGAACATGAATGGCACTCATCTCTGGATAGTCAAAGAGTGGAGAGAGGGGGAGGGATTGGTAAGATGCAACAGCGTGGTCATGCGCAGCTTCTGAGGTTGCGTGCTCAAGGCACCCCGATCGGATTGATTGAGAAAGCAGAGGAGCAGACCTTTGTCCTATTGGCCTGTTAAACAAGTTCGTCCAGGACAGAGTGAAAAGGAGATCAGAAATTAACATGAGCAAGCCCGTCGGAAGGCTTTGTGATGTACATCTGAATAGACCATTGCTATTTTTGCAAGCACACATGATAATTCAAAGTAGTTATGGTTACTGAGTGAGAAGTAATTGTTGGCAGTGCTTGTAAATTGTCATGCTGATGTTTAGGGTGTTATAAATGCTTTCTTCTACTTGTATATAACTATGTGTCGAGCTGATTATATCCATAAAGAAGACAGTATGAGGGCAATGCAGGGCTGAATTCTTCAGAGGAAGAAAAACATTTGATTGCAGACCTTCCTTGGGTTTTGTGCGGTGCTGTTTGTAGTGTTCTGTGTTTGATTATGTGAATCTGTTTGATATCAGTGTTCAGTGTGTATGATCAGCTATGCAGAGGTGTGGACTCAGCGAAAAGGAAGCATACTGAAGAAGTTGCTAGAAGCAAAGACCTGGGAAACCTGGGACAGATATTTAAAATGAAATTCTTGCAGACAAAGTTCCTGCGCAAGTAGAAACTGATCTATTCTAACTGCGTAGCTCTGAGTTATAAAATACACAACATTGAATGACATTAAGCGCACAAAAGGTACTGAGTTAAAAATCACGCAACACCAGGTTACAGTCAAATAGGTTTATTTGGAGGCACTAGCTTTCAAAGCACACAGCGCTTGTGCATTCTGAAAGCTAGTGCTTCCAAATAAACCTATTGACTGTAACCTGGTGTTGCGTGATTTTTAACTTTGTCCACCCCAGTACAACACTGGCACCTTTACATCAAAAAGGAACAGAGGTTGTTTTTGATCTGCTGTGCAGATGGCTTTGCCTCTGTAATTAATCCCAATACTAAAGGGAAGGGTTTCTCTCTTATTCATCCTGTCTATGCCCCTCAGAACTTTATAACTTCAATCAGATTCCACCCCGTTACCAGCACCCCCCAGCCCACGGGAAACAGCCCCAGCATATCCAGTCTCTCTTCATAGCTGAATCGTTCCATCTCAGGCAATATCCTGGTGAATGTGTTCTGTATCATCTCCCGTACACTCATATTCTTCCTATTGTGTGGTGACCAGAACAAGACACGCCACTCCCGCTGTAGCCCAGCTAACATTACTTAGTTTCCATCATAATCTGCTTGCTCTTGTATTCGATGTGCAGAAAACAGCTCTCCTCTGCCTTCTTAATCTATTTGTATCTCTCTGTCCTCCTGGTGCAAGAATCTGTGAACATGCATACTTCGTTTTTCCCAGATGCTCTGCACCTCCTTGGGCCCTTCCCATTTGGTGTGTACTCCCCAGCCATGTTTGTCTTCCCAAAGTGCACCACTTCACATTTTTCCAGATTAAGTTCCATTTGCCCCTGTTCAGCATGTCTGACCAGCCTGTCAACATCATCTGGGTAGTCCAATCCTTTCTACCTCACGACAGGTCGTTCTGCTATACTGTGCACTTCATCAATGCAAATTGGCTGCAACGCAATTGTCGAATAGGGAGCGCTGTTTCTGAAGCGTGACCTTCTAAAACGTGTGCTGACTGTAACGCGATCGCATCGCTGACACTTTTAAGTGTTATTTGCATTGCGCGATTCTCATACAGCGCGGGGTTGCACAGGAAAGTGACTGTTGCACCGTCAAAGGAATGACTGTATTTACCACATGTCTTAATTTTTGCATTACCTGTGAGCTTACTAACCATTACTCCAGAGGACTGTGTCTGCTCAGTTGATGTGTATATTCAAAACTGCGGTTCGTACGTCCTTGGGAACCAAGGGGATTCAGTGAGATGGGGACAGTGCATATTGAATGGCAGAGCAGACTCAAGAGACCATGGGCCCTACTCCTGTGCCTACAACTTGTACTTAACGCAAAAGAAAGCAGCTAGGAGCTTGCTGTGAACTTATGCAGTGCACCCTGTTGCTATGTTACAGAGGGTATCATCTTGGCCTTTGGATTCATTTCTTATTCATCACAATGCATGAAGCTGCAAGCTGACAAGCAGCAGTGAAGGTGAAGTTGCTGTTAATCTGCTTACCTGCCTCCCTGTCAAAGTATGTTCCTTCATATCTTTCTAAAAATGTCCTGGCAGCTTATTTTAATTGTTAAAGTACAGCACATTGCAGTCAGCAAAATTCTGAGTCAATCCTATCTGGTTTCCATCAAATCTGAGTTTGGTCTCTCTCTTGGGCAGTGCAGCGCACAAGATATTTTGAGGAGCTGGCTGCCGGACTGTCCCTTTAAGGCTCTGTTCATTTCAAAATGGTATGGGTTGGTGCTGAAGTGGGGGGGGGAGTCATCTGCGTTCTACCAAGAAGCAGTGGCGTATGCAAGTAGCCTATTGTACAGTGCAGTTTACAGCTCCGTTCTCTTTGCCATAACATAAATAAAGCATTCTGCATGTGCATCGGAGCCATCAAGCATGACGACCCTGGGGGAATTAAATGGCAACTGAGGGCCAACCGTAACAAAGGCTGAATAGCGCTCCGAAAATGTACAGGTATTGGGTGAGGAACACTGCTCATGCTGCAGAAGAAATTAAATAAGCTCCCTGCAAGCCTTCATGCAGCAGAAAGGTTTGCTTCTGCTGTGATGAATTGATGCAACTAACCCCATGTGGGATATTCTATTGCTGCGTGAACTGGACAATTGTTTCTGGAGGGGAGCTGATAGGGGGACTGTTTTTCTTCTTTGAGGTACGCGGGGACGTTGGCGGTATCTTGTGATATATTTTATTCTTTTCTCCAATGACATAGAGATGTACAGCAGAGAAACAGATCCTCCGGTCCAACCCGGCCATGCCGATCAAATATCCCAACCCAATCTAGTCCCACCTGCCAGCACCCGGCCCATATCCCTCCAAACCCTTCCTGTTCATATACTCATCCAACTGTCTTTTAAATTTTGCAATTGTACCAGCCTCCACCACTTCTTCTGGCAGCTCATTCCATACACGTATCACCCTCTGCGTGAAAATGTTGCCCCTTAGATCCCCTTTATATCTTTCCCCTCTCACCCTAAATCTTTTCTGAACCCTTCCAAGTTTCACAACATCTTTCCGATAGGAGGGAGACCAGAATTGCACGCAATATTCCAACAGTGGCCTCACCAACATTCTGTGCAGTCATAACGTGACCCTCCCAACTCCTGTACTCAACACTCTGACCAATAAAGGAAAGCATACCAAGCGCCTTCTTCACTATCCTATCTACCTGCGACTCCACTTTCAAGGAGCTATGAATCTTCACACCAAGATCTATTTGTTCAGCAACACTCCCTCGGACCTGACCATTACGTGTATATGTCCTGCTAAGATTTGCTTTCCCAAAATGCAGCATCTTGCATTTATCTTAATTAAAAGCCATCTGCCACTTCTCAGCCCATTGGCCCATCTGATCAAGATCTTGTTGTAATCTGAGGTAGCCCCCTTCGCTGTCCACTACACCTCCAATTTTGGTGTCATCTGCAAACTTACTAACTGTACCTTTTATGCTCGCATCCAAATCATGGACGGCTGGTTTGAAATACAGAGGGAGGCCAGTGCAGTTCAATTGGTACACATGCTGAGGTTATCATACAAGCTCTCTCTCTCTCTCTCAACCTCTCCAAAGCTGTTGTCCGTGCAGTTCCAGTTGCTTAGATTACAGTTCATGATCAGCGTTGCACTGACGGGGCTTGTGTTGTCATATCAGATGAGCAGCTGAACAGTAGACTCTGCCTGGCACTTCATGTGGTCAGTAGAGTGCCCCTGGCTTTCACGGAGGGAGAGTTGGTCAATGTCTGGAGAAATGCACTTTTCATGATCGCAGACAAATGAGCCAGCCAGTCATCTTGCACTGTGTCACTGAGATGGTCACGCTGTAATCAATCCAGAATCAGGAAGTGTTATACTGTAGAAAGAGGCCATTTGGCCCATCATACCAGCTCATTAAATGAGCATTGTTACATTGTCCCAATCTCTTGTTTTCTCCCCATATCCGAGCACGTCATTTTTTAATCTAATGCCCCTGTTTCACAATTCCAGGCAGGGCATTTTTAACCAGGAATATAGATAAGGTGAATGGCAGGTGTCTGTTCCGTACGGTGTGAGGTTTCAAGAGTAGGGGGCACTTACTAAGGTGAGAGGAGAAAGATTTAGAAAGGATGTAGGAGCAATTGTTCGACACAGAGAATGGTTTGTGTGTGGAATGAACTTCTGGTGGATGCAGGTATAATTACAATATTAAAATGTAAAGTATATGAATGAAAGAGGTTTGGAGGGATATGGGTCAGCAGTAGGCAGCTGGGACTAGTTTTGTTTGGGATTATGGTTTGTATGGTTGGACTGAACGCTCTGTTACCGTGCTGTATGACTCTCCAAAGGTTAAGGTAATGTTAACATTGTCTTACCAGATCATAGGGCTGTTCTCTCATTAGAGGGAAGCATGACTAGTGGTGTTTTAATCTGAGGGTCATCACATCTCAGGCAAGGGGAGAGGTTGAGAGAGAGAGTTTTGTATGATAACCTCAGTATGTGTACCAATTGAACTGCACTGGCCTCTCTCTGCATTTCAGTCCAGCTGTCCTGCTAACTGAGGCAAAACTGTGATTGATGACCAATCCCTATACCAGTTAAAACATTTGTCCACTATGCCAAAACATCTCTCAATTTCAAACACCTTTATTAAATCTCCACTTAGCTTCTTTACCTTCTTGATGAATAATCCCAGTTTTCCTCCATATTGTCATTTTAGGAAACCTTCACCTCATCCTTTCTAAAATATGAACGTTCTTCTGAAGTGTGTGGCCTAGAATTGGGCATAATATTCTATGTGCGGTCTGACCAGTGATCTCTGAAGACTTGGCATTGCTTTCTGATTTTTGCCTTAAGGCCAGTGACCTTTCCACGCTTTGTTTTAAACTGTTTTTACCAACTGTCTTGTTGCCATCAAAGATGAGTGTTTGTGAACCCCCTTCCAAGTCTCATTCTGCTTCTGTACCTTTTGCAGATATTTGCTGTGGGGGCATCGTATTCAGCTGTTGTGAGTCAAATGAGCATTGGGAGTTGAGAACGATGAGGTGCTCTCTACAAAGCAACTCACAGCAAAGCTAAAGATTGACATGTTGATGTGCTTTTGTCATGGAGCTTTACCTCTGAGATCATAAGAAGTTGGCATTTTTCCTTGATTCCCCTGAGGAACGTACCTGGACAACCTGGGACTGAGATTGTAGTGAGGAGGGGAGTGGGGAGAAAATCAGTTGGCTTTCTGCAGATTGTCTCTCCTTATCTCTGACCTCCACCCTCTGCACGTGAATTCCATTGGGGGTTTTAATGCACAGGTGAAAATTTGTCACATTCACCCTGTAATCCTCTGACTTGTACAAACTGCAAGTTTTGACAGCGCTATTCAGTGCCCGCTCAAAGTAAGTGACAATGAGCAGCATTTGACAATGGTGCCTTTATTGTATTGTCAATTTTACTTGAGGACAATTTTACTTGAGTTGGAAGTGCTGTTAGATTAGATTAGATTCCCTACAGTGTGGAAACAGGCCCTTCAGCCCAACCAGTCCACACCGACCCTCCAAAGAGTAGCCCACCCAGACCCATTTCCCTCTGACTAATACACCTAACACTATGGGCAGGTGACCAAAGGCTTGGTGGAAGACAAAGGTTTTAAGGAGCATCTCAAAGGATGGGGACAGATCAACATAGAAACCCAACAGTGTAGAAGCAAGCCATTGAGTTCACACCAACTCTCCAAAGGGATCACACTCAGATCCACCCTTTTACTCTATCCTGCATTTCCCATGGCTAACCCACCTTGCCTGCACATCCCTGAACATGGGGCAAGTTAGCATGGCCACTCCCCCTAAACTGCACATGTTTGGACGGTGGGAGGAAGACGGAGTACCTGAAGGAAACTTCACACAGACAGTACTGAGGGTGGAACTGAACCTGGATCCCTGGCACTGTAAGGCAGGAGAGCTCACCACTATGCTGCCAACAAACTGTGAGATTTCAGGAAGGAACTTTCAAGAGCTCAGGATCATTCCACTCTTAACAGCCCGGGTATCAATGCACCATTGAGATATCTCAGATCAAGAAGTCGCAGACATTTTAAACCCTGAAATTAATGAAGTTGTTCAGCAAGAAATGATTTTATATGTTGCAAATCAAGCAGAGAAAAGTGCCTGAACAATGAGCTTGGTATTCACAGCAAGGAGCAATTTGGAGAAAAATTATTGAGAATATTTAAAGTTTGGAATATTGGCATCAAAATGAACTCCATTCAAATCAGTTGATGTGCATAATGCTCACACCTACGTTTCCTGTCGTAAGCCCCATTGAAAATGCCAGAATTTTTATGTTGCAGTGCTCAGTGCTTACTGCGCATCAAGATGTCCTTGACAGCATAACCCAAGGAGTGTTTGTTCATGCTTTTATCAGGTACACGTGGCTGATTGACAATGTTCATTGGCTTTTGTTGTCTCCTGCTCTTTAGACCTGCTCTTGAAAGCTAACTGAACAAAGGAAAACATCCATCCTTGGCTACAATGAAAGGTTTTTAATTATAGACAGCCCCTAAACTTTGCACTTCCAGCACAGCAAGCAGTGCAGTGTATACGTGTGAGATGCGTGGCACGTACATGTACATAACGAGAGCCTGTTCTGACCTTCCCACTGTATTGAAGATTGTATTGATGGGGCCTGACGCTATCTCCGTGGACACACAGGGAGATAAATGTAAATGAGTTTGAAGATGCAGTCAAGTTCAGAATACAAATACATAGCCTTCTTCTGGACAGCCAACGGCTTACAGTAAATGCAGTCTGAGCGCAAGTGAGTAACAGTTCCCACTTAAAGCGTCCTTGCAGTGTGACGCTTCAACAGGACTTGCATTATGATCACAAACCTTACCTGAACTAAGTGTCACTGAACACATCCTTCTAAACAGGTGTAAGATTGAGAATTGTCTGCATCCTGGGGAGGAGTCAAGTGTAGCTTTATTTCTCATTTCTACCATATACGACTGATAGTGTAAAAACAAAACAGCGTTCCTCCAGGACCAAGGGTCTTATGTTGACAGCACAAACTACACTATCATACACAGGCAGCATAAAGTACATAAGAAGTGCAAAACATGCAAGACAGCTCTCAAGCTGATGTCACTTAGGCACAAGCTGTAATAGACTGTTGTCTGAGGGAAGAAAGAGCGACAGAACTTGCATTTGGATAGCATCTTTTCCAATTCCAGGAAGTCCCAAAGTCCTTCATTAAACACAACCGTACAGAAAACAAAAAAATGCTGAAAATCACAGAGCAGATGAAGAGTCATCTAGACTCGAAACGTTAGCTTGCTCTCTCTCTCAGACCCACTGTGATTTTCAAGATTTTTTAATTTCCTGTACAGATTCCAGCATCTGCAGTAATTTGCTCCAGTAAATATATAGAAACTGTACCTTCAAGCCTGCTCCGCCATTCAATCTGATCATGGCTCAACCTCTACCTAGAACATAGAAAAAATACAGCACAGTACAGGCCCTTTGGCCCTCGATGTTGCGCCATTCCAAGCCCACCTAACTTACACTAGCCCACTATCCTCCATATGCCTATCCAATGCCCGTTTAAATGCCCATAAAGAGGGAGAGTCCCCCACTGCTATTGGCAGGGCATTCCATGAACTCACGACTCGCTGGGTAAAGAATCTACCCCTAACATCTGTCCTATACCTACCACCCCTTAATTTAAAGCTATGCCCCCTCGTAATAGCTGACTCCATACGTGGAAAAAGGTTCTCATGGTCAACCCTATCTAAACCCCTAATCATCTTGTACACCTCTATCAAGTCACCCCAAACCTTCTTTTCTCCAATGAAAACAGCCCCAAGTGCCTCAGCCTTTCCTCATACGATCTTCCCACCATACCAGACAACATTCTGGTAAACCTCCTCTGCACCCGTTCCAGTGCCTCCACATCCTTCCTATACTATGGCGACCAAAACTGCACACAATATTCCAGATGCGGCCGCACCAGAGTCTTATGCAACTGTAACATGACCTCAGGACTCCGGAACTCAATTCCTCTACCAATAAAAGCCAGTACACCATATGCCTTCTTCACCGCACTATTTACCTGGGTGGCAACTTTCAGAGATCTGTACATGGACACCAAGATCCCTCTGCTCATCCACACTACCAAGTATCCGACCATTAGCCCAGTACCCCATCTTTTTGTTACTCATACCAAAGTGAATCACCTCACACTTACCCACATTGAACTCCATTTGCCACCTTTCTGCCCAGCTGTGCAGCTTATCTATATCCCGCTGTAACCTGACACATCCTTCCTCACTGTCAACAACTCCACCGACTTTCGTATCATCCGCAAACTTGCTCACCCAACCTTCTAGCCCCTCCTCCAAGTCATTTATAAAAATGACAAACAGCAATGGTCCCAAAACAGATCCTTGCGGAACACCGCTAGTAACTGCACTCCAAGATGAACCTTTACCATCAACTACTAGTCTCTGTCTTCTTCCAGCCAGCCAATTCCTAATCCAAACCTCCAATTCTCCCTCAATGCCATACCTCCGTATTTTTTGGAGTAACCTACCATGGAGAACCTTATCGAATGCCTTACTAAAATCCATATACACCACATCTACCGCTTTCCCCTCGTCCACCTCCTTAGTCACCTTCTCAAAGAATTCAATAAGATTTGTGAGGCACGACCTGCCCTTCACAAAACCATGCTGACTATCCTTGATCACATTATTCCTATCCAGATGTTCATAAATCCTTTCCCTTACAATTCTGTCTAAGATTTTGCCCACAACAGAAGTGAGACTCACCGGCCTATAGTTACTAGGGTTATCCCTACTCCCCTTCTTGAACAAGGGAACCACATTTGCTATCCTCCAGTCTTCTGGCACTATTCCTGTAGACAACGAGGACATAAAAATCAAGGCCAATAGCTCTGAAATCTCCTCCCTTGCTTCCCAGAGAATCCTAGGATAAATGCCATCAGGTCCAGGGGACTTATCTATTTTCACCCTTGCCAGAATTTCCAACACCTCTTCCTGACATACCTCAAAGCCATCCATTCTAATTAATTGTGACTCAATATTCACATCGGCAACAATGTCCTGTTCCTGAGTGAATACTGACGAAAAGTATTCATTCAGTATCTCCCCAATCTCTTCAGCCTCTACACGCAACTTCCCACTACTATCCTTGACTGGACCTATTCCTACCCTAGTCATTCTTTTATTCCTGACATACCTATAGAAAGCCTTTGGGTTTTCCCTAATCCTACCAACTAAGGACTTTTCATGTCCCCTCCTTGCTGCTCTTAGCTCTCTCTTCAGATCCTTCCTGGTTACCTTATAACTCTCAATCGCCCCATCTGAACCTTCACGCCTCATTTTTACATAGGCCGCCCTCTTCCCTTTAACAAAGGATTCCAATTCCTTATTAAACCACGGCTCCCTCACACGACCCTTTCCTCCCTGCCTGACAGGTACAAGGACACTCAATAGTTGCTCCTTGAACAAGCTCCACATATCAATTGCGCCCTTGCCTTGAAGCCTACTTTTCCAAGCCACGCATCCTAAGTCATGCCTCACCGCATCATAATTTCCCTGCCCCCAGCTATAACTCTTACCCTGCAGTGCACACTTATCCCTCTCCATCACTAGAGTAAAAGTCACCGAATTGTGGTCACTGTCCCCAAAGTGCTCACCTACCTCCAATTCTAACACCTGGCCTGCTTCACTACCTAGAACCAAATCCAGTATGGCCTCACCTCTTGTTGGCCTGTCTACATATTGTGTCAGGAAACCCTCCTGCACACATTGGACAAACACCGACCCATCTAACGAACTCGAGCTATAGCTTTCCTAGTCAATATCAGGAAAGTTAAAGTCTCCCATAACAACCACCCTATTACTTTCACCCTTCTCCTGAATCATCCTCGCAATCCTTTCTTCTACGTCTCTAGGACTATTAGGAGGCCTGTAAAAAACTCCTAACAGGGTGACCTCACCTTTCCTATTCCGAACCTCAGTCCAAACTACCTCAGCTGGCGAGTCTTCATCCATCGTCCTTTCCACTGCTGTAATACTATCTTTGACAAGCAATGCCACACCTCCCCCTCTTTTACCCCCACCTCTTACCCTACTAAAACATTTAAACCCTGGAACCTGCAACAGCCAATCCTGTCCCTGTTCTACCCATGTCTCCGTAATAGCCACAACATCGAAATCCCAGGTACCAACCCATGCTGAAGGTTCACCTACCTTATTTCGTATACTTGTTGTATTGAAGTATACACACTTCAAGCCACTTTCCTGTTTACAGTCACCCTCCTTTGAGATTGATGCCATGTTCCTAACCTCCCTACACTCCAGGTCCTGTACCCTAAAGCTACAGTCTAGGTTCCCATACCCCTGCAGAGTTAGTTTAAACCCCCCCCCCCCCAAGAACACTAGCAAACCTCCCCCCAAGGATACTGGTGCCCCTCAGGTTCAGGTGTAGACCATCCTGTTTATAGAGGTCCCACCTTCCCCAGAAAGAACCCCAGTTATCCAGAAACCGGAATCTCTCCCTCCTGCACCATCCCTGTAGCCACGCATTTAACTCTTCTCTCTCCCTATTCCTCGACTCTCTATCACGTGGCACAGGTAACAAACCAGAGACAACAACTCTGTTTGTTCTAACTCTGAGCTTCCAACCTAACTCCCTGAAAGCCTGCCGAACATCCTCAGCCCTCCTCCTACCTATGTTATTGGACCAGGAATGGACCACGACCACCACTTTGGGCTGCTCCCCCTCCACCTTAAGGACCCGGAAAACACGATCAGAGACGTCACGTACCCTTGCACCTGGGAGGCAACATACCAAAAGTGAGTCTCTCTCGCTCCCACAAAATCTCAGCACCATATACCTGCTTTTTCTCCATCTTGCTTGATGCCTTCATTATCTATCTGAAAGAAATCAATCTCTTTCTTGAATAAACTCAGTGACCTGGCACCCACAGCGTTCTGTGACCACCTGATTTATTTTGGGAAGTGTAGTTACTGCTGTGAAATAGGAGACATGGGTGATAGGTGCCTGGAACACACTGCCAGAGGAGGTGATAAAAGCAGATGCAGTCGCAACATCTAGGAGACAGTTAGACTGACACACGAACAAACAGGGAATAGAGGGATGTGGACCAATTGCAGACAGTTGGGATTAGTTTAGAATGGCATTGTTAGTACACACATGGTGGGCCAAAGGGCCTGTTCCTGCACTGGACTGTTCTTTGACTATGTAACAGTCAATGGGCACGCAGTAAACTCGCATAATCAACAATAGAATAATTCCATGAAGGAGAAATGTTGACCAGGAGACTGAATAATACTGAATAATAATAAAGCTTTTGAAGGAAATGGATGATTTGGCCATTTTCATGGGATCATACCATGCACACATTGGTGGCCATGTTTCCTGAAACTGTGGCCCTCTTTTCAAAGCCCTTCATTAGCTGCAGGTCACTGAAGGCATCCATAGGTAGTTACAAACGCTACACAAATGCACGCCCCTTTCTTCCTATTTTCTGGCATTGGCCCAGTTAAAGGAAGTCTGAGGATTGTTGAAGGAATGGGTTGGTTGGTTTAACCTCTTGAGATGTTCAAACCAATTTGCAGCTGCATGCGAAGCCAGGGGATTTACCGAACAGGTCGGAAATGGTGCACATGGAATTTGTCATCGAGCACGTATGTGTCACAATTAATCCCAATCTGTCCTTTAATATTTTAGAGGGCACAGTGGCAATGTCACTGTGTTGGGAATGCCCATGTCCAAGGATATGTTTGAAGAGCATGGGTTCAAGTCCAATCACAGCAACTTGGGGAATGTAATTCAGGCCGAAAGTGGCATGAACAGCAACATTGATTGTTGTAAAGACCCATAAAACCCAATTAGGAGAGAGATTGGCCACCGCAACCTGGTCTGGTCTACGCATGACTCCAATGGTGTGGTTGACTCCTAATTGCCTTCTGGTGAGGCAGTGGCCTCGTGGTACAATCACTAGATTAGTAACCCAGTGACCTGGATAATATTCTGGGGACCTGAGTTCGAACCCAGCATTGGCAGATTGCAAAATTTGAATTCAATTTAAAAAAAGTCTGGGATTAAGAATCGGATGGTGACCATGAAGCTGTTACAGATTTTCAGGAAATAAAACTCCATCTGGGTCAGTAATGTCCTTTCGGGAAGGAAATCTGCCATCCTTAATCTGGTCTACCCTACATGTGACTCCAGACCCACAGCAACGTGGTTGACTCTTCACAATTAGGGGATGGGCAATGATCTCTGGTCTGAGCCAGTGAAGCCCACATCGTGTGAATGAATAAAGAAAAATGGCCGCAGCAAACCACTCAGTTCAAGGGTCATTGGGAATGGACAACAAATACTGGCCTTGTCACTGACAACTCGTCCCCTGGACAGGACAGGAAACAGGAGTGCTGTCAATGCTGGTTGCATGTGTCCCTGGTACTAACCATCTTGTCCTGCATTTCTGTGTCCCCTTCATCACAAACCCACTTCCCCCTCACCCGGAATTCCAAAACCTCCCTAAAAGAATCCATGTGCTTTGTTTTTTGAATCCTTTGAGCTCCCTCGCATGTTTTCCTGCATTTGGAGATGAGTTGTCAATTCCTGGGGATTCCAGGTCACTCCTGGAGAGTGTGAGTGTCCGCAAGAACCGAGGGAGGGCTGCACTGTCAGTTCACCAGAGTGATTCCTGGGATGGTGCAACAGCCCAATGAGGAGAGATTGGGGAGAATGTTTTTCTCATTCATTCTCAGGATGAGGGTGTCACTGGCTAGGCCAGCATTTATTTCCCATCCCTACTTGCCCAGAAGGCAGTTAGGAGTCAGTCACATTGCTGTAGGTCTGGAGTCACATGTAAGCCAGACCAGATAAGGATGGCAGATTTCCTTCCCCAAAGAACATTAGCGTACCAGATTTTTTTTCCCTGAAAACCAAAATGGTATCATAATCATTAATAGACTCTTAATTCCAGATTTTTATTGAATTCAAATTCCACCATCTGCTGTGGTAGGATTCAGAACTGGGCCACCAGAACATTCCCTGCGTCACTTGACCTATCGCGTTTGGAGGGTTGTGGGGATGGTGGTGTTTGAATAGAGTTGAGCAATTTCTTCACTCAGGTGATGAACCTTTGACATCCTTTGTCTTCAGACGAGCAGAGATTCAGTCATTGAGAATGTTCTAGACTGAGATCAGTAGGTTTCTCGATATTGACGATACCAAGGTGCATAAAAATGGCGTTGAAGTCGAAGATCAGCGGTGATCTGGCTGAATGACGAGCAGGCAGAAGGGGCTGAATGACCTCCACTTGCTCCTCTTTCCCATCTTTCTGTGCCACAGTTGCTGCCCTCTCTACAAAATGTGAGGTCAACTTGTGGCTTCAGTCGCTTGTACTGTGCCACTCTTCACAATGTTTTGCAATATTTCCAAGGTGCAATGTAAATAGAACTCTTTTCTTTCAAAGTTATTTTTTGGTGGATAAAATTTGTGGGGGAGGACTCGTAATTGTAACGTAGCCCCTTTAGATCCCTCTAGTCCTTTGTGATCTACCATTGGCAGCCATGCCTTCAGCTTTCAGCTCTCTGCTAACCTCTGACCTTTCTGATGCACCTTCCAATCTCTCAGTCTACCTGTGTTTCTCAATTGCCACCAGTATTGCCCCCTCACTTTGGTTGTGTACCTGTTTATCTCATCCCATCCCCATTGCGGAGACCTGTGTCTTTGACCACGTGCAAGATGTAAGATGCAAGTTCTGTTACCATAAGACCATTGTGGTTCTTTAAACATTACCTCAGGGGAAGCTTTTGTTTGAAACCATCTCATGGGCTGTTGGCGAGGCTGATTAGCTGATTCAGAAATTTTCAGGATTGGAAGGGACCATTTTAAATGACTTGGCTTTCATTTCTGACTGGTTTTCTGTGATCCATTGTGGGAAAGCTGCGCTAGGGATTTGAAAAATGTGAACGCAAACAAAGTTGTTTGGTGGTTCAAACTCTTAATCCTACAGACTATGTTCTAGCCTTCCCTAAATTCCCCTCAGCTAGTGACCTTGTCAGACAATAAGTGTGGAATAATGGGAGGCTGCTCGGGGACTAGGGAGCTCATTTAACAAGCAGCTGTTCAGCACTGTCAGAACAAAGGCAAGTCAGAATACTGCTAACTGATGATGACAGCCACCCTGAATGGCTGTGTAGTCAGTCCCTTGACATTATTCCAGTCCCTGATGTTTGGCATTCGCACATCTTTCGCTGAACGTGGTACTAAACCTCCCCTGTTCTCCTGTCCTCCTGAGCATGGGACACTTGGGCCCCACGACATAGAACCATACAGCACAGAAAGGGCCCCTTAGCCCACCATGTTGTGCCAAACATGATGCCAAATTAACCTAATCCCTTCTGCCTTCCCTTGGTCCATAACTCTCCATTCCTTGTATATCTATGTGCCTATCTAAAAGCCCCTTAAATCTCCGTATCATGTCTGCCTCCGTCACCACCCCTGGCAACACATTCCGGATTCCTACCACTCTCTGTCCAAAAAAAACGTACCCCATCAAATCCCCTTTGAACCTTCACCCTCTCACCTTAAATGCACGCCCCTGAGTATTAGACATTTCAACTCCGAGAAGAAGATTTTGACCATCAACCCTGTCCATGCACCTCACAAGTATGTAGACTTCCATCAATGTTCCATGCGATATCCATGTCTGATACTGGGTTTTCAAATGAGACATAAAGCCTTTGAAATTGTAACAGCACTGGACAGGATGATGGTAGGAAGGATATTCCTGATGACCAGGGAGTCCAGAATTCAGGGTCCCAATCTAATGAGCTGAAAATGTGTTGCTGGAAAAGCGCAGCAGGTCAGGCAGCATCCAAGGAACAGGAGAATCGACGTTTCGGGCATCAGCCCTTCTTCAGGAATCAAACGTCGATTTTCCTGCTCCTTGGATGCTGCCTGACCTGCTGCGCTTTTCCAGCAACACATTTTCAGCTCTGATCTCCAGCATCTGCAGTCCTCACTTTCTCCTCCCAATCTAATGAGGCCATTTGGGACTGAGATGAGGAGAAATGTTTTCACCCAGAGAGTGGTGAGCCTGTGGAATTCTCTGCCGCAGAAAGCAGGCGAAGCCAAGACATGAAACTTCTTCAAGAAGGAGTTAGATGGAGCGATTACAGTTAAAGAATCTTGACATATGGGGGAGAAAGCAGGAACAGGGGACTGAGCTGGATGATCAGCCACAAGTATATTGAATGGCAGTGCAGGCTCGAAGGGCCAAATGGCCTACTCCAACCATTCTCTTGGTTTCTATCAGATAATTCAGTAAGGCCGACAGGCCTGTACTTGGGGCCTGACCGTAGACTATTTGGTCTTTCAACATGTCAGTGCTGTAAATTGCAAAGTGGGCAGTTTTCTCTCTACAGTGGATGGCACAGTGGCCCAGTGATTCCAGCCTCTGGCGACTGTCTGTGTGGAGTTTGCACATTCTCTGCGTGGGTTTCCTCCAGGTGCTTCGGTTTCCTCCCACAGTCCAA
This sequence comes from Chiloscyllium punctatum, assembly GCF_047496795.1. Taxonomy (NCBI): domain Eukaryota; kingdom Metazoa; phylum Chordata; class Chondrichthyes; order Orectolobiformes; family Hemiscylliidae; genus Chiloscyllium; species Chiloscyllium punctatum. Next base: position 126,993,025 of record NC_092745.1, read on the forward strand.
AGATTTACAGGTTAGGTAAATTGGCCATGTTAAATTGCCCATAGAGTTCAGGAATGTGTAGGTTAGGTACATTAGTCAGGGGTAAATGTAGTGTAGTAGGGGAATGGCTCTGGGTGGGTTACCCTTCTGAGGGTCAGCGTGGACTTGTTGGGTTGAAGGGCCTCTTTTCATACTGTAGGGATTCTATGCAAAACATTATGTATTTGCAATGTCCCGAGATAAGAATCTGAAAGAGTGAGTAGCAGGCAGGTAGACAGATCGACACAGGCGCTTGTAACAGTCCGTCCATCTGGTTCCAAACTTTAAAAGTAAATGCTGCGTGGCAAAGAACGCATGTGTCAATAGCACCCAGAATATCTCAAAGCTCTTTGCAGCAAACTCACGAACCTTCAGGGGCCATTCTGGTCTGGGCCGCTACTGCAATAATTTGCAGGCAGCATGACGGATATCAGGGGAGCCAATGCAATTGAGGAAAACTGTGCTTCAAAAAAAAGGTGACACACCTTTGGTGCCCCACTGAGCTTCCAGGTTCACATGTAGTGCTCCATTTCCACAGCGAAGATTGAACTCCGAAGTATCTCTGAGCAACCAGTCTCACCCTCCGTCTCTCAGTTGTTTTTCTCTCTAACCCCTAAAGTATGGGAAGAAGCCTTTTGGCCCACCAAGACAGCATCGAACCTCTGAAGAGCTCCCCCCGCACCCAGACAATGCCCCATCCCCGCATTTCCCATGGCTAACCCACCTAACCTACACATCCCTGGACTCTATGAAAGATTTAGCATGACCAATCCACCTAACCTGCACATCTTTGGAGTGTGGAAGGAAACCAGAGCATCTGGAGGAAACAGGGAGAACGTGCTAACTCCATGCAGACAGTCACCCAAGGGTGGAATCGCAACCTGGGTCCTAACCACTGAGCCACCGTGCGTCTGTTGATATGCAGCGAATATCTTTTGATTGTTTCATTCGATTTCTCTCTCTGCTTTTGTCATCTGTTCCTCACATTCAACAAACTCGATGTGAACTGTACTACCAGCTTCTCATCTAGAGTGTGCATTTCTGTTTCCACTGATTACAGGGCCTTGAGTCACTAACACTGAAGTTAAAGTTCAAAGCCATGGTTAGACCCTATCTGAATTAGTGCTCTTAAATCTGCGGGGCACACTTCAGGAAGGCTGTCTTGCAAGGATGTTAGAAATCAGAATTAAATTCATATTGCAACGCAGGATACAATATTAACATTTGTTGATAATACAATATTTGAAGAAACAGCAAACAGTGGGAGTGATGCTAATTGACTGCAACAGGACATGGATAGGTTAGGAGATTGGGACAAGGAATCTCCACGTCCTACCTCCCCCTTGACCATGACCCCATCTCCCCCTTGACCATGACCCCACCTCCCCCTTGACCATGACCCCATCTCCCCTTGACCATGACCCCACCTCCCCCTTGACCATGACCCCACCGTGGCCCATCAGGCCAAAGTCACTTCCACTGTCTGTGCGCTCACTGCCTCCGGTGATCTCCCCTCCACTGCCTCCAATCTCATAGTCCCCCAGCCCCGCTCTGCCCGGTTCTACCTCCTCTCCAAGATCCACAAACCCAACTTTCCCTGAAGACCCATCGTCTCAGCAAGCTCCTGCCTTCCTGCAGTCTTCATGTCTACCTTCCAGCCTTTCCCTGTGACCCTTGATTCCCTGATTGATCACAAATGTATCTTAGCCTTAAATATACACAAGGACTCTGCCCCACAGCTCTCTGTGGCAAGGAGTTCTCAAGATTTATAACCCTCTCAGAGAAGACATTCCTGCTCATCTCAGTTTTAAATTGGTGCCCCTTTATTCTGAGACTGTGCCCTCTGGTCCCAGAATCTCCCATGAGGGGAAACACTCTCAGCGTTGACTCTCTCAGGCCTGTTCAAAATGTTTCAATGAGATCCCGTCCTAAGAGCACTAAACTCCAGTGAGTAGAGTTCCCAACCCGTTCAGCCTTTGCACATAAGCCAATCATTTCATGCCCAGGATCATCGTAGTGAACCTTCTCTGAAGTGCCTCCAGTAAAAATGATATCTTTTATTTAATAATGGGACACAGTAATCCAGCTGTGGTCTCACCAGCACTTGTGAGGTTGCAGTAAGACTCCCCCTCATCTTATTCTTCAGTACCCCACATGTGGATGAGCATTTTAAAAAGAATGACAGGAGTTTGAACGAGAACATGGGCAGTACTTGAGGGACTGGATAAGCAAAACATTATGAAAATGTTTCCTGGGTAACATGGGGCAAAGTCTTGTGATGAAGAATTAGGACTGAGATGAAGAGGGATTTGTTCACTCATATGTTTGCAGACTTTAGGTATTTTCTACATCAGTGACATGGATGCTCATTCGTTGTAAATACTCAGAACAAAGGCCAATAGATATTCAGGTGCTAAGTGAATGAAAGAGACCTTGGATGGATGGAATGATGCCGAGGGGAGGTAGAGTAGGAAGGCAGGGTTTGAGGTAGAAGATCAGAAATTATCTGGTCAAGTGCCAGAGCAGGTTCCAGGGGCAAGAAGGTGTTGTATATAGCACTTACAGCGAAAGGCACCAGAGGATGTGTAATAAAGCAGCAACAGGCTATAGAGTTGGATGATCATAACAAATAGTGGAGCAGGCTCAAAGGGCCGAATGACCTATTCCTGTTCAGATTTTGTAGGTTTCTACATGTAGCCAAGCATCAAGTGGCTGACTCCAGCTCCTATTTGCTGGGATTTTAATGTCACAGGCAAGTCCAATGTTGCCAGTAAAGTATCACAGCCTCCAGTCATGCACTGTGGGGACCGCTATTCATCAGTCCAGTCTGAGAACCGTGGAGGGTAATTCAACATGGACAGGGTGTTGGAGCTGGGACTTGCCTCCGTCAGGAGCCTAGATGCACCTGTAAGTTTCGCTTTGCTAGCCTTGAAGTAATCTCCATCAGCTCCCAGACACAGACACTGTAAATTAATACCCAGATCACTGTGGCCCTAACATGGTTTTTGTCTTCAAAGTTGTTGGCAGCAACAGGAAATGTCAGCTTTATTTTACAGTATAGATTCATCACGTCTTTGATAATTGTGCATATTCTCTGGAGAATGAACCTAACCTTTATCACAAACCGTTATTTTAACAACCGTTATTGATGGCTCAGGATTCCTTTCCAGCACACTTCTCTTTATTAAAAGGGCATTGCCTTTGTGTAATTTTGCAAGGCTTTTGCCAAATTAAATCTCCCTGGAGGTCAAAGCCTCACAGTGGACTTTCAGTGCAACAGCTCCCTGCATCTAAAATGTGACCCATGTAGCTCTGGTGCTCCAGTCTGAGCCTGAACCAAAGGCCCTGGCTTCCAAGGAGCACTCTAAACTTTGTATCATAGTTTGCAAATTCAAGCTCCCACACTGGAGTCTTTTGCATAGAGCTCTCAGCTGACACTCCAGTGTAAGACTGAGGAAGTGCAGTTTTGTTGGAAATGAACTCTACTGTGGGCCCAAGTGATTTTTGGTTTTCAGCGCACTTCCTCACGCAGTCAGGATTATTTAGTCAATGTTGATCAATAGCAGAGTCACACCTAATGTTGGTCACTATGTTCAAAGTTTTGTAAGAACTATGAATTATTCACTCTGAATGCCAAGACTTTGAGCAGTGTGTACCATCAGTGCAAACAGTTCCTTTTGTGGGATGTGGGAGTCACTGGCTAGGCTACCATTTATTGCACATCCCTAGTTGCCCCTTGAGAAGGTGAGGGTAAGCTGCCTTCTTGAACCACTGTAGTTCAGGTGCTGTGGGTTGACCCACAATGCCACTGGGGGGAATTGGAAGGACATTGTCACATCCAATCTGTAAGAACGTTTTCTGCCTGAGAATACCCGAACACAAGTTCTGAACGAAAACACTTGTCTACTTGAGGCACTTCATCTTCTGTGGCAGGTGTCAAAGAGTAATCGAGAAGCTCCAGTACTATCCAGTCAGGATTGATAGCTTTTAGAAACTAATTGGGAGCAAACAGTTGCACAGTGAGGCAGTTCCCAGGAGATGATCGGACTCGAGGAAGGGAAGAAAGCTCCACAGCAAGTTCACTACCATGGAGCAGATCAGTGAGCACAGCTGGTAGGGGGGTTTCAGAAGCATGTCAAGTGGTTTTGCTCTATCTCAAGTCAACAGATTGCTGGTTAGATCAATGGGCTGCCTTATTTACTAGGCGCTCACAGTTTAATTAACAGGAAAGGAAGAGTCATGCACACCACCAGTGTGTACTCTATACTTCCTTTCCTCAATGGAGCTATGGGCTTGCTACACAATTGCTTGTGAGGACTAACCAGATTACATGGTGAGTGAAAGATGACAACAAAGGCAGGCTCAGGATCACAGCGCTAATGGCGGCAGATGACTGGTTGCCGTGCCGACCCACTACTTTCTGATTTATTATCAAATGCTTTGAATTCCTTTATTCTGTCGTTTAATTAACCCGATCCATTTCTTCAGTGGTTGTCCTACTCTCCTTCACATGCCTGTACATCTGCTACTCGTAGAGCTCATTCTTCCCTCAGTGTCACCAGCTGCACTTGCTTGGCTCCGGTGTAGCTTGCAGCACTGTTGAAGAGTGTCTTTATCAAGTCTTTTTAAATTCCGCAGAGGACCTTACTCTTGGCTGATTTTCCTTGTGCACATGATCATGGAAAACATTTCTGTTTCTTGGGGTATGACTCACAACTCTCAATGTTTGACTTGCCTGAATGGTAGAGGTCATGGGTTTGAAAGGAATATGGTGCACATTGTCCTGGTGGATGGAGTGACTGCATAGGGTGGTGGACTGGGTACCAACCAAGTGGAGTGTTCTGCCCCAGATAGGTCACATGACTTGAAATGTTAACTCTGATTTCTCTCCACAGATGCTGCCAGACCTGCTGAGCTTTTCTGGCAATTTTTGTTTTTGTTTCTGATTTACTGCATCCGCAGTTCTTTCGGTTTTTACGTACTGTCCACAAAGTGGTTCCTCCTGTTATAGGAGCGACCGCGTTTCAAGAGTACCTCTTTGGCTGCAATGTGTTTTGGGAGATGTTGAGATTTGGAGAAGGTACTATACAAATTCGCTTGTCTCCATGATTCAGTCAGGATTCCAGCAGCACCTCTAGGCTGCTGCCAGTTCTGGTCCCTCTGGTTTGCAATGTTGAGCACTTTCCTGACCAGAAATGTCTGAAACACAAAAGCAGAACCGCTCAGCTGCTCATAACACGGGAGATGTACTTGTTGGCATGTGACTGATGACTGAATGTTCCACACTGATGGCTCCTGCTTCTGCTAAAACCATCCAAGGCACTGGTTTCACTGTGTGAACCACATCCGCTCAATGGCATTACAGCTACCTGACCCGCGATGATTATCGACTGAATCTTCAACATTATCCTGACAGCAAAATTGGTAAAAAAAAATAGTTCTTTTCTGAAATGCCTCATTGAGCAAGCTAAATTTGGTTTTGTTTTCAGCTCACTTGACACCTTTTTCTTGAATGTGATGTGCTCAGTGATGCAGTCGGATGCTGATGTTCATGCAAGCAAAGAATCCGGGCCTGAGCAAACACAGTGTTAACCTCGGAGAAAGTGAGGACTGCGGATGCTGGGGATCAGAGTCAAAAAATGTGGCGCTGGAAAAGCACAGCAGGTCAGGAAGCATCTGAGGAGCAGGAGAGTCAATGTTTCAGGCATAAGCCTTTCATCAAGGGCTTATGCCTGAAACGTTGACTCTCCTGCTCCTTGGATGCTGCCTGACCTGCTGTGCTTCTCCAGCGCTAAACATTTTGACAGTGTTAGTCGACCCCGTAGAGTGAGTTTTGTGTTGGGAGATGTCTGTTGAGGAAGCAGTGGGTTTGTTAGGTGTGCTGTGTCATAGGGAATTTGGTTAAGGCGATTGGGAAAGGCAACTTTGAATGCATCGGCAGGAATACGGGGCAGAAGATCTGAGGAGGTTCAGTGAAGGAATGGAGTTTGTCATGAATGTTCCAGAGCATAGGGCTGTGTTAGCTGCTTTGGTCAATGAAACAGAAGGAGGCACAGTGGATCTGTGGACTTATAGAGTGTGGGACTTGCTAATTTATCCAGGTGTGCTGATATTTTTTATGCAAAAGATCTGCGAGAAGGAGAGAGAAAAAGAGAGGGACTGCTGGGGAGCATTAATAGAGGAAATACCAAGGAGCTCAGTTAGAGAAACCTGAATTGTTCTCCAGTGTTCACGTACACATTTTCCAAAGGCACACAGATCTCCCAAGTTCTTTTTCAGCCGATGCTTTATCCTCAGCTATTTTGCTCAGCAACTTTTTGACACTGGCGGCTTGCTGTTGCCTTCCAGGAGGTAGGTCCCAGGTCTGTCTCTATGGGAACCGCAATTGAACCCAGGTTAATGGTGTTCATCTGAACTGTGCATTAGACATCTCACCAATGAATGCTAACTTTAAGCTAGCGAAGTCCTTTAACGGGGAGATTTTGTGTAGGTTTAGAAAGGACTTCTACTGAGTTAATACGGAGAAAATGTACCACTGACCTGAGGATCATTGATAAGCAGCCAAAGGTTGAGAATAACTAGGGAGGAGATGGGAATTTCTTTTACACAACAAGTTGTTATGATCTGAAATGTGATGTTGTGGCCTTTTTTTTGTAATTTTGATGGTGCACTGAAATTGGGGAAAGGTCTGTTTTAGAAATTCTTGGTTGTGCTAAGGATCGCTGCAATTCTTTTTAGAAAGCAAGTTTCCTGGTGCTAATTGTAAGTGTTGCTTAACAGCTGCTTGCTCAAGTAGTGGGGGAGGTTACTCCAGACAAGCTGCAGCCAGTGGCTGTCTGCAAGTGGAGATTTGGCTGGCAACACGTAGCTGAATGGTCTGGGTAATGGTGACCCATTGATGATGACAAAAGTGTTCTGCCTGCCAACAACTATATGATTGGCTCCTAGGTAGCTGAACAGTTTGTAGGTGTGAATGATTGGGCAAAATCCACTAGATCTCCAGTAAAGAAGGACCCATCATTTAATTACATTAAAAATTCCTCAGTCTGAAAGAAGATTAATTTATTTCCCACATCGTCTGCTGTAGGCCGTGACCTTTAGTAAATCAGAGACATTACCAGGTGAAACAGCCTTCCGTGCCTACTATGAGCAAGTGAAAGTGCCAAGAAAAGAAAGGTCAAGGTGCAGCAAGTCTTGACCATCCAAAAGGATCACCTCAGTGATCCCTTGACGAGGGAGCATTCAACTGCCTTCTCTGCCTGTCCCTTCCTTGAACGTGAAGTTGGCAGGTAGACATGGTAGTGAAGAAGGCGTTTGGTATGCTTGCCTTTACTGGTCAGTGCATTGAGTATAGGAGTTGGGAGGTCATGTTGCGGCTGTACAGGACATTGGCTAGGCCACCTTTGAAATACTACATTCAAAATCTGGTCTCCCTACTATAGGAGGGTTGTTGTGAAACTTGAAAGGGTTCGGAAAAGATTTATAAGGACGTTGCCAGGGTTGGAGGGTTTGAGCTATAGGGAGAGGCTGAACAGGCTGAGGCTGTTTTCCCTGGAGCGTAGGAGGCTGAGTGGGTGACGTTGTAGAAGTTCATAAAATCATGAGGGGCATGGATAGGATAAATAGCCAAGGTCATTTCCTCAAGGTCGGGGAGTCCAAAACAAGATGGCATCGGTTTAAGGCAAGAGGGGAAAGATTTAAAATTTTCAGAGGGTAGTGCGTGTATGGAATGAATTGTCGAGGAAGTGGTGGAGGCTGGTACAATTACAGGATTTAAAAGGCATCTGGATGAGTATATGAATAGGAAGGGTTTAGAGGGATTTGGGCCAAATGCTAGTAAATGGGGCTAGATTAATTTAGGATATCTGGTCAGCATGGAAAATTGGACTGAAGGGTCTGTTTCATGATGTGTATCTCTATGACTGCCCATAACACGCATTCACGTATTCTTGAGTCTGTCTGTATATGTAGGGAGAGTTTTACACTTTATAAGGTAGAGAGTTACAAGAAATTTAACTGAATAAAAGTCGGTGGTTTGTAATTGATTCCCTTTAGCTAGAATTTCTTTATTTTTAGTAAATAGTAATTATTGTTAAATGTTAAAACCTGGCCCATGTTTTCTGCCAACCTGTGTCAAAAAAGACAAGTGAATTGGAACATTCCACATATTTTAAATTAATCTTTTAACTGTTGTGATGCCTCTAGGAACAGCAGGACTTAAAATTCCACTGCACTACCGCAGTGAGGAGTAACTGTGTGTGAAAGGGCAGTGGAAGCAAATTCAAAAGGAACTTGTGACCGGAATTGGGTAAACACCCAAAATGCAAAGCTTTGAAAAGACATGGAGAACGAGCAAGGGAGCGGGAGTAATTTTATTTGTTATTGCATGGGATGAGGTTCTTGTTCAGTTGGGGCATCAAGAATTTGGGGGAAAAACAGGAAAATGAGGAATGTTAGATCAGCCATTGAATGGCGGAGCAGTAGTGAGATGCCAAATGGCCTACTCCTCCTCCTCTTTCTTGTGGCCTTATGGAGGCATCCCCAGAGAGGCTAGTATTCAATCATGCATTGAACCGATTAGCTGGCTGGGACCATCTCAGAGGTGTTTAAGGGTCAACCCGTAGCTGTGAATCTGGAGCCACATGTAGGCCAGACCAGGGTAAGAACGGCAGATTTCTTTCTCTCACGATTATGAGTAGACAAAATGAGTTCTTGTGACAATTAATGGAAGGCATCACTGATGTGAAAACTGATGTGGTCCATTTTATTTTAAGCTGCCTTACACTTTTCAACAATTGATTTATTTCTTAAATTGCAAAGTTGTGTTCCCCACCTACGCTTGGTAAAGCCCAGCTGATTGGAGTATTATAATACAACCTGATTGGTTTTTGATAGTAGGAGGACATTAGCTTGTTCTACTCTGAATTGTAAGGTAAAAACAATGACTGCAGATGCTGAAAATCAAATACTGGATTAGTGGTGCTGGAAGAGCACAGCAGTTCAGGCAGCATCCAATGAGCAGCGAAATCAACGTTTCGGGCAAAAGCCCTTCTGATGAAGGGCTTTTGCCCGAAACGTTGATTTCGCTGCTCGTTGGATGCTGCCTGAACTGCTGTGCTCTTCCAGCACCACTAATCCAGTACCTACTCTGAATTGTGTCAGGAGATGTTAACATTCTCCGAAACAATTCCGGGATCATCAGCACTCAATAAAACTGTCAACTGGGATTTTGTACTCAGATTCACTGAATGCATAACCTTCTTCCTTCAAATAAAAATGTTACCAGCTGAGCTCAGATGTAACAATAAAATTAGAGATTGCAATGTCTTTCAGTGTTGTTTTGAGTTTCTCTTGACACACATTTTGATTATTCCTCTTGTTGGAATGACTGGGGTGAGTAAAGGAAGTAGACGCACTGTCGGCACCTCAAAGTTGCAGTAAAAGCCATTCATTTTGTTAGCAAAGATGCATTCTGACCCAGAGGTGACAAAGTGCGCGGGAAATGCGGCAAACATATAAAGGCCCAACATCATCGTAGATTTATATGAACCGCTTGACTCCATGAATTGTTGCACGCTTCACATGAGTGACCTATGTATCTTCCATTTCTGCTATAAAGTCAGCACACAATCGGTGACCCTACCTTCAACTACCTTGGCTTGAGATTGAAATAACCCCTTTCCACTCACTTACCTCTCTCTCTCTCTCTCTCTTACACTTTCTGTCTCTCTCTCCCTCATTCTCTATCTCTTGCACTTGCTCTCTCTCCATCTCTTTCTGCCCATCTCTCTCCCTTTCCATCTCCGTCTCTCACTCTTTATCTCTCTCTCTGTCTCTTGCACATGCCTTTTCTCTCTGTCCATGTCTCTTTGTCCATCTCTATCCTTTTCCATTTATATTTGTATCTTCCCCAACTTCTCTTTCTATTTCTCGCTCCATCTCCATCTCTTTCTCTCTTTCTCCATGTTTCTCACACACTCTCTCTCTCTCTCTTGCTGCCCCTTGTCTCTTTCCTGCGTTCTCCATCTATCACACAAACATGCACACTAGCACACACACTTTCTCTCCCTCCCTCTCTCTGTCTTCCCCTCTCTTCTTCTTCTTCCCCCATCCCTCCCCAAACCCCCCCTCTTTCTCTCTCTTTCCCCCTCCCGCTCTATGCTCCTCCCTTCACCTGTGATTCTTGGAAACAGGTTTGAAAATATCTACACCACATGGGGAAGTGTGAGTTGATGGAACATGTAGCCCATCTGGAACTGCCCTTGAACTTGATATCTTGCTCAGCTTTTTCAAGGCAGTTAAGAGTCAACCCCGTTGCAGTGGGTGTGGAGTTTCATATAAGTCAGACTGGGTAAGGATGCCACCACTGGTGACTATCTATCGATTCCTGATGGATCAAACTGAATTTTTGCCAGCTGCTGTGAGGAGACTTGAACAGAGTATCAGTTTTAACCTTCTAGGCTGTTAATCCAATGAGATTACCACTACACTACAATCTCCATGGAGAGTAAGGAGAACCTGCAAGAACTGAGTGCTTTGGAATAGAATATAATCTTCAGCTCCTCAAACTCTGATCACTCTTCGAATCTGATCATGGCTGATCTGTACCTAAACTTCATTTGACCTACCTGTGTTCCATGCTGTTTTAGAAACATTCTAATCTCAATCTTCAATATTTTGTTTGATGCAGTTTCTGTGATCTTTCAATGGAGAATTTCTAGACTTTTGCTGCCTTTTTGACATGAAATAGTACTTGCTGCTTTCATTCTGAAGGGGTCTGGCTTGAATTCCAAGATTATGTTGTCTTGTTATGGGGGTGTGCCTTGTAAATAAGTCTCTGCATTTACCCCATCCTATACCGTGATCACTTTAGACATTTTGATCAGACCATTCTTTAACTGAATTAACTTGAGAGGATGTGAGGAAACTTTATTCCTTTTGCTCTTCTAACTTAGCCCTTTAAAGCCCAACTCTCATTTCAGTGAGTCTTGCACTTCTTGATCTTCATTCCTTCCAAGTTCAGTTCCAGGCTGAAGCTTATTCTTCAGACATTAACCAAAAGTCGTGTGGAACTGAAGCATCAATTGCTCACCTCTGAATTCCAACTTCCCAAAGATAAAAGTTAATCTTCCAGCTGTGATGTCAACATGGCAGAGTCTAAGCCCCAGGAAGCAGCAGGTAGCCATTAGCAGGGAACATTCTGGTGTTGCCAGGGTGTTCCCCCTCGCAGACTCCACTCACCTCCCCCTAAAAGATGCATTACTGAAACTCACCAAGACTCCTGAGGCAGCACCTTCTAAATCTGAGACCTCTACTACCTCATGAGGGGCAAATTCTTTTACATAGAGGGTGTTTCACGTGTAGAGTGGGCTTCCTGAGGAAGTGGTGAATGTGGGTCCGTCTATGACATTTAAAAGACATTTGGATAAGTATGTGAATAGGAAAGATTTGGAGGGATATGGGCCAGGAGCAGGCAGGTGGGACTAACCTGGTTTGGGATTATATTCAGCATGGACTGGTTGGACCGAAGAGTCTGCGTCCATGTTGTATGACTCTACGACTTTATAAAGGGGCAACAGATGCATGGGAACACCACAAGTTGCCATCCAGGCCACATACCATCCTGAACTAAATCAAACAAAATCATCTTCCCTTTACTGTTGCTCCCTCCGTAACAGCACCATGGCAACATCTTAAGCTGAGCTAGCACTGCACTGGTGTTCTATCTTTGCACAAGGAACTAGACAAGGCTCAGTGATAGATTTCACATGCCAATCTCTGAATTGGGACTTGAATCCACAACAAACTGGCTTGTTGGCACAAGTGCTCCCTACTGAGCACAGCTAGCACTTTTCAAGAGGCAGGTTAGAAACAGATGGGCCTACTCTCCTAACATAGGCCAAACTGGCCAGTTCACTTTGCTGTTTAAGTTGACTTACAGACCATCCTGTCTGTACATCTGGGGAGCCAATAACTCTCCACATTCTCTGAAGCCTGATTCAGTTTTTACAGGGTTGCCAGTAGCAACTGTGTTGTGATCGGAAGCAACCGTGTGAAATAAGTGGGATATTAGCGTTTGGCAAATTTCCCCTGTCGTAGTTGCACACTTCAATGGGAAGCTGTGAAAAGCTTTTGAAAAAATAAGTATTACGATGCATTGCATTTTCATTTCTAAAATATTGAACATATTTGCATGGCATTGAGGTGCTAATGTACTACTGATGGTCCTTTTATTCTTTACTTCCAATCCAACTTGATAGAAGTTCGCCAAATACAAAGAGGTAGACTCATTTTTAAAAATCTGTCGGGTGATTTGAAAGCGAACGTGTTCTATTGTGTTTCCTTTAAAAACACAATACAATATGTAAATATTTACTTTTATGTAACATCTGTCTTCTCAGAGGTTAATGCACGAGTAATTTTTTTTGGTATCTGTATGGAATTTATCCAACTCGCGGTATTGAGCTTTCGAAAGGTTTGGATCTTCATCGGCCGAATGTGTAGGTCTTTGCTTTTTCCTAGTGTGACCCCATTCCAAGGATTGAAAATGATTGTGACTCTTCGAGGTGACTGGGTGATGAGGAAGTGGGGTAAGGAGGGGAGGCGAGAGAGAGATAGAGAGAGAGAGAGAGGTATGAGGGGCTTAAGGAGCAGGCAGCATAACCATTAGAACTCAGTCTGAGCTCCAGAACAGCTGTTTATATCTGGAACTTGCAAAATCCAAAAATTTCAACTCATGACCCCCCACCACAGAATTATTACAGTGCGGAGAGGGACCATTCAGTCCATCCTGCCTGAAAGAGTCATTAAAACCCTTTAATCCATCTCTTTCAACCAAACAGGACTCAGCTTTCTTTGCTTGTATATCATTCAGCATGCATGGGAGTTGTACCCATCAGCGATACCACACAGCTCAAATTTTATGACAAAGACAATAGTTTTTATAATATTTCTACTGATAACATGTTTCCAGTCAAAACCTTGCACCTTTACTCAAATATCTCTGTCCAGCTGTGTTCACATAGTCTAGATTCCAGGTTAGTCCGTATGATTATATTTTATATTATCAAACCATCTCATAACATGCTCACATCATCCAACTGTAATTATCAGGAAACATATATTGTCTTCTTTGCCCCTTTCATTGTCTGCACTGGCTCTCTTTGAGGGTCAAGTGATGAGCTGGTGTTATTTTTTGTTGTGGGCTTTTAATCCAGACACCAAAGTAATATTCTGGTGACCTGGTTCAAATCCCACCCTGGGGGGATTTTGGATTAAAATTTTTTTAAAACTCTGGAATTAAAAGTCTAATGATGACCATGTGTTGCTTGTCAGGAATAACCCATCTGGTTCACCAATGTCCTTTCCGAAAGGAAGCTGTCTTTCCTACCTGGTATGGCCTACATGTGACTCCAGACCCATAGCAACGTGGTTTTGACTCTTAACTGGCCTCTGGGAATAGGGGATTGGTAATAAATCCCGGTCTAGTCAAAACAAACCCCATTCCATGAATGAATTTAAAAAAAGGATATTATCCACTGTCAATCTCCTAGCTTTACCCCATATCCTTTTGCAAACCATTTCTGACCAAATAATCATCCAAATGCCTTGGGTTCTCAACCCAACATTGGGAAGCCGTAGAGTGGATCAAGTCTGCTTTTCTGCCAGTGCACATTTTCCCCAATCCACATTTGACCTGTGATTCCACAAAGGAGTCAAAGATTAAGTGTAAACTCTGAAGAAGTCCAGCTCATAAGCTGCTTTCTCCCTGCCTGGATGGTCAAGTTAGTATAGTCAGTGGGTAACAGAGGGACTGCACTGAATACAGAGTGATTGCAGATCCACCATCACCTCCTGATGGCTGAATAAGGAAGAGGAGTTGGATGGGGCCAATGCTGGTATTGGGTTGAGCAATGGAAGAGCCAGCACAGTTGTGATTGGCTGAGTGGCTTCTTTTGACATGAGCAGCTTTGTTTCAACAGAAAGAACAGCTTGCACTTATACATCCCAGCATCTCTACTCAGTGTCTCAGCAGCTAGCCTACACATCTTTGGACTGTGGGAGGAAACCCACACAGACATGGGGAAACTCCCCAGTCACCTGGGTTGGAATTAAACCTAGGTCCCTAGCGCTGTGAGGCAGCAGTGCTAACCACTGAGCCACTATGCATACACTCAGCTCCACAGCTCTTAATACCTGTGACAGAAGCTCATAAGCTGGCTGCGGGTAGGATAAGCTCTGGCTACATTGATGGTTGGTGCTGCTTGTGTTGAGAGTTGTGAGTGAGTTTCTTAGCTGAGTGCTTACCACAGAGCGAGACCCCAGCACATATCAGCAATCGCTGCAAAGGTGGGAAGGCAGTGGGGCCTGACATTCAGGGGAGATCTGCTGTGAAAAAACATGGTGTCTTCACGTGAAGAAGACTGATTAATGTTTGATGAAATGCATTATAAGAAGAGGAGACTCTGAATCTGGTGCAGCGTATCTGTGTGACTGATATAAAAGGATTATCGCCACAGGGAGTTTGAATGAGCTACGTCTATGCCTTGATTCAAACAGCAAACGTCAAATAGTGTCTCAATGATGCAAGATTTGTGGTATTGAGCCATCAAAAGACATGTTGTGATTGTAGGTTAGTTTACATTGTTCATATCCTTTACAAGCATGTAAACAGCGATTGCTCCAACATGCTGAACTATGATTTAGATTTCTCAGCACCGACGATTTTGATAGCCTGCCAAACCTTGCATGAACTGAGATTGCATCATTTTTTTCTCCCCCAGCCAGAGATTCCTATATGTTTTAGTAAGTTTTATTTAATAAAACATGGTGGTTGGTGTCAGTGTTAAACAGATATCAATTTTGTGTGAATCTTCATCGTCAGGCCTCATCCTTTCTATTCTGGCTGTTGATTGTCAGCCCGTATATTCTCAGGCCAGGGATTGGAATGGGTTAGACCCATTATAAAACAGTGTTATCACATCAGGTTATCCCAGGTCAAGCTAAGTACAGGCTCCTCTGCACTGTCAGACCAGATCATTGTGTAGAGAGAGCTTTACTCTGCGTCTAACCCATGTTCTTTACTGATCTAAATTTGACATATAGTTTGGCCTAACTCATCCACTCTGACTAGATATCCAAAATTAATCTAGTCCCGTTTGCCTGCATTTGGTCCATGTCCCTCGAAACCCTTCCAATTCATGTACCCATCGAGATGCTTTATAAATGTTTTAAATGTACCATCCTCCAACACTTCCTCTGGCAGTTCATTTCATACACGCACCACTCTCTGCATGAAAAAGTTGCCCCTGAGGTCCCTTTTAAATCTTAGCTCTCTCTCACCTTAAACCTATGCCCTCTAGTTTTCAACTCCCCTACCCTGGGAAAAAGACCTTGGCTGTTCACCCTATCCGTGTCCCTCATGATCTTATACACCTCTACAAGATCACCCCTCGGCCTATGATGCCCCAGCCAATGTAGCCCCAGTCTATTCAGTCTCTCCCTATAACTCAAGCCCTCCATCCCTGGCAACATCCTTGTAAATCTTTTCTGAACCTTTTCAAGTATAACAACATCATTCTGAAAGCACATGTTAAATCTTAGACAGATCTCCCTCAACACTTAGAAATAAGCACTCCAAACTAACAGGAGGGAGTCCACCTTATGTGCTTAGGGAGGGGGAGGTCACGAAATGACACAGTTCAGGTAAACTTTCTGTGCATACAGGAGCGGAATGCAGAACGCTTGAGTGATTGAACTACATCCTTCTCAGGGAAACATAAAACAGAGAAAGTTACAGGGTAATGGGATTGTGAGATTAATTTTTGATTACTCATGCAAAATGGTCAAAAATAGACTTCTATTATTCCTCTCCTGTAATGACAACACATGCATTGACTGCTATTATCTGCTGATTAATGGGACCATTCCCATCGAGAAGGGTAAGGGTAGGACAAGCATGGGAACAGCATCATCACCTGTAAGCTGAGTTGTTTTCGCAAGAGTGTCAGGGGCTGAGGAGCAACCGAACAGAAGTATACAAAGAAGCATAGATAGGGTAGATAGTCAGAATGGTAAAAACAATGACTGCAGATGCTGAAAACCAAATACTGGATTAGTGGTGCTGGAAGAGCACAGCAGTTCAGGCAGCATCCAACGAGCAGCAAAATCGACGTTTCGGGCAAAAGCCCTTCATCAGGAAAAAAGGCAGTGAGCCTGAAGCATGGAGAGATAAGCTAGAGGAGGGTGGGGGTGGGGAGAGAGTAACATAGAGTACAATGGGTGAGTGGGGGAGGAGATGAAGGTGATAGGTCAAGGAGGAGAGGGTGGAGTGGATAGGTGGAAAAGGAGATAGGCAGGTAGGACAAGTCCGGACAAATCATGGGGACAGTGCTGAGCTGGAAGTTTGAAACTAGGGTGAGATGGGGGAAGGGGAAATGAGGAAACTGTTGAAGTCCACATTGATGCCCTGGGGTTGAAGTGTTCCGAGGCGGAAGATGAGGCGTTCTTCATCCAGGCGTCTGGTGGTGAGGGACCGGCGGTGAAGGACCTCCATGTCCTCGGCAGAGTGGGAGGGGGAGTTGAAATGTTGGGCCACGGGGCGGTTTGGTTGATTGGTGCGGGTGTCTCGGAGATGTTCCCTAAAGCGCTCTGCTAGGAGGCGCCCAGTCTCCCCAATGTAGAGGAGACCACATCGGGAGCAACGGATACAATAAATGATATTGGTGGATGTGCAGGTGAAACTTTGATGGATGTGGAAGGCTCCTTTAC
This sequence comes from Chiloscyllium punctatum, assembly GCF_047496795.1. Classification (NCBI taxonomy): domain Eukaryota; kingdom Metazoa; phylum Chordata; class Chondrichthyes; order Orectolobiformes; family Hemiscylliidae; genus Chiloscyllium; species Chiloscyllium punctatum. The sequence goes on from NC_092745.1 coordinate 127,009,813, forward strand.
GGTCTTGGATAGAGGTGAGGGAGGAGGTGTGGGCACAGGTTTTACAGTTCCTGCGGTGGCAGGGGAAAGTGCCAGAATGGGATGGTGGGTCGTAGGGGGGTGTGGACCTGACCAGGTAGTCACGGAGGGAACGGTCTTTGCGGAAGGCGGAAAGGGGTGGGGAGGGAAATATATCCCTGGTGGTGGGGTCTTTTTGGAGGTGGCGGAAATGTCGGTGGATGATTTGATTGATGCGAAGGTTTGTAGGGTGGAAGGTGAGCACCAGGGGCGTTCTGTCCTTGTTACGGTTGGAGGGGTGGGGTCTGAGGGCGGAGGTGCGGGATGTGGACGAGATGCGTTGGAGGGCATCTTTAACCACGTGGGAAGGGAAATTGCCGTCTCTAAAGAAGGAGGCCATCTGGTGTGTCCTATGGTGGAACTGGTCCTCCTGGGAGCAGATACGGCGGAGGCGGAGAAATTGGGAATACGGGATGGCATTTTTCAAGAGTTAGGGTGGGAAGAGGTGTAATCCAGGTAGCTATGGGAGTCAGTGGGTTTGTAAAAAATGTCAGTGTCAAGTCGGTCGTCACTAATGGAGATGGAGAGGTCCAGGAAGGGGAGCGAGGTGTCAGAGATGGTCCAGGTAAATTTAAGGTCAGGGTGGAATGTGTTGGTGAAGTTGATGAATTGCTCAACCTCCTCGCGGGAGCACGAGGTGGCGCCAATGCAGTCATCAATGTAGCGGAGGAAGAGGTGGGGAGTGGTGTTAGTGTAATTACGGAAGATCAACTGTTCTACATAGCCAACAAAGAGACAGGCATAGCTGGGGCCCATACGTGTGCCCATGGCTACGCCTTTGGTCTGGAGGAAGTGGGAGGATTCAAAGGAGAAATTGTTAAGGGTGAGGACCAGTTCGGCCAAACGAATGAGAGTGTCAGTGGAAGGGTACTGTTGGGGACGTCTGGAGAGGAAAAAACGGAGGGCTTGGAGGCCCTCGTCATGGCGAATGGAGGTGTAGAGGGATTGGATATCCATGGTGAAGATAAGGCGTTGGGGGCCAGGGAAACGGAAGTCTTGGAGGAGGTGGAGGGCGTGGGTGGTGTCTCGAACGTATGTGGGGAGTTCCTGGACTAGGGGGGATAGGACAGTGTCAAGGTAGGTAGAGATGAGTTCAGTGGGGCAGGAGCATGCTGAGACAATAGTCAGAATGTCAGGCAGCATCCAAGGAGCAGGAGAATCGACGTTTCGGGCATGAGCCCTTCTTCAGGAATGAGGAAAGTGTGTCCAGCAGGCTAAGATAAAAGGTAGGGAGGAGGGACTTGGGGGAGGGGCGTTGGAAATGCGATAGGTGGAAGGAGGTTATGGTGAGGGTGATAGGCCAGAGTGGGGGTGGGGGTGGAGAGTTCAGGAAGAAGATTGCAGGTTAGGAAGGTGGTGCTGAGTTCGAGGATTGGGACTAAGACAAGGTGGGGGGAGGGGAAATGAGGAAACTGGAGAAATCCGAGTTCATCCCTCGTGTTGGAGGGTTCCTAGGCGGAAGATGAGGCGCTCTTCCTCCAACTGTCGTGTTGCTATGGTCTGGTGATAGAAGACTCCAAGGACCTGCATGTCCTTGGTGGAGTGGGAGGGGGAGTTGAAGTGTTGAGCCATGGGGTGTTTGGGTTGGTTGGTCCGAGTGTCCCAGAGGTGTTCTCTGAAACGTTCCGCAAATAGGCGGCCTGTCTCCCCAATATAGAGGAGGCCACATGAGGTGCAGCGGTGGGACACCCGGACCAACCAACCCAACCACCCTGTGGCTCAACATTTCAACTCCCCCTCCCACTCCACCAAGGACATGCAGGTCCTTGGACTCCTCCATCGCCAGACCATGGCAACACGACGGCTGGAGGAAGAGCACCTCATCTTCTGCCTCGGAACCCTCCAACCACAAGGGATGAACTCAGATTTCTCCAGTTTCCTCATTTCCCCTCCCCCCACCTTGTCTTAGTCCCAATCCTCAAACTCAGCACCACCTTCCTAACCTGCAATCTTCTTCCTGACCTCTCCACCCCCACCCCCACTCCGGCCTATCACCCTCACCTTAACCTCCTTCCACCTATCGCATTTCCAACGCCCCTCCCCCAAGTCCCTCCTCCCTACCTTTTATCTTAGCCTGCTTGGCACACTTTTCTCTTTCCTGAAGAAGGGCTCATGCCCAAAACGTCGATTTTCCTGCTCCTTGGATGCTGCCTGACCTGCTGCGCTTTTCCAGCAACGCATTTTCAGCTCCGATCTCCAGCATCTGCAGTCCTCACTTTCTCCTAGATAGTCAGAATCTCTTTCCTGGGTTGGGAATGTCAAATACTAGGGGGCTTAAGTTTAAGCAGAGAAGGGGGATGTTTAAAGAAGATGTGTGAGGCAAGGTTTTTACACAGAGGTTAGTAGGTGCCTGGAATGTGCTGCCAGGGGAGATGGTGGAAACAGATCCAACAGCAATGATTAAAAGGTATTTAGACAGACACGTAAACAGGAAGACAATAGAGAGATATGGACCATGTGCAGGCAGATGGGATTAGTTTCGAGTGACATTGTGGTTGGCACAGACATGATGGGCTGAAGAGTCTATTCCTGTGCTGTACTGTTCTATGTTTATGTCCTAAGTTCCCCTCTAGGCCACTCAATACCCTGACTTGGCCATTCCTTCTGTGTTTCTGGATCAAAATCCTTGAATCCCCTCCCTAAGAGCATTGTGAGTCCACCTATAGGAGATGGACTGCAGTGGTTCAAGAAGGCAGCTCACCACCACCTTCTCAAAGGGAAACTAGGGATGAGCCATAACTGCCCAGCTGGCAATGGCCACATCTCATAAGTGAATAAAACAATGTAGTTTTGAACAATGGATAACCCAGTCTGCCAACGGCACTAATATCATATCTTCATTCATGTCCCTAAGGTTTTCTAAATGAAATTGTTTATTCAGCATCAGTTCCCACTGAATTGGAATGGCTTTGTGTTGGGGACCAACAAGAAGGTGTGAATTTGGAAGGGGCTATACACACACATCACTTGGAGTTCTTTTCAACATCTGACTTGCATGCCTTTGGTTTGGGATGGGTTACTTCTGGATTTTTGGATCAATATCTGATGAAGCTAAGTCCCCCGAGTCACGGAATGTAACCCGTAGCTGCTGAGGGATGGGGTGAGTCTGGATGGGATGCTCTTCGGAGTGCCGGCATGGATTTGATGGGCTGAATGGCCTGCTTCCATACTTAAGGATTCTGTACTGTATTTCAATTTCTGTTCTTCCCCCTAGCGATACATTTGGTTGGCTTACCTCCCTCCTGTGCCACCCACCATTCCGATTGGCATATTAAATCGGAGTGTTTAGTTGATGATCTCTAACTGTCACATTATCATACACATGTTAACTCTCATGACCTAAGTATGAGATGTGAAGATTGTGTGTTGGTATAGTTGCAACATTTAAAAGACATTTGGACAAGTACATGAATAGAAAAGGTTTGGAGGGATATGGACCAAACACCGATAAATGGGACTAGTTCAGTTTGGGATGGACATGTTGGACTGAAGGGTCTGTTTTCCATGCTATGTGACTCTCTGCTGGGGGTTGCCTGATCAGGTAAGGAATGCACCTTCCCCAAGGACATTGCTTCCCCAATCAAAATAGCTGTCATGCTGACCTGTATTAAGGTGGCTTTAATAATCCAGTTTTACTGAATGACTTGGAAGTCCAACTCCCAGTGATGGGATTTGAACCAACGTTGCCAGGGTATTAGACTGGATTGTGAGTTCAGTGTCATTCTGATTGCAACACCATCCTCCTCCTACCTGCTAGGAACAAGCAACAGCTTTAAGTGGCTAGAACCAGTCCAGTGGGTTGAATAACCATCTCATACACTCTTTAATTCTGATTCCAAAGCCAAAAACATTCCTTTCAACAAAGAGGCCCACTCAGAGTGAGTGTACGTGTGTGTGAGGGTGTGTGTATGAGTGTGTGCGCGTGTCTGTGTGTGTGAGAGTAAGTGAGTGTGTGTCTGTGTGTGTGAGAATAAGTGAATGTGTGCATGTGTTTCTGTGCGTGTGAGAATTAGTGAGTGTGTGCGTGTGTCTGTGTGTGAGAATAAGTGAGTGTGTGCGTGTGTGTGTGAGAATAAGTGAGTGTGTGCCTGTGTCTGTGTGTGAGAATAAGTGAGTGTGCACGTGTGTGTCCGTGTGAGAGTAAGTGAGTGTGTGCATGTGTGTCTGTGTGTGTCTGAGAGTAAATGAGTCTGTGCATGTGTCTGAGAGTGAGTAAGTGTGTCTGTGTGTGAGAATAAGTGAGTAAGTGCGTGTGTGTGTCTGTGTGAGAGTAAGTGAGTAAGTGTGTCTGTGTGTGTAAGTAAGTGTGTCTGTGTGTGCGTGAGAGTGAGTGTGTGTGTGTCTGTGTGTGTGCGTGTGAGAATGTGTGTGTGAGTGTGTGTGTGTGTGTGAGAGTAAGTGTGTGTGTGTGTGCGTGTGTGAGAGTGAGTGTGTGTGTCTATGTAAGATGAACTTCACAGCAGCCAGAGGGGATCAGGGTGGGGGAGTGTTTCGATTCCAGCGGTAGTGAGTATGCCCTTATCAGTGGAAAACTGTTTGCCCAAGGTTTCTGGTAGAGAGCCTGAACAATCGAAATGTAACGTCAATGTTAGAAAGTTAAATCCTCTCCAATTACCTGCAATATGTTTTGGATCATGCAGTTATGGGGACCTGTTGCTTGTAACGTCAGAGTAATTGATGTAGATGGCATTGGGTGTACAGAGCACATTGTAAGGCACAATTACCTGCGATAATGTGTCGTACAGGAGAAAATGCAGATGCTGCTAATCAGAGTCAAGTCTGTGGTGATGGAAAGGCCCATCCTGATGAAGGGCTCTTACCCAAAATGTCGATTCTCCTGCTCCTCAGATGCTGCCTGACCTGCTGTGCTTTTCCACCATCACACTCTGGATAGTGTGTCAGGGGGCTTTTGCCCGAAACACCGATTTCGAAGCTACTTGGATGCTGCCTGAACTGCTGTGCTCTTCCAGCACCACTAATCCAGAATAGTGTGTCAGGGAGCAGAGTATCACTGAGCAATGATGTTAAAAACTGGAAAAGTTGCGTATTGATTTGCAGAAAAATTTCGACAGCCAATGAGAATTTTTAATTTTCTGCATCATGTGCTGAGGGAGTGCACAACCAAAGAAGATGATCTGAATTTTGCTTTGGAAGTGAGGGAACTGATTGAGAACAGGCTGCATCATCGCAACAAGCATTGACAAGAGTAGCAAGTCCAGTTCTGGAAAAGGGGGGGGGTTTCAACATTTAGTCAGTGTAACATATAAAGTAAGCTTTGAACCAAGGGAGAAATTGCAGGCACTCTTGAATGTCTTGTTAATATTTGTAAATTAGAACATAGAACATAGAAGAATACAGCGCAGTACAGGCCCTTCGGCCTTCGATGTTGCGCCGATCAAAGCCCACCTAACCTACACTAACCCACTATCCTCCATATGCCTATCCAATGCCCGCTTAAATACCCATAAAGAGGGAGAGTCCACCACTGCTACTGGTAGGGCATTCCATGAACTTACGACTCGCTGAGTGAAGAACCTACCCCTAACATCAGTCCTATATCAACCCCCCCTTAATTTAAAGCTATGCCCCCTTGTAATAGCTGACTCCATACGTGGAAAAAGGTTCTCACTGTCAACCCTATCTAATCCCCTAATCATCTAAATTCTGATTGAACAGCCATTGTTAGATATTTTTAATCTGTTTTTCATTTATTCATTTCAGGGATGTAAGTGTTGCTGGCTGGACCATTATTTATTGTCCATCCCTGATGCTGCCTGACCTGCTGCGCTTTTCGAGCACCACATTTTTCAGCTCTTATCTCCAGCATCTGCAGTCCTCACTTTCTCCCATCCCTGATTGGTCTGAGTACATCAGGATGAGCTGCTTTCTTGAAGCACTGCAGTGTTTGGGGGCTTAGGAACATCCACAATGCTCTGAGGGAAGGAGGACCAGGACTAGCCCACCAACAATGAAAGAATAGCGATATATTTTCAAGTCAGGATGGTGTGTGACTTTGAGGGGATATTACAGGTATGGTGTTCCCATACATCAGCTATCCTTGTCCTTCCAGTGGTTGAGAGTTTCAAAATAGCTGTTGAAGGAGCCTTGGTGAGTTATTATGGAACACCTTGCAGATGGAACACACTATTGCCACTGTGAATCCATTGTGGAGGAAGTGGATGCTTGTGGATGTGGTGCCAATCAAGTGGGCTGCTTTGTCCTGATGGTGTCAAACATCTTGAATTTTGTTGAAGCTGCACCCATAAGACAAAAGGATTCAAGCACACTCCTGACTTGTGGTTAGGCTTTGGAGGAGCATGAGGTGAGTTAGTGACTGTCACTCCAGTGTTACTGTGTCGAAATCCTGGAACCCCTCTCTATCGGCTATGTGCCTTAGGACTGGGGCTGTTTTCCCTAGAGTATCGGAAGCTGAAGGGTGACCTTATAGAGGCTTACAAAATCATGAGGGACATGGATAGGGTAAATAGACAAAATCTTTTCCCTGGTGTCGGGGAGTCCAGAACTAGAGGGCTAGGGTGAGAGGGGAAAGATATAAAAGAGACCTAAGGGGCAACTTTTTCATGCAGAGGAATGAGCTGCCAGAGGAAGTGGTGGAGGCTGGTACATTTGCAACATTTAAGAGGCATTTGAATGGGCATATGAATAGGAAGGGTTTGGAGGGATATGGGCCGGGTGCTGGCAGGTGGGACTAGATAGGGTTTGGATATCTGGTCGGCATGGACGGGTTGGACCGAAGGGACTCTATGACTCTTAAGACTGCAACTGTTCAAGAAGGCAGCTCACCCTCACCTTCTGCAGGTCAGTTACAGATGGGCAATAAAGTGATTCCATCAATGAATAAAACAAATCGGCTTATCAATCCCTCTCCTCTGATTTCTTCTGCCCAATCTCTTCATGATTTCATTCACACTTCCTCATCACTCTAACGGCTCTCAGGGAAGTCACTGAAGCTTTTTTTGAGCATCTCTATGTGACCTCATCTCCGCTAATATTCCACGATATTCCTTATCTTGACTGGCTGCTTCCTGCCTGCACTTCTCACCACTCACTGCTGATCTGAGCCCTGTCTGGGTGCTGACAGCAAGTTCACATCACAGTTTGATCATTCTGTCCCACTACAGTACACTGCCAAATGTGCATTCCCTGACTTCACAGTAACTCAGAGCCTCCCCATCTAAGTCATCTTCCCTTTCACTCAGGTGGCCCCGCAGCCCACAAGCTCCCCTGGCAACAATGCAGCCCGTTTAACTTACTGCAGAAGATTTCAAAAGAGCCAGATACTTACCGAAATCACCGGGGCATAAAAAAAAAATAAAATTTGAGGAAATTTTGTTCCTGGCAACTCAAGGCTTGTTTACTAGAAGGGGAACGTACTATCTGAAGAAAATCAAAGGCAGACAAGAGGCATGGTTAGAGATATGATTAGCTCAGCTACTGTCTGATTAAGCTATTGAAGGAGACCATTTTGTATGGTCTTGTCCTCCCTATGACAAACTGACATGCAAGCAACAAGCTATTTGAGATGAATTCTGTTGAAGTGTTACTCAGGGAAAATGTCACACCGCAGCACAGGCTGCGAGTGGTGATGAAGATGACACCACACACTGCAGACTGAGAGAGATGTGGCTTCTTCAGAGCTACCTTTTCGCTGCTCATGCTCAGGGGGGGTGTCTCGTTATCAGCCGTATCATCTGACGCGGAGCCAGTTTGTGAGTCACAGCCCTCATCTGAGTCCGAGCTCCCGCCATCTCCAGTCTGAATCTGACACGGATTAAGGCAGCTCCTCAGGAACCCTCACAGGACTGCCATTCTCAAGTCATCCGCATCGATTCTCAAAGCAAAACAAAAAAATGAAAAGACAGGCGATTTTGTTTTTACCTACCTCCTAAACCCTGCATGTAATTGGCAAGAGCAACATCCTTGGCACATTTGCCACCAAACCAGTGCAATCAATACTTTCCCACCTGAGAAAGACCTGGAAACTGATCACAGTGCACTTACACATTACCTCCTGTAAAGATTGCAGCTTTACACTCTACTGTTTTTTGATTGTGTTTCGTTACAGCAAAGAGGATTGCTCGATAATAAAGGACTGAGGAAGCAATTGCTGTACTTTTAAACAGTCAGAAGTCACGTGTCACCAACTCAGAGTCCAACAGCTTTATTTCAAATCGCAGGCTTCTGGAGCACTGCCCCTTTGTCAGGTGATGAAGGAGCAACACTCCGAAGGCTTGTGATTTCAAGTGCATGGAGGGGGGGGGTGGGGGGGGTGGTCATTCTGTTAAAACGTGCGTTTTGTTAACGTGAATTGACAAATTGCGGACGCTGCTTTTAAAGCACAAACGTTAACAATGTGTGTTGGCTGTAATGTGATTACATCGCCAGCACTCTAAGTGCTTTTTCTAAAGTGTGATTTTTCTATAACACGGGATTACACAAGAATCAGCTGTCACGTTATAGACTAACTACTTGTAAATCTGTTGGACTATAACATGGTGTGACTTCTGACTTTGTGCACCCCAGTCCAACAGCAGCGCCTCAACGAATACTTTAAAAAGCAAGCTGAAGGTGCTTATTCTGAATTGTGTTTACACTGTTGTTTTTCAGGCCATTGGAGGTGGTTTTAATAGGCAGCATGGGATGTACCAAGTGAGATTTGGCCAGCAACAAGGATCTGATTGTTTTGTGGAATTATGACTATTATTGGGTGCCAGTAGTCATCAGCCTGATGGCAATGTTTTAATTGGTTCCTGAGTTGCTAAACAGCTTGTGGAAATAAGCAATGTAGAGAGAATCCCTGGGACCTCTGCAAGGGGAGGTATGGTCTCCCTCTCTCTCCAGTGAAAATATGCAAAGCTAAAGAAATCCAATTGTTTTCTCCCACCAGTTGCTGTAAGATTTCACTTTTATCCAATGCATTGAGAGACTTTATAATTTGTGAACCAATTACTCTGTACCTCCTGTGAAAGAACCTATAGGAAAAGGCCAGAGAACTGAAGGACTTAGGAAACAAAAGGAACATCCAATGAGTCCTGAGGGCTAGTGTTATTGAACTGTTTCTCCAGTATTTCTTTCCCCTTCATCCATGACACCAGTTTTTTTTCTTTGTTTGTCTGTCTGCGTGTGTGTAGGGATTTTTAAAGAAGGGGGTTTGGGTTTTGTTAGAGTTAGATGTTGACAGTTCATAGTTATTCACCTTGTGGTTAGAATCCATTTGTAATAGATAGTTGTTCTTATTAAGAACAGAAACCTGCTGTGTGTTTTCTTTTAACTGAACGTATCTGACAGGTAAGCTGGAGACTTTGCATTCGTTGGTTAGATTTCTAACTTGTGTGACATCTCTGGGAATAGAAGGGCTTGATTTCCAGTGTATTAACCCAGTGAGGGAGTTGCACCCACTTGCCAGTAGGATATCACTGGTATGGTAAAACCTGTATTCCTGAAGAAGAGCTTTTGCCTGAAACGTCGATTTTCCTGCTCCTCACATGCTGCCTGAACTGCTGTGCTTTTCCAGCACCACTCTAATCCAGAATCCTGTCACTGGTATGGTATGCACAGTTACCATTGTCTACACTGTGCCAAAGGCAGAGCTGAGCAAACATGTAATCTTGGCTCACTAACCAGTCAACCTCAGGCAGTCCTGGACAATGGATAGACCCCATATTGGAAGCTGACGAGAAGCATTGCCAGATGAAAAGCTTGCTGAAGTGCCAATGCTTGACTTCTCTGAGGCCAGACTGTTGAGTCTGTCTATGTTTATCTAGTTTGCCAGTTCTTTCCTGCACTGAGGCAACTGGCAGTTATTGCACCACACACACTCTGATCACCTTTTCCAGCCTGGCTGTTCCCCATGTGTTCAGTCTTGGCTGCAAGGGTAGAGCTCTCTCTTCTGAGTGAGGGAAGTTGTGAATTTGAATGCCGATCCAGAACTATAAGCACAAAATCCAGCCTGGCATTCACTGGAGAGCTGCGATGCAATGATTTTGATTCATTCATGATGTGGAGATGCTGGTGTTGGACAGAGGTGGACAAGGTCAGAAATCACACAACACCAGGTTATACTCCAACAGGTTTATTTGAAATTCCAAGCTTTTGGAGCACTGCTCCTCTGTCCCCTGATGAAAGGGCAGTGTAGCAAAAGCTTGTGATTTCAAAAAAACCTGTTGGACTGTAATCTGATGTTGTGTGACTTCTGCTTTATTCTTGTCATGTGTAGGTAGATACAATGGAAAGTTTTGTTTTGTGTGCGGTAGAGGGAGACCAAAACATACAAAGTGAATCAGGGTAATAGAACAGAGCGAGGAATACAACGTTACAGCTACAGAGAAGGTGCACAATGACTGCGATCAACATTAAATTTAAAATTTGAGAGGCCCATTCAGAAGTATAATAGCAGCAGGGAAGAAGTTGTTCTTCAATTTGTCAGTCTGTGTGTTTCAGTTTTTGTATCTCCTGCCCAATGGAAAAGGTTGAATGAGAGTATAACTGGGGTGGGAGAGGTCTTTGATTATGTTGGCGTACAGGGTTGAAGATTTGATCTTAAAATGGGGTCCTGTCCATAGGGGGATGTGAAAGATCTTGCAGCACTAATACAGTGCAGAACAATGTCGCCCTGGTATCCTTTGACCAACATCAGGATTAACCAGATAACCACACTTATGGGAGTTTCATGTTTTAGTTCACTCATGCAACATGGGCGTGCTGTCTGGGTCCGGCATTTATTGCCCATCCCTAGTTTCCCCTTGAGAAGGTGGTGGTGAGCTGCCTTCTTGAACTGCTGCAGTCAATGCTGTTGTAGGTTGACCCACAATGCCAATAGGAAGGGAATTCCAGGATTCGAACTCAGCAACACCAAAGGAACGGTCGATACATTTCCAAGTCAGGATGGTAAGCGGCTTGGAGGGGAACTTGCAGGTGGCGGTGTTCCCATGTCCCTTGTCCTTCTCGGTGGAAGTGGTCGTGGGTTTGTCAGATGTTGTCTGAGGATCTTGTGCGAATGTTTACAGTGCATCTTATAGATAGTACACACTGCTGCTAATGAGCATCGGTGGTGCAGGGAATGGATGTTTATGGATGTGGTCCTAATCAAGTGGGCTGCTTTGCCTTGGGTGGTATCAAGCTTCTTGAGTGTTGTTGGAGCTGCACCCATCCAGGCAAGTGGGGAATATTCCAGCACACTCCTGACTTGTGCCTTGTCAATGGTGGACAGACTTTGGGGAGTCACGAGGTGAGTTACTCAGATTCCTAGCCTCTGACCTGCTCTTGTAGCTTGCCTGTGTCAGTTGTCAGTCTCCACTTCTGGCATTACTGCACTACGTAGGAAGCAGGAGCTGGCCATTCAGCCCCTCAAATCTGCTATACCACTCCAGATCATTGGTTAATCATTCTTGAATCTAGTTCTATATTCCTGTAGTGTCTTCATATCCCGTAAAACTGGTTGTATTTACAAATCTGTCACTCTCAGTCCTGACCATAGTCAACGATTGACCTTTCACAGCCTTCTGGGATTGAGAATTCCAACAAATTGTCACCCTCTAGAGTGAAGAAAACCTTCCTGGTTTACATCCGAAATAACCTCCCCATTATTCTGGGAGTGTGTCCTATGGTTCTCGACTTATCAGCCAGGGGAAACGTCCCAACTGTATGTGCTCTGTCAAACCCTTAAACAAGCTTCAATAAGACATTGCAATAGTATTTAATTGAATGTGAAATATATTGAGACTTCCTGTGGTCATTAAAGGTGCTACGTGAATCCACGTCACTCTAATGTCCAAGCTTAGAAAATAAGCATTTGGGCTACAGGAGGCCCCACTGCCCCCCTGCTCATGCCCCCAAAGCACCATTTGAGGATCAAGATTAGAGTGGTGCTGGAAAAGCTCAGCAGGTCAGGCAGCATCCGAGGAGCAGGAAAATCGATGTTTCGGGCAAAGGCCCTTCATCATGCCTCATTCCTGATGAAGGGCTTTTGCCAGAAGTGTGGATTTTCCTGCTCCTCGGATGCTGCCTGACCTGCTGAGCTTTACCAGCGCCACTCTAATCTTGACTCTAATCTCCAACATCTGCAGTCCTCACTTCCACTCCATTCGAGGACCCCATTCCATTCCACACTGGAGCAAGGTGGGTTTGGAGAGGGGGGATGGGGGGTGAGGAGACCTTCACGCCCTTTCCAAGGTGAATGCCGGGGCAGGTTCACTGACATTGGGCACTGGCCTGACTTCCAGACAAGCAGGAGAGGCTGGTTCACACAGTGAAGCCAGGCGATGGAAGCCAGGACTTACCATGCATTGGGCTCAGCTGCACATCACCTTTTGCCAAATGTGTGCACTGAGTTGTGGAGCACTGATTTGTGCAGATTCAGACCCCAGCTACAGAGCTGGAAGGACACGGAATGATTAAATTCTAAAATATTCATTGAGATTTAGGTGCGATTGACAATATTTCAAAGCGCGGAAGTCTTTAACACATCTGCCACTACAAAGGACTCTACTAATGTCAAGTGAAGTCTTTGAGACTACAGTGTGTTGCTGCAGAGAGATCTGATTAAAACCACAGATGCTTGATTGTTTTTGCATTTCTGCTCAATATTCCCTGTTCAAGGAGCACAGAGAAATTGATGACTTCCTCCCATTGTTGGAAATGAAACGGGCATGTTTCTATTCAGCAATCACCTACTGTTAGAAGCTGTGGCTTTAATGGCCATGGGGCTGGGAGCTTGGCTGTTAGGTCTGGGAGCAGGTGCTGAGCTGATCATTCGCATTCCCAGGGCAGCACTATGGGAATACTAAGGTACCCATCTATCAGAATGGCATCAGACTAATGCCTAGCCTGCTCCTCCAGCTGGTAGCAGTAGACTCCCTGGCACAACTTTTAGGAAAGAGCTGGGGAGTTTTCCCCAATGTGCTAGCCAATACTTATCCATCAAACTTCATCCGCTCATCGTCACCATGCTGTCTGTGGGATCTTGCTGTGCATCACATTGCCTGCACTACAACAGGTGGATGTGCTTCCAAGGTGCTTCATTTCCTACTAAAGCATGTTGGGACTTCCTGGGGTTGTGGTAGAGCCATGCAAATGCCAGACTTCCTTCTTCCAAATGGTGTCCATGTGCCGGTTATGTGTAGGCAGTGCCACGGATGTTCCACCAGTTGGGTGCAGTAAAGGTGCAGCAATCAGGAGGAGTCCTGTGGAATTGGAGAGAAGTGGATATTTCATTTGGATGTCCCATCCTGCCAGCCTTCCTGCTTCGAATATAATCGCAGAAGAATCACAGAATCCCGACAGGCTGGTCAGCCAATCAAGCCCACACTGACTTTCCAAAGTGCATCTCACCCAGACCCACCCTCCTACCCTATCCATGTAACCCTGCAATTGGTCAGTGCACTAAGTATAGGAGTTGGGAGATCATGTTGGACTTTGGTTTGGCTATTTTTGGAATACTGCATTCAATTCTGATCTCTCTGCTATCGGAAGGATGTTGTGAAACCTGAAAGGGTTCAGAAAAAATATACAAGGATGTTGGAGGATTTGAGCAAAAAGGAGAGGTTGAATAGGCTAGAGCTGTTTTCCCTGGAATGTCAGAGGCTGAGGGGTGACCTTATAGAGTTTTATAAAATCATGAGGGACACGAATAGGTTGAATAGATAAGGTCTCTGCCCTGGGGTGAGGGAATCCAGAACAAGAGGGCATATGTTTAGGGTGAGAGGGGAAAGATTTAAAAGGGACCTAAGGGGCAACATTTTCATGCAGTGAGTGGTGTGTATATGGAATGAGTTGTCAGAGGAAGTGGTGGAGGTTGGTACAATTACAGCATTTAATAGGCATCTGGATAGGTATATGAATAAGAAGGGTTTACTGGCAAATGGGACTAGATTAATTTAGGATATCTGGTTGGTATGAACAACTTAGACCGAAGGATCTGTTTACATGCTGTACATCTCTATAACTCTGTGACTGTATCTGTTTCCACACTGTTCAGTATATGACTCCAAGTGGCTTTATACAACAATGGGTACATGGTTGCTAGCAGGCTGGCATTTCATTTCAGGTGACATGAAATTATTGAGTCCAATATTTCCCTGAACCTTAGCCTGGGGTTTTGTCGACTAGTCCACTATTACCAACATACCACAATCTTCCAAGTTTAAATTTCTGAATGTTTCCGAAGAGTTCAAGGTCTACATTTATTTTGTGCCTGTCGCTACTCCACAGATGTGTCAAAGCTTCATCACAGGCCGCTGTTCTCTCTTTTGAAGCATAGCCGTTGGGATGGTAACGCAGCACAGTTACACCTTGGCAGAATGCTTGGAAGGACCTGGAACATGCGAGGGCTGGCCAGTCTCCCTATTCCCAGCAGCGAGGACTTGGTGGCTCGGGGACGTTCCCTTCATCCGGAGTGCCAGACAAGCTGATGTGTGTTGATTACTCTTCTAGGCTCTTATGGAAATGAAATTCGTTGGACAAGCCCCAAAAACCCTGAGCTAGAAAACAAAAAAAAAACCAAAAGTCAGGTTTCCAGCTGTTGGCTTTACCTCTCCAGCTGGCAATGTCAGAAACAGTCCAGTCAGGGGGAGAGTCAGCTCGCAGAAGCAGCAGCTTTTCTGTTTGACATTTTTAGGGCACCATCACCGAGCAAAAATACTGCCTTGTGCTCATGTGGTTAATCCCATTGCCTCGATTTAAATCAGTTCACTTTCAAGATGATTGACTCTGTTTTGCACTGAGATCTCCACTTCCTGTCTTTGAGTCACCAGTTTAAATGTCAAGCTATCACTCATGAAATCTTACTGATATGGAGGAGATCAACAATTTTCCTCATCTCGGTGTGACGGTCTTGAGTTGCTTTTATTTCTAATTCATTCAAAAGATATTGACTGAGCTGGCCAAGTCACCATTTATTGCTAGAGTCAACCACATGACTGTAGGCCTGGAGTCACATGGCACTTTCCTTCCTTAAAGGATGTTAGTGAACCAGATTGGCTTTCCTGATAACCAGCCATGGTTTCATAGTTATTATTACCAGAGTCTTAATTCCAGATTTTTATTGAATCCAAATTCCATCAGAATTTGAACCTATAACGTTTCCTGAGTTCGACACGCAGCTAGATATCGAGCATTTCTTCCACCGCCTTCACCTCCGTGCCTACTTCTTCAACAAGGATTCTCGCCCACCCTCTGACCACCCCTTCTCCCGCCTCCAACACACCCCATCCACCTGGACACCCCGTGCTGGCCTCTTACCCGCCCTCAATCACTTCATATCCAACTGCCGCCGCGACATTGATCGCCTCAACCTGTCCACCCCTCTCACCCACTCCAACCTCTCACCCTCACAACATGCAGCCCTCCACTCCCTCCGCTCCAACCCCAACCTCACCATCAAACCGGCAGATAAGGGAGGCGCGGTTGTAGTTTGGCGCACCGACCTTTACACCGCTGAGGCTAAATGCCAGCTCGTGGACACTTCCTCCTACTGCCCCCTTGACCATGACCCCACCTCCCACCACCAAACCATCATCTCCCAGATCATCCATAACCTCATCACCTCAGGGGATCTCCCATCCACCGCCTCCAACCTCATAGTCCCACAACCCCGCACCGCCCGTTTCTACCTCCTGCCCAAAATCCACAAACCCGACTGCCATTATCTCAGACTGCTCCTGCCCCGCCGAACTCATCTCTGCATGCCTAGACACTGTCCTGTCCCCCTTAGTCCAATAACTCCTCACATACGCTCGGGACACCACCCACGCCCTCCACCTCCTCCATGATGTTTGCTTCTCCGGCCCCCAACGCTTTATCTTCACAATGGATATCCAATCCCTGTACACCTCCATCCCCTATCACGAAGGACTCAAAGCCCTCTGCTTCTTCCTGTCCCGCCGACCCAACCAGTATCCTTCCAATGACACCCTCCTTTGACTGACTGAACTGGTCCTCACTCTTAACAACTTCTTCCAATCCTCCCACTTCCTCCAAACCAAAGGAGTAGCCATGGGCACCCGCATGGGCCCCAGCTATGCTGCCTCTTCATAGGATATGTGGAACAGTCCATCTTCCGCAGCTACACTGGCATCACCCCCCACCTTTTCCTCCGCTACATCGATGATTGTATTGGCGCTGCCTCGTGCTCTCACGAGGAGGTTGAACAGTTCATCCACTTTACTAACACCTTCCACTCCGACCTCAAATTTACCTGGACCGTCTTGGACTCCTCCCTCCCCTTCCTAGACCTCTCCGTTTCTATCTCGGGTGACCGACTCAACACAGACATTTACTACAAACTTACCGACTCTCACAGCTACCTAGATTACACCTCCTCCCACCCTGCCCCCTGTAAAAACACCATCCCATATTCCCAATTCCTTCGCCTCCGCCGCCTCTGCTCCCAGGAGGACCAATTCCACTACCGAACAACTCAAATGGCCTCCTTCTTCAAAGACCGCAATTTCCCCCCAGACGTGGTCGACGATGCTCTCTACCGCATCTCCTCCACTTCTCGCACCTCCGCCCTTGAACCCCGCCCCTCCAATCGCTACCAGGACAGAACCCCACTGGTCCTCTCCTTCCACCCCACCAACCTCCGGATGCATCGTATCATCCTCCGTCTTTTCCATCACCTCCAGACAGACCCCACCACCAGGGATATATTTCCCTCCCACCCCTATCAGCATTCAGGAGAGACCACTCCCTCAGCGACTCCCTCATCAGGTCCACAACCCCCACCAACCCAACTCTCGGCACCTTCCCTTGCAATCACAAGAAGTGCAAATCTTGCACCCACACCTCCCCCCTCGGCCCCAATGGATCCTTCTATATCCATCACAAGTTTACCTGCACCTCCACTGCATCACTTACAGCATATTTACTGCATCTGCTGCACCCAATGTGGTCTCCTCTACATTGGGGAGACAGGCCGCCTACTTGCGGAACATTTCAGGGAACACCTCTGGGATACTCGCACCAACCAATCCAACCACCCCGTGGCTGAACACTTTAACTTGCTGAGGTGCTGGAATTATCCAGGGAGTAGTGAGGTAAGCTGGGTGGAAGTTGTCACCTTTGATGGGGGAATTAAAAACAGGAGGGCACAGCCTCAAATGTAGAGCCAGGCTGTTACTGGTGATGTCTGCACTTGTTTAACATTCTTCTGGAAATCAGATGAAAATTTCAAAATGGATTTTTATAGACTTTTGTGAAGTAAGGATATTGAATTTTATTATTTGTTTGTTTATCATTTTTATCATTTATCCATTCATTTGGACATCACTGGCTGGGCCAGTATTTAATGCCCATCTGTAATTACCCAGGAGAAGGTGGTAGTGAGCTGCCATCTTGAATGAGTACAGTCCTTAGGGTGTTGGGATATCTGCAGTACCACCAGAGTGGGAGTTCTATGATGTTGACTCAACTACAGTGACAGAAGGATAATGTAGTCTGTAGTCAGTTTTCTGTTAGGTCGTGCTGTAGATATGTGATAGGTCTTTTAAGGGGCATTCTCATAATATGACATTGAGTCATACAGTATGGAAACAGACTATTTGGTCAAACTCATCCACACCAACCAGGTTTCCCCAATGTAACTATTCCCCTTTGCCTATATTTCGCCCATATACCTTTTAACCTTTCTGGTTCATGTAGCTGTCAAAAGGTCTTTTAAATGTTGTAATTGTACCAGCCTCCATCACTTTCTTTGGCAACTCATTCCATGCACACACCACCCTCTGCATGAAAAGGGTTCCCCTCAGGTCACTTTTAAATCTTTCCCCTCTCACCTTAAACCTACGCCCTCTGGTTTTGAACTCCCCTACCCTGGGAGAAAGATCTTGGCTAATTCACCCTATCCACCCCCCTGTCAATTTTATAAACCTTGATAAGGTGGCCCCTCAGCCTCCGACACTCCAGGGATAAAAGTCCCAGCCAATTCAGCCTCCCCTTATAACTCAAGCCCTCCAGTCCTGGCGACTTTGTTATAAATTTTTTCTGCTCTCTTTCTAGTTTAACACTATCCTTCCTGTAGCAGTCTGAGCAAAACTGTCTGCAGTATTCCAAAAAGGGGCCTCACCAATGACCTGTATATAACCTCCATATCATGGCTTATAATCTAGTGGAATCAAGCTTCAGTTGGGGCTCTTGTGGTTCCCTGGTAGGGTTTTACCTCTGGTTTCTGAGGTCCAGGATCACATCCTACCAGCTGCTCAGCTGTGTTGTACCAGGTTGATTACAAAATATCTACAGAGCTCTCAGTCAGCATTGTGTTGATGCCTGTCCTCTTGCAGCATAACTTGCTGGGGGACGCTTACTGCACTCCATCTGAGTGGCCTATCCTGAACTCAGACATGCAGTACCTGCCGTTGTTGTATGTGGAGACCAGGAACTAGACCAAAGATCATTAAATTCTTCAGTCCCACATCTCATTCTGACGTTAGAGGAGTTAACATGCCCATCACATTGTGACAGTTAAAGATCATCAGTCTAACACACCATACGAACATTCCAGTCAGGATGGTGTGTGGCTCAGAGGGAACTCAGCTTGCCAAGCCTATGGCTTGGGGCAGAATGGAAATTGAAGTGCAGTATAGAATCCCTAAAGTGTGGAAGCAGGCCATTCAGCCAATTGAATCCACACAAACCATCCATGGAGCATCCCACCTGGATCCACCTCTTTACCCTATAACCCTAACTTTCCCCTGGCTAATCTACCAAGTGCGTACTTTGTAGAAAGTGAGAACTGTGGATGCTGGAGATCAGAGTTGCGAGTGCGGTGCTGGAAAAGCACAGCAAGTCAGGCAGCATCCGAGGAGCAGTAGAGTTCGACATTTCAAGCATAAGCCCTAATGAAGAGCTTATGCCCGAAACGTCCATTCTCCTCCCCCTCAGATGCTGCCCGACCTGCTGTGCTTTTCCAGTGCACACTATAGACAATTTCCCAAGGCCAATACATCTAACCTGCACTTTGGACCATCGGAGGAAACCAGAGGAAAGCCATTCAGACACAGGGAGATTGTGCAGATTCTACATAGCCAGTTTCCTGAGGTTGGAATCAAACCCAGATCCCTGGCACTGCAAGGGAGCAATGCTAACCACTGAGCCACCATGCCACCAGCAAGTCAGCCATGAATTATCAAAGTGACAGAACAGGTTGGATGGACTGAGTGGCCTTCTCTTTTTCATCTTCATCAATGCTGATGTCCACGTTGTGTGCATGGCCCGGGATCTTCACTTGCAGCTTGCCCTGAGTGTGCTGTTCATCACACTGCGCTCTGGGTAGAATCTGCTGATCCTATTCACATCAATCTCACTGGTTGCATTCCACACAGCATTCAATCATTGTTCATTTGAGAATCATCCAGTGTTATTAAAAAGACTGCAACCTATCACTGCAGCAACCTCCCAAGCTGTGCTGGAGCTTTTACAACTTTCCTTCTACAACCGTGACTAAAAATTCAAAATTGTTTGTGAATTTGATTACTGCTGTGAATAATTATTCCAGCAAAATGAATTACTTTCCTGACTGTCTCTCAGTGGGATATAAATTTGGAGGGGAACATGCGCCTTTGCTTATCTGCCCCCTCTATACATTCTTTAACCCTGTTAAAAATGTTACTTCATGGAGCCTTTCTCAAATGATATCTTTTGAATTTTGAGAGCACTTTTTTTCTGTTTTCAAAGAACAAAGCATCTCCATCAAGCACATTTCATTTTATGAGGCAAATAAGTTGGGAGCAGGAGGATGGCTATCTCCCTTGCAAACCATTCACCATCCTGATTTGGAAATATGTCACTTTTCCTTCATTGTTACTGAGGCAGCATGGTGGCTCAGTGATTAGCACTGCTACGTCGCAATACTAGGGAGCTGGGTTCAATTCCAGCCTTGGGCGACTGTCTGTGTGGAGTTTGCACATTCTTCCCGAGTGGGTGCTCCGGTTTCCTCCCACAGTCCAAAGATGTGCAAGTTAGGTGGATTGGCCATGATAAATTACCCTTGCTGTCCAGAGATGTGCTTCCTGGGTGGATTAGCCATGGGAAATTCAGGATTACAGAGATTGGGTGGGATGCTGTTTGGTGGGTCGGTGTGGACTCCATGGGCTGGATGGCCTGCTTCCACAGTGTAGGGATTCTGTGAAAATCCTGGAACTCCTTCCCAAAGGGCAACCTACAATACGTGGACTGTAGCAGTTCAGGAAGACAGCATAATGACCACCTTCTAACAAGGGCAGCTAGGGATGGGTAATAAATACTGGCCTAGCAGTAACATCCATGAATAAGGAAAAAGCTCAAATCCTTTGCCATTTCCCGAAGATCATTATCAATCTGATTATGGCCTTAACTGTGTGATTTCTAGCTACTTCTTTGAATCCATTGTCAATTATGAATCTGTCTATCTCAGCTTTACAAATATTCCATGACACCATCTTTACTGCTGCCAAAGATGAATTTCAAAGATGACCTTTCTTTCTGAAATTCCCTCTTAGCTTTGTTTCAAATGGGAGACCAGTTATTTATAAGTTGTGTCTTCTAGTTCTAGTCTCAATTAACCTTTTCATGTCCTTTGTTTCAAGTCACCTCAGGATCTTATATGGTTTATCAAGATCACCTGTCATCTTTCAGTAAGATCTCCCCTTTGGATACAGGCCCAACCCAATCCTCCAGAGCCATAAGTCATTGAATTGTACGGTACGGAAACTGACTCTTCAGTCCAACCCATCCGTGCTGACTAGATACTCTTATTTAATCTAGTCCCATTTACCAGCATTTGGCCCATACCCCTCTAAACCCTTCCTATTCATGTACCCATGCACATGTCTTTTAATTGTTGTAATTGTACCAGCCTCCACCACTTCCTCTGGCAGCTCATTGCATACACACATCACCCTCTGCATAAAAAAGTTGCCACTTAGGTTCCTTTTAAATCTTTCCCATCTCACCTTGAACCAGTGCCCTCTAGTTTTGGACTCCCCTGTCCTGGTGAAAAGACCTTGGCTATTCACCCTATCCATGCCCCTCATGATTTTATAATCCTCTGTCAAGTTCCCCCCATAGCCTCTGGCGCTCTAGCGAAAACAGGGAAAACAGTACAAGCCTCTTCAGCCTCTCCCTGTAGCTCAAGTCCTCCGACACTGGCAACCTCCTTGTAAATCTCTGATCCCTTTCACATCTTTCCTCAAGCAGGGAGACCAGCCAATCTCTCAGGTGAACCTTCTCTGTTTTGCCTCTGAGGCAGCTGTGTGCTTTGTGTGAAAGGGAAAGCAAAGCTGTCCTAGTATTCCAGAAAAAAACCAGAAGTTGTTCTGGAGCCCAGCTGGCAACACTGATGGGAAGGGAAACAAAGTTAAAATTTTGGACCCTGTGACCCTTCTTCAAAACATTTTTTTAAATTGTTCATTCGTGAGATGTGGGCCGGCATTTATCGCCTGTCTCTGATTGATTGCCCCATGAGAAGGTGTTGGTGAGCTGTCTATTTGAACCGCTGCAGTCCATGTGCATTTTGAGGAGGTCTTGACCATTTTTTCCCCAGTGACCTGTCACCTTTTGCATCAAACCCACCTCCTGTCTGGAATGCTCATTTGTTTTTTTTTCTCATCGTGTGATGCCTGCCTTTGCTTTGAGGTTCGGAACGAAATCAAAGATTGTTCCTGCGCAGTCATCAGAGGAGCAAAGAGAGGGGAGATAGAAAGAGTTGCTGTGAAGGGAGATTTGAACATTTTTCTCTTCCTGATTAGTGTTAGTGCCAGAAACAAGACATGTTGGGTCAGAGGGCATGGAGCGTGAGCACAGCAGTGTGGGCCAGTCCCACTCCGTGTCTGTAAACAATCTTCCCTTCTATTCCTAGGGGTCACCAGGAACAAGAAATCAATGTGCAATTTTATTCCTTTTAAAGAAAAGAACGACAGTGAGTGCAGGCAGGGGGTAGTCATTCTTTTAAA
Organism: Chiloscyllium punctatum; assembly: GCF_047496795.1. Classification (NCBI taxonomy): domain Eukaryota; kingdom Metazoa; phylum Chordata; class Chondrichthyes; order Orectolobiformes; family Hemiscylliidae; genus Chiloscyllium; species Chiloscyllium punctatum. The sequence continues at coordinate 127,031,814 of NC_092745.1, forward strand.
GAAATGGAAAAACAAATTATTATCAGAGTTTCAGAGTTGGACGGATTTCTGCAGCTTTTCCCGTTGATTGCATATGAGAGAATCAAAGGACTGCAGGAGGGTGTGTCCCCCGTACCTGCTGATTCACACCCAGATTGTCGTGACTGACAACCACTCCAGAGAGCAGGAGGTGACTGACAGTGCCCGAATGTAGGTGTGCAATAAGTTGAAGCCACAGTTGGCAATAGCATCACATGGGGATTTAATTGTCTTTGAGTGACTTTGATCATCCATCCTGTAGAATAGAACATAGAACATAGAACATAGAACAATACAGCACAGAACAGGCCCTTCGGCCCACGATGTTGTGCCGAACTTCTATCCTAGATTAAGCACCCATCCATGTACCTATCCAAATGCCGCTTAAAGGTCGCCAATGAATCTGACTCTACCACTCCCACGGGCAGCGCATTCCATGCCCCCACCACTCTCTGGGTAAAGAACCCACCCCTGACATCTCCCCTATACCTTCCACCCTTCACCTTAAATTTATGTCCCCTTGTAACACTCTGTTGTACCCGGGGAAAAAGTTTCTGACTGTCTACTCTATCTATTCCTCTGATCATCTTATAAACCTCTATCAAGTCACCCCTCATCCTTCGCCGTTCCAACGAGAAAAGGCCGAGAACTCTCAACCTATCCTCGTACGACCTACTCTCCATTCCAGGCAACATCCTGGTAAATCTTCTCTGCACCCTCTGCATGATACCAGAACTGAACAATCATTGCTTTCAGAAAAGATTAAGCAGGCCAATCCCTTTTCTCTAGAGGAGACAAGACTGAGGGACGATCCCACAGCCTTCACTAAGCCAGATGTGAAGAAGTCACTTTGGGATCGAGGGAGACCAGAATTTATGTCACAGTAATTTTTTTTTGATCATTCATTGGAAGTGCCAGAGGAAGTGATGGAGGCTGGTGCAACAACAACATTTAAAAGGCATCTGCATTGTTATATGAAAAGGAGGAGGGGTTTAGAGGGATATGGGTTGAGAGTGTGTTGCTGGAAAAGCAGGTCAGGCAGCATCCGGGGAGCAGGAAAATCGACATTTTGGGCCGGAGGTCTTCTCATCAGGAATCAAGAACCTGGGGGGGGGGGGGGGGGGGGGAGGGGGGGGGGCAGAGTGAGAGAGGGACTCACTGAGATCTTTGTAGAGAGAGGAGGAGAACTTCTTCAAGATAGGCATCCTTGGAAGAGGCTTCACAGTGAGGTTGAAATTAATTAGGCGAAAGTGAGGACTGCAGGTGCTGGAGATCAGAGTTGAGAGTGTGTTGCTGGAAAAGCACAATAGGTCAGGCAGCATCCAAGGAGCAGGAAGATCAACGTTTTGGGCCAGAACCCTTCAGCAGGAATCCGGCATGAAACATCGATTTTCCTGCTCCTCAGATGCTGCCTGACCTGCTGTGCTTTTCCAGCAACACCCTCTCAACACTGATCTCCAACATCTGCAGACCTCACTGTCTCTTAGAGGGATATGGGCCAAATGCTGGCAAATGGGACTAGATTAGGTTAGGATATCTGGTCGGCATGGACGAGTTAGACCAACAGGTCCGTTTCCGCGCTGGACATCTCTATGACTCTATGAGTGGGTGTCACTGGCTGGACACAGCATCCACATATAGGGAAAGGGTAAGGGGGCTGGGTGTTGGTGGGGTGTACTTCAGAGGGTCAGGACCTGGGTTTGAGATCTCATGTCAACACCAGTGGACCGTTGGGTGGGGGCGGGAGTGCTGTTGGAGAAAGTCCTTGGGATAGGTGCTTATGAGTGATATCTTCAACATAACAGACAAACTGAGGATCTTGTATTCTGGCAACTGGTTCAGAGGGTGGGAATGGCTGGGATGGGCAAGGCACCTGGCATAATGTATCCGCTATTTACTCCATGATAAACATGCCCATCGGAGGCATCTGGGACAGGGGGCTTGCGCTGGTGATATCATGTTACAACTTCCGCTCCTGCGAAAAAATAGTGAGTCATTTTCTCCCGTGCTCTGTTAAGAATGTGTCAGATAAATGGACCTTTCTGAATGAGCACCACATTTTTTTCTAGGAGGAACTATATGCAGATACTGGAATCTGTAATGAAAGCAAAAACTGCTGGAAATCACAGTGGGTTAGTTAGCAATCATGGAGAGAGAGCAAGCTAATAATTAGATTAGATTAAATTCCCCACAGTGCAGAAACAGGCCCTTCGGCCCAACCAGTCCATGCTGACCCTCTGAAGGATAACCCACCCAGACCCATTTCCCTTTGACTAATGCACCTAACACTATGGGCAATTTAGCATGGCCAATTCATCTGGACTGCACATCTTTGGATTGTGGAAGGAAACCCACAGAGAATGTGGGTAACCCAAGGCTGGAATCGAACCTGGGACCATGGTGCTGCGGGGTAGCAGTGTTAACCACTGAGCCACCGTGCCGCCCCAAGATTTGAACTTGGGTGGGGTAACACTGAAGGATTACTAACCCAGTGCCTTAAGTGTCCAGCTGCAACTAATGTTTCGAGTCTGATTGACTCTTCACTAGGGCTCTGATGAAGAGTTACCTAGACTAGAAACATTAGCTTGCTCTCTCTCCATGGATGCTGTCTGAGCCGCTGTGATCTCCAATGGTTTTTGTTTTGCTTTCAGTACAGTTTCTTGTAATGATGTCACAATTGACTCTGTCTTTCTGTCCAGGAATTCCTAGCGAAATGTTTCCAGTCACTGTCACCTTGTCTTGTTTCATCTTGCGGAGTGTTCCAGAAGGTTTAACATAACCTACTCCATGCCAATCACTCGGCTGAACCTCACAGTTTTACATCTTTCCCCGCTTCCAGTCTTCAATATTGTTCCGACGAGAAAGTGGAAGTGCTGAAAATGTTCGCACACCTCATTTGTTTTCCTAATTCCTGGAAACTTCGGGACAATCAAAGGGAAATGAACTAGGCCGCCAACCTGACTCACCGATGTGTGAGCTATTATTTTGTTTTTCCAACGCTCCCGAGGGTTTATTAAGTCCGCACAAGGGATGTAAATATAAATGATTGAAACTCCATCTGTGAGCAAAAAACTGGGGCAGACAACAATCAAGTAAATATACTTGGTGCAGGAAGGCCAGAGAACAATGGGAAAACCGGAGGCAAGTCGACATTCTGTTGGCTGGCTCCTGTCCTTTGCATTGTGTGTGGACTTTGGTGCACACATTAGGCAAGCCATACACAATGCATATGGGCTTTTAGATCAGGAATTGTAAAGGAATTGCATTCGCCTTTATTACTGAGTTGCACATCCCATCATCATCCTGGAGGCCAGTACATTTTCAGACATCTTTCTGCAGAGGCCGAGAACCACACGAAATAGTTAACTCGTCTCCCCGTGCCAATCTTTGGCAGTATATGTATTCACTGAGCTCGCTTCTTGCATTGATTTTTTTTTTGTAGCTGTTGTTTAACTCTACCGACCTCCCACCAGCCCCTTTCTCCAATTTTCAGAGCCCTGCTGATGGGTCTGATTTTCGTTTCCAGGCAAAGCTGTTTCTGTTTAGCTTTTTTTTCCCCCTTTCTTGAAGTAAGCCGAAGGATCTCGGGAACATGTCAAAGAGCTGTTAATGCAACATTGCTCACTGACACACTGAAATTTTATTCTTCTTGCTGTGTGTGGGCCTTTTAGCTGTGGTTTCGTCAGAAGCATATTCTATTGATCAGAGAAAGAGAGACACACATGATTCTATCGCTTCTAACAGCTATTGATGTGGCTATTTTTATTTGGCAGCACAGATCCTAGTCCCTACTCTCCCTCCCATGCAGATGTCTCTAACTCTCCCATAGCCATTCGCCAGCTTTCCATTTCGCCTTCGCAGTGAGTGCTGTTCAGCCACAGGTGGCTTCACAGTCCTGTCTTTTTCTTTCTTCCAATGGGGTGAGGAAGTACATTTGGGAGTCTGACCTAGTTGGTGGTACCAAAGGTTGGGATTGTGTGACATTTGGGACCCAAACCTGGAACCTTCTGCTCCATGAGGAAGAATTAATTGGCATTTATTCAGGGACCTTGGTGATTTGCATCCAGTGAGAAAGCAGGAAGACAGATTTGCATTTAAATGGTGCTTCTTGCAATTGTTCAGCATATTCTATTGATCAGAGACAGAAAGGCACGCACGATTGTCTAGTACGATTCTACATGTGGTGTATGTTTGAAGTGTTGTACTGTCGCAAACACAGCAACTCTTTTGTTCACAGCTAGCACCAACAAACTGCAACAGCATGATAATTACCAGATAGGCTGCTTTTTGATGGTGTAAGGATAAACATGGGCCAGAACACCAGAGAGGAGGAATTTCTTCAGAATGGCAATTTCACATTCCATCTGAGCATGCAGGTGAAGCTAACATCTCCAGGGTCTTATTTTCCTGTTAGACAGAGGATTTAACCTGAAGGTCATGATGCTTCAGGCAGGAGGCGAGACTTCCAAAGTCACCTCAGGAATTGAACCCGCGCTGTTGGCTTCACTAACCAACCATCCAGCTAACTGAGCTAACTCATTGAACCACTTCTGTGAGGAAAGAGGTCCTCCAAGTCTGCACTGACCTTCCAAATATCAGCTCACCTTGATCCAAACCCCCTCCTTTTTCCATAACCTCACGTTTCCCATGGCTAACCCACCTAGCACATCCCTATGGACAATTTGGCAAGGCCAATCCAACTAGCCGACACATCTTTGGACTGTGGGAGGAAACCTATGCAGACATGGGGAGAACGTGCAAACTCCACACGGAGAGTCGCCCAGGGGTGGGATTGGCGCTGTAAGGCAGCAGTGTTAACCACTGAGCCACCAGGCCACTCTGATGGGAGCTTGGTCTCTCCAGCCCCCCCAGCATAAGACCATAAGACATAGAAGCAGAAATTCAACCATTCAGCCCAACGAGTCTGCACTGTCATTCAATCATGGCTGATAAGTTTCTTAGCCCCGTTCTCCCCCGTTCTCCCATAATCCTTAAACCTTTGATACTCAAGACCCAGTCTATCTCCGTCATAAATATACTCAGTGAGCTGCCCTCCACAGCCTACTGTCACAGTGAATTCCATAGATTCACCGCTCTTTGGCTGAAGAGGTTTCTCTTTATCTGTGTTCTAAAAAGTATTCCCTCTATTCTGAATACAGCTCACCTTTTATACTGGAGTCGAGGGTCAGACAGGATTTTCACATTTGAACTAATAATGTGCATCCATCCCGGATGTCAGTCAGATAAATGTCAAGCATCATTGATTTTGGTTGAGGGATGAATTTGGATCGATCGGTTTTCGAATGTGAAGGGAGTGGGAATGTAGAGTTGAGACCGTGGTCAGATCAGCCACGATTGTTGGAATGGTGTGACAGGCTAGAGGGCCTGAATGGCCAACATCTGCACCAAATTCCTCCACCAGCATGGGCCAGGCCAGAGACTCCATCATGAAGGTATCCATCCATGTGTTTGCAGAAGTTGTTTCGGGTGAATGGGTCGGTCCATGGCAGTTTGTTGGGATTCTTGTCAATACCCCACTGCCCCAACTTCACATCATCAGCTGCTTTGCCAGCACGTTTTTCCCACTCAGAATTCCAACAGTGGGAATTGATTGAACATTTTTAATTGACACTAAAAGTAATTAGTGATGTGTTGATTTTTCACAGAGCTCGCTGGTACAAGCAGATTACAAGTAATCTGCAGAGGCTCGATCTGTGTACTCCGAGCCTGTTGGAATTCCATTATCTTGTCATCGCTTGGTCTTTTAGTCTGGCTGTTTCCTCCTGTCTCCCTTACGCCAAAAGTGTATCACCACCTTGCAGAGGTACAGTGCTGCAGTTGCTGTTGTGTCATTTAAGGACCTGATCCAAGCAAGTCGATAAAAGCCTGAAGGAAGAATATCGCAAAAAAAAATCAGTGCAAAAATTCAGGGATAGGGAGAAAGAGCGAAGGCTTTCTAGATTGCATTTTGACAACGCCAGCATAGCCTCAATGGGCCACATGTGTGCTACTCCCATGTGATGTGGTCAGGAGGGCTATTCAGTTGCAGATGTATCATGGGAAAAGAGATAGGCCATTCAGCCCCTCGGGCCTGTTCCACCATTCAATGAGATCATGGCTGATCTGTGACCATGTACACCCAACTCTGCACAGCTGCCTTTGGCTCATATCCCTTCACAACTTTGCTGAATTTATCTATCGCAACTTTAAAATTAACAACTGATCCAGAATTCTCTGCCATTTGTGGAAGAGCGTTCCAAGCCATTCTTACCCTTTGTATGTGGAGGTGCTTCCTAACATCTCTCCTGGGTGCTCTGGCCTTAATTCTCAGACTACATTTGTTAGTTCTAGAATCCTCAACCAGTGGAAATAGTTTAACTACTCTGACTTTACACAGCAATAGTAATGGGGAGGCAATGGCCTAGTGGTGTTAGCACTGGATTGTTAATCCAGGGATCCTGATAATGATCTGGCGACCTGGGTTCAGATCCTACCATGAATTCAGTTTCAGTCTAGAATTAAGAGTCTCATTATTGGAAAGCTCTATCTGGTTCATTCATGCAAATTAGGGAAGGAAACTGCTATCTTTACCTGCTCTGGTCTACATGTGACTCCAGTCCCACAACAATGTGATTGATTCTTAATTGTCCTCTGGGCAAGAGATTCTGGCCTACCCAGCAGCAACAAATGGATGAGTAATCTCAAAAGGCTTTGCTCAGATCACCCCTTAACTTTCTGAATTATTTATAGAACAGGCCTAATTTATATAATCAGAGCTCATCCAAGCCAAAGTCATATCCTATCTTTGCCCAGCTTTTAATGATGTGCGTACAGCTTGGTTGTTGGATAGGATTTTGGCAGAGATGGTGATCTTTGAATCTGGAGTTTTACAATCTGTGGGACACAGCTAATAACTCAACCTTCAGGGGAGTTCAGTGCTTCAGGTTAAAAGCTGTTTGGCTTTATCAAGGTACTGCCAAAGATGAGGCTCATTCAGTACAGTTCCGGCATGTAAGCCTGCAAGATGCTGTTGGCGCACTTAACTAACAAGTTATAACATTTACGTGGAAGTTTAATGTATCCTAAAATTCAATTTGACATTCAATTAACAAAATAATTGGTTGGTGGAGCCCTAAAGCCTTGTTTACATTGTGGCTGTAAATTATAAAACAAATTTGTAAATGTTTTTCCAAAAAGGAAGCAGGTAAATTACTCCCAGGCCTCTACAAGTGCCTGTTTGCAATTCTGTACTAAAGGAGTTGAGATGTTTGTGGTGGAGAGATCAAACAGAGTCTCCCCGAGATTATGATTACTGCTCCCTCCTGTCACCTGGGGCATGAGGAGGATCAATCAGAAGGAGGTTAATAGCTGGAAAAGTAATAGCAACATCGGAAAACTTAACCCCTTTGAGTGTGTTCTGGGATATTCCTTAATAGCTGAGATGTGACCTAACACTATATACATTCTTTTGCTCCAATATCCCCGAATGCCTTTCATGATAAGACTCTTATCAGTCTCATTTTCAAATTGTTTGAGCATCAGTTGCAGTTTATGGAAGAGAGTTCCTGGCTACTCCCACTCTCTGTGTGAAAGTGTGATTCCCAATTTCATTCCTGAAAGTTTTTGGCTCTAATATTTTGATGCTATCCCTTTATCCTAGACACAAGATCTATTGGAATTTTTTTTTTGCACCCTACTCCCTCTGTTTCCCATAACCATTCCAAGTTCCTGTAAAGAATTGTGTGGATTCGCTGAAAAAAAGACATATTTTATCAACACTTCTTGGCTTACTCTCCTCAGTTGGCAAGAAAAATGGAAAGAATGTGGATGTGGTAAATCAGAAACAAAAACAGAAATCGCTGGAAAAGCTCAGGAGGTCTGATAGCATCTGTGGAGAGAAATCAGAGTTAACGTTTTGGGTCGAGTGACCCTTCCTCAGAACTGTTCTAATTTGATTCAGAGAGGGAACAACATTTTGGGCTGCAGAAGCAAGTGCTCGTTGGCTCACAAGTGGTCTCTGATGAGGGGAGATATTGCCATGGGGAATACACAAGTTAGATAATGAGTGACAATTATCCAACGCCCCTCCCCCAAGTTCCTCCTCCCAACTTTTATCTTAGCCTGCTTGGCACACCCTCCTCATTCCTGAAGAAGGGCTTATGCCCGAAACGTCGATTCTCCTCTTCCTTTGATGCTGCCTGACCTGCTGCGCTTTTCCAGCAACACATTTTTAAGCAGTGACAATTAACTGCCAGGCATTCTTTAAGTTTGGTCCAGGCAGGTTGACTCTTAATTGGTCAAGGCATTCCCCGAGAAATAATCCACAGAGTGGCTGTCATCACTGAAATAGGCAATTAAATAGTATTAGTTTAATTTCTCCTTGTACATTAACCCTTGAAGTCTAGCTATCATTCTTGGAAATCTGTGCTCCTTCAAAGACCAATGTATCCTTCCTTAACATGTGCTGCCTTGACTTCTCACAGTCTTCCAGGTTAACAATCACACAACACCAGGTTATAGTCCAACAGGTTTATTTGGAAGCACGAGCTTTTGGAGCGCTGCTCCTTCATCAGGTGGTTGTGGAGTATCAGGTGATGAAGGAGCAGCGCTCAAAAAGCTAGTGCTTCCAAATAAACTTGTTGGGACTAAGGGCTTTTGCCCGAAACGTTGATGTCGCTGCTCGTTGGATGCTGCCTGAACTGCTGTGCTCTTCCAGCACCACTAATCCAGTATTTGGTTTTCAGCATCTGCAGTCATTGTTTTTACCTTGTTGGGACTATAACCTGGTGTTGTGTGATTTTTAACTTTGTACACCCCAGTCCAACACCAGCACCTCCACAGCACAGTATTCAAGAGTTTTGTATACCTGACATAGGAGTTCAATTCTTTTGTGTTTATTCCTCTTGACAGGAAGGCCAGAATTCCATTAACATTTCTGTTTACCTTTCCCTTCTGCATGTTGATGACACTTTAACAATTTGTGTTCACAGACCTGTAAGTCTGTTTGAAACTCCACTGTTTCTAGCTATTTATCACTGAGCAAGTATGCTGTCCTCTCCCTTTTTTTATCTAGAGGCTGAATGCTCTCATATTTGCCTACGTTGAAGCCATTTACCATAGTCTACAATAATTATCAACATCTCTTTGTGAGCTGAAACTTCCACGAGGTGAAACAGCATGAGGAGAAACAGCAAGGGGAGGCTTCTTACAATACCTTCTGCCTTTGTGTCACCCAATTTGGAAAGGTAGCTGTCTAACCCATTGTCTCGTCAGCGCCGTTATGTCTGTGAACGAGGATGGACAAGGAGAACAGAGAGGCCATTCCTTGCCAGTCTAGTTCTTCCACAAGTACCACACATGCAGTCACTTTGTGGTATTTGTGTGTTGTTCCTTCCAGTATCGGTGCTGGTTGCCAGATGATTGTAGCCACTGGTCATGGCAAATGCCAGCCTGCAGGAAGTGTGACCATTTTCACCTTTCATCAGCCAGTTGCCCCCAGGGACAATAAAGCACCTTCACTTCATGTTTACATGCATTCTCAAAGCAGAGGTTTGTGTGTGCCACTAGTTATGTTTTGGTATGCTGGTTTTGCTGTTAAACAGTGTCTTTAATGGAGATATCAAGGCTAGACAGTGTGGATACAGCTTTCCCTGCTTGGGAAGGTGGTCTAGAAGCAGGAGATACAGTCTCAGCATGTGAGGCAAGCCACTTAGAATGGAGATGAGAAAGGCTTTCTTCCTTCAGTGTCTTTGGACTGAGGGCTGTGGAAGCTCAGTCATTGTTCAAGATGTAGAAGTTTTTAGATACCAATAGACCAAGGGATATGAGGATAAAACAGGACAGTGCTGCTGAGCCAGATGATCAATTGTGATGTGGCAAGCCCAAGGGGTCGGAGCATCCTTTATTACCCAAAATGCAATTGAGTTAATCACATTGTTATGGGTCTGGAGTCATGTGTGGGTCAGACCAGGGAAGGATGGCAGATTTCCTTCCCTGAAACTGAATTTCTGTGTAGCACAGTGGCTCGGTGGTTAGCACTGTTGCCTCACAGTGCCTGGGACCCAGGTTCGATTCCCCCTTTGGGTGACTGTATGGAGTTTGTATGTTGGCCCAGTGTCTGTGTTGGGTTTCTCTCCGGTGCTATGGGTTCCTCCCCCAGTCCAAAGATGTGCCATGCCAAGTTGCCTACAGTGTCCAGGGATGTGCAGGTGAGGTGGGTTAACCAGAGTTCAAAACCTCATATGCAGACTTAGTCTCTTTCTGCACTCTGGGGATTCTGTGATTCTGACAGACAATAGTGGATCAGATGGGTTTTTTAAACAATAATTGACAATGGTCACTATTAAGCCATTTTTAAAAAAAATTCAGAGTTTTATTGAATCAGATTTTATCAGTTGCCAAGCTGGGATTTGAACACTTATGCCCAGAACATTCGCCTTAGGATCTGCATGACTAGTCCAGCAACATTGTCACTCCATCACTCCCCCTTCAGATACACCTTTCTCCTTTCTTCCTGAACATGTTCCAAGCACTTTACATGAGGGGAAACAGCATCAAATTAGCCTGATATTTGGAAGAACGGTCCATAGCTTTATCAAAGAAGCTGCCGACGCTCATCAAAGACTGAAACTTTCCAGTGTAGGAAATTGTGTGGTCATGTCCGTCTCTGTTGGATGCAGTGAATCAGCACGTCTGCCTGCTTTCAATCTGCTTTCAATTTCCCACCAATGCCGTCTCAGTGAAGTGAAGTGAGAACTAAAATTAGGTCGAATGTGAAATCCAAGCCTTTAGGAGGGGTTGAACCTGATCCCAGCCAAAACCACCGCCTGCTGAATTTGGGAGATCTTTCTGGAAACTGATTCAATATTTGTAATGCAATGAACCCAGATATATCTACTTCAATATCTCTCTAATATCTCTCAAATACACATTGTATCTCTCTAATATATTTCTAATATACACTGTATCTCTCTGACATCTTTCTAAAACACATAGTATCTTTCTAATATCTCTCTAATGCACACTGTATCGCTCTAATATCTTTCTAATACACACTATCTTGCTATTATCTCTCTAATACACCCTGTATCTCTTTAATATCTCTCTAATATTGTATCTCTGTACTATCTGTCTAATACACTCTGTATCTCTCGAATTTATCACTCATGTACTTTATATTTCTCTGATATCTCACCAGGATACTTATTATTTTTCTAATACACTCTGTATCTCTCTGACATTTCTCTAACACAATCTATTCCTCTACTATCTCTCTCGGACACTTTGTATTTCTCTAACACACTGTATCAAAGAACAAAACGAAGTGCAGCACAGGAACAGTCCCTTCGGCCCTCCAAGCCTGTGCTGATCAACATGCCCTAACTAAACTAAAAAATGAACCTCTGCCCTTATTCAGTCCATATCCCTCTGTTCCCTCCCTATTCTGTAACCATCCCGATGCCTCTTAAATGTCTCCAACCTGCCTGCTTCCACCACCTCTTCTGGCAATGCTTTACACTCTCTGTGTGAAAAACTTCCCTCGCACATCTCCCTTAAACTTTCCCCCTCTCATCTTGAACCTGTGGCCCCTTGTAATTGCAACTTCAACCCTGGGAAAAAGCCTCTGACTATCCGCTCTATCTATGCCTCATATTTGAGTAGACCTCTATCAGGTTTCCTCTCAGCCACCATCTTCCCAGTGAAAACAATCCTCGTCTTTTTAACCTTTCGTAATAGTCAATGCCCTTGAGACCAGGCAACATTCTGATGAGACTACTCTGCACTCTCTCTCCAAAGCTTCCACCTCCTTCTGGTACTGTGGTGACCAAAACTGCATACAAACCTCCAAATGAGGCCTGACAAGGATTTTATACAGCTCATATATCTCACCAATATCTCTCTCATACACACTTTATCTCTCCTAATGAGGTTTATTCCCGAGACCCAAGTAGTATTTTGGAGACCCACATTCAAATTCTGCCATGGCAGATGGTGGAATTTGAATCCAATAAAAACCTGGAATTAAGAATCTGATGATGACTATGAAACCAATGTCAGTTGTCATGAAAACCCATCTTATTTGCTCATGCCCTTTCAAGACATGGATTCAAATCCCTCCATTTAAATTTGAATTCAATAATAATCTGGAATTAAGAGTTGGATGATGTCCATGAATCCATTGTTGATGGCCAGGAAAACCCATCTGCTTCACTAATAACCTTTTGGGAAGGAAACTGCCATCCTTGCCTGGTCTAGCCTTTCATGTGACTCCAGATCCACAGCAATGTGGTTGACTCTTAACTATCCTCTGGGTAATTAGGGAGGGGTAATAAATGCTAGTCTAGTCAGTGACACCCACATCCTATGAAAGAATCCAAAAAACTTAAAGACCTCACCCCAACACAGCACCATTCTCAATCAAGGTTACAACAGTTGCATTGGCACATTTGGGGCTGCAGTGATCCAGTGGAATTATCTAGTGGCTGTCTCTCTTGTAGACTCTGTATTTCCCTTCATGGGGATTAATCTTGAGATCCAGGTAATGATCCGGGGACATGGGTTTGAATCTCTCCATGGCAGAATTTGAATTCAATAACAATTTGGAATTAAAAGTCTGATGATGACCATGAATCCATTGTCGATTGTCAGAAAAATCTCACTGATGTCAGAAAAAAAAGGTTCACTGATGCCCTTTAGGGAAGGAAACTGCCATCGTTACCTGGTCTGGCCCACATGTGACACCAGACCCGCAGCAATGTGGTTACCTCAGTGCCTGCTGGGATGAGCAATACATGCTGAGCTAACCAGTGATGCCCTCATCCCATGAACGAATAAGAAGAAGCTGTGATCAAGGCTGAAATTCAGCTAAATCTCGCTTGTGAGTTTCCTCATGATCTTCTCCGCTGTCACGTCCATCAGTAATGTCACTGGATTGGTAATCTGGAGGCCCCAACCTTAAGGTCTGATGATAGAGTTCAGACGGGGCAGCTGGAGTTGACCAATCTAGAAGTGCGAGCTAGTCTCAGTGTGGGTGACCAGGAATCCCTCCTGCTCTTACCATGATTGTGTGCTAAAAGGATTTGTAGAAACACAGAAAATAAGAGCTGGAAGAGGCCGTTCAGCCCTTTGAGCCTGCTCTGCCATTCATCACGGTCATGGCTGATTGTCCAACTCAGTAGCCTAATCCTGCTTTCTCCCCATAACCTTTGATCCCATTCTCCCCAAGTACTATATCTCGCCGCCTCTTGAATACAATCAATGTTTTGGCATCAACTCCTTCCTGTGGTAATGAATTCTACAGGCTCACCACAGGTGACAAAATGTCTTCTCATCTCCATCCTAAATAGTCCACCCTGAATCCTCAGACTGTGACCCTGGTTCTAGACACACCCACCATCAGTAACATCTACCCTGTATCTACCCTGTCTAGTCCTGTGAGATCCCCTCTCATTTACTTGAACTCCAGTGAAAACAATCCTAACCAAGTCAAACCCTCCTCATCCGTCAGTCTCACTATGCCTGTGAACAGCCTGGGAAACCTTCACTGCACTCCCTCGAGAGCAAGGGCATCCTTCCTCAGAAAAGGGAGACCAAATCCGCACACAATATTCTAGGTGTGGCCTACAATAACACATCCCTGCTCCTGTACTTGAAGCCTCTTGGAGGTTTCTCCTCAAACTGTTAGGCCACATTCACCTTCCCTGGCCTTGGAGTGGGACTCAAACCTGAAGCTTCTGGCACAGAGGCAGGGACACTACCGACTGCCCCACAAGCTCTGTGATGGTGATTTCACACAAATCACCTTCTCAAAGATCCAGTCCCAGGTGCAGGTGACTGAATAAGAGCATCCACTTGGCTCACAAGCTGAAGCCGACATGTGACATAATTTGACGATGATTGGTGCCAAACCAGCTCAGTTTGAGGCACAGTGTGTGAGGACAGGGCATGTTCACAGTGCTTTGTTCAGTGGACGCAACAGACCATAATCATGTAAGGGGTCTCATTGCAAATGAGTTCAGTCCTCAGTTCAAGTTGAAGTCCCTAGAAATTGAGGTCTGATTGTGTTTGACAGCGGTCTGCAGCACAGAAAAGGGCTCTTCAGCCCATTGAGTCTGCGCCAGTCAAAAAGATCTAACTATTCTAACCCGTTTTCTTGTGCTTAGCCCATTGCCTTGTATGCCTTAGCATCATAAGTGCACATCTAAATAATGTGAGGGTTTCTGTCTCTACCATTCTTTTAGGCCATTGGAATAACTCGATAGAGGACGGTATCCATTCACCAAGTCACCCTTTAGTTAAACATGCAGAGTCCTTGGCACTGATCCAACTCCCTCAGAGTCAGCTCTCAGGGTGAACAGAATGTCTGACACTCCTGTTTACATCTGTCAGCCAGGGCTCCTTAATTGAACCAGATTAACAGCCCCAAAATGGGAATTCATATTCTACGAGGTCCACTTGGCTGATCTTATTATACTCACGACAGCAACAGTGAGTTCCCGAGTCCCTCGTGAGTAGATAACATTTTTTCTCACATCTCTAAACCTCCTACCCCTTACCTTAAATCAATGTCCCTTGGTCATTGATCCCTGTGTCAAGGGGAAAAGTTTCTTTCCTGGTAAATACTTTGATGCTTCAATACCTCTGGTTGCAGTTGGAAAAAAGTGTCAAATGCATGTAAAACATCACAGTAAGACAGCAGGTAAAGAACCCTCACACAAAGGGACCATGTGCTGACATTGGAAGAGTTGAGTTTCAAAGGCTCAACTACCGAACAGAAAGTTGAATTTAAGCATGTTTAATAATCATCAGAATGAACAAGAGGCCTGTAATAAATGAGGAATTTGCTGTGATGTAGAGGCATTACTGAATGCTGGAGTTGGATATTTGGCTCTTTGAGCTTACTCTTACTATTTGTTAAAATCATGGCTAATTTCCTCCCTTAACATCACCTTCCTGCACTATCACCATATTCTTAAATGAAGGGAAATCACAGCTAGAGTAGACCACTTAACCCCATTGCACCTGCTCCACTGTTCACTAAGATAGTGGCTGGTCTGATTGTGACTGTGAATCCACTTTCCAGTCTCTCTCTCTCTCTCACTCTCTTTCGTTATCTATCTGTGTCCCCCCCTCTAGCCCTCTTCTCTTTCTCTCTCTCTCTCTCTCTCTCTCTCTCTCTCCCTCTCTGTCTCTATTTCCTCTATCTCAGCATTCAAAAATCTGTTTAACTCAACCTATTTGAGTACAAGAATTTCTTTCCTTCTCACTCCGAAAAGGCTGACCCCTTGTCCTGAGGCTGTGACTGCTGGCTCCAGTCACAGAGTCCGCACCCTCTCAATGAACCTTAACAATGTAATCTTCCAATTTGATCATCTTAATGCTGCCAAGTCCCTTCAGAAACTTGTACATTTTAAAGAGATTGACTCTATTCTAAACACTAGAGAAGAGAGACACACTTCACTCAAACTTGCGCTAGAGGCCAATCTCCTCATTGCAGGGACCAGCCTCGTTACCCTTCACTGTACATTCCACAGAGCACAGACATCCTTCCTTAAATATGGACACCAGAGTGATCTACAGTATTCCATCAAAGCCCTGCACAATCTATACCCCATCTATACTCCTTGCTGCGTCGGGAAGGCAGCCAACATCATCAAAGACCCCCTCCCGACCCCAATACAATCTCTTCCAACTACTTCCACCAGGCAGAAGGTACAAAAACTTAAACACACGGCCCCACAGATTCAAGTGCAGCTTCTTCCCTGCTGTTATTAGACTTCTGAAAGGACCTCTCAAATTCTAAATTTAATGTTGATCTCGCTCCTTATGCACTTTCTCTGAAGCCGTAGCATTGTTCTGCTCTGGTACCTGAATGCACTTTGTATGGTGCGACCTGCCCGTACTGCGCACAAGACAAAACCTTTCACTGTACCAAGGTTCATGTAATTAATAAATCAAATCGAATCAATCATAGACAAGAGAGGAGGAACGAGCTGATTCTGGTGTGAGACCTTTGCCTGACGGATCTGTATTGCAGGTTTCGGGATTACTTGTAGCTTGTCAGGGTGGCCGAGTGGTCTAAGGCGCCAGACTCAAGGAATGTCAGTCCTTGCCATGTGTTAAGGCTTGTGAATTCTGTGGGTGACACAGTGGTTAGTACTGCTGCCTCACAGCGCCAGAGACCCAGGTTCAATTCCCGCCTCAGGCATCTGTCTATGTGGAGTTTGTACATTCTCCCCGTGTCTGTGTGGGTTTGCTCCGGTTTCCTCCCACAGTCCAAAAGTGTGCAGGTCAGGTGAATTGGCCATGCTAAATTGCGCATATGTTTGGTGAAGGGGTAAATGTAGGGGAATGGGTCTGGGTAGGCTGCTCTTCGGAGGGTCAGTGTGGTCTTGTTGGGCCGTAGGGCCTGCTTCCACACTATAAGTAATCTAACCTACTTGCTACTACTTTCTTCCAGCCTCTGGTGGCTCAGTGGCTAGCACTGCTGCCTCACAACACCAGAGTCCCAGGTTCGATTCCAGCCTTGGGCAACTGTCTGTGTGGAGTTTGCACATTCTTCCTGTGTCTGCGTGGGTTTCCTCTGGGTGCTCCGGTTTCCTCCCACAGTCCAAAGATGTGGAGGTTAGGTGAATTGGCCATGCTAAATTGCTACATAGTGTTAGGTGCATTAGTCAGAGGGGAATGGGTCTGGGTGAGTTACTCTTCAGAGGGTCGGTGTGGACTGGTTGGGCCGAAGGGTCTGTTTCCACACTGTAGGGAATCTAATCTAAGTCTAAATCTTAAGCAAAAGTGAGTTATGTTCCTGTGAGCTCCAGAAGAGATTGAGGGAATAAAAAGCATTGAAACCTGTATCATGTGCTGTGTTCCAGGACTAACCTAAAACCATGTTCTGCTGGTCATTTCTGTGGAGAGCTTCCAATCCTGTTCTCAACACGCTCCTTCCCCCTGGTGCTCTGATGGCTTTCGTAATCGTCAATAGAGATGCTGTCTTTGTAATCACAACTCTTGTGTGTGCAAACTTATTGCAATAATCTTCAAAAAGTTATGCATGTTTAAAAGGCAGCCATGATTAAAGGAACCCCCTACGTCTCTCACAGCAAACTCCCACAAACCATAAGACTCTAAGTCACCACCCCTCCACAACCTCTCCCTCCCCTTGACCTCTAGTCTCTCGCCACTTTGACATCTAGAGAAGCAAGGAGAGGCATTGCTGCCTCAGGAAGTGATTTACTAAGTACCTTACAGAGTTAAATTGAAACAAAGAACTGCATACACTGGAGATCTGAAGCCAACAACATCAGAAGCTTTCATGAGTTCGTTCATGGAAAGGGCATATAAGAGGCAGCTGATTGGATTGTGACCAGTTTTTATAATGTGGCCAAAAATTTGTCTTCTCCCTTTGATCACACACGCCCAAGGCATTTGGGAATGGAGTGCGGCCCTGACTGATTTTCATTTTAGTGTTGGCATCGCTGGCAAGGCTAGCATTTGTTGCCCATTCGGAATTGCTCGTGTGAAGGGAATGGTGAACTACAGTCTGACACTAACCCCTGTAGACTGTCCTCACCACAAATCCCAAGAGCAAGAAATATCAGTGGATCCACCCTCGGGCTCCTAAGCCATACATACATTTGTCATCATGGTCACATTCTGCTTTTCATTCCATTTTCCAATCTATCTCCTGCATCTCGGCTTATCAAATGCTTTCTTTTTCCATGAAGACTTTTTAATGTATATGTATTTATTTACCCCTATCATTCATGATGAATTCTATGTGGTTGCTCAAGCCTTAACATTTTTGGATAATGAGTTGACCTTATTTCCAAAGATTACATTAACAGAACCTACGTCATATCATCCCCAATCTTAGTTCCATCTCTCTTTACCTCTTTCGATCATTCTCCCTCCCACTGTCTCCCACCCAAACCCCCACTTCTTCCTCTCCTATGATCCTGCCCCACTAGCTACCTGACGAAGGAGCAGCACTCCGAAAGCTTGCACTTGCAAACAAACCTGTTGGATTATAACTTGTTGTTGTGTGATTTTTAACTTTGTCCACCCCAGTCCAACACCGGCATCTCCACATCATCTCTGGAAGATGCTAGGTTTAAAAACTAGGCAGGAGCAACCCCTTTCCAAGGTCACCATCAAGTGACTATTCTTCATTTGTAAGTTTATACGACATTGCTTCCAATTTGCAGTTGGGTTCATGTATTTTGTTAGGAGGGTAGAACAGCATTGAGGTGCTGAATGGCCTACTCCAGGGATGGCTATGTCAGCAGACAGAAGCTGGGGCCCTTGATTGACTTGTTGCTCCACCACACTTCCCGTCTCTGGGAAATCAGGGATTTTGAGATGAACTGCAGCAACACTCCCACCATTGGCTCTGATGGGGCTAAGATCGCTGCGGCTGGGGTTCATTCAAAGTTGCTGCAAAATCTCACCAGAAAAGACTAAAACTGTTTGTGTTTTGCAGGCTTCAGCCGAGCTGCCTTGCCATTCGGGCTGGTGAGAAGGGAACTCTCCTGCGAGGGTTACGCCATCGACTTGCGCTGTCCAGGGAGTGACGTCATTGTGATCGAGAGTGCGAACTACGGCCGGACAGACAACAGGATCTGCGACGCTGACTTCTTCCAGATGGAGAATGTGCAATGCTACCTCCCAGATGCCTTCAAGATCATGACGCAGAGGTACAGTGGGGTCATTTAGCTTTATCATCAAACATTGTCAACCAACTGCCAAGGTTGAATGAGTAGGCCGTGTTCTGAGGTCATAAGGTCATTGGTTTGTAGAAACATAGAAAACAGGAGCAGGGGGAGGCCATTCAGCCCTCTAAGCCTGATGCGTAATTTAATACAGTCTTACCTGATCATCCAACTTATCTGCTTTCTCCCCATACCTTTTAGTCCTTTTAGCCCTAAAAACTATATCTACCTGCTTTTTGAAAAGAATTCAGTGTTTTAGTCTCAACTGCTTTCTGTGGTAGTGAATTGCACAGGCTCACCAATCTCTGGGTGAAGAAATTTCATAGAATCCCTACCCTGTAGAAACAGGCCATTCAGCCCAACACGTCCCACAATGACCCTCCGAAGAGCATCCCACCCAGACTCATCTCCCTACCCTGTCCCTGTAACCATACATTTCCCATGACTGATCCACCTAACCTTGACATCCCAGGACACTGTGGGCAATTTAGCATGGCTAATCCATCCTAACCTGCACATCTTTGGACTGTGGGAAGAAACCAGAGCACACTTGGAGGTAACTTGGGAAGAACTAGCAAACTCCACGCAGACAGCTGCCCAAGGCTGGAATTGAACCTGGGTCACTGGCGCTGTGAGGGAGCAGTGCTAACCACTGAGCTACATATTGCCCTCATCTCAGTCCTCAGTGGTCTCTCCTGTATCTTTACACTGTGGTCCCTGGTTCTGGACTTCCCATTCATTGGGTACATCCTTCCTGCACTTCCCTGGTCTAGTCCTGTTTGGAATTTTATTGGTTTCCTATGAGATCCTCCCTAATTCCTTCTGTCGAAGAAGACAGGAAGACCGGTCCTTTTTGATTTGTTTGTCCATTGTAGTCCCCTTCCTTGACATGGGGACTTTGAGATCAATTGTAGCAATACCCCTGCCCTCTGATCTGTCGGCTCCGAGGCATGGTCCAGAGGGATAGATGCAAAATCCTGGCCAGATACCTGGGGAGTGCTGCACTGTTGGAGGAGCTGCCTGTTGGTTGAAACAAATGGTTGTGACTCTGTGGAATTCCCTGCCCAGTTGAGGCTACCTCGCTGAATGTTTTTAAGGCAAAGTACATTTTTGAACAGTAAAGGAATTAAGGGTTATGGTGAGAGGGCAGGTAAGTGGAGCTGAGGCCATGAAAAATCAGCCATGATCTTATTGAATGGTGGAGCAGGCTCGAAGGGCCAGATGGCCTACCCCTACTCCTGTTTCTTATGTAGCATTTACCAACGCATTTCTTGTTAAATTTGATGGATGCTGCGACCCTAGTTGAAAGAAGAGTCAGGGCATTTCTCCTCGATATCTCGGTGAACATTTACCCCACAATCAAGTGTGGCTGAAGTAGATTTACGTGTCATTATCCCAGCCTTATTTATGGTGGTTGCTGGGTACAAAATGGCTGCCGCAATTCCCTGACCCTGAACAGTGACTACACTTGATTGATCATAAAACACGCTGAGGTGCCCTAAGGTCATGTGAGACGCTTTATATGTATTCAAAAGCGTCCTCGTGTTCAGGTCCAACAGGATTGTGAGTTTGATGAAGTAAATGAGCTATTGATTTTTCCTAAATGAAGTCAAGACAGTCTTCGGAAAGCATAAAAATAGGATGATCATCAACTGGAGCTTTTAATTGTTGAGAGTTTTTCTCTGCCTGGAGGTAAACAATGATTGTCCAGCATATCGAACATTAGAAAGTGACAAGTGTTTGGGTGATTTTACCTTCCCCCCCCCCACCGCCTTTTCATCTCTCGGGGTCTCTCTGTAATGGCTGTGACACTTTGCTGTGATACTGGAATAGTGTCCTCACACATGTCTCCTCAGTTCGTGGTGAGTGGTTGCAGTCATCTAGGCCTGCGATCACCTGGTGGGCCCAATTGGTTAGACCGTGCAGCAGGGGCCAGGGAGCAACAGCAGGAAACTGCCTTTATGTCGTACCCTGCATTTTGCGAAGAGCTGTGAGGTGCCTTAAAGGAAGCCAGTTCAAATATCATCCAACACCATATGACAAGAGTGAGCACTTGGTGAAAGGTGCAGGTTTTTGAGGAGCAGCTCAAGGGAGAAAAGTGGGGCTGCAGTGTTCCTGGGGAGAGAGCGTGGGGCTCAGACATCTGATGGGACTCCCAAAAATGGAGGGAAGGTGCAACAGGAACTAAAGCTCCCGCTGCCCATAAACTTCAACCCAAACACATGGAATTCAAGTCCAGTATAGGCCGTCAGGTGTCTTGGCATAGAGTGTGATGATGCTGCTACTTTGACAGTTACGCTGTCCTTGGCATTTTATTTCAGAGAGGTTGTAAAAAGAGTGATTCGGGAAGGTCCAGGTTCGAAGGGTTTTCAGGCAGTTTGATTATAGCTAATAGACACTACCTCAGGCAAAAGGCTTTCACCTTTTTTTTAAATAACACTTGTACAATGACAGGGGAGAGGCCAGTTCTCCTAAGCTCAGCCCCCCCTCTGGTTTGGTTTGAATTTCCCTTTTGTGCCAAAGGGGTGTCTATGGGGATTGTTGCAAGTATTTGGAGCAGCATCATTATGTTGGCATAATCTGTTGGGTTTTCGAATGGGTTAAAGTTATTCTGTATTCTGTTCTCTTTTGTTTGTGTTTCATTCAGTAATCTTGCAAATAAATTCATTTTTGTTTAAAACAAAGTAGTTTGGACCAGTGGCATCTCTCCCGAAATATCCGTGTTCCATCTGCTTCGAACAACTGGCAAAGTTAGTTTCTACTTTCTTGAAGTGTTTTGAGGGAGTCTGACCTGGTCCATAACAAGAGCAAGGAATGACCCAGAAAGATTCTAGGTCACTTCTGCCTCAATGAATGGCTCTATTGGCCAGCTGGCACAGTGGCGAAGGGATTGGTCAATTGGTCTCTTACTTGCATGGATGCATGGAGGTGTGCTGCAGAGCAACGTTTTAGCCACCTACCCTTTCAGCATTTTGACTTTCACTGGGGAGATCCCTGGTTGCTCTATTTTTCCCCCCTGTGAAGATGAATTTAACTATGACTCTTCATCTGATTCCCAGTTGTATCCCTCCCATTTTTAATCGCATTCCTCCCCTGCGGAGAGAGAGAAAAAAACCTTTCTGCTCATTAAGGGGGTAATTATGCAGGATTTATCGGCAGAAAAAGTGCACGTTAATGGACGCAGACAATTAACAGAAAACCGACTAATTCAATAAAACAAACATTAGGGTTAAATGCATTTGAGCCACTTGTGTAATCAAAACATAGTGTTGTTGCACTCCTGGGAAATTGAAAGCAATTTGATTAGAAAAATGTGACAGTTCTGAGTGATTTTCACTTCAGGCCTCTTAATTTGGATGGAAAGATTATTTTAAAAAAAAGGACTACCAAAACTCTTCCTGATTCAAATTTATACGCCACTCACTGATGCCAGCACAGCACTGGGTTTATAGAGTCCGCTGGAGTTTGGCCAGCACTCTCCTGCAATACATCAATGTCTGTCAAACAACAGAATCTGTTTCATCTTTTTAGGTTTTGGCACAAAGCACTTTTTATTGCAGTTAGACATTAAGGAATTAATTTGGGATACGTGTCTGAATGCAGCTTGGCGCCAGTCTTGGAGAATCCCACGGCTGACATGCTCAATCCCAGTTTTTCAAGTACAAAGCCACACGTGGTAGAGCTTGGCACTGCTTTAACTCTTCCCTCTCCTCACCCTTACCCCCTGAACACCCCTTCTCATCTCCGCCATCCTCAGGGTTTTGTCTTCACTCAGAGGGTGGTGTGAAACTGGAACTCAACGCCTGTAAGGGTGGGAGAGGCAGAAATCCTCAGAACATTGACAAAGTATTTGGATGTGCAATTGTGATACTAAAGCTTGCAAGGTGACGAGGCAAGTGGTTGGAAAATGGGATTAGAATAGGTAGGTGCACACGAATACCTCATCTTCTGCCTCAGGAGCTTACAACCATCCAACAGCATGGTGACACAGTGGTTAGCACTGCTGCCTCACAGCGCCAGAGACCAGGGTACAATTCCCTCCTCAGGTGACTGACTGTGAGGAGTTTGCACATTCTCCCCATGTCTGCATGGGTTTCCTCCGGGTGCTCCGGTTTCCTCCCACAGTCAAAAAATGTGCAGGTTAGAATTGGCCATGCTAAATTGCCCGTAGTGTTAGGTGAAGGAGTAAATGTAGGGGAATGGATCTGGGTGGGTGCGCGTCATTGTGGACTTGTTGGGCCGAAGGTAAGTAATATAATGAGCCTTAACATAGAATTCACCAGCTTCCAAATCGCTGCACCCCCCCCACATTTCATCCCAGACCAAGCTCTCTCTCTCCTCGCCACCCCCCCCTTAAGCTGTCCATCTTCCTTCCCACTGACGAGTCACAGCCACCTCCTACCTGCACCCAGCTATCGTCTTCCCCCTAAACCCACCCCCTTTCCCTGTTTATTTCACAGCCACCTCCCCCTCCCGTAGTCCTGATGAAAGGTTCCGACCTGAAACATTGACTCCCCTGCTCCTTCACCTGCTGTGCTTTATCCCACTCCGACTTTACCAACTCCCGCATCTGTAGTTCTCACAATCTGCAAGTTTGACTTGCACAGACCTGATGGGCCAAAGGGCCTTCTTCTGTGCTGTCAGTGTCCATGATGGTATGATTGCCTGTGGACCAGGCCAGAGGCAAATCCTGCCCCCGGTTTCTTTTCAACTTGCACTGGGACCACCTTTCATATGGCCGGAATGTTTGAGCATTGCTGTGGTCACTCCATGTGACGTGAAGACTAGTGATTAAATAGAACCTCTTCCCACAAATGGGACCACCCTTCTGGATCACTCGCCCCCTCCCCCCTCCACCCCCCATCTCTCGCCAGGCTATCCCACGAAGCCATCTGAACAGCTTCTTCGTCTATTATTGTTTGTGTTTGGGATTTGGTTCTCACTAGCACGTTAATATGTTTATTGTCCATTCCTGATTGTCCTGGATTACATGGCGCTGGGACTGCAAATGGTGCAGGGACACCAACAGTGCTGTTAGGGAGCGAATTCCAGGATTTGGATCCAGCGACTCTCTAGGAACGACAATATATTTCCAAGTCGGGATGGTGAGGGTCTTGGAGGGGAGCTTGCAGAGGGTGGGGTTCCCATTGTATCTGCTGCCCTTGTCCTTCTAGATGGAAGTGGTCGTGGGTTTGGAAGGTGCTGCCTGAGGGTCTTTGGTGAATCTCCACAGTGTATCTTGGAGATAGTAGTGTGTCAGTGGTGGGAGTGGATGGTAAAGGTGTTGCCTGTCAAGTGTGCTGTTTTATTCGGGATGGTTTTGAGCTTCTTGTGTGGAGTTGCACTCATCCAGGCATCTGGGGAGTAGTCCATCACATTGTTTTGCCATATAGATGGTGGACAGGCTTTAGGCTCAAATTAAATTTCCACCAACAACAAAAATAACCCTCGGGAAGTTGCTATGTGAGGAGCACTTGCGTCTTTACAAAACACTTGGCATTCTGGTTCCCAGGAACTCACTGAGATGATGGCATTGTGGTACCATCACTGGGTTAGTCATCCAGTGGTCCCAGCTGGTGCTGTGGGGACAGTGGGTTGAAATCTCACCATAGAAGGATAGTAGGGTTTGAATTCCGTGAATAGAACGAGGAACTGAAAGCTAATCGCAGTAACAATGGCTGTGATGCTATTGCTTCAAAAGCAAAATACTGCAGATGTTGGAAATCTGAAACAAGCAGAGAAGCTATTCAATTTGAGAATCAGGAATTTTAAAAATAAACTCAGCAGGCCTGGCAGCATCTGCAGAGAGAAAGCAGAGTTAATGTTTCCATTGACCCTTCTTCAGAATTCTCTGCAGCTTGGAAAGGTGTGCATGTTGAAGATAGGGGGATGAGGGGGGAGGAGTAAACAACAGAGAGATGGAACACAGAGAAGCCATTGTTGATTGTCATAAAGATGCATCTGCTTCAAATTCAGTTTCATTAATATCTAAAAGTGAAAGTTAGTCACATCAACAGTTTTTTAAAATGTATTCACTTTATGGGTTGTGGGTATTGCTGGCAGGGCCCAGTATTTATTACTCGTCCCTAGTTGCCCCTTGAGAAAGTGGGGGCGAGCTGACTTCTTGAACCGCTGCAGTCCATGTATGTAGACCGACAATGCCATCAGGGATGAGATTCCAGGATCCAGTTATCTGAATCGCCGATGTCCTTTAGGGAAAGAGACGGCCATCCTTACCTGGTCTGGCCTACATGGTGACTCTTAACTGCCCTCTGCAATGGCCCAGAGAGCCACTCAGTTCAAGGGCACTTAGGGAAGGGAACAAATATTGGTCTTATTGGTGACACCAAATTGAAAACAAACGTGTGCCAGGACTGTGTTACTATCCCATCTGGAAGTGGCGTTCACATCGTGTCACAGTCTTCGTACAAGATGCACATCTGGGAAACCACACGTGAGGAGCAGGCCCTTTCAAAATCAAAAAGAAAATTTCCTTCCCCATCTATCCCTGGGACACTGAGGTCAAAGTGGTCTGTGTTGAAAGAGCTACCCCAGCTTTTAATCAAAGTTGATCACTGCGGAGGGGCAGTGCAGTCATGAACATTTGTGTGTTTGCCCAAAGTCTGTCATTTCTACAGCAACAGATCTAGCAGGGGAAGCTTAATATATTTTTAATGCATGTGTTTCTGGTTAGTGGCTAGGCTTTTGAGGCCAGCACTAAGCTGAAACATATTCTGAGATTAAGATGAGACTAAAAGATTTAAAGAGAATAGTTATGAGAATATTTTGAGCAGTGGGGTTTTCAAATGTTGCTGCATTGGGACACCCTGCACTTGTGGGCACACCTCAGGAGGACTCCCTCTAAGTGCTACCACATTCATCAGAACTACTTCAAGGATCAACACTGTTTGTACTTGCATTTGATTTTATTATTGTCATGCGCTGAGATACAGTGAAAGGTATTGTTTTGTGTGCTATCCAGAGAAAGCATACCTTACATTAGTACATCAGGGTAATGGAACAGAATGCAGAATATAGTGTTACAGCTACAGAAAAGGTGCAGAGAGACATCAGCTTTAATATATGAGAGGTAAGTTCATAAGTCTGGTACCAGCAGGGAAGAAGCTGTTCTTGAATCTGTTAGTACATGTTTTTAAACTTCTGTATCTTCTGCCCGAGAGAAGACAGTATAACTGGGGTGGAGGGGTCTTTGATGATATTGGCTGCTTTTCTGAGGCAGTGGAAAGTCAATGGATGGAAGGCTGGTTTACGTGATGGACTGGGCTGCGTTCACAACTCTCTGTCATCTCTTGTGGTCTTGGTCAGAGCAGTTGTCATGCCAAGCTGTGATCTATCTATCAGATAGGATACTTTCTGTGGTGCATTCATAAAAATTAAGAGTCATTGTGGACATGTCAAATTTCCTCAAACCTCTGAAAGATGTATAAGCAGTGATGTGCTTTTTTGACTGTAGCATTGACGAGGATGGACCAGGACAGATTATTGGTGATAATTACTTTGAGGAACTTGAAGCTCTCGCCTACCTCCACCTCAGCACCATCAATACAGATGTGGGTATGTCCTCCACATCTCGTTTTGAATCTCTCCTCCAAGTATTGTCGAAGGGTAGCAGCTGTACCAAGTACACGATTCCCAGACTGAGGGACTGAAGCATTCTCAGCTTGACAATTTGCTCAGATTGAACGTAAGACAGCGACACCATCTTCCCCCTCAAGTGGATATAAAAGGTCCCACAGCCACTCTTTTTGAAGAGGAACAGGGAGATCTGCCGAATGTTTTGCCCTCTGCCACCATCATTGAAATCAGATTATCATGGTCACGCTCACATTGCTGTCCATGGGACCTTGCTGTGCGCAAATTGAACAGCATCCCAAGGCAGATGTTGTCATTTAAACTCTGTTCATAAAGCTAGTTGTTGACCATGGCGACAATCACATCTGGTTCTCATCGAGTCACTCTGTTCAGGGGCAATTAAGGATGGGCCATAAAGTGTTGGCCTTGCCAGTGATGTCTCTGTCCCATGGCAAAACGAAGAGAGCCAATACTGGCTGCTATATTCCCTACATTACAATACTGACCGTACTTCACAAAATCTCTCTTTTGTTGGGGAAAGGGGTAGAGGCAGGTGATGACCCAGTGGTATTATTCCTGGGCTGCTAATCCAGAGCCTCGAGAACTATATTAGAACCCAAGTTCACGGCAGATGGTGGAATTTGAAGTTAGTAACAAAGTTTTGGGATTAAGTATCTATTGGTGACCCGATAACCATTGTTGATTATCGGGAAAAATCTCCATCGAGTTCACTAATGTCCTTTAGGGAAGGAAATCTCCCATCCTTACCCAGTCTGGCCTACCTGTGACTCCAGACCCACAGCAATATGGTTGATTCTTAACTGCCCTCTGGACAATAAGGGAGAGGTAATAAATGCTGGGCCTAGCCAGAAATTCCCTCATCCTATGAATGAATTTTAGAAAAAGCGGATGTGAGGAACGTCAGATCGGCCATAATCCGAGTGGATGTCGGAAAAGGATTGAGGAGCCAAACAGCCTACCCCTGTTCCTGTGCTCTTGCTAACTGTCGGGTACATTGGGACATCCGACTGTAGTAAAAGGGTTTCATAAATGCAAGTGTTGCTCTCTGTGGGGTTGACACATTGCATGGAGTGAGCTGCGAATGCTGATGTGCTTTGTGATGCTGATGACCACACCTGTGGATCACCTCATCAGCCGAGTACCCGGATAATGGCTGATCTTCTGGAACCCTGCACTGATTGCAAAACCACTTGTCAGATCCCACACCCTGCGTCCCTCCACCGTTGTGATCAATTCAGATCAAAGATCACAGATTGGCTTTTTGAACTCGTGGTCAATACAGTTTTTAATTCACCCCTGGGATGTGGGTGCCACTGGCTGGCCCAGTATTTACTGCCCGTCCCTAGTTCCCTTGAGAAGGTGTTAGCGAACTGCCTTTTTGAACCGCTGCAGTTCATGTGCTGTGGGTTGACCCACAATGCCTTTAGGGAGGGAATTCCAGGATTTTGACCCAGTGACACTGAAGGAACGGCGATATATTTCCAAGCCAGGATGGTGAGCGGCTTGGAGGGGAACTTTCAGGGTGTGATGTTCCCCTTTATCTGCTGCCCTTGTCCCACTAGATGGAAGTGGGCGTGGGTTTGGAAGGTGCTGTCTAAGGAGCTTTGGTGAATTTCTGCAGGGCATCTTGTAAAAAGTGCATTTTACTACCACTGAGCATTGGTGGTGGAGGGAGTGGATGTTTGCAGATGCTTTGTCCTGGATGTTGTCAAGCTTCTTGAATGTTGTTGGAGCTGCCCCCATCCAGGGAAGTGGGGAGTATTCCATCACACTCCTGTCTTGTGTCTTGTGTGTGGTGGACTGGCTTCAGGGTGTCAGCAGACTAAAGAACTGAAGTGTACCCAGTGAAACCTTTTATGCCCTAACCTACAAAGCACATTCAGTAGTCAGCAGTGCCAACCAACAATAATTCCCTTTTCGAAAGTTCAGATATAAACAGTTATGGAGCCAATTATAGTCCTATCACAATGTTGAATCTGTGTCTCTGACCTCCTGCTGTATGACCTCTGTTACTTCATGCAAATATTAGTCGAATAATACATTTCTTTGAGCACAGTGCTTTATAAACCCTGCAGAGTGCCAAGCAAGAGGCAACATTACCCGGACTCCCTAATGCTCACGCTTATCATTCTTTATCCTTTCTGGAAGCAATAATCTATGAACAAAGAATATAAATAAAACTTTCTGTGTCTTCCACCCAAATCTCCTATGAGAGAGTGAGAGAGAGATTTGTGCAGTCTCTTTTATGGCTTCAGTTTGTTCAGTTTTTGAGTCAAGTTGCTCTGGTAGAATCTGCTTTTCCAGCAAATCATGTGATCAATTCATCAAATTAGTGCACGGATTATATTTCTTCCTACGACGACAGAGTAGAGGTAACCTGAAAGTGATGGTGAGGATTTTTTGAAGGTTCCTTCATTTATTGCCAATCCCTAATTTGCCCAGAGGGCAGTTAAGAGTCAACCACCTTGATGTACATCTGTTTTCTTATGAAGAAAACCCTTGCATTTATATGGTGCCGTTCGTAATCTCAGGGCATCCCAAATGTTTAGAGCTAAGAGTTGTGTTGCCAAAGGATTTTGTCTTGCACTCATTCGGGCAAGCACAAGAGTGCCAACTTTCAAGTAGTCACAACTACTTGTGTTACAGGAGAAGAATGTGGATTGCTTGCCATGGAAAAAACAACCACGGACCTTGAGAAGCCTGTAGTTTCCTGCTGTCTCCTCCACGGCAACCAATCGACGGACAAAGCATAAATAAATAAATAAATATAATCATTTGTGATTTGGCATGCTTGCATTTGTGGTGATGAATGTAAGGCAATTAAGTTAAAGCAACGTGTGTCTCTTTTCAGAAAGATTCAAGTTCTTTTCCACCAAACATTTGTTTTAAAGTCAGTGAAGCATTCCTGAATTGTAGTTACTCTTGTAACATAAGGTTCCACGTATGGAGTCAGCTATTACGAGGGGGCATAGCTTTAAATTAAGGGGTGGTAGGTATAGGACAGATGTTAGGGGTAGATTCATTACTCAGCGAGTCGTGAGTTCATGGAATGCCCTGCCATTAGCAGTGGTGAACTCTCCCTCTTTATGGGCATTTAAACGGGCAATGGATAGGCATATGGAGGATAGTGGGCTAGTGTAGGTGGGCTTGGATCGGCGCAGCATCGAGGGCCAAAGGGCCTGTACTGCGCTGTATTTTTCTATGTTCTATCTTCTAACAATGTGATGAGTGACAAGGTAATATGTTTTGCAATGTTGCTTGAGGAACAAATCTTGGCTCCAACTGGAACTCCTCTACTGAGTGGCCTCATGATTCTTTACATCCTCCTTAGAAGTGCACGGGTCTTGGTTAAATGTTTTAGCTGAAAGTGGAGATTGCCAACAGTGTGCCATAGCCTCAATACTGCATTGGTGTAGAGGCACTGTAAGGACAGACTGGAAAAACTGTGACATTTTCCCTTGGAGTGTAGCAGGTTAAGGGGTGATCTTATGGAGGTTTATAAGATCATGGGAAGGTATAGATAAGGAAAAGTGAAGGCATGGATAAGGTAAATAACAAAGTCTTTTCCCTAGAGTAGGGGCATCCAAACCTAGAGTGTGTAGGTTTAAGGTGAGAGGGGAAACATTTAGAAGGGATCTGGGTGGTAGCGTTTTCAGACAGAACGTGGTGCGTGTATGTAATGAGCTGCCAGATGAAGAGATAGAGTATAGTCACAATATTTAAAAAGCATCTGGATGCGTAGATGAATAGGAAAGGATTAGAGGGATATGGGCCAAATGCAGAGGCGAATGGGACCAGTTAAGTTTTGGAAAGTTAGGCAGCATGGATGAGAAGTCTGTCTTTGGGCTGTATGACTCGCTGAGTCGTTGGCCTTTGGAATCAGTGACAAACAGATTGATGGCTGACAAATGAAATTTGCAGCAATTTGTGAACACCAAAGGCAGGCTGAGATGAGGCTGATTCCTGGACGCTGCTTCCACATTGGTAGCGACCGCCTTTGAACAATGCTGGCCGACCACATTATTGCGAAAACCTTCAATATTGCAGACACCAGGGCACTGTGTTCAGGATGCTAGGCTTGGAGTGGAACACCATGGGGCTGTCGTGGAGACAGCAGGAGGTTGTGCCACTGTTGATGCTTCGTCTTGTTGCAAAACAAAAGTGTTGATGCCAGTTGGGTCTCTTGCGCAGCAGGGCATCCAGAGGCTGCATGAACAGCCAGCTGCATAGGCACATCTGGGAAGGGATGGGCTGGGATGTTAAACTGTTAGGTTATACAAATCACCAACAACAGTGTAACTGACATAAAAACATGAGCAAGGTATGAATGTTCGGGATACTGTGTGATCTTTTCCAGCAGGTAGACTTTACCAAACACGGAATTCAGCAAAAGTAGACTTATGACAAGTATTCTGTCAATATAGTATTGCATGCTCACTTACTGATCATCAGATAGTTATACTTTATTCCCAGGCTTTATCTTTGCTGTCAGCTCCAGGATTTTTATGACTAAATGAAGGTTCAGTGAATGTAATTAGTTGGTGCGTGCTTCTCTTGTCAAGGGATGAAAATCAAACTGAAAATGAATTCTCTGAAGCAATTTCACCAATTAATGTCATTGTGAAGAAGTTGCGCGGGCTAAGTGTTTTGATGATAAAACTTGAGTCACCCTTAACTGGGAGAATCACGGTCAGTGAGGATCTGATAGGTTGGAAGGTATGATGTTCAGACAGTGTTACAATTGACCCGTTGGGATTGGGCGTGCTGGCTGATAACTTTTCAATATGTAAAATCCATACATGAAATCCCTCTACCACCTCTCAAGCCACTTTATTTGAAATGGGTTTAGCTCCTCCATTTAAATAATGGAGCAGGAAATCTCATATTCTCCTTGAACCTCAAGTTCACAAGGCTCCTCTGATGGGAAGTCAATTCCTCCATCTACTAGTTCACCTCAAGTCACCGTCACTTCACCCTGTTTGGTTCAACTCTTACATTCTGTATATGATTGATGTTGTAATCTTTCTCACACCCATGTCACAATTCAGAAATACTTAATTGGTTATTCAGTTTTTTTTGGGACCTCCTGAGGTTGTAAAAGATGCTATAAGTACAAGTTCTTTCTTTCCAACCTATTTTATTTGATCTTTCTCATTTGTTTTTATTCTCTTTCTCTCTCACTCACTCTCTTTTGCATTCTGTTTTTCACTCTCTCGCTTTTACATACATGCTCGCACTGACTCATACACCATCTCTCAGACACTCAATCTCTAGCATCACTTACTCCTTTACTCACACTCTCCCTCTCTCACTTGCACTCTCTCTGTCACTCGCACAGTTTCATTTACGCTTTCTTACACAAACACACTCAGCCTCTCTCTCACACTTTCTTTCACAAACACACTCACTGTCTCACTCTCTGACACTCTGTCACTTTCCGCCAGTGATTCTCTCCATCATCTTTCTTTCCCCATTTGCTTTCTCATTCTGTCATGTTTCCTTCCTTCCTTCTTTCTGTCTTCCCTTATTTCCTTCTATGTTTGTTTGTTTCTTTGCTTCTCTCTTTCCTTCTTTCTTTCTTTTGTTCTCATCATTCCAACCTTGTGGGCTCTAACCTTGGACATTCACCATAATGCATGTGTTCCAAGGTAGTGTGCCAGTAGCCAACCATGAGCAATGGCCAACTCCTCCTCCTCCTGAGTCCATTGTTGCCAGGCTAATGCTTCCGAAAGTCTTTTGGCAGTGTTTGCCTGTGGATTAACCAGGAGAGGTCAATTCAATCAGAGATCTCGGAATCGTGGACTGTCCCTGTCGGATCCAGTCAGTGGCTCGTCATTAACGGAACTGTGTCACATCTGGTGCTGCTGTCCATCTTACAAGCTTCCTAGGGCACAGGGTTGGCATCTCGCCATGATCCACCTGATCATGGGTCTCAGTGCGGTAAGGTTCTGCTGGAAAGACTGAAGGAGTACAGGCATTGCGACACTCAGGCTGTGAGGAGAGATCTCCAAAGTACACGCCAGTCCAGTATCTCTGTGATGTACTTGTTGACACTTTCCTAAAGACATCTGTTGGCATGTCATCCACTCTCTGCAGTGTGTGTGGCTTGGCTCAAAATTGCCTGTCAGTCAGCAAAACATGAAAGATAGTCACAACAATAGAAATATGAAATTAAGTAAAACACAGAGAATTCTGGGTGACTCGGCAAGCTGTTGGCACCCTGTGTGGAGAGAGAGGCTAAGTTAATAAAGAAACACAGAACTGGTTCTCATGAAAGGTCAACTCGGAGAAAGTGAGGACTGCAGACGCTGGAGATCAGAGCTGAAAATGTGTTGCTGGAAAAGCGCAACAGGTCAGGCAGCATCCAAGGAGCAGGAGAATCGACGTTTCGGGCATAAGCCTGAAGAAGGGCTTATGCCCGAAACGTCAATTGTCCTGCTCCTTGGATGCTGCCTGACCTGCTGCACTTTTCCAGCAACACATTTTTCAGCTCATGAAAGGTCACAGACCTGAAACCATAGCTCTTTCTCTCTCTGTCCTCCAATCTAGAAGTAAAAGCTGGTAGAATACCAACAACATAATCATGGTCGATTAGTATCAAAGACTCTGATGTTCCTTAGAGAAAGAAATCTGTTCTTTCCCAACTTGGCCTACATGTGACTCCAAACCTTTCGGTAGACTATCAATCCAGACACCCAGGTCATATTCTGGGGACCTGGGGTTGAATCCCACCATGGCAGATGGTGGAATTTGAATTCAATAAAAAAGATTCTAACGATGACCAGGAAACTGTTGCCGATTGTCAGGAAAAATCCATCTGGTTCACTGCCATCCTTACCTGGTCTGGCCTACATATGACTCCAGACCCACCACAATGTGGTTGACTTTAACTGCCCTCTGGGCAATTAGGGAGGGGCAATAAATGCTGGCCTAGACAGTGACACCCACATCACAGAACAGATGTGGGGACAAAAGGAATATGTCATAATCTACTTACAGCAAACTTTTTCTTAACCAGCACAATTGATTTACCACTAAAAATTATATATCTCAAATACCATAATCTGAGTATTCCTGCAGTATATAACGTAAAATAGTGATATGTATACACTACGCACTACATATCTAATACTGTGTTTTTCCACTGGGATTTTAGGAGGTGTGTTGATGTTTCGACTTGGAGTTTTTGAGGGATGTTGATGTCTCAAAGCTTCTCTTGGTCATGGTATGTTGTGGTTACGTAGATTATGTAGATTATAGTTTTATTTATAATTAGAATTAGTTTTATCACCACATGTACTCAAATGGGTGCAGAGTAAAGTTTATAAGTCGCCACTTACAACACCAGCTAAGGGACAAAAGTACTTCGGTACAGCTCCTTCAGTGACAAGATCTTAGAAAAATAGAGAATTTAAAAAGCCCAGCATTGCAGAAACAGAAGTTCAGAACAAAGGAGTCTTACAACCCAGACCACACTGACACCTAGCCTCCAGACTGCACTGGCCTTCACCTCACGATTCATAGGACTGGGAGATCGTTCTGAAACTGCCTCATTACAAAATGATACATACAGAAAATGGCTATTCAGCCCAGCTTTACCATTCCTGCTGTTTTAAAGAGGCTAGACCATCAGTTGCGCTACCCTGCTTCCTCCTCGCGGTCATAGAGACAGAGATGTACAACAAGGAATCAGACCCTTCAGTCCAACTTGTCCATGCCAACCAGATATTCTAAATTAATCTAGACCCATTTGCCAGTATTTGGTCCACATCCTTCTAAACACTTCCTATTCATGTACCCACCCAGATGCCTTTTAAATGTTGTAATTATACCAGCCTCCACCATTTCCTCTGGCAGCTCATTTCATACATGCCACCCTGTGTGTGAAGGAAGTTATCCCTTAGGTCCCTTTCCCGTCTCATCTTAAACCTATACCCTCTAGTTTTGGACTCTCCCACCCTGGAAAAGACTTTGGCTCTTCACCATTTCCATGCCCCTCATGATTTTATAAACCTCTATAAGGTCACTCCTCAGCGTCCGACGCTCCAAGGAGAACAGCCCCAGTATATTCAGTCTCTGTCTGCAGCCCAAACCTTCCAATCCTGGCAACATCCTTGTAAAGCTTTTCTGCACCCTTTCAAGTCTAACAACATCATTCCTTTTGTAGGGAGACCAGAACTGAACACTGTGTTCCAAAACTGGCCTAACCAATGTCCTGTACAGCCATAGCATGACCTTTCAACTCCTATACTCAATGCAATAACCAATAAAGGCAGGCATACCAAATGCCTTCACTATCTTACAAGCTTTCTTTTAAAGTATTCATCTAATTTCCTCTGCATAAGTTATTATCAAACCTGTTTCTACTGTCCTATCAGACAATGCATTCCAAAACAACATAGCACACTACATAAAAACACTTCGCCTTATCTCCATCTGGTTCCCAACTTTAAACCTGTGTCTTTTGTTCACCTCTGTCAGCAGAAATACTTCCTCCCTATCTGCGAAATTGATCAAATTTTTGTTTTGGAAACTCGCTGTTGAATGGTACGTGGCTGCATACAGTTTTCGGACGAGTTTATTATGACTTGTTAACTTTCAGCTTGAATCTGCTGTCCTCTTCTCAGATCTGTGGCTCACCAATCAGTATCTTGCTCACAAATTCCATCGGCCAAAAAAGAGAGTGTTCCCTGCCCTGCATGATGTATATATTCAAACACATGCTGTGCAGCTGGAGGCATGCCTGGGTTCCCCTCCCTTCATCAAGGCCACTTCTTTGCAAATGCCAGTTGCCAAGATTAGCTAACCCAGTGCAGACTTATGTCTGGCTTACAAATGTGGCAAAAGATTCAGCAATGAGCTCCCTTTGAGGCTGCAGGATTAAATGAAAAGATAACGACTACAAACAGAATTCACTGCTCCAGTAAAACCTACAATTTCTTAAAAGTGTTTGCCAAAAACAATCCTAATTGAAGTCCTGATTTAGCTTCCCTAACATATAAATAATTCCTTCCCTAAGGGCATTGTGGGTCAACCCACAGCACATTGACTGCAGCGGCTCAAGAAGACAGCTCACCCGCACCTTCTCAAGGGGCAATTAGGAACGGGCAACAAATGCTGGCCCAACCAGAACGCCCACATCCCACTAACGAATAGCAAAAAGATTGCATCGGTGCAGATAGGCCATTCGGTCCATTATGTGTGTACCAGCTCCCCAAAAAAGAGCAATTCAGCTGGTGCCAATCTTCCACCTTCTTGATGTAACCCCACACAATTTTTCCATTCTAGAAAGCTGTTCAGCATGAAAGCCTCGAATGAACTTGCTTCCACCACACTCTCAAAGACTGCTGTCCAGATTTGAACTGTTGGACATGGGCATAAAAGAGGTTTAGTATTTGGTGGAGTGCAACAAGTATTGGGATGTTCAGAGTGTAAAAGCAACCTGTGAGGGACCAGGGTTTTGTATCCAAATAACAGGCGCTGTAGCAATGCAGATCATATTAATGCAGTCCCTAAATAGTCACGGCAGTGCAGTAAACCTCATGTTATGTTGGCCAGAGAAACGGATTTTACAATGGAAACTGGACCAGTTCAGTCTTGAGGGAAGCCATACACAATACTAAACACCCTCTGCATGATAACCTTCACTCCTGCTTCATTTACCTACCACTGTAAATTGGTGCTCATTCATTCTCAATGATTTCATGGGTGGAACTATTTTCTCCCTCTCCACTCTGTCCAGACACTTTGTGATTTTGAACACCTCTTTCAGGTCTCATCTCAGCCTCTTTTCTCTGAGGGAAACAGTCCCATATCCTCCAAGCTGTCTTCAAAATTGAAGTTCCTCCTCCCTGGAACCATTCTCTAATACTTCCACATCAAAGTAGGCTAATTAGTAAAGTTAGGTCACATGGTGTTCGGGTTGAGCTTACCAATTGGATACATGATTGGCTTAATGGCAGGAGACAGAGACTAATGGTGGAGGGTTGATTTTCTGACTGGAGGCCTGTGACCAAAGTTGCTCCACATGGATTGATTCTGTTTGTCATTTATGTAAATGATTTGGATGAGGATATACATGGTCAATAAATTTGCAGACGAAAATTGGTGGTATAGTGGACAAAAAGAAGGTTTTCTAAGATTACAAAGGGATCTTGATCAAATGGGTCACTGGGCTGAACAATGGCAGATGGGGTTCAATCTAGATAAATGCGAGGTATTGCGTTTAGGTACAACAAACAAAGGGTAGGGCTAATACAATAAATGGCAGGCAAAAGTGAGGAATCCAGATGCTGGAGATCAGAGTTGAGAGTGTGGTGCTGGAAAAGCACAGCGGGTCAGGCAGCATCGGAGGAGCAGGAAGATCGACATTTCGGGCAAAAGTCTTTCATCATCCCAACATCCGAGGAAAAAGGCTCTCACTGTCTACCCTATCTAACCCTCTGATCATCTTATATGTTTCAAACAAGTCACCCCTCAACCTTTTCTCTAACAAAAACAGCCTCAAGTGTCTCGGCTTTTCCTCATAAGACGTTACCTCCATACCAAGCAATATTTTTGGCGAGGATCTTTGGCAAGGTTGCAGAGGAAGTTCACCAGGATGTTGCCTCATATGGAGGGTGCTAGCTATGAAGAGAGGTTGAGTAGATTTGGATTATTTTCATTGGAAAGACAGAGGTTGAGGGGGGACCTGATTGAGGTCTACACAATCATGAGAGGTATAGACAGGGTTGAACAGCAAGAAGCTTTTTCCCAGAGTTGGAGAATTAATGACCAGGGTTCATGGGTTCAAATTGAGAGGAGGGAGATTTAGCAGAGATACGCGTGGAAAGTTCTTGGTACGTGTTGTTATCTGACGTGGCAGAGGCAGGCATGATAGTACCATTTAAGATGCATCTAGATAGATACATGAATGGGCAGGGAGCAGAGGGATACAGACTCTTAGAAAGTAGGCGACAGGTTGAGATTGAGGATCTGGATTGGTGCAGACTTGGAGGGCTGAAGGACCTGTTCCTGTGCTGTACTTTTCTTTGTTCTTTGACATCACATATTGACACTATTTATTGCCCATCCCTAATTGCTGAGAGGACAGTTAGGAGTCAGCCACATTGCTGTGGGTCTGGAGTCACGTTTCCAATGTCTCAAACCCATTTCCAAGACAGAAGAAACCAGTCAAACCAACAAATGATACATATCAGCGTAACACCTCTTCAAACTGGAGCTCCAGTCTGACCAGTATGTTAGTTTCCGAGGATTACTGGTTTTTAAAAAATGGTTTTTCTCTCTAGTTTGCAAATTGAGAGATTGTAAGGATTGCTGGGCGTGAAGGGAATGGCTTTTAAGGAACATTTACATGAAAACTATCGGGTTATAGAGAAGCTGCTTCGTTGTATCTTCGATGCCTTCAAGTTATTGAATCCAGTATCAGAAGTGAAGCATAGTTGGCCCACTGTACCCTGGAGTCAAAACTGGCCCTTTACACCTCATTTCCACATTCCATCTGGTGGAATGTGAATAATTGTTTTATAAAAAGAAAGAAACAATGGAGACAATAACATGCAAGCGTATGGAGAGCATGTAGGAGAGAGGTGCTGGGTATTGATAGTCATTTAACAAGCCAGTACAGGAATGATTGGCCGAATGAGCACATTTTTCTGTGCTGTAACAATTCTAGGTGATTCTGTGAAGGGTGCAGAGAAACCTTTAGACAATCCCTCAGCATTTTACACTCAAAGAACTACTTATAGAATATATATAGAATATAGGACAATACAGGCCCTTCAGCCCTCGATGTTATGCTGGCCTTTTATCCTACTCTAAGATCAGACTAACTACGTGCCTTCATTGTACTATCTTCCAAGTGCCCCATCCAAGAATCGCTTAAATGTCCTGAATGTGTCTGACTTTACTATCACTGCTGGTGGTGGATTCCACACACCCACCCACTAGTGATTTAAGATGAGGGACAGAAGGCTTCGAGGGAGATGTGAGAAAAATAGTTTTCACCCAGAAGGCTGCAGGCATCCAACACTCGCTGCCCATAAGCCTGGCAGAGGCAGAAACACCCCCAACATCCGAGAACCATTGAGATGTGCACCCGTGATACCAAAGCATACTGCTGAAACGCAACGCATAACAAGAAAATCCCAAAGAACTGCGGATGTTGGAATTCGGAAATAAAACATAACAGAAATTGCTGGAGAAACCCAGCATGTCTGGCAGCATCTGTGGAGAGAGAAAACAGAGCTAACGTTTCTGGTCCAGTGAATCTTAGAATCCCAAGAGTGCGGAAACAGGCCCTTCGGCCCAACAAGTCCACAGTAACCCTCCGAAGGTTATCCCACCCAAACCCAATCCCCATTACTCTACATTTACCCCTGATTAATGCACCTAACCTACACAACCCAAAACACAATGGGCAATTTAGTATGGCCAATTCACCTAACCTGCATATCTTTGGACAGTGGGAGGAAACCAGAGTACCCGGAGGAAACCCACGCAGACACGGGGAGAATATGCAAACTCCACACAGACAATCACCTGAGGCTGGAATTGTACCCGGGTCCTTGGTGTTGTGAGGCAGCAGTGCTAACCACTGAGTCACCACGCCACCCCAAGTGACCAAAAAGTGATCCTTCTTCAGAACACACCAGATGCAGAGCAAGATTCCACAACAATAATGATCAGAGATTCTATTTGTGGATGTCGACTAAGGGTTTAGTAGTGGCAAGACCACCAGGGTTAGAGTTCCCTTCTCCTGCAGAATAATACCCTTATTTCAGGAAAGATGGAGGCAGTTCAGAGGAGATTCACAGGATTGATCCCAGAGATGAGGGGTTTGTTATATGAAGAGAGGTTGAACAGTTTAGGCCTGTACTCGTTGGAATTTGGAAGAATGAGGGAAGATCAAATTGAGGTATTCAAGATAATAAAAGGTGTGGATAAAATGGTCATGCAATGGATGCTTCCTCTTGTAGGGCATTCTGGGATGAGGTCATAGTCTCAAGAGAAGGGGTAGCAAATTTGAAACAGACAGGAAGAGAAGCTACTTCTCCTAAAGGGGTGTGAATCTGTGGAATTTTGTTTCCCCAAAGTGCAGTGGATGCGGGGACAGTGAGTAAATTTAAGGGGGAGTTAGACAGATTTTTAATTGGTAATTAGTTGAAAGGGAGAAGGCAGGAAAATGGGGGTGAGGAGCATATCAGCCGTGATTGAATGGCAGAGCAGACCCGATGGGCCGAATGGCCTAATTCTGCCCCTATATCTCACGAACGTACAGTGCTATGGAGTCTTTCATATCTCCAGAGAGGGAAAATGGGGCCTGGTTTTAATATCAAGGCCAAAAGGCGATCCTTTCTGACAGCGGGCTGTACCCTCAGTGCAACACTTGGCTTGTTGACCCTCTCCAATTGTTATCCAGTACCAATGCTTCCTGTAAAATAAAGGCTGAAGTCACGTGAGTCACCTGGTTATAGTCCAACAGGTTTATTTGGAAGCACTAGCTTTCGGAGCGCTGCTCCTTCCTCAGGTAGTTGTACATCTGATGACGGGACAGCACTCTGAAAGCTAGTGCTTCCAAATAAACCTGTTGGACTATAACCTGGTGTTGTGTGATTTTTAAACAGGTTTATTTGAAATCACAAGCTTTCAGACCATGGCCCCTAACAAATAAACCTGTTGGACTATAACCTGCTGTCGTGTGACTTATGACTTTGTCCACCCCAGTCCAACACTGGCACCTCCACATCTTTTGGAATGAGACAGGAGAAGCCGCACTCTATATCGCTGCATAATCCCCAGGGGTATGAAGGCCCACCAATCACTGGGGAGATTGCTGGCGAAGCAGAGAGTCGATGGCCCTGATACAGACCTCAATTTTCCCAACATGCCTGAAACTATTTACACTTCCAAAACGGCAGCGCTCTGCTGAGCAAGACCAGGGATCATTGGAGAAGTTGAACAGTTCCAGGTTTGATGTTAATGGAAAATAGTTTGCATGCTAATGAAACCTACCTCGTGTTCACGTACCAACGCACTAAGTAATGGTGGGCTATTTGCAAACTAAGCAGACCGTTCTCTGCTGTTTTCATATTGTTAAATGAGGTGAACGCTTTCTATGTTCTGCTGATAAGGTAGCTCAGGGGGAAAGTTGTTTGGATTAAAGGGTGGAATTATTAGCATGTGTTTTACATTCGTTTTCTGCTCTGATGAGGTTTCAGCTAATTCTCAGTCAGAAGTTTGGTTGGTTGGAAATTTTAAATTGACTTTTCATGCCTGTTTTCTCCTCAGTTGTTCTATAGCTGCAGGCCGTGGGGGAGTCGGCTGAAAGAGTAGGCAGACTTAACCCTTCAAGAGCCCAGTGTGTGCTGTGAGGTGAACTCCATGAGACCATGAGACATAGGAGCAGAAGTTAGTCCATTCAGCCCATCAAGTCTCCTCCATCATTCAATCCTCGCTAATAAGTTTCTCAACCCCATTCTCTCGCTTTCTCCCCGTAACCCTTAATCCCCTTGATACTCAAGAACCTAGCCATCTCAGTCTTACATATACTCAATGACCTGGCCTCCACAGCCTTCCATAGCAATGAATTCCATAGATTCACCACTCTCTGGCTGAAGTTTCTCATTAAGTCGTGTGTGTGTGTGTGTTTGTTTGTGTGTGTGTGTGTGTGTGTGTGTGTGTGTGTGTGTGTGTGTGTGTGTGTGTGTGTGTGTGTGTGTGTGTGTGTGTGTGTGTGTGTGTTTGTTTGTGTGTGTGTGTGTGTGTGTGTGTAGGGGAGGACGAGTGAGGGTGCATATGTGTGTGTTGTGGTAAGTGGAGGATGGGAGTTGGAATGTGGAGGTGTCTGTGTGTGCGGGGATGGTGGAGTGTGAGTGTGTCTGTGGGGTGGGGGTGGAGTGGAGTGTAGAGGTATCTGTGTATGTGAGTGCAGAATCTGAAAGATCTGGTGGTTATGAGGTCAAAATCCCATCATTGGTAAACTGCCCGATGTAGCATTGGCACTATGGAAAAATTTTACCCAGGATTAGTGGTACTGATCAGAGGAATAGATAGAGTAGACAGTCAGAAACTTTTTCCCCGGGTACAACAGAGTGTTACAAGGGGACATAAATTTAAGGTGAAGGGTGGAAGGTATAGGGGAGATGTCAGGGGTGGGTTCTTTACCCAGAGAGTGGTGGGGGCGTGGAATGCGCTGCCCGTGGGATTGGTAGAGTCAGAATCATTGGCGACCTTTAAGCGGCATTTGGATAGGTACATGGATGGGTGCTTAATCTAGGATAGAAGTTCGGCACAACATCGTGGGCCGAAGGGCCTGTTCTGTGCTGTATTGTTCTATGTTCTATGTTCACTGATATTCTGCTTTGAAGGAGATCTGTTGTTTGTCCTTTTCTGGTCCCACATGTGGCTCTGGCATTAAACAAATGGGTGGCATTTTAATTCCTTGCGATGCTGACTGAGGGCCTATTTCGCAGTGGAGTACCCACCTTGAGACCCAAGGGATGCCGGGGTTGTCCTGAGATCAAATTCAAAAACAAAATTGCTTTTGAAAAGGAAAATCCGCCCTGTTATCTCTTGTTAAATATGTTTAACATGTGAATCAAATAGTCTGCCACCAGTTCCCAACACAGCACCAGGTTTAAATCATACTCTGGATTATGTTGACTTTAATCAATTATAAGACTGCTCATTTGTAGCCACACTTAGTATAAATACCTGTGCCTCTTCAGGTCACTACCTCCCTGTATCTTATCGAAATTGCTTTTTGTAACTCCCCCAGTGCTACAGTAGGGGCAGATATTTATTAAGGGCGTTGGTTGTTCAATGGGATAATTTACTGGCTGTCCATCTGTTTGTTAGTGAATTTGACACTCGAGTGGTTTTCAAATGCTTCGTTGGATTTTAATCAGGCTCTGGCATTATCCTTTCTTCAGCACACCAGGGACAGGTTCAGAACTAGTCACGTGGTGAGTAATCTAAGTCAGGAATCACCTCCCTCATCACCCCACTGTCCTCTCCCTGTTGCCTTGCAGGTGATATCAGCATGTCCTCAGCACCCCACTGTCCTCTCCCCTTAGCTGCCTGTCTCCCTATCCTCCTCAGAGTTTTTTTAACATTAGCTAAGTCTTCATTCATCCACGAGCACCCCTCGATCAATTCCATCTCTCTCTAGCTGATGTCTAACCCTCCCTGCTTAGATGCAATACCTTGGACCAATGGACTGTGTGTCGGATACAGAAAGATACACGGTTCAAGAACAGCTTCTTCCCCGCTGTTACTAAACTTCTGAATGGACTTCTCAAATTTAATGTTGATCTCCCTTTTTGTACACCTTCTTTGCAGCTGTAACTTTGCGTTCCTCGCTCTGTTCAATCACCCTCTGATCTTTGTGGCGCGAGGTCTGCCTGTACTGCACACGAAACAAAACTTTTCACTGTACCTAGGCACACATAACAGTATTAAATCAAATTAAAAGCTGCAATTTGTTATAGGGTGAAATCCTCAACACTCTGTGAATCTCTTGAAATTCCAGGGCTGTGATGGAACCTGTGCTTTGTTTTGTCAGTTTAGTGACTTTCACTAGTCTGTGTTTTCTTTGTCAATGAAGTAAAAACAATGACTGCAGATGCTAGAAACCAGATTCTGGATTAGTGGTGCTGGAAGAGCACAACAGTTCAGGTAGCTTCGAAGGGCTTTTGCCCGAAACGTCTATTTCGAAGCTCCTTGGATGCTGCCTGAACTGCTGTGCTCTTCCAGCACCACTAATCCAGAATCTTTCTTTGTCAATGCCTGCCACTCCTTACTGCTCACACTTCCCTTCCCCACCTTGGAGAGACCTCAGTGCTGGCATTGTTTACTAAAGCAGTGAGTGTGTAGCCTTCAAGGCATTGCGCAAAGTTTAAAAATGACGTTTTCCTCTCTCTTTAAACTGCTAATTTGTCACCTCACTGCATTATGAACACAACTTGTCAGTTAGTGAGAGATTCCTGCTCTGTAAAGTATATGAGAGAACAAGAGTTGCATTCCTCTAGCGCCTTTCAGGATGACCTCGAATACTTTGTAGTCAGTCACATGCTTTTAACAATGCAGCTGTAACTGTTGCAAACTGAATAAAAAGCAAAAGAACCGCGGGTGCTGTAAATCAAAAGCAGAAACAGAAATTGTAGGACAAGCTCAGCAGGTCTGGAGGCATCTGTGAAGAGGAATCAGTGTTAATGTTTCGGGTCTGGTGACCCTTCCTCAGGACTGAGAAGTGTCTGTTTTTGTAACAGTCAATATGTTGGCTAATGTGGCAGCCCATTTGCACAGTGAGCTCCCGTGAACATCAATTTGAAAAAAGTGAGGACTGCAGATGGTGGAGCTCAGAGTCGAGAATGTGGTACTGGAAAAGCACAGCAGGTCAGGCAGCATCCGAGGAGCAGGAGAATCGACATTTCAGGCATAAACCCTTATGCCTGAAACGTAAATTCTCCTTCTCCTCAGATGCTGCCTGACCTGCTGTGCTTTTCCAGCACTACATTCTGAACATTAATTTGGTCATGATCAGACACTCTGACTTATTGGTGTTGGCTGAGGGATAAATATGAGGCCGGACACTTTTAGTTAGTACTTTGGCATCTTTTACATCTACCAGTGAAGGTGGATGGGAACTGAACTGAATGCATTTTCCAGAGAAAAGCCCCTGTGGCAGTGCAGCACTCCCACAGTCCTGCATTAGGGCACTAACCTCGATTTCACACCCAGGACTCTGAAATGGGACTTGAATCTCCAATATTATGATTGGAAAGATGTGGCACTCCCCACTGAGATGACAGCAGAGCTGATTCCTGGGATAGCAGGAGTGATGTGTGAAGAGAGACTGAATCAGTTCAGAATGTATTCACTGGAAGTTGGAAGAATCAGGAGGGATCTAGTAGAATTCTATAAAATTCTCACAGGCTGCGACAGGGCGTACGCACAAAGGATATTCGTGATAACTAGGGAGCTTAGAACCAGGGGTTAAAGTCTAAGGATATGGGGCCGGCCATTTAGGACTGCGATGTGGAGAAATGTCTTGGCCCAGAGAGTGGGGAACCTGTGGAATTCCCTGCCACAGAAAATGGTTGAGACCAAAGCATTAAATGTTTTCAAGATGTAGGAGAAAAT
Source organism: Chiloscyllium punctatum (assembly GCF_047496795.1). Classification (NCBI taxonomy): domain Eukaryota; kingdom Metazoa; phylum Chordata; class Chondrichthyes; order Orectolobiformes; family Hemiscylliidae; genus Chiloscyllium; species Chiloscyllium punctatum. The sequence goes on from NC_092745.1 coordinate 127,076,297, forward strand.
GGGAACAGACTCAATGAGTTGGATGATCAGTCATGATCTTATTGATGGCAGAGCAGGCTTGAGGGGCCGAATGGCCTACCCCTGCTCCAGTTTCTATGACATCGAAGCGATTCAAAGTTTGTAAAGAAGTTTTGTAGCTCGGGTGCTCGTTGTTGTGGTTCTGTTCGTTGAGCTGGAAATTGGGTTGCAGACGTTTCGTCCCCTGTCTAGGTGACATCCTCAGTGCTTGGGAGCCTCCTGTGAAGCACTTCTGTGATCTTTCCTCCGGCATTTGTAGTGGTTTGAATCTGCCGCTTCCGGTTGTCAGTTCCAGTGGTCGAAGAGATTTCACAAACAGAGATCGCTCATCCCAGTGACCAGTGCTTGCGTAGTAGGAAAAAGCCTGGGTTAGTTCCCCTGTGGTCTTCATCTTTGCTGCAGTCTTGTTGGGTCACTACTGTGTATGGTTAAGTTACTTTCAACTTTATAGACCATCAGGCTGCTCTCTTACTAGAGACTGGTGGTGCTTTAATGTCTGAGGGTCACCACATCTCGGGTGAGGGGGGAGTTTGAGAAGGAGAGCCCTTTTATCGCAACCTCAGTTAGATTAGATTACCTACAGTGTGGAAATAGGCCTTTCAGCCCAAACCGACCCTCCAAAGAGTAACCCATCCAGACCCATTTCCCACTGGCTAATGCACCTAGCACTATGGGCAATCTAGCATGGCCAATTCACCTGACCTGTACGCCTTTGGACTGTGGGAGGAAACCCACAAAGACAGTCACCCAAGGCAGGAATCGAACCTGAGACCCTAGTGCTGTGAGGCAGCAGTGCTAACCACTGAGCCACCGTGCCACCAGTGTAGGAATTGAACCTACATTATTAGCATTACTGTTCAGAAGAATGAGGGGGGAATATCATAGAAATCCATAAAATTCTGAAGGGCAAGGCAGGGTAAAACTCAAAAAGGAAGTTCCTCAAACCAGCCACCGAGCTAACAGAGCCCTTACCCTCAATAATTCTGTGATGAACCAGTCCCAATTTCTGGCAGGTGCTGTTTTTGGCTTTGCTGAGGTGAATAAAAATGTTGGGTTAGATTTGTTGTCAGAGCAAAATTAGATTACTCGTTTTTTTTTATTTTCTGATTCTTCATTTTGATTCTAAAAATGGATTAACGATCATTAGCTAAAAGTGTAGTGAGGGGGACTAATTTTCTGCTCGTTAATTCATGCGACAATACGCTGTTAAAAATGTCAATAACAATTTGAGGTCATTAACGCTTTACAATATATTTTCTCTTTAAAAATGCAAGCATAATGCACATTCCCCCCCAAAAGTGAAGAGTCAGCTTGTGAATTCTGTACATATATTATGTAGAATATAAATATAGACCTTCGGGAGCTTTTATTATTTTATGGAAAAAAATGTCTCCCTGTTATACAAACAGACAGAAACAGCACAATTTAAAATAGATCCATGTGTTCAAGGACAAAATCATTTGATATATTATTTTCAGTGCAGGCTCAATAAGCTGAAAGTCTTCTGTGCTATATGACTCTGTTTTATGTATATTTATATATTATATATACTGTATGTATATAATATTGAGGGTGGTGGTTAATGGGAAATGTTTATGCTGGAGGTCAGTGGTGTACGGCAAGGATCTGTTTTAGGTCCACTGCTGTTTGCAATTATTACAAACAAGCTGGAAGAGGCTGTAGAAAGATGGGTTAGTAAATTTGTGGACAACACTAAGGTCAGTACAGTTGTGGATAGTGCCGAAGGATGTTGTAGGTTACAGAGGCACATAGGCAGAGCTGGGCTGAGAGGTGGCAAATGGAGTTTAATGTGGAAAAGTATAAGGTGATTTACTTTGGAAGGAGTATGAGGAATACAAAGTACTGAGTGGATGGTAAGTTTCTTGGTAGCGTAGCTGAGCAGAGAGATCTCAGTGTCCATGTACATAGATCCCTCAAAGTTGCCACCCAGGTTGATTGGGCTGTTAAGAAAGCATTCAGTGTGTTAGCTTTAATTTGTAGAGGGACCGAGTTTCGGAGCCATGAGGTCATGCTGCAGCTGTACAAAACTCTGGTATGGCTGCACTTGGCGTATTGTGTACAGTGCTGGTCACCACATTATAGGAAGGATGTGGAAGCTTTGGAAAGGGTTCAGAGGAGATTTACTAGGATGACGCCTGGTATGGAGGGAAGGTCTTATGAGGAAAGGCTGAGGGACCTGAGGCTGTTTTCGTTCGATAGAAGGTTGAGAGGTGACTTAATTGAGAATTTAAGATAATCATAGGGTTAGATAGGGTGGACAGGGAGAGCCTTTTTCTAGGATGGTGATGGTTAGCACAAGAGGGCATAGCTTCAAATTGAGGGGTGAAAGGTATAGGACAGATGTCAGAGGTAGTTTCTTTATTCAGAGGGCATGGAATGCACTACCTGCAATAGTTGTAGACTTGCCAACTTTATGGGCATTTAAATGGTCATTGGATAGGCATATGGACGAGAATGGAATAGTGTAGGTTAGATGGGCTTCAGGTTGGTTCCACAGGTCGGTAGAGAGTCGAAGGGCCTGTACTGCGCTGTAATGTTCTATGTTCTATTCATGCTAATTTAATTTGGGAACATGATTGGACTGAAGGGTCTGTCTCCATCCTGTATGACTCTATGATTCTCCACAACTGAGTTCTGAGGAACCACACCCGAAACATTAACTCTGATTTTGCTTCACAGATGCTGCCAGACCTGCTGAGCTTTTCTTGCAATCTCTGCGTGTGTTTCTAAACTCGACCCACCTGCCTGCCCCTGGCCGATGTCCCTCCAAAACCTTTCCTATTCATGAACTCATTCATATGTCTTTTAAATGTTGTAACTGTACCTGTCTCCATTCCACACACGAATCACTCTCTGTGTAAAACAATTACACCCCCAGTCCTTTTTAAAGTTTTCTTCTCTCACTTTAAAAATTTGCACCTGAGTTTTGAACTCCCCATCCTGGGGAAAAGACCCTTGTCATTCACCTAATCCGTGCCCTTCATTATTTTAAAAAACTCAATAAGGTCACCCCTCAACCTTCTCCATTCAGTGGAAAAAGTCCCAGTCTCAAACCTTCCGTTCCAGGCCACATCCTATTTAATTTTTAAATCGTTAGTTGTTTTTCATTTTTCTCATGGTATTGTTTGGGCTATTGTTATTTTCTTGCCCTGGCGTACTGTGTTAGCCTTTCTGTGTTCAGATGTGTGAGTGATAACTCTGAGCTATGTTTGCATTCCCTATTTCCTCGTCCTTTTCCTCCCTTGAACCCGCATCTCATTTCAAATTGGCCAAGTGATGGACAGTGCACTCACCACTCTGCTGTCACACCTCAGCTCACTGCCTTGCGCTGTCTCACGCTTCTGTGGAGCTGTTTGAGATTTTAAGCTGTCTCAACGAGGTTTCTCGGGTCTGAGAGCCGCATGTTTGATCAAAATAAAAACAATGCGTTGCCCCCAACCATGCAAACGAGTATCAAAAGCGAATGTCAGAGTGATTCCCATCAGATTCACTCAAACAAATAGAAGGCAGACAGCAATTTTTCTGTCATTTAAAAACTGCAACAGGAAAAGGAGATGTTCTAATGAGTTGGAGAATTGAAACAACTTTCTTGAGTTGTCTTAATTTGTCGTCTCTGCCTATTAAGAGTGTCACAAAAATATTTGCAGCCAATTAAGGTTGTTAAGTGCTGAATCTTGTGAGCTCTGATATATTTACAAGAAGATGCACGCTTCATAAAGTGCTTCCCTTCCGACATGTTTCCAAGTATTTCACATCAGGGCTTTAAGGTGCATGAGTGTAGTAGTCCTTGTGTGAGTAGCAAGATCCCATAAATTGCCATCAGTAGAATGATCAGGCACAATGGATTTTTTTTTGGTGTCGGGTGAACTCTCTAAGTGGAATACAATGGCCCTTCCCATCGACGGGGCTTGGTGGTGGGTTGGGGTGGCATTTAATTGGGCGGGAGTCTGACATGTTGGAAAGCAGCCACTTTCCAGCCTGATAGCTTCAGGGGGGTGTTTCTGAGGTATAATATGGTCTTTTTGCCCCACTGCTAATGGAGGCCCATTGGAGCACAATGAATAACCCATCGTGTTAGTGTTGGTACTCACCCAGCAGCATGCGAGGACTGTGCAGTGTTGTGAGCTGCAGCTGGTGACTGGGCATATCTCTCAATGTATAGGTCAAGGGACCTAACATCGGGAAGATGGGGGTCCTGCTGACAGCAGCACCCCTCCTCAAGAAGTTGACCTTCCCTCCCAGTGTTGTACCTACACGTTGCATTTAACCACTATTGGAATATTGTGTGCAATTCTGGTCTCCCTGCTATAGGAAGGATGTTGTGAAGCTTGAAAGGATTCAGAAATGATTTTCAAGGACGTTGCCAGAGTTGGAGCATTTGAGCTATAGGGAGAGGACAAACAGGCTGGGGCTGTTTTCCCTGGAGCATCAGAGGCTGAGGGGTGACCTTATAGAGGTTTATAAAACCATGAGGGGCATGGATAGGATAAATAGACAAAGTCTTTGTCTTAGGGGTGGGCAAGTTGAGAACTAGGGGGCATAGGTTTAAGGTGAGAGGAGATCAATTTAAGAAGGACTTAAGGGGCAACCTTTTTACATAGAGGATGATGCATACATGGAATGAGCTGCCAGAAGAAGTGGTGGAGGGCTGGTACAGTTACAGCCTTTAAAAGGCATCTGCATGGCTACATGAATAGGAAGAGTTTAGTGATGTGGGCCAATTGTTGGCAAATGGGACAAGATTTATTTAGGACATCTGGTTGACAAAGGGTCTGATGCCATGCTGTACATCTCAATGACTCTAAGAAATTTCACCTTCAATGACTGAATGTGCTGTGTGCGGACAATAATGTGACTGCCTGCTACTTTATCTGCTTTGAGAAATCAGTTGATTTGCTGTAATATCTGCTTCATTGATTACAATGTCTTTTTACTGCATTAAGTGAATGGGGTTAATCAGTCTGTGAGGTGAGATTATTAGTCCATTATCATCAACATGATCCACACCTTTGCTCCCCTGTGCCTCAGGTGGGTAACACTACTGGACTCCAGTACCACGGAGAGACAATTGGGACGGATGTTGTTAGTGAGTCCTCCCTGGGCTCTTTTATTCTGGGGGAGGCCCAGCACAGCTCAGTCGAGGAACTTTGCAAAATTAAGCAACACGGGGCACTGGCCAGTTTATGAGACCCCCTCCACCCGTAATGAGTCAATTTCTTTAAGTTGTGAATTGTAATCTCTCCTGTCTGCCTTTTACCAGTTCAGTCTCTGGAAGCGAGCTCACTCCTTCACTGAACAGTGAGCTGAATTTAGACACACAGGTGAAGGAGGAGAGATGGAGCCCTGGGCGTATTGGCATGGTGGCTGAATCTGCCAGTTCTGATTGGTAGAACCCCTGGGTTTTCTGTGCTTTGGCAATGCGTTCATGGTTCCATCTCCGTGCAGACTAATGCCAGCAGCGTGGGTTCAATTCTTGCACTGGCTTGCTTGGGTTACCTCTTCTCAATGCTCACCCCCCCCCCCCCCCCCCCCCCAAACCTTGTCTGAGGTGTGGTGACCCTCTGGTTAAACTACCATCTGTCTCTCCCATGAGAGCCCGGTCTCATAGTCTGGTAGGACTGTGGCAACATTCCCTTTTACTTCCTGTGAAATTCACAGAGTTTTCCGGGGGAGTGAACGTGAGAAGGTTTCACACCAGTCCATAGTGTCCCACGGTTCATTGTCAATGAGCGGGAGAAGGGCTCTCATTCTCCCATGTATTTAATGACTGACCCATTGAGGAAGAGCTCTCTAAATTCCTCAGCTAACAAGACCATTGCCAACACTCTAACTTTACCATGACTTTGCAAAAGCTTTATGACAACACTGTTGTGCACACTGATGCACAGAGACCATTTGTTTTTTGACAGGGGGTTAGTATTTCAGAGCTGTGATTGTCAGTTGCGTATGGATATGTGTGTATAATGTATTTTTTAAACTTCTGTTTGGTCCAAAAAAGAATTTGCATCGTACCCTTCACAACTGAGCTGTGTAACTATCAAAAAACTGCATTTGAAGTCAAAGGATGCAGCTAATACCAAGTTAACACATGTTCTGGGTATTTCCACAAAGTCAAAAATCACACCCCACTCGGTTAGAGTCCAACGGGTTTGTCTGAAACCACTGTCAGAGCCCCCGCTCCTTCCTCGGGCAGTTAGTGAGAGACAGTGCGGTCTGCAGATGCTGGAGAACAGAGTTGAGAGGGTGTTACTGGAAAAGCACAGCAGGTCAGGCAGCACCTGAGGAGCAGGAGAATCGACGTTTCAGGTTGGAGCCTGATGATTCCTGATGAAGGGCTCCAGCCTGAAATGTCGATTTTCCTGCTCCTCGGATGCTGCCTGACCTGCTGTGCTTTTCAACTCTGATCTCCAGCATCTGCAGTCCTCACTTTCTCCTAATTAATTTCAACCTCACTGTGAAGCCTCTTCCAAGGATGCCTGCCTTGAAGAAGTTCTCCTCTCTCTACAAAGATCTCAGTGAGTCTCTCTCTCACTGCAATCCCCAGTCCTCTCCTCCAGCTAGTGAAAGAGAATACATCAGACGCAGAATTTGTAGTAAATACTGGATGACACAGCAATTAGCACTGCTGCCTCACAGCGCCAGAGACCTCGGTTCAATTCCCACCTCAGTCTGTGGAGTTTGCACATTCTCCCCGTGTCTGTGTAGGTTTCCTCCGGGTGCTCTAGTTTCCTCCCACAGTCCAAAAATGTGCAGGTCAGGTGAATTGGCCATTCTAAATTGCCCGTAGTGTGGCGAAGGGGTAAATGTAGGGAATGGGTCTGGGTTGCTTTTTGGAGGGTCGATTTGGGCTGAAGGGCCTGTTTCCACAGTGTAAGAAATCTAATTATCAAAGGGTCATACAATTTATGTGAATATACTGAACAAACCTAGATTACAATTGTGCCTTTAATCAGTTAGAATGGAGTTTGATTGATTAATATGTAAAACTCTGCCTCAAGATAACTTCAGGTTTTATCAGAATAAAGGTAACACCTTTGGTCAGACAATGCATTTCAGGTGATTTACATATTAATCAATCAAACTCCATTCTACCTGATTAAAGACATAATCGCAGTGTAGGTTTGTTCAGGATATTTGCATAAGTTATTTGCATAAGTAGTTGATCTTTTACCATAACTTTTGTGTCCGATGTCTTCTCTCTCACTAGCCATCCGAGGAGGGAGCAGGAGCTCCGAAAGCTTACAGTTTCAAATAAACCTGTTGGACTGTAACCCGGTGCAGTGTGAGTTTTGACTTTGCCTCCTCCAGTCCTGCACTGACACCTCTACGTCATATTTCCACAACTGTTGGTGGTGGGATCCTTCTGTGCACACATTGGCTGCTGGCTTTTGTATATTGTAACATTTCAGGGGAGTTCTTTCGCCGGCTCTCACACCTGTCCCTGAAGTTGTGTAAAACACAAATAAAAATGCTAACGATTTTACACACTTCCCACCAGACGGTTAAGTATATGAAACGGTATCTTGCACAAAACGCATGCACATTTTGGCAGCTCTTCATTTTTCTAAATCGACTTGAGTTAAAGGGAGCTTTCCTCTGTACCTCCAAGTGCCACGCCTGAAATTGAGAACGCACCGTAAAATTGGCACAACAGGATTTGACTAATGCTTTTTTGACAGCGAGAGCTACATTAGAAGCCGTCTTCCCAAAAAGAAAAGCTAGCGCAGCAAGGAATAATCCTCTAACAATAAGGCTGCAGATAATGAGGTTTAAAAAACGCTATCTCTGAAATAGAAGAGGGGTCGGGGAGTGTAATGGTCAGAGACGGAATGACTTCGATATGAAATAATTATGACCAAGCAGTCTGTGGGACTAGTGTAAGGGGCCCAGACCACATGATGGTGGAGGACAACAGAGAGAAATATCCTGCAGTGCAGGGTGAAGATAGAAAGCTGAACCATTCACTGCACGCACGCACACGCACACACACACACTCTGACACACACACAGACACACATTCAAACACACAGATTCTCACTCACACACGTGCACACGGACACACACACACAACTCACACAGCCACACACTCTCACTCTCTGACACACACACAGACATTCAAACAGAGACTCTCACTCACACACATGCACACAGACACACATTCAAACACACAGACTCTCACTCACACACATGCACACAGACACACATTCAAACACACAGACTCTCACTCACACACATGCACACAGACACACATTCAAACACACAGACTCTCACTCACACACACGCACACACACACACACACATATACTCTCACACACACAGACACATACACTCACACAGACACACACGCACACACATATACACGTACTCTCACACATGCACACGGACACATACACTCACATAGCCATGACAATGTTCTCAGTGTCTTCCTCTTCCACATAGAGAACCCTCAGGCTGTCTTGTATCAGCCACTGTTTATTATTAAAAGAGTGACCATGACATGGAGATGTCAGTGTTGGACTAGGGTGGACAAAGTCAAAAGTCGAGAGTGTGGTCGTGAAAAAGCACTGCAGGTTAGGCAGCATCCGAGAAGCAGGAGAGTCAACGTTTCAGGTAAGCTTTGCCCAAAATGTGAACTCTCCTGCTCCTTGGATGCTGCCTGACCTGCTGTGCTTTTCCAGCATCACACTCGCGACTCTAATCTTCACCCCTGCAAGTCCTCACTTTCGCCTGGACAAAGTCAGAAGTCACATGACACCAGGTTTATAGTCCAACAGGTTTATTTGAAATCACAAGCTTTCAAAGCACTGCTCCTTGCTTACTTGATGAAGGGACAGCGCTCTGAAAGCTTGTGATTTGAAATAAACCTGTTGGACTATAACCTGGTGTCGTGTGACTTCTGACCTGAAAAGAGTGGGGTGAGTGGAGTTAGTGGGGGAGATGGTGGTGGCGGAAGGATTGACTTAAAAACCGAATGTAATAATCTGTGGTAAGAGTCCACAATTCTTCTTTAAACTGCTTCTTAAGAAGGATTACACTGTAAAGAAAGTGATGTGAATTGAAAGATTATGCACTAGTTAAGGAGGGTGAAGCTAGCTCTCATTTCCACGGGTCAGTTTGGCTTTTTTCTGAAATAATTGTTTATACTTCACAATCACAGCCGTCTCCCTTTTCTATTTTAATATGCTTCACGCTAGGTGTTTAATCAGAACAGTTGTCCAGACACAATTATAAAATGAATAGAATAAGGATTCTTGATTCGATTTACATCTGTTTGCCTCCCCCACACACTGCACCAAACATTACAGTAGTTGTCCTTATTGATCACGAATTGGGCTTTCGTTATTGATGAAGCTCAACGTCACCAACCTCTTGAGCTGTAGAAGGTATCGCAGCCCAGGTTAAATTTATCCCCAGCTCACAGCACAGCATCTTTAGGTCTAGACCACAGCTCGTACATGCACGTCAAATTCTGGGCTCCCAAATACACACTCCCCAGTCAGTCACACAGACACAGACACACACACACACACACACACAAACAGACACAAACACACACACACACACACACACACCAATCCATCCATCCCATATAGACATAACAAACACACCATCTGTAGTCCTCACTATCTCCTACACACACACACTCACCTTTTCTAAGGGGTAACTGTTGGATTGCAATCCAATACATGAACCTGGGATCATTTATTTCTTCTGTCTTGACCGAAGGGTCTGTTTCCATGCTGTACATCTCTATGACTCTATAACTTTTCTAGCACATGGTTCAATATTATCTGCTGTTCCTCACTATCACTGACTCAAAATCCTTCAACTCTGTCCCTGCAGATTGTGTGTGTGTGTGCGTATGTGTGTGTGTGTGTGTGCGTGTGTGTGTGTGTGTGTGTGTGTGTGTGTATGTATTCAGTTTGCAGCAACTCACTAAAGCAGCTTGCTACCAGCTTAACCTTAAGACCATAAGGAATAGGAACAGGAGGAGGCCATTCAGCCCCTCAAGCCTGCTCCAACATTCAACGGGATCATGGCTGATGGAACATTTCTCTCATCCACTTTCTTGCCCTTTCGCTGTAAGCCTTGATTTCCCCAAGTGTTAAAGAAGCTATCCATCTCAGCCTTAAATATACACAAGGAATTTACCCCCACAGATCCCCGTGGCAATGTGCTCCAAAGACTCCCAGTCCTCTGAGACAGATTACAAGTTCAGGTTTGGCCAGGAAAGCTCACGACAGAGGAACCTCGATTATCCGAAGGACACGGGCAGGGATTATTTTGTTCGGTTAATCGAATTATGGACAGTTGAACGCCAGATAACATAGTTTAGCCAAGCATCGGGACCTTGCGATCTTGCCGGATAATCCAATATTCGGATAATCAAATGCCAGATAATCGAGGTTCCTTTATAACATCTTTTATTTGAACAGCTCTAAGACTTTGAGGGATGGATTTTCACCCTCTTCGGCCTGAATAAGAGGAAAGGTGTGGTGGCTAGTCTTTTGTCTTCCCACCAACCTTCATCCCATGCCCCTCACATTGGTAAGGCAGACAGCAAAATCAGTCTGCCATTTTCAGCAAACCAGCTGACCTGAATATTATACTGTCCTTTCCATAACACAGTTATCTAATGAAAGAAAGGCCTATCTTTGATCAGTTAAAAGATAGAAAATACTGGAGGTCCCCATCTTGGAGAGAGGGGCACGGTGCTCTGTACACATTGGGAATGATCCCCCTTCCAACTTGCTATTCTTTTTGTAACCGCCCTCCCCTCATCTTGGATTTTTGATCACTCCCCATCCAATACCCAACTTCCCTGTCTCTTTCAAGGATCTATATTGCTTTACCCCAGGGCCTTTTTGAGAGGGATGTGGGCATTACTGGCTAGGACAGTATTTAGTAACCATCCCCAACTGCGCAAAGAGTAGTTAAGGGTCAGTCACATGACTGAGTCTAGAATCTCAGACTAGGTAAGAATGTCAGATTTCCTTCCCTAAAGGGGATTAATGAGCCAAATGGGTTTTGAAAGCAATTATCACCATTAGATTTGTTTTTTTTTAGGAAGTGTTACAGGTTTACTTGAGTGTAGATTTGAGCTTAAAAATGTGTTGCTGGAAAAGCGCAGCAGGTCAGGCAGCATCAAAGGAGCAGGAGAATCGACGTTTCGGGCATAAGCCCTTCTTCAGGAATGAGGAGGGTATGCCTAGCAGGCTAAGATAAAAGGTAGGGAGGGACTTGGGGGAGGGGCGTTGAGAATGCGATAGGTGGAAGGAGGTTAAGGTGAGGGTGATAGGACGGAGAGGGGGTGGGGGCGGAGAGGTCGGTAAGAGGATTGCAGGTCAAGAAGGCGGTGCTGAGTCTGAGGGTCGGGACTGAGAAAAGGTGGGGGGAGGGGAAATGAGGAAGCTGGAGAAATCTGCATTCATCCCTTGTGGTTGGAGGGTTCCTAGGCGGAAGATGAGGCGTTCTTCCTCCAACCGTCGTGTTGCCATGGTCTGGCGATGGAGGAGGCCAAGGACCTGCATGTCCTTGGTGGAGTGGGAGGGGGAGTTAAAGTGTTCAGCCACGGGGCGGTTGGGTTGGTTGGTGCGGGTGTCCCAGAGGTGTTCTCTGAAACATTCCGCAAGTAGGCGGCCTGTTTCCCCAATGTATAGGAGGCCACATCGGGTGCAGCGGATGCAGTAAATGATGTGTGTGGAGGTGCAGGTGAATTTCTAATAGATATTGAAGGATCCCTTGGGCCCTTGGAGGGAAGTAAGGGGGGAGGTGTGGGCGCAAGTTTTGCATTTTTTGCAGTTGCAGGGGAAGGTGCCGGGAGTGGAGGTTGGGTTGGTGGGGAGTGTGGATCTGACAAGGGAGTCGCAGAGGGAGTGGTCTTTCCGGAACCTGATAGAGGTGGGGAGGGAAATATATCCTTTGGTGGTGGGGTCCATTTGGAGGTGGCAGAAATGATGAAGGATGATCCGATGTATCTGGAGGTTGGTGGGGTGGTAGGTGAGGACTAGTGGGGTTCTGTCCTGGTGGCGATTGGAGGGGCAGGGTTCAAGAGCGGAGGAGTGGGAAGTGGAGGAGATGTAGTGGAGAGCATTGTCAACCACATCTGAGGGAAAATTGCGGTCTTTGAAGAAGGGGGCCATCTGGGTTGTTCGGTATTGGAACTGGTCCTCCTGGGAGCAGATGTGGCGAAGGAATTGGGAATATGGGATGGCGTTTTTACAGGGGGCAGGGTGGGAAGAGATGTGGGAGTCATTTGGTTTACAGTATATGTCCGTGTTGAGTCAGTCATCCGAGATAGAGATGGAGAGGCCTAGGAAGGAGAGGGAGGAGTCTGAGACGGTCCAGGTAAATTTGAGGTCGGGGTGGAAGGTGTTAGTAAAGTGGATGAACTGTTCAACCTCCTCATGGGAGCATGAGGTACCACCGATACAGTCATCGATGTAGCGGAGGAAAAGATGGGGATGGTGCCAGTGTGGCTGTGGAAGATGGACTATTCCACATATCCAACGAAGAGGCAGACATAGCTAGGGCCCATGCGGGTGCCCATGGCTACTCCTTTGGTTTGGAGGAAGTGGGAGGATTGGAAGGAGAAGTTGTTCAGAGTGAGGACCAGTTCAGTCAGTCGAAGGAGGGTGTCAGTGGAAGGGTACTGGTTGGTTCGGCAGGAAAGGAAGAAGCGGAGGGCTAAGAGGCCTTCGTGATGTGGGATGGGAGTGTATAGGGACTGGATGTCCATGGTGAAGATAAGGCGTTGGGGACCGGGGAAGCGAAAGTCATGGAGGAGGTGGTAGATTTCACCATCACAGGATTTGAAACCATGTTCCTGAAATATTGGTAAAGGATTACTAACCCAGTGACATGGCCATTACACTACCAGCTCTCCTGTAAGGATTGCGGTTCCAGTAGCACCCAATATAGGTGTCTGGCGCTGCTGGTATTACCCATTGCTGGAACAGGTCATTCTGCTATATTGCTCGTTTTGTCAGTGCAAATTGGCTATAATGTGATTGACCAATTGTGGATATTGTATGGATAACATGGACTTTCAACTGAATGGGTATAGCGATTTTCTATTAGAGAATTTCTGTAGCGAGGTTGCCAAGAAACGCAACTGCCACACGATAGCAGAACGGCCTGTACTCGGATTGAGGGTTGGTCTTCATCTCAACTGAGATGCAAAATTAGACCTTCATCATCGAGTCATACATCAATGAAACAGGCCCTTCGTTCCAACCAGTCCATGCTGACCATAATCCCAAACTAATCCCACCTGCCTGTGCTTGGCCCATATCCTTCCAAATCTTTCCTATCACCTACTTATCCAAATCTCTTTTAAATGTTGTAACTGTACCTGTATCCATCACTTCCTCTGGAAGTTCACTCCACACATGAATGTGTAATAATGTTGCCCCTCATGTTTTTTTGAAATCTTTCTCCTCTTGCCCTAAAAATATGCCAGTCTTGAAGTGCCCCAACTGAGGGAAAAGACACCTGTCATTAACCTTTATCTGGTTAAGATAACCCTTCAAATCTGGTTAAGACTGCCCAAAGACATCAAGGCCCTGGGGTGTTCTGCAGTAAGATCAGTAGGTTCAGGACCAACGTTACCTCTGACAGAGAGGGGTAGGATGGGTGGTGGGTGCTACTGTGGGATCACGAGTATTGCACTCCCCCACCCCATCTATGAAGTCATCTCTGAAGCATCACATTAACCCGCTCAGTTCCAATGATGTTTCAGACCTCCTGGTCTGCACATCTGAACTGTAGGCACCACAGGAAGTGATTGAGCTGGTACACTTTAAAAGAACGAATGCAAGAAGAATCCCGATTACAAAGCAAGACAAGACAGAAATGTTTGCACTGCAAATTGGACGTGCTGGGATACTGAATCCAGTGGTGGCCCTGTGCTTTTATGAACTGAGTTGCTCAGTTAACAATTAGTTTTACATTTCATAATGCGCTGTGCTTGGAATGTGAACTTTGAAAACCTGCTGTTGTCCCCCTGCTCTCCTTGGCATGTCAACATTTTTTAGCAAAGTTAGCCAATGTTACAGAAATTATTTTCGGTGGAATGTCACTTGCTAGTGCAGCAGTGGATTGGCTTGTGAGAGGTGGGTACGGGTTTGTGTGTGTGTGGTGCATGGTTTGGGAGTATCAAGTTAATTTACGAATCTCTAAATTAGTTTCTCCTGATTGCAAGCTCTTGGGAGGCTCTCAACTGATATCAGAGACATAAGCATAAGCCAAGTCCACAACCTTTTTGGAATTAGGTGAGGCCTGTTATAAGCTCAGCTACATCTGACGGAAACACTGACCTCATAGGAGAAGTCCCACATGTGGTTCTAAGCAAAATCTAATTTATTCCTCATCCCGCAAAGGATGCCTCACATGACAACAACTTTCTATCTTTCCCACAGTTAAAAATTCCGAATTCTCCAAGTGAGCAATTAAAAGACATGGGAAGCTTTAACAGACCTACCCCCCATTTCCTACAAAAAAAAAAGGCACCAGAGTAGTGGTGCAAGGCAATAAAATATTACACTTCCTGCTAATGATGCAAACAAGTGGAAAAAGAAATATTTAAGAGAAGGGTTGGTGCATTCTGCAAATAATTTGATTGACAGTAGCTGAAGAAAAGGGAAGCAAAAAGGTGACATTGCAACACAGTTGATCCAGAGGTCCAGGTAATATTAAGGGACATTGGTTCGAATCCTACCTTGGCAGAGAGCCGAATTGAATTCAATAAAAGTCTAGAATTAAGAGTCTAATCATGAAACTGTTCTCAAATGTTATAAAAACCCACCTGGTTCACTGATGTCCTTTTGGGAAGGAAATCTGCCACCCTTACCTGGTCTGGTCTACATGTGACTCTAGACCCACAGCAATGCGGTTGAGTCTTAACTACCCTCTGGGGCAGGTAGGGATGGGCAATAAATGCTGGCCTCATCAGTGACGCCCTCATCCTGTGAATGAATGAGAAAACAACCCAACGTCATTCAAAATGAGAGGAGGTCCCTGTGAACTTACAGTCTGTCTCTTCTCCATCCAACCGCCCCCCCCCCCCACTTCCTGTTGGCCAAAAAAACCCCCAAAGAAGTGCAGACGCTGGAAATCAGAAATAAAAACTGAAATTGCTGAAGAAACTCAGCAGGTCTGCCTGCATCTGCGGGAAGGAAGCAGAGTTAATGTTTCAGGTCCAGTGTCGCTTCAGAACAGGCCTGGGAATGTCTGTTTTTTTTTTGTTTCTTCATGGAATGTTGGTTGGCCTGGAATTTGTTGCCCATTCCTACTTATGCTTTAACTGAGTGGCTTCCTAGACCATTTCAGAGGGCAGTTTAAAAGTCAAATATGTTGCTGTGGTCTGGAGTCACATGTAGGCCATCTGACACTCCTCGCTTTCACTTTCTAGAAAAAAACATTCACAGGATGTGGGCATTGCTTGCTAGATCATCCTCAATTGCCCATAGGGCAGTTAAGGCACAACCACATTGCTATGGGTCTGGAGTCACATGTATGCCAGACCAGGTAAAAAAGGCAGATTTCCTACCCTACAGGACATTAGTAAACCTGATAATTTTTTTTTGACAGTGAGCAGAATAGTTATCATGGTCACCATCACTAAAATTAGCTTTAAATTCTAGATTGATTAACTAAACCCTAATTCCTGCAGTCATAGAGTCATACAGTACGGAAATAGACCCTTCGGCCCAACCAGCCCATGCTGAACATAATCCCAAACTAAGCTAGTCCCACCTGCCTGTTCCTGGCATGTATCTATCCAAACCTTTCCTTTTCATGTACTTATCCAAATGACTTTTAAATGTTGTAATTGTGGCCACATCCACCACTTCCTCAGGAAGTTCATCCCACACACACGCCATGCTCTGTGTAAAAAATTTACCTTTCATGTCTTTTCTCCTCTCGCCTTAAAAATGTGCCCCCTTGTCTTGAAATCGACCATCCTCGAGAAAAGACAACTGCCATTAACTCTATCTATACTTCTCACTATTTTTACAAACATCTGTCAGGTCATCTCTCAACCTCCTACGATCCCAGTGAAAAAAAGACCCAGCCTATCTAGCCTTACTTTATAACTTAAACTTCCATACCCAGCATCATCCTGGTAAATCTCTTAGGAACCTCTATCCTTCCTATAACTGAGTGACCAGAACTGCATACAGCACTCTAGAAGAGGCCTCACCAATGTCCTGTATAACCTCAACATGGCATCCCAACTTCGATACTCAAAAGGACTGAGCAATGAAGGCAAGCATGCCACATATCTTTTTTAACCACCCTGTCTAGATATGACGCAAACTTCAAAGAATTATGTACTTGAACTCCTAGATCCCTCTTTTCTACAGCACTACCCATGGCCTACCATTAATTGTACAAGCCCTACCCTTGTTTGTTTTACCAAAATGCAATACCTTGCACTTATCCAGATTGAACCCCATCTGCCATTTTTCAGCCGATTGACCCATTTGATCAAGATCCCTTTGTAATCTTAGAAAACCTTCTTCACTGTCTACTATGCCACCAATCTTGGTGTCATCTGCAAACTTACTAACCATGACTTCTATATTCTCATCCAAATCATTTACATAAATGACAAACAAAACAGGAACCAGAACTGATCCCATGGAACACTGCTGGTCACAGGCCTCCAGTCTGAAAAGCAACCTTCCACCACCATTCTCTGTCTCTTGCTGTTAAGCCATTCCTGATTACAATTGGCAAACTCACCGAGTCCCATGTGACCTGACTTTACTAATTAGTCTACCCTGCGGAACCTTGTCAAAGGCTTTTCTAAAATCCAAATAAACAATGTCTTCTGCTCTGGGAACTTCCTCAAAAAACTCAATCAAATTTGAGAGGCACAATTTTCCTCACACAAAGCCACGCTGACTATCCTTGCTCAATTTTTGCTTCTCTATATGTCCACAAATCCTTTCATTTATAATCACCTCCAACAACTTACCCACAACCGAAGTCAGACACATAGGTTTATAGTTCCCTAGTTTCTCCTTGCAACTTTTTGTTGTCAAAAAATGCGTTGCAAGAAGGTAGGGGATGTGGAGTTGCTCTTAAAGATCGGATCTTCAGATGGAAACATAATCAACCAAAAAAATAAATACATGAGTGTAAAGAATTTCTGATGTAATGAATCATTTGCTTTCCCTTTTATGACCTAGATGCATACATAGTACAGATGTTTGAGGAATGTTTCTGATCCATTTTTACTTGGATTTTACAAATTCAAGTTAATTACTATTGATTCCAGCTCCCTGGTGATACAATCAGCTTCCATTTAAAGGATAACAGTACATCAGGGAAAACATTGTCAATGAGCTGCTTATCAAATAACGCATCTTGAGCATTTTGTTTTGAACTTCTATTCTTTCATCGTTGAAGGACATTCTGCACCTGAGTGGAGATTGGCAGGTGAATAAGTTTTGATGTGGACGTCAGGTTCGGACTGACACCCTCAGAGGTTTAGTCTCAAGTCCATAGCCCTGCATGGGGAGGGTGAGACCACCTTCCCCCTCCACCATTCTAGATCATGGCTGGTCATGGAATCATACAATACAGAAGAGACCCTTTGGCCCATCAAGTCTACATTGCCAAACATTCATTACTACAATATATACATTAGTCTCAGTTTCCCACACGAGACCCATAACCTTAAAAGTTATGACAGTGGCTCAGTAGTTAGCACTGCTGCCTCACAGCATCAGGGACCTGGGTTCAGTTCCAGCCACGGCCAACTGTGTGGAGTTTGCACATTCTCCCCGTGTCTGCGTGGGTTTCCTCCGGGTGCTCCGGTTTCCTCCCACGATCCAAAGATGTGCAAGTTAAATTGCCCACAGTGTTCAAGTTTGTGTCGGCTAGGCGTATTCGTCAGGGGAAATGTAGAGTAATAGGGTAGGGGAATGGATCAGAGTGGGTTACTTTTCGGAGGGTCAGTGTGGACTTGTTGGGCCGAAGGGCCTGTTTCCACACTGTAGGGATTCTATGATTCTTAAATGTTGTTTTCCCCGCACTATCCCCATATCCCTTGATACCATTTGTCTCTCAACATCAATTGATCTCTTGCTTGGAAATACTCAGTGACTGAGCTACAGCAGCCTGTTGGAGTGGAGAATTCCAAAGATTCATTTCTCCAAGAGTAAAAAGGTTTCTCCTCATCTCAATCCAAAGGGCCTGCCCCTTCAGTCCGAGGCTGTGTCCCTGTTTCTGGACTCTCCCTAGTTAGAGGAAACAAACCACTGTCATGACAGTTGCAAAGGAAGATGAGGCAAAACAGGACAAGAGATGAATGTATCTTCAGTGGGATATTAGCAGAAATCTCCCTGGAGAAATGTCATGCACGGCACCACAACATAACATCATCTACAAGCCACAAGTCAGGATTGTGATGGAATCATAAAGGTCTACAGCTCAGAAAAAGACCCTTTGGCCCAGCATATCAGCACTGGTAAAAAAAACAACCATCTAACTATTCGAGTTCTATTTTCCAACACTTGGCCCTTGGACTTGTGTGCCTTGGCATTGCAAGTGCACATCTAAATGCTTCTTCAATATGATGAGAGTTTACAGGCAGAGAGCTCCAGATTCCAACCACTCTCTCAACCTTCTGTCTATTACCTTCAATCTAGGTCCCCTAGTCAATGATCCCTCAATCAAGGGGAAAAGTTTCTTCCCATCAACCCTTCCTACTCATAATTTTATACATCGGAATGATGTCCCCACTCAATCTTCACTGCTCTAAGGAAAACAATCCCAGTCTGTCCAGCCTCCCTTCATCACTGAAACTCTCCAGCCCAGACAACATCCTGGTAAATCTCCTCTGCTCCATCTCCAGTACTATCACATTCCTCTTACCGTATGAATTCCAGAACTGCACACAATATTCCAGCTGTGGCCTAACCAACAACTTATAGAGTTCCCTCAATATCTCCCTGCTCTTAAATTGTATGCCTCAGTTCAAAAAGGCAAATATACCATATGTCACCTTAAATACTGCTACTTACCTTGTTTGATTGATCTTTTCAAACAACTCCCACACAAATACAGAGAGACAACCCTTTATCCGAAACCTAAACACCGAAGGTTTACTTATGAAGTTTTTTTCTCATTAACAAGGTTGTTTAGCGTGCAAACAGTTAAGCCAAGTTGACACCCGCTCGATGTGTATCACTCAGATGCGACGTGGGGTGGGTGGTCCAGCACCAGCAGGCCTCAGTTTTGTCTCAAGGCCTGTTTTACTGAGTGAGTCCGCTCCTCTGGTGAGATTTTTAAAAATGTCACCATCAAACTGTCACTTATTCTGAAATTCGAAAACCTCTGAATTCTGAAAACCAGCTGATCCTGAGCATTTCAGATAAAGGATTGTGCACCTGTACATGTATTTTTATACTATATATATATATCATTCACACACACACACACACACCAGATAATGAAGAAAAATATATTCTGTGCAGAGATTAACTTTGAGGAAAGCACTTTTGGCCAATAAATGTTAGTTCTCAACAAGAAAGAAAGAAGAGGGAAATAAACATTGAAGGAGGCATTCAGTCGGTGTCCTGACCCATATGGATGTTGTCATTAAACATACTCAGTTGTCACTGGGATCCTGAAATGCAGTTCATTCTAGAAAGTTCATGAGAAATCATCAAACATAATTCCTTCAGATACTATCAGAGAGAACACCTGGATTAATGGGCTCTCTGAAATAATACCCTGAGAAAGACAAATCAGGAGTTGGATGACTTCTCTCTCTCGCTATACCCCAACTGAATGCCAAACAATATCTGAAACAAAGCCACGAACCCAAGGCAAGTGATATCCAGCAGATCCAGCAGTTAACCTGTGACTTTGAGTTATCCCAGCAAATTCAAAGACTTAGCGGTTAATTTAACCTCAACAATGCGCTTTCCAAAAAGTATCACAAAATCAGAGAATCCCTACAGTGTGGAAACTGGCCATTTGGCCTAACACCAACCCTCCCGAAGAGTATCTCACCCAGAGCCATTCCCCTCCCCTATAACTCTACATTTTCCCCTGACGAATGCATCTAGCCTACACATCCTTGAACACTGTGGGAAATTTAGCATGTCCACTTCACCTAACCTGCACATTTTGGGACTGTGGGAGGAAACCGGAGTACCCAGAGGAAATCCAGGCAGACACAGGGAGAATGTGCAAACTCCACACAGACAGTTGCCCGAGGCTGGGACTTGAACCCAGGTCCCTGTGACACTTTGTAAAAATAAAATGCCCCAAGGTCCTATTAGTGACCCTTTAAAACAAAATCACAGGGGCTAGACATTAAAGTCTGCAATCACTTACCATGAATCCTCAAACAAACAAGTGTAATAATGGCATGTCCTCAGTATTACTGGGTCAAAATAGCTGGAATTCATTCTGATTTAAAAGCACTACAGGTGTTTTTTACATACTGCAACAGTTCAGGAAGGCAGCTCACCTTATCAGGGGCATTTATGGATCAAGAGTAAATGATGGCCTATCAATAACGTTCATGTTTAATGGAATAAGTCAGAAAAGCAGAGCATTTGGCACTAGTTCCACGTTTGCAGTTGCCCCACTGAGCCATTCATTTGAAACAAGTAACAAGTATCAATCGAGTTTTCAAAATAAAATCAATTTGAGCTTCCATTTGTTTAATGACAACTTTTTTTTAATTTCCCCCGAATTTTCCATCAATCTTGTACTCCTCTGAGCTTGAATAAAGCCACTAGAGCCTGTTGGCTCTTAGCTTTTATCTGTGGCTCTGACCATCCTTTGATCAAGATCTTCTGAAGGTGGAGTTCTTTATTCAAAAGCAGGGCTGGCATATATTCGGATCTGTTACATTCATCTCTCCTGACAGAGGATGGAATCTCAATGGGGACAGTGGAGGAGGCTGGTTGTCAGCAGAAACAGCCTGTCTTCGTAATGGACCATTCATCCGAGGTCTGATCAGCTCCAATTCTCCGAGAACCAAAGTAACTTGGCACAAAATGATGCATAATTACTGAATGCATCCAGAAAGCCTTGTAACAACATAGACCATAATGCAACTCAAGGATTCAGTTGCAATCTTGTTTGTTTGCACAGCCAGATGAGTGGGAAGAGGGAATTACATGTAGTTTGATGTTAGCAGACCTGAAATTGCAGTGGATGATCGATAGCTGAATTCGTAAATAGAGAGGATGATAACCATTGTTGGTCCTCGCCCATTCAAACCCTTCATTGTTACAGCGGATCACTGTTAGATTCACCTCTCATGAGGCAAGTATTTCACATTGGTTTGGTTGGTGGCACCTTTGCCTCTGATCATCATGTCCGTTCAAAATTCAAGGTGTACTTTAGTATTTCGTGAAGGGTATTCCTCTAATTCTGCTGATCCTCGGAGTTTTAATTATGCCATTGATAGACATAGCTTCAGGTACCTAGGCCTAATCTGTGGAAATCCCTCTCTTAACAATGTTCTCTTTAAAATTTCACCATCGTCTATGAGCACTTTTTCTTTGATATGAGGTACTTTAACTTTAATTTTTGCCCACGCATACACAGTACTAATACAAAATGCTGTGCTTTCCAGCGCACTGCAGTGTCTGGGGTGTATCGATCTGCCACCCTGTTATCTTATGTTAAGATGTCTCTTAAAAACTGTCTCTTTGACCAAGCTGTGGGTCACCTGACCTAAGGGATCATTAAGAATTAGCTTGATATCATTGCTTGATACCTGATCATGTTCCAGTGACATTGCTTGTGATGGTTATGGTCCATGAAAATGTACCAGGGCTAAGAACAGAAAAACGAGGAACGAGAGACAGCCATTCAGCCCCTCTGACCTGCTGCACCATTTAATACAATCGTTGCAGACTTCATCTTGGCCTCAAGTGCACTTTCCTGCCTGCCCTCCGTAACCCTTCAACCCATTATCAATTTGAAAATCTGTCTCTTTGTTCCTTAAATTTACGTCATCTCCTGGCACCCACCGCACTCTGGGAGAGTAAATTCCACAGT
Source organism: Chiloscyllium punctatum (assembly GCF_047496795.1). Classification (NCBI taxonomy): domain Eukaryota; kingdom Metazoa; phylum Chordata; class Chondrichthyes; order Orectolobiformes; family Hemiscylliidae; genus Chiloscyllium; species Chiloscyllium punctatum. The sequence continues at coordinate 127,098,377 of NC_092745.1, forward strand.
TCCATGACTCTTTGAGAAAAGTAATTTCTCCTCTTCTCAGTTTTAAACCTCCCACCTTATTCTAAAACAATAACCACTCACCCTAGATGTTCCACAAGGGGAAACATTCTCACTAGGTTTACTTTGTAAATCCCCTTCAGCATCTTACGTATCTCTTGAATTTTTGTAAACTCCAGCGAGTATAGGCCTAACCTGCTCAATCTCTCATCATATGGCAAACCTTCAACTCTTGAATCAATTGAGTGAAAGTTCTTTGAACTGCCCTCAATGCAGCTGCATGACCACAAGGTTGGGAAAGTGATAGTTTAATGATATTGCTGCTGGATAATTAATCCAGAGACCCAAGTAATATTCTGAGGACATGAGTTCACATCCTGCGATGGCACATGGTGCAGTTTGAATCCAATATAAATCAGGAATTAAGATTTCAAAGACAGCCATTAAATTGTTGCCTGTTGTTAGTGATGAGGGAGAGGGATGGAATACTTAGCTGCTTCACTCATGGCCTTTAGGGAAGGAAGTCTGCCATCCTTACCAGTGTGGACCAACATGTGACTGCAGACCGACAACAATGTGGTTGTCTATTAGTTGTCCTCTGGGATTACGCAATTCAACCTCTTGAGCCTGCTCCAGCCATTTAGTACAATCATTGCCACTCTTATCTCAACCCCAACTTCACTGAATTGCCCACTCTCCATAACCCTTCATCCTTTCATGAATTAGAAATCTGTCACTCTACTCCTTAAATTTACGTAGTGTTCTACACTATGAGTTCATAGAATCTGTACGGCGTGGAAACAGGCCATTCAGCCCAACAAGTCCACACCGACCCTCCGAAGAGTAACTCACCTAGACCCATTCCCCCTACCCTATTATTCTACATTTACCCCTGATTAATGCACCTAACTTACACATCCCTGAACGCCACGGGCAATTTAGCATGGCCAATCCACCAAACCTGCACACCTTTGGATAGTAGGAGGAAACTGGAGCACCTGGAGGACACTCACACAGGGAAAATGTGCAAACTCCACACAGACGGTTGTCCAAGGCTGGGATCGAACCCAGGTCCCTGGCGCTGTGAGGCAACAGTGCTACCCACTGACCCACTGTGCCATCCTCACAACCAAGGGTTTATGGAATGGGTAATAAATGCTGGCCTGGCCACTGACGCCCACATCCTGTGAACAAAAAAAAAAGAAATGTTTGTTGTTAAGGGTGGAGTACTCTGCTGATCCTGTGCCTCTGCCCCTCAATGGGGACACTTTCGTTTCATTTCTTTTCACTGGGGAACTGCCTGCACCAGCCATCCATCAGAACAGCCAGCTTCATGCGAGTTCTTCGTGGTGAAGTGAAAATTACGTTTGAGCTTATGAAGCAATCAAGTGTTCTCTGGCCCTCTTCTGTATGCACTAGCCAGACTGTTCGATCTGTCACTTCATAGTAGAAAGGAATCTACTGTAAAATTCATGCTTTTTTTTTCCTTCTAAATTAAAACCATGAAAATTGTATCAAGACACAAAAGGAAGCAGTGCTGTGCTTGGTCACCAGTAATTGGATTTGCTTGGGGCTATGTCAGTTCTCACCCCTGACTGGTGTTCAATATTTCAATTCAGTCCTGTTTTACATCAGCCTATGATTCTTGAAACAAGAGCCCGCACAGACAAGCAGGGAGTTCTCCTGTCCTAGCTGACACTGTTTCTTCAATCAATAATGCCAAAGAAAAAGATTTAAATGTTCATTCATCTCACTGTGGCATGCAAACTGGATGTGGCTTTTTGCTTCAAGTACTTTTGAGGTGGTTTCTGGGAGATATACTGACATACCGGGCAAGTGGTTCATCCTTCATCCCAGGCAGTCCATCGTCCTTTTGCCTTCTGTATATATCTCGCCCAGCCATGAGCCTTGTAAGAACTGAGATGGGAAGTAGCTTGAGCGTATGTACCACTCGAGATAAGTTACTTCTGAATCGAAAGTGTCAGAATTGCTTGGTTTTGTAAACTCCCAACACAGTCCTTTAGCAGTGAAACACAAATCAAATTCCCAAGCCAGTCAATGCCGTAAGAAACTAGACATTAATGCTTTCCTTGTTGACAATCTTATTCACATAATGCATCATTAAGCTTCTCAATTTTGAATCTTCTGATCAATAATGGAGGAGATGTTAGCGTGGGCGAGTGTCACTGGATTGGTAAATTAGGAGCCCAAGCTAATGCCCCATGGAAGGTGCTTCAGTCCCACCCATGGGACCTGGTGGAAGTTAAATTCAATAATTAGTCATTGTGCCAGCTATTGTAAGAAAATGAAACCAGTCATCCTCCTCAGTTTGGAAATGTGCTGTCCTTCCTAGCCTGGCCTACATGTGACTCCAGGCCCCTAACAGTGGGCTTGTCTCTTAACTGCCCTCTGAAATGGCCAAGCAAGCCATCAATTCAAGAGCAGTTAGGGATGGGTGAGAAATGTTATGAAGATGAGTCATGTCAGACTCAAAATGTTAACTCTGCCTTCTCTCCTCACTAAGGGTGCCAGACCTGCTGAGTTTTACCAGCACTCTTTGTGATTATTTCAGATCTCCAGCACTTTCCTTTTAGTACAATATTGGCCATGCTAGTGACCTACACTCCATGACAGAATAATGTATCCCAAGCAATCTCTTTTGTTATTCAGTCATGAGTTGGGGACATCGCTGCCGGGGCCAGCATTTATTGCCCATCCCTATTTGCCCAGAGGGCAGTTAACAGTCAACCACATTGCTGTTGGTCTGGAGTCACATGTAGGCCAGATCAGGTAAGGATGACAGTTTCCTTCCCTAAAGGGCATTAGTGAACCAGATGGGTTTTTCCAATAATCTGACTGTGGCTTCATGGTCATCATTAGACAGTTAATTCTAAATGTTTATTGAATTCAAATTTCACCATCTGCCGTGGCTGAATTCAAATTCAGGTTCCCAGGACATTACCTGCTTCTGTAGATTAACAGTCCAGTGATAATACCACTAGGCCATCACTCTCCCCATGCTTTGTTGTAACCTACCTGTTCAGAGATGTCATGCCACACCTCTGGAGTAGGTAGGACTTGGACTTGGGCCTCTTGACTCAGAGATAGGGGCACTACCATTGCCCCTCAAGATCCTTACACTGTCTGAAAGAGTACTTCATTAACCAATGCCCCACGTATATACCTTACCAATTTAATTAACACATCAATACCAACATAAGATGTTGCAGAAAGAAACAGGCAGAACAAATCCCACTTTCTAGCGTGTCCAAAGGACCTCTGTTAAATGCGGCTCATGTCAACTACCACGGTTTCAGATCAGACAGTCCATATGAATTGAGTTTGACAGCATAGCTTTCAGGGTCAGCATCTACCAGAGCTCACTGTCAGAGTTCACACATGGACAGTGGCCACTTGAGTAAGGCTCTCGTCTTGGGCTTGATGAGTATTTCCGATTGAAGCATTGCATAGGAAGAACCCAGGCACTTTCATGAGCAGAGAGCAGAATGTTCGTAGATGCACACATTCAGAACCACGTTCAGCAATGTCAGTGACTCTGTGCATTATCCATAGGTGACCCAAGCAGTTTGAATTTTAATCTCTTTGCCCATGGGATACAAGCCCTTTCACTGCAAAATTATTTCATCCTGTTTGATGTTTAATTAGCCTGTGATTACATAACTTTAACAAGTTAAACTGTTTTTTTTCACTTCTTTTTGGTAAGGATTGCAATTTCTTGTTTCAAACAGAGGATGTGTCTGCAAATCACATTAATTAAGCATTAGAGTATTATATTCTTAATCCAGATGGTACAAAAGTTCTAATGCAGAGATGAAACCTCTCTCCATGCTTGACGGTCTGTCTTGGGGCTATCTTTTTTAGTGTGTCATGATACACTGAGCTTCTCATTTTAATTCCAGGATATTTGTTCAAGGCGGTGAGGTTTTTTTCTGCATTTTTAATCTTCCACCGAGCACTGCTGAATAATGCCCCTCGGCAGGAGTTAATGACGTTTTCTTAATTTATTATTTCCATACCTCAGCTCTCGTAGGACGTGGTGTCTCTCTAGGTGAGGACGTGTCTGTAAGAGGTCTGTGGGGGAAGTGGGAATAGGTCAGTGGGGTCTGAGTCAGGAGCTCCACCAATAACACAGTGTCAGAGGTGACATGAATTGACAGGACGAGTGAGGAAGTCATTTGAGGACGAAAAGCAAAGCATACCAAAGTCTAATGATCCCTTCTAAATCTCCGATAGTTTCAGTACTCGGCAGAAGATACAAATGTTATCTTGACAAAACAGAAACCCGCTGCTAAATCAGCAGAACAAGGCTATCGATTTTGTTTTTAAGTCTCTGCACAATAAATTACATTGGGGCGTTCTTGTTCCATGCTTTGCAAATTGCATTGAGGGCTGTAGAATCTTGCACACCAAAGACTTTTGAGGATAAAGAGGGAATGGGAACAGAAACAGGCCATTTAACCCATCGAACCTGCTCTGCCATTTCAATAGATGATGGTTGATCAACCCTTCCATTTTCCTTCTGTCCCTTTAAGTCTGTCGATATCTGACTTCAGCAGGTGATCTTACTTTCTCGATCTTCCAGTGAGATTGGTTGGGAAGAAAGAGGTTTGGTCGGATGATCATTGGTAGATGTTTTCAGATTGATACTTGTACGTTTTGAAGATTTTGTTTTGACCTTAATCTTCAGAACAAGTAAAAAGAAACAGGTTTTGAGAAGCATTGGGTGCTTATTTCTTCACACATCCACACACACCCACCCCATATCTACCCCAGAGATACACACATGTACTCACACGCCCACACCCATCCTCATACCCCACCCCGTATCTATCCCAGAGATACACACATGTACTCACACAGTCACACACATCCACATGCATACATGCACATGCGCATGCTTACATGCACAAATGCACTCACATACACACGCACATACACACTCATGCAAACACACGCAAGCGCACACACGCACACACATACATAAGCAAGCACATGCACTTACACACAAATGCGCATGATGATGAAAGCATACACAAACCCACAGACACACTCACGCAAACACACATGCACCCACATGCACACATACACACACACTCACACTTTCTCATATACATGTGCACACACGCACACTGACACATGCACAAACACACAACAAAGTTATTCTGAAGGTGACAGATGGCACCTAAAGAGTGGCAACTTGAGGTTGGTAGGGTAGACGACAGAGAGGTGGTGGAGAGGCATAGTGATGCAGGCATCGTTGATGATGAGCTGACTCAGGATCGATGGACTCTAAGCCAGATTTTTTTTGTTTTCTTATTCTTAAAACTATTTAAAATGACCCCAAATCACGATGACAGTGGGGAAACTGTATTTTGCTGTTTTTCTCACTAGAAAATACATGTGACAATAAATTTTTTTAAATTAAAAACAATTCAAAGTCAAGGACATGTATACAAAGTCATAATCACATACACTCTCACTCTCTCTCACACATGCACACTCGCACACATTCTCTCTCTCACACACACAACACACACTCATACACTGACATAGCAGATTGTTTGGCTTTTGTCACCTTGAGTGCTGGGGAGGATGAGTAGGGTTGAATATCTATAATCTCATTAAACGAAGTCAGAAGTCACTTGGCTCCAGGTTATAGTCCAACAAGTTTATTTGAAATCACGAGCTTTTGGAATGTTGCTTCTTCATCACTTCATCTGACGAAGGAGCAGTGCTCCGAAATCTTGTAATTTCAAATAAACCTGTTGGACTATAACCCAGTGTCAAGTGGCTTCTGAGTTTGTCCACCCCAGTCCAACACTGGCATCTCCACATCATTAAATAACAGAGCAAGCTGGCGAGACTAATCGGACAGTTCATGCACTGAATGTCCCTTAATGCTCGGTTAGGTTTACAACTGTGAGTGATTACAAACAGACAAGTTTTAGTACATGGTGTTTTAATTGTAAAAGCGAGAGAGAGAATTGCAAGTTTTGTCATTGCTCATTACCTCTAGGGTTAAGAGTTTGCTGATGTGTGCAGTGGCATCGTAAGTGCATTTAGAAAAGGCACATTTACAAATGGGCCACACACAGCATCCAGAGGAATCTTCTGAAGAGCCAGGCACTATTCAGGAGCAGGGATTGTATTGGATGGACTTGGAGAAAATGAAAGGATCGCCGAAAGGCGAAAGGGCATAGTGCACACAAGACTCAACCTTCCCTACTGTCCCCTTCGTTGCTTGCGACCTCTGACTTAATCCCTGAGTGAGTCCCATCAAATGACGTCAATGTTTGATCATCGTGTTCTGTCTTTCTCCACTTGTTGTGACTCACCTGCCCTGCATCATTACTCATGAAAATATAGTTCAGCACGACCTTACTGGAATGATCTTTGTGATGACGTGGATGTTTCAAGTACCTACTTAGAAACTGTGCTCATAATTAGCTTGCACACACTATAGCTTAGTTGGTTGGATGGTTGGTCTCTGATGCAGCGGGCTGCCAACAGCATGGGTTCAATTCCTGCACTACCTAGAGTTACTGTGAAAGAGTTTCATTCTCAACCGCTTCCCCTTTCCTGAGCTACCGTGACACTCAGGTCAAACTCACCACCAGTTAATTCTTTCATGAACAAGGGGCTGTAATGACTTTACTGTGTGTCTGCCCCAGCATAGAGACCGTAGGATTGGAAAGGTTCCCAATCACTGCCTTTGGCTGAAAATTGGTTATGTAAGGAAAAAAATGGCATTGAACCAGATGTCATGGATCCAGTAATCAAGTGTCAATGGAGGATGTTAAAATCCCCAAAATACTCCTCCCATGTCGTAACATTTTTACCCTGGCTGGGAGCAAGCTACCAATAATAAAACAAGTTACTTTAAAGCATTGGGAAGGAATGGGATGCTGTCTTTGTCAGGGGGTGACCTTAAGATCTACCAGCAGAAGTAGACCATTCAGCCCATTGAGTATGATCTGTCATTCAATGAGATTATGGCTGATCTGGCCATCCTTAACTCAACTTTCCTGCACTTTCCCCATAACCCTCGGTTCCCTTTACTAATTAAAACTCTGTCTGTTTCAGCTTTAATGGCCCAATCTTGACAGCCTTTTGCAATGAAGGATTCCGCAGATTCATGTCCTCTGAGAGAAGAAATTCCTCTTTACTCGACCTTAAATTTGCAACCCACCGTTGGGTGGCAAGGTGCTCAGTAGTTAGCACTGCTGCCTCACAGCACTAGGGACCTGGGTTCAATCCCAGACTTGGGTGACTGTCTGTGTGGAGTTTGTGCCTTCTTTCTGTGCCTATGCTGATTTCCTCCCACAATCCAAAGATTGCAGATCCGCTGAATTGGCAATGCTAAATTGCCCACAGTGTTCAGGGATGTGTAGGCTAGGTGCATTAGTCAGGGGTAAATGTAGGATATTAGGGAATGGATCTGGCTGGGTTACTCTTCAGGGAGTCAGTGGACTTGTTGGACTGAAGGACCTGTTTCCACGCTGCTGGGATTCTGAGATTATGTTCCCTGTCCTTGACTCTCCCACAAGAGGAAATAATGTTTCCACATCTACCCTCACGAGTCCCCTAAGAATCTTAAAAATCACACAACACCAGGTTATAGTCCAACAGGTTTAATTGGAAGTATACTAGCTTTCTGAGCGCTCCGAAAGCTAGTGTGCTTCCAATTAAACCTGTTGGACTATAACCTGGTGTTGTGTGATTTTTAATTTTGTACACCCCAGCACGACATAGGCATCTCCAAATCATGGCTCCTAAGAATCTTGTATGTTTCAGCCACTTCCCATTCTTCGAAACTCCAATCAGTACAGGCCCAACCCACTCAACTTCTCCTCATACATTAATTGGGTAGTGTCATTAACCCATCTGAGGCACACCCCCTCCCCCACCTGAGAAAGTAGTATCTGCGCTCCCCCACCACCACCTTCCGTCCTACACAGACTGTCAAATGTACTCTACAATCACCACCCCCCCCCCCCGCCCCCCCCGCCTCCCCCCACTCCCTGAAAACAAAGTGGCCAAATCTCCCACCCACTTCCTTTTTAAATTGAATTCAAATTCCACCATCTGCCATGACAGGATTCACACCCAGGTCCCAGAACACTGTCTGGGTCACTCATTAACAGTCGGGCGATAATACCATTAGGCTATCGCCTATCCCCACATCTGATCCTTTGTCTCAATGCCGTGTTTCCACTGTCTCCCCATACCCCTTGATTCCTTGAAAATCTGTAACCCTTCCCACCTCGCCAGTAAGAGCAGGAAAGTTATGTTGAAGCTGTCTCGGCCTTTGGTTAGGATGCAGCTGGAGTACTGTGTGCAGTTCTGGTCTCTGAGGACAGGAGGTTGAAATGGAGGGGGTGCAGACGGGATCCACCAGGATGCTGCTTGGGATGGAGTATTTCAGGGATGAAGAGAAGCTGGATAATCTTGGGTTGGTTTCTCCAGAGCAGAGAACGCTGAGAGGTAACCTGATGTGAGACGTACGAGGATCATGGACAGGGCCATGGATGGTAGTTGTTTCCCCTTTGTCAATGCATCAACGATGATAATTTCAAAATGGAAGGCAGGAGGTTTCGAGGGGATTTGAAGAAAATTGTTTTCACCTGGTGGATGGCAGGGGTCTGGGAGGGTAGATGGGACGGGAAACCTCGCAAGCTGTAAAACGTGTTCAGATGCGCACTTGAATCAGTCAAGGCTAGTGGGAAGGTGGGACTAGTGTCGCTTTGGTGGTACAAACTTGATGGGCTGAAGGGCCTCTTCTGCACTGTATGATTCTAAATGAAGAATAATCTTAAGAGAATATCTGCCACTTAACAGCGGTGAGCAGTGGGGCCCATGTCGAAAGCATCTTCCTCATGACATGGTCATATGGTTTGTCATCGAGCCGTGGAGTCATAGAGATGTACAGCACACAAACAGACCCTTCGGTCGAACCCATCCATGCTGACTAGAAATCCTAAATTACTCTAGTCCCATTTGCCAGCAATTGGCCCATACCCCTCTAAACCCTTCCTATTCATACACCCATCCAGGTACGTTTTAAATGTTGTAATTGTATCAGCCTCCACAACTTCCTCTGGCAGCTCATTCCAAACATGCACCACCCTCTGTATGAAAAAGTTGCCCTTTTAAATCTTACCCCCTCACCCTAAACCTATGCTCTCTAGTTCTCGACTCCCCTATCCCAGGGAAAAGACCTTGTCTATTTACCCTATCCATGCCCCTCATGATTTTATGAACCTCTATAAGGTTCCTACGCTCCAGGGAAAACAGCCCCAGCCTGTTCAGCCTCTCCCTGTAGCTCAAATCCTCCAACCCTGGCAACATCTTTGTAAATATTTTTCTGAACCCTTTCAAGTTTCACACCACCTTTCCTATAGAGGGGAGACCAGAGTTGCACACACCTCTCCACAGGCAACCTCAAAACAATACAGAACTCAGGAGAGACTGGTGGCTGAAGTGAAGAGAGATAAGGGCAGCACAGGAAGGGTTACAGTGGAAATCACGTGAGCCCACTGCTTGTAATGGGTGATTTCTGCAGTCTCCCCTCCTCCTATCTAAGGTCATCAAACATTAGAAAGCCACTCAAATGATGAGCCACTGTCAAGCGCACAAGACTAACAAGTGCGTTGTGCCACATGAATACTGATTTACTGCGACAAATAAATGCAAATAAGGCTGCACAAAGCAAGGATCCATCTGCTTAAATATGCTTCTTAATTAAACGGAGTCTCGTAAAGTAATAATTGCAACGCGCTCATAGAAGTTCAGCAGTAAATCAGCTTCATCTTTCTGAATGGACATTTCCACTGTTGCAGTCTTTTGTAAATGACACGGTTGAGTTGATACTATATTTTGGCACTTAATTATTGAAGACAGTGATTTTTAGTTAATGGGAGGCTGCTGGGACCCAGTTTATGCCCAGCTCCATCATTGCACCTGATTCTTGTCAATATTCTGAACGTGAAAGCAATTTTTAAAAAAAAATTAATTTATTAAGCTCTGCTCAAATGTATTTGGTTTGCCTTGTATCAAGTGCACAGGAGGAAGACTTGCATTTAGAAAGCACTTTCATTAATACCAGGAGTAGGCCATTCCACCCCTTGAGCCTGTTCCATGATTTGATAGATCTCAGCCTCAACTCCACTTTCCATAACCCATTACTAATGAAAAAAAAAATCTGTCTATCTGCTCCTTAAATTTACTCAAATGTCCCGGCATCCACCACCCGGCACAGACTCATGACCATCTGAGAGAATTAATTCCTCCTCGTCACTGTTTTAAATCGGCTAGCCCTGATTGTCAAACTGTGACCTCTCGTTCTTGATTGCCCCACAAGGGGAAACATCCTTTCTATGTCTCTGTGGTAATTCACTTTAACATCTATCGACCTCAATTAGATCTCTTATTATTCTTCTACAATCTAAAACAGACAAGGCTGCTCAGTCTAGGTGTGGCTCAGTACGTAGTCCTCTATACTCTCCGTTAGAATGTCGTGGGTTGAAGTCCCAATCCAGACTGGATTGCAGAAATTCTAGGGTGGTCCTCCAATGCAGCATGGCTGGAGTGAAGCCATATAACCAGGCTTCAACCCCTCCCACTTGTGGTCTCAATAATGTTATAGTACTATGTCATTGAAGTGCAGGGTTCAGCTTGGTATTTATCCCTCATTGAAAACTGATAATCTGACCTTAATTGCCCCACTTTTTTTTTGGACTGTGCTATTTCCTATTTTACCAGGGTGCAGAAATATTTTGTTGATTATACAGAGCTGTGCAATGTTTTGAGGATGTGAATGATTCCATTTAAAAGCAAGGTTTCTTGTTGACTCATTCTGAGATGTTGTCGTTCGGTAAAATACTGCCAATTTGGAAAGTCGAGGCTGAAGTATCTATTATTGAGTGGTTAATATTTATAATGATTAGAGTTTTATTATGCTATTACAAAGCATGAACTGTAAACATTAACTAACACTGGTCAGACCACGGAGGGCAGTATATTCCTTGACCAGTTGGCAGCTTGGCAGTTAGCTTGCTAGAGCAAGGTTCACCAGCTGGTGCCTCATAACACAGTGGATTCTAAAAGAAAGTGTATTAAAATATTAAAAAGATTACTGCTAAAGCATTAAAAACCAGGCTGAATATACCGTATGAGGAACCAGGATACAGTTCCTTCGCTCGCTCGTAATTCTGCCTCATAGAGGTTTGAGACGACAACCTCAATCCGATATTGCAATTATTAACTTCAAAGTGAACATACAAAATATCATCCAGTAATTGACTTCCATTTTGAAACTGTTGCTGGAAAACAAAGGAGTTTGTTTTTCAATTGATGTCTTTTGATTTCCGTTCAGCTGGAATGAAACAGGCATGCCTGTGAGAACGCACATTCCTTATGTGCTGCATTGTGAAGGCTTTTGGCAGTGCAATTCAGTTTTTTAAAGGAATATGCAGGTTGTGTAATCACTCAATGGTGCTGCTGCTGACCTCTGCCCTTCACCCTTGAGTTCTGGTTCTTGATTGGCAGGAAGCTAAGGGTAAAGCGGGCTGACCTCTGATCTTTGCCCCCCTCCCCCCGGGGTTCTGTCTCTGTAATTGGTAGAAATCCAGGGGTGAGCCGCAGAGGTCTGCGGCTAAGACACGCAAACTTCACCTTCACAAAAACCTGACTTTGCTGCACACTCCAAATCAGCTTTATTAATAGAAGCTGGTGTGCTCACAATGGAGAGCAGATTGCTGCAGACCAGAAATACCTCCATCTCCTCCCTCATCACCCTGAAGGTGTCGGGTGGATGTTCAATGGCCTCCAGATGTTCCTAGGGTGTGAGAGGCCCAATTCACCAGGGAGCCTTAAAGCTTTCCTTAAAATACGTATTCAAGGATGTGGCAAAGCCTGGATTTGTTGCCCATCCCTCGGGAAGGGTGATCTCACTGAAACGTTTTGTATTTTAAAGGGGTTTGACAGGGTCAAACGAGAAAATGCTTTTGACAGGGTCAATGCTGAGAGGATGTTTCCCCTCTCCCAGCAGAGTCTAGGACCAGAGGGCATAGTCTCAGAATAAAGGGGAGCCAACGAGGAGGAATTTCCTCTCTCAGAGGGTTGTGGGTCTGTGGAACTCCTTGCCACAGAGCACTATGGGGCAGGGTCCTTGTGTTTATTTAAGACTGACGCAGATAGATTCCTGATCAGTCAGGGAATCAAGGGTTAGGGGGAAAGGGCAGGAAAGTGGACGTGAGGAATGTTGAATCAGCCATGGTCCTTTTTGAATAGTGGGCAAGGCTCAAGGGTCCAAACAACCCACTTTTGGTCTTACTGGCCCTTGTACTGAGTGGCTCACTCAGACCATTTCAGAGAAGTGGTAGTAGTCAGTCCTATCCCTGTGAGTCATAGATGACAGATTCCACCCTTGAAAGTGATTAGTGAGCTGACTGGGCTTTTGCAGCCTGATACTCCAGGTTTTTAATTTAAACTCCACTTGCTGTGATGATGGGATTTGAAACCGTAACACCGGAACATTCATCGGGCCTTCCGGGATTGTTAAGTTAGCAGCTCTCCTGTTGGAGCCGCTGCCCCATTCTGAAGCCAAGTGTTGTCAGCAGGTCTGTTATATGTGGCTTTGTGTCAAATTCTATTGGATGGTATATCCTTTGGACACTCCATTGTAACATCGGTGATGTATAAGATGCAATTGCTCTTTGGACAAAGCTGGTGAGATGTTCGGAAATATCGATAATTTATTTTCAACGGGCTTCAAAAAGGCAGTGGAAATCTTGGAATATGCCAGTAATCCAGATCTTCTCTGGATTTGTAAAAATGAAGGTTTCCATACTCCCCAAATCTGTTTTTGCATTTTGTATCCATAGCCATCGGGATGGTTTTACGATGGTCTGATGTGAACATTGTGTGGGAGATGGAATGCTTTATCATCCAGAATAGCGAAGGCAGAATCTGGTTACACCTTGTTGAGGGAAATATCAGTAAACATTGGAAATGGGAGAAGAACTGGGGATGTGGCAGGATCAAGGAAAGAGGGAAATTGGTTTTACGCTGCTCCAGTAGAGCCAGCACTGATTGGTTGGGCGAAATAGCCTTCATCTATCCCATAAATTCCAAATCATAATAGTGGTGGGTTTGAATCCATTTCCCTTTATTTATGCGACACATGTCCAAAAATATTAGGCTCAGAGAGCCAAACGTTCAAGCCCATTTTGTGACACCAATTTTTATCCTAAATTCATTCATGGGACAAGGGCATTGCTGATTAGTTGCCCATCTCTAATTGTTGAGAGGACAGTTAAGAGTCAGCCACATTGTTGTCGGTCTGGAATCACATGGGGGCCAGACCAGTTCAAATCTATGAATCAAATGGGGTTTTCTCCCAAGAATCAATTCACAATCATTGTTAGATTCTTAATTCCAAATTTTTATTGAATTCAAATTCCAATATTTCCCGTGGCAGGATTCGAACCCAAAATATTACCTTGGCCTCTGGATGAGCAGTGCTGAAAAGTGTGGCGCTGGAAAAACGCAGCAGGTCAGGCAGCATCCAAGGAGCAAGAGAGTCGACATTTTGAGCATCTTCCTGGTGAAGGGCTTATGCCCAAAACACCGACTCTCCTGCTCCTCGGATGTTGCCTGACCTGCTGTGTTTTTCCAGCGCCACACTTTTCGACTCTGATCTTCCACATCTGCAGTCGTCACTTTCTCTGGATGAACAGTCCTGTGATAACACCACTGGCTGTTAGTAAAGTGCTACATTGTAGTAGGTCCTTTTATTGAGACCAGATGCCGAACTGGCATCCAAGCTCAGATGCCACTAGAGAAGTAACCAGAGATTCCACTAGCATTTCACCCCCCCAACAGATGCCCAAAAAGCAACAGGTGAAGTGAAAATGTCTTCTGTTACTGCTTGTGGAGTAATGTGTGGTGGGGATTGTAGTGATTATAACAAGGTCAGCCAGGTGGACATCATAGAATATGAGTTCCCTGATTGGGACTGTTAATCTGGTCCAAAAACCCTCCACGTGTAAATAACGGGTGACTTGGTGACAGGATACTGGCCTCTGATGTGCACCCACTGAAGACAATTTTAGTGCCCCTGTACCCACCCGATCCACTTGACGTCTCCTGTGTGCACCGTTGTTCTCTCACTGCAAGTGAGCAACTGCTCTTTTTCTGCAAATCTCTGCCCCTGGCAGATTTCAGATTATGGATGTCATTGAGTGGAATTCAGTGCTGAGCTTAATTGGTGGGTTAAAGCTTGTTTGTGGCTCGATAATATCACCAGCTCACCATGGGAGCATTCCATGGTGTCATCCAAGCAAGGCCAATCGCTTCATCTGTGTTTCAGAAGGCTGCATTGCAACACCCATGTGGGCTTCAGTGTTGGCTCAGCCCATAGCATTCCTGTCTCTGAGTTCAAAGGTTAGAGTTCACATCCTACTCAAACAACCTTGCCCTGAAATCTAGTCTGATGCCTCCCTGTGCACTTTTGCGGGGATTTCACAAAGTTAAGAGTGGTGCAGATAGAAAGCTGTGTAAAACCTTTCTCTTTGTTCTCAGGGTGTGGACTAGGTGGGTGTGCATTTATTGCACATCCCTCATTCCTCCCTCATAAGTTGGTGGGTTGGGCGGCTCAGTGGTTAAAACTGCTGCCTCACAACACCAGGGACCCGGGTTGGATTCCACCCTTAGGGTGACAATCAGTGTGCCATTAGTGCATTCTCCCTGGGTCTGTGTGGGGTTGTTCCAGTTTCTTTCCACAGTCTAAAGATGTGCAGGTTAGGTGGATTGGCTGTGGAAAATGCAAAGTTACAGGGATAGAGTGGGTCTGGGGTGTGATGCTGTTTGGTGGGTTGGTGTGGATGGGACGGGCTGAATAGTCTGCTTCTGCATTGAGCTGTCTTCTTGAACTACTGCAATCAGTGTACTGTGGGTTGACCCACAATGTCCTTAGAGTGAAAATTCCAGGATTTTGACCCAGCGACTCTGAAGGATATGTTTCCAAGTCGGGACGGTGAGTGGTTTTTGGGGGAGAGTTTGCAGTGGGTGGTGTTCCCATGTACCTGTTGCCCTTGTCCTTCGAGATGGATGTGGTCCATTTGATCAGTCGAAAGTAGCAGTCAGAGCACGTGCTGTCACCACAGGAGAGGAATAGCAGAAGTCCGTTCAGTCAGCTCTCTGCAGGAGTAATCAAAAATTAATCTTGTAGCTCATGGTGTCACATTGCTCTGTAGCTTCCTCTGCTTCATGTTTCCCTGAAAAAAGGTATAGAGGACACTCTCTCCCTCAAGCGATCTGCACTCCACTCTGATGTGCAGGATCAGTTTCTCCATGCCTCGACTCTATCCAGGCCTCTTTCAGTTTGGAAAACTGATCTTAGTGAAATCTCTTCTTAGTTGCCCTGAGAAGGTCATCCTGGGCTACCTCCTCTTAATGCTGCTGACTCCATGGTGATGGTTGTTTCCATGATGGCTTCAGTGTACCAGAGCATTCTTGAGCGTGGGGCGCAGGGAAGATGTTGGAAATCTTGTAGATGTTCCAAGTCAGCATGCTGTGGGACTCAAAGAAGAGTGGGATAATGGCCCACAGCATTGCTTTCCTGTTGCTGTCTATTTCTTATGTCTTCTGATCTTAATCATTGTTTTCAGTTTTTTTTTCTCCTGTTATTTTGCAAGGCAGGGAGATGTGGGAAGGAGGTCCCATTGACATAATCTTGGTGAGTTGTTGTGAGAACCTGGTACAAACAGCAACCACAGTGTTCGGCCAGTGGTGAATGGCTGTTGAGTTCAGTGGTCAGGGTTCTTGCCACTAATATGGTCCACAGGTTACATCAACAGGACCTTCTTACAGTAATCCCTTGAGAATGATCTGATACACAACAGCCATCACCATTGATGGATCAGGTCAATGCCTGTGTTCAACACTTTAGACCTTCTTGTTAAAAGGAGTCATAGGGTCATAGAGCCATAGAGATGTACAGCATGGAAACAGACCCTTCGGTCCAACCCGTCCATGCCGACCAGATATCCCTACCCAACCTAGTCCCACCTGCCAGCACCCGGCCCATATCCCTCCAAACCCTTCTGATTCATACACCCATCCAAGTGCCTCTTAAATGTTGCAATTGTACCAGCCTCCACCACATCCTCTGGCAGCTCATTCCATACACGTACCACCCTCTGCGTGAAAAAGTTGCCCCTTAGGTCTCTTTTATATCTTTCCCCTCTCACCCTAAACCTATGCCCTCTAGTTCTGGGCTCCCCGACCCCAGGGAAAAGACTTTGTCTATTTATCCTATCCATGCCCCTCATAATTTTGTAAACCTCTATAAGGTCACCCCTCAGCCTCCGACTCTCCAGGGAAAACAGACCCAGCCTGTTCAGCCGCTCCCTGTAGCTCAAATCCTCCAACCCTGGCAACATTCTTGTAAATCTTTTCTGAACCCTTTCAAGATTCACAACATCTTTCCGATAGGAAGGAGACCAGAATTGCACGCAATATTCCAACAGTGGCCTAACCAATGTCCTGTACAGCCGCAACATAACCTCCCAACTCCTGTACTCAATACTCTGACCAATAAAGCAAAACATCCCAAATGCCTTCTTCACTACCCTATCTACCTGCGACTCCACTTTCAAGGAGCTATGAACCTGCACTCCAAGGTCTATTTGTTCAGCAACACTCCCTAGGACCTTACCATTAAGTGTATAAGTCCTGCTAAGATTTGCTTTCCCAAAATGCAGCACCTTGCATTTATCTGAGTTAAACTCCATCTGCCACTTCTCAACCCATTGGCCCATCTGATCAAGATCCTGTTGTAATCTGAGGTAACCTTCTTCGCTGTCCACTACACCTCCAATTTTGATGGTCATCTGCAAACTTATTAACTGTACCTCTTATGCTCACATCCAAATCATTTATGTAAATGACAAAAAGTAGAGGACCCAGCACCGATCCTTGTGGCACTCCAGTGGTCACAGGCCTCCAGTCTGAAAAACAACCCTCCACCACCACCCTCTGTCTTCTACCTTTGTCTTCCCATCATTTAAAAATAATGTCTTTGAACCATCAAGGCAGTGGGATGTATTGTGTCCCAAAGAATCCTGATATCACTTATTTGATGTCGTACAGGAGTGTCTTCCCATCTCTGGCATAAACCGCATGCAGTGGGTACAGTTCAACAAGAGAGATGGGCAAGAGCTTATTTCGGATAGCTCCATGAAGCCAAATGTGCTGGAGATTGTGTGGAATTCATAGCCTCCACAAATAGAGTCATATAGATGTACAGCACAGAAACAGACTATTTGGTCCAACTCGTCCATGTTGGCCAGATATCCAAACCTAATCAAGTCCCATTTGCTAACATTTGGCCTATATGCCTCCAAACTCTTTCTATTCAAATACCTATCCAGATGCCTTTTAAATGCTATAATTATACCAGCCTCCACTACTTCCTCTGGCAGCTCATTTCATACACACACCACCCTCTGCGTGAAAAAGTTGCCCCTTTGATCCCTTTTAAATCTTTCTCACTTCATCCTAAAGTTATGCCCTCGAGTTCTGGACTCCCCCACCCCAGGAAAAAGACCTTGTCCATATGAATAGGCTGGGGTTGTTTTCCCTGGACCGTTGGAGGCTGAGGGGTGACCTTACAGAGATTTATAAAATCATAAGGGACATGGATAGGGTAAATATGTTGGCATTTTGAGTTTCCAATCTCAATCCATAGCTACCCCCCCCCCCCAGTGATGTGCCTTCCAACATGTCACTGTAAGCCAGTTTATCACAGGGGTGACATAGTGGTTAGCCTTGCTCTCTCACAGTGCCAGGGCCCGAGTTCGATTCCACTCTCAGGCAACTGTTTGTGTGGAAGTATCACATTCTCCCTGTGTCTGTCTGGGTAAGCTTTGCTTTCCTCCCACAGTCCATCAGTGGGTTGACACTGGGAAATCCCTTGTGGAAAAGTTGAGGACTGGGGGATTGATCTCAAAATCAGTGGTCGTGCATGCAAGACACAGATGGGGAAGAATTTATTCTCTCCGACGGTAGTGAGTCTGTTGAATTCTTTACTTCAGAAGGCTGTCGAGGCTGGGTCATTAAGTATATTCAGGGCTGAGAGACTGATTTTTAGTTAGTAGTGGTTATGGGGGTCAAGGCAGGAAAGTGGAATTGAGGATGATCAGATCAGCCATGATCTCATTGAATGGTAGAGCAGACTCGATGGACCAAATGGTCTGTTTCTTATGTCTTCTTGTCCTCGTCGTTGTTTCCAATGGTTTTTCTTTTGCCCTGTTAATTTGCAAGGCAGGGAGATGCGGGAAGACCTGCTGTTGTTGATTCAAAGCTGGAGGTGGGTGGCTGGAAATCCTCCAAGATCGCGCAGCCGAGCAGTAAAACATCAAAGGAATGTCGGGCCTGAATCATTTTAGGAAAGTGATCGGGGGGAAGGGAGAGAGGGGTGATTTGGAAAGTGCAGCTGAAGCAAACCCAAATAGGGGCCTGT
Organism: Chiloscyllium punctatum; assembly: GCF_047496795.1. NCBI lineage: Eukaryota > Metazoa > Chordata > Chondrichthyes > Orectolobiformes > Hemiscylliidae > Chiloscyllium > Chiloscyllium punctatum. The sequence goes on from NC_092745.1 coordinate 127,116,921, forward strand.
GAAAGAATGGAGTGCCTAGCAAACGTTGGTGCATATATCAAAGAATGAAGGGAATGAGAAACAGATAGAGAGATAGTCACATCAATGCCGTGAAAAAGATTCTTTTTTGCTGTACCTTGGAGAAAGACAGGGCAAACATCTCTGTATTTTCACAAAACGTCATCCTCGACAACTGATATGATAATAGTCAAAGACTATTCCCCAGGGCAGAAATGGCTGTCACAAGGGGTCATCTGAAGCTGGAATCAAGCCCAGATCCCTAGTGCTGTGAAGCTGCAGTGCTAACCACTGAGCCACTGTACTGTGATGTGAGATAAAAACTAGGTAGTTAGGGTCTGGAATGCACTGCCTGGAAGCGAGGTAGAGACAGGTTCAATTGAGGCATTCGAAAGAGCATTGGATGGTTATTTGGGTAGTAATGATGTGCAGGGATATGGGGAGAAGGCAAGAGGTTAAGAGACAGTGTGGGCTGAGTGACCTCCTTCTGGCCCACAAGACTTCAGTGATACAGAGAATGTCCAACTTTACAGAGGTGATCGCACATCAAAACATTCCTCCCTTGGCTGAGAGATGCTTTAGGATGTCTGGAAGTTGTGACAGGCACTGCATCAGTTCAGTTTCTTTATTTTATTCTCTTCTGTCCTGGTCCTGGATTGTGCTTTGGAGTATGGATTCCATAAGAACAATGTGGAGCGCCATATTGATGGTGCGTCATAGCCCAGTCATATTCGGATCATGTTGAGGTGTTAACAGTAGCTGATACCGGGCCCCTTTGAGAACGTGCAGGCGGCCATTCTTGATGGCCATCTTTGCATTCCGGTAATTACTCTGGTACAGATATGTACCTAATAAATCTCTAGGAACAGAGTGCAATCACCAGGAAAAGCAAAATCAATTCATCCAATGTGAGGAATGAGTGGGAGGTTGCACAGATTTACATCACTGAGATAACCAGTGATATATAAGAAGAACAAAAGAAGTAATTGTGGTGGACATCAAAGGAAATAATAAAAAGTATCTTAGGAGTATGTTCAAAGTCCAGAAAAGATTAAAAAACAAAGTCTCTTAACTGTGACGTAGTGCTGTGAGAGAACTGCCCAAAAGCACCTTGCACGGAATGGATTATTTTGATGTGCCATGGCTCCTGTCATGTCCAGAAATATGGCAGCCATTTTCGCACAGCAAGCTCCCACGACATAACTTTGCCTTTTTTCTTTTCCGAGTTGCTCATTGTCAGTTTGGAAGTCATCTTAAACAATGCCAGACCCCTTCAGTCCAGTTTGCTTCAGAGTTCAGTATCCTGAGAAGAGAACCTTCAATCTTTTTTGAATTTGTGACCTGATTGCAGTGTGCCACCAAGCTGGGGTGGCATTTTCACTCCATGGCAATGATTTGAGTAGATATAATTATTCTAGAATCTGTTGAGCACTGTTTCCCTAAACCTGTGATCAACTGAGAGCATCTCTAGCCAAATAAAGAAAGCGTCATTAAGAAAAGTGAGCCATTGCAGATTTGCAGAATGCCAGATGCAGATGGAATACGTCCAAGAGCATTTAAATATAAAAGGAATTCGGTAAAAGTCACTGGTGCTGAGGAGGGAAAATCTGCTGAGCTCGTTAAACACTGGGTGGTACCAAAAGAGCAAGTAACAGCTAATGTAATTCCCATCTTTAAAAAAGGTCGAAAGCATGATCTTGGGAATTATAACCCAGTTAGCTTGACATCTGCAGTGGGAAATTGCTGGAATCTATTATAAAGGAAGCAATTCAAGAGCATTTAGTAAGAATAAAGGGCAATGAATCAAAGTCAACATGAGTTCATGAAAGGCAGGTCAAGCTGTACAAATTTATGAGCATGTTTAAGGTACATAACTAAGTTAGTGGTTAAGGGCAACTTTGTGGATATCTAGACTTTTAAAAGGTATTTGATAAGGTCTCTCGTAAAATGCCTACGACTGAAGTAGACTTCATGGGATCACGGAGGATGTTGCAAATTGGATAATTAATAGGAAACAGAGGGGCTATTATTGGTTTATGCTGGACATCAATGACCAGATAAGCCCATGAGGGATTCATTCTGAGACTGTTGCTGTTTGTAATGTTTTATTAATTAGCTGGATGAGAACATTGCAAGCAGAACATCAAATTTTGATGACGCTACCAATTTTAGAAGGTAGGCAATACAGTTTGCAGAGAGAGAGAGAGAGAGAGAGAGAGCTATTGCAGCCACCGCAGTGAACCAGTCATTGTGGAGAGGGTCGTTTTGTTAAAGGGTGGAGTTGGAGCCAATTAGCCCCTCTAAACATCAGTGGCAACCTTTTCTTCTGCGATGTTGTTTTGTCTGATTTGAATTTTGTTCAGCCCAAACCTTTGGAAGATTTTTTTGCGTTTAAAATGGTTTGTCTAATATTTCGGCAAATCATCAATTCGCAACACAGAGATCTGTTGACTGCAGCAATATGAAACCTACACACATTAACAGGACTAGAATGCAAGTCTTAATGTTGGTGGCTCAGTGCTGAGTGCTGCTTTCTCATAGTGCCAGGCACTGGGTTCAATTCCACCTTCAGCTGACCATCTGTGTGAAGTTTGCACAGGTTTCCTCCCATGGTCCAAAGAAGTGCAGATTAGGTGGATTGGCCATACTATATTGCCCATAGTGTCCGAGGGGTGGATTAGCCATGGCGCTGGGATGGGGTGCTTTTTGGAAGGTCAGTGAGGACTTGATGGATCAAATGGCCTCTTTCCATACCGTACGGATTGTTTCCTTGCCTCCGGATTGTTGCCTGAGTGAGAAATGTAGGATGGTCATGGAAAAAAAAGAAGCTATTTGGACTGCCCTGTCTGTTTCTGTTCTATGTAAAGCCAACTCTGCCATTCCCTTTCATGAATTTTCCCAGAAAATCATTTCTACAAGGATTCCATTCATCATTTCCTTTTGTAAGCCGTGACTGAATCTGCTTCCACCACGTACACTCTCTGTCACTGCATTTCTGATCCTAACCACTCACTTGGTTGCAAAGAAAATCCTCAAGTCATCATTGCGTCTTTTACCAGTTGCTTTCACTCGGTGACCTTTGGCTCTCGATCCAATTGCTGATGCCAAGAGTTTCTCCCCTGTCTGTTCTGTCCAGAAAACTCGTGGTTTTGGAAATCTTCATCGAAACTTCTCCTCTCCAAAGAGAACAGTACAGGCTTTCCAAATTTATTCTCATAACCGAGACTCTGACCCCAGAATCATTCTCAAAATATTCTCTCCACCTTCTCCACTGCCTTAAAATCTATCACATTTCCAAATTCTTCCAGTTCAGACAGAGGGTCTTGAACATGGGACACTAACTGGGTTTCTGTCTCCACAGATACTGTATGATCTGCCTCAAGATTTCCAGCATTTATTTTGTTCTTTTAATTGACCGGCTGTGTCTAATGGGTCTGTAAAATGCAAGCTTGGGGTATAACTGAACACTCTAATCATAGAATCCCTACAGTGTGGAGGCAGGCCACTCAGCCCATTGAGTCCACACCACCCCTCCAGCATCCCATCCAGACCTACCCCATCCCTGTAACCCTGCATTTCCCATGGCTAATCCACCTAGCCTGCACATCCCTGCACACTATGGGCAATTTAGCATGGCCAGTCCACCTAACCTGCACATCTTTGGACTGTGGGAGGAAACTGGAGTCCCCGGAGGGAACCCGCGCAGACACAGGGAGAATGTGCAAACTCCAAGCAGTCACCCAAGGCTGGAATTGAACCCAGATCCCTGCCACTGTGAGGCAGTAGTGCTAACCACTGAGCCACCCCAAAGAAGGGAAGGAAGATTTGAAATAACACAGAAGGCAGAGCACGGTGGCTCAGTGATCAGCACTGCTGCCTCACAGCACCAGGGACCCAGGTTCGATTCCAGCCACGGATGACTGTCAGTGTGGAGTTTGCACGTTCTCCTTGTGTCTGCGTGGGTTTTCTCCAGGTGCTCCAGTTTCCTTCCACAGTCCAAAGATGTGCAGGTCAGGTAAATTGGCCATGCTAAATTACCTGTAGTGTTAAGTGCATTAGTCAGAGGGAAATGGCTCTGAGTGGGTTATTCTTCGGACGGTCAGTGTGGACTTGTTGGGCCGAAGGGCCTGTTTCCACATTGTAGGGAGTCTAATCAAGACGAAGTAATGAAAAGGGAGGAGATTGTGAGGTGAAAGATAGTTGGACAAGAAAGAAAGCCTGTGGTCTAGGAGGTGAGATGAGAACAGCAGACACAGTAGCAACAGCTGCCATCCTGAACAATGGGGGCAGGGGCTGTGGTGTGAAAGAGCTGAACTCCGTTCTATGTCAAGAAGTGGGAGCACTGCCTGACTAAAATAACGAGTTGCTATGTAATAGCACAAGTGTGGGAGGTGACAGGGAGATGTTCGAGGGCCCTGTCAACAATGATGGAGGAGAATAATTGAGGAAATAGGAAGTCATAGCAGAAACGTTAGCCTACAAGGTGGCAAGGACATGAATCAGAGATGGAGAAACTGGGAGACACATGAAGGACAGCGTGAGTAAGAGTGGTCAAGGCTAACCAAGTCCGAATCATTGGGTGACAGTCGCCTATCTTCAAAAATGGAGATGAAGAAAGGAAGTGTACAGTTATAAAAGGGTCATGTGAAGGTGAAGGGAAATGTGAAAAATAGAAGGAAAATTGATGTCGAAGAAAAGCCTACTGTGAGCAGTAGTTGAATCAGCAACATGCCAGGTAAAAGATCTGAAAATGTGAGCCTGAGGAGGATTTGAACAAGGCTCCCTAATAATCCCATGATAGGGCAGGCAGATCAAGGACCCCTGCAGGTTATCACATGACCGGACCTGCACAATGCAAATAAAGTCACGAGTCACCCCACACCAGGTTATAGTCACAAGCTTCCAGACTGCTGCTCCTTCCTCAGGTGAAGTGGAGGAAAGCGCACAGGCACCCCATTTCAAATAAACCTGTTGGACTATAACCTGGTGGCGTGTGACTTATGACTTTGTCTATTCCAGCCCAACACTGGTATCCCCATATCAAGAGACAAAGAAACTGCAGGTGCTGAAATCCAAAAGTAGACAGGCAGGGGGCTGGAAGAGCTAGGCAGAATCAAGAGATGGAGAAGTTAATGTTTTGGCGATAACTCTCCAGGAATGAAGGGTTAAACCTGAAACATCGACTTCTCCACCTCCTGATGCTGCCTGCCTTGCTGTGCTCTTCCAGCCCCCTGCCGATTTACTTTGGATTCAAGCATCTGCAGTTTTTTTGTCTCTTGTTATGGGGATACTTTATCTACTTTATCTCCATATCAATACAAAGTTCACATTAAATAAACAATTTAAAATAAGTACCAAAGAAAAATGCTGAACGATATAACTACATGTTATCTAAAATGTACATTTGTTACATGACAGTGGGTCCGTACATCCTTGTAACCTGACCAGCACATCTCAAAGGTGAGCAAGTTTCACCCTTCGGAAGAGAAGATCGGAAGCAAATCACTGGAAAATCAGTGAAGGAGCAACATTATATTTTCAAGTCCAAATGGTGTATGGCTTGGATGGGAACTTGTAGGCAGTGGGGGTTCCCATGTCCTTCTAAGTGGTAAAGGTTGTAGATTTGGAAGGTGCTGTCATAGGAAGGAGGTTAAAAGGTACAACGTGAACAGAGAAACAAAGAGTTCTATATCCAAGTTTGCTGACAGTGCAAGGCTGAATCGATATCTACTCTGTGAGAGTAAGAACAGGAAGGAAAAAAAGCATGAGAATTCTACGATGTAGCACTATCAGACTGGAAACCAAGGTGGGTGAATTAGCACAAAGTACCGAGCGCACAGGGCTTTTTACACCTGTGAGGTGAAAGGTCACAAAGGGGGCATAATTTAAAGTGGAAGACAAGAAGTCTAGAGGGGATTGGAGGAGAAGGGTTTGCACCCAGAGAGTGGTGGGGGATCTGGACTGCATTGCCTGGGAAGGTAGTTGAAAAATTCTTAGATAAGCACATGGAATGTCATACCATTCAAGGCTATGGGTCTAATGGGGGAAAGTGAGACTAGTGTAGGTAGTAGTATATTTTTGGCAGTAAGGTGTGCTTTGGGGGACAGAAGATGAAATCTTTTAAAATGAGGAAGACAGACAAAGGCACTGACTGCCCGGTCAGAGAAAGAAACCTGTACTGCCGTCTGACACAGCAAGGAAGCTGCATAGTTATTGCCTTTGCTGTTTGAGTTCAGGTATCTGTGGACATTGGAGTGCATCTCGGAAAGATTAACAAACATCAAAAGTAATGGGCAGCCAGAGCAATTGGTGAAGACTGATGCAACTACAACATTTTAAAGGCATCACGATGGGTATACAAATAGGAAGGGTGCAGAGGGATATGGGCTAGGTGCTGGCAACTGGGACTAGACTAATTTAGAATATCTGGTCGGCATGGAAGAGTTGGACCGAAGGGTCTGTTTCCATGCTGTACATCTCTATGATTCTATGGTGGGCTGAAGGTTTTGCTTTGGTTTAATTTAATTTGATTTTTTTAGTCTCATGTCCTGAGATACAGTGAAAAGTATTGTTTTACATGCTAACCTGTCAGATCATACCTGACATAAGTTCATCAGGTTAACAGAACAGAATGCAGAATATAGTGTTACAGAGAAGGTGTAGAGAAATGTTACCTCTAAACTATGAGAGATTGATTCATAAGTCTGATAACAGCAGGGAAGAAGCTGTTCTTAAATCTGTTAGTACGTGTTGGTGAAGGCCTGTTCTGTACCATATGAATCTATGTATACAATTGAAAGTAGGAAGCCATTCAGCCCTTTGAGCCTGCTCCGCCATTCAATAGGATCATGGCTGATCCACGTTAGGATACAGGCAGAAGTGATGCTGTTCAATACTGGAAGTGTGCTGGATCAAGGAGCAAGAAAGGGACAAAATGTTTGTCTTTGAAATGAAGTGATTCAGACAGATTTGTGGCCGTTAAAGCCCAGGCGGATTCTGTCAGGGCCCTTTTGGGGAGAAAGTCAAAAGCAGATGTGTTTTGTGAGCCATTCCCATCAGTTCTTTCCTGCAAATTTGAGACCACGACCACATTCCGATGCACTGGTTTTGTCTGAGGAATCTATAACATGTGTAAGGATCAGTGAAGCATGTGTTCTGAAGACAATGTGAGCCTTGAAATGCCTACAGGGCACCTGTAGCAGATGGGATAAGTGTGTTCCAATCCTGAAGGAGTTGCGAGGTGTAATGGGTGAGGTCTGCTGTATTTATGGGAACTGGAGGAGGCGCCCCAGACGCATAGAGGTCATGGTATGTGATCCCAACATTCAAAAATAGGTGCTATGTAAATGTGGAAGTGACACAAAGCTACATATGAGAGGGGAGGAGCTGTGAAAAATAATTCTGCAGCATGCTCCTTCTGCTGTGTTTTTCCTCTTTAATTAAAGGAGTTTGTGTGGCTCTGGTTAGGTCAGCATTTACCACCCATCCCTAATTGCCCATGAACTGAGTGGTTTGCAACATCATTTCAAAGAATAAGAGTCAGCCACATTGCTTTAGGTCTGGAGTCACATGTAGTCCATGGAATGCAAAGATAGCAAAGTTCCATTTTTTAAAGAAGGAGATATTTTCCAAATCAATCCTGTTCAGAGATGAACCAAAGATAGTCACGAGGATGGACTCAACTGTGATCTTGTTCATGTCACGCAACATGTAACACTACCACACTTCTGTATTTGTAAAATCTTCCTTACTGTTTGGCTTTGACACTATAATCTTGATTCCTTGTGATTACCTCTCTATCATAATTTGTTTGTGCAGGTTTGAATTATTTGTTACTTCGGTTACACTCTTATCATGCGACTCTGATACCTATCATGTTATTCCAGCCGTTTTGTTAATCTCCAGCACCATCTTACTTTTGATTAGTTGTAAATATCTCTCTGCCTTAATTAACCAATTCATAGGTCATCTCTTCACTTGTTATTCAGCTGTTGACAGTTTACTCACACCGTCTGACACTTTTGATCACCTGCAGAGACTTATTATTCAGCCTGTCGACACCCCAGTCACCATTTGTTGACACTCTCAATTACCTGGAATTATCTTGCCGTTATCTCTCCACCTATATCTTCTACGCCTGTGCATTCCCCTTCACTTCACGTGACAAAGGAGCAGCGCTTGAAAGCTTGAGATATCAAATAAACCTGTTGGACTATAACCTGATTAGATTAGATTCCCTACAGTGTGGAAACAGGCCTTTTGGCCCAACCAGTCCACACTGACCCTCTGAAGAGTAACCCACCCAGACCCATTTCCCTCTGACTAATATACCTAACACTATGGGGCAATTTAGTATGGCCAATTCACCTGACCTGCACATCTTTGGACTGTGGGTGGAAACCGGAGCACCCAGAGGAAAACCGCGCAGACACAGGGAGAATGTGCAAACTCCAATCAGAGAGTCACCCAAGGCTGGAAGAGCACAGCAGTTCAGGCAGCATCCAAGTAGCTTCGAAATCGACGTTTCGGGCAAAAGCCCTTCATCAGGAATCTGGTTTCCAGCATCTGCAGTCATTGCTTTTACCCAAGGCTGGAATTGAACCTGGGACCTTGGTGCTGTGAGGCAGCAGTGCTAGCCACTGAGCCACTGTGCCACCATGTTGGCACACTGATGTTGTGTGACTTCTGACCTTGTCAACCCCAGTCCAACACTGGCACCTCCACACCACTGTGCCATAGGAACATTCCTTAACTTAGTAAACCAGATAGAGTCTATAAGAATCAACAGTGATCCTAGATTTCCCATTCAATTCATTAAATTTTACCATCGAGCATGGTGGGATTCAAACCTTTTGCTCCTGGGATATTAGCCTGGGTTTGGAGATGACTCATCCAGTGATGTTCCCATTATGCCACCGCCTCCCCAGAGGAGTCTAGATAACTCATTGAGTGGTCAAACTGATGTAGAATCTGACTTAAAAAGAGGAATGACCAATGTGCCCCAATTAATCCAGTAGAAGTAGGAGTAAGGGTTGTGGGTAAACATGGAGCAGAAGATTTGACGCCATTAGCTCCCACCTTACACCTTGACTCCTTCCACGTCACATCCTCAGGATTCAGACTGTAACCTTCTGCATGTCTCCCCTCCCTTGACATCATGGATGAGACAGCATTTTCTCTGAAAACAAAAAATGCTGGAAATCAGAGCAGGTCAGGCAGCATCCATGGACAAAGAGCAAGCTAACGTCCTTGACTCGAAACATTTGCTTGCTCTCTCTACACGGATGCTACCTGACTCGCTGTGATTTCCAGCATTTTTGTTTTCAGTACAGCTTTCAGCATCTGGCCTTCATAAGTCAGGCCATTGAGTATAGAAGTTAGGAAGTAATATAGGACATTGCTGAGGCCACACTTGGAGTATTGTGTTCCATTTTGGTCACCTTACTATAGGAAGGATGTTATTAACTGGAAAGAATGCAGAAGAAATTTCCAAGGATGTTGCCAGGACACAACGGTCTGAGTTATAGGGAGAGGTTGGACATGCTAGGACATTTTTCTTTACAGTGTAGGAGACAAGGGTGTCGGGGGGATCTTATTGGAGTATGTAAGATCATAAGAGGCATCGATAGAGTGAATGCATTCAGTCTTTTTTCTCAGGATTGGGGAATCGAAGACAAGAGGGCATCAGTTTTAAGGTTAGAGGGGAAAGAATAAAAGGGAACCTGAGGGGAATCTTTTTTACACAAAGGGTGGTACGCATGAAGTTGCCAGTGGAAGTGGTTGAGGCGGGGACATTAACAACATTTAAAAGGCATTTGGACAACTACATGGATAAAAAAGGATCAGAAGGATACGAGGAGAAAGTGAGGACTGCAGATGCTGGAGATCAGCATTCCTGAAGAAGGGCTCATGCCCGAAACGTCGATTCTCCTGCTCCTTGGATGCTGCCTGACCTGCTGCGCTTTTCCAGCAACACATTTTCAGCTCAGAAGGATATGAGCCAAGTGCAGTGAAATGGGTTATGGACGGATATTTTGGTCGGCATGGATCAGTTCGGGCCAAAGGGCCTGTCTCCATTCCAAAGGAGTCTATGACTCTATCTGCACCTACAGAATTTTCTCTGCTTTGAATCGGAATTGACCTTCCAAACAAGTAGTCAGTGAGCTGGATGTTGGCCTTGAGTGGTCGTGTATAGCAGACAGTGGCCTGTTGGTGCAGCTCCCTCAATCTTTACCCCCACTGAAGTCAACATGTGTTCTCCCCATTCCACGAGGTGTATGGGACTGAGCAGCCAACTCTCTGTCAGCTATTTAACACAAAGTCAGGATTGTCCACATTGAGTTACAAACCGAATCTCAAATCGGCAAGGTCTAAGGGAGAGGGAGATGGGGAGCAAAAGCATTTGGGTGCCATAAATAGAGTGACCACGTCCAGAACATGTTCCTGATTGTTAGATGAGCTCACTGACTTTTGTTCTGCTTGCAAACGATTTGCGGATATCTGTGCGTTATAGATTCTCTGGACTCTGAAGTTGGGGCTTTAATTTTTGCAAAGTTTCCTTTGCTCATGTTGATCTGGACCCTTTGGTTGAGTTAAAAGCCACTGCCATGAAGGTAGAGAATCACAGTGTCAGGGCAACAACAGCCCCAGGAGAAATAGCAAAGTCAATTTTCAATACTGTGCGTGCACCTGAGGCCTCCGAGTTTGAACCGCGTGTTCAAATCATTCAGCATTAAGACATCAAAGCTCGCTCTGAAAATGGCACAAACGTACTGTGCAGTGCCTTCGATAAACCCTTTTGGCATTGTTGTAATTCTATACCAGAGTTCGGATTGTACATAAAATCTTTTGAAATCCGACCTGCAAAATGCTTATTTGGGTCGATTATGTGCATGCTGAATCGGTCGCAGTGGAAACTGGACCCTGCTAGTGGTTTCGGTAGTAAGATGCAAGTAGAAATTATGGAGGTCAGTATAATGTTTCTGACATTGAATCACCTCTACCATTCTGCATGCTGCACCCACAGTTCCACACAATATATAATGGCTACCCTATTCTATTAAGTCTTAGCTCCTGAGAGAAAGGGTTTGCTGTGCTGAGCTGTCATTAACGACCAGGAGTAGACAAACTCGCTCAGAAACACGCTGGTTTGCCCTCTGAAGTTTGCCTTGCATGTAGCTAAAATCGTGACTGTGTCCTTGATTCACAGGGTGTGAACAGAAAGGCTGCTAGTTGCTGAGAACTCTCTTCCACAAATGTTAGTGGATGCAGAATCGGTCATTAATTCCACATCTGAGACAGATTTTCATTAAGCGAAGGTATTAAAAGATATGAGCCAAAAGGCAGGGAAATGGAGTGAGGTCACAGATCTGACACGATCTCGTTGAATGGTGGAACAGGCTTGAGGGGCTGAATAGCCTGCTCCTGTTTCTTAGTTATTTGCTCATATTCCTATGTCCCATGTGTGCATTGCTGGGTAGCCCAGGACTTAATGCCTATTCTCGATTATCTCACTGTAGATAGTGATAAAAATGAATGCAACTGAGGGTCTTAACGGGGTCAATTATGCAGCAATTCAGAATCATCCTATGGGTTTGGAGTCAGATGTAACCTAGGCAGTGTAAAGACTGCAGACTTCCTGCTGTAAAAGGCAAAGGTGAACACGATAGGTCTTTACATGAATTCATAACCAGTACGACTAGGACTTTGTTAATTATGCATGCTAATTAAATTGAGGTTTCATACACTGCCATGTGTAAGCATGGTTAGAGAGAAACATGGAGGTGGGGAGTTTCTCTGGACAGACAGGAACAGTGAGGAATCAGTGACAGTAATGACTGAAACAGTTCCCAAGCCTACATCTGTTAAGTGTCTATGTAGGGACAGCCTGTGATTTGCTTTACATCAGGGGCACTGGCAGGAATTTTAGTCCACTGACTGTGTTCACTTTTGCCTCCATTCCTCAGAAGTACATAAAGTGCATCACCTTCACCTGTCAATCAAGGGAATAACTCACAAGACCGAGAGATGCCCCGGGGCAACGAGACAGGACCAAACAAGGAATTTGCAAAAAAACGAATGTTTTAAAAGAAATTAAACAATTTGAGATTTTGCCTTGGACCTGGGTGTGTGGCGTTTGTTGGATGTGTTAGACATACATGAAGCAGTTTACAAACACAAGATATGACTGTGAAACTTGGATTCCTTGAGGTTTGACTTGTTAGCCCATAGGGAAAACTGTTTTGAGACATGATAGTCTGACTCCTCTTACATACACCAAATTGGTGGACCAGTATATTCATTTACAAGGATTTCTCACTGTTTACTGGTGTTTTTCTCTTGTGGGAGTCTCCTTCTTTAAGGAAGAAACTCTGCCATCCTTCCCCGATATGTAACTCTGGGTCCACAGAAATGTCTTTAACCCTTCAGTGCCCTCTAGAAATGATCCATGTTAGGCAGGTTGGCTCAGTGGTTAGCACTGCTGCCTCCCAGCGCCAGGGACCTGGGTTCAAGTTTGCTCATGGTCTGCATGGGTTTCCTCTGGATGCTCCTGTTTCCTCCCACAGTCCAAAGATATGCAGCTTATGTGGATTTGCCATACTGAATTGCCTTAATGTGTACACTGGGTGGGTTAGCCATGGGAAATGTCGGGTTAGGGCAGGGTGATCGGGTCTGGGTGAATGGAATGCCTGCAGTGTGGAAACAGGGGCTTTGGCCCAACAAGTCCTCACTGACTCTCCAAAGAGTAACCCACCCAGACCCATTTCCGACCCTATTACTCTACAATTACCCCTGACTAGTGCATCTAACCTACACACCTTGGAACACTCTGGGTAATTTAGTAAGGCCAATTCACCTAGCCTGCACATCTTTGGAGTGTGGGAGAAAACCAGAACACCCAGAGGAAACCCACGCAGACATGGGGGAGGATGTGCAAACTCCAATCAGACAGTCACCCGAGGCTGGGATTGAATCCGGGCTCCTGGCACTGTAAGGCAGCAGTGCTAACCATTGAGCCACCGTGCCACCCCAAATGGAATGGGATGAGGGTGGGATGCTCCTCAGGGGGTCAGTGCAGACTCAACTCATCCATGAATGGCCTCTTTCCATCTGTTCAGGATTCTAAGGCCAGTTGGGGATGGGAAACAATGGAGCCAGTGACCTCCACGTTCTACGCAAGGGGAAAGACGCCTGCGTCATTTCGAATGATACTCAAAATCCCCACTTGACCTTTTGGAAACAGACAAATCCGGCCATCAGAAATCAAACCTTACTCAAGGGATATTCAGTCCGACAATCATCAGGAAGCAAGTATTCCATATATCAAATCCACCCTTGTTCTGGAATCTCTGCTTGCTGTCGGTTACTGCCCAATGGTCAACGTATGTCCCTTCACTCCTGCCAGATCCCCCCTTTCATAGTTCGCCCTTGTTCTGCGACCCAGTTTTAAAATTAAATTTCAAGCCCACAGACAAAACGAAAGAGTTTTTACTTGGGTGAGGGTGGGCGTTGCGCCTAACCTTTGGCCCGGAGCTTTACTTGTGATCGCGCCCAGTCACCCCTGAAAAACTCAAGGCCAGCAACTCTGACAACCTATTGGTACGCTGTTTGAAAATGTGCCTGTATAGTGCTGTCTTGTTAAGTGCGTGCTCACAATGGACAAAGGGGAGTTAGTCTGTGTAACCAAACTCACGAGATAGAAGGGCAGGTTATATTGTTGCTTTTGTGAGGATGAGCCCTGGGATTTGAGGTCTGATTAAGTCCGTGTCATGAGAGTGTTGTCGAGAGCGGTACTTTCTGGTTGTTTATAATCTTGCCCCAGCTAGTATCTGTGTGCCAACACTTGTTTTAACAGCCTCCATTGTCAGTAAATTACAAAGTAATTCCAGCACATAAGGCCTCAGCCGCAATGGAACAATATGCTGCTGATCTCAACTGGTCAATAGACTGTATGCATTTCTGCTCAAGAATTCATGTTCGTTTTGCAAGCAGTAGTAAAAAGGGAACTGATCATAGTGTGAAGATATGTAAATTGTTTCTCTAATTGTTTACTATCTTGTCTTTTGAGTTTCTTCCAGTTCAGTCAGATTTCACCCAATCAATGAGGCACTGCACTTGTACTCCAGAAACCCTTTTCTTATCTGTTTAATTTTATTTGCTAATGTAATATTAATTAAGTATCTTCAGCTATTGATCCTGCCACCCTGTTGTGTGACAAAGCAGGCTGTGTATTAAATCATGTAGTGGAACGTCTGGAGATTGACTGCTTCAATGGAATGTCTTGTGTTTTCCCCACACAGGTGCAACAACCGAACACAATGTGTAGTGGTAACGGGGTCAGATGTGTTCCCCGACCCTTGTCCAGGGACCTACAAGTATCTTGAGGTCCAATATGAATGCGTCCCCTACAGTGAGTACAAACCTTTCCTTCTGTTTTCTGTGTTCCTTGGCTTAGGAGGAGTTTTTTTTGCAAGAGTCTTGAATGTTAAGTGTTAAACTGGTCTCCTTTATAACTGGAAAATGCACTACTGCCTGGCTCATTTGATGCTCCCATCTCTGACTCACCCAAAACACAGCTAAGATTTGCCTGAGGTGTGCTCTTTTACACAGAGCCTCTTCTGCAGAAATTTGTATCGATGTTTTGTCTGTGTATTGTAGAGTCTCAAACCATTTGGTACCCAAAGAATGCTGTGAGTAGGACTCGGAACCCTTCGACTAGAGTGTGGGTAAGAGAGATTCTCAAACTGCAGGTCAAACATCCATCCTATTTGTCAGCATGTGTACCTTCTAAGTCGTTCGGAGTTGTCGATTCCTGAACTGAACTTGTAGATTGTAGCCTTTCGACTACTACCCTGCTGTAAGCCTGCTCTGAAGGGGAGTGGTTGCTTCTTATCAAAATGCAGGCCTGCGAGTAGGAATATCTGAGAGTCTTAACTGTGAGGGGAAATCCATTAAAAGATCATACACCTTCTCTTTATTCCTGCTGTGTGTCCCTCTGTAAGCCTCGTAAGATGGATGCCTCTTATGTTGTGTTCAAATGTACCATCTGTAGAATGGCAGCCCACTGTGCATCCTCTCTGTCAACAGTCCACCTCCTACGTGTGATGCTGGTAACTGATCCACTCATTCTTCTTAACCTTTCAGCCTGGTAGAGGAACGGTGCACTATGTCGGGAGTGATTGTTTCTGTTAGCTGTGAAATCTGCTTTATTTTTATCAATTCCCTCGAAATGCCTATCAAATATATTTTCTCGTTTTTCTTTGCGTTCACTTAAAATGCTGAAATGTAAATCGGTCGACCCTGAGTACGATCCCTCAATAACTTTAATGGTGCATTTACTAATTGAGAGTGGTGTAAAACTTGGGAGTTGCGGAATCAAACAAATTATAATCGTGGGTCGTACAGTCCAGGAGAGGACCTTTGGCCCATTGAGTATGAACAAACAAAAACCATTCTAAATCCACACATAGCCTTGAATGTTATGACATGTCCAATGCCTATAAGACCATAAGAAATAGGAGCAGGATTGGCCACTTGGCCCCTTGACCCTGCTCTGCCATTCAATAGGATCATGGCTGGTCCCTTTCCCCGTAACCCTTGGTTCCTGACTGATCGAGAATTTATCTATCTGAGCCTTAAATACACACGAGGTCTTTGCCCTCACAGCTCTCTGTGGTAAGGAGTTCCAAAGACTCACAACCCTCTGAGAGAAGAAACTTCTCCTCATCTCAGTCTTAAATTGGCTTTCCTTTATTCTGAGACTATGCCCTCTGGTCCTAAACTCTCCCATAAGATGGGAGGCGATGGCCAAGTCGTCTTATCACTGGATTGTTGATCCAGTGAGCCAGTGAATGTTCTGGGGACCTGATTTGATACCCACCATGGGAGGTGGTGAAATTTGAATTTAATAAAACTCTGGAATTAAGGTCTGATGATGACCATGAACCCATTATTGGAAAAACCCATCTGATTCACTCATGTCCTTTAAGGAAGGAAACTGCCATCCTTGCCTGGTCTGGCCGACATGTGACTCCAGACCCACAACAATGTGATTGATTCTTAACTACCCTCTGGACAACTAGGGATGGACAATAAATGCTCAGCCAGTATGCAACACCCTCATCTGATGAATGAGTACAAAAAAATGAATACAAAACATTCTGTCAGCATTTACCCTGTTTGAGTGCCTTAGGAATCCAATGTGCTTCAATGAGATCACCTCTCATTCTTCGAAACTCCAGTGAGTAGAATCTCAGTAGCCTTTGCTCATTAGACAATCCCTCCATACTAGGGATCTTCAAAGTACTTTCTAAAGGTTATGCGGTTTCCTGCCTCAACTACCTACCCAGGCAGTGCATTTGTGACCCCTACCTCCCTTGCATTCCCCCACCCAACACCACGACAAATATTTACCCAGATTCGGTAAGACAAATCAGGGCAGGACTTGTATGACTTGTATACTTAATGGGGAGTGTTGCTGAACAAAGAGACCTTAGGATACAGGTTTATAGTTCCTTGAAGTGGGAGTTCCTTGAAGGTAGACAAGATGATGAAGAAGACATTTGGTATGCTTGCTGTCATTAGTCAGTGTGTTGAGTAGAGGAATTGGGATGTCATGTTGCAGCTGTACAGGGTCAGAAGTCACACGACACCAGGTTATAGTCAAACAGGTTTATTTGAAATCACAAGCTTTTGGAGCGCTGCCCCTTCAGGTGAACTGAAGAAAAGCACACACGCTCAAAATCAAAAGACCATGAAGCCTCAGTTAATCAGATTCTCGGTCATCCCTTCACTTGTTATTCAGCTGTTGACACTTCACTCATACCGTCTGACACTTGATCACCTACAAAGACTTATTATACTGCCTACTGGCACTTCACTTGCACCACTTCTGGGTTCTTTCGATCTCTCTGCCCGTAAATTCTGTACCTGTGTGCTTCCCTCTCACTTCACCTGAGGAAGGAGCAGTGCTCTGAAAGCTTGTGATTTCAAATAAACCTGTTGAAGTCTAACCTCTAGTGTCATTAATTAGATTTTTAATTAGATTACTTACAGTGTGGAAACAGGCCCTTCGGCCCAACAAGTCCACACTGACCCAACAAAGCGCACCCACTCAGACCCATTCCCCTACATTTACTCCTCACTAATGCACCTAACACTACGGGCAATTTAGCATGGCCAATTCATTTGGCCTGCGCATTTTTGCGTAGACACGGGGAGAATGTACAAACTCCACACAGTCAGTCACCTGAGGCGGGAATTGAACCCGGGTCTTTGGCGCTGTGAGGCAGCAGTGCTAACCACTGTGCTCCCATGCCACCCATGTGTCTTCTAACTTGGTCCACCCCAGACCAACACTGGCATCTCCACATTGCAGCTGTACAGGACATTAGTGAGGCCAATTTTGGAAAACTGCATTCAGTTCTGGTCTCTTTTTAGAGGAAAGATATTAAACTTGAAAGGGTTCGGAAAAGATTTACAAGGATACTGCCGGGTTTGAAAGGTTTGAGCTTTCAGGAGAGGCTGAATAAGCTGAGGCTATTTTCCCTGGAGCATTACAGGCTGAGGGGTGACCGTATAGAGGTTTATAAAATCACGAGGGGAATGGATAAGATCCTTTTCCCAGTGTAGTGGAGTCCAAACCTCCAGGGCATAGGTTTAGGATGAGAAGGGGAAAGATTTAATAAAGGGGCAACGTTTTCACTCAGGGGGTGGTGTGTGTACAGAGTGAGCTGCTAGAGGAAATGGTGGAGGCTGGTACAATTACAACATTGAAAGGGCATCTGCGTAAGTGTATGAATAGGAAGGGTTTAGAGGGATATGGGCCAGTTGCTGGCAAATGGGGCTAGATTAATTTAGGATATCTAGTCAGCATGGACAGGTTGGACTGATGGGTCTGTTTCTGTGCTTTACATCTCTATGACTGTGTGACTCATTGGCCCTCTGATGTGTCATAGCACCATACTTTGAAATGTATGGATTAGGCAGCTTTGTTTATAACAGATCGTTTCTTATGAGTTATTCCTCAGACTGCACACAGCTCTTTGAAAGGAGCAAGATGGTTGAGGAGGGCCCGACTGCACTGATACATCAGCTGGAGATCAAAACAACAGAAGCAAGTCAGTACATAAACATAACTCTATGCTGGCTTCACTGGGAAACAGAAATCTGTGCAAAATTTTGGGACCTTTCATAAGAAGGGATGTACTCTTGTTGGAAACACTTCAGAAAAGGTGTGGATAGACTCTTGATCATACAGAGAGCCAAGGGTTCCGGGGACAGGGCAGAAAAGTGGACGTGAGGAGTGTTTGGTCAGCCATGATCCTATTGAATGGTGGAGCAGGCTCAAGGGGGCGGATGGGCTCGTCCTGTTCCTATTTCTTACGCTCTTCTGGTTTACACAGCTACTTCCTGGGATAATGGGCTTGCCTTCCAAGGAAGGGTTGAGCTGATTGGCTTAAATTCATTGGATATTAAAGAATAAGAAGTGACCTTATTAATACATGTCAGATATTGAGCAGGTTTGGCAAGGAGGACATTGGATGGATCTTGTCTGGAAGTAGAGGGCTCCGATTAAAGATAAAGGGTATCCCATTTAAAACGCAAATGTGGAATTTCTTCCCTCAGAGTGTCACTTGAGTTTAGAATTCTCTTTTCTAGCCAGCAGTGTGGGCTGAGTCAGTTATAACGATGCTAATATTTTTAATGGACTTCATGGGCTCTCAGGTTCTTTGAGTCATCCAGTGGTTGTAATGGTTGCCATGTAAATGCAGATCTTGTGTTTTCTTCCATTTCCCAGAGCAGTTAGGTGTCAACCACATTGCTGTGATGCTAGAGTGACATACAGACTCCAGTCGAGTAAGGACAGCTGTTTCCTTCCCTAAAATGCATTAATGACCCAGTTGAATTAATACAGCAGTCTGATAGTTTTGTGGTCACCATCATTTCTTTGTATTCGTTCAGCCTGTCTGTTCATCCTCCTCTGTTATAATGGACTAGTTGAATTGAATAATATATTCCTCTATGTATAAGCAGTTAAAAGGGAAAATGTATTGTGTGATTCTTCAGCTTACATTCAGACAGTATCATGCTGTTAACACTGATAAAGCAACAGTATGCTCATTCATTGAGTCAAAACATTTGTAGTAATGCAAAGCTTGAAGTTTTGTTCAGCCTGGGTTCAACAAAATCCTTATTGACTACCCAAAAACAATGGTGTGTGATCAGCACAGGGATAAATTTAAAGATAGCTCTGTCTCATCAAAAAAATCAAATTGTGCCTATATTGTCTAAGAGTTTAGAAGAATGAGAGTGTAATGGTGGTAACAAGGTCAGCCCAGTGGACCTCATAGAATATGAGTTACCTGATTGGGGCTGTTAATCTGGACCAATCAGGGAACCCTGGCTGACAGATAGAAACAGGAGTTTCTGTTCACACTGAGGGCTGGCTCTGAGGGAACTGGATAAGTGTGGAGGACTCTCCATGTGTAAATAAAGGGGGACTTGGTGATGGTGATGGCGTGGAGTTATTTCAGAGGGGATCTAAATAAAACGGATGAAATTCTCACAGGACTGGAACGGGCCAGAAACAGGGAGGATGTTTTCCCTGGCTGGGGAGTTCTCGAATCAGGGGCTCAAGTCTCAGGGTGCAGAGTTGTTTCTTCACTCAGAAAGTGATCAGTCTGTGGATTTCTCCACCACAGAAGGATGTGGAGGCCAGGACACTGGCATATTCAGGGAAGAGATTGATATACTGTCAGATATTAAAGGTACCAAAGCACATGGAGGGAAGACAGGAATATGGCGCTGATATACAGGATCAGCCATGATCCTACTGAATGGTGAAACAAGCTCAACCTGCCATACTCCTACTCCTAGTATCAATGACTTCTGTTTCCGTGCTGTACATCTCTCTGACTATGACTCGATAACTTCATGAGCTTGTTCTTGCCAGGGAATCTTTCTGCCCACAGTGAAGTCAAAGGTGCGCATGGAAGATTTCCCACTCATGAGACCACCCAAAATAAGGGGTCATTAATAAAGCAAACATCAAAGCTCGGGAGAAACGTCGTCACCAGGATAGAGCTTGGAATTTAGAGCTTGCTTTCAAATTGATCAGACGATTAACGTAAGGGGAAGTTTGGCAAACATAAATCTCAGAACAGATACACTCCGTTCAGGGGTGTGTTACACCTGCCAAGAGCAGGTTGGATTTGAACACAGATCTTCTAACCTAAAAGCACTGCCTTTGTATCACAAGAGCCTGTAAAAAAAATGTTCAGTCCTGTTTATGTCACATGTGTGGAGAAAGTGGGATTTGAACCCAGGGCCCCAAGCAGGGACACCACAAGAGCCAGTAAAAATTTCAGGACATGCTGCTGGAGTCGTGTTTTAACATGACGTAAGAATAGCAGTAGGCCATTCAGCCCTCGAGCCTGTTCCACCATTCAGTGAAATCATGGCTGCCATTAACGTGTCTAGAGGTTGGCACTGGTTAGCACTGCAGCCTCACAGCACCAGGGACCTGGATTCAACTCCAGCCTCGGGTGACTGTCTGTGTGGAGTTTGCACATTCTCCCTGTGTCTATGTGGGTTTCTTCCCACAGTCCAAAGATGTGCAGGTTATGTGGATTTGCCATGCTAAATTTCCCATAGTGTTCAGGGATGTGTAGGTTAGGTGTGTTAGCCAGGGGAAATACAGGGTTTTTGGGATAGTATAAAGGGACGAGTCTGGGTGGGATCGCTCTTCAGAGAGTTAGTGTGGACTTGTTGGGCTGAATGGCCTGTTTCCACACTGTAGGGTTACTACGTAAGTAACAAGTGGAAGGGGGTTCATGAGGAGTACTTTTTGGGCCTAATACTCAGTTTCTGAGCTTTACATTCTGTGTCAGTAGGTGATCAGTGACTCTGGCCCATGTCGGAAAAAATTGGATCCAATTCTTTAAAGTTTTTCTTATTCTGAAACTTGCTGCTTCCAAAGGTGGTTTGTATCAAAGATGGTGAATGATTTCAAAAGGAAACTGGATGGATGGACATGAGTGCTATAATCTTGCAGGGCTATGGGGGATAGAGCAGAAGCATAGGGCTAAGAGGATTGCTCTACAGAAAGACAGTACGAATATGGAATGGACTCACAAACTCTGAACATCCGCCTGTACCTATGTTTTTGTTTTTGCTGCTGTTTACTAATATTTACTATCTATGCTATATGTTTCCCCTCTCACCCTAAACCTATACCCTCTAGGGACTCCCCCAACTCAGGAAAAATACCTTGTCTATTTATCCTATCCATGCCCCTCATGATTTTACAAACCTCTATAAGGTCACCCCTTAGCCTCCAACGCTCCAGGGAAAACAGCCCCAATCTATTCAGCCTCTCCTTGTAGCTCAAATCTTCCAACCCTAGCAGCATCCTTGTGAATCTTTTTTGAACCCTTTCAAGTTTCACAACATCCTTCCAATAGGAAGGACACCAGAATTACATGCAGTAGCCTGCCCAGTGTCCTGTACAGCTGCACCATGACCTCCCAACTCATGTACTCAATGCACTGACCAGAAAAGGAAAGCTTACCAAATGCCTTCTTCACTATCCTATCTACCTGCGACTCCACTTTCAAGGAACTATGAACCTGCATTCAAAGGTTTCTTTGTTCAGCAACACTCCCTAGGACCTTACCATTAAGTGTATAAGTCTTACTCTGATTTGGTGTATTCTGTGCAGTTTCAAACTCTGCACTTTAGGAGTAATGTCAAGGCTTTAGAGAGCATACAGAAGAAATGTATGAGCATTCCTCCTTAAAGCATAACATATAGGAGCAGAAGGAAGCCATTCAGCCCATTGAGTCTGCTCTGCCGTTCAGTGAGATCATGGTCGATCTGATAATCCTCGGCTCCCCCTACCTGCCTTTTCCCATTGTCCTAGACCTCCCTTAATGAATAAAAATCTGTCATTACCTCTACATCACTGCCTTCTCTGGGTCAATCTGATCATGGCCTTCATTAAAAATGGTGAGGGGCAAAGATAGTGTAGACAGGAAGAAACTTTTCCCCTTGATGGAGGCATCAAGACCAGGGGGCGTGGATTTAAGGTAAGGGTTTAAAAGGGGCTGTGAGGAAAGTGTAATTCACCCAGAGGGTGGTGGGAACTTAGAACTCACTGCCTGTAAGACTGGTAGAGACAGGAACCCCCATAACATTAAAGAAATATTTCGATGGGCACTTGCGATGCCAAGGCATTTGAGGTTATGGGTGAAGTGTTGAAAAATGAGATTAGAAAGGTGAGGTGGATGTTTTCAACCTGCACAGACATGATGAACTGAAGGACATTTTTCTGTACTATAAACGTCTTTGCCTCTATGATCATATATAACCGCCCACCCTGGACAGTCCACTGAGGGAAAGAATTCTACAGATTCACTACCCTCTGAGAGAAGCTTCTCCTTATCTCTGTTTTAAATGTATGACCCCTTATTCTGAGATTTACCCTTTGTTCCAAGACACCACCTCAAGGGGAAATAGTCTTTCTGCATCTACTCTGTCAAGTTCCCTGAATATTCTGTATGTTTCTATAAGGTTGCTTTTCCCTTGGATGTGGGATTTCGGTGATGCAGAGAAGGTTTCTTTAGAATGGTGAACATCACAGAGATTTAGTTGAGGTACTACCCAGTTGTGGAACCTCGTAATGAGTTCATCAAGGTGAAACTGATAGAGGTGAAAACCATTCCTCTGGCAAACAGCTTGATAATGGGAGGATGCATATTAAGGTGACTGGCAAAAGAATGAGGGGAGGAGGTGAAGAGTCTTTTTTAATTCTGGAAGTGAGTTGATTTGGCATGGACTGGTATATGACAGCGGTGGAAGCAAATTATGTCGTAACTTTCAAAGTGGAATTCGGTTGAAGAGGTGGTGTTGTAGCGGTAATGTCCCTCTACAGTAATCCAGAAGTAACGCTCTTGGGGTCATGGGTTCAAACCTCACCACAGCAGCTGGTGGAATATCAAGCCAGTGAATAAATCTGGAACATGAAGCCAGCCCCAATAAATGGTGACCATTAAACTATCATCAATTATTGTAAAAATCCATCTGGGTCACTCGTGTCCTTTAGGGAAGGAAATCTGCCATGCTTACCCAGTCAGGCCTACATGTGACTCCAGACCACAGCAATGTGGTTGACTCTTAACTACTCTTGGGGGAAATTAAAATACATTGTGACATGTACAGGCCATGAAAGAGTTAAAAAACATAATCATAAGGGAAGCATTTATTGGGCTGAATCAGAGAGCACTTTCAATGGGCCAGCACAAGCAAGATGGGTTGAGTGGTCTCATTCTATGACATATGGTTCTTGGAAGTATGTCTAAAGGGACAGTCAGTTGCATTCACCAGTCCAAGTTCATTAATTGTCGAAATGAAACCTACTGTGACTCCCAGTATTTTCTTCTGAAAGTCACTGTGGATCAAACCTGCTTCTACTACCTGATCAGGCAGTGTTTTCCACATTGTAACCATATCATTGGCTGTAAAAAGCTTCAGGACATACTGAAGCCATAAAAGACACATATAAATGTAAAGTTTTTTCCCTTCTGATGATAAAATGCAGTATAAATGCAGCAAGAGGTTGTACCTGAAATGGGAAAATGTCCCATTGTCAGCACCATCATATTTCAATTGCTTCTTAGTGGGGAATGAAATGCATGCAGAGAAAGAAAACCAGCTCAGAGTTGTTCCGACACACGTGCTGGAACTGGAAAACTCTCCCTCATAGGTTGTGTTGAAGAGGGACACGATTTAATAAGGGATGGTCACTACTCTCAGAACATTTACTGATCCTATTCATGAGCGTTCGCCTGGCATGATTTGGAGATGCCAGTGTTGGACTGGGGTGTACAAAGTTAAAAATCACACACTACTTTTTGTCATTTATGTAAATGATTTGGATGCGAGCATAAGAGGTACAGTTAGTAAATTTGCAGATGACACCAAAATTGGACGTGTAGTGGACAGCGAAGAGATTTACCTCAGATTACAACAGGATCTGGACCAGATGGGCCAATGGGCTGAGAAGTGGCAGATGGAGTTTAATTCAGATAAGTGCGAGGTGCTGCATTTTGGGAAAGCAAATCTTAACTGGACTTATACACTTAATGGTAAGTTCCTAGGGAGTGTTGCTGAACAAAGAGACCTTGGAGTGCAGGTTCATAGCTCCTTGAAAGTGGAGTCGCATATAGATAGGATAGCGAAGAAGGTGTTTGGTATGCTTTCCTTTATCAGTCAGAGTATTGAGTACAGGAATTGGGAGGTCATGTTGTGGCTGTACAGGATATTGGTGACACACTGTTGTAATATTGCATGCAATTCTGGTCTCCTTCCTATTGGAAAGATGTTGTGAAACTTGAAAGGGTTCAGAAAAGATTTACAAGGATGTTGCCAGGGTTGGAGGATTTGAGCTATCGGGAGAGGCTAAACAAGCTGGGGCTGTTTTCCCTGGAGCCTCAGAGACCTTATAGAGGTTTATAAAATCATAAAGGGCATGGATAGGGTAAATAGACAAAGTCTTTTCCCTGAGGTGGGGGAGTCCAGAACTAGAGGGCATAGGTTTAGGGTGAGAGGGGAAAGATATAAAAGGGACCTTTTCACTCAGAGAGTGGTGTGTGTATGGAATGAGCTGCCAGAGGAAGTAGTGGAGGCTGGTACATGGCAACATTTAAACGGCATTTGGATGGGTGTATGAATAGGAAGGGTTTGGAGGGATATGGGCCGGGTGCTGGCCGGTGGGACTAGATTGGGTTTGGATATCTGGTCGGCATGGATGGATTGGACTGAAGGGTCTGTTTCCATGGTGTATATCTCTATGACTCTATGATCAGGTTATAGTCCAACAGGTTTATTTGGAAGCACTAGCTTTTGGAGCACTGCCCCTTCATCACCTGATCATCATCATCACAACCACCTGACGAAGGAGCAGCGTTCCGAAAGCTAGTGCTTCCAATTAAACCTGTTCGACTATAACCTGGTGTGTGTGATTTTACCTTTTGCCTGGTGTTTTCCTTGTGTGCTTCCAGTAGAGTCTTGATCCTGGGAGCAAGCCTTTAGAAATTACTTGGATGTTCTCCCTAATTTGCTTTGACCGTCCCTTCGTCCAGACTATTCCTTAAAGATCTTGCTGAAGATAGAGTAAGGTCTTGGACAGGTGGTGTGGCACGAGAGCTTTCATCCCTTCTTCAAGACCCCTTCATTGGCCAACAAGACTCTTCCACCTACACACAGGTTTCCTGGCAAGAAGTCGGTTGGGAGAACAGCCTTGTTGCTCACCACACGGAGCGAGGAAATGGTCTGGCGCTGTGGTCATCAGTGGTGCTAATTATATGACAAGCACGGTGGGTAAACATATCTTCACAAGTCGTATCAGGGCCAATTCACATATTAAACACTTCAGACAGGCATCCAGCCTTATGCCCCAGCCTCCCTTCACAAGTAATTTTTAGAAGTGAATATTGTGCAGTAGTGTACGTAAAATATTCTGCGTTTTTAATTCCAGATTTATTTTGCAGGAAAAAGGAGAAGGTGATGGTACTGATTATACTGCCTCATTGTTTAACACTTTCCACAGGCTCTGCCCTCATCAAAATGTACATTCTTGGGTCTAATATGGTTCTCTTGATGTAATGCTGTGTGTTATTGCAATTGTTGCTGGATAATATTTTGCACAATTTGCACAGCCAGTAATTGTTGTGATAGACTCGACCAGATTAAATTACATTCTTTATGATTATCTCCTGCCTCGCAGTTTTGCCATAATCATGTAGATGTATAAATCTGCAGATCTGTCATATGCACAAAATGAGCAATATGAAATTACATTTTGGGAAAGATTGCGGTGTTTATGTACACAAATCCACAATTGTGTCAGTATATAGGCAATCCGGGTATTACAAAGGGGTTCCATTCTTGAGTATGTTCGTATGTGTAAGCAAGTTGGGACACAATACTGTCCAAAATAGTTCTCAAGTACGGGTGACGCTTGCATGTTGGGTCTTTAAAGTTGATAATAATCTACCCTGTATGGGATCTCACTGTTAAGTCCAAGTGTTCATAAATCAGATGTTTGTAAATGAGCAACCGTTGGCATGTGAATGTATATCAATAGCTTCACACCTTTCATTCCCACTGTTGCAGATTGTTTAGTTACTTATATAGGGTCATGAATAGTTCACTCAGTTATTGGCATTCCTGCAAATTTCACCAGTTGACACAACCTTTCCTGAGGTTACACTGGCCCAGATTAGCCTGAAAAACACGTGACTCAATTCTTATATTGAAATGTATTAGTGGTAGAGAATAGGCTGGGATGAGCTGAGCTAAGGCTCGGGGCACAGAGAAGGCGTAGTCAACTCTGCATTGGATTTTCCCTTGAGCTGTAGCTCCTTCTGTGGTCATGGTGGTTTCATTAATGATTCCACACAGGTATGATCCCATTCCCAGCTGGAAAATGAGATCGCACAGTGCACTGGAGGGAATCTTCAGTAAGTCAATACGCTGGAACCGAGATAAAAGAGAGAAAGTGCGGGGGAGGAAGTGGTTGGGAAAATAAAGCTCCTCAAAACCTATTCATCAGCATTGAGAATTAGAAACTGGTACAATGGTTGTTCTACAGCAGCTACTCCATCATTGCCACAGCCGCTGAAATGACTGACAGCCCTCTTCAAAATACACAGCTGGCCTTCCGCCTGATGGGTTTGGTTTGAGCGACTGTTGTTTCCAGGGAGGCCAAAAGCATCCTTGCTGAGTCACCTGCCTGCTTTTCATTGATTCACTTTGGCCATGGTGTGTCAATCATCACTCGCTGAAGGAGAGGCTTTTTGAAAAGGGAAGGAGATAATTGTTTCAAATGGAATGACTTGAAGTAAAGGGAAGCGAGTAAGAGAGTGGGGTTAAGTTAGAGAGCTGAAGCACCGAAAGCGAGGAGGGCAGACTCAGTGGGCTCCAAGTGACTTGTTGTCAATTACTGAGAGGAGTGAGAATTCATAGAAACATAGAAGATAGGAGCAGGAGGAGGCCATTCAGCCCCTCAAGCCTTCTCCACCATTTATCATGATCATGGCTGATTGCCCAACTCAATAGCCTAGGAGAAAGTGAGGACTGCAGATGCTGGAGATCAGAGCTGAAAAATGTGTTGCTGGAAAAGCACAGCAGGTCAGGCAGCATCCAAGGAACAGGAGAATCGACGTTTCGGGCATTAACCCTGAAGAAGGGCTCATGCCCGAAACATCGATGCTCCTGCTCCTTGGATGCTTCCTGATCTGCTGCGCTTTTCCAGCAACACATTTTCAGCAACTCAATAGCCTAATTCTGCTTTCTCCCCATAACCTTTGAGCCCATTCACCCCAAGTGCTATATCCAGCCGCCTCTTAAATACATTCACTGTTTTGGCATCAACTACTTCCTGTGGTATTGAATTCCACAGGCTCACCACTCTTTGGGTAACGAAACATTATCTCATCTCAGTCCTAAATGGTCCACCCCAAATTCTCAGACTGTGACCCTGGTTCTGGACACATCCACCATCAGTAACATCCTCTCTGCATCTACCCTGTCTAGTCCTGTTAGAATTTTATAAGGCCCAATGAGATTCCCCAACCCCACTTTGTCTGACCTCCAGTGAAAACAATCCTAACCGAGTCAATCTCTCCTCATATGTCAGTCCCACCATCCTCGGGAAAAATCTGGGAAACTTTCACTGCACTCCCTCGAGAGCAAGAGCATCCTTCCTCAGAAAAGGAAGTGAATTTACAACAGTTACTATGGCAGACCGAGCTGGCAGGGGAGCATTAGGAAACTTTATGGGCAAACACTCCTCCCACATTGATTCTTGGAGTTTACAGTGCTCTTCTTGTCAGCCAAGTATTGCCTTTCAGCTCAGGAGCACCTTTGACTTGATTCCCCTTGGCCATTTATCCTCATTAGCTGCAGCACGGGTTGCCTCCAAATGCTTCCTTTGGCGTTGAATCAACAAACAACCTAGTTGGAAGTTAGGCTGTCTCGGCCTTTGAGGGCCGAAGCCACCATGGGCAGCCAATTGCTAATTTGCCTTGAAAGAAATAAAGGGATTTTACTCAAACAGAAAAATGGACCTTATCAACCCTGGGGGTGTGAAAGACCAGAAGAATCAATTCTGGCCGAAAAGAGGCATTCAGGAGAGTGTCGGAAGATAAAAGTAACGCGTGAGGGTGTGGGGGAACTGTGGGGCAAGGTTCTGACCTGCAACGCCGACTCCCCTGCTCCTGTGATGCTGCCTGACCTGCTGTGCTTTTTCCACTGCCACTTCTTATCCACCCTGATTCTCCAGCATCTGCAGTCCTCAGTGTCTCCTCTCACTGGATAATGACACCCACTTCATGAGCTGTTTGCAGGCACAACGGGCTGAATGGACTCCCGTGATCCTGTGCTTTTTGATCGTCGGAGGGGTTCAGGAGAGTGAAAGCTTTGGCTTCCGTGCCTGAGTTACTGAGCTGCTTAGAGTGCTGCAGTTGGTGGAGGAGCAAATTACTGCAGAGACTGGAATCTGTACTGAAAGCAACAACTGCTGGGGATCACAGCAGCTCAGACAGCATCCATGGAGCACTTACTCTGTCTGTCCATGGGTGCTGTCTGAGCCATTGTGATTGCCAGCATTTGTTGTTTTCACTGCAATTGATGTCTTGTATACACCAGTGGTGGAGGTCAATTCATCTGCAAATAGAACACACAAAAACGCCTGAAACGCATTTCACCTTGAAAGGAGTATTTTGTTCACATAAGATCGCCCATTGGTTAAACAAAGCCATAAGACCAGACAGTTTCTCCTTCAAACTGATATCAAGTAAAACATATCCCTACATGCATTAGATATAATCAGAGTGAAGTGGGAAACAGAGTTATAATGTTATGTGGTCACTTCCTTGATCTTTAGATCAAGTCAGAGTCTTCTGTATGTCATACAAAGAGCTCCTATCCGCTTAAACTGAATACAAAACAATGTGCCTTTCCAAAATAGTTATTGACTGAAAACCGAGGCAACATCAATGAGTGTTTCTTGGCACACAGTTATATTCACAGCCGTGCCTTTTTGGATGGACGTGAAGATTTTTGGTGTTATTTGCTCTATGTTGGTCATGCAACAAGATCTGGACAATATTCAGGCTTCGGCCGACAGGTGGCAAGTAACATTCGCTTCACTCAAAAGCCAGACAATGACTATTGTCAATAAGAGACACTTTAACAACTGCCCCTTGACATTCAACGGTATCACCATCACTGAATCCCTCACTGTCAACATCCTTGGGGTTACCATTGAACAGAAACTGAACTGGACTCACCACAGAAATATAGTGGCTACAAGAGCAGGTCAGAGACTGGGGATACTCACCTCCTGACTCCCCAAATTCTATCCACCATCTATAAGGCACAAGTCAGGAGTGTGATGGAATACTCCCCACTTGTCTGGATGGGGGCAGCTCCAACAACACTCAAGAAGCTTTACACCATCCAGGACAAGCAACCCGTTTGATTGGCACCACATCTACCAGCATTCACTCCCTCCACCACCGGCACTCAGTGGCAGCAGTGCGTACTATCTACAAGATGCACTGCAGAAATTCACCAAAGATCCTCAAACTGCACCTTCCAAACCCACAACCATTTCCATCTAGAAGGAACAAAGGCAGCAGGTAGTTGGGAACACCACCACCTACCTGCAATTTCCCCTCCAAGCCATTCACCACCCTGACTTGGAAATATACCACCATTCCTTCACAGTCATCGGGTCAAAATCCTGGAATTCCCTCCCTACTGGGGCATTGTGGGTCAACCCACAGCAAGTGGACTGCAGTGATTCAAGAAGGCAGCTCACCACCACCTTCTCAAGGGCAAATAAGGATGGGCTATCAATGCTGGTGAGCTAGCGAAGCCCCAGTCCCACAAATGAATTTTTAAAAATGCCCATTGCCTGGTGTTCGTGACATGAATGTTACGTGCCACTTACCAGCCCAAGCCTTCCGGTTGTTCAGGTCTTGCTGAGATCCGCACTTCGTCAGTATTTGCGGAATTTGTGAATGGTGTTAAACCTTGTGTCTGGATTAGTGGTGCTGGAAAAGCACAGCAGTTCAGGCAGCATCCAAGAAGCTCCTTGGATGCTGCCTGAACTGCTGTGCTCTTCCAGCACCACTAATCCAGAATCTGGTTTCCAGCATCTGCAGTCATTGTTTTTACCGAGTTAAACCTTGTGTGGTCTAAGGAGCTGGGTTCTTCCCAGTCGGGAGTTTGCCTGTGGATGGGGGATAGAGTCCAGAAAGGAAATGTGGAAACCGGTGCCTGTGCTAAACTAAGTTCTTATGAATCTCAAAGTCCTTAGCTGCCCAGTTCAACACTAGGACCCCTGTGCCGTGCTTTCAACAATAAGCTCTTGCAAATGTGTGGCTTGATTTCCCATCTCCCAGATTGTTGGTTCTCTCTGATTGGCTGGCGATCAAGAAACCTCCAATCTGTAGCCCCAACTCCATCACATGATCTGCCATGTCTCTAAAGTAGAACTGGGCTGCCTGGAAAACTGTTGTCTCATTTGGCACCAAGGTATCCTCCCAATCACAAGGCTGCACTATCACTATTTTGATAACATCAACTCACTCTCTGTTCCTGCTTCAACTCATTTCCTGCTACACCCTTTGTTCCATCTTGATTCGTCTCTTCCAGTGTACACCTGACTGGTCTCAATCTCACCTCCATTAACTTGGAGTCACTGGAAAACTCTGCTTCCATGTCACAGAGTCGTACAGCACGGAAACGTGCCCTTCGGCCCAACTCGTCCATGCCGACCAGGTTTCCTAAGCTGAACTAGTCCCATTTACCTGCCTTTGGCCCACACCCCTCCAAACCTTTCCCATCCATGTACCTGTCCAACTGCCTTTTAAATGGTGTAATTGCACTCGCTTCTCCCACTTCCTAATTCACACTGAGACCATTCACACATTGACCCCGTGCTATGTTGTCTCTGTTAATGTCTAGTTAAGTCACTCGAAAAATTTGAATGTTTTCATGCCTTGTTTTCAGATCCCTCTGTGGCCTGACTGTCTCTGTAACCTGCTCCTGCATCACTACCCTTCGCAATATCAATGTGGCTCCCACTCTGACCTCTTTATTATTACTCATTTTAATCACTTCACCATTGAGTTCAAATCTTCAGCTACCTGGATTTTAAACACTGGAATATTTTGCCTGCACCCATCTGCCTCATTTATCTCTTGGCTCCCTTAAGACAGTTTGTAAAACCTCCCTCTTTGACCATGCTTCTGGTCCCATACTGCAAATCTGTCTCATTGTTTGATAACACTCTGGTGAAATGACTGTGTTTCCCAAGCGTTTAGCCACTGTGACCCCATTCAAAGCTGGAATATCATTGCAGCCACTTGCTGAGCAGATCTATGAACATTGGAGTGGTCATGACCATAAAATATCTCTTTTGACTCCAACTGGAGTCCTGACCCACAACTTTGGGAAGCCTTGTCTTCAGAACATCTACTCTGTTAAGTGTGCTAATCTAAAACAAGTTGTTTGGAGGAAGGTGAACCGTCTGAGCACTTTGTAGCAACGTCTTTTTTTTATCAGCAATGCTGAAGTTTTGAATTACGAAGTGACGAATCCTTAGTTATCTGGGGAAATTAGATTAGATTACTTACAGTGTGGAAACAGGCCCTTTGGCCGAACAAGTCCATACAACCCTCCAAAGAGCAACCCACCCAGACCCATTCCCCTACATTTACCCCTTCACCTAACACTACGGGCAATTTCCCATGGCCAATTCACCTAACCTGCACATTTTTGGACTGTGGGAGGAAACTGGTGCTCCCAGAGGAAACCCACGCAGACACGGGGAGAATGTGCAAACTCCTCATAGACAGTTGCCTGAGGCAGGAATTGAACCTGGGTCTCTGGCGCTGTGAGGCAGCAGTGCTAACCACTGTGCCACCGTGCCGCCCAATGGTGGCACTATTGTTGGACTAATCATTCAGAAATGAGAATGTGGTGCTGGAAAAGCACAGCAGGTCAGGCAGCATCCGAGGAGCAGGAGAATCAACGTTTCAGGCAAAAGCTCTTCATCAGGAATGAAGGTCTTATGCCTGAAACGTCGATTCTCCTGCTCCTCGGATGCTGCCTGACCTGCTGTGCTTTTCCAGCACCACACTCTCAACTCTTGATCTCCAGCATCTGCAGTCCTCACTTTCTCCTTCTCATTCAGAGACCCAAGTTGATGTTCTGAGGCCCTGGGTTCAAATCCCATCATGGCCAGCAGCTGGAATTTAAACTGAGTTTGTAAATCTGGAATGATAAAGCTGCAGGAAGCTGTGATTAATCATTATTGAAAACCCATCTGGTTCACAGGACTTTTAGGAAAGGAAATCTGCCATTCTTGCCCAGTGTGGCCTACCTGCGACTCCAGACCCACAGCAATGTGGTTGTTTCCAACTGAGGTAAGTTAGAGATGGGTATCAAATGCCAAGTCAATTAATGATGCCCAGATTTCATGAAAGAGTAAAGAGAAAAGAAATTCATTTCTTCAGCTCCACTTGAAGGAACCATTCATGATTTCCATACCGAAAAGACATCAGTACGGTGAATCAGATAGGATCTCACAACAATGGGCGATACCTTCATGGTTTACAGTTGCACTGTCACAAAGACTGAAGCCAGAGATGGCTGAGGCAGGAACTGCTTCATATTGTTAGGTGGGACGAAAATTCCACGCCAAATCTTTATCCTGCCTTTGATCTTCTAACCTAACATGAGACCGTGTTGCACTGCACTGAGGGGTTGACTTTGAGGGTGCTAATTGCTGGAAGTGTGCACTATCTATAAGATACACTGAAGCAACTCACCAAAGCTCTGTCAGTGACACTTTCCAAATCCACAGCCTGTTCCATCTTAAAGGGCAAGGGCAGCAGATACACATTAACACCACCCACTGTGCGTTCCCTTCCAAGCCACTCACACCATCCTGACTTGGAAATATATTGCCTTTCATTCTGGATTGCTGGGTTAAAATCTTGGAACAAACGCCTCCCAATCAGAATTGTGAGTGTCCTCACACCCCAAGCAATCTAAAAGGTAGCTCACCAACACCTTCACAAGGATACGTGTTGGAGGTGAATTGTAATGCTTGCCCAGCCAGCAACGCCCACCCACATCCCGTGAGTTACATTTAACAAATCTGCCGGATGTGCAGATTAAAAGCTTCACCACCCTCCCATACCCACACGACTCTCTGTTTCTCTGTCCCTCACTGTACATCGATTGTCGTGAAAAGGCTACAGGTAGTTCACCTGGCTATTTGTGCTAGTCTTTCATTGTTCAAATGTCACAAATAGGTACAAAGGAAAGTAATTGTAGTCTGTGCTTTCAAGTTGGTGAATTGATTTGCATAATTTGTCACAAATCTCTGGAGTATATGGAAGTGTCATTTGGTTCAGTGAGGCAGTTAATCATTTAAATGCCACTGGATATAAGATTTCACTTTACAGTATTCACGTAAACAATCGGAAATGATGACAATTTAAGCAACCTGGCAAACTGTTGTTTTACGTGGATTACCCTTGAGTTTTGTTACCTGTTTTCCTATTTGCATCCAGCTGACATTATTCAGCATCTTACGTGCGTGTTATAACAACAACAGCTTGCATTTATATAGCAACTTTGAGGAAGGTTAAACACTCCCATGCTGCTCCCCTCGATGAGAAAAACTAGAACAAGACAGTATAGTTTATAAGGGAAGCGATGGCCTAGTTGTATTATTGCTGGACTTTACCCCAGGAACCCAGGGAATGTGCTGGTAATCCAGCTGTAGTATTTGAATTCAATAAACATCTGGAATTCAAAGTCTAATGATGACCATGAAACCATTGTCAGCAAAATGCCATCTGGTTCATGGATGTCCTTTTGGGAAGGAAACTGATATCTTTACCCAATCTGGCGTACATGTTTCTCTTGACTCTTAAGTTGATGGCCAATAAATGTTGGCCTAGCCAGCGATGCTCTTGTCCCCTGAATGAATAAAAAAAATTGCATGGCCTGCCATTTTAGAGGGAGACGGGAGGAATCTTTATCTTTCAGAGTGCCACAAATGTTTACAATTCTCTTTCACAGTGCGCAATGGAGAATGGATCATGGACTGGATTCAGTGTTTGAGATTTGCTTGATTCTACTTTAAAACCGAGCTCAGTGCCATCCCCTTCGGCTTTGTTCATTTCTGTTTAGTTATGACTCTGGAAAATGCCCTGGTTAATGCTTGAGTAAAGGTGCTATATAAAAACGAGTTTTTGTTGCCATCTGCCCACCAACTTCAGTTACAAAGTGTCTTAACATCATAAAGCAAGAACAGGATGGAGCGAGTGTGTGTGCGCGCGCACATGTTTGTGTGTGTCTGTGCGTGCCTATATGTATGCATGTGCATGTCTGCGTTTGTGTGTAAATGCGTCTATACATACGTGTATGGACATATCTGTGTGCATGTCTCTGTTTGTGTGTGTGTGGGTCTCTATGCATGTGAGTCTATGTATGTGTATGCATACATACAGAGGGTGGTGGGTGCCTGGAATGCCTTGCTAACGGAGGTGGTAGGGGCGGGAACGATAGCATCATTTAAGATGTATCTAGACAGATACATGAATGAGCAGGGAGCAGAGGGATACAGATCCTTAGAAAATAGGTGGCAGGTTTAGATTGAGGGTCTGGATCAGCACAGGCTTGGAGGGCCGAAGGGCCTGTTCCGGTGTGCTGTAAGGTTCTTTGTTCTTTGTCTGTATATATGTGTATGTCAATCCATGTACATATGTGTGTGTTTGTTTTGTGTGTGTGTGTTGCGTGTGTTTTGTGTGTGTATTGCACGTGCTTGTTTTGTGATTGGTTGGTGTGTGTATATATGTGAGTGAGAGAGTATGTGTGTGTATGTGTGTGTGTGTGTGTGAGAGTGTGTGTGTGTGAGTGAATGTGAGTGAGAGTGAGTGTGTGTGTGTAAGTGTGTGTGTGTGAGTCAGAGTGTGTGTGTGTGAGAGAGAGTGTGTGTTTGTGTGTGAGAGAGAAAGAGAGAGAGAGAGAGAGAGAGAGAGTGTGTGTGTGTGTGTGTGTGTGTGTGTGTGAGAGAGAGAGAGAGAGAGAGAGAGAGAGAGAGAGAGAGAGAGAGAGAGAGAGAGAGTGTGTGTGTGTGTTGGTGATGGGGTGCAGGGATACCAACTGCAGCTATAACACACTACAACCTGACACCACTGAGGTGAGAGTAACTTTTAAATGAAGTTTCAGTTTTAAATGTATTTTCAGTTTTTCTGCTTTCCTTTGAGATGCAAATGTTTGAATGATTCCAATGACTGTTCTGCAAACTTGCTCACTGAAGTGTTCTTTCAAAATGCCTGACATATTCTGGTCAACTGAAAGCAGTGGATTTTGTTTGGTGCAGGTTCCCGACCCCCATTGACACCAGCCTGCTTTTCATTCACCCAAACGAAACAAGGAAGACAGCAGATTTGATCATCGCTTCGATGATTTGAATTGCAAATATAACCAACCTCAGTCGTCAAATCATTAAACGTGTTCAGTAGATCTGCTGAAAGAAGAGGACGTTATCAATACTGTGACCTTGCATTAACTTGACTCCTTTTTTTTTCAGCTGGACTTAATTCCGTCTCCCCTGATTTGAGAAATGCACTGCATTGCCACATCGAAGCTATTAGCTACACTAGCCTTTCCAAATAAAAAGTGAATACCTGATAAATTAAGCCAAAGCTAGTCAATTAGCTGAATGGGAATCTTCGAATCGGTTAGATTTCAATTGCACTTAAGGCTGAAGAGCTTGTTAACAAAGGGAAGTTGGGACTATTACATTGAGAGTGTACATCCATCAGTGGTGACATGGTAGATTGGTATTGGTTATGAGTGTGCCTAGTTAATGGAGTTCTTGCTGCGGAAAGTGATACTGCGAAAATTTGTCACTCATACTGGTTTTAAAAGCATAACCATCGCGAGACATTTTCTGTTATACTTCTAACATCATAATCTAACCCACAGCCAATGCATAAGCTCAATGGGCAATAAATGCTGGGTGTGCTATTGAAATGCAGGTGCCTTGTATCTGGGTAGCTGGGTATAGCAAGAGCTATGGTACTGTGCTAATTTAACGCCTCCTGTCTCAACGCTAATGTTGAGGTATGGCGGACCTGACAATGATGGATAACTCATGTTAATCTCTCTTCTTTTTCTCTCGCACTCTTGTTTCATTCTCTCTTCCAATGCTTAAAATAGAAGTGGAGCAAAAAGGTAAATAACATGACAAAGTCCCAAAGCCAGATCTTGTTATTTTTTTTGTGGCATATGGTTGTTAGATTCTCCTGAACCCCAACTTCACCCCTTCCCCTCCTTTCCTCCCCCTTTCCCCAACATCCCCAGCACCTCTTGGGAAATGGGAATCGGGAACAAACGCTCACTGTAGAGGATGTTGGGTCATGTTGTGTCTCATTCAGGTGGCCAGGTGACATGGTCACAGGTGGTGGGAGTAGGCGCTGGTCTCCTGGTAGAAATCCCTCCTCCCATTGCTATGTTGGTCAGCATCATCTGTCTGGCTTCCAGAACTTTCTCCATAGCATGCCATTGGTTTAACAGGGTTCCCATGGGTTCACATCACGCAATGCTCCTGTCGTCTTTTTGCTCTCCACTCTGACTTGCATCTCCAGTTTTCTGCTGTAAAACCCTTCACCCTCCTCACTCACCTTGTTCTCCCACGCAACCACACTCCCCCCACCCTTGATCTGCCACCTTTAACCTCCCCAGCAGTCCCCTCATTTCTCCCCTCACCTCACACTGCCCATCTTTTTCCCTCAATTCTCCCTTCCCTTCAGTTTTGCTTCTCAACCGAACAGTTCAACGATACACAAACGATCCTTTGGTTTTGGGAAAATGTTAAAATTTTTTTCAGATGCTGTTTTAAAAGAAAAGAATACAAGCAGGTGTTTGTCAGTCTGTTGGGTGTTCCAAATGTCAATTAATTTCTTTTCTTTTGTTTCCTTTCACGCTCCCCCATGTTAGTTTTTGTTTGCCCTGGGACTCTGAAAGGGGTTGTGGAGTCAGCCTATGTGACGGAGGCTGAGCAGCAGTCTGGTGCCTGGTGTAAAGACCCCCTGCAGGCTGGGGACAAGATTTATTATATGCCATGGACACCGTATCGCACAGACACCCTGATGGAGTATGCCACGTTAAGTGACTTTGTCTCTGGACGCCACACGACCACCTACAAGCTGCCTCACCGCGTTGATGGCACTGGGTTTGTGGTCTACGATGGGGCGGTATTCTTCAACAAGGAGCGGACGAGGAACATTGTTAAGTATGACCTGAGGACTCGAATCAAGAGCGGGGAGGCCATCATTGCCAGCGCCAACTACCACGACACCTCCCCCTACCGCTGGGGCGGCAAGTCGGACATCGATCTAGCAGTGGACGAGAATGGACTGTGGGTCATCTATGCCACCGAGCAAAACAACGGCATGATGGTGGTCAGCCAGCTGAACCCTTACACGCTGCGCTTCGAGGGCACCTGGTACACCTCGTACGACAAGAGGTCAGCCTCCAACGCCTTCATGATCTGCGGCGTTCTGTACGTGGTGCGTTCAGTGTACGAGGAGAATGAGAGCGAGACGGGCAAGAACTCGATAGACTACATGTACAACACCAACCTGAGGCGAGAGGAATTTGTTGACATCCCCTTTCCCAATCCCTACCAGCATGTAGCAGCTGTGGATTACAATCCACGGGACAACATGCTGTATGTGTGGAATAACTACTTCATCCTGAGGTACGCTCTGGAGTTTGGACCTCCTGATCCAGCCCAAGGTAAGGGTCTAGAGCTTCAAATACTCTACCATCTGTTCTGACTCTCATGTTTCTGAAGAGCGATGTCTTTTTATATAAATTTCCTCATAAATGTCACAGATTTGAAAGATGTGATCTTATCATCTCAATTATTATCTCTGAACAGATGTGAACAAAAAACATTGTATATTAATATGGTCCTCCTGTTTGTCTGGATTAATCAATGCATAGAGACAATCTTTTTATACAGTGACCTGCCATACTCTGTAATAGACTGAAGATATGAGCAGGAGAAGGCCTTTCAATATGATCATAGCTGATCATCCAACTCAATATTCTATTTCCATTTTCTCCCTAAACTCTTTGATCTCTTTAGCCCTAAGAACTATATCTAACTCCATGCTAAATTGCCTGGGATGTGCAGGTTAAAGTGGGTTAATCATGATTAATGTGGGGTGACAGGTGAGTGGGTCTGCGTGGGATGCTCGTTGCAGGTCAGTGCAGACTCGATGGGCTGAATGGCCTCTATGTAAGGATTGTATGATTTCTCACTCCATGTCAGCACCTGCATTTGCTGTCATCTGACCGAAGGTGCAGCACAGAGTGGGGAGGTAACTTCCCATGGGATAGTCCGGTTTTACCATCGGAAATGGTCCAAAGGGGAAAAGGCTGGAAATGAGGTTGAGAATGACCAGATCAGTCATGATCTTGTTGATTGGTGGAGCAGACAAGATGGGCTGAATGGCCTACCTCTCCCCCTTATGATGTTGTTATGAGAGCTGGAATGCCCTTTCTGTCTGCCCCATGTGGATTAGTTGAGGGGTTATTCACATTGAGTCCATGGATGGAGGACACCAAGCTCCTGCCTTCACTTTCACATATTGTCAGTCCCAGTTTTAATGGTGGAGCGAGTAGTAGGGTGATGTTGCTTCCTGCCCTGGTTCCAGTTGTTACCTCCAAAGACAGCGCCACCTCAGGTGGATGTGGGAAAGCAAACATCTGTGTGTGAGGGAGGAAGTGGCCTTGCTTTCTACAAAAGCTGATCCATTGGTTTTTCATATGGAGGGCTGTTGTTCATCTTTCCCATTGGTGGTTGGGATGGCCATGCTCTTTAGCAAAATTGAAGACGGCCGTGTTTCTGGGAATTTTCAGGAAGCCATTGGAAAGGAAAATTAAGAACAAGGAATACAAGAATAAAGAGTTCCTACTACGATTGTATAGGGCATTGATGAGGCTAAACTTGGAGTACTGTTTACAGTCACCCTAAGGAAAGATGAAACTTGTGCTCAAGGGAGTGGATGAAAGTTTAGATTACTTACAGTGTGGAAACAGGCCCTTCAGCCCAACAGGTCCACACTGACCCGCTGACGTGCAACCCATCCCCTTACATTTACCCCTTCACCTAACACTATGGGCAATTTAGCATGGCCAATTCACCTGACCTGCACATTTTTAGACTGTGGGAGGAAAATGGAGCACCCAGAGGAAACCCACGCAGACACGGGGAGAATGTGCAAACTCCACACAGTCAGTCGCCCGAGGTAGGAACTGAACCCGGATCTCTGGCACTGTGAGGCAGCAGTGCTAACCACTGTGCCACCGTTAAATCCTGAAATGAGGAGGTTGTCCTATAGGGACAGACTGAGCAGACGTAGCCTATATGGAAGTGTTCAAGATATTAACAGGAGAAAAACAAGATTGGTAAAGATAAACTATTTCTACTGTTTGGACGTTCTAAACCTGTGAGGGATAGTTTGTGATTTAGGGCCAGACTGTTCAAGAGAGAAGCTCTTCTACATGTAAAGGGATGGTAAACATTTGGAACATACTTCCAAATACGGCAGTCGATCAGTTGTTCATTTTAAATCTGAGACAGATAAATTTTTGTTATGCAAAGAGATTAAGGGTTATGGGCCAAAGGCAGATATATAGCGTCATGCCACAGATCAACCATGATCTCACTGGATGACAGAACAGACTTGAGGGGCTGAATGGCCTGTTCCTGTATTTGCTGATGTTTAGAACAATGAAAGGGGCGGTCTGTGAGGGATCAGTGTGATAGGTAGTGATGTCACCAACACAATAACTCACCCACACTCCCACCAGTCAGCTCATTATGAGTTGACAGATGATTGAGGGTTAATATCTCACCCAATCGTAAGAGCGTAAGACATAAGAGCAGAAACGAGGCCATTCAGCCCATCAAGTCTGCTCCACCGTTCAATCATGGCTGATAAGTTTCTCAACCCAATTCTCCCCGTAACCCTTGAAACTCTTGATACTAAAGAACCTATCTATCTCTGTCTTAAATATACTCAATAACCTGGCCTGAGATATGGGACCCAAAACTGCTCCTTATTCTCCAAATGTGGTCTGACCAAATAATCACAGCCCTCTATATTGAAGACTGAGGTCACCAGAAGTTGCCGGTCAGTCAGAAACGTGGGTGTCTCTGGCTGGACCAACATTTATTGTCCATCTCTAGTTACCCTTGAGAAGGTGGGGTGAGCTGCCTTCTTGAACTGCTGCAATCCACCTGCTGGGTTGACCTACAATGACCTTAGTGGTGGAATACCAGGGCTCTGACCCAGTGACAGTGAAGGAATGGCGATACATTTCCAAGTCAGAATGGGGAGGGCTTGGAGGGGAACCTGCAGGCGGTGGTGTTCCCAAATACCTGCTGCCCTTGTCCGTCTCGACAGCAATGCAGAGTTGTGGGCCTGGGTAGAATACTTTTTGGGGGGTCAGTGTGGACTTGATGGGCCAAATGGCTGCTTCGACACTGAAGGGATTCTTTGAAATATTGGGATCATTGCTCCCTGGAGCAGAGAAAGTCAGGTAGAGATTTTAGGAGTTTTTTTTGTTTATTATATAAGGCGAATCAGAAAAATAACTTTCCCCTGGGAGTTGATAACATCCATTTGACATGATCACAAAGATAGTACAGAGAAAGATTTGAACAAGTGTTATACTTTGCTGCAAGGAGTGGTAGAAGGCAGCAGGATTGATTTTTGCCACAATCATCTAAGTGATAACTTTGTGGAGGTTTATAATGTACCGGGGTGGGGGGATAGGAGGGGAGACCTGTGAGAGTGAGGTGAGACACGGGCTTGTGAACTTGGTCGAGGGGTCTGTCTGTTTGAGCTGGAGCACAGTAGAATGGCTCAGTCAGCGACACTGGAGCACATCAGCATCTTCTCTCAGGCTTTTAAGAATGAACAACACATGATCTGTGCTCCAAGTAACCTTTGAACCCTCCTGAGCCAGCTCTCTCTGACCCGAAACCTGGAAAGATCCAAAGTCCCAGTCCTGAGGCCGCTGGTTTAGAGATGCTGGACTTTCTTTCTCCTCGGATGCTGTCTGAACTGCTGTGCTTTTCCAGCACCACTCTAATCTAGAGTCTGGTTTCCAGCATCTGCAGTCCTTGTTTTTACCAAACAGAATCACAGAATTATTACAGCCCATATGTTTGCGTGGGCTCTATTATCTGGACCAACTCTCTTATCTATTGTCAACCTCCTGCCCCTTCTCCATATTCCTGCATACCATTGCTATCTAAATAATTATCGCTTGCTCACTTGAGTGCCTCAGTTGAACCTACCTCCATCACATTCAGGCAGTACGTTCAAATACCCAATTTACTAAAGGTGTGAGAAAAGTTCTTTCTCGCATCACTCGTGCTTTGTTTGAACATCCCTCAAAAAAAAAACAGAGAATGCTGGAAAAACCAGCGGGACAGAGAGAGAAATAAATTTAGTGTTTCAAGTTTGGGATAAAGCTTCTTCAGAACTGTCTGCATAGAGGGTGTAAAAGTAAGTGGCTCCAAAAGCTAGCAAGCTCCCGTGCAGAAACATAGACTCAGTGCCTTCTTTCTGTGCTGGAATATTGTTGGCATAGAGATTAAAGACAAAATAACACTCTAAAACCATAAGATATGGGAGTAGAATTAAGTCATTCAGCCCATTGAGTCTGCTCCGCAATTTGACCATGGCTAATATATTTCTCAACCCCATTTTCCTGCTTTCTTCCCATTACCCTTGATGCCCTTATTCATCAAGAATTTATCTCTGTCTTATATACGTTTGCTGATTTGGTCTCCACAGCCCTCTGCAGCAATGAGTTCCACGGATTCACCACCCTCTGGCTGAAGAAATTTCTCCTCGTGTTAGTTCAAAAGGGTTGTCCCTTCACTCTGAGGCTGTGACCTCCAGTCCTAGTCTCTCCTACTGGTGGAAATGTTCTCCACCTTTACTCTATTCAGGGCTATTTATATTCTGTAATCAGATTTCAGTCAGAACTCTCTCATCCTTCTAAACTACATTGTGTAACGACACAGAGTCCTGAACTGTTCCTATTTTACAAGCCCTTCATCCACGAGATCTTTCTTGTGAACTTCCTCTGGACCCCCTCCAAGGCCAGCACATCCTTCCTCAGATACAAGGCGCAAAACCACTCCAATATTCCAGATGCCAGCAGTCACTGATGAGTCACGGAAACAGACCCCTTTTCAATTCACTGACATCGTTGGTTCCAAGGATGGGCAGCTTATATGTATCCAAGGTTGTCATTTCGCTAAGATTTCTGGGGATGACAAAGCAAACGATTGCTGTTAGAGGCAGATTTTGAGTGAAACTAAAATTGGAAAGGAGTCGGGAGCCAATGTAACAAGGGGTTGATGGAAATCTGTTCTGCCAAGAGGCGGATAGAGTGAGAGACACGCACAAGAAACACGGCACAGCATGGCATGGAGGGAGGAAGAGAAATGAGCTCAGAAGGGGAGGGTGGCAGTGGGTTAGCGTGTGCACTGGAGGTCAGATTGGGACTGGCATCATCAGAAATCTGACCTCTGCAAGGCACCAGCATCTGTCTGTAAGCTGGACACATGCCAGCACGTCCATTTAGTCACCAAGTAAACTGGCATCCCACTCAACATTAGATTTTAAAAAATGCTATTGTATCTGCCAGTTTTCCTCACGTTGTCCTTTGCATCTGCCCCCACCCATGGGGTTGCC
The DNA here is from genome assembly GCF_047496795.1 of Chiloscyllium punctatum. Lineage (NCBI taxonomy): Eukaryota > Metazoa > Chordata > Chondrichthyes > Orectolobiformes > Hemiscylliidae > Chiloscyllium > Chiloscyllium punctatum. Next base: position 127,159,808 of record NC_092745.1, read on the forward strand.
ACCTGTTCAAGTCTGATGGGCCATTTATTAGGCAGACCTGCCTTTCATCAGTTGCTTTGACAAAACTAAATCAAATCAAAGGGAAACTATCTTGCGCAAGTCCAGACTGCTCTTAGCACAGTCAGCATCTCGTGTGTGGCAGGATTTGCAGTGAACTCCTCAGACTGAACTGATTTGGCTTCCTAGCAGTCACTGGAATGACTTAATATTGAACCAACAGCCAGGAAAGGAGCATCATGCCTGAGTTAATAAATAGCACCACTGCTAAATCCACAACATCTGAACAAAGAACTGGCAAACAGGCTGGAGTCAGGATATCCTGCCACACTGGAGACACACAGCATTGAGAACAGAATGGACACTGATACATGTAAAAATAGTTGAAAGAACTGGCTTTGATATAATTCTGCTGGAGCCTTTCGTTTCCTCTCTGAAGACATAGTTCCTCCACTCCCAGCTGGAGCCCACTTCTGCACTCAGCACGCCAATTCTGAGTTAGCATGTGCAGTTCTCCATGAGATGATCCCCCATTTACAACAGAACGTATTTTTTTTAATTCGTCAAGTTAAATGTTGGTCTGCACCTGCATCTTACCCTTCCAAACCCCTCCCTCTCAACGCTGGAAACCTTTTCTCTGAAGGCTCTTCCTGTTACCAAGGCAAGTTGTTGTTTCTGATATGTGTGTAAATCATGAACAGCTCTTAATGTTGTATGACATTTATACAGCCACAGGTATCAATGGCAGATAGTTAATAGAATGAAAACGTTGGTGGGGTGGGGGGAGAGGAAAGGGTTGCAGAGATGGAACCAAATGAGAAGAGCCAAATACAGAAAGAAAGAGGGTATGGTTCTGTACTTTAGGAGATGTGGGAAAAGATTCAGGAAGGATATTCTAAGGCAGGCAAACATTGGAACAGGAATTGTTGGGAATATCCCTGCAGTTCAAGCAAATACTTGGCAGTAGGAATATAATTCGGGGAAATGTGAAGTTACAGACTTTGGCAGGAAGAATAGAGTCATAGTCATAGAGATGTACAGGATGGAAACAGACCCTTCAGTCCAACTTCTACATGCCGACCAGATATCCCAACCCAATCAAGTCCCATCTGCCAGCACCCGGCCCATATCCCTCCAAACCCTTCCTATTCATAAGCCCATCCAAATGCCTTCTAAATGTTGTAATTGTACCAGTCTCCACCACATCCTCTGGCAGCTCATTCCATAGACGCACCACCCTCTGCGTGAAAAAGTTGCCGCTTAGGTCCCTTTTATATCTTTCCCCTCTCACCCTAAACCTATGCCCTCTAGTTCTGGACTCACCCGCACCAGGGAAAAGACCTTGTCTATTTATCCTATCCATGCCCCTCATGACCTTATAAGCCTCTATAAGATCACCCCTCAACCTCCAACGCTCCAGGGAAAACAGCCCTAGCTGGTTAACCCTCCCTATAACAACATCCTTCTGATAGGAAGGAGACCAGAATTGCACACAATATTCCAAAAGTGGCCGAACCAATGTCCTGTACAGCCGCAACCCCTATACTCAATACTCTGACCAATAAAGGAAAGCATACCAAATGCCTTCTTCACTATCCTATCTACCTGTGACTCCACCCAGACAGTCACCTGAAGCTGGAATCGAACCTGGGTCCCTGATGCTGTGAGGCCACAGTGCTTACCACTGGGCCACCATTTTAGGTAAGTAAGCCATTGAGAATTTGAAAAACTGGAGCTAAGGCACAGATTGGCCTGTAATCTCACCGATAACATGGACTGGTTTGAAGGACTGAGTGGAAATGTCCTGTTCTTTATGTGCAAATAAATATGGCTCAAATGGCTCAAATCAACACGAATTTGATGCAAATTGCCACTGAACCATCACGAATACTGAAAGACTGTGGCTGCCGCTGAATGGGGAGAACAACAAGGTTGTGGAAGTTTGGAATAATTTTATGGAGACACATTGCACTGTCTTTGTCTGTAAACTGTGCAAGTACATTTTTCTAAATGTGGAGAATATGGAGTACAATCCAAAAATTGAAAATTGTGTTTGGATGTTAGCCCTTAAATGATTCTTGTGACAGAATGATCTCTTAATGTCGGACCATTTCAATCCAGTTTCAGGTTCAGGTCTCATTTCTCTCATAGGTAATTTCAGTCATTATAATTTTTTTTAAAAAGCTTGTCGACTAGTTAAAATATTATTTTTCCCCGGAATTCAAGCTAATTATCTAAATCAAGCTATTCTGTTCAGTTAATACAGTGATAGAAAGGACCCAGGATGATTAGAAACATTTGCAAGATATTGCAAGATAGTTTTTATTGCATTTTTGATTAATTACTGTGTATAAAATGTGTCATTGAAATTCAGCTTTCTTCATGGATTTGCCCTCTGCTGTTGTCTCAGGGGAGAATAGATTTCTTGTTTACTAAGTGTACGAGATTATTAATCAGATAGCTGAAAATCAGACATCTCAGATGATCATTCCTCTGGCGAGTGCAAAATAAGAAATGACGGTGCAGGGAGATAGGGATTGAAATGACTTTGACTTCAAAATGTCCATCTTCTGCAGGATGTGTGCTGAGATTGTTGGTTCGCTCGGTTGGCTGGACGGTTGGTTTGCAATACAGCAATGCTAACAGCACAGGTTTAATTCTCACATGGGTATGGACTGAGGTCCCATCTTCACAGCCTGGCTTGAGGTGTGGTGATCCTTTGATGAAACTCAACAACAATTGTCTCCCTCCCTTTGCCTGATGAGAGAGTGACACCATGGTGGCTGTTGCTATTCACTCATGAGGTTGTGAACATCACTTGCAAAGGCAGTATTTATTGTCCCTGAGAAGGAGGTGGTGAACCAACCTCCTGACCATTGAGCATCTTGCTAGGACATTTCAGAGGAGCTTGTCGCATAAGTCACGTTGTGGTAGATCTGGAGTGACCCATGGATCAGACCAGGTGAGAACAGCATCTCTGCAGAACTGATTGGAGATTGATGACAGTTGTGTTGTTACTTGGTTGTGGGTTTCATATTTCTGATTCCTCATTTATTCGATTCCTTAAATATAAAGTTGCTTGTTGAGATTTGAACTCCTCTTTTGGGATTAACTATCCAGGCCATGGTACAACCACGAACTCAGTACGCTATTTTGGGACTGAACCTGAGAGTTACACAGACTCAATTGCACTTTTACTTTGACATTGGCAAACTTCATTGATTTATCCCAACAATTTCACATTCTCACTTCTGACATTTTGAAGGAGAACATCAGAAATTGGCCCTTTTTGATCTTACCCCACTAGTTCCTTTACGAAGGAGCAGTGCTCCAAAAGCTAGTGCTTCCAAATAAACCTGTTGGACTATAACATGGTGTCATGTGATTTTTAACTTTGTCCACCCCAATCCAACACTGGCACCTCCTCATCATGGCTTTTTGAATATACTAGCACACCAATCTAAGACAGAGTACTAAGTTCATACTGATAAGGGACAAGAGTGGTGCCTTGGTGGTTAGCACTGCTGCCTCATGATGCCAGGGGACCCAGGTTCGATTCCACCATCAGGTGGCTGTTTGTGTGGAGTTTGCACATTCTCCCCATATCTGCATTCGTTCCTCCCAAAGATGTGCAGGTTTGGTGGATTGGCCATGGGAAATGCAGGGATGGGGTGGGGCTGGGTGGCTCTTCAGAGGTTGGTGTGGACTCAACGGGGCAAATGGCATGCTTCCCCGCTGTTCTGTGAAGAGTAGGCCACTTAGCCCTTCAAACTCATCATTCGTAAAGGTCAATGGTAATTTTAACTTCGAATTTTCATTCCTGCATATCCCCAATAATCTTTCATCCCCTTTAAGTCATCAAGAATCAGATTAGAGGCATGAGGCCAGTGGAGTGCCACAAGGAGTTCGTGGTTGTACCATGGCCTGGATAGTTAATCCCAAAAGAGAAGTTCAAATCTCAACAAGCAACTTTATATTTAAGGAATCGAATAAATAAGGAATCAGAAATATGAAACCCACAACCAAGTAGTGGATCCACTACTTTTCATTATTTATATAAATAGTTTGGATGTGAACATAGGAGATACAGTTAGTAAGTTTGTAGATGACACCAAAATTGGAGGTGTAGTGGACAGCGAAGAGGGTTACCTCAGATTACAACAGGATGGGTCAATGGGCTGAGGAGTGGCAGATGGAGTTTAATTGAGATAAATGCGAGGCGCTGCATTTTGGAAAAGCAAGTTAGAGCAGGACATATTCACTTAATCGTAATATCCTGGGGAGTGTTGCTGAACAAAGAGACCTTGGAGTGTAGGTTCATAGTTCCTTGAAAGTAGAGCCTCAGGTAGATAGGATAGTGAAGAAGGTGTTTGGGATGCTTTCCTTTATTGGTCAGAGTATTGAGTACAGGAGTTGGGAGGCCATGTTGTGGCTGTACAGGACATTGGTTAGGCCACTGTTGGAATATTGCATACTATTCTGGTCTCCTTCCTATCAGAAAGATGTTGTGAAACCTGAAAGGGTTCAGAAAAGATTCATAAGGATATTGCCAAGGTTGGAGGATTTGAGCGATAGGGAGAGGCTGAACAGGCTGGGGCTGTTTTCCCTGGAGCATCGGAAGCTGAGGGGTGACATGATAGAGGTTTATAAAATCATAAGGGGCATGGATTGGGTACATAGGTAAGGTCTTTTCACTCAGGTCGGGGAGTCCAGAACTAGAGGGCACAGGTTTAGGGTGAGAAGGGAAAGATATAAAAGAGACCTAAGGGGCAACCTTTTCACACAGAGGGTGGTACGTGTATGGAATGAGCTACCAGAGGAGGTGGTAAAGGCTGGTTTACAATTGCAAAATTTAAAAGGCATCTGGATAGGTAAATGAATAGGAAGGGTTTGGAGGGATAAGGGCCAGGTGCTAGCAGATGGGACTAGATTGGATTGGGATATCTGGTCGGCATGGACGGATTGGACCGAAGGGTCTGTTTCCATGCTGTACCATTTCTGTGACTTTATGACTCTAATCTATCTCCCTCTGACTTCAGAATATTTAAAGATTCTGCATCAAATGCCTTTTGAGGAAGGAAATTCCAAAGACTCTGTTAGGGAGCAAGGGTTTCCTCAGCTCTGTAAATCGGCAAGCCATTATGCTTCAACTATGACCCACTAAAGAAATGATATTGCGTATTATCAGCTTAGTTGGCAGCTTAGTCTATGCTCTCAACGTAACTTTATTGTAGCAAAGATCTGCTAATTAGCTCAAGAGAGTTTGAAATACAGACTGTATAATACCTTATGATAGCTTTAATAAGTCCAACCTTGCTCGACCAGAACTGATTCAGCGACAATTATTTTGACTTCCTCAAGGCTTTTTTTTGATGCACTTTAACTGCGCTGAAAGTTTAAAAAAAAAGGTGCAGTTCCCTGCCTGAAAAGATGGGTTGTGTTTTAATCAAAGGGCAATTTACAAGGGCTTTCAGGGGAACAGCAAGAAGGAAGGAGTGGGTTGTTTGAAGGGGTTGATATGATGTAAAAGCCTCTGCTTCAATGTGGAACTCTGGTGCTAACATTGGAGGGAGGAAGCCCTTTTAATAAAAAGCACAGACATGTGTTGAAGGCTCTATTTATTTCTGGTGTTTGAGATGTCTGATAGTGGCAGGATGACAGTACCAACCATGCAGAAATAAGTGCGACATCAGTCGCCCTTTTATACTCGGCCTTTGAAAAGCGGACAAATTAAGATGGTTCATGTTCTGGTTGAAGGCTTCTATTGCAGTTGCAATGATTAGGACCAATGGGAGCAGACTTCTATGTCTGGTGGATTATCAGTCCGCCAGTCCTAGTCAATAGATAATGCGGGGAAATTAGCCTGGCTAGCAACAAGCAGGTTGCCACGGTAACAGAAGAAAAGCTATTAAAATGTCAAGCTTGCAATGTTGAGCCAAGCAACAACTTCAGAGCAAGGGAGTAGTCTGTGTGCTTCTGCTTTGCTAAGAAGCAATTAAGACCCGGCAAAATGGCTTTGTGGTTCGCGCTTGACGTCCTGGCATCAAACACAGCCGCTGAGGAAGAGGGTCTGACTTTGTCACTCTCTCATTGCTGGTCACCAAAGGTATCCCCTCTGGATTGCTGTCTGGAAATGGCTAGTGAAGAGAAGATTACTATTTGGCTGTAATGCCTCACATGGTTCAACAATCTCCATACAGATTCTCCAAAGTTGTACGTGAAGGACAGGAACTGGGGTGAGGTGGAGGATGACTGAATGGCGAGGGATCTGGGCTGTTCATCCGAGGGTGGGGGGATCATTGAGAAAGCAAATTCAGCTGAAGGAAGACTTTTCGCTGCAGAGGAATAGGCAAAAAGCGAGGACAAGTGATTGGTAAAGTTCTCATAGTCCTACTGGACCACAGGGCTGCTCACTTGTGAGACAGAGATAACTTGGGCAGGGGGGGAGGTTTAACTGGAGAGTCACATCAGGGGAGGGAAAGTGTTGAGAAGGAAGGATCTTCATGGTAACCTCAGCATTGTGGGAATTGAAACCACATTGTTGGTGTCAATCTATATTACAAACCAGCAGTGGAGCCAATTGAGGTCGTGCAACATGCATAGAAAGAGGTGTGGAACCAAGCACAGGATAAGGTATAGATCTGGGTAGAATGAGCTAGGGAAATAGGTGTGGAAACAGATGTGGAATGGGGTGAGGATACAGGCAAAAGAGTGCAGTGTGCATGCAGGTGGAGGATGAGGTGAGGAAACAAGCAAGGAATAAGGTGTGGATACAGGTGGAGAATGGGGTATGAACACAGGCATAATATGAGTTGAAGAAATATGTCCATAATGAGATGAGGATATGAGGATACAGGTACAGGGTGAAGTGAGGACACAGGCAGTGAATGGAGTGTGGATATAGATGCAAACTGAGGTGAGGAAATAGGCATACAATGAGTTAATCTTGCCACTGTTTAAAAGGTTTTATTTCCAGAGGTAGATATTACAGGCAGGCAGCTCTATGTTCAAACCACCAGGGTATCAGTCAGCGTTTGTATGTCAGTGCACAAGTAAATGTTCTGTCAATGCCCATAGTTGTAAAACATTCAACACTCAATTAATATACAATTAATACTTTTTCGTCATTCACTCTTTCCCTGTGGAAGTACTTTTATCAAAGCACTTCATAATTCTAATGCCTGCTCAATCTTCTGTTCTCTGAGAAAAGTAATCTAGTCGTTGTACTGTTTGGTATTCCTATCACTGGTGAACTCTTAACACATCTTGACGCACACTTCTAAGGCATTCCTAAAGATACAGAACTCCACCTAGTCCTGAAGTGTGGTCATTTATAAAGATTATAGGGGAACCATCTGGTGGATAAGTGGACAGGGAAGAAATCTGTTCTTGAGGACACCGCGATAACCTAGTGTTGACCAAGTGCCAAATATGTCGACCCTTTGGGCAACTGAAGTCCCTCATTGCTGAAAAATACTTGCACCGCGTAAGTGCAGCTAATGGAGAGGTTTCCTCTCTCTGTCTCTGCTGACTGCACTTAACAGTGTCCAGAGGTCTTCCGTCTCTCACCCTGAACCTATGGGTCTGCCAGTCCGGGCACTAATGTCAGTTGTCCGAACTATAAATTAGAGTTATGAAATGTGAAAGTGGCAGATCACAGAGATTCAAATAGGTATATCATTAAATATAGCAACACAACTTGAGAGGAGTGGCTCAGTTGTTAGTACTGCTGCCTCATAGTGCCAAAGACCTGGGTTTGATTCCACCCTTGGGTGACTGTCTGTGTGGAGTTTGTGCGTTCTCCCCGTGTCTGCATGGGTTTACCTCCAGGTACTCCGGTTTCCTCCCACAATCTAAGGATGTACAGGCGAGCTGGATTAGCCATGGGAAATGAAATGCAGGGTTACAGGGATTGAGCAAGATGCTGCTTGGAGGGCAGGTATGGACGCAATGAGTCGAATGGCCTGTTTCCACACTGTATGGCTTTGAATAAGATCCTGTGTTATCACATCAAAGCCATACGAAATGCAAAGCACACACAGGTGCACTTCTCGAGAGGAATAAAATCAGAGAAAGTTTGTGTTAAAAGTGTATTAAACCTTGACTCCATACACAGAGTACTGTGTGTCGCCTTGATCTCCACATAACAAAAGAGGTGTTACAGAAGCATTGGGAAAAAGAGGCAAAGAAAATGTTTTACAAGGAGGGTTGTAAAATAGAAGTTACAACTACTTTGGAAAAGAAATTAGGTGAAGTCAAATATGGGGTGACCCAACAGAATGCTGCAAAATCATAAACATGTTGAAAGACATTTCATCCCCTTGAGGAGCACTCATAGTGGACTCCAAACGTTAACTCTGTTTCTCTCTCCCCAGATGCTACCAGATCTGCTGAGTTTCTCCAGCAACTTCTTGTTTTATTTCAGATCTCCGACATCTGCAGAGTTTTGCCTTTATGAAAAGGTTTTAAATCGGTATAAAGACATCTTATGGAGAAATCTAAACTCAGCGGCACAAATCGAAGTTAGTCACTAATAAATCCATGAGGATGCGACATTCATTACCACAGAGTGTAGATAAGATTACCCTTTTGAAATTTATTCGTCTGCCATGGGTGAGCATCGCTGGTCAGCTCAGCCGTTGTGATCAGACAGTAGTTAATAGGCAAGCACATTGCTTTGCAGTCCCAGGTAAGGACAACATAGGAATAGGAGGAGGCCACTCAGCCCCTCAAATCCGTCCCATCATTCAATGATCTGTGGCCGATCCCCATATACTTGCCTTTGCCCCATATCCCTTCATACTTTTGCTCAACAAAACATTTGTTTATCTCAGACTTAAAGTTAGCAATTGATCCTCTATCACCTGCTGTTTGTAGAAGAGATTTCCAAGTGTCTATTGCTCTTTGTGTGTGGACAGTAGATTTCCTTTTCTAACATTACTTTAAAAACCCAGATGGGTTTTCCCCTGACAGTATTTACCATTCGACTGTTCCATTCCACAGTTGCATTAATGCCAATATTTGGCATAGCAGGACTTGAACCTGCCATCCCCAAGACATTACCTCGTTTAGTAATAATGCCACTAGGCCATCACCTCTTGCAGTAATGTAGTAGACAGATTTAAGGAGTAACCAAATAAACAGAGGCAGGAGAAAGAAATATCAGGGTATTTTGAAAGGGTGAGGTGGGTCAAAAGAATTCACATTGGTGCTGGCTGCTGGGAACATCTGAGTAAATAAATGATACGGGGTAAAAAAAAATTCTTCCGCTGAAAATCTGGATGACAATTGCTGTGATGGTCTCATGTGGCAGAAGATATTTGCAAAGCTGCCCGGTATTTATTAGAGGATGCAGCAAGCTGAGATTATCAGCACACCTATCGACACCACACCCAGGCTACTTTTCGATGGGCCTTCGATTATATCGTGTTGCTGCGAACGGAATCATTCGACAGCCTTGCACTTCAAGGGGGATTCGCTAGAAAGCCAGGGAATTCTCCGACTGTGAGAATATGAGAAGGGTTCTTTGAAAATTTAATCAGCTTTGCTCACCAACTCTTGACTGCAGGGGGGTGGGTGCAAGATGTTACATTAATTATTTTCCTGGAAGGCACGGCGTTAAGTTACTGAAACATGATGTAAATTGAAAGCTTCTCAAGTACTGTACATTTCCCAGCCACGCATTCTTTAATTTTCACATTGCTTATTGCTGGCAGAAGTGTAATGACTGTTTTGATCCACACTCAATGTGTGTAGTGACTACAAGTAGAAAGGCCTTCAATCACATTTAAGCCGAATATGAGTCATAATCCCTTTGCTGTTAAAAGCAAATAATATTTACTTGTTGAATACTTTTCTTTTAATATATGTGTTTATGAGTTAACTTGTACAGACAGGCCTAATATTCCCTTGAATGTAGGAAACAAAGGACTGGTCTAATTGAGATGTTTAAGACAATTAACAGATTTGAGGGTGAGAAGAAAGAGGCTGTTCACTGGAAAGGGGGAGTCCAGAACAAGAGGGTTATGTGTGGGAGGATCTAGCTCTAGGGGATCAGCATTTAAAAATCTAAAACAATGATGAAGAATTTTTTTTTCTCTCTCAGACGGTTGTGAGTCTTTGGAATTCCAGGGTAGATCCCGGGGACCTGGTAAAAACAATGACTGCAGATGCTGGAAACTAGATTCTGTATTAATGGTGCTGGAAGAGCACAGCAGTTCAGGCAGTATCCAACGAGCAGCGAAATCGACGTTTCGGGCAAAAGCCCTTCATCAGGAATAAAGGCAGAGAGCCTGAAGCGTGGAGAGATAAGCTAGAGGAGAGTGGGGGTGGGGAGAGAGTAGCATAGAGTACAATGGGTGAGTGGGGGAGGGGATGAAGGTGATAGGTCAGGGAGGAGAGGGTGGAATGGATAGGTGGAAAAGGAGATAGGCAGGTAGGACAAGTCCGGACAAGTCATGGGGTCAGTGCTGAACTGGAAGTTTGGAACTAGGGTGAGGTGGAGGGGAGGGGAAATGAGGAAACTGTTGAAGTCCACATTGATGCCCTGGGGTTGAAGTGTTCCGAGGCGTAAGATGAGGCATTCTTCCTCCATGCGTCTGGTGGTGAGGGAGTGGCGGTGAAGGAGGTCCAGGACCTCCATGTCCTCGGCAGACTGGGAGGGGGAGTTGAAATGTTGGGCCACGGGGCGGTGTGGTTGATTGGTGCGGGTGTCCCAGAGATGTTCCCTAAAGCGCTCTGCTAGGAGGCGCCCAGTCTCCCCAATGTAGAGGAGACCACATCAGGAGCAACGGATACAATAAATGATATTAGTGGATGTGCAAGTAAAACATTTGATGGATGTGGAAGGCTCCTTTAGGGCCTTGGATAGAGGTGAGGGAGGAGGTGTGGGCGCTGGGTCCAAATCGCACCGTGATGGAGTTTTAAATTCAACAAAAATCTGGAATTAAGAGTCTGATGATGACCATGAATCCATTGTTGAATACTGCAAAAACTCACCTGGTTCACTAATGTCCTATCAGGAAGGAAGTCTGTCATCTTTACCTGGTCTGGCCTATATGTGACTCCAGACCCACAGCAATGTGGTTAACTCTAAACTGCCCTCTGGGCAATTAGGGATGGGCAATAAATGCTGCCTACTTCATGCCCTTTCTTGCATGTTTATAAAACTGCATTCAGGTGATGTAAGGATACACCTCTTCATGGGAAGGATTGGTGTATATTCTCAAACACTTGACCCTCCAAAATTCCTGATGAAGGGCTTATGCCCGAAACATCGATTTTCCTGCTCCTCGGATGCTGCCTGACCTGCTGTGCTTTTCCAGCAACACACTCTCGACTCTGATCTCCAGCATCTGCGGACCTCACTGTCTCCCTCCAAAATAGCTGTGGAGTCTGGTATGGCTAAGGGCACTAGTCATTTGAAATCTCAAAGCTGAAATTGTTACATATTGATCCTGGGTATGGAGGGACTGTCTTCTGAGGAGGGGATTGAGTAAGTTGGGCCTGTAATCATCAGGGTTTAGAACTTACTGAAAGATGCAAGATTCTTCGGGAGCTTGACTGAGTAGTTGGGACAGATCGCTTGAGGAGCTGTTGAGGACGAGAGGGCATCATCACAGAGTAAAGGGTTGCCCATTGAGAATAGAGATGAGGAGGAATGTCTTCTCTGAGAGGGTAGCAAATCTGTGAAATTCTTTACAATGGACAGCTGTCAAATGGTAGAGCAGAACTCAATGGGCTGAATGGCTGAATTTTGCTCCTGAGTCTCATGGTCAAGACTGGGTTGTTAAGTATTCAAGCTGAGGTAGCCAGATTTGTAACCAAGGAGGGAGTCAAAGGTCATGGGGAAAAGGCTGGGAAGTGGAGTTGAGATTTATCAGATTAACCATGATCTCATGGAGTAGCAGATCAGATTTGATGGCCTTAATGGCCTACTTCTGATCCAAAGATTCATGGTATTTTTGTTAAGCAAAAGTCTTTGGACCCTAGGCAGATGAACTAAGCTGGGAGGAAATAAGAGGATGTAGTATAAACTAAAGGGAACAGTTCAAGAGGAAATGAAGGGGCTTAAAGATCTGAGACTTGCAAATCACTGAAGCGGGCAGCACAGCTGAAGAAGGAGTTAAAAGAGATGTACAGCGTCAGGTTGGTTTGCCTCAGACTTCGCTGGAGAATTGTGTCTGATTTCGGGCACCACTCATTATGAAATTGTCTGCAAGATTTGGAGGGGATGCAGAAAATGGCTGTAGAAAATGGGGACTTCAGCTGCATGACAGATTCAAGAAGATTGGGACTGTTCCCAGTGGAGAAGAGAATGTTGATAGGAGATTTCGTTGAGGCGTTCAAATTCGTGAGGATTCCAGGCAGGGTAGACTGCCCCCAGTTCAGGGTAGACTGTCCCCAGTGACAGGGTAGATAGTGCCCAGTGACAGAAGGGTCACCAATGAAAGGACTTTGGAACCCGATTAGCAAAAGAACAAACAGCCACAGGAGGAGAAAAGTTCTGAGTGATTACCCTCAGCAATCAGCTGCCAGGAAGCATGGTGGAGGCAGATTCAATTGCAGTTGTCCAAAGTGAATTGATTAAGCACCAGAGAAAGGGGTGGGTGTGAAGAAATTCACGGTGACAGAGGATGGGGAGGGGAATGGAAGTAGCTGATATTTCTTGCTGAGAGTTAGCACAGTTATGGTAGGCTGAACGGCCTCCTATTCTATGACCTTTATCCAGTTAACAGTAAGCGCTAACTGAATGGTGCTCAATAGCCTGCTCTCGTTTCTGCATTTTTTCCTCCCTAGATCCACGCATACAAGCTGTGGAGAAGCACGTTTGGTCTCACTGTGTTGACTTGCCTTGCAGAACCTACCACCATCGAGACCACATCCTTGGTGACTACTGGCATGAAGACCACGCTGGCGACCACAACCTCGACGACCATGGAGAGAGCACCCGCCACTACCACCCTGGCAGTGGGCACCAAGGAGGGCAGCCGCGGGCCCAAACTGGGGCTTCCCGATGTCGGGACGAAAACGCCGACAGTGTCCAGTTTCCTCCCAGTCCCGGAGAGATTCTGTGGGGCGACACATGCCCGGGAAATAGGCTGGCCTCAGACCCAGCAAGGACTCTTGGTGGAGCGCCCATGTCCTAAAGGCACTCGTGGTAAGTGTGCTTCACCTCATTGTCTCTGTTGTATATGAACAGTTGGAAAGTACTCAGTATAAATTGTGGCAGAATCAGAATGGGCAATCCTTTGCTGGTAGGTTATGTTCAATGGCACCCATGTTCAGGCCCTGGATTTACAGAGGAAGTGAGCTTGTTAGATACATGAAGAGGTGGGGAATCAAATCACTACATTGCAGAAAGATTCAATCCATCAAGACTGCACCAACCCTCTGAAAAGCATCCCACCCAGACCCACTCCATCCCTCTAACCCTACATTTACCATGGCTAACCTACCGAACCTGCACATCCCTGGACACTATGAGTAATGTCCCACAGCCAATTGACGCTAACCTGCGCATCTTTGATCTGTCGGAGGAAGCCAACACAGACACAGGGAGAATGTGCAAACTCCACACCGGCAGTCACCTGAGGGTGGAATTGAACCCAGGCCCCTGCTGCTGTGAGGCATTAGTGCTAACCACTGAGCCACCGTGCTGAGGGATACAGGGCATGTGCAGGTGGATAGGATTAGTTAAGAATGACATCATGGTCGGCACAGACATGGTAGGCCAAAAGGACTGTTCCTATGCTGTACTATTGTATGTTCTGTGTTTACTAGTGTTGCCAAGAAGTGGGCTTGCTTCTTGCAGCAGAAAAGTGTGAGGTGATGCATTTGGTGGGAAGGACATTGAAAGAAAGTGCAAATTAGGGTGTGCAATTCTAAGGGTGGTTGCAGGAGTAGAGGGACCTGGGTTTATATCTGCAAGCCTTATATATGGGCTAGTACACCAGGAATAGCATCCTTGCTTTGCATTTGACGTACACCTATCCAAGGTGGGGGGACGGGTGTGTGTCTCAGTTTAATACTTTCTCTAAAAGGCAGCACCTTCAGCAGGGCATCCCTCCCTCTGGACTGCACTGGAGTGCCAACTGATACTTTGTGTTCCGATCTCTTGAATGGAGTCTTGAACTGACGACCATCCCACTCAAGAGGCAAGGATGTTCCTCACTGAGATATGACTGATAAAGAGAACAATCCCATAATGATGCAAGCCTGACCATCCTGGTGAGAATGTGCTGTGAGTTAGGAACAGGAGGAGCCTACTCTGCCATTCAATAAGATAGTGGTTGATATGATTGTAACTTGAAACCTGTATTTCCACCTACCTCGATAACCTATTCCACCACCATTGCCTTCCAAGAATCTATCTACCTCTGCAGTCAAGATATTCAAGGCCTCTGCTTTCACCATCACTGGGCCAGACTCAGTTGGCCGAAGGGCCTCCTCTGTGCTGTGTGACTCAATGGCCATTTCAGGTTGAGAGTTCCTTTCACCTTCCTGCCAAAATGGACAGTTTCACATTTCCCGCCTGCCAGCTGTTTGCTCACCCACTTGGCCTATCTGCGTCTTTTTGTCATCTCCTGATGACCTCATCATAATTTACTTTTTTACCTATCTTTGTGTCATCAGCATATCTGGCAACCACGCCTTCAGTCCCCACACCTACATCAGTTACCATAAATTGTCAACAGATTAAGTTCCACTTAAGTGGCACACCACTCATTGTCGAGAGTGTGGTGCTAGAAAAGCACAGCAGGTCAGGCAGCATCCGAGAAGCAGGAGAATCGACGTTTCAGGCATAAGCCCTTCATCAGGCTTTAACAGCCTGATGAAGGGCTTATGCCCGAAACATCGATTCCCCTGTTCCTCGGATGCTGCCTGACCTGCTGGGCTTTTCCAGCACTATACTCTCGACTCTGATCTCCAGCATCTGCAGTTCTCACTTTCTCCCACTCATTGTATTGTGCCAACTGTGTCAACTGTCTATGCCCTGTTAACCAACCAATCTTCAATCCATGCCCAAATGTTGTTTTGTCACCATGAGCTTTTACTTCCTGCAATTACCTGATCAAAGACATTCTGGAAATCTAAATACAGTTCACTCACCAGGTTCCCTTCATCCACAACACGTTACTTCCTCAAGGAACTTCAATAGATCAGTCCACTTTCTCAAAACCCTGATTACAATTGCATGGATGAAATAATTAATGGATGTTGCAACTGACCACATGATCTTCAAGTTGTTAATGTCTCGCGGGACAGTCAGTCAGAATGTTAGGACATTTCTGCTTTCTTGCTGTGGGCACATGACCCTAATAGCTGTGCAAATACAGGACAACCTTGATTATCCAAACAAGACGGACGGGGAGTATTTTGTTCAGATAACTGAGAGTCTGGATAACGGATTGTTCGGATAATGCATAGCGTGTTTACGTGACCTTGAGAGCTCGTTCGTATAATCCTAAATTTGGATAATTGATGTTTGGATAATCGAGGTTGTTCTGTATTCCAGATTCTGAGAGGGAAGGTGCAGAGAGATTATTTCCCCTTGCGTGATACTCTAGGACAGAGGCCACAATCTCAGAATATGAGATCACGTATTTAATAAAGAGATAAGGAGGAATTCCTTGTCTGAGGTTCATTAGTCTGTGGAACACTTTACTGCACGGGCTGGGTAAATATGTCCAAGGCTGAGACTGACAGATTTTTGATCAGTGAGGGAATCAAGGGTTGTGGGGAAAAGACAGGAAAGTGGATGCGGGGGTTATCAGATCAACCATGGTCTCATTGAATATCAGAGCTGACTCAATGGGCTTCTGCTCCTGTTGTCTCACGTGTAGAAATCAACTTTAATTAATTTGCATTCCTATTTTATGGACTGAAGGAATATCCCTACCATTAAGGGAGTCTCTAGCACCATGGGAATCATAGGATCCCTGCAAAAGCAGGCCATTCTGCCCATTATCCACACTGACCTTTTGAAGAGCATCCCACCGAGACCCAGAGCCCTGCCCCTTTCTTAAATCCCTTCAGTTGCCATGGCTAACCTCCCTCGCCTGCACATCCTTGGACACCATGAGCCGCTTCCCATGGCTAATGCACCCTAATCTGCACATCTTTGAAGGAAACCAGAGCATCCAGATGAAACCCACACAGACATGGGGAGAATGTGTAAACTCCACACAGACAGTTACCCAAGGCTGGAATCGAACCAGGCCGTGAGGCATCAGTGCTAACCACTGAACCATCCCACAGGCTAATGGTCAAATGATACTATGGATATGAACCTCACTGTGGCAGTGGGTGGAACGTAGATGAATATTTCTGGAATTGAAAACTTGGTAAGGATGACAAGAAATCTAAGGGAAGGAAATATAATCTGGCCTATGTATGATTCCTGCCGTAATGTTATTGATGATGAACTGCCCTCCACAATGCCTGAGCAAGCGATGCAGTTCAGTTACTGATGGGTGCTGACTCTTCCAGAGATGTCCACCACATCTCATTAAATGACATTTGCACGAAAGCGATCCCTTTGGCCCACCAACCCTGTGCCTTTCTTCATTAAAAACCTTCTGCCTCTACACTAGCTATAATCCTCTAATTCCTGCCTCGTCAGATATCCATCAAGATTTTCCTTAAATGTTGCTATTGGATCTATCTCCACCATCTCCTCTGGCAATGCATTCCAGTCACTTACCACCGTCTGTATAAAAGATTTGCCTCTCACATCTCCTTTAAACTTATCCCCTTTTACTTTAAACCTATCCCACTGGTAATTTACATTTCTACCCTGGGTAAAAAAACTCAGATGATCCATTCTAACTGTGCCTCTCGTCATTTTGTAAACTTCAGTCAGGTCACCCCCTCAGCCTCCCACATTCAAGTGAAAACAAGCTAAGTTTGTCCAATCTCTCCTCATAGCTAATAGCTTTCAAACCAGGAAACATCCTGGTAAGACGTTTCTCCACAGCCTCCACATCCTTCTGGTAGTGTGAGAACTACTGTACTGAAAATGTGTTGCTGGAAAAGTGCAGCAGGTCAGGCAGCATCCAAGGAGCAGGAGAATCGATGTTTCGGGCAGGAGCCCTTCTTCAGGAATCCAGCAACACATTTTCAGCTCTGATCTCCAGCATCTACAGTCCTCCCTTTCTCCTGAGAACTACTGTACACAATATTCCAAATGTGGTCTACACAGCTGCAACATGACTTGCTAATTTTTATACACAAAGAAGGCACACATGCCAGAAACCTTCTTGATCATCTTATCTACCTGTGGTGCCACTTTCAGGTAACCGTGGACCTGTACCCTCTCTGCATGTTAATGCTTCAAAGGGTTATGCCATTTAGAGTTCTATTGAAACCATCCTCAGTCTTTCTTGTAAATGACCACTGACCCCCTTGATTCATCAGTCAATAATGCTACAGTGCTTTTAACAAGTACTTTAACATGTTCACACACAACCCTGTTATTTCAAATTAAATGGACTACCGCCCTTCGTTGTGAAAGAAAATTAAACCAAGCAAATTAAACAGACTATTAGCAACCCTGAAGTGAGTATTAATTCTTTTTCTACATCTTTCATGAAGCTTTGTTTTTTAAAATTTCGCCTGTTCCTTCTGAGTGGGATCCAGAATGGGAAAATTTCTCTCAGAGTTTGTATGGCCCAGCAAGTCTTTCCTCAATTACCTTGTCCAACCTTCCTCTGCTCATCACTCCCCATAACCATTAATACTTTCTTTCAAATAAGCATTCATAAATCCCTTTCCAAAGACGTAATGGACTCTGCTTCAGCAACAGGTTGTGGCAGAGAATTTTGCATTGTGACCGTCCACCGTGTGAGGAGATTACTTCTACCCCTCTTCCTTCATTTTAATTCTTCAAGTTACTTTAAATGTCAGCACTATTGCTACAATCTGCCCAGGCACAGTGGAGTCAAGAATGAGGTGCTGGAAAAGCACAGCAGGTCAGCCAGCATCCGAGGAGCAGGAGAATCGATGATTCAGGCAAAGGCCCTTCATCAGCCCTTCCTGACGAAGGGCTTTTGCCCGAAACGTCAATTCTCCTGCTCCTTGGATGCTACCTGACCTGCTGTGCTTTTCCAGCACCACACTCTTGACTCTAATCTCCAGCATCTGTAGTACTCATTTTCGCCCAGGCACAGTGGAGTTTGTCACCAGCATCTTCAATTGCCCCCTGATTTTCCAGGTTCCATTGAATGGATCCAAATTTAGACTGGAAGACACAAGAGCCAGAGGTAGGCCATTCAGCCCAGTGAGTCTGCTCCAACAACAAGACCATGGGCTGAACTGATAATCCTCAACTCCACATTCCTGCCTTTTCCCCATGATTCCCCTATTGGTGAGGAATCTATGTCAGCCTTGAATATACTGAACAACCCAGCCTCAACATCCCTCTGTGGTGAAGATTGTAGCAGATTTAATAACCCTCTGAGGGAAGAAACTCCTCCTCATCTCATTGCATCCCTGAAGTGTGGAAGCAGGCCATTCAGCCCATAGGGTCCACACCGACCATCTGAAGAACACCAACAAACTGAAGAGCATCCCAATCAGATGCACCCTATTCTTGTAACCTTGCAATTCCCACGACTGATCCACCTCACCTGCACATACCTGGACACTACGGGCAATTTAGCATGGACAATCAACCTAACCTGCACATCTTTGGATGGACTGTGGGAGGAAACTGGAGCACGCGGAGGAAACCCACGCAGATATGGGAAGAATGTGCAAACTCCTCACAGACAGTCACATGAGGCTGGAATCAAATCCAGGTCCTTTGTGCTGTGAGGCAGCAGTGCTAACTACTGAACCACCATGCCTCCCTTGTTGTAAAGTGTCGAGTCTCTCTCTCTCTCTCTCTTTGCTCTTTCTCTCCCATCTCACTACAGAGACTACAAGGACGGTGGCAATTAAAGATGGCTGCCACCATTACAATCTTCTCAAGGTTGATTGCAGACAGTCAATATATGGTGCCAGAGACACCTGTGAAATATGTTTTAAACGTAGATCTGAAATACAACCCTCCCAACCTACTGCTGTGGATTGTGGTTCTTCTGTTGCTTAGCTTTGACAGCAAGGCAAACAGAATATTCAGCACCACAGGCCCAATCCAGCCTTTACGCTGCACATGACTGAGAGTGTCTGACATGCATGAGGCTGATCACAAGAGCTTAGCAGTGGGGGGTAGCAGTAAGCTCATGGAGATATGGTGCCGGACAGAACTCGACCACAGTAAGCACAAAGAAGCATTTTCACGCTCAGAGATCATTGTGGAATGCATCCAAGTGCAGTCCTTGGGATCACGGATTGTATTTTACAATCTCCAACTCCAATTATTCGTCAAAAAAAATCCCGTTTCAATGCGTTTGTCACTGCCTCTCCAACAATGCTGTACATAATATTTGAACTGCTCTTAGAGCATCTGTTCCAATTAGGATGGGCACAGAAATGCTATGGCACAGGAAGCCATTCAGCCCATCGTGAAGTGAGCATCTTGAAGCGATGCCAATCTCCTGCTTTTTACCCCACATCCTTGCAAATTATTTCTGTCCCAATAATCTCCCAGTCCCCTCCTGAATGCATTGAGTGATACAATAGGTGGAATTCCAACAAAAACAGTCTTTAAAAACAAAATGAAACATTGTTGATCTCTCATGGTATTATTATAGTGAGCTAAACAAGTGCAACTTCAAATGGAGCTCAGTTAGAGTCGGGGACATTCAGACTGAGATATGCAGTTATGATTCAGTCCCCATAATCCCTCTGTTTAGATGAGGCACACAGCACCTCTGTTAAGATAGGGGACATATGTATGCAGTAGCAAATCTGCAAACATAACGCCCGTGACAAGTCTGGGCACAGTAACTCACGATGGTTGAGTTACAATTGGGGGAAGGGTTGAACTCCATCTGCCACTCCTCAGCCCAGCTCTGCATCATATCTAAGTCCCTCTGCAGCCGACAACAGCCCTCCTCACTGTCCACAACTCCACCTATCTTTGTATCATCTGCAAATTTACTGACCCACCCTTCGACTCCCTCATCTAAGTCATTAATAAAAATTACAAACAGCAGAGGGCCCAGAACTGATCCCTGCGGAACTCCACTTGTAACTGGACTCCATGCTGAATATTTACCATCTACCACCACCACCACTGAGCGTGAATTGTTTTTACAATTGGGGGAAGGGAAATTACGATGCTGTAAGACAGGATTTGAGGAGCATACGTTGGGAGCATAGGCTGTCAGGGAAGGATGTGGTGGAAATGTGGGACTTTTTCAAGGAGCAGATACGACGTGTCCTTGATATGTATGTACCGATCAGGCAGGAAAGAAATGGTCGTGTGAGGGAGCCTTGGTTGACGAGGGAGGTTGAATGTCTAGTAAAGAGGAAGAAGGAGGCTTACATAAGGTTGAGGAAACAAGGTTCAGACAGAGCAGTGGAGGGATACAGGATAGCCAGAAGGGACCTGAAGAAAGGGATTAGGAGAGCTAAGAGAGGGCATGAAAAATCCCTGGCGGATAGGATCAAGGATAACCCCAAGGCATTCTATGCGTATGTGAGAAACCTGAGAATGACGAGAACGAGGGTAGGTCCGATCAAGGACAGTGGTGGGAGACTGTGTATTGAGTCGGAAGAGATAGGAGAGGTCTTGAACAAGTACTTCTCTTCAGTATTTACGAACGAGAGGGACTGTATTGTTGAAGAGGAGAGTGTGAAACGGACTGATAAGCTAGAAGAGATATCTGTTAGGAAGGAAGATGTGTTGGACATTTTGAACAACTTGAGGATAGACAAGTCCCCCGGGCCTGACGGGATATATCCTAGGATTATGTGGGAAGCAAGAGAGGAAATTGCAGTACCGTTGGCAATGATCTTCTCGTCTTCACTGGCAACGGGGGTGGTACCAGGGGACTGGAGAGTAGCGAATGTTGTGCCCCTGTTCAAAAAAGGGAATAGGGATAACCCCGGGAATTACAGGCCAGTTAGTCTTACTTCTGTGGTAGGCAAAGTAATGGAAAGGGTACTGAGGGATAGGATTTACGAGTATCTGGAACGGCACTGCTTGATTAGGGACAGCCAGCACGGATTTGTGAAGGGTAGGTCTTGCCTTACAAGTCTTATTGAATTCTTCGAGGAGGTGACCAAGCATGTGGATGAGGGTAGAGCAGTGGATGTAGTGTACATGGATTTTAGTAAGGCATTTGATAAGGTTCCCCATGGTAGGCTTATGCGGAAAGTCAGGAGGCATGGGATAGAGGGAAATTTGGCCAATTGGATAGAAAACTGGCTAACCGGTCGAAGTCAGAGAGTGGTGGTAGATGGTAAATATTCAGCATGGAGTCCAGTTACAAGTGGAGTTCCGCAGGGATCAGTTCTGGGCCCTCTGCTGTTTGTAATTTTTATTAATGACTTAGATGAGGGAGTCGAAGGGTGGGTCAGTAAATTTGCAGATGATACAAAGATAGGTGGAGTTGTGGACAGTGAGGAGGGCTGTTGTCGGCTGCAGAGGGACTTAGATATGATGCAGAGCTGGGCTGAGGAGTGGCAGATGGAGTTCAACCCTGCCAAGTGTGAAGTTGTCCATTTTGGAAGAACAAATAAGAATGCGGAATACAGGGTTAATGGTAGGGTTCTTGGTCAGGTGGAGGAACAGAGGGATCTTGGGGTCTATGTACATAGATCTTTGAAGGTTGCCACTCAGGTGGATAGAGTTTGTAAGAAGGCCTATGGAGTATTATCGTTCATTAGCAGAGGGATTGAATTCAAGAGTCGTGAGGTGATGTTGCAGCTGTACAGGACTTTGGTTAGGCCACATTTGGAGTACTGTGTGCAGTTCTGGTCGCCTCACTTTAGGAAAGATGTGGAAGCTTTGGAGAGGGTGCAGAGAAGATTTACCAGGATGTTGCCTGGAATGGAGAGTAGGTCATACGAGGATAGGTTGAGAGTTCTCGGCCTTTTCTCGTTGGAACGGCGAAGGATGAGGGGTGACTTGATAGAGGTTTATAAGATGATCAGAGGAATAGATAGAGTAGACAGTCAGAAACTTTTTCCCCGGGTACAACAGAGTGTTACAAGGGGACATAAATTTAAGGTGAAGGGTGGAAGGTATAGGGGAGATGTCAGGGGTGGGTTCTTCACCCAGAGAGTGGTGGGGGCATGGAATGCGCTGCCCGTGGGAGTGGTAGAGTCAGATTCATTGGCGACCTTTAAGCGGCATTTGGATAGGTACATGGATGGGTGCTTAATCTAGGATAGAAGTTCGGCACAACATCGTGGGCCGAAGGGCCTGTTCTGTGCTGTATTGTTCTATGTTCTATGTTCTATGTTCTAAGAGCGTGCTGTCGTAAAGTCTTTGATTTCTGAGTATTTAATCATGTGTTATATTTGGGGACTCAGTGTAGTTTGTTATCTGACTAAACAAGGTGAGAGGGGATGGCATAACTTGCCCAGTGTATGAGCTGACAATCTACAACTTGTATTCCTCTAGTGCCTTTATTCATGAAATATCCAAAGGCACTTTGCAGAAGTGTTACAATTCAAAATATGACTGTTCTTGATGTAACTTGGCAAAATTGGGGTCAGTTGACTCAGTTGGCTATTAGCTGTTTGTAATGCGGAATGAAGCTAATAGCATGGGTTCAATTCCCACACAGGCTGAGGGTTACCACAAAGGACTTGCCTGCTCAACCTCTCCCTTTGTCTGAGGCATGATGACCGTCAGGTTAAACCACCTGCAATAGCCTCTCCATGATGAGAGAATGCAGAACTATGATGACTTTATCTTTTACTCCCAATGTTCATATATTTCCAGAGTCTTCTCAAGAGGCATCCTAGCCTATCAGCAATGCCAGAGCATCTGGTCGTTTAGTACTCTTTATGGGATCTTGCTGTGCACAACGTGTCTGCTGCATTTGCCTGCAAAAATATGGCAGCAGCATTGCAACAGTGGCTCGATTTCACACGTATGTTCTGAGGAAGGGTTGCCGGACCCAAAATGTTATCTCTGATTTCTCTTCATAGATGCTGCCAGACCTGCGGAGCTTGTCCAGCAACTTCTGGTTTGGTTTCATAAATATGTTATTGGCTGTGAAGAACTTGGCTTACTTTTTGTATTGAAGTGGATTATCTGCATCCAAGGAGCATAATGCAATTACGGAAGGTTTTGGATCAACTTTGAAACCTGCATTTGAATTTATTTTTTGGAAATCTGGAAGTTGAAAAGCCCTGCAACAGTAAAAGTGACCTTGGAAATGTCAGAATGTTGCAAAAACCCAGTTATTTCACTGAAGATACAAAAGTCTGAAAACACAAATCAATAGATTTCAGAACAGCTTCTTCCCCGCTGTTATCAGATTTATGAACGGATCTCTTATACGTTAGAGTAGATTTTTTTTCTGCACCTTCTCTGTAGCTATATCACTATATTCTGCACTTTGTTCTATTACCCCAAAAGTAAATCAAATCAAATGAACTCCAATCTTACCACCAAAGGAATTCATTTGATTTGATTTATTATTGCCACATATCCTAAGATTCAGTGAAAAATATTGTTTTGTGTGCTAGTTAACAAATCAAATCTTACATGAGTACGTCAGGATAGAGTCATGGAGATGTACAGCATGGAAACAAACCCTTCGGTCCAAGTCGTTCATGCCGACCAGATATCCTAAATTAATCTAGTCCCATTTGCCAGCACTTGGCCCATATCCCTCTAAACCCTTCCTATACCCATCCAGATGCCTTTTAAATGTTGTAATTGTACCAGCCTCCACCACTGCCAATGGTCATCAAGAATCTATCTATATCTGCCTTCAGGATATTTAAAGATTCGGTATCCACTGGCTTTTGAGGAAGGAAATTCCAAAGACTCTCAACTCTCAGAGAAAAAAATGTTTCCTCATCCCAGTCTTAAACGAGGCAGCCCCTTACTTTTAACCAGTGACTCGGGGTTTAGTTTCTCCCACAATAGGAAATATCTTTCCGATATCCACCCTTCGTGCCCCTCAGGGCAATGGGAGGCAGGAGTGAGAAGTTTTACAATGAAGCTTTTCCCTCCTGTTGGTTAAGAGAACACAAACAGAGGAACCTCGATGATCTGAAGGACAAGGGCAGGGAGGAGTTTTGTTCAGTTAATCAAATACCAAATAATCAAGGTTCCTCTGTATTTCCTGGATTTGGAGGAATACAAATGTGATCTAATTGAAACATCGGAATTTCTTGAGATGCTTGACAGGGTTGCTGCTGTCCTTCTGTATCCGGGATTTCTAGAACACTGGGATTCTTGATCATGGGGTCACAGTCTCTGAATGAGGTAGGCAGCACTTACGGATCGAGTTGAGACATTTCTTCATATGAAGGGGTTTCTACCTTTGAGATTCCCCACATTTGGAGGCTCGCTGATTCTCAGATTTAGGGTGCAGTCAAAGTAGACGTCAATAAATTTGAAAGGAAGGAAGGAAATTGTGGGAAGGTGTGATTGAGGTATATGGGATTGAGGTAGATGATGGTTTTATAGAATGGTGGAGCCATTTGAGGGGCTGAATGGCCTCCTCCAGATTCCATACCTTGTTAAAAATCACACAACACCAGGTTTATTTGGAGCCCTATTGGACAATAACCTGCTGTTGTGTGATTTTTAACTTTGTACACCCCAGTCCAACACCGGCATCTCCAAATCATGAATCCCCTACCTTGTTCAGGCTGAGCAATAAATGCAAGCCTCGCTGCCAATGTTGACTTTGGAGACCTTGAATTTTAAAACCTACTGCAATATCTTCCACAACAGAACAATTCATGCTCTGCAAAGTCATTTGTGTTCCAAACGTCTACCACTCTCTGTCCAGGATTGTGCAGTTTAGGGGGGATTGGCCATGCTAAAATTGCCCCATAGTGTCCAGGGATATAGAGGTGGGTTAGCAATGGGAAATGCAGCTTTACAAGGATAGGATGGAGGGGGTGGTCTGGGTGGGACACTCTTCAGAGGGTTGGTGTAGACTTGTTGGGTCAAATGACCTGCTTCCACACTGGAGGGAGTCTGAGATTCTGTGTGTCAGAAGCACTGAGAAATAGAGGTGAGGTATTTCTGGGCACTTGATTGCTTTTATAGCCTTTATTTTAAAGTGGCAGAAATCTTCAAAAAATGGGCCGGATGCGTTATAACCGAGGGAGAAGATTTGGATAGCGAGCAGTTGGCTTTTCCTAAATAGTGGGCGTTTGTCTGGGTCAGTGGCTCGCCAGAGGTGGTGTATGGTACAGAAATCAGCAGTGATTAACTGCGATGACTAAACCACTATTTATGCGCCGTTGGTGTTTTATATGCACGGGAAGATGCTTTGAAAGTTTATCTAATTTGTTCTGCTTCATCTCTTGTAGGCACTGCCTCTTATCTCTGTATGGTTTCTACGGGATTGTGGAACCCTAAGGGTCCTGATCTTAGCAACTGTACATCACATTGGGTGAACCAAGTGGCACAGAAGGTTTGTTTGTGCGGTTTTATTTTGTTTAAATGCCAACCACCAGAAATTAAAACCGAGTACTGAGAATTCAGTTTGGAGATATAACTCGCTAAATGCGTCATTTCTTTTTCTCTCTCTCCCAACACATCCTCCCCCTGTGCCGGCTCAATACCTTTTTTAAAGACTTTCCAAACTATACCTCGCAGGTACAACGACCTCAAAGGATAACTTGCGTGCATAGTCATTATATATCCTCGTCATCGGGGCTTTAAGAAGGCAAAGTTTTCTGTTTCAAAGGATCAAATAGGCATTGCGGGCAATTATCCTCAGGAGCCACGTGGCCTTTGAACTTTACGTTGTGGAGCCTTGACCTTCCAGTCTGGTTACCCTTGACGACCAATTTGTGGCTTGTGAAATGATAGAAATATTAGTTTTCTTGTGGGCTGGCACAGGGAGATAATTGGGAATTTAAAGAGTATTTGTGTAGCATCCCTGATTACCGTGTGGCAGAGCCAAGTAAAAGCAATTTTAAATAGATTTGTGTCTCTCTATCAGTCGCTGGGTCATTTAGTTTTGAAATTCTACACTTGCACGGAGCAAAAAAAAGTGGGTGAGAAAATGTCCAAATTATTTATTCCGCCAGTGGAGCTCAGTCAGCCAGTTGCTGATGATGATCTTTTCATATAAGATTCTCAACTTGTGTCAGATGCCATTTTAATTGAGATGCTAGTCTTAATTTAAATGGTGTGTGTCTCTGTTCATGTGTCAGGAATGTGAAATTCAATTCAACTGTATTAAGCATTTGCAAATCTGGCCTTGACAGCAGAGATCTCTAGCCTTTCAGACTTTCTATTCATACAAAGGTCCAGATTACACAATTGATAGCCAAGCTGGAAGGTGCTAAAGATACAACAGCCCAACAACTTTAACTCAGGAAAGCCTTGCATTCAAATTTTTGCCATTTAGCTAATTTCAGATGCATGTCCCAATATTCTTATTGGACTCACAATGTGTTCATTGTCTCCAGACAGACCAGTTTCCCAAATTGTTGTCATTTTGGAGTGGTAACTTCATAAGACCCATAGGAGCAGATGTAGACCATTCAGCTCATCAAGTCTCTCTACCAGTCAGTGAAATCATGGCTGATCTGATCCTCCTTCAGCCTTCTCTCCTGCCTTTTCACACAAACTCGAAATTCCCTGACTGATTAAAGATTTGTCTATTTCAGCCTTGAATATACAGCTTTCGACAGATCTCTGTGTTAAATAAGTCCACAGATCTACAACCTTCTGTGAAAAGTCATTATTCTCCATCTGCATTAAAGGGACAACCCCTTATTCTTAGGTGATGCCCCCTGATCCCAGACTCACCCACAAGGGAAACAACCTTTCTGCATCTACCTTGTCAAGCCCCACTAAGAACCTTGTACTTGCCATAAGGTCGTCTTTCATTCTTCTCCATTGCAATGAGTAATGGCCTAACCTACTTGTCCTCCCTCATAAGACAATCCCTCCATATCTGTCTCAATCCAGAGAATCTTCTCTGGACTGCCTCTAATATCACTATATCTTCAAAAACAAAATAGTGTGGATGCTGGAAATCTGAAGCAAGCACAGAGAACGCTGGAGAAACTCAGCAGGTCTGGCAGCATCTGTGGAGAGGAAGCTATACCTGAAATAGAGAAGCAGAACAAACGTGTGAACGCAATAGTGCCCTCCTGCAGAGCCCCTCCAAGCTACTGTGTGTCACTCAGGCAGGTTCAGGTCTCTACGAATTAGGGTCTATGCTTGCTGCTGTCCATTGAGATGACAACACTTCCTGAGGCATAGGGACATGGTGTAAGGGAGCTTCAGAGTGAGAGGAGCAGGGATGTTCACTCTTTGAACAGTGGCAAGACAGTGGCGAGTCTTGGGAACTCTTTGCTTGAAAGTTGGCGGAGGCAGAGCCCTTGAATACCCTGAAGGCAGAGATAGATAGATTCTATATTATGCAAGTGGGACTTGATTTGACTTATTGTTATCACATGGACCGAAGTACAGTGAAAAATTTTGTTTTGCCAGCAGGATAGGCAGGTCATAGGGTGCTTAGACAGAGTGAGGCCTACACTGTTACAGCTACACAGGAGGGGCACAAAGCAGGATTAACATCAAATTTGAAATTTGAGAGGTCCATTCAGCAGTCTGATAATAGCAAGGAAGAAGTCGGTCTTGAACGTGTTGGTACATGTGTCTAAGCTTTTGTATCTACTACCTGTTGGAAGAGGTTGGAAGAGAGCATTACTGGGATGGGAGGGGTCTTTGATGATGTTGGTAGCCTTTCCCTGGCAACGGGAAGGGTAAA
Organism: Chiloscyllium punctatum; assembly: GCF_047496795.1. Taxonomy (NCBI): domain Eukaryota; kingdom Metazoa; phylum Chordata; class Chondrichthyes; order Orectolobiformes; family Hemiscylliidae; genus Chiloscyllium; species Chiloscyllium punctatum. The sequence continues at coordinate 127,187,632 of NC_092745.1, forward strand.
TGGAGTCCATCGATAGGAGGTTGGCTTCCACAATGGTCTGAGCCGTGCACACAACCAGTGAAAGTTTATTAGGGGTGGGGTGTGCAGCCGAGAATGTGGAGTAATCAGATCAACCATGACTGTATTAAATGACGGAGCCGAGGGGCGCACTCCTAACTTGTGTGTTGGGATGCTCTTGGTCACAATTGAGAGACCCTGCTGAGCGTGTGTAAATCCATGATTACAGATCCGGAGTGGGGAAAACGCTGCCAATCTGGCAAATGAACTGGCCAAGCACACCAGGGGACCCATCTACGCAGGAGACGTCAGCTCCTCGATCAGGCTGATGGAACAGCTTGTCGACATTTTGGATGCACAGCTCCAGGAGCTACGACCCAGTGAGAAAGACACCGTGGGTCGCAGTTTCAATAAGGTAAGGTCAATGACACTGGAGTAGCACCTTCGATCGTATCGCGTCCATTTATTGGTAGCAAGAAATACCTGCTTTTCCTGATGCGCACCTGAGACACTGTGGCGTGGGGGAAGCAGGGACAATTGGAGAGTTTCCGCTATCCTCTTTTCCCTACTAATCCTTTCTGTGTTGTTTCTTTTCTGTGTTGAATTCTGTCTCTCCTATCGTTGGAAAAGCTCCAAAAAAGAGAGAGGACTTGTCGGGCATATATTAAGGTAACTCCACTGTGATGTTGCTTTTGCTGTTGTTGAGCTTGCACAAGCAACACTCCGCCCCTTCCCTCGAGACTCCCTCCTCCCTGCTTTGCAAATGTGTTGCATGAAGACTCTCTGCCTTGCAATGCCGCCCACCATTTCTCTCCCCCTCACCACCCCCCCACCCCCTGAAGGTACAAATACCGTTTTCTTCTCAAACTACGCAAGAACCACGATCCTCTGGTGAGCTTTCTTTCTGCTTGCTCTGTGTTTCGTTCACTGTGATTCACGCTGATGCCGTATGTGTTCCTGGGCTGAGGTTGTCTGCCCTCAGTGCAGCTTGGGAAAGCTCCGAGCGTCATTTCTACATCACAGCTATTTTGACTCTGAGTGAGGAAAGCCAATTCTTTCTTCAAATGCGTCTAACTTGCAGCAGTCTGTGGTAAAGTAATTGTCAACAAAAGGGGAGGCGTGGCCTAGTGTTGTTGTTGCTATTAATCCGGGAACCCAGGTAATGTTCTAGGGACCCAGGTCCAAACCCTGTCATGGCAGGTGGGAGGATTTGAATTCACTAAGAATCTGGAACTGAGTCTAATGATAACCATACGTTCATACAATATAGGAACAGAATGAGGCCATTCGGCCCATCGAGTCTACTCCGCCATTCGATCATGGCTGATATTCTCCTCATCCCCATTTCCCTGCCTTCTCTCCATGTCCCTCCAACCCATGACCAATTAAAAATCTATCTAACTCCTCCCAGCATCCACTGCCCATTGGGATAGCGAATTCCACTGATTCTCAACCTTTTAGGAGAAGTAGTTGCTCCTCAACTCTGTTTTAAATTTGCTGCCCCTTATCCTAAGACTGTGGCCTCTTGTCCTCGAACGCCTCACAAAAGGGAGAATCGGCTCCACGTCTCTTTGCTCCACACCGTTTATCATCTCGAAAACAGTTCCTCAATTTGAACTCCCATCTACCAATGGATCAGTTGTCAGGGAAAAAAAAACCCATCTGGTTCACTAATGTCCTTTCGGGAAGGAAACTGCCATCCTTACCTGGTCTGGCCTACACATGACTCCAGACCCACAGCAATGTAGTTGACTTTTTACTGCCCTGTGGGCAACAAGGGATGGGTAATAATGTTGACCTAGCCCACATCCTGTGAAAGATTTTTTTTTTAAAAATGAGAACTTTTTTTAAAACAGCATGTAGTGTGGACATGAATCGCAAGGTGTTACAATGCATCAGTTTTATTTTTTGTTATTCATTCACAGGATGAGGGCATTGCCAATTAAGCCAGAATTTATTACCTGTCCCTAATTATCTAGAGGGCAGTTGAGATTCAGCCACATTGCTGTGGGTCTGGAGTCACATGTAGATCAGACCAGGTGAAAATGGCAGACTTTCTTCCCGATAGGATGCTCGTGAACCAGGTGGGATTTTCCAATAATTGACAACAGTTTCATGATCATTGTTCGCCTCTTAATTCCAGGGTTTTATTCAATCCAAATTCCATCATTTTGCTGTTGTGGGATTTGAAACCAGGTCCTCAGAACATTACCTGGATCTTTGAATTAACAGACTAGTGATAAGACCACTAGGCCTCCCTCCTGATTAAGGTAATAACTGCTGTTTGAAGCAAGCTCATAAGTGCATCTTGCATGTACATTTATTGTCATGCAATTATAAAGAGATTTCTTCATTAGTTCACATTATATCACTATTGTTAAGGAGCTCAATGGGGCAGCCAGTTTGGATCAACCATCATACGAAGATCCATTTATCTACTTTTGGCAACAGCAGTAAAAAAGAAAATAAACAATTGTTGCCCGCAATTTGCAGTACAAGATGCTTCTCTCTTGTGACTTGTTCCTTGTGATATTTCAACATCTACCAAAAACTTTGGCTTAATGTTTAATCCAAAATGTGTCACCCATAGTTACAGCGCTCACTGATCCCTGTGTCGCTGTCTCCATCCAGGCTACCAGCTGACACTATTTCATCTCAGTTTTTGTTCAAAAGAAACCTTGAAACCGTGATATGTGGCCCCTGTTACATTGTAAATGAAATCGTGTCTTTTCATATACACTGAGAGTATACACTGAGAGTTCACTGATTTAATTCTGGGAGCTCAAACTGATCCTTTAAACATAGTAAGTGCAAACACTTTCCATGCATCTTGCATGATGAGTTGTGTGAAGGGAATATCCAGGATCATATTGAATGGCAGAGCATGTTCGAAGGGCTGAATGGCCTACTGCTGCTCCTATTTTCAAAAATTATAACAACTTTCTTCGCCTTAACCTGAGAACATATGAACTATGAGTGGAAGTAGAGCAAGGTCCATTTTTAAGGACGGATATGCTTGCCTTGGAGGGGGTCCAGAGGAGGTTTATAAGTTTGATGCCAGGGATGAAGGGCTTGTCATTTGAGGAGAGGTTGAGGTCTGTACTCAGTGGAGTTTAGAAGGATGTTGGGATCGGATTGAAACTGTTAGAATGCTGAGAGGCCTGGATAGAGTGGAAGTAGAGAACATGTTTCCACTCGTAGGAGAGACTCGAACCTGAGGACACAGCCTCAGAGTGAAAGGACAACCCTTAGAACTGAGATAAGGAAGAATTTCTTCAGCCAGAGGGTGACAAATCGGTGGGACTCATCGCCACAGAAGGCTGTGCAGGCCAAGTCACTTAGTGTATTTGAGACAGAGATAGATAGGTTCTCAATTAGTGTTGGGTTTAGGGATTATGGGAGCAGGCAGGGGAATGGGGTTGAGAAACATATCAGCCACGATCAAATGGCAGAGCAGCCTCGATGGGCTGAATGGCCTAATTCTGCTCCTATATCTTCTGCCTTGAGCATGCTCCACCTTTTTCTCATTCTTCTAAACTCCAATGAGAATCGACCCAGTTTACTGCACATCACCAGGCAACCCACTTATCCTCAGAATCAATCCCAATGAACCTTCGCTGTAGCACCCTCAGGTGACTGTCTGGGTGGAGTTTGCACATTCTCCCCGTGTCTGCATGTGTTTCCTCCGGGTGTACCGGTTTCCTCCCACAGTCCGAAGGCATGCAGATTAGGGTGGATTGGCCATGCTAAATTGCCCCATAGTGTTCAGGAATATGCAGGCAAGTGGATTAGCCATGGGAAATGCAGGGTTACAGGGATAGGATGGTAGGGGGATGGATGGGATGCTCTTTGGAGGGGTGGTGTGAACTCGATGAGCTGAATGGCCTTCTTCCCCAATATAGGGACTCTATAACCCAGCCAGTCACACCCACATCTGATGGGAAAAAAAAGGGATATGTGTTATTAATGTTATTCTGACACACACTCCATCATCAACAGTGCTCCATTAATGGGGGTGAGGAATTGGCCGGATATGATATCCTCGCCGCATGTGTTACTGTATTTAACTTCTGGCTTGTCAAATGGAAGTGAATAAACGGTCACGCTGAAGTGTGGTATTTCTTGGTTGTCAAAAGGAGTTCAAGAGGAAATCCCCAAGGTGAGGGGGAGACAGTCTGAGTGTCAGATCAGATACGACTATTTATTGGCTGGTTATTGGGCCTTTGCCCATTGCTGACTCCCAATAAAAACAGGCCAGCTGTCTGCAGTGTTGTCTGAAGTTGAACTGATGCCAATAATTTCAACCAGATGAATTAGGCCTGTGGCAGTTGTATCAATAATTGCATGGTGTCCCTGGGACTGTATATCTATATTTGTAAGAGGTCCCTAGACAGGAAGAAGTAAGTTCAGAAAACCATAACTTGAAAGGGAATCATGAATCAGAAAAGATTTTGACATTGCACCTCCCCCACCCTTCCTCCATTTTGTGCCCTGGCCTGCACTGTGGCTGAATTGTAGAATGTTCCAAAACAGTAAAGGAAAATTCCATTACCTTTCTTGTCCGTCTCTCATAAATCACATTGTCAAGTGCTGCTGCTATTCTTGTGCCTCAGTAATATTGTTTGATTTCTAATGATTACTACCCATGTGAAAGAATTAAGAACTGATCATTCTGCATGCTTCACCAAGGCAACTGAGCTGATCCCACCTTAACCCGAACCATAATGACCGACAGCCAGACATATCTTCCTCCTTTCGATCGTATGTACTAAAAGTTCTGACCTTATCAAAGGCCCCTTTGTTTAATCAACGAGCAAAGATTAGAAGTGAGACAAAAGGCTATTCGGTCCATCATTCAGTTCATTCCACTCTGAATCCATATTCAATGAATAGTTGTAAATGTTTTCTTCATTAACCTGTAATTACACACCTCAAACTTGAATCCTGACCTCTGGCTTAGAGGTAAGCACCACAAGAGTCTCACACCTTTTCTGCCCAGATATTTTCGAATCACCCTGTTACAATACAGCTCTGGAGTGGGTCAGACTTGAACTCGGCTCTCCTGGCTTAGAGATATGGACACTTCCACCTTGCCACAAGGGTTATACTATGGATCCATCTGAAAGCTCTTCCACTTGTCCGTGAAGTTGATTCCAATTGCTTTAATAGCCGTGATGGGTGGGGACCTCACTTGACCATCATTGGCCACACAGAGGCAAGAACCTATTCCCACTCACTATCTTTCCAAAATCCAAAAGAATGTGATCATATCAAAACAGCTTGGGTTTATCCCATCGGAAATGGAGAGCCATGCCATTCCCACACCCATGGATTAAGGGTTCACCCATTCTGTGTTGAGGTTCTGGTAGGGAGTTAAATTTTGTGGAACTCTTCATCACAGAGGGCAGTCAAAGCCAGGTCATTAAGAACATTCACATCTGAGATAGATTTTTAATCAGTCAGGGTATCAAGGGTTATAGGGAAAAGGCAAGACAATGGTGTTGAAAGATTCGCCATGATTCTGTTTGATTTATTATTGCTGGACTGTTAATCCAGAGATCCCGATAATGTTCTGGGGATCCGGGTTCAAATCCTGCTGCATTAGATGGTGGAATTTGAATTCAGTGTGGAATTAAGAGTCTAATGATAGCCGTGAATCCATTGCTGATCGTTGGAAAAGCCCATCTGATTCACTAATATCCTTTAGGGAAGGAAATCTGCCGCCCTTACGTGGTCTGACCTACCTGTGACTCCAAACCCACAGCAATGTGGTTGATTGTTAACTGCCCTCTGGGGCAATTAGGGATGAACTATAAATGCTGGCCTAGCCAGCGACACCCTCACCTTGTGAGTAAATAAAATAAAAGTTTGCACACTGTGTTTACAATCAATGCTCTTTCTACAAAAAAAACCATTCCAAATCATCACAGTGGCTCAGTGGTTTGCACTGCCTCATAGCGCTGGGGACCTGGGTTTGATTCCCCCCTTGGATGACCGTCTGTGTGGAGTTTGCATATTCTCCCCGTGTCTGCATGGGATTCCTCCGGCTGCTCCGGTTTCCTCCCACAATCCAAAGATGGGCCGATTAGGGTGGATTTGCCATTGGGAAATGCAAGGTCGCAGGGGTAGGGTACGTGGGGTTGAAGGGTCAGTTTAGACTTGATGGGCCAAATAGCCTGCGTCCAAGATGTAGGGATTCGACCAAATTGTTTTTTGTAATCTTAAACAAGTTCATTATTCATGACATCGGGTACCTTCACAGTGCAGACAATAAGGACAGAGCTGTATTGTTGAAATGAGTAACAGCAAAAAAAATGCCCTCAATAGACCAATCTCTCCACCTTCATAGTTAATAGCTGGAGTAGAATTGATATTAACATTTTGACTATTCAGTCTCCGATTAGACCAGGGGGAGAAAAACCTGTAATGCCTCATCTCAGTATCTTCCACCTGGAAGGAAGGTCATAGTGGCTAAGAAATTAGACAGAAAGAGGATATTAAGATGGATTAGGCTAATTAATCTTATACTGACAGCAGCCTTGGTAGCTTTTTTCTAATCATTCTTGCAGGTACAAAGCACTGCTTAAAATCATCTTCCTTTTTTTTATTTGCATAAAGTACCTTGTTACTAGAGCTGGTTATGTTAATACTGGCCAGATAATGTGAAGATGGGAGGAGAGAAAGGTTAACGTCTTGTACTAAATTGCACAATTTTGGAATACAGTATGATTCACTCTCTTTAATTCACTGTTTTACAACGCCTACACATTACAGCATGGAACTAAGTAACTGATTAAATTGATCAAATTTAATTACTTTCAGACAGGATTGTAATGGCCTCCAGTTCACCTGATGAAGGAGCAGTGCTCCAAAAGCTTGTGATTTCAAATAAACCTCTTGGACTGTAACTTGGCATTGTGTGACTTCTGACTTTGTCCACCCCAGTTCAACACCAGCACCCCCACATCAAAAAATAATGTTTGGTAGCTGGTCAGTTGGACAGAGCTCTTTGCTTGAGTTCAAAGTTCTGTTCAGAGTCTCGTTAATTGTTTTTCTTCCAATCACTGAGGGAGAGAGAGAGAGAGAGAAACACACACAGACCTGTCTTGGCTGGGAGACTTCCCAAAGGTTGAAGTGCAAGTGCCCTGCCTCCATTCTGTGACAATATGTAGCGTAAAATAAATCCAAACCTGTTGCAAAAGTAACAAATCCAGCTTCTCCTGACTTTCTATAATGAGTAAATGAACATCATAAGAGTTCCACATTTGAGCTATTTTAAAAAAACTGGTTCAGTTTCTGTCATACAGCAGCAGCCCACCTTCCATTTCTCCGAGGATGTATTCCAAAGAAAAAGATGTCATCCTTACAAAGGGAGGAGCAGGAAAATCAACGTTTCAGGCTCAAGCCCTTCATCAATTCCTCGGATGCTGCCTGACCTGCTGTGCTTTTCCAGCACCCCTCTGATCTAAACTCTGGTTTCCAGCATCTGCAGCCCTCACTTTTGCCATCCTTACAAAGGGAGTCAAGGGCTGTGGGGATCAAGCTAGAAAGTGGAATTCAGATCACAATCTGATCAAGCACAATCTGCTTGAGTAATGGTCCCAGCTCGAGGGTGACATCGCTCTTATGGGTGGGTTACGCTTCGGCGGGGCGGTGTGGATTTGTTGGGCCGAAGGGCCTGTTTCCACACTGTTAGTAATCTAATCTAATCTAATCTAATCTAATCTTTTAGCACCTTCAAAAGCCATCTTTTAATGTACCTTTCAGTCTAAATCTTTGTATGTTTCCACTAGCTGTTCTAAACTGCTGCTTGTTGTCTCTGCTGTCCTCTCACAACCTCCCAGAGTTGGAAGAGTCTTGGCATGTTGCATTACATCAAACAATAGCGACTTGGGATTTTTACAGTGTAACGTAACCTCTTTTGCGCCTGGCAATATCCGCAAGCAAACTTGGCGTGAGGAAAGGAGATGTGAAGGCAAATATCTAAAAAACTTCAATTGAAAACAAAATACTGCAGAGGCTGAAAATCTGAAACAAACACAGAGATGTTGGAAAAACTCAGCAGGTCTGGCAGCACCTGTGGTGGAAGAAACAGTGAACATTTCGAGTCTGGGGTGACTCTTTTTTCTGAATTCTGAAGAAGTCATTCAGCGCACAGAACATTGACTCTGTTCCTCTCATTCTCCAGATGCTGCCAGACCTGCTGAGTTTCTCCAGTGCACTCTGTTTGGCCGAAAGCTTTGTTGAAGATGTAGACTTTAAGGAATGTCTCCAAAGAAGAAAGGAAGCTGCAGAGATGGAAAGGTTTAGTGATGAAATTCCAGGGCTTAGGGGCCCACGCAACGTCATTAATAATTACAAACAAAAATACCCAAAAGGCCAGAATTAGATGGATATTGTTGTCTCAGATTACTCTGAGACAGTGAGATCTGCAGATGCTGGAGATCAGAGCTGAGAGTGTGGTGCTGGAAAAGCACAGCAGGTCAGGCAGCATCCGAGGAGCAGGAGAATCGACGTTTCGGACCTGACCATTCCCGATGAAGGGCTTGTGCCCGAAACGTCGATTTTCCTGCTCCTCGGATGTTGCCTGACCTGTTGTGCTTTTCCAGCAACACTCTCTCAACTCAAATTACTGTGAGGTCAGAAATAGGAGGAGGGCATCACCATGGAAGGATTTGAAAATAACACCATTTTTTAAAATGAGGTGTTGCTTAATAAAGAATTTATTTAAGGATGTTGCCAGGGTTGGAGGGTTTGACCTCTAGGGAGAGGCTGAATAGGCTGGGGCTATTTTCCCTGGAGCGTCAGAGGCTGAGGGTGACCTTATAGAGGTTTATAAAACCATGAGGGGCATAGATAGGATAAATAGCCAAGGTGATCTCCCTGGGGTGGGGGAGTCCAGAACTAGAGGGCATAGGATTTGGGTGAGAGGGGAAAGATTTAAAAGGGATCTGAGGGGCAACCTTTTCATGCAGAGGTTGGTATATGTATGGCATGAGCTGCCAGAGGAAGTGGTGGAGGCTAGTACAGTTACAGCATTTAAAAGGCATCTGGATGGGTATATGAATAGGAAGGGTTTTGAGTGATATGGGCCAAGTACTGGCAAATGGGACTCGATTAATTTAGGATATCTGATCAGCATGGAAAGTTGGACTGAAGGATGCTGTACTATCTCTATGACTCTAAGATCAGAGAAGAGAGACTTAATGTGAGCCTAGCCCAATTTTGGATCACTTTTTTCACTGGAGTGTAGGAAGTTGAGAAGTGACCTCGTGGAAGTTTATAAAATAATAAGGGGTATAGATAGAGTTATCTTTTCCATTGGATGGGGAATGTCAAGACTGGGGGGCACATTTTTAAGGTGAGAAAAGAGAAATTAAAACAGATACAAGAGATTTTTTTTAATATGGGGTGGTTTGAGTGTGGAATGAACGTCCTGAGGAAATGGTAGATGTGAGTGCAATCAAACATTTAAAAGACATTTTTATAAGTACATGAAATGGAAAGTTTTGGAGAGTTATGGGCCAGGGGCAGCTCGGTGGAGCTAGTTTAGATTGAGATTATATTCAGCATGGACTGTTTGGACTGAGTCCTGTTTCCATGCTATATGACACTAAATATGTACTTCTTGTAAATGAATTAAAAAAATGTAGAAGGCAGATTGTGGGTTACGAGGCAGGAGGACTTTTGAAATGTTTGTTTTAACTCATTCATGGGAATTGGGTATCACTAACGAGGCCAGCATTTGTTGCCCATCCCTAATTGCCAAGAGGGCAGTTAAGAGTTGACCACATGCTGTGGGTCTGGAGTCACACGTCAGCCAGACCAAGTAAGGATGATACCTTAGTTCCCTCTCCCTTACTATGCACATACCTAACAGGAATCTGCCAAGACCTGGTTTGAGGTTGGCTGACAGACTCCATAGCCTCCTTAATCTTTAGAATGGCCAAGTTTCTAAATTCCTGTCATTGTTTGACTTTGGCCAACCGTGCTGAACAACAGGCCTCTGATTTCAAAATCATGAGCCTCCTGAAATGTTGAAAATAGGAGCAGGAGTAGGCCATTCAGCCCTTCAGGCCTGCTAGCCCATTCATAACAATCATGGCTGATCATCCAATACACTACCTTCATCCAACTCATTCTTAAAATCGTGCAACAAATTGGCTTCGACTACTTTCTGTAGAGGCAGATTCCACAGGCTGACAAGTCTTGTGGTCTCCCCCCACTATCAGGAACATCCTTTTTGCATCCTGTTCAGGACTTCCCCCCCTCCCCCCCGACTAGAAGGAAAGGCTTGACATGTTAACCTGACTGTATGTTTGTGGATGAGCCAAGGTAGTAATGATGCCAAACCTTTTGCTTTTCCTCTCCCCTTCCCCCACCCCTGGTGACACCAGGCCATCGTAGACACCGTTGACAATCTGCTGAGACCGGAAGCTCTACAGTCATGGAAGGATATGAATGCAACGGAACAGGCCCACGCGGCGACGCTGCTGCTCGATACATTGGAAGAAGGTGCCTTCGTCTTGGCCGACAACCTCATGGAGCCAACCACCGTCACAGTGCCCACTGATAACATAGGTGAGTGACTTTGCTCCGGTTATCTTAGCACAGGTCAAGACCAGGCAAGGCATGGGGGAAGCCAGAGCTGGGGTTGTCATTCCTGTTGAGTGGTCTCCTTTCAATCGGAAAGATGTTGTGAAACTTGAAAGGGTTCAGAAAAGATTTACAAGGATGTTTCCAGGGCTACGGGGAGAGGCTGAACAGGCGGGGGCTGTTTTCCCTGGAGCGTTGGAGGCTGAGGGGTTATAGAGTCATAGAGATGTACAGCATGGAAACAGACCCTTCAGTCCAACCCGTCCATGCCGACCAGATATCCCAACCCAACCTAGTCCCACCTGCCAGCACCTGGCCCATATCCCTCCAAACCCTTCCTATTCATTTACCCATCCAAATGCCTCTTAAACGTTGTAATTGTACCAGCCTCCACCATATCCTCTGGCAGCTCATTCCATGCACATACCACCCTCTGCATGAAAATATTGCCCCTTAGGTCTCTTTTATATCTTTCCCCTCTCACCCTAAACCTATGCCCTCTAGTTCTGGACTCCCCAATCCCAGGGAAAAGTCTTTGTCTATTTACCCTATCCATGCCCTTCATAATTTTGTAAATCTCTATAAGGTCACCCCTCAGCCTCCGATTCTCCAGGGGAAAACAGCCCCAGCCTGTTCAGCCTCTCCATCAAATCCTCCAATCCTTGTAAATCTTTTCTGAATCCTTTCAAGTTTCACAACATCTTTCCGATAGGAAGGAGACCAGAATTGCCCGCAATATTTCAACAGTCGCCTAACCAATGTCCTGTTCAGCCGCAACATGACCTCCCAACTCCTGTACTCAATGCTCTGACCAATAAAGGAAAGCATAACCAAATGCCTTCTTCATTATCCTATCTACCTGTGACTCCACGTACTCCAAGGTCTGTTTGTTCAGCAACACTCCCTAGGACCTTATAATTAAGTGTATAAGTCCTGCTAAGATTTACTTTCCAAAAATGCAGCACCTCGCATTTATCTGAATTAAACTCCATCTGCCACGTCTCAGCCCATTGGCCCATCTGGTCCAGATCCTGTTCTAATCTGAGGTGACCCTCTTCGCTGTCCACTTTACCTCCAATTGGGTTACAAATTTATGAGGGGCATGGATAGGGTAAATAGACAAAATCTTTTCCCTGGGGTTGGGGAGTCCAGAACTAGAGGGCATAGGCTTAAGGTGAGAGGGGAAAGATATAAAAGAGACCTACAGGACACCTTTTTCACACAGAGGGTGGTATGTGTATGGAATGAGCTGCCAGAGGAAGTGGTGGAGGCTGGTACAATTGCAACATTTAAGAGGCATTTGGATGGGTATATGAATAGGAAGGGTTTGGAGGGATATGGGCCGGGTGCTGGCAGGTGGGACCAGATTGGGTTGGGATATCTGGTCGGCATGGACAGGTTGGACCGCAGGGTCTGTTTCCATGCTGTACATCTCTATAACTCTATGACAGTATGAGGTGCCTTTCATTCTGTCGTGCCTTATACCACCATTTCTGTCAGGTCAGTACCTGCTGAGGTATAGATATGTGGCTTGTGTATGGAACGATCCCCAGAACAACTTATTTTTAATCTGTCCTCAATCAAGGCCAGGCCATTTTAGAAGAATAAATGGAGAGAGAGGTATCTCATAGAAACCTAGAAAATTCTAACAGAACTAAACGAGAGTGAAAGCAGCTGGGATGTTCCCAATGATCAGGAACTTGGAACCAGAGGTCACAGTCTAAGGATATGGGGTAGGCCATTTAGGAGAAAGATAAGGCCAATATTTGAGCGGCACAGTGGTTAGCACTGCTGCCTCACGGCGCCAGGGACCCGGGTTCGCTTTCAGCCTCAGCAACTGTTTGTGCATTCGGATTTCCACCGAGTGCTCTGGTTTCTTCGAAACATTTTCAGATTAGGTGGATTGGCCATGCCAAATTGCCCCATAATGTCCCGGGATATATAGGCCGAATAGGTTGGCCATGGGAAGTTCAGGGTTACAGGGATGGGATGAGGTGTGGGTCTGGGAGGGATGCTCTTTGACAGGTCAGTGTGGAATCGAAGGGCCAATGGCCTGCTTCCACACTGTCAGGATTCTCTGACTCTTCACAACCATCTCACTCATGGTTGAAGTCACTACAGAGCCTCAGTTCACCAGTAGGATCTAACCTAGGCATGTGTGGGTCTCTCACCAGCTGGCATTGATGATAGGTATTACCCTGTTGGCAGCTTTGCCATCTCAGGCAGGGGGGAGCAGTTCCACAATCAAAGTCATGCAGCTCCCTGGTCAAAAGGCAAGGCTCACCCCACCTCTGCCCTTGCTGCTGAATCTCCCTTCCCTTCTCCTTGTGACTCCCAGTCCAAGTATCTCCTCCGAGTCACTTAGCTCTGTCCTGTCTTGACACAACCCTGGGACCATTGGGGATGGAAAATTGATGTTTCGGGCAAAAGCCCTTCAGGAAGGGAATTCCTGATTAAGGGCTTTTGCCCGAAACATTGATTATGTTGCTCCTCGGAAGCTGCCTGACCTGCTGTGCTTTTCCAGCACCACTCTAATCTAGACTCTGATCTCCAGCATCTGCAGTCCTTACTTTTGCCATTGCAGATGGACTGAGTGGGGGCTAGGTTCCTTCTGACAGCAGACATGGCATCCTTCATGGCATTGGTGGCCACCAGAGGCAGTGACCTCAGATTGACTGGCAATGCTCACTGGGTAGGGTTCATACATCCCCCCACCCACCCCCTGTCAGCTCTGGCACAAAAGCCCTCCTGGATCTTATTCCAGGGTAAAGCTCACCACCAGCCAACTGGGGTAGAGTTTGTCGGGCTGTTCAGCTGTCGGTGAGATCCCCTACACCTCCAACAGATTCCACTCTTGCTCATCTCTGGAGTATGGTTTGAACCCAGGTTTGTGTACCTTAGAGATATGAGTGCTACCCACTGAACCTTGCCTGACACTGCATATCACAGCTTGGCCTTGGTGAGACCTGCACAAACATTGGTGGCAGCGCAGGTGGTGAGGATGAGCATCTTTTTTTCTCAGGGGTTAGAGAGTTTGTGGAATTCCTTACTACAGAAGGCTATAGAAACTGGCCTGTTCACAATATTCACGATTGAATCATTGAAGGGGAGTCAAGGGTTATGAGCAAAAGGCAGGAAAGTGGATTTGAGGATCATGATCTCATTGAACACAGAGTATACTCAATGGGCTGAATGGCCCACTTCTGTTCCTACATTGACGGTTACGGCCTGACAAGAAGCATCAGTCTTTCCATCGCATGGCAAAGAAATGTGATGATAAACAGCCCTTTCTAGAACCGAGAAATAGTCTGCAGATCAGAGAGAAGTTAGTTGTTCAGTACTGGCCATACCTAAAGAGGGATGTACACAAGGAGAGACAGGCAGAGATTGAATATAACCCTGACATCCTGAGAGCATGAGGTAATAGATGTTCAGATCTCGCCTTGCGATCTGAAGATTCTGGCAGGTTACATTTCAGAGCAACAAGCCCTGGTGCTCAGTAGGATTTCAGATTATGCATCCAATAGAATCTGCCTTCCAATCATAAGCAAACAATCCCCGTATCTGATTGTTACATCAGAACCAGGACCAAAGGATGTGTACAGAACAGAGTCGCGTTAAAGTAACTTGTAATTGCTTTACAGTTGGCTGTTGTCCAGTGCAAAAGCAGCAGGACTGCACTGTCTGCTAAAATAGCATAGAGCAGTCACCTCTTCAACAAAACATTAAAGGTATTGCTGGAATTTAGACTTCTGTTGTGTAACGCATTGACAAGATAGTGAAGAAGGCATTTGGAATGCTTGCCTTGATTGGTCAGTGCATTGAGTACAGGAGTTAGGAGGTCGTGTTGCAGCTGTGCATGACATTGGCTAGTCCAACATTGGAATAATCGATGTAATTCTCGTCTCCTTGCTATACAAAGGATGGTATTAAACTTGGAAGGGTTCGAAAAAGATTTACAAGGATGTTGCCAGGGTTGGAGGGTACAGCTATAGGGAGAAGCTGAATAGGCTGGGGTTATTTTCCCTGGCTGAGGGATGACCTTATTTATCGAGGTTTATAAAATCATGAGGGGCATGGATAGGATAGCTCCTTTCTCCAGCATGAGGGAAGGCATAGGTTTAAAGGGAGAGGGGAAAGACTTAAAAGGAACCTAAGGCACAACATTTTCATGCAGAGGGTAGTGCATGTATGGAATGAGTTGTCACACAAGGTGGTGGAGGCTGGTACAATTACAACATTTAAAAAGCATCTGGATGTGTACTTGAATAACAAGGGTTTAGAGAGATTTGAGCCAAGTGCTGGCAAGTGGCACCAGATTAATTTTGATATGTGGTTGGCATGGACGAGTTGGACTGAAGGGTCTATTTCCAGGCTGTATATCTCTGTGACTCTATGAGCAATGGCTGATCTCACATCTTTTAAGATTTCTGCTTTTCTGGAGAATTGGGACTGTGAACTGAGAAGACCATGCTGTCTATCGATGCTATATGTTGTAATTTAGTTCGACCATGAGTGATCTGTGCCTTAGCTCCATACTTCCTCTTGCTTGTGAAATGTGGGTGTTGCTAGTAATTCCAGTATTTGTTGCCTGTCCCTAATTGCCCTTGAGAACAGTGAAGAATTAATCACATTGCTGTGGGTGTCATGTCCCATCTTCTACTCAAATGGGCATTTGCCAATCAGATAGGAGTTTGCAAAACAAGAACAGAAATTGCTGGAGAAACTCAGCAAGGCTGGCAGCCCCTGTGGAGAGTTAATGGTTCAATTCCTGTGACTCTTCATCAGAATGGACCTCAGAAGAGTCACTGGGGCTCAAAACATTAACTCTGCTTTCTTCCCACAGATACAGCCAGACCTGGTGGGTTTCACCATTTCCCCAGTCAGTTCCCGAAGAATATTCTGTGTTTCAATAAGGTCACCTCTCATTCTTCCACATTCCAATGAATGTAGGTCCAACCTTCATTAGCTCATAAGATACAGGAGCAGAATTAGGCCATTCGGCCTATCGAGTCTGCTCCACCCTTCTGATATGCTCCTCACCCCCATTTTCCTGCCTTCTCCCCATAACCCCTCATCCCATTACCAAATAAAAATCTGTCTAACTCCTCCTTAAATTTACTCACTGTCCCAGCATCCGCCGCACTTTTGGGGGAGTGAATTCCACAGATTCACAACCCTTTGGGAGAAGCAGTTTCTCCTTAACTCTGTTTGAAACTTGCTACCCCATATCCTGGGACAATGTGTGCTATGTCCCTCAAGAGGAAGCAGCTGCTCCACATCTATTTTATCCACACCTTTTATCATCTTGAATACTTCAAGTTGAGATCTCCCCAACTTAATATCTCCTCATACCTGGCCCTTCATTACTTGGAAACAGCTTAACAAACCTTCTCTGAATTGCCTCTCATACCACGATAACTTTCATACGATAAGGGAGAGCTCACACTGTGTTCCTGTTCCACACAGTCATAAAAAAAACTCTCCTGATCTCCGTTGACAGAAGCTTATAGCCAGATCCTGGGCAAAGAGTGGATGAGGGTGTCAATTTCATGTAAGCAACCCACTGGTAGCGAATTTGCAACAGGAAATTGAGGGATTTCCTGTGGAAGATCTATACCTGCTCTGGGTGTTTGACGCACACTGACTACACTGTTCCCTGGGACTGACTCCTGTTTTAAATTTGTCTGATGTTGTGGTGTAGCTGCCCGTGATTCTCCCAGGTGTGCAAAGAGAGTGACGTCAAGTAACCTTAATGTCCAGTTATCCTGCACAAATGAAGGTAGGAACCAAATGGGGAATTACAACCCAGCTGTGGGCTCTAGCAAAACTGAATATTCTGCCACCATTCACTAGGTGGGTAGAGATGGGCAAAAGGATTGATTGTCTACTCCTGCCTGACAATTTATACCAATCAGAGTTGTTTTCAGCAGAAAACAAGAAGCAGATAATTATTGTGCTGGGTGTGGTGCTGAGAAGATCACACACAGTGTTTGGCATGAAATGAAACCTCAAATTTGACTTTCATTTTAAGTAAGGACAATTGTTTCAATTACATGCTTCATAAAATGCTGGCTGTGACTCATTACAGACTGGGTACAGTGTTACCTGTGAGCTGTTACTGATTGGGTACAGTGATAGCTGTGACACATTACAGATTGGGTACAGTGTTAGCTGTGAGATATTCCAGACTGGTTACAGTGTTATCGGTGAGCTGTTCAAGATTGGGTACAGCGTTAGCTGTGAATTATTACAGATTGGGTACAGTGTTAGCTGTGAATTATTACAGATTGGGTACGGTGTTAGCTGTGAATTATTACAGATTGGGTTCAGCGTTAGCTGTGAATTATTACAGATCGGGTACAGTGTTAGCAGTGAATTATTACAGATTGGGTTCAGCGTTAGCTGTGAGCCGTTACAGATTGGGTACAGTGTTAGCTGTGAACTATTACAGATTGGGTACAGTGTTATCTGTGAGCTGTTACAGATTGGGTACAGTGTTAGCTGTGAGCTCTTACAGATTGGGGACAGTGTTAGCTGTGAATTATTACAGATCGGGTACGGTGTTAGCAGTGAATTATTACAGATAGGGTTCAGCGTTAGCTGTGAGCCGTTACAGATTGGGTACGGTGTTAGCTGTGAGCTATTACAGATTGGGTACAGTGTTATCTGTGAGCTGTTACAGATTGGGTACAGTGTTAGCTGTGAGCTCTTACAGATTGGGGACAGTGTTAGCTGTGAATTATTACAGATCGGGTACGGTGTTAGCTGTGAATTATTACATATTGGGTTCAGCGTTAGCTGTGAGCCGTTACAGATTGGGTACAGTATTTGCTGTGAATAATTACAGATTGAGTATAGTGTTAGCTGTGAATTATTACAGATTGGGTCCAGCGTTAGCTATGAATTATTACAGATTGGGTACAGCGTTAGCTGTGAATTATTACAGATTGGGTACAGCGTTAGCTGTCAGCTATTACAGATTGGGTACAGTGTTGGCTGTGAATTATTACAGATTGGGTTCAGCGTTAGCTGTGAGCCGTGACAGATTGGGTACAGTGTTAGCTGTGAATTATTACAGATTGGGTACAGTGTTAGCTGTGAGCTATTACAGATTGGGGACAGTGCTAGCTGTGAATTGTTACCGATTGGGTACAGTGTTAGCTGTGAGCTGTTACAGATTGGGTACAGTGTTATCTGTGAGCTGTTACAGATTGGGTACAGTGTTAGCTGTGAATTATTACAGATCGGGTACGGTGTTAGCTGTGAATTATTACAGATTGGGTACAGCGTTAGCTGTGAATTATTACAGATTGGGTACAGCGTTAGCTGTCAGCTATTACAGATTGGGTGCAGTGTTGGCTGTGAGCTATTACAGATTGGGTACAGTGTTAGCTGTGAATTATTACAGATTGGGTACTGTGTGAGCTGTGAATTATTACAGATCGGGTACGGTGTTAGTTGTGAATTATTACAGATTGGGTTCAGCGTTAGCTGTGAGCCATGACAGATTGGGTACAGTGTTAGCTGTGAATTATTACAGATTGGGTACAGTGTTAGCTGTGAGCTATTACAGATTGGGTACAGTGTTATCTGTGAGCTGTTACAGATTGGGTACAGTGTTAGCTGTGAGCTGTTACAGATTGGGTACAGTGTTAGCTGTGAATTATTACAGATTGGGTACAGTGTTAGCTGTGAATTATTACAGATTGGGTACAGCGTTAGCTGTCAGCTATTACAGATTGGGTACAGTGTTTGCTGTGAATAATTACAGATTGGGTACAGTGTTTGCTGTGAATAATTACAGATTGGGTACAGTGTTGGCTGTGAGCTATTACAGATTGGGTAGTGTGTTAGCTGTGAATTATTACAGATTCGGTACAGTGTTAGCTGTGAGCTATTACAGGCCAGGTAATATGTGCATTGCTGTTTTATTTGGCATGAATGTTGAGATGTTCTCATCCCTCTTGGGTTCCCAGTAGAATTATTCAGAGAACATATCCAATGTTCTGCAAGTTTTAGATCTGCCTGTTTAACTCAGAAAGACCTGTAAATTTCTGAAGATGAGTCACTTGACTTAAAAGGTTAACTCTGTTAACACTGCGAGCTGCTGCATTTTGGAAAAGCAAATCTTAGCAGGACTTATACACTTAATGGTATGGTCCTAGAGAGTGTTGCTGAATAAAGAGACTTGGAGTGCAAGTTCTTAGCTCCTTGAAAGTGGAGTCGCAGGTAGATAAGATAGTGAAGAAGGCGTTTAGTATGCTTTCCTTTATTGGTCAGAGTATTGAGTACAGGAGTTGGGTGGTCATGTTGCGGCTGTATAGGACATTGGTTAGGCCACTTTTGGAATATTGTGTGCAGTTCTGGTCTCCTTCCTATCGGAAAGATGTGAAACTTGAAAGGGTTCAGAAAAGATTTACAAGGATATTGCCAGGGTTGGAAGATTTGAGCTATGGGAAGAGGCTGAACAGGCTGGGGCTGTTTTCCCTGGAGCGTCGGAGGCTGAGGGGTGACCTTATAAATGTTTACAAAATCATGAGGGGCATGGATAGGATAAATAGACAAAGTCTTTTCCCTGGAGTCAGGGAGTCCAGAACTAGAGGGCATAGGTTTAGGGTGAGAGGGGAAAGATATAAAAGGGACCTAAGGGGCAACGTTTTCACACAGAGGGTGGTACGTGTATGGAATGAGCTGCCAGAGGAAGTGGTGGAGGCTAGTACAAGTGCAACATTTCACAGCAATCTGGATGGATATATGAATAGGAAGGGTTTAGAAGGATATGGGTCACGTGCTGGCAGGTGGGACTCGATTGGGTTAGTCTATCTGGTCGGCATGGATGGGTTGGACTGAAGGGTCTGTTTCCATGCTGTACAACTCTATGACTCTAACATGGAAGCTGCCAGATCTGCTGCGTTTCTCCAGCACTTTCTGTTTGAAATATGTGTGTTTTCTTCATTTCAGAGCTCCCTATTTTTTTGAAGGAGCAGAAACATTCAGAAAATCCACTCGGGTACTCTTCAATGTTTTTTTTTCTGGTGTTAAGATTTTTCATTGGTTAGTTAGGCAAGACTAACTAAAGCCTGAGATAATTGTCTGTGTGCTGCTGCTATGAGGCTCACTGCATTCAGGGAAGGGGACCATCTTGCTGACAAAGGCAAAGGCTTGTCATTTGTCCAAGAGGGTCTGTTGAAGCTAGATTAGCTCCAGCACCTCCTTTGGATGGTGCATCCTTGAAGCCATTAGTGTGTTGGTGGTGGACAGGGTTAGACATTGTGTCCAGTGGTACGGATATCTCTCATATGGCACGGTGGCTCAGTGGTTAGCACTGCTGCGTCACAGCACCAGGGTCCCAGGTTCGATTCCAGCCTTGGGCAACTGCCTATGTGGAGTTTGTACATTCTCCCTGTGTCTGTGTGGGTTTTCTCCGGGTGCTCCGGTTTCCTCCCACAGTCCAAAGATGTGCAGGTCAGGTGAATTGGCCATGCTAAATTGCCCATAGTGTTAGGTGCATTAGTCAGAGGGAAATGGGCCTGGGTGGTTTACTCTCCGGAGAGTCGGTGTGGACTGGTTGGGCCGAAGGGCCTGTTTCCACACTGTAGGGAATCTAATACAGTCTGTTCTGCCTTCAGTCTTTGTCAGCATTGGTGGAGTGCTGCTTATCAAGCTTAGTGGGGCATATTTCATTAAACTCAGTCCCTCAGTTATTGAAGAGTGTTTGGAAATCTCTGAGGACATATGTGGTGAGTTATGCAACCTGTGGTCGCAGCTATAGCCATGATGATGACCTGTCCATTCAAGCATGTCATTCATATTGACTCTCCCCATGAGGTTGATGGTGGAAACTCTGTGTTAGCAGCTTCTGAGGTTTTCCTTCCTTTGTTGTTGATTGGTATGGAAAGAATGGAATACTGTGAACAGTTTTCGACCCCTTATCTGAAGGAAGTTATGCTGGTGTTGGAGATTGGCCAGGGAAAGTTCAAAAACAAACTGTGCTGGAGAGAGTCAGCAGGTCTGGCAGAATCTGTGCAGAGAAAGAGACAAAGAAATT
The DNA here is from genome assembly GCF_047496795.1 of Chiloscyllium punctatum. Classification (NCBI taxonomy): domain Eukaryota; kingdom Metazoa; phylum Chordata; class Chondrichthyes; order Orectolobiformes; family Hemiscylliidae; genus Chiloscyllium; species Chiloscyllium punctatum. The sequence goes on from NC_092745.1 coordinate 127,208,276, forward strand.
GCAGATGCTGGAATCCAAAAGTAGAAAGCAGAAGGCTCACAAAACACAGCATTACCTGAAATGTTGAATCACCATCTCCTGATGCTACCTGCCTTGCAATGTTTTTCCAACCTCCTGCTCGAATACTTCTCCAGAGAGAAAGACAGAGTTTATGGTCTGATTCCATTAACCCTTTGTCAGGGAAGATTGATTCGGTGTGGAAGAACTGCCTCATGAGGAGAGGTTGAGTAGTGTGGGCCTCTACTCATTGGAGTTCAGAAGAATGAAAGACCTTATTGAAACGTACAGACCAAAGAGGTCTTGACTGGTTAGGTGCAGAGAGATTATTTCCATTCATGGAAGAGTCTAGGATCAGAGGGTGTCATCTCAGTGTAAAGAGTCACGCACTAAAGCTGAGATAGGGAAGAATTTCTTCTCTGAGGCGTGAGTCTGTTGAGGTTGTGTCATTAAGCATATTGAAGGCTGAGATGGGCAGGATTGAATCAGTTATGCAATCAAGGGTTACTGCCAGGAAATATGACAGAGGGAAGTTCAATTGGGGCATTCAAGAGGGCATTGGGTGTTTTTGGTCGGTAATAGTGCACATGGATACGGGGAAAATGCCAAAGATTGGCTTCAGATAATAAAGTCTGATTAAATAAAAGAGCCGCTGTCAGCACAATGGGCTGAATGGCCTCCTTTTGTACTGAAATAATCCTGTGATCCTTTCAGGGTAATGGGGAAAAGGCAGGAAAATGGAGTTGATAATTATTAGATCAGCCATGATCTATTGAATGACAGAGCAGATTCAATGGGCTGAATGACTTCCTTCTTATAGTGGAAAATATGTCAATTCATGTGCCAAGTTTGGATGTTGTTATCCATATCTGGTGTAGGCTACTTCATTATCCTCAGGTGCTATCAATGGAGCTGAATACCAGAATTGACAGGGCACTGACCACTCCTGATAGCACGAAGGCCAGCTGGAGAAGTAACAAAGAGGATTGATGAGGGCAGAGTGGTGGCCATGATCTGTATGAACTTCAGTAAGGCGTTCGACAAGGTTCCCCATGGGAGACTGGTTAGCAAGGTTAGATCTCATGGAATACAGGGAGAACTAGCCATTTGGATACAGAACTGGCTCAAAGATAGAAGACAGAGGGTGGTGGTGGAGGGTTGTTTTTCAGACTGGAGGCCTGTGACCAGTGAGACCTAAGGGGCAATATTTTCACACAGAGTGTGGTGTTTGGATGGAATGAGCTGCCAGAGGAAGTGATGGAGACTGGTACAATTACAGCATTTAAATGACATCTGGATTAGATTCTCTACAGTGTGGAAACAGGCCCTTCGGCACAATAAGTCCACACTGCCCCTCCGAAGAGAAATCCACCGAAACCCATTCCACTATCCTATATTTACCCCGACTCACGCACCTAACACTCTGGGCAATTTAGCACGGCCAATTCACCTGACCTGCACATCTTTGGACTGTGGGAAGAAACTGGAGCACCCGGAGGAAACCCACGCAGACACGGGGAGAATGTGCAAACTCCACACAGACAGGCGGGAATCGAACCCAGGACCCTGGTGTTGTGAGGCAGCTGTGCTAACCACTGAGCCACTGTGCTGCCCAAAATTCATATTAGAAGGGTTTAGAGGGATATGGGACTAGATTAGGTTAGGATATCTGGTCAGCGTGGACGGGTTGAACCGAAGCGTCTGTTTGTCTCTATGGAGAAAGTCTCACAGAGGACACTGTTCTGAGGAGCTACTCTTGCACCCCAGTGGAGAACTTCTAGTAGTCAGAGCCGTCTTTCTCTGTGCCTGTCATCCTTCCAGGCCATTGAAGAGATTTATTATTGACCCCAGTTGATCTCTGTTTTGCTTCGCACTCGATCCATATTACTGCCTCAACATTGTCAAATAATCTTATTCCCCCCTCTATGAAATTTAGCTCCTGTGTAGAGCAGGGTTGGGATGATCTGGTCTTGAAGGCACCCGAACTGGGCTGAATCTGAGTGGGCAGGTGTCATGAGTTGTAGAGGTCTCCAGCACAGAAAAAGGCCCTTGGGCCCATTAATTGATGTCTGCCTCAATCCACAATACCACAGTACAGCAGGCAGTGAAGAAAGCTAATAGCATGCTAGCCTTCATAACAAGAGGAATTGAGTAGAGAAGCAAAGAGGTTCTTCTGCAGCTGTACAGGGCCCTGGTGAGACCGCACCTGGAATATTGTGTGCAGTTTTGGTCCAAATTTGAGGAAAGACATTCTGGCTATTGAGGGAGTGCAGCGTAGGTTGACGAGGTCAATTCCCGGAATGGCGGGACTATCTTACGTTGAAAGATTGGAACGATTGGGCTTGTATACCCTTGAGTTCAGAAGGCTGAGAGGGGATCTGATTGAGACGTATAAGATTATTAAAGGATTGGACACTCTGGAGGCAGGAAGCATGTTTCCGCTGATGGGTGAGGACACAGCTTAAAAATAAGGGGTAGGCCACTGAGAACAGAGTTGAGGAGAAACTTCTTCACCCAGAGAGTGATGGGTGTGTGGAATGCTCTGCCCCAGAAGGCAGTGGAGGGCCAGTCTCTGAATTCTTTCAAGAAAGAGTTGGATAGAGCTCTTAAGGATAGTGGAATCAAGGGTTATGGGGATAAGGCAGGAACAGGATACTGATTGAGGATGATCAGCCATGATCATATTGAGTGGTGGTGCTGGCTTGAAGGGCAGAATGGCCTACTCTTGCACCTATTGTCTATTGTCTATTGACAGGGAACGGACTGATGATGAAGGTAATAAATGGCCAGCTTGGATTTGTCCTGTTAGATGGGAGTATAAGCAGATGACCACCTGAGTTCCCAGTGCTGATACGCTACTGGAATAGATTGACCAGGGGTTTGTGAGATCAAGTTAGGGTGCGTTTTTCAGCAGAATGACCGAGGAGAAATCTGATCACAAACGTGACAGAAAAGTCTCATCCCCTTGCTTATTTCTGGCCAAATAATAAGTGTGTTTTTAAAGGCGTTAAAAACTCTCTGGGACTGGGAAAACACTGAGTTTTTTTTTTCCAATTTAAGGTGTTTGATAGTATCAAGAGGAAATCTATCTGCATTGTCTTCACAAATTGCATTCAATCTGCAAAATATATGTCCAGAATAAATAGCATTGCTTCTTCTTAATGTTGGGTGAACTTGCAGATGTATTTTGCTTGTAATTAAATTCAAGGCTGCAGGGCAGAAATTATATCGTTTCACTATCATACTCACAGTAGGGTGGACAAATGGTGACTCAGTGGCACAGAGAACACAATTTCAAATTCTACCATTAGAGCTTGAGAATTTGAATTCATTTTTCTTGTACAGCATAAAGTGTCTCGGATCAGAAAATGTTGAATTGCCTTCCAAAAACCAGACTGCTCCACTGATATTCTTTAACTGTCCCGGACTGGATTTTACAGGGTTTCCAATTCCACCAGCTAAAAACATGGTGGGGAGCCCAAGCAATAATTCTGATGGTTATCCCGGGGGAGGTGGGTTAGTCAATTCATGACTAAATCTCTCCCCATTTCCTTGGGTGCAGGTCTTGCCTCAAAATGTTCCCTGCCAAGTGGAATGATTAATGAACCTGTAGCCTCAGTAGTGCCAATTGAGATAATGAGGGCATGTTTAAAAAAAAGCAATGCATTAAATCATTTTAATAACTTTAATCCTCATGTAGATTGGGAAAATCAAATTACCAAAGGTAGCCATGAAGACGAATTCGTAGAGTGTGTTCAGGACAGTTTCCTCGAACAATACGTTACAGATCCAGTTAGGCACCAGGTGTACAGAGGAAGGGTCACTGGTCTCAAAATGTTGACTCTGCTTTCTCCGCATTGATGCTGCCAAACCTGTTGAGTTTTTCCAGCGATTTCTGTTTTGGTTCCAGATTTCCAGCATTCGCTGTTCTTTGTTCTTTCTTCGTTGAGGGAGCAGGCTATTTTGGATCTGGTAATGTGGAATGAGGCAGGTTTCATAAGTGATCTCAGGGTTAAAAATCCCCTTGGGAACAGTGACCATACAAGATAGAAGTAGCATTCCATTCAAGAGTGAGGAGCTTGGGTCAGAATCAACTATGCTCAAGTTAAACAACGGTAATTGCAAAAGCATGTGTTGGCTGGAGTGGATTGGGAAAGCAGTTTAGCAGAAAATGGTTGAGGAACAATGACAGGTGTTTAAGAAAATAGACTCACAGCAAAGATATATCCCAGTGAGGAAGATGGATTATAGGAAGGAGATAAACTGAACATTGTTAATCAAGGAAGCTAAGCGTAGAATCCAGCATATGGAATTGCAAAGATTTGTGGAAAGCCAGAGGATTGGGAAAGTTTTAAAAGCCAGCAAAAGATGACTAAAAAAAAGGAGAAAATATCCTTTGAGGGCAAATCAGCAAACAATTTAAAAATAGACAGCAAGAGCTTCTTTAAAGTGGACCATTGAGGCCAAAGTGAACATAGGCATTTAGAGAATGAGGCTGAGAAAACAAAAAAAATGGGGAACCAGGAAATAGAGATGTTGAATAAATTCTTTGTATCAGTCTTCATGATAGAGCAAATTAATAGCTTTTCAAAAATACTAAAAAATGAAGGGGTTAAAGAAAGTAGCTATGGAGATATTAGATGCACCGGTAGTAATCTTCTGATAATCCTTAGATTTTGGAAAAGTCCCAGAGGATTGAAAGACTCCCAATGTAATAGCTTTCTTTAAAAAGGGAAGGACACAATAAAAAAACAGGCAGCTATGGGCCAGTTAACTGAGCATCTGTCATTTGGAAAATGTTAGAACCTGTTAAAAGGTTTGTAACAGTAGAGCATTTTGAAATACATGATACAATCATGCAGAGTCAGCACAGTTTCATGCCTGATGTTAACTAAACTTCTCTGAGGAGCTAACAAGCAGGATAGATAAAGGGACAGTAGATTGGTTAGGCCAATGTTGGAATATTGCGGGCAATTCTGGTCTCCTTCCTGTCGTAAAAATGTTGTGAAACTTGAAACGGTTCAGAAAAGATTTACAAGGATGTTGCCAGGGTTGGAGGATTTGAGCTAAAGGGAGAGGCTGAACAGGCTGGGGCTGTTTTCCCTGGAGCGTCGGAGGCTGAGGGGTGACATTATAGAGATTTACAACATTATGAGGGGAATGGGTAGGGTAAATAGACAAAGTCTTTTCCCGGGATGGGGGAGTCCAGAATGAGAGGTTTAGGGTGAGAAGGGAAAGATATAAAAGAGACTTAAGGGGCAACTTTTTTGTGCAGAGGGTGGTACATGTATGGAATCAGCTGCTAGAGGATGTGGTGGAGGCTGGTACAATTGCACCATTTAAGAGGCATTTGGATGGGTCTATGAATAGGAAGGGTTTGGAGGGATATGGGCCGGGTGCTGGCAGGTGGGACTAGATTGGGTTGGGATATCTGGTCAGCATGGACAGGTTGGACCGAAGGATCTGTTTCTGTGCTGTACATCTCTATGACTCTAGATGCAATATATTTAGATCTCAAAAATGCATTCAATGAGGTACCGCCCATAAGGTTATTTGATTGTATAAGATCCCACAATATTGGGGGTAGCATATTAGGATAGATAGTGAATTGGCAAACTAAAATAAATCAGGGAGTTCATTTTCAGAATAGCAGCTTGCAGCTGGTGGTGTATCAAAGGGATCAGTGCCTGAGGAACAATTATTTGCAATATGTGTTAATGATTTGATGAGGAAAATAATGTTCCAAGTTTGTGGATGACCGTAAAATGGATGGGAAGGCAAGCAGTGAGGATGACACAAAGACTTTGCATCAGGAATGCAGACAGTTTAAGTTAGTGGGTAAAAACTCGGTAGATAGAATGTAACATGTAAAAATGTAAAGCTATTGACTTTGCAAGAGCAATACAAGTGATCAATATTATTTAACTGGAGAAAGACTGTGGAAATCTGTTGCACAGATAGATTTAATAAGAACAAATGTTCAAAGAAAAATGTACAGCACAGGAACAGGCCCTTCAGCCCTCCAAGCCTGTGTAGGTCATCATGCCCTAACTGAACTAATAAACAAACCTCCTGCTCTTATTTGGTCTGTATCCCTCTACTCTATCCCTATTCATGTAACCATCCAGATGCCTCTTAGATGTCACCAATGTGCCTGCTTTCACCACCTCTTCTTGCAATGTGTTCTAGGCTCCTATCACTCTCTGCATGAAAAATGTCCCTGTCGCATCTCCCTTAAACTTTTGCCCCTCTCACCTTGAACCTGTGCCCCCTTGTCATTGAAATTTCAAACCTGGGAGAATGTCTCTGATTATCCACCCTATCCATACCTCTCATAATTGTGTAGACCGCTATCAGGTCTCCTCTCAGCCACCATCTTCCCAGTGAAAACAATCCTAGTCTTTTTAACCTGCATGAAAAAGTTGACCCTTTGGTCCCTTTTGAACCTACTGGGCCAAGTAGATGCAGGAAACACATTCACCAAGATTCTGATCCCACCTGATAAAGTGCGTGAGTGTGGAGTTTGTTATTGGAGTTGGGGTTTGTTGTTTAAAGCCAAGACTCACAGGCAGCATGCTCCAGTGATCTCCAAGACATGCCCCAAGCTTCAAATCTGTGCAAATCGTTCTCCTTCCCATATGGTAATATACTCTTCCAGAAGTCAACTTGTTCTTCATTGGAGTGTACTTTGTAAAAAAAATTACTTCATGGGAAAAGGGCGTGGCCGGCATTTATTGTCCAAAGGGCATTTAAGAGTTAGTCACATTGCTGTGGGTTTGGAGTCACATCAGTGAAGCAGATGGATTTTCCCAGCAATTGACACATGGTCATCATTAGACACATAATTGGAGGTTTGGCAAAGTTTGAACCTAGATCCCCAGAATGCACCTGTCTCTTTGGATTAACAGTCCAGCCAGTAATACCACTAAGCTATCACTTCCCCATTAGTAAGCTGCATACAAAATTTATGTACCCTTACACCTCCGAGGAAGGGTCACCGGACCCAGAACATTAACTCTGATATCTCCTTACAGATGCTGCCAAGCGTATGTTTTGAATAATAAAAAATCTGATATCGTCTCAGTGATGATGACCAGTAAATTATTGTCATTTGTTATACAAATCTACTACATCCCTGATCTCCGGTAGGGAAGGAAATCTGCTGTTCTTTGGTCTACTCTGCATATGGCTGTAGACTGATAACAATGTTATTCCCAACTGCCCTCTGAAATGTCTCAACAAATCCCTTAATCCCACAGCAGTTAGGGAATGGGCAACAAATGCGAGCAATTTTGTAGCTCAGGTTCAGTTTCACGTTGTACGTTTGCTCGCTGAGCTGGTCGATTTATTCTCAGACATTTCGTCATATGCTAGGTAACATCATTAGTGAGCCTCCATTGACGACCTTATGCTGGCCTTAAGTAACACATTGAAATGAAAGTTCTTAATCCTCTTTACGAGGTTGATAAGTAAGTGAACAATTTAGTCCTTAGTTTGAAGAGGTGGCCATGCTAACACATGCTGTGGAAACTTGCTCATTCCCAGGATTTACCAAGAACCGTCTGATAGAACTGAGTGTCACATCCCAATTTGTCATCTCCACTCTTCAGGAGGACATTTGCACTGCCTGCACCTGCCCCTCCAAGCGATGCATCATTCTGACTTGGAAATATATCACTGCTCTTTCACTATCATTGGGTCAAAATCCCTGGGCCTCCCTTCCTTACAACGCTGTGAATGTCCCTAGCGCACACAGACTGCAGTGGTTCATGAAAGCAGCTCACCCCCACCTTCTCCAGGACAGTTTGGAGTGGCCCGTAAATACTGGGCCCAGTCAGCAACATCCACATCCCATTCATGAACAAATAAATTGTTTTGAAGGAGAAACAGCTCCTTTACATTCATTTGTAAGATGTAGATTTTGACAGCATTTATTGACCATCCTATCTGCCCAGAGGGTAGTTAAAGATCAACCAAGTTGCTATGGGTCTGGAGTCACATGCAGGCAGATTGGGAAGACAGATAGATTTTCTTCCCTCAAGGATATGTGAGCCAGATGGATTTTCACAACAATGGTGACCAACGTTTAATACAGATTCTAGTGAATTCAGGTCATGCCAAAGTGCACTCACACACTTAAAGAAGCAAGCGAGTTTTGAGAAGATTTGTAGCTCAGGTTGAGGTTCTGGATGTAGGTTTGCTCACAGCTGGAAGGTGTTACCTAGGATGGTGACACCTTCCAGCGAGCAAACCTATATCCAAAACTTACAGACACTTACAATCACTCTCACAAACACGCGCACAAACACCTCACGCCCCCCCTCCCCCCCCCCCCCTCACACACACACACAGTGGAATATGGATAGTCCAGTATAAATTATATTTGATGTTTTGTCATGCGAGTGCATGGTTTATTTTTAAAAACCTGTTTTTTTCTGTCTTCTCTCTGCTTCATCTCTGGCATGGTGCTGAACCAGTTTTGGAGGTTGGTTTGCTGATAACAGAGGGCCAGGTGAAGGATCTGAGGTTTCCCCAGGGCTATATGGGTGGGAACTCGATCCACCTCTCAGGCAACACCATCAAGCAAAACAGCCGGACTGGTAAGTACCAGAAACCTTCCTGCAATAAGGATTCTTGCTGTGCACCTTTCAATAAAAAGCACTTGCGTTTCTTCCCTCCCCTTCAGACCCCTTTCTCTGTGTGAGGTGAAGGTAGTCCCTGTTTCAGTCAGTTTCTGGCTTTCTTGGTACAGTCAGTCCAACACTAAAGGAAGCCACTCTGTCCATCGCAGCATTGGGGGAAATGGTTGTCCATGTTGATGTGGAATGTTTTCAGTTGCAGCCCCTGTTTAGTTTTTGTTTTGAAGGGGCAGCCCCTGAGGTTCTGGTTGCATTTCAGCTCCCTGCTCCTAATCTGTGGGCACCCCTTCTGGGGAGGGACAACCAGGTTGTTGGGCTTGCCCCTGGACACTGGCCAAAGTGACCATTAACAGGTCCAGGCAACGGGCCATGGAGGGGGCAATTGTGCCTGACTGCCTGACCACTCTCTCAAGGTTACATTCACACTTGGGTGCCTCTGGAGAGGAAGCCATTGACACAACCGAGGCCTTCAGAAACCAGCAAGTACCACAGGGGCAGGAGTGGCCCAGATCGTGTTATTCTGATTTAGTAAGCATCCGTTTGCCTTTTATAAGTTTCCGTTAACTGTTTGATTGCGTTTATGTTTCAGTGCAGCATCCGGGACTGTTTAACCTGATTTTAGTTTGATTGAGCAGGTTAATGAGTCAGTCCCATTGCCCTGTATTATCCCCATAGCCCTGTATGTTCATTCCTTCACTGTGTGTCAATTTTCTTTCAAAATCATTAATTGTCTCTGCTACCCACATAGGTAACAATTTCAAGGTCATTACATTTTGCTGCTTGGAAGGTACCTAAAAAATTTCTGTGTCTCTTGCTCAATCATCTCTCCATCAGTTCTTGTATCTTCTGCTGATGGGAACAGTGATTTTTTTTTGTGTGTTCACTTGATTTACACCTATCATAATCTTTTACAATAATTAGCCAAATGGATGGCTTCTTCAGAAACAGGCAAATTGGTCATATATAGAGGAGAATCATTGAGTGAGACCTACCCTTTCCCTTGCTACTGTCGAAGTTTCAACTCTGAGTTTGACTCTTTAACACATACAGGTAAATATAGGGGATGTGACCATCAGATTGCAGCTTCTTTTATCGTAGTTGTATACAAGGGGTGAGTGCCTAGTCAAAGGCTAGGCTAGTAACGCCAATGATCATCAGTTACAATAGCATTTTTATACACTCACATAACCAAGTACCATAGGACCACGTAATGGTTCCTCCTCAATGTCATAGTACAGAGTTCACCACTTTTCAATGAACTCCTCAGTATTATTCTTATCTGGTCCATAAGAGGAAGAATGTTATCCAATAAACATTCATTTTTGGGTAACGTCTTCTTATAGAGACAAACCTTTCCTTATCTATATTTCAGTGTCTGGTGTCAGTATCACACCCTCGTTGTGGTTACACACTTTAAGGTCAGAACACAGATGGCCTTTGTTATTCCAAGATATTGCAATATGTAGTTATAACTGCTAACATCTTGTTTGATATTAGTTGCTGAAGTAAGCTTTAATTCTAATATCCCAGTAAGCCTAGTGATCTATAATGGTCCTTTATCTATATTTCCACACTACCCTCTTGCTCCTAATATACTTATAAAATGCCGTGGGATTCTTTGTGATCCTACTGGCAAAGGACAATTCATGACCTCTTTTAGCCATCCTAGTATCCTTGTTTAATTTCATTCCTGCTTCCTTCATATTCAACTGCCTTGTCCGATTTCAGTTTCCTGAACCTGACGTACGTTGCCTTTCGAAAGGACTTTCAAAAACTGTTCAGGGGTTAGAGTGGGAGCTACTTTGGTTGTGAGTTTTTTTTAACTTAATGAGAGTTTTTCTCCCCTCTTTGCACCCATCCTTTTCCCGTTCTGTGCAGCAAAACTGGTCTTCACACTCTACAAGAGCCTGGGGCAGTTCCTGACCACGGAGAACGCGACAATCAAGATGGCGGGTGACGGAACTGGGCGTAATTACTCCATCGCAGTGAACTCGCACATCATCGCAGCTTCCATTAACAAGGAATCCAGCCGCATCTATGTGACGGAACCAGTGGTCTTCACCCTGGCACACATTGATGTAAGTCTGCAAACAAAGCCCCCTACAAAGGAAAAGCAGCCATAGTCTTGCTAGATGATAGTGCTGCTCTCTCATTGGACAGTGAGGTGATTCATGATGAATTTAACTTGAGGCTCACTATTGCCTCAGGTAAGGGGAGAAGTTGAGAAGGAGAGCTGTAGAGTCATAGAGATGTACAGCACAGAAACAGACTCTTCAGTCCAACCCGTCCATGCTGACCAGATATCACAACCCAATCTAGTCCCACCTGCCAGCACCCGGCCCATATCCCTCCAAAGCCTTCCTATTCATATACCCATCCAAATGCCTTTTAAATGTTGCAATTGTACCAGCCTTTAACACCTCCTCTGGCAGCTCAGTCCATACACATACCACCCTCTGCGTGAAAATATTGCCCCTTAGGTCTCTTTTATATCTTTCCCCTCTCACCCTAAATCTATGCCCTCTAGTTCTGGACTCCCCCACCCCAGGGAAAAGACCTTGACTATTTATCCTCTCCGTGCCCCTCATAATTTTATAAACCTCTATAAGATCACCCCTCAGCCTCCGACACTCCAGAGGAAAACAGCCCCATTCTATTCAGCCTTTCCCTGTAGCTCAAACCCTCCAACCCTGGCAACATCCTTGTAAATCTTTTCTGAACCCTTTCAAGTTTCACAACATTTTTCCGATAGGAAGGAGACCAGAATTGCATGCAATATTCCAAAAGTGGCCTAACCAATGTCCTGTAAAACCCCAACATGACCTCCTAACTCCTGTACTCAGTGCTTTGACCAATAAAGAAAAGCATACCAAACGCCTTCTTCACTATCCTATCTACCTGCGACTCTACTTTCAAGGAGCTATGAACCTGCACTCCAAGGTCTCTTTGTTCAGCAACACTCCTCAGAACCTTGCCATTAAGTGTGTAAGTCTTGCTAAGGTTTGCTTTCTCAAAACGCAACACCTCGTATTTATCCCTTGTGAGTCCTTCATGTTAACCTCAGCCGGTGCAGGAATTGGACCCACACTATTGGCATTACTCTAACTCACAACCCAAGCACTCAGCCAACTGAGCTAAACCAACCCTGTTACCCCACTAGTCAATTAATCAAAGCAATATTGACCAGGGAGAGAAGGCATCCTGTCTGTTTTTATTTGTTGCAGGAAGAGTTAATTCGATCACGGGACACGCCTGATTGACAGTGGGGATGTGATTGTGAAATGGGAATTGTTGCTGATCCAGTAATCCAGGGAATCCCAGCCTTTGTGGACAGGGGTTCAAGTTCTGCCAGAGTAGCTGGTAGAATTTCAATGCACTAAATCTGGAATGAGGAGTGCTTGCAGTGCAATGGTAGTGACTGTACCTCTGAAGCAGGAGTCCTGGCTTCAAGTCCCACTTGCTTCAGAGGTGTGTAATGACATCCCAGACCAGGCGAATTGGCCAAATATCTGAATCTGAAATTGAGGTAGCCGGGAGGCCCGAGTTCAAATTCCACCTGCCCTTGAGGTGTGTCATGACATCTCTGAAATGGGTTGATTAAAAATTTGCGATGGGAAAGCTAGTCTCAGTAAGTGGTGACTGCAAACCTGCTTTCTGTTGTCACGATAAGCCCATCTGGTTCATTAATGACCTTCAGGGAAGGAAAGGTAAAAACAATGACTGCAGATGCTGGAAACCAGATTCTGGATTAGTGGTGCTGGAAGAGCACAGCAGTTCAGGCAGCATCCGAGGAGCAGTAAAATCGACGTTTCGGACAAAAGCCCTTCATCAGGAAATCCACTTCCTTACCTGGCTTGGCCGAGATGTGACTCCAGACCCACACCAATGGGGTTGATCTGTATCTGCTCAGAGTTAGTGAGGACTGCATTTGCTAGAGTATCACAGTCAAAAACTGTGGCGCTGGAAAAAGGTCAGCATGTCAGGCAACATCTGAGGAGCAGGAGAGTTGACGTTTTGGGCATAAGCCCTTCATCAGGAATGCACCTTGTTAGAGTCCCATTTCCCATAAATGAATAAAGCAAAGAGCAAAGCAAGCTGCTTCCCCCCTATTTATATAATGCAATCTGTCGCCTGATGGTTTTGGCAAAAAACGAGGTTTAAATTGCAATTAAGTTTGTTAGCTCCTGTGCCGAGACTCAGTGAATAATTGAACATTGTCTCTGCATCTCTCCCTTCAGCCTGACAACTACTTCAATGCCAACTGCTCGTTCTGGAGTTACTCAGAGCGCACCATGACTGGGTTCTGGTCCACTCAGGGGTGCAAGCTGATTGACACCAACAGGACTCACACCAAGTGTGAGTGCCGGCACCTGACCAACTTTGCCATCATCATGGCCCACAAGGAAATTGAGGTGAGTTACCAACACCCTTGGCAGGTGCTTAGACAAGAGGCAATGGCCTGGTGCGATTATCATTTGATTATTAACCCAGAAACTCAGCGAGTGTTCTGAGGACCTCTGTTCGAATCTTGCCAGAGCAGTTTGGGTTCAATTTGAACAAGACAATTGGAATTCAGAATCTACTGATGACCATTAAGCCATTGTCAATTGTCAGGAAAACCCCATCTGGTTCACTAATGTCCTTTAGAGAAGGAAATCTGCCTTCCTTACCTGGTCTGGCCTACATGCAAATCCAGACCCACAGCAATGTGATTGACTCTCAACTACTCTCCGAAATGGCTTAATAAACCACTCAGTTCAAGAGCATTTTGGGACAAGCAATAAATGGTGGCCAACCAGCGACACCCATGTCCCACGAGTGAATTTAAACATTTCTCATGGGCCTGGCGAACTGTCAGCAGATTTGGAATGAGGCCTATTTTCCCCACCCTGCCCATCAGCCTGACAGCTGCTGGGGCCAGATGTCTTTTCTTTCTGAAGTACGTGTGAGTACTTCTGGTAGGGTAAGATAGGCAGAAAAGTGGTCCCTCTGACAGGAAGGTCAGTAAGCTGAGGACACAGCTTTACAATAGTTGCCAAAAAAAAAACTCAGAGAGGGAGGTGAGGAAAATCATTTTTCATGCAGTGTGTCATTACGATGTGAACTGTAACACCTGAAAGGAGGAAGGAAGCAGACACAATGGTTTTCAAAGCATGAATTGGATAAATTCTCCTGTTACGACGCGCTGCGGTAGCGCACTGAAAATCAAGCCCAACTATTGTTGGAGTCGTCACAAAGAACAATACAGCACAGCAACAGGCCCTTCAACCCTCCAACCAACACATTTTACTCTTCCATACTAAAACTGTCTTCACTTACAGGATCCATATCCCCCATGCCCTTCCTATTCATGTATTCGTCCAGCTTTTTCTTCAATGCTGTTATTGTGTCTGCTTCCACCACCTCCTGTGCCAGCATGTTCCAGCCAGTCACCACCCTTTGTGTGAAAATCTACCTCGCATATCTCTTCTAAACTTCCCTCCCCATACCTTGAACCTGTGACCCCAACTAATTAACCCCTCAACCCTGGGTAAAATCCTCATACTTTCTACTCTATCCATGCCATTCACAATCTTATAAACTTCTCCCACATCAGCTCCTCAACCTCCTGCATTCCAGTGAAAACAAACGCATTCTATCTGACCTTTGTTCATTTCTAAAATATTTCAAGATTTTATAAAGTACATTGAATGCCCACCTTTCAGCCTCAAATTGGTAGAAAGCACAATCTAGGTTTCTTTACTGAATGAGACTTGTTATTTATTCCAAATAATTAGCCTGCAGGTAAAGGCATTTCAATGGTCATTGGATAAACATATGGATACATTTGGAATAGTGTAGGATAGATGGATTTCAGGTTGGTTACACAGGTCAGCACAACATCAAGAGTTGAAGGGCCTGTACTGCGCTGTAATGTTGTATGTTTTACGTTTGTAATTCTACAAATTAACACCCTAATCGCCTTTCTACACAGATGGGGTAAACTAGGTTATGGGCAGAGGAAGTAAAACTGGATAATCAGTTTAGAAGTCTTTATTCCTGGGTTCTATTATCAAGATGATCCTCATGACTCTTCTGCCTGTTTCAATCGTCTTTTTCTCAATGTTTCCACTGATTAGTAAGAGGCACAAGGTAGCTGGCACACTTATAAAGAGTCTCTTATAAAAAGACAGCTTACAACAGCAGTTACACAGCAAAAAGAATTTTTGTTTTAGTTTTTCAGTGAGGTTTTACTACAAAGAACAGACAGACTGCTCCTGAACACTCTCTCCTCTCTCTCTCTCTCTCTCTCTCTCTCTCTGTAATAAAGCAGTACAGTTCCGTGAAAATTAAACACACAATTGTTAGCTGGTAAAAAGGTCTCTGTCATTTATTAACAGTCACTAGTCCATAGACCAATCCACTTCTTGTTGCCATCAAAAAATGTATCTGTACAGCCACTGGTTCCAAATTGTCTGTACCTCAAAATTTTTTTTTAAATCATGTGATGTGGGTGTCCTTGGCAGCGTCAGCATTTACTGCCTGTCCCTAGTTGTCCCTTGAGAAGGTGGTGGTGATATGTCTTCTTGAATTACTGCAGTCCATGTGCTGTAGGGTAGACCCACAATGCTGTTAGGGAGAAAATTCCAGGATTTTGACCCGGCAACAGTGAAGGAACAGTGATATTTTTCCAAGTCAGGATGGTGAATAGCTTGGAGGGAAACTTTCAGATTGTGATGTTGCTATGTCTCTGCTGCCATTGTCCTTCTCGATGGAAGTGGCCATAGGTTTGGAAGGTGCTGTCTGAGGATTTTGGTGAATTTATGCAATGAATCTTGTAAATAGTACAGACTGCTGCTACTGAGCGTCAATGGTGGAGGGAGTGGATGTTTGTGGGAGTAGTGCCAGTCAATGGGTTGCTTTGTCCTGGTTGGTGTCAAGCTTCTTGAGTGTTGTTCACTTGTTTCATCAATGACCTTCCCTCCTTCGTTACGTCATAAGCGGGGATGATTGCACAACGTTCAGCACCATTTGTGACTCCTCCAATACTGAAGCAGTCCATGTTCAAATACAACAAGATCTGGACAATATCCAGGCTTGGGCTGACAAGTGGCAAGTAACATTTTCACCACACTAATGCCAGTCAATGACCATCTTAGAAACAATAAATCCACTGCTCCTTGACATTCAGTGGATTTACCATCAGTGAATCTCTCACTATCAACATATGTGGGGGTTACCATTGACAGGAAACTCAACTGGACTTATCACATAAACACAGTGGCTATGAGAGCAGGTCAGAGGCTAGATAAACTGTGACAAATAACTCACCTCCTGACTCCAAAAAGCCTGTCCTCTAACTACACGGCACCAGTCAGGAGTGTGATGGAATGCTCCCCACTTGCCTGGATGGGATTTGGATGTGAACAGAGAAGATAAAGTAAGTTTCCAGATGACATCAAAATTGGAGGTGGAGTGGACAGCAAAGAAGATTACCTCAAAGTACAACGGGTGTAGCACCAACAAGACTCAAGATGCTCGACACCATCCAGGACAAACCAACATGATTAATTGGCAGTACATCCATGAACACTCAATCTCTTCACCAACGATACTCACTGACCAGTTGTGCGTATAATTTACAAAATGCACTGCTGATTTTCACCAAAGCTTCTTAAACAGCATGGCCTCTTCCATCTCAAAGGACAATGGCAGCAGATACATGGGAACAGCACCTGCCTGCATGTTCCCTTCGAAACAACTCACCTTCCTGACTTGGAAATATATCACCATTCCTTCACTGTTCAAAATCCTTGAACTCCTTCCCTACTGGCATCGTGGGGATCGATCTACAGCATATCGATTGCAGCAGTTCAAGAAGGCAGCTCACCCCCACCTTCCAAGCAGCAACTCCGGGCGGGCTATAAATACTGGGCCAGCCAACACCACCTACTCCCCACAAGTAAATTAAAAAATGCAGAGTGCTCAGTTGTTGTGTATATTTGGTTTGCTGAGTGATATAAAGATAATGCAAGGACGTGGAGTTGGGGTAGAAAATCAGTCATGGCTTTGTTGACACAGCAGGCCTGAAGAGCTGAATGGCCTCTTCCAGCTCCAGTTTCTTTATATGTTTCGATAATATATTGTAATGGTATAGTTAATATATATGTTTGTATTATAGATACAATTGAGAGGGACAGGGATGGAGGGCTCAGTGTATTTTCCTGTTTGGTTATTGTTTGTATTCAATCTGCCCAATGTTTCTCCTACAGTTCTCCACTGAGATACACGAGCTGATCCTGTCCATCATCAGCTGGGTGGGAATTGTCATCTCCCTCATCTGCTTGGCCATTTGCATCTTCACTTTCTGCTTCTTCCGGGGTCTCCAGAGCGACCGCAACACCATCCACAAGAACCTCTGCATGAATCTATTTATTGCAGAATTTATCTTCCTGGTGGGCATCGATAAGGTTGACTATGAGGTAAGGTCCTGGCCTGCGCTATTGATTTCCTGGAAGTGCTGTTCTTGGGCAGAATTGACTTTGTCCCGAGATGGATGTGAGTTTAAACACAATTGCACTATCAACCTCCAGTATATCAAACTTGACACGCCGGTATTTAAATGCTTGTGTTGAGCAGCAACCATTTTTAACAGTGGTATTAAGCACTCAGGAGGCTGACGGGGAGTTCATAAATCAAGGCACTCTAGAATTTGCATACCTTGTCTTTGTGTAAACCATTTAATGGAGATGATAGGCCAGTGTATTCAATGTCAAGCTTAAGACTGCCATTGAAAGGTTATTCATCAAATGTAACATTTACAGCACAGTCCCAGGCCATTCAGCCCATCAGATCTATTCTTGGGGTTGTGCTCTTCATGAACCTCCTTCCTGCATTTTCCTGCACTTACCTTTCCATTTCTTTCCCCCTCATCTTGTTATTTTTTCTATTCAGTAGCACAGAGCTTGAGTGTTGCAGAAAAGACACCTTTTGTCAAAGATTCTTGCACTCGTTAGGACATTCACAAGAAAGAGTGGTCATCAGTCGAGGTATTGCCTTGGTCAAAGCATCGATTAGATCATTTCAGACAGTTAACCGACAAACATTGTCGGCTGTTTCAAATTGACTCTGATTTGTCCATGTACAGCCCTGAGCAATGATCCCCAAAGTAGACATCGCCGATTTTGTTGTATTGAAGCAGACCCCAAGAATTTTATTTATTGCAATTAAGTTCCAGAAGCTGTAGGTCCACAAAATGGGATTATTTTTGCAGTTTATCTGTAGCTCTGTTCCCAGGTCCAGGTTGCCAGTCTCCACCTGTGTCCCCCAGTGTACCGGACTGTTGAACTGCAGGAACTACATTCTGAGGATACTGATTGGGAATGATCAGCCATGATCAGCCATGATCATATTGAATGGCGGTGCAGGCTCGAAGGGCTGAATGGCCTACTCCTGCATCTATTGTCTATTGTCTATTGAACCTCGCAATTTGATAGGGATTTCAATTCTTATTTGTTGATGATTAGTTGGACGTTTTGGTCTTACGGGTGCAGTGTCATTGTCTCAGCATTAACATCTTCCTCATAGCTGCATCCAAGCTGTTCAGCTCAATGTACCAATGAAAGCCAGGGTTTTGAGCAAAGCTATTTCTGCGGAATTCCTTGCTGGATTTATTAACCCTCTAATTTGAGTAGGAAAAGTGAGTACTGCAAATGCTGGAAACCAGAGTCTAGATTAGAGTGGTGCTGGAAAAGCACAGCAGGTCAGGCAGCATCCCAGGAAAATTGAAGTTTGAGTGCCCACCTCCTCCACGTATATCCAATAACACGTTCAAACACCCAGACCTTCAAGATGGTAAAAATCCAGTTGACGTGCCTTGTTTCCCTCGGAGAGGTTGCCTCCCTAAAGCTGACACCTCTAGGTCAGTTAGGCATCATGAAAATCCACTTCTGATCGATGCAACACAGGCTGGCTCATTGAGTCTGTAAGTGTGATGCTCTGAATATCTTCATTGACAATATCATTCATACAACTGGTATTATGGGATGGAACAGCCAAGCAAAAGAGCAGCTGATCGCACTGAAAACTAATTAAGGGGGAATACATTCTGGAAATTCCCTCAAGGCATTGAAACTACTCCAGGTGATAAAACTTGCCAAGATTTCTTATTTGGTATGATTCGCTCTTCAAGTTGTACAGCGAATCAGCACTCATTTATCCGAGAATTTCTAATGTGGTTTGCTCAAATCTTTCTCTTTGTATCTTTCCAACATATTATCTTCACAAAATGAAAGAAGACCTAGGGTCTTGGCTGAGATTATTTTTGGAGTTTACCTGTGACTCTCTGTTCCCAGGTCCAGGTTGCCAGTCTCCACCTGTGTCCCCCAATGTACCAGACTGTTGAACTGCAGGAACCTCGCAATTCTACTCACTAAGAAATGGCGCAGATTAAGCTTCATACTGTACCCGGCTGGCTCTTGCCTCATGATTGGGACCCTTTGTGTTTGTCCCAAGTGCTAATTTGTACCACAGGGTCAAATAAAAGTGTAGTGGGGGGTGGTGGTGTCGTAGAGTTATAGAAACGTACAGCACGGAAACAGACCCTTCGGTCCAACTCGTCCATGCTGACCAAATATCCTAACCTATCCCTGTCAACCCTTCCTATTCATCCTTTCAGTACTTTGGAATTTTGAATTAGGAGGAAGTGGCAGAATAGTGTTAATGTCACTGGACTGTAGTGAGACAGTGTTCCTGGTTAGTGCTTTTCAATGTCCTTACCCGTGGCATCCATCTTCCATGGAAGAATAAAGGCAAAACAGTACACTACTGGTTATTTAACAACTGCTTATACCAGATGTACAGCTTGGTTTTCCCCACAGCAGTGATTCAGGTGAAACACATAGATATTACTGAAATCATAGACATGTTACTGTAGCTGTTTGTCTCACTGACATGAGGACAAATGCAAGCGTGCCGAATTTCAAACAGTCACGACAATTTACACTGCATGGAAGGGGTGGGTCGATCTGTCGGCAAGTCAATTCTGATTGGCTGACCCATTGGTCATGGAGGGAGTGAGCCTGGGTGACTGTGTGGAGTTTGCACATTCTCCCCGTGTCTACATGGGTTTCCTCTGGGTGCTCCAGTTTCCTCCCACAGTCCAAATGTGTGCAGGTCGGGTGAATTGGCCATGCTAAATTGCCCATTGTGTTAGGTGCATTAGTCAGAGGGCAATGGGTATGGGTGGGTTACTCTTCAGAGGGTCGGTATGGACTGGTTGGGCCAAAGGGCCTGTTTCCACACTGTAGGGAATCTAATCAAAGTCTTGGCTATCCAAGGTCCTGGGTCATTCAAAATAAGATGCTAGGCTTGAAGTTTCTTTTTTCAGAATTTGAATCCTTCTCCATATCACTTCACGAAGTGGAAATGAACCACGTAACACACCAGTTAAACATATAAAGTGTCACATCTAAATTTAATCCCAAAGCTGCATTATCACCTCAGTCAATATTGGGATGTAGCACATGCATAGCCACAGATTCTTAAACAAGAGCGTGTTGTGTCTGGAGGCTAATGAACAATCCATCTGTGTGGCAATCTCTCTTGTGCTTTGCATGTTTCATTCTCTTTCTCCTTTTGCCTCTCTTTCTCCTCTTTACCCTCTCTGTCTGATAGACCCATGGTTGGTGTGCCAATTAATATTCACCTCAAGGGTCTGTCGATGCTGTCAGTCTATGCTGTTTCTCTCTGCACTGCTGTGTTAAAATCCCATTTCCCCAGACTGAAATATATTCTCCATATTCTCAGGACATCAGAAAGCACTTCTGTTTTTAAAATCAGTGAATTCCTTTCTCTTTCTGAGGCCTCAGGCTCACAAAACTCCTTACTCCTCTGCCTGTCCCCACCCTCTTAAATCCATCACACAGCCATGATTCCTAAATTTGCTTTTTTTTTCCATTATTTATTCATAGGATGTGGGTATTGCTGGCTAGTCGACCATTGATTGCCCATCCCTAATTGACAAGAGGACAGTTGAGAATCAACCACGTTGCTGTGGGTTTGGAGTCAGGTGCTTTCCTTCACTAAAGGGTATTAATGGACCAGATGGGTTTTTCCAACAATTGGCACCAGTTTCCTGGTCATTGTTCGACTCTGGTCGTGGGTGTTTGGAACGTGTTGCCAGCAGAGGTGGTAGAGGCAGGCACGATAGATTCGTTTAAGATGCGTCTGGATAAATGCATATGTAGGTGGGGAGTAGAGGGATACAGATGCTTAGGATTTGACCAACAGGTTTAGAGAGTACATTTGGATCGGCTCAGGCTTGGATGGCCGAAGGGCCTGTTCCTGGGCTGTAAATTTTCTTTGTTCTTTGTTCTTAATTCCAGATCCTTATTGAATTCAGATTTCACCATCAGTCATTTGAAACTAGGTACCCATGTCAATACTGGAGTCTCTGGATTAATAGTCTATCAGTAATACCACTAGCCTCACCCCATCTTGCCCTCTCAAGTGGCCATAAAAGATATTATGGTAGCTCAGAAGCAGTTCTTTCTTGACTGATTTATCTCATCCAAAATAATCCACGTCATTTCAGGCATTATCTCGTTGTTGTTCGTCAAGAGCTTTCTGTGCACATTTTACTGCATGTCAAAACTCCTTAATTAACTGTAGTGCTCTTCAAAACCTACTGAAGCCTTGAAACATACAAGCATGTCCCTCTGCTTGTTTGTTTCTTTTTCCTTCCTTCTGTCTTTTCCATTGTCTCTCTCTTTCTTCCTTTCTGACATTTCTTCTATTCCTCTCACAGATGTGTCATAACCCAAACCGCACACAGTGTGAGACCACACCAAAGCCAGGAGCATCACATTGTAGTCAATTTGAATTGAACAGCCTGAATAGAAAACTGTTTGAAAGAAAACATCCGACATTATGGAGTATTTTAATGCTTACTCACTCATCAGACTCTCAATAATTGCTGTTCATTTACTTTTCTAATCTCCCACCTCTTCTCATCAAATATTCATATATCTCTTATAATGATTCCGGGGATTGCATAGATTAAATGCATATGCTATCTGCATTATGTTTCTTTAATGCAATTACATCGAAAGGTGATGAATTATTTAAAAAGTGTAAAAATTGTAATTGGGCAAGTGGTGATTAGTCGTTGAGATAAATGTCACTGTGGCCTTTTGAATATCGATGTCATACTATCTACTTTTAAGTGGAGGTGGTGAAAACTGGATGAAGTGAACTGAGTACAATACTTTATTATTCTTTCACTGCAGAAGCAGTCCAGGACACTGAACCTCTGGTCAGTTAAACACCTTTTGGCATTCCTCTCTGGAAATGGGCAATGCGTACGCATTAAAATACTCCATAATGCTGTTTTTGAGAAAGCCACTCAGGAAGCTATGCACCATTGACTGAGGAGTAGGTTGGATAGGACTCACAGTAAATCGGGTATCTTTTGATTTGTTACCTCCCCCCGTGGTTTCTGAAGGTATGTCTCTTGTTTCAGATTGCCTGCTCCATATTTGCAGGGGTGCTGCACTTTTTCTTCCTGGCTGCCTTTGCCTGGATGTGCCTGGAAGGTGTTCAGCTCTATCTCATGCTGGTTGAGGTCTTTGAGAGTGAGTACTCCAGGAAGAAGTATTTTTACCTGTGTGGCTACCTCCTTCCAGCAATCATCGTAGGTGTCTCAGCAGCTGTGGACTATAAGAGCTACGGGACAAAGAAAGCGTAAGTAGATCACAGGCAACTTATTGATTCCCCGCTAACTGTTTTGTCATGAATTCAGTCTTAATACACTGAATGGTGGTTCCATTATATGTAACGGTTCAAATGTTTTCTTCAGACATGTGGCCCATTGGACTGAAATCTTCATTGTTCCCATTTATTGAAGTTCATTGTGAAGGAATGCACCTTTAGCTCTTCCTTAATCTTCCTCTGAGCCATATATGCTGCAGAGCCGTGGGTCTACTCATGGGATGTTAACATCACTGGCAGGGCCAGCATTGATGGCCCTTCACTAATATGCCCTGAAAAGGTGGTGGGGCGCTACCTTTTCAAATTGCTGCGGTCCGTAGGATGAAGATATACCCACAGTGCTGTTAGGGAGGAGTAATCATGAAGTGTAGGCTCCAGTATTCATGGTTGATCCACGATCTTGACATACTCCCAATGTTTTCCCCATACCCTTTGGTGCTTCTAGCCTATAGCAATCCATTTACTTCTTAAATATAATCACTGATTTATCCCCCACAACCCTCTGTTGTAGATGGTTCCATAGCTGACCACCTTCTGAGGGAAGAAATCTCTCCTCATGTCAGTACAAAATGGCCTCTCTGAGCATGTGACTCCTTGTTCTGGACTCACCAGCCAGGGGAAACATCATTTTGGCATCTCATTTGTCCAGCCCAGCCGAATGTTATGTTTCAATGGATCTTCTCTCATTCTTTTAAATTCCAGTAAATACAGGCTCACTCGATCCAAACTCTTCCATCCCGGGAATTAGCCTGGCGAACCGTGGCTTCATCCCTCTAAGTGTATTGTTCTGTGGGTAAGAAATGAAATTTGAACACAATACTCCAGGTGTGGCCTCACCACGGCCCTACACAGCTGCAGTGTATTCAAACCTTCTCACAATGAAAGCCAACATATTGCTTGCTGCACCTGTACACTTGTTTCAGTGACAGGGACACCCAAGTCCCTTGGTACATTAGCCTTTCCCAATCGATCACTGTTTAAATAATCTGCTGGTTTTTTGCCCTTGTGGGTGATAGAGGTGCTTTCAGAGGTGCTTGTGAGTTGCTGGAGTGAAGGTTATGAAGTAATGTTGATCTTTTCTGAGTTGGCTGGCTTTAGCCACAAAAAGCAGCATTGAATCTGGAATGGGTATGTCAAGGGCTGAGGGCTGGGAAGGATCATGGGCCAGGATGTTTTGGCAACAGTTGCTCCTCCTACAGAAAGTAGGTACAAAGTCCTGTGATGCCCTCTTAGGGGCAGATTGATCCTGTTGGCTTATTGATGTTTCTTGCTTGTCACCAGTCATCAGGATTGTCAGAATCCTGGACCACCCCACAGTAGAGCTCTGTGGTAGCAGCTTTAGCACACGGACTGCAATGGTTTAAAAATGTAGATCACCACCACTTTCTCACTGGGAATGAAGGGACGGATTTGTACAGTGATTTCACTGTAAATTTGTTTAAATATGAATTTAATATTCATTGCTTGTCTCCTCTCTCTCATTACAGCTGCTGGCTGAGAATTGATAATCATTTCATTTGGAGCTTTCTTGGGCCCGTTTGCTTAATCATTTTGGTAAGAAAAGTTGGCAGTTGCCTGTTTTTTTCCAAGTTGCTGTTTTGTTGTCATCCCCAAGTCTCAAAGCCAGGAAATTGGTGTTTCAGGACTTGGCTAACTTGAACAATATCCTTTGTTAGCGTTGAAGGAAGGGGAACATTCAAGCCCAAAGGAACCAAGAGACAATCAACTTGAGCTCACCAGTAACCTGATGAGTGATACTTCCATATACTTTCAAACAGATGTCCTGAATTGTACTTCTATTGTGGGCCATTATGTAAAGTATAAGGTCAGCCAGCAAATAAAACAAATGGTTCAAGAAACTCTTTTGAACAAGAACAATTCCCAAAGTGCACATTTATTTGGGGGTAAATAGATGAGAAGAAGTTTCAGCTTTAATGTTTCTTCCCAAATTAGTTGATAAGTGATAGTGTCCTAAGTCCCAGCAACCTCAGTAATCTCAGATGAAGAGATCTTTACTTCCATTTGTGGCGGGGCATAGTCAGACTTGGGGTTCCATAGCATTACAACTGAGGCTGGTTCTGTCCTCATAATGTTCCCTATCGCAGGCTCCAGTGTAACTCTAGGCACTGTTTCCCTCCTCAGATTAGGGTGAAAGATCTTGTATTGAAAGATTGGCTTTCTCTTCCAAAACACTTATCCTTTCGAGTTGTAAAATTGCAAACCAATCTCAGGCCGTAAGAGATTGAAGTAGGGGTAGGCCATTCTCAAGTCTGCTCCGCCACCCAATAGGATCATGGCTGAACCAACATTCATCACACCCATTTTCCTACCTTTTCCCCTGTAACTCTTGATTCCCTAACTGATCAAGAATCTATCTGTAAAAACTGAAAGAACTGCGCTTGCTGGAAATCAGAAACAAAAACAGAAATTGCTGGAAAATCCCAGCAAGTCTAGCAACCTCTGTGGAGAGAAATCAGTGTTAATGTTTCAGGTCCAGTGCCCCTTCCTCAGATAGATCAGGATTCTATCTAGCTCAGCCTTAAATATACACAAGGACTCTTCCCCCACAGCTCTCAGTGACAAGGAGTTCCAAAGACTCACAACCCTGGAAGGGAAGAAATTCCTCCTTGTCTCAGTCTTAAATTGGTACATCTTAACTCAGAGACAACATCCTCTGGTCCTAGACTCTTCCAGGGGGTGAAACATCCTTGCAGCATTGACCCTGTCAAGCCCCTTAAGAATCTGATAGGTTTCAATGAGATCACTGCTCATTTTTCCTAATTCCAGTGAGTAAAGTCCCAACCTGTTCAGCCTTTACTCAGAAGACAATCCCTCCATAACAGGGATCATCCTCGTGAATCTTCTCCGACCTGCCTCCATTGAAATGATATATTTTGTTAAAATGAGGGGGCCAAAACTGCATGCAGTTATAATAGAAAATTACATAAAATGCAGTAAATTCAACCGTTTTCAATGAAGCATGTTGCAATTGGGAACACAATACAATTGACATTTATGAGGTATGTTCGGTGTCACGGAAATCCAGCCCCTCGGTATTCTGTGGCCAGACGAGGTGAGATGAAAACTTTTCTGGGTTGGGAGAAGCCTTTTTCTCAAAGAATATACATTATTAGCGATTTTTGAGAAGATGGTATTACCTAGTATGGTAACATAATGTCTGAAAACAAACCTTCAAGCTCAGCGAGCTAACTTACAGAATATACATTATTCACTGAATCTGGAAGAACACCATCCAAGGCATTTCAAATTGAATATTACAGAATTTGCAACAGAATTAATCCTTTCACCATACAGCTTGTTTGAATCTGACTACAATCAGTTTCCTTGCCCTCAGATGTCACAAGAAACTTTGCAGTTTGTTGCAGTTTACTCAGGGGTCCCGAGTTCCTGCACAACATACGTGCATGTTCATAGAGTCACAGATGTGTATAACACAGAAGCAGACCCTTTGGCCCATCGAGTTTGTGCTGGTCAAAAACCACCACCTATTCAAAACCCAATTTTTAGCCCCATAGCTTTGAATGTCTTGACATCATAATAGCACATCTAAATACCAAATAAATGTTACAAAGGTTCCTGTCTCAACCATCCTCAAGGCAGTGAGTTCCAGATTCTCATTACCCTTTGGGTGAAAAATACTTTCCTCACATCTCCCTCAAACCTCCTCCTCTTCCCTTACATCTATACCCCTAGTCAATGATCCCTCTGTCAAGGTGAAATGTTCCTTGCTGTCTACCCTGTTTGTGGCCCTCATTATTTTGTACATCTCAAACGTATCCATAAGACATAGGAACAGAATGAGGCCATTTGGCCCATTGAGTCTGCTTCACATTTAACCAGCTCTTCACCTTCAAGGAAAACAACTCCTGTCTGTCTAACCTTTCTTCATAACTATAGCTGAGGGAAGTTCCTGATAGATCTGCGCTGCACCTTCTCCACTGCAGTCATGTCCTTCCTATAATATGGATTCAAGAACTACACACTGTTGGAGCCCCAAGCTACATGGATATAGAAACATAGAATCTTATGGCACAGTGTACCATCTAAAGACTGCCTTGAATAATGAAGGTTGAGGCTCCAATTTATTTCCATCACATGGTTAACCAGGAATCTCTCCCACTCTTACATGCGAGCCTAGAAAATAGCACCAGGAGTACCCCATTCAGACTGCTGCGCCAATCAGAATGATCGTGGCTGACCGTCCAACTCTGTACTCAGTTCCTGCTTTCTCCTTATACCCTTTGATCCTTTTAGCACTAAGACTACATCTAACTTATTTTTGAAAATGTTTTGACCTCAATTGCTTTCTGTGGCAGAGAATTCCGCAAACTCACCACTCTGGGTGAAGACAACTTTCCTCGTGTTAGACCTAATTAGCCCTAAAGACCTAATAATCTTTAACCTCTGGTACATCGGGAATGTCTTCCTTGTATTTACTCTGTCTGGGTGTGTTGGAATTTCATAGGTTTCACTGGTTGAATATAGTCCTAACCGATCCATTCTCTTCATAAATCTTAGCAGGACTTATTCACTAAGGTCTTGAGGGCATGGATAGGGCAAATAGGCAAAGTATCTTCCCTGGGGTCAGGGAGTCCAGAACTAGAGGTAATAGGTTGAGGGTGAGAGGGGAGAGATATAAAAGAGACTTATGGAGCAATGTTTTCACACAGAGGGTGGTACAGTATGGAATGAGCTGCCAGAAGAAGTTGTGGAGGCTAGTATAATTGCAACATTTAAGAGGCATTTGGGTGGGTATATGGATAGGAAGGGTTTGGAGGGATTTGGGCCGGTTGCTGGCAGGTGGGACTAAATTGGGTTGGGATATCTGGTCGGCATGGATGGGTAGGACCGAAGGGTCTGTTTCCCTGCTGTACATCTCTATGACTCGACAACTCTACCTTTGGTCTGCCGTGCCAACCTGAAACCATTTGCCATTGGTGTGTGTTCAATCATGCTGTATCTCTAGCTGTATGTATCTTATGGACACCTCCATCGATACCTTTATCTTTGATACACAATGCGTTTGGGCACATTATGAACATTTTTTAAAAATTCATTCATGCGATGAGGTCATTGGCAAGGCCAGCATTTATTGCTCATCCCAGAGGGCAGTTAAGAGTTAACCCCATTACTGTGGGTCTGGAGTCATATGTCAGGTAATGAGGACAGTTATATTCTCTAAACAACATTAGTGCACCAGATGAGTTTTTCCTCAACAACTAGTAATGGTCATTATTGATTCATAGTCATTCTTCGACTCTTAATTCCAGACTTGTATTAAACTCAAAATCCACCATCTGCCATGGCAGGATTTGAACCCAGGTCCGCAGAACATACCTGGATCTCTGGATTAACAGTCTAGTGACAATATCACTAAGCCATTACCTCCCCATCTGTTCCACACTCATCAAGTCCAAGAGACGGTCTCAAACTCAGAGCATCTGGCTCAGAGTTGGGGACACTACCCCTTGCACCAAGCAGGTGGCTTAGTGGTATTATTGTTTGACCGTTAATCCAGAGACCCAGATACCTGGGTTTGAATTCCGTCATGGCAGATGGTGGAAATTTGAATTCAATAAAAATCTGGAATTAAGAATCACAATAATGACCAGGAATCCGTTGTCAATTGTTGAGAAGCACCCACCTGGGTCACTAAAGTCAGTCAGGAAAGGAAGTTGCCAACCTTCTTTCTGGATTAGTGGTGCTGGAAGAGCACAGCAATTCAGGCAGCATCCAAGTAGCTTCGAAATCGACATTTCGGGCAAAAGCCCTTTTGCCCGAAACGTCGCTTTCGCTGCTCCTTGGATGCTGCCTGAACTGCTGTGCTCTTCCAGCACCACTAATCCAGAATCTGGTTTCCAGCGTCTGCAGTCATTGTTTTTACCTAGTTGCCAACCTTACCTGGTCTCGTCTTCATGTGACTCCAGACCCACAGCAATGTGGTTAACACTTAGCTGCCCTCTGGGCAATTAGGGATGGGCAATAACTGCTGGCCTAGCTAGTGACACCCTCATCCCGAGAATGAATAAATAAAAGAAAGCTCAGTCAAAGTGGATTACAATGAGTGACTGACTGTTATGGAGTATGGTTGCTGTCATTAAGTAAGAAACAAGACATCTCTTTAGCTGATGAGCAGGTTCCCATGAGCTATTGTGTCAGATGGCTGTGTTGTTTTGGATGTGTGGATTAAGGGCTGAACCATTGGCCAGAACCCCAGGAGGAACTCTGTTGGACAAAGTTCGGTTATATCCTTTCCATCTAATGTGAAGGGGCAGACAGGATTGGCGTTTAATGTCTGATCTGAAAGACGTATCTGACAGTACAGCACTCCCTCAGTACTGGAGCGGGAGTGTTAACCTAGACAGAATGAACCTTGAACTCTCTATTTCAAGGGGCAAGATCTGCCATTGAAGCACAGCTGACCTGCAAGCTGTGACCAAGAGTGGCAATCTGACTCTGCTGTCCTTGCGTTGTAAATTAGCAGCTGGTAAAGTTAGTGTTACTGGGACCACTGTATATCAAACTGGAATGTGGTCCAAACACAGCCTTACGGTGAGGTTTTCTTATCCAATCAAAACCCAAAGTGTGTAAATCCTGTTAATGATGTGAGTGTTTACAGTGGATGGCTTTTGTTGACGTCTCCTGACTTTCTGATGTTGACAGTGACCTATTGGAACAGCGTGGCTGTTTTTAGTGCAGAATTTCTGCTCTCAATACCAATTGGACAAAGTCCTTATGCTTCTGTCCTGATGCTCACCAGCTCCTGTTTATCCATCACTCACCTGGCATTGACTCAGATCTAACATTTGTCATCCTGAAATTCCAAACATTCCATGTCTTCTGTCATCTCTCTCTTCTCACCCTCTCTCTCCTTGTCTCTCTCTCTCTCTCTCTCTCTCTCACACTCACCATTCAGCTCAACAGTTTCTCGTGACCACTACACTGTCATATTTCTGGCATTCCCAATTCTCTTTGCACGACCATTGTCAGATGTACCTTCAGACAGCAAATCCGTCAGCTTTGGGCTTTCCTCCATTAACCTTTCCTCTCTCTCTTTCCCCTTTTCCCTCTCTCTTTGTCTAATTGTGTCTCACTCTCTCTCTATCTCCTTCTCCCTCTGTCTCTGCCTCTCTCCTTTCCTCTCTGTCTCTGTCTGCCTCTCACTCTCCCTCTGTGTGTGTGTCTCTCTCTCCCTCTCTTCCTTTCTCTGTGTCTTTCTCTCTCTCTCTCTCTGTGTCTCTCTCTGTCTTTGTGTCTCTCTCTACCTTACACACTTTCCCTCCTGCTTCACTTAAACCTACCTCTTCAGCCAAACCCTAGACCTAGCATCTCATTTTACCTGTCTCTGTGTCACCTTATGTCTGGTGACACTCCTGCACTGCTCCTTGACTGTGTAAGTATAAAAGCAAATTGTTATTGTCAGCAGATAGTTCTGCGTGACATCGTCCATTAATTTGGCCCCAATATTGGTAATTGCAGGAATGAGCAAGATTAAATTCAGAAAAACTAAACGACATGGTAATCCAGTCTTGTCGACTGAACTTGTCCACAGCAAGCTCATTCTCCCTTAGATGACATCAGGATCCACTTTCAAATGATTTAATCCCACAGTTCCCGGACACTTGGGAGGGAGTCAAATTCTTGGAGTTGGAATGAAGGCAGCTCATAACAAGGGGAAGGCTAGTGGGACCTCTCCTTCCAATGTTGTTACCCTCTCTGCCTGTTGTCTGGCTGTGAGGCACTTACTGGGCGGTGGGAGTTTGGGGTAAGAGTTTGCATGTAAAAGAACAGAGCAGATGGAACAGACCGCGTTTATCAGCAGATATCCAGGAGGTTTCAGAAGTGGGAGAGGTCTAATGAAATGTCTATATTGTACAATATCACAAGTTATCAATTATTATGTGATTTTAGTGCTCTTACACAAATATTCATCTGACACACACGTGCACGCACACACGCAGATAGACACACACAAACTTTCATGCTCACACAAACACAGGTACACACAAACAGATGCACACACAAACTCTCATGCCATACAAACACAGATGCAAACAGATGTACACACACACACAAACAGATACACAGACACACAAAGATCTGCACACAGACTGATACATACATCCATTCACACAGGCATGCACACACAGACTGACACACAAGCATGGTCACACACAGACACAAACATATACACCAGCACACGTGTACACAGACACACATACACAGACAGCTATACACACACAATCACGTGCACACAGACAAATACACACACAAATGCCCAGACTGACAGACAAGTGTACACAGACACATATAGACGCTGAGAGAAAGAGAAAAACGCGGAGACTCACGCATAAACACATAGACACACAGACAGACAGAGAGAAAAACACAGAAACAGACTTACACATCAACCCAGAGATAGACATGCACACACAGACAGACAAACAGACAGACACAAATACACATGCACATACGCCGGCTTCCTGCATCCCTCTTTGCTGCAGTGCTTGAGACCTGAGCGTTATCATATCTATGAACAAACCAGTGCAGACATAATGAGCACTGGGCAGCCATTAGTATGCCTGAAATGCTTTAATGAAAGCTTGGATCATGGCACGTCAATAGCTGTACTTATCATTTGGACAGCTCCATCTACACCTTTAATATTTAATTAGGTTCATTCAGAGTTCAACTGTGTGCACATGCTCTCTGAGCCTTTCTCTTCTGAACAATCTCACAGCCCACCGCCCCCAGCGAGGGAGAGGAATGGGCTTCTGTTCAATGGCTAGTAGTGAATACGCTGCAGAATGAAGGCAGACGCTTTCAGTCAGTATCCGAAAGCTGGCCTCCAGAAAAGCTGAAGAGAGTTGGGCCATGTTTGGTTCTGCCAGGGGTTATATCCGAGTGGGTTCTGAGGAAGGGTCACTGGATCCAAAACGTTAAACCTGCTGAGTTTCTGTAGCAATCCCTGTTTCTGTTTATGTTAGAACGGCGTTTTGTGGCTTGTATCTCATTGTATCTATATCAGCTCTGCAGGCTCCGTGAGATGAATTTTAAACCACTCTTAAGTCTGTGGTGGATGTGATTTGAGTGGGCAGGTTGATGGTTATAAAATACACTCTACACTCCAGTAATCTGTAGGCTGTAGTTGAACTCTTTAAACTGCTGTAGATTGCAATGCTAACACTTTGCTGTAGCCACTTACCATTTAGTGAAAGGAAAATGATGAGACAATTATTTTATCTGTGTATGCTCTGCCACTGGGTTATTTGCAAGATCTTTGATGGAAGAATGATAGAGGGATGTGGGCCTCGAGACTCTCGGAATTTTGAATTCTCGCCCTTGACTTAGAATGCTTTCCTTGACCTCATTGCATTTCTGATGAAGGGCTTATGCCCGATCTGTTGACTCTCCTGCTCCTCGGCTACTGCCTGACCTGCTGTGCTTTTCCAGTGCCACATGTTTCGATTCTGACTCTCCAGCATCTGCAGTCGCCTCTTTCTCCTCACTGCATTTGCCAGACCTCTGTGTGACCCATTTGCTGGTTATTTGGTGACTTACCTGCGCAGGTTCTGTTCCTGACAAGCCGCATGAGTGATGAAATGCGCCAGCACGGAGCTCATTAAAACAGGATAAAATTGGCGGATGCGTGATTTTTGTCTGGGGATGTTGATTTTTGTTGTTACTTATTTTTCGGCACGGATAGGCGATTTTGTAATTTCACAGATACAGAGGATTTACTATAGTTCCCAGGGTTTTACATGTCCGCCCCAACCCTGTCCACTTCTCTCTCTCACTCTCTGTTGTACTTAGAGTCATAGAGTCATACAGCACAGAAACAGACCCTTCAGTCCAACCAGTCCATGCCAACCATAATCCCAAACTAAACAAGTCCCACCTGCTTGCTCCTGGCCCATATTCCCCCAAATCTTTCCTGTTCATGTACTTATCCAAATGTCTTTTAAATATTGTAATTCTGCCCACATCCACCACTTCCTCAGGAAGTTCATTCCGCACACAAATCACTCTCTGTGTAAAAAATTGGCCCCTTATGTCTTTTTTAAATGTCCCTCCTCTCACCTTAAAAATGTACCCTCTAGTCTTCTCGAAAACCTGCTTCTTTCACCAAGCTTTTGGTCTCCTGTCCTGAGGGAAGTAGTATTCGGAGGGAGGACTGGGTGTCCTCAGTGTGCGTGTGCAAGCGAACACTCTGGTTTGGGATAATGTTTACCTCAGTGTGGAGTGTAGATCGGAAATGGGAAGAGAGAGGCGCCGGAAGTAACAGGATGGGAGTTTCCACGGAAGGTCGGAGAGCTCCGTTTTAGGGGAAGGTCGACCACAGAACTGAGACAGACACGAATGCAGGATTGTGGGAGTACTGCACCATCAAAGGTGCCAGCTTTAGGACGGGGCTTCAATTCTTGTCAAGACAAGAGACAGGAACAACCCTGTGATCCCAATTTGAGGAAGAGTGACTGAGCTCTTCACATTGTCACTCTCAACAATTCTCACTCGATCACTGTCACCAAAACAGACTCTCTCACCGTTATTACTGCCTGTCGGAGCTTACTGTGTACAAACTGGCTGACCCAATTCCAACATCGTGCATGGCTTTAAATTGCTTTGGAGCATCCAAAGCCTGTGAAAGGTGCTACATAAATGCAGGGACATCAAGGTGACCCAAAGCTTTTTCATTATTTGTGGCAAATGCAGCAGGTTGGGTGTAGCAATGCAGCAGGTTGGGTGCAGTGATGCAGCAGGTTAGGTGCAGTGATGCAGCAGATATACAGTAGGTTGTGTGCAGTGAGGCTTTTTTGAAGCTGCAAACAAAATAAATTCTTCTTTAATGGATGCAATGGTGTGAAAGTGGACCATCCCTGGACAGATAGACAGATACTCTCTCTCTCACACACACACACACACACACACACACAAATGTGCACACATGCTGTTGCAAATGTGCACACAAACTCATGCACGTACTCTTTCGCACATGTGCACACATACTCATGGACATGTTCTTATACACACACCCTTGATCAGGCACACATACGCATGCACATACATACTCACACACACACACTTGCAGACACAGGTTCTTACACACACATGCACACCCTCAAACACACGCAGACACACACACTCACTCTCACACACAGACACGCAAACACCCACATACCTTCACTCACACAAATGCACACTGTCTCACACACCAACACACATACACTCTCCCTCACACACACAGACACGCAAACACCCACATACCTTCACTCACACAAATGCACACTGTCTCACATGCCAACACACATACACTCTCCCTCACACACACAGACATGCAAACACCCACGTACCTTCACTCACACATATGCACACTGTCTCACACACCAACACACATA
Organism: Chiloscyllium punctatum; assembly: GCF_047496795.1. Classification (NCBI taxonomy): domain Eukaryota; kingdom Metazoa; phylum Chordata; class Chondrichthyes; order Orectolobiformes; family Hemiscylliidae; genus Chiloscyllium; species Chiloscyllium punctatum. The sequence continues at coordinate 127,242,078 of NC_092745.1, forward strand.
CACTCTCCCTCACACACACAGACACGCAAACACCCACATACCTTCACTCACACAAATGCACACTGTCTCACATACCAAGACACTTACACACGCTCCCTCACACACACAGACACACAAACACCCAAATACCTTCACTCACACAAATGCACACTGTCTCACACACCAAGACACATACACTCTCCTTCACACACACAGACATGCAAACACCCACATACCTTCACTCACACAAATGCGCACTGTCTCACACACCAACACACATACACTCTCCCTCACACACACACAAAATTCCTCAGGGGATTAAAATCAAAGCTGCAAGCTCTCCTCATCTCAGTGAACTGCCCCTCCCCCACCTCTCTGCCACCAGCAGAACTCTGTGTCTGTATCCCCTCTTGAAGGCATTCTTTTAATTCATCTCACTACAACCTTTCGATCCTCTTCCAAAACCCATTAATGTCTTCTTTTAATACGGAGGAATTTTATGTGAACACATTAAAGTTTATGTGATATTATTATCCACATTTGCAGGCAGAAGACTTTCAACCCCTGGTGATTATTTGTGAGTTATTGAAAGAAGACTGGGAGAAAAAATGTCAAGCATCCCTGGTTTATTCTCTTCTTAATGAAAAGAGCAAGCTAAAGAATGCTTTAAATTGTTGCAACACACAATTTAAACTGAACAATGTCAGAAAAATTGTAACTTTGCCTTGGTTATTTTCAACAAAATCTCCTCTGAATGACAATCATGAGTGCTTCAGTCACACCATTCACTTCCACACAGGCCTGTGATGTGAAGCCACTCCTTATGGATGTGTTTTATTCACTTGTGGGACATGGATATCACAAACTGGCTGGGCCCAGCATTTATTGCCCATCCCTAGTTGCCCCTTGAGAAGGGGCTGCTTTCTTGAACCACTGCAGTCCACGTGCTGTAGGTAGGCCCACAATATCCTTGGCAAAAGTGAGGACTGCCGATTCTGGAAACCAGAGTTTAGATCAGAGTGGTGCTGGAAAAGCACAGCAGGTCAGGCAGCATCCGAGGAGCAGGAAAATCGACGTTTCGGGCAAAATCCCTTCACAGCACCCTTGGAAAGGGGGATTCCAGAATTTTCACCCAGCAGCAGTGAAGGAACGACGATATATTTCTAAGTCAGGATGGTGAGTGGCTTGGAGGGGAACTTGCAGGGGGTAGTGTTCCCATGTATCTGCATTGGCTGTGCATCTTGTGGATGCTATACACTGCTGCTACTGAGCATTAATGGTGGGCGAGTGGATGCTTCTACATATGGTGCCAATCTTTGAGTTGCTTTGTCCTGGATGGTGCCAAGCTGCTTGAGTGTTGTCGGAGCTGCATTCCATCATTTTCATTCTCATAAGCTGCATTCACTTCTTCCTCATCCCACTGATAAGTTCATCAGCATGTTTTTAATAGGTGATTGGACCAGCTTATGTAAAGTAACATAGAAAATCCGAGCAGGAGTAGTTTATTCAGCCCTTTGAACTCACTCCGCCACTTAATATGAGCGTGGCTGATCATACAACACATTGTCCCATTCTCGCTTTCTCCCTGTAGTCCTCGATCTCTTGAGCACTAAGAATTATATCTAGTTCCTTCTTAAAAGCATGTAGTGTTTTTAGAGAAACCTGTTGTAGGATTAACCCATTTTTGCTTGTAATTTGGAGGGGAAAGGTGAAAAACCTGTCAAAGCAGAGGACGTTGCTGTATTTTTTTTTGGAATAGCCTTTATTGTCACATGCACTTGACTGAATGCTGTCTAAAGTTTGTAATGTCGCCTCTCGACACCATCTTAGGTACAGGGTACCTTAGTACAGATAAAGTGTTACAGAATTGAAATAGTTTGAAAAATGAGGGTAGCATGGAAATACAGAGTTTAAAAGTTCAGAATGAGAACAAAAGGTGCCTTTAAATTACTCATGTTATAGTCTATTTCATTGAGTCCATGTATTGCAGGCTTCAGAACATTAGGGCTCGTTACATCCACCCATTGGCCTCCATCCAAGACTTGCCTCCAAGACTTGTCCTCCCGGTCGGCCTAGGCTCACTCCCACTCCCACCACGACTGAGCTCCCAGCTCATCCCGCGCTCGGTCTGCTCCCGCTCCAGCTCTGACCGTGGCTCGCTTCCGGGACACGGCCCCTCTGCCCATGACTTGTCTCCCGTGTCGGATGGTCTCGAACTCCATTCTCCATTCCCTCCGGTTAGGCTTTTTGAAGAAATTAGAAGTTGTCGAGGGTGGTGTGTGTGTGTGTGAACTAAAACTGCAACAAGAGGATAGAAAGAGGAAAAGGAGCTGGTGAACAGAGGGGCTTCAGCTGGAAGTCTTACTGTGCCACCATCTTAACCCGAGGGATGAATTCCTCTGAGAATTTAACACAGTGTTAACCCCACACTCCCCAAATGAACACATAACTTGTATTTCCCTCAGGAAAGAATCTTTCAACTTAGTAAGCAAAAGGGTGAACTATATGGTGCTGTTTCAAATCAGACGCTCTTGATGGGTCATGTAATAAGGTCTGATATCCCAAAAAGTTTCAATTTCAGATGATAACAGCTGACAGAGGTCAGTCAGCCCCTCGAGCCTTTCCATCATTCCGGTGATCACCATTGTCTAAACAAGACCCCAACCCATCCCAGTTTGAAAAGGTCACCTACATCAACAGTGTTTCAGGGGAAGAGGGTTGGAGTCATAGAGATCAACAGCACAGAAAAGAGGCCCTTTTGCTACTCACATCCGTAACTTCTAATTCCGTCTTCCAGCACACGGCCGTAACGAGTGCGTACCTAAACACTTCTTTCAATGTTCTGAAGGTTTCCTCTACATACGAGGCAGAGCGTTACAGATTCCCACCATCCTCTGGGTGAAAAAGTTCTTCCCTCAAGTTTTTCTGGATATCCATTCCCTCTTTCTGTGAAGGAGTGAGTCCTAAAGCCCCGTACCTGTTGGGAATCCAGGCTCCTGGTTTGGCATAACGGCCTCTTCTGCCTGCAATCCACCACCCCCCCCCCCCCCCCCACCCCCACCCCCGCCCACTTCCCCCCAACCCCACCACTGTTGGTTTCACCCACGACTGAATATTTCATTCTTCTGTGTTGGCAGGTCAACCTCGTCTTCTTGTGCATCACCGTGTACAAAATGGTGAAGCACACGCCAACGTTGAAACCAGACTCAAGCAGGTTGGAGAACATCAAGTGAGTGATGGGAATTGGAGGCGTTGGTGGGAGGGATGGGGAGGGACATGGTTTTGGGAGGGAGCTGGAGTGCGTAGGCCTTTGTGATTTCTTCCTAACTCGGTGCTCAAATGCTCCTTGCTGCTCAGTGGGGGCTGATTTCCCAGGCGACCGTGGGATTCTGTCACTTCCTGTTCACCCACTGTGCGCAAATCGGGGACGGGTGGAGGGCTTTGTGGGGGGAGGGGGGAGGGGTTGGACATTGTGGGGGTGGGAGTCGGGTGGATGGGTCCAGTTTGAACTGACCCTCTTCCGAAGGTCAGAGGTGTTGACCAGATGTCAGAAGGTGGAAGCAACCAGAGTGAAGGACAGTCTCACGCGTGGGGCACATGTCTGTCAGAAACAGAGATAATTTAATCTGGATTTTGCAAAGGCAGTTTGGTGTTTGTTTGCATATTTGCCGTGATTTAATAGAGTTTGTTTTTCTAAATGGCTTTCTTCTCCTGTAGCCTGAGAAGTATTCCTTTGTAATCTTGCATTCTTAAGAGACTTAGCTGTGTGTTTGTTCACAGATAGAGAAGCTGCTCATTGTTTCGGTGATATCACGGGGCTTAGCTTCTCTATTAAATGCCAACCGCACCGTAATGTGTGATATTTGCATAGAGTAATGATGGAAAATATTGGCTGAGAAGAATAATGTGCAGTGTGGGAAAAGCAGAACTAACAATAGCTATGGTCCAGAGACCACTGCCTGTGAAAGGATGCTGCGAGTATATTCACTCGTAGCTTTCAAAAAGGATCATAAAATTTAATTGTAGGATCCCTACATTGTGGAAGCAGACCATTCGGCCCGAGTCCTCACTGACCCTCCGAAAAACATCCCACCCAGACCCACCTCCTTTCCTCTCCCCTGATTCCCGCATTTCCCACAGCTAGCCCACCTAACCTGCACATCCTGGACACTGTGGGCAATTTCCAATGGCCCATCCACCCAAAACCGCACATTTTGGGAAGAAACCAGAGCACCCGGAGGAAACCCACCAGTGCTCATCTCATGAAAGAGCACCACTCCTAAAGCTTGTGATTTTAAATAAAACCGTTGACTCTAACCTGGTGACCTGTGACATCTGACTTTGTCCACCCCAGTCCAACACCAGCACCTCTGCATCATGTCCACACAGTCACCCGAGACTAGAACGAACCCGAGGTCCTGAGCACTGAGTGCTGACCTCTGAGCCACCATGAGCCCATGGTAAAGAATTGAAAAGGAAATATTTCCAGGTCCCTAAAGTGGGAGTGGGGCAAAGTGGATCACACTTGCAGAGTGCTGGCATAGACATGATGGGCTGAACGATCTCCATCCAGCCTGTATTATTCTCTGCTGCAGTTGGTACTAAATCAAAATTAAACTCTTTAAAAATAATTAAAAATCAAAACTTAGCAGAAAATGACTTTTGATTGGGAAAAAAGGCAGGCTTTTTAAGTATCTTGGGGATAATGTGTGACTGTTCATGTGATGGCATTTTCATTCCTATCTATCAGCGTATTGCTGTCTGTCTTTGTTTACTCACACAGTCTGCGGCCACTGTTCTTGTTGCCAAATAATTGTGTGTAACAAAGTTAAGAGAACCTCAGCAGGTTTGGGAGCATCTGTAGAGAGAGAAACACAGTTAACATTTCAAAAGAACGTAAGAACTAGGAGCAGGAGTAAGGCCTTCTGGCCCATCGAGCCTGCTCCACCATTCACTCAGATCATGGCTGATCTTTTCGTGAACTCAGCTCCACTTACTGCCTCTTCACCATGACCCTTAATTCCTTTACTGTTCATAAATTTATCTATCTTTGCCTTAAAAACATTCAACGAGGTAGCATTAACCACTTCACTGGTGCAGGGAATTCCACAGATTCACAACCCTTTACATGAAGTAGTTCCTCCTCAACTCAGCCCTAAATCTGCTCCCCCTTAATTTGAGGTTATGCCCCCTAGTTGTAGTTTCACCCACCATTTAGAGTCTGAAATGACTCTTCTTCAGAATTCACCTCCTCCTCTTCACAAAGTTAAGGTAGACTGGTGCCCAGTCTTGATGATCGATTCACTCCTGCTGTCATGTGGGCATTCCTGGGGTATTTGGTTAGTGCAGGGAATGCACGCAACCAAGCAAATAGGTAGGTGAAGCTCTGTAAATGGGCTTGTGAACAGGAGCTCTGTGAGCAGTAAACATTCTGGGGTACAAGGGGGGGCGGTGGGGGGGGGGGGGGGCGGGGGGTGATGGTTCAGTTTGGAGGGGGTGGGCTGCAGAGGTAAGGGGACAGTGGCACCAACCTTGCAACAGATGCTGCTATTTCTGTGATGTTTAAATGGCAGGATATTTGAATGCCACATTCACTGCATGCTGCATGAAGAGAGAGAGAGCTAATCTATAGGATCTCTCTCTTTTTCTCCATTTTCTCTCCTTGCCCTTTCGCTTCTCCTCATCCACACAAGTAATTACCGTGTATGCGATGGCTACTATAACACAGACTTACCAGGGTAAGAAGGAATCACACATACCAAAAAAAATATGATTAATGCATGATTTAATAATTTGTGGCTTTAGTAACTTTCTGACAATGTAATAATTGCTTTCATCTGGCCGCAAATTTTATAAACTTTACTAAAACCTGTATGATCATTTCTGGCTGATAATAATTTTTGTACATAGCTGGCATTTGCCTTTCTTTTTATATTTAGAGAAAACCTTAATTTCTTCAAATATAATTGTGTGAGCGCTTGCTTGAGATTCATTTTGCATTCAATATTGTCTAATTTTTTTTGTCTCTTTTTCTGCTTATGATGCATTCTAGCTATGAGGATAATAAGCCACACCTCAAGTAAGAGCATTAGCCCAGAGCTTGATCTATGGAACCTCTTCATCTTTTCTTCTCTGCGCGAGTTTCTCTTTATTTTTCCCATTATTGCCGCTTTGTCTTCTTTCATAGGAATCTCATGAGTTACTGACAAATCCAACTCTGCAAACTCCATACACAAAATGCACCCATAAAAGAAGCCCAAATTGTACACTTGACACTCTCTCTGCCACATTGGGATGAACAATAAATACTCACCTTGATGCTGAGCATTGTTCTACCTTTGCCAAAGTCTTGTTCGCCAAGTATATCTTTTAGTATTGTAGTGGGAGATGCATTATCGGAAATCCAAAAGCTAAAGGTCAGCCGTTTTGTTTCAGGCTTCATATGTAAATGTAGGCCTCAGGCTCCATCTCTTCGTTGGAGATTCTGTGGACTGTTTCATTCAACTGAGGAGTGTTAAAAATGAAATTATTCCAATTTCAAGGATAAGATTCCTGACTTGTTCTTGTAAAGAATTGAGGCAAGTGGCAATAATAAACGGTCCATGTTAACACACAAAGCCATCAGTTACTAATATCTCACAATGCCATTTCAAGTCAAGATTTTTTTCTGTGTATATTAGCTCTGCTGGCTTTGAGCAAAGGTCAGGAGTAGAAGTGGAAATTGATTTGACTGAATGCGAAGTGACAGGAAACTAGCTAGAGTCAAGCTTATGGAAGGAGAGGTCACACACACCTTAATCTGCTTACTGAAGAAGGTAGCTGTAGTAATAAGAAGTAAAGTCTGCAGTTGCAATGTGTCTTTTAATGCGGTGCTTATATTAGCTTTAACCAAAGCTGGTTTCTTTGTTTCTCCCCAGGTCTTGGGTTCTGGGTGCTTTTGCTCTGCTTTGTTTACTTGGCTTGACTTGGGGATTTGGACTGCTCTTCATCAATGAGGAATCTATCGTAATGGCCTATCTCTTCACAATCTTCAACGCTTTCCAAGGAATGTTTATTTTTCTCTTTCATTGTGCTCTTCAGAAAAAAGTAAGTGACTCCACCTGCATCCCCCTGAACAATGAGAATGTTATTTTCCTCAGAATATGGTACCTGGGGCAGGTCTGCAATATTCTGAGATGAAATATCCTTCTCTGCTGTCAATGCACACACGGACACGCACACACAGAGACACACACCGACACTCACACCCATTGGAGACATACAGGACATGTGTATGTGGGACACGCACGAGGGCCACACGCATACACACACATGGGACACATACACAGGACACACATCACGTATACACACATATGAGAGACAGGACACATGGGGACACACAACATAGATGGACACAGACATGTGAGACACAGACACACAGTGCACACTTGCAGGACTCAAGCATGGGCACACTCACTGAATATGCACAAACACACACACACCATGGCCACACACATTTAGACATGGGATTTTCCCCCCACATTGGCAATTCTCCTACTCCTGGTAACCCCCACCATGAATATCTCTGCTTTAGAATGGGGGACTTTGGATGGTTCTGATGCATTTACCTGAATGGTTACCCTGGCAATGTTGAAAAAATCTGAGTCTGGCTCATGGGTAATTAGGTAACTGACCCCATAATTCCTCAAACTGACCCTTCGACCTCCACAGCCATATCCTCAACTGTTTCCCCTGAGTCCGCCCAACCTGACAACTGGAGGAAACTGGTGAAGTCGACGTTGATCCCGTGTGGTTGGAGGGTCCCAAGTGGAAGATGAGGTGTTATTCCTCCAGTTGTCAGGTGGCTAGGATTTGGCAGTGGAGGAGGCCCAGGACTTGCATGTCCTTGACGGAGTGGGAGGGGGAGTTGATGTGGTCGGCCATAGGGCGGTGGGGTTGTTGAGTGTGTGCATCCTGAAGGTGTTCTCTGAAAAGCTCCATGAGTTGGCGTTCTGTCTCCCCAATGTAGAGGAGGCCACATCAAGAACAACGGACACAGTAGATGAGGCATTTGGATGTGCAGGAAAATTTCTGCTGGATGTGGAAGGATCCTTTGGGGCCTTTAATGGAGGTGATGGGGGGGGAGGTGTGGGCACAGATTTTGCACTTCTTGCAAGGGAAGGTGCCAGGATGGGAAAGTGGTTTGGTTGGGGGGGGCGTGGACCTAACGAGGGAGTTGTGGAGGTCATGCATCCAACCCCAATCACAGCTGCCTTCACTCAACAACATCCTCTTAAACATGAAGGGGTTCCACCAATTTAAGGTTAACCTGCTGGTAATTCAAATCTGGCCCTGTCACATTATATTTTCTCCCTGCAAGTGGCCAGGCAAGTAGATAGGGTGGTGAAGAAGGCGTGTGGCGTGCTTGTCTTTATTGGCCAGGGAATTGAGTACAAGAGTCAGGATGTCATGTTGCAGCTTTCTAAGACTTTGTTCAGGCCACACTGAGAGTATTGCATGCAATTCTGGTCACCACATCACAGGAAGGATGTGGAGGCTTTGGAAAGGGTGCAGGAGAGGTTTACCAGGATTCTGCCTGGATTAGAGGGTCTGAGCTATAAGAAGAGGCTAGAGAAACTCTGATTGTTTTCTCTGGAATGATAGAGACTGAAGGGAGACTTGATAGAAGTCTATAAAATTATGAGAGGCATAGATAGGGTTGACAGTCAGAATCTTTTTTTCCCCAGAGTTGAAATGTCTAATACCAAGCAGCATGCATTTAAGGTGAGAGGGGAAAATTCAAAGGAAATGTGAGTGGCAAGTCTTTACACAGTGAGTGGTAGGAGTCTGGAACATGCTGCCAGGGATGATGGTGGAGGCACATACAATAGGAGCATTTAAGTGACTTTTACATAGGTACATGTATGTGCAAGGAATGGAGGGATACAGACCAAGGGCAGGCAGGAAGGAATTGTTTAATTTGGTGTCATAGGCTGAAGGGCCTGTTCCAGTACTGTACTGTTCCATGTTCTATGTTTGAAATCAAGAATAAAAACATTTCTTTTGCCACAGACGGTAAGGAAACAAAAGAGTTGTGTTTGCACATTACGGTTCACACACAATGGGACACCTGAAAACAGCTTGCTATCAAATATTTCCCAAACTACAGCAAGCAAACATAGACAATTACTGGAGAAACTCAGCAGGTCTGGCAGCAGTTTAACATGCTGACCACCTCCTGGTAAAAGTGCAGTTCATAGAATCCTGACAGTGCAGAAACAGGCCATTTGATCCAACAAGTCCACACCGACCCTCTGATGAGTATCCCACCCAGACCCATTTCCCCGCCCTATTACTCGACGTTTACCCCTGCCAAATGCACCTAACCCACAAATGCCTGAACACAGTTTGAAGGGAGTTTGGGCAATCAAGTTAAACTACAAAACATTCTGAACTCGAATTGCTGTTGGTTTGTAGGAATACATAGAGGCCGTTTGCTTAGAGCCAGTGCCCAGAAGCATCAATGGAGCTGTAACCAGATAATCTATTTCATATGAACAAGAATGAAGAGTAGGCCCCTTGGCACTTTGAGGCTGCTACCCTATTCTGTAAGGTTGTGGCTGATCTGAATATAACCTCACTCGACATTCCTGCACCTCCCCCAGTAATCTTTCATCTTCTTTGTCATCAAAACTCTCTCCCTCTGCCTTAAAAAATATTCAAATATTCTGCTTCTGGGCACTTCCTTTTGAGGAAGGAAATTCCAAAGACTCACAACCCTCAGAGAAAGAAAAAAGCTTCCCTCATCTCTGTGTTAAATGGGCAATGATCCCATTAAACAATGATCCCATTAAACTATGATCCCTCGTTCTGAATTCTCCCACAAGATCTTTTCCAAATCCATCCAGTCAAGCCCCCATTGGAGCTTTCAAGTTTCAGTTATGTCACCTCTGATTTGTCTGATCTCCAGAGGATATAGGTCTCATCTGTCTAATCATAGAATCCCTACAGGCCTGGCCTGTCTAATCTCTCCTCACAGGGCAATAGACTCAACCTGACCGGTATTATCAGTTGAAGGATAAATATTGGCCACACCATAAAGGAGTACACCACTTGGGAAAGTGACAAAGAGTCAAACTGGACTTGAAATGGGAACTCTGTTTCTCTCTCCACCGATGCTGCCAGACCTGCTGAGTTTCTCCAGCAACTTTATGTTTTTTTGTTCCACTTTCCACAACAGTCCAAAGATGCATAGTTGCCCCAAGTCCAAACATGTGTGGATTAGGGTGGATTGGCCATGCCAAATTGCCCATTGTGTCCAAAGATATGCAGGCTAGGTGGGTTAATCATGGGAAATACAGGGTGATAGGGATAGGTTGGGAAGTTGGCTCTGGGTGGGGAAAAACTATGTAAAAACAATGACTGCAGATGCTGGAAACCAGATTCTGGATTAGTGGTGCTGGAAGAGCACAGCAGTTCAGGCAGCATCCGAGGAGCAGTAAAATTGACGTTTCGGGCAAAAGCCCTTCATCAGGAACAAAGGCAGAGAGCCTGAAGCCTGGAGAGATAAGCTAGAGGAGGGTGGGGGTGGGGAGAAAGTATCAGAGAATACAATAGGTGAGTGGGGGAGGGGATGAAGGTGATAGGTCAGGGAGGAGGGTGGAGTGGATAGATGGAAAAGAAGATAGTCATGGGGACAGTGCAGAGCTGGAAGTTTGGAACTAGGGTGAGGTGGGGGAAGGGGAAATGAGGAAATTGTTGAAGTCCACATTGATGTCCTGGGGTTGAAGTGTTCCGAGGCGGAAGATGAGGCGTTCTTCCTCCAGGTGGTGAGGGAGCGGCGGTGAAGGAGGCCCAGGACCTCCATGTCCTCGGCAGAGTGGGAGGGGAGTTGAAATGTTGGGCCACGGAGCAGGGTGGTTGATTGGTGCGGGTGTCCCGGAGATGTTCCCTAAAGCGCTCTGCTAGGAGACTCCAGTCTCCCCAATGTAGAGGAAACCACATCAGGAGCAACGGATACAATAAATGATATTGGTGGATGTGCAGGTAAAACTTTGATGGATGTGGAAGGCTCCTTTAGGGCCTTGGATGGAGGTGAGGGAGGAGGTGTGGGTGCAGGTTTTGCAATTCCTGCGGTGGCAGGGGAAGGTGACAGGATGGGTGGGTGGGTTGTAGGGGGTCCTGACCAGGTAGTCACGGAGGGAATGGTCTTTATGGAAGGTGGAAAGGGGTGGGGATGGAAATATATCCCTGGTGGTGGGGTCTTTTTGGAGGTGGCGGAAATGTCGGTGGATGATTTGGTTTATGCGAAGGTTGGTAGGGTGGAAGATGAGCACCAGGGGCGTTCTGTCCTTGTTACGGTTGGAGGGGTGGGGTCTGAGGGCGGAGGTGCAGAATGTGGACGAGTTGCGTTGGAGGGCATCTTTAATCACGTGGGAAGGGAAATTGCGGTCTCTAAAGAAGGAGGCCATCTGGTGTGTTCTGTGGTGGAACTGATACGGTGGAGGCGGAGGAATTGGGAATATGGGATGGCATTTTTGCAAGAGGTAGGGTGGGAAGAGGTGTTATCCAGGTAGCTGTGGGAGTCGGTGGGTTTGTAAAAAATGTCAGTGTCAAGTCGGTCATCATTAATGGAGATGGAGAGGTCCAGGAAGGGGAGGGAGGTGTCAGAGATGGTCCAGGTAAATTTAAGGTCATGGTGGAATGTGTTGGTGAAGTTGATGAATTGCTCGACCACCTCGCAGGAGCACGAGGTGGCGCCAATGCAGTCATCAATGTAGCGGAGGAAGAGGTGGGGAGTGGTGCCGGTGTAATTACGGAAGGTCGACTGTTCTATGTAGCCAACAAAGAGACAGGCATAGCTGGGGCCCATACGTGTGCCCATGGCTACCCCTTTGGTCTGGAGGAAGTGGGAGAATTCGAAGGAGAAATTGTTCGGGGTGAGGACCTGTTCGGTCAAACGAATGAGAGTGTCGGTGGAAGGGTACTGTTGGGGACGTCAGGAGAGGAAAAAATGGAGGGCTTGGAGGCCCTGACCTTAAATTTACCACAGTTAGGCGGTAGTGTGGGAAAAGGGAAAAAAAAGTCAGGAGATTAGTAAAGAGAAAAAAAAACCCAAGGTATGACAAGGGTCCAGATAATCGGGCATCGATGTTCAACCTTTATGTATTCATCCCTACTGCTTGGAATCTAATTTCTTGGTGCTGTTTAAAATGACATTTATTAGCTCTGTCAACTTTATTGGTCAGAATTAATAGGATATACATCCGTTTGCAAAACTCAGTTGTCACATAGAACATAGAACAATACAGCACAGAACAGGCCTTTCAGCCCACGATGTTGTGCCGAACATTTGTCCTTGCTTAAGCACCTATCCATGTACCTATCCAATTGCCGCTTAAAGGTCACCATTGATTCTGACTCTGCCACTCCCACAGGCAGCGCATACCATGCCCCATCACTCTCTGGGTAAAGAACCTACCCCTGACATCCCCCCTATACCTTCCACCCTTCACCTTAAATTTATTTCCCCTTGTAACACTCTGTTGCACCCGGGGAAAAAGTCTCTGACTGTCTACTCTATCTATTCCTCTGATCATCTTATAAACCTCTATCAAGTCACCCCTTATCCTTCGCCGTTCCAATGAGAAAAGCCCTAGCACTCTCAACCTATCCTCGTACGACCTATTCTCCATTCCAGGCAACATCCTGGTAAATCTCCTCTGCACCCTCTCCAAAGCTTCCACATCTTTCCTAAAATGAGGCGACCAGAACTGCACACAGTATTCCAAATGTGGCCTTACAAAGGTCCTATACAGCTGCAACATCACCACACAACTCTTGAATTCAATTCCTCTGCTAATGAACACTAATACACCATAGGCCTTCTTACAAGCTCTATCCACCTGAGTGGCAACTTTCAAAGATCTATGAACATAGACCCCAAGATCCCTCTGCTCCTCCACCTTACTAAGAACCCTACCGTTAACCCTGTCTTCCGCATTCTTATTTGTCCTTCCAAAATGGACAACCTCACACTTGACAGGGTTGAACTCCATCTGCCACTCCTCAGCCCAGCTCTGCATCATATCTAAGTCCCTTTGCAGCGGACAACAGCCCTCCTCACTATCCACAACTCCACCAATCTTCGTATCGTCTGCAAATTTACTGACCCACCTTTCGACTCCCTCTTCCAAGTCATTAATAAAAATTACCAACAGCAGAGGACCCAGAACTGATCCCTGCGGAACTCCACTTGTAACTGGGCTCCAGGCTGAATATTTACCATCTACCACCAATCTCTGACTTCGACCAGTTAGCCAGTTCTCTATCCAACTGGCCAAACTTCCCGCTATCCCATGCCTCCTGACTTTCTGCATAAGCCTACCATGGGGAACCTTATCAAATGCCTTACTAAAATCCATGTACACTACATCCACTGCTCTACCCTCATCCACATGCTTGGTCACCTCCTTAAAGAATTCAATAAGACTTGTAAGGCAAGACCTACCCCTCACAAATCCGTGCTGGCTATCCCTAATCAAGCAGTGTCTTTCCAGATACTCAGAAATCCTATCCCTCAGTACCCTTTCCATTACTTTGCCTACCACCGAAGTAAGACTAACTGGCCTGTAATTCCCTGGGTTATCCCTATTCCCTTTTTTGAACAGGGGCACAACATTCGCCACTCTCCAGTTCCCTGGTACCACCCCCATTGACAGTGAAGACGAAAAGATCATTGCCAACGGTTCTGCAATTTCCTCTCTTGCTTCCCACATAATCCGAGGATATATCCCGTCCGGCCCAGGGGACTTGTCTATCCTCAAGTTTTTCAAAATGCCCAACACATCTTCCTTCCTAACAGGTATCTCTTCTAGCTTACCAGTCCGTTTCATACTCTCTTCTTCAACAATACAGTCCCTCTCATTCGTAAATACTGAAGAAAAGTACTCATTCAAGACCTCTCCTATCTCTTCCAACTCAATACACAGTCTCGCACTACTGTCCTTGTTCGGACCTACCCTCATTCTGATCATTCTCATGTTTCTCACATACGCATAAAAGGCTTTGGGGTTATCCTTGATCCTACCCGCCAAAGATTTTTCATGCCCTCTCTTAGCTCTCCTAATCCCTTTCTTCAGCTCCCTCCTGGCTATCCTGTATCCCTCCAACGCTCTGTCTGAACCTTGTTTCCTCAACCTTATGTAAGCCTCCTTCTTCCTCCTTATAAGACATTCAACCTCCCTCGTCAACCAAGGTTCCCTCACACGACCATCTCTTTCCTACCTGACAGGTACATACATATCAAGGACACGTCATATCTGTTCCTTGAAAAAGTTCCACATTTCAACGACATCCTTCCCTGACAGCCTATGCTCCTCAGATCCAGTCTTGCAGCATCGTATTTACCCTTCCCCCAATTGTAAAACCTGCCCTGTTGCACACACCTATCTCTCTCCATAACCATAAGGTGAAAGTCACAGAATTGTGGTCCCCATTACCAAAATTCTCACCCACTAACAAGCCCATCACTTGTCCCTGCTCGTTACCAAGTACCAAATCCAATATGGCCTCCCCTCTGGTCGGACAATCTCCATACTGAGTTAGAAAAGCTTCCTGGGCACACTGCACAAACACTGCCCTGTCCAATCTACTTGATCTAAAGAGCTTCCAATCAATATTTGGGAAGTTGAAATCACCCATGACTACTACCCTGTAGCTTCTGCACCTTTCCAAAATCTGTTTCCGAATGTGTTTCTCCACATCTCTGCTGCGATTGGGGGGCCTATAGTAAACACCCAACAAGGTGACTGCACCTTTCCTATTTCTGACTTCAGCCCATACTACCTCCAAAGGCTCGCCCTCTCGAACTGCCTTTCTGCAGCCGTTATACCATTTCTAATTAGCAACGCCACCCGCCTCCTTTTTTACCAGCCCCCTCTAATCTTACTGAAACATCTGTAACCAGGAACCTCCAACAACCATTCCTGTCCCTCTTCTAACCATGTTCTAGTCACATTCCAAAGTTGGCCTGTTGCTGCCATCTTTTCCCAGAGGCCTGTGATGAATTAAGTTAAAAATTACACAACACCAGGTTAGAGTCAATAGATAATAGACAATAGACAATAGGTGCAGGAGTCGGCCATTCTGCCCTTCGAGCCAGCACCACCATTCATTATGATCATGGCTGATCATCCTCAATCAGTATCCTGTTCCTGCCTTATCCCCATAACCCTTGATTCCACTATCCTTAAGAGCTCTATCCAACTCTTTCTTGAAAGTATCCAGAGGCTGGGCCTCCACAGCCTCCTGGGGCAGAACATTCCACACATCCACCACTGAAGAAGTGAAGAAGCTTCTCCTCAACTTTGTTCTCAGTGGCCTACCCCTTATTTTTAAGCTGTGTCCTCTGGTTCGGGACTCACCCATCAGCGGAAACATGCTTCCTGCCTCCAGAGTGTCCAATCCTTTAATAATCTTATACGTCTCAATCAGATCCCCTCTCAGCCTTCTAAACTCAACGTAAGATAGTCCCGCCATTCCGGGAATTGACCTCGTGAACCTACGCTGCACTCCCTCAATAGCCAGAATGTCCTTCCTCAAATGTGGAGACCAAAACTGTACACAATATTCCAGGTGTGGTCTCACCAGGGCCCTGTACAGCTGCAAAAGATTACAGTGTCATGCAACTGAAGCAATATATTGAACAATCCTCGATTGCTGTTGAATCTTTCTGTCACCTTCTGCTATAAATTCAGTGTGCTATGATCCTGCTCCACAGCCACCTGATGAAGGAGCAGCGCTCCAAAAGCTAGTGCTTCTAGATAAACCTGTTGGACTATAACCTGGTGTTGTGTGATTTTTAGCTTTGTCCACCCCGGTCCAACACCGATTCCTCTGCATCATGTTTTGCATTAGCCAGTGGAATCAGTCCTGGAACTTCGGATTGGGGATGGGGTGTGTGGTGTAAAAGCAGCCAGTTGTTCCCAGTGTTGTTTCATTTTCCCACTGTCCCAGGGAGTGTGGCCTTTTTAAAAATTAAATCACAGTTCTGTTTGTGACCCATGCCTAACTGTTCACAGGATAAGCACAGAATTTCCTTGCAAGGCAATTCCTATATCTTACAGTCTTTTGGCAAAGAACCTGTCACTTGCTTCAGTGAAGTGGTTAGATTGTCCACCATGAAGTGGATAGAAGATGCGAAAAGAGCGTGGTTGAGAGGAGGTATTATTGGGATGTCCTAGGTCATGACAGATAGGGCCAGAGGACTTGGGAGCAGGTGAAGGGTCCATCATTGGACATGATCTAGGTACAGTTGCATTAATGGCAGGCGACCATAGTGCTGCTCGTTCATTAGAGAGGGAGATGACACGGTGGTGGTATATCCTGAGGGTCACCACACCTCAGGCAAGGAGCGAGGTGGGACATTCATGATTACTTCAGCCTCGGTTTACAGTCATAACTCCACTTTGATGTCTGCATCCCCCTCTGCCCCACCACAAACCCTGACTTGTTTGACTCGCAAAAGCCCTTTCTCAGCTATGCTGTTTATGCAGCGTCTTCCAGTTTCACAATCTCTCTCATCTGGAAGGACAAGGACAGCAGATACATGGGAACAACCCCACCAGTCAGCTCCCCTCTTAGACATACACCATCTGACTTTGTTGCTTCACTGGGTCAAAATCTTGGAGCTCCCTCCCTTAACAGCATTGTGGGTGTCCCTACGCCACGTGGGCTGTAGCGGTTCAAGAAGGCAGCTCAAGGGGCAACTAGGGGCAGGCAATAAACGCTGGACCCAGTCAGTGACACTCACAGTTCATAAGCAAGTAGAAGAATGAACTAATCTAATGATATGTCGATGCAGAGTTGATGTGAAGAAACAGTCCCCATTGGAAGAAGCGGTGAGAATCAAAGGGCATTGATTTAAAGCGATTAGCAAAAGAATCAAAGGTGATATGATAGAAAAAAAATCCTTTTTCTCTCAATGAGAAGTTTAGGACCTGGGCTGTGCTGACTGAATGTGTGGTGGAGATGCATCCAATTGTGACTTTCTAAATGAGATGGTGTAATTATCTGAAAAGAGGAGAAAATTCAAGCTTATGGAGAAAGCAAAGAAACATAGAAAATAGGGACAGGAGTAGGCCATTCGGCCCTTCAGGCCTGCTCCATCATTCAATATGATCATGACTGAACCTCCAACTCAGTACCCTGTTCAAACCATGATCTTTGATCCCTTTGGCCCCAAGAACTCCCTTCTCAAAAAAAAGGAGGGAGGTGCATTCCTGACTGCCTACCATTGCAGAGCACAGGCATGGGAAGAATGGACCAAATGGCCTCCTTCTATCACTTAATCGTTCCCTGTTCCTGGTGAGAGAGCAACGCACCACAGTGGCTGGAGTAGACTGCCATCAGCTTGTAATTTTGCTGCTATGAACTTTGACACACTTCCTCCAAATGACCCAACGTATCTGTGCAATGTTAAAAGTGAAACCATGACTTTGCTTGGTTCTTTTAATCTCCCCTACCAGAAGTGTCACACTTGAATCTGTCTCTATGCCTCAGGAGAGAACTCCATGAGGTCTTGGTAAGTTAATGTTCTACCTTGGTGTATAAACCGTACTAATGCTATTTCTACTCTGGCAGGTCCGTAAAGAATACAGCAAGTGTTTCCGTCATTCGCAGTGCTGCAGCGGGTTAACTGGTGACAGCTCCCATAGCTCTGCCAAGGCCTCGACGAGTCGGACCAGTGCTCGGTACTCCTCTGGCAGCCAGGTACCTCGAGGCACAATTGCGGTGCGGAGGAGGAATTCTCCTCTCGGCAGAGGAGGATCGGGGGAAATTTAACGGAGGTGTACAAAATCACGAGGATTAGTTCCTTCCCCCTTTCAAGGGAATATGGGCTTCACCAGCATTTGGTGCTTGTCCATTTCTGGACAAGCCATTTCAGAAGGGAATTAAGAGTCGCATTGCTGAGTTTCCAGAGTCATGTGTAGGCCAGGCCAGTTAAAGATGGCAGATTTCCAAATCCTTCGGATTAGGTTTGTTGTCATGTGTACTTGAGGGGAGGCTGATAGCCTAGTGGTATTATTACCAGGCTGTTAACCCAGAGACTCCTAGGATGTGGGTTAGAATCCCACCACAGCAGATGGTGGTGTTTGAGTTCAATAAAAATTTGCAATTCAGAGTCTACTGATCACCGTGAATCCATTGCTATTTGTTGGGAAAAACCCATCTGGTTCAGTCATGTCCTTTAGGGAAGGAAACTGCCATCCTTACACAGCCTTCGAATTAGAGGGGGTCATTTCAGAACGGAAATGCGGAGACATTTCTTCAGCCAGAGAGTGGTGGGCCTGTGGAATTCATTGCCACGGAGTGCAGTGGAAGCCGGGACGCTAAATGTCTTCAAGGCCGAGATTGATAGGTTCTTGTTGTCTAGAGGAATTAAGGGCTACGGGGAGAATGCTGGTAAGTGGAGCTGAAATGCGCATCAGCCATGATTGAATGGCGGAGTGGACTCGATGGGCCGAATGGCCTTACTTCCACTCCTATGTCTTATGGTCTTATGGTCTTACCTGGCCTGGCCTACATGTGACTCCAGACCCACAGCAATGGGGTTGAAACCTAACTGCCCTCTGGTCAATTAGGGGTGGGCAATAAATGCTGCCTAGCCAGTAGTGCCCTCATTTTCTGAATGAATAAAGAAAATAAAAGTGCAGGAGTACAGTGAGAAGTTTACAATGTCGGCCGATGTGGTGTCAGCTCAGGGACAAAGTCCCCAGGTACAAATCCTAGATACAAAATAGAGCAATAAAGAAAAATAAGCTACATTACCTTATAATTATTTATAGGGTAAGTTAGGGGTGGCATGGTGGCTCACAGCACCAGGGATCCAGGTTCGATTCCTGTCTCAGGCGACTGTTTGGAGTTTGCACGTTCTCCCCGTGTCTGTGTGGGTTTCCTCTGGCTGCTCCGGTTTCCTCCCACAGTCCAAAGGTATGCAGGTCAGGTGAATTAGCCATGCTAAATTGTCCATTGTGTTAGGTGCATTAGTTAGTTGGAAATGGTTCTGGGTGGGTTACTCTTTGGAGGGTCAGTGTGGACTTGTTGGGCCAAAAGACCTGTTTCCGCACTGTAGGGAATCTAGTCTAACCTAAAAAAGTAAGAAGTAAAGTTAAAAAGAGAAATGTTACTGTTTTTCTACAAAGAGCCTGGAGTAGATCAGTGCAGGGAGCTTCCACATGTGATGTGACCAGTCTCACAAACCACTGAGCATCTGGACCAGTCCCCAGACCAACAACCGTCGCTGCTCCACTCCGGGCACACTGGCTATCTGAACCAAATGGTCCTTATGGCCATTGCTTTATGGTTACCACCAAAGATTTCTGGACTGAAATCTGATATCCTCGTTTGCCTTGGTGGGATTTCAACCCAAGTCACTGTATTACCAGTCCAATGACAGTGTCTCTGTAGCACCACTTTCCATCGGGTAGTACTCTCCGAATAGTGAGAGAGTCCACAACTGGAGGCTGCAGGTTTATGAAGAACTATCAGAGTGAGGGAGGTGAGGGAAATCTTTCACTTGGCATGCTGCACCAAATAGGAATTCCCTGCCTGAAAGTGTGGGGTGGCTGTTTCAAGAGTAACGTTTGACCTAGTTGCCCGGGGTGATTAAGGCATGGGCAGCAAATGCCAGGAGGGCTCAAACTACGTGAATAAGCAAACAGATCATAATGTGGATACACCCTCAAAAGGGTAAACTTTTGCAGGGCTCAGGTGGTGGGGGGAAAGGTGGTTGGGGGGGGTGGGGGGGTGCGCGGTGGTCAGGTCAAGTAGCAGAGGAATCACGAAACATGTTGGTTCGTACTTCCAGAGGGCTGACAGAGACACAATAGGCCAAAGGGCCTTCTGTCACCTGCAGTTCCATTTGGCGGGAGGCACTGCACCAATTAAATAACCTCCTCTTGATTTTGTCACACCTACATCAGCAGAAATACTGGGACAAGATAGTTATGATGTAAATGCATGCTGGAACAGATTCAAGGGGCCGAATAGCCTTCACTTATGCCCCTCATCATATTACGCTTGGTTGCAAATACAAAAGCTTGATGATCCTTCAGTGTCGCCACCCTTGATGTCCCATTGCATGTGTAACTGTTGATTGACTTGCCTGACTCTGCTAAAGCTTCCATGCAGCTTGTTTTGTGAATAGCTTATTCTGAAATACCTTGCTGATTTTGTAAGGTAACACATTCCCAGGGTTCATTCAAAGAGGATTGATCTGATGCTCTGTTGTTTTCTGATGGATTTCAGTGAGTTCCTCCACCTACACACCACCACCAACGCTCCTTACTGCCCCCCATGGCTCAACAGTCTGTTACAGATGGAAGCTGAGTCAGAGCTGAGGGGGTCCTGGGTTCAATCATTGCCAACACTCGTTTCCATGTCGACCCTGACTTAAGGTGGCTTCTGTCAGTCTTGATGAGGCAGAGAACCAGCCACATACACTCTCTCTCTCTCTCTCTCCCTCTCTCTCTCTCTCTCTCTCTCTCTCAGTCTCTCTCTTTCTCTCTCTCTGTGACGCGGGCTGGGCTGCAAGGTGCGGGGAGACTGAAGATAGGGCAGATTTGTGTCCCTTGTCATGCCTCTCATGGTCGATCAGCCCCAATAGCTGCATATTTGTCCTCTTTCGCAAGGAGTGGGGCAGGGGTGGGAGTGGCAACCTGGCAACTTGTCCAAGGAAATGGAAGGCAGGCAAACGTTGGTGGACTGCAACTCCAGGTGAGGGTGATCAGCTATCCTTTGGGGTTGGAAATTGGGCAGAAGAGATTTGGGGATGAATGGAAGATGTAACAGTAAGGAATGATGCAAGTGTGTTGAGTGAAGCGTCTATCAAAGAAAAAGTATTCTGCCTTCTTTACTGACTTCCTGATTTTACAACATGAAAGTAGACCCTGTCCTACTGAGATTTCCCTGGAAATGTGCCTGTCTGGTGTTTTGGGGTTTACTGGATTCTGAGGATTGGCTTTGGCATAAAGAGCTAGTCGAGAGGGGTGATCAACATTGGAGCGCCTAAAAGCTGGTCATCCAGCAGAGGAGAGCTGTGAATTTCCCCGTTTATACTCTCAAACCCTCCGTTCCGCCCCCTCCACCCCCACCCCTATCTTACAGGCAATCATCCTCACCATCCTCCCCCACCTCCCCTCTCCCCGAACCCCCAATGTCGGTTTGACCACCCGTTGGTTCCGAGAAGGACTTGCTGAAATGGCATTCAGAGATGGATGGCTAGATTAATCCCAGAGATGAAAGGTTTGTCTTTGGAGGAGATTGAGAAGGTTAGGTCTTTAATCACCAGAGTTTAGAAGAATTAGAGGAGATCCAGTGAAGGTTTATAAGATGCGAAAGGGGATTGACAATGTAGAGATGGAGCAGATGTTCCCTCATGTGGAGCAATCTGGAATGAAAGGGCGATAGATTTAGGAGAAGGGGCAGCAGATTTAAGACAAAAATGTGAGGAAACTCCATCTCTGAAAGGGTCCTGTGAATCTGTGGAATTCACTCCCCCAGACTGTGGAGGATACTGAGATATTGAGTCAACTTGAGGAGGAGATAGAGAGATTTTTTATGTAGTTATGGGTCGGAGGGTCTTGGGAACAGGCAGAAAAGTGGAATTGAGGCCAAGATGAGATCAGAGTTGAGAGAGGTGCTGGAAAAGCACAATAGGTCAAGCAGCATCCGAGGAGCAGGAGAGTCAATGTTTTGGGCATAAGCCCTTCATCAGGAATTCCCATCATCAGGAATTTCCTGAATTCTTTGGAATTCCTGATGAAGAGCTTATGCCCGAGACGTTGACTCTCCTGCTCCTTGGATGCTGCCTGACCTGCTGTGCTCTTCCGGCCCCCCACTCTTGACTCTGATCTCCAGCATCTGCAGCCCTCTCTTTCTCCACTGTGAGATCAACCAAGATCGTATTGGGTGGTGGAACAGGCTCAAAGGGGCTGAATGGCCTCATGTTCATATGGAATTCAGAACCCAGATTGGGACAGGATATAAGGAAGCAGGCTGAAGGCTCAGTTTGAGGCTGAGATGCCACAGGTGAACAGGATGTCACTTTCAAAGACCATGTCCTGTAACCAGCTCTGAATCAAAAGAAAAGACAAAATTGACATGGTAACAGCCGATCTGGTGACATTTAATCTCTTTCTGAGTTCTGTTTTGTTAGAACCCTGGAAATTCCCGTCATGCTGTGATGCAGTTAGTATCACCCTCTAGCCTGTGAGATGGAGAGATATGGGTTCAAGTATCTCCCAAAGCCCAGAGGAGAAACCTCTAGGCTGTCGCTCCAGTGGGGGAGTGCAGCCTGCATGCTGTAATCTTGATGTGACTTGAACCGACAGGTCCTAGCTGCCCTCAATGGTATTGAATCTGTGGAATTATTTTGAAACAAAAACACAAGTTGCTGGAAAAGCTCAGCAGGTCTGGCAGTATCTGTGCAGAGAAATCAAAGTTACCATTTTGGGACCGGTGACCCATCCTCCGAACTGATGGTAGCTCAGAAAATGTTAGTTTATATGCAGACGTTAGGATGGTGGTGGGTGGGTGGTGGATGGGGAGAGTGGAAGGAGTAAACGATAGGTGGGCATAGAGCCCAAAGAGAGAGAAGAACAGTGGACAGACAAAGGAGTGGGTAACGATCTGGTTGGGAGGGTGGATGGCTGTTAGTGGGAACTGTTGGTGGCTAATAATAGGTAGTGTGTAATGGCAGGCTCTGTGATAACAAGGCTTGGTGTGTATGGTGGGGTGCTGGGACATGGGAGAGTTCAGGCCCTAACATTTCTGAACTCGATATTGAGTCCGGAGGGATGCAGGGTCCCCAAGTGGAAAATTAGGTGTTTTGAAGGTCAGTTGGAGAGGAAGTAGGAAACATTTTTTCTATTTTTAAGGGTCCAGCCTGAATTTTATCCCTCAACCAACATCACTAAAACAAATTATCTCCGCAGTACGGTGGCTCAGTGGTTAGCACTGCTGCCTCATGGCGCTAGGGACCCGGGTTAGATTTTCGTCGGGGAAACTATGTCTACACACACAGACACACACAGACACACACACACACACACACACACACACACACACACACACACACACACACGGCCTCGGGCGACTGTCTGTGTGGAGTTTGCATATTCTCCCTGTGTCTGCGTGGGTTTCCTCCGGGTGCTTCAGTTTCCTTCATATAGTCCAAAGATGTGCAGGTTAGGTGTACTGGCCATGCTAAATTGCCCACAATATTCAGGGATGTATAGGTTAGGTGCATTTGTCAGGAGCAAATAGAGGATAATAGAGTAGGGGAGTGGATCTGGGTGGGTTACTCTTCAGAGGGCTGATGTAGACCTTTTGGGCCGAACGGCCTGTTTCCACACTGCAGGGATTCTGTGACTTTGTGATCACTGCAGCTGGCTTCTGGGCATACTGGCAGCTACAACAGTTCAGTGACCACACTTTGTAACTCTTCTGAATCAATTCCGAATTGTGTGTGTGTGTGTACATAGTTTCCCCGACGAAAGTAAAAACAAAGTACTGCGGGGCCTGCAGATGTGAAGTAAAAGCAGAAAGTGCTGGAGACGGTTCAGCGTCTGTGGAGAGAGAAACAGAGTTCACTTTGGGAATCCAGTGTAACTTTTGATCAGAACCGAAGGCGGCTGAAAAAGTATGGGTTTTGTACTGGAGCTGGGAGGTAGAGCAAGTGGAACAGATGGGAAATGTGTCCCAGAGCAAGAAGCAAATTCGGGCAATAGAGAACTGATAAAGATAGGAGTAGTTTTAATGTTAGATACAAACAACACCTCCCATTAGCACTCCCTTTGTCCCTTGCTATGGAATATCTGTCCTGTTTGTTTCCCATGCTCCTCCACTTTCCTTATTTACAGCATAAAAACCATAGTTTCATCGACCCCTTTCAGTTCTAAAGAACAGTCATGCCAGACTCAAAATGTTAACTTCTGTCTGTCTCTATAGATGCTGTCAGACCCACTGAGATTCTCCAGCGCTTTCTGTGTTTATTAACTTTCCCCATCCTCGGACATCATTTTGTAACATTCATGCAGAATCAATCATTTATATTACTCGTTAAAAAGGAATTGCATTTCATGCCTGCTGCCTCTGTACCTTAACACTTATTATTCATTCATTTATTCAAAAATGAGTTGCCTAACCACAAACAACTCTTAGTGAGGTGGTTCAGTGGGAAAGGTTTTTTAAAATCGTTTGAAGTGGGCATCATTGGCTGTGGAAGCATTTATTCCCCATCTCTAATTGCCCAGAAGGGCCATAAAGACCTCCATTACTATGGGTCTGGAGTCACATATAGGCCAGACCAGGTAAGGAAGGCAGTTTCCTTCCTGTAAGGGAGATTAGAGAACCAGATGGGGTTTTTCTCCCTTGACAATCAACAATGGTTTCATAGTCATTACTAGACATTTAATACCAGATTTGTTTTTTATTGAACTCAAATTGCACCACCTGCTGTGGCGGGTTTCGAACCCAGGTCCCCAGAACGTTACTTGAATCTCTGGATTAATAATCCAGAGATAATATCACTGGTGTTGTGTGCCAGCTCCCTGCCCCAGCCTGGCTAAGCCAAAATCCTAGGTGCGCTATTCCATAGCAACACTGGAGGAGGAGGCTGTTCAGTGCCTTGAACCTGTTCTGCCATTCTGTTAGGTTGGGGTTTATTGTATCCAGTTTAGCTCAGTATCTAAAGCTCTCAGTCCCATTTTTTGAGATTTTCAGTTGATCCCCAGCAATATGTTTTCAGAGGAAGAGTTGCAAATTGGCTCTACCTTTGTGTAGTTAGTTCTTGCCAGGACCATTGACTGTAGTTTTAATGTGATGCTCCTATCTTCTGAACTCCTCCTTGCCAAGGGACAGTGACAAGTCACCCTATTAACTCCGGTCGTTTGAGGGGAAATAATCTAAGCATTGCGAAAAACAAATTCTTCAAGGCATCTGTTCACTGGTGCATTCTCAGTGGTAATCCCGTGCCCATTTTGAGTGCATTTGCCAATGAATTGGGTGCCAATCAGTCCACTGAGCTGGTCTCACTCTTCAACTCATAGATTCTCACGGAGGTCAGAGTGGAATGAAATCGAAGGATACAAATGAATCAAGATTATGTCTGAACATATAAATCAGGCATGGGCGTAGATTACTCTCACACCCCTTCCCCACCCTAAGCTTGCAGTCCTCTTTAATGAGGTCATGATAGATCTGATTACTCCATGTTCCTGCTTACCCCCCACCGCCAACCATGAGAACCTTTCATCTCCTTGCTACCCACGCTGCCTTTAAACTATTCAAGTATTCTGCTTTTGAGGAAGAGAGTTCCTAAGATCTGTGACCCTCCTTTCCAACGTTGTCAGGAGTCTTTGGAAATGGTTCCCAGAGATTAAGCACTGAAAGCCTCATTGCGAACCTTTGTTTTGCTGAGTGATGTCAATGACTGAAGTGGTGAAGACGTGTTTCACACGGAGTACAAATTGTTGTTCCCCCTTTGAAATTTGGCGTTCTTGCAATTTTGTCCTAAGATGAAAAACCTTCACACTGTGTCTCTTATCAGCAGTGCAATTATTTGAAGACAGAGCCTGTCCTCGTAATTTTCCTTCATACCATTCGGGGAGTCTAACCTGTCACCCTCAGAGAAGAGTCAATCCTTCCAAATGTACGTGTGTTCATTTCTCTGGGATGGGACAGCAGACCTTAGCAATGCAAATGCAGAGTTGGTGGAGTTGCTTATAGAACATAGAAAAGTACAGCACAGAACAGGCCCTTCGGCCCACAATGTTGTGCGATCTTATGCTTAGATCTTAAGCATTGCTGAGTGTAACAAATGCTTCCTCTGGACTCCAGGCTGACAGAACCTATTAAAGGCAAATTTAGATTTGCTGTAATACCCTTGGTCGACCCAGAATTGCTTTGTGATTATTGAGAATTGTGTTGTTCTTGAGTTGACAAAGGAGTCATTTTTGTTCACAGCAAGTTCTACAACTAGAATCAGAGAGGATCAGCCCACTAACTCATCTTTAGGGGATAGGGTTTAGATCAGTATGGTGCTGGAAAAGAACAGCAGGTCAGGCAGCATCCGAGGAATTCCTGATGAAGGGCTTTTGTCCGAAACATCGATTTTCCTGCTCCTCAGATGCTGCCTGACCTGTTTTGCTTTTCCAGCACCACTCTCATCTAAACTCGGGTTTCCAGCATCTGCAGTCCTCACCTTTGCCCCCCATCTTTAGGGGATGCTGATTGTGGGAGGAATGTTGGCCCAGATTTGACAGAATAGTGCCATGGATTCTTTCACAAGCACCTGTGAACCAAGCATCAGAAGAACTGAGACTGGAGCTTATCCCTGGGAATGATCCCGGCAATGAAAGGCTTAACATGTGAGGAATATTTGATGACTCTGGGACGCGACTCAATGGAGTTGAGAAGAATGAAGGGGGATCTGATTGGAACCCAGAGAATATTGATCAGCCTGTACAGAGTTGACATTAGGAAAATGTTTCCACTGGCAGGAGAGATGAGGACCCAAGAGTAAAGGAGAACCCTTTAGAATGGAGATGAGGAGAAACTGTGCAATTCATTGCCACGGAAGGCTGTGGAGGTCAGGTTATTGAGTATATTTAAAACAGAGATAGATAAGTTCCTGATTGCCAAGGGGATCAAAGTTTATGGGAAGAAAGTGGGAAAATGGGGTTGAAAAAACGATCAGCCAGGATTGAGTGGCAGAGCAGACTCGATGGGCAGGTGACCTGACCCTATGTCTCAGTCTTAACGTTCTTTCTGACAGTGTGGCACTCCCTCAGCAGCTGCACTGGTCCTGCCAAGTTTGATTATGTGCTCAAATCCCCAAATAGGATTTAAACTCATGGCCTTCTGTTTCTGAAAACATAAGTGACACCAAACGAGCAAATCTGTGACAGCTCTGTTCTTTCACCATGAGTGATAGAGCTATAAAGTGGCAGATTTCAAAAGGGATTCCATTCTGTGCTAGTGTCCAGCACACATATCCTTATCTGGTACAACACCATTAATGCTGGCTACTTTACCCCTACCTATTGATTTCTCTCAGCAATCTTCAACATTATTTCACCAATCTGTGACTGAGTAGATGTTAACTGGACCTTCGCTTTGTATCCAATTTGCAATTCCTCTTCATGAGCATGCATGAGATTTTTTGTTTTTAATCTGTTCTTTCGTACTTCTGTTCTCTGCTGTTCCACCTTGCCGATTCCAAACTCTACGTGCTCTTCCAGCACCACTAATCCAGAATCTACACCACATTGTTTATAGTAGTTTTCATTTCCGGCTCACAATGCTAGCCTGTGCCTTTACTGGTCCTCCATCTTAATCTCCAACCATGAACAACCTTTCAGTGCCACAGTGACTTGGCTGGTTGGCCTGGAGGCAGACAGGGAATCAGCGGAGTAGCGTTAATGTCACTGAGCAATCCCAGTCCAACCTCTGCTGACATGAGTTCAAGTCCCCTCAGAGCAGGTGGTGAAATTTAAATTAAATTAATTAAAGCTGGTTTAATGTTGTTTGTCTTAAAAACCCATCTGGCTCACTAATGTGCTTTGGGGAAGGAAATCTGCCATCCTTGTCTGGTCTAGCCGACACGTGACTCCAGACCCACACCAGTGGGGTTAAGCGTAAGGAACAGCTGAAGGCTCCTTGAGCCTGCTGCACCTTTCAAAAAGGTTGTAGCTGATTTGATGCTCTTCAGATCTGCTTTCAGACCCCCTCCCTGTTAGCCTTGATTTCCCCTACTGATCACGAATCTATTTCAGTCTTAAATGTACACAAGGACTTGAATCCTGATGTGGTGGAATTTGAATTCAATAAAAATCTGGAATGAAGAGTCTCGTGATAGCCATGATTCAATTGTCAGGAAAAATCCATTTGGTTCTCTAATGTCTCTTAGGGAAGTAAGCGGCCATCTTTATTTGGGATTGGCAATAAATGCTGGCCAAGCCCTCATCTCATGAAAATAAAAAAGGAGTTCCAAAGACTCACAACCCTCTGAGAGAAGAAGGTCCTCTGTATTTCAGTCTTAAATTGGTGCCCCTTCATTCTGAGACTATGCCCTTTGCTCCTAGACTCGCCCATGAGGGAAAATATCCTCTCAGTATTGACCCTGTCAAGCCCCTGAGGAATCCTCTTTGTTTCAATGAGGTCACCTCTCATTCTTCTAAACTCCAGTGAGTAGAGTCCCAACCTGTTTAGCTTTTTACTCATAAGACAGTCCATTCATACCAGGCAAGAAACCCAAAGAACTGCAGATGCTGGAATCCAGAAACAAAAGCAGAAATTGCTGGAGAAACTCAGCAGGTCTGGCAGAATGTGTGGAGAGAAAGCAGAGTTAATGTTGCAAGTCCAGTGACTCCTTGCCAGGGATCAGCCTACTGAATCTTGCCTGAACTGCCTCCGATGAAATGATTTCTTTACTAAAATAAGGGGACCAAAACTGTGCACAATATTCTAGGTGTGGTCTCACCAGCTCCTTGTACAGCTGCAGTTAGACGACTCCCTCCTGTCAACTACCCTCTGAGCAATTGGAGATGGTCTGTCCATGCTGATCCAGCCTGTGATGCCACATCCGATGAGTAAATTGGGGTGGCACGATGGCTCAGTGGTTAGGGCAGCACAGTGGCTAGCACTGCTGCCTCACAGCGCCAGGGACCCAAGTTCGATTTCCGCCTCAGGCGACTGACTGTGTGGAGTTTGCGCGTTCTCCCCGTGTCTGCGTGGATTTCCTCCGCGTGCTCCAGTTTCCTCCCACAGTCCAAAGATGTGCAGGTCAGGTGAATTGGCCATGCTAAATTGCCCGTAGTGTAGGTTATTAGTCGGAGGGGAATGGATGTGGGTGAGTTACTCTTTAGAGAGTTGGTGTGGACTCTTTGGGCCAAAGGGCTTGCTTCCACACTGTAGGGATTCTAATTCTAATTCAATTCTAAATCAAAAAGGTCTATATGCTGTTGCTGTTGCAGGAAAGGTTCAGATGAAAAGGCTCTATCAACCCACTTGATGTTATCCCTTTCAAAATGTGCATTATTGTGATTGTTCTTCAGGGACATTAATGGTAACTGGAGGGTGTGCTG
Organism: Chiloscyllium punctatum; assembly: GCF_047496795.1. Classification (NCBI taxonomy): domain Eukaryota; kingdom Metazoa; phylum Chordata; class Chondrichthyes; order Orectolobiformes; family Hemiscylliidae; genus Chiloscyllium; species Chiloscyllium punctatum. Next base: position 127,271,186 of record NC_092745.1, read on the forward strand.
ACAAACTTTGAAAGGTAGTTGCCAAAATCATGTATTGTTCCTCATCGACCAATGATCTTCACCATTACAGCCATCAGCATCAGGCAGCATTACAAAGTTTACCACTAGACTTTCAGTGCTGTTTGCCAGGCATTCCACTGTCAAATATTCTTGACATCCTTTGGAAATAAAACGTGGCTTCTGGTAGGTGGGTTATGTCTTTAACCTGACTCTGTGCCCGATCTCTGTGAGAATCAAGTGGTTGAAAAATGCAACCAGCTCAAGACACCATGGATCTCCATTTGTGTTCATGGGTTTGTACTGATGTGCATGAGGAGACCTCAGTGGTGGACTGTTTGCAGCAGGGCCCAGGAGAGACACAATAGGCTAAGTGCTGTCTCTTCCATGCTGCACCATTCACATCTGTTTTTAGACTGAGAGAGGGAGTGTCCCAATTTCCAGAATCTTCGATTTTGCTCTGACACTGACCGATCGCAGGAGCAGTAAGGGAGTATCACTGAACCACTTTGGGAACTTGGCCCTGGTGATTTTTGATTGGGGCATTCACCTTATATTAGAGAGTGAGGTGCTGGAAAAGCACAGCAGGTCACAGCAGATTCTCCTGCTCCTTGGATGCTGCTTGACCCGCTGTGCTTTTCCAGCACCACACTCTCAACTGTGATCTCCAGGATCTGCAGTCCTCACTTTCTCCACCTTCACCTTATGGTTATTTTTGGCCTGCATTTGGGGACATCGTAGGGATCAGCAGACCCAAAGTGCAGTGGGCTAACCTCGTCCTGGGGGAACCCTCTTTCTCTCAGAAATATACTTTGTTCATAAAACATATCTCTTCGTATATTCATAGTCACAAATGCAATTCAAATCAGTACTGTAGTATATCAAGGAAACAAAAACATTGGACTTTGACTCTGTCAACAGACTAATGACTATATTTACATGCATTTGAGGCACTAGGAGGGTCCGATAACTGGATAGACCCCCTTTTAACTTCGGCAGGAAGCCCTCAAACGGTGGTCTTTCCCCACTGTGCATTGGCAGCAGCTGCCCCAAACTTCAGTGCATCCCTCAGCACGTAGTCCTGGACCTTGGAATGTGCCAGACTGCAAACGTTCAGTCCTGGTCAGCTCCTTGTTCTGGAAAACCAACAGATTTCAGGCAGACCAAAGAGCGTCTTTCACCAAGTTTATGTTCCTCCAGACGATATGTCCTTCTAGTCTCATCCCCTATCTCTACCCCCCCCCCCGAACCCTCTCTGTCTTTCTCTCTGTCCCCCCCAACCCCAACCCGCTGCTTCAGTGATCCTGACTACATTGTATTTCCTACATGACAACAGCAATTACAGTTCTCAAAGTACTTCATTGGCTATAGAACATGTTGGAACATCCTGAGGTTATATATAAATGAATTTTTTTTTCAGAAAACATTGTCACTACATACAGGTGATTGGTTTAATCTTTCTACCTCAACTGTTTGAGCTTTCAGTAGAGTGGACAGCTAACTTAGAGATGAATCTTGTTCTGATATTGTCCATGTCCGTGAATGAATATCATGCACCCATCATTGACTCATGGTTGGGGCAATTTGTTGCTTTACTTCTGTCCTGGCCAATCCAGCTGTGACACATGGCACAGAAAGAGACACTACCATAAGACTAGACTCCCTTTTCTCTCTCACCAAGCAAGCCATGCGTTTTTTTCGACAGATGCACCTCATGGTGGCTTCCAAACGAGGTGTTCACTGGCTTGTCTCACTGATAATAGCACTTTGTGTGAATGGCATCTTTTGTGAAGAAACATATCCCAATTTCTTTCACAGAGAAACACTCTCTGTAAATAAATGGGCTCCCACTTAAGATGGAGATGAAGAGGAGTCTCTCTTGTGTTGGTTCATGTTTGCGATTTCCTTCCCCACGCAACGCTGGAGGTTGGGTCATTGAGTGAGACAGACTTTTGATGAATTAAGGAGTCAAGGGCTATAAAGGGGAAGGCTGGAAAGGGAACTCAAGGCCAGATCAGTCATGTGACCTTATTGAATGGTGGAACAAGCTCCTATCAATCCCTTTTATGTTTCATTTGTTAAAATAGACTTTTCTCACCAAAAATCTCTGAAACCATTTTACGAAACAGTGGAAATAGGAGCTGGAGTAAGCCATTCGGCCCTTCGAGCCTGCACCACTATTCAATATGATCATGGCTGATCATCCAACTCAGTCCCCTGTTCCCTGTTTTTATCCATACCAATGGATCCCTTTAGCCCTAAGAACTTCCTCCATCCTCTTCTCCATTCAATGTTTGACCTCAACCACTTCCTGCTGAATGAACTCAACAGGCTCACCACTCTCTGGGTGAAGAAATTTCTCCTCATCTCAGTCCTAAGTGGACCACCCCATATCATTAGACTGTGACCCCTGGTTCTGGGCTCCCCAGTCTTTGAGAACACCCTTCCCCGTGTTTATCTTGTTTATTCCTGTTAGAATTTTACAGGTTTCTGTGAGATCCCCCACCTCCCCCTCCAGATTATTCTAAACTCCAATGAACATTGTCCTAACCAATCCAGTCTCTATTTGTGCATCAATGCCTCCATTCCAGAAATCAGTCTGGTAAGCCTTCATTGCACATCCTGCATCACCAGTACATCCTTCCCCAGGTAAGGAGACCAAAACTGCACACAGTACTCCAGGTGTGGTCTTACTGAGAACCTGTATAATTGCAGCGAGACATCCCTGCTCCAGTATTGGAAACCTCTCACTATGAAGACCAATGGACAAGCAATTTGCCTTCGTCACTGCCTGCTGCACCTGTATGCTTAGTTGCAGTGACTAGTTTACAAGGACACTCAGGTGTCGTTGCATGTCCCCCTTTCCCAATCTATCACCATTCAGATCATAACCTGTCTTCCTGTTTTTTTTGCTACAAAGCGGTTAACCTCACACTTAACCACAGTTTACCTCATCTAGTGTGCATTTGACCACACACCCACATTGTCCAAATTACACACTAAAGCATGAAAACTGAAAGAGCTGCTGGAAATCAGAAACAAAAGCACTTCCACAGATGCTGCCAGACCTGCTGAGCTTCTCCAGCACAATTTCTATTATTGTTTCACACGACAGCATCTCTGCATCCTCCATAAAGTCTTGCAGAGGACAATACTGTTCTCCCTTTGTAGAGATTGTATAGTCTATTGAAACGGAAGGTTACTACCGTCTTTCAAGTTCATTAATCTTTAGGACCTGTCTCCCACATTTAGAAAAGAAGATTGACCATGCGACAGAAACAAAACCCTGAGGACGCTGAAAACTAAAAACAGAAAGAGCTGGAGAGACTGAGCAGGGAGAGAGAAACAGAGTTAGCATTTCGAGTCGGGTATGACTATCTCAGAACAAAAGAAATAGAATTAATAGTTTTGGAGTGGTGACTTTTAATCAGGCATCTGTTTTAGAAAACAACTTTCAAACCTCAGTGTGCTCGAGATTTTGGCTTGTGGGTTTCTGTTAGTATTAGACAGAAGAAAGCAGAACCCTGGGCTCTTTGAGAACATTCCAATCGGGTGAAAGATACTTTACTGATGAAACATCAAGCGAAAATTGTGATCTTTGAGAGCAGTTTAGACGAGGTTTGCAGGACAGGCATCTGACCTGGGATCTTCTGCTGAGCACTGTTCACTCAAGTTGATGGAACAACAGTAAGTGCCCCCAAGGGACGTGGACAACATTCCCTCCTTGAAACTGAACTGATGGTCCATGACCTCATTTCCAATCTCAGGCGTTCCTTGTGCAGACGTTTGCTATGTCAGCACAGTGTGTAAGTTTAAAAATCTAATAATTAAGTCAGCCATACTTTGGGATGTGCAGGTGATTAGATAAGGTGCTCTGACATTGTGTATTAAACTTTTCCTTCTTCACCTGGTGTCAAAAATGAGGGAATTGTTTGTTCATGTTTCACTGTCCAGTGCTCAAACAACATGGCTTCCTTGTAACATGCCCCACAGCTGAGGTAATACTATCCAGAACTCCATCCGAGCAACAGACAAGGTTCAAACTTATCTGTGGTTATTCAGCTCCTTGGTGTTTGTGTGATCTGGCAGTGACAGCACTCCCAAATAATTCATTCCATGTGAAGTTCTTTGAGATGTGAATGAGAGATGGACAACCTAAATACTAGTCTATATCCTTCCCCCTTTGAACTGCTCAACGTCATCCCTTCATGAATTTGGCATTCCCTACATTTATAAACTTCTCTTCCTTTCCAGGCATCCAACTCTGCCCTCATGACCATTTAGAATTTTCCATGTCCCTTCCCTCCTTTCGGATTTTCCTGAAAGCTTCCTTCTTTGGCCAAGTTTATAGTTGCTTGTCCTGTTATCTCATGGTATGGCCAAGTGTCAAATTCATTTTAGATAAAAATGCTATGATAAACTGGCTTAAGGATATTTTTACCGTGTAAAAATACATGAAAAATAAACACAAATAGTTGTTCTTTTAATTGGCAATTGCCCACAAAATGCATCGTGGATTTCACACAGTTTACAAAAGGCCCAAGTATACTTACCAAAGAGGAAAAGAAAAGACAATTTCTGTCCAACATCAGAAGTCAAGTCCACCCATTGTCACCTGCATCCCAACACTGTCTATTGTATAGAATCCCTACAGCAGTGAAGCAGGCTATTCATCCCATTGAGCCTTTAACAACCCTCCAAAGACCTTCCCACCCAATCTCTATAAACCCTGCATTTCCCATGGTGGGCTTATGCCCGAAACGTCGATTCTCCTGCTCCTTGGATGCTGCCTGACCTGCTGCGTTTTTCCAGCAACACATTTTCGGCTCTGATCTCCAGCATCTGCAGTCCTCACTTTCTCCTTTCCCATGGTTAACCTACACATTGCTGGCCACTGAGATAGCGTGGCCAATCCACCCTAACCTGCACATCTTTGGATTGTGGGAGGAAACTGGAGCACCCGGAGGCAACCCATGCAGACACAGGGAGAATGTGCAAACTCCACACAGAGAGGCTGGAATCGAACCTGGGTCCCTGGCGCTGTGAGGCAGCAGTGCTAACCACTGAGGCCCAATGCTGCCCTAATCTTGTTTCTCAAAAACTCTGGCAAGGCCTGCCTTGCATGTGCAGCTCCAATGTATTTCCACTGGTAGCAAAAGACCCAAACACCTGCCTCTATTGTAAGAATATGAATCATTTTTATTTGCTGTTCCTGAGCCAATCACCCTGTGCTTCGGATGTTTTCAAGGCGAAGGTTGTAGAAATCACAACATGAGTTACTCTCTGCCGATATTTTTTTTCCAGAGGTTGATTTTCAAATTGAAGGCACCATTTCAGGAAAAAAAATCAAATTATTTCCTACGTCGAACATAGAACATTACAGCACAGTACAGACCCTTCGGCACTCAATGTTGCATCGCCCTATGGAACCAATCTGAAACCCATCTAACCTACACTATTCCATTCTCGTCCATATGCCTATCCAATGACCATTTAAATGCCCTTAAAGTTGGTGAATCTACAACTGTTGCAGGCAGTGCAGCTACTCTCTGAGTAAAGAAACTACCTCTGACATCTGTCCTATATCTATCATCCCTCAATTTAAAGCTATGCCCCTTTGTGCTGTCCATCACAGTCCTAGGAAAAAAGCTCTCCCTGTCCACCCTATCTAACCCTCTGATTATCTTCTATGTCTCAATTAAGTCACCTCTCAACCTTCTTCTCTCTAACGAAAACAGCCTCAAGTCCCTCAGTGTGATTGTTAATCATTGGCTGTGTATCAGTTTTTAAAATAATTTAAAATGCTTGTGTTTCCTTCTCTTAAGTATTCAGTCCAAAATGGTTTCAAAGCTTAATGGAATAGCCAGCAATCAGGAAAAATTAACATTGTCATATTTTAGCCAAGACTACAGATGATGACGATCAAAAAAATAGGAAGCCCTAGAGAAACTCGGCAAGTCTGGCAGCTTCTTTCGAGAGAGAAACGGAGTCAGTGTTTCCAAAATTCTGTGAATGAATTGTTTGAAAAAAGTCCAGTATGACTCAGAGCATTTAGACCAGACGTAAAACAAAATCAGAAATTGCTGGAAAATCTCAGCAGGTCCGTGGAGAGAAGTCAGAGTTAACATTCAAGGTCCAGTGACCCTTCTTCAGAACTATCTCCCCAGACTGTGATCCCATTGTGGCACACAAGGCTATTGTGTCCAAAACTGTCACCAATCTCATTTCATCTGGGGATCTCTCCCCCTCCATCTCCCCCCACTGTCTCCATACTTGTCCCCCAACCCTATATTGCCTGCATCTACCACCTTCCCCAAAAACAAGCACTTCTGAAGAAGAATCTCTGGATGTTTATCTGATTTCTCTCTACAGATGCTGCCGGACCTGTTGAGTTTTTCCAACTATTTCTGATTTTGCGTCTGATTTCCAACATCTTTGTTTTTTTTCGTCTATTAGACCGGAAGCATTAACTAAAAACGCTTGCAGTTCCTCAATCCTCACTGCTCGCTTCTATCTCTTTCCCAACAAAAATGTAGCTCCAAGGGCAGGTCACTCTGATTTGTCTCCATAGATGCTGCCATACCTGCTGAGCTTTTCTGGCAATTTCTGATTTTACTTCGAAACATTAACTGTTTCAGTTTCTGCAGATATTGCCAGACCCACTGAGCTTTTCTGGCAATTTCTGTTTTGATTTTGAAACATTAACTGTTTCAGTCTCTGCAGATATTGCCAGACCAGCTGGATTTTGTCCTGCGCTCTCTGGCTTGTGTTTCGGATTTTAAGCTGAATCACTATATTTTCAAAAACCCATCTCCTATTGCTGAGTGAACATGAGACATGGGTGCAGGGTTGGGGGACAACGAGCATGGAGGCAGTAGTGGAGGAGATCCCCAGATGAAATGAGATTAGCGACTGTTTTGGACACAGTAGCCTGGTGTGCCTGGTCATGATCTGGGAGAGATAGTTCTGAAGAAGCGTCACTGGACCTTGAACGAGGGGAGATAGGCCCCACATAAGAGAACTGAGCAACAGCCAACGTTTTGTTTTTGGACACAAAGCTGGTTGTGCACACGGACAGGGAGGAGGGACATTCCCAATCAGGAATCAGCATAAAAGGCAGAATGCTTTTAGCTTAGGGCCTCCTGAAGAGAGGAGGCTGGCTTCCCGCAACAAGACTCACTTGCTGACCACTCGCCAAGCAATGAGTGAAAAGGCATTGTCACGAAGAGAAGTGAGCATTCCCATCCCTCTTCGAAGTCAGCGCTAGTCTGTTTGGGTGGGTGTTCCTCCAAGAGTATTAACTCTGTGTGAAGTAGCTCACTTGCTATCCCAGCAGGCTTTGAGAACAATGGGGTAGCATCCCTCCAAAGTCAGTGCAAAGTCAAGCAGTGCCCCCACGATCCGAGACATGTCAAAGTTCAGTCGTCCATTTTGTAATCGCTCTCATGTAGACTGGCCTTTTTTTCTCTCTCTCTTTTTCCGGCGTGTTTTTTTTTTGCTCACCAGCCTATTTGGCCTATTCACAGAGTCGTATTAGAAGGATGTGGAATGACACTGTGCGAAAACAATCAGAATCTTCCTTTATCTCAGGTGAAATCAACAGCACTTCAACACTTAACCAAGGTTAGTTCCTGGGGTAGGGGGGAAAAGAAACATATTGACAAAAACAAAAAGAAAAAAAGAAATGTCTTTCGGGTGGGGGATGGTGTACGTGCGTGTCCTGGTGTGGCTTTTCTGTGATGTCACTCTGTAAGAGGCAAACCCATAGACCTAGTGCAGCCGAAAAGAAAGATTCATGTCCGACCTTTTCTTGAACAATTCCAGTAACTCTTTTGCTCTCCCAATGCCACCGCAACCCCCCCCCCCCCCCCCACCCCGGCCCTTCCCTCCCCACTTCAATCCAGAGCCATGATACATACGTTGTTTTAGCTAGACTGAATCAAATTTGATCTTTTTTGGCTCTTCAGAGAACTCAGTGAGTTTATCCAGTTACCAGCAGAGCCTCCCCCCACCCCTTGTAGATCAGGAAAATCCGAGGCTCCTGCGTTGAATTGGTTGAACGAGATCGGTCGAATGGCACCCTTCTATGCTGTATCGTATCTGGGGAAACGGCAGTGAGAGATGGTGAGGGAGGAAGGAGGAGTGAGTGAGTAGATGAATTCCAAGAAGTGACGTCTTTACCCAAAGACTGGTGGGAGTGCAGAGCTGGCCCCTACAGGGGTTGGGGAGGGGGTGTGGGGGATTGAAGCAAGGAGCATGGATGGGAGAGGCTGGGCTAGGAAATAAAGGAGGGAATAGAGAATAATTATTGATTGAGATGAGGAAAGACAGGAGGACACTGAAATGGAACAGAAACACTGGTGTAGGGCCAGTGGGCTGAATGGCCTGTTTCAGTACCATATATCCTATGTTATCCTATGAGTTCCCAGTTTTGCACACCAGTTTCAGCATTCAGATTGGATCATGCACAGAAAACGGTTTATGACTGAAATTCAATTATTTTTAAATTCCTCCATGGGATGAAGGCACTGACTAGATCAGCATTTATTGTTCATGCCTCATTGCCCAGAAGGGCAGTTAAGAGACAACCACATTGTTGTGGATTTGGAGTTACATGTAGGCCAGACTGGGCAAGGATGGCAGATTCCTTCCCTAAAGTTCATTATTGAACCAGATGGGTTTTTCCAACATTGGATTCACGGCCCTCATTAGATTCTTAATTTGAGATTTAACTGAGTTCAACTTATACCATCTGCTGTGGCAGGATTCTAACCTGGGTCCCCAGAACATTACCTGGGCCTTTGGATTCACAGAGTCAAAAAGGTGTGGTGCTGGAAACGCACAGCAGGTCAGGCAGCATCCGAGGAACAGGAGAGTCGATGTTTCGGACATAAACCCCTCATCAGGAAAGGCATATGCCCGAAACATCGACTCTCCTGCTGCTCGGATGCTGCCTGACCAGCACCAACCTTTTCGACTCTGACACTCCAACACCTGCAGTCCTCACTTTCTCCTATCTCTGGATTAACAGTCTGGCGATAATACCACTAGGTCATTGCCTCCCCGTCATTGCAAGGAGGAATATGCACCCCACGGTAAGGAGTGAAAGCACAGAGGGAACACTTTATTCCATGAGCTTTGGAATTAGATCTTGGGGTTTTTGTGCACATATGATTGAGGGTGGAAAAAGCAGTTAATAAAGCATACAGTGTCCCCAGCTTTGTTAATAGGGTCATTGAGTACAAGAGCAAGGGGGTGCTGCTGAACTTGTAACAAGACCCTTGCGAGACCTCACCTGAAGGATCATATACGGTTCTGGGTGACTCATTACAGATTTTCAAAATCACGAGTGAACTGGACTGGACAGAGCAGATAGGGAGCAACTGTTCCTATTTGTAACAGGTAAATAAATGAGAGGGTGTAGACTTAGAATTGATGTGCAGCAGAAACAAGAGTGATATGAGGAAAATGCTTACACGCAATTAGAGTGTGGAGTGTAATGCCTGGAAATGTGATGGAGGCAGGCTCAACTGAGGCATTCGAGAGGGAATTGGATTTCTTTTGTGATCGTAATGGTGTGCAGGGATATGGCAGGAGATAACAGAGCGTGTGCAGCCATTTTGGGCTGAATGGTCTCTTTCTGCACTGGGACATTGTGGAGGGTAATGCTTGTTCCTTTGGCGTTTTCTCCCCCACCCACCATCACACCACCCCCTCTAGCCCTCCCTTGTCCACACCCACCCACTCACAGACAGTGGGATTGCCCGGCTGTCGTGAAGGCTGTGATGGGAAAACTGTGTCCATGAAACAAAAGGCCCAGGGATTCCTCTTTAATAGATAACCGGGTAGACCCTCTGGACCATCTCTGCCTTTGGAAAGCAAACAGAATGTTATTGTTGGTCGTGGACAGAATCGAAAAGTACTGAGTTTATAGATTAGATTAGATTCCCTACAGTCCACTCCGACCCACCACAGAGCAACCCACCCAGACCCATTCCCCTACATTTACCCCTGGCTAATGCACCTAACACTATGGGCAATTTAGCATGGCCAATTCACCTGGCCTGCACATCTTTGGACTGTGGGAGGAAACCCACACAGACACAGGGAGAATGTGCAAATTTCACACAGATAGTTGCCTAAGGCAGGAATTGAACCCGAGTGCCTGGCGCTGTGAGGCAGCAGTGCTAACCACTGAGCCACCCAATATGTTTCAGTTTTACTGAGCATTGTAAGACAGCTGTGTACAGTCTTCATCTCTTAGAGGGGGTGAAAAATGTAAGTGCAGTGGAAACGATTCAAAGACTACGAGAATAGTACCGAGGATGGGTGAGGAAGGGTAGGACAAACTAGGCTTGTAACTGCTGGAGTTTGGAAGATTAAGAGGTAACTTGGTTGAAACATATAAGATCTCGAAGGGTCTTGAAGGAGAAGTTGTGGAGTCGATGTTTCCTCTCCCTCTCGAACTGGAGGAATTAATGATAAAATCAAGGAAGTTATGTTAAAGTTGTACAACATACGGGTTCAGCTTTAACTGCAGCATTGTGGCCAAAGTAGGAATTTGGTGATGGCTTTGGAGAGAGGATGCAGAGAGAAGATTTAGAAGAATGTTTCCAGGGATGGGGGAATTATCTGGAGAAGCTAGGATTGTTCTCCTTTGAGCAGCGAAAGTTGATGGAGGTGCTCAAAATCCCGAGGGTTCTAGTCAGAATGGACAGAGAGAAACTGCTGATATGGACAGAATCATCAATTGAAGTGATGAAGGAAAGGAGCACAAGGTGATGTGAGAACGCGGTTGTTATGCAGCGAGAGGTTAGGTTATGGATTACACTGACTGCCAGTGTGATGTAGAAGGGATTCAGACAAGCAGCTGAAAGGAAACCCTTTTCTGAGCCTCAAGAAAGAGCCAGAGGAATGAGGCCATCCAAATAGTTCTTGTGGAGAGCCAGTATGGACGTGAAGGTTTGAATTGCCTCATTCCATGTTGCAGGCACTCTCTGTGTAATCCCCTTGCCCCACAGTTAGCAAATGTCATGTGTGGCTTCAGGCAGCTGTGTCCCCTATCTCAAAAATTCTTCCCCTGAACCCCTCCATCTTCCCACCTTTACAAGTTCCCCCTTAAAAGCAAGCAATCAGTTTAAGCTTCTGACCAATCTTCCAATTTCTCCTCCTTTACTATCGTGTCCTTAACTTCTTCTCCTGTCAAAGTGCCCCCAGACCACTGAAAATTGTTGACAGTGCAAATGAAGGGCTTTTGCCCGAAACGTCGATTTCGCTGCTCGTTGGATGCTGCCTGAACTGCTGTGCTCTTCCAGCACCACTAATCCAGTGCAGAATCAATGCCAGCCATACAGATATACAGCACAGAAACAGACCCTTTGGTCCAACTAGTCCATGCTGACCACAATCCCAAACTAAACTAGGCCCAACTGCTTGCATTTGGCCCATGTCCCTCCAAACATTTCTTATTCATGTACTAATGTCTTCCAAATAACTATACCCACATCCACCACTTCCTCTGGAAGTTCATTCCACACACAAATTACTCTCTGCGTTAAAATGTTGCCTCTCACATACTTTCTCCTCTCACCTGAAACATATATGAAACTCCCCACTCCACCACCCTGGGGAAAAGACACCTGCTGTTCACCTTATCTATGCCCCTCATGATTTTATAAACCTCCATAATATCATCCCTAAACCCCCTACGCTCCAGTGAAAAAAGTTATAGCCTATCCAGCCCCTCCTTATAACTCAAACCTTTCGTGCTTGGCATCATCCTGGTAAATCTTTTCAGAACCCCCTCTAGCTCGATAATACCCTTCCTGTCACAGGGTGACCAGAACTGGACACAGTACCCCAGGAGAGGCCTCACAACATCCTGTACACTGCTTTCATGTTTGTCACCCCCTCTTTCACCCCTGCCTTGAAATCTTGATGTTCACTCCACATTCCCCCTTCCTTCAACTTTCGCCTCGTTGTTGGTATTTATTGGAAATCTCTGGGTGAAAGGACTGAGCTGCAAGCCCTTGTTGCAAAATGCATTAAATGAGTTAACACTGAATAATCTTTATTCAAATAACAAAAAATTTCATTAATGCCCTCATCAATCCTGTTGCAATGGCTAGGTTTTAGATAGTGATAATACTCCCATTGATGGCTAATTGATTAAAAGCAGAGTCCACATTGAACACAGCTGTGACTGGAGATAAATATAAGATGATCCTCACATGTTGATATGTCTTGACAATAATTTGAGTAGAGAAGACGTTTTCACATAATCGAAAAGCTCTTTACTGACTGAATTATCAGGCTTTGAAGCCACTTGAAGTGAAATATTTAGCAGGTGATTCATTATCTCAGTCCTAAATTAAAATGTGATCTTTTAAATGTTTAATTATCTTATTGCAGCTGTTTAGAAACAGGCAAGGTAACAGTAAAGTGCATAACTCAGAGATCTGTTAAAACAGCTGCATTTTTTCTTTAATGCACATAAGAGGGAAATATTCCTGTTTATGCGTTTTTTAAAAATTCTTTGTGAACGATTCAACTTGATGTACAAGATTTTTGGTCCTCAAGTAGTGCTTGAGAGCCTTACTAGGCCACTTTAGGGAATAACCAGGGTGGTTTTTGTTCATTATTCTTTCATGGGATGTGTGCATCACTCGCGGGGACAGTAATTATTGCCTGTCCCTAATTGCTTGTTGAACTGAGTAGCTTCCAAGAGCCATTTCAGATGCCACTTTAGAGGTCAACCACATAGCTTTGAGTCTGAAGTCACAGTTAGGCCAAACCAGGTAATAATGGCAGGATTTAGCAGCGATGTCTTGCTGCACTAGTATGGGGACTTTGTAAGACCAGTATTGTGTTGGTGTTTTGGCCTTCTTTTCTGAGGAAGGATGTTCTGACTATGGAAGGTTTCTCAGACTGACTCCTGGGACGGCAGAGCTGACGTACGAAGAGAAACTGAATTGGTTAGGATTATATTCGCTGGTGTTTAGGAGAATGAGGGGGTTCTCATCAAAACCTATAAAATTCTAACAGGGCTAGATACAAGAAGGATCCTCCCAATGACCGGGGAGTCCAAAACCAGGGGTCAGAGTCTAAGAATAGGTGGTGGGCCACTTAGAATCATACAGCATGGAGACAGAAACCTTGGTCCAACCAATCCATCTTCCCAAACTAAACTGGTTCCACCTACCTGCATTTGACCCATATCCCTCAAAACAACCTAAGATTGATATGGGGAGAAATTTCTTCATTTGGAGAGTTATGAGCCTGTGGAATTCTCGGCCACAGAAAGTGGTTGAGGCTAAACCATTGAATATTTTGGAGTTAGTGTTTTCTATTCATTCACAGGATGTAGGTGTCCTTGGCAAAGCCAGCATTTATTGCCCATCCCTAATTGCCCAGAGGGCAGTTAAGCATCAAAAAAATTGCTATGGGTCTGGAGTCATGTGTAGGCCAGACTGGGTAAGGATGAAAGATTTCCTTCCCTCAAGGGCATTAATGAATCCAGTTGGATTTTTCCCAACAATTGGCAATGGTTTCATAGTTATCATTAGGCGCTTAATTCTAGAATCTGTATTGAATTCAGATTCTACCATCTGCCAGGGTGGGAGTTGAACCCCAATCCCCAGAACATTAGCTGGGTCTCCAGATTAATAGATCTAGCAAAATACCACTAGGCCATTGTCTGATCACTACTCCTTCAGGCTAAAGGGATCGGAGTGTATGGGGCAAAAGTCAGAACAGGGGACTGAGTAGAGTGATAAGGTGAAATCATATTGAATGGTGGAGCAGGCTTAAATAGCCCTTACCTGCTCCTATTGTCCATATATCTGTATTTAGATGCTGGATGATGACTTCTCTAACATAACCTTTCCACTAACTGTACTCTGCAGTAGCGTTTTCCAAGCTTAACGTTCCAGCATCTGCAGACCTCACTTTCTCTGAATTACAGTCTCTGAGTCATGCAGGGGTTCATCTGGTCAATCACTGACCCAATGTGGAATGTTAGCTAAGGCTGAATTAAACTCGTCACAAGGGAGATGAATAGCCCACTCTGACTGCTGTTTTGCCAGGGCACATGTTCCAGGGATAAGAGACTTCAGATACGTGAACTCTGATTCATGTAACTGTTGCCATGGCGAATGTACCAGTTAGATGATAACTGACAATTAAGTGCCAAGCAATTGTTGAAATAAGTGTCGAGAAACTGAAATTGTTCCCTTAGAGAAGCAAAGGGGATTTGACAGAAATATTCCTGAAAGGTCTTGATGGAGTAGACAGAGAACAATGAACTGTTTGATTTGTCAGAGGGTGGAGGTGCGGAGGGCACCAGTGTTAAAGTGACCCAAGGCCCCAAGTGAGGGAAATATGTTGTTATACAGTGAGTGGTTAGGATCTGGAATATAGTGCTTGAGAATGTGGTGGAGGCAGGTTCAACCATGATTTCCAGAAGGGAATTGGAGAAATGTGCAAAGAGAAAATATAATGGAGATAAGGAGGAATGTCTTCTCTCAGATGTGGTGAATCAGTGGAATTCTTTACTGCAGAAGGCTGTTGAGGTTGGGTCATTAGGTGTACTCAAGGTGTGGAGATGCAAACAGGTGACAAAGTCAAAAGTCACATGACACCAGGTCTAGCAGAGAGGGGCTGCTGCCTCACAGCGCTATGGATCCTGATTCAATTCCAGCCTTCGGCGACTGTCTGTGTGGAGTTTGCACATTCTCCCCGTGTCTGCATGGGTTTCCACTGGGTGCTCTGGTATCCTCTCACTGTCCAAAGCTGTGCAGGTTAGATGGATTGGCCATGGAAAATCGCCCATAGTGTCCAGGGATATGCAGGTTAGGTGTGTTAGCCATGGGAAATGTGGGTTTGCAGGGTTGGATTGGAGACTGAGGCTGGGTTTGGGTGCAGTGCTCTTTGGAGGGTCAGTGCAGGCTTAATGGGCCAAATGGCTTTTTTCGGCACTGTAGGAATTCTTTGTCTTAACCCAGTTGTGAGGTGACACGCTACCCAGTGAAAATGATCTGATCTGTGTCACTTTTACCCCACAGTATGGCTTTGATGTTCCCAGTTTCGGTGTATCAAGCGATCACGGTGACCAAAATGGCTGAATCCTTCTTGATGAAGATTGTTGATAAGGCCAATCATTGCGTGTGGGACTGTTCATATTCCAGGGTGTATACTAACCAAGGAAAGTCAGTTTGCAATAGACAGCAGTAGAGACCCCCTCTCCCCCCACCACTCCATTGTGTTCACTGATTTTTCAGTGAAGACTTCAGGGGAAGGGGGTTTGCTTCATGCTCCATTTCAAAGGGAAATTTGAGCAGAAGATGGAAAGTTGTTTGCCCTTATGGAAGAGTCTAGGACCAGAGGCTATAATTTCATAATAATGGGACAGAGATGAGGAGGAATTAATTCTCTCAGCAGTCAGTGAAACTGTGGAATTATTTACTCCAGAGGACTGTTGAGGCAGGGGCATTCAGTATGTCCAGAGCTGAGAGAAACAGATGTTTAATCAGTTAAGGGAATCAAAGGTTATGGGGAAAAGGCAGGAAAGTGAAGATGAGGATTAGCAGATTAGCCATGATCTCATTGAATGATGAACAGATTCAATGGGCTGAATAGCCTACTTCTGTTATTGGGTTTATGGTCCTAATAAGTAATGACATTCGTACATGCAACAATGGATTCCAAGTACAACAGATAAATCATTTACATTTTGGGATTACATTCAGCCGAACACACAACAAGCTGCTGGATTGTCATACAAACCTCTAAGCACAGTGCCCTACACTAGTTCTGAGTCTGAAATTGGCCAGTATTTGCTGAGTGTTTCGAGAATTATGCTGACACCAAATTTAAGATTGTCCATTGAGTTTGAATTGTGGTGCACTTACATACTCTGGGAGCTAGATAAATTACTTCATCAGTTAATAACCTTTCCATATGGAAAAAAAAACACACAGTCAAAGAGTGTGGTGCTGGAAAAGTACAACATGTCAGGTAGCATCTGAGGAGCAGGAGAATTGACATTTATGGCATCAGCCCTTCATCAGGACTGGAACATTTATGCCCAAAATGTCGACTCTCCTGCTCCTGAGATACTGCCGAATCTGCTGTGCTTTTCCAGCACCACACTCTTGGATTTTAATCTCCACCATCCGCAATTCTCACTTTCTCTGAGAGAAAAAAACACGTACGCACACATTCTACACAATAATTTAACTGAACAAAATAAGAGGCAGCTATTTGGTTCATTCCTCATGGCAGTTCCTTGACTGAAGGCAGACAACCTGCCTGATGTTAATTGAAACAAAGCTTGGCAGCTAACTGTCAGTTGTCATCAAACTGGTACATTCACTGTGGAACTGTCTCCACCAATGCACTGGTTAACTGGTCAGCACACACTTCTCAAGCATTGTCAGGAAAGACCCATCTGGTTCACTCATGTCCTCTAGAGAAGGAAATCTGCCTTCCTTACCTGGTCTGGCCTCCATGTGCCTCCAGACCTGCTTTTGACTCTTAGCTGCCCTCTGGGCAAAGAGGGATGGGCAGTTCACACCGTAAATTAATTTTGAGAGAAAGCTTTTTGATAACTGATGTAAAGCGAGACCAGTTTTGGCAAATCTTAGCAGGAATTATACACTTAATGGTAAGGTCCTAGGGAGTGTTGCTGAACAAAGAGACCTTGGAGTGCAGGTTCATAGCTCCTTGAAAGTGGAGTCGTAGGTAGGTCGGATAGTGAAGAAGACATTTGGTATGCTTTCCTTTATTGGTCAGAGTATTGAGTACAGGAGTTGGGAGGTCATGTTGTGGCTGTATAGGACATTGGTTAGGCCACTGTTGGAATATTGCATGCAATTCTGGTCTCCTTCCTATTGGAAAGATGTTGTAGAATTTGAAAGGGTTCAGAAAAGATTTACAAGGATGTTGCCAGGGTTGGAGGATTTAAGTTATAGGAAGAGGTTGAACAGGTTAGGGCTGTTTTCCCCGGAGCATCGGATGCTGAGGGGTGACCTTATAGAGGTTTATAAAATCATGAGGGACATGGATAGGATAAATAGACAAAGTCTTTTCCTTGGGGTCGGGGAGACCAGAACTAGAGGGCATAGGTTTAGGGTGAGAGGGGAAAGATATAAAAGAGACCTAAGGGGCAACCTTTTCACTCAGAGGGTGGTACGTGTATGGGATGAGCTGCCAGAGGAAATGGTGGAGGCTGGTACAATTGCAACATTTAAAAGGCATCTGGATGGGCATATGAATAGGAAGGGTTTAGGAGAATATGGGCCGGGTGCTGGCAGGTGGGACTAGATTGGGTTGGGATATCTGGCCGGCATGGACAGGTTGGACTGAAGGGTGTGTTTCCATGCTCAATGACTCTAAAACATAAGTAGATGTCAAGTTAACAATTGGGTTTCCCCAGCATTATAAACTCTGGAAATTTAATACCTTGTTGCTGTTGATTTTAAGTTAAAATGAGCACCGGATGGAATTAAGTAGAACGAGAGCTAACGGAAACGACAGACCTTTTAACACACCACGTATCAGCAATAGTGCAGCCAACAATTTTGAAATGGGGCAGCAGTTGGGGTGAGGGGCAGGTGATGAGATTGTGGGGGTAGCAGATAGATAGTGTTAGCCAGTCTCTAGTTTTGGGGCGGGGGGGCGTTTGTTGGTTGAATCCGCCCTTGCTGCTTGCAGTCACAGTCCGGGCGCAAAGAGGCACGGTGGCACAGCAGTTAGCACTGCTGCCTCACAGCGCCAGAGACCCGAGTTCAATTCCCGCCTTGGGTGACTGACTGTGTGGAGTTTGCACATTCTCCTCGTGTCTGAGTGGCTTTCCTCCGGGTGCTCCGGTTTCCTCCCACAGTCAAAAAATGTGCAGGTTAGGTGAACTGGCCATGCTAAATTGCCCGTAGTGTTAGGTGAAGGGGTAAATGTAGGGAAATGGGTCTGGGTGGGTGCACTTCGGTGGGTCAGCGTGGACTTGTTGGGCCGAAGGGCCTGTTTCCACACTGTGAGTAATCTAATCTAATCAGGTTTGTCGTTACATGTTCCTAATGTCTGCACACCCCGTACACAGCCAAGCTGGGATGGGGTGGTGCCAGTGTTGGACTGGGGTGGACAAAGTTAAAATTCACACGACACCAGGTTATAGTCCTCCAGGTTTATTTGAAATCACAAGCTTTCGGAGCGCTGCTCCTTCGTCGAGGGAAGTGTGCCGGTGAGCCAAAGCTTGTGATTTCAAATAAACCTGCTGAACTATAACCTGGTGTCATGTGACTTCTGAATCTGGGGAAGTGAATGACTGGAGGTGGACTGGGCCCAGTGACAGAAGGTCAGAGATCAGGAGTTGGGGGCGTGCCCATTTCCAATTCCTTTCCCATTTCGTTTTATTCCCTCACTCTTGGTGAGGAGAGGTTCCTGGCTGTAGCCTGTTAAACATTTGGGGATGTTATGTGCACAAGATAAATTCAGGCTGAAGCTGCAGTAGTTGTGGTTGTTAACCAGCTGAGAGCAGGCAAGGAATCAAACTTGTGATGCTCTCACACTACTTGGGTCAGCTACTCACTGAATAAACTCACTGAGCTGTTGAGAGAGAGAGAGAGACTGAGTAAATGGCGGGGGTTGGGGATATGGTGGACAACAGCAGGGTCGCCTAAAATATTCCCTGTCACCACAACAGGACACATGGATGATGGGCACCAAAAATTATTGGTGAATGCGGAGACAGTCATTCTGAAAACTAACGTCAAGGCAAAACAAAACACTGTTAATTTTTAAAAAATATATCATAATGTTTATTTTCAATCCCTTTTTGCCACCATTTCCATATTCTATAAATGGATACTTTGCTTTACTAAGCAATTTTAATTTTAGATTCCCAACCACCAAATATCAGGATGTCAACCCCCCCCCCCCCCCCCCCCCCCACCCCCGAATTGAAACAGCTCCATAGAGGCTGGTATCCCATCACCGAGCCACCCTTTATTTACACACAAACGGTCCTTGACTTCAGTCCTGCCTCAGTCAGAGTTTGCTGCCAGAGTGTCAGTATCTCTAACACTCACCCTTTCTATCTGTCAGCCAGGGCTCCCTGATTGGACCAGGTTAACAGCCCAGTCAAGGAACTCATATTCTATGAGGTCCACCCGGCTGACCTTGTTATAATCATTACGTGAAGATCTCAGGCCTTTCCACTTTGGGAACCTTGTGGTGACTCAAGTCCTATTTTCCCAGCATGATGATGTTCCCGAAAGTGAATGGAATTGACAATGCCACACCAGGCTGTCAGCCACCTTGATGTTCAAAGGAAAGGAAAGGGATGATAGTTATTGCCCATTTTGTGGGGCCATTTTTTAAAATGGTTTTCACATGAGCAATAGTACAATGAGTCACAATTTTACATCAGAAACGGGCAGGCCTCCTCAGATGAGTTTTTAAAAGATGCATCATTTCCATTGTTAAGGGGTGTGTGTGTGTGTGTGAGAGATAGATTGTTTTTGTCTGTGTGTGTATGTGTATGTGTGTGAGAGATAGATTGTTTTTGTGTGTGTATGTGTGTGTGAGAGAGAGAGAGTGAGAGATAAATTGTTTTTGTGTGTGTATATGTGTGTGTGTGAGAGATAGATTGTTTTTGTGTGTGTGTGAGAGAGAGAGAGAGTGCGAGATAGATTGTGTATGTGTGTGTTGAACAGAAACAAAAACAAACTGATGTATTTCTCTTTGTCTTGTTGCTTCAGGGATGACGGGCAATTACCTACTAACAAATCCTCTTCTGCGACCCCATGGCACTAACAACCCTTATAACACCTTGCTTGCGGAAACTGTTGTCTTTAATTCCCCATCAGCTGACGTGTTTAGCTCACCAGGTGTGCTTCCTTATCTCTTGTGAAACCATTGTTACCATGGCTGTGACAGGTGTGTCTATCGGATGGCTGTTGTTAGAGTGGGCCTGTAGTCAGAATTACCCTGGCAAGGACAAAGGACTTTTCAGCAGGGCCCATCCTTATCAGATCTTTGGCACTTTGTGGACTGCAGGGTATTCAATGCAAGCAACCCACCTCTCTCTCGCCATTCCTACCAGTGCACCACAACTCGGCCTCCTGACCTGCACACTTGACTCACTCAACCACCCCACTGCATCACCCATTCCTACTCATTGCCACCCCACATCTCCTCATCTCCTAAAGTCTCATCCACTCAGCCACACCCTCTACATGCCCACCCTCACCACCTCCCTTCTGAGAGAGATGATTCGCTGAAGACCTTGGGAAAGAACTAGTCAACCCCTCCACATGCCACCAATGCATCATTCTGTCACCAGTTCATTCTGAATGAGCTAGATTCAGGGGCTACGGCACTGTGTCTCACTGAAAGAGGGGAGAGTAGAGTGTTTTGCAGTGAATGTGAGAGAGTTCTTCACTGTTACCAAAGACCCCACTTCCCATGGGAACACAGGCCGGGGGTGGGGGGGGTTGCGGGTGTGTGAGGGTGTATTGGGAGACGGTGTCGGGTGCAGCTCCCACCTCCCCTGGTAGGCCGAGATCGGAGAGTGGGTAAACCACCTGTATCGGGGGAGACCAGAGGGCGGGGAAGGGGGTGATCGAGAGCGTGTAGGACTGACTGGGGGTATTGTCCAAGTGTCAAAGTAAATGGTGGTTCAAGGCATCACCTTAAAGGAAGAGCAAGGTGTCAGACCTTGACGATGTTCTTACAAGTGACCAATGGAGCAATCCTCTCTTCACTCAATCACCTCTGTGTTAGCTTGTGAACCAAACTAGCCACTTGACCCTTCACTGCCCTGAGGGCTCACCTCAGGAAAGCGAAGGGATTGCTACCTGATCTCAAACAAAAGAGTTCTAGCGCAAGGAGCCCTTGCAAAGAGAGGAAGGATCAAAAGCTTGCATGTTGTTAAAGGTGGTATGTTGAATCTAACCCGAGCTTGCTTTTTTTTCATACCTTGTCTTTTGCTCTTTCCTTATGCTTCCCTCTAGTGACCTACAGAGACACAAGTATGGGAGTCAAACTTAACTTTGCCTATCAAATGTAAAAAAAACTTCCAGCATGCTTGTTTAATTTTACTTTACTCTTTCTTTATTTGAAATGAGATGAAAACGTAACTGGAGGCTGAGGAATAGACTCAGTGGCAAAAGATTGTGATTCTCTGGCTGTTAATTGGGTGAACTGGTGCTGATAGGACAGGTATGATGAACATAAACAGCAACTCCAATACTGTCAGAGCAAATTTAGTTTTTGCAGGGTGCCACATTCATTGTTGTGGTTAAAAACTAGCATTCAGATTTTCGAGCCTGTCCTGAACAGTGAGGTTGTGAGGGCCAGCGAGACCCCCAGCAGAGATTTCTCAGAAGAGGATAAAACAGAATGGGCTGCAAATAAAGATGGCAGTACTTGGAAATGAATGGGCTGGTCCTCCAAGTTTGTCTCAAACACAGCTTTTACTGTTTTTCCTACTTCTGGGAATTGTCTTCCTTTTCCGCTCTGCTCTTTGGGGTTTGGGGAAGGGATATTCGGCGAAGTTTCCTGCTCTCAATGTTGAGCAGGTCCACAGGGCGTGGTACTTTTGATGAGAGGAGGTATCAGGCTTTTTGAGCCCCTCTCCCCAGCACTCACTCAGTGTCCGTGCTCGAGTCGACAGCTGGCCCTGTCTCCGAGGTACACAAAGGGGCAGTCAGTGTCAGCAACAGTCAGGATGTTCACTGGAGAGGAAAGGGGTTTTGGGAGGGGGGAAGCAGATGGGAAAGGAGAGGGGGTGGAGTGAGGAGGAAGGAGTGATCTCTTCAACAAAATCTACGAAGGTCAATCGAACCAGCAGCGTGAATTCCCCTGGGAACCGGGCACTTGTCGGATCCAGAGTCACTAAAACTGCCTACTGCGCATCTCTCCCCGGGAGGTCAACTCCCACCCTCACCTCCTAGCTCCTTCTGTAATCAGCCAGTGTCAGCACCAGGGCCCTGGAGTCTAGTGCAGCTGTTACAGCCAAAGCTGTTCTCCTTCAAAGTCTCTACGTAACCTTTCCGCGATCACTCTCAGCCAGTCACACTCCACACTCACATTTAGCATCATTCCAGACAGTGAAGGAAAATACAAATCACACTTTCCAAGGCATGCCGTGCTCATAAATGTTCTCATCGTCTTCCCCACCCTTCCGCACATGTCCGCATTTGCGTTTATGTCCAAATCACATGCTGGCTGTTTTACATGTCTGTGCTGGGCCTGGACGATTTCTTAAGCTGGAAAATAGTATACTGCTCCCTCATTATTGTTTCCAACATC
The DNA here is from genome assembly GCF_047496795.1 of Chiloscyllium punctatum. Classification (NCBI taxonomy): domain Eukaryota; kingdom Metazoa; phylum Chordata; class Chondrichthyes; order Orectolobiformes; family Hemiscylliidae; genus Chiloscyllium; species Chiloscyllium punctatum. The sequence continues at coordinate 127,293,491 of NC_092745.1, forward strand.
CTGCAAATGGATGAGGCTGCTCCTATGCACACATACTCTGACACACACAACACTGACTCAAATATGCTCTCACACTCACTCGATCACACACGGATATGCATGCAGACAGGCACATACTGATTTGCACAAACACACAGATTCAAACACACTCTCACACCCACTCAATCACACGTACTTAGTCACTCACTCGCATGTACACTCACATGTACTCACTCAAACACACATTCTCACTCACACACTCAAAAACATGCTCTCACTCACTCATACTCTCACACACACTGACACACACTCACTCACACACACACACACAACACCGACTCTCTCCCTTATTCACTCACATATAAACACACGCAAGCATACACACGTGCTTATAGCTATTGTGAACAAGCACAGATATTGCTGGAGAAACTCAGCAGGTCCGGCAGCATCTGTGGAGACAGAAGAAGACAGTTACCATTTTGAGTCTGGTATGAATCAGCTTCAGGACCAGTTCTGAAGAATGTCAGTGCTGAGGCAAGGCCAGACCCCAGACCTGCTGAGTTGCTCCCTCATTCTCTGTGTTTGTTTTGGATTTCCAGCTTCTGCAGGATTTTGCCTTTTATTCCTGGGGATAACAAGCATCTCCCTTACCTTCCCGACACACAGTTACTCTTCCATTTTCTGCAGCCTGCCCCGGGGAACACGTCAGTTGTGATGAAGCATTGAAACATTCACTCTGTTTCTCTTCCCACAAACACTCCAGATCTGCTGAGTTTCTCCAGTGCTTTCAGTGTTTGGTTTGGAAAATATCTTCAGTTGTCCACTCGGGGTAGGCTCTTGAAGGACATTGTCTCACAAAAGCCAGGCCCCAGCCCCATGAGCAGTGCCACCTCTTTCCTGACCCCCATCAGCCTCGTCACTGTGATTGAAGACCTCCTACTGTCTCAAGTGTGGGTGCAGGGGAAGGGGGGGGGCGTGGACAGAGGGGGGATAATGATGGGTGGGAACTGCCTGTCCCTCACAAGAAAACTGAGCATCAGGGATGAGAAGCTGAAACCAGAAAAAGAAGACCCCAAACAAAACCGGGAAGGTGGGTCAGTGGTTAGCACTGCTGCCTCACAGCACTAAGGACCCGAGTTCGATTCCAGCCTTGGGTGACTGACTGTGTGGAGTTTGCACGTTCTCCCCCGTGTCTGCGTGGGTTTCCTCCGGGTGCTCCAGTTTCCTCCCACAGTCCAAAGATGTGTAGGTTAGGTGAACTGGCCATGCTAAATTGCCCAGAGAGTTCAGGGATGTGTAGGTTAGGTGTGCATTAGTCTGGGGTAAATGTAGAGTAATAGGGAATGGATCTGGGTGGGTTACTCTTCGGAGGGTGAGTGGTCTTGTTGGGCCGAATGGCCTGTTTCCACACTGTAGGAATTCGGAGAGTCCTAGGGAATCTTGGGCAGGTCTGGCTGCATCTGTGGGGAGAGAGTCAACGTTTCAGGAACAGGGCCCTGAAGAAGGGTCACAGACCCAAATCATTATCTCTGCTTTCTCTCTCCAGACCTGCTGAGTTTCTCCGGCCATTTCTGATTTTGTTTCAGATTTCCAGCATTTGATTCTAAACGGGAAGGCCTGCAAATGCATTTGGCTGGTTTCTTTTCTCTCTCACTCTCTCTGTCTCTCTCTCTCTCTCTCTCTCTCTTTCGAGATGTTTGTGTGATCTTTCTTCATGCTGCAGTGATCACTTCACTTTCTTTTGTATGTCAGCTACCCTTACACTCACGAGCTTGAGCAGACAGACTTGATGTGAAATGCCCCATGTGAGCCAATCCAGCTGATGTCTGTAGTGTTTTTCAAATGGTGCTTGTCATTCTAGAAGGTTGACTGTTTGGTGTTTGTTCTGCCGACTTTGTGCTTTGTCTGTTTCTCCACCCCCACTTCCCTCGCTTTGCAACGTGATGTTCCACGCTGAAAAGGCTCCGTAACGTTAGTCTTGCTTGCTGTTGCTGTGTTGATATTATTTAGTTCTGTTTATTTGCACTTGTTTCATGAAGGTTGTGTGTTTATCTCGTTCCTCCTCTCCTGACCCAGGTCAGCTGTAATGTATTTCAGGACAAAACAAATCGATTTTGCTGTGCCCCACACACTCTTAAGTATTACAGGCAAAGAGATGGTGTTGTATTTCTCTTCCTCAGTGAGGTTCATTTTTTTTTTGGGTGAACAGGGTGGGGTTAATTCTCAGCTCCACTTATCCCTAAATGCTCAAAATTGCTGCTTTGTCCTGAACTGCATTCAAAAATAATTTGGTTATTCTTTCCTTCGGGTTTGAAAGGTTGGTCAGAAGGGATTGACAAGGACACTAACTCTGTCATGCGTTTTTTTCTCTTGTTGCAGGTCATTCACTGAACAACGGGAGGGACAACAGCGCGATGGATACTCTACCACTTAACGGGAACTTCAACAACAGCTACTCGATTCGGAACGGGGATTTCTCCAATGACAGCGTGCAGGCGTTGGACTGCGGCTTGAGCCTGGGCGACACGGCCTTCGAGAAGATGATCATCTCCGAGCTGGTGCACAACAACCTCCGGGGCAGCCACAAGGCGCCGAACCTCGAGCGCAGCCTGCCCGCCAAGATGGCCGCCGCCGACCGAGGCCTGCCTGCCAAGATGGCCACCGTCGCCAACAACAACAGCAGCAGCAGCGAGGACGACGCCATCGTGGCCGACGCTTCGACCCTGGCGCGCGGAGACCGGCCCGGCCAGGCTCGGCAGCCCGAACTGGAGGCTCCGCTGATCCCTCAGCGCACCCACTCCCTCCTGTACCACCAGCAGAAGCGGGCCGAGCCTGAAGCCGAGGCCCAGGCGGCTGAGCTTTCCGCCAAGGCCCAGGACTCAGTGCAGTCGCCCAATAGAGACTCCCTGTACACGAGCATGCCGAACCTGAGGGACTCCCCATATCCACAGAGCAGCCCTGAACCAGAGGAAGATCTGTCGCCCTCCAAGAGGAGTGAGAATGAGGACCTTTACTACAAAAGTATGCCCAATCTCGGTGCTGGGAACCAACTTCAGACATATTATCAAATCAGCAAGGGCAACAGTGATGGATATATTATCCCCATTAACAAGGAAGAAGCGATCCCAGAAGGGGATGTGAGGGAAGGACAGATGCAACTGATAACTAGCCTTTGAAACACAATCGCTAAAAACAAAAACTCAACTCTAAAACAAACACACTGAGATAAGGACGTCTAATAGGTGCCACCCCTCGTATGTACCCAAACGGACAGTCCAGCCACCTGTGGTGCTTTTTACATTGTACAGGAACAAAATTTTAAAAAAACAGCTGGCTCCTGCAACTCTGACGTGACACAGGGAACGGACTGTGGCGACACAGAAACTGTCTTGTTCTGTTGCAAACTGAACCAGAAAAGTCACCTGGGGTCTTCTGTGTCTTTGTACTGATGCCTTGGGAGAACTTCTGGCTATTCCAGTGCAGCTGTTTTTGAACACAGTTGTGTGTGTGTGTGAGTGTGTGTGCGTGTGTATATATAAATATAAATATATATATAGAGTTGCACCTTGCATTCCTCAAGCCCTCCACTTCCTACCCAATCCAGTGGGTCAGGGAGCCAGCCAACGATGGGAAGACCTTGCAATAGTTGTGTGTAGTCCCTTAAATGTTCCCCCCTTCACAAGAGAGGCTTTGTCGAACGCAGAGATGAACTGTGCTTCATTGGCCGCTTTCCTTAAAGGGCCGGTCGTCTCCTCCCTGATTGGTGAATGGAGACACCCCTCCCGTCCAGCAAATAGCAGCCCAGCCACAGGCCTTACACATCACGTTCATTACTCAGATGTACAGCTTCTCTGTTCTCACTGAGAAAAGGCTAAAGAAAATATATATTTTGTTGTATTGCTATTGTAAAATAAATCAAATACATTGTCAGACCTGAGAATTTTAAACAGTTGGATGAAAATATTGTGAGAGACTCCAGGACTGCACTGGATGATGAAATGTGTTTCTCTTCTTTCGTTTGCAACTTGTCCATCGTGCAGAGCCAGCCAGAAGCGTTCCCCCTTTTCCTCTTTTGAGCTCCACCCTTCTTGGTTTTAAGGGAAAGCCTCTCTTCCTGTTTCCCTGAATTTGCCACCTCTAACGGTTTCTTCTTTGGCCCAGATGAGTTAAGCCCCTTTCGATCTTCGCTGAGTCATTCAAACCAGTTGTGCCAAGTCTGATGAGCATCATTAAATCAATCTCCATTTATTTTGACTGTAATATACTTGATGGGATGAGGGGGGTGGGGGGTTGGGGGGGGGAGTTGGTAGATGCAGAGTTTTCTTTTTCTGGGAGGGTTGGGGGGGGGGCAATGAATTGGCACTTTTTTTTGAGAAAGTCTTGTCAAGTCAATCTGGTCCAGCCAATCAGAAAAGCAGGCTGAATCCCTGGGCGATGAGCGTGGCCAGAGTTCATGTCATGGCCCCCAAGAGTTTATTTATTTCTCATTGCCTGCATTTCAGGGTTTGTACGGTCCCGATAGAAATTTGCTCCAGGATATGATTTCTTTTTGTGTATTTCCTATTAATAACGAGATCCCCCACCCGCCTAATACCTGATGTAAAGTTTAACACTTCTTTGACAGTAAATAAATGTGAGAATTTTGCAAATAATTGAATCGATAAAGGCTTTTTTTCTCTTTGCCTGCTGTTATGTCGATACGATTGGATATCAAGGAAGGAAAAACCAGTGAATGATGTACAAGATGTGGCGGCACAGTGGTACTCCTGCTGGGCTAGACCATTCCCAAGCTGATGTCTTGGGGCAGGAGTTCCAATCCCACCCATACGAAAGGGTGAAATTTGAATTCAATTGATCAACTCTGGAATTGAAACAATGGATAAAAAAAAAATCTCTCAAAAGGGAGATTTATTGTTCAGGTCTAGCCTAAGTTCTATGTGAAGATGTTAGGGTGGACAAAGTCAGAAGTCACACAACACCAAGTTATAGTCCAACAGGTTTGTTTGAAATTGCACGCTTTCGAACCTGACCTCACCAAAAGCTTGTGATTTCAAATAAACCTGTTGGATTATAACCTGGTGTCATGTGACATCCGCATTCAGGATTCACAGCAATAGGCTTGACTCTTAACTGCCCTCTGAAGAGCCAATCGCTCCAAAACAAATGTGGGATGGCCATCAAAGGCTGCTCCTGCCAGCAAGGCCCAATTCCCATGCAAGCATAAAAATTTACTGCTCAGATTTGTCTACTTCAAAAACGGGGTGGGTTCATTTATTGGTTAGAACATAGAACAGTACGGCACAGAACAGGCCCTTCAGCCCACGATGTTGTGCCGACCATTAATCCTCATGTATGCACCCTCAAATTTCTGTGACCATATGCATGTCCAGTAGTCTCTTAAATGTCCCCAATGACCTTGCTTCCACAACTGCTGCTGGCAACGCATTCCATGCTCTCACAACTCTCTGTGTAAAGAACCCGCCTCTGATATCCCCTCTATACTTTCTTCTAAGCAGCTTAAAACTATGACCCCTCGTGTTAGCCATTTCTGCCCTGGGAAATAGTCTCTAGCTATCGACTCTATCTATGCCTCTCATTATCTTGTATACCTCAATTAGATCCCCTCTTCTCCTCCTTTTCTCCAATGAAAAAAGTCTGAGCTCAGTCAACCTCTCCTCATAAGAAAAGCCCTCCAGTCCAGACAGCATCCTGGTAAACCTCCTCTGAACCGTCTCCAAAGCATCCACATCTTTCCTATAATAGGGCGACCAGAACTGGACGCAGTATTCCAAGTGAGGTCTAACTAAAGTTTTATAGAGCTGCAACAAGATCTCACGACTCTTAAACTCAATCCCCCTGTTAATAAAAGCCAAAACACCATATGCTTTCTTAACAACCCTTAGCAGTGATGGCGACCTCCATATGGGAATGGCTTTCTGCTCACACCATTTGTGTGGCATGGGCAAACTGGGCAGCATGGACAGTTGGGTGGCCATTTTACGGGATTTATGTACCTGCACACCAAGATTCTTCTGTTCCTCCACACTGCCAAGAATCCTTAATCCTGTACTCAGCTTTCAAATTCGACCTTCCAAAATGCGTCACCTTGCATATATCCAGGTTGAACTCCATCTGCCACATCTCAGCTCATCTCTGCATCCTGTCAATGTCCCTCTGCAGCCTACAACAGACCTCTATGCTGTCAATTGGTTCTTCCCCCTGGGTGTTGTGGACCAGTATGTTACAGACTGGTTGTGAATCAAAAGGCAATGGTGTATGGTCCATTTCTGGAATCTCAGCTGATGCTGCAGTGCAATACAGAGGGAGTGTTATCCAGTCAGAAGTGAGATATTGAACTGCAGCACTAGGTGCTGTCTGTTGTATCTGTAACAGATCCCACACACCGCTTTGCCAAGATTCTCTGCTGTGTCCAAACGATCCCTCGAACCATTTCACCAAAATAGATCACACATTTGCAGGAGCTTGGTGCCTCACACAGCAGCCACTGAATTATTACAACAGAGACTACATTTTTCAAATTCTTCATTGGTTGCAGAGCACTCTGGGCACAGCCTGCAGACATGAAAGACACCATTGTAAATGCTAAATCTTTTCTAACATTTGACATTGCCTGCCCTCATGCCCCACCAGCTCTGGCTTTGGTTCTGCTTTCAAAAGGCCATTATCAAGAACCAAAGTAGAGTCATAGAGGTCTACAATACAGAAACAGGCCCTTCAGCCCAACCTGTCCATGCTGCCCAGTTTGCCCATGCCACACAAATGGTGTGAGCAGAAAGCCATTCCCATATGGAAGTCGGCATCCCTGCTAAGCCCATTCCTTATTGATGAATGGAAATGGTGGTTGAATGTACCTGCTGCCCTACAGGGCACCCTAACCATCAGAGACCCTGACTCTTCCTGTTTGAATGGGAAACATTTTCTGAAATCTCCTAAAGCCTGACGAGAATTGGGTGCATTTTGCGAAACCTTGAGCGTGTGAAACAGTGAAATGAAGGCTCGCTATGGTCACAATGCATGCATTTGCTGGAAAATATCTTTGCATTTGAAATTCTTCCTATCCCAGGAAATTAATTTTGACATTAATCGCAAATGGCCCATTGAGCTCAAAATTTTAATTACAGCAGACATCTTGCATTACCATTTAATGTAATTACCATTACATTAAACGGTAGACTATTAGAGGGATCATTTATTTACAGAGAAAAAGTCAATTTTGGAGTTCTAACGAAAATAATATAATGAATATTTCCAATTTCACAGCCCTTTGCAAATTGGTGTGTAATTCCAGAGAAAGAGGCGAGATTAATCTGAGGTAAAACTGTGACTGAAAATAGTAGACCATATGTGTGTTCAGTGTTGGTCTGCGTAGGGAGCCTTTAACCTGAGGATGGATTCTGAAGTCATGGAGTGGTGACAGGGAAGGCTGGGAATGGTAACCACAAAAACAAAAGGAAAAACACGAAGGGCCCAGGGCAGGGTTGTGTAACCTGGCAATGATGAGAAGTCGAATGCAGTGGATAATTAGGCAATTAAGTGCAATCTTCCGCCCACATGGCATAGACCCTATTTGTGTCAGCAACTTTGAGGAGTCGGCGCCACACTGGGAGGTTGCAATGGCATCGTGTCTGAACTTGTAATAGCGAAAGAGATAAATGACGAGGCTGATGTCAACAGCTGGCAAGGACTTTGCCATTGTAAGCAATTTGACGTTTCCGATTGTGTTGGGATTGCTGTGGGTGACTCACTCAGGGCCACTTTATCAGACACTGATGATGCTTCCATTACATATCTCAGCCATCAGTGTATTCATGCATTGGATGCTGGCCAGCATTTATTGCCAAAGTGTCAACCACATTGCCGTGGGTCTGGAACCACATCCACGTTTCCTTCACTAAAGGACATGAGTGAACCAAATGGAATTTTACAATAATCGGTGATGGTTACATTTGCCATTTATTTCAGAGTTTTATTGAGGGGGAGAAATGGCGGATGGTGTTTAATCCAGACAAATGCGAGGTGATGCATTTTGGGAGTTCAGGCGCAAGAGGAAAGTATACAGTAAATGTCAGGACCGTGAGGAGCATTACAGAGGGATCTCGGGGTCCAAGTCCATCACTCTGGAAGTGGCAACAGAAAAGGGTAGGGTGGTTATAAAATGGCATACGGCTTCATTATGTGCCATGGCAGGATTTGAACCCCAGTCCCCAGAAGATTGCTCGGGATGTCCGAGTTACTAGCCCACTGATAATTGTGCCTCTCAGTTTGGGTTTCCTTGGACAGCATTTTCACCACAAACACAATGAAAGCTGTTAGCCACCTTTGCGATGGGAATATGCTGATTCAAGATGTCGTCTTCAATAGCTGCCCACCGCCTCTCAGTGAACAGCGATCTCTGAGGCAGGATTCTCAATTGGACATTAGGTCAAACCGGAAGGCAGGTCACCACTGCCAAGTCTACCAACCCACCCAAGTTCCCAAAGGCCAATAAATCAGAAAGTTTTGTTTCATGTTTTGCATAGAGTACAAAAACATTGGAGAAGTTGCAAAAGGAAAATGAAATGGATGACGGTTTTCTGGCTGGAGGTCTGTGTTCCGCAAGGGTCGGTGCTGGAACCTCCAGTTTGTAATATAGGAAAGTGATTTGGATGAAAATGTAGATGATCTGATTAGTAAGATGTCACAAAAATTGGTGGAGTTGTGGATAGTGAGGAAGATTGTCAAACGATACCAGTAAGTTGGACAGTCTGGGGAGGGAAATGGCAGATGGAGTCTAATCCAGACAAGTGCGAGGTGATGCATTTTGGGAGCTCAGATGCAAGAGGAAAGTATACAGTAAATGTCAGGGCCCTTAGGAGCATTGATTTCTGGAGGGATCTTGGGGTCCAAGTCCATAGCTCCCTGAAAGTGGCAACAGAAGTAGATAAGGTGGTTTAAAAAAATGGCATACACCTTCTTTGGTCAGGGCTTTGAGTATAAAAGTTGGCAGGTCGTGTTGCAGCTGTGTAAAATTTTAGTCAGACCACATTTGCATGGTTCTGTTCCCCACTCTGTGAAAGAGGTTTACCAGGATGTTGCCTGGATTGGAATATGTGGATTGGAACCACTTAGGTGGTTCTCACCAGGCTGAGGGCTGATCTGATAGAAATATATAAAATTATGAGAGACATCGATAGGGTGGAGAGTCAGAGTCTCTTTCCTGGGGTAGAAATGTCAAATACTTGGGGGATTAGGTTTAAGGTGAAAGGGGGAAAGTATAAAGGAGATGTGCAAAGCTAGTTTTTTACACATAGAGTGGTAGGTGCCTGGAAGTGGTAGAAGGAGATATGTCAACAAATTTTAAGAAGGATTTAGACAGACACATAAACAGGTGGGAAATTGACAGATGTGGACCATGTGCAAGCAGGTGGGATTAGTTTAAAATGGCATTGTGGTCGGCATAGACATGGCGGGCCAAAGGGCCTGTTCCTGTTCGATACTGTGTTCTGTCCTCCAACACTGAAACCGAAGAAATGGGAAAAATTGAGCAGGCTTTGACTGTTTCTAAAAGATTGGTATTAGGTGATTTGATAACGATCTTTGAGGTTATTATGGGTCAATATTGAGAAGGTGCTTCCACTTGGTCATCAGTAAATCCAAGAAGAAATTCAGAAGAAACATCCTTACTGATAGAGTGCTTAGAATGCAGCACTTGCATTTGCAGAGAATAGGTTTTTGTAATTCTGATATATGATGTGGGCAACACTGGCAAGGCTGACATTTGTCACCCATCTGTAATTGCCCTTGAACTGAGTGGTTTACTAGGCCATGTCAGAGGGCAGTTAGCAATGGTAATGTGACTGGAGTCATTTAAACATGCAACGAGTGTTGATGATGTGGAGATACTGGCAATAATAACCTTTAGCTATATCATTCAATGCAGCCAAATGCCTGAAGCTGATGAGAAGCCAAAGATTGAGACAGTAGAACAGGTCTGGCCAAAGTAGTACAGTGTGGAAGCAGGCCATTCGGCCTATCAAGTCCACACTGACCTTCCAAAGAGCAGCCAATGAGACCATCCCCCTATCCTGTCACGTTCTTGCAGTTCCCACAGCTAATCCACTTTACCTAAGTTTTTTGTTATGGTTCACCTTTCTGGAGTTGTCGACGGTGCATTTTGTTTTGATGTGTTTTTTTCTGGAAAGAGTATGAAAAGGGGAGTGCAGCTAAGGCAGTCTTTTGACCCAGCTGCTTGCCCCTCACCCCTGGTTCAGTCCATGACCAGGAATCTCTAGAGAAGGCATGTGCAGGGCCCAGCAGTGTGCTTTAGGGATTCCTTGACTGGTGGGAACCACCGATCCTGGGAGCGTTACTTTATAAAAGAGTTGGGAAGTCATGTTGACATTGTATAACACATTGGTGAGGCCTCTTCTGCAATATTGTGTTCAATTCTGGTCGCCCAGTTTATAGGAAGAATAGTAATAAGCTAGAGAGGGTTCAGAAGAGGTTTACCAGGATGTTGCCTGGTACAGAAGGTTTGACTTAAAAAGAATGGCTGGATAGGCTGGGACCTTTTTCACTGGAACGTAGGAATTGAGAGGCTGGCTTATAGAAGTTTATAAAATAATGAGGGGTACTGATAAAGTTAATGATACTTGTCTTTTCCCTAGAATGAGGAATTTCAAGAGTAGAAGGTGCATTTTTAAGGTAAGAAAGATTTGGAAAAGACACAAGGGGACAATTTATTTTACACAGGGTGATTCCCATGTGGGATGAACTTACTGAGGAAATGGTAGATGTGGGTAAAATTACAATGTTTAAAAGACATTTTGGTAAGTACATGGATATGAAAGGTTTGGAGGGATATGGGCCAGGAGCAGGCAGGTGGGACTAGTTTAGTTTGGGAATATGTTCGGCATGGACTGGTTGGACCGAAGGGGGTCTGTTTCTGTGCTCTATGACTCTATCTTTAGACTGTGGGGGAAACCTACACAGACACAGGGATTGAGTTTCGGAGCCGCGAGGTCATGCTTCAGCCGTACCTGGAGTATTGTGTACAGTTCTAGTCACTGCATTATAGGAAGGATGTGGGAGCTTTGGAAAGGGTTCAGAGGAGATTTATTTGGATGTTGCCTGGTATGAAAGGAAGGTCTTAGGAGGAACGACTGAGGGAACTGAGGTTGTTTTCATTGTAGAGAAGAAGGTTGAGAGGTGACTTAATTAAGACATAGAAGATAATCAGAGACTTAGGGTGGACAGTGAAAGCCTTTTTCCTTGGATGGTGAAGGCTATCATGCGGGAACATAACTTTAAATTAAGGGGTGATAGATATAGGACAGATATCATAGAGTAATAGGAGTGTGGCGTGGCCTGACTGCAACAGTAGTAAACTCGCAGAAGAGCATTTAAATGGGCATTGGACAGACATATAGATAATAATGCAACACTGTAGGTTAGATGGGCATCAAATTAAGTTTACAGGTTGGTGCAACATCGAGGGCTGAAAGGCCTGTGCTATGTTGTTCTATATATGAACTCCACACAGACAGTTGCCTGAAGGTGGAGTCAAATTTGGGTCCCCAGCGCTGTGAGGCAGCAGTGCTGTCAACTGAGCCATCACGCCGCCCCACTGTGTATTTAGTAGGACAAGTCTGAGGAGGGAGTTCCAGAACATAGAGTCAAGGCGACCAAAGGCATGGCTGCCAATGATACGGCAGAGAAAGATGTGGGAAATATGAGACACCTGAATGGCAAGCACAGATCTGTGGAAAATTACAGTGACGGGGTATTGAGAAAGGAACTGGGTTTGCACACAGAAATTGAATTACTGAGAATGTCTGAATTAATCAAGTGAATTTGTTTGGGAACTTTCAAGTCAGCCAGACATTGGAACACAGATGGAAACGCTTGATAGATTATTTAGATGGCATGATCACAGTGATGCCATTTTTTATAAGGAAAGTCAATTCACAGATAGGTGTGCTAACAGGAGAAACAAGATATGTCTGGTGGTATGATTGGCAAATTCAAGGAAACGTTTAGCTGCAAAATTTGCCAGTTACAGGAATATCATCTGACAATCCACAAAAAGCTTTGACTAACCTGTTTAAGTAATTAAAAGGAGCTGTGAATTAGGAGGAAAGAAATTTCAGTGGCACAACTAATGGGAGGTGGTGACCTCATGGTATTATCACTGGGCTGTTAATCCAGTGATCCAAGAAATATTCTGGGGACCTGGGTCAAGGCAAATGGTGGAGTTTGAATTCAGTAGAAAAGAGCCTAATGACTATCGTTGATTCCATCAGAAAAAAAATCTGGTGCCCTTTAGGGAAGGAAACTGCCACCCTTACCTGGTCTGGCCCACATGTGACCCCAGACCCACAGCAATGGTGTTGACTCCCACATGCCCTCTAGGCAATTAAGGATACATAATAAATGCTGGTCGAGCCAGTGACATCCACATCCTATGAATGAGAACATGTTTAGATGTTTGTTTTAATCTGTACACATTCTACTCAGTTAATAGTTCACAAAATTGTGGCTTCAAAGCTCAGAAATTTACATCCACAGCTAACAGCAAGGCTGAGGAAATATGTCAAATGATGATCAATCAGGGGAGACATTTTGCAAAGGACATGTTCGGGTGTTTGGATCATTCTAGTGGATGGCAATCATTATGTGAGGAAAACTAATGTGAGTCCAAATGTGAGTACAGGTAAGGTGGATTGGCCATGGGAATTGCAGGGTTACAGGAATAGGGTAAGGGTTGGGTCTGCATGGGATGCTCTTTGGAGGGTTGGTGTGGACTGGATGGGTCAAATGGCCTGTTTCCACACTGCAGGAATTCTCTGATTCTGTGAATTAAGACGTCCTGGTTCATCCCTGTGCAAGCTTAACAACACCGACAGTTTATTTATAACAGCACATTGTGAGTAATGGTATATCCCAAGACATTCACAGAAGGGTTAAAATGCTGTTGGGATAAGTTCATTAGATATATTCAAGAGGGAGCTGGAAGTGCTCCTTGTGACTAAAGGGATCAAGGGTTCTGGGGGGAAAGCAAGAGTGGGATACTGAAGTTGCGTGACCAGCCATGATCGTATTGAATGGTGGTGCAGGCTGGAAGAGCTGAATGAGCCTACTCCAGCACCTATTTTTCTGTGCAAAATTACATCTGAAACAGAGCCACAGGTCAGTTCAGATGACCAGAACCTCAGTCAACAACACAAGAAGAATTCACAAAATCCCTACAGTGTGGAGACAGGCCATTCAGATTCACCCATCTTTCCCCTGTATTTCCCATGGCTAATCTACCTAACCAACACTTCCCTAGACACTATGTGTGGCTCAATGGTTAGCACTGCTGCCTCACAGCCCTATGGACCTGAGTTCAATCCCAGCTTCATGCAACTGTTTGTGCTAAGTTTGCACATTCTCCCAGTGTCTGTGTGGGTTTCCTCCCACAATCCAAATATGTGCAGGTTTGGTGGATTGGCCATGCTGAATTGTCCATAGTGTGCAAGGATGTGTAGGTTAGATGTCTTAGTCAGAGGTAAATGGAGGATAATAGAATAGGGGAATGTGTCTGGCTGAGTTACTGGTTGGGCCGAAGGGCCTTTTCCACACTGTAGGGATTCTAAATAGGCAATTTAGCAAGGCCAATCCACAAACCTACACATCATTGGACTGTGGGAGGAAACTGGAGCACCCAGAAGAAACTGGCACAGACAGTTGCCCAAGGCTGGAATTGAAATTGGGTCCCTGGCACTGTGAGGCAGCAATGCTAACCACTGAACCACCGTGCTGCCTTTGTACTGCAAATGGAAAGCAAGGAAGTGAGGCAGAGAGATTTAAGAAGGAAATCTTATATCTTAAGGATGAAAAGATGCTGCCACAAGGGCAGGAGCAAGTAAAATTATAAATACTGAAAGGTAATCTATGCTGGTAATGATGACAGTTGTAGTAATATCACTGGGTTCTGGTAAGCCCAGACTGATAGTCTAGGGATATGAGTTCAAACCCCACTACAGCAGCTCATGGGATTTAAGTTCACAGTCAATGAATAAATCTGGCATTACAGATATAAAGCTAATCTCAGTAACCATGACAATAAGAACTATCAGTGATTATTGTAAAAATCCACATATAGTCTAAGTGACCAAGACCATGAAACTAGAATCCCATTATATAGAGTCCCATTTGAATCACTGATGATCTCGAGGGAAGGAAATCTGCTGTCCTTCCCTGGTCTAGCTGACATGTGACCCAAAGAATATATCCATTTCATAGAACTCTTGTAGTGTGGAAACAGACCATTCGGCCCAACAAGTCCACACCAACACTCCAAAAAGTAACCCATCCAGACCCATTCCCCCGACCCTATTACTCTACATTTACCTCTGACTTATGTACCTAATCTACACATCCCTGAATGCTATGGATAATTTAGCATGGCCAATTCACCTAACCTGCTACCACAAGTGCACCGTTGGACTTGGGAAGAAACTGGAGCACACGGAGGAAACCCAGGCAGACCCAGGGATAATGTGCAATCTTCACACAGTCAGGGACCAGAGGCTGCAATCAAACCCGGGTTCCTGATGCCGTGAGGCAGCAGTGCTAACCACTGAGCCACTGTGCTGTCCAGATCCACAGCAACATGGTTGATTTGTAAATACCCTCTGAAATGGCCCAGCAAAGCACTCATTGGCCAATAGGGATGCCTACATTCAGCGATAGAACAAATGAATGTCATCAGGGGTTTATTAGAGAAGGTAAGGAGAGCGTTTTTGTAAAAGAAAACAAGGGCTTGCATTTACATAAACTTTTAGTACTTGAAAATGGAATCGCAGGTAGATAGGATAGTGAAGAAGGCGTTTGGTATGTTTTCCTTTATTGGTCAGAGTATTGAGTACAGGAGTTGGGAGGTCATGTTGTGGCTGTACAGGACATTGATTAGGCCACTGTTGGAATATTGCATGCAATTCTGGTCTCCTTCCTATCGGAAAGATGTTGTGAAACTTGAAAGGGTTCAGAAAAGATTTACAAGGATGTTGCCAGGGTTGGAGGATCTGAGCTATCGGGAGAGGCTGAACAGGCTGGGGCTGTTTTCCCTGTAGCTTTGGAGGCTGAGGGGTGACCTTATAGAGGTTTACAAAATTATGAGGGGCATGAATAGGATAAATAGACAAAGTCTTTTCTCTGGGGTCAGGGAGTCCAAAACTAGAGGGCATGGGTTTAGGGTGAGAGGGGAAAGATATAAAAGAGACCTAAGGGGCAACATTTTCACAGAGGGTGGTATGTGTATGGAATGAGCTGCCAGAGGAAGTGGTGGAGGCTGGTACATTTGCAATATTTAAAAGGCATTTGGATGGGTATATGAATAGGAAGGATTTGGAGGGATATGGGCCGGGTGCTGACAGGTGGGACTAGATTGGGTTGGGATGTCTGGTCGGCAAGGACAAGTTGGACCAAAAGATCTGTTTCCATGCTGTACATCTCTGATTCTATAGCAACATGTAAAACATTTCGCAAGCAAGGACATTATGATCAAAATTCTAGAGGGCAGAGGTTTAGGGTGAGAGGGGAAAGATTTAAAAGAGACCTAAGGGACAACTTTTTCATGCAGAGGGTGGTACGTGTATGGAATGAGCTGCCAGAGAATGTGGTGGAGGCTGGTACACTTACAACATTTAAAAGGCATCAGGATGTGTATATGCATAAGAAATGTTTAGAGGGATATGGGCCAAATGCTGGCAAATGGGACTGGATTAAATTAGGATATCTGGTTGGTTTGGACAAGTTGGCCCAAAGGGTTTGTTTCCATGCAGTACAGCTCTATGACTGTAAGTGGCTGGAATGAGGTTACAGAATTGTTACGGTGGTGCAAGCCATTTGACCCATTGTGCCTGCTCTGGCTTGTTACATTAGCACAGTTACTGAGTGCCCATCTCCTGCTTTACCCCTAAACCCTTGCACATTGTTTCCATCCAAATAATCATCCAGTGCCCTCTCTGATGCCACAATTATCTAAGGGGCATTAGTGAACTTGACTTCACAACCCATTGAGTCCAAACAAGGAATGCAACCAGCAACTGACACTAGAGGGAAGGAAAAAGTAACAAAGTCAATTGAGCAGGGATCAAGAGATGAGCATTGAAGAGGAAAATTATTGGAAGTTCAAGGGGAAAATGAGGAATTGGGATTAGAAGGGGTAGCATTGATGTCATGGCATAGAGGAGCTACTGTTCTGACATTACAGTACTGTAAGAAGCCGAAATTATTTGCTATGTGATTTAACTGGAATTCAATGGAACACAGATTCCTTTAAATGTGAGCTCATTTTTAGTGTGGCAACATTTTACTTTTTGATTAAATCTTTCAAAAGAGATATAGAAGCAGAGGTGATTTATCGGGCCTTTTGTATTTTGAAAGATGAGTTCAGATTTCGATGATGCATGTTCCTCTGGATGTGGCTGACGGAGTTCTCGTTTTATTATGCAGGAAATATTATCTAAAGCTCCAACTGATTTCTAATGTATTTAAATCAATACTAATGGATTTTGCTGAATAGAGATGGTTTGATATATTGGGCAATTTCATTTTACACCAGGGTTCCCAATTAAAAAGATTCAAATGGGACTCATTACCATGAGGTAGAAGGATACTGCATTTTAATTCCAAATGTCAAATTTCTGAATGTGCATGCTGTTTGATTCCAATTGAAAAATTGGTTTGAAGGAGAAAAAGGGAATCTGAAAGTCTGAAAATGTGTGAGAACAGGAACAACTGATTTTGACAAGCTGAAAGACAGAACCTTGCATTTGTTTAGCCCCTGTTGCGCCATTAGGATGGTTGGGAGTGCTTCAGAATTGATGAGGTACTTGGAGCTGTTGTAACAGAGTCTGCGTGCCACCTGACGCCACAAATGGCAAGGAGAGAAGTGACCAGGCCCTCTGGCTTTTTTAGTGGAGTATTGTTAGGCAGGGTAAATAAAACAACCCCCCCCCCGCCCAGCTAAACTGAGTGGCCGAGTGCAGGAAGGTGGGACTAATGTAGGAACTAGTGAATTGATGGTGGCCCAAGTTGGATGGGTCAGAGAGTCTATACTATATTCTGTGATTCTAAGAAGGATAAACTAGAAAAATGGGTAAGTGACATGGACCGGTCCGAATTATATCCAAATCTTCAATTTGGGATCTCCCACTGCGTCTATTTCCAAGTGTGAGTGATTTTCTTTGACTGGTTTTTCTCTCTGGGTAAGCGTTCGGAGACAGACATCAATCTGTCACCCCCGTTAAAGACACCAAAATTTTAGAATCCAGGCATTCCATGTGCATAGTGTCAGGAAGAACAGCATAAACGGCCATTTCACCCTTGAATACCATGGTGACTGTCTCTCTCCTCTCTCTCTCTCCTCTCTCTCTCTCTCTCTCTCTGGAGTAATGCAGACAGTCTTGCTCCCCCAGTCAATCCTCACATCCTCCAGTCATTTTTCCCCTGGAATGGCCTTCAAATTTCCTTTAGAAAACTTCCATTGTCTCTTCCTCCACCTCCCCCCACCCCCACCCTCGTGCAGATGGAAAGCTCCAGATGATTAGGGGGTTAGATAGGGTTGACAGTGAGAACCTTTTTCCACGTATGGAGTCAGCTATTACGAGGGGGCATAGCTTTAAATTAAGGGGGGGTAGATATAGGACTGATGTTAGGGGTAGGTTCTTCACTCAGCGAGTCGTAAGTTCATGGAATGCCCTGCCAGTAGCAGTGGTGGACTCTCCCTCTTTATGGGTATTTAAGCGGGCATTGGATAGGTATATGGAGGATAGTGGGTTAGTGTAGGTTAGGTGGGCTTTGATCGGCGCAACATCGAGGGCCGAAGGGCCTGTACTGCGCTGTATTCTTCTATGTTCTATGTTCTATCACCCTTTACCATCCGGAAAACCTCTTTCTCCCATTCCTGCCACTGCAACTCTTGCCCAGAATCTTCAATCCCTGCAACCTTGTGACTATTGGGAAGAGACTTTTTTTGTCTAGTTTTATCTAAACTTCAAAATCATAGGAACCTAAAGACCCAGTGGGGGTTTTGGTTCAATTCTAATTTTAAAAACTAAATGTAGAATTCAAAACCATTGCTATTTAAAACCCATTTGGTTCACCAATGCACTCTGGGGAAGGAAATTTGCTGTCAACACCAGCTCTAGACAACATGCAACTCTAGAGCTATGTGGTTAACTCTTAATTGCCTTCTGAAATAGGCTAGCAAACCACTCATTGTATGAAAACTGCTTAAAAGTCTCAAGAAGGAGTGAAACTGGATGGACTATCTGGCATTTACCTAGCACTGGAATCAACAGTGGTAGAAACTGCCAAAAAGTGTGGCGCTGGAAAAGCACAGCAGGCCAGGCAGCATCTGAGGAGCAGGAGAGTCGACGTTTTGAGCATAGGCTCTTCATCAGGAATGTGATAGTGGTAGAAACAGCCCTATAGATCCTGAAAATTCCTACTTACTAACATTTGGAGGGCAAATGACAAAACGGGAAGAGATATCTCACAGATGAGTCAAGCAACAGGCTGACATAGTTGTACTCACGGAATGGTACCTTACTGAAGATCACAGATACCACTATCACCATCCCTGGATGTCATGTCCCATTAGCAGGGCAGACCCAGCAGAGTTGGTAGCACAGTGATATATCGTGAGGTGGATGTTGCCTTTTGAGTCTTCAACAGTGAGTCTGGACCCCGTGTAGTCTCATAGGATCAGGTCGGACAAGAGTAAGAAAATCTTTTGCTGACTACCACATAGCACCACCTCAGCTGATGACTGAGTGCTTCTCCATTTTTAGATTAGATTACCTACAGTGTGAACAGGCCATTTGGCCCAACAAGTCCACACCAGCTCGCTGAGGAGCAATCCTCCGCTGAGGACCCACTTCCCTCTGACTGATGCACCTAACTCTATGGGGCAATTGAGCACGGCCAAACCATCTGACTTGCAACCCATCTTTCAACTGTGGGAGGAAACCAGAGCACCCGGAGGAAACCCACGCAGACACAGGGAGACTGTGCAAACTCCACACAGACAGTCACCCAAGGCTAGAGTCGAACCCGAGCCCCTGGCACTGTGAGGTAGCAGTGCTAACCACTGAGCTACTGTGTCAACCTTTAGAGAAAGCGTGGAGAGAAACAGGACTCCCTCCACACCACACTAGCATACCAACTTTGAGTTTTTTTGTGATCATATCATAGATAATTAATCCTGGAAATCCGAAACAAATACAGAAATTGCTGGAGAAGCTCAGCGGGTCTAGCAGCATCTGTGGAGAGAGAAAATCAGAGTTAAAATTTCGAGTCCAATCACTCCTGTTCTAAACAGTTTCCCTCTCTACAGATGTTGTTGATCTTTTGTCCTGGAGTGGGATTTGAACCCAGAACCATCCAGCTGAGAAGTAGAAGTGTTGCTGAATAAGCAGTGTATGATATCAAACAAGAATGAACCTTTCTTGTTTCATTGAAAGGAGAGGCTATCTCATCGAGTTATAAACCTGTATAGCACGGAAACAAAACTTTTGGTCCAACTTGCTCATGCCGACCAGATATCCTAAATTAAACTCCTTCCATTTTCCAGCATTTGGTCCATATCCCTTTAAATCCTTCCTATTCATATAACCATCCAGATGCCTTTTAAATGTAATTTTACCAGCCTCCTCTACTTCCTCTGACAGCACATTCCATACACTTACCACCCTCTGCATGAAAAAGTTGACCCTTAGGTCTCTTTTACATCTTTCCCCTTTCACCCTAAACCTCTGCCCTCTAATGTTTTGATCATAATGCCCTTGCTTCTGAAATGCTTTACATGTTGTTGTACTAAAAGGTTATGTCCTTGTTTTCTTTGACATAAGCCCTTCATTCCTGATGACCCCTCCACAGTTTTTGACTCTGACTCTCCAATGTCCGCAGTCCTCCATTACTCCCTGTCTTCTCTTCCAGTTAGACACACCATTGTTCTGCCATTCTCACATTCCAATCACCCAATCTATCCATCTCTCTCAGCACTCCAAACTCACACTACTGTGTAAATGCTGCCCCCTCCACACTTCATGCCAGCCCTGATGAAAAGTCATCTTAACTCGAAGCCTTTCCCTCTCTCCGTGGATGCTGCCTGACCCGCTGTGATCTCCAGTGTTTGTTGTTTTCAGGACAGATTCCAGCATCTGCAGTAAGTTGCTCCCACTAGACTATTACCGGGAGTGAGAGAATTGCCTGAGGAGGAAAGGATAGACAGACTGGGCCTGTATCCGTTGATGATTAATGGAAACATATGAGATCCTGAGGGCATTTGACCAGGTGGAAATCAAAAGGATGTTTTGTCTTGTGGAAGGAGGGGTCAGAATAAGGGGTTGCCTAGTGAAGACAGAGATGAGGAAACAGTTTTCTTTTCTCTCAGAGAGTTGTGAGTCTTTGCAGTTTCCTTCCTCAAAAGACAATAGATGCAGGTAGCTGATGAAGGAGCAGTGCTCCGAAAGCTAGTGCTTCCAAATAAACCTGTAGGACCATAACCCGGCAATGTGTGATTTTTGACTTGGTCCACTCTAATCCAACAGCAGCACCTCCACATCATGGCTACCAAATATTTTTAAGATAGAGGTTGATAGATTCTTGATGATTGAGGGGATGAAAAATTATTGAATATGCAGAAGTGTACATTTGAGGTTAAAATCATATAAACCATGATATGATTGATTGACAGTGCAGGCTCAAACTGGCCAAGTGACTTACCTTCGTTCTTTGTTGATAGGTTAGTTTGTAATTATCTCTCAAGTGGAGATCAATAACATATTGACCTTAGTGAATCATTGACAACTTCTGTGGACTCTGAGTTTCATTGTTCAAAGCTCCATGGCATAGGTATTCATTATTTACGTAAATTCTATTGAACAGCACTGATCGATGTTATAGGAAAAGTCTTATCCGTCCTGTAAAAGTTGTAATTACCACACCAGCAAAAGAAAGATTGTGAACAGAGAGCTGGAATTTGGATATCTGTCCACCAAGGTTTCATTTCAGCTCTTTTCATTTGAAACGATGAAGAGGAACAAGGTTGCAGTCATTTGTGATCATAATTACTGACTTCAGTCATTTATAATAGCCATTTACTTCTATTGAGCATCTTTTATGAATTGATCTTTATCCTTTTATCCTTATATCAGCGATAGAAAGCTGCCACTTCAGAAAGATCGATAAGTGCTTTGCTGTTGATGGAATTCTTCTGGTTTTAATTGCAGGAAATTTGTAAATTTACAATCCTCACCAGCACCCACACCGTCTGCACTGAAGAAAGCTGCAGAGGTTGCAATCAAAGGTCATCTCTATGATGCAAACTCTTGAAAAAAATAAGCTCATGTACAGGACATTAGGCCACTTCTGGAATGCTGCACTTAATTCTGATCTCCTTGCTATAGGAAAGATGTCATTCAACTTGAAAGGATTCAGAACAGAGTTACCAGAATCTTGCCAAGGTTAGGGGTGTTTGTGCTACAGGGAGAAGCTGAATTGGCTGGGGCTGTTTTCTCTGGAGCATTGAAGGCTGAGAGGTGACCTTATAGAGGTTTATAAAATCATAAAGAGCATAGATGGGGTGAATAACTGAGGTCTTTTCCCCAGGGCAGGGGAGTCCAAAGAGTAACTGGTTTTTAATGACAAATGGATTGACATTTGAATTTAGCTTGTCCAGGTCTCTGTCTATTCCTGCAATATCAGATCAATTTAACTTTTCAACCTAAAGAATTTTACCTCAAGGTTTTTGATATAGAACATCTTCTCACAGTGACTGGTCTTTATTGAACAATGGAGTGCTTTCAATGAATTTTACCCTTAAGAATGCGTATCTCAAGAATCACATAACACCCCACGTTCACTCAGAAAACATTTTTCAAGCTGAAAGAAAACTACCAAAGAATGATGAGAGTGAATGAATTAGGTAGCATAGTGGAGTAAAGGACAATAGCATATTAAAATGCATTGGAGAGAGTGAGGTTCAATTAGGAAATAGCGGGGTAGTCAGTAGCAGGATGAGCATGAGGAATGAGATTAAGTGACCAATTGGCAGCCAAGCCTTCAGCAGTCTGGACAATAATCTTTGGAAATCCCTTTGTACATGTTTCCACCTTCAAACCACATCATAAAAATTATCCCTTCAAGCAAGCTATGGGGTACCTGCTCTCACCTCTCCTTCTTTAACTCAATGCCAATTTCTGGTTGGTTTAAGGGAGAGACAGTATCTCTGGGATGTAATCCAGAGGGTCAGGCAAATGTTTGTTCCATATTCTTGCTTGGAACGAGGACATTGCTGGCAAGGCCAACATTTATTACCCATCCTACATTTCCCTCAAATTGATTGGGTCCCGAGGGCATTTCAGAGCACAGGCATGTGTCAACCACACTGCTGTGGGTCTGGAGTCACGTGTAGACCACAGCAAGCGATGACAAAGAGATTTGCCGGGATGTTGCTGGCTATGGAAGCTAGGGGTGATCAAGAAAGGCTGGTGAGGCTGGGAGCTTTTTCACTGGAGCATAGAAGGTTGAGAGGTTTAGATAAGACTAGATTCCCTACAGTGTGGAAATAGGCCCTTCGGCCCAACAAGTCCACACCGACCCTCCGAAGAGCAACCCACCCAGACCCATTCCCCTACATTTACCCCCGTGCTAACCACTGAGCTACCGTGCCGCCCTAGGTTAGCTATAGGTTAGCTTAGAGAAGTTTATAAAATTATGAGGGGTATAGATAGGGTTAATGGTACTTTTCTTTTCCCTAGGATGGGGGATTTCAAGGCTCGGGGACATATTTTGAAGGTGAGAGAAGAGGAATTTAAAAAAGATATGAGGGCAGATTGTTTATACAGTGGTTGGCTTGTGTGTGAGATGAAATTCCTGAGGAAGTGGTGGGCATGGGTACAATCACAATGTTTTAAGGATATTTGGATAAATACATGAATAGGAAAGGTTTGGAGGGATATGGGCCTGCACTGGGCAGGTGGGATTAGTTTAGTTTGGTTGACACGGACGAGTTGGACTGAAGGGTTTGTTTCTGTACTGTACCACTCAATGACAACAGACTTCTCTCCATAAAGGACACTAGGAATCAGATGGGACTTTTACAGCAGTCCACATTGTTACATTGCCAGCATTCAGATCATTTTAATGCCATCCTCCACCCTCTCCCCAACCTCCCACTATTAACCAAAGGTTATCGATTATTAATCTGGTGCATTGCTTTCAAAATACCAAAACTACAAATAAAGATTAGAGTTAGATAGCACAGTTTTAAACCCCAACACAGATCTTGTGGAATTTAAGTTCAATGAATGAATTGGAATTAAAATGCTAGCCTCAGTAATAATGAGCATTGAATTATCTTTGATTTTGTCAAAACACATCTCGTTCAATAATGTCCTTCAGGGAAGGAAAACTGCCATCCTTACTTTGTCTGGCTGACATACAACTCCAGACCCACAGCAAAGTGGTTGATGCTTCTTAAATACCCTATGAAGTGGTCAAACAAACCACTTAGGTCAATGGCAAAGAAGGATAGTCAGCACTTGCTGACCTTGACAGTAATGCTTGCATCACTTGAAAGAATGGAGAAAATAACTTAAGGGCAATATATCAATGTTAGTTGCTGTTAGAATTCAACGGGACTGGGAAAAAGCAGAAAATTGGGATTAACATGTCACTCATTTGGAGTAAATCATAAGGCACAGGCTCGATGAATGACCATCAGAATGATTGTGATTAAGAGCCATACTGGACTCAAAACATTAACTCTGTCTCTCTCTCTCACTCTATGGTTTCTACCAGACCTGCTGAGTTTCTCCAGCATGTTCTATTTTACTATTGAAGGGTGTATGATTTCTCCTGTGAACTCAAGGCGGATTTTCAATGATGCAGACTGTTGGTGCTTTCCAAGTGTATGGAAATATGGGAGTATAAGAGTTAAAATGTGGATTTCACTCAGCAGACAGCACATAAATGTATAAAGAAGACTCAATTTGCTGTCTGAATAATCATGTGGTGTCCTTGCAAGGAGGCAATGTTTAACTTGACATTTCTTGGAACTTTCAAGCATCTATGTATCATAAAAACTAATTAAAGAAATGCAGGGTAACCTTGGAAAAAAAATAATAAGGACACTTGATTGCTTTAATGAATGAAGGCAAGTTGAAAACAGATTGATTGAGTGTGGAAGCAGCATCACCTGTGTCAAAACACTATTGTAATATCTGCTCTGTAGTTTAAGAACATAGCAATGTTGTTGTCAGATTTCTCTCAATTTGAGCGTCACGTCTTCTCAGAGCATTCAGTTCTGGTCTCTTTGCTTTAGGAAAGATGCTGTTAACCTTGAAAGAGTGAAGAAAGACTTACAAGATGTTGCCAGGGTTGGAGGGCTTGAGCTGCAGGGAGAGGCTGAATAAGCTGGGGCTGTTTTCCCTGGAACGTAGGAGGCTGAGGGGTGACCTCAGAGTAGTTTATAAAATCGTGTTGGGTGTGGATAGGATGAATAGAAGGTCTTTTCCCCAGTTTTGGGCAGTCCCTAACTAGATGATATAGTTTTAAGGTGAGACAGGAAAGATATAAAAGGGAGCTAATGAAACTTTTTTCACACAGAGGGTTGTGCGTGTTTGGACTGAGATGACAGAGGAAGTGGTGGAGGCTGGTACAACTACAACATTTAAAAGGCACCCAGATGGGTAGATGATTAAGAAGGATTTAGAGGGATTTGGGCAAATTAGACTAGATTAACTTAGGATATCTGGTCTGCATGGAGGAGTTGGACCGAAGGGTAAGCTTCTGTGCTGTACATCTCTGTGACTCTAGTTCAGGTGCCTTTAGCCATCTTTATGAGCAGGATTTGTGTTTTACTCAGTGTCGTGCTTTCTGTCTGAACAAATCTTGGCCACAAATATGCTATGACCTCCAAAGAGCTTCCAGGGACTAGCTGCATTTCGATGAAGTATGTCATATCATGTCCTTCCCCAAATCAGCAGTAGAGTTGCGAATGTAAAGTACTGTGGGTGATGCTACACTTTGTATGTGTGACTTCTGACATCAAAAAAGATACCATCATAAGTGCCTTCTTGGAAATAACCAACTATTTTCTCATTATTTACATTGTTTTGTGTGATTGCCTACATATTGGCTATGGTTTGTGAATGACTTGCCACAGTTTAAGAGTAAGTGGTTTTTAATGCCAAATGGGTTGACATATGAATTTAGACTGTCCAGCTGTCTGTCTATTCCTGCAATATCAGATCAGTTTAACTTCTCAACCTAAAGAATTTTACCTAAAGGCTTTAGATACAGCGCAACTTCAAGTTCATATCCTTTTCTCACAGTGACTGGTCTTTATTGAACAATGGAGTGTTTTCGATGAATTTTATCCTTAAGAATGCCATCTTGAAGATCATGTAACACTCTGCATTCACTCGGAAAACATTTTTCAAGGTGAAAAAAAGCTATCAAAGAAAAATGAGACTAAGAGAATTAGGTAGCATAGTGGAATAAAGGACATTGGCATATTGAAACACGTTGTGGAGAGTGAGGTTTGATTAGTAAATAGTGGGGTAGTCAGTAACAGGTTGAGCATGAGGAATGAGATTAAGTGACCAATTGGCAGCCAAACCTTCAGCAGTCTGGACAATGATCTTTGGAAATCCCTTTGTACATGTTTCCACCTTCAAACCACAATGTAAACATGATCCCTTCAAGCAAGCTATGGGGTACCTGCTCTCACCTCTCCTTCTTTAGCTCAATGCCAATTTTTGGTTGGTTAAACACTGCTTGGTTTTATGGTTTTAAGGGAGAGACAGTATCACTGGGATGTAATCCAGAGGGCCAGGCGAATGTTTGTTCCATATTCTTTCATCGAACGAGGGCATTGCTGGCAAGGCCAACATTTGTTATCCATCCTACATTTTCCTTGAATTGATTGGGTCCCGAGGGCATTTCAGAGCACAGGTATGTGTCAACCATACTGCTGTGGGTCTGGAGTCACGTGTAGACCACAGCAAGCAATGTGGTCAACTTTTCTTAAATGCCCTATGAAATGGCCAAACAAACCACTTAGTTCAATGGCGATGCCAAACAGTCAGCACATGATTGCCTGGCCGGGAGTGCTGACATCCTTTGAATTACAATGACAGCATTTAAAAGGCATCTGGATGGGTATATGATTAGGAAAGGTTTGGAGGGATATGGGCTAAATGCTGACAAATGGGACTAGATTAATGTGGATATCTGGTCGGCATGGACAGGTTGGACCGAAGGGTCTGTCTCCAAGCTGTACATCTCTATGACTCAATGTGGATTTCACTCAGCAGACAGCACATAAATGTAAAAAGAAGACTCAATTTGCTGTCTGAATAATCATGTGGTGTCCTTGCAAGGAGGCAATGTTTAACTTGACATTTCTTGGAACTTTCAAGCATCTATGTATCATAAAAACTAATTAAAGAAATGCAGGGTAACCTTGGAAAAGAATAATAAGGACACTTGATTGCTTTAATGAATGAAGGCAAGTTGAAAACAGATTGATTGAGTGTGGAAGCAGCATCACCTGTGTCAAAACACTATTGTAATATCTGCTCTGTAGTTTAAGAACATAGCAATGTTATTGTCAGATTTCTCTTAATTTGAGCGTCACGTCTTCTCAGAGGGATACACTTCTGTCTTGGGTCTTTGTCCCACTGAATTGGCCAATGTCGTTCTTTGGCACATAGGATAGCCTGGATTAGTGGTGCTGGAAGAGCACAGCAGTTCAGGCAGCATCCAAGGAGCAGCGAAATCGAGTTACTGAGCTGGAAGTTTATCTCTCCACGCTTCAGGCTCACTGCCTTTATTCCTGATGAAGGGCTTTTGCCCGAAATGTCGATTTCGCTGCTCCTTGGATGCTGCCTGAACTGCTGTGCTCTTCCAGCACCACTAATCCAGTATTTGGTTTTCAGCATCTGCAGTCATTGTTTTTACCTACATAGGACAGCCTATCCAACGATGCAGTAGGATCCCCAGGAAAGGATTTGCTTCCTTTCCTTTCCCTCTCTGCCACCACTCCATCTTATGATGAAGGAATTTAGATTCAAATGACTATGGCAAATAGTCATCATTTTGAATGATGGGTGACATAGCCCTCCGAGTCATTAATGTTAATGCCGCTCTGCTTTGAGGAAAGCTTCAGAGAGTCTTTGGAACATTTTCTAACTCCCTTCTCTTGAATGCCAGCTGTGTATTCAGATGGACATGGGCAGGGGTTGGGATGACCTTCTCTTCAGCTGTCAGGGTTGTGGTGGATTAGCGACCATGTCACTTGGGCCAGCGATCATCATCCAATCTCTGGAGACATGAGTTCAAATCACCTCAGGCTCGATGATGTTTGAGTTCAAGAAGCAAGCTAGCATTTATTTGATGTTCCTCCCATCAAATCCTCAGGATGCAGAATGCAGTGGCATCATTACTGGTGGCTAACACTCCTGTGTTACCATTACACAGTTCAGGTCTCTCTGCAGTGCAGGAATGGGATGGCAACAACTGCTCTGGACACTAGATCATTCAGTGAGTTCCAAAGGCTTAGGGATAATAGCAGACTGTTTAGCCCCAGAGCTATTCCACCAATCACATGAGAGCATTGCTGGAGGGGCCCCATGTGACCCTTTCTTTGACTCAATCCCTGTTCCCTCAGGAAAATAAAAATCTACCAATCTCAAATTTAAAATTAACCGTTGATTTAGTGTCAACTGCTGTTTGCAGTAGAGAATACCAATCTTGCACTTTTTGCACACAGCGGTGTTTCCTAACCTGATCTCTCAAAACTCTGGCTTTAATTTTTAGGCTATGTCACCCTTGTCTCACAGGCAGGGACATTATCACCCTTCATTCTGAGCCCATCCTTTCTGCTTTTACATTCCCGGTGCTCAGAACTGCTCAAAGTCCCCACATGTGCGTAGTCATGGGCGACTTCAACTTCCCAAATATTGATTGGAAGCTCTTTAGATCAAGTAGATTGGATGGGGCGGTGTTTGTGCAGTGTGTCCAGGAAGCTTTTCTAACGCAGTATGTAGATTGTCCAACCAGAGGGGAGGCCATATTGGATTTGGTACTCGGTAACGAACCGGGACAAGTGGTGGGCTTGTTGGTGGGTGAACATTTTGGTGATGGCGACCACAATTCTGTGACTTTCACCTTGGTTATGGAGAGAGATAGGTGCGCACAACAAGGTAGATTTTACAATTGGGGGAAGGGAAATTACGATGCTGTAAGACAGGATTTGAGGAGCATACGTTGGGAGCATAGGCTGTTAGGGAAGGATGTGGTGGAAATGTGGGACTTTTTCAAGGAGCAGATACGACGTGTCCTTGATATGTATGTACCGATCAGGCAGGGAAGAAATGGTCGTGTGAGGGAGCCTTGGTTGACGAGGGAGGTTGAATGTCTAGTAAAGAGGAAGAAGGAGGCTTACATAAGGTTGAGGAAACAAGGTTCAGACAGAGCAGTGGAGGGATACAGGATAGCCAGAAGGGACCTGAAGAAAGGGATTAGGAGAGCTAAGAGAGGGCATGAAAAATCCCTGGCGGATAGGATCAAGGATAACCCCAAGGCATTCTATGCATATGTGAGAAACCTGAGAATGACGAGAACGAGGGTAGGTCCGATCAAGGACAGTGGTGGGAGACTGTGTATTGAGTCGGAAGAGATAGGAGAGGTCTTGAACAAGTACTTCTCTTCAGTATTTACGAACGAGAGGGACCGTATTGTTGAAGAGGAGAGTGTGAAACGGACTGATAAGCTAGAAGAGATACCTGTTAGGAAGGAAGATGTGTTGGACATTTTGAACAACTTGAGAATAGACAAGTCCCCCGGGCCTGACGGGATATATCCTAGGATTATGTGGGAAGCAAGAGAGGAAATTGCAGTACCGTTGGCAATGATCTTCTCGTCTTCACTGGCAACTGGGGTGGTACCAGGGGACTGGAGAGTAGCGAATGTTGTGCCCCTGTTCAAAAAAGGGAATAGGGATAACCCCGGGAATTACAGGCCAGTTAGTCTTACTTCTGTGGCAGGCAAAGTAATGGAAAGGGTACTGAGGGATAGGATTTACGAGTATCTGGAAAGACACTGCTTGATTAGGGACAGCCAGCACGGATTTGTGAAGGGTAGGTCTTGCCTTACAAGTCTTATTGAATTCTTCGAGGAGGTGACCAAGCATGTGGATGAGGGTAGAGCAGTGGATGTAGTGTACATGGATTTTAGTAAGGCATTTGATAAGGTTCCCCATGGTAGGCTTATGCGGAAAGTCAGGAGGCATGGGATAGAGGGAAATTTGGCCAATTGGATAGAAAACTGGCTAACCGGTAGAAGTCAGAGAGTGGTGGTAGATGGTAAATATTCAGCATGGAGTCCAGTTACAAGTGGAGTTCCGCAGGGATCAGTTCTGGGTCCTCTGCTGTTTGTAATTTTTATTAATGACTTAGAGGAGGGAGTCGAAGGGTGGGTCAGTAAATTTGCAGATGATACAAAGATAGGTGGAGTTGTGGACAGTGAGGAGGGCTGTTGTCGGCTGCAGAGGGACTTAGATAGGATGCAGAGCTGGGCTGAGGAGTGGCAGATGGAGTTCAACCCTGCCAAGTGTGAGGTTGTCCATTTTGGAAGAACAAATCAGAATGCGGAATACAGGGTTAATGGTAGGGTTCTTGGTCAGGTGGAGGAACAGAGGGATCTTGGGGTCTATGTACATAGATCTTTGAAGGTTGCCACTCAGGTGGATAGAGTTTGTAAGAAGGCCTATGGAGTATTATCGTTCATTAGCAGAGGGATTGAATTCAAGAGTCGTGAGGTGATGTTGCAGCTGTACAGGACTTTGGTTAGGCCACATTTGGAGTACTGTGTGCAGTTCTGGTCGCCTCACTTTAGGAAAGATGTGGAAGCTTTGGAGAGGGTGCAGAGAAGATTTACCAGGATGTTGCCTGGAATGGAGAGTAGGTCGTACGAGGATAGGTTGAGAGTTCTCGGCCTTTTCTCGTTGGAACGGCGAAGGATGAGGGGTGACTTGATCGAGGTTTATAAGATGATCAGAGGAATAGATAGAGTAGACAGTCAGAAACTTTTTCCCCGGGTACAACAGAGTGTTACAAGGGGACATAAATTTAAGGTGAAGGGTGGAAGGTATAGGGGAGATGTCAGGGGTGGGTTCTTTACCCAGAGAGTGGTGGGGGCATGGAATGCGCTGCCCGAGGGAGTGGTAGAGTCAGATTCATTGGCGACCTTTAAGCGGCATTTGGATAGGTACATGGATGGGTGCTTAATCTAGGATAGAAGTTCGGCACAACATCGTGGGCCGAAGGGCCTGTTCTGTGCTGTATTGTTCTATGTTCTATGTTCTATGTTCTATGTTCTATGTGGTCTGACTAGTCTTTGTATGGTCCACAGGACTGCACCTGATGAAGGAGCAGCGCTCCAAAAGCTTGTGGTCTCAAATAAACCTATTGGACAATAACCTGGTGTTGTGTGACTTCTGACTTTGACCATCTCAGTCCAACACCGGCACCCCCACATCACATCTCCCTGGGGTAGTGCTCTGGCAATTGATTCAAGATTCCTGATGAAGGGCTTTTGCCCGAAACGTCGATTTCGCTGCTCGTTGGATGCTGCCTGAACTGCTGTGCTCTTCCAGCACCACTAATTCAGTCTCTGGCAATTGATATCTACTCTTCTCGTAAATATCACAAAAGTTAAGGATTTTAACTTTTAAGTGGCACGGTGGCTCAGTGGTTAGCATTGCTGCCTCACAGCACCAGGAACCCGGGTTTGATTGCAGCCTTGGGCAACTGTCCGTGAGGAGTTTGCACATTCTCCCCGTCTCTGCGTGGGTTTCCCCTGGGTGCTCCGGTTTCCTCCCACAATCCAAAGATGTGCAGGTTAGGTGGATTGGCTATGCTAAATTGTCCATAGTGTTCAGGGACCTGTAGGTTAGGTGCATTCGTCAGGAGAAATAAATGGGAGGAGAGTGGGGCTGGGGGTAAGGTAGCTGGGAATGCGATAGGAGGATGGAGATGGGGGAGAAGGTGATAGGTCAGAGAGGAGGGTGGAGCAGATAGGAAGGAAGATGGACAGGTACAACAGGTCATGAGGGCAGTGCCGAGTTGGAAGGTTGGATCTGGGTCTGGGTGGGATACTCTGCAGAGGGTTGATGTGGACTTGTTGGGTTGAAAGGCCTGTTTCTACACTCTGTAGGGATTCTAATTCTAAAAAAAGGTGCACAGAATTCCCCAATTTATCTGATTTCCAGACCGAGATACCAAGTGACAGAATTACTACTTGTTGCTAATAATTAGACTCTAGCAAGAGTTAACTAATTATGAATTATTGACATATAACACTACTAGGAGAATGCGAGGACTGCAGACACTGGAGATCAGAGTCGAGAGTGTGGTGCTGGAAAAACACAGCCAGTCAGGCAGCATCCGAAGAGCAGGAGAATCGATGTTTCAAGCATGAGCTCTTCATCAGGCATGAAGCTTGTGGCCAAGGGGGCTGAGAGATAAATGGGAGGAAGGTGGGGCTGGGAGGAAGGTAACCGGGAATGCAATAGGAAGATGAAGGTGGGGGTAATGGTGATAGGTCGGAGAGGAGGGTGGAGCAGATAGGAAGGAAGATGGACAGGGACAACAGGTCATGAGGGCAGTGCTGAGTTGGAAGGTTGAATCTTGGATAAAGTGGGGGGAGGGGAAATGAGCAAACTGGTGAAATCCACATTGATCTCATGTGTGGAAGGGTCCTGAGGCAGAAGATAATGCACTGTTCCTCCAGCTGTCGGGTGGTAAGGTTTTGGTGACAGAGGAGGTTCAGGACCTGCATGTCCTTGGTGGAATGGGAGTTAAAGTGGTTGGCCATGGGGGAGTGGGATTGTTTCATAAGTATGTCACCATAACACTACACACACACACACACAGATGATTCTTATGCTGGTCAGAATGTCACTTTTCAGTTATCTTTCTCTGGATGCTTCCACTCATTCGTAAGAGACAAAATGTCACTTATTGATAGGTCTCTCATATACCAGATAAAAGTCAAAGCTCACAACAACTGCTGAAGGGACGATGAACAGGTTTAAAAACAGGTTTTGACAGTGGAGAACAGACAGAGAGTAAAATAAAGCAAAGAACTGTCGATGCTGGAGATCTGAAACAACAACTGAAATTCTGAGTGAAACTCGGCAGGTCTGGTAACGTCTGTGGGAAGAAAGCAGAGTTAGTGTTCCAAGATTCTTCAACAGTCCAATGAAGGGTTGCTCGACTTGAAATGTTAACTCTGTTTGCTTTTCACCAATGCTGCTGATTTTCTCCAGCAATTTCTGTTTTTGAACAAAGATTTGGCTTTTGTGTTGGATATGAAAATGTGTTGCTGGAAAAGCACAGCAGGTCAGGCAGCATCCAAGGAGCAGGAGAATCCTGAAGAAGGGCTCATGCCCGAAACGTCGATTCTCCTGCTCCTTGGATGCTGCCTGACCTGTTGCACTTTTCCAGCAACACATTTTCAGCTCTGATCTCCAGCATCTGCGGTCCTCACTTTCTCCTAGAAGATTTTGTGTTGGATATGCCATGCTGTATGATAAATATATTGGAACTTATGAAGCATAAGAAGGAAGAGAGAATCTTAGAACCAGGAGGAAGGCCATTTGTTTCCTTGAGTCTGCTCCACTGTTCACTGAGAGCATGGCTGATCTATATCTTAACTCTGTCTAGCCAGCTCACTTCCGCAAACATTACAATATTTGACTACTGACAACTTACCAATACCCATTTTGAAGCTTCCCATTGATCTCATGCTTAGCGACGTTTTGGGGGCCAGAAAATGTATTTCTAGGCAACAAATCACATTAACCCTACAGTGTGGAAGTAGACCATTTGGCCCATTGAATCCACTCCAAGAACATTCTACCCAGACCCACCTCTTCCTATCCCTGTAACCCTGCATTTCTCATGACAAATCAACCTATTTTACATATCCCTGGATGCTATGCAGCAATTTAGCCTGGCCAATCCACCTGACCTGCACATCTTTGGACTGTAGGAGGAAACTGGAGCACCCGGAGGAAACCCACACAGGCAGAGGGAGAATGTGCAAACTCCACACAGACAGTTGCCCGAGACTGGAATCGAACGCAGGTCCCTTGTGCTGTAAGGCAGCAGTGCTAACCACTGAGCCACTGAGCCACCATGCATCGCTACGTGGGGCTTTTTGAATAGAAACTCAAGAACTTAGCCAGAAAACTAGAGTGAGAATTCAGATTCGATTGAGCTCAAGAATTGTAATTTGAAAGACATTAATTCCCCAGCTAAGTTCGTTTGGTTGTAAGTACTTAAAATTCGTTTGAGTTATTAATGCTTTAATTAAATTAACATTTCTTGTGAGCACATTGTCTTACCGTCATTGATTGAAACTCACACATTAAAGTCGACTAGTTAGTGCAAACAGCAACCCACTCTGAAACTTACATTCAACAATGATAATTGACTTATAATTGAACTCATGGTATGTATCCTTACAGTGACTTAGTGGCTTAAAAGGTGGCAGCTTTCCAGTCAGTATGACAATGGGGTCAGCAACGTGATCAACTCTATATTAAACACTACCTTGGCTCAGGACCCCCATTCTGACACAGCAGTCTCTGTCACATTGGCTGCAGATCAAGACCATGGGCTGAGAAGCTGCAGGATTCAGAAAACCATAGAATCGTAGACTCATTATGGTGTGGAAGCAGGCCGTTCAGCCCATCGAGTCCACACCAACCCTCCAAAGAGCATACCAACTTATCGCTGTAACTGTGCTTTTCCCATGGCTAATTCACCTAGCCTAGACATCCCTGGACACTCTGAACAACTTAATGCCCCTAATCCACTGAACCTGCACATCTTTAGTTTTGGATTCTCTCACCTCTCTTTCTCCCCTGGACGATCTGCTTGACTGGCTGAGCTTTTTGTTCCCAAGCACCCTCCCATGCCCCTCCAAAGCAATTAGTCTCCAGAGTCACAGCTCTTGATGATGATGTAGAGCAGCGGGTGTTAGACTGGGATGGACAAAGTTAAAAATGACACAACACCAGGATATAGTCCATTTATTTGGAAGTACTAGCTTTCGGAGCTCTGAAAGCTAATACTTCCAAATTAACCTGTTGGACTATAACCTGGCGTTGTATGATTTTTAGCACTTGACGATGGCCTCTCAGTTGTCATTGTCAATATCCACCATCTTCATTTCTCCCTTGGAACTCTCGTAATATTGCCACAGGTTAGTCAGTTCCACTTTCAGGAGATCACATTTGGCAGGAGTGTAAAAGATTACATTTAATGCCAGAAAGTAATAAATGATTCTTAAAAAGGTCAGAGAATAAATGATAAGAGAAAATATTTGTAAAAGATAAATAATAAGTAATTAAAGATTTTTAAAAATAAAGCTCATTTCTAAACTTAGTCACTGAACAAGATGGTGTTCATTAATTGGTCTCTGAGATTTATATGGCGCTGAATTGTTCAATTTACTTAAAACAATGCTACAGGACATTGTCTTGTGCTCACTTAACTGTATCTTCTTGTGATAGAAAACACAGAAAATAGGAACAGGGATAGGCTATTTGACCCTTGAGTCGAGAGTGTGGTGCTGGAAAAGCGCAGCAGGTCAGGTAGCATCCGAGGAGCAGCAGAGTTAACATTTCGGGCAAAAGCCCTTAATCAGGAATGTAGAGAGAGGTGGAGAACTTCTTCAAGGTAGGAAGAGGCTTCACAATGAGGTTAAAATCACTTTCGCCTATTTGACACTTGAGCCTGCTCCATCATTCAGTGTGATCATGGCTTGTTATCCAAGTCAAGAGAATGATCCCACTTTCCCTTTTGATGCCTTTAACCACAAGTATGCAGATACCCAACTCCTTCCTGAAATCATACAATGTTTCACAATAAAATAAGTAATTTAGTTTACAGCTTTTTGTGTGGCATTATTGCACAGTGATCTCTTTTTAATCCACTTTACTTACAGTTCACTGAATTTATTTACCAGATTTGATAGAGATCCTGAAAATCAGGAGAGGTCTGGATAAAGGAGATCGAGAGAAACTGTTTGCATTTAATGGAAGGTTTGAGATCCAGAAGATACAGATTGAAGGTAATTGGCAAAGGATGCAAAAGAGCGACAAGGGGAGAAAACTTTTCATGGAGAAAATGGCTAAGATCTGGAATGTGTTCTCAGGGGTTTGGTGGACAAATGTTCAAAGAATCACTGGACAAAATTGGAATATTATCTGAAAAGGAAGAATGGCACAGGGATACAGGAAGAATGCTCATTCAGAAGGTCAATGCAGGTACAATGGAACCTAAATACAAAAACTAAAATTCATTGAGCTTTGTTAGATTAGCTTTAACATTTGTTGCACACCAACATTGAGATGGGAATCTGTGATTGCGCTGGATTGATACACATGTTTTCCAATGCCATTAACACTGGAGAGCCATCAGACTGCAGTAACCAGCAAAGTTGACAAGGAGGAACAACAAATGAGATGGTCAATGGAAAGCATACCCTAGTTAATCCATTGACAAGTCCAAAGCTGATGCAATACAATTGGTAAACACATTCAATATGATGCTTGACTTTGTGGTAAACCCAAAGAAGCAAGTATCCATAGAATATGTGACATAAGCACCACTTACTATCTTGTTGTTATATGGATTTGTGGACAAAACAACTCAGAGTAAGACTCTATATCTAGTCCTTCTCAAAGTCTCTGTAACAATGTCTATTATATCAGTGTAACTGTAACTAGTCGCCAGTAAGCAATAAACTTAACCTTATTAGCAACAAGAGACACTTCTATTTTGACCAGGAAGTGGCTTTCCTTGACCACACTTGATCAAGTAGGTCCTGTCGCTAGCTGCAGTAAGTGCAGATGGCAGCAGTAACTATCAACAACATCAACAGCTCATACAGTGAACTGATGTGACCATGTGAAACAGCCTAGAGTTAACAAAGGTGTGGATGAGTGTTTTAGCAACAGGTCATAAGACCATAAGGAATAGGAACAGGAATAGGCTGTTTGGCCCCTTAATGGTTGCTCCAACTTTCCTCCCATTCCCATTCCTGACATTTCTCTGCAATCTTTGATTCCCTGACTGATCAAGAATCTATTTATCTCAACCTTAAATATACACAGGGACTCTGTCCTCACAGATCTCTGCAGGAAGGAGTTCCAAAGACTCACAAATCTCTCAGAGAAGAAATGCTTCCTCATCTCAGTCTTAAATTGGCACCCCTTAATTCTGAGACTGGGCCCTCTGGTCTTAGATTCTCCCATGAGGGGAAACGTCCTCTCAGCATTTATCCAAAGATTAGGTGACTTGGCCATGCTAAATTGCCAATAGTGTTCGGGGATGTATTAGTTAGGGGTAAATGTAGAGTAATAGGATGGGGAATGGGTTTGGGTAGTTACTCTTTAGAGGGTTGGTGTGGACTTGTTGGGCCAAAGGGCCTGTTTCCACACTGTAGGGATCCTATGATCTAACAGCTGTCAATCCGCTTAAGAATTCAATATGTTTCAATCAGATCACCTCCCATTCTTCTCAACTCCAGTGAGTACAGTCCCAGTCCATTTCACCTTTGCTCATAAGACAATCCTATACCAGGGATCATTCTCGTGCACCTTCTTGGAACTGCTCCCAGTGAAATTATATCTTTCCTTAAATAGAAAGGAGAACTGAGAAAGGGATGAAGTAGGTGATGTTATGGAGATGGAAGTAGACAGTCCTAGCATTGGTGTGGATATGAGATTGGAGTTCAACTCATGGTCAAGAACCACTCAAAGACAATTTTAAAACAGTCTGCTTTAGCGTCAGAGTTACCAACGACAGGGTTAGAATCAGTACGTGGGGAACGGATATTGACTGAAAACAATTGCTTCCATATATTTAACTGGAGGAACGTTCTGTTCCAGAACTGGCTGCCGGAGAAGCAGTCTGATAGTTAAGCAACAATTTATTTTAGTTTCTTCTCAAATCTCTGGTATGAATCAAACCTGCTGTTTAGTACTGAAGGGAAAATGCTCTCGGTTTTGTAACTTTGACCTGCTTCTGATTCTCCTTGAGTTGGCATAGCAGCCTACCATTGTACCTATGGCTGCCTTGTGCTGTTCTGATTCAATATCGTGTCGTGTAAACCTTGGTGCATTTCAAGGATTGAGCCAAGTGAATTGCTCAGTGATGCGTACTGCCTATTAGTATTACATCCCCTCCAACTGATTCTCCATTCAGTTTGAATCAGGGTGATCCAAAATGAATATGATCTCCTAGGGTTTAGACTTAATTCTACTCTGATTCAGTTCATATCCCAGATTATATTAACCCACATGTCTAACACATGCACACAGACATTTTTTGCGCTGTTGCACTAACAGTGGAAGGTTTGCATGGGATATTGAGAAAACATTTGTGGCCTTGATTATATTTTGTCTTTTTTTTATTATTTATGTATTCATGGGGTGTGAGTGTTGCTGGCTAGCCATTGTTTATTGACTGCTCCTTGAGAAGGTGATGGAGAGCTGCCTTCTTGAACCGCTATAGTCTATACACTGCAGGTAGACCCAAAATGCCCTCAGGCTGCGAATTCCAGGATTTTGATCCAGTGACAGTGAAAGGAATGATGATATATTTCCAAGTCAGGATAGTGAGTGACCTGGAGGGGAACTTACAGGGGCTGTTGTCTCCATGTATTTGCTCCCCTTGTCCTTCCCGATGGAAGGTGCTGTCTATGGGTCTTTAGTGAGTTTCTGGAGTGCAGCTTGCAGATGGCACTGAGCATCAGTGGAAAAGGTGTAAATGTTTGTGGATGAGGTGCCAATTAAGCGGTTGCTTTGTCCTGGATGGTGTTGTTTCTTGAGTGTTGTTGGAACTGCACCCATCCAGGCAAGTAGAGAGTATTCCACCACACTCCTGACTTGTTCCTTGTAGACAGTGGACAGACTCTGGGGAGACAGGAGGTAAGCTATTCACTGCAGTATTCCTAGCCTCTGACCTGTCATTGTGGAGTCCAGTTGAATTTCTGGTCAATGGTAAACCTCCAGGATGCTGATTCAATTATGGTAATATCATTGAATGTCAAAGGGTGGTGGTTAGATTGTCTCTTTTTGGAGATGGTCATTGCCTGGCATTTATGTAGAGTGAATGGTGTCCTACCTGCCTATCTTCTTTTCCACCTATCCACTCCACCCTCTCCTCCTTGACCTAACACCTTCATCCCCTCCCCCACTCACCCATTGTACTCTATGCTACTTTCTCCCCACCCCCACCCTCCTCTAGCTTATCTCTCCACGCTTCAGGCTCACTGCCTTTATTCCTGATGAAGGGCTTTTGCCCGAAACGTCGATTTCGAAGCTCCTTGGATGCTGTCTGAACTGCTGTGCTCTTCTAGCACCACTAATCCAGTATTTGCCCCTTGTCAGCCCAACCCTGGATATTGTCCAGATCTTGAAACATTTGAACATGAACTGCTTCAGTCTCTGAGGAGTTGTGAATGGTGCTGAACATTGTGCGATCATCAACGCACATCCCCACTTCTGACAATATGATGGAGGGAAGGTCATTGATGAAGGAGCTGAAGGTGGTTGGGCCGAGGAGACCACTCTAAGAAACCCCTGTAGAGATGTCCTGGAGCTGAAGTGGTGACCTCCAACAACCATGACAAACTTCTTATGTGTCAGTATGCTACTTTCTCCCCACCCCCACCCTCCTCGAGCTTATCTCTCCACGCTTCAGGCTCACTGCCTTTATTCCTGATGAAGGGCTTTTGTCCAAAACGTCGATTTTGAAGCTACTTGGATGCTGCCTGAACGGCTGTGCTCTTCCAGCACCACTAATCCAGAATCAAAATGTAATGCAGAGGGTATACACATCACTAATATACTTTATTTACAACATAAATCACTTAAATAATAATGCAACTTTGCCTTAAATAAAATTTGCCGGTGGAAAGCCTTCGCACACACACCCTTAGCCGACTGCATGAAGATTGCAACAATACCGTAAAGGGCTGATATTTCAGGTATGTAAGTTTTGCCAGGTTTATTGAGAACGCTGGTTCATGAGTCACTGGTTAAAACAAAGTTTGCTGTATTATTTTCTTACTAATGATTCTACCAATTTTTCAATGACAGATGTTAAATGGATTGGTCTGTACTTTCTGCCTCTGTCTTTTTGAATAATTAGACATTTTCCAGCCTTTCCCACATCCGGGGAGATTTGGAATATTATAACCAATGGATCCACTAACCCTATTTTTGCATTTGCTGTTGTTATTCCTTTCCATACTAGACATCTTCTTCCCCAAGCCTTTATTTTAAAGCATTATTACCTGTGTTTGTGAGCATGCGTTTAATGTTGCTTTTTATTATTTTCTCAGGATAGTTGGTAAGAAAATGGCGCTCTCAATCAAGAAATCTTGGAATTAGATTTCCTTCAATTTTGATCTGGTTTGCCAAATTTAAATGGAGTGTCATCACTACGGTGAAAAAAGAATTGTAATTTGTTACAATTGAGAATGTGTTTAAAAGGGATGGACCCAAATTCTCCATCTCATCTGATCATAACAAGTTCTGAAATATTACTGATGTATTGTTTGACTGATCGGCAAAAATTGCCTAATTAGTCAATGATGAAGCCTCTCACTTTTGAATTGACTATCGGGGTGGTGGGGTGGTGGAGAGGTGCAGGGAACTGTGAGCATAGTTGGCTGGGTAACCAATGGTCAAGTGTGAAAATGGTGCAATTTTTAATGGGTGGTCATAAAATCCTAATCATGTGGAAACAGGCCATTTGGCCCAACTGGTCCACACCAACCCCCCCCCCCGAGGAGCATCCCATATTTCCCGGAGCTAACCCACCTAGCCTGCGCATCACTGAACAATATGGGAAATTTAGACTGGCCAATCCACCGAACCTGCACATCTTTGGACTGTGGGAGGAAACTGGAGCACCAGGAGGAAACCCAGGCAGACACAGGGGAAATGTGCAAACTCCCCACAGACAGCCTCCGAAGGGTGGATTTGAACCTGTGTCCTTAGTGCTCTGAGGTAGCAATGCTAACCACTGAGCCAATGAGCCACACTAGTCAAGCGCTTACATCTCCAGGAATACACCAGATCTGAGTTTGCAATCTTAAATGGATAGAAGGTATATAGCGAACATAGAACAATACAGCGCAGATCAGGCCCTTCGGCCCTCGATGTTGCGCTGACCTGTGAACTATTCTCAGCTCGTTCCCCCTACACTATCCTAAAATCACTCATGTGCTTATCTAAGGATTGTTTAAATCTCCCTAATGTGGCTGAGTTGCCTACATTAGCAGGTAGGGCCTTCCACACCCTTACCACTCTCTGAGTAAAGAACCTGCCTATGTCTTAAATCTATCACCCCTCAATTTGTACTTATGCCCCCCCTCGTACAAGCTTATGTCATCATTCTAGGGAAAAGACTTTCACTGTCTACCCTATCTAATTCACTGATCATCTTGTATGTCTCTATCAAATCCCCTCTTAGCCTTCTTCTTGCTAATGAGAACAGGTTCTAGTCTCTCAACTTTTCCTCATAAGACCTTCCCTCCAGACCAGACAACATCCTGGTAAATCTCCTCTGCACCTTTTCCAATGCTTTCACATCCTTCCTGAAATATGGGGACTAGAACTGTACACAATATTCCAAGTGTGGCCGCACCAGTGTTTTGTATAGTTGCAGCACGATATTGCGGCTCCAGAACTCAGTCCCTCTATGAATGAAACCTAACACAACGTCTGCCTTCTTCACAGCACTATCTACCTGGGTGGCAACTTTCAGGGATCTACGTACATGGACTCCAAGATCCCTCCGCACATCCACACTACCAAGAATCTTTTCATTGACCCAGTACTCTGCCTTCTTGTTATTCTTCCCAAAGTGCAACACCTCACATTTATCTGCATTGAACTCCATTTGCCACCTCTCAGCCCAATTCTGCAGTTTATCCAAGTTCCCCTGCAACCTGTAACATTCTTCCAAACTGTCCACTACTCCACTGACTTTAGTGTCGCCTGCAAATGTACTAAACCATCCACATATGCCAGCGTGTAAGTCATTTATAAAAATAACAAATAGCAATGGTCCCAAAACAGATTCTTGTTGCACACCACTAGTAACTTGACTCCAGGCTGAATATTTTTCATCAACCGCCACTCACTGCCTCCTTTCAGAAAGCCCGTTTCTAATCCAAACTGCTGAATCACCCTCAACTCCATGCCTCTGCATTTTCTTCAACAGCCTACCATGTGGAACCTTATCAAAGGCTTTACTAAAGTCCATGTGTACCATGTCAACTGCCCTGCCCTCATCCACATGCTTGGTCACCTTCTCAAAAAACTCAATGAGGTTTGTGAGACACGACCTACCCTTGACGAAACCATGTTGACTATTTGAAATCAAATCGTTGCTTGCTAGATGATTATAAATCTTATCTCTTATAATTCTTTCTAAAACCTTTCCTACAACAGAAGTAAGGCTCACTGGTCTGTAATTACCTGGGTCATCTCTACTGCCCTTCTTGAACAAGGGCACAACATTTGCAATCCTCCAGTTATCTGGTACTAAACCTGTAGACAATGAGGACTCAAATATCAAAGCCAAAGGCTCTGCCAACTCCTCCCTAGCTTCCCAGAGAATCCTCGGATAAATCCTATCCGGCCCAGGGGACTTGTCTACTTTCACTCCTTCTAAAATTGATAACTAACCTCGATCCTTTCTGTTTTAATATCTCATACCTCATTCTTCTCTTCAACACTATTTTCCTTTTCCTGAGTGAAAACCGATGAGAAATGTTCGTTTAGCACCTCTCCGATCTCCACAGGGTCCACACTCAACTTCCCACTTCTGTCTTTGACTGGCCCTATTCCTACCCTAGTCATCCTTTTATTCCTCACATACCTATAGAAAGCTTTAGGGTTCTCCTTTATTCTACTGGCTAAAGACTGTTCGTGTCCTCTCTTTGCTCTTCTTAACTCTCTCTTTAAATCCTTCCTAGCTGATCTGTAACTCTCCATCACCTCATCCGAACCATCTTGCCTCATCAACACATAAGCCTCCTTCTTCTTTGTAACAAGAGATGCAATTTCTGTAGTAAACCACGGTTCCCTTACCTTATCACTGCCTCCCTGCCTGACAGGGATAGACCTATCAAGGACACACAATATCTGTTCCTTAAGCCAACTCCACATTTCCATTGTCTGCATCCCCTGCATTTTGCTACCCCATTCTATGCGTCCTAATTCTTGCCTAATCGCATTATAATTGCCCTTACCCCATCAATAATTCTTGACTTGTGGCATGTATGTATCACTTTCCATCACTAAACTAAACGTGACTGAATTATCAATCTGTGGAAAGCATACCTAATGTATAATGTACACTAATTGTTTGATGAATACTCATTTTTATGGTGTATACCAATTTGTATAGAACATAGAACAGTGCAGCCCAGGAACAGGCCCTACGATTCATGATATTGTGCTGTTCATGATGTCCAATTAAACTCATCACTTCTGCCTGTCCTTGACCCATATCCCTCCTGTAGAATGTATACTAGTTTGTATAATGTTTACCAATTTGTATACCATCTCCCCATTTGTGTCACGTACACCCATTTGCATAACAAAAAGATTCTTCTTCATAAAGAATAATGAGAACTGACCTGGAGCCATCCAAGAAATTAAACACCGAGGAACCCAAAATAAAAACCGAAGGTGAAAGTTGCTTGTGAGTGTCATATTTAGGAACAGTGCATTATATTAGACCTTATCAATTGATGAGTGAGTAAGCAATACCTGCACTCATGCAACATCCTGCACTCTGCCAGGGTGCCTGAATTGCCTTGCAGCTGCAGAAGTATAGTTTTAGTCCTCTTATTTTAGAAAAGATAGCATTTCATTGGAGGCAGTTCAGAGAAGGTTCACGAAGGTGGTCCCCGGTTTAGAAGGATTGCCTTATGAACAAAAGTGAAACAGTTTGGGACTCTAATCACCGGAGTTTAGGAGAATGAGAGGTAATTAATGTGTTTGGCATGCTTGCCTTCATTGCTCAGAGCTTTGAATATCGGAGTTGGAACGTTATGTTGAGGTTATACGGGACATTAGTGAGGCCTCTTCTGGAGTGCTGTGTCCAATTCTGGTCGCCCTGTTATAGGAAGGATATTATTAAGTTGGAGAGGGTTCAGAAAAGATTTATCAGTGTTTTGCCGAGAATGGAGGATTTGAGTTATAAAGAGACACTGAGTAGGCTGTATAGGATTTCTTTCACTAGAGCATAGGAGTCTGATGGGCAACCATATAGAAGTTTATAAAATCATGAGGGGTATAGATAAAGTGAATGGCAGGTGTCTCTTCCCTAAGGGGAGATTCCAAGATGAGGGGGTATATTTTGAAGGTGAGAGGAGAAAGATTCAAAGAACTATCCTTTCTTCCTGCGACTCCACTTTCAAGGAGCTATGAACCTGCACTCCAAGGTCTCTTTGTTCAGCAACACTCCCCAGGATCTTATGGTTTCGTGTAAATGTCCTGCTCTGATTTGCTTTTCCAAAATGCAGCACCTCACATTTATCTAAATTAAACTCCATCTGCCATTCCTTAGCCCATTGGCCCGTCTGATCAAGATCCCGTTGAACTCCGAGTAACCTTATTTGCTGTCCACTGCACCTCCAATTTTGGTATCATCTGCAAAGTTACTAACTATATCTCCTGTGTTCACATCCAAATCATTTATATAAATGACAAAAAGTAGTGGGCCTAACACTGATCCTTGTGGCACTCCACTGGTCACAGGCCTCCAGTCTGAAAAGCAAACCTCCAACACCACCCTGTATCTGTATCCAGATGGCTAGTACTCCCGGTATTCCATGAGATCTAACCTTGATAACCAGTCTCCCAAGGGGTACCTTGTTGAACGCCTTACTGAAGTCCATATAGACCACCTAGGAGAAAGTGAGGACTGCAGATGCTGGAGATCAGAGTCATGAGAGTGGTGCTGGAAAAGCACAGCTGTTCTGGCAGCATCTGAGGAGCAGGAGAATTGACATTTCATGCAAAAGCCCTTCATCAGGAATGAGGTTTGAACATCAAAGTCAATTTGCTAAAAAGGTCGATTCTCCTGCTCCTCAGATGTTGCCTGATCTGCTGTGTTTTTCCAGCACCACACTCTTGACTCAATATAGATCACCTCTACCGCTCTGCCCTCATCAATCCTCTTTGTTACTTCTCCGAGGGAGTGTTGCTGAACAAATAGACCTTGGAGTGCGTATCAGGTAGATCGGATAGTGAAGAAGGCATTTGGTAAGCTTTTCTTCATT
The DNA here is from genome assembly GCF_047496795.1 of Chiloscyllium punctatum. Taxonomy (NCBI): domain Eukaryota; kingdom Metazoa; phylum Chordata; class Chondrichthyes; order Orectolobiformes; family Hemiscylliidae; genus Chiloscyllium; species Chiloscyllium punctatum. The sequence continues at coordinate 127,337,918 of NC_092745.1, forward strand.
GGTCAGAGTATTGAGTACAGGAGTTAGGAGGTCATATTGCAGCTGTACAGGACACGATTTGGAATATTGTGTGCAATTCTGGTCTGCTTCCTATCAGAAAGATATTGTGAAACTTGAAACGGTTCAGAAAAGATTTACAAGGATGTTGCCAGGGTTGGAGGATTTGATCTATCGGGAGAGGTTGAACAGGCTGGGGCTGTTTTCCCTGGAGCATCGGAGGCTGAGAGGTGACCTTATAGAGGTTTATAAAATCATGAGGTGCATGGATAGAATAAATCAACAAAGTCTTTTCCCTGGGGTTGGAGAGTCCAGAACTAGAGGGCATAGGTTTAGGGTGAGAGGGGAACGATATAAAAGAGACCTAAGGGGCAACGTTTTCATGCAGCTGGTGATGGTGTGTATGGAATGAGCTGCTGGAGGAAGTGATGGAGGCTAATACAATTGCAACATTTAAAAAGATGGTAATATGAATAGGAAGGGTTTGGAGGGATATATGTTGGGTGCTGGCAAATGGGACTAGATTAGGTTGGAATATCTGGTCGGCATGAATGAGTTGGTCCGAAGAATCTGTTTCTGTGCTGTACAGCTCTATGATCTTTTGACCCTAAGACATGATGGGCAATTCTTTACACAGAGGGGAGCTTGTGTATGAATGAACTGCCAGAAGAAATGGTGGATGTGGGTACAGTTACGACATTTAAGGATAAGTTTGGATAAGTTAAGGACAACTTTGGATAAGTTCATGAATAAGAAAGGTTTGGAGGGATACGGGCCAAACACAAACAGATCGGGCTCATTTAGTTTGGGATTATGGTCGGCATGGACTGGCTGGATCGAAGGGTCTATTTTTGTGCTGTATGACCCTATGACTATGTCAGAATTTCAAGGGCTTGACAGGATGTTTCCCCTCATGGGAGAGTTTAGGATCAGAGGGCACAATCACAGAAGAAAGGGGCACCAATTTAAGAGCTGAGGAAGCAAAGGGTTTTTAGTTTTGAAAGGTATCAGGAGACCTGTCCCTGTGCAATACTGTTCTTTGCTCTTTGAGTTTCTTCTCTCAAAGGGTTCTGTGTGTTTGGAACTCCTTGTTACAGAAAGTTGCAGGGGCACAGTCCTCATGTATGTTTAAGGCTGAGATAGATAGATTCCTGATCAGTTGGGGAATCAAGCGTTACAGAAAAAGGACAAGAAGATGGAAGTGAAGAATGTTGGATGAGCCAAGATCCTTTTGAATGGCAGAGCTCACTCGAGGTGCCAAACTGCCTACTCCTGTTCCTATTTCCTATGGTTGTATGGTCTAATCACTGCAGACAAACACAGTAGTCCATCTGTGTACTTCAAGATCCACCAAGCACAATGAGATGAAAGACCCAGCAAGATTATTTGCTCAGTTCCTGGAACAGGCTCAAAGTCACTACGTTCTGATTTGGAGCCAGGCACTGACATTGAGATCAAGCCTAAAACTTTATGATGATGAAGAAAGCAGACTTTGAAAAGAAAATAATTCATTCTGTTACGTGGTCCGAGAAATCAATACTCCGGCTTTAATTTCATAATTTGCCAGTTGAACAAATTCATTTGTATGTGAAATGTTCAGTCTGTGAGCAATCATCCCCAGCAGGCCAAAGTTTCAAAGCCAAATTCTTGCATTTTAGTTTCTAACCATTTTGAGTCTTAAAGAAAGACCCTCAACACTTTTTGCCAAATTATTTCACATCAAAACTATCATAAAAGGAGTTGAAGATCAAACCAACTTGTCCTTCATTAGATATGGAAGAACTGTACAACCTCACCAAAGTTTCAAGTCTACCACCATGGCTGAAGGCAAATCCCTTTCTTAACAGTCTTAACAGTTGAAGAACAAGTTTAAGAAGTTAGGGGCTAGACTCATACAGTTGAAAAAGATGAAGACATGCTGACATTCAAAGCCATTACAACATTTCATTGAAATCATAAAATAAAATCCCTACAGTGTGGAAACAGACCATTCGGCCCAACAAGCTCACACCGACCCTTGGAGGAGTAACCCACCCAGACTCATTCCCCTACCCTGTCACTGTACATTTACCCCTGACTAACGCACCTAACCTATACATCCCTGAATACAATACGCAATTAGCATGACCGGCACATCGTTGAACTTGATTAGATTTGATTCTCTATAGTATGGAAACAGACCATTTGACCCAACAAGTCCACACCAACCCTCTGAAGAGAAACTCACCCAGACCCATTTCCCTATTCTGTATTTACCCCTGACTAATGCACCTAACATTATGGGCAATTTAACATGGCCGCTTCACCTGATGAGCACATCTTTGGATTGTGGGAGGAAATCCACAAGGATATGGAGAGAATGTGCAAACTCCATACAGACAGTGGTCCAAGACCGGAATCGAACCCAGGTCTCTGGCACTGAGAGGCAGCAGAGCGAACTGCTGAGCCACTGTGCTACCTCTAGGATTCTTAAGGGCCTTGGCAGTGTAAATGGTGAGAGGATGTTTCCCCTTATGGGAGAGTCTAGGAGCAGATGGCATAGTCTCAGAATAAAGGGGCACCGACTTAAGACTGAGATACGGAGGGATTTCTTCTCTCAGAGGGTTGTGAGTCTTTGGAATTCCTTACCACAGAGAGCTGTGGCGGCAGGGTCCTCGTGTATATTTAAGGGTAAGTTAGACTCTTGATCATTCAGGGAATCAGGGTTATGGCAAAAAAGCAGAAAAGTGTACGTGGAGAATGTTGGATCAGCCACGATCCTACTAAATGCAGAGTAGGCTTAAAGAACCAAATAACCCACTCCTTTTCCTATTCCTACTGTTCTGGCCAGGCAGTATCACTCTATTAAAGAGGGAACTAGTTACACATCTAGAGATAAAGGGATTGAGGTATGTGGTAAGAAAGTAAGAGGCAGGTGACTTTCACAGTATGATGTTTAAACCTGATTCAGACAGGCTGTCGAAAACTCCAATTCTATCTCTGATTGTTTGGAATCGCTACAGTGCGCAAAGAGGCAGTATGGTTTGTGTAGTTAGCACACAAAACAATACTTCTCACTGTATCTCAGTACATGTGACAATGATAAATCAGACTAAGTCTTCAGCGACCTTCCAAAGAGCATCTCACCCAGACTTAGCCCCCGACCCCATCCCCGTATTTCCCATGGCTAACCTACCAAGCCTGTACACCCCTGGGCACCATGGGCAATCTAGCCTGGCCAATCCATCTCACCTGCACATCTCTGGGAGGAAACCAGAGCGCCCAGCAGAAAACACCCTCAGTCAACTGTCCATGTGGAGTTTGCACATTCTCCCCATGGGTGCTCTGGTTTCCTCCCACAGCCCAAAGCTGTGCAGGTTAGGTGGATTGGCCATAGGAAATTGCCCACAGTGTCCAGGGATGTGTAGGTTAGGTGGATTAGCGGTGGCGAATGCAGGGATAGGGTAATGGGGTATGTCTGATTGGGATGCACTTCAGAGGAATGGCATAGACTCGATGGGTCAAATGGCCTGTGACCTCACTGGAGGGGTTCTACGATTCTATGATTCTAACCCAGACAGACATGGGGAGAACATGCAAACTCTACATAAACGGTCACCTAAGGCTGGCATTGAACTTAGCTCTTTGGTGCTGTGAGGTAGTATTGTTGACCACTGAGCCACCAGAGCATCCAGCTTTGTTGGGTAATGGGAGGTAACTGGAGTGCTGGCCTTTATTTCAAAGGGAATGAATTTGCTAAAACTAGACAAGGCACAGGCCTGATTACAGCTGGAAGACTGTGAAAAGTTCTGGGTTCCCTTATCTATGGAATGATAAAATGGCATTGGAGTCAGTCCAGAGAAGGTTTCTGAGTCCAACACCAGAAAAATGATCCAATCCAATGCTGGATAGAACTCTCACCTCATAATTGAGACTTTAAATGTTGGCTCCAGCTTTTTTTTTCTGGGTTTTTTTTTAAATATAAGAAAGAGATTTGAACAAGAAGTAGGGTCTGCAGTTCTTGGGCACCATTCCTCCGTCAAAGAAAACACTGCATAACAAAAACCAAATTAACTAGTTGTTCACTATGAACTAAGAACTGTGGATACTGGAAATCTGAAACAAGAACAGAAATTGCTGGAGAAACTCAACAGATTTGGCAGCATTGTTGAAAGTAAACAAAGTTAATGTTTCAGGTTTACCTTTCATCAATAGGGTCAGTTCTGAAGAAAACTCATAATGACCTGCAAAGGTCAACCTTGTTACTCTCTCCACTGATGCTGCCAGACCTGCTGAGTTTCTCCAGCAACTTCCTGTTTGAATCAGTAGTTTGCTTTGTTCGCTATTATTGAGGGCCTCTGCTTTCCCTCCACAGCAACGAAGATGGGGTCAGACAGGACCAGGAAAATCGATGCTTCGGGCCGAAACCCTTCATCAGGACTGGGGCAAATGCTGTCAAATTCTTTGGTTGCAACAGAGTTTAATGTGAGAACGAAGTGCGGTGAAAATTTTGCTTTCCTTTTGAGTGATAAGAGTGAAATTAAGCCAAGGCTGTGGTGCTTGTTTTCTCAAACACTGCCTGGATTTGAGATTTGATCAGCACCAGGGACTGTCTTGTTCTATGTGCAAGGGAGGGAAGGTCTTCTGAGGAAAGGCTGAGGGACTTGAGGCTGTTTTTGTTTGAGAGAAGAAAGTTGAGGGGTGACTTAATTGAGACGTGCAACATAATCAAAAAATTTGATCGGGTAGATAATGAAAACCTTTTTCCTTGGATGGTGATGGCTAGCATGAGGAGACATAGCTTTAAGTTGAGGGGTGATAGATATAGGACAGATGTTAGAGGTAGTGTCTTTACTCAGAGAGTAGTAGGGGCTGGAACACAATGCCTGCAACAGTCGTAGACTCGCCAACTTTAAGGGCATTTAAATGGTCATTGGATAGTCATATGGATGAAAATGGAATAGTGTAGGTGAGATGGGCTTCAGATTTGTTCCACAGGCCGGCACAGCATCGAGGGCCGAAGGGTCTGTGCTGCGCTGTAATGTTCTATGTTCTATGTTGTATGTTTTGGACTGGCAGGAGAGCCACTGCAGCTCAGTCTTTACCTGTGCACTAACCGCTGTGGCATCAGCTACTTTTGGACGAGAAGCTTTAGAAACCTCCCTGCGACAACAGTTTGATTCAGGCAGGCTGGTCAACGTGCCACCTGAGCTGCAATGCCATAGGGCAGAGCTTACAAGGTGACAGCAAAACCTCACCAGGGTGACCCTGCATAATTCTGCAAGAGCCGAAAGAATGGGGACTGAGCAGAGAAGCCATTCATTGCAACTCCAGATAACTCAATCAGTTAAAATTTGATCGGGTTTTCTTATCTCTGTCTGGCTGCCAACGGAAAGCATCAGGATGAAAATCTCATTTTGTAGCAATGCGACATTATCAGGAAAAGAATGACTTTCCAGAAATAGCTGTCTAATGCAGGATTTATAAACTCCAAATGTGAAAATGAATTAGGTCATTTTTAAAATAAAAATCTTTAATTTTGGCAACAGTTATTAATTAAATGGAAATGTCAGATGCGAAGCAATCAGGCGGATATAATAGTAAGATGGGCAGATTGTATAATTATCAACATTGGCCAGCCCACTCTAATTAGCGGCAATGCTGCTATGCAAATGAGGTACATGTGGGATAGTGCCACCTTAAGGGGATGTCTTAAAAACTAATACATCATTATGCAAAGTAATGCCAGATCTTGGACAAGCATTATCTTAATCTTCACAATCTAATGTTTAATTAGAAATTACATTTACAGCACCCACTTTTCAGGGAACCCTTAGGGTTTCCTTCACCTGATTCTTGATGATTTTTCTTCTCTCTCTTTCTGTTGCCAAGAGCTTTGTCAAAATGATGAGGTTTATCCACAGAGTTTTGTCATTCAGGGACAAGCTGGAAATCTTTTCTTCACTCCTCAAGATTAGTGCCAAATGAGTAAAAGCATGCTCAGGCCATCCTATCATAGCATTGATTCCTAAAAGATCCTGTCGCCATCACTGTATCTTCAACCGTTCCGGGGGTCCACTCCCAATGGTTGGTGTGGGTTCCATTTCCAACTGCTGGTCATACTGATATGAAGGGAAACTTGTTGATATCCAATTCAAAGTCTACTTTTCACAATTTGCTTTTATTTATTCACTCAGAAGATGTGGCATCACTTGTTACGCCAGCATTTATTGTTCCTCCCAAATTGCCCAGAGGGCAGTTAAGAGTCGACCACATGGCTGTGGGTCTGGAGTCACATGTAGGCCAGACCAGGTAAGGGTGGCAGTTTCCTTCCCTAAAGGACATTAATGAGAAGAATGGGTTTTTTTCCGACAATCGATTCATGGTAGCCACAGACTTTTCCCCAGGGCAGGATTGACTGGTACAAGAAGTCATAGTTTGAACATATTAAGAGGAAGGTATTAAGGAGACAGAGGTAGGTTCTTTACACAGAGAGTTGTGAATGCATGGAATGCATTACCAGCTGTGATGGTGGAAGCGAAGTCATTGGGGACATTTAAGTGACTGCCGGACCTGCGCATAGATAGCAGTGAGCTGAGGGGTGTGTAGGTTAAGTTACTATATTTTACATTAGGATTAAGTCTCAGCTCAACATCGTGGGCATAAGGGCCTGTTCTGTGCTGTACTTTTCAATGTTCTATGTTCTATTAGACTCTTAATTCCAGATTATTATTGAATTCAAATTCCACCAAATGCCATGTCAGGATTTGAACCCAGGTTCCCCAGAATGTTATCTGGATTAAAGCTCCAACAGTAACACCACTAGGACATTGCCTCCCCACTACCCTACTTGCTTTCCTCTGTTGTTTTTTTTTTTCTGAACCTTCACCAGATCATCTCACATCTGTTTCTTTTTCAACACGAAGACGTTTTTAACATTCTCCTCCTAAGTCAGAACACCAAGGATGAATCTTTTGATTTTTTTTATTTCGGCTCTGCTTCAAAGATTTGAACAGTTCACTACTTCAAAAATTATGTTAGCTCATCTCGCCCTGTCATCAGTGGCTCCCCTACAGAGAGGTGATGGTGAATTGGTAATGTCATTGGACTAGTCATCCAGAACACCATGTTTATGATCCGAGGATGTGGATTTGAATCCCACCATGACAGAAGACAAATTCAATGGTGGAATTAAAAAGCTAGTTTAATGAAGACTATTGATTGTTGTTCAAACTCCATCTGGTTCACTGATGTCCTTTAGAGAAGAAAACTGTCCTTACCTGGTCTGACCTGGTGACTCCAGACCCATAGCAATGTAGTTAACTGCCCTATGGGCAATAAATTCTGGTCTAATGAGCAACAGCCAATTTACATGAACCAATGAAAATGATTAGCCTCCAAGTTGTACAGTTTGGGGTTTAAGGTGCACTCTGAGGTTTCAGTCCAACGGCTGACACTTCAGTGTCAGCTGAAGAGTGTTGCAATGTGGGAGGTACCTTCTTTTGAATACGATACTAAATTATATACGCACCAGCCCTCTCAGTGGGTGAAAACAATTCTTTGGCTCTATTTCAAAGAAGATCTGTGGAGTTATTCCCAGTGTATTGGCTCATATTTTTGCTGTTTGTGGGACCTCCCTGGGTGACAATTGGCTGCTGTAAGTTATAGGAGTGACTGCACAAATTAATCCCATTTGGGTATCTCATTGATTGAGAGCAGAATCCCTCTACTGTTAGATGTTGATAGTCCTTAAAAACTGAATTTTCCTTGATTTACCATTTAGCATGAGATTTCATTGAACAGCTTTTCCAGGAGTAATTACCTTTTCAAAATTCTAGCATGGGAAAACAAAGAGAATGACAAAAAAACAGGGAAGCCATGATGTCCATTGAAATAATGTTAACAATTTATCTGGCAACAAATGCATTCTATGATCAGTGTGCTTTTTTTCCTTTATGTTATGATCATTATTGGGACATGGGTGATGCTGGCTGGCCATCGTTTATTGCCCTAGCTTCCCTTGAGAAGGAGGGAGAGAGCTGCCTTCTTGAACCGCTGCCGTACATGTGCTGTCAGTAGACCCATAATGCCCCGAGGGAGGGGATTCCAGAATTTCGACCCAGTGACAGTGAAGGAATGGCAAACATATTTCCAAGTCAAGATGGTATGTAACTTGGAGGGGAACTTGCAGGTAGTGGTGTGCCTATGAATTTGCTGCCCTTGTCCTTCTAGAGATAACAACTCTATTTGTTCTGGCTCTAAGCTTCCACCCTAGCTCCCTGAATTTCTGCCTATAATCCTGGCCACTGACCCATCCTCATAACCACTGACCCATCCTGACGTGTATGGCCAAGTGGGGTCAAACAATTGACTGACACAGTGCAAGTTACTGGTCCCTAGAAATATGAAATAACAATATGTACTCAGGACAGAGGGCTGATCGTTTTTGTGCAGTTCTCATCAAGCAGACCTTGTAGGCAACAGTTTTCATTGGGTAGTCCCCAGACTTCATCAAGACGTCCTCATCAGGTAAATAGAAGATGGACCAGAAGAAGAAGAAGAACACCCAGGGATGAGTTCCCTCACACCTGGGCATGTGCTCAGGATGCTGCTCCCACCACTTTAACGAGACCTCAACATTCTGCATGTTTGTCCTTTGGTATCAGTGAACTATTTCCAACTGTTGTGGTTGCACACTTTCTTTATCTAATGAACTAATGGAGCATATCTCAGCTGCTACTCCTTAGCAAACTCAATAACATATAAGAAAATTGCTACAAGTCCTTGACTGCCTAGATTAGATAACTGTCCTCATGAATGTTCTAAAACCAACAGCACTGTCTTCAAATAGTCTGACAGGAACCTTTTTCACATCCATACGGGGACTCTAGCCAGGGACTTGGGTGACGTTTCTATCAGAAAGATGACATTTCTGTCACTCCTTTGGTATGATGGCCTATGTTTGTTCAGTCAGATGCATGCCCTTTTGGCAGAAAACTCACCAAGAAAACTCAGCCATGAGACTGAACCCTGGAGTGTTATAGGAGCTCAGAACAGTTCAGGAATTCATCAGCCAATGTTTCTGTTTAGTGTGGTTCACTAATTCAGCACTTGAAAATTGTACCCCCTCAGTGACTTACACTTTTGATGTTTATTTTTGGAGAGTACCTTTCATTGTGGAAGCAGGCTATTTGGCCCATCGGGTCAACACTGACCCTCCAAGGGCATCAGAACCGGACCCGCGTTATCTCCATAACCCCGCTATTATCATGGCTAATTCACCTAACCTCCACATCTTTGGACAGTGGGAGGAAATCAGACCACTTATAGGAAACCTATGCAGACACGGGGAGAATGTGCAAACTCCATACGGACAACTGTCTGAAACTGGAATCGAACCCAGGTCCCTGGCGCTGTGAGGCAGCAGTGCTAACCGACTGGTGACTGCCTGTGTAGAGATTGCACATTTTTCCCGTGTCTGCATGGGTTTTCTCCGGGTGCTCTGCTTGCCTCACACAGTCCGAAGATGTGCAAGTTAGGTGAATTGACCATGCTAAATTGCCCATAGTGTTCAGGGATGTGTAGGTTAGGTGTATTAGTCAGGGGTAAGTGTAAAGTAATTGGGTAGGGGAATAGGTCTGTGTGGGTTGTTCTTTGGAAAGTTGGTGTGGATTTGTTGGGCTGAAGAGCCTGTTTCCCAATGCAGGGATTCTATGATTATCTACGATGAATTCATTACAGTGATCCCAGTCCTCAGGTCGATTGGTGGCTGTGCTCACCTTACTTGTAGTGACTCACAACAGAGGTCCTGAGCTTTCGCAAAGATTAGCCCAATTTTCAGCAAAGGTAGATCATGGCATAAAATTGCATTGAACAGGGCATTCATCAGAACAGGAAGAGGTGGCACAACTTCTCAAGCATATTCCACCAATTAATAAGAATTTGTTGCACTGAATTGAATTAGCTTTATGCTCACATGATTACAATGAAACATTTACATATAGGATCTTCAGTACAAGTTATTAGGGAAAAATAATTAGAGAAATAAAGAAATAAAAAGCATTACATATCATAAGAATAAATTAGAAAATGTAGAAATGAAAAGTTCAGAGTAACAGTCCTTCCAACCCAGCCCACACTGGTAGATTGACTCTAAATCACACTTGGGATTCACCTTGAGAATCTCAAGGTCAGGAGACTGTTCTAGAATCATCTCGAGGCCGGATATCCACACTGAGGTCACCATGCCAGACTGAGAGACCACCATGTCAGGCTGAGAGACCACCACATCAGGCCGAGAGACCACCATGTCAGGCCAAGAGACCACCACATCAGGCCGAGAGACCACCATGTCAGGCCAAGAGACCACCATGTCAGGCTGAGAGACCACCACATCAGGCCGAGAGACCACCATGTCAGGCCAAGAGACCACCATGTCAGGCCGAGAGACCACCACATCAGGCCAAGAGACCACCATGTCAGGCAGAGGGACCACCACATCAGGCCGAGAGACCACCATATCAGGCCAAGAGACCACCACATCAGGCTGAGAGACCATCACATCAGGCCAAGAGACCACCACGTCAGGCCGAGAGACCACCACATCAGGCCGAGAGACCACCACACCAGGCAAAGAGACCACCACATCAGGCCGAGAGACCGCCACATCAGGCCGAGAGACTATCTCATCAGGCCAAGAGACCACCACATCAGGCTGAGAGACCACCACGCTGAGCGAGAGACCGCCATGTCAGGCCGAGAGACCACCACATCAGGCTGAGAGACCACCACATTAGACTGAGCGACCATCACATCAGGCCAAGAGAACAACTTGCTGAGCGAGAGACCGCCATATGAGGCTGAGAGACCACCATGTCAGGACAAGAGACCACCACATTAGGCCAAGAGACCACCACGCTGGTCCAGGTGATGGTTACATCAGGCTGAAAGGATACCTTGCTGAGGTCAAGAGTTCAGGACGTTGCTGACAAGAGAAAAAAGAAACACAAAAGAGAAAGGGAGACAAGAAATGAAAAAGAAATGGACAGACTGTCCTACTGTGCTGGCATCTTGGCTATCTCACGGTATTTGGGCATTGCTGGTTGAGCCAACATTTCTTGCCCATCCCTAGTTGTCCTTAAGAAGGTGGTGGTGAGATACCTTCTAGAACCACAGAAATCTGTGTGCTGAAGGTTGACCCACAATGCCCTTAGGGAGGGAATAACATCCAATCTGTATCCTGACTGTCACCTGGTGACCCAGAACTTTGAACAGGGTATTCCTGAAAAGACAGATGTTTTGCTAAACCTTCTCGCCTCATACCCATTACAATGAAATACAAGAATCATGATTCTCTCCACTTCTGTCTGCATTTCCTTCACAGGAAACATCGATTGATCTCCAGTTTGGGTTTTGATGTTACCCTTATCCTTTCGCGGGAAGTGGGCACAATTTGTTGCCCATCCCCCAGTACCCATGAACCGAGTGTTTTAGATGCAGTTGGGTCCCTTGTGGGTGAGTCTAGGACCAGACCACAAAATCTCAGAACAAGAGATTTAAGAAAGAGATGAGGAGGAATGTCTTCACTCAGAGGGTAGTGAATCTGTGGAATTCTTTACAGCAGAGAGCTGTCAAGGCTGAGATAGAGAGATTTTAATCAGTAAGGGAATGAAAAATTATGGGGTGGAAGCTGGAAAATGGAGTTGAGGGCTATCAGATCAAGCTATAATCACACTGAATGGCAGAATGGGCTGAATGGCCTGAATACAGAGGAACCTCGATTATCCGAATATCAATTATCCAAATTTTGGATTATCCGAAGAAAATCTCAAGGTCCCGCAAAAATATTACATCAAAGATATAAGTGTCTTCAAATTACCTCCACTGAAGAAGATGTGAAAATGCTGGCAAAAACAAAGATACACAAGCACTTCGAACATCAGCGACTGGATATTTTTGAGGTGAGGGTTAGGTACTCAGCCCTTTGCAAACGTGTTTTACAGAATATTCTCATCACTTTACCAAGCTGTTCATGAAAAATATTACTGAGCAAGTAAACACATGTGCGAGACGGCACTTCTGTCTTTCTATAGCGACGCTGAGTTCCCGGAAACTGACAAATGCTCTTGCAATCGTAGAAGCCGTTCGGGACCTTGTTTAATGCTGGGATTTCATTCTGGGTTTAGTCCTTCTTAGTTTCACCTGTAATTTGCAGAATGCAAAGGTTAGTTTGTTTAAATAGCAGACTCATTACAATGAATCGATTTAAACGAATTCTCCAGTGGAGCACAGCGTTAGATCAGTATGGCTTCCCTTGGTTAAGGTAAAATCGATGATCTAAATAATCAATTATTCGAACGAAATAGTGCCCGCCCATCTCGTTCGGATAATCGAGGTTCCTCTGTAGTCCTGTCTATCACAAGGTCAGAAGCAGATATACTTGTTCACATTTGCAGAGTGTCCAATAGCCATTACAACTCCACAGATACTGAAACGGTCCATTCCAGCCGCTAGTGACCAAGATAGGGTAGATAAAGATAAACGTTCTCCATTGCTGGGGATTTTAGAACTAAGGGGCACAGTCTGAGAAGTCGGACCATTCAGGAGAGATATTAGGAAGCACTTCCACATACAATGGATGGTAGATGTTTGAAACTCTCATCCACAAGTGAAGTGATTGCAGGATCAGTGTCAATTTTAGATCTGGGATAGATAATTTTTATTTATCAAAGGTACGAAGGGATATGGACCAATGGGATATGGAGTTCTGCCACAGATCTGCCCTGATGTAATTGAATTGTAGAACAGGCTCATGGGGCTGAATGGCCTTTTCCTGTTCCTGTGCTCCTTATTCTTAACCTTCTAAATTCCAGGGAATTCAAGTTCAGTTTATGAAATTCCGCCTCATAATTTAACCTCCAATCCTTGGGAACTGGTTCTTGTGAATCGCTTCATCTGAGACATCATGGCTGATCACCGAATTGTGTTGGTCCATGCTCCAGATAGGCCTCCACTATTACCCCGCAACGGCCTGTTCAGCCACTTACTGCCTGCCTTCTAACTTGGTGCCCAATATGGAGAAACCTTCGAGCGAGATCTATTAACGAGCCCTCCTTCAAAAGGAAAGAGAACCATGGAAAGTCACTAACAAGTTCCTTGTGACAAAACTCATCTGCTGAATGGCCAACGTGGAACTACCAGGGTGTGAGTGGTCCTTGTTAAACAGATTCAGGATAAAACAAGACCCATGAGCAATTAACCTCCACCACTGGATCCTCAGGACCAACCCCTCATGTACTTGTAGATAGACAGAAGCAATGTTGATGAAAAGGTTCCCTTGGCATACTAACTCGGCTTAAACTTGGAATATGAGGAGGCTATTACTGGGTTGCATGGGCTTTGCACTTGTGAAATAAATTTTAAAAAGAGCCTTCTCATGCTATCAGCGTAACCTTCCATTCTCCTTCCTGTTTACCCAATCGCCCTTACTATTTGCTTTACTTTATCCCTGTGATAGCAAGTATTATATTTTAATCACTTTTTGGGTTGAGGTGACTTTTCTGCATTTCTTGTTATTTATTAGCGATTATCTCACAATTTTAACCCTTGGATTTGGACACTGTAAATTGCCTGAAACAGCTACTGTTATCTTAGATACTGACTCCCAAGTGCAGAGGCATTTTATTGTCTAAAGGTTAGAGAGTGCAGCTAGCATCAAACTCAGTGAAAGAAAAATGAGGTGACTTATTAACCCTGTTATAAAATCATCCTTATTTTTAAACAAGGAGGTGAGCCATGGTTTGCCACAAATTCACAAAGCCTTTCTCCTGTATAAGTGCAGAATTCCTGCAGCGTTTTCCCCTCAGTCAGATTTCACTGCAATGCTATTCAGGTTTTACATTTAACACAATGCTCTTAACGAAAATTGATCATCTTTGTGCCCAAGCCAATGCTCATCTCTTACCCAAAATCCATTAAAATAAAGATACCTGGCTAACAATTATATTGATGTTTTTGGGGTCTTTCAATGAACAAATTGGTTGTTGCATTTCTAACATTGCGTGATCAGTGGTGAAGGGGAGGAGACTGTCCACTGGTATTAGTGAGGAGATAGTGAGGATTGCAGATGCTGGAGATCAGAGTCAAAACGTGTGGTGCTGGAAAAGCTCAGCAGGTCAGGCAGCATCCGAGGAGCAGGAGAATCAACAGTTCAAGCACAAGCTCTTCATCATTTCTGATGAAGAGCTTAGACCGAAATGTCGACTCTCCTGCTTCTCGGATGCTGCCTAACTGGCTGTGCTTTTCCACTATCACACTTTTTGACTTTTTATTAGACAGGAGATGTTCTGGGGATCTGGGTTTGAATCCCACCGTGGCAGATGGTGAAATCTGAATTCAACAAACGTCTGTGATTAAGAGTCTAATGGTGACCATGAATGCATTGTCAGGGGAAACCCATCTCATTTACTAATGTCCTTTGGGGAAGGAAATCTTCCATCCTTACCTGGTCTGGCCGACATGTGACTCCAGACAATGTGGATGACTCTTAACTGCTCTCTGGGGCAATTAGTGATGGGCAAAAAATGCCAGTGACACTTTCATCCTGTGAATGAATAAAAAAAACTGCACTTGAAAATCTTTTATTTAAAAAAGATATGTTACTGTGTGTTATGTTAATTGCTGCTGAGGCTAGCATTTGTTCCCCATTCCTAATTGCCTTAATCTTGGCATCTATTTGGGCCTTTCAGAGGGTAGTTAAGAGTCAAATACATTGTTGGCAGTCTGAAGTCTGTCATAGACCAGAATGAGTAAGAATAGTAGATTGCCCTCCTGAAACAAAATCCATGAATCAGGTGGGGTTTCATAATAGTGGTCATAGGCACCTCCGCTAGGATACAATTTTCCCTTTTCAGTTTATAAGTTTAATTTAAATTCCACCAGATGCGATGGTGAACCCATGCCTCCAGACCATTCACTTGGGTCTCTGGATCACAAATGGAATGACATGTTACGTCCTACCGAATTGAGAATGTGGTGCTGGTAAAGCACAGCAGGTCAGGCAGCATCCGGGGAGCAGGAGAATCGACGTTTTGGGCCGGCGCCCTTCATCAGGAATGTCAAGTGAGATAAACTCCAACAATTCTTTTACATTGATCCATTGTGATCCATCTAGTGTTGCAGTTTCCTCGATGTATTTACCCCTTCACCGAATCCGGTGGCACAGCCACAGAATGACCTGATTTGGCTTTCCTCTAAATCACCCATTCTTTGTCCATGAGCCAAGCTAAATCAGTATTGGTCATCACCATGGCTTCACCTCACAACCAATCACCTTTCACCATTGATCAGCAAAGGCCAAAACACATGGTTAATCATTTTCTGTGTTCTTGTCTCACATGCAGAAAACTTACTGTGGATTTGTCAGCTCTCCAGCCTCCTGTTGCCTCCCCCATGCCTGAACTGAGATAATCTAGCACTATCCTGGGGCCCTTTCTGGATCATCATTGTGGACTCACCTGTTGCAATGTCGGAATAAGAAGAATGAACTTGCACTTACTTAACATGTTTCATGGCTTGCAGATGCCCCAAAGTGACTATTAAACAATGAGCAATGAAAGAACTGTAGCCAGTTTTGTAATGTAGGAATTACAGTTGCCAATTCACACTCAACATGATGACAATGACCAGATTTTAGCCATGTTAGTTTAGATTACTTACAGCGTGGAAACAAGTCCACACCGACCCGCCGAAGTGCAACCCATTCCCCTCGACCTAACACTACGGGCAATTTACCATGGCCAATTCACCTAACCTGCACATTTTTGGATTATGGGAGCACTGGAGGACCCGGAGGAAACCCACGCAGACACGGGGAGAATGTGCAAACTCCACACAGTCAGTCACCTGAGGCGGGAATTGAACCCGGGTCTCTGGCGCTGTGAGGCAGCAGTGCTAACCATTGTGCCACCGTGCCACCCTATTGAGGATAAATACCATCAGAAGACCGCCCCGCCTGGCTGAGAGGATGCCACGCCTGGGGGGAGAGGTGAGAGAAGGGCACCATGCCACACCACAAGCCCACCATGCCAGGCCAGTCATGCTAGGCCAAGGTGTTTCCTTGCCACGTCTGCTCTGAGGCTGCGAGTCATCAGAGACCGGGAATCATCAGAGGCTTCTGGTTTGCTTCTTACCCATTCATTGTGCAATTCACATCGATCCTGCTTATGGGAAGTCTGAAGTTCTACTTTTACAAAGACCAGCGTGTTACACCATGAGATGTACAACAGCTCATTCTGCTGCTAAGGTGAGATAGGCGCAAGTGGGAAAACACTTTCAGACCACAAAGTGTATTTGTGGGTCACTTGCTGACCTTGAAACTCCTTTACTGTAGTCTTCAGAGCATGGGCATAACACACTCCTTTCTTCCCTTTGCTTAGACATTCAAAAGGATTTATCTTTTTGTCAAGGTTTTGGTCACCTGGCCTAATATTGCCCGATATGGTCTGGTTTGATCAAGCTCCTGTCTAATTATGTTCAAGGTATCACGTAAATGCAAGATGTTCACACTGATTTACACCCACGAGTGTTTAGTTCAAGCAGTGTTGAAAATCATTCATGAAATACTTTTTTAAGGTAGTCAAAACAGGGAAAGGTAGGAGTTAGGCAAATGCATAAAAAAGAGTAAAACTAAAAGGAGGAAGGACAGGGGAATGGAACTAAGTCGACAGCTTCATCAGAAAGTCCGCAGAGGGGCTGAATGGCTTTTTAAAAATATTCCTTCATGAATGTCAGCATTGATTGTTCATCCCCTGTTGTCCGAGAGAAGGCAGTGGTGAACCACCTTCTTGAACTGCTGCAGTCCTTGATGTGTAAGGACACCCACAGTTACAGAGTCATAGAGGTGTACAGCATGGAAACAGACCCTTCGGTCCAACCCGTCCATGCCGACCACGTATCCCAACCCAATCTAGTCCCAACTGCCAGCACCCGGCCCATATCCCTCCAAAACCTTCCTATTCATATACTCATCCAAATGCCTTGTAAATGTTACAATTGTACCACCCTCTGTGTGAAAACGTTGCTCCTTAGGTCTCTTTTATATCTTTCCCCTCTCACCCTAAACCTATGTCCTCTAGTTCTGGACTCCTCCACCCCAGTAAAAAGACTTTGTCTATTTATCCTATCCATGCCCCTCATAATTTTGTAAACCTCTATATGGTCACCCCTCAGCCTCCAATGTTCCAGGGAAAACAGCCCCAGCCTGTTCAGTGTCTCCTTACAGCTCAGATCCTCCAACCCTGGCAACATCCTTGTAAATCTTTTCTGAACCCTTTCAAGTTTCACAACATCTTTCCGATAGGAAGGAGACCAGAATTGCATGCAATATTCCAACAGTGGCCTAACCAATGACCTGTACAGCCACAACATGACCTCCCAACTCCTGTACTCAATACTCTGACCAATAAAGGAAAGCATACCAGACGCCTTCTTCATTATCCTATCTACCTGTGACTCCACTTTCAAGGAACTATGAACCTGCACTCCAAGGTCTCTTTGTTCAGCAACACTCCCTAGGATCTTACCATTAAGTGTTTAAGTCCTGCTAAGATTTGCTTTCCCAAAATGCAAAACCTCGTATTTATCTGAATTAAACTCCATCTGACACTTCTCAGCCCATTGGCCCATCTGGTCAAGATCCCGTTGTAATCTGAGGTAAATCTCTTCGCTGTCCACCACACCTCCAATTTTGGTGTCATCAGCAAACTTACTAACTGTACCTCTTACGCTCACATCCTAATCATTTTTATAAATGACAAAAGTAGAGGGCCCAGCACCGATCCGTGTGGCACTCCACTGGTCACAGGCCTTCAGTCCGAAAAATAATCCTCCACCACTACCCTCTGTCTTCTACCTTTGAGCCAGTTCTGTATCCAAATGGCTAGTTCTCCCTGTATTCCATGAGATCTAACCTTGTTAATCAGTCTCCCATGGGGAACCTTGTCGAACACCTTACTGAAGTCCATATAGATCACATCTACTGCTCTGCCATCATCAATCCTCTTTGTTACTTCTTCAAAAAATTCAATCAAGTTTGTGAGACATGATTTCCCACGCACAAAGCCATGTTGACTATCCCTAATCAGTCCTTGCCTTTCCAAATACATGTACATCCTGTCCCTCAGGATTCCCTCCAACAACTTGCCCACCACTGAGGTCAGGCTCGCTGGTCTATAGTTCCCTGGCTTGTCTTTACCGCCCTTCTTAAACAGTGGCACCACGTTAGCCAACCTCCAGGCTTCCGGCACCTCACCTGTGACTATTGATGATACAAATATCTCAGCAAGCAATCACTTCTCTAGCTTCCCACAGAATTCTAGGTTACACCTGATCGGGTCCTGGGGATTTATCCACCTTTATGCATTTTAAGACATCCAGCACTTGGGAGCTTCCAGGATTTTGACCCAACAGTACTGAAGGAATATTGATTATAGAGGGAAAAAGCTGAAAATCTGTTGCTGGAAAAGCGCAGCAGGTCAGGCAGCATCCAAGAAGCAGGAAAATCGACGTTTCGGGCATGAGCCCTTCTTCAGGAATGCTGAAGAAGGGCTCATGCCCGAAACGTCGATTCTCCTGCTCCTTGGATGCTGCCTGACCTGCTGCGCTTTACCAGCAACACATTTTTAGCTCTGATCTCCAGCATCTGCAGTCCTCACTTTCTCCGAGAGAGTGAAAAAGTCATACAGCTGTACATCATGGAAACAGCCCCTTCAGTCTGGCCCGTCCATGCTGATCAGATATCCTAAATTAATCCAGTCCCATTTACCAGCACTTGGTCCCTATCCCTTTAAACTCTTGCTATTCATACACCCAAGCCTTTTAAATTCTGGAATTTTGCCAGCCTCCACCAAGTCCTCTGGCAGCTCATTCCATACACGTATCACCCTCTGTGTGAAAAAGTTGCCTCTTAGGTCCCTTTTAAATCTTATCCCTTTCACCTTAAACCTATGCCCTCTATTTTTGGACTCTTCCACCTTGGGGGAAAGACCTTAGCCATTCACATTACCTATGCCCCTATGATGTTATAATGTTCTATAAGGTCACCCCTCAACCCTAGCTCTCCAGGAAAAATAGCCCCCCAGTATATTCAGCTCAAACCCTCCAACCCTGGTAACATCTTTGTAAATCTTGTCTGAATCCTTTCAAATTTCACAACATCCTTCCAATAGCAGGGAGATCAGAATTGAATGCAGTATTCCAAAAGTGGTCTAACCAATGTCCTGTAAGACCGCACCATGACCTTCCAGCTCCTATATTCAATGCACTGACCAATAAAGGCAAGAGTATCAAACGTTTTCTTCACTATCCTATCTACCTGCGACTCCACTTTGAAGGAGCTATGAACCTGCACGCCAAGATCTCTTTGTTCAGCCACACTCCCCAGGAACTTACCATTAAGTGTATAAGTCCTGCCCTGATTTGAATTTCCAAAATGCAGCATCTTGTGTTTATCTAAATTAAACTCTGTCTGCCACTCCCTGGTCCACCAACCATTGGATCAAGATCCCGTTGTACTCTGAGGTAACCTTTTTTGCTTTCCACAAACGTTCAATTTTGGTGTCATCTGTAAATTTATTAACTATACCTCCTATGTTCAAATCATTTATGTAAATAACAAAAAGCACTAATCCTTATGGTCCACCACTGGTCACAGGCCTCCAGTCTGAAAAACAACCCTCCACCACCACCCTCTATCTTCTTCTTTCGAACTAGTTGTGTATTCAAATGGCTAGTTCTCCCTGTATTCCATGAGATCTAACCTTACTAATCAGTCTCCCATGGGGAATCTTGTCAAATGCCTTACTAAAGTCCACATAGATCACATCTACCATTCTGCCCTCATCAATCCTCTTTGTTACTTCCTCAAAAATCTGAATTCAGTTAGTGAGACATGATTTCCCATGCACAAAGCCATGTTGACTATCCATAATCAGTCCTTGCCTTTCCAAATACATGTACATCCTGTCCCTCAGAATTCCCTCTAACAACTTGCCCATCACCGACGTCAGGCTCACAAGTCTAAAGTTCTGCTTTGTCCTTACCACCTTTCTTAAATAATAGCACCATATTAGCCAATTTTCCTGCTCCTAGGATGCTGCCTGACCTGCTATGCTTTTCCAGCACCACTCTAATCTTGACTCTAATCTCCAGCATCAGTAGTACCCACCTCCTCGCAGTTCAGTATCTAGTCAATAATAAAATCCAAGGTATTGATAGGAAGGGATTCAGTGATGGTAACCCTATTGAATGTCAAAGGGGTTAGAATCTCTTTCGCTGGAGATGGTGGTCGCTTGGCACATGTGTGCTGTGAATATTACCTGTCACTTTTCGGCCCCAACCTGAATATTGTACAGGTCTTGCTGCATCGGAATACAGACTACTTAACTATCTGAGGAACTGTGAATGGTGTTAAACATTGTGCAATCATCAGGAAAGATCCCAATTTTGACTTCATGATGGATGGAAGGTCATTGATAAAGCAGCTGAAGGTTTTTGGGTCTTTGACATTATACCAAGGATCTCCTGCCACCAAAGTCCAGAGCTTCTAACCATCATATACATGGTCAGGTAGGATTAAAGGTTGGCACAACATCAAGGGCCAAAGGGCCTGTACTGTGCTGTACTGCTCTGTACTGTTCTATGTTCTATGTCTTATGTAAGACTGTAGCTGTGCATTTGCAGCTGTGTAGCACCATCAGAACTTTGCTGAGGATTGAGAGAAAACAGGAAGGGCAGTAAGTGTCCATTGGGTTCACCCTGCTTTTTGCGGCCAGGATAGACCTGCATTTTTGCTGGAACATCTTGGCTGAAGTTGCGGCGAATTCTGAATCACAAATCTTCAGATCTGTAACCGGAATACTGCTGGGGCCCAATGCCTTCAGCTGCTTGTTGATGTCATTACATTATGCTCCAATTACAGCATCAAGCTGCAATTTAAATGTCTTGATATTTTTGATCTTTTCTGCCCTGCAGCCTATGCTAAACATTTATTGCTATTTAAAGTAAAGAAGTTCTCGTAATATCTGCTTTAAATTTACTTTGCATTAATTTAATGCAGAGCTTTCTGAATGCAGTGAGACTAGTGCAGTGATGTTGATTAATACCAGATGGAATATCAAACAGCAGTAACCAAACTAATTGTGGAGGCAGCAATCCTCCTACTTGTGGCTGTTGAGTCTATTTTTGTGGTAACTGCTTGATAATTATATATATATTGCAACCACTGAGCTGGTAGAACACTGCTCCTTTTTGCTTTAAGTTCAGCATGGTCATTTACAGTTGATAAGTTGGGCTATAAAATGGGAACGCATTTTCCAATAATTAGTTTAAGCAACTTAAACGGCGTAAAATGGGAGACTGTAAATTAATCTTGTTTCAATGTCAACAGAAGAACAATACATAAAATAACCTCTTTGCAAGTTTCAGGAAGGCGCAATCTCGTTTTTAGATAAAGTACTCAGTTAGTCAGGTATCGAGATGTATTAGGAAGGTGCGTTTGTCTGCATTGTTTGGACCACTGTCTATCTAGCCAACCTCAAAGTCTATAGAAAAGAGAAGTAACGAGGTTGGTAAGTGAACAGTCATTCGTTTGCATTGAAGGGATCTGGCAGGAGGTGAGGAACACAGGCAAAAATCAATATCAGGATGAATGTTGTATCTCAGAAGTGAACTTGAGTGAGAGCCTGACTGTGAGGGCTCCGACATTTGCTGAGGAACGTGTCAGAACATATTCCAACAGAGTGAGAACATCTTCAATGTCTTTATAAACACAAAGCCATATGGGTGTCCCTTGCTGAGTCCAGCATTTAATGCACATCTCTGATTGTACTTTGAAAGATGGTATTGAGTTCCTTTTTTGAACTTCTGCAATCCATGTGATGTAAATAGTACCGTACTGTTCTTGAGGAAGCTCCAGTAGTTTGATCCAGCAACAGTGAAGGAACAGAGATACATTTTCATGTCAGGACGGTTTGTGATTGGAAAGGAACTTGTTGATAGTAGAATTCCCACATATCAGCTGTCCACACCCTTTGGGCGATAGTGGTCATGGACTTGGAAGGAACTATCAAAGTAATCTTGGCTGAAGATTGATTAGTTAGTTAGTAGATGATTAATTGAAGATTAACTAGTTAATCTGGCCTTTACTCGACATGGTCGAATGGTTGGCTTGGTGAAGTATTATACATTATTGAGAAGTCTGCATATTATGGTGGAAATTGAGAGTTGGTGTGGGTTGGGAAAGAGGAGATCCATATCAACATTTAATCAAGAGTAGGCTACTAGACCCTTTAAGCCTGCTCCCCCATTCAATAAGATCATGGACACACCTAATTTCAGTTGTGCATTCCTGCATATCTCTGGATAATCTTTCATCCCCTCAATTATTAAGACGCTATCTCCCTCTACCTTAAAAATGTTTAAGGATTCTGCATCCACTACTTTTTGAAGAAAGGAATCGAGAATAAAATTATTTTCTCATCTTCGCCTTAAATGGGTAACCCCATATCTTTGAACTATGACCCCTAGTTCTAGATTCTCCCACAAGAGGAAATATCCTTTTGATATTCGCTCAGTGAAAACCCCTAAGGATCCATTATGCAAAAGGATCTTTCTCATCCCAACCATTTTTTGATGTAACAGAATGAAGCTTTAATGACATCATCAGAGCATCTCCTGCCATGGGTTCTCTTCCCTCAAGGTCGTCACTACATCAAGCTTCTCAACTTCCATTTTACCAGCTCACGAGAACACAATCTTTGATAAGATTAGCTTCCACATGCACACACTGGCACCCAGCTTGATCTCTTCTGAATGCTTTCAGAACGCTAAATTAATGTTAAGTCCTGATGGAGCTGCGATTCCTTCCAGTCAGACCTGGTGAAAATCACAAACCATCAATCTTCATCCCTTCTGGGCCCCTGCAGTGGGTTAAATGACATTTGAAACAACCTCAATTGTGGTAAAGACAATGACTGCAGATGCTGGAAACCAGATTCTGGATTAGTGGTGCTGGAAGAGCACAGCAGTTCAGGCAGCATCCAAGGAGCTTCGAAATCGACGTTTCGGGCAAAAGCCCTTCATCAGGAATAAAAGCAGAGAGCCTGAAGCGTGGAGAGATAAGCCAGAGGAGGGTGGAGGTGGGGAGAAAGTAGCATAGAGTACAATAGGTGAGTGGAGGAGGGGATGAAGGTGATGGGTCAGGGGCGGGGGGAGAGTGGAGTGGATAGGTGGAAAAGGAGATAGACAGGTAGGACAAGTCATGGGGACAGTGCTGAGCTGGAAGTTTGGAACTAGGGTGAGGTGGGGTAAGGGGAAATGAGGAAACTGTTGAAGTCCACATTGATACCCTGGGGTCGAAGTGTGCCGAGGTGGAAGGTGAGGCGTTCTTCCTCCAGGCGTCTGGTGGTGAGGGAGCGGCGGTGAAGGAGGTCCAGGACCTCCATGTCCTTGGCAGAGTGGAAGGGGGAGTTGAAATGTTGGGCCACAGGGCGGTGTGGTTGATTGGTGCGGATGTCCCGGAGATGTTCCCTAAATCGCTCTGCTAGGAGGCGTCCAGTCTCCCCAATGTAGAGGAGACCACATCGGGAGCAACGGATACAATAAATTATATTAGTGGATGTACAGGATGTGGATGTGGAAGGCTCCTTTAGGGCCTTGGATGGAGGTGAGGAAGGAGGTGTGAGCGCAGGTTTTACAGTTCCTGCAGTGGCAGGGGAAGGTGCCAGGATTGGAAGGTGGGTTGTAGGGGGATGTGAACCTGACCAGGTAGTCACGGAGGGAACGGTCTTTGCAGAAGGCGGAAAGGGGTGGGGAGGGAAATATATCCCTGGTGGTGGGGTCTTTTTGGAGATGGCGGAAATGTTGACGGATGATCTGGTTTATGCGAAGGTTGGTAGGGTGGAAGGTGAGCACCAGGGGCATTCTGTCCTTGTTACGTTTGGAGGGGTGGGGTCTGAGGGTGGAAGTGCGGGATGTGGACGAGATGCGTTGGAGGGCATCTTTAACCATGTGGGAAGGGAAATTGCAGTCTCTAAAGAAGGAGGCCGTCTGGTGTGTTCTGTGGTGGAACTTATCCTCCTGGGAGCAGATCCAGCGGAGGCGGAGGAATTGGGAATACGGGATGGCATTTTTGCAAGAGGTAGGGTGGCAAGAGGTGTAATCCAGGTAGCTGTGGGAGTCGGTGGGTTTGTAAAAAATGTCAGTGTCAAGTCGGTCGTCATTAATGGAGATGGAGAGGTCCAAGAAGGGGAGGGAGTTGTCAGAGATGGTCCAGATAAATTTAAGGTCAGGGTGGAATGTGTTGGTGAAGTTGATGAATTGCTCAACCTCCTCACGGGAGCACGAGTTGGTGCCAATGCAGTCATCAATGTAGCGGAGGAAGAGGTGGGGAGTGGTGCTGGTGTAATTACGGAAGATCAACTGCTCTACGTAGCCAATAAAGGGACAGGCATAGCTGGGGCCCATACGTGTGCCCATGGCTACGCCTTTGTTCTGGAGGAAGTGGGAGGATTCGAAGGAGAAATTGTTAAGGGCGAGGACCAGTTCGGCCAAACGAATGAGAGTGTCGGTGGAAGGATACTGTTGGGGATGTCGAGAGAGGAAAAAATGGAGGGCTTGGGGGCCCTGGTCATGGCAGATGGAGGTGCAGAGGGATTGGATATCCATGGTGAAGATGAGGCATTGGGGGCCAGGGAAACAGAAGTCTTGGAGGAGGTGAGGGCGTGGGTAGTGTCTCGAACGTATGTGGGGAGTTTCTGGACTAGGGGGGACAGGACAGTGTCGAGGTCGTTAGAGATGAGTTCAGTGGGGCAGAAGCATGCTGAGACAATGGGTAGGCCAGAGTGGTCAGGCTTAAGGATCTTGGGAAGGAGGTAGAACGAGGCAGTGTGGGGTTCCCGGACTATGAGGTTGGGAGCTGTGGGTGGGAAATCTCCTGAGGTGATGAGGTTCTGTATGGTCTGGGAGATGATGGTTTGGTGACGGGGGGGTGGGGTCATGGTCGAGGGGGCAGTATGAAGAGGTGTCCTCGAGTTAGCGTTTGGCTTCAGCGGTGTAGAGGTCAGTGCGCTAGACTACCACTGTGCCCCCTTTATCCGCTGACTTGATGGTGAGGTTGGGATTGGAGCAGAGGGACTGGAGTGCTGCACGTTGTGAGGGTGAGAGGTTGGAGTGGAGGAGGGGGGTCGACAGGTTGAGGCGGTTAATGTCCTGGCGACAGTTGGTAAGGAAGAGGTCGAGGTCTGGTAATAGGCCAGCGCGGGGTGTCCAGGTGGATGCAGTGTGTTGGAGGTGAGTGAAGGGGTCCTCAGGAGGTGGGCGGGAGTCCTGATTGTGAAAGTAAGCTCGGAGGCCGACGCAGCGAAAGAATTGTTCGACATCACAGCGTGTATTAAATTCATTGATGCGCGGATGGAGGGGGATGAAGGTGAGTCCTTTGCTGAGGACTGATCGCTCGTCCTCAGTGAGGGGGAGGTCTGGGGGGATGGTGAAAACTCGGCAGGGCTGGGAGCTGGGATCTGTTGTGGGTGTAGAGCTGGGAGTGGGGTCGGAGCCAGTAACTGGAGTGGGTGTGATGGTGGGGGGAATGGGGGTGGAGGCATGAGCTGGGGTAATGTTCCCCTCAGGGTACTGGGGGGGTGTGGGGATAGTGACAGTGGGGTCTGTGGGGTCGTGTCAGCAGAATGCAGGTGAGTGGCGCTGGTGGGGGCGGAAGTGGTGGTGACCACGGCAGTCAGGGTGACGGAAGTCACTGAGCGTGTGACATCAGCGATGATGTGAAGGGCGGAAGTGATGTCACGTGTGATGCATGAGGAATTGTGAGGGGCGGAAGTAGTTGTGGGAGTGGCTATGATGGGGCGGAAGTGACATTATCAATCAGCGTGGGGGTGGCAGCTGCACCAGCCGCATGGCTAATGGGGTCCGGGCAGTTCCAGAGGCCGGGGGAATCTTCTGGAATGTTTGAGGACCACTGGTTATGGAGGTGGGTAGATAAAAGTTTGTTGTACTTACAGTTTTTGATGTTTGAGACGGAGTTGAAATACTGTTTGTTGAGAGTATGAATTCTCCTGAGGATACAGTACAGAGTGGGTCCTTTGCAATTCTGAGAGAGTGTAGCCCTCAGTTGAGGTAGGGCTGACTGTAGAGAGGTTAGGTGCCGGCGCATTGCTGCAAGCGTGGAGCGGAGGATCTTAAAGGAGAACTGTTGCTGGTGTTTTTGAATCTGTAGTCTGTACTGTTTGTCCTGTTCGGGTCCGAACTCCACTGGTTTAAATGTGGTCCAGAGTCTGTGTGGGATGAGTTGGTTACAGAGGAAGGCACTGAGGAAGCAGATGTGGCTGTGGTAGCGAGTTTGTTTCACGACATGGTTGAAGAGCTTCAGGGCAGATGAAATGACCTGGGAGTTGCAGTGGGAGAGGGACTCCCTGAGATTCGTGTAGATCGAGGAGGAAAACCTCTTCAAGGCAGGCATCCTTGCAAGAGGATTCGTAGTAGGGTTAAAATCAACTAGGTAAAAACAATAACTGCAGATGCTGGAAACCAGATTCTGGATTAGTGGTGCTGGAGGAGCACAGCAGTTCAGGCAGCATCCAAGGAGCTTCGAAATCAACGTTTCAGGCAAAAGCCCTTCATTTGGAATAAAGGCAGAGAGCCTGAAGCGTGGAGAGATAAGCTAGAGGAGGGTGGGGGTGGGGAGAGAGTAGCATAGAGTACAATGGGTGAGTGAGGGAGGAGATGAAGGTGATAGGTCAGGCAGGAGGGTGGAGTGGATAGGTGGAAAAGAAGATAGGCAGGTAGGACAAGCCATGGGGACAGTGCTGAGCTGGAAGTTTGGAACTAGAGTGAGGTGGGGTAAGGGGAAATGAGGAAACTGTTGAAGTCCACATTGATGCCCTGGGGTTGAAGTGTTCCGAGGCAGAAGGTGAGGCGTTCTTTCTCCAGGTGTCTGGTGGTGAGGGAGCGGCGGTGAAGGAGGCCCAGGACCTCCATGTCCTCGGCAGAGTGGGAGGGGGTGTTGAAATGTTGGGCCACGGGGCGGTGTAGTTGATTGGTGCGGGTGTCCCGGAGATGTTCCCTAAAGCGCTCTGCTAGGAGGCGTCCAGTCTCCCCAATGTAGAGGAGACCACATCAGGAGCAACGGATACAATAAATGATATTAGTGGATGTGCAGGTAAAACTTTGATGGGTGTGGAAGGCTCCCTTAGGGCCTTGGATAGAGGTAAGGGAGGAGCTGTTGGCGTAGGTTTTGCAGTTCCTGCGGTGGCAGGGGAAGGTGCCAGGATGGGACGGTGGGTTGTAGGGGGGTGTGGGCCTGACCAGGTAGTCACGGAGGGAATGGTCTTTGCGGAAGGCGGAAAGGTGTGGGGAAGGAAACATATTCCTGGTGGTGGGGTCTTTTTGGAGGTGGTGGAAATGTCGGCGGATGATTTGCTTTATGCAAAGGTTGGTAGGGTGGAAGGTGAGCACCAGGGGCGTTCTGTCCTTGTTACTGTTGGAGGGGTGAGGTCTGAGGGCGGAGGTGTGGGATGTGGACGAGATGTGTTGGAGGGCATCTTTAACCACGTGGGAAGGGAAATTGCGGTCTCTAAAGAAGGAGGCCATCTGGTGTGTTCTGTGGTGGAACTGGTCCTCCTGGGAGCAGATACGGCGGAGGCGGAGGAATTGGGAATATGGGATGGCATTTTTGCAAGAGATAGGGTGGGAAGAGGTGTAATCCAGGTAGCTGTGGGAGTCGGTGGGTTTGTAAAAAATGGCAGTGTCAAGTCGGTCGTTATTAATGGAGATGGAGAGGTCCAGGAAGGGGAGGGAGGTGTCAGAGATGGTCCAGGTAAATTTAAGGTCAAGGTGGAATGTGTTGGTGAAGTTGATGAATCGCTGAACCTCCTCACGGGAGCATGAGGTGGCGCCAATGCAGTCATCAATGTAGCGGAGGAAGAGGTGGGGAGTGGTGCTGGTGTAATTACGGAAGATCGACCGTTCTACATAGCCAACAAAGAGACAGGCATAGCTGGGGCCCATACGGGTGCCCATGGCTACCCCTTTGGTCTGGAGGAAGTGGGAGGATTCGAAGGAGAAATTGTTAAGGGTGAGGACCAGTTCGGCCAAACAAATGAGAAATTGTACCTAATTGAACTTCAGCATATTACCAGCATTGATGGGTTTGATATACAGGGAGAGGTTGAATAGACTGGGGCTATTTTCCCTGGAGAGTTAGAGGCTTATAGAAGTTTATAAAATCATGAGGGGCATGGATAGGATAAATAGACAACATCTTTTCCTTGGGGTAGGGGAGTCCAGAACTAGAGGGCATATATTTAAGTTGAGAGTGGAAAGATATAAAAGGGACCGAAGGGACAACCTTTTTACGCAGAGGATGGTGCGTGTATGGAATGAGCTGCCAGAGGAAGTGGTGGAGGCTGGTACAATTACAGCATTTAAAAGGCATCTGGATGGGTGTATGAATAGGAAGGGGACTAGATTAATTTAGGATATCTAGTCTGCATGGACGAGTTGGACAGAAGGGTCTGTTTCCGTGCTGTACATCTCTATGACTTTACGACTCCATGAGGGGCATGGATAGGGTGAATAGCTACGATGCTTTTCCCAGGGTAGGGATGTCCAAAATTAGAGGGCATAGGTTGAGGGTGAGAGTGGAAAGACATAAAAGGGACCGAAGGGGCAAATGTTTCACACAGAAGGTGGTGTGTGTATAGAACGAGCTACCAAAGGAAATGGAGATTGGTACAATTATAACATTTAAAAGGTATCTGAATGGGTACATAATAGGAAGGGTTTAGAGTGCATGGGAAATCATGTCTAACAAACGTGATTGAGTTTTTTGAATAAGTAACAATGAGGATTGATGAGGGCAGAGTGGTAGATGTAATCTATATGGATTTCAGTAAGGTGTTCGACAAGATTCCCAATGGGAGACTGATTAGTAAGGTTAGATCTCATGGAATACAGAGCATTTGGATACATGTGACCAGTGGAGTGCCACAAGGATCAGTGCTGGGTCCTCTACTTTTTGTCATTTACATAAATGATTTGGATACGAGCATAAGAGGTACAGTTAATGAGTTTGTTGATGACACCAAAATTGGAGGACTACCTCAGATTACAGCAGGATCTGGACCAGATGGGCCAATGGGCTGAGAAGTGGCAGATGGAGTTTAATTCAGATAAATGCAAGGTACTGCATTTTGGAAAAGCAAATCTTAGCAAATCTTTGCTTTGGAAAAGCAAATCTACATTTAATGGTAAGGTCCTAGGGAGTGTAGCTGAACAAAGAGACCTTGGAGTGCAGGTTCACAGCTCCTTGAAAGTGGAGTCACAGGTAGATAGGGTAGTGAAGAAGGCGTTTGGTATGCTTTCCTTTATTGGTCAGAGTGTTGAGTACAGGAGTTAGGAGGTCATGTTGCGGCTGTACAGGACATTGGTTAGGCCACTGTTGGAATATGGCATGCAATTCTGGTCTCCTTCCTATCGGAAAGATGTGAAACTTGAGAGGGTTCAGAAAAGATTTATGAGGATGTTGCCAGGGTTGGAGGATTTGAGCTATAGGGAGAGGCTGAACAGTCTGGGGCTATTTTCCCTGCAGTGTCGGAGGCTGAGGGGTGACCTTATAGAGGTTTACAAAATTATGAGGAGCATGGATAGGGTAAAGTGGCAAAGTCTTTTCCTTGGGATGGGGGAGTCCAGAACTAGATGGCATAGGTTTAGGGTGAAAGGGGAAAGATATAAAAGAGACCAAAGGGGCAATGTTTTCACACAGAGGGTGGTACATGTATGGAATGAGCTGCCTGAGGAAGTGGTGGAGGCTGGTACAATTACAACATTTAAGAGGCATTTGGATGGGTATATGAATAGGAAGGGTTTGGAGAGATATGGGCTGGCTGCTGGCAGGTGGGACTAGATTAGGTTGGGATATCTGGTTGGCATGGACAGGTTGGACCAAGGGTCTGTTTCCATGCTGTGCATCTCTATGACTCTATGACTCTAAATGGGATTAGGTTAGGAAAACTGGTCGGCGTGGATGAGTTGGACCGAAGGGTCCATGCTGTGCATCCCTATGAATCTACGACTCTATTTATCATGGGATTCCTACTTTGTGCCTCTGTAACATTTTCCTTCTTTCTCTCTCCTTAACCCATGTGACTCTGAAATCGACATCCTTTCCTTTGTCACTTCCATCTATTTCTCCACCTACCTGCAAACATCAGTTCATTCCAAACATTTGATACTCTGCATTGTTGTGGGAATGTTTGCTGGGCTGGGAAGTTGGTTTGCAGATGTTTTGTCCCCTGTCGAGATGACATCCTCAGTGCTGTGGACCCTCCTGTGAACCACTCCTGTACTTCGTTGGTTTGAATTTATTTGGTTCCGTTCCCACTGCTTCTGGATGCTGGTTCCAGTTGTGTGTTTCAGTGGTTGGTATATTGGGTCAAGGTCTATGTGTTTATTGATGGAGTCCGTGGCTGAATGCCGTGCTTCTAGAAACTCTGGCTGTCCTCTGTTTAACTTGACCTATAATTGTTGTGTGATCCCAACTGAAGTTGTGGTTCTTGTCTGTGTGTATAGATACGTCTGTGTGAACATCAACTAACCATGAAACACCACGACCAACTCTACCTGGTAGTTATACATGCAGATGTCGAGGCCCACAAATTTGACTGCAGTAACACAGCAATAATAGGACAAGCTAAACAAAGGATAGCCAGAGAATGTCTAGAAGCATGGCACTCAGCCACGAACTCCATCCACAAACACATTGACCTAGACCCAATATACCAGCCATGACAATGAACAATTGGAACTGGCAAATGGAAGCAGTTGGAACGAAACCAAATAAATGCCAACTGACACAGTACACACTTCCCAGGAGGTTCCGCAGCACTGAGGATGTCACCTAGCCATGGAACAAAGCGTCTGCAAACCAACTTCCCAACTCGGCGAACATACTCACAACCACTGCAACAGGCAGCTGAGCTACAAAACTTTACACAAGCCTGAGCACCAATGGTTGATTCTCTGCACGGTATGGAATGCCATTTAACCTTTTATTTCTCTTCAGGCCAAACTACACTGCATCAAATGTAAATTCTGACACTGTTTCACTTCTCACTTGGGTGAGGTAGAACATTTTCATTGTAGTATGGCCATAGTCAAGAGAGGTTAGTTTTGTAAAATGTCATACAGTTCATACATTTAAATAATCTTGACTTTTCAAGATCATGACGAAATTTCAATGTTATTTATTCTCATGCCATTTATTATTTATGCTTTTGTAAACATGAGTATTGCGGAAAGGACATATTTTGTTGAACTTTTTAAATAACATAAAAACATTGTAACGTAGAAAATGGGAGCAGGAGTTGACCACTCAGCCCCTTGAACGTGCTCCATCATTCATTGTATTCCATCTGCCACCTTCTGTGATAGTGAAATCCACAGGGTCATAGCTTTCTGACTGAAGAGATTTCTCCTCATCTCAGTCCTAAATAGCCCTATCCATAAAAGGTTTACCCTACACCCTTCAACTATGACCCTTGGTTCTGGGCTCCCCTCTCCATTAGAAACATCCTTCCTGAATCTAATCTGTCTGGTCCTGTTAGAAGTTTATGGATTTCTATGGAATCCCAATCGTCAGTTCTCATATACTTCCTTGAGTACAATCCTAACTGGCTCAATCTCTCCTCATACGTCTGTCCAGGAATCAATCTGGTAAAAAACTGAAAGAATTGCAGATGCTGGAAATCTGAAACAAGAACAGAAGTTGGTGGAAAAGCTTAGCAGGTCTGGTGACATCTGTGGGAACAAATCAGAGTTAACTTTGCTGTCCCGTGATCCTTAATCAGAACAGTATATCCGGTAAACCTTCACTAATCTCCCTCTTTAACAAGAATATCCTTCCTCACATAAGGGCACCAAAACTGCACACAATATTCCAGGTGTGGCCTTTCCAATACTTTGAATAATTGCAGCAATCCATCCTTGTACCTGTACTTGAACCCTCTCACTGTGGAGGCCAACATACAATGTGCCATCTTTACTGCCTTTTCATCTTCCATTCATCAGGACAATTTGCAAGAAGTGCCAATGTAAAGGGAACAACATTTTTTGTGCAGTTTAAGCAAAGTCTGTAATTTGTTTGGCAAGTGGTCTCGGATTGGTAGAGGCATTGCCATAGAAAATAAATGCATTAGATGATGACTGACAGGTAACTGCTAAGGTTTGTTTAAATTCAAAGCAGGCAAGTTGACTCTAAATGTTCAAGGTATTGCCCTGAGGCCTGAACAAAGGGGGACTGATTATTGCCTATTGTGTTGAGTTGAAACAGACACAATGCTCTTTCTGCATGCAAAGGACAGGCAATATATGTAGCTTCCAGTTTCACAAGTGCACCGCACTGTGATTCTGAATTGCAAACTTAACTCAATTGTCAGGGTTCATTCTTAGCAGACTATTTAACAAAGGCAGTCCAAACACAGAATCATTTCTAATTGTCTTGATGAGTGCAAGACAAGAATATTTGAAAAAAAATGTATATTTTTTTAAACGATTCTCAAGCTCTATAATACCAAACGATTATTGTAACCATTATGTTAAAAGTGCACCAGTAGGTAATATTAAGTATCACCTTAATATTTTTGTCTCTCTAAAATGTAGGAGGTACAACTCAAATCCTTGTTTAGGAATCTTCTCGCAAAAACGTCAAACACTTCCCAGGTCCAAGTGATGGTTAATCAAGCCAGGTTTTGGAGATCCTCACCATCTGCCTCACTGTCCTGAACCATTCACCATGAGATACTTGTAGTTCTACCTTATCAAAATTGGCAGGAAGTTTCACTTTATGTTTGCAGCTGCACAATGGTGTACCCTTTCTGTTGCAAGAGCCTTTCAAACAAATCTCAGTTTTATTTGTTTGGATTCACTGCAATTTTTTTTCCATGTCCTGATATTTCTTGGCAATTAGCTCCATTTCCCTGCACACGAATTCACTCATGTCAATTCAAGGGGCTGGGGAGCTAAAGGTCGTTTCTGTCAGTTATTCTCTACACTTTTATCTCCTTCCATTGAGATCGCCACATCTACATTTCTTGAAGCTTTACGCTGCGTTTTTTTTTAAAATGGTGCCATCGCTCTCTGTCTCAACAGAGATTAACTGCACAATCCCGTTCCCCAAGTCTGGACTGATTGGTTGCACTTAGGCCTTTTCACAATGGTCTTCTTTCATTAAAGACGTTGCAATGAAAGATGATCCCTCTTTTATTTTATTTGTTCTCAGGCCATATGAGGGCTCTGACAAAGCCGTATTTATTGTCCATCCTCTGACGGCCAGGGAAAGGGATCTTTTCTTTAAACCGCTGCAATCTTTTTGATGATTCTGATCCAATCCTGATGTTAGAAAGAGAATTCTAATATATTGGCCAATAAATGATCCTAATATATGATCACGTCAAGGAGGAATGTGAATTTGAGGGAGCCTCAAACTGTTGATGGTCTGACAACATGACTGCTCTGATTTTTTTCAGAGATGGAGAATAATGGGATTAGCATCTCTTGCTCTCTCAGCAATCACTTTGTTGGTAAGATTTTAGAGAAAGTTTTGCTCATTGGTTGCTGACCCGCTGCTGGCTTGTCATTCGTATTTTATGACAGTCACATTCTCCCTCAATGGGTGTGTGAACACATAGTCACTGCCCAGGGGGATAGATCTATCCTTCGCCTGCTTTTCCCTTCCATGCTGCCTCTCCACTCAGCCTTAATAATGTCAATCATACTCCAGAAGCAGCATCAGGCATCAAGGTATCACATGCATCATGGATTCGCAGGAGGTTAAAATCTTCGAGGAGCAAGTGAGGACTGCAGATGCTGGAGATCAGAGCTGAAAGTGTGTTGCTGGAAAAGCGCAGTAGGTCAGGCAGCATCCAAGGAGCAGGAGAATCGACGTTTCGGGCATGAGCCCTTCTTCAGGAATAAGGAAAGTGTGCATCATGGCTGCACTGTCCGCTTGTGATTGATGTGGCACACACACACTCGCACACTCTCACACACATACACAGATACATTCACACACTCTTTCATACACACACAGTCTGTTACACACATACACATACACATACACACACACATTCACACACTCTTTCATACACACACACAGTCTGTTACATGCACACATTCACACACTTTCTTACATACACACTCAATTGCACACACACACATTCACAGACTCTTTCATACACACAAAGTCTGTTACACACACATTCACACACTCCCTCATACACACAGTCTCTCTCTCTCTCACACACACACACACACATTCACCACTCTCTCACACACACACATTCTCACACTCTCATACACAGTCTCTCTCTCTCACACACACACATTGACACACTCTCTCATACACACAGTCTCTCACACACTCACATATTCACACTATGTTCTATGTTCTATGTTCTATTTACTCAAAAACACACAGACACATGCATAAGCACACATGCATGCACACACATTCACACAATTACATTTATTCACTCAAAAATATGCACAAACAGTCACTCATGCATTCATTCACATACTCACACAAACACACTCTGGGTGGGATGCTCTTCAGAGGGTCATAGAGTCAAAGAGATGTACAGCATGGTCACAAACCCTTCGGTCCAACTCATCCATGCCAACCAGATATCCTATTTTAATCTAGTTCCATTTGCCAGCACTTGGCCCATATCCCTCTAAACCCTTCCTATTCATATACCCATCCAGATGCCTTTCAAATGTTGTAATTGTACCAGCATCCACCATTACTTCCGGCAGCTCATTCCATACACACACCACCCTCTGCGTGAAAAAGTTGCCCCTTCGGTATCTTTTATATCTTTCCCCTCTCACCTTAAACCTATGCCCTCTAGTTCTGGACTCCCCCACCCCAGGGAAAAGACCTTATCTATTTATCCTATCCATGCCCCTCATGATCTTATTAACCTCTATAAGGTCAACCCTCAGCTTCTGGCACTCCAGAGAAAACACCCCTAGCTAATTTAACCTCTCCCTATAGCTCAAATCCTCAAATCCTGACACCATCCTTATAAATATTTTCTGAACCCTTTCAAATTTCACAACATCCTTCTGATAGGAAGGAGACCAGAATTGCACGCAATATTCCAAATGTGACCTAACCAATGTCCTGTACAGCTGCAACATGACCTCCCAACTCCTATATTAATGGTCTGACCAATAAAGGCAAGCATACCAAATGCCTTCTTCACTATCCGATCTATCTGCGACTCAAGGAGATATGAACCTACACTCCAAGGTCTCTTTGTTCAGCAACATTCCCCAGGACTATACGATTAAGCGTATAAATCTTGCTTTGATTTGCTTTTCCAAAATGCTGCACCTTACATTTATCTAAATGAAACACCACCTGCCACTTCTCCCATTGGCCCATCTGATCAAGATCCTGTTGTAATCTGAGGTAATCTTGTTGAACTCTTTACTGAAGTCCATATAGATCACATCCACTGCTCTACCCTCATCAATCCTCTTTGTTACTTCTTCAAAAAACTCAATCAAGTTTGTGAGACATAATTTCCCACGCACAAAGCCATTTGTCTATCCCTAATCAGTCCTTGTCTTTCCAAATATACGTAAATCCTGTTCCTCAGGATTCCCTCCAACAACTTGCTCAGCACTGATGTCAGGCTCACCGGTTATAGTTCCCTTGCTTTTCCTTGCCACCTTTCTTAAATAGTGGCACCATGTTAGCCAACTAGGCGAAAGTGAGGACTGCAGATGCTGGAGATTAGAGTCAAGCTTAGAGTGGTGCTGGAAAAGCACAGCAGGTCAGGCAGCATCTGAGGAGCAGGAAAATTAACGTTTCGGGCAGGAGCCTTGATGAAGGGCTTTTGCCTAAAATGTTGACTTTCCTGCTCCTCAGATGCTGCCTGACCTGCTGTGCTTTTCCAGATTCACTCTAATCTAGACCATGTTAGCCAATGTCCAGTCTTCCGCACATCACCTGTGTCTATTGATGATAGAGGTTTATAAAATCATGAGATAAATTGATAGGATAAATAGACAAAGTCTTGTCCCTTGTGGGGGGGCGGAGGGGGGGGGGGGGGTGGGGTGGGGGGAAGAATTCCCAACCCAGAGCATTGGTTTAAGGTCAGATGGGAAAGATATAAAAGGCTAGTACAATGGCAACACTTAAAAGGCATCTGGATGGGTATATGAATAGGAAGGGTTTGGAGGGATATTGGCCGGGCACTGGTAGGTGGGATTAGATTGGGTTGGGATATCTGGTTGGCATGGACGGGTTGGACAGAA
Source organism: Chiloscyllium punctatum (assembly GCF_047496795.1). Taxonomy (NCBI): domain Eukaryota; kingdom Metazoa; phylum Chordata; class Chondrichthyes; order Orectolobiformes; family Hemiscylliidae; genus Chiloscyllium; species Chiloscyllium punctatum. The sequence goes on from NC_092745.1 coordinate 127,374,284, forward strand.
GTGTCTGTTTCTGTGCTGTACATTTCTATGACTCTATGACCTGATCAGGTCCTGGGGATTTATCCACTTTTATGCATTGCAAGATACCCAGCACCTACTGCACTGAAACGATTCTATGATTCCACCCATATGTTTCCCTTGGCCTTCCTGCCATTGGAGTCTGGTGGAAGGGTTGGTAGGTTAATGTCAACCTGTACTCACCATCCTTGACCATCAGTTCTTGAGTGAGAATTGAACCAGAGCTAGAGGGTTTAGGTTGAGAGGGGAAAGATATAAAAATGACTTAAGAGATAACTTTTAACGCAGAGGGTGGTACGTGTGTGCTGGTTCAATTACAGCATTGAAAAGACATCTGGATGGTTTATGAATAGGGAGGTTTTAGAGGAATTTGGGTTAAATAGGACTTGGTCAGATTGGTATGGACCAGATGGACCGAAGGGTCTATTTCCATGCTGTACGACTGCATGACTCTAATACTCTTTAACCCCACATGAATTAATCAACACAATTGACTACTTCACTCTTGTATATATGTTACAGTGTGCTCTCAGCATGGAGGACAAAATCCTTTTGACTTTTGAAGCTGAGTTTATCATAGATTCCCTTAAGTGTGGAAACAGGCCATTTGGCCCAACAAGTCCACACTGATCCTCTGAAGAGAACCCATCCAGACACATTCACCCACACTATTATTCTACATTTACCCATAACTAATATACCTAACCCACAATCCCTGAACACTATTGGCAATTTCCCATGGCCAATCCACCTAACCTGCACATCTTTGGACTGTGGGAGGAAATTGGAGCACCCAGAAGAAACCCATGCAAACACAGGGAGAATGTGTAAACTCCACACAGACAGTCACCTGAGGTGGGAATTTGGCACTGTGAGACAGCAGCGCCAACCCCTGAGCCAAAGATGTGCAGGTTAGGGTGAATTGGCAAGCTAAATCGGGCAGCACAGTGACACAGTGGTTAGCACTGCTGCCTCACAATGCCTGAGACCCGGGTTCAATTCCCGCCTCAGGCAACTGTCTGTGTGGAGTTTGCACATTCTCCCTGTGTCTGCGTGAGTTTCCTCTAGGTGCTCCGGTTTCCTCCCACAGTCCAAAAATGTGCAGGTTAAGTGAATTGGCCATGCTAAATTGCCTGTAGTGTTAGATGGAGGGGTAAATGTAGGGGAATGGGTCTGGGTGGGTTGGTGTGGACTTGTTAGGTCGAAGGGCCTGTTTCCACACTGTAAGTAATCTAATCTAAATTTCCCATAGTGTTCAGGGATATGTAGGTTAGCTGCGTTAGTCAAAGGAAATGTCGAGTAATGAGGGGGGGGGGAGGGGGTGTTTGGGTCTGGGTGGATGCTTTTTGGAGGGTCGGTGTGGACTTGTTTGTCAAGAGGGCCTGTTTCCACTCTGCAGGGATTCTATGATTCTATAATTTTCAATATGTTCCTTTATCCTCCCATGCTGAGAGGACCCTACCAGTAACATTTCAAAGTCCATTGGTTGAACTGACTTCCTCAACCAGACATTCTCTGGTTATTACAGTTTAAAAATCCCAGAAATTATTGGTGAAACTCAATAGGTCTGGCTGCATCTGTGGAGTGGAAACAGAAATATATAATTTCAGAAGAATAGTCATATCAGGCTAAAACTTTGAATCTGCTTTCCTCTCCACAGATGCTGCCAGATCAGCTGAGCTTCTCCAGCACTTTCTGTTTTTGCTAACATATGGTTGTTGAGAATCATAGGGGTCTTCAGTACAGTGCCTGGATGGGTGCAGCTCCAACAACACTCAAAAAGCTTGACACCATCTAGGACAAAGCACCACATACACAAGCATCCACTCCCTCCACCACCGACGATCAGTAGCAGCTACTATTTACAAGATACACTGCAGAAATTGACCAAAAATCCTCAGACAGCATCTTTCAAACCCATGACCACTTCCATCTAGAAGGACAAGGGCAGCAGGTACTTGGGAACACCACCACCTTCAAGTTCCCCTCCAAGCCACTCACCATTCTGACTTGGAAATATATCACCGTTCCTTCACTGTCACTGGGTCAAAATCCTGACATTCCTGGCCCAATGGCATTGTGGGTCAATGCACAGCGGGCACACTGCAGCGGTTCAAGAAAGCTAGTGCTTCCAAATAAACCTGTTGGACTATAACCAGGTGTTGTGTGAATTTCAACTTTGTCCACCCCAGTCCAACATCACACCTCCTCATCGTGGTTCAAGAAGGCAGCTCACCGCCACCTTCTCAAGGGGCAACTAGGGAAGGGCCATAAATGCTGGCCCAGCCAGCGATGCCCATATCCCACGAAATCAATTTTAAAAAGTAAAAGACCCTTCGGCCCATTGAGTCTAGGCCAGTCAAAAACAAGCCTGTAACTTTGTTTGGAGTTTGCTGTCCTGAAAAGTTGCTGGTGTGTATCCTCACGTTGTGACACTTTAAACGTCTTTAATTAGCTGTAAAATACTTTGAGATTTCCCAAGATCATTGACTGTGCAATGCAAAGGCTAGTTTTCTCCTTTGTCCAAAATCTGTGATGACAGTTCCAGAAAAGTAAACACGACACTGGTGTTCCTGCTCCAATTGCGTAGCTGACATAAGCTGTTGGTCACATGACAGCTCATTCCATTTTCTGTGTGAATAATGTTGTGAACTTGACATGTGTCTCCTTATGATAAGTCCTTTTTGCGCTGAGTACGGGAAGAGGTTGCTGGGAGGAAGTCCAAATCTAAACCAGAGGGCTACTTAGCGTTCGAGTCACAAAGAAGAAGGCTTGAAGGAGTTTTATTCGTACACAAAAAAAATATTTCGGATATGAAATTCATTAGCATAATTGCCCCTTGAAGCTGAATGAATTATGGGATTTAAAAGAGAATTTGATAAACCCGTGAAGGAGAGTTATATTGAAGACAAAAATAGAGATTAGAGTAAACAACTCCACTGTGGAGCTAGGAACTAATGGAATGTCAAAGAAAGCCCCTCCTGTCCTGAAAATACAGTGATGATGTGGAGGTGCCAGTGTTGGACTGGGGTGGACAAAGTCACACAACGCCAGGTTATAGTCCAACAGGTTTAATTAAAATTAAAAGTTTTTCGGCAGGCTGCTCCTTCATCAGGTGAAGTTTCAGTGATTTTGTCTTTAAGTATTTTACCTGATGCTGTTTCCAAAGGGAACAATTTCATCCTTTTAGTGACAGATAATATGCTAATTAATCACTGCAGTCCTCTCCTTTCCCTCTTGAGTTGACAATGCATTTTTTTTCTGCCAGTATTATTCACACATGGATTTCATTTTACTTTTTCCAAAAGCAAGTTCTGCTCTCCATGTCAAACTATTTCCTATGGGATACACCACCAGTTCCAACACTTGTTGTTTTCCACAGAGGGGAAGTGCCAGTGATGTTATGTATTCCTGAATTTTCACACTCCGTTTTTATTTTGTCATCTTGCATTTATCCAGGAACTTCTCAGGAAATTAAGAAGTCAGCAAGCACCAATTCTGCCTTGTTTTTTGTGGGATCTCCCATAAACAGGACCAGCCTCTATTGGCTGATAACAAAAATTGCCTGAGCCCCTCAACTTTGCCATTCCGAATGGGCAGAATTTCAGATCAACAGGGCTCCACTGTCAAACAGTTTTAAAATAAGGAGCAGAATGATGCAGAGAAGCAAAGTTACAAATCACACAACACCAGGTTATCGTCCAACAAGTTTATTTGGAAGCACTAGCTTTCGGAGCACTGCTTCTTCACCAGGTGGTTGCGGAGAATAAGATTGTAAGCTACAGAGAAGCAGTTTCTGTTTTGTTTTTTTTCAGTCCGAATGACCTGCGATTCACAGTCAACCTGTCGCTGCAATCACTCAGATGCAGGTAAATATCTCAGCCCATCGGGCTTGGAAGACATGGCAAAAGTGCAGCATAGCTAGACCACTGAGCCTTTATGCACCTGAGGATTGGTAGCTCAGTTAGCTAGTTGGGTGGTTTGTGATTCAGAATAATGCCAACAGCATGGGTTCAATTCCTGTACCTCCTTGATTTCATCTGAGGCATAGTAACTCTTATGGTTAAACCACAGCCACTTACCTCATTCTCTAATGGGACTGTGGTGATACGCGTATGGGCCCCAGCTATGCCTGTCTCTTTGTTTGCTATGTAGAACAGTTGATCTTCCGTAATTACACCGGCACCACTCCCCACCTCTTCCTCCGCTACATTGATGACTGCGTTGGCGCCACCTCGTGCTCCCGTGAGGAGGATGAGCAATTCATCAACTTCACCAACACATTCCACCCTGACCTTAAATTTACCTGGACCATCTCTGACACCTCGCTCCCCTTCCTGGACCTCTCCATCTCCATTAGTGACGACCGACTTGACACTGACATTTTATACAAACCCACCGACTCTCATAGTTACCTGGATTACACCTCTTCCCACCCTATCTCTTGCAAAAATGCCATCCCGTATTCCCAATTTCTCCGCCTCCGTCGTATCTGCTCCCAGGAGGACCAGTTCCACCATAGAACACACCAGATGGCCTCCTTCTTTAGATACTGCAATTTCCCTTCCCACGTGGTTAAAGATGCCCTCCAACGCATCTCGTCCACATCCCACACCTCCGTCCTCAGACCCTACCCCTCCAACTGTAACAAGGATAGAACGCCCCTGGTGCTCACCTTCCACCCTACAAACCTTCGCATAAACCAAATCATCCGCCGATATTTCTGCCACCTCCAAAAAAACCCCACCATCAGGGATATATTCCCCCCCCCCACCCCTTTCCGCCTTCCGCAAAGACCGTTCCCTCTGTGACTACCTGGTCAGGTCCACACCCCCCTACGACCCACCCTCCCATTCTGGCACTTTCCCCTGCCACCGCAGGAACTGTAAAACCTGTGCCCACACCTCCTCCCTCACCTCTATTCAAGGCCCTAAAGGAGCCTTCCACATCCATCAAAGTTTTACTTGCACATCCACTAATATCATTTATTGTATCCGTTGCTCCCGATGCGGTCTCCTCTACACTGGGGAGACTGGGCGCCTCCTAGCAGAGCGCTTTAGGGAACATCTCCGAGACACCCGCACCAATCCACCACACCGCCCCGTGGCCCAACATTTCAACTCCCCCTCCCACTCTGCCGAGGACATGGAGGTCCTGGGCCTCCTTCACCACCGCTCCCCCACCACCAAACGCCTGGAGGAAGAACGCCTCATCTGCCGCCTTGGAACACTTCAACCCCAGGGCATCAATGTGGACTTCAACAGCTTCCTCATTTCCCATTCCCCCACCTCATCCTAGTTTCAAACTTCCAGCTCAGCACTGTCCCCATGACTTGTCCGGATTTGTCCGACCTGCCTATCTTCTTTTCCACCTATCCACTCCACCCTCTCCTCCTTGATCTATCACCTTCATTTCCTCCCCCACTCCCCATTGTACTCTATGCTACTCTCTCCCAACCCCACCCTCCTCTAGCTTATCTCTCCACGCTTCGGGCTCACCGCCTTTATTCCTGATGAAGGGCTTTTGCCCGAAACATTTCGCTGCTCCTTGGATGCTGCCTGAACTGCTGTGCTCTTCCAGCACCACTAATCCTGTATTTGGTTTCCAGCATCTGCTGTTATTGTTTTTACCTACCTGATTAAAATAGCTGTCCAGACTCAAGACTGGCTCTTGGATTGTCAGTGCCATGACTCTGTTGTGTTTTAATGTCTCCCATGCAGTTATGGGGCAAAGACCTTTGATCAGACCATAGAAAAGGTTACTTTGAGACAGGTTCCAGGTAAAGGTCACTGTCTCTCCCGATTGAGGACAGACCAGGGAAAACATAGCCCCTTCTTCCACAAATGGAACATGAGGAACAACTCAAACATTACCATGCACCAGTTCGATCGCAGTTGGAATAATATGAGCAAATATTATTGAAGAAAAGATACATTGTCATTGGAGGCAGTCGAGAGACAAGATTCATGAGTTGATTTTGGGTATCGAGCAATTTTCTTCTGAGGAGAGATTGAGTCAGTTGGATCTGTACTCAGGGGAATTTAGAGAATGAGAGACGACCTTCTTAAAACGTATAAGATTCTTCAGGGACCTGACAGGGTGCTTGTAGAAACTTGCCCCCCTTTGTGAACCCTTCGAAGACCAGAGGGCATAATCTCACAATGAGGGGTTGGTCCTTTAAGACAGAGCTGAGGAGAAATCTGTTCTCTCAGAGAGTACTGTACCTGTAGAATTCTTTAAGGATAGCAAAGATGACTCTCAATGGGAGTGAGAGTAACAGGGTAGTTGTTATGGGAGACTTAAACTTCCCCAATATTGACTGGGAATGCCATAGTTCAAGTAGGTTAGATGGGTCGGTTTTTGTTCAATGTGTGCAAGAGAGTTTTCTGACACAGTATGGAGACAGACCAACAAGGGGTGATGCCATATTGGATTTGGTACTGGGGTCTGAACACGGCCAGGTGTTAGATTTGGAGGTAGGTGAGCACTTTGGTGATGGTGACCAGAATTCAGTTGTATTTGCAATGGCAATGAGCAGAGATAGATATGTACCGCAGTGAAAAGTATAACTGGGGAAAGGTTATTATGATGTGATTAGGCAAGATTTACGATGAATACGATGGGGAAGGAAACTGCAGGGGATGGACACACTTGAAATGTGGAGCTTATTCAAGGAACAGCTACTGCAGGTCCTTGATAAGTATATACTTATCAGGCAGGGAGATAGTTATGGAGAGAAGGAGCCATGCTTTACTAAAGAAGTTGAAGCTTTGTCAATAGGAAGAGGAAGGCTTATGTGAGAATGAGGCATGAAGGCTCAGTTAGGGACCTTGAGAGTTATAAGTTAGACAGAATAGATCTAAAGAGAGAGCTAAGAAGAGCCAGGAGGGGATATGAAAAGTTGTTGGTGGCTAGAATCAAGGAAAACCCTAAGGCCTTCTATAGGTAAATGCAGAATAATAGAATGACTAGAGTAAGATTAGGGCCAATCAAGGACAGTAAAGGGAAGTTATGTGTGGAATCTGAGGACAGAGGGGAAGCATTTAATGAATACTTCTTGTCAGTATTCCCATTGGAAAAGGGCAAAAGGGTTAGTGAGAATACGGAGGTACGGGCTACAAGATTAGATGGGATCAGCAATTTTGGAAGATCTGAAAATAACTAGGACCCCGGGGCCAGATGGGATTCATCCTCAGATTCTCTGGGAAACCAGGGAGGAGATTGCAGAGCCTTTGGCTTCGATCTTTATGTCATCATTGTTGACAGGAGTGGTGCCAGAAGACTGGAGGATCGTAAATGTAGTTCCCTTGTTTAAGAAGGGGAGTCGGCACAACCCTGGTAATTATAGGTCAGTGAGCCTTACTTCGGTTGTGGGTAAGGTATAGGAAAAGGCTATGAGGGATAGGATTTATAATCATCTGGAAAAGAATAATCTGATTAGGGATAGTCAACATGGTTTTGTGAAAGGTAGGTCATGCTTCCCTTTATTCACTAAAGAACCTTATTGAGTTCTTTGAGAAGATGACAAAACAGGATGAAGGTAAGGTGGTTGAGGTGGTGTAAATGGACTTCAGTTATGTATGTGATAAGGTTCTACATGGTAGACTATTGCACAAAATAAGGAATTTCGGGATTGAAGGTGATTTAGCGGTTTGGATCAGAAATTGGCTGAAAGAAGACAGAGGGTGGGAAATGTTCATCCAGGAGCTCAGTTACTTAGTGGTGTGCTGCAAAGTTTGGTTTTGGGGCCACTGCTGTTTGTCATTTTTATAAATGATCTGGAGGCGGGTGTAGAAGGACAGATTAGTAAATTTGAGGATGACACTAAGGTAGGCAGAATTGTGTATAGTGTCGATGGATGTTGTGGGTTACAGAGGGACATAGACAAGCTGCAGAGCTGGGCTGAGAAGTGGCAAATGGAGTTTAATGGGGAAAAGTGTGAGGTAGCTCACTTTGGAAGAAATAACAGGAATGCACAGTTCTGGGCTAATGGTAAAATTCTTGGCAGTGTATGTGGATAGAGAGATCTCGGTGTCCAGGTGCACAAATCCCTGAAAGTTGCCACCCAGGTTAATAAGGTTGTTAAGAAGGCATATGGTGTTTTGGCATTTATTGTTAGAGGGATTGAGTTTCGGAGCAACAAGGTCATGCCTCAGTCCAACACTGGAGTATTGTGTGCAATTCTGATCACCGCTTTTATAGGAAGGATGTGAAAGCTTTGAAAAGCGTTCAAAGGAGATTTACGAGGATGTTTCCTCGTATGGAAGGAAGGTCTAATGAGGAAAAGCTGAGGGAACTGAGGCAATTTTCATTGGAGAGAAGAAGATTGACAAGTGACTTAAGATAATCAGGTGGATAGATAGGGTGGATAGTGAGAGCTTTTTTCCTCAGATAGTTAAGGTTAACACAAGGGGACATAACTTTAAATTGAGGGTGGTAGATTTAGGACAGATATTATGGGTAGTTTCTTTACTCAGAGAGTAGTAGGGGCGTGGAACACACTGCCTGTAACAGGAGTAGACTCACTGATGTTAAGTCATTTAAATGGCCATTGGACATACAAATGGATAATAATGACACGGACTAGGTTAGATGGGCATCAGATTAATTTCGCAGGTCGGCACAACAGTGAGGGCTTGAAGGGCCTGTACTGCGACGTAACGTTCTATGTTCTAGAGGGCAGTCAACTCTGGGTCATTGAGTATAGTCAAGGCTGAGACAGATTTTTAATCAGTAAGAGTTATGGAAAAAAGGCAGGACAGTGGAATTGAGGGTTATCGGATCAGCCATCATTTCACTGTAGCAGACTTGATGGGCTGAATGGCTTACTTTGCTCTGAAGGTGTTTTGGCTTAAAATGTGACCAACCTTGGATATCCAAGTTGGGTAATTCTCCTTACACTGAACTGCTGCCCTGTGAGATCCACTCATGGTGAGTCTGGATCAATAAAGCCAGCAGATCGATTATTCACCTCAATACTGAATAAGAAATTCCCCTGCCAGCCAAGGGAAAACAAAATCCCTTTTTATGATGTTTGGCATCAACAAATACTGATTCTAGCTCCTGTGGATATAACATTTCACTCGATGAGAGAGGTCACCATTTGTAAATGTGTTCTGTATCTGTCAGTGTAGCTAATTAAAAGACTTCTACTGATCAAAAAGACACTGCATAGATCCAAGTTCAAAGAGGTAATATAAATGAGGCTCCTTAGGTATTGGAAACCATTCAGGAAATCTCATGTGCTTAGAGAAACTTAGAAACTAGTAGTAGGAATAGGCCATTCAGCCCTCTGAGTCTGTCCTGCCATTAAATATGATCAGGGCAGATCCTGTAGATTGACACCACACTTCTACTTTCTCTCGATAACTTTTATTTTCTAAACAATTATTTTCTCTTTCTGGAATATGCTCAATTGTGTGGCCCTTCTGTAGTTGCAAATTTCACAGGTTGGCCACCCGCTCAGACCGAAATGCCCTAATCTGTATCTAAAGATTGTGACTCTGGTTCTAGATTCTTTCAACCAGGGGAAAAATCCTCCCTGCATCCAGTCTCCCCAGCTCTTTTAGAATTTCATACATTTCCATCAGATCCTATCCAGTCCTTCCAAATTCTCATGAATGCAGGCCCACCTGACTCACTCTCTTCTCATTAGATAGTCCTGCTATCAGGGTGTAAGTTTGATCACTGAGCTGGAAGGTTAATTTTCAGACGTTTCGTCACCACGCTAGGTAACATCATCAGTAGCCTCCAGGGAAACATTGGTGGTATGGCCCGCTTTTTAATTTATGTGTTTAGGTTTCCTTGGGTTGGTGATGTCATTTCCAGTGGTGATGTCTTTTCCTGTTCTATTTCTCAGGGAATGGTAAATGAGATCCAAGTCCAATGTATTTGTTGATAGAGTTCTGGTTGGAATGCCATGCTTCTAGGAATTCTTGTGCCTGTCTCTGCTGGCTTGTCCTAGGATGGGTGTGTTGTCCCAGTCAAAGTGGTGTCTTTCCTCATCTTTATGTAAGGATACTAGTGAGAGAGGGTCATGTCTTTTTGTGGCTAGTTGATGTTCATGTATCCTGGTGACTAGTTTTCTGCCTATTTGTCCAATATAGTGTTTGCTACAGTTCTTGCAAGGTATTTTGTAAATGACATTGGTTTTACTTGTTGTCTATATCAGGCCTTCCAAGTTCCATAGCTGCTGTTTTAGTGTGTTGGTGGGTTTGTGGGCTACCATGATTCCAAGAGGTCTGAGTAGTCTGGCAGTCATTTCTAAGATGTCTTTGATGTCCTGGTATCAGACAAGAGAACATTTGCTGCACTCCCACTGTGGCAAATACATGAGGAGGATGAGGAGCTCTTCTTACTTAAGGGAGGATGCAAATGTGTTGGAAGCAGTTCAAAAATGATTTACTTGGTTAAAATTTGGAATAGATGGGTTGCCTTGTAAAGAAAGGTTGGACAGGCTAGGCTTGTAAAGAAGGGATTATGAAGCTGGAGAGGGTTCAGAAAAGATTTACCAAAATGTTGCTGGGAATGGAAGGTTTAAGTTATAAGGTCAGGATTTCTTCCACTCAAGCTTAGGAGGTTGAGAGATAGCCTTTATTGAAGTTTATAAGATCATGAGGGGCATAAATAAAGTGAATGGCAGATGTCGTTTCCCTAGGGTGGGGGACTTCACGAGTATGGGGTATAATTTCAAGGTGAGAGGAGAAGGATTTAAAAAGGACAGAAGGGGCAATATATTTACATGGAGAGGGAATAAACTTTTAGAGGAAGTGGTGGATGCAGGTACAGTTACAATATTTAGAAGACATTTGGATCAGTACATTAATAAGAAATGTTTGGAGGGATACAAGCCAAGCGCAGGGAGGTGGAACTAGTTTAGTTTGGGATTATGGTCAGCATGGACTGGTTGGACCGAAGGGTCTGTTTCGTGCTGTATGACTCTATGACTGTTTGACTCTCGGGTTGAGAAGCCAAAATTACATGTAATACTCCAAATACGCGCTTGCCAAGATTGTGCATAAATACAGTAAAACAGTCAACTTGACACACTTAACAAAATTACATCTGCCATATCTTTGCCCACATACTCAACTTATCCAAATCACACTGAAGCATCCTTACCTCCTCCTCATAACTCACAATCCAACTTAGTTTTATGTCATCAGCAAACTTGGAACTATTCCGTTTGGTTCCTACATCCAAGTCACTCATATACACAGTGAACTGCTCTTTTATCTCCCCCGACTGTTTTATATTGTAGGGTTACAATTGCCAGCCTTCAATCTGTAGAAATTGCTTCAGAGTCGATTGAATTTTGGCAGATGATCACCAATGCATCTAATATTTCAAATTATATTTCCTTTAGTACTCAGGGATGACGATTGTCAGGCCATGGGGATTTGTCAGCCTTTAACTCCATTAATTTCTCCAGCATCATTTTATTAATAAACTGATTTTCATCAAATCCTTCCTCTCACTGGACATTTAGTTCCCTAACAATCGAGAAAGTTATTCTGTCCTCTTTTGTGAAGTTAGAACAAAAATATGCGTTGAATCTTTCTACTGTTGTCTTATTTCCCATTTTAATTTCATTGCGTTAATAAAGTCATAAACTCATGGAGATGGACAGATGGAAATAAACTCTTCTCTCCAACTTGTCCATGCCGACCAGATATCCCAACCTAATCTAGTTCCACCTGCCAGCATACAGCCCATGTCCCTCTAAACCCTTCCTATTCATATACCCATCCGGATGCCTTTTAAATGCTGTAATTGTATCAGCCTCCACCACTTCCATTGGCAGCTCATTCTATTCACACACCACCCTCTGTGTGAAAAGGTTGCCCCTAAAGTCTCTTTTAAATCTTTCCCCTCTCACCTTAAACACAAGCCCTCTCATTTTGAACTTCTCCACCCCGGGGAAAGGACCTTGTCTATTTACCCTATCCATGCTCCTCATGGTTTTATAAACCTCTATAAGGTCACCCTTTAGTGCCTGACACTCCAGGGAAAACAGTCCCAGCCTGTTCAGCCTCTCCCTATAGCTCAAACCCTCCAAACCTGACAACATCCTTGTAAATCTTTTCTGCGCCCTCTCAAGTTTAACAGCATCTTTCCGATAGCAGGAAGACCAGAATTGAGTGCAATATTCCATTTGCCTTCAGTAATATCTTTCTCTTTATGTCTTTATAGAAGCTTTCATGGTCAGTCGTAATGTTCCTTCCTTTTCTTTATCCACTTCCCTCTTATGCATTCCAACCTCTTTTCCAACTTAAAAATAGTCCCGCTCCCTCTTGAAAACACAGAGGGAACCCCTTCCACATTCTCTGAGATAATCCCATCCCTTTCTCTGGACCTACGACAGTTGAGGAGGGAAAGAAAAAGTGGAACTGGAGAAATCAGGGAACATGAATCCACCTGCAAAATACTCAGCTTAACATCTTTCACAACTAAATTGGACATGAAATGCTTCACATCCCAAAATGTTATTCATTTTGTAACATCTATGCTGGCTAACCATACCCATTACCATCCTCTTTGTACACAAAGTGGTTCTACATGAGCGCTTTACTGGGCAATGTGTTTCCTACGGTGTCTTATGTTTTGCTCCTGCTTTAATATTTCAAAATAAATTTCCTTTGATAAGTTTATGCATGCACAGAGGATCTCTCCTCATTGCTATGGTTTGGATTTCACAGCTATATAAATCACTAATGAATGAATATTTTCATACACAAGTGCTAAAGTGCCATGGAGAGGGTGCAAGTGTTTGCCAAAGATGAAACCAGGATGAAAACCCATTACTATCAGGCGCCTTTTAAAATGGAAATAGGTAAACATTCAATAAAGACTAATTGTAAAATGCAGAGGAACGGAATGGGAAGTTTCTCCCCAATGAACCTTTATTTTATCTCTTGGTATTACATTTACAATCTTTAGGTACTAACTCAGTAACCAGTTCAAACACTTTGTTTTCTTTATCACAACGAAACGTTTTAGCAATTTTTTTAAAAAAAAAGAACTGCGGATGCTGGAAATCAGAAACAAAAGCAGAAATTGCTGGAAAAGCTCAGCAGGTCTGGCAGCATCCACGAAGAGAAATCAGAGTTAGCGTTTCAGGTCCGGTGACCCTTCCTTGGAAATGCATCTGCAGTTCTGGGGAAGGGTCACTGGACCCAAAACGTTAAGTCTGATTTCTCTGCGTGGATGCTGCCAGACGTGCTGAGCTTTTTCAGCAATTTCTGCTTTTGTTTCTGATTATTGTAATTTTGTCATTCGCATGTCCTTGTCACATTCCCTGTATTCAGAGAAAGTGCCCCAATTTCTATTTTCCCTGCTGGTGAGCTAGTTTGATAAAAGATTATAAACCTCTACAGCTGGAAATTTCTTGGGTTTGCTTCTGTTCCCTGACCAGATGAGGAGTTGGGGTGGGTAGTGCCAATGCCACTTGACTAACATTCCAGAATGCCAGTCTAATGGTCTGGAGATAGAAATGCTCATCCCGCAGTTCGTGAAATTTGAATCCAATAAAATAAAAATCTGAAAGAGAAGAAACTAACCAAATGATGTTACCATTAGATCATTCTTTAATGCCCCGGGGAAGTAAATCTATCGTTGTAGATGGCAGTTGTCCTTTCCCTAAGTTGGGGAATTCAAGACTGGTGGCACAATTTTTAGGTGAGAGGAGAGAGGTTTACACAACACATAATAGACAATTTTTTTACACAGAGATTGGTTCGTATGTGGAATGAATTTCCTGAGGAAGTGATTTATGAGAGTACAATTACAACATTTAAAAGATATTTGGATGGATACACGAAAAGGAAAAGTTTGGATAGTTATGGGCCAGGAGCACGCAGGTGGGACTAGTTTGGTTCTGGATTATGTTCGGTATGGACTGGTTGGACCGAAGGGTTTGTTTCCATGCTATACGACTCAATGACTATGACCCTCTGTGACTCTAGATCTCCATGAATCTGGTTGACTCTTAATTAAATCTTGTTGTCCCTCTAATTCTGATTTGAACTTCCCAATTTTCATTCCCAATGTGGCAGGCATACCTTCAGCCACCTACGTCCTGAACTTTCCAATTCTCTCCTTAAACATGGCTGCATCGCATCCCTCCTACATCAGGTGGTAAAGAAGGCAATTGGTATGTTGGTCTTCCTAGCAAGAGGAATTGAGTGCAGCAGCAGGGATGTTTTGCTCCAATTGTACAGGGCATTGGTGAAATCACACTTGGTTTATGGTGTGCAGCTTGGTTTCTGTAGTAATTGTAACGAAGTCAGCCAGGTGGGCTTCATAGAATATGAAATCCCTGATTAGGGCTGTTAAACCGGTCTAATTAGGGAGTCCTGACTGACAGATATAAACAGGAGTGTCAGACATTCTGTTCACACTGAGAGCTGGCTCTGAGGGAGCTGGGGCATAGAACATAGAAAAGTACAGCACAGAACAGGCCCTTAGGCCCACGATGTTGTGCTGAGGTTTAATCCTAATGTAAAATATAATAACTTAACCTACACACCCCTCAACTCACTGCTGTCCATGTGCATGCCCAGAAGTCACTTAAATGTCCCTAATGACTCTGCTTCCACCACCACAGCTGGCAACGCATTCCATGCATTCACAACTCTACCTCTGATGCCTCCTTTATACCTTCCTCCTAACATCTTCAAACTATGCCTCCTCATACCAGTCAATCCTGCCTTGGGCAAAAGTCTCTGAGTATTGACTCTAACTATTCCTCTCATTATATTGTACACCTCGATCAGGTCTCCTCTCTTCCTCCTTCTCTCCAGAGAGAAAAGTCCAAGCTTATTCAACCTTTCTTCATAAGGCAAGCCCTCCAGTCCAGGCAGCATCCTGGTAAACCTTCTTTGCAACCTCTCCAAAGCCTCTGTATCTTTCCTATAGTAGGGCAACCAGAACTGGACACAATTTTCCAAGTGTGGTCTCACAAGGGCTTGTAGAGCTGTAGCAAAACTTCGTGGCTCTTAAACTCGATCCCCCTGTTAATGAAAGCCAAAACACCAAATGCTTTCTTAATAAGCCCATCCATTTGGGTGAAAGTGAGGACTGCAGCTGCTGGAGATCAGAGCTGAAAATGTGTTGCTGGAAAAGCGCAGCAGGTCAGGCAGCATCCAAGGAGCAGGAAAATCGACGTTTCGGGCATGAGCCCTTCTTCAGGAATGAGGAAAGTGTGCCAAGCAGGCTAAGATAAAAGGTAGGGAGGAGGGACTTGGGGGGAGGGATGTTGGAAATGCAATAGGTGGAAGGAGGTTAAGGTGAGGCTGATAAGGTGAGGGTGATAGGCTGGAGTGGGGGTGGGGGCGGAGAGGTCAGGAAGAAGATTGCAGGTTAGGTAGATTGCAGGTTAGGAAGGTGGTGCTGAGTTTGAGGGTTGGGATTGAGACAAGGTGGAGGGAGGGGAAATGAGGAAACTGGAGAAATCTGAGTTCATCCCTTGTGATTGGAAGGTTCCTAGGCGGAAGATGACGTGTTCTTCCTCCAGCCGTCGTGTTGCTATGGTCTGGTGATGGAGGAGTCCAAGGACCTGCATTTCCTTGGTGGAGTGGGAGGGGGAGTTGAAGTGTTGAGCCACGGGGTGGTTGGGTTGGTTGGTCCAGGTGTCCCAGAGGTGTTCTCTGAAATGTTCCGCAATTAGGGTGGCACCTTTGAGAGATCTATGTATTTGCACACCCAGATCCCTCTGTTCCTCCACATTGCAAATAATCCTGTCTTTAATTCTATATATTCAGCATTTGAGTTTGACCTTCCAAAATGCATCACTTTGCATTTATCCAGGTTGAACTCCATCTGCCATTTCTCAGCCCAGCTCTGCATCCTGTCAATGTAGCGCTGCAGCCTGCAGTAGCCCTCTATACCATCGATGACACCTCCAACCTTTATGTCATCTGCAAATTTACTAACTCACCCCTCAACCTTCTCATCCATGTCATTTATAAAAACTACAAAGAACAGATGCCCAAGAACAGAGCCCTGTGGGACCCCACACAGCACTGACCTCCAGGCAGAATACTTTCCACCTACAACCACTCTCTGCCTTCTGTCAGCCAGCCAATTCTGAATCCAGATAGCCAAATCTCCCTGTATCCCATAATTCCTGACTCTATGAATGAGCCTACCATGGGGAACCTTATCAAATGCCTTGCTGAAGTCCATATCCACCACATCCACTGCTCGACCTTCGTCGACCTGTCTTGTCACTTCCTCAAAGAACTGAATTAGGTTTGTGAGGTATGATCTGCTGTCACAAAGCCATGCTGACTGCCTTTAATCACACTATAATTTGCTAAATAGTCATAAATACTATCCCTCAGAATTCTTTACAAAACTTTGCTGACTACAGACATAAAATTGACTGGTCTGTAATTGTCAGGGATTTCCCTATTCCCCTTCTTGAAAAGAAAAACAACATTCGCCTCCTTCCAATCTTCCGGTATGACCCCTGTGGAGAGTGAGGAGGCAAATATTCTCGCCAGCGGCTTAGCAACCTCCTTTCTTGCTTCCCGGAGTAGCCCAGGATAAATCTGGTCTGGCCCTGGGGATTTATCAATCTTAAATGTTTTCCAAACTTTCCAGCACATCAATCTTGATCTGGTCAAGACTGTATCCCAGCTCCTCAAAGTTTTCCTTCGCAACAAGTTCCCTTTCCTTGGTGAAAACCAAAGCAAAAGACTCATTTAGGGCTTCCCCTATCTGATCAGACTTCACACACAAGTTCCCTCTGCTATCCCTGATCGGCCCTATCTTCTCCCTGATCATTCTCTTATTCCTCACGGATGAGTAAAATGCCTTTGGGGTTCTCCCTAATCCTTCTTGCCAAGCCTTTTTCGTGCCCCCTCCTGGCTCTCCTCAGTCCATTTCTGAGCTCCTTTCTAGCAAGCCTGTAATCCTCTAAAGCTGCGCTAGATCCTTGCTTCCTCCACCTTACGAAAGCTGCCTTCCTCGTTTTGACGAGAAGCTCCTCTGGTTCTCGTCATCCAAGGGTCCTTAATCTTACCCCTTCTTACCTGTCTCAGAGGAACAAATTCATGCATCACTCGCAGCAACTGCTCCTTAAACAGTCTCCACATGTCTGCTGTGCCCTTTCTGTGGAACAATTGCTCTTAGTCGGTACTTCCCAACTCCTGTCTGACAGTGTCATAATTTCCTTTTCCCCAATTAAATATCTTCCCTCGATAACTGCTGCTTCCCCTCTCCATGGCAATGCTAAATGTGAGGCAGTTGTGATCACTTTCACCAAAGTGTTCTCCCATTGCGAGATCTGACACCTGTCCTGGCTCATTGCCGAGCACCAAATCCAAAATGGCCTCTCCCCTCGTCAGTCTGTCTACATACGTAGTAAGGAAACCCTCCTGAACACACCTGACAAAAACAGCTCCATGCAAACCACCTGCACTTAGAAGGTTCCAGTCGATATTGGGAAAGTTGAGATCACCCATAACAACAATCCTGCTATTTCTGCATTTTTCCAGAATCTGCCCACCTATGAGTTATTTGATCTCCCTACTGCTATTAAATGGTCTGGAGAAAACCTCAATGCGGTGGCTGTTCCCTTGCTGTTCCTAACTTCCACCCATACTGACTAAGTAGACAAACCTTCCTCAATTCCTGATTCCTGATGAAGGACTTTTGCCCGAAACGTCAATTTTACTGCTCCTCGGATGCTGCCTGAACTGCTGTGCTCTTCCAGCACCACTAATCCAAAACATCCCTCAACAACCTTTGTTTCTCTTGCTGTGAGTTAGTGTCAACGACTCTCCACATGTCAATAAAGGATGACTTGGTGATGGGATACCATCCTCTGTGAAGTTATTTCAGTTTTCCTCATCTGAGGAAGAATGTTCTGGCTATGGAGGGAGTGCAACAAGGATTTATCAGACTGATTCCTGAGATGGCAGGGTTGATGCATGAAGTGAAAGTGAGGACTGCAGATGCTGGAGATCAGATTCGAGAGTGCGGTGCTGAAAAAGCACAACAGGTCAGGCAGTATCCGAGGAGCAGGAGAGTCAACATTTTGGGCATAAGGGCTCCTGATGAAGGGCTTATGCCCGAAACTTCGATTCTCCTGCTCCTCGGATGCTGCTTGACCTGCTGTGCTTTCCCAGCACCGCACTCTCAAATTTGATGCATGAAGCAAAACTGGACCAGTTTGGATTATATTCCCTGAAGTTTAGAAGAATTGGGAAGGGGGGGGGATCTCATAGAGACTAATAAAATTCTTACAAGACTCAACAGGGTAAAAAGCAATGAAGAACTGAGGCTGCTGGAAGTCAGAAACAAAATCAGAAATTGCTGGAAAATGTAGCAGGTCTGTGGAGAGAAAGTAGAGATAATGTTTTGTGTCCAGTGAAGAAAATTCTGAAGATGGGTCACTGCAGCCTTTTGACAGGGTAACCACAGGAAGGATGTTCCTGATGACCAGGGAGTCCAGGACCAAGGGCCACTATCTCAGGATATGAGACTGAGATGGGGAGACAGGTCTTCACCCAGAGAGTCTGTGGAATTCTCTGTCACAGAAAGTAGTCAAGACCAAAACATTATGTGTTTTCAAGAAAGAGTTAGATATAGTTCTTAGTGCTAAATGGATCAAAGGAAATGGGGAAGAATCAGGAATAGGGACTGAGTTGGATAATCAGCCATGATCCTATTGAATAGCAGAGCAGGCTCAAGGGGCTGAATGGCCTCCTCCTGTTCCTATTATCGATGTTGTGGCATTCCAATCAGCTCCTTAAATATGACCAGCCTACACCTGTCCTAAATCCGTTGAATGGCTCAGTGCCAAACATTTTCTGATAACCCGTTTTGGAAAATGCCTTGGGATATTTTAACATGATACAAATGGAAGCTGCAGCGTGTGTGTTTCTCTTAGTTGTAAATGTTACCGTAGCCTTTTTTTACACACTTGTGGTTTGTTAGTGTGGTGTATGAGTAGTTAAATCCTGGTGTCACGTACCTTTTATTGGCCCTGAGTGCTTGCTTATTTCCATTTCACCACGAGTGGTGTGGGCTCCATGTACGCAGGGAGAACATTTTACATGCATTTCTCAATTCCATAACATAGTTTTGGGAAACTGTGGCAGACTGGGACAGATTTGCATGCAGACAACTCTCAGTGTCTTATTATAACATTGACAGTACTTGATTAAATATGAATGCTTCTTTCTCTCAGTGACTGACGTTGAAGCTCTCGAGGCAAGAATAAAATATGTCCATTTATAAGTATAACAAACAGCCAGGCCTATCTTCAATCCACCTCCACAACACACACACACACTGGTTAATCAAACTTTGGCTAACTTCTTCTTTCATCTTGCAGGATATTTGGTCTGTCTAACCTAGATTCACAGACCCCTATTCTGAAATTCAAAGCATTTCCTGCACTATTGGGGTGACACAGTGGCTCAGTGGTTAGCACTGCTGCCTCACAGCACTAGGGTCTAAGGTTCGATTCTAGCCTCGGGCAACTGTCTGTGTGGGTTTCCTCTGGGTGCTCCGGTTTCCTCCCACAATCCAATGATGTGCAGGTCAGGTGAATTGGCCATGCTAAATTGCCTATAGTGTTAGGTGCATTCATCAGAGGTGGGTGGGTTACACTTCGGACGGTCGGTGTGGACTAGTTGGGCTGAAGGGTCTGTTTCCACACTGTAGGGAATCTAATCTAATCTATACTATCAATCATGTAATCCATTAAATATCCACCTGCTATCTGAACAAAATATCTATTGAGCATTGCTGAATGAAAATACAGACTGTTCAAACCTTTCACCTTGTTCTCATACAATCGAGAGATGATGAAGCACAAGTTGGCCATTTGGCCCATCAAGTCTGCTCCGCCATTCAATAACATTATGGCTGATCTGATAATCCTCAACTCTACTTCACTGCCTTTTCCCCATTGTTCTAGATCACCTTACTGATTAAAAAGCTGTCTGCCTCCACCTAGGATACACATAATAACCCAGCTTTGACAGCCCTTTGCGGTAAAGAATTCCATAGATTCAATACCCTCTGACCGGAGAAATTCCACATTATCTCCATCTCAAATGAGTAACATCTTATTCTGAGACGATGCCCTCTGGTTTGAGACTTTCCCACAAGGGCAAACATTGTTTTTGCCTCTACCCTGTCAAGCCCATCAGGCCAGAGTCACAAGAATGCCAAATTTTAAAGGGAACAATAATGGATAGATGAGAACAGGGTGTTGATTGATAGGCCAGTGGGTTCTTGATTGGTAGATATACAAGGAACAGTTAATTGTGAAGGAAGCTCTCCATGTACTAACGATACAAACAAACATATACATCAGGCGCAGGAGTCACCTACAGCCTCTTAATGATTTTCTTTACTTCTATCCTACTGATAGAATCATTCCAAGCCAAAAAGACTCTGGAAGGCCAACTCTCAGTGTTTCTGATTAGAATGTTGTAGCATTAGTTATTGCATTGTAATTGGATCTGTTATTGCTGTGAACCAGAGCAGCAGATCAGTCAGAATAGAGATTGGGGAAGAGCTTGAGTCAAAGGCAAATATAATAAAGAGGAGGAACAGTCTTGGAGAGGTTGCTGAGCCCAGCGGAGCTGGAGGCTTGGACTATATTTGCTTCAATGCAAGAAGCTGTACTGGTAAGACGGATGAACTTAGAGCCTGATTGATGCATGCAATTGTGATGTTTGAACGAGATATGGTTGAAAGAGCGACAGGATTGGCAGCTGAACATTCCAGGATATCGATGTTTTAGACGAGACACGGGAGGAAGCAAAAGAGGAGGGGGAATTGCACTACTAATGAGGGAGCAGATCATAGCTGTGCGGAGGGTGGGCACCATGGAGAGATCCTGTAGCGAGGCATTATGGGTAGAGCTCAGGAACGGGAAGGGTGCAATCACAATGTACTGCAGACTTCCCAGATGTCAGCGGGAGATAGAGGAAGAGATATGTAGTCAGACTCTGGTAAGGTGTCAAAATAAGAAGGTGGTTGTGGTGGATGATGTTAACTTGCCCTCATTCCCTATATTCACCAGGACTGCCAGGAGTTTGGAAGGGGAACAGTTTGTTCAGTGTGCTCCAGAGGGTTTTTTGAAACAGTAAGTGGATAGTCCAACAAGGGAGGGGGCCATATCGAACTGGTATTGGGAAATGAACCCAGCCAGGTGATTAATGTTTCAGTGGGGGAGCATTTTGGGAATAGTGACCATAATTCCATATGCTTTTGGATACTTATGGATAAGGGCAAGTGTGGACCTTGGATGAAGGTGTTAACTTGGAGAATGTGAATTGGGAGTGGCTGTTTGAGGCTGAATGCATATCTGACATGTGTGAGGCTTTGAGAGACCAGGTGATTAGAATGCAGGGCTGGTATGTTTCTGTGAAAATGCAGGACAGGGATGGGCAGGGTTTGGGAACGTTGGATGACAAGGGGAGTTCTCAGCTTTTTCAAAAAAAAAGGAGGCATACATACCTAAGATCTAGGCAACTATAAACAAATGAAATAGTTATGGAATATAAAGAAAATAAGAAGGAGCTCATAAGGAGAGTTAGGAGGGCTAAAAGGGGGACATGAAATGTCCTTGCTCTGAATGAGTACTTTACATTTATATTCACCAAAGTGAGGGGCATGAAGGATAGTGAGGTCGGGAAAGGTGTGTAAATACTCTCAGGCTGCTTAATATAATGAAGGTGTCTTGAAAAACATTTGGGTAGACAACTCCCCAGGGCCAGAAGGGTTCGATCCCAAGATTCTGATGAAAGCAAGGGAAGAAAGAGCTGGTGCCTCAACAGATAGCTTTGCATCCTGTTTGTCTGTGGGCAAGAACTGGAGGATGGCCAATGTTGTTCCTTTGTTTAAGAAGAGAAACAGATAATCCAGGAAATTACAGGCCGGTGAGCCTGACTTCAGTGCCAGGTAAGCTGCTGGAGAGGAAACTGAGAGGTGGATTTATTCACATTTGGAAGAAAATGGACTTGTTAGTGATAGGCAGTGTGGGTTAGGTCATGTCACACCAACTAGACTGAGTGTTTTGAGGAGGTGACGAGTGATTGAGGGAAAGGCAGTAGATGTTGTCTACATTGACTTCGGTAACGCATTTGATAAGGTACCTCATGGCAGGCTGATACAAAAGGTAGAGTCTTGTGAGATCCGGGGTGTGTTGGGTAGATGGATACAGAACTTAGAAGACAGAGAGTAACGGTGGAAGGGTGCTTTTTGGAATGGAGATCAGAAGTTAGTGGTGTTCCACAGGGATCAGTGCTGGATTTATGTTGTTTGTACTATATATAAATGACCTGGAGGAAAATGTAGGTGCTCTGATTAGTAAGTTTATGGATGACACTGGAATTGGTGGTGTTGCAGATAGTGAGGAGGGTTCTCTAAGGATACAGCGGGATATAGATAGATTGCAGATTGGTCAGAGAAATGGAAGATGGAGTTTAATCCAGTGAAATGCATTTTGGAAGATCAAACTGTCGTGCAAATTATACAATAAAAGGCAGAACCCTTAGGTGCATTGACATACAGAGGGATCTGGACGTACACTTCCACAGATCCCTGAAGGTGACAACACAGGTGGATAGGGTGGTCAAGAAGGCATCCAGCATGCTTGCCTTCATCCACTGGAGAGTCAAGTATAAAAATTGGCAAGTTATATTACAGCTATATAAAATTTTTGTTAGGCTACCCTTGGAATATTGCATGCAGTTCTGCTCACCACATTACCAGAAGGATGCGGATGCTTTGGAGAAGGTGCAGAGATGGTTTACCAGGATGTTGTCTGGCCTGGAGGGTTTTAGTTATGATGAGAAGTTGGATAAACTCAGAGAGTTTTCACTGGAAAGATGGAGGCTGAGGGGCAACTGGATTGAGGTCTGTAAAGTTGTGAGAGACATAGATAGAGTGGATAGTCAGAGGTTTTTCCCAGGGTGGAAAAGTTAATTACAAAAGGGCACAGGTTCAAGGTGAGAGGAGGAAGGTTTCGGGGAGAAGAGCAGGGAAAATCTTTCACCCAGAGGGTGGTGGGTGCACTGCCAATGGAAGTGGCGGAAGCAGGAACATTAGCAACTTTTAAAGTGTACCTTGATTGATGCAGGCAAACTGAAGGGTAGACACTGTGCATGGGTAATAAGTAATGGGTTTAAATAAGGATCGGGAAACAAAAGAGGCTTGGTGGACCATAGGGCCTGTTCCTGTGCTCTATTGTTCTTTAGTCTTTCAGTTTGTTGTTATGTGACTGGCAATAGTTGACTCAGTCCATTCATCGTTTTCAGTCGCTTTGAAGACTTTGGATGACCTCTCTGGGACCTCATGTTTTTATTGAAAATGGCAATAGTCTCCTCAGGTCTCACCCTCATTCTTAAATAACTGAATTTCTGAAAAAGGGTCACTGGACCTGAAACATTAGCTCTGTTTTCTCTTCACTGATGCTGCCAGACCCACTGAGTTTCTCCAGCAATTTCTGTTCTTGTCTCTTTAACAACTTTTATCTTTTAATCTGTCGTCCATTGTAAAACAGGATATCTTTGTAATAATCTGAAATGAGAGGGTGCGGAGAAAGTTGAGGGTTCCTGACAGAGGTGTATAAGATTATGAGGGGCATCGACAGGGTGGAGAGAGAGCAGCTGTTATCCAAAGGAACAATAATAGGAGAGCATAATTATAAAGTGAAAGGCAGGAGGTTTAGAGAGGACTTTTCACCCAGCAGGTCCTAGAATATCAAATGTACTACCTGAGTTGGACAGGAAACTTCACAATCTTTAACAAGTACTTGGATGACCAACTTGAAATAGTATAGTATTCAAAGCCGTGGGTCTAATACTAGAAATTGGGACCAGTGTGGATCATGGTATATTTTTGGTGTTACAGACTCAATGGATCAAAGGTCTCTTCGAACACAGAACAGGACATCACAGGAATGGAATTTACAGCTCATAATGTGCCAAACATGATGCCAAGTTAAACTAATCTCTTCTTCCTCCCCTTGGTCTATCCCTCCACACTTGCATATTCATGTACTTATCTAAATGTCTCTCAAATGCCCCTATCGCATCTGCCTCCACCACCATCACTGGCAGCACATTCCACACTCCTACCACCCTCTGGGTAAAAAACTTGCCTCTCACATGTCCTTTGAACTTTCCCCCCTCTCACCTAAAATGCATGGTCCCTGGTATTACACATTTCAATTCAGGGAAAAAGATTCTGACTGTCAATCCTATCAATGAATCTCATAATTTAATAGACTTCTATCAAATCTCCCCTTATTCTCTGCCACTCCGAGCTAAACATCCTGAATCTTTCTAGTGTCTCCCTTATAGATCACATCTTCCAATTCAGGCAGCATCCTGGTAAACCTCTCCTGCACCCTCTCCAAAGCCTCCACATCCTTCCTGTGATGTGGCGACCAGAATTGAACCCTCTTCTGTACTATATGATTTTATGACTCCATGAGACTATGTATCTTAGTGATTGCCTGAATTAACAATGCAGGAATTCTCAATTATAACCCACCATGAAACTTTGAAAATTTGAGTTACATGGAAAACATAGTACAGAAACGGGTCTTTGAGCTGGACACCAGTGTTTCTGCTTCACACAAGCCTCCTTCAATGTTATCTATTGTATCCCGCACTATGAACATATCCTTCCACACCTTTCTCCCTTGTGTACCTATCTGGCTTCCTTTATGCCATATGCTTATTATCGAAGCAACTTCAACATTCATGTCAATCTCTGGTAAAGAAGTTTCTGCTGAATTCATTGTTGGATTTAATTTCTTTTAAAACATCTGTGACACTAAGCTGTCAAATTGTTGTAAAAATCTCAACTATGAATGTTGTAAAAATTTCAAAGTGCTTACAGTAGCATAACTGGCTGTTACTTGACTGAAATCAAGCAGCCTAGTAATGAGCCAACAGGAGATGCAAGTTCAAATCTCCACAACGGTAGCTGGGGAATTTTAAATTCAATTAATTAAATAAATCCAGAATGGAAAGCTAGTATCAGTAAGGGTGGTCTGTAACTACTGGATTGGTGTAAAAATGCAACTGTCTCACTAAGGTGCTTGAGAAAATGAAATGCAATTCTTACTTCATCTGGTTCATGGCCAGATCCACAGTTAACCCTAAACTGCCTTCTGAAATTGCCAGTGCTCTTAGCTATCTACAGAAAAACAGAACAAAACTACGGATTGCAAATTGGCAACAAATGGTAATCTAACCAGCAATGTCAATCTCCCAGAAAAATAATCAGTGCAGACAGGTGGGCCAAAGGGTCTTTTTCTGTGCTGTTCATCCCTATGGATTTATTACGAACTGGGCACACATGAGGCAACTACAGTATTCCATAGCAGACTTGTGCTCCAGAACTGGCTAGCCATGCTGTTCCAGTACAGCTATAAAACTGATGTGGAAATTTGCTCAGGAATATCCTGTTCACAAAAAAGCAGGACAAATCCAATACAGATGTTCACAACCTCATTTCGATCATTGGGCAGTTGAATGAAGACATTGTGTACAGCGCTATCAAGAACTGTTTACGTAGCAATAAGCTGCTCACTGACACTTTCATTTTGCCAGGGCTACCCCATTCCACACCAGACTTGGCTAAAGGAAAGAAGGTGAGCGTGACAGCACCTGACATTGTCGCAATGTTTGATTGAGTGTGGCATTGGGCAACTCTTGCAAAACTGGAATTGAAGAGAATTGATGGTGGAACTTCCCATTGGTTGGATCATACCCTAGCATACAGGAAAATGGTTGTGGTTTTTGAAAGCCAATCATATTAGCCTCAGGCTATCTTTCTGTTTAGATTACTTACAGTGTGGAAACAGGCCCTTCAGCCCAACAAGTCCACACCGCCCCGCCGAAGCGCAACCCACCCATACCCCTACATTTACCCCTTACCTAACACTGCGGGCAATTTAGGATGGCCAATTCACCTGACCTGCACATCTTTGGACTGTGGGAGGAAACCTCTGCAAGAGTTCCTCTGTTCAGTTCCTAGGCCCAGCCATTTTTACCAATGATCTTTGACATAAGGTCAGAATTGGGGATGTTCACTGGTGCTTCACAACATTTTGTAGATGGAACACACTGCTGCCACAGTGTTAGTGGTGAAAAGATTGAAGAATGAAGGTGATAGATGTGGTGTCAATCAAGTGGGCTGCTTTGTCCTGGATGGTGTCGAGCTTCTTGAGTGTTGTTGGAACTGCACTCATCCAGGCAAGTGGGGAATATTCCATCACACTCCTGACTGGTGCCTTGTACATTGATGAGTCGAGAGATCAGTTGCTCATTACCGCGATTGCAGTCTCTGATCTGCATTTGTAGCTATTGTATTTGTATGGCTTGTCCAGTTCAGTTTCTGGTCGATGGTAATCCCCAGAATGTCAATAGTGAGGAATTCAGCTGCTGAATTCATCTGCGTCCATATGAAGCAAAACCAAGACATGAACAAGACTGATAAATGGCAAATAACATCCATGCCACACAGGTACAAGACAATGACCACCCCAACAGGGGGAATCTAACCAGAGCCCTGTAACATTCAATGACATTACCATCACTGAATCCCCCACTAACTGTACTCAAGACATTGGAAACCAATCAGGATAAAGCAGCCCACTTGATTGGCAGCACATCTATTACCTTCAACCTTAACCTTCATTATCTGCTCTGTCCATCACCAATGCTCAGTAGCAGCAGCTGTATACCATCTCCAAGACGCACTGCAGAAATTCACCAAGGCTCCTTTAACAGAAACTTCCAACCTGTGACCTAGCAAGTCAAGGGCAACAGGTGAATGGGAACACCACCAAGTTCCCCTCCCAGTCAGACACCAACCTGACTTGGAAATATATCGCAGTCTTTCATTATCATTGTGTGAAAATCTTGGAACTCCCTCTCTGACAATCGTGTGGTTGAAAGACTGTGACGGACAGTTAAGGTTGGCTTTGACAATGTTGCTTATGAACTCATAAATCACTAAACAAAACACAGATACATTAATGTCCTTAAAGGGAAAGAAAAGTTTTATAATTGAGGAAAGATTGCTTGCCTTACTTGATCCGATCTTTACGTGACTCCAGTCTTATACAAATATGATTAATTTCTAATTGGCATCAGATATAAAAATAGACTGGAAAGGCTGGGATTTTTTTCACTGGAGTGAAAGAAGTTGAGGAGGTAACTTTATTGAGGCTAATAAAATCATGACGGGGTATAGTTAAGGATTCTTTGCCTAGGAGGGGGAGTGCAAAACCCGGGGCATTTTTTAAGGTAAGAGGAGAAAGATTTAAAAAGAGCATGATGGGCAACTATTTTTGCACAGACAGTGGTTCATGTGTGGAGTGAACTTCCAGAGGAAGTGGTGGGTGTGGGTACAGTTACAATGTTTAAAAGACATTTGGATAAGTTCATGAATTTGGAAAGATATAGCCCAAGTGTTGGCAAAATAGTTGGCATGGATTGGTTGGACCAAAGGGTCTGTTTCAATGCTATATGACTCTGTAATTCTATGCCTAAGAAAAGGACCATCACAACCTTCTGAGATCAGCTCTGGATAAATAATAATTGTAAGCTTTGTCAGTAATGGTTGGTAAGCTTGTGGATTGGTCTTAGTAGACAGTGAAGAAGGCTTTCTAAGATTGCAAAGGGATCTTGATGAAACATGTCAATGGACTGAAAAATAGCAGATCGAGTTCAATCTGGATAAATGCAAGGTATTGTATTTTGGTCCATGGTCAGGCCTTGGGTAGTGTCATAGAATAGAGAGACCTAGGAGGGCAGGTGCATAATTCTTTGTGCCACGTATAGACAAGGTGGTTAAAAAGGCATGTGGCACGCTTGCCTTTATTGCTCAGTCCTTTGAGTATAGGCGTTGGGAAGTCATGTTGAGGTTGCACCAGACACTGGTGAGACCTCTTCTGGAATACTGTGTCCATTTCTTGTCACCCTGCTATAAGAAGGATACTGTTAAGTTTGAAAGGCTTCAGAAGACATTTACCAAGACGTTGCTGGATATGGAAGGTTGGAGTTATAAGAAAAGTCTGTATAGAGTGGGAATTTTTTCACTGGAGAAGTAACAGGTTGAGAAGTTTATAAAATAATGAGAGGTATACATAGAGTTCATGGCAGTTGGCTTTTCCCTAGCATGGGGGATTTCAAGACTAGGCAGCACATTTTTAAGGTAAGAGGAGAGAGATTTAAAAAAGACATGAGGGCATTTTTTTACGCAGAGGGTGGTTCACTGTTGGAATTAACTTCCTGAGGATACAGGTACATTTAAAAGACTTTTGGATGATACATAAATAGGAAAGGTTTGGAGGGATATAGGCCAGGAGCAGGTAGGTGGGACTAGTTTAGTTTAGGATTAAGTTCGATATGGACTGGTTAGACCGAAATTTCTGTTTGTGAGCTGTTTGAGTCTATGACTCTACAATGCCTGGATAGTGAGAACGAGTAGACAAAAGGGTATGATATGTTAAATCTTCTGTGAAATTTCATTCCTACCATCTTTGCGCCCATTGTACAAACTCCTGCTGATGAGATTTAGTGTTAATGCTTCGTGTCAAACCTGGAAATCATTACCAAGAGACTCATTAAACACACTTGGCAGATTCACTGAATTTTTCCCACGGGGCAGTCAAACTCAATGGGCCACATGCAATTCATCAGGCTATGACTGTGTCAGATAAGATTTATGCCCTGTACGCGTCCACGTGCCTGTACCCACATAGACACGGATGTATAGGCACACAGGCACTATCACTCACACTGTTATCAAAGCAGCTCTGCCAATGAGTGTAAATGTTTAGAGACATGCCAAAGCAAAAGGAAGAACAGCACATGCTCTCTTTAGTGCATCTTTGGGATGTGGTGCTGTCAGCAAGGCCAGCAGTTATGTCCCAATGCCAACCACACTCGAGATGTGCCATTTTGCATGTCACTGAAGGCTGAATAGGGAGGATGCTCCTACTGCTAGTGAGAGACTTCCATTATTTTAACCCAGTGATGATGAAGGATCGGTGACAGATACCCAAGTTCAGGTTGCATTGTGACTCTGAGGGGAGCCTGAAGCTGCTGGCTGTTGCCTAGCATTGACTACTGGAATATTGCGTGCAATTCTGGTCTCCTTCTGATCAGAAGGACGTTGTGAAACTTGAAAGGGTTCAGAGAAGATTGACAAGAATGTTACCAGGGTTGGAGGCTTTGAGCTATAAGGAGAGGCTGAACAGGCTGGGGCTGTTTTCCCTGGAGCGTTGGAGGCTGAGGGGTGACCTTATAGAGGTTTATAAAATCATGAGGGATATAGATAGGATAAACAGACAAGGTCTTTTCCCTGGGATGGGGGAGTTCAGAGCTAGAGGGCATAGGTTAAGGGTGAGAGGGAAAAGATTTAAAAGGGAATTAAGAGGCAACTTTTTCACACAAAGGGTGGTGTGTGTATGGTATGAGTTGCCGGAGGAAGTGGTGGAGGCTGGTACAATTACAACATTGAAAAAACATCTGGATAGGTATATGAACAGGAAGGGTGGGGAGGGATATGGGCCAAGTTTTGGCAAACGGAACGAGTTTAGGTTAGGACATCTGGTTGACATGGACAAGTTGGACCAAAGAGCCTGTTTCCATGCTGTACAACTCGATGACTCTATGACCTTTGACCTTTCCAGAGTGTGGATATCTCAGATTGGAAAGGAGCTTTCAAAGAAGCCATGGAGATGGTCGCAGTATGCCATTATTTGGAAAGTAGGAGGGACAAGAAGTGGAAGGAATCACAACAATGATAATGAATTTGAATTTGTTGCATCTCTGTCTTGGGCAACAGTGAAAGTTGAAGGCGATGAAGAAGGTCAGAGAGTCAGAGGATGAAATTACAGGGATTGAGGCTATGCAGGCAATAATTCTCTCACTTGACCTTTGAAAGGACTTTCACTTCTCGATAACTCTGCAAAAGTTTCGACCTATTCCATTTATTTCAAAAGTTGCGGTCTCTTTCATAACAACCCACTCTGCAGCATTATGCCTCTGGTGTTTTTGGCAATTGGGTTGAATCTATGATCTTTTGCTTCTGCCAGTGAAAACATTTTGTGTTTGCTTACTCCTTCATAATCTTTCAAAATTTTTAACAGCTCGATCAAATCTCAGAATTGCAAAATTATTATTATGGTTCAGCAGGAGGTCACTCTGCTCATCATGCCTGAGCCAGCCCTATTATCCAGTGCCAATCTCCTGCCCTTCCCTGGACACGATTTCTATCCAAGTAACTACCCAATGTCCCTCTTGAATGCCTCAATTGAACCTGCCTCCACCACATTTCCAGACAGTGCCTTCCAAACCCTAACTACTCGCCGTGTAAAAATAAAAAAGCTTTTCTCACATCACCCTTGCATCATTTGCCCATCACTCTAAATCTTTCTGGAACCTTCTCTGCTTTAAGGTGAGGGGACCTACATGGTCTGGTAACATTTTAGCTTTTATTTATTCAGTTGAAAACATGATAAATATTACGGAGGAGACCGTGCTTTGAAAACTGAGGGATTATAACATTGCTGTCATGAAATGTGGACAAATTTAAGGAAATGAAACCAGGGAAGGAAGATAAACAGTGGGAATATTAAACAAATGGCTCTGGGCCAGAAGTGTCCAACAGTTGGAACTGGAGGCCGGATATTCATGTGAAAGCCTGTGAATAAGCCGCATGCTTTGGCAAAAACACAAGCGATGATGCAAAAAAGATTCAAAACCTCCCACATCTCGAGATTCCAACACCCTGAGCGGGAACGAGCATTGCCACACATGTACATACAACTCGAGACCTCCCCCAGACATTGGAACACCAGACTTTCCACACAATATTTCCAAGTCATCAAACACGAATATAAATGTTCTCTGAATCAAGAAAGAACTGTGGACACTGTGAATCAGAAACTAAAACAGAAATTGCTGGAAAAGCTCAGCAGGTCTGGCAGCATCTGTGGAGAGAAATCAGTGCTAATGCTTCATAAGGGTTCAGAGGAAGGGTCACCGGACCTAAATCATGAACTCTGATTTCTCTCCACAGATGCTGCCAGACCTGCTGAGCATTTCCAACAATTTCTGTCTTTGTACGAATGTTCCTCATGTTCCCAACCCCATCCTCCTTTATCATAACCCATACCCCCCACACCCCAGTACCGTCCTTTATCCTTCTGTGTAAAGGGCTGTATGAAAGATGAATTCAATTCATTCTTGCATTACACTGTGTAATAACTCTGGAAAAGAACAAAATAGAGCCACTACTCATGGCGTACATCGGGTAGTCCCAGTGTAGGGAACGATGCATCCCTGGGTCTGCTTTATAATCTTTTCTTAACAACCTGCTCAGGCACATTTTGACACATCTCAGCAACAGGTGGGACTTGCACTCAGACCACCTAGCTCAGATGTAGGATACTGTCTCACAAAAGACCCCTTTAAAATCAACCTGCTCCGTAATTATGACACAGCTCCAGAGCAGGTGGGATGTGAACCCAGGTCTCCTGTCCCAGAGAAAGGGATATTGCACCATACAAGCCATTACTGAGTCCATCTTAAAATCTATTTTCTAATCATCCTGCTCAGCGATTTATTACACACGTCTGGAACAGGTTGAACATGAATCCTGAAACGTTGGCTCTGCTTTGTTTTCACAGATGCTGTCAGACTTATTGAGCTTCTCCAGCAATTTCTGTATTTGTTTCAGATTTTTGGCTTCCCCAGTCAATCATGTGGTCAGCGCATACCGAATTAGAACAGCCAAATGAATTTCCTCAGTGGGAAAGGACTGCAATCAGAATTTTGACATAGCCCAGAGGAATTCAACTCCGTTTTCAGCTACTTTCATGTCATTGATAAACTTGGATTCATTATGTTTGATCTCCTCATGAAAGTAATTCATGTAGATGGTAAAGAAATTGGGGGTTACAGTGACTGGGTGGATAAGTGAAGCTGAGGCTATTGGAAAGATCAGCCATGATCTTATTGAAAGGCGGAGCAGACTCGAAGGGCCAGATGGCCTACTCCTCCTGGTTCTGATGTAAATAGCTGAGGCTCAAGCACTGGCTGTTGAGGTGCTCTACTTGTCATAACTTGTCAATTTGGAGATGCCAAGTTTAGCTCTACTCTCTTCTTCCTGTCTGTTAAGAAATCCTCAGTCCATACTGAGGATTGGGTGGCTCAGCGACTAGTACTGCTGCCTCACAGCACCAGGGTCCCAGTTTGATTCCTGCCTCGGGCGACTCTCTGTGTGGAGTTTGCACATTCTCCCAGTGTCTGTGTGGGTTTCTTCCGGGTGCTCTGGTTTCCTCCCACAGTCCAAAGATGTGCAGGTTAGGTGAATTGGCCATGCTAAATTGTCCATAGTGTTAGGTGCATTAGCCCGAGGGAAATGGGTCTGGGTGGGTCACTGCTCGGAGGGTCGGTGTGGACTGGTTGGGCTGAAGGGCCTGTTTCCACACTGTAGGGAATCTAATAAAATCTAATCTAATACTTACACAGGTATATCACTCCATGAGCTCTTATCTTGTGCATTAATCTTTCATATGCCCAGTGATTAGAAATGCAGGTCGATTACATCTATCCTTCTGGTTAGCGCATTCTTAAAATCTGTGATCACTTTGTCAAACAGTGTCACCGTTTTGTAAAACTGTGTTGACCGTCTTATCATACTTGAATCTCTAGCTGCATTGATAAAGATATTTAAGCAGCATTTGCTTCATGACTGTTATCCAGCTAAGTGACCTGTCCTTACATATCTTCTTTTCCCTCCTTTCTTGAATAGAGGGTTACATTTGCTAAATTCAAATCCACAAAGACTGTTCTATTTTGGAAAATCATAATTAATGTGCCTACAATCTCTTCAGCAATCTCTTTTAGAATACTAGGGTGAAGGCCATCAGGTCCTTGGGACTGACCAACCTTTAGTCCCTGAGGTGTATCTGCTAACTAAGTGATGTTAAGTTTCTTGTTTATTAGCCCCTTGGAAAACCTCTATTATTGCTACTTTAATTTGTGCTCTTGCCTGTGATTACTTGTGATTATCGCTCTGCCTTAATTATGACTTGGAGGTGCCAGTGTTCTATTATGGTGGACAAAGTTAAAAGTCACCAGGTTATAGTCCAACAGGTTTACTTGGAAGCACTAGCTTTCGGAACGTTGTCTCTTCATCAGGTGGCTGGCAGGAGCTCCGAAAGCTATCGCTTCCAGATAAATTTTAGATTAGATTAGATTAGATTCCCTACAGTGTGGAAATAGGCTCAACCAGTCCAACCCTCTGAAGAGTAACCCATCCAGAACCATTTCCCTCTGACTAATGCACCTAACATTATGGGCAATTTAGCATGGCCAATTCACCTGACCCGCACATCTTTGGACTGTGGGAGGAAACCGGAGCACATAGCCTGGTGTTGTGTGATTTGTAACTCTGCCTTAATTATTTGAACAGTTTTGGATTACTTGATATTATTGTTAGACCCTCATCATGCAACTCTGACACCTACAGATGTTATTGCAACCATATGGTTTCTCCCTAGCACCATCTTACTTTTGATTATTTGTAAATAACTCTCTGCCTTAATTAATCAGTTTTTTGGTCATCCTATCACTTGTTATTCAGCTGTTGATATTTTACTCGCATTGTTTGTATTAATCTGTTGACCCAACAAAGACATTTGGACTACCTTTTGACACTTTTAATTACCCGGAATTATCTTGCAATTATCTCTCTGCCTATAAATTCTGTGCCTGTGTACTTCCCTCCTCTTCACCTGATGAAGGAGTAGCGCTCCGAAAGCTTGTGATTTTAAATAAACCTGCTGGACTAAAACCTGATGTCATGTGACTTCAGTCATTCCCCATAAAAATTACCTGCTCAAGATGTCTGCCAGTTCATTATTCCTGTGAAAATTTCTCCTGTGACTCCCCCTAAGGAATGAATATTTACTTTATTTTCTATTTTATGTACTTGCAAAAGCTCCGAAAATCTGTTTTTGCTTTCCTTGCTAGTTAACGCTTATATTCTATTTTTTTATCCCATCTTATCAACTTTTTGATCTCCTTCATTGGTTTCCAAAGAACTTCCAATCCTCAAGTTTATTATTACTCTTTGCAACATTATAAGCCTCTTCTTTTGATCAAATTCAACAGAAGAGGTGGCACGGTGGCTCAGGGGTTAGCACTGCTGCCTCACAGCACCAGGTTCAATTCCAGCTATGGGTCACTGTCTATGTGGAGTTTACACATTCTCCTCATGGCTGTGTGGATTTCCTCCAGGTGCACCAGTTTCCCTGCACAGTCCAGAGATGTGCAGGTTAGGTGAATTGGCCATGCTAAAATTGCCCATTGCATTAGTCAGAGGGGGTTGGTGTGGTCTTGTTGGGCCAAAAGGCCTGTTTCCATGCTGTAGGGAATCTAATCTAAGATTCTATCCAATCTCCTTGCAAAGCCACTGGGTGAGCTTCTGTTTCGTATTTTTGTTCAATGTCTTAGTTGGTTGCTTAACACCAGATCACTGCAATAACTTTGGTTAGCTTCAAAGCACATTGGGCTGAACCTTAGGCTCTTTGGCTGTGTTGAGTTGATTTTTGGATGGATTTCTAATACAAGACCTCATGTGGATTACTAGTCCATAACCATAAGGAGAAGGTGACCTCTCCCACAGTGAGAGAGTTGTGTAACTAACCGAGAGAATGCGAATGGAATGCTATTGGTTTTGAGTATGTCTCTAGTTTTGCATTTGTATTAATCATTCACTCTTTATGACACTGCTATAAGGGTCAAATTTATTGCCCATTCCTAATTGCCCTTGAGAACCTACACCCCAGTGAGCTGTTTCCTTGAATGCTACAGTCCTTGGGGTATAGATACTCATAGTGTTGTTAGGAAGGGGATTCTAAGATCTTGACCTGTTCCACCATTGTATGAGGTCAACAAGTTCACAAAAGCAAGTGAAGTCAATAGTCTTCTCGTTATCTTTGGGTGTAAATTTGAATTAGATTTTATTGTCACATGTACTCAAGTACAGGGGTGCAGGAGTACAGGGAAAAGTGCACAAAGTCGCCATTCCTGGTACAAAGCTACCTCGGTGCAAAATTATAGAACTGCAGAATCTCCACAGTGTGGAAGCAGGCCATTCAGCCTGTCGAGTCCACACTGAACCTCTGAAGAACATACCACCCAGACCCATCCCCCTACCCTATCCTTGCAACCCTGCATTTCCAATGGCTAAACCACCTATCCTACACATCCCAGAGCACTATGGGAAATTTCCCATGACCAATCCACCTAACCTTCCCATCTTTGGAATATGGAAGGAAATCGGAGTACCCGGAGGAAACTCACACAGATACAGGAAGAAAGTGCAAACTCCACACAAACACAAGGCTGGAATTGAACTTGGGTTCCTGATGCTGTGAAGATGCAGTGCTAAACACTGAAAACTATTGGGAAGAGATTGAAATGTGCATTGAATTGACTTCTGGTGGTGGTGCTGGCGATCTTTCTGACATGATTTTCCCTCTTGCACCTGTGTCTTTATTCTGATGAAAATCAGAACCCCAGTGGATTTCTCGATGCATCAGAGCAGACTCACCACATTAACTGCCCAATCCCACTTACAGCCCCACACCAATGGAGTTTGACATGCCCAAATCTTGCCCCATTTTACCTTGTGTCGCTCCCAGAATTAACTTGCCAGAGGGTATCTGTTGATAGATTGATGTCGATTTTGTTCCTAACCTGGAATTCTTGACTGATTCTGCCACATGGCTCATATTGCTCAGACTCATTATTGCATTTTCCAGGAATGCAAAAAAATTCCACAAATTCATCTTCCACACTGCCTTTGTCACTTGGTTTTGTCTGTGGGAAGGCGATTTGGTGGCACAGCTGTAATGTCACTGGATTATTAACCCAAAGACAGCTGGTGGACTTTGAGTTCAACTGATAAATAAATCCTGAATTAAAAGCTGATGCCAGTCATGGTGACCATGAAACTGTTATCAATTATTGTAACAATCCTGTCTGCATCACGAATATCTGAAATCTGCCTTCATTGTCTGCCCTAAATGTAATTATTAAGCTATGTGCTTGACTCTCAAGTGTGCTGTGAAAAGGCTGAGATAGCTATTCCAAGCAAGGTCAACAGATACTGGACTCATCAGTGATGAATTCATCTTCCCTTCTGATGAAGGTTACAGTATCATGAACAAATCTGGTAGTCTATTAGATCAGTGAAACAGGCTCCTGGGCTTGAACTTTTCTCTTCTCTTACGTCTTTCCTGACTATAATAACTTATGAGTTTGTAAAAAGTTTGTAAAAAGATCAGATGAGATGAAAGAGATTCAGAGGAGGCTCTTTGCAGCCTAGACCATTTGACATCGTCTCAGTTCTCCTTTCCAGCAATATTTGCATTTTTGAACTTCTGATCATTTATTTCAACTGCTTTTAACTTTCTTTGATACCTCCTCTGCTTCTGTGCACGACCCTTTTGCAGCCAAGACTTCTGTTCCAGTTGCTGTTCCCTTTTGTGAGTTTCTATCCCAATTCATTTCTTGAACTGTGTGCATAAGTGCCTGAGAGCTGCTCTCTGTATTAGCATCTGCTTAATTATAAATCATTTCCTGGCACTCTGAATCCTTGTTGCTTCTGTCACCTCCACTCCAGTCCTTTGAAAGGTCTTGCCATGCCTCAAGATGCCAAGCTGTTGTTAAAAAAAATAATTAAATCTTTTTCACATGAGTGGAAAATGAAAAATAGTAATTTGGGAAATCTCTGTGCACCAGTTCAGGCATCAGAACTTCACAATATCCCGTTGGAGTCCATCCTCCCTCATTAGACCAGTCAAGCTGGAATAAATACAGCTGCTCCAGCTGTGCTGTTTATGGGCTGTTAAAAGGGAAGCTGAGAAGGTGAACGTGCAGCGTCCCGTCCAGTTCAAAGTGGGACACCTGAGATACAACATGCTCAACCACCACACCCCCAGCCTCTGCCCGCCCTGCAATCCTGCAAAAGCTAAAGCTGTTGCTCTCTCTCTCTGCCTGACTGTCCCTTCGAAAAACGGGAGCGTGACTCATACTTTGTGTTCCAACTAGAGCTGATGGTGAATCTACTCCCAGCTCCGAAACGGCAGGCGAGCCCCAGGTGGACAGAGGAAGCACTTCAGGGATGGCCTCAAGGGGTGAAGTGTGGCATTCCCTCAGACACCTGGGAATCACTGGCCTTGAGTCCTGAAGTGGAGGAGGAGCATCCGGGGAAGACGTTGACAACTCGGGACTTGCCATTGGGAAAAACCAGAAGCCGGGTGAAACAGCGAAAGGAGCGTGCTGCCACACTAACATCTCCTTCCCAAGACCACTCAAGTGTAACAGAGCCTGTGGTAGCTCCATCAGTTTGTACAGTCACCCATGGACTCGCTCTGAGAGTGGGAGAGTCTACGAGGGTGATAATGGGGATTATCAAAATGATGCTCTATCTCATCCAACCAACTATGTATCCCTAAGGGATACACCAGGAAGGGTGGTGATAGAGATGGGAGGGGGAAAGAGTTAATTCCAGAGGGAAAAGGAGAAACAGTAGTATAACTATACACATTCCTCCTTCACTGCTAATAGTCTACACCACCTTGAAAGCAATGAAGCCACCTTAACCACGCTCTGAGTGGGTACATTGTAGACTCTATTTGTTGCATTTTAAGAGTTGAATTTGGAGCCACAGGTACAAACGAATTGCAAGTTTTTAAAATTAGCTTCTTAAAGTTTATTTAGAAGTCACTCAATGTAACTGAGACTTAGCTAAAAAATTGTAAGTTTGGAGATTATACATTTGTTTAATTATAAACCATAAATGGGGTAAAAGTGTACAATATCAGGATGTTGCCTGGAATGAAAAGTCTGAGGTGAGACTGGATAGACGGCAGAAAGGTTTGAAGAAGGGTCAATGTAAACAAAACGTTAACTCTGCTTTCTCGCCACAGATCCTGCCAGGCCAGCTGAACTTTTCCAGAACTTTCTGTTTTTGCTGCTAATTTCCAGCATTCGCAGTTTTTTGGTTTTCTGGACTGGCTGGGTTAGATTCTGGACTGGGATAGTTTCTAGGTCTAGTGGGTTTGTTTCTGATCTGGTGGGGTTTGTTTCTGGTCTGGGTTTGTTTCTGGTCTGGTTGGGTTTGTTTCTGGTCTGGGTTTGATTCTGGTCTGGGTTTGTTTCTGGTCTGGGCTTGTTTCTGGTCTGGTGGGGTTTGTTTCTGGTCTGTGTTTGTTTCTGGTCTGGTTGGGTTTGTTTCTGGTCTGTGTTTGTTTCTGGTCTGTGTTTGTTTCTGGTCTAGTTGGGTTTGTTTCTGGTCTGGTTGGGTTTGTTTCTGGTCTGGTGGGGTTTGTTTCTGGTCTGGGTTTGTTTCTGGTCTGGTGGGGTTTGTTTCTGGTCTGGTGGGGTTTGTTTCTGGTCTGGTCTGGGTTTGTTTCTGGTCTTGTTGGGTTTGTTTCTGGTCTGGTGGGGTTTGTTTCTGGTCTGGTTGGGTTTGTTTCTGGTCTCGTTGGGTTTGTTTCTGGTCTGGTTGGGTTTGTTTCTGGTCTGGTTGGGTTAGTTTCTGGTCTGGTTGGGTTTGTTTCTGGACTGGTGGTGTTTGTTTCTGGTCTGGTTGGGTTAGTTTCTGGTCTGGTTGGGTTTGTTTCTGGTCTGGTGGGGCTTGTTTCTGGTCTGGTTGGGTTTGTTTCTGGTCTGGTGGGGTTTGTTTCTGGTCTGGTGGGGTTTGTTTCTGGTCTGGTCTGGGTTTGTTTCTGGTCTTGTTGGGTTTGTTTCTGGTCTGGTGGGGTTTGTTTCTGGTCTGGTTGGGTTTGTTTCTGGTCTCGTTGGGTTTGTTTCTGGTCTGGTTGGGTTTGTTTCTGGTCTGGTTGGGTTAGTTTCTGGTCTGGTTGGGTTTGTTTCTGGACTGGTGGTGTTTGTTTCTGGTCTGTTTGGGTTAGTTTCTGGTCTGGTTGGGTTTGTTTCTGGTCTGGTGGGGCTTGTTTCTGGTCTGTGTTTGTTTCTGGTCTGGTTGGGTTTGTTTCTGGACTGGTGGGATTTGTTTCTGGTTTGGTTGGGTTTGTTTCTGGTCTGGTTGGGTTTGTTTCTGGTCTGGTGGGGCTTGTTTCTGGTCTGTGTTTGTTTCTGGTCTGGTTGGGTTTGTTTCTGGTCTGGTTGGGTTAGTTTCTGGTCTGGTTGGGTTTGTTTCTGGACTGGTGGTGTTTGTTTCTGGTCTGTTTGGGTTAGTTTCTGGTCTGGTTGGGTTTGTTTCTGGTCTGGTGGGGCTTGTTTCTGGTCTGTGTTTGTTTCTGGTCTGGTTGGGTTTGTTTCTGGACTGGTGGGATTTGTTTCTGGTTTGGTTGGGTTTGTTTCTGGTCTGGTTGGGTTTGTTTCTGGTCTGGTGGGGCTTGTTTCTGGTCTGTGTTTGTTTCTGGTCTGGTTGGGTTTGTTTCTGGTCTGGTGGGGCTTGTTTCTGGTCTGTGTTTGTTTCTGGTCTGGTTGGGTTTGTTTCTGGTCGCGTTGGGTTTGTTTCTGGTCTGGTGGGGTTTGTTTCTGTTCTGGTTGGGTTTGTTTCTGGTCTGGTTGGGTTAGTTTCTGGTCTGGTTGGGTTTGTTTCTGGACTGGTGGGGTTAGTTTCTGGTCGGGTTGGGTTAGTTTCTGGTCTGGTTGGGTTTGTTTCTGGACTGGTGGGGTTTGTTTCTGATCTGGTCGGGTTAGTTTCTGGTCTGGTGGGGTTTGTTTCTGGTCTGGTGGGGTTTGTTTCTGATCTGGTGGGGTTAGTTTCTGGTCTGGTTGGGTTTGTTTCTGGACTGGTGGGGTTTGTTTCCGGTCTAGTTGGGTTTGTTTCCGGTCTGGTTGGGTTTGTTTCCGGTCTGGTTGGGTTTGTTTCTGATCTGTTGGGGTTAGTTTCTGGTCTGGTGGGGTTTGTTTCTGGTCTGGCGGTGGTTTGTTTCTGGTCTGGTTGGGTTTGTTTCCGGTCTAGTTGGGTTTGTTTATGGTCTGGTTGGGTTTGTTTCTGGTCTGGTTGGGTTAGTTTCTGGTCTGGTTGGGTTAGTTTCTGGTTTGGTTGGGTTTGTTTCTGGACTGGTGGGGTTTGTTTCTGATCTGGTCGGGTTAGTTTCTGGTCTGGTGGGATTTGTTTCTGATCTGGTGGGGTTAGTTTCTGGTCTGGTTGGGTTTGTTTCTGATCTGGTGGGGTTTGTTTCCGGTCTGGTTGGGTTTGTTTCTGGTCTGGTTGGGTTTGCTTCTGGTCTGGTAGGGTTTGTTTCTGGTCTGTGTTTGTTTCTGGTCTGGTGGGGTTAGTTTCTGGTCTGGTTGCGTTTGTTTCTGGTCTGGTTGGGTTTGTTTCCAGTCTGGTTGGGTTTGTTTCTGGTCTGGTTGGGTTTGTTTCCGGTCTGGTTGGGTTTGTTTCTGGTCTGGTTGGGTTTGTTTCCGGTCTGGTTGGGTTTGTTTCTGGTCTGGTTGGGTTAGGTTCTGGTCTGGTTGGGTTAGTTTCTGGTCTGGTGGGGTTAGTTTCTGGTCTGGTTGGGTTTGTTTCTGAGCTGGTGGGGTTAATTTCTGGTCTGGTGGGGTTTGTTTCCGGTCTGGTTGGGTTAGTTTCTGGTTTGGTTGGGTTTGTTTCTGGTCTGGTGGGGTTTGTTTTTGGTCTGGTGGGTTTAGTTTCTGGTCTGGTTGGGTTTGTTTCTGGTCTGGTTGGGTTTGTTTCTGATCTGGTTGGGTTTGTTTCCGGTCTAGTTGGGTTTGTTTATGGTCTGGTTGGGTTAGTTTCTGGTCTGGTTGGTTTAGTTTCTGGTCTGGTGGGGTTTGTTTCTGGTCTGGTTGGGTTTATTTCCGGTCTGGTTAGGTTTGTTTCTGGTCTAGTTGGGTTTGTTTCTGGTCTGGGTTTGTTTCTGTTCTGGTTGGGTTTGTTTCTGGTCTGGGTTTGTTTCTGGTCTGTTTGGGTTTGTTTCTGGTCTGGGTTTGTTTCTGGTCTGGTTGGGTTTGTTTCTGGTCTGGGTTTGTTTCTGGTCTGGTTGTGTTTGTTTCTGGTCTGTGTTTGTTTCTGGTCTGGTTGGGTTCATTTCTGGTCTGGGTTTGTTTCTGGTCTGGTTGGGTTTGTTTCTGGTCTGGTAGGGTTTGTTTCTGGTCTGTGTTTGTTTCTGGTCTGGTCGGGTTAGTTTCTGGTCTGGTGGGGTTTGTTTCTGGTCTGGTTGGGTTTGTTTCCAGTCTGGTTGGGTTTGTTTCTGGTCTGGTTGGGTTTGTTTCCGGTCTGGTTGGGTTTGTTTCTGGACTGGTGGGGTTTGTTTCTGATCTAGTCGGGTTAGTTTCTGGTCTGGTGGGGTTTATTTCTGGTCTGGTGGGGTTTGATCTGGTGTGGTTAGTTTCTGGTCTGGTTGGGTTTGTTTCTGGACTGGTGGGGTTTGTTTCCGGTCTAGTTGGGTTTGTTTCCGGTCTGGTTGGGTTAGTTTCTGGTTTGGTTGGGTTTGTTTCTGGTCTGGTTGGGTTTGTTTCTGATCTGTTGGGGTTAATTTCTGGTCTGGTGGGGTTTGTTTCTGGTCTGGCGGTGGTTTGTTTCTGGTCTGGTTGGGTTTGTTTCCGGTCTAGTTGGGTTTGTTTATGGTCTGCTTGGGTTTGTTTCTGGTCTGGTTGGGTTAGTTTCTGGTCTGGTTGGGTTAGTTTCTGGTTTGGTTGGGTTTGTTTCTGGACTGGTGGGGTTTGTTTCTGATCTGGTCGGGTTAGTTTCTGGTCTGGTGGGGTTTGTTTCTGATCTGGTGGGGTTAGTTTCTGGTCTGGTTGGGTTTGTTTCTGGACTGGTGGGGTTTGTTTCCGGTCTAGTTGGGTTTGTTTCTGGTCTGGTTGGGTTTGTTTCCGGTCTGGTTGGGTTTGTTTCTGGTCTGGTTGGGTTTGTTTCTGGTCTGGTAGGGTTTGTTTCTGGTCTGTGTTTGTTTCTGGTCTGGTGGGGTTAGTTTCTGGTCTGGTTGGGTTTGTTTCTGGTCTGGTTGGGTTTGTTTCCAGTCTGGTTGGGTTTGTTTCTGGTCTGGTTGGGTTTATTTCCGGTCTAGTTGGGTTTGTTTATGGTCTGGTTGGGTTTGTTTCTGGTCTGGTTGGTTTAGTTTCTGGTCTGGTTGGGTGTGTTTCTTGTCTGGTTAGGTCTGTTTCTGGTC
This sequence comes from Chiloscyllium punctatum, assembly GCF_047496795.1. NCBI lineage: Eukaryota > Metazoa > Chordata > Chondrichthyes > Orectolobiformes > Hemiscylliidae > Chiloscyllium > Chiloscyllium punctatum. The sequence goes on from NC_092745.1 coordinate 127,416,480, forward strand.
TAGTTGGGTTTGTTTCTGGTCTAGTTGGGTTTGTTTCTGGTCTGGGTTTGTTTCTGTTCTGGTTGGGTTTGTTTCTGGTCTGGGTTTGTTTCTGGTCTGTTTGGGTTTGTTTCTGGTCTGGGTTTGTTTCTGGTCTGGTTGGGTTTGTTTCTGGTCTGGGTTTGTTTCTGGTCTGGTTGTGTTTGTTTCTGGTCTGGGTTTGTTTCTGGTCTGGTTGGGTTCATTTCTGGTCTGGGTTTGTTTCTGGTCTGGTTGGGTTTGTTTCTGGTCTAGTTGGGTTTGTTTCTGGTCTGGGCTTGTTTCTGGTCTGGTTGGGTTTGTTTCTGGTCTGGTTGGGTTTGTTTCTGGTCTGGGTTTGTTTCTTGTCTGGTTGGGTTTGTTTCAGGTCTCGTTGGGTTTGTTTCTGGTCTGGGTTTGTTTCTGGTCTGGTTGGGTTTGTTTCTGGTCTGGGTTTGTTTCTGGTCTGGTTGGGTTTGTTTCTGGTCTGGGTTTGTTTCTGGTCTTGTTGGGTTTTATTCTGGTCTGGGTTTGTTTCTGGTCTTGTTGGGTTTGTTTCTGGTCTGGGTTTGTTTCTGGTCTGCGTTTGTTTCTGGTCTGTTTGGGTTTGTTTCTGGTCTGCGTTTGTTTCTGGTCTGGTTGGGTTTGTTTCTGGTCTGCGTTTGTTTCTGGTCTGTTTGGGTTTGTTTCTGGTCTGGGTTTGTTTCTGGTCTTGTTGGGTTTGTTTCTGGTCTGGGTTTGTTTCTGGTCTGGTTGGGTTTGTTTCTGATCTGATTGTGTTTGTTTCTGGTCTAGTTGGGTTTGTTTCTGATCTGGTTGGGTTTATTTCTGGTCTGGTGGGGTTTGTTTCTGGTCTGGGTTTGTTTCTGGTCTGGTTGGGTTTGTTTCTGATCTGGTTGGGTTTATTTCTGGTCTGGTTGGGTTTGTTTCTGGTCTGGTTGGGTTTGTTTCTGGTCTGTGTTTGTTTCTGGTCTGGTGGGGTTTGTTTCTGATCTGGTTGGGTTTGTTTCTGGTCTGGTTGGGTTTGTTTCTGATCTGGTTGGGTTTATTTCTGGTCTGGTTGGGTTTGTTTCTGGTCTGGGTTTGTTTCTGGTCTTATTGGGTTTGTTTCTGGTCTGGGTTTGTTTCTGGTCTGGTGGGGTTTGTTTCTGGTCTGGGTTTGTTTCTGGTCTGGTTGGGTTTTTTTCTGGTCTGGTTTTGTTTATGGTCTAGTTGGGGTTTGGTTATGGTCTGGTTGGGTTTGTTTCTGCTCTGGTGAGGTTAGTTTCTGGTCTAGTTGGGTTTGTTTCTGGTCTTGTTGGGTTTGTTTCTGGTCTGTTTGTGTTTGTTTCTGGTCTGGGTTTGTTTCTGGTCTGTTTGGGTTTGTTTCTGATCTGGGTTTGTTTCTGGTCTAGTTGGGTTTGTTTATGGTCTGGTTGGTTTTGTTTCTGGTCTGGTTGGGTTTGTTTCTGGTCTGGTTGGGTTTTTTTCTGGTCTGGTTGGGTTTGTTTCTGGTCTGGTTGGGTTTGTTTCTGGTCTGGGTTTGTTTCTGGTCTGGTGGGGTTTGTTTCTGATCTGGTTGGGTTTGTTTCTGGTCTGGTTGGGTTTGTTTCTGATCTGGTTGGGTTTATTTCTGGTCTGGTTGGGTTTGTTTCTGGTCTGGGTTTGTTTCTGGTCTTATTGGGTTTGTTTCTGGTCTGGGTTTGTTTCTGGTCTGGTGGGGTTTGTTTCTGGTCTGGGTTTGTTTCTGGTCTGGTTGGGTTTTTTTCTGGTCTGGTTTTGTTTCTGGTCTAGTTGGGGTTTGGTTATGGTCTGGTTGGGTTTGTTTCTGGTCTGGTGGGGTTAGTTTCTGGTCTAGTTGGGTTTGTTTCTGGTCTTGTTGGGTTTGTTTCTGGTCTGTTTGTGTTTGTTTCTGGTCTGGGTTTGTTTCTGGTCTGTTTGGGTTTGTTTCTGATCTGGGTTTGTTTCTGGTCTAGTTGGGTTTGTTTATGGTCTGGTTGGTTTTGTTTCTGGTCTGGTTGGGTTTGTTTCTGGTCTGGTTGGGTTTTTTTCTGGTCTGGTTGGGTTTGTTTCTGGTCTGGTTGGGTTTGTTTCTGGTCTGGGTTTGTTTCTGGTCTGGTGGGGTTTGTTTCTGATCTGGTTGGGTTTGTTTCTGGTCTGGTTGGGTTTGTTTCTGATCTGGTTGGGTTTATTTCTGGTCTGGTTGGGTTTGTTTCTGGTCTGGGTTTGTTTCTGGTCTTGTTGGGTTTGTTTCTGGTCTGGGTTTGTTTCTGGTCTGGTGGGGTTTGTTTCTGGTCTGGGTTTGTTTCTGGTCTGGTTGGGTTTTTTTCTGGTCTGGTTTTGTTTCTGGTCTAGTTGGGGTTTGGTTATGGTCTGGTTGGGTTTGTTTCTGCTCTGGTGAGGTTAGTTTCTGGACTAGTTGGGTTTGTTTCTGGTCTTGTTGGGTTTGTTTCTGGTCTGTTTGTGTTTGTTTCTGGTCTGGGTTTGTTTCTGGTCTGTTTGGGTTTGTTTCTGATCTGGGTTTGTTTCTGGTCTAGTTGGGTTTGTTTATGGTCTGGTTGGTTTTGTTTCTGGTCTGGTTGGGTTTGTTTCTGGTCTGGTTGGGTTTTTTTCTGGTCTGGTTGGGTTTGTTTCTGGTCTGGTTGGGTTTTTTTCTGGTCTGGTTGGGTTTGTTTCTGGTCTCGTGGGGTTTGTCTCGAACAAATGGTTTACAACAGCGATCTTCCAGTCATTCGGGACTTTACCTGACTCCAGTGACTTTTGAAAGATCTGAACCAACGCCTCCGCTATTTCCTCAGCCACCTCCCTCAGAACCCGAGGATGTAGCCCATCGGGGCCAGGAGATTAATCAATTTTAAGACCTTTTAGCTTTTCTAGCACTATCTCTTTTGAAATCGCAACCATACTCAACTCAGCCCCCTGACTCCCTTTAATTGTTGGGATATTACTCATGTCTTCCACTGTGAAGACTGAGACAAAGTACTTATTAAGTTGTCCAGCTATTTCCTTATCTCCCATCTCTAGGCTTCCAGCATTAGTTTGAAGTAGTCCAATGTCTACTTTTGCCTGTCGTTTGTTTCTTAAGTATTGAAAGAAACTTTTACTATCATTTCTAATATTACTGGCTAACCTACCTTCAGATTTGATCCTCTCCTTCCTTATTTCTCTCTTTGTTATCCTCTGTTTTTTTAATAGGCTTCCCAATCTTCTGATTTCCCAGTGCTCTTGGCCACTTTATAGGATCTCTCTTTTTCTTTAATACATTTCCTGACTTCCTTTGTCAGCCATGGCTGTCTAATCCCTCCCCGGATAATCTTTCTTTTCTTGGGGATGAACCTCTGTACTGTGTCCTCAATTATACCCACAAACTCCTGCCATTTTTGCTCTACTGTCTTCCCTGCTAGGCTCTGCTTCCAGTCGATTTTCGTCAGTTCCTCTCTCATGCCCTCATAATCACCTTTATTTAACTGTAACACCATTACATCCAATTTTGCCTTCTCCCTTTTAAACTGCAGACTGAACTCTACCATATTATGATCGCTGCTTCCTAAGTGTCCCCTTACTTTAAGATTTTTTATAAAGTCTGGTTCATTACATAGCACTAGGTCCAGAATAGCCTGCTCCCTTGAGGGCTCCATGACAAGCTGTTCCAAAAAGCCATCCTGTAAGCATTCCATGAATTCCCTTTCTTTGGATCCACTGGCAACATTATTTACCCAGTCCACCTGCATATTGAAGTCTCCCATGATCAATGTAACCTTGCCTTTCTGACATGCCTTCTCTATTTCCCGGTACATGTTGCGCCCCTGGTCCTGACCACTGTTCGGAGGTCTGTACATAACTCCCATTATGGTTTTTTTGCCTTTGTGGTTCCTCAATTCCACCCACACAGACTCCACATCATCTGACACTATGTCATTCAGTGCCATAGATTTAATTTTGTTCTTAACGAACAAGGCAACCACACCCCCTTTGCCCACCTCCCTGTCTTTTCAATAAGTTGAAAATCCTTGGATGTCTAACTGCCAGTCCTGACCCCCCCTGCAACCACGTCTCTGTGATGCCTACCACGTCATAATAATTCACGATGATCTGTGCCATTAGTTCATCTGCTTTGTTACGAATGCTACGAGCGTTCAGGTAAAGTGCCTTAATGCTAACTTTCTTATCATTAGAGATGTTGGAAGTCATAAGATGTCTGAAGTTATCCTTCCTTTTTGCTGCATTCCCAGTCTGCCTCAAGTTTAAATCCGCCTGGACACATGCTATCCTGCTGCTTATCTTTCCATTTAACTCCATACTTCCTGTCGCTTTCACTTTCCCTTCCCCCCAACTCAGAAGTTTAAAGTCCGACTGACCACCCTATTTATCCTCTATGACCATTGAAAGTTGAGGATAGATCACTGATATTAGACAGTAAGTGAATATTTGGCACAGAGTGCGGTGATTCTGTCACTGGCATGCAGCATGCTTTCCTCTCCTTCATCAGACAGGGTGTTGAGTACACCAGTTGGCAGGTTATGTTACAGTTCTATGAGACTATGGTTTAGCCACATTTGGAATACTACATACAGTTCTGGTCACCACATTACCAAAAGGATGTGGGTGCTTTGGAGAGGGTGCAGCGGAGGTTTACCAGACGCCTCATCTTCACCATGGATATCCAATCCCTCTACACCTCCATCCGCCATGACCAGGGCCTCCAAGCCCTCCGTTTTGTCCTCTCCAGACGTCCCCAACAGTACCCTTCCACTGACACTCTCATTCGTTTGGCCGAACTGGTCCTTACCCTTAACAATTTCTCCTTTGAATCCTCCCACTTCCTCCAGAACAAAGGCATAGCCATGGGCACACGTATGGGCCCCAGCTATGCCTGTCTCTTTGTTGGCTATGTAGAACAGTTGATCTTCCATAATTACACCGACTCCACTCCCCACCTCTTCCTCCGCTACTTTGATGACTGCATTGGCGCCACCTCATGCTCCCACGAGGAGGTTGAGCAATTCATCAACTTTACCAACACATTCCACCCTGACCTTAAATTTACCTGGACCATCTCTGACACCTCCCTCCCCTTCCTGGACCTCTCCATCTCCATTAATGACGACCGACTTGACACTGACATTTTTTACAAACCCACCGACTCCCACAGCTACCTGGATTACACCTCTTCCCACCCTACCTCTTGCAAAAATGCCATCCCGTATTCCCAATTTCTCCGCCTCCGCCGTATCTGCTCCCAGGAGGACCAGTTCCACCATAGAACACACCAGATGGCCTCCTTCTTTAGAGACTGCAATTTCCCTTCCCACGTGGTTAAAGATGCCCTCCAACGCATCTCGTCCACATCCCGCACCTCCGCCCTCAGACCCCACCCCTCCAACCGTAACAAGGACAGAACGCCCCTGGTGCTCACCTTCCACCCTACAAACCTTTGCATAAACCAAATCATCCGCCGACATTTCCACCACCTCCAAAAAGACCCCGTCACCAGGGATATATTTCCCTCCCCACCCCTTTCCGCCTTCCACAAAGACCGTTCCCTCCGTGACTACCTGGTCAGGTCCACACCCCCCTACGACCCACCCTCCCATCCTGGCACTTTCCCCTGCCACCGCAGGAACTGTAAAACCTGTGCCCACACCTCCTCCCTCACCTCTATCCAAGGCCCTAAAGGAGCCTTCCACATCCATCAAAGTTTTACCTGCACATCCACTAATATCATTGATTGTCTCCGTTGCTCCCAATGTGGTCTCCTCTACATTGGGGAGACTGGGCGCCTCCTAGCAGAGCGCTTTAGGGAACATCTCAGAGACACCCGCACCAATCAACCAAATGGCCCCGTGGCCCAACATTTCAACTCCCCCTCCCACTCTGCCGAGGACATGGAGGTCCTGGGCCTCCTTCACCGCCGCTCCCTCACCACCAGACGCCTCTGGAGGAAGAACGCCTCATCTTCCGCCTCGGAACACTTCAACCCCAGGGCATCAATGTGAACTTCAACAGCTTCCTCATTTCCCATTCCCCCACCTCATCCTAGTTTCAAACTTCCAGCTCAGCACTGTCTCCTTGACTTGTCTGGACTTGTCCCACCTGCCTATCTCCTTTTCCACCTGTCCACTCCACCCTCCCCTCCTTGACCTATCACCTTCATCTCCTCCCCCACTCACCCATTGTAGTCTGTGCTACTCTCTCCCCACCCCCACCCTCCTCTAGCTTATCTCTCCACGCTTCAGGCTCACTGCCTTTATTCCTGATGAAGGGCTTTTGCCCGAAACGTCGATTTCACTGCTCCTTGGATGCTGCCTGAACTGCTGTGCTCTTCCAGCACCACTAATCCAGCATTTGGTTTTCAGCATCTGCAGTTATTGTGTTTACCAGAATGTTGCCCGGTATAAAGAGTTTGAGTAGATTATGATTATTTTCATTGGAAAGAAAGAAGTTGAAGGGGGACCTGATTGAGGCCTACAAAATCATGAGTGATGTAGACAGGGTGGATAGCAAGAAACATTTTCCCAGAATAGAGGACTCATTTACTAGGGATCATGAGTTCAAAGTGAGCGGGGAAATGTTTAGGGGTGATGTACGTGGAAAGTTCATCGCGCAGAGGGTGGTGGGTGCCTGGAATGCGTTGCCAGTGGTGGCAGTGGGTGGGGGGGGAGGTTTGGAATGATAGCCTCATTTAAGATGTATCTGGACAGATACATGAATGGGCAGGGAGCAAAGGGATACAGATCCTTAGAAAATAGGTGGCAGATTTAGATAGGCTTTTAGGGCCGAATGGCCTGTTCCTGTACTGTAATAATCTTTGTTCTTTGTTCATTTGTAATTGTAGCATCCTGCTGTCCAGCCAGTATGTTGGGGAGCTCTTCCAAAGAACAAAAGAACAAAGAAAATTTACAGCCCAGGAACAGGCCCTTCAGCCCTCCAAATCTGAGCCGATCCAAATCTACTATCTAAACCTGTCGGTCAATTCCTAAGCGTTTGTATCCCTCTGCTCCCCACCTACTCGTGCATCTGTCCAGATGCATCTTAAATGAATCTACCGTGCCTGCCTCTACCATCTCTGCTGGCAACTAGTTCCAAATGCCCACCACCCTCTGTGTGAAGTACTTGCCGCGTGTATCCTCCTTAAACTTGCCACCTCTCACCTTGAAAGTGTGACCTCTCGTTATGGAATCCTTCACCCTGGGAAAAAGCTTGTCTCTATCCACCCTGTCTATACCCTTCATGGTTTTGTAAACCTCAATCAGGTCACCCCTCAATCTCCTTTTCTCTAATGAAAATAAACCTAACCTACTCAACCTCTCTTCATAGCTCGCACCTTCCATACCAGGCAACATCCTCGTAAACCTTCTCTGCACCCTCTCCAAAGCGTCCACATCCTTTTGGTAATGTGGCGACCAGAACTGTACACAGTATTCCAAATGCGGCCGAGTCAACATCCTGTACAATTTTAACATGACTTGCCAGCTCTTATACTCAATACCCCGTCCAATGAAGGCAAGCATACTATATGCCTTCTTGACCACTCCATTCACCTGTGCAGCAACCTTAACGGTACAATGGACCTGCACTCCCAGATCTCTCTGCCCCATCAACTTTTTTCAAGGCTCTTCCGTTCATTGTATAATTCACTCTAGAATTAGTCTTGCCTAAATGCATCACCTCACATTTGTCTGGATTGAAAGCCATCTGCCACTTTTCTGCCCAACTCTCCAGTCTATCTGTATCCTCCTGTATTCTCTGACAGTCCCTTATGCTTTCTGCTACTCCACCAATCTTCATGTCATCTGTAAACTTGCTGATCATGCCAACAGTGCCCTCTTCCAGATCATTTATGCATATTACAAACAACAGTGGCCCCAATACTGACCCCTGTGGAACACCACTGGTCACCTTTCTCCATTTCGAGAAACTCCCTTCAACTACTACTTTCTATCTCCTGTTGTTCAACCAGTTCTTTATCCACCTAGCTAGAACACCCTGCACACCATGTGACTTCACGTTCTCTATTAGTTTACCTTATCAAATGCCTTACTGAAGTCCATGTATATGACATCAACAGCCCTTCCTTCATCTATCAACTTGGTCACTTCCTCGAAGAACTCTATTAAGTTGGTAAGGCACGATATCCCCCGCACAAAACCATGTTGCCTATCACTGATAAGCCCATTCTTTTCTAAATATAAATAGATCCTATCCCTCTCCAGCAACTTTCCCACCACTGACGTCAGGCTCACTGGTCTGTAGTTACCCAGAATATCCCTACTATCCTTCTTGTACAGGTGGACAACATGAGCAACCTTCCAGTCCTCCGACACCTCACCTGTATTTAAGGATGCCACACAAATATCTGTCAGAGCCCCAGCTATTTCCTCTCTCACCTCCCTCAGCAACTTGGGATAGATCCCATCTGGTCCTGGGGATTTATCCACCTTAATAACCTCTAGTCTACCCAACACATCTTCCCTACTTATGTCCCTTGGTCTTCCTCCATCTTCCAAGTGAAGACAGCAGGGATTACCTGGCGAGGTTTGTCTGTTGACAAGGGCATGTTCATTGATGTGGGATGATTATTTACCCTATATCAATCATTTGTTTGACTCTCAAACAAATGAAGGAAAAAGTGAGGACTGCAGATGCTGAAGAGTCAGAGACAAAAAGAATGGTGCTGGAAAAGCACAGCAGGTCAGGCAGCATCTGAGGAGCAGGAGAATTGGCATTTTGGTCGTAAGCCCTTCAATTTCATCTATTCCTTCCACTTTGATCTCAAGTTCACATGGACCATCTCTGACACGTCCCTCCCCTCCTGGACCTCTCTGTCTCTGGCTCCAGCAACTGGCTCAATATGGACATCTATTTCAAACCCATTGACTCCCGCAGTTTCTTTGATTACACTTCCTTCCAATGCCCCCCTCCTGTAAAAACATAATCCCTTATTCTCAATTCCTCCCCTTTCATATCAGCTCCCAGGAGGAGCAATTCCACTCCAGGACATCCCAGATGGCCTCCTATTTTAAGGACTGCAATTTCCCCTCCCACATGATCAGCAATGTCCTTCATCATGTCTCGTCCACATCCCGCACTGCACCCTTGAATCTCACCCCTCCAACCACAACAAGGGTAGACCTCCCTGGTCCTCACCTTCCACCCCATGAATCTTTGGAAACAGCGCATTATCCTCCACCATTTCTGCCAGCTACAATCAGACCCCACCACTAGAGATACATTCCCCCAATACATATTTCAACATTCCACAGAGACCATTCCTTCCATGACCCTCTAGTCAGTTTCAGGCCCCTCACCAACCCACCCTCCCCTCCTGGCACCTTCCTCTGCCACCACATGATGTGCAAAACCTGCGCCCACACCTCCCTCCTCACCTCCATCCAAGGCTCCAAAGGATCATTCCAGATCTGGCAGAGATTTCCATGCACATCCTCCTACCTCATTTACTGCATCTGTTGCTCTCAATGTGTCTCCCCTACACTGGGGAGACAGGACGCCAATTCATGGAACATTTCAGGGAACATTTCTGAGATGCATGCACCAAACAATCCCACCACCCTGTGGCCGAATACTTCAACTCCCTCTCCCACTCCCCCAAGGACATGCAAGTCCTGGGCCTTCTCCATCACCAAGTCAAAGCCACCTGATGACTGAAGGAAGAACAGCTCACCTTCCACCTTGGGACCCTCCAACCACACGGCATCAACATTGACTTCACTAGTTTCCAAATCTCCCCTCTCCCAACCTCATCCCAGATCCAACTCTCCAACCCAGCAACACTCTCTTGACCTGTCCCACCTGTCTATCTTCCTTCCCCCCATCCCCTCCACCCTCCCCAATCTCAATTTCCTCCCACCTACATCCACCTATTAACATCCCACCTACCTTCCTGACAGTTCCACTCCTACCCCCTTATTTATCTTCCAGCCCCCTTCCACTCCCCTCCACATTTCTGCTGACCGGCTTATGCCCATAACGTCAACTCTTCTGCTCCTCAGATGTTGCCTGACCCGGTGTCCTTTTTCAGCGCCACACTCTCCAACATATGAATACAAGTTGCATTCCAAAATGGTGAACTTCCCTCCATGTTCACCTTCTTACTCGAGGTCAACTTTCTAGTTTACTCCATACTTAAGGTCACTTGCCAGGTGCTCATGTAGATAAAAGGGTGCTCAAGATAAGATCTTATTAATGTGGAATGTCAATGCCTGCGCTAAAAGTAACATGCCCTTATATCTTTCTCTTCTTCAGTACGTACCTCCCAGGTCCAGGTTCAGCATCAACGTCCAAAGCTGCAAGTCTATGCTGGAATGGTGTCAGTTCATCCACACCACGCACAGACCCTCAGAGTGGCAAAGGGAATGTTGACCAAGAAATCCTGATATTTCCTGTTTATGTGCATTTTCAGAGAGAGAGAGAAAGTGGAATACAGTATCTCTGCTGAGCTGACCTTACACTATTCCTAAAATTCTCATGAAGTATTTCTGTATTTATTCTAAAACAGGATAATTTATTAATAATCCCATCATGCAAAAAGCTTATCCATTACCAGTTACTTCCAATCTGTGCCCTTTTGGTTCTTGATCTTTTCACGAGGAGGAAGAGCTATTCCCTATCTCCTGTGTTCAGACCCCTCATATGTCTCTTATCATTTCACTGAGTTTACAATTGTTCTTTTGTCCCAATTGAATTCGGACACAAATTGTTGCTGTCTTCCTGACGCTCTGCAGCTGCCTGGGGAAACAAAGAGTCTGAAGGTGCCTCTGTAAGTTATTTGAGTCAGTCTTTTTTTTATAGCAACACCAATGGGAAATCCATTGTCTTGTCAGAATCGTTGCTATGAACTGTGCAACTTGGAGACCAAATCAAAAGAGGCCCTCATAGAATATTGTACCCTGGGACTAATTTAGATACTTCCAACAATTATTCTGGAACTGGAATCGGAGAAGACTTTCCCTTCATTAAATCCATGATCTCACATCCTAATGGCACGTTGTTTCCCATATAAATAGTGCCAAAGACTCAGAATATGAAAGACACTAGGAGGAAACAGAAGGACAGAATAATGGGGGACAAGAGCACCTGGTGAAATAAAAGGAAGTGTAAGTTAAGAAAGAAAGCAGTTAATTAAAATTAGATATCTCTATAGAAACAGGAATCAGATATATGACCTCTGGATGTGACTTCGCTGTTCAGTTAGACTGTTGTCATCCAGTATTTTAATGTCATGAGATAGTTTTGCTCCCTATCCTTTGGTATTCAAAACAAGTAATTAATTTCAATCTTGAAAAACGCAAATCAATCTAGCATGCAAAACATTTAGGTATTTTTTTATGTGAAAAAATACTTCCTGACTTCAATCCTGAATAGCCTAGTTTTAATTTTAAGTTTATGACCCCTCTGTTGAAAATATAAATTGTAAAGATTTAAGGCCTCAGTACCAATCCCTGGGGCACACCACATGACATCCTGCCAGCCTAAAAACAGACCCATTTATTCCTATTCTCTGCTTCCTGTGAGCCAGCCAATCCTCTATCAGCGCCAACATGTCACCCCAGCACCATGAACTTTTATTTTCCACTATAACTTTAACATGGCACCTCGTTAGGGTGGTAGAGTGGAAAATCTCTCAACCAGTAGATTAGATTAGATTAGATTCCCTACAGTGTAGAAACAGGCCCTTCGGCCCAACCAGTCTACACCTACCCTCCGAAGAGTAACCCACCCAGACCCATTCTCCCTAACTAATGCACCTAACTCTACAGGCAATTTCCCATGACCAATTCACCAAACCTGCACATCTTTGGACTGTGGGAGGAAATCGGAGCACCCGGAGCAAACCCACACAGACACGGGGAGAATGTGCAAACTCCACACAATCACCCGAGGCTGGAATTGAACACTGTGCCACCATGCCGCTCCTAGTAATCTAGAGGCCCAGACAAATTCCCTGGTGATACAGCTTGAACCACGATCATCACTGCTTTTGGAACATATATGTCTGGACTTGAAAGTTAGTCTCAGTGTTGAAATCATTGATTGTTGAAAAAGAATTCTGTTCAATAACTTCCTTCAGGGACTGACTGGACTGTACATGACTCACAGATTGTGTTGGAGGAGGTTTAATCAATTGATACCCTGGGATGAACAGGTTGTCTTATAAGGAAAGGTTCAACAGGCTGAGCTTGTTTCCATTGGAGTTGAGAAGAGTGAGCTGTGACTTGGATGGAGTTAATAAGATCCTTAATGATCTTGACAATGTTGATACAGAAAGGTTGTTTCCACTGGTGGGTTAGCCCAGAATTAGGGGGCATTGTTCTAAACTTGGAGCTCTCCCTTTCAACTCAAAGTTGAGGAGAACTGCTTTCTCTTTCTCTCAGAGGGTGGTGCAATGTTGAAACTCTCAGAGGGCAATGGAGGCAGGATCATTGAATACTTTTAAGTGTATAGATTCTTGTTGGGCAGAGGGAGTCAAGAGTTTCCAGATGCTGATTTTGATTTGATTTATTATTGCCCCATGTACCTAGGTACAGTGAAAGTTTTGTTTTGCGTGCAGTACAGGTGGATCATACGATACAGAATGCATTAGAGTGATAGAACAGAGCGAGAAATGTAGTGTTAAAGCTGGAGAGAAGGTACACAGAGAGTGAGATTGACATTAAATTTAAAATTTGAGAGGTCCATAACCGTAGGGAAGAAGCTGTTCCTGAATTCATTCCGATGTGAATACAAACATTTTTATCTTCTGCCTGTCGGACGAGGGTGGCTATAACCGAGATGGGGTTGGGGTGGGGGGGGGTGGTGGTGGGGGGGAGGGAGGTGGGAGGGATGGTCTTTGATCATGTTGGTTGTTTTCCCAAGGCAGCGGGAAATATAGATGGAAGACTGGTTTACGTGATGGACTGAGCTGTGTTTACAACTCTCTGTAACTTTGGCCAGAGCAGTTGCCAAACCAAGCTGTGATGCATCTGGACAGGATGCTTTCTATGGTGGATCTATAAAAATTGGCAGGAGTCCTTGTGGACATGCCGAATTTCCTGAGCCTCGTGAGGAAGTAGAGACATTGTTGTGTTCTATTGACCATTGTGTCGACATGGTTGGGTGAAGACAGATTGTGACAGGAATGTGGAATTCAGAACACAAATAGGTGACACATGATCTTATTGAATGGAGAAGCAACTTGAGGGGCTGAATGGTAAGGGGGGGGGGGGGGCACAGGGCACGTTGGTGATAGTCTCGTGGTGTTATCACTAGATTATTACTCTAGAAACTCAAATAACCTTCCAGGGTCCTGCATTCTAATTCTGCCACAACAGATGATGGTGTTTGAATCCAATAAAAATCTGGAATTAAAAAGTTTAATGATGATGTGGGTGGCACGGTGGCACGGTGGTTAGCACTGCTGCCTCACAGCGCCAGAGACCCAGGTTCAATTCCCGCCTCAGGTGACTGTGTGGGGTTTGCATGTTCTCCCCGTGTCTGCGTGGGTTTCCTCCGGGTGCTCCGGTTTCCTCCCACAGTCCAAAAAATGTGCAGGTCAGGTGAATTGGCCATGCTAAATTGCCCGTAGTGTTAGGTAAACGTTGGGGAATTGGTCTGGGTGGGTTGCGCTTCGGCAGGTCGGTGTGGACTTGTTGGGCCGAAGGGCCTGTTTCCACACTGTAAGTAATCTAAGACTATGAAGCCTTTCTCACAAAGGCCAATCTGGCACACTGACTGTGGAGGTGATGACCTTGTGGTATTTTCACCGGGCTGATCATCCATGTAATGTTGTGGGGACTTGAGTTTGAATCCTGCCACCATAGATGGAGGAATTTGAATTCAATATTTTTAGAAATCTAGAATTAAGAGTCCAGTGATTACCATGAAATGATTGTGTAGCAGAGCCCATCTGGTTTAGTAATGTCCTTTAGGGAAGGAAGCTGCCATCCTTACCTGGTCTGGTTTACATGTGACTCCAGACCCACAGCGATGTGGTTTATTCGAAACCACACTCTGGGCTATGCTAACACTCAACACTAGAGCTCCCTAAGAATGCATCCTCAGCCCCCTACTGTGCTTTCTGTACACCCACAACTGTGCAGCCAAATTCCAAACAAATGCCATCTGCAAGTTTGCTGATGACACCACTGAGGTAGGACAGATATCAGATAATGATTAGATTAGATTAGATTACTTACACTGTGGAAACAGGTCCTTCGACCCAACAAGTCCACACCCACCCTCCGAAGAGCAACCCTCCCATACGCATTCTGATGTGTCAGAATATAGAAGGGAGATAGAGGGCTTGGTGTCAGGGTGCAGTGATAACAACCTCTCTCTCGGCATTGGCAAAACTAAAGAACTGATCATTGATGTCAGAAAGAAAGGAGGAGAACAGGCCCCCATCGACATCACCGGAGCAGAGGTTGAGAGAGTTGAAAGCATCAAGTTCCTTGGAATGACGATAACCGACAATCTGTCCTGGACTTCCCAGGTAGATGTGATGGTGAAGAAGGCACAACAATGCTGCTTCTTCCTCAGAAGGCTCAAGAAATTCAGCATATCCACAAGGACCCTCACCAACTTCTACAGTTGCACCAGTGTGAGCACATTGTCAGGGTGCATAACAGCTTGATGCAGTAACTGCTGTGCCCAGGACCGTGAGAAATTACAGAAGGTTGTGTGCACAGCCCAGACCATCCTGGAAGCCAACCTCCCATCCATGGACTCCATTTACACTTCTTATTGCTGTGGAAAGACTGTCAACATCATCAAGGACCCCTCCCACCCAGTAATGCTCTCTTCCAACTCTTCCATCAGGCAGAAGGTACAGAAGCTTGAACACATGCACCAACAGGTTCAAGGGAAGCTTCTTCCCTGCCATTATTAGACTGATGAATGGTCGCTCTAACTTCAAGTAATGCTGATCTTGTTAATGTTGATCTTGCCTCGCCCACGCCCCGTGCGATTTCACCTGTATGCCTCACACTGGCCAAGTTTTTTTTTCACCCTGTGATCTGTATGTCCTCGCTTACTATGATCTGCCAGTATGCTCGCAAACAAGGCTGTTCACTGTACTTAGGTACACGTGACAATAAATCAAATCAAATCCAATCTAATCGAATCATTAATAAATGTTGGCCAAACAGATGAGGCCCACATCCCAAGAATGATTGAAGAGAAGGTTGACATCTCTTCCAATTTTGTATGATTATGTGACTCTTAGCTGTCTACTCAGTTCAAGGGTAACTAAAGTTGGGTGACTCACCACATCCCATGAAAAAAACTAATCAGAAGCAAGGGCGGGGGGTTGCATTTCACCCTCAATAACTCAATCCTAAAAGCAGTCTTCAGTTGTTGGCCCCGTTGCATGCCATAACACTGTCTACCTCACACCTAAATTAAACAATGATATGGTATTAATGAAAGGGTGATCACCTCTGTTTAAAGTGAAACAATGTGAACAAGGCAGGTGAATGCAGAAGTACTAACATATTTCTTTGTTTCTAACGTGGCAGACAGCCAACTCTGTGATCCTATTGCCCAACTTTCCCTTCATGCTGTGAACACGCAGATACTTAAGATGTTTATGTGCAACAAATCACTACCTTGCCCGCATAAAATGGAATCAGAGGAGAGACAAGAGTCTGATGGTAGAGGAAGTGAGACCTGTTAAGGTATGGGCATTATCTAATTATATACCGAAAATATATAATTATATTCTTCTGTAAAGAGCAAGGGAGGACAAATCACCTGCAGATCAATTTTGCTGTCTCCTATCTTAATTGCTAACAACTCTATCTTCTGCGGGGCTTTTGCATCTTGTACTCACCGTCAGCTCCAGAGTCCCAGAGGCCACGATGTAGAGATGGAAAGAGACCCATATTCAAAATATTACTTTTAAAATATGAAACCTGCGGTATCTATGGGATTAATTAGTCATCACAGGTTCTTGAGGTCAAAATTAGTCAATCTTCAGCCCTCTTGTGCAAAGAAGAACTATTTTGTTTTGCATATTTTAGTCAAAGAGAGTGAGAGACACAAGAGAAAAAAAACATTGGAACATTCATTCAATACCTCAAATTAGAAATGGAAGAGGTGCCTTCTTCAGGTTAGATGCCAAACCCAAGCCTCTTTCACCTTCTCACATGAAAGGGAAGATGCTATGGCACTATTTTGGAGAGCAGGAAGTTGCCCCACCCCGGGTGTCCCAGCCAAGATAGATAGACAATATGGGTCAGCACAGGCTTGGAGGGCTGAAGGGCCTGTTCCTGTGCTGTAATGGTCTTTGTTTGTTCATCCACAATTCTTTATTTCATTCTGAGAAGATGAGAAGGGTATGTCCCAAATGCTTGAATAGGGAGACCTGGGGACGTCCATGGAACAATGCAGGCTGTGAGCTGCTCACACTGAACCAAGGAGCCCCCATTGTTTTATACATGGTCACAAAGATGACAGGATTGGTAGGGAGAAGCGATCCCCACTTGTAAAAGATTAAAGAATGAGAGCACATAGATTGGAATTAATGTGCAAATAAAGCAAGGGTGATGTGAGAAAAAAAATCCTTCCACAAACAATGAAGCGCTAGGTTATGAAATGCCACCATCACCCTGTGCTGTCCCCGATAATAATTAGGAAGGAGCCATATTTAGAGAAGACCATAAAACCATAACCAAAAGATATAGGATCAGAATTAGGCCATTCAGCCCATCGAGTCTGCTTTACCATTCAATTGTGGCTGATATATTTCTTAACCCTATTCTCTCACCTTCTCCCCGTAACCCTCAATCCCTTTACTATTTATGAACCTCTCTATCTTGATTTTAAATTCACTCACTGACTTGGCCCGCACAGGCCTCTGCAGCAATGAGTTCCACAGATTTGCCACTCTCTGACTGAAAAACAATCCTTCTCATCTCAGTTTTAAGGGAGGTTCTGAGGCTGTGCCCTTGGGTCCTAGTCTCTCCTACGGGTGGAAACATTTTTTCCATGTCCACCCTATCCAGGCCTCTCAGTATTCTGTAAGTTTCAATCAGATCTGCGTACCCCCTCCCCCACCATTCACATCCTTCTAAACTCGATTAACTACAGACCCAGAGTCCTCAACCACTCCTCATATGACAAGACCATCCCAGAGATCATTCTTGTAAACCCCATCTAGAACCCTGCCAATGTCAGCACACCATCCCTTAGATGAGGGGCCCAAAACTGCTCACAGTATTCCAAATGTAGTCTGGCAAGAGCTGTATATAGTCTCAACAGTATATCTCTGTTCTTGAATTCTAGCCCTTCTGAAATGAATGCTGACATTACATTTGTCTTCTGAACTGCCAACTGAACCTGCATGTTAACTTGAAGAGAATCCTGAACTAGGACTCCAAGCTCCCTTTGTGCTTCAGATTTCTGAAGCCTTTCCCCATTTAGAAGACAGGAAATAATTGAAAGTCAATTGACCGTAATGTATGCTGCTCATGACTTAGCATGGTTGGTGTGAGCAGGAGTGGGAAAGCTATCCTTTCTATCGACAGAATGCTTTAGGGATTGGGAGAAAAAAAGGTGGCATGCATCATTCGAGGGTAGGAGGGATGCCTCGTCTCTTTCGGGAGCACCTCCCTCTCCCCTTGCTCAAGGTTCCACTTCACTCCAGCTTCATTCCTTGCTCACTCAACCTTCAAAGCCCACCCTACATCTCCCCCCTTAACCCTCACCTCCCAAGCCTCTCGGATTCTCCTCCTGTCAGAAACAGGCTGGCTTCCCGAATTTGTTCCTTCCTACACCCCGGTGCCCACTGGTGAACTCTCTCGGTGCTAGGCTTGAGTTGTCCCTCAGATTTGCCTGCACACTCCTCGAGGGGGTTTGGAGAGGGCGATATCTTGTCCACCCTCAATGAGCCCACCCCCAAGAGTCTAATGGCTGTAGGGAAAGGGGGTAGGCTTCTTGAAGGTGTGTTGGTTGAAGGCTGACTCACCTCTTTCCACTCTCCCACCTTGAACTTCAGCTTGACCTCCCAACACCTGGTCTGATGCCCGAAAATACTCCTCTACAGTATCTGGATAATCCTTTCGTTGCATTGCGACCTGATCTGTTGACAGTAATCCAGTCGGGGTCGAACCAGATTTCTCTGTAAGTCTGTGATTTTCATGTTGCATCAGCAACACACATCATTGTCAAGCTGGATTGCTACTTTCAGGGTCCACGGTGTATTATACCCACAACCCCAGCTTTGCCCCAGAGGGAAGGCAGTGGTGTAGTGGCACCATTACTAGATTCTCAATCTAGAAACCCAGGTAATGTCCTGGCTACTTAGGTTCAAATCCCCCCCAGTCCCTGTGATCGATTGTGAAATCTGAACTCAATAGGAATTATGAGTCTTATGATGACCATTATTATAATAACCCAATTGGTTCAATAATGTCCTTTAGGGAAGGAAATCTTTTGGCCTGCATTGATTATTGTTGTCCCAGAAAGAATGAAAAGAGTTGACATGAGTGCTATATAGGCAGATCAGCCCGTATAAGGTACATCAGGGTAAGAGGACAGGGTGTTAGAGCTGCAGAGAGAGAGAGAGAGAGAAAGAGAGATCAACATTAACATGTGACTCCAGAACCCCAGACAGCAATAAACAATGGCCTAGCATCCTGTGAATGTATGAAACAAAAATTGTTTTGTTCCTTTAACTCATTTAGACTTGAATTTTCCGAGCAGCATATGATTTCCTTATTCTTCCTGCCAAAGTGTACTCTCCACAAAATTTGATTGCTGAGTTGAAAACATTTCTTTTGTGGAACACTCTCTCGCAGCTTTCGTCAGTCTGAATGGCTGTAAGTGTTGCCCCCCATTCTTCTATTTTAACATCACCTAGCTATCCATTCTGCTACTGACCCCTCTCTCTACTTGCATCATAATACCACCATGCACTGTCTTGATGGACAGATTTTGAAAACTGAAATACTTTATCCCAGTCACATTAGACTTAGCCACCATCTCTGTTACTTTTCCAAAGATTGCAATAAGTCTGTCCGAGTGTAACTTTCACTTTTGAAATCTAATACATATATTCTAATTCATCTTTGAGTCAGTTTCATTAACTTACCTACCACAGACATTAAACTAATTGCTGTATAGTTCTTTGTTCAATCTCCTTTTTTTTTAAATATAGGAATCCATTAGCAGTTCACTCGTCCTCTGGCATTATTGCATCTCTAATGAATATGTATGTAATTTTACCTCTTCTATCTCTCTTTTAATATATGGAGTTGCAATATTGAGTTTGATTTAGACGATCAATTACCCTTCCCCCATCCCTTCTATCTTAAAGATTTTTGATTTATTTTTTCATAGCATGTCCACTGCATTAGATTTCTTGGCAAATAATGAAGAAAAATCATTATTTCATATTCCTGTTACTTTACTATCGTTGCCTATGAGTTTATTCCTGATTTTGCTTACTCTCCCATCCTGTTTACAGCCCTTTTCAGTTCTGAAGGAGACTCATGCTGGACTTGAACTGTTATCTCTCTATAGATGCTGCCAGACCTGCTGAGTTTCTCTAACATCCTCTGTGTTTGTTTATTAATGGGTCAGCAGAAGTTTCTTCCATTTATCTTCCTCAATAATTTCATTTTGTAGTTTCTTTTTGCTCTCTGGATTTTTTTGACTTCCTTTCCAATCTTGTTATATCTCTCTTCACTATCCTGTCTTTGTTGTCTATACTCTTACTGAGCTTGGTTGGTTAGCTTGGATGGATGGTTTGTGCATGTGCAGTGATCCCAACAGCGTGGGTTCAATTCCTGCACCAGCTGAGGTTACCATGAAGGATTCATCGCAACCTCTCCCCTCACCTGAGGCATGATGACCTTCAGGTTATTTTTTTTCCAAAATATACTTTATTCAACAAAATCTTTACCTTCATACATAGTCACTAAAGCAGCTCTGTTCTGTGCAGAGGAACAAACAAACATTGGAGTTTGACTCCATCCAAAAAAAACAAACCAAAAGCATCTCTAACTAGAATCAGACTATATTTACATACACTTGAAGGTCTGATAACTGAACAGAACCCCATTTACCTTCAGCACGAAGACTTCGGACAGTGGTCTTACCCCACTGCATCTTGGCAGAAATTGCCCAAAGCTTTAGTGTGTCCCTCAATGCGTAGTCGTCGGCTTTGGAATGTGCCAGTCTTCATCACTTCGTCGAGGTCAACTCTTGCTCTGGAAGCCCAACAAGATTCAGGCAGATCAAAGAGCCTCTTTCACAGAGTTGATGGTCCTCCAGGCGCAGTCAATGTTTGTCTTGGTGTGTGTCCTGGGGAACAGCCATAGATCACGGAGTCGGGTATCATGGAGCTGTTCAGGATGAAACTTGACACAAACCACAGCATCTCTCTCCAGGCTTCCTTCACAAAGCCACATTCCAGAAGGAGATGTGTTATAGTCTCTACCCAGCCCCCACAGCCACTTCAAGAGAAGTGTGTGATGGTGCACAGTATTTGAATGTACATGGAGAATCTCACAGGTAGTGCCCTTCTCACTGCCAGCCAGGTAATGTCTTGGTGCTTGATGGAAAGTTCTGGTGATGAGGGATTCTACTAAATGACTTTACAGTCTGCTCAGGTGACCATGTGACAAAATCCACACTCTTCTCTTCCGGCTACGTGGTGACCACTTCCTGATGGACTAACCACCACCAATCGCCTCTATGTTTCTCTGTCTCTAATGAGAGAGCAGCCTATGATCCAGTATGACTACGTTCATTATATGTTTCTCCTTCCGTGGTTTCACTTTTGCCCTTCTTTATTCATCCATAGTGGGTGGAATTTGGGGTTCATTCTTTGGAAACTCAGATCTAAAAGTGTGAGGTGCCTCCACTTTGGCAGGGGGTTGGATTTGGGTTGTGTCTCATGACTGTGTTCGTCTCAAGATTAGAGTGGTGCTGGGAAAGCACAGCAAGTCAGGCAGCATCCAAGGAGCAGAAAAATTGACGTTTTGGGCCGGAGCCCTTCATCAGGAATGAGGCTGGGAGCCCTGGGGGGGGTGTGGAGAGGTAAATGGGAGAGAGGTGGGGCTAGGGAAAAGTAGCTGAGGGTGCAATAGGTGGATGGAGATGGGGGTAAAGGTGATAGGTTGGAGAGGAGGGTGGAGCGGATAGATGGGAAGGAAGGTTAATAGGTGGGACAGGTCATGAGAATGGTGCTGAGTTGGAAGGTTGGAACTGGGGTAAAGTTGGGGGAGAGAAATGAGGAAACTGCTGAAGTCCACTAGGGGTTGCCCATTGCACATACAGTGGGTAAACAGGACATCAAATCTTCTTGGTGAGAGGGCAGGATGTTCTGACAGCTGCGGGTCTCCCTTTGGCTCCACACTCCAGGCGGCGTATCTGAAAGGCATGTGGACAGTGCATATCCCCCTGCAACCCTGGAGCATCACTCAAATCTATGGTCTCCTTCATAAACCCTTAGAGATGTCTCCAAACAGAAATCGGCTCCATGCTTCAGCAGTGCCTCACTCATTGTTGTTCTGCCAGCCATCTAGAAGGGATGTACAGTTTACAAGAGATGGCAGCTGGAGGCCAGACTGATTGATGAAAATGGATTGGGGCGAGATTGCTGTTGAGGTCATTGCTGTTGTGCGGCACAAGAGAAACCTGACTCCAGTACTGGAAATGAGCAAATGGTTGGGTGGCACTGTGGCTCAGTGAGTCCCAGATTCCACTCCAGCCTCAGCAACTGTCTACGTGCAGTTTGCACATTCTGGCCGTGTCTGCATTGGCTTCCTCCGGGTGATCTGGTTTCTTCCCACAGTCCAAAGGCATGTAGGTTAGATGAATTGGCCATGGTGACCAGGGATGTGCTGGCTCGGTGGATAAGCCATGAAAAATGCAGGGTTACAGAAATAAGATGGGGAGTGGGGACTTGGGTCGGGGTGGGATACTCTTTAGAGGGTGCTATGGACTCGATGGGCTGAATGGCCTGCTTCCACACTGGAGAAATGCCTTTCAGCATGATAAGTGCCACTGTCTACTAAGTGCTAACTCAAGAGCATGAAGCATTGTAAGTTTGCCACTGCAGAAGATGATCAGATAATATTGTGTCAGGCATCTCCACCAGTTGCTTTATATGCACTGATTATGTCTCAGTGATCAAGAGCTGCCAGTGTTCCCTTGCTTTCACTACAGTGGCACTTTGTTCTCATACATTTCTCCACCAACTCTCAAGGGCAATCAGTGACACTGGACCAGTCAGTGACACCTACGCCACATGAAGGGACAAAAGAAAAATGTATTTTTTTCCCACCTGAATGGAGATCAGCCAAGTGGGTTCCTTCTTCACTAACATGAAAGGTCCTTTCAAACTTGTACTGAGTGGGAAATGGGAAACTCAGTCACAAAAGCAACTGTGGAGGAGGAACTTTTATGACAAAACATTTCGACTCAATAGCAAATAAAGGGAAGGCTATAAAAGAATGCATTGATTTATCAAGCGACCAAACAAATACAATTTCTCTATCAAATCAGAAAACGTAATGGAAAAAGGAAAGTTATCTGCACATCTATTGAGAATACATAAACTGCATAACCTAATTTGAAAATGTCGTGGTGACATGAAAGTAGGAATACTATACAACACTGCGAGTAAGTAAAAGTTGGAGATCTAATGTTATCTTCGGAGCCAAACAATATTGTCATCTCGCATTCAAACAAGATACATGAGGTTTTTCAATTCTATTTACATAGCTTCATGTACATCAGAATGTGTGCCAGCTCTCTGCTCAGCGTTTATTTTGGTAACTTCTCTACAGAATATAAATGATCTAAGAGCAGCCAGCTTTCCTTACCAATGTCAAACTTATTCTCCAGGCTCTACCTCCAGATTTATCTGAGGAGTCAGTTGTTGCCCTGCTGCTTTTCCCACTGCTGTTTGCATCTCAACCCCCCTGTTGGGGTTTAATTGCTTCAGCGCTGAACTCCCACCTGGGTTACTTTAACTGACATTGAGTCCGTTGATTTCAGGTCGGTTTCTGATGATGTTCAAACAGCTCAGGCAGGAACGTGATGGCTGGAAGTACATCATAGAACATAGAACAATACAGGCCCTTTGGCGCTTGATATTGTGCCAGGCTTTTATCTGACTCTAAGATCATACCCTTCATTGTACTATCATCCATGTGCCTATCCAAGAGTCGCTTAAATGTCCCTAATGTCTCTGACTCTGCCACCACTGCTGGCAGTGCATTCCACCCACCTGCCACTCTCTGTAAATAACTTACTTTTGTCAACACCCCTAAACTTTCTTCCAACCATTTTAAAATTATGGCCCCCTGTGATAGCCATTTCCACCCCAGGAAAAAGTGTCTGAACTATTCACTCTGTCTATGCCTCTCTTGTACACCTCGATCAAGTCACCTCTCACCCTTCTTCGCTCCAATGAGAAAAGCCCTAGCTCCCGCAACCTTTCTTCATAAGACAGGCCCTCCAGTCCAGCAGTATCCTGGTAAATCTCCTCTGCACCCTCTCTAAAGCTTCCACATCCTTCCTATAGTGAGGCGACCAGAACTGAACACTATATTTCAAGTTTGATCTTACCAGGCCTCTGTAGAACTGCAGCATGACCTCATGGCCCTTAAACTCAGTCCTCCTGCTAATGAAAGCCAACACATCTGTCCTGTAGCAACAAGAAGTTGCAAAGGTCAAGGTGTACTACTTCCTCCAGGCACTCAAAAACACAATTCCACTTCAATTTTTGTTTGAAAAGTTTTATTTGCAAAGTTGTGAGCGTCACTGTCTCAGCCTGCATTTGCTGTCCATCCCTAATTGTCTCAGAGGGCAGTTCACCGCATTGCTGAGGTCCGGACTCATATGTAGGATCAAATCAGGTGAGGATGGCTGATTTTCTTCCCTAAAAATGGATATTTGTGAACCATCTGGGTTCTTACAGCAATCTGACAGTGGTTAGATAGTTGCAATTAGGCTGACATTTATTAAATTCCAAATTTTTATTGAATCCAAATTTTTATTGGGATTTGAGTCAACGTCCACATAGCATTAACCTGGGGTTCAATATTACGAGAACGGTGATATCAACCCTACCTCACTACGTCTCCTAATTTCCTCTCCTAAATAACTACTGCCTCCCCTAAAGAGCAAGTAGCCTGCATTGATGCTTGAATGAAAATCTGAACAAATTTCCTGTCTATGTCATGTTTAGGATGATTCTATCCAGTTCGAACGAGCAGAATTACAAATATTTTTCGAATGTGCTAATTGCCATTCTTGCTGAGAGAGGCCACTTTAACTTGTATTTTGATAATGCTTGGAACCTACAGAAAAGTTTCAGGCAAGGTGATCAGAACAAAGATCATGCCATGGTAAACGAATAGACATTAAGACAGGTGACTGAAATTCAGTTTTTCAACACTGAGGTGAGAAATAGGGATTGGGTCTTCAATAGCCACAACCATCTTCTTTTATGTTGGGTATGACTCCGAAATGCACAGAGCTTTCCCAATTCCCATTGACTCCTGGGTTGCTTTCAGTTTCGCCAGGGCTTCTTGATCCCACACTCGGTCAGTGCTGCTGTGATGTGAAGTGCAGTCACTCTCAGCTCACCTCTGTTTGTCTGTCTGTGTTTAGACTGAGGAGATAACGTGCTCAGAAGCTGGTGGAATCCAAGGTGAGAGTCAGAGCTCAGTGAGCGCTCCGCAATAGGTCAGTGATCTCTTCCATCACTTTGCTATTGATCAGGAGAAGACTGATGGCACATTAGTTTGACTGGTTAGATTTGTCCTGATTTTTTTGTGTAGAGACATCATTTTTGTAGCTGTGTTTGACTGGGTGGAATAGCAGATGATGAAGTGTTGGGGACAAATCTTTATGCTTCTGCAGCATATGTTTTCAGTACCTGAGTATGACCATAAAATCATAAGACCATAAGACAGAGGAGCAGAAGTTAGGCCATTCAGCCCATCATGGCTGATACGTTTTTCATCTCCATTCTTCCGCCTTCTCCCTATAACCCTTGATCTCCTCGACAATCAAGAACTTATCTATCTCAGTCTGAAATACACCCAAAGACCTGGCCTCCACAGTCTTCTGTGGCAATGAATTCCATAGATTCACCACTGTCTGGCTGAAGAAGTTTCTCCTTATCTCCTTTTTAAAAGGTCTTCCATTTACTCTAAGGCTGTGCCCTTGGGTCCTAGACTCTCCTACCAATGGAAACATCTGCCCAACATTGGGTGGCATGGTGGCTCAGTGGTTAGCACTGCTGCCTCACAGCACCAGGGTCCCAGGTTCAGTTCCAGCCTCGTGTGACTGTCTGTGTGGAGTTTGCACATTCTCCCTGTGTCTGCGTGGGTTTACTCCAGGTGCTCTGGTTTCCTCCCACAGTCCAAAGATGTGAATTGGCCATGCTAAATTGCCCGCAGTGTTAGGTGCATTAGTCAGAGGGAAATGGGTCTGGGTGGGTTACTTTTCGGAGGGTCGATGTAGACTGGTTGGGCCGAAGGACCTGTTTCCACATTGTAGGGAATCTAATCTAAATCTAAACATCTACTCTGTCCAAGCCATTCAGTATTCTGTGAGTTTCAATTAGACCGCCCCTCCCCCCAGCTCAACTTCATGCACCTCCTCAAGGTGGTTCCTAATCTCAACAAAATCACTTGATGAATAGTATTGAGGGATGTTGCCATTAGCCGCACTGACTGTAGCAGTTCACCACCATTGCTCATGGTAATGAGGGATAGGCAATAAGTGCGCTTGGACCAGGGGAACCCCACATCTTCACAAAGTCAAACCAAAACAGAAAGATTTTTACCCCCCCCCCCCACTTTGACAGTATTTGTCTCTGCACTGGGGACATGTGGCAGGAGGCGTTCAGGAGGACATTGGAAATGTTTTAGGGTGTTCTCAAAACAGTCAGACCTGCCAGCTCATACGAGTCTCTGGCCTGTGAAATAGAGAAAAGTCATTCAGGAAAACAAGCAATGCATCAAGAGTCCTGAGAGGCAGAGGTTGAGGTATTGCAGAGAATAGGCGAAAGTGAGGACTGCAGATGCTAGAGATTAGAGTCAAGTTTAGAGTGATGCTGGAAAAGCACAGCAGGTCAGGCAGCATCCGAAGACCAGGAGAATTGACAGTTTGGACTGGAGCCCTTCAATCAGGAATGAGGCTGGGAGCCTCGCGGGTGGGAAGATAAATGGAAGGGGGGGGGGGTGATGTGGGGCTGGGGAGAAGATAGTTGAGATGCAATAGGTGGATGGAGGAAGGAGTAAAGATGATAGGTCAGAGAGGAGGGTGGAGCGGATAGGTGAGAAGGTTGGAAGTGAGGTAAGGTGGGGGGAGGGGAAATGAGGAAGCTGGTGAAGTCCACATTGATGCCCTGGAGTTGAAGGATTCCGAGGCAGTGCGTGTGTTGCACAGAATGTTGGGATTACATATCTATATGGACAGTGTGAAAGAAACATGAAGATATTGCATTATTTGGGCACATTTTGGAATAAAGCATGTTTATTAATTGATGTAATAGACTATGTCATCTTTGTGCTAAACTGAAGGAGAGTCATACCAGACTTGAAATAATAACTCTATTTCTCTTAATATAGTTCTGATTCTAGATTATATTTTAGATATGAAACATTAAAGAATGTGTTCTAATAGACTAATGGTTTTGCATTTATTGAAACAGCCAGATCAAAGTTTGTTGGATTCTGGATATCAGTACCAAAGGGACATATTTGATGATTGAATTTAAACATTTATACTCAGGGAGTTGTGGGGAATGCTTTCAATGTGTCCACCTATCATAACCTCCAAATGGCCCATTTGTCCAAACCTTCAGCAACCACCTGCCCTGTATTTGGCAGTCACTAGTTTGCACATTGGTCTTCTTAGTCACCTCAGACCCCATCGAGGAAGCAGACCACCCTCAAACCCCCAGAGTATGATGCTGGTTCAGACAGACACTGAGCTGTGTGAATTTACTGACTCCTCACCTTGATGCTGCTAAACCACCCCCTCCTCCTCCCCTGAATTATACGGGTCAGTTTCTCAAAAGACAGCAGCCCAATCCATGAAGACCTCATCCGGCCATGGTTCAGATGAACAGCATGAGAATGGCTTGAGACAGTTTGCATCAGTGAAAGGCATAGTGTCGGCATTAATTGTCTAAGTAGTAATAAAAAGATGGAATACTCGATACAGTACTTACTTTCAAGAATCATTCCACAAAGTGAAACCCATCAATATTTTTACAGCCTTTGTATACCGGCTAGCACCGGGTGCCTTTATGAAAAGAGATATTCAGGCTGTGCCTTTTTTTACCATTATAAAAGAGCACCTCAATGTGAGCATTGACAGATTGGAAGATTAATAAAGAAATGAGATTTTATTCTGTTCATAAAATTATGTGCAGGGACTATCAACACATCAAAGGATCGGTGAGAGATTGCAATGAGTCTGCAGGCATCAGTTTCTCATTCCTAATTAACTGAACTCCGACACAGGCAGTAACTATGACCAAAGGAGTACATTAAGCTTTATTCATTGAATTTTTGCTTAACTGGCTGTGTTCTGGTGGTATTCGAGGACAGGAAATGTACAAATGTTCTTACATAGTGAGTGATCTTTTATTGTGGAAATGTCATTTCCTGGTGTGGGAGAGTCTAGGAGAAAGAGGGGAGAATCTCAGAACAAGGGGTAGCATATTTAAGACAGAGATGAGGAGGAGCTTCTTCTCTCAGAAGGTAGTAAATCTATGGAATTCTTTACTGCAGAGGGCTGTCAATGCTGGGCCATTAAATATATTCAAGGCTGAGATGGATAGATCTTTAACCTGAAGGGGGATCAAGGGTCATTGGGAATAGATAGGTAAGTGGAGTTGAGGATTATCAGATCAGCCCTGATCACAGTGGACTCAATGGGCCAAATTCCTGATGAAGGGCTTTTGCCTGAAACGTTGATTTCGAAGCTCCTTGGATGCTGCCTGAACTGCTGTGCTCTTCCAGCACCACTAATCCAGAAACTGGTTTCCAGCATCTGCAGTCATTGTTTTTGCCTCAATGGGCCAAATGGCCTCCTGCTGCTTCTATGTCTTATGGAATTATCATTTGTTCCACCAAACTCATAAAAACATCAAACAAAGCTTGCCTTAAATTGTTTTTGACAATGGGCTATTGTCGCTCAACACTACAAAGCACTGAAAAGCCAGCTGTGAGCTTGACTCCCTGTCTCAGTGGTGCAGATTTATCTGTTAAACCATGGCAGATGGTGAGCCTTGTGTTCAGCACGAGTGCCGTGTTACGATCCAGAATCTTTATCCATTATCCCTCGCCTTTAATCTTTGCAAACGGTGCTGGAGCTTGTACTGGACCCTGACTGCAACAGTTCAAGAAGGCAGCTGACCACCACCCTCTCAAGGGCAACTAGGGACGGGCAATAAATGCTGGGCTCAACCAGAGACACCCACATTCCACAATTAACTACAAAATAGACAGTTCCAATGAGAGGTCACTGCACCCAAAACATTAGCTCCATTTTTTTCTTCATAGATCCTGGCAGACCTGCTGAATTTCTCCAGCAATTTCTGTTTTTCTTTCTGACTTTCAGCATCTGCAGTACTTCATGCTTTTTTTTTTAGACCAAACAGAATTCTGGAGAAACTCAGCAGATCTATCTGCTTCTGAGAGAGAGAGAGAGCGAGACAGAGAGAGAGAGAGAGAAAGAGTTAATGTTTCAGGTCCAGCGAGCTTTCTTCAGAGTTGGACCTGAAACGTTAACTGGCCTTTCTCCCCACAGACCCACTGGTAGCCTATGCTCTGCTTTGAAGTTTGGTCCGTCCATTACAGTGAACTCTTTTCCTTCATCTGATTTTATCAACTCCTCTTCATTCTGCAGAAAACTTCAGTCAGGTCACCTCAAACATCCCCCTGTTATGATTACAATTACACTGGGCAGCCACTACGCACTTTCATTTAGTGGAACATATAATGAGTTTTGATATAATTGTTCACATTGACGGAGTGTCATTTGCATACTTCAACACCAGTTAACCTTCTCTCATAACCAAAGACCTTGACTGCCAGAATCATCCTCAATGGTTGTCTATGGACCCTGTCAGGAGCAATAATATCCTTTCTACTATTAATAGGACGAGACTGTAATGTCGTTCCGAAGGTAATTGCTAACCATTTGATAAGGAGAAATGTTATGTTTATATAAAGAGAGAGGGAAAGAACATTGAATCATTTTAAACTGATCCATTCAACATCTAATAGTGGTCGGGGTGTTAGGTTGAATTTCTATTCTGGAATTCATTTAAATTGTGATTCAGTGGCCAGAACTGCACATAATTCTCCAGTTGGTGTCTGACTAATTGCAAAAGTAACATCTCTTTTGATTTACACTTCAAAGTATCAGACCAAGGAATTGCAAATGGCATTATTATTGCATTTATAGCATTTTTAAAATATCTGCAGCCAAAGCCTCTAATCTCTAATAATTAAAAAAAGGAGGAAAGGCTGGAAACAGGATTAGGGTCAACATTTCAAGCAGGATGTAGGGAGATAGAAGCACACGAGGTAAAAACAATGACTGCAGATGCTGGAAACCAGATTCTGGATTAGTGGTGCTGGAAGAGCACAGCAGTTCAGGCAGCATCCAAGGAGCAGCGAAAGCGACGTTTCGGGCAAAAGCCCTTCATCAGGAATGGCTTTTGCCCGAAACGTCGATTTCGAAGCTACTTGGATGCTGCCTGAACTGCTGTGCTCTTCCAGCACCACTAATCCAGATAGAAGCACAGCTGACCTTCTCCTGACTTGTACCCGAAAGGCTAGGATGCTGACTGTTGGGCAAAAACCCGAGCTCACGGTTTACGACAACTCATCTGACTCAATGATTCTGTCACAGGTGTTGTCTCAGTTGGTGGACAGGATAGATATAGGTCAGGAGGGATCTGGAAGAGGAGGGATCTGGGAAGGGAGGGATATGTGATATTGCAGGAGGGGAAATGGGGGGGAGGAATATGGGAAACGAAGGATATGGGACAGGAAGGATATGTGTCAGGGGCAATATGAGACAGGAGGGATATGTGTCAGAAGGGATATGGGGCAGGAAGGATATGTGTCAGGGGCAATATGAGACAGGAGGGATATGTGTCAGGAGGGATATGGGGCAGGAAGGATATGCGTCAGGGGCAATATGAGACAGGAGGGATATGTGTCAGGAGGGATATGGGGCAGGAAGGATATGTGTCAGGGGCAATATGAGACAGGAGGGATATGGGACAGGAAGGATATGTGGATTAGTGGTGCTGGAAGAGCACAGCAGTTCAGGCAGCATCCAAGTAGCTTTGAAATCGATGTTTCGGGCAAAAGCCCTTCATCAGGAATAAAGGCAGTGAGCCTGAAGCATGGAGAGCTCTTGTAGCTTATCTCTCCATGCTTCAGTCGATTTCGCTGCTCCTCCGATGCTGCCTGAACTGCTGTGCTCTTCCAGCGCCACAAATCCAGAATCTGGTTTCCAGCATCTGCAGTCATTGTTTTTACCCCAGAAGGATATGTGTCAGGAAGGATATGTGTCAGGAGGAATATGGGAAAGGAAGGATATTCGACAGGAGAGATATGGAAGAGAAGGAATCTGAGAGAGGGGATATTGCACAGTCGGGATTTGAGACAGAAAGGATATGGGACAGAGGGATTTGGGACAGAAGGGATATGAGATAGCAGAGATATGGTAGAGGAGGGAACTGCAAAAGATTAGATTCTGAACATCCATCAGGTAAGTGTGAAAGGTAAACTGAAACACTCAGGGGAATTGTTGGAGTAATTGTATTGTTGCTAAGCTAGTTATGCAGGAAATTTGAAATTTTGAAACTGGAATTAAAAAAGTTTAATAATGACTTTGCAATCATTGTCGCAAAACTACCTCTGGTTCATGAATGACCTTTAGGAAAAGAAATCTGCCATCATTGCCTGGTCTGGCCGACATGTGACCCTGTGGTTGACTATTTATTGCTCTCTGGAGTGTCCCAGCATGTTGTATCAAACCCTTATTGCAGGAATGAAACTGGACCGTTAACAATGGCAGGCTCGACCCTGTTCACCTGGAAAAGTTCAGCCTGCTTGGCACACCAGCTTTATTCCTGAAGAAGGGCTTATGCCCGAAACGTCGATTCTTTTGCTCCTCGGATGCTGCCTGGCCTGCTGTGTTTTTCCAGCACCACATTTTTCAACTCTGGTCTCCAGCATCTGCAGTCCTCATTTTCTCCTTGTTGATCTGAACCTACTGCAAATCCTCTTGCAAGGATACTTATTTTGAAGAAGCTCTCTTCCTCCCTCTACAAGGATCTCAGTGAGTCCCTCTCTCACTGCAGCCCCCAGGTCATCTCCTCTGCCCCGAAGCTCTTCAGCCACGTTCTGAAACAGACTCTCTACCACAGCCACGTGTCCTTCCTCAGCGCCTGTCTATGGAACCGACTGACCCCGCATGGACTCCAGACTACATTCAGACCAACACAATTTGGACCCAACCAGTACCTACAACAAATCCGAAGCCTCCAGCAACAGACCTCCCTCCGGATCCTCCGCTCCACGCTTGCAGCCATGTGCCGCTACCTACACTCCCTGCAATTAGACCTACCCCAGCTCAGGACAACACTCTCCCAGACGTGCAAAGGACCTTTGAGGAAGAGCGCCTCATCCTCCGCTTAGGAACCCTCCAACCACAGGGGATGAACATAGATTTCTCCAGCTCCCTCATTTCCCCTCCCCCCCACCTTATCTCAGTCCCAAGCCCCGGATTCAGCACCGCCCTCTTGACCTGCAATCTTCTTCCCGACCTCTCCGCCCCCACCCCCTCTCCGGCCTATCACCCTCACCCTCACCTCCTTCCACCTATCGTATTCCCAGTGCCCATCCCCCAAATTCCCTCCCCCCCTACCTTTTATCTCAGCCCGCTTGGCACACCTTCCTCATTCCTGAAGAAGGGCTTATGCCCGAAACGTCTCCTGCTCCTTGGATGCTGCCTGGCCTGCTGTGTTTTTCCAGCACCACATTTTTCAACTCTGGTCTCCAGCATCTGCAGTCCTCGCTTTCTCAAAGTTCTCCTTATCCACTTTTAGGAGGTTAGTGCCAAAATGCGGAGAGCTGTCTCACAGACCACTCAAGGAACTGCCTCAAACTATCGAACTCAGAAATCAGTAATGTCTCATACAGCGCCATCACCATCCCTGGGTATCAGTGGAAGTGGCTGCACTGTGGGAAAAGCAGTTCTTGAGTTGGGAACGTCTTCCTCTCTGGAGCTTGTTCACAAGTCGATTTGTACACAAGTCGGAACACAGTGCAGGACAATATAAAATAGATGCTCATAAGTACAAAATGTGCACATTTTGAATCTTTAAAAGTGCACCCCTGTATTGGATCATATTTGTGGGTATGAGTGTTCATAGGTTGGAGGTTTATAAAACATGGATGCCTGTATAGTCAGCAGGGAGTCACCTTGGGAATCCTTAACATTGGCTTTGAACCCCATGAAGTCTCATGGGTTCAGGTTAAACATGTGCAAAGACACCCCCCCCCTGCTGGTTATCATATACAGTCCTCCCTTGCTGATGAATCAATACTCTTCCATGTGGAGCAACACTTGGAGGAAGCACTGAGGATGGCAAGGGCACAGAATGTAGTCTAGGTGGGGGATTTCAGTGTCCATTACCAAGACTAGCTCAGCAGCAGTACAACTGATCAAGCTGGTCGGATTCCAAAGGACTTGGCTGGGTCTGTGGCAGATGGTGAGGGAACCAACTTGACCTCATCCTCACCAATCTAACGGCTGCAGATGTATCTGTCACGACAGTATCTGTAAGACCGACGGCTGCATAGTCCTTGTGGGAGTAAAGTCCTGCCTTCACATTGAGAATACCCTCCACTGTGTTGTGTGATGCTATCACCGTTCGAAATGGGACAGACTTTGAACAGATTTAGCAGCTCAAAGCACACTGGACCATCAGCAGCTGCAGAATTGTACTCTGGTACAATCTATGACCACATGGTGCAGCATATCCCCCCCACTCAACCATTACCATCAAGCCAGGGGATTAACCCTGGTGCAAGATGTTGGGAGGCAGGAGTATAGCAGTAATTCCAAACACTCAGGACAATGCCCTGGGAATGTGGGTTCAAATCTCACTATGGCAGAAACTTTGAAGAAAGTAAATCTGAAATAAGGAGCTGGCCCAGTGGTGATCATTGAAACATTGTTGTTAAAAACTCCTCAGTTCACTAACACCCTTTATGAATAGAAATCTTCCATCCTTACCTGGTCTGGCCTACATGTGACTCCAGACCCACAGCAATGGGGTTGACTCTGAACTACCATCTGGGTGATTACTGTTGGCCAAGCTGGCACTACCACATGGCGTGAACAAAAGAAAGGGTGTCCAGACACAAACTGAGACACTTTCCCAATGTGGGTGCCTCACTGTCGACCAGATTGTCCCTTTTTCTTTCCCATGATTCCAGGTCCTTAGCTCTGTTATACATTTTCACACAACAGTCAATTTTAATGTGAGGCATAAGATCCTGATACCTAAAGTTATCTGTTTCTTATTTTAATGGTTTGCCAGAGGAAGTGGTGGCTGGTCCAATTACAGCATTTAAAACGCATCTGGATGGGTATATGAGTAGGAAGGGTTTAGAGGGATATGGTTAGAGTAGAGTCCTTCATCAGGAAAGCTTTTGCCTGAAATGTCGACTTTCCTGCTCCTCAGATGCTGCCTGACCCGCTGTGCTTTTCCAGCACTACTCTAACCTTGACTTTAATCTCCAGCATCTGCAATACCCACTTTCACTTATAAGGTTATGGGCCCAGTGCTGCCAAATGGGACTAGATTAATTTCGGAAATCTGGTCATCATGGATCGTTTGGACCAATGGTTCTGTTTTTGTGCTGTACAACTCTGTAACTCTATGACTCTAAGTCCATTTCTCTCTTATCTGCTGCTATAGTTTAATATAAAGCCTCTTGGTTAACCAATGGAAGACCTTTACTCTGCTGCTGAACTATTGGAGTGGTGTCCTCTCACTTGTCCAGTGTGAAAGACAGGCAAAAGATGCCAAATTCTACATGGTGTTTAGTTGAAGTTCTGTTGACTCTTTTATTAAATAGCTAACTACTTTTTAATTTTTTTTTGCCTCTGATACCATGTTTCGAAAGACATTCCTCAGATTCCTGATCCTTTATGTGAATGATCACATGCAAATTATGAACGTATAAATTAAGAACAGGAGTAGACCATTCTGCCTTCCCAAATTTTTGCCTACTCCTGTAACTTTTCATCCTTTTCGTTATCAAGAGTTGATCTCCGTCTTCTTTAAGGATTTAAATTATGGTGGCTCAGTGGTTAGCACTGCTGCCTCACAGCACCAGGGACCCAGGTTCGATTCCAGCCTCCGTCTGTGTGGAGTTTGCACCTTCTCCCAGTGTCAGCATGGGTTTCCTCCCACAGTCCAAAGATGTACAGGTTAGGGTGGATTGGTCATGCTAAATTGTCCTGTAGTGAGCAGGCTAGGTGGATTAGTAATGAGAAATGCAGGATTACAGGGACAGGGCAAGGGGGTGGGATGCTCTTCAGAGCGTTGCTGTAATTTCCGAATGGCCTGTTTCCACACTGTTGGGATTCTAAAAACAATGGTTCGGAAGAAGAGTCAGATTG
The DNA here is from genome assembly GCF_047496795.1 of Chiloscyllium punctatum. NCBI lineage: Eukaryota > Metazoa > Chordata > Chondrichthyes > Orectolobiformes > Hemiscylliidae > Chiloscyllium > Chiloscyllium punctatum. The sequence continues at coordinate 127,451,151 of NC_092745.1, forward strand.
GATTTGAAATGTTAAATCTGTTTCGCTCTCCACAGTTGCTGCCAGGCCTGCTGAATTTCTCCAGCAATTTCTGTTTTTATCACATCGGACAGTCACTCGAGAACAAGTCCCATTTAGGCTTTGAGCTTTGCCAGACAGGAAGAGATGCGACGTTGCACTTTCCAATCATTTAGTTACCAACAGAGCAAAGGCTCGCTCTCTCTCAAAAGCTACTTAGATGTGTTAATGAGACTCTTGAGGGATGCAAGCCATCTCATTAGTCTCAGCATACCGAGGGAATACAGCCCTTTTAAAAGCAGCCTGGAGGATTTGTTCCAATTTTGTTTAACTCAGTGAAAGAAATAGGCTGCCCAGTTATTTCCCTTGACTTAATGTGCTTGAGTCTTGCTTCACACTAACTTTCTCAGCTTTTGTTTGAATTTATTTATGCTCCTTTGCAGGATAACAATGGAGACATTGATGCGGGGCCAGTGTTGTGCTTGGATTATAAAAACTATGTTCTTTCAAATGGTTCTGCTTGTGCTTATTGTGTTTTTTTTAAATTTTATGATTTTATTTCTCAGGTTCACTAGCTCCAGTGTTGGGAATCTTTTTGCCTGTGGATATTTTTGCAGAATTGTATCCTTTGAATGGAGAATAAAATGCTACTGTTACATGCTTAGCTGTCCCTAGACTTCAAATGGTGACAATAGGGAAACATCAAGAGCTTCAAGTTTTATTACATTGCTCTAACAGGTTGAAGAGTTATGGGGAGTGGGCTTGAGGAAGAGGTGGTCAGTCCGTACGGAATTGCAGAGCAGACTCAAGGGACTGAATGGCCTACTCCTGCTCCCAGTTTTTACATTATAATGTTCCTTAGGAGCAGATGGAAGATGGAAGCTGAAGATGAAAAGGGAAGAAGATGTCAAGGAAGACCAAACCAATTGTTGGCAGAAGGAATGATCAGAGAGCCTTGAAGAGGGAAAGGGCACTCAGTCATGTGGTCCTGTGAGAAGCAGGAGAACCGTCTACAAAGGTCAACAATGTGAATGTTTCGAGTCTAACTGACCCTTTGTCAAAGGGTCAGTTAGGCTGGAAACATCAGCTCTTTTCTCTCCTTACGGATGCTGCCAGAACTGCTGAGATTGTCAAGTATTTTCTCTTTTGGTTTCAGATTCCAGCATCCTCAATAATTTGCTTTTTTTTTAAGCACTGTAAATTCAGGACTGAATTCATCTTCTAGTGGTTAGGTGGATTGGTCATGCTAAATTGCCCATAGTATCCGGGGATGAGCAGATTAGGTGGGTAAGCCATAGGGGATGTAAGGTTATAGGAGTAGAGTAGAGGGGTGGGTCTGGGTGGGATGCTCTTCAGAGGGTTGTGCGGACTTGATGGGCCGAATGGCCTGCGTCCACACTATAGGGATTCTATGACTTGGATTCCACAACTTCAGCCTTGACTATAACCCAATGACTGAATTTCTACAGCCCTCAGAGAAAGGGAATTCCAAAGATTCTCTCCCCTCTGAGTGAAAATGTTCCTCCTCATCTCAGAGGTAAGCTGAGAGTCAGCTTTTCTCAAAAAAAAATTGATCGGGGGGTATAATCATCCCTGGATGGGCCAGCAGCTATTGTTCAGTCATTGCTCTGTCTCTGGAGGTACGTCTTTGTCAAACTAGATGAGGACAGCAAATTTATTTCCCTAAAGGGTATTGCCACCCAGATAGGTTTTTATAACATTTGACTGTTTGTTCACCTTGACCAATCAGACTTTGTTTTTTAATTGAGTGCAAAGTTCACTCTGTGCTTTGTGCTGGGATTTGAGCCCATGCCCCAGGATGTCAGAGTGGTGGTTCTGGGATAATAGTTCAGCAGCAGTACGGCATGCCACTGGGTCCCCAAAGTTCCCTGGTGATCAACTCATCAGTCAGGAGAGACGTGGAATCCCTACAGTGTGGAAGCAGACCATTCGGCCCATCAAGTCCGCACCAACCCTTCAAACACCACCCAGCCAGACCCACTCCTACCATACCACTTTGCAATTCTCATGGTTAACTCACCCTAACCTGCACATCTTGGGAGTGTGGGAGGAAACTGGAGCACCTGGAGGAAACCCAAGCCATTTCAGAGAGACAGCTGAGAGTTAGATTGAAGGATTTAGCAATTGGTAAGAACAGCAGATTATTTTTCTCCAAAATAAATCCGGTAATTTGCTTCATGACAATCAGGGATAATTTCCCTACCGCTGAGTCTCGTTTTCAACGCCAGATATTACAGTTTTCTTCTTTTCCTTTTTTTAATATCCAAAAGTTTTCATTTCATCACCAAATCACCCGTAGGTATCTTTTCTATCCATTAACGATAAATTGCTCATGTTTCCAATTGAAAAATTTCTCTGAACAGATCAGTAAGAGCAGTGAAAAACATCAAAGGTGAGGGAGAGATAGTGTGAGGGAGAGATAGTGTGAGGGAGAGGTAGGGTGAGGAAGAGATAGTGTGAGGGAGAGATAGGGTGAGGGAGAGAAAGGGTGAGGGAGAGAAGGGTAAGGGAGAGAAGTGTGAGGGAGAGGTAGGGTGAGGGAGAGATAGTGTGAGGGAGAGATAGAGTGAGGGAGAGAAGTGTGAGGGAGAGGTAGGGTGAGGGAGATGTAGGGTGAGGGAGAGGTAGGGTGAGGGAGAGAAGTGTGAGGGAGATGTAGGGTGAGGGAGAGGTAGGGTGAGGGAGAGATAGGGTGAGGGAGAGAAGTGTGAGGGAGAGGTATGGTGAGGGAGAGATAGTGTGAGGGAGAGATAGGGTGAGGGAGAGGTAGGGTGAGGGAGAGAAAGGGTGAGGGAGAGGTAGGGTGAGGGAGAGAAAGGGTGAGGGAGAGAAGGGTGAGGGAGAGATAGGGTGAGGGAGAGAAAGGGTGAGGGAGAGAAAGGGTGAGGGAGAGAAAGGGTGAGGGAGAGAAGGGTGAGGGAGAGATAGGGTGAGGGAGAGAAGTGTGAGGGAGAGGTAGGGTGAGGGAGAGAAGTGTGAGGGAGAGGTAGGGTGAGGGAGAGAAGGGTGAGGGAGAGATAGGGTGAGGGAGAGAAGGGTGAGGGAGAGGTAGGGTGAGGGAGAGAAGGGTGAGGGAGAGGTAGGGTGAGGGAGAGAAGGGTAAGGGAGAGATAGTGTGAGGGAGAGAAGGGTGAGGGAGAGATAGGGTGAGGGAGAGAAGGGTGAGGGAGAGGTAGGGTGAGGGAGAGAAGGGTGAGGGAGAGATAGGGTGAGGGAGAGAAGGGTGAGGGAGAGGTAGGGTGAGGGAGAGAAGGGTGAGGGAGAGATAGGGTGAGGGAGAGAAGGGTGAGGGAGAGGTAGGGTGAGGGAGAGATAGGGTAAGGGAGAGGTAGGGTGAGGGAGAGATAGGGTGAAGGAGAGAAGTGTGAGGGAGAGGTAGGGTGAGGGAGAGAAGTGTGAGGGAGAGTCGAGTGAGGGAGAGGTAGGGTGAGGGAGAGAAGGGTGAGGGAGAGAAGGGTGAGGGAGAGGTAAGGTGAGGGAGAGAAGAATGAGGGAGAGGTAGGGTGAGGGAGAGAAGGGTGAGGAAGAGGTAGGGTGAGGAAGAGAAGGGTAAGGGAGAGATAGTGTGAGGGAGAGAAGTGTGAGGGAGAGTAGGGTGAGGGAGAGGTAGGGTGAGGGAGAGAAGGGTGAGGGAGAGATAGGGTGAGGGAGAGGTAGGGTGAGGGAGAGAAGGGTGAGGGAGAGATAGGGTGTGGGAGAGAAGGGTGAGGGAGAGGTAAGGTGAGGGAGAGAAGAATGAGGGAGAGGTAGGGTGAGGGAGAGAAGGGTGAGGGAGAGAATGGTGAAAGAAAGATAGTGTGAGGGAGATAAGAGTGAGGGAGAGGTTGTGTGATGGAGAGAAGGGTGAGGGTGAGGTAGGGTGAGGGAGAGTAAGGTTGAGGGAGAGAAGTGTGAGGGAGATGTAGGGTGAGGGAGAGATAGTGTGAGGGAGAGGTAGGGTGAGGGAGAGATAGTGTGAGGGAGAGAAGGGTGAGTGAGAGAAGGATAAGGGAGAGATAGGGTGAGGGAGAGAAGGGTGAGGGAGAGAAGAGTGAGGGAGATGTAGGGTGAGGGAGAGAAGGGTGAGGGAGAGGTAGGGTGAGGGTGAGATAGGGTGAGGGAGAGAAGTGTGAGGGAGAGGTAGGGTGAGGAAGAGAAGGGTAAGGGAGAGATAGTGTGAGGGAGAGGTAGGATGAGGGAGAGATAGTGTGAGGGAGAGATAGTGTGAGGGAGAGAAGGGTGAGGGAGAGGTAGGGTGAGGGAGAGAAGGGTGAGGGAGAGGTAGGGTGAGGGAGAGATAGGGTGAAGGAGAGGTAGGGTGAGGGAGAGATAGGGTGAAGGAGAGAAGTGTGAGGGAGAGGTAGGGTGAGGGAGAGATAGTGTGAGGGAGAGATAGGGTGAGGGAGAGAATGGGTGAGGGAGAGAAGGGTGAGGGAGAGATAGGGTGAGGGAGAGAAGTGTGAGGGAGAGGTAGGGTGAGGGAGAGAAGGGTGAGGGAGAGGTAGGGTGAGGGAGAGAAGGGTGAGGGAGAGGTAGGGTGAGGGAGAGAAGTGTGAGGGAGAGGTACGGTGAGGAAGAGAAGGGTAAGGGAGCGATAGTGTGAGGGAGAGAAGGGTGAGGGAGAGATAGGGTGAGGGAGAGGTAGGGTGAGGGAGAGAAGGGTGAGGGAGAGATAGGGTGTTGGAGAGAAGGGTGAGGGAGAGGAAGGGTGAGGGAGAGAAGGGTGAGGGAGAGATAGGGTGAGGGAGAGAAGGGTGAGGGAGAGGTAGGGTGAGGGAGAGATAGGGTAAGGGAGAGGTAGGGTGAGGGAGAGATAGGGTGAAGGAGAGAAGTGTGAGGGAGAGGTAGGGTGAGGGAGAGAAGTGTGAGGGAGAGTAGAGTGAGGGAGAGGTAAGGTGAGGGAGAGAAGAATGAGGGAGAGGTAGGGTGAGGGAGAGAAGGGTGAGGAAGAGGTAGGGTGAGGGAGAGATAGGGTGAGGGAGAGAAGTGTGAGGGAGAGGTAGGGTGAGGAAGAGAAGGGTAAGGGAGAGATAGTGTGAGGGAGAGAAGTGTGAGGGAGAGTAGGGTGAGGGAGAGGTAGGGTGAGGGAGAGAAGGGTGAGGGAGAGGTAGGGTGAGGGAGAGAAGGGTGACGGAGAGAAGGGTAATGGAGAGGGAGGGTGAGGGAGAGAAGGGTGAGGAAGAGAATGGTGAAAGAAAGATAGTGTGAGGGAGATAAGAGTGAGGGAGAGGTAGGGTGAGGGAGAGTAAGGTTGAGGGAGAGATAGTGTGAGGGAGAGGTAGGGTGAGGGAGAGAAGGGTGAGGGAGAGAAGGGTGAGGGAGAGACGGGTGAGGGAGAGGTAGGGTGAGGGAGAGAAGGGTGAGGGAGAGGTAGGGTGAGGGAGAGAAGGGTGAGGGAGAGAAGGGTGAGGGAGAGAAGAGTGAGGGAGATGTAGGGTGAGGGAGAGAAGGGTGAGGGAGAGAAGGGTGAGAGAAAGAGAGTGTGAGGGAAAGAAGAGTGAGGGACAGGTAGTGTAAGGGAGAGAAGAGTGAGGGAGAGGTAGGGTGAGGGAGAGAAGGGTGAGGGAGAGGTTAGGGTGAGGGAGAGATAGGGTGAGGGAGAGAAGGGTGAGGGAGAGGTAGGGTGAGGGAGAGAAGGGTGACGGAGAGAAGGGTAATGGAGAGGGAGGGTGAGGGAGAGAAGGGTGAGGGAGAGAAGGGTGAGGGAGAGGTAGGGTGAGGGAGAGGAGGGTGAGGGAGAGGTGGGGTGAGGGAGAGAAGGGTGAGGGAGAGTTAGTGTGAGGGAGAGAAGGTTGACGGAGAGGTAGGGTGAGGGAGAGAAGGGTAAGGAAGAGATAGTGTGAGGGAGAGAAGAGTGAGGGAGAGGTAGGTTGAGGGAGAGAAGAGTGAGGGAGATGTAGCGTGAGGGAGAGAAGGGTGAGGGAGAGAAGGGTGAGTGAAAGAGAGTGTGAGGGAGAGAAGGGTGAGGGAGAGGTAGGGTGAGGGAGAGGTAGGGTGAGGGAGAGGTAGGGTGAGGGAGAGAAGGTGAAGGAGAGTAGGGTGAGTGAGAGAAGGGTGAGGGAGAGAAAGGTGAGGGAGAGGTAGGATGAGGAAGAGGAAGGGTGAGGGAGAGAAGGGTGAGGGAGAGTAGGGTGAGTGAGAGAAGGGTGAGGGAGAGAAAGGTGAGGGAGAGGTATGGTGAGGGAGAGATAGGTGAGGGAGTAGGGTGAGGGAGAGAAGGGTGAGGGAGAGAAGGTGAAGGAGAGTAGGGTGAGGGAGAGAAGGGTGAGGGAGAGTAGGGTGAGGGAGAGATATGGTGAGGGAGAGATAGGGTGAGGGAGAGAAGGTGAAGGAGAGTAGGGTAAGGGAGAGAAGGGTGAGGGAATGATAGGTGAGGGAGAGTAGGGTGAGGGAGATGTAGTGTGAGGGAGAGGTAGGGTGAGGGAGAGAAGGGTGAGGGAGAGTAGGGTGAGTGAGAGAAGGGTGAGGGAGAGAAAGGTGAGGGAGAGGTAGGATGAGGAAGAGGAAGGGTGAGGGAGAGAAGGGTGAGGGAGAGGTAGGGTGAGGGAGAGAAGAGTGAGGGAGAGGTAGGGTGAGGGAGAGAAGGGTGAAGGAGAGAAGGGTGAGGGAGAGATAGGGTGAGGGAGAGAAGGGTGAGGGAGAGTTAGTGTGAGGGAGAGAAGGGTGAGGGAGAGGTAGGGTGAGGGAGAGAAGGTGAAGGAGAATAGGGTGAGGGAGAGACGGGTGAGGGAGAGACGGGTGAGGGAACGGTGGTTTATTCCTGATGAAGGGCTTTTGCCTGAAACGTCAATTTCGCTGCTCGTTGGATGCTGCCTGAACTGCTGTGCTCTTCCAGCACCACTAATCCAGTATTTGCTTTCCAGCATCTGCAGTCATTGTTTTTACCTGAGGGAGAGTAGGCTGAGGGAGAGGTGGGGTGAGGAGAGGTGGGGTGAGGGAGAGGCGTCTAACACAAATGACGTTGGAAAGGGAGATAAATTCCCAGAATTTTAAGCTAAATAATTGATTTGTGGGAGTGAACCCCCTGACCCAGGCCATTAGCCTGACCCTCCTAGACATGTGTTGCTGGGAAAGCTCAGCAGGTCAGGCAGCATCGCAGGAGCAGGAAGATCATTGTTTCGGGCATAAGCCCTTCATCAGGTATAGAGGCAGGGTGCCTGCAGAGTGGGGGAGAAACAGGCACCCTGCCTCTATATCTGATGAAGGGCTTTTGCCCCAAACATCGATTTTCCTGCTCCTCGGATACTGCACTGACCTGCTGAGCTTTCCCAGCACCGCTCTAATCCAAACTCTGGTTTCCAGCATCTGCAGTCCTTGTTTTTACCCTCCCTAGACAAGTGAACTTGTCATTACACCCACTGCATCTTTCTTGCTCAGTGTTTGTAAGCTACACATGCCTTTTCCTATCATATTTCATCACAAACAGCCCTTTTAAACAAAAAACCCTTTCTCTTTCCTGTATTTATGTACCTTCCTTTTCCCTTACATCTAAGCGATGAACTGTTGCAGTTCCTTGGGGATGTGGATCACATTCAAAGGAGTTGAAATCTAAATGTGTCTTAGTTCAGGAGTCTCTTTGTTTAACACACGGGTTCTGGTGGTGGTTAGGAAGGTAAATGCAATGTTAGCATTCATTTCAAGAGGGCTAGAATGCAAGACCTAGGATGTGCTGCTGAGTCCATAAAAGGCTTTGGCCAGACCATATTTTGGGTATTGTGGGCCATCTTGGGCCCCGTATCTAAGGAAGGATGTGCTGGCATTGGAGGAAGTGCAGAGAATGTTAACAAGAATGATCCTGGAGATAAAGGGCTTGTCAATTGAGGTGTGGTTGAGGTTTCTGGGTCTGTCCTTCGATGGAGTTTAGGATGATGTGGGGGTTTCTGATTGTAACTTATAGAATACTGAGAAACTGGAAATGGAAATGATCTTGCCACAAGTAGGAGAGACGGGACCCAAGGACACAGCTTCGGAGTGAAGGGATGACCCTTTGGAGCTGAGATGAGGAGGAATTTCTTCAGCCAGAGGGTGGGGAATCTGTGTAACTGATTGTTGCAGTGGACTGTAGAGTGCCTTTAAGACAGCGATAGATAGATTCTTGATTAGTAAGGGGATAAGGGTAATGGGGAGCAGGCGGGAGATTCGGGTTGAGGAGCCATGGTCAAATGATGGAGCTGCCTAGAAGGGCCGAATGGCCTAATTCAAATCCAACCTCTTGGTCTTATGATCTTATAAATCCTATCATGGGTAATGGTGAAATTTGGACTTACTTAAAATCTAGAATAAAGAGCTGGACTAATGGAGATCATACCAATTGTTGTTAAAAACCCACATGAGTCATTGGTATCCTTTAGGGAGAGAAATCTGCTTACCTCATCTGGTCTATATGTGACTCCAGATCCGAAGCAATATGGTTGACTCTTAACAGCTTTCTGTAGCAGTTAATGGACAATAAATGGTGCCTGGTAGAGGTGGCCACATTCAATGACTTGAGAGAAAAATACTGGTCCATGAGTACTGTTGGTCACTTGACCTGAAAGGTGTACCAACTAGAAGGCAATTAACACAGAGACCGTGACAGGAATAAGTTGCATGCAAAGGAGAACTGTGGTAGGTAAAGAACAGAGAAATGACATTTACAAGAGAGTGCTTTGTATAATGCACCTGTGAAGCTCAGAAGATAGGGTGAAAGCAGAATCTGAATTGGAAGAATTATACTGTCAGTTCTGCTATAACAGTTCTGTTCTCATGCAATACTGTGTTATAAGAAAATCGTGAAATAACAGCATAATTTAATCTAATGGGGCTGGAAGCACATTATAACCAATGCACACTTTAAAATTTTACACTATAGAAACAGGGTCCCCAATTTATCAATTGTGTTGTAGCGAATTTGTGTTAATGAAATGCACATTATAAAAGAACAAGCTGTACTGCTGCTGATTCATCTTTGCTGACCAGATCTTATCATTGCGTTTATCAAAGGGGTCAGGTAAAGGAGTCCGTAGGGAATTTATTCTCTCAAGACTATTATGAGTCTTGGTGAAGAGGTCCTTCAGGAGTGTGCAGGTAACGAGTGTCTGTGGAAGTATCAGATGGACCATGTTTATCAGTGAATGTGAATCAAGGGCTGAATAAACTCAGTAAGAAAGCGAGAGGCTGTAAGCTTTTCGTGTGTAGTCTTTCCAGTTGCACGTAGTTGCAAATGGTCTAACTGGTGTTTATGGTTTGGTGAGATATATCTTTGTGTATCAGACTTAACAGTGCTGAGAAAAGGTCACTGGACCCAAAATGTTAACTTTATTTCTCTCCACAGACGCTGCCAGACCTGCTGAGCTTTTCCAGCAACTTCTGTTTTTGTTTCTGATTTACAGCAGCTGCACTTCTTTCAGTTTTTCTTTGTGTATCAACCATTTCTAATTAAATTCACTTTCTTGCTTGAGGTATTAGTTTCTATTTAACTTTAATTTAAATTGATTTTGACTCACGTTAAAGTGAAACCTTGTTGGTAATTATTACATTTAGTTATTTTAGTCTACAGTTCCCCATGTGATTGTAATGCAGTCAGTGGCTTCCTGTTGTGTAACTTGGTGTTCGTTATATCATGGGAAATGAATGTGTCAGTGATGATGTAAATGCTAATGCTACGCTGACATCAGCAGAGTAAAACATGTGACAGAGACTTGAAGAGAAGCAGAAGACAGACACTGAACCTAAATAGCTTTATTCATTCCAATGTTAAAAAAGAGAGTGACAGTAACTTTAAGTTAATGACAGGCTAGAGATGCAAGGGACTCAGAGCAGTAGCCATCTAACAGGCAACATAGTTCAATGGATGCACTACAGACACCCCAATGTCCAAGGAAAATTGGAACAAGCAATATGGAAATTTTTAAAAACCATATCTAAAATTACAGAGCTGAGACTGGGTTTGGCACATGCTCTTTGATTTTTCCTCTAATCTGCTCATCACTATTCCAACGCATGATAAATTCCAGGCTTTCGTGTCTACTTCTGATTTTTAAAAGCCTCTTTCATAGTTCCCTATTGGGGATTCCAACAATAAGTTAAGAAGAAACTATGAACCTTTCTAACTAGGCGAACTCATATAATCCCTATAGTGTGGAAGCAGGGCATTTGGCCCTTTGGGTCCATACCAACCTTCTGAAGATCATCCCACACTGGCTCACCCCATTCCTGCAACCCTGTATTTTCCATGGCCAATCCATGTAACCAAAACACCCGGAGGAAACCCCCGCAGACACAGGGAGACTGTGCAAACCCCACACAGATGGTCACCCGAGGATATCTCTGGTGCTGTGAGGCTAACCACTGAGCCATCATGCCATCCCAAACTCTCTCAAGCCTTGCAATTCTCCAGCATCCCTGCACTCCTCAGGTTTTTAGATTAGATTAGATTAGATTAGATTAGATTACTTACAGTGTGGAAACAGGCCCTTCGGCCCAACAAGTCCACACCGACCCGCCGAAGTGAAACCCACCCATACCCCTACATTTACCCCTTACCTAACACTACGGGCAATTTAGCATGGCCAATTCACCTGACCTGCACATCTTTGGACTGTGGGAGGAAACCGGAGCACCCGGAGGAAACCCACACAGACACGGGGAGAACGTGCAAACTCCACACTGTCAGTCGCCTGAGGCGGGAACTGAACCCGGGTCTCTGGCGCTGTGAGGCAGCAGTGCTAACCACTGTGCCACCATTCTGGTCTCTCGCACATCCTGATGTTGGCTGCACTATTGATATCTGTTCTCTGAACTGTCAATGCCTTCTGCCATCTCTCTTAAAAAGGTATGAAAGGCAAATTTTTACAGAGAGGGTGGTTCATGTGTGGAATGAACTTCCAGAGAAATTGGTGGATGTGGGTGCAATTACAATGTTTGAAAGACATGTGAATAAGTACATGAATAAGTAAGGTTTGGAGGGATATGGGCCAAGAGCAGGAAGGTGGGACTAGTTTAATTTGGGATCATGTTCGACATGGACTGGTTGGACTGAAGGATCTGTTTCCATGTATCTGACTCTATGACTCACTCTCTGTCTCTCCCTCTCTCTTCCTTTAAGATATTTATGGAAGCTGAACTGTTTGACCAAGATTTTTATTATATCACTTTATGTGCTGGCTATCAAGTCTGGCTTGATAATCATTCCTATCAAATTCTTTGGAACAATTTCCTGTGATAAAGGGGCCAAATAAATTTGAGTTATGATTGTTTCTGAGAGCAACAAACTTCGTTTTTTTATAGTTGATCCAGTTAAAGAGACCTGCACCACAGAAAAAAAAACCCTTCAGCTCATCGAGTCTGTGCCGGTCAAAAACAACCCCTAATTATTCTCACCCCTTTCACAGCATTTAGCCTATAGCCTTGTCTTGCCCGAAATGTCGACTCTCCTGCTCCTCGGATGCTGCCTGACCTGCTGTGTTTTTCCAGCGCTATGCTTTTCAACTCTGACTCACCAGCATCTGCAGTCCTCACTTTCTCCTATAGCCTTATCTGCCTTGACATCTAAATGCTTCTTAAATGTTACATGGGTTCCTGTTTCTATGATGTTCAGAGGCACCCACTGGGGAATATCCATCTGAAGGCTGGACCAGACTGTGCCTTTGTTGTCTAAACCTGAAATTCCCTCTCTCTGCAGCTAACTGTTTCACTGTTGTGTCGCGGACATGAGACTAGTTTGTGACTTCTTACTGCTTTGGTTCTTAATGTTTGCTTTTCGAAACGCTCCCCTTGTCGATCCTCACAGTGAACTGTTGACTGATCTGTTGACTGCTGCACTGAGAGAAAACAAATTCAAACAGCGAGTGCTTAAGATTGGGAATCTTTTTCTTTCATGGGATATGGGTATCAAGGACAACACTTGTCATCCATTGCTAATTGACCTTGAACTGAATAACACGCTTGGCCTTTTAACAGGTCAGAGTCAAGAGTGTGGTATTGGAAATGCACAGCTCCCTTCATCAGACTTTTGCCTGAAATGTTGATTTTCCTGCTCCTCAGATGTTATTAAGTTTCAAGAGTGTAGAACAATTGTAGGAAATAGGAACTTAGATCTGCATGCAGGAGCTCGCAAGGAGTTGGCCATATCTGCCGCCATCTTGCTGCACGATGGTGCCTGACCTGCTGAGTTTTTCCAGCACCACACTCTGGACTCTAGTCTCCAGCATCTGCAGTCCTCACTTTTGCCTTTTAATAGGTCATCTTACAGTCAACCACATTTCTGTAGGTCTGGAGTCACGTGTAGTCCCAGTCTGGATAATGATGGTGGATTCCCTTCCTTAAAAGACATTAGTGAACCTGATGAGTTTTTCAATTGAATTGAATGATTTTTTGTCACTTGCATTTTACAGCGAGTGGTTACCATTTACAAGTGTTTAACGACAGAGTTAAATTTGAATTCCACCAACTGGCATGGAGGGATGAAACCATGAAACAAAGAAGGCCCTTTGAGCGTCCTCCACCATTCGATATGATCCTGGTTGATCATCCAACTCAGCACCCTGTTCCAGCTTTATCCTCACACCCTTTGATCCCTTTAGCCCTAAAGATCATATCTAACCCCTTCTTGAAAGCATTCAGAGCTTTTGCCTCAAAGATTTTCTGTGATAGTGAATTCCACAGGCTCACAACTCCCTGGTTGAAGAAATTTCTTCTCCTCTCAGTCCCAAATGGCCCATCCCCTACCCTTAGACTGTGACCACTGGGTCTGGGCTCCCAAATTATCCTTCCTGCATTTAGCCTGTCTAGTACTGTTTGACCTCTATAGTTTCTGTTAGAAATCCGCCTCATTCCCCCTCATTCTCCTGAAATCCAGGGAATATAGTCCTAACTGATCCATTCTCTCTTCATACGTCAGTCCTGCCAACGCAGGAATCAGTCTGGTCAACCTTTGTTGCACTCCCTCGATCACCAGATCATCTTTCCTTGGTTAAGGAGCTCAAAATTGTTCACAATATTCCAATTGTGGTCTCTTTGAGATTCTGTTCAATGACAGCAAGATATCTGAGGTTCTGTATTTGGAAACATCTTGCTGTGAATCCCAACATACCATTTGCCTTCTTTACTGCTTGCTCTGCCTGGATGTTTAGTGACCGGTGCACAAGGGCACCCAAGTCTTGTTGTACCTCCCTCTTACGCAGTCTATTGCTGTTCATTTGAAGCATGTCTGCAGAAGATTAACCTGAGTCTATGTTTTAATGCTGCATTGACATTGATACTACACCAGCTGTTTGAGAGTAAACTGGAGGTCATTCCATTTTCAATCATAGCATTCAGAAAGGATTTTGAGTGTTATCCAAAAAGTAAAAATGAATTCATGATCATGAAGAGGTGAATTAGTTACAGTTCGTTCTTCTATAACGTGATGGTTGCATTCTTGTGCTACCCTGAATTATAGAAAAATCACGCTTTAGAAACGGCGTTTAAAGTATTGGTGATGCAATCGTGTTACAGCCAACACACATTTTAAAAGTTCATGCTTTACAAACAGTGTCCCTAGTTCGTCAAATGTATTACAATAAATTCACATTAACTAAATGTGCATTATAGCACAACAACATGTACTTGGAAAGCCAGGGCAGATAAGGTGGGCTGAATGGTCTCTTTATGTATTGCAATAAGCCTGTGAGGTGGCTACTTGGAGGGGGAAATGCCTCCCCTCCCTCCTGTTTTCATAAATTTTACTGTTTGAGGACTTGGCCTCAGTGGATGCAGGGTCTGACATGTTGATGAGATCCTGTTCCCCCCCCCCCCATTAATCATCAAATCCCTACAGTATGGAAACAGGCTGTTTTGGCTAATCCTCCAAAGATCCTCCCGAATAACATGCCTAACCCACACATCTCTGTGCACAATGGGCAATTTAGCATGGCCAATTCACCTAACCTGCACATCTTTGGATTGTGGGAGGAAACCAGACCACACGGAGGAAACCCACACAGACACAGGGAGAATGTACAAACTCCACACAGACAGTGGCCCGAGGTGGGAATTGAACCCAGGTCCCTGGTGTTGTGAGGCAGCAGCGCTAACCACTGAGCCACCGTGGCCCTTGTTGTGCTCCCTGCCGTTCTCAGCATCTTTAAGAAGCTCCACATCCACACAAATGCTGGCAAATGTCATGAGAAGGATGACCTGGTTTCTGAACAAACAAGAACAGAAATTGCTGGAGAAACGCAGCATCTATGCAGAGAAAACAGAGTTAATGTTACTGGAAGGTTACTGGACTTGAAAAATTAACTCTGTTTCTCCCTTCCCAGATGCTGCCAGTCCTGTTGAGTTTCTCCATCAATTTCTGTTTTTATTTGCTTCACGTGTCCAACGCCCACAGTTTTTTTTTAACTTTTATGTGGTTTTTATCCACATTGAGTGTACGGAATTTGCACTCACCCATGAATTTGTGGCAATATACAATCAGAAACCATGGCATTAGTCCTGCGTTTAGCAACAGCTTTGAAAAGGTGAGATTGCTATATTAGTCTCCATAAGGCACGAATATATCCACGTGTACTGATTAAAAATGAAATCTTTGCCTGGGCTAATACATCTTTGTGCAAAGACTGATAATTGCAAATCCATCCATTGTGTTACAGATCTGAAGGTTACCTGACTACAAGTTGCACTTCCACGAAACACAGATTTCTATGATTACTGGAATCATAGAGTCATACAGTATGGAAAAATAATCTTCAACTCTACTATTCCATACCAGCCATAATCCCAAACTAAACTAGTCCCACCTGTCTGCCCTTGGCCCATAGCCCCCCCAAACATTTCTTATTCATGAACATATCCAAGTGTCTTTTAAATGTTATCAGTGTAACCACATCCACCACTTCCTTTGAAAGTCCATTCCACAAACAAACCACTCACTGTGAAAAAAAAAATTGCTCCTCATATCTTTATAAAATTTTTCTCCTCTCACCTTAAAAAAAAATGTCCTCCGGTCTTGAAATCCTCCACCCCGGGGAAAGGCCACCTCTCAACCTCCTATGCTCCAGTTCTTTTGGAGATCAAGGAAATGTATGGATTGTTCTTCTGTACTTGAGAGTTGTTTAAATGAGAATGTTGACTTGAAAATGTGTGCCATGCTTAGACGGAGAGACATGATTTTAAGCGTGGAGAAGAAAATGGAAGAACATAAGAACCAGGAGCAGGAGGAGGCCATCTGGCCCCTCGAGCCTGCTCTGCCATTCAATAAGATCATGGTTGATCTTTTCATACCCGCCCTTTCTCAATAACCTTTACTGCCCAAAACTCTATCTAACTTTGCCTTAAAAACATTCAGCGAAGTAGCCTCAGCTGTTTCACTGGGCGGGGAGTTATACAGATTCACAACCTTTTGGGTGAAGAAGTTCCTCCTCAACTAAATTTGCTTCCCCCCCCACCTTATGTTGAGGCTCCCCTAGTTCTAGTTTCACCCACCAGTGGAAACAACCTCCCTGTTTCTGTCTTATGTGTTTCCTCCTTAATTTTGTATGTTTTTATAAGGTTTCCCTCATTCCCTAAATTCCAATGGGTTTATAAGAAGAAAGTAGAAGGCACTGGTCACACAGTCAAAGAATGTTATTAAGACTCCTGTCCATGTCCACGTCACAGGAGACCTCATTACTGCTGGAGATTCCTGAGGGACTGGGTTAAGTTGAAACAGCACTATGTGACATGCAGGCCACTTCTGAAGGTATTCAATAATGTGGCGAGAGGAATTCTTGAACTAGTGTAAAGGTATAGCGAGCCACTTTTGTGAATGTTGTCAGCAACACCTGAAGGGAAGAAAATACATCAATGTTTTGGAATTGTTCTCCATGGAGAAAACAAAGGTTACATCACATGAACATCTCTTCATTCCAGTATCTGAGGAAAAAGGAACTCGAAATGATAAAATGATGGTGCTAATGAATAATTATTCTATCATGTAAAATAAATTTGAGCAATGCTATCTAATTAAAAGTGATGAGACAGGAAGATAATGGATATCATTAGAGATTTAATCTGTTCTATAGATTATAAGAGTTCACCTGCGCTTTCCATATTTCTGATGGTTTATTCTCATGCTCAGTGCCCTCTGGCTACTGCGAATCCGGCTGGATATGCAGACTACATTCAGGCGTGACCTGTGTACTGTAACTTGTTGGCAGTAATACATCTTTGCCTGAACATTGTGGATTCCACAGGTGTACAAAATGCTTGCTGGTGTAGAATGGTCAAAGTTCAATTGCTGGTAACAATGCTGGGAATCCAAGTCGGTTCTCACTCAACGAGTACACCCGAATGAAACTAAAACAGAAATTGCTGGCGAAATTCAGCAGTGAAAGAGTTCAGAAAAAAAAAATCACAAGGAAGCTACTAGGGTTGGAGGGTTTCACGAATGGGGAGAGGCTGAATAGGCTGGGGCTACTTTGCCTGGAGTGTTAGAGGCTGAGGTATGACCTTATAGAGGTTTATAAAATCATGAGAGGCATGGATAGGGTGAATAAACAAAGTCTTTTCCACAGAATAGGTGAGTCCAAAACTAGAGGGCACAGGTTTAATGTGAGAGGGGAAAGATTTAAAAGGGACCTAAGGGTCAATTTCTTCATGCAGAGGATGCTATGTGTATGGAATGAGCTGCCAGAGGAAGTGGTGGAGTCTGGTACAATTACAATATTTAAAAGACAACTGGATGGGAATATGAATAAGAAGGGTTTGGAGGATATGGGCTAAACACTGGCAAATGAGACTAGATTAATTTAGGGTATCTGGTTGACATGCACGATTTGGACCGAAGGGTCTGTACATCTCTATGACTATGACTCTATGAGCCTAAACCTGCCAGGTTTAAACATTAAACAAACCTTACTAACCATCACTAACTCTCCAGGTCAATGCCTCTACCAATCAAAATTAAAAGTCACACAAAACCAGGTTATATTCCAACAGGTTTATTTGGAAGCACTAGCTTTCATAGCGCTGTTCCTTAATTAGGTAACTGATGAAGGAGCAGCACTCTGAAAGCTAGTGCTTCCAAATAAACCTGTCGGACTATAACCAGGTGTTGTGTGATTTTTAACTTTGTCCACCCCAATCCAACATTGGCACCTTCACATCATACCAATCAGAATATACTTGTGAACCCATCAGCAACCTTCTCTCATAAGAATAAATGTTGGTTTCTTCTTGAATTGGTGTTCCTGCAAATTGTCCTGATGAGTGAAAGACAAAAAGGCTTTGTATTTTTTTCAGTAATACTTAAATTCTGACCAAATGACAATTCTTTTTCTTCGTTGTATCAAAACTTGATAAAATAGACAGATTTAGGCAAAAGTGAGGACTGCAGATGCTGGAAACCAGAATCTAGATCAGAGTGGTGCTGGAAAAGCACAGCAGGTCAGGCAGATTCTCCTGCTCCTCGGATGCTGCCTGACCTGCTGTGCTTTTCCAGCACCACTCTAATCTAGACTAATAGACAGATTTGTCAATCTGTTATGGGGCATGGGGAGCAGGCAGGAATGTGGAGTTGAAACTCAAAATCAACCATGATTGTGTTGAATGACTCTGCAAGTTCAATGGACCACGTAGTTTACTCTTGCTTCTATCCCTGTGTCCCCGTGAAATAATTATGTCATGACATTTCAATGACATTCAATGACACTTCAATGACATTCCCCTTTTATATCTTCTACTGAAAGGAGAGCAGTCCCTGGTTCCGGAGTTTCCCCACATATTTCCCAGGTGTGGGGGGAGGGGGACTGAGAGATGGAAGTGAAATCTGCATTGCATTATTGATAACATAAACCATCACTGGGAGGACATCCTCAAAGGGTTTTCAAATGAGACCATCTGGATGGAGCTTAGAAATAAAAAAAGGGGCGATGACCTTGCTGGGATTGTACAACGGTCCTCTCAACAGTCTGGGGCAGATGGAGGAGCAGGTATTGTTGATGCAGATTCGATGGGCCTTTTCTGTGCTGTATGAATCTACGAAAATGGATTAATCTTTATTCTGAGACTGTGTTCCTTGATTCTACATGAATCAACCAGGGAAACTGCCTTCTTGCATCCTCTGATTTGAGTCTTGTAAGAATTCCGCATTCTTCAGTGTGATCACTTCTCACTCTGCTAAACGCTATGGCAAATACATCAGTAGTGTCCTCAGAGGACAGCTCTGTCTTCGCAGCAATCAGTCTGGTCAGGAGAGGCCCTGATGAAGTTCCAGCTCAGTCATGGTTAATATTAAAGCTGGTTATGTTGCCTGACTGAGCTAGTACCTTGACTATTGTGATTTTCACCTGGCCAGCCCTATTACCTGTCCTTGTTTGGAAACTCCTGTCTGTGGCCCTGTCTCTCTGAATTACTGTTACCCTTAACAACTTTACAACCCTCCAAAATCTTTTAACTTCCCCTATCCTGGCCTTTGGCAGACCCTGGCTTGCATTGTTCATTCACTGGTGGCTGCACCTTCAGCTGCTTGGAACCTAATCTCTGACCTTTCCATCAACATGGCTGACTTCCTATCTCTCAAAAAACTCTCCCAACTCTTTGACCAATCTTTTGATCACCCCGCCTTGTATTTCCTGCTGAGACTCAGCAAGAAGCCTCCTTTGACATAAGTGAAATACCTGTGGGTAATTAAAGGCATTGGATATGCGCAAATTATTGTTGTTGATTTTAGTGTTTAAAAGCACCAAATGCCTGATTAATGATCAGAATTCTAAATACAGTGAGTCTGTGGAGGTATAAATTATTTCCTGCCAGCTGGGTATCAGAAGTTTGCAAACAACTTGAGCATTAACTCTACAAAACGCTGGTGCGGCCACACTTGGAATATTGTGTACAGTTCTGGTCGCCGCATTACAGAAAGGATGTGGAAGCATTGGAAAAGGTGCAGAGGAGACTTACCAGGATGTTGCTGGAGGGAAGATCTTATGAGGAAAGGCTGAGACACTTGGGTCTGTTCTCATTGGAAGGAAGAAGGCTAAGGGGGGTTTTGATAGAGACATACAAGATGATCAGAGGATTAGATAGGGTGGACAGTGAAAGTCTAGGATGATGACGTCAGCTTGTACGAGAGGGCACAACTACAAATTGAGGGGTGATAGATTTAAGACAGATGTCAGAGGCAAGTTCTTTATGCAGAGAGTGGTAAGGGCGTGGAATGCTCTACCTGCTAATGAAGTCAACTCAGCCGCATTAGGGAGATTTAAACAATCCTTGGCTAAGCACATGGATGATTTTGGGATAGTGTAGGGGGACGAGCTGAGAATAGTTCACAGGTCGGTGCAACATTGAGGGCCGAAGGGCTTGTTCTGCGCTGCATTGTTCTATGTTCTATGTTCTATGATGGGGAAAATCTTCAGAGTGCCACCAAAATCATGTGGAGTTGAAATGGCCATCAGCCATGATTGAATGGCGGAGTGGACTCGATGGGCCGAATGGCCTTACTTCCACTCCTATGTCTTATGGTCTTATGTTGCTCGGAAATGGCTTTTATTTTTCCATGGGATGTTGGCGTCCCAGGTTAGGCTAACAATTATTGTCCATCGCTAATCATGAGAGGGCAGGCATGACGTGGAGGTGCCGGCGTTGGACTGGGGTGGACAAAAGTCAGAAGTCACATGACACCAGGTTATAGTCCAACAGGATTATTTGAAACCACAAGCTTTCAGAACGCTGCCCCCTCGTCAGGACAAGTGGAGGGAAGCACACAGGCACAGAACTTATAGGCAGAGAGATAATTGCAAGATAATTCCAAGCAATTAAGAGTGTCAAAAGATATCCAAATGGTGTGAGTGGGGTATCGACAGCTGAATAATAAATGAAGGGATGACATGTGAACTGATTAATTAAGGCAGAGAGAAAGTTATGAAAAAAACATCAAAATTAAGATAGAGACAAATCAAATGGCTGATAAGAGTCACATAACAAGGGCACACATAATCCAAACCTGTACAAATTAATTAAGGTCGAGAGATAATAACAAGTTATCAAAATGATGGTGTCAGAACAGAATAGTGTCCTGAGCGCAAGCGGAGAATATGGACTCTATCTCGATTTGAAGGTTGTAGTGTCTGATGTAGAGCTGGTGCACGAGATGGTTGAGGAGTGTGCAAGAGGTACTATGGAAGAGTCTCTCAGTGTTATCTGTGTTGTAGGTTGACTTGAGTAGGTTCATGATCTGTCGTCCTTTTAGGATCTTATCTGTTCTCTTGCATCGCTGTAGAAGCTTGATGTCTGTATCGACATGCGCAATCTTCTTGGAGATCCATTCCATCAGAGAGCAAAGATTGCTGTAGTTCTGGAGTCACATGCAGGCCAGAGTGGGTAAAGATGGCAAATTTCCTTCCCTAAAGGACATGAGATTACTTACTGCTTTGATTGTGGGAAAGCATTCTCAGAGACTCATCATTGCTACTGCCCAGTTCCAACCAGCAAAAATGATAAAGAAATGTAGACCAGGGTTAAGACCATAAGACCATAAGACATAGGAGTGGAAGTAAGGCCATTCGGCCCATCGAGTCCACTCCGCCATTCAATCATGGCTGATGCGCATTTCAGCTCCACTTACCAGCATTCTCTCCGTAGCCCTTAATTCCTCTAGACAACAAGAACCTATCAATCTCGGCCTTGAAGACATTTAGCGTCCCGGCTTCCACTGCACTCCGTGGCAATGAATTCCAAAGGCCCACCACTCTCTGGCTGAAGAAATGTCTCCGCATTTCTGTTCTGTAATGACCCCCTCTAATTCTAAGGCTGTGTCCACGGGTCCTAGTCTCCTCGCCTAACAGAAACAATTTTCTAGCATCCACCTTTTCAAAGCCATGTATTATTTAAGCCTCAATATGTCCCTAGTTCACCTGGAACCATCATTTTCCTGTTTCTACTGAGGTCATTGAGTAGCTGAATCATTCACTGAACTGGACAATAAAAGTAAATGATGAGCACCGTGGTTTGATTTAGTTAAATGAGGAGACAATTGCGGATATTGGAAGGTTTAATGTGGTTTTATTACGAGCAAAAAGAAAATTGACTCACAAATGTTTTGTTGAAGTAATCTTTAGACACCTGTCCCACAGTAAAACGTAACACCTATATATAACTCTATCTATTCTGATTTTATAGATCTGGCTTCATTTGTTATTCTCCTGTGATTAGTCCGATTTAAGAGTTGACATTGCACAGTCCAGACCAATAAAAGTCTAGCTTATGTTAATAAGGTTTTGAATTGAACCATCGTATAAAACAGGCATGCTGGAGTTGAGTGCAGAGTAAAGATTTAATCAGCGAGTGAATTTTCTTTTCCATGTGCACTACATGTTCATTAAACAATTTTTCTTAAATCTAAGAATGGTTGGCAAGGCCATAATTTGTTGTCCATTGAAATGAGTAAGCTCGTTGAAACTTCCAGAGGGAAGTCAAAAGACAATGACGTTGCTGTGGGTCTGGACTCACATGTAGGCCGGATCGAGTAAAGATGGCAGATGTCTTTCCCTAAAAGAACTACAGTGAATCAGGTAGAGTTTTACAATAGATTTATTAATTGAAATTAAATTCCACCAGATGCTGTGGTGAGATTTGAATCCATGCCTCCACAGTATTAACCTGGGCCAGAGGAATACTAATCCTGTAATGCTGGCATTGAAATCTGGAGCAAGGGCTATTGTTAGGCTCAACCAAGACTTCCTGTTGAAGACAAGCTGTTTGCAAGTGTCACTAGAACAGGCTTGGGTTTGCCAACTTTGCAATGATTTACAATGGGAGATTGCTGAGGCTACTGTTTGGTTCCCATACAGTCAGGGAAAATCCCGAATGTTTCATGTAGGAAGTGCCTGGATAGTGACAAGGACAGCATATAACCAACACTGGATTATAGCAAGGAGCAGGAGTAGACCATATGGTCCCTCAAGCTTGCTTCGCCTTCAGTGGAACGTCTGTTAGCTTATCTTGTGCACTTTCTCACTGTCCCCGCATCTCCTTTGAATCATTGAGACACCAGTAATTTGTCTTTTTCAGTCTTGGATATTCTCAGTGGGAGAGCATTCACAACTCCCTGAGATAATAATCCCAATGGATCCGCAAGTGTCTGGATTAAGTAATTCCAAAGATTCATGACACAACTTCACAGAGGCCGGCATCCCGTCACCAAGTCCCCCTTTATTTACAAATGGAAAGTCCTTGACACTGATCCAACTCCCTCAGACCAGCTGTCAGAGTGAACAGAACCTCTGACACTCCTGCCTATATCTGTCAGCCAGGGCTTTCTTTAGGGAACTCATATTCTATGAGGTCCACCTGGCTGAACTCATTACAATCACTACAGTCTACAAGTCCCTGGGTCACTAACTCCAAAGATCCAAAACACAAGGGTCAGTTCTGGTTAGCTCAGTTGGCTAGATGCCTGATTTCTGAAATAGTGTGATACCAACAGCATGGGTTGAATTCCTGCACCAGCTGAGATGACCATAAAGGACACACCTTCTCACCCTTTCCTTTCACCTGAGCCACCCTCAGATCAAACCTGCTACCAGTTGCCTCTCTCTGATGAGAGAGTGGGACAATGGCAACTTTATTCACGGGAGTCTTTTAAAAGCCAGTTGTTCAGAGTTTAGGATCAACATGTTCCTATGAGGATGAAAGATAAGGATGGCAAGATTCAGGAATCCTGGATGACAAGAGATATTGAAAGTTTAGTCAAAAGGAAAAGGAAGCATTTAAGAGCCTGAGGAAACTGAAAAAAAAATGACAAGGCTGTTGAGGAATATACAGGAACCAGGAAAGAACTTCAATAAGGAATGAGGAAGACTAAAGTGGGCTATGGAATATCCTTGGCAATTAGGATAAAGAAGAATCCCAAGGCATTTTATATGTACATGAATGGAAGAAGAGGGTAGCGAGGGAAAGGATAGGTCCACTCAAAGACAAAGACGGGAATTTATGAATGGAGCCAGAGGAAGTGGGTGAGGTCCTTAATAAGTACTTCACATCAGAATTCACCAAGGAGAAAGTCATGGATGATGCTAAGGTTAGGGAGGGGTATGTTGATCTTTTGGGGCATGTCCAATTTAAGAAGGAAGAGCTGTTGGATGGTTTGCAAAACATTAAGGCAAATACATCCCTGAGCCTGATGGGATCCATCACAGGAAATTGAGGAAAATGATAGGACCTCGACTGAGATCTTTGTATCTACTTTCACCACAGATGAGGTCACAGAAGACTGGAGGATAGCTCATGTTGTTCGCTTGTTTAAGGAAGGCAACAGGGAAAGTCAGGAAATTATGGACTAGTGGCCTTTACATTAATGGTAGGAAAATTATTGGAGAAGATTCTTAAGGACAGGATTCACTTGCAGCTGTGAAGAAATGGATCTATCATCGATAGTCAACTTGGCTTTATGCAGGGAGGTCTTGCCTCACAATTATTTCCATGGACTTTACTAAAGCATTTGACTAGGTCCCTAATGGGAGGCTGGTCCAGAAAATAACATCACTGGGGATCCACTGTAGGTTGGATACAACATTGTCTTGATTACAGAAGACAGCTGATTGACCTGGAAAGGTGTTTCTCTGACTGGAGGTCTGCGAGTAGCATTCTGAAGGATCAGCATTGAGACCTCTTTTATTTGTGACATGAATATATACAAAGTATTTTGATGAAAATGTAGGTGGTCTGGATCAGTAAGTTTGTAGATGACATGAAAATTGGGCATGATTTGTAGATGCCGGTGTTGGACTGGGGTGGACAAAGTTAAAAATCACACAATAGCAGGTGATAGCCCAACAGGTTTATTTGGAAGCTCTAGTTTTTGGAGCGCTGCTCCTTCACCAGGTGGTTAGGAGCAGCACTCCAAAAGCTAGTGCTTCCGAATTAACCCGTTGAACTATAACCTGCTGTTGTGTGATTTTTAACTGTGAAAATTGGTGGAGTTGTGGATAGAGAGGAAGGTCGCCAAAGAATACAGCAAGATTAAGATCAGAAAGAAAGTTGGGCAGAGAAACAGTTGAAGGAGATTAATCTGGACAAGTGGGAGCTGATGTATTTTAGGAGGTCACATTCAGGAAGCAAATACACAGCAGGTGGTGGAATGATCAAGTGCATTGATATACAGAGGGATCTTGAGATGCAAATCCATAGCTCCCTCAAAGTGGCAGCATCAATGGTTAAGGTGGCAAAGAAGAATTGCCTTTATTGGTCAGGGAATTGAGTATAAAAATTGGCAAGTCATGTGGAGGATTGTCACACTTTAACCATCTAGCACACAATGGGGCAATTTAGTACAGCCAATCTACCTAACGTACACAGCTTTGTACTTATGGAAGGGAACTGGAGGACCTGGAGAAAACCCACATAGACATGGGGAGAATGTGCAAACTCTGCACAGACAGTCACCTGAGGCTGGAATTGAATTCAGGTCCCTAGGGCAGCAGTGCTAACCACTTAGCCACCATGCCTCCCCAATGCTGGGAGAATGTCACCATGTCATGAGGGGAAAGTGAGGACTGCAGATGCTGGAGATCAGAGCTGAAAATGTGTTGCTGGAAAAGTGCAGCAGATCAGGCAGCATCCAAGGAGCAGGAGAATCGAGATTTCGGGCATGAGCCCTTCTTCAGGAATGCCCGAAACGTCGATTCTCCTGCTCCTTGGATGCTGCCTGATCTGCTGCGCTTTTCCAGCAACACATTTTCAGCTCATCATGGCATGATCCAAATTTGGAGATCCAATGCTGAAATGATGGGCAAAAACATCATTAGATGAGCAATGTATTCCAGTTATTTTAATTGAATTCCAATATTTGAATTTGCCACACCCGAATTTGTAACAAAGGTTAAAAAAACAACCACATTTAACAAGATTGAGAAAATGGGGATTCACTGTGGGGAAGGACAGTGTTTGAGCAATGGTTGGGGGAGGGGGAAATAGGAATAGCAGTTGGGATTTTATCAAAGAAGCGCCACATTTTCAACCTAAACATTTTGTCGTAAGAAATAACGAAGGTAAAATAAAAGCTGGAGCTGCTCGAATGGGTAGAAATGCAGAGTTGAAAATGAGACTTAAGAGAGGCAAACAATGCTATAAAGTCAAGTGGAGCATAGAAAATACAATCCAAGCAAAACTGTCTGCTGGGAATAAAAACAAACCCTGTCCCAATTTAATGCCTTCTCTTTGGCCCGGTGTATAATTGGATGTCTGACTATAATCCAAATAGCTGATCAACACAGATGGTTAAACTCTGTTCAATGTGTGTTACAATTCAGTGCCTAGGGCACTTCTGCATTATTGCTTGAAATCTGGCATTCTCCTATAACTATACTCTGTGACTTTTAATATTTATGAAGTTATATTGTCCATGGTAGTAACTGGAAGCGGTAGCGGGGTTTATGCCCCGAAAAACAGATTTCCTTCATGTCGTGCTAAATCTAAAGACACTTTAATCCATTTGTGAATAGTCCACTGAAATAATAGCACAGAGGTGGGTATCCCGTCATCAAGTCACCCTTTCACGCACAGCGCAGACTGTGACCAGTCAGCTCGGAGTCAGTCATCTTGAACTAGGGGTATCCTAAATCTCCTATTAATTTTGGTCAACCCGGACTTTCCTTACTGGTCCAGGTTAAAAACCCCAATCAAGAACCTCATAGTTAACAAGGTCCACCTGGTTCCAATCACTACAACCATTATTTAAGGTCTTTCTGCTGAAGTTATTGGACCTTCCTAGTGCTTCAATTCATGTAAACATAACCTTGATTAGATTAGATTCCCTACAGTATGGAAACAGGCCCTTTGGCCTAACAAGTCCACACCGACCCTCTGAAGAGTAACCCAACCGGCCCCATTCCCCTACATTTACCCCTGACTAATCCACCTAACACTATGGGCAATTTAACATGGTCCATTCACCTAACCTACACATCTTTGGATTGTGGGAGGAAACCCACACAGACACAGGGAGAATGTGCAAACTCCACATTGAGGCAGGAATCAAACCTGGGTCCCTGGCACTGTAAAGCATCTGTGCTAACCACTGAACCACCGTGCCGGCCATAAAAATAGCTTGTAGATATAAGAGATGTCTTTAGTTTGTTGGATAGAGTCAAACTCAAATGTTTGTTTGCTTACTACTATACCAAACCGAACTGCATTTGTGACTGTGCATAAAGATATTTTTTATGAATAAAGTATGTCTTTGTTCATCAAAAAAAGCTTTGTTCCATTTAATGCAGTAGGCAGTCCAATTAGGGGGTTAGTTGTTTGTCAGGATTGGTAACTAGAGAGCTGGAGGGGGGAGGGGGTGATCAGGGCCTCGGGAAGATGATCACATTGTGCAATGGGACACATAGAAGAGTTGGGGAGACGGGGTGGATTGGGGGTGGGCAGGGGGGTCGAATGGAGGTGGAAAAGCAGACACTAGACAACTGTGATGTTGGAAATGTATGGGACATGGCTCCAATCACTGGGAATGTCAATGAAATGTCTTAGAGGCTTAAGGCAGCTGCCTCCTGACCGACAAGCAGTGCTATTAAAGTCATTATCCATAAGTGATCCTCCCTTCCTCTCATCTGTTAATTTTCTGGACATCTGGGTCATCTAGCACTCAAGGTGCAAGATGGAGAAAACCTTAGGAACACAACCTCATTAAGGCGATGAAATGGCAGACTAATCCTTGGAGGTGGTTGGTTGACCACCCTCTAGCCGCAGTATACAAGCGACTGGGCTTGTATACCCTTGAGTTTAGAAGACTGAGAGGGGATCTGATTGAAACGTATAGGATTATGAAAGGACTGGACACTCTGGCAGGAGGGAACATATTTCCGTTGATGGGGGATTGCCGAACCAGAGGACACAACTTAAAAATACGGGGTAGACCATTTAGGACAGAGATGAGGAGAAACTACTTCACCCAGAGAGTGGTGGCTGTGTGGAATGCTCTGCCCCAGAGGGCAGTGGAGGCCCAGTCTCTGGATTCATTTAAGAAAGAATTGGATAGAGCTCTTACAGATAGTGGAGTCAAGGGGTATGGAGATAAGGCTGGAACAGGATACTGATTAGGAATGATCAGCCATGATCATATTGAATGGCGGTGCAGGCTCGAAGGGCAGAATGGCCTACTCCTGCATCTATTGTCTATTGTCTATTGTCTATTGTTCCACTTCCATTGAAACAGAATGGATATGACGTAGGTTTAATTAAGGTAGAAATTCTTCAGGTTTTAACTCCTTACCCAATCTATACACTACACCTTTGTGGGAGATGCTTGGTTGAGTTATCCCGCATTGTAATAGTTTAGATCAGAGTGGTGCTGGAAAAGCACAGCAGGTCAGGCAGCATCCGAGGAGCAGGAAAATCGACGTTGTGGGCAAAAGCCCTTCATCAGGAATAGACCTATTCCTGATGAAGGCCTTTTGCCCGAAACATCAATTTTTCTGCTCCTCGGATGCTGCCTGACCTGCTGTGCTTTTCCAGCACCATTCTAATCTAAACTCTGATTTCCAGCATCTGCAGTCCTCACTTTTGCCCCATTGTAATAGCACAGGGAAGCGGGATTGGTGTCAAATTACCAAGTTTAAAAGCTTAGAACGACATCATATAATCCCCTACAGTGTGAGAACAGGCCATTCAGCCCATCAGGTCAATCTCAACTCTCTGAACAACATCTCACCCAGATCCACCTCCAACACTATAACACTGTATTTCCCATGGCTTGTCCAGCTAGCTGGCACATCTCTAGACACTGTGGGCAATGTAGCATGATTAATCCATCTAACCTGCATATCTTTGGAAAGTGGGAAGAAACCAGAGCACCCAGAGGAAACTCATGCAGACAAGGGAAGAATGTGTAAACTCCATACAGGCAGTAACCCAAGGCTGGAATTGAACGCAGGTTCCGGGAATGCGAGGTAACAATGCTAAGCATATGCCGCTGTGCTGACCTAATATTGAGTCTTTTCCATGAAAAGTAAGTGGCGGATGATTATTGTTTACAGTGCTCCCATTGAGGTCCAGGCTCATCTCTCAATCAGAATGGCGTGAGTTCAAGCCACATTCTGAAACCAGAGCACAAAAGCAAGTTGAAACTCCACCACCGAGGGAGTACTGCACTGTTGGAAATTCCACACGCTGTGAGGCAGCAGTGCTAATCACATAGCAATTCTGCATTCTCTCTCTACAGATGGAAAAAGTGAGGATTGCAGCTGCTGAAGATCAGTCAAAATGAGTGGTGCTGGAACAGCACAGCAGGTTGGGCAGCATTCGAGAAGCAGGAGAGTCGACGTTTCGTGGAATAGACTTTCATCAAGATGTTGAGTTTCTCCAGCAATTTCTCTTTTGATTTGTTTCGGATCTCCAGCAACTGGCGTTTGTTATTTTACTTCAGAGTTTTCACTCATTGGGTTTCCCCTGGGTAAGTATCCGCAATAGCAATAGCAGGATGAAACCTTTGAAGTGGGTATTAATTACCAATTTAATTATCTCAATTGATAGCAGGATTGGGTGTGTAGGATTGCCAACGACATTCCCCTGGTGGAGTTAATCAGGGCTATGGTGGGATGACCACAAAAGCAAATCTGCTATCCACCCCCGACCAATTCAATGCCCTGTCATCAAATTCCCTGAGAGGGGATTGAGTGTATCGAACACTGCACCCCACTTCCTTCAGACACTGTGCTCAAGTGTTGTTTCCAAGTATCTCTCTTACTGTTGTGTATCGGATATTCCAGGGAGCCTGAAAACCTTGCTACACAAGAGTAAAAGCACAAAATTCATCAGAAATATAAATTATGCACTAAATATATACCAATTATGGAAAGCACTGCATAAATTCTAGATGACTATCACTTACAATTACTCTGTTTTACATTAGTCATTTTGCTTGGACAGTCTGTTTATTCCTAAAGCTTTTTGGTGACATAAAATCTTTCTTATCCCTACATTAATTAATACAAATTTCAAATGCTATGTGATTTCTGCGCCAAATTTAATCGCCTTTCCATCCAGTTATTTATTAAAAGCTGCTTTTTGTTTATTCCCAACAGTTTGAAAATAGACTGGAACAATAAAACAGAATCACAAAATGGTAACAGTGCAGAGAGAGAGGCCATTCAGGTCATCATTTCAGTGCTGGATCCTTAAAGGAAAAGTTCACCTCATGCCATTCCACTCTCTTCTCCCTGTAACCCCTGCACACTCTTCCCTTTCGGATATGAATCCAATTCCATCTTGAATTCCCTCTTTTTTATTTTGTGGTTCTGACAAAGGCATTGCTTTTCTTAATGTAACCAATGCTATATAAGGTATAGGATACACAGGTTTACACAAAGATTTCCATAAATACATCAAAGAATTCCTGGAAGCCATTGTACCTGAGGAAATTTGCTTTCTCCTTAATGATCAGAATCCCACCTGATTATTAGTACTAACTCAGAATGGATTGTAGTCCAGCATTATCCTTTAAGGATGGCATGGTGGCTCAGTGGTTAATGCTACTGTCTCATAGTACCAGGGACCTAGGTTCGGTTGTGCCCTTGGGTGACTCTCTGTGTGGAGTTTGCACATTCTCTCCGTGTCTGTGTGGGTTTCCTTCGGGTGCTCCGGTTTCCTCCCACAATTCAAAGATGTGCATGTTTCGTGCATTAGTCGGGGGGTAAATGTAGATGAATGAATTCCACCATTAATCAGGTAATAGCTAAGTTGGGTTGCGAGGCTTAATTCAATTACTTGAGGGGGTTTACTTTGGAATGGCTCAGTGTTTAGCACTGCTGCCTCACAGCACCAGGGACTTGGGTTCGATTCCAGCCTCAGGAGACTGTCTGTGTGAAGTTTGGACATTCTCCCTGTGTCTGTGTGGGTTTCCTTTGGGTGTTCTGTTTTTTTCCCACAATCCAAAGATGTGCGGGTTAGGTGAGTTGGCCATAGTGTTTAGGGGTAAATGTAGAGTAATGGGAAATGGGTGAGATACTCTTTGGTGTGCACATGTTGAGCCAAAGGGCCTATTTCCACACTGTAGGGATTCTAATTCTAAAAAAAAGTGTTTTTAGACACTGCAACAGTTGCATTCAACTACCTTTACCACAAATATAGTTTACCAATCTCATCTTCACCACCGTATTTCAACAATGTTTATTTATAGAACATAGAACATAGAAGAATACAGCGCAGTACAGGCCCTTCGGCCCTCGATGTTGCGCCGATCAAAGCCCACCTAACCTACACTAACCCACTATCCTCCATATACCTATCCAATGCCCGCTTAAATACCCATAAAGAGGGAGAGTCCACCACTGCTACTGGTAGGGCATTCCATGAACTTACAACTCGCTGAGTGAAGAACCTACCCCTAACATCAGTCCTATATCTACCCCCCCTTAATTTAAAGCTATGCCCCCTTGTAATAGCTGACTCCATACGTGGAAAAAGGTTCTCACTGTCAACCCTATCTAACCCCCTAATCATCTTGTACACCTCTATCAAGTCACCCCTAAACCTTCTTTTCTCCAATGAAAACAACCCCAAGTGCCTCAGCCTTTCCTCATAGGATCTTCCTACCATACCAGGCAACATCCTGGTAAACTTCCTCTGCACCCGTTCCAGTGCCTCCACATCCTTCCTATAGTATGGCGACCAAAACTGCACACAATATTCCAGATGCGGCCACACCAGAGTCTTATACAACTGCAGCATGACCTCAGGACTCCGGAACTCAATTCCTCTACCAATAAAAGCCAGTACGCCACATGCCTTCTTCACTGCACTATTTACCTGGGTGGCAACTTTCAGAGATCTGTGTACATGGACACCAAGATCCCTTTGCTCTTCCACACTACCAAGTATCCGACCATTAGCCCAGTACCCCATCTTTTTGTTACTCTTACCAAAGTGAATCACCTCACACTTAGCTACATTGAACTCCATTTGCCACCTTTCTGCCCAGCTCTGCAGCTTCTCTATATCCCGCTGTAACCTGCCACATCCTTCCTCACTGTCTACAACTCCTCCGACTTTCGTATCATCCGCAAACTTGCTCACCCAACCTTCTAACCCTTCCTCCAGGTAATATATAAAAATGACAAACAGCAATGGTCCCAAAACAGATCCTTGCGGAACACCGCTAGTGACGGCACTCCAAGATTAACCTTTGCCATCAACTACTACCCCCTGTCTTCTTCCAGCCAGCCAATTCCTAATCCAAACCTCCAACTCACCCTCAATGCCATATCTCTGTATTTTCTGCAGTAGCCTACCATGGGGGACCTTATCAAACGCCTTACTAAAATCCATATACACCACATCTACCGCTTTCCCCTCATCTACCTCCTTAGTCACCTTCTCAAAGAATTCAATAAGGTTTGTGAGGCACGACCTGCCCTTCACAAAACCATGCTGACTATCCTTGATCACATTATTCTTATCCAGATGTGCATAAATCCTATCCCTTACAATTCTCTCTAAGACTTTGCCCACAACAGAAGTGAGACTCACTGGCCTATAGTTACTAGGATTATCCCTACTCCCCTTCTTGAACAAGGGAACCACGTTTGCTAGCCTCCAGTCCTCTGGCAATAATCCTGTAGACAAAGAGGACACAAAAATCAAGGCCAATGGCTCTGCAATCTCCTCCCTTGCTTCCCAGAGAATCCTAGGATAAATGCCATCACCCTTGCCAGAATTTCCAACACCTCTTCTCTACATATCTCAAAGCCATCCATTCTACTTATTCGTGCCTCAGTATTCATATCGACAACAATGTCCTGTTCCTGAGTGAATACTGACGAAAAGTATTCATTCAGTGCCTCCCCAATCTCTTCAGCCTCCACACGCAACTTCCCATTACTATCCTTGATTGGACCTATTCCTACCCTAGTCATTCTTTTATTCCTAACATACCTACAGAAAGCCTTAGGGTTTTCCCTAATCCTACCAACTAAGGACCTTTCATGTCCCCTCCTTGCTGCTCTTAGCTCTCTCTTCAGGTCCTTCCGGGCTACCTTATAACTCTCAATCGCCCCTATCGAACCTTCACGCCTCATCTTTACAAAGGCTGCCCTCTTCCATTTAACAAGGGATTCCAATTCCTTATTAAACCACGGCTCCCTCACACGACCCTTTCCTCCCTGCCTGATAGGTACGTACTTATATTGCACCTCTTCATGGAAGTGTTATAAGGTAAGTATTGGGGAAATATTAGATTATTGAAGTAGTTTTTAAGAATAGTTAGTCATTCTTGAGTCCTCCTCGACTTATCTATCCTACTAGTTGATTTTCTTCCATCCCTTTCCATTCTCAATATTTTTATCCAACCTGTGTTGTGGTTGAAGACAGATCCTTAGCCCATTGTCAGCTGATCGTGAGCCAGTTCTTTGACAGGGTTTGGTGATGGTGAATTGCCATCATCTTCCTCTCCAGAACTTGCCTCCTCCCTCTACTCCTAGTTCTACCTCAGCCAGAACGAGAATTGAAGCCACGCTGTTGGCATTAATCAAAACCACATGCTTGCCATCTTCACTAACCAGCCTCATTTCAGTCAATAGTTAAGCTAAATTTACAACAGTGTTTTGAACTGTTCTTGTCCACGCTGACCCTGGTTTCTCATTGGACCGAAGACAGATGAGACGTGACTTGATTGAGATGTACAAGATAATGAGAAGCATAGATACAGTGGATAGCCAGGGTCTTTTTCCCAGGGTGGAAGTGGCTATTACAAAGGTGCACAATGTTAAGATGATTAGAGGAAGGTTTAGGGGAGATGTCAGAGATAAGTTTTTACACAGTGAGTGGTGGGTGCATACACTGCATTGCCAGCAGTGGTTGCATCAGAATAATTAAGGACATTTAAGCGACTCTTGGATTGGCACATGGAAGTTTGTACAATGAAGGGTATATAGGTTAGTCTGATTTTCGACTAAAATACTGGCACAACATCGAGGGCTGAAGGGCCTGTACTGTGCTGTACTGTTCTATGTTCTATGTTGGTACCATTTGGCAACATGAGGATGGAGTAGGCATTGTCCCTTCAATGAGGTAAAAACAATGACTGCAGATGCTGGAAACCAGATTCTGGATTAGTGGTGCTGGAAGAGCACAGCAGTTCAGACAACATCCAAGGAGCTTTGAAATCGACGTTTCGGGCAAAAGCCCTTCATCAGGAATAAAGGCAATGAGCCTGAAGCGTGGAGAGATAAGCTAGAGGAGGGTGGGGGTGGGGAGAAAGTAGCATAGAGTACAATGGGTGAGTGGGGGAGGGGATGAAGGTGATAGGTCAGGGAGGAGAGAGTGGAGTGGATAGGTGGAAAAGGAGATAGGCAGGTAGGACAAGTCCGGACAAGTCATGGGGACAGTTACTGAGCTGGAAGTTTAGAACTAGGGTGAGGTGGGGGAAGGGGAAATGAGGAAACTGTTGAAGTCCACATTGATGCCCTGGGGTTGAAGTGTTCCGAGGCTGAAGATGAGGTGTTCTTCCTCCAGGCGTCTGGTGGTGAGGGAGCGGCGGTGAATAACTTCATGAAAACTGAAAGAATATCGGATGCTGGAAACCAGAAACAAAAACCAGAAATTGCTGGAAAAGGTCAGCAGGTCTGGCAGCATCTGTGGAGAGAAATCAAAATTAACATTTCGGGTTCAGTAACCCTTACCCTTCATGGTCCTTTAACTATTTATCAAATGTACACTGTTATGGACCAGATCAGACACCCTCAAAAATATTTTAAGAAGGTAGACTAGACCCTAACTTTGCCTTATTTTAAAGGCAGATGTGAAGTATCTCAGATGCAATGCGACTGGTCACACTGCTCGATGTGAAGCAAAACGCAATTTATTTAATCACTGTAGTTAAAATACAACAAAAGAAAAAAGGAACCTAGAATAACTGAACAGATTGGAAGCTTAACAAATTAACAAATACAATACCTGTTACTAATTAGCTGTTCCAATGTAGTAATATCCCATAAACACATGCCTGGACAAAAATGAAAATTCAGACACAGATTCTCACATGTAGTTCTCCAGACCAGAAGGAAAACAAACATCAAGAGAAGTTTCAGAGAGAGTAGCAGCCAAGTGACAGTCATTGAAGCTTCCAACTCTTTTGAGACCCTAATATCTTCTGATGTTATTAAAAGAAACTGAGCAGTCAGTTGTTAAAAATAAATCCCAAGGTGTTTACACAAATGGTCTTCAGTAGGCGGTTCGACAATTCTGCCTTACAAACTCTCTTAACAAAAATGACTGGGACAAAAATAACTTCTTAAAGTGACAGCATTGTCAAAATAGTATAAGATACTATAAGCTACAACTTGCAATTTACTCAAACTTTTGTATTAGAAAACAATCTCCACATCCATGTAATACCAAACACACAGTGTACTTACACCCCCTTGCTGAGAAACCTTTGGCTCTGGGGCTGGCCATTAGACTCCAGGGTCCTCTTTTCTGCCATTATAAATTGCTAGGTGCTGCTAAGGAAACAGGGACACTTCAGGTGTTGCTTTGTGGCCCGTTCAAAGGCTTGATTCTGGTGGAGAGTGGGGGGGGTGAGGATGGGAAACTATACAGTCTTTCACAATCATCCTGAACACACAGTTGGCTAAATTACATAAGATCATGAGTAAATGTAAGTGGGTACAAAGAACAAAGAAGAACAAAGAAATCACAACACAGGAATTTGCCCTTCCACCCTCCAAGCCTGCACCAATCCAGATCCTCTATCTAAACCTGTCACCTATTTTCAAAGGGTCTGGATCCCTCTGCTCCCTGCCCATTCATGTATTTATCTAGATACATCTTAAATAACACTATCAAGCCTGCCTCTACCATCGCCACTGACAACATGTGCCATGCACCCACCACCCTCTGCATAATGAACTTTCCATGCATAGTGTGCATGGGTGGCACAGTGTCTCAGTGGTTAGCACTGATGCCTCACAACACCAGGGACCCAGGTTTAATTCCAGCCCCGGGTGACTGTCTGTGTGGAGTTTGCACATTCTCCCTGTGTCTGCGTGGGTTTTCTCTGGGTGCTCTAGTTTTGTCCCACAATCCAAAGATGTGCAGATCAGGTGAATTGGCCATGCTAAATTGCCCATAGTGTTAAGTGCATTAGTCAGGGGTAAATGTAGGGGAATGCGTCTGGGTGGGTTACTCTTCAGAAGGTTGTTGTGGAGTTGTTGGGCCCAAGGGCCTGTTTCTACATGGTAGTGAATCTAATCTCCCTTAAACTTTTCCCCTGTCATTCTTGAACTCATAACCCCTAGTAATTGAGTCCCCTACTCTGGGAAAAAGCTTCTTGCTATCCACCCTGTCTATACCTCTCATTATTTTGTAGACCTCTATCAGGTCCCCCCTTAACCTTAGCCTTTCAAATGAAAATAATCCTAATCTACTCAACCTCTCTTCACAACTAGCACCCTACATACAAGGCAATGACCTGGTGAACCTCCTCTGTACCCTCTCCAAAGCATCCACATCCTTTTGGTAATGTGGTAACCAGAACTTGAGCCTATTTTAGCCTATTGCTACTCAGCCAGACAATAAGGAGAGATACTATGTTTGTACTTTCCCAATTTCAGTCTGATCCCTTGGTATTTTGGAGTAATCCTATCTTGAAAATGACCTAAGTTAATTGGGTCCTGTGAACTTTGCCCTGTGACCCCCATTGGCTGAAGACAGAGAACACTCAAGAAGGGCTCAGAAAGGGAGTATAAGAGGGGACACCTGATGGCAATTCCCTCTGTGAAGACTGTGTGTGATACCCACTTTGGCACCAAGGTGATGCTGAGTGCCCTCTCAATGGAACTCAGTGAATTGAATCTACCAGCCCAATCAAACGCACCAGAGCAAGTAGTATAGATGTTTCTTAGACATGCAGCATACTTTGGGAAAAAATTAACTCATGTTGGTGTGCATGAGTTGTTTCTTTAACTTGGGAGTGTTTTAATAAAGCTAAATTTGAACTGCAGTCCCTTTGTTTGTCTCGTACAGGAAGAGCACCTGGCTAAATGCATAATAAGCTAGTTGAAACTTCTCTATGGAGTATTTCACATGCAACATCATACTTTGCCACTCTAGGCTTCCCTGAGCTAACAACAAAGGCTGGTCACAGTCACTTTGATACCCATTGTGCCTTTGAAAAGGTATCTCCACATGCATTACTGAAATGTCAAAGCCAACGCAGATAGCTCTAGGTGTGTAGAAATCACAGAATCGCTACACAGTGGTAGCAAGCCCTTGAGTCCACACCGACCCTCTGAAGAGCATCCCACACAGACCCACCTCCCTTCCCCATCCCTGTATCCTTGCATTTCCCATGGCCTATCCACCGAGCCTGTATCCACATCCCTGGACACTCTGGGCGATTCAGCATTTTGAATCCACCTGACCTGCACATCTTTGGATAATGGAAAGAAATCAGAGCACTGGGAGGAAACCCATGCAGACACGGCGAGAATGTGTAACTTCCACATAGACAGCCAACCTGGGTCTCTGGTGCTGTGAGTCAGCAGTGCTAAACACTGACCCAAAGAAAATAGGTTGCCCCAGGTACCTCTGATAGATGTTTGCTTGATTATCAAGCTTTATTGAGCTTCCTTTTCTTATTAAGATTTCTCCAATGGAGATGTATACCCAGTGGAAGTCTACTAGAGTCAGGTATGCTGTTGTAGTTACTTTAATCAACCTGCTTGGACTTGCTCTGACATAATAATGGTAAAGTTTGCTGATGATACGAAGTTAGGCAGACAGGCAGGTGGTTCTGAGGAGGTGGGGAGGATTAGACAGTTTAGGAGAGGGGTCCAAGAAATGGCTGATGAAATTCAACATGAGAAAATGCGAGGTCTTGCGCTTTGGAAAAAAAGAACACAGGCATGGACTATTTTCTAAACAGCGAGAACATTCCTAAAGCCAATGTACAAAGGAATCTACGGGTGCTAGTCCAGGATTCTCTAAAGGTTAACTTGCAGGTTCAGTCCGTGATTATTTGAGTCCGTAGTGTTGTCATTTATGATTAGATTACACTACTTATGGTGCAGAAGAGGTCCTTCGGCCCAACAAGTCCGAAGAGTAACCCAGCGAGACCCGTTCCCCTACTCCCTACTAATGCACCTATCACTACGGGCAATTTAGCATGACCAATTCACCTGACCTGCCCATCTTTGGACTGTGGGATAAAACCGGAGCATCTGGAGGAAACCCACACAGACACGGGGAGAATGTGCAAACTCCACACAGACAGTCGCCCAGGTCCCTAGCGCTGCTAACCACTGAGCCACCTTATCTCACAAGGATTGGAATGTAACAGCAGCGATGTGCTACTGAGACTTTATAAAGCTCTGGTTAGGCCCCATTTAGGATACTGTGTCCAGTTTTGGGCCCCACACCTCAGGAAGGACACACTGGCACTGGAGCATGTCCAGCGGAGATTCACACGGATGATCCCTGGAGTGGTAGGCCTAACATACGATGAATGGCTGAGGATCCTGGGATTGCATTCATTAGAGTTTAGAAGGTTGAGGGGAGATCGAATAGAAACTTACAAGATAATGCATGGCTTAGAAAAGGTGGACTGGGAATTTGTTTCGGTTAGACAGGGAGACAGGACCTGTGGGCACAGCCTAAGAATTAGAGGGGGCCGATTTGAGGGGGGAAATGAGGAGGCATTTCTTCAACCAGAGAGTGGTGGGCTTGTGGAATTCATTGCCATTGAGTGCAATGGAGGCCGGGACGTTAAACATCTTCAAGGCAGGGATTGATAAATTCTTAATCTCGCAAGGAATTAAGGGATATGGGGTGAGTGCGGGTAAGTGGAGTTGAAATGCCCATCAGCCATGATTGAAGGCAGAGTGGACTCGATGGGCTGAATGGCCTTACTTCCACTCCTATGTCTTATGGTCTTATATTTCCAGGATAGGTAGGACTTGAACTTGGATCTTCTGACAAGGAATGTTGTTTTCAATTTTACCTTTGAGAGCTATGCAGAGGTAGCACCAGTTTCTGTGTGTGTAACAGGTTCCATTCAATACACTTTAAGATGTATTTTCCATGCTTCAACTCTGGCGTCCACTCCTTCTCCAACTTTATTTAATTTGCTCTGAGTCTACAACCAGGCTTAACCAATCAAGCACAGTCAGTATCAATAATAATCAAACTCACATAATCAAACACAGAGCAATTGGAACATTGAGCACAACAAATGGCATCAATAAATGTGAGAGGAATTGGCAAAAAGTAAATCCTTGGCAGTTCCAGTAAAGGAAATGTAATCAATGGTTGAGAAAGGACATAGATGTATTTACGCATAGACATGAACAGACAAAAGTTATCTGGTGTAAATATATGTTTGCCCTTTCTCAACTATCCCAACAAAAAGTTGTTTAAATACTGGTTTGACTTTTATTTAATGTTCTAAACACTGAGGCATCTGAAAATATTAATTCGCAATCCCAAAACCTTACAGGAATGGGGGTTGGAATCCTTTTGGGATTGATTTTCCTGGCTGCTGGATCTAATAGGCAGCTAGAACTGAAAATGCCCATGGTGTAGATTTTTCTATGGGACACTCTCTCAGCTGTGGAAGCAGAAGAGTACACTTCCTGTCTGAGGAGGAGACATTGATTGGTTACTGACCAGTTCAAGTGAATGGCCCCCAGGCTGACGATGGAATGTGGTCTTGTGGGTGTCATCAGCCAAATGTGTTTCTGCATAGTCTATTGCTGAACGTGTGAATGGAAGAGTGAAGAGTTCAAGAGAGTAAAAGTGGAGGGACAGACCTATGTAAGGAATTATCAATGGGCTACTGCCTGGAGAAGGAGGGAATACTTGGATCAAATGCCTTGAGATGGTTAGATTTTCCAAAGGGAGAGGCATATTTATCTTAATCACATGAATTGTTTATGAAGGTTACCACAAGAGAGGTGTCACAGTGACAAGTCTTTCAGGATCAACCAGAAAATATACCACAGCGAGTGTGAAAAATTAAATATTCATTTAACTACAAATGCTGAGATGCTCTTTTTTTTGTTATTTTCTCTTTAGCGCTATTATTCACCACCTACAAAATTAATGTACAGGTGTTACTGTCACTGAAAGCAATTTTCGAAAAGATTATAAAAATAGAAATGCAATTGCAGAAACACAACAAAATCTTAATATTCAAGTGGAGTTGGTTTATGCAGAATTAAAAATAATTCTTTGCACAATGAGATGTGGGAATATTTCCCTTCACAGGAGAAGGTTAGTGATGTCAAATCGATTGGGGTGTTTTGAAGGGAGGTAGATACTTTTGAAGTGAACTATTCATGGATCAGGAGAAAGAGAAGGGAATTGGAATTAAATTGATAAGACCTGCCAGAGTTAATGAGATGGCTGAGCTGTCTATATTCCCCTCCGTATCTCTGTGAGCTGCATCTCTACACTACAATTCTTGCCTCCTGCATATATTCCTGATTTCAATTGCTTTATGATTTGCAGCCTGGGCTTCAGTCTTTGAGAATCTCCTCCTTAAATCTCTCCCATATCTTTACCCCAGCTTTACCCCTGCTTGGATTCAAAGGCTAGGCCAAGGCTCCAGAAGGGGTGCCTGAAGGAGAGGTGGGGGTCTCGGCACAGCATGGAGGTCTCCCGGTGTGGCGCACTTTTCCCCGTGTGGAAGTGTTCTTCATCTTCTGCTTCCAGGTTTACCAGCGGCCCGGCAAGTGGTCTCAACTGTGAGAGAGTGAGGACTGCAGGTGCTGGAGATCAGAGTCAAAAACTGTGGTGCTGGAAAAGCACAGCATATCAGGCAGCAGCTGAGGAGCAGGAGAGTCGACATTTCGGGCATGAACATTCCTGATGACGTTCTTTCCCTGAAGCTTCGACTCTCCTGCTTCTCAGATGCTGCCTGACCAACTGTGCTTTTCCAGCGGCACTCTTTTAGACTCTGGCAGGTGGTCCCATCCAGGACTGGTGGTCACAGTCCAGTGTGGTGGTCTTCTTCAGAGGAGGCTTCCCGCCCAGTGCTCCAGTAGCCTAGCTGCATCTACGGAGTATTCCTTAATCAGCTTTCCTTGAGCTCAGGAACTGTTAGTCAAACTGTGATAAACTTTGTCTTCATTGTATTCTTTTCCATTATTGTGTATGGCTTCTGCCATTGATGTTGGTGCCATGGTGTGGCGACTTATAAAAGTTTTCACTGTGTTTTTTATAAAGAACTTCTATTCTATTATCAATGCTCCTTGTAATCTCCCTCGATAAGTAGTCTTTTGATCATTTGTTCTGACACTTCTTTTTCTCACACAGTTTTAGAATCATCGAATCCCGACAGTGTGGGAACAGGCCCTTTGACCCAATAAGTCCACACTGACACTCCAAAGGGTAACCCACCCAGACCCATTCCCCTACCCTGTTACTCTACATTTACCCCTGATTAATGCACCTAACCTACACTCCCCTGGACACTATGGGCAATTTAGCGTGGCCAATTCACCTGCACATCCTTGGATTGTGGGAGGAAACCGGAGCACCCGGAGGAAACCCACACAGACACGGAGAGAATGTGCAAACTCCACACAGGCAGTCATTCGAGCCTGGAATTGAACCTGGGACCCTGGTGCTGTGAGACAGCAGTGCTAACCGCTGAGCCACTGTGCCACTCCATGCTTGTCTCTCCACAGATGTTGCCTGACCTGTTGGGATTTGCCAGCACTTTCTATTCGATTTGAGATCTCCAGCCTTCACAATACCTTGTTCATATTTAGACAATCCTCAAAGCAACAGTACACACAGAGCCATAAATACCCAGAATTAGGAGCAGGAGTCCTTCAAACCTGTTCCACAACCAAATAAGACAATGCCAAACAATGAGACCTTGGAGTGCAGGTTCACTGTTCCTTAAAAGTGGAGTTGCAGGTCGTCAAGAAGGCATTTAGTAAGCTTGCCTTCATTGGTCAGTGCATCGAGTATAGGTCATGTTGTGGCTGTACGAGACATTAGTGAGGCCACTTTTGGAATCCTATGTGCAATTCTGGTCTCCCTGCTATAGGAAGGATATTGTGAAACATGAAAGGGTTCAGAAGAGATTTACAAGGATGCTGCTGGGATTGGAGAGGTTGACGCTCCTGTTCAGTGCTTACCAACATTTATTGCGTAAAGAGTGTTATTTATATAAATATAGGCTGACTTTAGTGCATCCCTCGATGGATCCAATCCATAGAAAGGTGCAAAATCAGTAATTAACTCCTTTACAAGGGAACATTTCTGAGGGAAATCACAAGACACCCCAGAAAATCTTGAAGATATATAGTTAAAAATCACACAACACCAGGTTATAGTTCAACAGGTTTAATTGGAAGCACACTAGCTTTCGGAGTGACGCTCCTTCATCAGGTGACCTGATGAAGAAGCATCGCTCCAAAGGCTAGTGTGCGTCCAATTAAACCTGTTGAACTATAACCTGGTGTTGTGTGATTTTTAACTTTGTACACCGCAGTCCAACACCAGCATCTCCAAATCTTGAAGGTATATAACTCCCTTAGCACGTGGCTACGGCTCAGTGTTGGTACACTCACGGGAGATGATCCATTGCAGAGTTGGGGTATATAATCGACACTGTCACTGCATAGTCAGGAGTGGTGTTGTCTTTCAAATGAGATGTGAAACCTAAATTCTGTCTATGTGAAGGAGCCCCTGGCACAATAATGATTGGGATGCATTCCCTGAGAGGGAGGTCGCGCCAGATTTAGTCATGCCCCTTGAAATGGAATTTGACAAATATATGGAGATAAACAAACAAACAAAAAACAATTGCAAGGAGATGGAACGGAGTGAGAATAACCAGCAATTTGAAAGCTCCAGTGCTGCCTCCATTAGTTGAACAACTCTCTTCCATACCTTTCAGTGATTCTAAGGGCAGCCTGGAAATGTAATGGAGGTGGGTTCAACCGAGGCATTCAAGAACGCTTTGGATTTTGTTTTGGATCGAGATGGGATATGGGGAGATGACAGTTGACTGGCATGAGGATATCAAGCTGGGCTAGATGATAGGCAGTGCAGGCATGATGGGCCGAATTGCCTTATTCTGCACTGTGATTATTCAGTAATTTGTGAACACATCTGCCTGATCGCTGTGATCTCCAGCATTTTGTTGTTTTCAGGCTATTCATCTCATTGTGCTGTTGGTGACATCCTACAAGTGCATTCAAATGTCCTCAGTGAAGTCTTTCTTACTGCTCCAACGCTGCACATGTAAAATTTTGCCAGTAAGCAGTCAGCCGTAGAATGACCATGGCTGAGTTTAAAAATATATCAACTAACGTCATTAAATGTCCGTGTGTGAGAAACTGAAATGGACACTCCTTTCAGCAGCATTATGGACATTTATAAATCAATCTGTTCACTTGTGTTGTGATGTACCTCTGCAGCAGGTGGGACTCGAACCCTGACCTCTGGCTCAGAAGGAGGGGCACTACCACTGCTCCACACAAGTTTGTTAGATGTTGGGCTGGCAGCTAGATGATTGAGAATCAGTCTACCCTGTTTGAGAGGTTCAAGTGGGTGGATTAACTGTGGACAAGTTTTTGAGAGTTCGCTGTTGAGAGATTTGGCTCATTGATCCTGGGACAAAAATATGCTCTCTTCTTCACTTTAGCATCTGCATCAACAAGAACTTGCATTTATATGATGCCTTAAGCATGTTAACAGATCCTACAGGGTGCCATAAGAGTGTTATCAATGTTTGGTGCCAAGCTACATGACGAAATATTAGGACAGGTGCCTTGGTCAGAGATAGATTCATCACAAGTGAGGCCAGTCCAGAGTCCAGGCCCTTAGTGATTGGAATGAGGTTGAGCAGATGGATCTCACTGAGTATGAGTTCCCTGATTGGGCCCATTAGCTCAGTCCAATCAGGGAGCCTTGGTTGACAGATAGAAACAGGAGTCTCAGGGATGCTCTTCCCTCTCAGGATTGGCTGTGAGCTAGCTGGTCAGAGTCCACGTACTGAGCATGTGTCAATTGAGGGTGAATCTTGGTGCCAGGATTCTGGCCCCTGTGGGGTTATTTCAGACCCACGGTCTGTTGAAGGCCTGCCTGCCAATTGTGAGTCAAGACACCTAAGAGCAGAGCTTCAGGGATCACAGTGCATTGTAATGGTTGGAGGAGGTTATCAAGATAACTTGGGTGTACTGTGGTGAGATTTGAATAGAAAGGTGAGGCTTTAATTTGCATTTAACATATGCTACAAGATCAGAGGTAAGCCATTCACCTCCTCAAACCTGTTCCTCAATCCAATTAGACTATGGTTGATGTGCATTTAAATTCCAGTTACCTGCCTTGCTTCCCTAACTCTTAATCCCATCATTGTGGAGGTGCCGGTGTTGGACTGGAGTGGACAAGCTAAAAATCACACAACACCAGGTCCAACAGGTTTATTTTTCGGAGAACAGCTACCTAATGTAGGAACAGCGCTCTGAAAGCTGGTACTTCCAAATAAACCCATTGGATTATAACTTGATGTTGTGTGATTTTTAACTTAATCCTTTCAACCTAACAAAAACAATCTTCAGAAACAAAAACAGAAATTGCTGGAAAAACCCAGTGGGTCTGGCAGCATCTGTGGAGAGAAATCAGAAAAAAATCTACTGATCTCAGATTTGAAATTGGAAAGTGGAACACTGTGAACAACACTTTGTGGAAAAGAGTACGCGACTCTCATCCTCCTTTTAGTTTCAAAAGAAGTTTTTATTATTTGCTTTCTTCATCACTGACCCCAGTCTCATCCTTTGGGATTGTGGTTTGAATAGACAGACAGGAGTATTCTTGTCTCTTTTTTTAACAAGTTAATGGCATGTCAGGGAAAGTTTATTTCCAGTATCCATTCATTTCGTTTCTGTGCTTGTGGACCCGTCAGTTTGAGTTTTGAGTCCGTGGAACAAAAGATCCTTTACACAACATTTCAAATCAAATCACTGCGGGAGCAGGGGAGGGATGAGATTCCACAAGGGCACGACTGAATTCATTATTTTGTTGCATGCATCTATTTGCATTCATTGTACATTCATTTCGACTTATTAGCACTGCAAGTGCTCATTCGGTCCTCACGAGTGTATTTTACCATGAGCAAGGTAAAGACTGAGTACTGAGCACAATCAAATCACAACCATGCAAAGCTCTCCCTAAATTCTGCACCCATCTCAACCATATCAGACGTGTTCAATTTAATCTCATCTCCCTAATGGCTTCTTAATTTCAGCTTGTTACATGATACAAGGTAAAGCTTTGACAATTTCAGGTTAAAACTCACCTATCTGGTCCTAATGCTACTCTCGAGCTCCCTTTATTTTTTAACGTCACAACACCTCTATTACCAACAGACCATTGAACG
Source organism: Chiloscyllium punctatum (assembly GCF_047496795.1). NCBI lineage: Eukaryota > Metazoa > Chordata > Chondrichthyes > Orectolobiformes > Hemiscylliidae > Chiloscyllium > Chiloscyllium punctatum. The sequence continues at coordinate 127,495,480 of NC_092745.1, forward strand.
TTTATGTCTGCATCTTTATTCATTCACATTTAATTTATGTTATGGAATACTTATGGCAACACAGAGCTCATCCACACACAAGGAATGCTTGTCTCGCTCAGATACTGCAATAACGAGAGTACGGCACATCATTACTTAGGATTGCTAATGTCAGAGAAAGACTTATGATGGGTTTAGACTGGGAAATTCATCCAGTCTTAACTGGAGAAAATGATGTTGTTGTGGCTCTTATCTGTTCTTGGAACCTAAGTCATGACAGCTCCCAGGTACTGCAACACCTTGCCTCTCAATCATAAGTCTACATTGCATTGCAGAGTTTACGAAATTCCAATTAATGGGGACTCTATTGTGCCCAGGCTCATATTGCAATGGGGAGGAGATGTGAGTTTGGAAGAGGCTCTTGTGGAAGGGAGAGAGGGTTTTGTGGGCTGCAGGACATGGAAAGTAATCCGTTTCGGAAGGAGAAATGAATAATGTCAATAAATGCTACAGTGTTAATATTGTGTGAAAGATGCTGCAGGAACTGAGAGAGAGGCACACAGACGTACGCAATACTTGAAGGTGGCAGATAAATAGATAAGGTCATTAAAACAAGCAGCTGTGATTTTATAAGTAGAGTCAGAGTCAACAAAAACAAGCAAGTTAGGAATTGCTGAGATTAAAAAATATGTTCTCCTTATCTCAGTCTTAAATTAGAGGCTTCTGAGGAAAGATAGTTTGAATATCGGTGGTCTCCCAGTTCTGATAGAAGAGATTTTTTTACTGTCAATTGGTCATTCTTAATCTTCTACTTATAAAGCTACCTGCTCATTGAGACTATGTGGAGTATCTGATCTGGGGTTTCTCTGGGCTTTGTGTATCTACATATTTGCTCCTTATCTCTAAACAAAGGCTCTTCAACTCCCAACGACTGTAATGCTTCTGTATCTACATATTTAACCACCCGACGAAAGAGCAGCACTCTGAAAGCTCATGCTTCCAAATAAACCTGCTGGACTATAACCTGGTGTTGTGTGATTTTTAACTTTGTACATCCCAGTCCAAAACTGGCTCCTCCAAATCATATTTTCAAAAGGACTCTCCAGGTTATCAAATACAATTCACTAGTGAGGTATCTGAGTCCTGTCTCTTCACATCCTACCTCCAGGCTGGTGCCGTGTCGTTTTGGAGGTCAGAGTCATGTGACCGGTTACAAGTAGACTTCAGCAGAGGTTCACTCGGCCAGTACAGAGGATGGCAGGACTTCCCTTAAGGAGAGATTGGTTCAGCTTGGCCTGTATTCACTAGAGTCTGGAAGAATAAATCGGAGATCTCATTGAAACCACCACCAAGGCTGGACAGTCTAAATGCAGGGGGGATGTTGCCCTCCTGGTTGGGGAATGTAGAACCAAGGGACACAGACTCAGGATTTAGGGTACACTATTTGGGACTGAGATGAGGTATCATTACTTCACTCAAAGGGGAGTGAATCTGTGGAAATCGCTATCATACAAACTGACAGAGACCAAGCCACTGAGAGTGTTGGACATTTTTCTCAGTCTTAAATGCTTCAAGGAATATGGGAGAAAAGCAGCTTGAGATGTAGAATCAGCCATGGTTATATCAAATGATGTAGCAAACTTGATGGATCAAATGACCCGCTCTTGCTCCTCATTCCTATGTTTGATACGTTGACAAGATTTATGTGAATCTCATTATACCACAGTTACTCTCTTCCTGAGTGATGGTCATTGTCTCTTCTACTTACTAAGATCTTTGCTGATCAGATTGTGTCCTTAGCTCCACATTTCTCCCTGTACCTTGTCAACTGAAGTAAATTGTCTAACTCGGCCCTGAATATATTGTACTCTAAGGAAGACAACTCCAAACACGAATGATCCTCCGAGGAGAAGAAATTCCTCCTCATCTTTTTATTTATTCATTCACATGATATATGCATTGCTGGCTAGGCCGACATTTATTGCCCACAGGGCAGTTAAGAGTCAACCAAATTGCTGTGGGGCTAGAATCACATGTAGGCCGGACTGGGTTAAGATTCCCCCCCAAAAGGACAGTAGTGAACCAGATGGATTTTTACAATAATGGTCGCAAGGCCAGCTCTCTATTCAAGATTTTTATTGAATTCAAATATCACCATCTAACCATGGTAGATTTCGAACTCATGCTCCCAATAGTTAGACCAAGGACATTCCCACTATGTCACCACTTCCCTCTGCCCTCGTTTGATGTAGTCCCTCAGGTTTGAGGAGGAGATGTTTCCTCTCTGATTCGAGGGGGCTCTGCGTAAGTCCAAATAGCCTGCTGCAGATGGGGCTTGTGGTGTTAGAAGGATCGGGCTTGGGGGAGGCGGGGGTGGGGGTGTGGGGGCATGCAGGTATTGGCAGGGAGCGTGTTGTTCGGTTGTTTGTGCACTTCATCTTTGATTCCTCGACACCACCTCTACATGACCTTGATGGAGTCTCTGGATGTGTTCAGTGCGCGTTACTGAATGAACATTCTCCATTTGGACAGCCACTTGTCAGGGTCTCCGATGAATCAATGGGGAGATCTTTGATCTCTTCAGGGAGTAGTGTTGTCCTGGATAGGTCCTGCCATGACCATACTCTGAGTAGAGCAGCAGCTTTGGCTCATCACATCAAAACAACCATCGGACTATTCTATCCCATTTTCCAACGATAGCCCAATAGAGTTGACACACACCATGATAGCTTTGACGAGTCTGGAGTGGGACTGACATGTTGTAGGTTGATGATTGCACTGAGCAGCTTGGCTTGCAAGAGGACATGGCCATTGGGAGCTGCACATCTCCGACTATAAACATTGAACCTGATGATGCAGATTCAGCTAAATTCAGAAGGCACAAAGTGTGGTGCTGGAAAAGCACAGCCAGTCGGGCAGCATCTGAGGAGCAGGAGAGTCGATGTTTCAAGCATAAGCCCTTCATCAGACATTCCCAATGAAGATCTTATGCTCGAAACATTGATTCTCCTGTGCTTTGAATGTTGCTTGACTGGCTGTGCTTTTCCAGCGCCACACTTTGTGCCTTCTGAATTTAGCTGAATCTGCATGGTCAGCACCACACTTTTTGACTCTGCTCTCCAGCATCTGCAGTCCTCACTTTCTCCTAAATTCAGAAGGCAGTCAGGAAGGTTTAGTGTTCATCAATTTGTGGGTCAATGTTATTCCGAATCTGAAGGGAGTACAGCTAACCACATTTTCTTTGATCACACATAGGAACAGGAGGAGGCCATTTGGGTCACTCAAGCCTGCTGTGCCATTCAACGGGATCATGGCTGATCCAACACTCCTCACGGCCACCTTCCTGCCCATTCCCCGGAATCCTTAGGTCCCCGTAATCCTTAGTTCCCTGTAATCCTTAGTTCCCAAACTGAACAAGACTCTCAACTTTAAATATGCACAGATACTTGAAGTTAAACATGTGGAAAGAGGGAAAAGGAAGCGATCAATGTTAAATTGTTGTGGCATTGATTTGCCGGAGCAAAAGATGTCTTAATAAGAAAGCAAAATGGTTGAGCAACAAGACTGGGGAATCTTCAATTAGTTTACACTCATAAGGCTGTTGGTTGGCACAGATTGTTAACTCATTTTGGCCAAGGGCTGTATTGATTATCAAAGAGCTTCATTTTACATTTTTAATAGGCTGAAATATTGGTTCCCTGCAACTTAGAAGAAAGTGTGAAGCAAAAGTGGAGATTAATGCTCTGAAACTATTTCAGTTGCTGCTACTGTGCCTCCTTCCAGATTTGCAATCCCACCCAGAAGGTCAAAGGCAACACCAAGAAAAACATGGATATTCCCCTCCAAGAGTTATAGAGTCATTGAGACACAAATCTGCAGCACAGAAAAAGGTCCTTCGGCCGATCACATCAAAACAACCATCTAACTATATTATCCCATTTTCCAACAATAGCCCAATAGAGTTGATACACACCATAATAGCTTGGAAATATATTCAGTTCTTTTGCTGTTATTGTGACAAAATACTAAAATTTCACCCCCTTCCTTCCCAGTAACACACACACACACACACGCGCACACACACAAACTCTCTCACACACATTCGCACTCTCAAACACACAGACTCACACACATACTTTCACACATGCATACACTGTCAAACATACTCTCAAACACTCACACAAACACACTCTCTCTCACACTCACACACACATAAACACTCACGCACACATACTCACACACTCTCTCTCACACACATATCACACACGCAATCACACAATTTCATACTGTCAAACATTTACTCAAACACATGCACACTCTCTCTCATGCACACTTTCTCTCTCACACACACAGACAATCACACACACACACACTCTTTCTCTCTCTCATACACACAGAGTGTCCCTTCACTGCAGTAAATCAACGAAGTAGCCCACTAGCATCTTCTCCAGAGACATTAAGGATGCCAACAATGCCCGTGTCATATAAATGAGTAAATAAAAATGCCGAGACATGACATATTCGTTTCTAGCTGGCTGGATGCTTTTGTTAGTTTGCTATTACAATTGCTTAGAGACAAAAAAACCACAGATGCTGGAATCCAAGGTAGACAAGCAGGAGGCTGGAAGAACACAGCAAGCCAGGCAGCATCAGGAGGTGGAGAGGTCCGATGTTTCGGGCATAACCCTTCTTCAGGAACAGGGCTGGAGAAGTTGCAGATAAAGTCACTGCACCTGACGAAGGGTTATACTCTGAAAGCTCATGATTTCAAATAAACCTGTTGGACTATAACCTGGTGTCATGAGACTTTTGACCTTGTCCACCCCAGTCCTACACCAGCACCTCCACATCATGGCTACTCATTTAAGACAGAGATGAGGAGAATTTTTATTTTCAGAACTCTTCCTCGAATGACAATGAAAGCAAACTATTTGAATATTTTGAATGCAGAGGTAGGTAGATTAATCTTTGTTAAGCAAAGAGAAAGAAAAGTTAATTAGGTTAATTGGAAATATGGTGTGATCAGTTCAGCTGTGACCTTATTGAATGGTAGGACAGGCTCGAGATGCTGAGAGACCTATTCCTGTGCCTAATTTGTATGAGTACACTTTAACATTGGTGGCAAGGCATCCTCTTCATTTTAAACAGGTTACCACTTCTGCAACAATACATGCCTATTTACAATAAAATAAAACTGGGTTTAAGCACCTCTGTCAAAATGCCCCAGAAGAAAAGAATCACACCAGTAAGTGCCAGGTGTTCAATTGTTAATCCTTGCCGAATAATTTGAAGTCTTTTCACTGCTTTCCTCCACTCTACCTAGTTGTCAAATCAGGAATTGTTTAAATTCCAGTGTTGAAAATCATTCCGATGGTGGCTGGACAAAGAAGACTCAGTCTTTGCTGCGATCTGTCAACAGCAAATAAACTTAAAAATATTTAATTCTGCAAGATATTTCTGAGACAGATGATAAGGAATGATACGAACCTGAGTCTTTCTTTCTCAACTGCGGTCAGCAAAGGAATTACTGTCATGAAGAATGAGGTAGATACTAGATAGTCAGATGTGTGCCAGACTAATGATATGTATTTTGTATGATAGAGTCAGTATTGGTAATTTGGGACTTGATTAATGGGAATAATTATTTTTTAGGGGCCTAGTTCCTTGGGCATTACTCAGTTCCTGCCATGTTTAAATCAGCATTGATCTCTAATAAATAAAATCAATAATAGTACTTGAGTTTATGATGCTTCAGGAGCAGACATAGACAATAACATTCATCAGCATGGAAATGGGATTCAATAAGTAGGATGTTGACTTTTTGAAGCATGTGGAGGGATGGTAGGAGTTACGTACAATTAATTATAATTGTGATTTCATTTACTTCCGTTCAATTCCAATGTACATACATTTCCATGGAAAAGCAAATGATGCTTCCATGGATGATGCAAAGAGTTTGCACAGGGATATCGGCAGATTAAGCAACTGGGAAAAACATTGGCATATTGTAGGGAAATGTGAGAAAGAAGAATAGAGGACATGAACATTATTTAAATATGTAAAGACTGCAGAAAGCCAGGAAGCAGAGGGATTTGGGAAACCTTGCACATGAATCACAAGAAGTTAGAATCCTAGAATTCCCACAGTGCAGAGAGAGACAGTTCAGCCCAGCCATTCTGCACTGACCCTGCGAAGAGCTTTCCACTCTGACCCAGTCCTCCACCTCCTCATCTCCACATTTACCATACATAATCCACCCAGTCTGCACATCCCTGAATACTATGGGCAACTTAGCATGGCCAATCCACTGAACCTGCACATCTTTGGACTAAGGGAGGCAGCCAGAGCACTGGGAGGAAACCCACGTAGACACAGGGAGAATGTGCAGACTCCACACAGTCTCCCGAGGCTGGAATTGAACCCTGGTTACTGGGGCAGCAGTGCTAACCACTGAGCCATCATGCCACCCTAGCATCTGAGATCACTGGGTAATGGGAAAGGCGAATGGAATGTTGATCTCTTTTTCAAAGGGAATCGAAGATAAAGATTGGGAGGCTGTGCTAAACTAGACAAAACACTAGTCAATCACAGCTGCAATACTGTGAATGGTTCTGGGCCTGTTATCTCAGGGAAGATATACTGGCCTAGGAGGCTGTCCAGAATGTTCAGTGGTTTGATGCTGCATATAGATGGACTGTCATACTGGGAGAGGTTGACGAGGCTGGGTCTGAACCCATAGAAATACAGAAGAATGAGAGGTGACCATATTGCAACATACAAGATTCTTAAGGGCTGTCTGAATAGATGCAGAGAGGTTGCTTCCCCTTGTGGCAGAGTCTGGGATAAAAAGGAATAATCTCAGAGTGAGGGGTCATTTAAGTCAGAGATGAGGAGCAATTAGTTTCTCTGAGGGTTGTAATTCTGTGGAATTCTTTACTCAGAGGTGTAAAGAGGCTGGGTCATTAAGTATATTTAATAAGGGAATCAATGGTTATGGAGAAAAGCAGGGTCTGGATTTGCTCACTGAACTGGAAGGTTCATTTCTAGACGTTTCGTCACCCTACTGGGTAACATCTTCAGTGGGTCTCCAGGCGAAGTCCGGAGGCTCATTGAAGATGTCACCTAGTATAGTGACGAAATATCTGGAAATGAACCTTCCAGCTCAGTGAGCAAACCTACATCCAGAACCTCAACCTGAGCTACAAATCTTCTCAAAAAACTCGCTAAGAGAAGCAGGAATGTGGAGTTGAGGATTATTGGACTAGCCGCGATCCTACTGAAAAGCAGAGCGGACTCGATGGGCTGAATGGTCTGGTTCTGCTGCTATACCTTATGGTCTTAAAGGAGACAAGAGAAATTGAGAGATGGAAACCTTTGGGGCTGGGATTTCCATTGTGTAGAATTGAACAATCAGCCACAAATTGACACAATAAAACATCTCAGTTTGTTTTGCAAGGTCATCATGAAGCAAGGTATGATACTCAGCCACAAGAACAGCTTTGGTCACCCAAATATACACAGAAGGTGCTGGAGAAACTCAGCAGATCTGGCTGAATTTGTGGAACGAAGAGTTCTCAAGAAGAATTGTATCGGACTTGAAATGTTAACTCTGTTCCTCTCCTCACTTGCTGAGTTTCTCCACCACTTTCTGTTTTTATATAGATTTCTGGCATGCTCAGAAATACTTTTAGAACATAGAACATAGAAAAATAAAGCGCAGTACAGGCCCTTCGGCCCTCGATGTTGCGCCGACCGAAGCCTACCTAACCTACACTAGCCCAATAACCTCCATATGCTTGTCCAATGCCCGCTTAAATGACCCTAAAGAGGGAGAGTCCACCACTGCTACTGGCAGGGCATTCCATGAACTCACAACCCGCTGAGTAAAAAATCTACCCCTAACATCTGTCCTATACCTACCACCCCTTAATTTAAAGCTGCGTCCCCTAGTAACAGCTGACTCCATACGCGGAAAAAGGTTCTCACTGTCAACCCTATCTAAACCCCTAATCATCTTGTACACCTCTATCAAATCTCCCCTAAACCTTCTTTTCTCCAATGAGAAAAGCCCCAAGTGCCTCAGCCTTTCCTCATACGATCTTCCTACCATGCCAGGCAACATCCTGGTAAACCTCCTCTGCACTCGTTCCAATGCCTCCACATCCTAAACAGATGAATCACAGCTTGCTCAGCCAGCTTGGTGGTGTCTTAAAGGGGAAAAGAGAGTCGTTGTGTAGGAGGGAGGAAATTTCAGAATTATGGTGTTAGGCAGACAAAGGTGCAACCAAGGGGGACTAATTAGTAATCTCAAAGAGCCAATCTTAGAGTATAATAACGGGGAAAAACTCATTTAGTATTCTGGAAATTGCTGTTAAAAATTAAAGGGCTGACAGACTGGCATAGCACTGGACCAGGATAGTGGGGTCAAATTTTGGTCTGTACTCCAAGTAATATTCAAATATGATGGAGATCATGATGCTTTAGCTGAGCATTTGAAACTGTTCACAGGTAATTTGCACGATCCCACATCATTATACAATGCTATGTTTCCAGTCATCAGAAGCTCCCTACTGTTCTAATTAGAGAGACTGAAATCATATAAGGTTATTGAAGTGCCGGAATAACAGAATTAAAATTTGGAAATGCCTGTTGCCTTAACCATGGAACAATACTACACAGTGGTGGCCATTCAGCCCGTTATTCATCTGACAGCTCGTTCATAGAGCTAATTAATTCCACAGCCGTGTTCTTTCCCCATAGCCAAGCATTTTTCTCTCCTTTTAAGTATATGTCCAATTCTCTTCTGAAAATTGTTAATGAAACTGATTCCACCAACCTTTCAAGCAATGCATTTGCAGGTCATAAAAGCCGACTGTGTAAAACATATTTTTCTCAGGTTGCCTCTGGTTGTTTTCCCAATTACCTTCTGAGTGGATTAATCTGGAGTCAGAACAAGGTATCTTAATGTCAGCAACTTGACATACTTGCAGATTAATGGCAATGAAGATTTAATCTTTCTAATAGGAGATGCTGGACACATTCAGCAGGTCAGACAGTATTGATGGAGAGAGAGAAACATAGTGAACGAGCCTGATATTTACTGGCAGGACTTTGCTGAGCTGCTGGGAGGAATTATGGTTCTGACTTTTAACTCAATGGTCTGTGTGCTTTTGGTTGCAATGTTCCCTGCCCAGATGCCAGTGCGATTGGCAGGATGGGTGCACAGTCAGATGGAGGAGGCTTCTGAAGTGGTTGCAATCCAAGATCAAGTAAAAGCCCAGCTGTTTGGGGTAGAACTTGCGATAAGTGTGTACGCTGTAGCTTAGAAGGTCAAAGTTGATTGCAAGGGTTTTGAAAGATATTGGAGGCAAACGATCATGGGTGGCATGGTGGCTCAGTGGTTAGCACTGCTGCCTCACAGCAACAGGGTCCCAAGTTCGATTCCAGCCTCGGGTGACTGTCTGTGTGGAGTTTGCACATACTCCCCGTGTCTGCGTGGGTTTCCTCCGGTGCTCCGGTTTCCTCCCACAGTCCAAAGAGGTGTAGGTCAGGTGAATTGGCCATGCTAAATTGCCCGTAGTGTTAGGTGCATTAGTAATAGGAAATGGGCCTGGGTGAGTTAGTCTTCAGAGGGTTGGTGTGAACTGGTTGGGCCGAAGGATCTGTTTCCACACTGTAGGGAATCTAATCTACTCAGACAAAGGGATATTTGCTGATGATTACACAACGTTTAGCATCATTCGTAGCTTCTCAGATACCAAAGCAGTATGAACCAAGATCTGAACAATATCTAGATTTGGGTTCGTTTATTGAGAACGAATATTCGCAGCATCTAAATTCCATGCAATTGTCCCTTGACATTTAATGGCATTATCTTTGATGAACTGGGAATTTGTGTTGCAGACGTTTCGTCCCCTGTCTAGGTAACATCCTCAGTGCTTGGGAGCCTCCTGTGAAGCGCTCCTGTGATGTATCCTGCCGGAGGAAAGATCACAGAAGCGCTTCACAGGAGGCTCCCAAGCACTGAGGATGTCACCTAGACAGGGGACGAAACGTCTGCAACACAAATTCCCAGCTCGGCGAACAGAACCACAACAACGAGCACCCGAGCGACAAATCTTCTCACAAACTTTGATTATCTTTGATGAATTCCACACTATTGACGTTCTAGAGATTACTATTGACCAAAACCTGAACTGGACTAGCCATATAGGTATGGCAGCACCAGGCGAAGCTCAGAGACTGGCAGGGGGTTGGGGGGGAATTATGTAGCAAGTCACTCACCTCTGACTCTCCAAACCCCGTGCACCATCAACAAGGCATGAGGCAGGAGAGTGGTGGAATATCTGGATGAGTACAGCTCCAACAACACTCAGGAAACTTCACACCCTCCAGGACACCTTCAACAGTCACGCCCGCCATCTCACTATAGCAACAATGTGTATTATCAACAAGATGCTTTGCTGCAACTTGCCAAGATGCCTCTGACAGAACCTTCCAAACCCATGACCTTCACCAACTAGAAAGACTAAGAACCAGACACATCGGAGCACCACCAATGGCCACTTATCCCTCCAAGTCACACACCATCCTGATTTGGAATTATACTGCCAGTCCTTCAGTGTTGTTGGGTCAAAATCCCGAAGTTCCCTCCTTCACAGCAAAGTGCACCTACGGACTGCAATCATTTAAGAAGGTAGCTGACGGCCACCTTCTCAAGATCAACAAAGGATGGGCAATAAACCTTAGACTCGCCAGCGATGTCCTTATGGCATGAATGATAAAAAGATGTTGGAGGGTAGGGATGGAGACTGGGCAATCATGAGGTCACTGATCACAACAGGGTATCAGAGATTGACGGAAGGTTAGGACCAATGTCTTTTGGAAAGCTGGGAGGGTTTGGCCCCAGAGGAAGCAATCTCATTGGAAAGGACTTACCTGATGGGTTTGGTGGTTTATGCTTTCTCCTACCCATTGGCATTCCTGTCCAGAAACCTGGTTAAAAACTGAATCATTTACAATGAAAGCATCCTGCCTCTTTAAAGAGTTCTAGTTCCCAAACCACCTCCCTTGAATTGATCCCAACTCCAATTCTATTAAACTCATTTAAAGGTGGTTTGTGTTGCTGTTTCACATTTTAACTTTTTAACTGATTTGATTGCTCCACAGAGATTTGTTGTGGACTCAGTGGTTTCCTACTGTATTGCTCACTCGAAGTATCTACCCATATATTTGCGACTTTTGTGAAGATATATGGCCCGGGTTGAGGTTCAGGTTGTAAGTTTGCTCGCTGAGCTGGAAGTTTTGTTCTTAGATGTTTCATCACCATGCTAGGTCACAACAGACCAAGTCAGCATCAATACAAAGTGGGACAGTACACCTGCGCTCCATCGGAAGCTCACTGATGATGTTTCCTAGCAAGGTGACGAAATGTCTGCGAACCAATCTTCCAGCTCAGCGAGCAAACTTATAACCTGATCCACAGTATATATATTCCACCTCCTTTTGCCTTATACCATCATCTTTTGCTCATTTAATCACTCCTCTTTCCTTTGGTTTTCCCTTTCATTTCTTGATTAGATTCCCTACAGTGTGGAAGCAGGCCCTTCAGCCCAACCAGTCCACACCGACCCTCCGAAGAGTAACCCACCCAGGCCCATTTCCTTCTGACTAATGCACCTAACACTATGGGGCAATTTAGCATGGCCAATTCACATCTTTGGACTGTGAGAGGAAACCGGAGCACCCGGAGGAGATCTGCGCAGACACGCGGAGAATGTGCAAACTCCATACAGACAGTCGTCCGAGGCTGGGCATTGAACCTGGGATGTTGGTGCTGTGAGGCAGCAGCGCTAACCACTGAGCCACCATGCTGCCCCTTTTTTAAAAATCTCTTTTTAAAATGCACCACTTTCTCCTTCTCTGGGCTAAAATTCATCTATCTTCTGTCTATGATTAGTTGCTTGAAATTATTTTCCCCAGCTCTCCATATACTCCATTGCTCTACCTCTCTCTCGTCTTGAGTCCCTCTGGGTAGTACTCTCCCCAATGGATCTGCTGATTGTGGGTTCAGGTTCCATGCTGAAGACTGTGGCACATGACATTGTCATAGGAGGGAAGAGCTGCATTGTCAGTACATGCTGTGTTTCAACTACAACATCAAGCTGAGGTCCCAGATGATGGTAAAAAATCTTACAACATTTATGAGAAGGAAGACTTTGAGGTTTTGCCAGGTGTCCTGGGCTGCATGTACCCCTGAACATCGCTAGACTAGCAATAAACTAATGTGCTGAGACCTGAGTTCAAATTCTACAATGGTACCAATAAAGGAAGTGTGGATTTAAAATCTAGACTCAGCAGTGGTGACCACAAAAGTTTCATTGATTGTTGTAAAAACCTGTCAGATTCTCCAATGTCTTTTTCATAGAGTCATAGAGATGTACAACATGGAAACAGACCCTTTGGTCCAACCCGTCCATGCCGACCAGATATCCCAACCCAATCTAGTCCCACCTGACAGCACCCGGCCCATATCCCTCCAAACCCTTCCTATTCATATACCCATTCAAATGCCTCTTAAATGTTGCAATTGTACCAGCCTCCACCACTTCCTCTGGCAGCTCATTCCATACACGTACCACCCTCTGTGTGAAAAAATTGGCCCTTACGTCGCTTTTATATCTTTCCCCTCTCACCCTAAAGTTCTCTAGTTCTCTAGTTCTGGATTCCCCGACCCCAGGGAAAAGACTTTGCCTATTTAACCCTCTCCATGCCTCTCATGATTTTATAAACCTCTATGAGGTCACCCCTCAGCCTCCGGCGCTCCAGGGAAAACAGCCCCAGCCTATTAAACCTCTCCCTATAGCTCAAATCTTCCAACCCTGGCAACATCCTTGCAAATCTTTTCTGAACCCTTTCAAGTTTCACAACATCTTTCCAATAGGAAGGAGACCAGAATTGCATGCAATATTCCAACAGTGGCCTAACCAATGTCCTGTACAGCTGCAACATGACCTCACAACTCCTGTACTCAATACTCTGACCAATAAAGGAAAGCATGCCAAATACCTTCTTCACTATCCTATCTACCTGTGACTCCACTTTCAAGGAGCTACGTATCTGCACTCTAAGGTCTCTTTGTTCAGCAACACTTCCTAGGACATTGCCATGAAGTGTTTAAGTTCTGCTAAGATTTGCTTTCCCAAAATGCAGCACCTCGCACTTATCTGAATTAAACTCCATCTGCCACTTCTCAGCGCATTGGCCCATCTGGTCAAGATCCTGTTGTAATCTGAGGTAACCCTCTTTGCTGTCCACTACACCTCTAATTTTGATGTCATCAGCAAACTTACTAACAATACCTTTTGTGCTTACATCCAAATCATTTATAAAAAGGACAAAAAGTAGTGGATCCAGCAACTGATCCTTGTGGCACTCCCCTGGTCACAGGCCTCCAGCCTGAAAAACAACCCTTCTACCTTTGAGCCAGTTCTGTATCCAAATGACGAGTTCCCTTGCCTCATTGTGTATGCACAGTGTTTCTATGTTGCCTCACCCTTACTGTTGTGCACTCTGCAATGGTAAAAGCACTTACCACTGATGGGAGTCTCTGGGATTACTGGCACCGATGACATATTTAAAACTCAGCTGTCCCCCCAACCAAGCACTGCAAAGCAGGTGTATGTTGGAGGGGAATGAGAAAAACAGTTTGAGGGTACATAGGTTGCAGGGTCACCAAGAGAAACATGCAATGCTGTTTTTCCAGATTACGCTGAAGCCTTTGCGATTCAATATCAAACTCAATAATATTAGGGCCTGAACACCTTCTTCAATCCTTTGCCCCAATGCCCACACACCAGGCTTTGACATCACAAGGGCTGTTACCACAACCATCCCATTGTCAGCTATCAATGGTCCCAATTAGCAGCTATTGATTCTCCTAGGCAGACTTTTAACCATTGTTGAAAAATGTGGTGCTGGAAAAACACAGCAGGCCAGGCAGCATCCGAGGAGCAGGAGAATCGACGTTTTGGGCATAAGCCCTTCTTCAGGAATGAGGAGGGTGTGCCAAGCGGGCTGAGATAAAAGGTAGGGGGGAGGGAATTTGGGGGAGGGCTGCTGGGAATACGATAGGTGGAAGGAGGTGAGGGTGAGGGTGATAGGCCGGAGAGGGGGTGGGGGCGGAGAGGTTGGGAAGAAGATTGTAGGTCAAGAGGGCAGTGCTGAGTCCGAGGGTTGGGACTGAGATATGGTGGGGGGAGGGGAAATGAGGAAGCTGGAGAATTCCCTCGTCTGTTCAACCATTGTTCTCTTGCTCTGGGCTCCACCTATCATTGACTCCTCCCCACTCTCCAGCTTCAGTATATATACATTCTTTATCCTATCTACAATCAGTTTTGAAGAAGGGTTCCTGGATGAGAAACATTGGATGGCACAGTGGTTAGCACTGCTGCCTCACAGTCCTAGAGACCTGAATTCAATTCCCGTCTCAGGCAACTGTCTGTGTGGAGTTTGCACATTCTCCCCGCGTCTGCGTGGGTTTCCTCCAGGTGCTCCAGTTTCCTCCCACAGTCCAAAGATGTGCAGGTTAGGTGAATTAGCCAGACTAAATTGCCTGTAGTGTTACGTGTAGGGATAAATGTAGGGGAATGGGTCTGGGTGGGCTGCGCTTCGGAGGGTCGGTGTGGACTTGTTGGGCCGAAGGGCCTGTTTCCACACTTTAAGTAATCTAATCTAATTAACTTTGCTTTCTCTCCACAGATGCTGCTAGACCCCTGAGTTTTACCAGCAGTTTTGTTTTTGGTTGTATTTCACTTACAGGAAACTATAATTAAAGATTGGGAAGGAATGCTTACCCAGTCTGACCGACTTAAGAAGGTAAGACCCAGGAGCTGGAACAGGAGTCGGCCATTCCCCCCCTCGAGCCTGCTCTACCATTCAATGTGATCTCATCTCAACCTCAATTCCACTCTCCGGCCTGCTCCCCGTTATCCTTTGGCCCATTACCGATTTAAAAGTCGGTTTAACTCATCGTTCAACTTATTCCGTATCTCACTATCCACTGCACTCTGGGGCTGTGAATTCCACAGATTCATCACCCTTTCAGAGAAGTCATTTCTCCTCATCTTTGTTTTAAATCTGTTGCCAACCCCCCCTCTCCCCCCATCCTCAAACTATGACCTCTCTTTCTAGATTGCCCCACATGAGGAGTTGACCTTTGACACCTACTTTGACAATCCCTTCAGCATTTTATATGTGACTCACAATTATCCTCAGAAGCAGTCTAGCAAGCCAAAAACAATAGTGATGGTAATACGTGCCCATGTCCTATGAAGGACTATTGGGTCAGTATCACGTTGCTGTTCATTGTGTACAAATCGATTGTCACGCTTTTATAGGTTTCTGCATTTTCAGTTCGTAATTCTAATTCACAACTTCCACCATCTTTTACTTTTTATTGAAAAACGCAAAGATGTGCAGATTGGGTGGATTGGCCATTGGAAATGCAGGGTTACGGAGATAGGGGAGTCATAGAGTCATAGTGATGTCCAGCACGGAAACAGACCCTTCGGACCAACCCGTTCATGCTGACCAGATATCCCAACCCAATCTAGTCCCACCTGTCAGTCCCCGAACCATATCCCTCCAATCCTTCCCATTCATATATCCATTCAGATGCCTTTCAAGAGTAGGTCTGGGTAGGATGCTCTTTGGAGAGTCGTGTGAACTCGATGGGCTGAATGGCCTGCTCCCATACTGTAGGGATTCGGTGATTCTATGGAAGTGGTCACCAAGACTCCAAATGGTCCGTGAAGACCAATTCTTTGATATTCCTGATTTATTACAAGATCATAAGAAATAGGAACAGGAGTAGGCCATTCTGCCCCTCAAGCCTGCTCCACCATTCAGTAGGATCTTCGCTAATTCAACATTTCTAACATCCACTTCTAGCACATAATTTTTCCAAAATAAAACTGTATTGGTTGAAGAGGCCTTTAATATGTTAGGAACTGACAAAGACAAATGTTTACTGATAGCAACGAACTGTAATAATGAACAAAGACTTAATGCATTCAGATTTTGATGGATAGCCTAATCTGTACATCCTAAATGAGATAATGGCCCTGTTAGATATGGACTGATAGATTGGACAGGACCTCGTGCTGACTTCATCCTTGCTCCTCTCCCTTACAGAAAGCCAAGGTGAACTGCAGTGCTCACTAGCTTACTGCTGTTTTTGGCTCTGAAGTGTGCATTCGATCCAGACCCACACTGTCACTACTCCTGCCAATCTAGGTTCAGAACGTTGCCTGAGTCTGTCTTTCCCTCAGCTCATCAGCTGTTGAAACTCTCAGTCATGCCTTTGTCACCTCTAATCTTCACTGTTCCAATGGATGCCTGATCAGTCTTCAGTAGACATGAACTCATCCAACATTCTTATTCTTACTAATACTGAGTTCTTTCATCCACCAGGCCTATGATCATTGATCTACGTTAGCTGACTGTCTGGTTCTTGTCTTTCAAACCATCCATCATCTTGCCCTTTGGTACCTCCAGTTGAGATTCCTCTCAAATATAGGCCTGTTGTACCTTCCCAATTTTAATCATTCCACCATGTGAGAGGGCCATGATCAGCACCCAGTGCTCTGGAGTTACCTCCCTATAATCTACTATATCCTTCACTCTCTCTCTCTCCCCCACCAACCCCCTCCTTTTCTCTCTTCTTTTAAGATACCCTTGGTCCAAGCTTGAGGTCCTCATATCTCATTATCAAGGTTCAGCCATATTTCTGTTGGGTAATCTCTCTTTGTGAAGCTGCCATGGGATGTGCTACCTCATCAAGGGTGCCGCACAAATTCAGTCTTTAGTTGTTATTCTTTTGGTGTGACCACAGCTCTGGCAATCACTTAAAGACCAACCTGTTTCAGAATTCAACCTTGGAATATGCCGTGTACAGATGAGCAATTAGCTTGTGAATAAAAAAAAAGTGACCTTTTTTTTGCAGCTGTAAATGATGTTGTCCAGCAGCCAGTCCATTTGTAAGATTCATTAGGCCGTTAGCTATTATTTTATGCATTGACAAAAGACTTTTACAGAAGTGCAGCAGAAAATTGAATTTTCTCTTTTATTGCAAGTGATTGGACAGTCAGCTCGCTGCCTTGTTTCAGTAAAACCAGCAAATAAAACATTTACAGAGAAAGTGGCCAATTTCTTGATTTGCAGACAGCGGCTCTGCAATGCCCGAAAATAAGGAGATAGAGAGAGCCCTCCCCATGTCACAGCTATACCTCATTATTGCATGTCTTCCTGTTCAGATGCCAGAATAATTTAGTGTGCACCCTGTGCAATAAAGGAGGATGACAGTACCCCCTTCCCCCCTCCCTCATTAAGGGGACCACCATCCCTCTTAACAACTTTAGACTCTAGGCACTTTGACCCCCTCGGCTGATTATCAATGATGCTGAAGGTGGGAAGGAGGGGGCAATGCAACAACTGACAGCCCCTGCCTCTGAAAAGTCTGGAGAATTTACACTTCTGTATTCCTCATTTGCATTCTCACTGCGGATGATTAGAATTCCTGTCAAGAATCATGCAGGATTACATTCAGAATAAATAATCTCTGACGTCCTTGTTTGCAACTCAACACAACGGAGGTCGCATTTTAAATATCTTTCTTGTGCATCCACATATTGTACGATTGGATACATTTCAGCTCTATATAAATGACAAAATTCCATCATTTACCTTCATAGTTGTGTGTCTTTTGCATAAATCTCTTGAAAATAAATTGCAGGGTAATACTGCATCATTGTGAACATGGATGTCTATGTTTCTCCACATAGTCACACATATATATGTATGTTAATATATATATATATTATATATATAGAAATACACACACACACATATATATATATTTAACCATACCTCAAGCTCGCTCCTATTTATAATTTGTGCCTGCAGAAATCTCATGAACGTGTAATTTTTCATAATGATAAGCTCTTAAAATTCATGAAATATTGCCAGATTGAAATTTGCCAGAAATCGGGGCTGAAATACAGTCCTCTGTATTCTTCTGCCTTGCTTACTTGCTATCTCCCCATGTTTCATTGATGAATATGTCAACCATTTTCCTATTTTAATGCTAAACCCGCATCGATCTACTCCTGGAAGTCATTGATGACTATTCAGAGACTCTTTGCACTTGTCTCCAAAGAGCTTTCATAAGGCCATAAGAAAAGTAGATGTGATCTATATGGACTTCAGTAAGGTATTCAACAAGGTTCCCCATGGGTGACTGATTAGCAAGGTTAGATCTCATGGAATACAGGGAAAACTAGCCATTTGGATACAAACTGGCTCAAAGGTAGAAGACAGAAAGTGGTGGTGGAGGGTTGTTTTCAGACTGGAGGCCTGTGACCAGTAGAGTGTCACAAGGATCGGTGCTGGGTCCACTACTTTTTGTCATTTACATAAATGATTTGGATGTGAGCATAAGAGGTACAGTTAGTAAGTTTACAGATGACACCAAAATTGGAGGTGTAGTGGACAGCGAAGAGGGTTACCTCAGATTACAACAGGATCTTGACCAGATGGGCCAATGCGCTGAGAAGTGGCAGATGGAGTTTAATTCAGATAAATGCGAGGTGCTGCATTTTGGGTAAGCAAATCTTAGCAGGACTTATACACTTAATGGTAATGTCCTAGGGAGTGTTGCTGAACAAAGAGACCTTGGAGTGCAGGTTCACAGCTCCTTGAAAGTGGAGTCACAGGTAGATAGGATAGTGAAGAAGCCGTTTGGTATGCTTTCCTTTATTGGTCAGAGTATTGAGTACAGGAGTTGGGAGGTCATGTTGCGGCTGTACAGGACATTGGTTAGGCCACTGTTGGAATATTGTGTGCAATTCTGGTCTCCTTCCTATCGGAAAGGTGTTGTGAAACTTGGAAGGGTTCAGAAATTTACAAGGATGTTGCCAGGGTTGGAAGATTTGAGCTGGGGCTGTTTTCTCTGGAGCATCGGAGGTTGAGGAGTGACCTTATAGAGGTTTTCAAAATTATGAGGGGCATGGTTAGGATAAATAGACAAAGTCTTTTCCCTGGGGTCGGGGACTCCAGAACTAGAGGGCATAGGTTTAGGGTGAGAGGGGAAAGATATAAAAGAGACCCAAGGGGCAACTTTTTCACACAGAGGGTGGTGTGTGGACGGAATGAGCTGCCAGAAGATGTGGTGGAGGGTGGTACAAGTGCAACATTTAAGAGGCATTTGAATGGGTATATGAATAGGAAGGGTTTGGAAGGATATAGGCCAGGTGCTGGCAGGTGGAACTAGATTGGGTTGGGATATCTGGTCGACATGGACAGATTGGACTGAAGGGTCTGTTTCCATGCTGTACATCTCTATGACTCTATGACTGTATGACTCTAAATAGGACCAGGAGTAGTCCCTTCAGCCCCTTGAACCTGTTCGACCATTCATTAGGATCCAGGCTGATCCGACACTCATGTCCACTTTTCTGTCCTTTCCCCATAACCCTGATTCCCCGACTGATCAAGAATCTACCTATCTCATCCTTGAACATACACAAGGAACCTTCTTCCACTGCTCTCTGTGATAAGGAATTCCAAAGACTCAGAACCTTCCGAGAGAAGAAATTTCTCATCATCTTAGCCTTAACTTGGTGCCCCTTTATTCTGAGATGTTACCCTCTGGTCCTAGACTCTCCCATAAGGGAAACATCCTCTCAGCTTTGACCCTGTCAGGCCCCTTAACAATCATATGATCAGAACAGCACGGAAATTTGAGCTCACTGACCAATGTCAGCTTCCTTTTATCTAGATGAACATCTTTAGACAAAATTAAAAATCATACAAAAAGTGCTGCTCCTTCATCAGGTGGTTGTCATAATGAAGAAGCTGCACTCCGAAAGCTGGTGTTTCCAGATAAACCTGTTGGACTAAAACCAGGTGTTGTGTAATTTTTAACATTGTCCACCCCAGTCCCACACCAGCTCCTCTACATCATCTATAGACAGAGCTTTTTGAAGGAACAAAAACAGATATTACTGGAGAAACTCATCAGGTCTGTGGAATGAAAATTGAGTTGAAAGAGTCCAGTGACCCTTCTTCAGAACTGTTGGGAGATGTTAACTCTGATTTAATTCCACGGAGCTGCTAAGTTTTGCCAACAATTTCTGTTTTCTGTTCATTTAAGATCACCAGCACCTGCAGTTGGTAGTTTTAATTTAGAACTTCTCGTTCTGTGGGTTCTGGACAGGGCTACACATCAGACAATGGAGGCAGTGATTCAACAAAATGACTACCACAGGATGAACTCAGAATAAAAGTACTCTTCTGGTTGATACGTATGTTATTAAAATAATATTGAGACACTGGGGAGCTACAAATCAAAATGTACAAGTACAAGATTAGATTAGATTCCCTACAGCATGGAAACAGGTCATTCAGCCCAACAAGTCCACACTGAACCTCTGAAGAGTAACCCACCCAGATCCATTCCCTTGCCCTTTATTCACCCCTGACTAATGCACCTAACACATTGGGCAATTTACCATGGCCAACTCACCTGACCTGCACATCTTTGGATCATGGGAGGAAACCAGAGCAAACCCACGCAGACACAAGGAGAACGTGCAAACTCCCCACAGACAGTCATCAGAGGCTAGAATTGAACCTGGGTCCCTGACGCTGTGAGGAGGCAGCACTAACCACTGATCCTGTTAACAAACTCTACATGGGCTTTTCACACTAGAAAAGGGAGAGTTGGGGAGTCACCTGAAGAGGATATTTAAAGTTATAAAGGATCTCAGTAGTGCAGATGATCCTCCCTTGTTAGGAGTGTTATACAACAATAAGACTGTCAATGATAAATCGAGTAGGAGATTTACAAGGAACCTCTTTCCCTCAAATGTGTGGTACATTACAGTGGAATGTTTGTAATCAAAAGTAAATAATTTAGGAGAAGCTGGATAAACGTATCAGAGAGAAAGGACCAGAAGGTGAGGTCGTGAAACCTCCTCCTACGCTATATCCTTTAACCCTGTCAAGCTCATCCATCCATTCCATTCACCCTCAAATACTTATCTCAGTTCCACTGAAATGAAACGCCAAGTCAACCATTTGATGTTACAGCAAATTAAATATCAGCATGACCTCATGGACAAAGAATGAGCTTGTATGATGTCTTATTGGACTGTCTGATATGCATAACCCTTGGTTTTGGTCTTACCCACAATCAGAAGCATGGTTGCTGTGTCAGGTGAGGCCATGGCTGAGAGGTATTATCACTGGATTATTAATCCAGAGACCCAGGTACTTCTTTGGTATGCGGGTTCACATCCTGCCACAGCAGATAATAGAATTTGAATTTAGTAAACAAAACCTGGAATTAAGAGACTAGCGATCACTTGCAACCACTGCCAATTGTTGGAAAACCCATCTGGTTCACTAATGCCGTTTAGGGAAGGAATCTGCCTTCCTTACCTGGTCTGGCCTACATGTGACTCCAGACCCACAGCGATGTGGTTGACTCTTAACTGCCCTCTGTACAATAAATGCTGCATGGCCAGTGATGGCCTCATCTCATGAATGAATAAAATCACTGTATTGAATCCCTTAATAATGTTAAAGACCTTATCAAGATCCCCACAGATATCTGTTCTCTGGAGAAAAAGAATTTCCAAACCTGTTTGAACATTTTGGATGGCAATTAGCTTAGCTATGGTCTTATCTATATTAAGGACAAAGTGTTGTGAAGCACAGAATAAAAATTTGTAGTAAAGCTACAAAACAAAATCAGACATTTGAAAGAAGGAAGTAAAGAATTGCATTTTTTTCATACAATTCCTACAGTATGGAAGCAGGCCGTTTGGCCCATCGAGTCCACACTGACCCTCTGAAGACCATCCCACATGGTTCCAAGCCCCTACGATATAACCCTGCATTTCTCAAGACCAATCCACTTAACCCGCACATCTTTGGATTTTGGGAGGAAACCCACACAGACAGAGGGACAATATGCAAACTCCATACAGACAGTCACCCAAGGGAGAATTGAACCAAGTTCCCTGATGCTGTGAGGCAGCAGTGCTAACCACTGTGCCCACCCACTAAAGTCTGAATTCAAGACCCATCCCAATTGAATTCAAATTCCACCATCTGCTATGGCAGGATTTAAACTGAACTTTCCAGAACATTATCTGAGTCTCTGGATTAATAGTCCAATATTAATACTACAAGGCCATCACCTCTCCCCTCTTTCTCAGACATCAGTTCCATCTCTTGACCTTTCAATGGTGTACCTCTGAAATAATTGCACAGAGGCCAATAGACTGTCTCCGTGTATTTACCTGTACACAGTACAAGGGCTCTGACCAGCCAGCTCAGAGCTGGTGCCAAGTCTGGGGAGGCCTTCTCAATCTCCTGTTTATTTTCTTTTGACAGCGGTAGCGCTTATATTTTCCCCAGAACCCATGCTGCGTGGGTGCAGGTGTAGGACACAGTGAAAAACAACACGTGTGCAAATCTTTATTTATATTCCATCACCAGGAAGAAAAGAAACACCCGAGTGGCCAGTGACAAGCACTGCCCTTCACACCATAGGGCGACACTGTGTGATCAAAACAGTGAAGGGGAGGGCAGGGACTAAATCAAAATAGAGTTGGAGGGGGAAATAATGCACTCCACTCCCTGCAGTGCCCACCTCTCCCTGAAAGTTCTCTTGTTTATTTATTTATTTTAAATTTTTTTATTTTTATTTTATTTTTTTCTCAGAGTGTCAGGATGTTGGCCACTCCTTTTTTTTTCCTTAGCATTTTATTCATCTCGTTGCCACTGAAGTAACTCCACAGAGACCGGTATCCTGCCACCAAGTCGCCTTTTATTTACGCGTGCACAGTACTTGGCACTGCTCTGGCTCCCTCAGAGCCAGCTCTCAGAGTGAATAGGATGTCTGATGCTCCTATTTATTTTCTTTCTTTTTTTTCTCTTCCCAGCACCCATGTTGTGTGTGTGTAGGTGTGAGACATAGTGAGAGACACAAGGTGCACAAATCTTTATTCAATTTCCATCACCAGTGACAAGCAGTGCCCTACACAAAAGGCAATGCTGTGTGATCAAACAGTGAAGGGGAGGGCAGGGATTAAATCAATATAGAGTTGGAGGGGGAAATAATGCACTCCACTCCCTGCAGTGCCCACCTCTCCCTGAAAGTTCTCTTGTTTATATCAGTCAGCCAGGGATCCCTGTTTGGCCCAGGTGAACCACACCAATCAAGGATATCATAGTCAATGAGATCTAACTCGTTCCCATCCCTAAAACTCAATGCTCAGGATCAAGGATCAGGCTCAGTCTATTCAAGCACTTGATCCAACCTTCCAGGGTTGGAGGATTTGAGCTGTAGGGAGAGGCTGAATAGGCTGGGGGCTGTTTTCCCTGGAGCATTGGACACTAAGGGGTGACCTTATAGAGGTTTATAAAATCACGAGGGGCATGGATAGGGTAAGTAGACAAGGTCTTTTCCCTGTGGTGGGGGAATCCAGAACTAGAGGGCATAGGTTTAAGGTGAGAGTGAAATATATAAAAGGGACCTAAGGGGCAACCTTTTCATGTAGAGGGTTGCACATGTATGGAATGAGCTGCCAGAGGAAGTGGTGGAGGCTGGTACAATTATAGCATTGAAAAGACATCTGGATGGGTGTATGAATAGGAAGGGTTTAGAGGGATATGGGCCAGGTGCTGGAAAATGTGACCAGATTATGTTAGGATATCTGGTCAGCATGGACAAGATTGACTGAAGGGTCTGTTTCCATGCTGTACATCTCTATGACTCTATAATCAGAAACATAAAAACATGGAAACTAAAAGCATGAGCAGACCATTTGGCCCTTCAAACCTGGTTCACCATTAAATAAAATCATGACTGATACTCTATTTCAAAGCTCCGCTCCCACTTTCTCTCCACACCCCTTGATGCCATTAATATCTGAAAAGCTGCCAATGTCTTTTTTGAATACATTCAGTGACTGGATCTCCACATCCTTCAGAGAATTTCACAGCGCCACTACTGTTTGAGTGAAGAAATGTTTCTTCATCTCAATGTCAAATGGTCTCCCCACATTCCGTGACTGTGTCCTCCTTCTAGATTCCAAAACCAGAGAAAACGTCATCTCTACAGAGTCTGTATTGTATACTTTTCTATCAGAGCCATTCACATCCTTTTAAATGATCCTGGCTGCAATGGACCTTAATTGTATTCACTTACCTTTCTTCTATCTCCTCAGATGTACCGAACCAAAGAAACATTGATCAATCTTTGTCTTGAAAGTTTCAATTGCCCATATCCTTTCAGAGTAGAGAATTCAGGTTTCTATCATGCTTTGTGTGAAACAGTGATTTCTGATTTATTTTTAATTGATCCTAGGTCTACTGCGAAGATTATGTTCACAGGTTATTGGCTACTCCCTTCAGTGGAAACAATTTCGCTGTATTTGCACATTCAATCCTTTTAACATTTTAAATGGCTTGATCGAATTATTCCTAAATCTTCATCACAGGAGCATATCCAATTTTCTCCTTACTTCATGAACAGTCTGCTTCCTTCGTAACTGAGCCTACAGGTTCATTACTCTTTAAATTAACATCTTCTGCTTGATTTAGTTTCTCACTCTTAGCTTCTGAATTCCTAACCTAATTCCACTCTATTTGCAATCTCCATAGTTTTGAAGACCCTGGGTTAATTTTATCAGATTCCTTCATACGCTTAGGAAGGTCAAATGGATTACCTTGACATCTTTAATTAAGGCAAAAATCACACAACACCAGGTTATAGTCCAGCAGGTTTAAGTGGAAGCACACTAGCTTTCGGAGTGACGCTCCTTCATCAGGTGATAGTGGAGGGCTCAATCCTAACACACAAAATTTATAGCAAAAATTTATAGAGTGATATAACTGAAATTATACATTGAAAAATTGATTGTCTGGTAAGCCTTTCATCTGTTAGAATACAGTGATAGCTTCACTTCTTTCATGTGTAAATCACAAAACCTTCTTTTTAAAAAGTTGCATTCTCGGGTTAGCTGTTAACAATGGTGATAGCTAGACAATATGTTGAAGGTGTTGGCCCCCTGTGTTCTCTGTCTATGACCTGATGTTTAGATTGATTCTAATTTAAAAAGTGAGATAACGGAGTTTTACATAAATTCATGCAGTTTTTGAGCTCAGAGTTCTACATGAATGCATGCAGTTTTTGAGCAAAGTACAATGTAACCCTGCAAGTACAAATTCACCCCACAAAATATATGTGTGCATGTGGGTCTTTGTCTATTGGTGTTTGTGTGTCTGTCTGGGTTGGGGGGTGTGAGTATGAGAAAGTGTACGTGTGTGTGTGTGTAGTGAGTGCAGAGTGTTTTAAGTCTGCGAGGGGGTACATGTGTGAGTGTGTGTGTCTGTAAGGGTGTGTGTGGGTGTCTATGTGTATGTGTGTCCATGTGTATGTGTGTCCGTGTGTATGTGTGTATAGGAGTGCCTGTGTGTATGTGTGAGAATGTGTGTGTGTAGGAATATCTGTGTGTGTGTGTGTGCAGTGCAATGGTGGTCACCTGTAATGTGACATGAATCCAAGGCCCTCCCTATGGGTACCGAACTTAGCTATCAGCCTCTGCTTGGCCACTTTTCTCTGCTGCCTGTCCCGAAGTCCACCTTGGAGGATGGTCACCCGAAGGTCCGAGGCTGAATGTCAAAAACTATATGCATTCATGTAGAACTCTGAGCTGAAAAACTGCATGAATTTATGTAAAACTCCATTATCTCACTTTTTAGATTAGAATCAATCTAAACATCATGGCATAGACAGAGAACACAGGGGGCCAACACCTTCAACATATTGTCTACCTCTCACCATTGTTAACAGCTAACCCGAGAATGCAACTTTTTAAAAACGTTTTGTGACTTACACATGAAAGAAGTGAAGCTATCACTATATTCTTACAGATGAAAGGCTTAACAGACAATCAATTTTTCAATGTATAATTTCAGTTACATCACACTGTAAATTTTTGCTATAAATTCTGTGTGTTACGATCGAGCCCTCCACTATCACCTGATGAAGGAGCGTCGCTCCAACAGCTAGTGTGCTTCCACTTAAACCTGCTGGACTATAACCTGGTGTTGTGTGATTTTTGACTTTGTCCACCCCAGTCCAACCCCGGCCTCTCCAAATCATTAATAAAGGCAGAATGCTTTAGGTGAAACAAGCACAGAGCGTGCTGGTGAAACTCTGCAGGTCTGGCAGCATCTGTGCAGAGAGAAACAGAGTTAATCTTTTGACATGGTAGCTCAGTGGTTAGCACTGCTGCCTCACAACTCCAGGAACCCTGCTGCGATTCCAGCCTCGGGTGACTGTCTGTGCAGAGTATACACATTTTCCCCGTGTTTGCGTGGGTTTCCTCTGGGTTCTCCGGTTTCCTCCCTCAATCCAAAGATGTGCAGGTTAGGTGGATTGGCCATGCTAAATTGACCATAGTATGTGGATTAACTGTGGTTAAAGCAGGGATGCTCTTTGGAGGATCCATGTGGACATGATGGGCCGAATGGCCCGCTTCCATGCTGTAGGGATTCTATGAGTCTGGTTTAGCTCTTCTCCAGAACTGCAGAAAGTCCAAGCCAGTTCTGAAGATGAATCATTAACTCTGTTTCTCTTTCCACACATGCTGCCAGACTCACTGAGTTTCTCCAGCATTATCTGTATCTGTTTCATCCTTGACACTTCAGCTCTTTCGGAAAAGATGGGAGAGCAATTTTAAAATGTGTGGAAACGTGACCATTGTGCAGTTAAACTGTGCTCAGACATTGTAAAATTTCCATAATCCCATAGGATAACTATGTTGGTGAGGAGTCCTTCTTCAATCTGTCACAGGATGTGGGCATCTTCGGCTGGGTCAGCATTCATTGTCCATTACTAAATGTTCTTAAGGAGGTGTAGGTGAGCTGTCTCTTTGAACTGCTGTAGTTCTTGGGATGTATGAGTGCCCACAGTATTTTTAGGGGAATCCCAATCTGTTGACCCAACAGCAATGAAGCAGATATTGTGATACAGTTTCAAGTTAGGATGGCACGTGAGTTGGAGGGATTGTTAGATTTTTGGGTTTGTGACTATGCTTAAGAGAGACAGTAGCCCATTTGTGAGGAATTTTTGGATAGTGTATTAACATGTTATAGACTCATAGAGATGTACAGCACGGAAACAGACCCTTCTGTCCAACCCGTCCATGCCGACCAGATATCCCAACCCAATCTTGTCCCAACTGCCAGCACCCAGTCCATATCCCTCCAAACCCTTCCTATTCATATACTCATTAGATTAGATTAGATTAGATTACTTACAGTGTGGAAACAGGCCCTTCGGCCCAACAAGTCCAGACTGCCCCGCCAAAGCGCAACCCACCCATACCCCTACATCTACCCCTTACCTAACACTACGAGCAATTTAGCATGGTCAATTCACCTGACATGCACATCTTTGGACTGTGGGAGGAAACCGGAGCACCCAGAGTAAACTCACGCAGACACGGGGAAAATGTGCAAACTCCACACAGTCAGTCGCCTGAGGCAGGAATTGAACCCAGGAATTGAAACCTATGCCCTCTAGTCCTGGACTCCCCCACCCCAGGGAAAAGACTTTGCCTATTTATCCTATCCATGCCCCTCATGATTTTATAAACCTCTATAAGATCACACCCTCAGCCTCCGACGCTCCAGGGAAAACAGCCCCAGCCTATTCAACTTCTCCCTATAGTCCAAATCCTCCAACTCTGGCAACATCCTTGTAAATCTTTTCTGAACCCTTTGAAATTTCACAACATCTTTCCAATAGAAAGGAGACCAAAATTGCATGCAATCTAGCAGCAGTGGGCTAACCAATGTCCTGTACAGCTGCAACATGACCTCCCAACTCTATACTCAATACTCTGACCAATAAATGAAAGCATACCAAACGCCTTCTTCATTATCCTATCTACCCACAACTCCACTTTCAAGGAGCTATGAACCTGCACTCCAAGGTCTCTTTGTTCAGCAACACTCCCGAGTACTTTACCATTAAGTGTATAAGCGCTGCTGAGATTTGCTTTCCCAAAATGCAGCACCTCACATTAAACAGCAGTTTAAATATCACACATTGGTTCATTTGACAAATAAAAATTATACAACCTGTGACAATTGAGGATAGGTCACTGATACTAGAGGATGAACAGGCAGCTGAGATGGGCACAGTCAATCTCATTGGAGTCATGAAGGCAGTATTCTGACCTTCAACCGAAATGTTGGGGAACTCTTCCTAATATCTTCATTCAATTTCTTTTGGTCTGTGCTCTCTGAGGAAGACATCTCCTTGATGGGGATTGCTGAGCACTGCCGACTACAAGAACTCTCCTCTGGCTCTGAGCCTCCGGTCTTTGGAGGATGAAAGTCCACAATATGTAAATCACATGTCTGAATCCTTATTAGCGAATAAGAACAGAGAAAATGCTCAGAATAACTATTGTCCATTTTCAAATGAATGTTAGTTTTGCCTCTACTGTGGAACAGAGCTTTTATTGTTCTGAGCATTGCATTGATGATGAGGTTACATATACGAGCAGATAATTCTTTGACATCAGCTTCTGGAAGATGCTGGCTTGGGTCGTCTTTGTGATCACCTTCCTTCTATTTGTGAGAAATTGTTCATGTCTTGGGAAAGCAAGTTACAGCCATGAAAGCAGTTAACTGAAATCTCATGCTATGCAGGAATACAATCTGATGAAGAGTCGTCCAGACTCAAAACATTAGCTTGCTCTCTCTCCATAAATACTGTTGACCCTCTGTGATTTTCAGCATTTTTTGTTTTCAGTAGAGATTCCAGCATCTGTGGTAACTTGCACCGAGAACAATACAGTTTTAAAGGACCCCAATTTGCAGCTAGTGGTATTCCCATGGATCTGTTCTTTTCTTCAAATCCAGGTCATGGATTTGGGAGGTGCTGTTCAAAAGATGTGGAGTTGCTGGGGTTGGACTGGGTTGGAGTGGTCAGTGGTCATACGACACCAGGTTATAGTCCAGCAGGTTTATTCAAAATCACAACTTTTCAGAGCGCTGCTCCTTCGTCAGGTCACCCTGATGCGTTCTGCTATCAAACAGCTCCCTGTCATCCTTTTCTGTCAACCCGCCACTCCCCACTTCCCCCAGAATGAGGTGCCCTGAGATTTCCAGAAGGATTTTTCTTACAAGAAGAAACCACATTACATCACATGACCATGGGTCACAACTCCAAAAAGCCGCGACGTTTTTAACTTATTATTCCAAAACGTATTTTTTTTTAAAAGAGGGCTGATCGAGCCAAAAGTGGTTGAGATGTTAATTCTCCAGAGAGAAAGAGCCACAAAATGCTACATTGAGGGTCTGATGTCATAAGGAGAGCTTGGATAGGCTGGGACCTATTTTCAGTGGAGCATAGGAGGTTAAAGGGTGAGCTTTCCAAAACCATGAGGGGCATAGTTAAGGTGAACAGCAAAGATCTTTTTCTCTAGGGTGGGGGAGTTCAAAACTCGGGGGCATATTTTTAAGGTGATAGGAGAAAGATTTGAAAGGGAGCCGAGGGGCAACTTTTTCACACAGAGGGTGGTTCAAGAATGGAATGAACTGCCAAAGGAAGTGGTAGATACAGATACAGTTGCAACATTTGAAAGACACTTGGACAGGTACATGAATAGGAAAGGTTTAGAGAGAGATGGGCCAAATGCAGGCAAGTGGGACTAGTTTAGTTTGGGAAATTTGGTTGGCTGGGCTGGTTGGACCGAAGGGTCTGTTTCGCTGCTGTATGACTCCATCTTGTCTATGTCTCCATGACTTTATGACAGACATAAGGGGGACTTCAAACAATGGGGGTGATGGGTTGAATGGGGGAGAGACAAGTTGATACAGACCACTCTGTGATCTCCATGACAATAACATTAACAAGGGGCTAGTGCCCATTTCCGTTCAATCACAAGCTGCCCTTGGTGGTTTACGTCCCAATTTACAGACATGACTTGCCCTTGAATAATACAGAAGGATGTGGAGTAGAAAACCTGTTTCGACTCCCCTAGCAGCTCAGCTCCACTTTCTCAGGGGCTGTCAGGGATGGACAATAAACACTGGCCTGGCTAGCGATGCCCATTTCCCACAATGCTGGAATTCGATCACATTCAAAAGGACTTGGAACTGCAGAATCTGCACCAATCTACAAAGTGAAGGGCTGTGAAGCTGACTCCAACTACCACTAACAACACGACCAGTAACCTCCACTGCACCAAGCCACAGCATTCGCTATCAGGGTTACACTGGAGTGCTGAGCTGATGTTAAAGTTTCATCAGCCGCCACCCTATTGATGGTGGAGCAGGTGCATAGGGCCAAATGGCCTCCTCTCGTTCCTTGCTTGTGAGTCCATATTCACAGTCGATAAAGTGTGTCGCTCAAAAAAGCACAGCAGGCGAGGTTGCAGGAGCAAGAAAGTTAATGCTTCATGAAGGGTTGTGCCAGAAATATTGACTCTCCTGCTCCACAGATGCTGCCTGACCTGCTGCGCTTTTCCAGCGCCACACTTTATCCACTCTGACTCTCCAGCATCTGCAGCCCTCACTACTGTTCATATTCTCACCACATAAACCATTCAAAGACTGATTTGTACATCTGTCATCTTACGACTTCGTTTTTTTTTAACTCTTCTCTTATTTCTAGTCTGTGCAGATGTGTGTTAGGATACCAGTTCCTCTTGTGTTAATTAGTAAATAAGAAATTAAACTTTTGTAAATTGAAAGCTTGGTTAAATTGGCTCCTCTTGAACATATATTCACTTGGGTCTGGGGGAAAGGTATCCAAAAGGTTATTAAATTAACATTGTTTTCAACCCGGGGAGGGTGACCAACCAAGGGCAGCTAGTTCATCCCACCTCACCCAAGGCATTAACAGTTTGGGGTATCTCATTTGAACCCATAGGAAATTGGGTCTGGCTGTAACAATTATCTCTCCTTTGTTGTCTCTGTAACCCTGTTGTTCATGATTTTCCTTGTCCAAATATCCTTCAACACTACACCAGAACTTAATCATCTCCAATCTTCTTGGCTTTAGTGTTCATGGTTCCAATTTCACTTGATGCCTAATGCCAAAGATGTTAAAACATTCAAAACCCTCACAATAGCATGAATTTATAATTAACTGAGACTCCATGTCCCTTTTGAACTAGTTAGCCTTTGTTAACTGTGAGAGAGGGGATGTGAAACAGACACAACTAAACCTTGCATCACATTTTCGCACAAAGCATGGAACTACATCTGAGCTTCGTAACGCTATGATGTTAGGAAATCGAGTCTGACATGAGTTGGCAAGGAAAATAACTCAGGTTTTTGCTGAATGGGTTCAACCCAGACCCCCACAATTGCACACAAATTGCAACAAATTAGCAGGTTGTAACTTGATTCTAGTTGAGGGAGTCCACCATTTCAGACATCAATAAGATCCCATGATGTCAGTGTTCAACTACTTCTGAAACCTTCTTGCTTCTGCTTTTCTTCACAATCTATTCCATGCATTGGTCAGTCATTCTGTGAAGACAATAATGTTGAGATCTGTTCAAAATGTTTTTTCCTTCCTCCTTTGATCAGGAAGCTCCCTATTCTACTCACTCAAATCAGTTTCATGTAATTTTCCAGATTTGGCTTTTCCAGATGGTTAACAATGTTACATCGTCCTCTAGTTTGCCTTCCTTTGATGATTGTCCATCTTGCCAAACTTCCAGCAACTGAGTTGTCTGGGGGTCTCAACTCACTGTTTGTGAGCCTACCCGTGGAAGGTGCTGGCTGAGTGATGTCTTCACTGGATTGTTAATCCAGGGACCCATACAATGTTTTGAGGATCCAGGTTCAAATCCTGCCATGGCAGATGGTGGATTGTGAATTCATTAAAAATCTGGAATTACTACTCCATTGATGACCATGAATCCATTGTGAAATGTTTGAAAATCCCATTTAGTACACTGATGTCCTTTTGGAAATGAAACTGCCATCTTTACCTGGTCTGGCCTACATGTGACTCCAAACCCACAGCAATGTGGTTGACTCTTAACTGCCCTCCAGGCAATTAGGGATGGGCAATAAATGCTGCTCCTGGAACACCCTCTTGCACTGTCCTTTGAACCAGAGTTGACCCCCTGGGTTGATGGTAATGGTTGAGTGGGGGATATACCGGGCCATGAGCTTACAGGTTGTATTGGATCTGCTGCTGTTGATGGCCCACAGTGGATGCTCAGTCTTGAGCTGTTAGAACTGTTCGAAGTCTGTCCCATTTAACATAGCGATAGCGTCATACAACACAACGGAGGGTATCATCAGTGTGAAAATGAGACTTTACTTCCACAAGGACTGTGGGGGTGGTCACTCTTACCGATGCTGTCATGGACAGATGCATCTTGCAGCTGGCAAGGATGAGGTGTAGTATGTTTTTCCCTCTTGTCTGTTCCCTCGCCACCCAGTCTAGCAGCCATGTCCTTTAGGACCTTTACCATTCAAGGCTACATTTTGCACTCTTACCACTCTCAGTGCTTCCCCTAACTGTTGTTTAACATGTTGGAGTACTGAATCATCAGCCAAGAGGTATGAAGAGGTTTACTTGCCCATGCTTAACCTGAAACCATGAGACTTCATGGAGTCCAGAGTTAGTGGACAGATACAAAAACAAATTGCTGGGGCAAGTCAGCAGGTCTGGCATCATCTGCAGAGAGACACATAGTTAACATTCTGAATCCAGTGTGACTCCATATTAACTCTGCTTTCCCTCCACAGAGGGAGAGAGAACAGACCTGTTGAATCCCTCCAGCAATTTCTGTTTTTGTTTGAGATCTCCAGCACATGCAATTCTTTGTTTCATTCGATGAGTACCGATCTTCAGTGGATCAATGAGATAGGCTGAGCCCTGAGTTACAGCAGAGACAGCAACTCAAGCGGGAAGAGAGCTGACACCATGAATACAAACAGTGATCTGGCGAAATCGTAAGTGAGAGTGGTTTTATGCTTGTTAACAATATCAGAGAGCAAACTCTCAGACCTTTCACAATAGACAGCAAACATTGCTGCACACCAGATCACAGTTGACAAGCTGAATTGGTAATATTCTGTGATGAGCTGGATTCTTCAGGTAATGAACTGTGAAGGAACAAATTTTCCAACACATTTAGATGTTTCTAAGGCTACTGTTGATCTCTCACTTTTGCAAAAAAAAAATACAAAATGATGTTTTTATTAAGCTGTGTCAGTGAGGCTGAGCAATTAGTTTTCAATGCAGCCACTTTAACACGTAATTCCTCAAACTTCATCTCACATCAGGGAGAGTTCATTACTGTCCTGATTTGTGACAGAGTAAGCTAACCCTTTGACTGTGGCCTGCATTACCTGTCTCACTGAGTAAAAGTAATTCTACTTCCTTCATTAGTTCCTCTGTGATACTGATTAAGATAGATTTCAGTGAAGAATGATGCATTTTATTCCTCTGCTGGCTGCAAAGGTATGATGTGAAATTCGTCAGGGCAGACTCAACTCCTCATGGCAATGAGTCCATGGAAAAAGAGAAAAATAAACGCTGCCCATAATTCATTACGACGCTGCTTGTCTTACTTAATGAGGCTCTGAAGATTATGCTTTGGGAACTGACAGTGCCACTCAACAGTGGTTGGACTGCTGAGAACTCGCATTCATGTCACGCCTGCCCCATCCTCAGTTTCTTTGTGGCTAATGGGTCACTTTGGAAACTGGAGGTGCCTTCGGTTTGCCCTGACGGAGAGTTTTGCTGTGGTTCTGTTTGTATGCTTTGCCGGAACAGGATACGCTAACCATTGCACAGAACACCAACAAGCACAAACTGTCCAACAACACTTCCGATAATACAGCAGTCACTATACTGCAGAAATCCTTCCTGGCTGTAAAGTGGTTCAGGGGTTTTGGAAGGTTCTACATAAATGCAAGAATTCTCCTTTCATTTTCTGTATAAATTAAAATTATTTTTTTTTCTTTTAACAATTCCTGTGTAATTAACCTGTCCATTATGTAATTCCACACATGTGATGGTTACGTTTGGCTCTGTAGTGATTGGAACCAGGTGGATCTTATTGACTGTGAGATTCTTGCTTGGGCTGGTTAACCTGGACCAATCAGGGAGCCCTGGCTGACAGATATAAACAGGATATTCAGAATCTCTTCACTTCACGGGCTGACTCCAATCTGGCTAGCCACAGCCTGTGTACTGTGCGCGTGTAAATAAAGGGTGACTTGGTGATGGGATACTGGCCTCTGTGCTGTTGTTTCAGGTTTTGCATGTTTCTGTTGGCTGGTTGGCTACTTAGCAATGCAGAATAGTACCTGACAGTGTGGGTTCAATTCCTGCATTAGCTGAGGACTCTCCTTCTCAACCTTTCCCCTTGCCTGAGGTGTGATACCCTCAGGTTAAACCATCATCAGTCTCTAGATTAGAGTGGTGCTGGAAAAGCACAGCAGGTCAGGCAGCATCCAAGGAGCAGGAAAATTGATGTTTTTGGCAAAAGCCCTTCCTCAGGACCATCAGCTGTCCCTATCTAATGAGAGAGCAGTCCCGTGGTTCTCTGAGACTGTGGTGACTTTAATTTTAGTATTTTTTTATATTATTTAGGGCCACACAATGGCTCAGTGGTTAGCACTACTGCCTCACAGTGCCAGGGATCCAGGTTCGATTCCAGCCTCGAGCGACTGTCTGTGTGGAGTTTGCACGTTCTCCCTGTGTCTGCGTGGGTTTCCTCCGGGTGTTCCGGTTTCCTCCCACAGTCCAAAGATGTGCAGGTTAGGCGAATTGGCCATGCTAAATTGCCCCATAGTGTTCAGGGATGTCTAGCTTAGTTGCATTTGTCAGGGGTAAATATAGAGTAATGGGATTGGGTGGGAGATCCTTCAGAGGGGCAGTGTGGACTCGTTGGGCCAAAGGGCCTGGTTCCACACTATTCTAAATTAGCCAGGATAGTACACTTGATTATAGTACCACTGGTTGGGTGTTTGGTTGCTGAGTGGGGGAGAGGGTAATTGTTGGTGATGAAGGAGAGGCTGAGACTGGAAGATTAAATCTCACTGTGATTCACATCCTGGTGATCCCTGCTGACAATGGACTTGCACAACCTCCGGCTACTGACGGTGACCTGGAATTGCTGCTAATTAGCTGAAATGCACTAAAAAGGAGCATTAATGATAGTGGAGGTTTAAGCACAAGTTGTGTTGAACTTTAATACAGAGGTTCCACAATCCATAACACTGTTAGAAGCTGCTTCCCACTTCTGTATTGGCCCCCTTCCCCCTGCCTCCCTCCCTTTTAGTGGGAACAAGGAGTGAAGTGAGTTACCATCAGTGCAGACTGTTCAAGGAGGGTCATCAAGTTAGGATCAAGCCACTGGTGAGTTTTCCCCCTGAATCTTTTCCCTCCTTTCATTTACTCTGTTTCATTATTTCTAGACTTTGCTCAAACAGATTGTAAACTTAACCTGAATTCAGCCTCCAGAGAGTTTACTTTAAATAAGGAGTCACATTTGAAAGCTTCCCAAGTTAAAATGTTATTTCACAAACTGAGTGTGCAGCATCGAAACTGGGGCAGAGGAAACTCTTCAGTGATGTGCTTATGTCAGGGATGAGAGGAGACTGCTGTCTTTTTCTAGTGCTATTGCTCCATGCTCACAATTATAACTTTAAATAATTAAATTTAATAAATATAATCATTTATTTAACCATGAAATGGTCGCTCCTGTGCTTTCTCTAAATTAGATTTAAACTAAAAAAAGTATCCATTAACCAGCTTGCATAAGCACCAAATTACTGATAAATTATAAAACAAAACTTGTTAAGACATGATGCAAAGCTTCTTCATGCATTTAGTTTGTAATTTGAAGATATAAATTTTTACCCTTCTGAACAATCCAAATAGTCACAATACACTCAGTGGGTAATGGGAAACGATTAAGTTTCTCTTCAGTAACAAACAAACACATCCTTCTAGTCACAGAAACAGAAATCACTGGAGAAACTCAGCTAAACATTCTGACGGAGAGTCACTGGACCCAGAATGCTAACTCTGCTTTCTTCCCACAGATACTGCCAGAGTTTCTCCAGCAATGTCTGTTTTTTGTTTCAGATTGCCAGCATCCACATTACTTGAAAGCAAAAAGCAAAGGTAAGGATTGTTATTTCAAACTGCTGTCTGTTGGCAATCCAACGGGTTCGTCAGTCAGCTTCTACCAGATCCTGGGGATCCCGTGCCTTCACAGAGCAGGGATTAGGGCACAGTCAGTGCTGCAGTTCAAGTGCATCCGACTGGTGATGAAAGCCAGGTCAATGGAGATACTATCAAGACACCGGTTCAAAGGCAGGGACTGAGTATGATGGGAATGGGTGGAAGAGCAGTCGGTGATGATGATAACCTTAACCCTAATGTTATCGCAGGAGCAGGAAGGATGGCGAGGTGTCCCCAGTGAATGAGTAGGACCGCCAATGGAAAAGCTGCTAGCAATTTGGGAAGGAAAGGTGAATGGGAGCCATTGAACAGATATGAATCATGCAAAAGAACATAGAACATAGAATAGTACAGCACAGTACAGGCCCTTCAGCCCTCCATGCTGTGCCAACTTTTTATTTTACTTTAAGATAAAACTAACCTACATAGGCTTCATTTTACTATCATCCATGCGCCTGTCCAAGTGTCGCTTAAATGTCCCTAATGTCTCTGACTCTACTACCACTGCTGACATTGCATTCCACGCATCCACCACTCTCTGTGTAAAGAACCTACCTCTGAGATCTCCCCTAAACCTTCCTCTAATCATCTTAAATTTATGCCTCCTCGGGATAGCCATTTCGCCCTGGGAAAAGGTCTCTGGCCGTCCACTCTGTCTATGCCTCTCATCATCTTGTATACCCCTATCAAGTCACCTCTCATCCTTCTTCGCTCCAATGAACAAAGCCCTTACTCCCTCACCTTCCTTCAAAAGACATGGCCTCCAGTCCAGTCAGCATCCTGGTAAAATAGTGAGACTTGTCATCCATGTGCCTTGATGAACTGTGTGTACTGTGTCAGAGTTTGAGTGAGTGAGGGTCCTGTGAGTGTGAGATAGTAGAGGGAAGATGGTGGCACCTAACGTGGTGGGCATAGAATATCATTGACCTTCACCCTGCCCATTTGGGTGTCCCTCTTCACCCAGGGCACTGCAATGACCAAGGGACTATTAGTCTAGGCTGGTTGAATCTGGCCTCCTTTGCTGGTCAGCACAGTCTAGCACCATCTTCCTTCCTAGTCTCCCCATCTACTAGCACCTCCAGGTCTCTGTCAGTGAAGTGAGGAGCTAATCTTTCTCTCTGGGCCACTTCTTTAGGGACAACAATGCAAGACCATAGTGTGAAGAGCTGTTTCTGATTTGCAGTGTCTGAAATGTTGGGATTTAAACATGACACCAGCGGTGTGATCATCGGCAGCAGGTCCAACTCTCCTGCTAAGTGACTCCATGAGCAAACACCCGAATGCCTGGTTGCCTCATGAATGAGGTGAAGAGCTGAAGACTGCATGAGAAAAGGACACATTCTTGGGCTGTGTTTCTTACTCAAAGAAGCACCTTGCGTCACATTTTGAGAAGCTGTGAAGGAATTGGGGACAGTGTAGCAACAAATCACAGACTTGTTGCACTGCAGAAGGAAACCAACCAGTCCACCATATCTGCACTGGCTCTCTGAGCAATTTATGTTAGTACCAATTTTAGGATGATTAAGAACAGTTCCAGGCATGAGAAATTTCAGATATGAAAATAGATTGGAGAAGTCAGGGTGTTTTTCTTGGGCAACTAAAGCTTGAGAGGACATTTGATTGATGTAGTCAAAATTATAGAACATAGAACATAGAAAAATACAGCACAGTACAGGCCCTTCGGCCCTCGATGTTGTGCCGACCGAAGCCTACCTAACCTACACTAGCCCAATAACCTCCATATGCTTGTCCAATGCCCGCTTAAATGACCCTAAAGAGGGAGAGTCCACCACTGATACTGGAAGGGCATTCCATGAACTCACAACCCGCTGAGTAAAAGATCTACCCCTAACATCTGTCCTATACCAACCTCCCCTTAATTTAAAGCTGTGTCCCCTAGTAACAGCTGACTCCATACGCGGAAAAAGGTTCTCACTGTCAACCCTATCTAAACCCCTAATCATCTTGTACACCTCTATCAAATCTCCCCTAAACCTTCTTTTCTCCAATGAGAAAAGCCCCAAGTGCCTCAGCCTTTCCTCATACGATCTTCCTACCATGCCAGGCAACATCCTGGTAAACGTCCTTTGCACTCGTTCCAGTGCCTCCACATCCTTCCTATAGTATGGCGACCAAAACTGCACACAATACTCCAGATGAGGCCGCACCAGAGTCTTATACAACTGCAACATGAGGAATCTGGATAGAGGATATAGAGAAAAATGTTCCTATTCATGAGAGTATCAAGAGAAAGAAACCGCAGAAAGCAAAAGAAATAAAGATCACATGAGAAAACCTTTTCCTAGCAGCATGTGGTTATGATGTACTCTGATGTATGATGTACTCTGCCTTTATGAATCTTTGAAGTGTTGGAGGCTGATGCAATTGCAACATTTAAAAGGCATCTAGATGGGTTAATGAATAGGAAGGGTTTTTAGATTAGATTAGATTAGATTCCCTACAGTGTGGAAACAGGCCCTTTGGCCCAACCAGTCCACACAGACCCTCCAAAGAGTAACCCACCCAGACCCTTCTCCCTCTGACTAATGCCCCTAACACGATGGGAAATTTAGCATGGCCAATTGACCTGACCTGCACATCTTTGGACTTGAGGGATATGGGTCAAATGTTGGCAAATGGGACGAGATAAATTCAAGATATCTGGTCGGCTTGGTCGAGTTGGACTAAAGGGTCTGTTTCTGTGCTATACAGCTCTGTGACTCTGACTGTATTTTCTCTGTGTTTACAATGTTTTGACTCTGCTTACCATTCAGTCTGACTGGAGTATGCAATCTGCAACATAGAGAACAGTCACATTTCTGTAATAGTGTGGTGCTGGAAAAGCACAGCAGGTCAGGCAGTATCTGAGGAGCATGAAACTCGATGTTTCAGGCAAAATCCCTTCCTGATGAAGAGCTTTAGTCCGAAATGTCGATTTTCCTGTTCGTCAGATGCTGCCTGACCTGCTGTGCTTTTCCAGCATCACACTCTTGACTCTAATCTCCAGCATCTGCAGTCCTCACTTTCACCTACACTTCTGAAATAGTAGACAGACTGGAGGCTAGAAGAACACAGCAAGCCAGGCAGCACCAGGAGCAGAAGTTGACATTTCAGGTCCCAGTCGTGATGAATGGTCTTGACACAAAACGTTGACTTCTCCACCTCCTGACACTGCGTGGCTTCTTCCAGCCTCCTGTTTGTCTACTTTGGATTCTAGCATCTGCAGTTTTTTTTTGTCTCTAACCACACTTGTGTAAGATCTGTTTCATAGCTTAGAATGTGTTTTGCTGTTTTAAAATAAACAAACCCACAGAGTGATGAGTGACTGATAATTCCATCGACATCATTTATGTGACATGGTGCCACCAGTGGAAATTGCTGTTTAATGCTTTGAACCAGCCAGGATCCATGAAATGTCCAAACAGAAACTGCAAAAGTAAAATACTGCAGTGCAGTGAAAAATAATTGCTTTCTGAAAACAGCAAGCAGGGACCAAAATCGTTAAATTGCATGCAAGATGGAACATCAATGGAGCTGAATTTGAGTTGCAAACAGGCTATTGTAAAGGTTAAACCAGACCAGGAAAATTATTTTGAAGCTCAAAAAACTTTGTATGAGGAGTCTTCAAAGCCATGTGCGGCATCTTGAAAATGAAAAAAAAAATGCAAATCCACTATTTTACCCCAAGTTAAAGTGAGACTAAAAACAATGTGGCTGTGCTAGATGCTGCTTAGCTCAGTCAGCTGGATCACTGATTTTAAAACACAGACTAATGCTAACAGCATGGGTTCAATTCCTACACCAGCCTAGATTACTGTGAAGGGCTTTCCTACTCAATCTTGCTTCTTACCATGAGGCATGGTGACCTTTGAGTTAAACCACCACGAGTCATCTCTGTCTTATGAGAGAGTGGTCCTCTGTTACTCTGAGAAGATGCTAAACAGTCTGGGAAAAACAGATTCATGACTCGTATTGTATCTGTATTAGGACTTTGAAGAAGCTTAAGCGTTTCTGAAATTTAGGCATATGGCATTTTTTCCAAGTGCAAAACATTTAAAAGGAAGCAACAGGAGAAATCAAGGAGTGTGCTGACTTATAGTAAGCAATGGGATTTCAACATTATATTACCAGAATATCTACAAATCTCCTAGTTCAAGTTGGGACACAGCAGACCTCCTCACAGAATTCAAAATGTTTAAACAGC
The DNA here is from genome assembly GCF_047496795.1 of Chiloscyllium punctatum. Lineage (NCBI taxonomy): Eukaryota > Metazoa > Chordata > Chondrichthyes > Orectolobiformes > Hemiscylliidae > Chiloscyllium > Chiloscyllium punctatum. The sequence goes on from NC_092745.1 coordinate 127,535,985, forward strand.
TACAGAGCTGTTATTCCTAGATTTGAATGTGTCCAATGCAGAAAGGTAAGTCATTAAGATTAGCCTGTCAATTTGGAAAAAAGTTACACAGCTTTAACATACCAAATTGGACTAGGATTTGTGGAATTTATACAGATACTTATAGAATACATAGACCACCTCGTGAGCAGATGCAGAGGAAAGTGCTCATTTGTGTTTTTTTAATGGAAAACTAGCAAACAGGATTGTTGTGTCCGTGATTACATTATTCCCAGGAAGTTTATGAGAAAATGTTTGAGAGCTGGGCTGTTTTTCCTGGAGCATCAGAGGCTGAGGTGTTGACCTTGCAGAGGTTTACAAAATCATGAGGGGCATGGATAGGATAAATAGACAAAGTCTTTTCCCTGGGGTGGGGGAGTCCAGAACTAGAGGGCATAGGTTTAGGGTGAGAGGGGAAAGATATAGAAGAGACCACAGGGGCAACTTTTTCGCACAGAGGGGGTACATGTATGGAATGAGCTGCCAGAGGATGTGGTGGAGGCTGGTACAATTGCAACATTTAAGAGGCATTTCGATGGGTATATGAATAGGAAGAGTTTGGAGGGATATGGGCCAGGTACTGACAGGTGGGACTAGATTGGGTTGGGATATCTGGTCGGCATGGATGGGTTGGACCGAAGGGTCTGTTTCCATGCTGTACATCTCTATGACTATGACTCTAGTATTGAAGAGTTACTGATGGATGGGTCAAATGAAACCTCTCACGTTAGTAAAGCTTCCAGATCTTAAGTACAATCTCAATGATTGAAACATTCAGTAGAATGCCCAAACATAGCAAGACATAACAAATCTGCCCTTCTGCATGTGCCAAGAAAAGGTTCAGCATACAATCAATTGTGCAAGGGTTGTGTCAGAAATAATCATTGGCAGAAGTAATACATGAGAGAAAAGGCTGATCCAGCTCCAAAGAACCATGAACTGACTCAAACAAAGAGAAATAAGACAAGGGCAGGTATTAATGGTGATGAAAGTAGTTGGCACTCTATTACTGTGGGTGCAGGTGGACAGGTGTCCTGAGTGAGTGAACAAGGAGCACCGAGGTCATGCAGGGTTATTGGTGTCAGGGTTTGAGGTGGGTGACAGCAGGTGAAAGAAAATGTTGTAGGCAGCAGTGAGAACGTTAGAGCTCAAGCCCTGGTGGGAGTAGCAAAGAGAGTTGTTTTAAAATTCATTCAAAGGATGAGGATGTCACTGGCCAGGCCAGCATTTATTGCCTGTTTCTAATTGCCCAGAGGGCAGTCGAGGGTCAACTACACGGTCGATCAGACCAGGCGAGAGGGCTCTTTGATTATGTTGGTTGCCTTCCAGGAAGTGTAGATGGGAATCTATAGTCAGGGGCGCAGGCAGGCATTTCTGTGGCCCTGTAAGAGATGGCAGGATGATGTGTTGCCTCCCTCGTGTCAAGAATGTCTCTGAGCAGGCACAGGACATTCTCAAAAGAGAAGGAGAGTGTGTCATTGTACACAGTGGCATGAGTGACATAGGCAGAGAGCTGAGGTTCTGCAAAGAGAGTTCAGGGAGTTAGGCAGGAAGTTGACCAGCAGGACGACTAGAGTTATAATCTCAGGATTACTCCCTATGCCAGTGAGGCTAGGAATAGGAAGATAGTACAGTTAACTGCATGGCTAAAGAGCTGGTTTCTGAGGGAAGGCTTCAGATATGTGGATTATTGAGATGTCTTCTGGATGCCTTTCAGTACAAGAAGGATGGGCTGCACCTAAACTGGAGGGGCACCAACATCCTGGCAGGCAGGTTTGACAGTGCCACTCTGGAGGGTTTAGACTGATGTGGTAAGAGGGTGGGAACCAGAGCAATAGGTCAGCAAGTAAGCAAGGAGGAGTCAATGATGCAGGCCAGTAAGGCAGATAGGAAGAATAGACAGGGAGAGGTTTCTGAATACAGCAGGACTGAGGCCTGAAGTGTATCTGTTTTAATGTGAGGTGTATGGCAGGGTAAAATGGATGAATTTAGAGCTTGGAATAATACTTACAACTATGATGTTGTACCCTTTACAGAGACTTAGTGAATGAGGGGCAAAACTGGGAGTTTAATGCTCCAGGATTTTGATGTTTCAGGTGAGATAGAGAGGGATATAAAAAATGGGGGGGTTTGTGTTACTCATTAAGGAGAGTATCCCGGCTGTACTGAGAGAGGACATCTTGGAGGGCTCATCCCATGAGGCCGTGTTGCTAAAGCTCAGGAATAGGACAGGTACATTCCCTTCAATGGGATTGCATCTGGAGGCCTCCTAGCAGCCAGCAGGAGACAGCAGAACAGATGTGTGGACAGGTCATGGAAAAATGTAAAAGCCACAGGATTATCGTGACTTTGGCAAGGCCTTTGGAAAGGTCCCCCATGGCAGACTGAAGCAGAAGGTAAAGTGACGTGGGAACCATGGTGAGATGGTGGATACAGAGCTTGCTTGGTCATAGAAGACAGAGAGTAGCAGCTTTTCTGACTGGAGATCTGTGTACGGGAAATTGGGATGGGAGGGTGGAGTATAAAGAATAAAGAACAATACAGCACAGAGATCAAGACTGGGACCCCTGTTACTTGTAATACTTGGAAGTGATTTGGAGAACAATGTAGTTGGCCTGATTAATAAGTTTATGGATGACACAAAATTGGGGGACCTGTCAATAGTGAGGAGGATGGCCAGAGAATACAGCAGCATGTAGATAGTTTTGGACCTTGGACAGAAAAATGGCAGATTGAGTTTAATCCAGATGATTGCAAGATGATGTATTTTGGAAAGTCTAATGTCAGATTGAACTATAGAAACAGAAGGAACCCTTAGTATCAGAGGGATCTAGGCGTACAGGTCCACTGTTCCCTGGAAATGACAACTTAAGTGGGTGAGATGGTTGAGAAGGCACATGACATTCTTGCCTTCATCAGTTACAGCATAGAGTAAAAAAAAAACTGCAAAGTCATGTTGCAGTTTTATATAACTTTTGTTCAGCCACATTTGGAATACTGTGTACAGTTCAAGCCTCCAGACACATGTGGAGGCTTTGGAGAGGTTACAGAAACAGTTTACCAGGGTGTTGCCTGATTTGGAAGGAATCAGCTATGAGGAGAGATTGGACAAACTTAATTTTGTTTTCACTGAGCGTCAGAGGCTGAGGTGTAGAAGGTAGAAGTTTACAAATTATTAAAAACATGAATTGGCAGAGGCCTTTCCTGGGGCAGATCTGTAAATTAATTGGAGGTATAGGCTTAGATAATGGGGTGGCATGGTCACTGATTCCAGCATCAGACAAATGTGTAGAGTTTGCACATTCTCCCCGTGTCTTTCCTCCGGGTGCTGTGGTTTCCTCCCACAGTCCAAAGATGTGCAGGCTAGGTGAATTGGCCATGCTAAATTGCCCATAGTGTTCAGGGATGTGTAGGTTAGATGCAGTAGTCATGTAGACTAATGGGGATTGTGTTTGGGTGGGACACTCTTCAGAGGGTTAGTGTGGACTTCTTGGGCCGAAGGGCTGTTTCCACGCAATAGAGACTTTATGAAAAGGAGGAAAATGTAAATGAGCTGTGGGAGGTAGCTTTTTTACACAGAGTAATTGTGTGGAATGTACTTCCAGAGAAATAGGAAGAAGCAGATACAACAGTAATGTTTAAGAGACATCTTGACAGATATATGAATAGGCAGGGAATGGAGGGATATGGACAGCATAGACATGAGAGGCTTTTAGTTTAGAAAGGTATTATGTGTTGGTGTGGTCTTGGTGGGCCAAAGGGCCTGTTCCTGTGCTGTACTGTTCTTTATACCACCTCCTCCCATCCCACTTTCCCCTATTAGCACCATAGCCAGGAGTGTTCTGACATTTCAAATGCTAGTCCAAGTACTTTTTAGTGGTTGTGAGGTTTCCCATCTCAACTATCTTCCCAGGCCATGCATTCCAACTCCTATCACCCTTTGAATGAAAATCCCCTCTAAACCTCCTGCCTTTCACTTTATAATTATTTTGTCCTGTTATTGACAGCTGATGTCTATTCACTCTGCCTCATAATCTAATACAGGTTGTTCCTGGAATGGTGTTGTGGTAGGACAGGGTGGACATTGGATGGAATGCTTGCCATCAGAGGTGGGAACAGTAATTAATGAGGTGTGTTTGGTAAGATTCAGTGAAAAAATCCACTCAGCCTCACAGTGAGAATTACTCCATCAAGCTCAACACGACTTGCACTTAGCCAAATAACCGTAAAACTCAGTCCTAAATTTATACAGCCCCTTTGATGTCGTAATGTATCCTAAAGTGTTTCACAGAAGCCTTAAAATAACATATGGCAACAAACCACAAATATGTCAACGAGACCGCAAGTTCAATCAAAAGTTTATTTTAAAAAGAGAGTCCAAAAGAAGGAGTGTGGAAAAGAGAAAGAGAAAAGTAGGGGAAGAATTTCAAAACTTTGACCATAGAACCATAAGACATAGGAGCAGGAATTAGTCCATTCAGCCCATCAAGTCTGCTCCACCATTCAATCATGGCTGATAAGTTTCTCATCCCCATTCTCCCATTTTCTCCCTGTAACCCTTGATTACCTGGATACTCAAGAACCTATCTCTCTCAGTGTTAAATATACTCAATGACCAGGCCTTCACAGCCTTCTGTGGCACTGGATTCCATAGATTCACCACTCTCTGGCTGAAGAAGTTTCTGCTTATCTTTGTTCTAAAAGGTCTTCCCTTTACTCTAAGGAAAAGCCTTAGAACTTCAACAGCTGAAGGCAGCTGGTTTATTAATAGCACAGCAATTAAAATTTTGAATGCACTATAGCCCGGAACTAGAGAAACACAGATATTGAGGATGGCTGCGAGGCTGAGGAGAGGGAGAGAGATAGGGGGCACAAGTCCATGAAGTAGTTGAAAACACAGATAAAAACTTTAAACTTAAGACATTGTGTGACAGTAATCCAACAGCAAGCAGCAGGGGGCCAGGAGAAAGTAAGTGTCTTCAAGAGGACACCTTAATGTCCCTCGCCCAAATGCTGTACTATCGGAGCAAGGGTCTTCCTGTATGAGAGGGAGACTGAATCTGTGAAGAGACATAATGTTTGACTTTTCACATTATTTCTTTACTTTTTGACTTAATGCTAAGAATTATTGTAATATTTAACCTTTAGCTTTATTTTTCTTTTCTATTTTGTTCTGATGACTCTGTATGGGGGAGGTGATGACCTAGTGGCATTACCGTTGGACTGTTAATCCAGAAACCCAGATAATGTTCTGGGGACCTGGGCTCGAATCTCACCACTCCAGATGGAAGAATTTGAATTCAATGAAAGAAAACTTGCAATTATGAGTCTAATAATGACCATGAATCCATTGTTGGAAAAGCCCATCTGGTTCACAAATGTCCTTTAGGGAAATAAACAACCATCCTTACCCTGGTCTGACTGACATGTGACTCCAGACCCACAGCAATATGGTTGACTCTTAACTGCCCTCTGGGTAATTAGAGATGGGCAAGAAATGCTGCTTTAGTCATCCTGTGAGTGAATAACTAAAAAAAACCTAGGTACTTGTACCTACGATGGTGCCTAGTGAGTGCACTTTTCACTGTACAATTTCACTGTACAATTGAGTGCACGTGACAACAAAAATCTAAATCTTAGCTACTTCTCCAATCACAGGTCACTTCACACTGACGCTGACCAGCTGTGCCTGTCAGTAATGGACATTGGAGTGAGTTACCCAATGTTGGTGGGAAAAGATGGAAAATTATTGGCTTAACCTCGGTTGTAGGTAAAATTCTAGAACCTATTATTAAGGATGAGATTTCTAAATTCTTGGAAGTGCAGGGTCAATTTAGAACAAGTCAGCATGGATTTAGTAAGGGGAGGTCATGCCTGACAAACCTATTAGAATTCTTTGAAGAGGTAACAAGTTGGTTAGACCAGGGAAACCCAATGAATGTTACCTACTTGGACTTCCAAAATGCCTTTGATAAGGTGCCTCATATGAGGCTGCTGAGTAAGATGAGGGCCCATAGTGTCGAACTGGAGCTATTGGCACGGATTGAGGATTGGCTGTCTGACAGAAGGCAGGGAGTTGGGATAAAAGGTTATTTTTCAGAACGGCAGCTAGTGACAAGTGGTGTCCCGCAGGGTTCAGTGTTGGGGCCGCAGCTGTTCGCATTATATATTAATGATCTGGATGAAGGGACTGGGAGCATTCTGGTGAAGTTTGCCGATGATACCATAAGACCATAAGACCATAAGACATAGGAGTGGAAGTAAGGCCATTCGGCCCATCGAGTCCACTCCGCCATTCAATCATGGCTGATGCGCATTTCAGCTCCACTTGCCAGCATTCTCCCCGTAGCCCTTAATTCCTCTTGACAACAAGAACATATCAATCTCGGCCTTGAAGACATTTAGCGTCCCGGCTTCCACTGCACTCCGTGGCAATGAATTCCACAGGCCCACCACTCTCTGGCTGAAGAAATGTCTCCGCATTTCCGTTCTGAAATGACCCCCTCTAATTCTAAGGCTGTGTCCACGGGTCCTAGTCTCCTCGCCTAACAGAAACAATTTCCTAGCATCCACCTTTTCAAAGCCATGTATTATTTTGTACGTCTCTATTAGATCTCCCCTTAATCTTCTAAACTCCAACGAATACAATCCCAGTATCCTCAGCCGTTCCTCATATGCTAGACCTGTCATTCCAGGGATCATCCGTGTGAATCTCCGCTGGACACGTTCCAGTGCCAGTATGTCCTTCCTGAGGTGTGGGGACCAAAACTGGACACAGTACTCCAAATGGGGCCTAACCAGAGCTTTATAAAGTCTTAGTAGTACATCTCTGCTTTTATATTCCAACCCTCTTGAGATAAGAGACAACATTGCATTCGCTTTCTTAATCACAGACTCAACCTGCATGTTTACCTTTAGAGAATCCTCGACTAGCACTCCGAGATCCCTTTGTGCTTTGGCTTTATTAAGTTTCTCACCATTTAGAAAGTAGTCCATTCCTATATTCTTTTTGCCAAAGTGCAAGACCTCGCACTTGCTCACGTTAAATTCCATCAGCCATTTCCTGGACCACTCTCCCAACCTGTCTAGATCCTTCTGTAGCCTCCCCACTTCCTCAGTACTACCTGCCTGTCTACCTAACTTTGTATCATCGGCAAACTTCGCTAGAATGCCCCCGGTTCCCTCATCCAAATCATTAATATATAATGCGAACAGCTGTGGCCCCAGCACCGAACCCTGCGGGACACCGCTCGTCACCGGCTGCCATTCTGAAAAAGAACCTTTTATCCCAACTCTCTGCCTTCTGTTAGATAGCCAATCCTCAATCCATCCCAGCAGCTCACCTCGAACACCATGGGCCCTCACCTTGCTCAGCAGTCTCCCGTGTGGCACCTTATCAAAGGCCTTTTGAAAGTCCAGATAGACCACATCCACTGGGTTCCCCTGGTCTAACCTACTTGTTACCTCTTCAAAAAATGTTAAGTGGACAGGCAGGTAGTTCTGAGGAGGTGAGGAGGCCGCAGGAAGATTTAGACAGTTTAGGAGAGTGGTCCATGAAATGGCTGATGAAATTCAAAATGAGCAAATGCAAGGTCTTGCACTTTGGAAAAATGAACACAAGCATGGACTATTTTCTAAACGGTGAGAAAATTCATAAAGCCAAAGTACAAAGGGATCTGGGAGTGCTAGTCCAGGACTCTGTAAAGGTTAACTTGCTGGTTGGGTCTATGGTTAAGAAAGCAAATGTAATGTTGTCATTTATCTGAAGTAGGTTGGAATGTAAAAGCAGCGATGTGCTACTGAGACTTTATAAAGCTCTAGTTAGGCCCCATTTAGAATATTGTGTCCAGTTTTTGCCCCACACCTCAGGAAGAATGCACTGGCACTGGAGCGTGTCCAGCAGAGATTCACACGGATGAAACCAGGAATGGTAGGTCTAACATATGATGAATGGCTGAGGATCCTGGGATTGTATTCATTAGAGTTTAGAAGGTTGAGGGGAGATCTAATAGAAACTTACAAGATAATGCATGGCTTAGAAAGGGTGGACTGGGAATTTGTTTCCATCTGGGGGATACTAGGACCTGTGGGCACAGCCTTAGAATTAGAGGGGGTCAATTTAAACTGGAAATGAGGAGACATTTCTTCAGCCAGAGAGTGGTGAGCCTGTGGAATTCATTGCCACGGAGCGCAGCGGAGGCCGGGACGTTAAATGTCTTTAAATGCAGATACTGGAGATCAGAGTCGAGATTGTGGTGCTGGAAAAGCACAGCAGGTCAGGCAGCATCCGAGGAGCAGGAGAATCGACATTTCGGGCCAGAGCCCTTCATCAGAAATGACGGTCTCATTCCTGATGAAGGGCTTATGCCCCAAATGTCGATTCTCCTGCTCCTCAGATGTTGCCTGACCTGCTGTGCATTTCCAGCACCACACTCTCAACTGAAGTAAGGATGTGTAACGTCTAGCTTAGAGATGCATAAGTGCTGGAGCTAATGTATGGGGAAACGGTGGTAGATGCTGCTGTAACGAAGACTGTGCAGCTATCCTTAGTTGGAAAAACCTTTGCTGCTAGCGTTATCCATTGCCTTGTGCCAATTTGAATTCCTTGATGTCTTGAACATTAATGTGTCCTTCTGTGTTGTGGCTCTAATTTTAATGAACTGTTGATAATTAAAGGCAATGATGAATTCTTCAAAGTCTGATGCTGTGCGAGTCCTTGTACACTGTTGATCAGTAAAAGTTCATTACCACGTGACTGCATCATCTAATTAACACATGCTGCAGGATCATTTTTTGACCTAAAGCACATGAAGTTGAAACCCAGCAGAAGCTGTTGAAGGTTGAAGGTTCCTATTGGAGCCAAGCAGCATCCATGGAGAGAAAGCAAGCTAACATTTCGAGTCCAGATGACTCTTCATCTCAAAAGGTTAACTTGCTCTCTCTCCTTGGATGCTGACTGACCTGCTGAAATCTCCAGCATTTGTTGATTTCAGTTCAGATTCCAGCATCTGCGGTAATTTGTCCCTCCATGTTGAGGGTTAAAGGTGGGGGAACGTGGGGGGGGGGGCACAAAGAGTCTGGAAACAGGCAAAATGCCAGAGGCCAGGCTGTCTCTCCTTGGCCCTGGCAAGATAAGGAAAACAGGGTTAGAAATGAGATAAGTATCCCACAAGTCAATCGTAAAATGAAACCATGTGTGGAAACATTTAAGAGATACATTCATCAATTGCATTAGCTGTAATATGTTAGACCATTATGAATCCACTTTTGTGGATTGATGACAATCTCTTAAAACTTGATGGGAAATGGGTTCTATAATGTAGGCAAAACACAAATTAACATGCTGGAGCACTGAGGCCCAGTTAGAATGGCAAGCGTACAGTTTCTTGATGGGATGCAGGACCACGGCAGCAGTGGTTGAAGCATTGCTTAAAACCTGCACTGAATACAACCATTTCATTAGTTAAATGATGGCACTCAATCTTACTGACTTTGTTCTGCACATATCTCAATCAGAAGCATTTAAACAAAACAAAAACATTGGGTTGTTAAAAGAATAAATAAAGTCATGCTGTTGCTTTTGTCCTTGAGCCCATTATTTTTAGGCTGTTTGAAGGATGAACTGTCTGTATTTAATTCTGATCTCCCTGCCGTAGGAAAGAGGTGTTGAAGCTTGAAAGGGTTCAGAAAAGGTTTACAAGGGTGTTGCCGGGATCGGAGGGGGTTTGAGTTATAGGGAGGGGCTGAGTAGGCTGGGGCTGTTTTCCCTGGAGCGTCGGAGGCTGTGGGGTGACCTTATAGTTGTACCTAAAGTGGTGCTGTCTGTGGCGACATTATGCACTCTACCCCTGTCCTTTTGTACTTGAGTACATGCAACAATGAAAACCTTGGGTAACATGGTGGCTCAGTGGCTAGCACTACGACCACACAGCGCCAGGGACCTGGGTTTGATTCCTGCCTTGGGTGACTGCCTGTGTGGAGTTTGCATGTTCTCCCAGAGTCTGTGTGGGTTTCCTCCCATTATCCAAACATGTGTAGGTCAGGTGAATTGGCCATGCTCAAGTGCCCATAGTGTGAGGTGCATGAGTTAGAGGGAAGTGGGTCTGGATAGGTTACCCTTTGCAGGGTGGGTGTTGGGCTGAAGGACCTTTAACCACACTTTTGGTAATCTAAGCTCGTGCTGAGAGGTTTATAAAATCGTAAGGGGTAAGGATAGGGGAAATAACCAAGGGCTTTTTACCAGGGTAGTAGAGTCAAAAATTAGAAGACAGAGGTTTAAGTTGAGAAAGGAAAGACTTAAAAGGGACCTAAGGGGCAACTTTTTCTCACAGAGGGTGGTACGTGTATGGAATGAGCTTCCAGACAAAGTGGTAGAGGTTGGTGCAATTATATGAATAGGAAGGGTTGAGAGGGATAAGGGTCAAATGTTGGCAAATGGGGACTAGGTTTATGTAGGGTATCTGGTAAGCATGGACGAGTTGGATCGAAAGGTCTGTTTCCATGCTGCACAGCTCTATGACTCTAATTGGCTGTCGTCACTTAACAATGATCAGTGCTCTTGACAGTCTGTTCTGATGCTATCAGAGCTCATTTATAAAGAAAGCTGAACCAGAAGAGAGAGGTACAGAGTGAAGGAAATACAACGCCCTTTGCATTTTGTTTCTGGACTTGCTTCTGAAGACACATTGGCTTGTCTCAGATTTATCTCATTATCTCAGACTCAGTTCCCTTAAAAGGCCAAAGGAACCATGGCCCACAGTGTAGGCCTGGCTCCTGGTGTAGCAAACATTGCCCTTTTGTCCAAAGGACATGGCTTCTCCACAAACATGAGGATAACATTCAGGATGGCATTTGAATGCAATGCTGAGGACGTTCTACAAAGACAAATTCTCCATGAGATATGAAAAGCAATTTCCTGCAGCCAGCATCCTCATGAATGTTTTCATTTCCAGCCGTGGTCTGCCTCGTGCTCTCTACAGTTTTAGCAACTTTGATACTCCATTCCTGAGAGATAAAGGCCAACATTCCATCTGCCTTCCCTACCACACTCTAAACTTGGAAGCTAGCTTTTTGTGATTCACGGAAGGGGACTCCCAAATCTTCACCTACGTTACAACTTTCCAAAATCTTTCTCCATTGTGTCAAAAAGACAGCAACAGATTTGCTCCTTCTCAGTGCTGAAGATGCATCACTGGACCTGAAATGTTTATTCTGATTTCTCTCCAGAGATGCTGACAGGCCTGCTGAGCTTTTCCAGCAATTTCTGTTTTTGTTGCTTCCTAGTATAGACATAGAGTCATAGAGATGTACAGCATGGAAACAGTCCCTTCGGTCCAACTCGTCCATGCCGACCAGATATCCCAACCCAATCTAGTCCCACCTACCAGCACCCAGTCCATATCCTTCTAAACCCTTCCTATTCATATAGCCATCCATATATCTTCTAAATGTTGCAATTGTTGCCTCCACCATTTCCTCTGGCAGCTCATTCCATACATGCACCACTCTCTGCGTGAAAAAGTTGCCCCTTAGGTCTCTTTTATATCTTATTAAGGGCTACAGGGAGAATGCGGGTAAATGGAGTTGAAATGCCCATCAGCCATGATTAAATGACAGAGTGGACTCGATGGGCCAAATGGCCTTACTTCCACTCCTATGTCTTATGGTCTTATGGTCTTTCCCCTCTCACCCTAAACCAATGCCCTCTAGTTCTAGACTCCCCTACCCCAGGGAAGGAACTTTGTCTATTTACCCTATCCATGCCCCTCATGATTTTATAAACTTCGATAAGGTCACCCCTCAGCCTGGTCGATCTCTTCCTATAGGTCAGATCCTCCAACCCTGGCAACATTCTTGTAAATCTTTTCTGAACCCTTTCAAGTTTTATAATTTCCTTCCGAGAGCAAAAAGACCAGAAGTGCACGCAATATTCCAAAAGTGGCCAAAATTTGCTGTACAGCTGCAACATGACCTCTCAACTCCTGTACTCAATACTCTGACCAATAAAGGAAAGCAAACCAAATGCCTTCTTCACTATCCTATCTACCTGTGACTCCACTTTCAAGGAGCTATGAACCTGCATTCAAAGGTTTCTTTGTTCAGCAATACTCCCCAGAACCTTACCATTAAGTGTATAAGTCCTGCTAAGATTTGTTTTCCCAAAATGCAGCACCTCACATTTATCTAAATTAAACTCTATTGACCACTTCTCAGCCCATTAGCCCATCTAATCAAGATCCCCTTATAACCTAAGGAAACCTTCATCGCTGTTCATTACATCTCCAATTTTGAAATTATCTGCAAACTTACGAACTGTACCTCTTACGCTCACATCCAAATCATTTATATAAATGACGGAAAGTAGTGGACCCAGCACTGATCCTTGTGGCACTCCACTAGCCACAAGCCTCCAGTCTGAAAAACAACCCTCCACCACCACCCTCTGTCTTCTATCTTTCAGCCAGTTCTGTATCCAAATGGCGAGTTCTCCCCGCATACAATGAGATCTAACCCTGCTCGTTTCCCATGAGGATCCTTGTTGAACGCCTTACTGAAGTTCATATAGATCACGTCTACTGCTCTGCCCTCATCAATCCTCTTTGTTACTTTTTCAAAAAACTCAGTCAAGTTTGTGAGACATGATTTCCCACAGACAAAGCCGTGTTGACTATCCCAAATCAGTCCTTGCCTTTCCAAATACATGTACATCCTGTCCCTCAGGATTCCCTCCAACGACTTGCCCACCACCGACATCAGATTAGATTTTTTTAGATTAGATTACTTACAGTGTGGAAACAGGCCCTTCGGCCCAACAAGTCCACACCGCCCCGCCGAAGCGCAACCCACCCATACCCCTACATCTACCCCTTACCTAACACTACGGGCAATTTAGCATAGCCAATTCACCTGACCTGCACATTTTTTTTGGATTGTGGGAGGAAACCGGAGCACCCGGAGGAAACCCACGCAGACACGGGGAGAACGTGCAAACTCCACACAGTCAGTCGCCTGAGGCGGGAATTGAACCCGGGTCTCCGGCGCTGTGAGGCAGCAGTGCTAACCACTGTGCCACCGTGCCGCCCTGTCTATAGTTCCCTGGCTTGTCCTTACCACCCTTCCTAAACAGTGGCACCATGTTAGTTAACCTCCAGTCTTCCGGTCTAACTTGATGTGTTTGTTCCTCACATATGGATGAGAAAGGACACCACTTTGACTGGGACAATACATCCATCCTAGGACAAGCCAAACAAAGACACGCATGAGAATTCCAAGAAGCATGGCATTACAACTGGAACTCTATCAACAAACACATCGAGTTAGACCCCATCTACCACCCCCTGAGAAAAGGAACAGGAAGTGACTTAATCACAGGAAATAACATCACCACAGGAAATGACATCACTAACCCAAACATACCCAAACATATAAATAGAAAGTAGGAATTTTCTGCATCGCTTCGCATGAGATCCACTGAATATGTTACTTAGTAGGGTAATGAAACGTCTGGAAATGAACCTTTCAGCTCAGTGAGCAAACCTACATCCAGCACTACAGGTAATTTAGCACAGCCATACCTAACCTGCACATCCTTGGACTGTTGGAGGAAACCCACATTGACGCAGGGAAAAGTGAAAACTCCACACAGACAGTCGCCTGAGACTGGAATCGAACCCAGTGCTGTGAGGCAGCAGTGCTAACCACCGAGCCACCAAATTGCCCCAATTTCAAAGTTTCCTCAAAAGGCCAGTCTTTCACATGGATGTCCCTGCCATCTGCAACACTTTCCCCTTTGCCTGTAACTTTTCCCGTTGTTTGGTCATTTTTTACAAATGTGCTGTCACCTGGTTGAGGCAGTCTTAAGAAAATTCTACAGCTCCCTCGCCCTTTGTCGCTATGGAGAGCTCCCTTTCAGGAACACATTGACTTTGTGGTTGTGTGTATGTTCGCTGAGCTGGAACATTGATTTGCAGATGCTTCATCCCGTCTAAGTAGCATCCTTCGTGCTTTGGAGCCTCCTGTGAATGTTGCTGTACTGCATCTTCTGGAATTTAGTTGGTTCCTTTCCTGCTGCTTCCAGTTGCCAGTTCTGCATGTTTATTGTAGTGGCCGTTATATCGGGTCTAGGTCTATGTGTTTGTTGATAGTTGAGTGCCATGCTTCTGGAAATTCTCTGGCTATCTTCTGCTTAGCTTGACCTATGATCGTTGTGATGCCCCAGTTGAATTTGTGCTCTTTGTCATCTGGCAACAGGAAGCAGCAGGAACAGAACCAAATAAATTTCAGATGACACAGTACAGCAACGCATCACAGGAGACTTCCCAGCACTGAGGATGTCACCTAGACAGGGAACAAAATGTCTGCAAACCAACTTCCCAGCTCGTCAAACATACCCACAACTACAATAACCAGCACCAGAGCTACAAATCCTTACACAAATCTTCAGCATTGACATCGGCAATTGCGCAAGTAATCAGGAGGCACAATGTTCAAAGGAAATGGATAACCTGGGAGAAACAAATATGTTAAAGAAGGATTGGCATATGGGATACAAAAAGGGAAAATGTGAGGTTTTACAGGAAGAATAGAGGAGCTGAATATTATTTAATGAGAGAAAGAGTGCATAAAATTATTGAACAGAGGAATTTGGGAGTCGTCATGCATGAATCACAAAATGCTAGAATCCAAGCTCAGTAGTTAACAGAGAAGGCAAATAGAATGTTGTTCTTTACTTCAAAAGAACTGAAGTATAAAAATAGAGAGGTTTAGCAAAAAAAATGAGGCAAGGCACTAGTCAGACCACAGCTGGAATACTGTGAACACTTTTATGCCCCTTATCCAAGAAAAGATATATTGGTGTTGGAGACAGTGCAGAGAAGGTTCACTCTCGCACTGTCTGACGTGGAGAGGGTTGAGCAGCTGGGGCCTGTACTTTTCGGAGTTCAGAAGAATGAGAGGTGACCATATCAAAACATACAAGATTTGTAGGGGACTTGATAGGGTAGATGCAGAAAGGTATCTCCCTTATGGGAGAGTCTAGGACCACAGGGCATATTCTCAGAATAAAGAACAAAGCGAACACAGAAAACTTACAGCCCAGGAACAGGCCCTTCGGCCCTCCAAGCCTGAGCTGATCCAAATGTACTGTCTAAACCAAATAAGGAGATTTGACACAGAGATGAGGAAACATTTCTTCTTTCAGAGGGCAATGCATCTGTGGAATCTTCACCTCAGAGGGCTGTAGAGGCTGGGTTATTGAATATATTCAAGTGGAGTTAGATTTTTAATTAGGAAAGGAATCGAGCATTATGGAGAAAAGGCAGGAAAATGAGGCTGAGGATGATCAGAACAACCATGATCTTATTGAATAGCGGAGCAGACTTGATGGGCTCAACATTGAGTTCTCAAGTTTCACATAACCTTCCTGCCCATCCCCCAACTCCAATCCCAGTCCCGCCTCCTCCCTTCCAATCCACCTACCAAGACTTCCTTCAAGCTACCAACCAGATTCATCCCTCAGATCGACAAACCAGGGCATACCCACTACCTGTGTTCACCTGTCACTACCTCTCTATTCTGCTATTCTCCCCATCTCCCTCCCCCACTCCCATTTATCTGTAGCTCCCCTTACTCCACATCTAGTATTGAAGAAGGCTTATACCCGAAACGTTGACTTCTCCACCTCCTGATTATGCCTGGCTTGCTGTATTCTTCCAGCCTCCTGCTTGTTCACATTTGATGGGCTGCATGGCCTACTTCTGCTTCTACACCTTATGGTCTTACAGGTTTGGTGCCCCTTAAAGAGCAATGTTGGAAAACCGGAGAGCTGGTGCATCTAGCAATAGACCAACCATCAATAGGTACTGGGGTAACAATGGGGTCTGTTGACGGGGCTCTGTTTTGTGAGGTAAAACTATTTACTGGAGGAAAACTGGAGCTGGTGAAACAGAATCAAGAGTAGGAAGTGCAGTAATTGCCTGAAATGTGCTTAGTAAGCTGGAAGAGATTGCCACCTCTCCATTACTAAGGAATAATTGTATATCTCGAAGGCAGCTGCTAGAAATTTTTGTGGTGGTAGATGAGAATTTAATTAACCCTGAAGTTCAATAGCAATTTTGGAGCTACAAGGCCAATGCAATGTACTTTTCTTTGTTTATTTTTATTATCATTGAAGCATTTCTTTGTTGTATTTGTGCTCACTGACTCCTTGTTGAGCTTCCATATGCATTGTTTCCCTTTGTCTGAGTTGTATACTCATCCAAGCTTGAATGATCTGCTGATTGGTATTGACCTTCACATGACCCTTCCTTCCATTCCATTTCCATTACTATGGACTCCAAACTGAATGCCCTCAAACTCTAAAGTTTCTTCTTTAACCCTTCCATCACCCTGTACTGCTTGTTAACTTCAAAACTTCCATATCAGAATGTGTTTGATTATCTCTGGCAGATGAATGTCCACTCAATGTCTTTTTCTTTCATTTATGCATGGGAAGTGAGCATTATTGGCTGAGCCAGCATTTATTGCTCATCCCTAGTTGTCTTTGAGAAGGTGATGTCGACCCTAGCATTCGATAAATCACGTGGTGACTTTCTCACTGGAGGGTCCCTGGCCACTGATCTGCTCTTTACTTACATGGTTTGTCCTGCAGAATGTGCATATTGAGGGGATACAGTGATGGTAATGCCATTGAATGTCAAGAAGAGGTATCTAGGCTCTCCATTGTTGGACATGGTCATTACCTAGCAATTGCATTTAAACGTTTCTTGCCAATTATTAGCCCAAGCCTGGCTGGTGGAAGTGAATATACTTTTGCCATATTTGTTGAAGACACATCCACAAGTGGGAAGGCCTGTAGTGAGGGAGAACCAAGAACTCTGCAAGAGGGTATGGGACTGGTTCCTGATTTGACAAATACTTGGTAGCTTGAATGTCATAGAGTCATAGAGATGTACAGCATGGAAACAGACCCTTCGGTCCAACCTGTCCATGCCGACCAGATATCCCAACCCAATCTCGTCCCACCTGCCAGCACCTGGCCCATATCCCTCCAAACCCTTCCTATTCATATACCCATCCAAATGCTTCTTAAATGTTGCAATTGTACCAGCCTCCACCACATCCTCTGGCAGCTCATTCCATACATGTACTACCCTCTGCGTGAAACAGTTTCCCCTTAGGTCTCTTTTATATCTTTCCCCTCTCACCCTAAACCTATGCCCTTAGTTCTGGGCTCCCCAACCCCAGGGAAAAGACTTTGTCTATTTATCCTATCCATGCCCCTCATAATTTTGTAAACCTCTATAAGGTCATCCCTCAGCCTTCGATGCTCTAGGGAAAACAGCCCCAGCCTGTTCAGCCTCTCCCCTGTAGCTCAGATCCTCCAACCCTGGCAACATCGTTGTAAATCTTTTCTGAACCCTTTCAAGTTTCACAACATCTTTCCGATGGGAAGGAGACCAGAGTTGCGCACAATATTCCAACAGTGGCCTAACCAATGTCCTGAAAGCCGCAACATGACCTCCCAACTCCTGTACTCAATACTCTGACCAATAAAGGAAAGCATACCAAACACCTTCTTCACTATCCTATGTACAAGTAGTACAAGTTCTTCCATAACATGATGGTTGTGTTTTTGTGCAACCCTGCATTACAGATAAATCGCGCTTTAGAAACAGCACTTAAAGTGTTGGCGATGTAAGTGTGTTTTAAAACATGTTTTAAAAGTTTGCGCTTTAGAAGCAATGTCCCTAATTAGTCAATCATGTTAAAGCGAATTGGTGTTAATGAAATGCACATTATAGCAGAATGACCTGTACCGTGGGAAAGCGTAAGGTTATGCACTTTGGAAGGAAGAATAGAGGAGCTGAATGTCATTTAAACGAGAAAAAGCCTGCAGAAAGTTATGGCAAAGGGGGATTTGGGAAGCCTCATGCATGAATCATAAAAATGTTAACTTTCATTTCTAGGTTAGAATCTTTTTTCCCAGAGTTGAAATGTCTGAAACTAGAGGGCATGCATTTATGATGAGAGGGGGGATGTTCAAAGGAGATGTGAGGGGCAGGTTTTTGACACCTAGGGTGGTTGGAGTCTGGAATGTGCTGCCAGGGGTGGTGGGGGAAACAGATATGATAGGGAGGTTTAAGGAACTTTTAGATCAACACATGGATATGCAAGGAATGCAGGGATATGAACCAAGGGCACTAAGAGGGGTTTGTGTAATTTAGCAACATGTTCAGAACACCATTGTGGGTGGAAGGCCCCTTGCTGTAAGTTCTATGTTCTAAGGTAATTGGATCATGGGGAAGGCAAATAGACCATGGGCCTTTGATTTCAAATAGAATGGAATTTAAAAACCAAGAGGTTTTGCTAAAACTATACAAGGCATTAATCAGACCATGGCTGGAATATCGTGAACAGTTTTGGGCTCTGTGTCCAAGGCAAGATGCTGACATTGGAAGCAGTCTGGAGAAGGTTCAGTGGGGGCTGATTCCAGGTGTGGAGGGCCTGTCTCTGAGGAGAGATTACATAGGGAGCGCCGTACTCATTGGAGAAAGTGTGGACTGAAGATGCGGGAGATCAGAGTCAAAAGGTGTGGTGCTGGAAAAGCCCGGCTGGTCAGGCAGCATCAGGATGAAGAGCTTATACTCGAAATATCTACTCTCCTGCTCCAGGATGCTGCTTGACCGGCTGTACTTCTCCAGCACCTCACATTTTGACTCTGTATTTATTGCAGCTTAGAAGAACGAGAGGTGACCTTATTGAAATATACAAGATTCCTAGAGGTAGATGCAGAAATGTTGTTTCCCCTTGTTGCAGAGTGTAGGATTGGAGGACGTAATGTCAGAGAAGAGGTTATCCATTTAAGACAGAGATGAGGAGGAATTGTTTCTCGCAGGGTTGAGTGAATCTGAGGAATTTCCTACTTTAGAGAACTACCAAGGCTGGGCTGCAATTACATTCAAAGCTGAGATAGACAAATTTTTAATCAGTCAGCGAATCAAGAGCGATGGACAAAAGGCAGGAAACAGGAGTTGGGGATCATCAGATCAGCCATGATCTCATTTGAATGAAGGAGCAATTCAAATGGGTTGAATGACCTACATCTGCTCTGATATCTTACAGTCTTAGGGTCTAACATAGAAAACTATTTCAATGTACTAAAACCTAGGAGTGTTCCCTAACTGGTTGAGGAGTTGTTGTTGACGAACATTATTAGCTGAGGAAAGAAAAGTGTGGATAAGAAGGGAGTTAGAAAAAAGGAATTGCAAAAAATGGAGGTCAAGGAGGATAAAGATACATTTGTCAATGATGGAACAAACAGAGTTATTTGCACACGAGTTCAGAATCAGAGTTGCAGAGATGCTGGTGGAGATTTGCAGGGATGGTGAAAGTTATAAAGATACAGATCTGTATGAAGAGAGAGCGAGCAGTTCAGGCCTATACTCTCTGGAATTAAGAAGAATGAGGGGAGATCAGATTGAGGTATTCAAGATGATAAAAGGTGTGGATAAAATAGATGTGGAGCGGATGCTTCCTCTCGTGGGGGCATTCTGGGATGAGAATGCATAATCTCAGGATAAGGGGGAGCAAATTTAAAACAGAATTAGGGAAAAACTACTTCCCACAAAGGGTTGTGAATCTGTGGAATTCGCTACCCCAACGTGCGATGGATGTTGGGACAGTGAGGAACTTTCAGAAGGAGTTAGAGAGATTTTTTATTGGTAATAGGTTGAAGGGTTATGGGGAGAAGGCAGGAAAATGGGGGTGAGGAGCATATCAGGTAAGAGAAAGTGAGGACTGCATATGATGGAGATCAGAGTCGAGAGTGTCGTGCTGGAAAAACACAGCAGGTCAGGCAGCATCCGAGGAGCAGGAGAATTGACGTTTCGGGCATAAGCTCTCCATCAGGAATGAGGCTTGTGGGCCAAGAAGGCTGAGAGATAAATGGGAGGGGGGATGGGACTGGCGGGGGGGAAAGGTGATAGGTCAGAGAGGAGAGTGGAACGGATAGGTGGAAAGAAAGAAGGACCAGTCAAGAGGGCGGTGCCAAGTTGGAGGCTTGGGACTGGGATAAGGTAGGTGGAGGGGAATTGAGGAACTTGTACTGCCACACACATCATCTACTGTGTCCATTGCACCCAATGTGGTCTCCTCTACATCAGGAAGACAGGACGACAACTGTGGATCATTTTAGAGAACACTTCAACTTCCCCTCCCACTCCATCAAGGACATACAATCCTGGGCCTCCTCCATCGCCAAATCTTAACCACCCGACACCTCGAGGAAGAATGCCTCATCTTCTGCCTTCGGGTCCTGCAACCACACTAGATCAATGTGGCTTTCACCAGTTTCCTCATTTCCCCTCCCTCCACCTTATCCCAGATTCAAACTTCCGACTCGGCACTGCCCTCTTGACTTGTCTATCTTCCTTCCCACCCATTTGCTCCACCCTCTTCTCTGACTTATCACTTTCAACCCCGGCTTCATCTACCTATCACATTCCCAGCTACAGACTCCCCAGTTCCACCCCCCACCCTCTCATTTATCTCTCAGCCCCCTTGGCCCACAAGCCTCATTCCTGATGAAGGGCTTATGCATGAAACATTGATTCCCCTGCTCCTCGGATGCTGCCTGACCATCTGTGCTTTTCTAGCACTACTCTGAGAAGTATATCCACCATGATCAAATGACAGAGCAGACCCAATAGGCTGAATGGCCTAATTCTGCTCCTATATCTTATGAACTTTTGAACTTATGTGGGCATTTAAACATAGGAATGCTAGTCCTAATGTTGAGGCATCAGATGAGGAAAAGGCAACTCAGACGAGGGAAGTTTGGGATTCGGGGAAGGTGATGTGTGGTGTTGGCTAAGAAGCTCTTGAATATTTGGGATGACTCTGAGGTAAATAGATTGAAAAATAAGAACCGCACAGGCTGAACATTGGAATAACAGAGTCTGAAAATGATAAAGGCCTGGTGAGAGTTCAATGGGCTGTGATAGTCAGAAGATGAGCAATGTTGGAGATGCTGCAATGGAGATGGTATGGTGTTAGACCAGGTAGGAAAGGTGAGGGTGTGAATGGTCTGGTACTGCTGAGTCAGTGCTATTAAGGGGGAATGGTTCCTGATAGATAATGGAGTTTGCTGGGGCCCAAAGAAGTTAGCTTTGATATTCCAGATGAAAATTTGGAGCTCAGACAATGCTGACAATCAGGTGGCTGAAAGCGAAAGCAGAAAAAAGCTAGAAATACTCAACTGGTCAGCATCACTTGGATCACAGATCTGAAACATTAACACTGTTATTCTGGAGTTAAGAATCTTATGATGACCATGAAACCATTGCCGATTCTCCGAAAAAAAAACATCTCGTTCATTAATGTTCTTCCGAGAAGGTAATCTGCCATCCACACCTGGTCTGGCCTACATGTGACTCCAGACCCACAGCAATGTGGTTGACTTTCAATTGCCCTCAGAAATGGTCGAGCAAGCCACTCAGTTCAAGGGTAGCTCGGGCTAGGCAAGAAATGCTGGCCAGCCAGAGACATCCATGTCCCCTCAGTGAATAGCTCCAGGGTAGGAGAGTCCAAAGCTGGAGGGCTTAGGTTTAAGGTGAGAGGGGAAAGATTTGACAGGGACCAAAGGGACAACTTTTATTCATAGAGGGTGGTGCATGCATGGAATGAACTGCCAGAGAAAGTGGTGGACTTGAATACAGTTACAGCATTTAAAAGGCATCTGGGTGAGTATATGAATAAGAAGGGTTTACAGGGATATGGAGCAAATATTGGCAAATGGTGTTAGATTAATACAGGATATCTGGTCAGCATGTTTGAGTTGGACTAAGGAGTCTGTTTCTGTGCTGTACATCTCTATGCCTCTATGACTTTAAGTGAAAGTGATAATACTGCTAAGCCAATGCCTTTAGGAGAGTCAGGAGTTTAAATGTGTGTGAATTGGAGTCATCTGTCTTCTGCTCGTACATCCAAACTGTTGATCACAACGTCTGCCTCAACTCCTTACTCCATCCATTATTTACTTGCATACTTCTCCTGAACTCGAATATACTGCCTTATGTTTTATGATGTACTTTGTGAAAGGCAAAATTGTGCATACAATAATGGAGTTGTATGAGACTTTTTGTATGTGTGTGTGTTGCCTGGAGCTCTGTATCTCTCCCAAGAGCTGAAAATCTATTATCTCCCCAGTGGCTTTCCCGGTCACTAGGAGGGTCTGTGCTCTAGTATATTTTCGCTTTCATGTCTTTTGTATTGACTTTTCTTTCCCAGTTTTTTGATTTGTTGTTTGTCCGTCAGCTTGTTACAAATAAAAGATAGAATTATGTGTTTTAACATCTCAGGGGTGGGTTGGGATGTGCAGTCTCATAATAGGCAGCATTTGTGGTGTTTGGTGTATTGATTCTTCCAGTTACTAATAGCTTAGACAGAGTCCAGTGTAATTTTCCTACTCTCTCTCTCTCTCTTTCTCTCTTTCTGTTGTATTCATTCTGCAGATTGGTGACTGTGCTTTCTGGTCTTCATTTTCATGCAACAATTCCAAGCACTTCTGGCTGTCCTCCCAACAACATTTGCCCCCGTTAGACCTGAAGCATCGTGGGAGATAGAAGGGAATCTAAGATATTTGATGTGGAGATCTTCTAATGTGTTTCCTTTTATTTATTATTTATAAGAAGTGGGCATTTCTGGTCTTTATTGACCATCCTTAATTGTTCCTTGAATTGAAGCAATTCAGAGTCAACCATGTAGCTGTGGGTGTGAGTCACGGGCTGGGTAAAGACAGCAAATTTCCTTCACTAAATGATATTGGTGAACCAGATGAGGTTTTACAACAATTGGTAATATTCACAGTTAACCCTGCTGAGACTACCTTTCAATCCCATATTTACTATTATTTTTTAATACCCAGAAATGCTCTTACACATGACTTTCATTCACAGGAGGTGGGCGTCTCTGGCTGGGCCATCATTTATTGCCTACCCCTCGTTATCCAGAGGACGGTTAAGAGTCAACCCCATTGCTATGGGTCTGGAGCCACATATAGGCCAGACCAGGTAAGGATGGCAGATTTCCATTCATAAAGGCGTTAGTGAACTAAGGAGTTTTTAACAACAATGTTTCAATGTTCCTTCCCTCAAGGACATTAGTGGACCAGATGGGTTTTTCTGACAACTGACAATGGATTCATGGTCACCATGAGACTCTTAATTCCAGATTTTTATTGAATTCAGATTCCACCATCTACCATAGCAGGATTCAAACCCAGGTCCCTGGAATATTACTTGGGTCTCGAGATTAACAGTGATAATATTAATAGACCATCACTGGCTGATGGAACTGAATATTCTCTTTTTCATATCATCTATTAACCATCACCAGTAAATCAACAATGTTTTTCAATTGATTGATTTACATGCAAAGCCTGTTAAAGGGAAATTCAGACTACTGAAGGTGAGGGAGAGGTACAGAGAGAGGGAGGGGGCTACATTAAAGTGGAGTCAGAAGGGGAGATACCAATTCCTAATTTATGGCATCAATTTTAACTTGCATCAACTGATGTGGTGGGATTTTATCCCATGTTGTCTGAGTATAATCTTGGCCATTTTGGATTACTTGCCCAGCAATTTTATTACTGCACCAGCATATCCTGGGCAGGAGGGGTTTCCTATCTGCCAAGTCCTGAAACAGTGCCTTTAACTCAATCAGCACCTCTGGTCTATTGGAGTCCATGAAGAACTCCTTTTAGTATATTCACACAGGTGGGATCTTCTTGACAATTTGGATGGATCAGTGGTTAGCATCGCTGCCTCTCAGTGCCAGGGACCTGGGCCTGAGTTTGATTCCAGCCTTGGGTCATTGTCTGTGTGGGTTTCCCTGGGTGCTCTGGTTTCCAACCATGTGCCTTTTAGAGATAGATGTAGATTTGATGGACTGATTGGCCTGTATCTGTACTTTAAAGATTATATTCCTTGTGCAACGTAGTTATGTTCACCAGATTCTGCACCCAGTACAGGTCCAGTCTCAAATACATACCTTGATGGAGTATCAGGAAATTCTTGAGCTCAACTGATACCATATGGATCTCTGGTCCTTTTTCTTCTTTGCTGTGTGGGGACAATTGGGATTATCTAAATGTCAGCCCTTCGGGTCTTGACCTGGTCAGTAGAACATAGAACATAGAACATAGAACAATACAGCACAGAACAGGCCCTTCGGCCCACGATGTTGTGCCGAACATTTATCCTAGCTTAAGCACCTATCCATGTACATATCCAATTGCCAGTTAAAGGTCACCAATGATTCTGACTCTCCCACTCCCACAGGCAGCGCATTCAATGCCCCTACCACTCTCTGGGTAAAGAACCTACCCCTGATATCCCCCCTATACCTTCCACCCTTCACCTTAAATTTATGTCCCCTTGTAACACTCTGTTGTACCCGGGGAAAAAGTTACTGACTGTCTACTCTATCTATTCCTCTGATCATCTTATAAACCTCTATCAAGTCACCCCTCATCCTTTGCCGTTCCAATGAGAAAAGGCCTAGCACTCTCAACCTATCCTCGTACGACCTATTCTCCATTCCAGGCAACATCCCGGTAAATCTTCTCTGCACCCTCTCCAAAGCTTCCACATCTTTCCGAAAGTAAGGTGACCAGAACTGCACACAGTACTCCAAATGTGGCCTTACCAAGGTCCTGTACAGCTGCAACATCACTTCACGACTCTTGAATTCAATCCCTCTGCTAATGAACGCTAATATACCATAGGCCTTCTTACAAGCTCTATCCACCTGAGTGGCAACTTTCAAAGATCTATGAACATAGACCCCAAGATCCCTCTGCTCCTCCATCTTACGAAGAACCCTACCATTAACCCTGTATTCCGCATTCTTATTTGTCCTTCCAAAATGGACAACCTCACACTTGACAGGGTTGAACTCCATCTGCCACTCCTCAGCCCAGCTCTGCATCATATCTAAGTCCCTTTGCAGCCGACAACAGCCCTCCTCACTATCCACAGCTCCACCAATCTTCGTATCATCTGCAAATTTACTGACCCACCCTTCGACTCCCTCTTCCAAGTCATTACTAAAAATTACAAACAGCAGAGGACCCAGAACTGATCCCTGCGGAACTCCACTTGTAACTGGGCTCCAGGCTGAATATTTACCATCTACCACCACTCTCTGACTTTGACCGGTTAGCCAGTTTTCTATCCAACTGGCCAAATTTCCCTGTATCCCATGCCTCCTGACTTTCCGCATGAGCCTACCATGGGGAACCTTATCAAATGCCTTACTAAAATCCATCTACACTACATCCACTGCTCTATCCTCATCCACATGCTTGGTCACCTCCTCAAAGAATTCAATAAGACTTGTAAGGCAAGACCTACCCTTCACAAATCCGTGCTGGCTGTCCCTAATCAAGCAGTGTCTTTCCAGATACTCATAAATCCTATCCCTCAGTACCCTTTCCATTACTTTGCCTACCATCGAAGTAAGACTAACTGGCCTGTAATTCCCAGGGTTATCCCTATTCCCTTTTTTGAACAGGGGCACAACATTCGCCACTCTCCAGTCCCCTGGTACCACTCCCGTTGACAGTGAAGACGAAAAGATCATTGCCAACGGTTCTGCAATTTCCTCTCTTGCTTCCCACATAATCCTAGGATATATCCCGTCAGGAGAATTGACATTTCGGGCATAAGCCCTTCAGGAACGAAGCCCATTCCTGAAGAAGGGCTTATGCCCGAAACGTCAATTCTCCTGCTCCTTGGATGCTGCCTGACCTGCTGCGCTTTTCCAGCAACACATTTCCAGCTCTGATCTCCAGCATCTGCAGTCCTCACTTTATCCTCGAAGATTTTTTGCCAAGGGGTGTGATATATGAGATGTTATTATATTGGAACAGTTAATTAGCGATAGTTGGTTAAGAACATAAAACGGTACAGCACTGTACAGGTCCATCAACCTTTGATGTTGTCCTGACCTTTTATCCTCCTGTCAAATCAAACCAACCCACAAAGCCTTCAATTTACTATCACCCATCTGCCTATCTGAGAGTTGCTTAAGTTTTCCAACAGTCAAATTAATCTAAATTCTGCTTTCTTTTGTTCATGTTTCAACAGTGTTGTAAATAAATTCTGCT
Organism: Chiloscyllium punctatum; assembly: GCF_047496795.1. Taxonomy (NCBI): domain Eukaryota; kingdom Metazoa; phylum Chordata; class Chondrichthyes; order Orectolobiformes; family Hemiscylliidae; genus Chiloscyllium; species Chiloscyllium punctatum. The sequence goes on from NC_092745.1 coordinate 127,562,170, forward strand.
TTGCTTAAAGCTGAGTGGTTTGACCAATTGCATCCTGCTTGGAACACCCACTTCACATCTACCCATAAAATAAGAAGAAATTATGATCGGGGCTATCACTTTAAGATATTTTGAAGGGGTCTGGCCTGGTCCATAACAACAAAACCTTGACAGGTGGAAGATAAGGTGGGGAAATGCGAGGTGGTGCAAGTTGGCAGGAAGGATAGAAGAGTTGAATATTTTTTAAACGGAGAAAGACTGGGGAAAGCTGCAACACAGAGGGATTTGTGAGTCTTTGTGCATGAATCACAAAAAGTTAACCTCCAAATTCAATGGTCAGCAGGGAAGGCAAATGGAATTCTGCCTTTATTTTAAAGGAAATGGAATACAAAAATGAGGAAGTCTTGATAAAACTATACAAGGCTATGGTCAGGCCTCCTCTGGAATACTGTGACCAGTATTGATCCTCTTATCGATGGAAAGATTCACTGGCTTTGAAGGCAGACCAGAGAAGATTCATATGGTTAATACTGGCCATCAAGGAGAGGTTGAGTCGGTTTGGTTTATACTCAGCAGTGTTTAGAAAGAACAGAAGCAATCTTATTGAAGCAGCTGAGATTCTTAGAGAACTTTACAGGGTAGGCACAGAAAAGCTGTTACCCCTTGTGGCAGAAGTGGGTACTGCAGATGTCAGAGATTAGAGTCTAGATTCGAGTGGTGCTGGAAAAGCACAGCAGGTCAGACTGCACCTGAGGAGCAGGAAAATCGACATTTTGAGCAAAAGCCCTTCATCAGGAATCCTTGTTACCCCTTGTGGAAGAGTCTAAGATGTGAGGGTATCATCTCAACTGAAGAGTTTGCTCAGTTGAGACAGAGATATGGGGCAATTTCATCTCTCAGACAATAGTAAATCTGTGGAGTTCTTTCGAACACAGAGTTTTGAGCCTGGATCATTAAGTATATTCCAGGCTGAAGTAGACAGAATTTTTAATCAGAAATAGAAGCAAGGATTACGGGGAAAAGACAGGAAAGTGGAGCTGAGGATTACTGGATCAGCCATGATTTCATTGAATGATGGCGTGGACTTGATGGGTTGAATGGCCCAGTTTTGCAACTGTGTCTTATGGCTTTACACAGCTTTCCTTGCGGTATCCAGCACGTGACCGAGTTATGAGCGACGCACTTCTTTGGAGGGTCAGGTGTCAGACATATGAGGAGTTGGTTTCATGTGATTGGAATCTCAACTCTGTGCAAGTTGACTCTTACTATTGAGTACAGCTCTAGTTGTTAACTCCAGTGTCAACATTTCTTTCCTTAGTCTTATTGACAAATAGGTTGCCAAATCAGGTTACTTTTCCCTGCCATCTGTCCCAGTCAGAATACTCATGTCGTTCAGGGAAGGAAATCTGCCTACATGTGACTCCAGACCAAAACAATGTGGTTAACTCCTAACTGCCCACCTGGGCAAATAGGGAAGAGCACTAAATACTGGACTAGCCAGTGATGCCCTGATCGCATGAATGAATAAGAAAAGCTGACACTAACCCACATTCTTATCAGAATGAAAGCTGTGCTCAGGGAGACTCTGTTAATTTACCAGACTCGCTCAAAGCTACTGTAATCATTAGTTAATGAAGGTGGTGTGAAGGGCCAATGAGAATTACTCCGTATGGATTCTGAGCCCAATACTGTAACAATAAATGGCTTTCTGTGGTCAAATTGCGAGCACATTTCAAATTGCGAGAGGGTGGATGGAGAGAAAATTTAGTCTCTTTCCAAAGCTTGATTTAAGGAACAATGTAATTAGAACGCTTGTTACAAAGTCTACTCCTTCTTTTTGTCCAGGAGACCAGGATAACAGCTACAGCATAGCACCCTGAATAAAAACACCACGTTTTAGCACTGGAGGAGATGGAAATAGGCAATAGATCAGTTTTTATAAAGATATGATATGCTTAAGTAAACATCAAATGTTTGAGACATTTCTGAGGTTAAAAACCATGTGGTCCCACTTGCAAGAATACACTGGAAAGTGGGTGCATTGAGTACCAATTTCTTCCCCAGTCTCCTCCAGCGCAGAGCAGTGGTTGTACAGATTTATTGCTGGTAGTAATCTTTTATTAGGTCAAGTCTCATGTGGGCCCTTTAAAGTCATTTTTGAAGGTTGTTATTTCTGCTGATGACCAGCTATTAGTGTTACCACCAGAATGATTAAGTGCCACTTAAGCTCATAATTAGAGAGCTAAATGGCTGATCAGGAGGGGGAATAAAATGGTTAAGTGTTTTAAATACTAGTGTTAACTGTAATTTTAAGACACGGCATTCATTACAGAGAGGGCAGAAAGCAGTGGAGGATGGGCGATTTCCTGCACTTGTCGATATGGGAGTCTAGATTCTGCATTTTGGGCATGGCCAGTTCTGCTGCAAGGTGCGTTCCTGTTTTGCACCTCCCCACCCCCTCACCTACCCACCCCCTTGCTCCCCAATACACTCCTGAATTGTTGGGATTCTGCTTTGCGATCAGTAATTTGCTGATTTTACGGGGGTGGGGGTCATGAGACTGGATTTATTTAGGAAGGTGAAATGAAGAAGGCAGCGGACAGAGAGAATCTCTGCATTTATTTAAATATAAAAACACAAGTATAATACAAGAAATAAAGGCAAATGCAATAAGTAGTGAAATGGACACAATCAACCTCGAATCCCTACAGTGTGGAAACAAGCCATTCGGCTCAGCAAGTCCACACCAACCCTCCAAAGAGTATCTCACCCAGACCCTTTCCCCTACCCCATTACTCTACATTTACCCCTGACTAATGCATCTAACCTACACATCCCTGAACACTCTGGGGCAATTTAGCATGTCCAGTCCACCCTGACCTGCACATCTTTGGATTGTGGGAGGAAACCGGAGCACCCGGAGGAAACCCACGCAGACACGGGGGAGAATGTGCAAACTCCACACAGTCAGTCGCCAGAGGTGGGAATCAAACCCAAGTCCCTGGTGCTGTGAAGCCACCATGCCACTCAACTATACAGAGGACGGTAAATAAATACACTAATCAAATTGGTGGTGGCATCCATTAGTCTCGTGAGACCGTGGATCTGTGCTGGGAAGTCTTGCTTAAATCCTTGGTGGTAGAGCAGCGTCTGTTGTGGCTGGAGAGGCCCACATGAGAGTGGGAGTCTCAGCTGCAGTAACTGCACTTGAAGGCACTGTCCTCCCGTATTATCTTGGTGCTGTTTGCTCGGCAGGTGCATTTTTCTTCAGCAGCATGCCTCAGTTTCCCTTCTCCTCTTTTTAGACCTCTGTAATTCCAGCCTCCAGTGAGAGCGATCACTTGCAATGTCCACCCACTTCTTGACGTTCATGCCCAGTGACTTTATGTCTCTCTTGCAGACATCTCTGAAATGAAGATGAGGCCGCCCTTGTGCTCTCTTGCTGGAAGTCAGCTCCCCATACAGCAGGTCTTTCAGGATCTTCCCATTTGCCATGTGGAGTACGTGGCCCAGCCAGTGAGACAGCGATGTTGGAGCAGAGTGAAGAGGCTGGGTATCTGGGGGCAGGCTAGGACCTCATTGTCGGTAACGTTATCAAATTAGACACAGGCCAAACACTATTAGAAGATAAACAGCATTTTGATCACAAACGTTAATCAGACTTCTTACACTTGATGTTCCCTGCACTGTCACCACCCACTGTCCCCTCCCTGTTAACGAGGTTGGAAATTTTGGGGTCTCAGGAATTAAGCTCACCACTGGGGGAGAAATTGCGGTTTTGAAGTATGGCTGGTTGTTCACACTTGCCATACCCGGTACCTCAATGAAGACTTCAGACGGTGTAGGCCTTCACTCTGGGTTGAGTCCACCAATGCACTAAGACGCACGTTGGATTTATCGGGTGAATACTTGGTTTGCCTTATTTTCTGGTGGGTTTTGTGGGCCGGGTCTCGTGGTGTCGGTCAGGTTGGTGGTTTCTGGAGGTTGTCAGTTCTTAGGTCTGCTGGTCACAGTCAGTTGCCATTTGTTACCCTGGTGCAGAACAGGCCTGCGTCAGTAGGCTTTGGCATTGCTGTCAGAATCCTCCTTCCCCTCTTGGAATTAAATGCTGGGATTAGCTGTTGGGGGAATAGCTCTCAGGGAGATAGCTCCTTTCAGGATCCCTCTTCTGGAGATAGCTGTGGGGATAATCCTTTAGGTGAGGTCAGGGCCTGCAGTGATACTGACTGTGGGTTTATTATCTTGGTGCCAAATCTGCACTTACCATTGTGTTACGGATGCTCTCTTTGATGTCCGCTGGCTTCCTGGTAGTTAAGGAGCATGTGCAAATGTATTTTGATTGAGATTGAATGTCCGGTAACTCGATGAATGAATATTGATTGAACTTGAATAACTGGTATCCGTGTAGGTTCTATAATGTCTGTGTTGGGTAGCCCGAAATGTAAAAGTTAATTCCAGTTCAGAGCATTAAGTTTGGTTGATTGTTCTCTGAGAGTGGAGGTGTGTATTGGAATTCCAGGCCAAGCAATGATTCCAGGGAGCTATCTCTGCGATGAAGGGTTTTTGCCTAAAATGTCAATTCTCCTGCTCCTCGGATGCTGCCTGACCTGCTGTGCTTTTCCAGCACCACACACTAATCTTGACTCTGATGTCCAGCATCTACAGTCCTGACTTTCTCCATCTCTGTGTTTGTCTGTTTTTTTTCCAGAACTCAACCCAGCTGCTCCCTATTAAAATCTTTTGAGAAGTCATGGGTTTTGGGCTAATATTTTAGATGATAGGGATTTTCGCTCAATCCCACAGAACCCTCAACCATAAAGAAAAGATGCTTGAATACCTGCAGTGTGGGTGTGAGGAGTCGACCCCAGTTCTGTAACGATCCAAAGACCCCAAATATCAGACCCATTGGCAGTCTCGACCAGGTAAGAAGCCTCATTGGGCCTTTCCTCCCTCCTGGCGGCTCCTCTCCCATTGGCTGCAGCTGCGTGTCTCTCCCAAAAAGTGAAAGCTGACTGTTATCTCCACTTCAATTCCTGATAGAATTTAAATTCAACAGAGATCTGGAGTTCTGGATTAGTGGTGCTGGAAGAGCACAGCAGTTCAGACAGCATCCAAGGAGCAGCGAAATCGACGTTTCGGGCAAAAGCCGTTCATCAGGAATCTTGTGTTAACTGTCTCAGGAGAACTGTGAGGGAAAGTGAGTCATGGAGTGGAGGCTGGAGCGGGCAATTAGTCCTGAAGTGGAGTCCGACAGAGGGAATCGTGTCCCGGTGTGGAGGCCGGAGTGAGTAAGAAGTCCTGGAGTGGAGGTCGACACAGGGAATCGAGTCCTGGAGAGGAGGCCGGAGTGAGTAAGAAGTCCTGGAGTGGAGGCTGGTGCAGGGAATCGAATCCCGGAATGGAGGCTGGAGTGGGGAAGCAATCCTGGGGAAATCTTACCTTTGATCAACTGGGAATCAGTGTGAATAGGACTGGAGGCCTGGAGTGGAGCGGGGATGATTATCGAACTGGAGTCTTGCGCGTGTGGTCAGATCACGGGCAGAAGAAGCCCCTGCGCTGAGCTAGTGTAATGTAATATTTATGTTTAATTTGTTTATCAGACTGTAATATCTATCCGTGGGTAGTAGAAAGTGAGGATTGCAGATGCTGGAGATCAGAGTTGAGAGTGTAGTACTGGAAAAGCACAGCAGGTCAGCATCCGAGGAGCAGAAGAATTGATGTTTCAGGTATAAACCCTTTCCTGAAGAAGGGATTATGCCCGAAACATCGATTCTCCTGCTCCTTGGATGCTGCCTGACCTGCTGTGCTTTTCCAGCACCACACTCTCGACTGTAATATCTATCCTTTAACTATGTCTTATTTCTAACTTATTGTATCAATTACTGTAAAGTAATACGACTACTTTTCTTTGTATTCCCATTTTACTATCCAAGATTTGTATCTGGGTGCTTGTACGTAAGATAGCGCCATAAGAGGTGACATTGTAAAACCTTTCACTGTACTCCTGTATGTCTGTACTTGAGTACACGTGAAAATAAAGGGTATTCTAATTCTAATTCTAAATGGTTGCCTGTTGTGGGGAAATCCTCATCTAGTTTATCAATAGGAACTACAATCCTTATCTGGTCTGGCCTATTGTGACTCCAGACCGGGAGCAATTTGGTTGCCTGTTAATTTCCCACGAGGCAATTAGTGATGTAAAATAACTGCAGCTGGCTGGTTTTCCAGCACAAGTCACCCTTTATGTACACGTGGGAGATTCCTTCACACTGATCCAGCTCCCTCAGAGTCAGCTCTCAGAGTGAACAGAACCTCTGACACTCCTGTTTATTTTCTTTTTACCACACCACTGACAACGCTGATGTACTTTATTTTTTTTTCCCCTTTTCTTTCTTTTAACCCCCATACTACTGTCTAACTGCGGTAGTGCTTAATTCTCCCCCAGCACCCATGGTGTGCGTGTGAGCAGGTGTGCGACACAGTGAGAAACACAAGGTGCACGAATCTTTATTCAATTTCCACCACCAGGAAGCTAGGAAACACCCGAGTGGCCAGTGACAAGCACTGCCCTTCACATCAAAGGGCAATGCTGTGTGATCAAAACAGTGAAGGGGAGGGTAGGGACTAAATCAAAATAGAGTTGGAGGGGGAAATAATACACTCCACTCCCTGTAGTGCCCACCTCTCCCTGAACAACTCCAGGGTGTTGGTGGACACCGCGTGCTCCTTCTCCAAGGACACCTGGGCTCTAACGTAACCCCGGAAGATGGGTAGGCAGTCGGCCCTAACGACCCCCTCCACGGCCCGCTGCCTGGACCTGTTGATGGCCAGTTTGGCCAGGCCCAGGAGCAGACCCACGAGGAGGTCTTCGGACCTGCCCTCCCTCCTCCGTACTGGGTGCCCGAAGATCAGGAGCGTGGGACTGAAGGGCAACCAAAAGTGCCCACACCCAATATATACATGGTCCACGGACTCCACAGCCCCACAGAACAAGCAGTTGGGCTGGGAGTCCGTGAACCACCGCAATCTGCGGTTGCAGGGGACTGCTGCGTGCAGCACCCTCCACCCCAGATCCCCGAGAGAAAGGGGGAGGACTCCCGCGTAGAGAGACCTCCACTGGGGATCCCCACCGCCTGGTGGCAAATGGGCACGCCAAGGCGTGTCCGGATGGTGGATGAGGGAGAAGAGGTGGACGGTGTGCAGCAGCAGTCGATACAGGGCCTTCCTTTTTACATCCTTAAAAAGGGACAAAATGAAAATTCCGGAGGCGGCTCAGTTTGTGGGGCACAGGCTCCTGCGGGAAGTACGGGACCTTGGGGCCAATGTGAAATTCCGTCTGGGCTGGGGTGAGCGCGGACGGGATCCCACCGCACACCTGAGCGTCCTCCAACTGGTGCACTACGTCGGGTCTGAGCACCGCCGTTTTAAGGCGTCGGATGGCGGTGGCCACGTACCGGACGTCCACCGCTGCCCTGCTCGCTATGTCCTGCGGCAGCGTCCAGCCCAGGTCCCCGGCACCCAGCACGTCCCCGACCCTGGTCGCCCTCGCCGCCACGGCCCTCCCCTCCGACAGCCACTCGAACCCGCGAGTACGGAGGTGCGGATTCCTGAGCAACGGCTCCCTGACGACAGCCGCTACTCCAGCCGGAGGGTAGGCGCGACGCGATTCGACCATATTCCAGACAGTGATCAGGTCCTGGTAAAAGACAGGCAGCACCTTGAGGGCGACCTCCAAACCGTCACGGTCGACGAACAGGAGCTGCGTGTCGTAGTTGAGGTTACGCACCTGGCGGAAAAAATACGTCGCCAGGGCGCACCACCTAGGAGGAGGCTCGACGTAAAGGTATCGCCGCAAGGTCTGAAGGCGGAACATCGCGACCTGGGTGCGGACGCACACCAGCGACTGACCGCCCTCAATAGGGAGACTCAGAACCTGCGCGGCGACCCAGTGCATCTTTTTGTCCCAAAAGAAGTTGACCAACGTTCTCTGGATATCAGTGACAAAGCCAGGAGGAGGGACCAAAGTGACCAGCCGGTACCACAGCATGGCGGCCACCAGCTGGTTTATGACCAGCACTCGACTCCTGTAAGATAGCACTCGGAGCAGTCCTGTCCAGTGGCCTAGGCGAGCGGAGACTTTGGCCTCCAGCTCCTGCCAGTTGTCCAGCCAGGATTCCTCAGTAGACCCCAGGTAGAGGAGATGGGTGGTACTCCAGCTGAACCCCCGTACCTCCTCCGGCAGTAGAAGAAGGGGGAGCCGCGGTCCAGGTCCTGGAGGAGCTGGATCCGCGACCTCACGTATGCGCCCTGAGCCCCACGAGCTGCAGGTCCCGGAGTGCGGCCTTCTTCTCTTCGTACACCCCGCGCAGGGCCGGGTCCGCGTCGGGCTGACTGAGGCGTGACTCCAGGTCGAGCATCTCCCTCTCCAACTCCCCGATCCTGGATTTCCGCCTCTTGGTCGACCCCCTCGCGTACTCCTGACAGAAGACGCGGACGTGAGCCTTGCCCACGTCCCACCACAGCCTCAGGGAGGGGAAGCTTCCCCGCTTCCTTCTCCAGCCGGCCCAGAAACGACGAAACGAGTCCCGGAACTGCTCGTCCTCCAGCAGCAGGTTGTTAAAGTGCCAGTACGCGGAGCCTGCCGTGTGGAGGCCTTCGGAAAACAGGAGGCGTACGCCCGCGAAACGTACAGGCGGTCAATTCTGGACGCTCCGATCCCAGGCCTCACGAAGGTGAAGGCGATGGAGTCGGGATGGGGATTCCGCCAGACGTCCACCAGATCGAAGGACTTGACCAAGTCCCCCAACCTCCTCCCTGACGCCCAACCAGTGCGGGCACTGCCGTGGTCCCTGCCCTCGAGGACGCAGTTAAAATCTCCCCTGAGGACGACGCTCTGGCTCTCGTCGATGGAGGCGAGATGAGCGGACACTTCTCTGAAGAAGCTCGCTTCCTCGGCCCAGCCAGGGGAGCATAGACATCATTACAATCACTACAGGATGAGCAGTAAGTGCTGGTCTAACCAACAAAACCATCATTTGTGAACACATTTTTAAAAAAATGGTGCTTATTTTCCCTTGTATCAGTATTTAGCTGGAGTTATCACAGATCACTGAGCTCAGCCAGCTTCCTGAAGAAAAGTGAGAGGATCTCTCAGACCATGACAGAGCGATGTTCTTTGACTCGGTGCTATTTATTGGAAGCTGCATTCAAACTGAATATCTCTCTGCACATCCAGCCACATCTGTGGAGAGATAAACAGAGCTGATGTGTTGAGACCAATACAACTCTACTTCCAAGGAAGACTCAAACCATTATCTCAGTTGCTCCCTCTGGGTGTTGAATCTCTGCATCACTTCGTTTTAACTTGTCACACAGAGGCAGAGATGGTCAGAGTATTGAGTACAGGAGTTGGGAGTTCATGTTGCAGCTGTACAGGACATTGATTAGGCCACTATTGGGATATTGTGTGCAAATCTGGTCTCCCTCCTATCAGAAAGATGTTGTGAAACTTGAAAGGGTTCAGAAAAGATTTACATGGATGTTGCCAGAGTTGGAAGATCTGAGCTATAGGGAGAAACTGAACAGGCTGGGGCTGTTTTCCCTGGAGCGTCGGAGGCTGAGGGGTGACCTTATAGTAGTTAATAAAATCATGAGGGGCATGGATAGGATAAATAGGCAAAGTCTTTTCTCTGGGGTTGGGGAGTCCAGAACTAGAGGGCATAGGTTTAGGGTGAGAGGGGAAAGATATAAAAGGTACCTAATGGGCAACTTTATCACTCAGAGGGTGGTACGTGTATAGAATGAGCTGCCAGAGGATGTGGTGGCGGCTGGTACAATTGCAACATTTAAGATGCTCTTGGATGGGTATATGAATAGGAAGGGTTTGGAGGGATATGGGCCGGGTGCTGGGAGGTGGGACTAGATTGGGTTGGGATATCTGGTCAGCATGGACGGTTTGGACCGAAGTGTCTGTTTCCATGCTGTACATCTCTATGACTCTATGAGGAGGAATTTCCTCTCTCAGACAGTTGTGAATTCTTTATAGCAGAGGGCAGTTGAGGTTGAGTCATAAGCAAATTCAAAGCTGAGATGGACAGATTTTTAATTAGTAAGGGAATCAGTGGTTATGGAGAAAGCCAGGAAAATGGAATTGATGATAATTAGATCTGCCATGATCTCAGTGGCTGACAGAGTAGGCTTGCTGTGTTGAAATAGCGGCACGGTGGCTCAGTGCCATGGACCCAGGTTCAATTCCACTCTCTGGCTACTATCTTGTACATTCTCCCTGTGACTGCGTGGGTTTTCTTCAGGTGCTCGGGTTTCCTCCTACAGTCCAAAGATGTGTAGGTTAGGTTGGATTGGCCATGCCAAATTTGCCGACAGTGTGCAGGCTGGGTGGATCAGGCATGAAAAATGCAGGGTGACAGGGATCTGGTAAGGGGTGGGTCTAGGTTGGATGCTCTTTGGAGGGGCAGTGTGGACTTGATGGGCTGAATATATGGTGCTGGAAAAGCACAACAGGTCAGGCAGCACCCGAGGAGTTGGAGAATCAACGTTTTGGACATAAGCCCTTTCCAGATGAATGGCTCCTGCCCAAAAAGTTGATGCTCCTGCTCCTCGGATGCTGCCTGACCTGCTGTGCTTTTCCAGCACTACACTCTCAACTCTGACCTCCAGCATCTGCAGTGCTCACTTTCTCCTCCTTGATGGGCTGAATGGCCTGCTTCCACACTGTAGGGATTTGAAGAGTGGCCTATTTTTGCTGTTACATCATCTGGTTTTATCAGGCTCAACGTAAGGGTTCCTTTTGAATTTCTCGATGACCATCTCTTGTTGTTGGCCTCTTCCCCCCTCCATTAGAAACTTTCTCTTTTCATCCACTCTGTAAAATCCTTTCATATTTTTAAAGACCTGGATTTGACCAGCCCTCCTCCTCCTTGTTTCAATAGAGAGGCGAAACAGACGTCCATCCTTTCCTGATTGTTCACCCTTATATTTCTTGTTAGACTCTTTAAGATCTTGCTCTGTGATCTCTCCAGTGCCTCTTTGTCCTTCTTGATTCCAGGATTGTCATAACTACAATCTGTAGCAGGTGTTTCCTGATCCAACTTGCTTAATCTAACATTATGCGCAACACACTATAATTATTTAGCAGCATGCCCTGAGCTCACTGTGAGCTGTATCGCTCCATCTGATACATATGTGCACACAATCTAGCAACTGACAATAAAAGATGTGGCAAACATTAAACAGGTCAGACAACAGTTGTAGGAAAAGAAAGGTAAGATTAACATTTCAGGCTAATGGCCTTTCACAGGAGCTTGAACACAGCAAATAATGCTGAGGCTTTGATGAAAGACTGTATATAGGGGTGTATTTGTTGATTAAACACAAGCAGTTTTGAGCCATTAAATCTCAGTTTCCTGTTTGTTTAGGGAAGGAAAACCTTACATGCGACCCCAGACCCGCAGCAATATGGTTAACTCTTAAATGCTCCCTGAAATGGACCAGCAATTCACATTATCAACAGCGAGAAAATCTCCAGAAGGGAATGAAACTGAGCAGAATTGTTTAAGACAGCAGAGGCAAACTCAGACCCTGCAAAATCCTTCTGGTTAACATCTGGGGGTGAGTGCAAAAAGTGGGAGAGCTACAGACTAGTTGTGCAGCAGCCTGACATGGTCACAGTCATGGAATCATACTTGAGAGACAATGTCCCAGGCAGCACCACCATCACCATCCTTGGATATGTCCTGTCTCACCAACAGGACAGACACAGCAGAGGTGGTGACACAGTGGGATAAAGTCAGGAGGAAGTTCCCTGGGACTCCAGATGCTATGAACTCCCTTGGCTGATGAATCAGTGCTCCTCCGCATTGAACAACACTTGGAGGATGCACTGAGGATGGCAGGGGTACAAAAGTTACTCTGGGTGGGGGATTTCAATATATCCACCACCAAGTCCAGCTTGCCAGCAAAACTGCTGATCGAGCTGGTTGAGTCCTAAAGGCCGAGCTCTGTGACAGGTGGTCAGGGAACCAACAAGAGAGAAAAACATACCTGACCTTATCTCCTGTTACAGATGTGTCTGTCCATGACAATATCGGTTAAGAGTGACCTCCACACAGTCCTTGTGGTGACAAAGTCCCGCCTTCACATTGCGAGTACCCTCCATTGTGTTGTGTGGCACTTTCACCGTACTAAATGGGGCAGACTTCGAACAGATCTAGCAGCTCAAGACTAGGCATCCATGAGCTGCTGTGGACCATCCATAGAAACAGAGTTGTTCTCCAGCACAATATACAACCTCATGGCCTGGCATTTCCCCCACTCAACCATCACCATCAAGCCAGGGGATCAACCCTGATTCAATGGAGAGAGCAGGAAGCCATGCCAGGAGCAGCTCCAGACATGTCTGATAATGAGGTGTCAACCTGGTGAAGTCAGCAAACAGGACTACTTGCTGAACAATTTCACGATCAACAAATCGCATATAAGCTCTGCAGTCCTGTCACATTCTGCCATGAATGGTGGTGGGCAATTAAGCAACATTTATGGAGAAAGAGTTCCACAAATATCCCCATCCTGAATGATGATGTATCCCAGCACATCGGTGCAAAGGGTAAGGCTGATACATTCACAACAATCGTCAGCCAGAAATGCTGAGTCAATGGTCCACTTTGACCTTTTCCAGACATCCCAGTCTTCGGCCATTTCAATTGACTACAGGTGATATCCAGAAATGGTGAGATGCACTGAATACTTTATACTAAACACTTGTGCTCCAGAACTTGTTTCACCCCGAGCCAAACCGTTCCAATGCAGCTAGAACATTAATATCTACTCAATGATGTGGAAAATTGCCCAGGTATTCCCCGTGTACAAAAAGCAGGACAAATCTAACCCAGCCAATTTCCGGAGGAGAAAGTGAGGACTGGAGATCAGAGCCGAGAGTGTGGTGCTGGAAAAGCACAGCAGGTCAGGCAGCATCTGAGGAGCAGGAAAATCAACATTATGGGCAAAAGCCCTTCCTGATGAAGGGCTTATGCCCAAAATATTGATTCACCTGCTTCTCGGTTGCTGCCTGACTTCCTGTGCTTTTCCAGCACTACATTCCAGGCCAATTTCCGCCCAATCAGTCTGCTCTCAATCATCAGTAAAGTGATGGAAGGTGTCATCAATAGTGCTATCAAGCAGCACCTGCTCATAGTAACCTACTCAGTGACGCCCAGTTTGGGTTCCTCCAGGGCCATTCAGCTCCTGACCTCATTACAGCCTTGGTTCAAACATGGACAAAAGAGGTGAATTCCAGAGGGGAGGTGAGAGGGATCACCATTGACATCAAGGCTGCATTAAACTGAGCGTGGCATCAAGGAGCCCGAGCAAAACTGGAATCAATGGGTATCAGGGGGTAAACTCTCTGCTAGTTGCATCATACCAGGCTCATAGGAAGGTGGTTATGGTTATTGGAGGTTAGTCAATTTAGCTCTGCAGGAGTTCCTCATGATAGTCTCCAGCTGCTTCATCAGTCAGCCTCCATACTCAGGTCAGAATTGGGGCTGGTCGCTGGTGATTGTACAATGTTCAGCACCATTTGAGTGGAGTAGAAATCTGCCATTGAGCTACTGGGCTGAGTCATCGGTTTCTTTGTTGCAAATACAAAGTAAACCAAAAAAATGACAATCAGAAAGAATATCAGGAAGGATTTTGAATGTATCATTGAAAAGGACTGCAGATTTCCTCGACAAATGTGGGTTTAGTGAGAGCTGGTGATTTACTTCATGTTGCTTTTATCATGTATTTTTCAATTTAATCCTTTAAAATAATAAGATTAAATTCTAAGAGTCAGAACAAACTGTAGTATGTTCCTATCAGGCACAATAATTATCTTTGGCATCACATGCACTGGTGTGGTCCCCAAGGAGGAGAGGAGAAAATGGGATAAATTTAGGATGACAAACTCAAATAGTGCACAATTAAATTGTTCCTCGAAATTAATGTTTTGGAAGGGTGCATAAAATCAACAAGAGGATAGCTCTCTAATTAAATCAAATCAGTAACATTTTTATGCTGCTTCAAGGGAACAATTCCAATGAGCAGTAGATCTTTGTGATTGACTGCGTAAAACAAAATCAGCTTACCTTTTTGGTGAATCATTAACATTGACTGTTATATTTTTCAGCAATCTTCTCAAAGATTGTCCTTCTTTCTGAGGAGCAGAATGTGTATTTTTTTTTCTCTGGACTCCTCACACTCCAGAGCTTAAAACAAAGGAAGCTAGACCAACTGGTCAGGATCAGATAGATAATCTCAAAAGAAGATCACAAATTTTGTTCCTGATAACATGCACATTGACTTTGGTGTAATCCTTGGTGCTGGTGGGCAGTTGGAATAGAGAGACACGGTTTTATCTTCTCTGAGTAAGGGATTACTGGAGAGATAATGCTTTCTTGCATATGACTACTGTATGGCAAAAAATAAATGTGCTCCATTGTACTCAGATTATAAATGATTAGAATTTTTTTTCCATTTGTGTGACACAACCTATCTGCATCTATTAAAAAAATCACGTAAAGTGTTACAGTCAGAGAGTCATAGAGATGTACAGCGCGGAAACAGACCCTTCAGTCCAACTCATCCATACCCAGCAAATATCCTAAATTAATCTAGTCCCATTTGCTAGCATTAAGCCCGTATCCCTCTAATCCCTTCCTATTCATATACCCATCCAGATGCCTTTTCAATGTTGTAATTGTATCAGGATCCACCAATTCCTCTGACAGCTCATTCCATACACATACCACCCTCTGTGTGAAAAAGTTGCCCCTTAGGTCCCTTTTAATTCTATCCCCTGTCACCCTAAACCTGTGCCCTCTAGTTCTGGACTCTGCCCTCCTCCCTCCTCCCCCATCCTCCAGGGATAAGACCTTGGCTATTCTGACAATCCATGCACCTCATGATTTTACAAACTTAGATAAGGTCACCCCTCAGCCTCCGACGCTCCAGGGAAAACAGCCTCAGCCTGTTCAGCCTCTCCCTATAGCTCAAACCCTCCAACCCTGGCAACATCCTTGTAAATCTTTTCTGAACCCTTTCAAGTTTCACAACATCTTTCCTATAGCAGGGAGACCAGAACTGCATGCAGTATTCCAAAAGTAATCTAACCGATCTCCTGTATAAACACAACATGACCTCCCAACTCCTTTACTCAATGCACTGACCAATAAATGCAAGCATGCCAAACACTTTCTTCATTTAACAGAATATTGAGGGGTTTTCCTACCTGTGAGGCAATGGGCAGGAATTATGTAAAGGAGGATTTCTCAAAGGTTGAAGACACAAGTCTAGAAATCAAATATGTGCCTGTTATATTTATTTCAGACAATTTTTGGACACTGATTTGAAAATGAATCCAATTCTATTGTTGGGGCTTTCTGTAAATTGTCGGAACTGGCTCACAATTAGATCCAGGGGAATGGCAAGGGGGTGGGGGAGAAGGACCAGTTAAGAGAATGTGAGAACTGCAGATACTGGATATCGGAGTCAAAGGTGTTTCCTAACGAAGGGCTCTTTCCTGAAACATTGATTCTCCTGCTCCTTGGATACTGCCTGACCTGCTGTGCATTTCCAGCACCACACTCTTAAGAAGGACCAGTTGTCAACTTAAGGTTATCTAGCATCTCAGTGATTGAGACAATTTCTGATTCAATATGTGGATGTACCTACTAGAGAAGGTGCAAAACTTGACCTACTCTTGGGAAATAAGGCAGGGCAGGTCTCTGAGGTGTCAGTGGGAGAACACTTTGGGGCCAGCGAGCATAATTCTATTAGATTTAAAATAATGATGGAAAAGGATAGACCAGATCTAAGTGTTGAAGTTCTAAATTGGAGAAAGGCCAATTTTGATGGTATTAGACAAGAACTTTTGAAAGCTGATTGGAGGCAGATGTTCACAGGTAAAAGGACAGCTGGAAAATGGGAAGCCTTCAGAAATGAGATAACGAGAATCCAGAGAAAGTATATTCTTGTCAGGGTTTAGGGAAAGGCTGGTAAGTATAGGAAATGCTGGGTGACTAAAGAAATTGAGGGGTTGGTTAAGAAAAAGAAGGAAGCATATGTAAGGTATAGACAGGATAGATCGGGTGAAACCTTAGAAGAGTATAAAGGCAGTAGGAGTATACTTAAGAGGGAAATCAGGAGGGCAAAAAGGGGACATGAGAAAGCTTTGGCAAATAGAATTAAGGAGAATCCAAAGGGTTTTTACAAATATATTAAGGACAAAAGGGTAGGGAGAGAATAGGGCCCCTCAAAGATCAGCAAGGCGGCCTTTGTGTGGAGCAGCAGAAAATGAGGGGAATACTAAATGAGTATTTTGCATCAGTATTTACTGTGGAAAAGGATATGGAAGATATAGACTGTAGGGAAATAGATGGTGACATCTTGCAAAATGTCCATATTACAGAGGAGGAAGTGCTGGATGTCTTGAAATGGGTAAAGGTGGATAAATCCCCAGGACCTGATCAGGTGTACCCTAGAACTCTGTGGGAAGCTAGAGAAGTGATTGCTGGGCCTCTTGCTGAGATATTTGTATCATTGATAGTCACGGGTGAGGTACCTGAAGACTGGAGGTTGGCAAACGTGGTGCCACTGTTTAAGAAGGGTGGTAAAGACCAGCCAGGGAACTATAGGCCGGTGAGCCTGACCTTGGTGGTGGGCAAGTTGTTGGAGAGAATGCTGAGGGACAGGATGTACATATATTTGGAAAAGCAAGGACTGATTAGGGATAGTCAACATTGCTTTGTGCGTGGGGAATCATGTCTCACAAATTTGATTGAGTTTTTTGAGGAAGTAACAAAGATGATTGATGAGGGCAGAGCAGTAGATGTGATCTATATGGACTTCAGTAAGGTGTTTGACAAGGTTCCCCATGGGAGACTGATTAGCAAGGTTAGATCTCATGGAATACAGGGAGAACTAGCCATTTGGATACAGAACTGTCTCAAAGGTAGAAGACAGAGGGTGGTGGTGGAGGGTTGTTTTTCAGACTGGAGGCCTGTGACCAGTGGAGTGCCACAAGGATCGGTGCTGGGCCCTCTACTCTTTGTCATTTACATAAATGATTTGGATGTAAGCATAAGAGGTACAGTTAGTAAGTTTGCAGATGACACCAAAATTGGAGGTGTAGTGGACAGTGAATAGGATTACCTCAGATTACAACAGGATCTGGACCAGATGGGCCAATGGGCTGAGAAGTGGCAAATAAAGTTTAATTCAGATAAATGTGAGGTGCTCCATTTTGGAAAGCAAATCTTAGCAGGACTTTTACACTTAACGGTAAGGTCCTAGGGAATGTTGCTGAACAAAGAGACCTTGGAGTGCAGGTTCATAGCTCCTTGAAAGTGGAGTTGCAGGTAGATAGGATAGTGAAGAATGCCTTTGGTATGCTTTCCTTTATTGGTCAGAGTATTGAGTACAGGAGTTGGGAGGTCATGTTGTGGCTGTACAGGACATTGGTTAGGCCACTGTTGGAATATTGCATGCAAATCTGGTCTCCTTCCTATCAGAAAGATGTTGTGAAACTTGAAAGGGCGGTGCCAGGGTTGGAGGAATTGAGTTATAGGGAGAGATTGAACAGGCTGGGCTGTTTTCCCTGGAGCGTCGGAGGCTGAGGGGTGCCCTTATAGAGATTTACAAAATTATGAGGGGCATGGATAGAGTAAATAGGCAAAGTCTTATCGCTGGGGTGGGGGAGTCCAGAACTAGAGGGCATAGGTTTAGATTGAGAGGGAAAAGATATAAAAGAGATCTATCGGGCAACTTTTTCACGCAGAGGGTGGCACGTATATGGAATGAGCTGCCAGAGGAAGTGGTGGAGGCTGGTACAGTTGCAGCATTTAAGAGGCATTTGGATGGGTTTATGAATAGGAAGGGTTTGGAGGGATATTGGCCGGGTGCTGGCAGGTGGGACTAGATTGGGTTGGGATATCTGGTCGGCATGGACGGGTTGGACCGAAGGGTCTGTTTCCATGCTGTACATCTCTATGGCTCGATGATAATTACAACTGAACAATGTTACAGCAAATTCCGCAACTATTATTAGCAAAAAAAAACTTAACACTGAAAAAGTTACAAATAACTTTCAAAAAGAGGTAGTCGGTCTAGGTTGATAACATTACCTCAGTAGAGTCATAGAGTTGTACAGTAAGTAAATAGATCCTTCAGTCCAATGCATCCTTGCCCACCAGATATCCTAAATTAATCTAGTCCCATTGGCCAGTATTTATTGTGTTTTTATTCACTTTGTGGGATGTGGGCATCACCAGCTGGGCCAGCATTTATTGTGGTCTCTAGTTGCCCTTGAGAAGGTGATGGTGAGCTGCTTTCATGAATCACTGCAGTCCACCTGCTGTGGGTTGACCTTCCATGTCCTTCGGGAGGGAAGTCCAGGATTTTGACTCAGCGACAGTGAAGAAACGGTGGTATATTTCAAAGTCAAGATTGTAAGTGGCTTGGAGGGGAGCGTGAAGGTGGTGGTGTTTCCATGTCTTTCCAAATCATTTGATTTGATTTAATTTATTGTCAAGCATATCTAAGTATAGTGAAAAGCTTTGTTTGTGAGCAGTACAGGCAGATCATAGTAAGCAAGGACATACAGATCATAGGGTGAGAAAAAACTTGGTCAAAGTGAGGCGTACAGGATATACCACACAGGACCTGCACAAGGCAAAATCAACATTAGCAAGATCACATTTATTTGAAGTTAGAGAGTCCATTTATCAGTCTCGTAACGGATGAGAAGAAGCTGTTCTTGAACCTGCTGGTGCGTGTGTTCACGTTTGTATATCTTCTGCCTGATGGAAGAGGTTGTGGAAGAGCATTACCAAGGTGGGAGGGGTCTTTGATGAAGTTGGCAGCCTTTCCATGACAACAAGCCATGTAAATGGAGTCCATGGATGGGATGTTGGCCTTTGTGCTGGTCTGGGCTGTGCACACCACTTTCTATAGTTTGGAAGTGTTAATGGGTTTGGAAGATACTGTCTAAGCATCTTTGGTGAATTTCTGGACTGCGTCTTGTAGATAGCACATGCTGCTGCTACTGAGCATTGGGATGAAAGGAGTTGATGCTTGTGGATGTGATGTCAATCAAGTGGGCTACTTTGTCCTGGATAGTGTCAAGCTTCTTGAGTGTTGTTGGAGCTGCACCTATCCAGGCAAATGGGGAGTATTCCATCACACTCCTGACTTGTGCCTTGTAGATAGTGGACAGGTTTTGGGGAGTCTGGAGGTGAGTTACACCCCACAATATTCCCCTGACCTACTCTTATAGCCACTGTCTGTATATGGGTGAGTCCAATTGAGTTTCTGATAAATGATAACCCCCAAGAGGATAATAGAGGATTTAGTAATGGTAACACCATTCAATGTAAGGGGTGGTGATTAGATTATCTCTTATTGATGATGGTAATAGCCTGCATTTGTGTGGTGCAAGCGTTACCTGCCATTTGTCAGTCAGGAAACCTGGATGTTGTCCAGATCTGGTTGGATTTGAACATGGACCGCTTCAGTCGCTGAGGAGTCACTGAACATTGCGCAATCATTGGCGAACATCCCACTTCTGACCAATACGTTGGAGGGAAGGTCATTGATGAAGCAGCTGAAGATGGTTGGGACTTGGACACTACCCTGAGGAACTTCTGCAGAGATGCCCTGGAGCTGAGATGGTGACCTCCAACAACCACAGCCATCTTCCTATGTGCCAGGTGTGACTCCAACCAGCAGAGAGTTTGCCCCTGATACCCACTGTTTCAAATTTTGCTAGGGCTCCTTGATGCCACACTTTGTCAAATGCAGCCTTTATATCAAGGCCATCACTCTCACCTCACTTCTGGAGATGGCCTATAATCTTCTAAACCCTTCCTATTCATATACCCATCCAGATGCCTTTTAAATGTTGTCATTGTACCAGCCTCCACCACTTCATCTGGCAGCTCATTCCATACATGCACCACTCTCTGCATGAAAAAGTTACCCCTCAGGTCCCTTTTATATCTTTCACCATAAGCCTATGCCATCTGGTTTTGGAATCCCCTACCCAGAGTATTTCTTAAATGTTCTGCTGTTTCTTGCCTGGATTGTGGATGTTTTTCCCAGTATGACAAAAGGCGAGCAAACAGGTAGATGAGAGTAAACAGGTTGATGTGGTGTATATGGATTTCAGCAAGGCGTCCGATAAGGTTCCCCAAAGTAGGCTATTGTACAAAATGTGAAGAAATGGGATTGTGGGAGATATAGCAGTTTGGATCAGTAATTGGCTTGCTGAAAGAAGACAGAGGGTGGTGGTTGATGGGAAATGTTCATCCTGGAATCCAGTTACTAGTGGTGTTCCGCAAGGGTCGGTGTTGGATCTATTGCTGTTCGTCATTTTTATAAATGACCTGGATGAGGGTGTAGAAGGGTGGGTTAGTAAATTTGCAGACGACACTAAGGTTGGTGGAGTTGTGGATAGTGACGAAGGATGTTGTAGGTTACAGAGAGACATAAATAAGCTGCAGAGCTGGGCTGGGAGGTGGCAAATGGAGTTTAATGCGGACAAGTGTGAGGTGATTCACTTTGGTTGGAGTAACCAGAATGCGAAGTACTGGGCTAATGTTAAGATTCTTGCTAGTGCAGATGAGCAGAGACATCGCGGTGTCTAGGTACACAGATCCTTGAAAGTTGTCACCCAGGTTGACAGGGTTGTTAAGAAGGCATACAGTGTTTTGGCTTTTATTAATAGAGGGATGAAGTTCTGGATCCATGAGGTTATGCTACAGCTGTACAAAACTCTGGTGTGGCCGCACTTGGAGTATTGTGTACAGTTCTGGTCACCACATTATAAGAAGGATGTGGAAGCTTTGGAAAGGGTGCAGAGGAGATTTACTAGGATGTTGCCTGGTATGGAGGGAAGGTCTTATGAGGAAAGGCTGAGGGACTTGAGGCTGTTTTCGTTAGAGAGAAGAAGGTTGAGAGGTGACTTAATCGAGACATATAAGTTAATCAGAGAGTTAGATAGGGTGGACAGGGAGAGCCTTTTTCCAAGTATGGTGACGGTGAGCATAATGGGGCATAGCTTTAAATTGAGGGGTGATAGATATAGGACAGATGTCCGAGGTAGTTTCTTTACTCAGAGAGTAGTAAGGGTATGGAATGCTTTGCTGGAAAAGTGCAGCAGGTCAGGCAGCATCAAAGGAGCAGAAGAATCGATGGTTCAGGCACGAGCCCTTCTTCAGCCCATTCCTGAAGAAGGGCTCATGTCCGAAACGTCGATTCTCCTGCTCCTTGGATGCTGCCTGACCTGCTGCACTTTTTCAGCAACACATTTTCAGCTCTGATCTCCAGCATCTGCAGTTCTCACATTCTCCTATGGAATGTTTTGCCTGCAATGGTAGTAGATTCGCCAACTTTAAGTACATTTAAGTCATCATTGGACAAGCATATGGACATACATGGAATAGTGTAGGTTAGATGGGCTTCAGATTGGTATGATAAGTCAGCGCATCATCGAGGGCCGAAGGGCCTGTACTGCCCTGTAATGTTCTATGATCTATGTTCTATGAAAGTGCAGTGCAGCAGGCATTAGCAATGCAAATGGAATGACCATAATTGCAAGAGGGTTTGAGTTCAGAAGTTGGAATGTCTTGCTGCAGTTATACAGGGCATTGGTGAGACCACATCTGGAGTATTGTCTGCAGTTGTGATTTCCCTGCCTAACAGAGGATATAGTTACCATCGAGAGAATGCAGTGGAGGCTCACTCAGCTGATGGTTGGAATTGCAGGACTGTTTTAGGAGGAGAGTTGTCCTTTATTTACATGGTCTCTGCCCGGCCAGCTCAGAGCCAGTCCCTGGGATCAGGAGACCTTCTGAGTCTCTTGATTTTTTTTTTGGCCAGTGACAAGCACTGCCCTTCACAACAAAGGGCAGTGCTGTGTGATCAAAAAATCTCTTGATTTTTTTCTTTTTTTCTTTTTCTTTTTTTCTTTTTTTTATATAGTCACACACTGATCCAATTCCCAAGATAGGCAAAACAACCGAGTGGTCAGTGACTAGCAGTGCCCTTCACATCAAAGGGCAAAGCTGTGTGATAATTCCCTGTTAACAATCACCCTTTTTTTTCCCACACTACCGCCTAACTGCGGTAGTGCTTAATTTTTCCCCAGCACCCATGGTGTGTGTGTGCAGGTGTGAGACACAGTGAAAGACACAAAGTGCACGAATCTTTATTCAATTGCTACCACCAGCAAGATAGGAAAACACCCGAGTGGCCAGTGACAAGCACTGCCCTTCACATCAAAGGGCAACGCTGTGTGATCAAAACAGTGAAGGGGAGGGTAGGGACTAAATCAAAATACAGTTGGAGGGGGAGTCTCTTGTTTATTTTTTTTTCTTTTTTTGTGGAGGGGAGGGTAGGGACTAAATCAAAATAGAGTTGGAATCCTCTGGTTATATATATTTTTTTTCTTTTCTTTTGATAAAAAGACACCGGGGAATTCAAGCAAAATCAAGTGGGATTTTCCTTTTTTTTCTTCTTTTTTTTCTTTTTCTTTTCTTTTTCTTTTTTTTTCTGTGTGTGCAGGTGTGAGACACAGTGAAGGATACAAAGTGCACGAATCTTTATTCAATTGCTACCACCAGCAAGATAGGAAAACACCCGAGTGGCCAGTGACAAGCACTGCCCTTCACATCAAAGGGCAACGCTGTGTGATCAAAACAGTGAAGGGGAGGGTAGGGACTAAATCAAAATACAGTTGGAGGGGGAGTCTCTTGTTTATTTTTTTTTCTTTTTTTGTGGAGGGGAGGGTAGGGACTAAATCAAAATAGAGTTGGAATCCTCTGGTTATATATATATTTTTTCTTTTCTTTTGATAAAAAGACACCGGGGAATTCAAGCAAAATCAAGTGGGATTTTCCTTTTTTTTCTTCTTTTTTTTCTTTTTCTTTTCTTTTTCTTTTTTTTTCTGTGTGTGCAGGTGTGAGACACAGTGAAGGATACAAAGTGCACGAATCTTTATTCAATTGCTACCACCAGCAAGATAGGAAAACACCCGAGTGGCCAGTGACAAGCACTGCCCTTCACATCAAAGGGCAACGCTGTGTGATCAAAACAGTGAAGGGGAGGGTAGGGACTAAATCAAAATACAGTTGGAGGGGGAGTCTCTTGTTTATGTCAGTCAGCCAGGACCCCTTGACTGGCCCAGGTTAACAACCTCAATTAAGGATCTCATGGCCAATCAGATCCACCCAGCCCTGGCTGTAATCACTACAGTAGTGGATATCAGGACACTGAATAAATTGAAGGAAGAGGTAGATAGATGTTTAATTGGTAACAGGTTGAAGAGTTATGGAGTGTGGACAGGAAAGTGGAGTTGCGGCTGAGATGAGATCAGCCATGATTGTATTGAATGGTGAAGCTGGCTTGAGGGCTGAATGACCTCCTCCTGCTCCTAGTTAGATTAGTTTAGAATAGATTCCCCTACAGTGTGGAAACAGGCCCTTTGGCCCAACCAGTCCACACCGACCCTCCGAAGAGTAACCCACCCAGACCCATTTCCCTCTGACTAATGCACCTAACACGATAGGCAATTTAGCGTGGTCAATCCACCTAACCTACACATCTTTGGAATGTGAGAGGAAACCGGAGCACCCGGAGGAAACCGACGCAGACACAGGGAGAGTGTACAAACTCCACACAGAGAGTCACCCAAGGCTCTTATGTTCTAAGATGAGTTTGTCTCTAGTAATAAAAAAAAGGAGCATCAAGAAGTGTTCTAATTGGCCAAAGACAGCAATGATTCATCCAGCTATTCCCTCAGGAGAATGAAAGTGGGTCTGAACTTCCTGTCAGGCTTGGCTGATTCCCTTGAGAATGCAGGCAAGTCTGCAAGTCTCCACCAGACAGGAGTAATTTCTTCCAATCTCTCTGCCATACTATCTTGAAAACTATGATCAGATCAGCCCTGAACCTTCTAATTTTCACAGAACAGAAAACTAATGTGTTGAAAAACTGAAAGATTTGCGGATGCTGCAAATTACAGACAAAAGTAGAAGCTGCTGGAAAAGCTCAGCAGGTCTGGCAGCACCTGTGGAGAGAAATCATAGTTAACATTTCAGGTCGAGTGACCCTTCCTCAGAACTTACTCAAACCGAAATGTGAACTCTGATATCTCTCCACAGATGCTGCCAGATCTGCTGAGCTTTTCCACTAACGTGTATAAACTATCTTTGAAACGTAAGCTCAAAAGTCACATGATACCAGGTTATAGCCCATCAAGTTTATTTCATATCACAAACTTTCGGAGCACAGCCCCTTTGTCAGGTGAAGTGAAGAGAATACCCAAGCACAGATTTTATAAACGGAGAGATCATAAGATCATACAAATGGTGTGAGTTGAGTGTCGCCAAATGAATGGACACTGAGCAACAATCGCCTGACAGGAATGTTCCCTCCCAGCTGGGGAACACGCAGATGCTGGAAATCAGAGCTGAAAATGTGTTGCTGGAAAAGTGCAGCAGGTCAGGCAGCATCCAAGGAACAGGAGAACCGACCTTTCGGGCATGAGCCCTTCTTCAGGAATGAGGAAAGTGTGTCCAGCAGGCTAAGATAAAAGGTAGGGAGGAGGGACTTGGGGGAGGGGCGTTGGAAATGCGATAGATGGAAGGAGGTTAAGGTGAGGGTGATAGGCTGGAGTGGGGGTGGGGGCGGAGAGGTCAGGAAGAAGATTGCAGGTTAGGAAGGTGGTGCTGAGTTCAAGGGTTGGGACTGAGACAAGGTGGGGGGAGGGGAAATGAGGAAACTGGAGAAATCTGAGTTCATCCCTTGTGGTTGGAGGGTTCCTAGGCGGAAGATGAGGCGCTCTTCCTCCAGCCGTCGTGTTGCTATGGTCTGGCGATGGAGGAGTCCAAGGACCTGCATGTCCTTGGTGGAGTGGGAGGGGGAGTTGAAGTGTTGAGACACGGGGTGGTTGGGTTGGTTGGTCCGGGTGTCCCAGAGGTGTTCTCTGAAATGTTCCTCAAGTAGACAACCTGTCTCCCCAGTATAAAGGAGGCCACATTGGATGCAGCGGATGCAGTAAATGATGTGTGTGGAGGTGCAGGTGAATTTGTGGCGGATATGGAAGGATCCCTTGGGGCCTTGGAGGGAAGTAAGGGGGGAGGTGTGGGCGCAAGTTTTGCATTTCTTGCGGTTGCAGGGGAAGGTGCCGGGAGTGGAGGTTGGGTTGGTGGGGTGTGGATCTGACAAGGGAGTTGCGGAGGGAGTGGTCTTTTCGGAACGCTGATAGGGGAGGGGAGGGAAATATGTCCCTGGTGGTGGGGTCCGTTTGGAGGTGGCGGAAATGACGGCGGATGATACGATGTATATGGAGGTTGGTGGGGTGGTAGGTGAGGACCAGATGAGGACTAGACTACACCTCCTCCCACCCTGCCCCCTGTAAAAATGCCATCCCATATTCCCAATTCCTTCGTGTCCGCCGCATCTGCTCCCAGGAGGACCAATTCCAATACCGTACAACCCAGATACCCTCCTTCTTTAAAGACCGCAATTTCTCCCCAGATGTGATCAACGATGCTCTCCACCGCATCTCCTCCACTTCCCGCTCCTCTGCCCTTGAGCCCCGCCCCTCCAATCGCCACCAGGACAGAACCCCACTGGTCTTCACCTACCACCCCGCCAACCTCCATATACATCGTATCATCCTTCGTCATTTCCGCCACCTCCAAATGGGACACCACCACCAAGGATATATTTCCCTCCCCTCCCCTATCAGCGTTCCGAAAAGACCACTCCCTCCGTGACTCCCTCGTCAGGTCCACACCCCCCACCAACCCAACCTCCACTCCCGGCACCTTCCCCTGTAACCGCAAGAAATGCACAACTTGCGCCCACACCTCCCCCCTCACTTCCCTCCAAGGCCCCAAGGGATCCTTCCATATCCACCACAAATTCACCTGCATCTCCACACACATCATTTACTGCATCCGCAGCACCTGATGTGGCCTCCTCTATATTGAGGAGACAGGCTTGCGGAACATTTCAGAGAACACCTCTGGGACACCTGGACCAACCAACCCAACCACCTCGTTGCTCAACACTTCAACTCCCCCTCCCACTCCACCAAGGACATGCAGGTCCTTGGAGTCCTCCATCGCCAGACCATAGCAACACGACGGCTGGAGGAAGAGTGCCTCATCTTCTGCCTAGGAACCCTCCAATCACAAGGGATGAACTCAGATTTCTCCAGTTTCCTCATTTCCCCTCTCCCCACCTTGTCTCAGTCCCAACCCTCGAACTCAGCACCACCTTCCTAACCTGCAATCTTCTTCCTGACCTCTCCTTATCTCTCTGCCTTAGTTAATCGGATTATAGGTCATCCTTTCACTTATTATTCAGCTGTTGACACTTAACACACACCACCTGACACTCTTGATCACCTGCAAAGACCTATTATCCAGCCTGTCATCACTCCATTCACAGCATTTGTATGATCTCTCGGGTTATAAAGTATGTGCCGGGGTGCTCTCTTCACTTCACCTGACGAAGGGAGACCACTCCAAAAGCTTGCGATTTCAAATAAACCTGTTGGACTATAACCTGGTGTCATGTGACTTTTGACCTTGTCCGCCCCAATCATTTTGCCGAGAGGTGCGAGGGAGGAGTGAAGGACTTCTGGGAAGGACTTCTGTTTAAAACCTGACTTCAGGCGTCGGGGCCTCCAAGAAAAAAAATATTAAGGGCAGCACGGTGGCACAGTGATTAGCA
The DNA here is from genome assembly GCF_047496795.1 of Chiloscyllium punctatum. NCBI lineage: Eukaryota > Metazoa > Chordata > Chondrichthyes > Orectolobiformes > Hemiscylliidae > Chiloscyllium > Chiloscyllium punctatum. The sequence continues at coordinate 127,588,945 of NC_092745.1, forward strand.
CTGCTGCCTCACAGCGCCAGAGACCCGGGTTCAATTCCCGCCTCGGGCAAATGTCTGTGTGGAGTTTGCACATTCTCGCCGTGTCTGTATGGGTTTCCTCCGGGTGCTCCGGTTTCCTCCCACAGTCCAAAGATGTGCAGGTTAGGTGAATTGGCCATGCTAAATTGCCCATAGTGTCAGGTGAAGGGGTAAAATTTAGGGGAATTGTCTGGGTGGATTGCTTTTTGGAGGGTCGGTGTGGACTTGTTGGGCCGAAGGGCCTGTTTCCACACTGTAAGTAATCAAATCTAATCCAACACCAGCACCTCCACAACTTGGAAATTTACACTTCAGAGTTCAGGCTTCACTGTAATAAATCTGCTCCCTTTAACTCTGATATATCCTTCCAAAGGTGTGTATGGAATTGAACACAACACCCCAAGTGTGGTCTCATCAAGGCATATTTTGCTCATGTATGACCTATACCCTTTCACATTGTAGACCTCCAGATATAAAGGCCAATCATTCATATCTTTGATTCCTTTTTGCTTTTATTGTGACATTGTAATGATATCTGTGCGTAAAGCTTCCTAAATCTGACTGGCAGTAAAGCCAATGAGGTAAAAACAATGACTGCAGATGCTGGAAACCAGATTCTGGATTAGTGGTGCTGGAAAAGCACAGCAGTTCAGGCAGCATCCGAGGAGCTTCGAAATCGACGTTTCGGGCAAAAGCCCTTCATCAGGCAGTAAAGCCACAGCAATCAGAAGATCTATAACCTTTGGAGTATACTTTAAGGCCAGGACTGAAGCTAGAAATGTAACCACAAGGATAGCTGTACAGAGCAGTCCTCTCAATGGCTGCCAAGTGGCTCTCTTTTTGACATGATCGGTCTCCCTCTTGTCGCTGCTACAATGAAAACACAGTTAACCTCCTTTCAAAATTCTCAATTATTCTTTTTTTCTGTGTGTGTCAGATGAACAGGAATACATAATTGCCTCAGGACGGAGGTCACCTGAGTTTAATTAAGAAGTAGAACAAGGAAAGGAGGAATACGCAAAAGCAGAGAAGCTTTGCGTTGTGCCAAACTGTAAATTGGAAGATGCAGGGCATATAGTTTCAGCAGCAATTATAATATTTAATGGGTTCATTTCACCTGCAATATTGATAAGCAGTTCAACGCATGCCTTGTCTGGGTATAATGGTTAATTGCTTTGAATGATTGATAGCATTTCACTGACATTGGGATGATTCTGAACAATGTTTGGTGCTAAAGTTCCATGATACTGGGCTTCAGTTTCTCGACTTCACTTTCTGGATCCCATCGCCCAGCCTCGATACTGATGTGGAGGTGCCAGTATTGGATTGCGGAGTGAACAAGGTCAGAAGTCACATGACACCAGGTAATAGTCCAACAGGTTTATTTGAAATCACAAACATTTGGAGCGCTGCTCCTTCTTCACTGCACCTGAGAAAGAAGCAGCACTCCAAAAGTTTGTGATTTCAAATAAACCTGTTGGACTATAACCTGGAGTCATGTGATTTCTGACCTCAGCCTTGATACTGGGGCTGATTCAGGATCCTATCCCCATTACAGACTGGAGTGCTCTGATCATTTAAGGCAAGTGACCAGCTAGTGCCTTGCCTCAGTGACACCTGTCTCATGGAGATGAGACAGGTACAACTCACAGCCGGGCACACAATGTCGTGGGAAAGGGAATGTGGTTTCGTCAGGGAGATGCAACACTGAAGGAACTGTCTCTTGGAGAATGGCCATGATGGCCGCGTGACTCAGGGCAGTCTAAAGTCTCCCCATTGTCTCCATCAGGGGACGGGCGGAAGTGCGTGGGTGCTGTGGGTCAGGTGTTATATTTCACTCTTGAAGGCTGGCAGGAGGGCACCTGCCTGGCGTTACGTCGCTGGCTCAGCCAACATTTATCACCCATCCCTAATTGCCCAGAGGGCAGTTTAGAGCCAATCACATTGCTATGGGACACCAAACATATGTAGATTAGACGAGGTAAGGATGGCAAGCTTTCCACTCTGAACGACATTAGTGAATCAGATGGGTTTTTCCTGCCAATGGATTTCATCGTAATCATCATTAGACTCTTAATTCCAGAATTTTTAATTGAAATCAAATTCCACTCATTCCCATGGTGGGATTTGTACCCAGATCCCCAGATTACCTGGGTCTCTGGATTAATGATCTCTTGATAATCCCATTAGTTTGTTGTCTTCCCTCAAAGCCAGTCATCCCTTGCTTTATCATCCCTCTCATCATTTCATCTTACTTACTTTCCAACTCTGTCCCAGTCCTGAGGAAGGATCACCAAAACGTTAACTCTGATTTCTCTTCACAGATGCTGCCAGATCTGCTGACCTTTTGCAGCTATTTCTGTTTTTGTTTATGATTTCAGGACCGACAGTTCTTTTGGATATTACAGGCTGTCCCTTTGATTTTTCTCACAGTCACTCTCCTCTCCTGCCTCCCTAATTGCTAAAGTCTTCATTACATCTCTGATGGTTCAACATCAAAAAAAGATCTGGCATTAAGAGTCCAGTGATGACTTTGAACCCATTGTCCATTGTTGGAAAAAAGCCCATCTGGTTCACTAGTGTCCTTTAGCGTAGGAGATCTGCCCTCCTTACCTGGTTTATATGTGACTCCAGACCCAAAGCAAAGTGGCTGACTCTTAACTGATGAAGGGTCTATGCCCGAAACGTCGATTTTCCTGCTCCTCGGATGCTGCCTGACCTGCTGTGCTTTTCCAGCACCACACGCTCGACTCTTGCTTGAAAGGATCACTCAAACCTTTTACTTAGATGTTCTCCCCTTGCGTGACAGACAAAGACAGAAAGTCAACTCAGACATTACTTAAACAAACACTTCCTTATTTTAACTCTTTAAGTACCAATGCTCAGCATTACAATATATTAATCGCCATGTTTAATTTTTACTTCATCAAACTTAACTTCAAATTTAACTCACTTTATTTAACTCCTTTACCTTAACTCCTTTAACTTTACCTTAATTTAACTTAATTCACATTTAATTCCCACTCCAACTTTATAAATTTGACTTGAAACCGCCCTGATTGAAATGAAGTGGCCAATTTTTGCTCCCGGTGGAGATCTTGCTTTTTGGGTCTTTGTCTCTCTGATGATGATTCCGGGCACATACTTCTCAAATGTTGGACTTGAAGGCTCGCTTTTGCAAAATCCTTTGTTCTGCTAACTTTTATTACAAAATCTGATCATCCTTCTCGAAACATGTCTGGCGAGCAGCCAATGAATTTACCAAACCTGATCACATGATCTGATCCCAGACAATGGAGTTTACCAAGTCATAAATCGCTATATTCCATACTCCATATAAGGTAATATGGTGCCAATATGTCTAGCTGACCACCATAACATCTCCCTGATTTGATTAACACAGGAAGTTGGAGGTCACAATTTATAGGACATTTCCTGGCTGAAGTTTTAACTAAGGTCAGACTCTAAACTAGCTTAACCAAAGTTCCCAGCAAGCTTGATTTTAGCTCTTAACCAGTATTGTAGCCACTTCTGCTGCTGGCCACTCCTGACCACACCGCTCTTTAGGCAATTAGAGATGGCTTGGCCTATAATATCCTCAGAATGTGAATAATTGAGGGGAGCTAACAGCCTAGTAGCATTATCATGGGACTGTTCATTCAGAGACCCCAAGTAATTTTGGTTTTCCTTTATTCATTTATGGGATGAGGGTGTCACTGGCTAGGCTGCATTTATTGCCCATCCCTAATTGCCCAAAGGGCAGTCAAGAGCCAACGTAAGACCAGGTAAGAATGGCAGTTTCCTTCCTCAAAGGGCATCAGTGAACCAGATGGTTTTTTCCGACATTGACAATGGATTTAAGGTCACTGTTAGACTCTCAATTCCAGATATTTTATTGAATTCAAATTCCACCATCTGCCATGACAGTATTCAAACCCAGGTCCCCAGAACATTATCTTGGTCTCTGGGTTAATAGTCCAGCAATAATACCACTAGGTTATCGCCTCCCCAAGGATCCAGGTTCAAATACCGTGGTGGCAGAGGGTGAACTTAAATCTAATCAAAATCCGGAATTAAGAGTCTAATAATGACATAGAAACAGAAAACACCATTCAATATAATCATTGTTGATCATGCAATGTCAATATCCCACAACTGCTTTCTCCCTCTACCCCTTGATCGCTTTCACTACAAGGGGCATGTCCAGCTCCTGCTTGAATATATCTTCACTCACTCATGTCCTTTAAGGAAGAAAACTGCCATCCTTACCTGGTTTACCCTTCATGTGACTCCAGACCCACAGCAATGTGACTAACTCTTAACTGCCCTCTGGGCAATTAGGAATGGCCTAGCCAGTGAAGCCGTGATCCTGTGAATGAATTACAATAAGTAAATAAACAAAAATCAAACATGGCTTAATAATACTTATGGAATAGCTTGGAACCATTCACCAAGTTAAGGGTTCGTTTGTTTTCGGCCATCCTCATTTCTCACAAAAACAGAAATTGCTGGAAAAATGGGGTCTGAAGAAGCCAAAAGGTTAACTCTGATTTCTCTCCATGGATTCTGCCAGATCTGCTGAGCTTTTCCAGCAATTTCCATTTTTGTTTCTGATTTACAGCGTCCATAGGTGCCTCAGTTGTCATTTCTAACAGTTGGCCATAGATAAATATTGGATTGGTCCATGTTTATGTTCAATGTTTTCCATTGCCTTCTGTAAGATGGATGACCAGGAAACTCCTGAGTTCTCTACTCTCTCCTTTGAGTGTGTTGCAGGGATTTGCATTAAGAATCAATTTATTTGGCCACATTACAATCACAGCTTTTGTGGCCGACAGGTCCTGGCGTGGGACTTGAACAGGGAACTTTGAGATCAGAGCTGGGCCCACTGTTATTGCTGCAACGCAAAAACTCCTGCTGGTGTTACATCGATGCATGTGGTTCTAATTGCTGGACAAATAATTCAACAACAAATTGCTTTGAAACCAAGAGATACTTGCACAGAACATCTAAAAGCATTTGTAAAAGGAGGAAAAGATCAATCTTGCAAATTCAACAGCTATGTTCATTGGAAATCAATTTTGCATTTACCTGCGCGGTATTCTCTGAGTTGGAGAATCTGTTGGTAAGTGAGCTGTGTCCAGCAAGAGCAAGTGAACTGTGCAAGAGGGTGGAAGTGCGGAAGTGACTGGTAACTTAAAGAAGGAAAAACAAATCACGGTGAATGACTGACTCCTATGTGGCGTAGAACTGTCTGTTGTTATTTTTCCCTTCGAGTGATTTCTAAGTTTATCTAAGTTTGCCACGCAAAATCAGTTCTCCAGAAATCTGATGTGATCACTGCTTGTGTTCTCTCTGTATCTGACACCCTGGTAGGCACTGTGCTGTTTGCCAGTGGGTTAAATATTGGACATTCAAATCTCACCCTCAGACTCGGTGTGTAGATTGAGGTGGACTGCCCAGTGCTGCATGAAGGGAGTGTTGCACGTATTGAAGTCAGCCAAAGCCCCATCTGCCCTCACAGCCTATTGCAAGATCTCCTGCTGCACCTCCTTGAAGAAGAGGACTGAGTTATCACTGGTGTCAGGGCCAAAATTGGTCACCCAATTAATTCCACAGAAACTCCACAGAAAAGTTCCATTTCTTTGGAGGGTAGTTCACACACAAATTTATACATGTAGTTCCTACAGCAGTAGAATGGGTTTTATTAAAAGTCAGCTAAGTATCAATTTTGGGGAGTTCCCACTGCCTGATTATGATCTCATCGAATTGCAAAGAAGACCTGATGGGCTGAATGGCCTGCTTCTGCTCCTACCTTATGGTCTTCGCACCAGTTCAAGCACAGCAAGACAGGAACACACAACCACCCTTGCAGTGTAATAAAAAAAATCTGTATTTTGTGTTTTTATTCACCAGTAATATGTGGGTGTTTCTGGTTGAGCAAACATTTATTGTCTGCCTCTGGTTGCCCTTGAGAAGGTGGTGGTGAGCTGCCTTCTTGAACCACTGCTGTAGGTGGACCCACAATGCCTTTAAGGAGGGAATTCCAGGATTTTGACCCAGTGACACTGAAGGAACGGCGATTTATTTTCAAGACAGGATGGTGACCTCGAGATGGCCAAAAGGGGCATGTTAGGACCTTGATTTGCTGATAGGGACTTGGAGCACTTGGTGGAGGTTGTCATAGAAACCCAGGTCCAGAAACTCAATGTCTGTTGGTTACAAGCACAGACCGTGCTCTCTGCATCACTCCTCTCCGCTCAGGATCTTCTTCCCCATTGCTCCAGCTCTTCCCCCTGTTCCTCCTGAGTTTACCGTGAATCGTGTTCTCTCTGTTCTCCCACTGTCTATCACTGTGGGCTACTGCCCTCACTCCCCTAGTGCACCTGCTATCTCCCCAGGACTCTTGTTCTATCTTCCTGGATGACTAATCTCTGCCTGCCTCTGCTCCCACCATTGTTCATGTCCATCCCTTACTGGATTAGTGGTGCTGGAAGAGCACAGCAGTTCAGGCAGCATCCAACGAGCAGCGAAATCAACGTTTCGGGCAAAAGCCCTTCATCAGGCTGCCTGAACTGCTGTGCTCTTCCAGCACCACTAATCCAGTATTTGATTTTCAGCATCTGCAGTCATTGTTTTTACCATGTCCATCCCTTGTCTCCTTCATCTTCTGTTAAGTCGCTCTGGCTCACTCTCTGAACTTCTGTGTGTGCAACTGCTGTCCCTGTGTTCCAGCTGTCTCCCATGCTTCTTCTCTCTCCCTGATCTCCTGCTCTCTCTCTCTTTCTCTCTGTGTTCCTGTTCTCTCTCTCTCTCTCTCTCGCTCTCTCTTTGTTCCTGCTCTCTGTGTTCCTGCTCTCTCTCTCTCTTTCTCTCTGTGTTCCTGTTCTCTCTCTCTCTCTCTCTCTGTTCCTGCTCTCTGTGTTCCTGCTCTCTTTCTCTCTCTCTCTCTCTCTCTCTGTTCCTGCTCTCTCTGTGTTCCTGCTCTCTCTCTCTGTTCCTGTTCTCTCTGTGTTCCTGCTCTCTCTGTGTTCCTGCTCTCTCTCGGTGTTCCTGCACTCTCTGTGTTCCCGCTCTCTCTTTCTTCCTCTCTGTTCCTGCTGTCCCAGTGGTCCAGCTATCTCCCCATGCTTCTTCTCTCTCCCTGAGCTCTTGTTCTCTCTCTCTTTCTCTGTTCCTGTTATCTCTGTGTCCCTGCTCTCTGTGTCCCTGCTCTCTCTCTCAATGTTCCTGCTCTGTCTGTGTTCCTGCCCTCTTTCTCTCTCTCTCTCTCTGTTCCTGCTCTCTCTGTGGTCCAGCTCTCTCCCTATACTCCATCTCTCTCTCTGTGTTCCTGCTCTCACCCACTGGATTCCTGCTCTTGCTGGGTTTCTTCACTCTCTTCCTGTGCTCTTTCTCCCTCCCTGTGCTCCTGCCCTCTCTCTCGCCTCTGTCTCTCTCCCAGTCTTCCTAATCTCTCTGGACTCCTGTTAAGGACAGACTGCTTTGTTAAAGCTCATCATTAAAGCATATACTCAATATGCTTTATCGATATTATCAATATTAGATGCTATTAAAATTTAGGAGGAGATCTGTGATTAGCAATCCATTAGAAAAGGGATTATTCAACCAAATAATTGGAATAGTGGAACACTATAATTTGAAAATGGAAGTCTTACTGTCAGTCACTGAACTGTCCGCCCAGCCGTACAAAAATGCTTTGATTTTCTGAAATCACACCCTTACCCTCTACTCTACTCCTTCTGATGTAGACCATCCTGATGTTGTTAGGAAGGGAGTTCTCGAATTTTGACCAAATGATAATGAAGGAATGGCGATATATTTCCAAGTCAGCGTGGTGAACGGTCAGGGAACTTGCAGATGCTGGTGTCCCCCTCGCACCTGATGTCCACTTCCCTCTGGGTGGTAGAGGTGAGGGATATGGAAGGCGCTGTCAGAGGAACCTGGGTGAGTTATTGCAGCACATCGTGTGAGTGGAATACCCCGCTGCTACATTGTGTTTGTTGATGGTGAAGGAAATTAAATGTTGAAGGTAGTGGATGTGGTGCCAGTGGAGCAGATCGTTTTGTCCTGGATGATGTCGAAATCTTTGAGTGTTGTTGGAGGTGCTCCCATCCAGGCAAGTGGGCAGTATTCCATCGCACTCATGCCTTGTAGATGGTGGATAGGCTTTTAGGGAGTCAGGAGGTGAGCTAGTCATCTGCATCCTCTTGTAGCTCCTGCAACTAGTCCAGATTAGTTTCTGGTCACTGGTAATCTCCAGGATGTTGATAGTGGGGAATTCAGTGGTGGTGAACCTATAGTCAGAAGTCACACGACACCAGGATAGAATAGAATAGAATCTCTACAGTGTGGAAAGAGACCCTTTGACCCAACAAGTCCACCCTGACCCTCCGATGAGTAACCCACTCAGACCCATTCCCCTATATTTGCCCCTGACTAATGCACCTAACCTACACATCCTTGAACACTATGGGCAATTTAGCATGGCCAATCCACCTGACCTAAACATCTTTGGATTGTGGGAAGAAACCAGAGCACCTGGAGGAAACCCACGCAGACACAGGGAGAATGTGCAAACTCCATACAGAGAGTCGCCCTAGGCTGGAACCAAACCCAGCTGGTGCTGTGAGGGAGTAGTGCTAATCACTGAGCCACCATGCCACCCCAACCATGATATAGTCCAACAAGTTTCTGTGAAATTGCAAGCTTTTGGTGCGCTGCTCCTTCATCAGGTGAAATGACACTTAGAATCATAGAGGTCTACAGCATGAAAACAAGCTCTTCAGCCCAACCTGCCCATGCCACCTATTTTTCACAATTTAATCTAGTCCCATTTGCCTGTGTTTGGTCCATATTCCTCCATACTTTCCCATCCATGCACCTGTGTAAATGTTTCTCAAATAACAAAAGTGTACTCGTTTCCACTACTATCTCCAGCAACCTGTTTCAGAAACTATTGGCCCTCAGTTCCCTTTTGTGTCTCTCCCCTCTCTCCTTAAACCTATGCCCTCTAGTTTAGACTCCCCGACCATGGGGAAAGCTGTTTTATCTATACCCCTCATGATTCTATAGGCTTCTATAAGGTCACCCCTCATCTCCTAGGCTCAAACCCTCTCAGCCTATCCTTAAGTACACAAAGCTTCCAGTCTGGGTAGAATCCGAATAAATCTTGTTTGCACATTTTTTAGTTTAAAAATATCCTTTCTATAAAAGCTCGATCAGAACTGAATGCAGTGTTCCCAATGTGGCCTCACCAATGTCTTCTACAGCTACAACAAGACTTTCCATCTCCAATACTCAGTGCTCTGAACAATGAAATCTAACAAACAATCCAGGTCTTTTTCAATGTATAATTTCAGTTCCATTACACTGTAAACTTTTGCTATAAATTCTGTGCCTCCACAACCACCTGATGAAGGAGCAGCGCTCCAAAAGCTAGTGCTTCCAATTAAACCTGTTGGACTATAACCTCGTGTTGTGTGATTTTTAACATTTGCATGCTGAAAACCTTCTTCAATGCCCTGTCTACCCACCACTCCATTATGAAGGAGCTATGAACCTGTACCCCTGGATCTCTTTGTTCAATAACACTCCCTGAAGCCCCACCAGGGACTGTGTAAGTCCTGCCCTGGTATGCTTCACCAAAATGCAACACCTTAAACTCTTGTTGGGGATGGCCGTCACCTGCCATTTCCGTGGCCGTGAAAGCAGATTTCCAACAAAGGCTATTCACATCCTCCTACTCCAGTTACAAAAGTGAACACACCACAACCTGACTGAACCATAGGGCTGCTCTGGTGGGGGCTGAACCCCCAGATCACCGGTGAGGGGAGAGGTTGAGAAAGAGAGTACCTCGTGGTAACCTCAGCTGGTGCAAGGAATTGATCTCATAATGTTGGCATTACTTCACACCACAAACCAGCCGTCCAGCTCAATGAACTAACCGACTGCAAGGCATCTGGATGGGTATATGAATAGGAAGGCTTTGGAGGGATATGGGCTAGGTGGGGTTGGGATATCTGGTTGGCATGGACAGCTTGGACCGAAGGGTCTGTTTCCGTGCTGTACATCTCCATAAGTAGCCCTAATAATGGATTTTACTGCTAATCTATATTGCTTATGACAAATCACGGACTGATCTATGACAATTCCTTTTGCCAGCTCTGGGTTTTATGACAACACCATGAATCCATTGGACTTACTGGCAATAGTAGAGCATGGAGCTTTGGTGCCTGAAGCTGTGCTGTAGAGAATATAGTGTGGGAGGAGTATGTAACAAATGAGGCAGAGAGGTACCACAGAGCATATGCAACCTAGGGACTTACATTTGGATGAGCTAAAAGGGAGACTGAGTGCAAACAATCCGACCCAAGCTGGAGAATGGAGGGGGGGGGGGGGGGTATGGGGGATGGTGGAAGCAGGCTTTCGAACAGGGTGGAGTGGTCACTGACTGCAATTGTGCTCAACGCGGATGCGGAGGATGGGCACATTCACAGTCCCAGAAGATGCTGTTTGTCACTTTATTGCATCAGAGATAAAAACCCGCTTGAAGAAACCAAAGATTTAATCTTGCAGGAAAGACGGATATGGATGTTAGAGATAGTAACATCAAGAAAACTTTGGCTCTCTTGTGTCCGTGTGTCCTCCTTTTAACCTACCACGAATCAGGAATCTTTGCCCACCACGTCCCCAATCTGATTCCTAATGGTGCCATCCAGATCTCAAAATGCAGGCCCCCTTGGGTTGATACAGTCACATTTGGGATTGATGATGTGGAGATGTCGGTGTTGGACTGGGGTGGACAAAGTTAAAAATCACACAACATCAGGTTATAGTCCAACAGGTTAATTTGGAAGCACTAGCTTTCGAGTGCTGCTTCTTCATCAACTGAACCATCTGATGAAGGAGCAGCGCTCCAAAAGCTAGTGCTTCTAAATAAACCTGTTGGACTATAACCTGGTGCTGTGTGATTTTTAACTTTTGGGATTGAAATCATGGAACATGGAACTGAGGCCCAAGAGAAGAAAATAGTTACAATTAAAGAAAGTGGTGGGGGTGGGGGGGTGGTTGTTGGGGAGTTGGGCGGGGGGGAGTTGGTTCCCTAACCCCACTGAATTCACCGCTGGCTTCGGAATCAAGTCCTATCTCTACAAAACTCAGAAGCTGGCCAGTGTAATGTGTTCAATGCACTTGACTTCTGCTGATCAGCTGAGTGCATTGAAGCAGTCCCACAGCCTAATGTCCTGCTTTGAGTCAAACTCAATCATGCCAAGTGCTTAAAGCTGAAATTTATGACTGAAATTTGCATCTTGCTATCCCTTTTCTTGACATCCAAATTTCTTAATTATTAGTTTAATTGGTTCTTAATGATTCTGGTGGTCATGATTATTGTCAGGCACGAGTGCTGAGTGATATCTCAGAGTCATGGATAATTAAACTACAAGGATATTTCCTATGCAAATTTCTTTCTCTAGCTCCCATTAATTTGATCGCAAGAAAAGTCTAGGGCTTGGCCTTCTTCCCCTGTTAGAAATCCGGTCCAACTTTACTCTCCTTCGAAATGATCTCTCCATTTTCCATTTTAATTCAAGGTAATTAAGATCACTTACCAGTTACCTTTCTTTAATGGACTTCAGTAATGACTTGCACTAATACTGTACAAGAACTTGTCTTAGGGCACTTAACAATGCAGCGGAAAAGGGTGGGGAGGGTCAGTGAGCTATAGTCACCACATTGAATTGACAGAAGAGTATCACAGGTTGCCTTTTTCTCTTTGACTCCCTCTTCCTCCAGGTTCACCCTTTCATCTCAGAGGGCAAAACACACGAAGAGGACGTGGGTATGGGTATTCTTAGACCCACAGCTTCTGCTGCCCTCTGTTATGGAAATACTGCTTCCTATCCTCTCAATGTTCCTCACAATCAGGGAAGCTATAGTTAATCTTCATAAATAACTGATTAGACTCTCTGGCAGTGAAGAGGAAGCAAAGGAAGATCACTCGAATGATACAAGGGTGAAGACTTTCAATAATCTGAAAAGATTTCTGAAGCTGACTGGGATTGTTCTCCTTTGAGCAGGAAAGACGAAGCGGTGAATGAGGAGAAGCATTTGATGTGATGAAAATGTTCGGACAGGAGTGCATAGATTGTACAGTAATGAAACAGGCCATTCAGCCCAACTGGTCCATGCTGGAACTTACACTTCATTGGAAGTCCTGCTATTCTTTCTCATTTAGCCCCATCAGCAAAACAAATTATTTTCCTTTCAGGTTTATATTTTGTATTAAGTAGGTAAGGGTAAAGTCACCATTGTCTCACTGGAGAGAGAGAGAGAGAGAGAGAGAGAGAGAGAGATGACTGGTTTAACCTGGGGATTACCATGCCTCAGGTGAGGGAATGGTTGAGAACGAGAGTCCTTCATGGTGACTTCAGCTGGTGATGGCATTGAACTTATGCTGTTGGCACCCTTTTACATTACAAATCAGCTGTCCACACGAATCAACCACACACATTCAGATATGAGAGTGATGCTGGAAAAGCACAACAGGTCAGGCAGCAGCAGAGGAGCAGGAAAAATCAACGTTTCGGGCCAGTGCCCTTCACCAGGAATCATCAGGCTCCAGTCTAAAATGTCGATTCTCCTGCTCCTCGGATGCTACCTGACCTGCTGTGCTTTTCCAGCAACACACTCGTGACTCTGATCTCCAACATCTGCATTCCTCAGTTTCTCCCTATTTAGATATACCCATATGATTCACCTTGACCATTCCCTGTGGAGGTGAGATTCTTTACCTCACTGCGCTTCACATTAAGAAGTTTCTTCTGAATTCCTGCTTGGATTGCTGAGTGGCTTACTTGTGTTGATGGTCTCCAGTTATGACCTCGCCCACGGCAGAAAGTGGAAAGTAATTGTCAGAACGTTTCCAAATCCCTCAGTATTCTCATTTCAAGGGAAAAGAGAACCAGCCCATTCAGCCTTTCCCAATCGATGGGAGTGATGTGTGATAGCTCACTCAGTCTGAATTACTGCCCTTGTTCTTCAGTTATTCATGAGCTGTGGGTATCACTTGTTCACTGAGCACTTACCATTCATCCCAAATCATCCTGGGGAGTACGCGGTGGTTCAGCAGTTAGCTTTGTTGCCTCACAGTGCTATGGACCTGGGTTTGAATCCACCCTCATGCAACTGTCAGTGTGGAGTTTGCATGTTCTCCCCGTGTCTGCATGGATATCATCTGGATGCTGTGATTTCCTCACACAGTGCAAAAATGTGCAGTTTAGGTAGATTGGCCATGCTAAATTGCATAAGGTGTGCAGGCTAGGTGGGTTAGCCATGGGAAATGCAGGGTTACAGGGATGGAGTGGGTCCGGGTGGATGCTCTTTGGAGGGTCGAAATGGACTCAATAGGCGGAGTGGCCTGCTTCCACGAAGTATAAATTTTATGAAGGTGCGCCATTCAACAACAAATTCAACTCTGATCACCAGTTAGTTTTAATCCTTCAATTTTATTGAGTCATCCTCGTAGGAAATATGAAAGGAAGGGTGTCCAGTAATGTGCAGCCAGGTGGATTAGCTATACCCACAGCCCAAGAATGATTAAATAGCAACAGCAACAGCAATGCCAACAACTCACGATTACAGGGATAGGCTTGGGGCTGGGTCTGGGTGGGATGTTACAAGTGAGCCAGGATAGACCTGAAGAGAGAGCTAAGAAGAACCAGGAGGGGAGATGTGAAGTCATTGGCAGATAGGTTCAAGAAAAACCCTAAAGCTTTCCATAGGTATATCATAAATAGAAGAATGATTAGAATAAGATTAGGGCCAATCAAGGACATTAGTGAGAAGCTGTGCGTAAAGTCCATGAGATAGAGGGAGCGCTAAATGACTATTTTTCATCAGCATTCACACTAGGAAAAGACAATGTGGTTGAGGACAATATTGAGAAACAGGCTACTAGATTAGAGAGGATTGAGGTTCACAAGGAGGAGGTGTTAGCAATTCTGGAAAGTGTGAAAATAGGTAAGTCCCCTGGGCCAGATGGTATTTATCCTAGGCTTCTCTGGGAAGGCAGGGAAGAGATCGCAGAACCTTTGGCTTTGATCTTTATGTTGTCATTGTCTACAAGAGTAATGCCAGAAGACAGGAGGTTAGCAAACATTGTCCCCTTGTTGAAGAAGGGGAGTAGAGACAACCCTGGTAATTATAGATATGTGAGCCTTACTTCGGTTGTGGGTAACATGTTGGAAAAGGTTACAAGAGATAGGATTTATAATCATCTAGAAATGAAAAAGTTGACTAAGGATAGTCAACCCAGTTTAGTGAAGGGTTGGTCATGCCTCACAAACCTTATTGAGTTCTTTGAGATGGTGGCCAAACAAGTGGGTGAGGGTAAAGCGGTTGATGTGGTGTATATGGATTTCAGTAAGGCCTTTGATAAGGTTCCCCGCAGTAGGCTATTGCATAAAATACAGAGGCATAGGATTGAGGGTGATTGAGCAGTTTGGATCAGATATTGGCTAGTTGAGAGAAGACAGAGGGTGGTGGTTGATGGGAAGTGCTCATCCTGGAGTTCAGTTACTAGTGGTAATGCAAAGATCTGTCTTGGGCCCACTGCTGTTTGTTATTTTTATAAATGACCTGGATGAGGGCATAGAAGGATGGGTTAGTAAATTTGGGATGACACTAAAGTTGGTGGAGTTGTGGATAGTGCCGAAGGATGTTGCAGGTTACAGAGGGACATAGATAAGCTGCACAGCTGGGCTGAGAGGTGGCAAATGGAGTTTTGCTCGGTTAATCTCATTCCAGATAATTGAATGCTGGATAACATAGTTTAGCCAAGCATCAGGACCTTTGTGATCTCATTGGATAATCCAATACTTGGATAATCGAATGCTGGATAATTGAGGTTCATCTGTATATCACCATTTATTCACTGTTGCGAGGTCAAATTCTTGCAACCCCCTTTGTAAGGGTGTTGTGGAACAACCCACAATTGGGGCAGGTGATGGCCTAGTGATATTATTGCTGGGCTGTTAATCCAGAGACCCAGGTAATGTTCTGGGGACCTGGGTTTGAATCCCATGGATGGGGCGAGTTTGAATTCAATAAAACAAATCTTGAATTAAGAGTCAAATGATGACCATGTCGAAAAAACCCATGTCTGGTTCACTTATGTCCTTTTGGGAAAGAAACTGCCCACCTCACCGGACCTACATGCAATTCCAGCAGTGTGGTTGACTCTTAACTTCCCTCTGGGCAATTAGGGATGGGCAATCAATGTTGGCCTCACTAGCGATGCCCTCATCCCACGACCGAATAAATAAAAACCCCAGGAAGGCAGCTCACTACCATCTTCTCAAGTTCAACTAGGGACGGGCAATAAATGCTGGGCCCAGCCAATGACACTCAGTGACAAGCCCATGAATTAATTTGATAAACACACACATAAAGAATGCCATCTTGAGAAAAGGATACATCTGTACAGGGCAGGAACAGTCGGGGGAAGGAACAAAAACAGCCTCTTGTCCCTCTTTGAAACCCATCTGCTGTGCCTGGGCCAGAGGGAGACCCGTCCTCTTATAAAAAACAGGGTTAGGTTGGTTGGCTGCTGAAACCATGAGGTGCCAACCTGGTCATTGCAAAGGGCAGGTTTGACTGTTCAGATGATAGAACTGCAAGATCCAAGATATTTGGATAAGTCAATCTTACAATTCACAATGACAAATTGAAGAGACACTATATTTGCTTTTGGATTAGATTTTTCTCATGTGGTGCTGGGCAGTTCCATTGAGGGTGCAAAATGAAGACTTAATACTCATAACCATTTCATTTAGTTACAGAGTTACTGTTTCATTGTCCATCCAACCCCTATGAATATGTAGGGATACATTTTGCTGGAGCTAGAGTTGGGTATGTAAACCATTCATTGGGCTGGCCTTTGCACCCTCCAGCTCATAACATTTTCTTACCAGCAAACTTTATGGAATTGCAAGCTGAAATCAACTTAGCAAGGAGAACAGGGGTAAATGGAGTTTACCTGAAGTTTAGAAGAGTTGGGGTGTTTGGGGTACGTGGAGGGGGTGGGGGAGGCAGAATTCTGATCGAAACCTACAATATTTTAACAGGACTGGACAGTGTAACTGCAGGAAGAATGTTCCCAATAATGAGGGAGTCCAGAACCAGGGGTCATGGGCTAAGAATCTGGGTTGGACTGAGATGAGGAGAAATCACTTCACCAGAAAGTGGGAAGCCTGTGGAATTGTCTGCCACAGAAAGTGGTTGAGGCCTAAGCATTGAATGTTTTCAAGAAGGAGTTATACATAGTGCTTAACGCTAAAGGGATCAAAGGGTATGGGGAGAAAGCAGGAATAGGGGGCCGGTCACGATCATATTCAATGGTGGTGCGGGCTTGAAGGGCTGAATGGCCTACTCCTGCTCCTATTTTCTATGTTTCTAAAGTATCTGGATCCTGAATGAACACTTTTAGTTGGGGCAAGTGACTAAGGTCATTAAATTAAAAATTTCTTTCATACGTTGCATCATTGAACATTTGTTGCTCATCCCAGAATACACCTGGTAGTGAGCTGTCTTCCTGAACCACTGTCATCCCTGCGCTGTAGGTAGACCCACAGTGCTGTTAGGGAGGGAGTTCTATCATTTTGACCCAGCACAGTAAAGGAACAGTGATTTATTTCTAAGTCAGGATGGTGAGTGGATTGGAGGGGAACTGTGTTCCCATGTATCTGCTGCCTTTGTCCTTCTAGACAGAGATTGGCATGGGTTTGGAAGGTGCTGTCTGAGGATCTTTGGTGAATTTCTGCAGTGCTTTGTGTAGATAGTACACACTGTTGCTACTGAGCGTTGATGCTAGAGGGAATGGATGTTTGTGAATGTGGTGCCAATTTAGTGGGGACTGCTTTATCCTGTATGGTGTCAACCATCTTGAGTGTTGTTGGAGCTACCCCCCATTCAGTCAAAGGCATTGTCTTCAGTGCCGAACACATACTCCAAAAAGTCCTCATGTTCCATTCCCTCCATGGATTCATGGTTCCGTACTTCTATATCCTTCAGCCATGCCTGTAAGACACAGTCGTTGTGCAAGACCAGAGCTGTCAGTGGGTGATCACTTTTACACAGTCTCATTCACTGCAACTGTGATAAATCAAAACCTTCCTTAGTGCAGACATTGTCTAAATTTCTTGGGTAATCTCAGTTTCCTCCAATAATGCCTTCTTATAGGGTTTGTCCTACTCTTGGTGAACACACCTCCAAGAATCCTAGTCCGAAGTTTGGAAATTCCTTCATGAGAAGCTGGTATTTATCCAATAACCAATGTCACTGAAATTATGACACCTGATCATCATTGTATTCCTTCTCATGTGAGCTTACTGTGTGCAAATTGGCTGGTGAGACTTCTGTATTATAACAATTACTACGATTCAAAAGTAGTTTACTGGCGGTAAAGCCCTTTGGCACATCCTGATATTCATGAAAGATGCTATATAAATGCAAGTCTTTCATTCAGGTTGTTTCACAGGATATGTTGACACAAAATGTTTGCTTCATTTGTTAAAGTAATCAGAGACAGTAATTTAATAAGATAATTTGCTTTTGGCAACACTTTGAGACACTTTGCTCTTCTGCTATTTCCTACAAGGATGAATCAATGTTAAAACCAGTTGATGATCACATCACACAGAGCTGTGCTTGGTGCTGAATGGAGAACCTTCATAAAATCCCAACTTTGTGGGGCAGACCATTCAGGCCACACTGACCCTCCAAAGACCACCCTACCCGCTATATTTCCCATGGTTGACCCACCTAAACTGCACAACTGAACATGGCCAATCCACCTAAACTGCACATCTTTGGACTGTGGGAGGAAACCGGAGCACCTGGAGGAAACCCACGCTGACACAGGGAGAATGTGCAAACTCCACACAGTCACCTGAAGGGCAGAATTGAATCTGGGTCCCGAGTGCTGTGATGTAGCAGTGCTAACCACTGAGCCACTGTGCTGTCTTCTATGGACAGAATGTGAAACAGAACACAGCATATTTGGCAGAATTTACTTTAACAAAGAAAGTGAGAACAGCTGACATCAATTCCAGGACTGAAACAGCTGTCTCTTTGATCTAGTTTAATCACAGTGCTTAAGGCTGACTGTGATCTCACTTTATACTTGAAGGATCTCATTACGGGTGTGTCCTAATTGTCTCGAGTTAATTATGAATGTAATAACTTATGAATTGCAATTCAGTTTATTGAAGTCAAAACATTGGAATGTAGAAACTCTTTCTTCAGGCTACTGACAGATACAGTTCCCATGAAGATCCTCCGCCTCCATGAAAACTGCACAATCACGACAGCGATGGTGCGTATTTACAGTTTCCAGAACCTTCTTGGATTTGCACTGTGAGGGAGCCAACCTCTCTCTGGTCCTTGATGATTCGGGGTATGGAACCATCACTGGAAACAAACAACATTCCTATTCCTGAATCCCAACCCTGAGGGAAAACCCAGTAAAATAAAACAGCATTGCTTGAAAATGAACATACTAAACATTCTGGATCTCCACTTTAAGGAAAATAAATTTGAGTCGAAATTTTAAGGTGAGAGGAGAAAGATTTAAAAGGGACCTGAAAGACAATTTTTTTAAACAGAGGGTGGTTCGTGTGTGGAATGAATTGCAAGAGGAAGTGTTGGATGCAGGTACACTTACAATATTTAAAAGACATTTGGACTGTTACATGAATAGGAAAGATTTAGAGGGATATGAATTAAATGCAGGCAAATGGGATGAGTTTGGTTTTGGGAAAGCTAGTTGGCATGGATGAGTTGGACTGATGAGTTTGTTTCCGTGCTATTTGACTCTTTGACTCTGTGACTCTGGGCCTCAGTCACCAGTTTTACTGAGTCCTCCTTCTATGGCATTCGAGGTAACCAATGCCCAGAGTAAGTGGAAGTATGGTAGTCTCCGCTTCAGTTATCCCCTTGGGTGGATCTAAGGTCAGGAGGTCAGGTCTGGGGCCTATGCCCCAGGAGAGGGATAGTTACATTTACACAAGGAGGTGACTGGACCTGCAGGACTGTAGAACATAATCTGGAAAGAGATCATTTGACTACAAAGTTCTTTATCTGCCAGCGTAGACACAGAATCAGCCATGATCACATTAAATAGTGAGGCAGGCTTGATGGCCTGGATGAGCTATTCCTGTTACTGATACATTTATGTTCCTGTCCAAATGGCAGTTGTGACACCATTTGACTTAAACACTAACAATAGGGAAACAAAGTACTATTGTTTCTTTAAAATAGTTGAGTTTTTTTCAATCACTCTTGAAACGGTTTAAAAATGAATTTTAAGTATTTGTACAAAGGATTAATTATAATTGTTTGGATGGTAATAAATACTCACCCATGTGATCTGGAATTACTTGACCTGGAAGCAGTACCAAGAGGAATATGGCAGTGAGATAAAGAGGAAGGAGAAATCCCTTCTGGTGGATCCATAATACCACAGCCAATGAAAGCTAAAAGTTGAGGATTGAATTGAATTGAATTTATCACGTGTACCGAGGCACAGTGAAAAGCTTTGTCTTGCGAGCAATACAGGCAGATCACAGAGTTAAGTAGCAAAGATAAATAAATAATAGGTAAACAGTGGCAAAAACAGAAACACAGGTACAGGCGAATGTTAAGAATTTGTGAGTCCATTCAGTATTCTAACAACAGGAGGGTACAAAGTTAAAAATCACACAACACCAGGATATAGTCCAAAAGGTTTATTTGGAAGCACTAGCCTTTGGAGCGATGCTCCTTCATCAGGTGGTTGATGAAGGAGCAGCGCTCTGAAAGCTAGTGCTTCCAAATAAACCTGTTGGACTATAACCTGGTCTGGTTTGATTTTTAATTTTGTACACACCAGTCCAACACCGGCATCTCCAAAACAGGAGGGTAGAAACTGTTTTGAAACCGGCTGGTGTGTGTGTTCAGGCTTCTGTACCTTCTCCCCGATGGTAGAGGTTGTGGAAAAATATGGCCAGGGTGGGATGGATCTTTGAGAATGTTGGTGGCCTTTCCTTGACAGCGGGTCTGGTAGATAGATTCCATAGATGGGAGGTTGGCCTTTGTGATTGGTGAACTCTTTGTAACTGTCGCCGATCTTGAATGGTACAGTTGCTATACCAGGTAGTGATACATCCAGACAGAATACTCTCGATGGCACGCCTATAAAAGTTCGCAAGGGTATTCGCTGTCATGCTAAATTTCCTCAGTTGCCTGAGGAAGAAGAGACGCATTGGGCCTTTGTAACTAGTGCGTCCACATGAAGAGACCAAGAAAGCTTGTTGTGGATGACCATCTCAGGAGCTTGACACTCTCCACCTCTGTGCTGTTAATGTGTTGGGGGGCATGAGTAACATGAAAGAAATGTGCAATTGTGTAAAAGGTTCCATGGCCATGCTCCAGCTAATGTGGATACCACTGACTGCAGAGAATTGTCCTGAAAGAAACAAATATTGGAATTCTGCCCTCGGAATAAGATCTGAGCTTGGAAAAGGTTGTGGTAAACATTATATAATAAAAAAAAGGAGCAGAAATAGGCCATCTGGCCCCTTGATTCTGGATTAGTGGTGCTGGAAGAGCACAGCAGTTCAGGCAGCATCCAAATAGCTTCAAAATCGATGTTTTGGGCAAAAGCCCTTCATCAGGAATTCCTGATGAAGGGCTTTTGCCCGAAACGTCGATTTCGAAGTTATTTGGATGCTGCCTGAACTGCTGTGCTCTTCCAGCACCACTAATCCAGAATCTGGTTTCCAGCATCTGCAGTCATTGTTTTTACCCCGTCTGGCCCCTTGAGCCTGCTCTACCATTCAATAACATCATGGCTGATCTTTTCATGGCCTCAGCTCCATGTATCCCCTGCTTACCATGACCATTAATTTGTTTACTGTTCAAAAATCTACCTTTACTTAAAGACCTTCAATGAGGTAGCCTCACCTATTTCACTAGGCAGGGAATTCCACAGATTTATGACCCTTTGGGTGAAGAGGATGCTCCTCAGCTCAGTCCTAGGCCTTGTTAGCCTTGCAGATTAAGGGAACGGCCTTGAATCTCTGTGAGTAAGCTATAGTGCTCTGTACTTTATCCAGACTGTGATTTGGAGTAAGTGAAGACTGCAGATGCTCGAGATCAGAGTCGAGAGGTTGGTGCTGGTAAAGCACAGCAGGTCAGGCAGCATCCAAGCATTCTCCTGCTCCCTGGATACTGCCTGACCCGGAGTGCTTTTCCAGTACCACACTCTCATTCCAGTCTGTGATTTGTCTGTTAGATTATGTGTTATTTACATTGATTCTAATTGCTGTTAAAGTAAATGTTCCAAAAAGCAAAGTCTTGTTTGATAAATCTCTTCATCTGGGAGTTGCTCAGTGGACTTGGTTCCTTTGAGTTATTGATTCCCACAGGCTCTCTTCTGTCATTCCAACACAGAGAGCTGGAAATGATCACACTCCATTGTGCAACCATTGAAGAAGATAAGAAATCACCGGAATGCATTGATATGCAAGCTTCCACCTCTTTGCAACATATTAAAAAGATTATTGCTGTCCTCACCTTTATTATTATCCTTTTCCCATGCATTCCCCACCCATCTCTTTCCTCTACCCTTGATGTTCCACACTCCAAGATCAGACTCTGATCTCCTGAGTCTACCCTTGATTTTCTGAGTTCCCACCCCTGATGCCTCACTCTTGGGCCCAACGCTAGGCTAACCTTTGTCCCCTGATATCTGTCGTCTGACTGGAAAGCAGGACTGAATTCCATCGTAATGAATTTCACAGTTCACTCATGAAGACCCTTGACGCTTATCACTCAGTTATCCCTTCATTCCAAATAGCCCATTCCTCTCGATGGGGATTTCTGAATCTCTGGGCATTTACCAGATGTCTTTACCTGTGAAACAGCTAAAGAATTATTTGATTGTTTTGAATATTTACTCTTCCACACTGAGTGACCAATCTCAAAGTAATATTTTCAAAGTTGTGCTGAGATGTATTACAATTGACAGTTGAGTATATTCATTAATCTTGCTGAGATAATGGCTCCCACACCCTGAATCGATGGTGAACCTGGACCAATATGATTAAAAAAATGGGTTTTGCTGAATAAAATTGGTGATCTGGCCATACAGGATGAATGTGTTATGTGACTTCAGATTAGATTTCAATAGCTCGGGAATTTTCTGATATGTTTTGGAAACTTGCTGATTTCTGCACTAACAGAATTGTTAACACTTTAAATTTGATTAATCAAATGTCAAAGCAAATTGAAGAATGTTTTGTTTTTAAATAGGGTATTGTCTTTGGAACTCCTTGCCACAGAGAGCTGTGGGGGCAGAGTCCATGTGCATATTTAAGTCTGAGGTAGATAGATTCTTGATCACTCAGGGAATGGACAAGAAAGTGGGTGTGAGGAATGTTGAATCAGCTGTGATCCTTTTGAATGTCAGAATGGGCTTGTGGGGCCGAATGGCCTCCTCCTCTTCCCATTTCTGGTGATCCTCTGGTCTTATTTGAGTGATATCAATGTTGAGGATGAGGCGACATTTCCTAATTTGCTACTCTGAATCAATCTCAAGTATAGTAGAGCTCCCTTTAAGCTTGTGACCAAATCTAAATTGCAAAAACAAAACCTCTCCACATCAGACTCCTATATTTTCAGATAGCTTCCAGCTCTCTGAGGAGGTGATGGATCAGCAATTACCTACCGTAAGATATAGAAGCAGAATTGGGCCATTCAGCCCATTGAGTCTTCTTTGCTATTTGATCATGGCTGATATGTTTCTCAAACTCATTCTATTACTTTCTCCCCACAACCCCGATCCCTTACTAGTCAACATCCATCTCTGTCTTAAATATACTCAGTGGTCTGACTTCCATAGCTCTCTGTAGCAATGAATTGCACAGATTCACCACCTTGTGGCTTAAGAAATTCCTCCTCAGCTCAGTTCTAAAGGGTCATCCTTTCACACAGAGGCTGTGCCCTGGTGTCTCAACTAATGGACACATCTTCTCCATGTCCATTCTATCCAGGTCTCTCAGTATTCTGTAAGTTGCACCTGAATAAAGGCTGCAAAAAGATCACTTGAAGCTTGATAACTGGCAGAGTGAAGGAATGTTCTTCACTGGCTTGAATCCCATTTCTCAATGATACCCAGTCAATGTATTGACCCACTGTACAGGCTGTCGGTTCTTATCAACTTGATTGGATAGTTCAGACAGTACATCTCCAGCAAACGTGAGCCTCTGTCAATCAAGAGTCTATTTTTACACATTCACCTGCTAAACTAATGATGCAACTTTGGCATCAGTTGGAGATCTCAGATGGTTTGAGTCTAAATCCTGCTCTGTAGATGCCCAGCACATAATCTGGTAGTCTCCATGCCGTGAGCCTGACAATGTCTGTCTAAAGTCCCATCATTTGGAAGAAGCAATTTCTCAATGTCCTGTCTCACTTCTTGGATAGATGAAGTGTCTCAGAGTAGAAGAGTACCCTGGTGCTTACATTTATGGCTCAACCAACATCTCTTATCCATCTTTTTGATCCTATCTCATTATTGTCCATTTGAGCTTGCCGCACGCAAATTGGCTGCAGCATCACATGCATCACGATTACATTTTACATCAGCTTCACGGGTTGTGATGTATCTCGTGAGCTCCTGAGGTCATGCCAAGCACTTACTGGGTCGTCGAATCCACTTCTCACTCACTCTTCCTTTTCTTCACAATTTGGATTTAGTAAAGAAGCTGCCTGGGCATAGTGGTCAGTACTTTCTTTCAGTGTTTATATGTCTAGATGGTTTGAATGAATACATATTTAAGCTGGGGCTTGATAAGTTTGGCTTATTCAGCATAAATATTCATATTATGTCTCACCTGATCTCTGAATATCTTCCATTTTATCTGGAATGCTGTCAGACTAATTTCCTGTGCTTTCAGTCCATCGCCTCAAAGCCCCATGAACGGAAGCCTAAATCCTTGACTGACACTTATTAAATGAGTGCAAACTCATTTCCTAACTACCTAATTTCCTAAACTCGCTTCCAAAATCTCTGAACTGATCATGCACTGCTGGAAACACTATTAAAACCAGAATTCACATTGATACTACATAGTATAATATTTCGTGCCATGTAGTGGGTGGCACGGCTCAGTGGTTAGCATTGATGCCTCACAGTGCCAGGAACCCACATTCGATTCCAGCTTTAGGCGGCTGTCTGTGTGGAGTTTGCACATGCTCCCTGTGTTTGTCCAAGTGCCCAAGTTTTTCTCCCAAAGTCCAATGATATGAAGGTTAGGTGATATGGCCATGCTAGAATTGCCTCATAGTGTTCAGAGATGTGTAGGTTAGGTACCTTAGGGGAAATGGAGGGTTGTAGAGTGAGGGAATGAGTTGGGAGGGGATGCTCTTCAGGGGGTCAGTGTGGACTTGTTGGGCCAAGTGACCTGTTTCCACACTGGAGGGATTCTACGAAAAGCAGAAGTCGCCAGAAAAGCTCAGCAGGTCGTAGAGTCATAGAGATGTACAGCATGGAAACAGACCCTTCGGTCCAACCCGTCCATGCTGACCAGATATCCCAACCCAATCTAGTACCATCTGCCAGCACACGGTCCATATCCCTCCAAACCCTCCCTATTCATTTACACATCCAAATGCCTTTTAAATGTTGCAATTGTACCAGCTTCCACCACATCCTCTGGCAGCTCATTCCACACACACACCACCCTCTGCGTGAAAAAGTTGCTCCTTAGGTCTATTTTATATATTTCCCCTCTCACCCTAAACCTATGGCCTCTAGTTCCGGACTCCCCCACCCCAGGGAAAAAAACTTTGTCTAATAATTTTGTAAACCTCTATAAGGTCACCCCTCAGCCTCTGATGCTCCAGGGAAAACAGCCCCAGCCTGTTCATCCTCTCCCTATAACTCAAACTCTCCAACCCTGGCAACATCTTTGTAAATCTTTTCTGAACCCTTTCATTCCAACAGTGGCCTAACCAATGTCCTGTACAGCCACAATATGACCTCCCAAATCCTGTACTCAATACTCTGACCAATAAAGGAAAGTATACCAAACGCCTTCTTCACTATCCTAGCTACCTGTGACTCCACTTTCAAGGAGCTATGAACCTGCACTCCAAGGTCTCTTTGTTCAGCAACACTCCCTAGGACCTTACCATTAAGTGTATAAGTCCTGCTAAGATTTGCTTTCCCAAAATGCAGCACCTCACATTTATCTGAATTAAACTCCATCTGCCACTTTTCAGCCCATTGGCCCATCTGATCAAGATCCTGTTGTAATCTGAGATAACTGTCTTCCCTGTCCACTAGACGTCCAATTTTGGTGTCATCTGCAAACTTACTAACTGTACCTCTTATGCTCGCATCCAAATGTCGGGCAGCATTTATGAAGAGAAATCAGAGTTAGTATATGAGGTCAAGGACCCTTCCTTCCTGAGGAAGAATTACTGGACCCGAAATATTAACTCTGATTTCTCTTCATAGATGCTGCCAGACCTGCAGAGCTTTTCCAGAAACTTTGCTTTTTGTTTCTGATTTACAGCATCCATGGTTTTTATAAAGGCTGAGAGTTACATCTTCCTGTGAAGAGTCTTACAACATTTCCTGACATGAAAAGCACTGTTCAAATTTAAATTGTTGTTGTTTGCTCTGGTCTTATTGACATCTACCTGTTACTTTTACAGGGTTTTGTTTTGCCCCACATTGTGAAAGACTCACAGAATCCTTATTTGAAGGTGCTGGGTTGGACCAAGTTCTGCTCCTCCATCTCAGGTTCTAACTCAGTGAAAATTTCTGCTCATAACAAAATTGGATCCATAGAGAAGAAAACAAATATCCCACTTTATAAAAATCAAAAACAAAAAGCAAAGTTGCTGGAAAAGCTCTGCAGGTCTGGCAGCATCTGTGAAGAGAAATCGGTTAATGTTTCGGGTCCAGTCACTCTACCTGAAACACTAACTCTGATTTCTCTTCACAGATGCTGCCAGACATTTGGATGTGAACATAGGAGGTATAGTTAGTACGTTTGCAGATGACACCAGGCTATAGTCCAACAGGTTTATTTGGAAGCACTAACTTTCAGAGTGCTGTTCCTTCATCAGGTGGTTCTGGAGTATATGATTGTAAGACACAGAAACCATATTTGTTCTAGTTAACTACTAAAGCAAACAACAAGATGAATTTAACAGTTATGAAAATTTATGTCCAACTTGGAAAGTCAAAAAATTAGCATTAATTTCTCATTTAGCAAATTATCATTTGTCTTTATTGGTCAGTGTATTCAGCATAGGAGTTGGGAGGTCATGTTGTGGCTGTACAGATAGTGGCTAGGTCACATTTTGAATCAAGCGCTCAATTCTAGTCTCCCGGCTATAGAAAGGATGTTGTGGAAATTGAAATGATTCAGAAAAGATTTGCAAGGACGTTTCCAGGATCTGAGCTATAGGGAGAGGCTGAACAGGCTGGGGCTGTTTTCCCTGGAGCGTCGGAGGCTGAGGGGTGATCTTATAGAGGTTTATAAAATCATGAGGAGCATGGATAGGATAAACAGACAAGGTCTTTTACCCGAGGTAGGGGAGTTCAAAAACAGAGGGCAAAGGTTTAGGATGAGCGGGGAAAGATTTCAAAGGGACCTAAGGGACAGCTTTTTCATGCAGAGGGTGGTGCATGTATGGAATGAGCTGCCAGAGGAAGTGGTTGAGGCTATTATGACTGCAACATTTAAAAGGCATCTGGATGGGTATATGAATAAGAAGGGGTTAGTGGGATAGGAGTGACTGGAGCCCAGAGCAGGTGGTCAGGAACTTGCAAGGCTGGTCAGACCACGTGTGGAAGCCCCTGTGTTGAGCTACTGCAATATAATGTTTATCTGTAAATTGTTTATCCTTTTAACTATGCCTTATGCTTACATTTTATTATGAATCACTGTAAGGTAGTGCAACTTCTTTTCTTCTTTATTCCTCTTTTTGTATCTAAGATGGTACCATCATAAACTTTTCACTGTACTCCTGTACTTGAGTACACACAACAATAAAATCTAATTCTAATTCCACCATCTGCTGTGGTAGGATTCAAACCTGGGGTCCCTGGATTAACAGGGCAGCAATAATACTACCAGACCATTGCCTCCCCATGGTATGGCAGTGGCCATATTGTGCACAGGAACATTCAACGTTGAGACAAGGAAGCAATTAATCTGATTTTGGCAGTGATAATTCAGGATGGGAGGTTAGCTAAGTCATCAGGTGGAATTCTCTACACTGCCTTTCAGCACTGCTTAAGTAAGCATGGGGTTTACCTGCAGGATATCACTATAACAATGTAGCAATCCATGTGTGAGTGGCTGAGATATCAGCATAAACAGAAGGGAAGCTAATCTCTGAAGCTTCAAACTCAGAGCTCAGCATGCAGTCAAATGAGTCAAGTGAACATTTATTGTCTTTCCAGAGGCACTTTGGTCTTACCTCTCCTTGTGATGTCAGGCTGGAGAGGGCAATAATGGCACCATTAGTATTACTTTTAATCCAATTAATTACGCTAATGTAATTCAGAGAACTAATATGAGCAGTGCAATTTATACCAAATAAAAACTCATCTGCAGTGGCATAAGGCCAGTAGTGCTGGCTATTAGAGCAGTCGTATTGAACAGCACACTAACATTACAGCAGACAAAGTCTATTATTATTAAAAATTTAATGGCTTGCTGAATATTTTAGCAGCCATATTGAACATTTCATGGATTGCTCCTGATTTATCTGACATTACTGGAAATATGTCACTAATGTTACAGTATATTAGCTCGAAAGATATTTGCTCAAGCATTTTGGGGTTGTGTTGACAATACTTGTTGACTCATCCAGTCCAGAAATCTTCTACGTTTCTCCAGTTTTAGGCTCAGGAATATTCTTAATTTCCTTTGCCTCACCATTGTTAGTCATGCTTTCAGAAACCCAAACCTAGGATCTCAAAGTCCCTCTCTAAACTTCTCCTTTCTCTCCACTTTATGACATTTGGCCCATCATCCCCGCACTGGTTCTTTAAATGAGCTAGCCTTCTGCTTTCACCCTATACCATTACACACCATTTCTATTGAATAATGGCTAATATATCGAAATTGAGATTCCTTAAAATCTATCGGTTTCACCAAGATTTTGATCTTAGATTCATAGAGTCATAGAGATGTACAGCACGGAAACAGACCCTTCAGTCCAACCCGTCCATGCCGACCAGATATCCCAACCCAATCTAGTCCCACCTGCCAGCACCCGGCCCATATCCCTCCAAACCCTTCCTATTCATATACCAATCCAAATGCTTTTTAAATGTTGCAATTATACCAGCCTCCACCACATCCTCTGGCAGCTCATTCCATACACGTACCACCCTCAGCATGAAAAAGTTACCCCTTAGGTCTCTTTTATATCTTTTCCCTCTCACCCTAAACCTATGCCCTCTAGTTCTGGACACCCTCACGCAAGAGAAAAGACTTTGTCTATTTATCCCATCCATGCCCCTCATAATTTTGTAAACCTCTATAAGGTCACCCCACAACCTCCGACGCTCCAGGGAAAACAGCCCCAGCCTGTTCAGCCTCTCCCTGTAGCTCAAATCCTCCAACCCTGGCAACATCCTTGTAAATATTTTCTGAATCCTTTCAAGTTTCACAACATCTTTCCGATAGGAAGGAGATCGTAATTGCACACAATATTCCAACAGTGGCCTAACCAATGTCCTATACAGCCGCAACATGACCTCCCAACTCCTGTACTCAATACTCTGACCAATAAAGGAAAGCATACCAAACGCCTTCTTCACTATCCTATCTACGTGCGACTCCACTTTCAAGGAGCTATGAACCTGCACTCCAAGGTCTCTTTGTTCAGCAACACTCCCTAGGACCTTACCATTAAGTGTATAAGTCCTGCTAAGATTTGCTTTCCCAAAACGCAGCACCTCGCATTTATCTGAATTAAACTCCATCTGCCACTTCTCAGCGCATTGGCCCATCTGATCAAGATCCTGTTGTAATCTATGGTAACCGTCTTTGCTGTCCACTAGACATCCAATTTTGGTGTCATCTGCAAACTTACTAACTATACCTCTTATGCTCACATACAAATCATTTACATAAATGACAAAAAGTAGAGGACCCAGCACCGATCCTTGTGGTATCTTCTACCCTAGTATCTCATTACATGTCTGATCGGCAAATCCTGTCTGATGTCTCATGCTTCTATCTTGGTCCTATGTTAAATAGGAGCAAGAGGCTTCCTAAAATTCCTTTCTGCGATGTGTCATCACTGGCTTAGCATTGATTTACTGCCTGGGAGATTCAACTATCTTAGAACATAGAACAGTATAATACAGGAATAGGCCCTCTGGCCCACAATGTTGTGCTGAACATGACACCAAATTAAACTAATCCCTTCTGTCTCCCCTTAGTACACATCCTTCTATTCCTTGCATATTCATGTGCTTATCTAAAAATCCCTAACATATCTGCATGCATCACCACCCCTGGCAGCATATTCCAAACGCCTACCACTCTCTGTGTAAAAAACTAGCACTTCATTGAACTTTCTCCATCTCACCTTTCCCCCTAATGCTAGTGGGAGGTCTGAAGTCACACATTAGGTAGATAAGGACAGCAGTTTTCATCCCAAAAGAACATGGAAGATGATTGTGGTTGTGGGGGGGTCAGTCATCTCAGCTCAAGAACATCTCTGCAGGAGTCCCTCAGGGTACTGTCCTAGGCCCAACAATCTTCAGCTGCTTCACCAGTGACTTCCCCTCTGTCATAAGATCAGAAGTGGGGATGTTCGCTGGCGATTGCACAGTGTTCAGCACTATTTGCAACTCCTCAGATACAGAAGCAGTCAGTGCTCAAATCCAACAAGACCTGGACAATATCCAGGCTTGGGCCGACAAGTGGCAAGTAACATTCATGCCACACAAATGCCAATGAACATCACCAATAAGAGACAATCTAACCACCAGCCCTTGACTTCAGACCTCCCATTAGCATTAGGGGGAAAGGTGACATGGAGAAAGTTCAATGAAGTGCTAGTTTTTACCATCGCAGAATCCCCCACTGTCAACATCCTTGGGGTTACCATTGACCAGAAACTCAACTGGACTCACTAAAGAAACCCAATGGCTACAAGAGCTGGTCAGAGACTAGGGATACTTTGGCGAGCAGCTCAATTCCTGACTCCCCAAAGCCTGTACACGGCACAAGACACAAGTCAGGAGTGTGGTGGAATATTCCCCACTTGCATAGATGGGTGCAGCTCCAACAACACTCAAGAAGCTTGACATCATCCAGGACAAACTAGCCCCCTTGACTGGCACCACATCTACAAACATTCAACCCCTCCACCACTGGTGTTCAGTAGCAGCAGTGTGCACTATCTACAAGATGCCCTGCAGAAATTCACCAAATTTCACAGCACCTTCCAAACCCATGACCACTTCCATCTAGAAGGAAAAAGGGCAGCAGGTACTTGGAACACCACCACCTGTAAGTTCCCCTCCAAGCCACTCACTACCTTGACTTGGAAATATATCGCCATTCCTTCACAGTCATTGGGCCAAAATCCTGGAATTCCCTCCCTAAGGGCATTGTGGGTCAACCCACAGCAGGTGGACTGCAGCGATTCAAGATGGCAGCTCACCAACACCTTCTCAGGGCAAATAGGGATGGGCTATTAATGCTGGCCAGCCAGCGATGCCCAAGTCTCACAAATGAATTACAAAAAAGTTAGTGGACGAGGTGGGCTTTCATGATAATTGACAATGGTTCAATGGTTGCTACTAGGCTAGATGCGGGCTTTTGCCCAAAACGTCGATTTCGCTGCTCATTGGATGCTGCCTGAACTGCTGTGCTCTTCCAGCACCACTAATCAAGCAGATGCTTCATACTCAAATTACACATCCTACCATGGAGGGGATTGAACATATGTCCCCAGATCCTTAACCAGGAGTCAGGAATTACTAAGGAGGTAACATTACCACTTTGCCACAATTGCCCCATTTATGCTCGCAAATCAAAGGTAATGAATTCCCCTGAGGCAGAGTTTTGCAAATACGTCCCCATTTTGTCTCACTGGTCACACAAAGACCTAATGTCTGATGGCAGGCCGCAAGGTCAATGAGTGTACATATGAGCCCTTGCTTTTAAATTTGTTGTTGGGGGTGAGATGTTGGGTTTTTGTATCATGTGCTTTTAATGGACATCAATGTCCAGTCACACACTATGGGATGTCGGTCCAGACTCAGGAAGGGATGGCAGAGTTATTTCATAATGGATTACAGTGAATCAATTGAGTTTTCAGAACAGAACTGGTCATTTGCCTGCAGTGTCTGTCTACAGGTGAGCAGCATTTAATAGCTCCAATTCCCATGGAGGGTGTTAATTATGTATTAATTATGATTAATTACATGCAGGTGATGAGTATTAACTTAGTTAAAAAGAGAAACTCAAATACACAGGTGATTTACTGGTTAGTAGTTAAAAACAAACAAAAAGTCACAATGATTTGGTGCTGAAAAATGTTCAGATGTGATAGCCCTTCTGGATATATATATAAATAAAGAGAGAAACTCAAATCTCCTCTTTCTACCCCTTCCACATATGTAACGGTCTGTATTGCCTTGCATGCAAATTAGTTAATTAGCAACACAGGTGAATTCTGTGGTGGTTAATAAATGGAAAACATATACCATGGGTGATTCGGTGACTGGTGAAAAAAATCTGTTGAGTTGTGTGTAAGAAACCTCTGGATATAAATGAAGAAGAAAAGGGAATACTCCATCAACACTCTTAATGCTTTTCGAGATGTATAGGCACTGCGGGTGGGTGGGCGGTGAGTGCCTAATGTCCCCTTCCAACTTGATTTTACTCCCCCTCTTTCCTTGCATGCCTCTTCTTCACATTTGGTGGTCTGTATTGCCCTTAATGGGCATTGCATGTAAACAAAACTACTAAATTTACAGGTGGTGGTGATTGGGTGAACGTTGATTTGGTGCTAGTGAGTGATAGAACTTCCAGAGATGTGCAAAACGAGAATAGCCCACAAGAACTCCTTGTTAGCATATTGGTTAGTATCCCTGCTTGTCACGCAGAAGATTGGGAATTTGAATACTGATGTGGATGGGAATTTTGCACATAAGTTGATTAATTGAAAACCCAGGTGATTTAGTGGTGGTGAATATAAGATGGAAAGACTACAGATGAGTTGGTGTTAGGGAGGAAAGCCTACCAGTTGTGTGCAATGGTACTTCTGAATGAAGAAAAAAACGTATGAAAACAAAGAGAAACTCCCTGAGGAGTGGTAGCATTCATCCCTCAGGGCCAGGAAACTGAGGTCAGATCCTACCTTCTCCAGAGGGGTGCACAATAAAATCTCTGAACAGGTTCCTGGAAAATCTAATAAAAAGAGGAAACTCCCTCCAATTTGATGATGGGAAAGTATGCCATTGAGTTGTGTGTAATGACACTTCTTGATCTCGATGCACATGAATATAAAACTTTCTACCTCTGTTGGGGATGAATCGGAAATATGGGTAATTTACTCGTGGTCAATAAGGGGGAGATGTTACACAAAAAATGGTGGGAGCAAGACCATGTTCTGTTGTGTCTGAATGTAAAAAGTAAAAGAAGGAAAAAAGAAACTTAGTCCCATCACCAAGTCACCCTTTAGTTACGCGTGAAGAGTCCTTGACACTGATCCAGCTCCCTCAGAGCCAGCTCTCAGAGTGCACAGAACCTCTGACACTCCTGTTTATTTTTGCCTAACTGCAGTAGTGCTTATTTATTCCCCTGCACCTATGTTGTGTGTGTGTGCAGGTGTGATACACAGTGAAAGACACAAGGTGCACAAATCTTTATTCAGTTTCCACCACCAGGAAGAAAAGAAACACCTGAGTAGCCAGTGACAAGCACTGCCCTTCACATCAAAACACTCCTGTTTATTTATTTATTTATTTTTTCCTTTTTTCTTTTTTTTTTCTTAGCAGCAACAGGAACAGTCCTTGCACGGTCACAGTCACAGAAATGGTCCAATCTCTCCAGAAGGGAAGGAAACACTCAAGTGGCCAGTCACAACTCCAGGGTATTGGTGGACACCCGCGTGCTCCTTCTCCAAGGACACCAGGGCCCTAACGTAAATCTCCTGTTAATTTTTTTTTTTTTTAGATGTGAGACACAGTGAAAGACACAAAGTGCACAGATCTTTATTCAATTTCCACCACCAGGAAGATAGAAAAGACACCCGAGTGGCCAGTGACAAGCACTGCCCACAGGGCAATGCTGTGTGAGCAAAACAGTGAAGGGGAGGGTAGGGACTAAATCAAAATAGAGTTGGAGGGAGAAATGATGCACTCCACTCCCTGCGGCGCCCACCTCTCCCTGAACGACTCCAGGGTGTCGGTGGACACCGCGTGCTCCTTCTCCAAGGACACCCGGGCTCTAACGTAACCCCGGAAGAGGGGCAGGCAGTCGGCAACACTCCTGTTCATATCTGTCAACCAGAGCTCCCTGATTGGACCAGATTAACAGCCCCAATCAGGGAACTCATATTATTCTACACATCCACCTGGCTAACCTCATTACAGGCTGTCCTTGTAATTGTTTTCTTTGATTAGAAGCCTGGGTGATCTAGAGGTGGGTAGAGAAAGCATTCAGAGGTGTGTAACAGCATCTTAGGATAGAAGACTCAGATATATGTCATAAACAGATTCCTGAATAAGGGCTTTTGCCTGGAACATTGATTCTCCTGCTCCTCGAATGCTGCCTGACCTGCTTTGCTTTTCCAGCACCACACTCTCAAAGCTGATCTCCAGCATTTGCAGTCCTCACTTTTGCCTATATGTCATAAATAGCTTGAATGAAGGCAATTTATAGAGGAGATATCAGGTGCCTTGGGAACGTGTCCCTACCTTGAGCCTAGCAGGTCTCAGCATGTGGTTGAGGTGTATTGTAACATGTTTCAACAGCCTGATTAATAAAAAAATGAGAGAAAGGCATTGGAACCTAGGGGAGGTTGTGTTTGGAAGGTTTCACTCTATTTTGTGAGCCAGTGTGGAAACTGGCCTCAGTCTGCACTTCATCAGCTACTTATTCAGAACCTAAAACTATTAATTGAAATCATGACTTCTGCATTACTAGCTTGGTTCTCATAGCTAGGGTAAAGTCTTCAGAGTCTCAATGGACCATAGGGCTGCTGTCTCATTCAAGAGAGAGAGACAACTGATGGGGGCTTCACCTAAGGGTCATTATGTCTCAGGTGAGGGGAGAGGTTGAGAAGCTGGGATCTTCATGGTGTGGGAATTGAACCCGCACTGTTGGCGTTGCCACGCATCAGAAACTAGCCGCCCAGCCAATTGAGCTAACTATCCCCCATAACCATAACTAATAAATCATTGTCACTCAACAGTTAAATGGCATCTTAACCCTCCCTCCTCCACAGTCTGGGATTACTTCTGTCTTGGTTTCTGTATTTTCACTCACCCTAGTGCCAGTGAACATCATCGAGACATTAACTCTATGCATCTGGAATGAGTCCATTAAAACCTCAGGTAGACTTGTGCTAGGCTCAGTGGTTAGTACTGCTGTCTCACAGCATAAGGGTCCCCGGTTCAATTCTAGCCTCAGGTGACTGTCTGTGTGGAGTTTGCACATTCTGTGTGGGTTTCCTCCCACAGTCCAAAGATGTGCTGGTTAGGTGAATTGACAATGCTAACTTGCCCACAGTGTTAGGTGCATTAGGTAAAGGGGGGAGGGTTGGTTAGGCTGAAGGGCCTGTATCTAATCTAATTTCATTTTTATCTTTTTATTTTCTTTACTTACCATCTCTCTGAGGTGGTAAAGCGGTGGGCACGGGGCATCTAAGGTCAAGCTGAAAAACTGGACCAATAAGTGAGATTCTCACTGTCATAAATTTACCCGATGTACAGTTCACTTGGAAGCTCAAGTGTCCCAATGTATAATTTTCTGCTTCAGATTTAAAACCTTCAGTAACTCCTTTCAAACTTCCCTAATCTTTGTTGACAACCTCATCAGTATCTGCCACATTGTTACATTGTTCAGGAGCTTCCATTTAATGGCAGTGCAGTGAAATGATTCTGTTTTTACTTCTTAAGGAAATCATCCTGATCACTCAGGTCTCAACAAGAAATTCAATCCTTTCCGGGAGCTGAAAGGTTTTTCCTGTTCATTTCGCTTCCAGAAAATCTCAAAATTTCTCTTTAAAGGATTCAGTCATTCCACACTCTGCAGAGTAAGAGTTCGGACAGGGTCCCTTCATAACCCGTCACTTGATGACTTCAGCCTGGCCTGTCCTCAATTCAGATGCCTTGTATTTCTAAAGTTTTCTAGTTTGAAATGATTTATAACATTTGGAATCTGGCATAAAGTGCTGAAGAAAATCTCAGCATCTTTTGAAAGAAAATTGAGTCAGCTGATATGTTGCTCTTTAAGTCTTTCTTGGCACATTTGATGCTCCCTAGATCTACAGCTCATACTGCATCCAACTAAGACTTCTGGGGTACTGAGAGATTGGCCCTGAGCAATCAGCTCCGTTTTCAGAGTAAGCTGCTGGATGAGTTTACACAAACTGACTCATTCATTGAGGGGAGACTATTTCAGCACCAGTGAGCCAGCGCTTTTTGGGGGTTGAGGTGCGGGGAAATGATTGTTGAAATCGTTTCTGAGTATGGATGGAGGTCTGTGACTCATGGTGTTACACAGGGATCCATACTTGTGCCGCTGTTGTTAGTGATTGACATAAGTGATTTGGATGAAAGGTAAGTTTCAGACGATGCAAAGATTGGTGGAGTTGGGGATAGTATAGAAGATTGTCAAAGGATACAATGGGATATTGATCAGTTACAGCTATCGGTGGAGAAATGGCAGGTAGAGTTTGATACAGGTAAGTGTGAAGTGTTGCACTTTGGGAGATCAACTGCTAAGAAAAATACAGTGAATGGCCAGACCCTCAGCAGCATTGTTTACAGATGGGTCTTGGGGTTCAAGTCCATGGCTCCCTGAAAGTGGCTACGCAAGTGAATAGGGTGGTAAAGAAGGTGTAATGCATGCTTGTCTTTATGAATTGGGGAACTGAGTACAAAAGTCAGGATGTCATGTTACAGCTTTATAAGACTTTGGTTAGGCTACACTTAAAGGATTGCATTCAATTCTGGTCCCACATTACAGGAAGGATGTGGAGGTTTTGGAGAGGATGCAGAGAGGTTTACCAGGATTAGAGGGTATGAGCTATAAGGAGAGGCTAGAGAAACTCAGGCTGATTTCTCTGGAACAGCGGAGGCTGAGGGGAGACTTTTTAGAAGTTTGTAAAGGTATCAGATGCATTGGCAGCCAGAATCTTTTTCCCAGAGTTTAAACTGGGGGGCATGCATTCAAGGTGAGAGGGAAAGTTCAAATCAGATGTGAGGAGCATGTCTTTTGCCCAGAGAATGGTAGGAGTCTGGAACAAGCTGCCAGGAGTGGTGGTGGAGGCAAATAACATCGGGGCGTTTAAGAGATGTTAGATAAGCTCATGAATATGGAAAAAATTGAGGGATATGGACCAAGGGCAGGCAGAAGGGATGAGTTTAATTTGGTATCATGTTTGGCACAACATTGTGGGCCGAAGGGCCTGTTCTTGTGCTTAACTGTTCTGTAATCTATGGTTATGCCCTTTAAGTCTAGGGTAAACCTTTTTTCTCCTCGTGAATGTACAGGAAGATGTTTAATATTTTATCTGCCCATTGTTGAAGAACTGCGAGTGACCTCCCTGTCCTGTTCATCAATAACTAATTTTACAGACCGACCATTCAGCAGAGTTTGGGACACATTTTAACATATCGATTAAGCCTTAGTAGGACCAGGGGGGATCAGGGCTGTTAAAACCCAAACTTGTTCCCATAAAACCCATCCTGCCGAATTGAATTAAGGATATTTGTGGCAGAAAGATTGTCCTTTACATGAAAACAAAACATGTGATTGACATAATGGACAGGAAGTCATAAAAATGATCCTTACAGCTGTACTGGACCTTGGCATGTCCTGTTGTTATTAAAAATTATACCATCGTCAAACTTTGACTTGACTCGTAATGTTCCCCATTTTTGGTACGAGAGAATTTTATCAATAACCATCACTGCAAATAAAGTTACTGTAAAGGTCATCCTGTCAGACTGTCACCAAAATCTTTCAGCTGGCCAATTGGATTGGAAATGTGCCCTTTATTTGATCTACAACTGTACTCTGGCTTAGAAATTTTTATTAGATGGAAAAATATAACAATCTGAGTGATTGACTAAGCTGTTTAAAGAGAAAACATGACATTAGCTTGCACTCCATTTCAGTGGAAGGAGAATAACACTCTACATACTCACCTGACTGAATTTGATGCAAAACCCATCATCACGTCTTCATCATTTCTGGGATGAAGAATTCATTAGGTCAGTTCTTGGAGCAAAATGGTCAAAATTCTTTTAGAGAATGAGTCTATGGCAATGTCCCAAACAGGCAAAAGTCATCACCTTCCCTTAAAAGGATTCAGACTTGTGCTTTGTCTGTTAAAATTATCCTCTTTTTCTGGCAATTGACAATGGTTTCATGACCGACAGTAGATTCTTAATTCCAGCATTTTTTAAAATTTAATTTGAATTTCAATGAAAAAGTCTGGAAATGGGAAGATACAGTTAGGCATGAAATATTGTCAGTTGTCAGAAAAACCCATCTGGGTCACTAAAGTCCTTCAGAGAAGGAAATCTGCCAATCTAACTTGGCCTACATGTGACTCCAGATCCACATCAATGTGATTGACTCACATTTCCCTCTGAAATGGACTAGCAAGCCACTCAGTTGTATCAATCGCTACAAAATCTCAAAGAAACAAATGCAGGCAGATCACGTGGCATTGACCTAAGCACTGGAAAAGACGAAGGCAGAAACAACCTTTTCGACCCTGCAAAGTCCTCCTCACTACCATCTGGGGACCAGTGCCAACATTGGGAGAGCTGTCTCACAGACCAGCCAAGCAACAGCCTGACACAGTCATACACACGGAATCATACCTAACAGACACCACCCACCATCCCTACGTATGTCCTGTCCTCTGCAAGACAGACCCAGCAGAGTTGGTGGCACAGCGATATACATTTGGGAGGGTTAAAATAGTCCAAGTTGGGCAACTTGAGAGGCATTAATTATTTCTGCAGTAATTTAGATCACTGCTCACTAATCAATGTTGTTAGATTTCTGTAGACTGTATCTGAGCCAAAATATCTGCCAGTCCACTTCAGATGCTGTGGTGGCCCTAATGCTGTTGTCACTTGATTATTAATCCAGAGACCCAGGTAATGTTCTCAGCATTTGAATTCAAATCTTGATAAGGCAGATGGTGAAATTCAAATCCATTAAAAATCTGGCAGAGTCAAATGATGACCATGAAGTGTTGTTGATTGTTTGTGAGAAAAATAATCTTGTTCGCAAGGGAAGGGAATTTATCCTCCTTACACAAGTGTATTGTGGGTCAACCTATAGCACATAGACTGATTCAGTTCAAGAAGGTAGCTCACCATCACCTTCTCAAGGGGCAACTGGGATCAGGCAATAAATACTGTCCTAGCCGGTGACGCCCAAATCCCAAAAATGAACTAAAAAACAAACGATGGTGCTTTGCCATAATGTACAACTTTCAAAATGCAGTCTCTGTGGGCAATTGTGATCATAGAATCCCTACAGTGTGGAAGCAGGCCATTCAGCCCATCAAGTCCGCACTGATCTCCCGAAGAGCATCTGACCCTACCCTATCCCTAGAACCCTGTATTTCCTATGGCTAATCCACGTGCACATACCTGCACGCTATGGGCAATTTTGCATGACCAATCCAACTAACATTTGTTACATTGTAAATGAGACAGTGGACCATACAATTACTCTGCCTGTTGTTTGAAAGATGGATTTCAGCTAGGACCCTCAGTGCAGTTGCTGCTCCATTTGAAGCCAATAGTGTACAATCTTTTATGTTCACTCAGACTGAAGTGAAGATTTGTTGCCTCTTCCCTAACAGATTGCTCCTGTGGAACTGTAGTATTCCCTCAGTGTGACACAGAAGGACCAGCCGGAGCTAGCTGCTGAAATCCTGGAGTGAGGCTTTTGTTTGATCCATTTGATGTTATCCAGCCCTGGTTGCCTTTCAGAAGGTGCTGGTGGGCTGTCTTTTTGAATCACTGCAGTCCACATGCTGTCAGTACACTTTCCCTGCGTTGTTAGGGAAGGAATTTCAAGATTTTGACCAACCAACTGTGAATGAACGTATTTGCAAGTCAGGTTGATGAATGGCTTGGAGAGGGACTTGCAGGGGGTGATGTTCCCATGTACCTGCTGCTGCCCTTATCGTCTGAGATGGTCATTTGCGTGGGTTTGGAGGGGGCTGTCCAAGGAACCTGTACTAGTCACCATGGTACATTTCTCAGATTTTTGCAAGTCTGTTATCAAAGTGGGAGAGTGGCCACATTAAGAAACCATTTAGCCATTGTGAATAGCAAATGTCCCTTCTTTACCTTTCCTCTAGCCCCACATTTCACCACATTCATTACCCCAAACCTCGATCTTACAGCAATATATTTTTCACATTTGAGTATGGACCTGATGATGGAAGCAAGGACCATGGTTTTAAGCAGGAAGCTACCTTTCCTGAGATTACAGTGGATCGGTGAAATGATTACATTTGACATACAGCTGCACTGTGTCGTTGACAATACTTGATTCCAAAGTTGACTTGATTTTCTTTCTTTTTTTTCTGCCACCAAGGTGTAATATCCCCTCCAGCACTGTGTTCAGATTCAGTTATTCTTGGTATCCATCAGGCTGTTAAGAATTCTAGGCTGAAGGGAGGGTCATTCATTTCAGTAGCAGCTTCGTGTTGCAGAACTGTCTGTGCATGACTACATATTGAGATCCCTTCATATTGTGACATTCTAGACAGCTGCTATGAGTTAACGCTTGCAATTACTTGAAATCTATAGACACAAAACAACTGCATGCTCCAATTTCTGCATGTAGGATCTCGAGGACGCCAAATTCCATCATTCCATTAGACC
Source organism: Chiloscyllium punctatum (assembly GCF_047496795.1). Classification (NCBI taxonomy): domain Eukaryota; kingdom Metazoa; phylum Chordata; class Chondrichthyes; order Orectolobiformes; family Hemiscylliidae; genus Chiloscyllium; species Chiloscyllium punctatum. The sequence continues at coordinate 127,629,155 of NC_092745.1, forward strand.
GTAGCTCATCTGTACTTTCACCCTCACTGAAGTACTTTGCTTCTGGAGTTCTGCCTCAGATAGAAATCCATCAATCTCAGTTCTGAAGTTTTCAATCGATGCCCAGCTTCAACAATTATTTTACTGGGAAATAATTCGATCCGTACAAATGTGTGATATCACCATTGAGCAGCCAAGTTCTTAAGACCATAAGACCATAAGACATAGGAGTGGAAGTAAGGCCATTCGGCCCATCGAGTCCACTCCGCCATTCAATCATGGCTGATGCGCATTTCAGCTCCACTTACCAGCGTTCTCCCCGTAGCCCTTAATTCCTCTAGACAACAAGAACCTATCAATCTCGGCCTTGAAGAAATTTAGCGTCCCGGCTTCCACTGCACTCCGTGGCAATGAATTCCACAGGCCCACCACTTCTGGCTGAAGAAATGTCTCCGCATTTCTGTTCTGAAATGACCCCCTCTAATTCTAAGGCTGTGTCCACGGGTCCTAGTCTCCTCGCCTAACAGAAACAATTTCCTAGCATCCACCTTTTCAAAGCCATGTATTATTTTGTACGTCTCTATTAGATCTCCCCTTAATCTTCTAAACTCCAACGAATACAATCCCAGTATCCTCAGCCGTTCCTCATATGCTAGACCTGTCATTCCAGGGATCATCCGTGTGAATCTCCGCTGGACACGTTCTTGTTTAACATTTGCACAACGCAGAGAATTGTTTCATGTTTGTATTTACCCTATCATCTGATTTTAAACCACTGAGTCATATATAATCAAAGGGATACGAGTTCTGATTTTAGCAAACTTTGACTTCTACCTGAAGTGCATTGTAAGAATTCTGTAATTCTGAGAGCCCACTGAACAGTACTCACTTCACTTACATCTTCTTACAGAGATCAATAATTCATTAACGCTGTGATCTGAAAAATCTTCATATGCTTTGAGTTAATCAGGACTATGCAGTATAAACGCAAAAAGGATGTTCCCAATGACCTGAGCCTCCAGAGCCAAGGGTCACATTCGAAGGAAGTGGGTTCAGCTATTTAGGACTGAGATGAGGAGAAATTTCTTCACTCAGAGAATAGTAAACCTGTGGAACTCTCTGCCAAACCAAACAGTTGAGGCCAAAATATTGAATGCTTTCAAGAAGTGGTTAAATATCATTCTTAGGGAGAAAGGGTTCATGAGTAATGGGAGAAAGCAGGAACAGGGGTCTGAATAGGATGCCCAGCTATGATCATATTAAATTGTGAAGGACAGTCAAAGGGCTGAATGGCCTATTTCTGCTCCGAATTTAGTCACAGAGTCATCGAGATGTACATCATGGAAACAGATGCTTCGGTTCAACTCATCCATGCTGACCAGATATCCTAAACTAATTTAGTCCTTTTTTGCCAACATTTGGCCCATATCCCTCTCACCCTTCCTGATCATATACCCATCCAGGCGCCTTTTAAATGTTGTAATTTCTTTGTTTCTTTGTCTAAACTTTACCCCATATTCAGCCATGATCAGCTTTCAAATCATAGAATATTCAGCTTGGAAGTAGACCCTTTGGTCCATCTCGTCCACTTGCCTGCATTTGGCCCACATCCCACCAAACCTTTCCTATTCATGAACTTATCCAAATATTTTTCAATGTTGTGACTGTATCTGCGCCCATCACTACTTCTGGCAGTTCATTCCACACACTCTCTGTGTAAAAACATTGCTCCTCATGTCCTTTTTCAAATTTTCTCCTCTCACCTATAAATATGCCGCTTTGTTTTGAAATCCCCTGCCCAAGGGGAAGGACCCTTGCTATTCATCTTATCTGTGCCCCTCAAGATTTTATAAACCTCTATAAGATCATGCCTCAACCTTCTGCGCTCCAATGAAAAGAAGTCCCAGCCTATTTTTATAACACAAACCCTCCATTCCCAATAACATCCTGTGGAGTCTTTTCTGAACCCTCTCCAAGTTAATAATGTTCTTCCTCTAATAGGGTGACCAGAATTGGACACAATATTCCAGAAGAGGCCTGACCAATGTCCTATACAACCTCAACAGGACTTTCCAACTCCCATACTCAAAGGTCTGAGCAATGAAGACAAGTGTGTTAAACATTTTCTTAACCACCTCATCTACCTCTGACTCAATTTTTTAAAGAATTATGAACCTGCACTCTGAGGTCTCTCTGTTCTACAACATGACCCGGGGCCCGACCATTAACTGTATAACTCCTGCCCTTGTCTTTTTTACCAAAGTTCAACACCTCGCATTTATCCAAATTAAACTCCATCTGCCACTCCCCAGCCCCTTGGTCCAATTGATTAAGATCCCATTGTAATCTTAGATAACCCTTCTTTGCTGTCAATTCTACCATAAATTCTGGTATTATCTGCAAACTTACAATACCTCCTATAATCTCATTCGTATCATTTATATAAATGTTGGAAGGTAGTAGATCCAGTGCTAATCCTTGTGGCACACTACTGGTCACAGGCCTGCAGTCTGAAAAGCAACTCTCCACCACCACATTCTGTCTCCTACTATCAAGCCAATTTTGCATCCAATTGGCAAGCTCACCCTAAATCCCATGTGAGCTAACTTTACTCATTAATCTACCATTAACATTTACTTATTAATCTACCATGCAGAACCTTGTCAAAGGCTTTACCAAAGTCCATGTAAACAAAGTCTACCGCTCTGCCCTCATCAATCTTTCTGGTTACTTCTTCCAAATACTCAGTCACAGGACATGATTTCTCTTACACAAAACCATGCTGACTATCCTTAAGCAGTCCTTGCCTCTCCAAATGCATGCAAATCCGATCTTTTCGAAAGACCTCCAACAACTTCCTCAGCACTGATGTCAGCTTCATATGTCTGGAGTTCCCAGGTTTTTCCTCACTGCCTTTCTTACATAAAGGCCCCCTCCAGTCCTCTGGCGTCTCACCTGTGGTTGTAAATGACGCAACTATCTCTGCTAGGGGCCCCACAATTTCTTCCTTAGCTTCCCACAACATCCTGGGATACACCTGATCAGGTCCTGGAGATTTATCAGCCTTTATGTTTTCTAAGCCCTCCAGCACTACCTCTTCTGTAATGTGAACTGTTTTCAAATCAATATTTATTTCCCAGAGTTCTCTAGCCTCCATTTCTTTCTCCATGGTAAAAAGATTGATGTGCAATAAGATTACTTACAGTGTGGAAACAGGCCCTTCGGCCCATCAAGTCCACACCGCACCGCCGAAGCGTAACCCACCCATACCCCTACCCCTACATCTACATCTACCCCTTACCTAACACTACGGGCAATTTAGCATGGCCAATTCACCTGACCTGCACATCTTTGGACTGTGGGAGGAAACCGGAGCACCCGGAGGAAACCCACGCAGACACGGGGAGAACGTGCAAACTCCACACAGTCAGTCGCCTGAGGCGGGAATTGAACCCGGGTCTCAGGCGCTGTGAGACAGCAGTGCTAACCACTGTGCCACCGTGCCGCCCACAAAGGAGGAACTTCTTCAGCCAGAAGGTGAAGGATCTGTTGAATTCATTGCTGCAGAGGCTTGTGAGGGCCAGGTCATTGAGTATATCAGCCACAATTGAATATTGAAGCAGACCCGATGGGCTGAATGGCCTAATTCTGCTCCTGTAATCTTATGGTCCTACGGTATTCCGAATGTTATATACTTAGTCCAGTTCAGTGTCTGGTCAATGGTAACCCTCAGGATGTTGATAGTTAAGAAATGGAATCTGAGTGTTGTTGGCTTGGCAGCATTTATTGATCGGACCAAGTTGCTCCTTGAGAGGGTGATGGAGAATTGGTTTCTTGAGCCACTGTAGTCCATGTGCTGTGAGCTTACCCGCAATTTAATTAGGAAGGGAATTCCAAGGCTTTGACTCAGTATCAGTGAAGGAATACAATATAGTCATACAGTCATAAAGTCATCCAGTATGGAAACAGACCCTTCAATCTAACTCATCCACACAACCGGACTTCCCAATCTGACCTAGCCCCATTTGACAAAATTTGGCCTAATCTGCTCGAAACCCGTCATATACCCATACAGATGCCTTTTAAATGTTGTAATTGTACCCGCCTCTCAGTCCAATCACACACCATCCTCTGTGTGAAAAAGCTACTCCTCAGATCCTTTCTGAATCCATCCCTTCTCACCTTAACCTATGCCCTCGAGATTTGGACTTCCCCACCCTCAGAAAAAGACCTTGTTTTGTACAGGGAAGGTCATGACTTACCAACTTAATAGAATTCTTTGAGGGAGTGATAAAGTTAATTGATGAGGGAAGGACTGTAGATGTCATATACATGAGTTTCAGTAAGGCATTTGATAAGGTTCCCCATAGTAGGCTGATGGTGAAAGTGAAGTCCTATGCTTTCCAGGGTGTACTAGTGAGATGGATAAAGAACTGGTTGGGCAACAGGAGACAGAGAGTAGTAGTGGAAGGGAGTTCCTCAAAATGGAGAACTGTGACCAGTGGTGTTCCACAGGGATCCGTGCTGGGACCACTATTGTTTGTGATATACACAAATGATTTGAAGGAAGGTATAAGTGGTCTGATTAGCAAGTTTGCAGATGACACTAAGATTGGTGGAGTAGCAGAAAGTGAAGGGGACTGTCAGAGAATACAGCAGAATATAGATAGACTGGAGTGTTGAGCAGAGAAATGGCAGATGGAATTCAATCCGGGCAAATGTGAGGTGATGCACTTTGGAAGATCCAGTTCAAGAGCAAACTATACAGGAAATGGAAAAGTGCAGGGGAAAATTGATTACAGAAAGATCTGAGTGTTCAGGTCCATTGTTCCCTGAAGGTGGCAATGCAGATCAATAGAGTGGTCAAGAAGGCATTTGGCATGCTTTCATTCATCAGACGGGGTATTGAGTACAAGAGTTGGCAGGTCATGTTAAAGTTGTATATGATTTTGGTTCACCCACATTTGGAATACTGCGTACAGTTCTAGTTGCTACATTACCAAAAGGATGTGGATGCTTTGGAGAGGGGACAGAGGAGGTTCACCAGGATGTTACCTAGTATAAAGAGCGCTAGTTATGAGGAGAGGTTGAGTAGATTTCTAATGAAAGATGGAAGTTGAGTAGGTACTTGATTGAGGTCTACAAAATCATAAGAGGTATAGACAGAGCGGATAACAAGAAGCTTTCCGCCAGAATGGGGAACTCATTAACTAGGGGTCACAAGTTCACAGTGAGAGAGGAAAAGATTAGAGGAGATATACTTGGAAAGTTCTTACGCATAGGGCGGTAGGTGCCTGGAACATGTTGCCAGTGGAGGTGGTAGAGGCAGGCACAATAGTGTCACTTAAGATGTATCTAGACTGATACATGAATGGGCAGGGAGCAGAGGAATGTAACTCTGAAGATGGACAAGGGAGATCCAGTGGATGTAGTGTTCCTGGACTTTCAGAAAACCTTCGATAAAGTCCCACATAGGAGGTTAGTGAGCAAAATTAGGGCGCATGGTATTGGGGGCAAAGTACTGACTTGGATTGAAAGTTGGTTGGCTGATAGGAAATAAAGAGTAGTGATAAACGGCTCCCTTTCGGTATGGCAGGCGGTGACCAGTGGGGTACCGCAGGGATCAGTGCTGGGACCGCAGCTTTTTACAATATATATTAATGATATAGAAGATGGTATTAATAGTAACATTAGCAAATTTGCTGATGATACAAAGCTGGGTGGCAGGGTGAAATGTGAGGAGGATGTTAGGAGATTACAGAGTGACCTGGACAGGTTAAGTGAGTGGATAGCTGCATGGCAGATGCAGTTTAATGTGGATAAATGTATGGTTATCCACTTTGGTGGCAAGAACAGGAAGGCAGATTACTACCTAAATGGAGTCAAGTTAGGTAAAGGGGCAGTACAAAGAGATCTGGGTGTTCTTGTACATCAGTCAATGAAGGTAAGCATGCAGGTACAGCAGGTAGTGAAGAAAGCTAATAGCATGTTGGCCTTCATAACAAGAGGGATTGAGTATAGAAGCAAAGAGGTTCTTCTGCAGCTGTACAGGGCCCATTGTGAGACTGCACCTGGAGTACCGTGTGCAGTTCTGGCCTCCAAATTTGAGGAAAGACATTCTGGCTATTGAGGGAGTGCAGCATAGGTTCATGAGGTCAATTCTTGGAATGGTGGGACTATCTTATGTTGAAAGATTGGAGTGACTGGGCTTGTATACCCTTGAGTTTAGAAGACTGAGAGGGGATCTGATTGAGACATATAAGATTATTAAAGGATTGGACACTCTGGAGGCAGGAAACATGTTTCCGCTGATGGATGAGTCCCGAACCAGAGGACACAGCTTAAAAATAAGGGGTAGGCCATTTAGGACAGAGATGAGGAGAAACTTCTTCACCCAGAGAGTGGTGGGTGTGTGGAATGCTCTGCCCCAGAAGGCAGTGGAGGCTCAGTCTCTGGATTCGTTTAAGAAAGAGTTGGGTAGAGCTCTTAAGGATAGTGGAATCAAGGGTTATGGAGATAAGGCAGGAACAGGATACTGATTAAGGATGATCAGCCATGATCATATTGAATGGTGGTGCAGGCCCGATGGGCAGAATGGCCTACTCCTGCACCTATTGTCTATTGTCTATTATCCTTAGAAAATAGGCGACTGGTTTAAATCGAGGATCTGGATCGGCACAGGCTTGGAGGGCCGAAGGACCTGTTCCTGGGCTGTAATTTTCTTTGTTCTTTTGTTCTATTTACCCTATCCATGCCCCTTATGAATTCATAAACATCTACAATGTCACGCCTCAGCCTCCAACGCTCCAGGGAAAACAGCCCCAGTCGATTCAGCCTCTCCCTTTAGTACAAACCCTCCAACCCTGGCAACATCCTTGTAAATCTTTTCTGAGCCCTTTCAAGTTTCACAACATCCTTCCTATAGAACAGAGATCAGAACTGTATGCAGTATGCCAGAAGTGGCCTTACTAATGTCCTGTGATATATTTCCAAGTCAGGATGGTGAGTGGCTTGGAGGGGAATGTGCAGTTTGTGGTGATTGTGGATGATGATATCTTGTTGAGCCTATTTTATTTCTTTAAGTTGCCTCTGGTCTTTTATTGATTATTTTAAGTTTTTGCCCTTTGCTTACCCACCTTTCTGCCTCTGACCCCAAGGTCATCTGTGTTTAACACAAGATGGAAGCAAGTTTGAGCAGTTTGATTGCTTTCGTGGTCTAGAAATATTCATTGTTCCTGTTTTATTGCACATTGTGTCAAGTCAGTTCACTGAGCTCTCCTTCCCTTCGTTGTGCCATGAGCTATCGCAACAACCTTCGAGTTAGGGACTTGAAGGCGGACACACATTGGCTAATTATCACCAGTGCACCTCGCGCCATAAAATCCGCAGCATCTGGCCCTGGTTACACATACTCAACAGGTAAAGCTATGATTTACTGGATGGATTATAGATTCCTGCCTTGCATTTTTTCCATTGCATTCTTCCCCCTCTTCAACACATGCAAACTGCTCTTGTGCTGTCTCTACGTGATGGTTGTCAGGGATTCTATTTATCATTCATAAGCTATTTCTCACAGGGATCCAGTATATCAAATAAAAACCGAGGGTGCTTTTTGTTGTTTCAAGAAAATGTTCCTTGGCAGGGGGATGAGTGAATGACTCAATCGTTAGCTGTAAAATATGGTAATTGTGCAGTGTTAGACTATTACTCTCCTAATGTCTCACTTCTTTCTATAATTACAGACAGATGACATCGTATCAGGATTTCACTGTGGCAGGTGAACCATAGTCAGCACCTTTCATTAACATGTACAAAACATTTTGAAAACATTTAATGTTGAAAACTTGAATACACTTGAGAAAAATCCAGAACTGTTAGCCTTTATCTCAAGGGAACTGGAATACAAATGTATTTCAGAAATGCTACATTTGTGTAAAAGTTCTGATCGCACTCAGTTCTGGGCACAGCTCTCCAATCCCTAACCTCTCGCCTCAGGGAAGAATACATTATTTCGGAGTCATTGCAGCCATCAGAGTAATACTTGATTTATAAAGTATCGAGTAATGAGGAGAGTGATTTGGCTTGTATTTGTGTACGAAAGGTTCGGGGGTGATGTTTAAGACAGCAGGATAATTACAAAGACACAGAAGGCAAAGGAGGCCGCGTGGTGTGGTGGAAGTTCCCTATTTCTGGGCCAAGAGACCTCAGTTTCTGACCCACCTCCTCTGAGGTTGTGTAATAACGTCACTGAGCAAGTTGGCATGACAATGTGGAGATGGGGAGGAGATGTAGTGGTAAGGTCTCTGGGTTAGTGATTGAGATCCCCAGGCCAATGTTCTGCAGGTGTGAATTTAAATCTTACCACAGTGTGATTTAATTTGAACAGTAACCAGTAACGATGAGCTAGCCTGACTATTGATCTTTGTGGACAAGCCCATCTTTTGTTCATATTCTTTCAGGAAGCAGATCTGGCCTACATAACACACTCACGGCAGTGTACAAAATTAAAAATCAAACAACACCAAGTTATAGTCCAACAGGTTTAATTGGAAGCACTAGCTTTCGGAGCGCTGCTCCTTCATCAGGTGGTTGTGGAGGACACAATTGTAAGACACAGAATTTATAGCAAAAGTTTACAGTGTGATGTAACTGAAATTATACATTGAACAATACCTTGATTGTTTGCTGAGTCTCTCATCTGTTAGAATGACCATGATCCTTTCACTTCTTTTGTATGTAAATGGCAAAACTTTTTTTTTAAAAAGTTACATTCTCAGGTTAACTGTAACAATTGATGTTAGCCAGATCATAAGTTGAAGGTGTTAGCCCCCTGTGTTCTCTGTCTGTTCCATAATGTTTAGAACTGATTTTAATCTAAAAAGTGAGTAAACAGAGTCTTACAAGAATTCATGCAGTTTTTGAGCTTAGGCAGTTGCTCAAGGCTGGAATCAAACCCAGGTCCCTAACGCTGGGCGGCGTGGTGGCACAGTGGTTAGCACTGCTGCCTCACAGCGCTGGAGACCTGGGTTGAATTCCCGCCTCAGGCGTCTCTCTGTGTGGAGTTTGCACATTCTCCCTGTGTCTGTGTGGGTTTCCTCCGGGTGCTCCGGTTTCCTCACACAATCCAAAAATGTGAAGGTTAGGTGAATTGGCCATGCTAAATTGCCCGTAGTGTTAGGTGAAGGGGTAAATCTAGGGGAATGGGTCTGGGTGGGTTGCGCTTCGGTGGGTCGGTGTGGACTTGTTGGGCCGAAGGGCCTGTTTCCACACTGTATCTAATCTAAGCTGTAAGGCAGCAGTGCTAACCACTGAGCCACCATACCACCCCACCAGCTTTCACCCTGTAGAACGTAGAACATAGAACAGAATAGCACAGAACAGGCCCTTCAGCCCACGATGTTGTGCCGACCATTGATCCTCATGTATGCACCCTCAAATTTCTGTGACCATATGCATGTCCAGGAGTCTCTTAAATGTCCCCAATGACCTTGCTTCCACAACTGCTGCTGGCAACGCATTCCATGCTCTCACAACTCTCTGTGTAAAGAACCCACCTCTGACATCCCCTCTATACTTTCCTCCAACCAGCTTAAAACTATGATCCCTCGTGTTAGCCATTTCTGCCCTTGGAAATAGTCTCTGGCTATCGACTCTGTCTATGCCTCTCATTATCTTGTATACCTCAATTAGGTCCCCTCTCCTCCTCCTTTCCTCCAATGAAAAAGTCCGAGCTCAGTCAACTCTCTTCATAAGATAAACCCTCCAGTCCAGGCAGCATCCTGGTAAACCCCCTCTGAACCCTCTCCAAAGCATCCACATCTTTCCTATAATAGGGCGACCAGAACTGGATGCAGTATTCCAAGTGCGGTCAAACCAAAGTTTTAAAGAGCTGCAACAGGATCTCACAACTTTTAACCTCAATTCCCCTGTTAATGAAAGCCAGTACACCATCTGCTTTCTTAACAACCCTGTCCACTTGGGTGGCCATTTTAAGGGATCTATGTACCTGCACACCAAGATCTCTCTGTTCCTCCACACTGCCAAGAATCCTATCCTTAATCCTGTACTCAGCTTTCAAATTCGACCTTCCAAAATGCATCACCTCACATTTATCCAGGTTGAACTCCATCTGCCACCTCTCAGCCCATCTCTGCATCCTGTCAATGTCCCGCTGCAGCCTACAACAGCCCTCTATACTGTCAACGACATCTCCAACCTTTGTGTCGTTTGCAAACTTGTTGACCCATCCTTCAATCCCCTCATCCAAGTCATTAATAAAAATTACAAACGTTAGAGGCCCAAGGACAGAGCCCTGTGGAACACCACTCACTACAGACTTCCAGGCAGAATATTTTCCTTCTACTACCAATCGCTGTCTTCTGTTGGCCAGCCAATCCTGTATCCAAGTTGTGTAGCCAGTTAGGATCATGCAAAAATGAGACTTCATTGAGTTTGCTCTTGAAGAATCATTTAATTGTATTTAGGTTTTTTTTTAAAGTTAAAGCTGCATCAGCATAATGCTACCCAATAAAGGTTTCCCCCATTAGGATTCCAATGTGACAAGGACTTGTAGGGTCAGACAGCATGGAAGCTATTAAAGCTTTTCATCATTAGACCCTGTGCAAGTCTTCAGGTAAAGACTTTCCTCTTGCTCAAGATAATGAGGATGAAATTGAACATAAGGTAAAATCACCACAGTCCGACTCTCCCATTAGTGAGGAGTTGGTTTAACCTGCTCCAGGTGACGGGGAAGGTTGAGAACATAGAACATAGAACATAGAACATTACAGCGCAGTACAGGCCCTTCGGCCCTCGATGTTGCGCCGATCAAAGCACCCCTAACCTACACTAAGCCACTATCCTGCATATACCTATCCAATGCCCGCTTAAATACCCATAAAGAGGGAGAGTCCACTACTGCTACTGGCAGGGCATTCCATGAACTTACAACTCGCTGAGTGAAGAACCTACCCCTAACATCAGTCCTATATCTACCCCCCCTTAATTTAAAGCTATGCCCCCTTGTAATAGCTGACTCCATACGTGGAAAAAGGTTCTCACTGTCAACCCGATCTAACCCCCTAATCATCTTGTACACCTCTATCAAATCACCCCTAAACCTTCTTTTCTCCAATGAAAACAACCCCAAGTGCCTCAGCCTTTCCTCATAGGATTTTCCTACCATACCAGGCAACATCCTGGTAAACTTCCTCTGCACCCGTTCCAGTGCCTCCACATCCTTCCTATAGTATGACGACCAAAACTGCACACAATATTCCAGATGCGGCCGCACCAGAGTCTTATACAACTGCAGCATGACCTCAGGACTCCGGAACTCAATTCCTCTACCAATAAAAGCCAGTACGCCATATGCCTTCTTCACTGCACTATTTACTTGGGTGGCAACTTTCAGAGATCTGTGTACATGGACACCAAGATCCCTCTGCTCTTCCACACTACCAAGTAGTCTACCATTAGCCCAGTAATCCATCTTTTTATTACTCTTACCAAAGTGAATCACTTCACACTTAGCTACATTGAACTCCATTTGCCACCTTTCTGCCCAGCTCTGCAGCTTCTCTATATCCCGCTGTAACCTGCCACATCCTTCCTCACTGTCTACAACTCCTCCGACTTTCGTATCATCCGCAAACTTGCTCACCCAACCTTCTAACCCTTCCTCCAGGTCATTTATAAAAATGACAAACAGCAATGGTCCCAAAACAGATCCTTGCGGAACACCGCTAGTGACGGCACTCCAAGATGAACCTTTGCCATCAACTACTACCCTCTGTCTTCTTCCAGAGAGCCAATTCCTAATCCAAACCTCCAACTCACCTTCAATGCCATATCTCTGTATTTTCTGCAGTAGCCTACCATGGGGGACCTTATCAAACGCCTTACTAAAATCCATATATACCACATCTACCGCTTTCCCCTCATCTACCTCCTTAGTCACCTTCTCAAAGAATTCAATAAGGTTTGTGAGGCACGACCTGCCCTTCACAAAACCATGCTGACTATCCTTGATCACATCACTCTTATCCAGATGTGCATAAATCCTATCCCTTACAATTCTCTCTAAGACTTTGCCCACAACAGAAGTGAGACTCACTGGCCTATAGTTACTAGGATTATCCCTACTCCCCTTCTTGAACAAGGGAACCACGTTTGCTAGCCTCCAGTCCTCTGGCACTACTCCTGTCGACAAAGAGGACACAAAAATCAAGGCCAATGGCTCTGCAATCTCCTCCCTTGCTTCCCAAGTGGGGCTTTCATGGTAATCTCAACTCATACAGGACTTAACCCATGCTCTATCATGAGTCAGCTGCCCAGTCAGTTAAGTTAATTATCCCTCTGGACAGAAGTGGGGATACAAAATGAGTGAAATTTCTTTGGAAACTGAAATAATTGCAGAGGCCAATATCCCGTCACCAAGTCACCCTTTTATTTACTTTTGCTTAGTATACTGACTGTGGCCAGCTAGCTGGGAATGAGTCCTCTGGACTGAGGAGATTCTAAATCCTCTGTTTATACTGATCAGCCTGGACTCCATGAATTGGCCCATGTTAGCAAACCCAATCTAGGATCTCATAGTCAATGAGATCCACCTGGTTCCAATCACTACAGAAATCTCTCATATACCCCAATGGTTTTGCAATGAAACTGAATAACAGGATTGTCTTTGGATCACATTACAGGAAGCCCCCGGGTTACAAATGCCTGACATACAAATGTCCTGTACTTATGAAACGACCTCTGGCTTCTCATTTTTAAAAATTACTTTTAAAAATCCGAGTTACGTACAATGTTTCATCCTAACAAATGAATGATCTAATTAGCCTGTAATTTTTCTGACTTACACAAAAACTCAGTTTACTAACAGCGGAAAAAACAGAACTCGTTTGTAACAGGACGTCCTGTATTACAAACAGTTGAGAAGGGGTGAACCATCTCCCTCCTCAACAAGATTTTTAATTATTTTTAACACAGAGATTTATCACATCTCAATTCAAGTACAGTGTAGGTCAAAATAAATGAGGTAACTGCAAGTTTTCCTGAGTGAAAGAAAGAAGCATTCTGTTACTTACTGATCTTGAAAAAAATGTAATACGTAACATTAAATGGAAATGCAATTTCAGGAGACCAGTTCAAATTGGGGGAGTTTCTAGTAACAAGATTAGATTCCCGACAGTGTGGAAACAGGCCCTTTGGCCCAACAAGTCCACATCGACCCTCCAAACTGTAACCCACCCAGACCCATTTCTCTCTAACTAATGCACCTAAATCTATGGGCAATGTAGCACAGCCAATTCACCTGGCCTGCACATCTTTGGACTGTGGGAGGAAACCAGAGCACCCAGAGGAGACCCACGCAGACACGGGGAGAATATGCAAACTCCACACAGACAGTCACCCCAAGGCTGGAATTGAACCTGGGACCCTGGTGCTGTGAGGCAGCAGTGCTAACCACTGAGCCACCATGCTGCCATTAAGGTAATTAAAACGTCTTTAGAGTCCTTGAGTCATCAGGCATTAGCCCGAGATACGTGGAATTGATGTCTTGTGCATTCAGGGTCTAGATTAGAGTGGTGCTGGAAAAGCACAGCAGGTCAGGCAGCATCTGAGGAGCAGGAAAATCAACATTTCAGGCAAAAGCCCTTCACCTTGTGTGTTCAGCCGTGGAGAAATTCGAAGGTATTAGAAAATAGATGTTTCTCTGAACTATGTCACCAAGCATTGTCCTTTGAAAGCAATTTATAGAAAAGGAAGAGTAGCAAGCCTTCAAGTTGTATATTACAAACCTATCTTTGTTTTTTTCTCCTGTCTGTCTCTGTCCAAAAGCTGTCACATGAATACAGTTCCCTTGTAAATTCTGTGTCTGGCTTCAAATATTCTTTTTCTTTCAAACTGGATAATCTACAGAATTTTATCCCACTATATGATTGCTTTCAAAAAATTTGATGACATGCTCATTTCATTTCAGACTGTTATGTTCAGTAATGGTTTGTGATTTGGTCAAGTCCTCACTATGGCTATCTTGAATCAGTGTTTTGCCTTTTCAAAAACTCATTTTTGTCCATGACAGGGTCAAGGCATTAAAATCTCTACAAATGGAAATAGGAAATTGATAAAAAAAACTGAAGGAATTGTGGATGCTGTAAATCAGAAACCAAAACATAGCTTGCTGGAAATGCTCAGTAGGTCTGGCAGCGTCTGTGGAGAGAAATCAGTCAAGGTTGTGGGTCAAGTGACCCTTCCTGAGAACTGCTGGAAAATTGGTAATCCATTTTTATCACTGTCACATGATTACATGGACATCAAAGAAGTTGGCAAGGAAATGGTAATGTACTGATCACATCACTGGAGTGGTAAGGCAGTGTCCTGGACGAGTTTTCTAGTGGCATTCTATCATGGCTGGTAAAAGATAAATTTAATAGCTAACTCTAAAATAGAAAGCTAACCTTAGTACTGGTAATAATGAAATTGTCACCAGTAGAGGCAATGATTTAGTGTTATTATTGCTAGGCCGTGAATCCAGTAACTAAACTAATATTCTGGGGACCTCGGTTCAAATCCTGCCACAGCAGATGTGGCATTTGAATTCAATAAAGTATCTGGCATTAAAGATCTAATGATGACCATGAAGCCAATGTTGATTGTTTCACTAATGTCTTTTCGGGAAGAAAATCTGCCATCCTTACCTTGTCTGGCTGAGGTGTAACTCCACAGTAATGTGGTTTACTCTGAACTGTCCTCTAGGTAATTAGAGATGGGCAATAAATACTGGCCCAGCCAGAGACACCCACACCCCATGAGCAAATTTTAAACATCATTTTTTGTTGTAAAAACCCATCTGGTTCACTAATATTCTTAAGGCCCTCTTTATCTTGGACCTGCGTGTGAGTTCAGTTCCACAACAATGCTGTTGGTAATTAATTGTACTTTCCAATGGATCCTCAAGCCAATCAGTTCAAGAATAGACAACAAATTGCCAGATGTTGATTTGCAGGCCAGATGTATGACCTCCCATTCATGCTGAAGGTTACTGCTATCATCTTCTTTAAGTGTAGGATTTTTGAGAAGATTTGTAGCTCAGATTGAGGTTTTGGATGTAGGTTTGCTCGCTGAGCTGCAACGTTCATTTCCAGAAGTTTCATTCCTCTACTAGGTAACATCTTCAGTGGCCCTCAGGTGAAGCGATGCTGAAAATTCCTGCTTTCTATTAATATGTTTGGTGATGTTATTTCCTGTGTTGACGTTATTTCCTGTGGTGAAGTCACTTCCTGTTCTTTTTCTCAAGGGGTGGTAGATGGGGGTCTAACTCGATGTGCTTGTTGATAGAGTTCCGGTTGGAATGCCATGCTTCTAGGAATTCTCATGCATGTCTTTGTTTGGCTTGTCCTAGGATGGATGGATATGTTGTTCTGGTTAAAGTGGTGTCCATCCTCATCTGTATGTAAAGATACTAGTGAGGGAGGGTCATGTCTTTTTGTGGCTAGTTGGTGTTCACGTATCCTGGTGACTAGTTTTCTGCCTGTTTGTCCAATTTAGTGTTTGTTGCAGGTCTTGCATGGTATTTTGTAGATGACAATAGATTTGCTCATTGTCTTTATCGGGTCTTTCAAGTTCATTAGCTGCTGTTTTAGTGTGTTGGTGGGTTTGTGTGCTACCGTGATCCCCATGTTGAGGGAGGGGCCGGGGGGGGGTATCTGAGTAGTGTAGGATCTACAAGGCTTTTTCATCCAGTATAGGAAAACCACTTGCTGGTCTAAATTGAAGACTCTCTTTTAGTTAGCAAGGATATCGTTTGTTGCACATTAGCATCTAGTTACAGGCCACTTCGATATGATAGACATTTTCATAACCAGTGCCCTTGCTGAGGTTCCCCAGTTGTTTACAGTTCCAGACAGAATGTCCCAAATCATTCAGCCCCAGTATAGACTGGCTCTGTTTCTTCATTCACCACCCACTTCGTTGGTCAAAGCAGATTTAGTTTGAAATGATCCCTTCCCTGTTGGTACCCTTCTCCCAAACCAATCAACATTGGGTTCAAAGGAGACAGTTTAACCAGGTTTTCTTGAATTAATGGAAAAGTGAAATTATTCATGACTGCACATGAGAAGAACAAATTGCATTACAAAACAATGGTGAACCTTCTTGTTAATTAAACACAAAAACCCAGAAAACCTCTCCTCACCTCGTAATTTGTTAAAATATGAATGACAGAGAGCTCCCAAATTCCACTATTTAAAAAAAAAATCAATTTATTCTTTAGCTCTAACAGTGAACATTAAGCAACAACTATTCAGAACTCTAAGCCTCTCTTCCTCTTAACTGCTCGTTACCTGCCTCCAACTCTATAACAATATACTGTTCCCATAAAAACCTATATTAAAATTTCATCAACTTAATTTCAAAACCACACAGCACCTGTCATCGCTGGTGTCCTTGTTCTTTCGGCGAATGATCACCCTGGGTTATCTTCTGTCTTTATTGTAAAGATGTTTCATACGAAAAAGGGACATTTGATAGAGAGTGTTTTGAATGGCAGTCTCTCTTGATGGCTGTTTAGTCTCTCTTAAAGCTATAGGACATGCCTTCAGCTTCATAACAATATGCAATACACATGCAGATGGAGTAAGAGTAAGAAGTGAGTCCAAAAAAAGACATACAGAATTGTTTGGGAACAGCAAGTATGTTGTGGCAATTGGACAGTACCAATAGCATTGACATTGGTGGAGAATGTTGAGATTCTTGGTTTTTATAGGTTAATTGAAATTCTTTTATCTTAATATCTTCTGATAGTGACTGGCTGGCAGCACTCATTGAGAGGATGTTTAATTCATTTACATGACTTGCATTTCAGGGGTGCTTATGGCTGTTTTGACGCTGCAACTTTTAAAGCACACTCACCCACACTCCAGGTGAATAACCCAGAAGCCCTGGCTAATGATTTCGGGACATGGAGTCAAACCCTAGCATGTCAGAAATTTGAAAAGGTTCAGTCAGTCTCACTTCCTACTCTGTCTCACGACACCAACCAAACATTTCCTTTTCAAATGTATTTATATGTCCAACTTAATAGAAATCCAAAATATCTTTTTTTAGAACAAGGTAAATGTTGAAATTGCCTATCTGTCCCTTTTGGAAGGAAATCCTTACCCGGTCTGGCCTACATGGGATTCCAGATTGAAAATGATGGGAATAACTGTTAACTGACGTGTGGGAAGTTAAGAATGGCCAATAAATGCAGGACTCATGAATAAACATGAGGAAAAAAAAGATTTTCTTTGTATAATCTGGTAAACATTACGCAGATATTGCTAGAGAAAGTGACAGCATCTGTGGGGAGAAAGCAAACTTAATGTATTGATTCTAATGACCGTTCTTCAAAACCTTAGAACCAGTTCTGGAGAAAGATCTTTTGATGTGAAAATGTAACTCTGCTTTCTCTCCACACATGCAGCCAGATCTCCTGAGTTTCTCCAGCAATTTCTGTTTTTGTTTCTGATCTTCAGCATCTGCAATTCTTTGCTTTATTACACAAACATGTTTGCAGGAGATGGGTTCCTGCCGACAATATGTTTGGCATCACCCTCTCATTACCCCATTCTTTTTGTTTGCTCTTTCGCTTTGAACTTTCTCTGACACTCTACAGGTGTAACCTTCCATTGCTCCACACAGAGTTCTTTGGACATGCACTGAGTTTATATTTGTGGTCAGCTTTTGGTTGTTGCACTCTTTTTGTAAAAGAAAAGATCATAAGACAAAGGAACAGAAATGAGGCCATTCAATCCATCAGGTCTCTCCTGCCATTCAATCATGGCTGATCGGTTTCTCAACTCCATTGTCCCACTTTCTCCATAAACCCCTTGATCCCCTTGATACTCAAGAATCTATCTGTCTCAGTCTTAAATATCTTCAATGACCTGGCCTCCACAGCCTTCTTTGGCAGTGAATTCCATAGATTCCCCACTCTCCGGCTGAAGAAGTTTCTCCTAATCCCCGGTCTAAAGATCTTCCCTTTACTCTAAGGCTGTGCCCTCGGGTCCTAGTCTCTCCTACCAATGGAACGATCTTCCCAACATCCATTCTGTCCAGGCCATTCAGTATTCTGAGAGTTTTGAATAGATTCCCCCCCACCATCTGTCTAAACTCCATTAAGTATAGACCTAGAGTTCTCAAATGTTTCTCATATGTTAAGCCATTCATTCCTGGCACCATTCGCGTGAACCTCCTCTGAACACCCTCCAGGGCTTGTACATCCTTCCTGAGGTATGGGGCCCAAAACTGTGTGCAATGGACCAAACGTGGTCTGACCAGAATCTTACAGAGCCTCAGAAGTACATCCCTGCTTTTATATTCAAGTCATCTCAAAATAAATGCCATCATTGCATTTGCCTTCCTAACTACTGACTGAAGCTGCAAGTTTACCTTGAGAGAATCCTGGACTAGAACTCCCAAGTCCCTTTACACTTCAGACTTCTGAATTTTCTCCCCATTTAGAAAATAGTCTATGCCTCTATTCTTCCAACCAAAGTGCATGACCTCATACTTTCCCACATTGTAGCCCATCTACCACTTCTTTGCCCAATCTCCTCACCCATCCAAATCCTTCTGCAGCCTCCCTACCTCCTCAATGTTACCTGTCCCTCTACTGATATTTGCATCATCTGCAAACTTAGCCAGAATGCCCTCAGTGCTTTCATCTGAATCATTAATGTATAAAGTGGGTGGCACGGTGGCACAGTGGTTAGCACTGCTGCCTCACAGTGCCAGAGACCTGGGTTCAATTCCCACCTCAGGTGACTGACTGTGTGGAGTTTGCACATTCTCCCCGTGTCTACGTGGGTTTCCTCGGAGTGCTCCGGTTTCCTCCCACAGTCCAAAAAATGTGCAGGTTAGATGAATTGGCCATGCTAAGTTACCCATAGTGTTAGGTGCAGGGGTAAACGTAGGGAAATGGGTCTGGGTGGGTGCGCTTCAGCAGGTCAGTGTGGACTTGTTGGGCCGAAGGGCCTGTTTCCACACTGTAAGTAATCTAATCTAAAAAAGTGAAAAGTTATGGTTCCAACACTGAACCTTGCGAAACATCACTTGTCACCGGTAGCCATCCTGAGAAAGACCTTTTATCCCCACTCTCTGCTTTCTGCCAGGCAGCTAAGCTTCCATCTATGCTAGAACCTTGCCTCTAACACAATGGACCCTTACTCAGCAGCCTCTTGTGTAGTGCCAAGTCAAAAGCCTTCTCGAAATCCAAGTAGATAACATCCACTGGCTCTGCTTGATCTAACTTACTGATTACTTCCTCAAAGAATTCTAACAAATTTGTCATGGCCTCCCCTTGATGAAACCACAATGACTTTGCCCCAGTTTACGATGCACTTCCAAGTATTCAGAAATCTCATCCTTCATAATGGATTCCAATATCTTACCCATGACCGGGGTTAGGCTAATCAGTCTGTAATTTTCTTTTTCCTTCCTCCTTTTTTAAACAGAGGTGTAACGTTAGCGATTTTCCAGTCATCTGGTATCTTGCCTCAGAGGTAAAAACAATGACTGCAGACGCCGGAAACCAGAGTCTGATGAAGGGCTTTTGCCCGAAACGTTAATTTTCCTGCTCCTCCAATGCTGCCTGACCTGCTGTGCTTTTTCAGCACCACTCTAATCTGGTATCTTTCCTCACTCTAGTGATTCCTGAAAGATCTCCACTAATGCCTCCACTATCTCTTCAGCTATCTCCCTGAGAATTCTGGGGTGTAGTCCATTTGCTCCAGGTTATTTATCCTTGACCTTCAGGCCATTCAGCTTTTCTAGTAATGCGCCTAGTAAATAAAAGTTAAAGTTGTCCGTAAGTAGATGGAGTTTGGATCTGATATAAGTACAACACTCACACGAAAACTTTGAAGAGGGCCGGATAGTAGGTCTCATTCCTCCAAGATCATAAGCTGTCCTGCCCTCAAGTTCATACAAGATGAGAGTGATATTTATGGCATTTCAGATCCTTTGAAGCCAAACAAAGACATGCACGAGAATTCCTAGAAGCATGGCATTCCAACCTGGAACTCTATCAACGAACACATTGAGTTAGACCCCATCTACCATCCCTGAGAAAAGAAACAGGACGTGACTTCACCACAGGAAATAACATCACCACAGGAAATGACATCACCAACCCAAAGAAACCCAAACATACAATAGAATGCAGGAAGTTTCAGCATTGCTTCGCCTGAGGCCCACTGAAGATGTTAACTAGTAGGGTGACAAAACGTCTGGAAATGAACCTTCCAACTCAGCAAGCAAACCTAAATCCAAAACCTTTCATACTGTATACAACACCAGCGGTGTCCACATCTTAAGACAGAATGCAAAATAATCCAGTCAATCATGTCGAGGCTATTCAGAAGATTTGTTCAGTCAGTTCCACTTCCTGCTCTGTCTCCTAATACCAAGCAAATATTTCATATTATAAACATACATTTATATATCCAGTTTCCAAATTGTCCTTTTCTAGGAATTGGTCTTGTGGTATTATCGCTGGGTTCTTCATGCAGAGACCCAGGTACTGTTCTGGGGACTTTGCTGTGAATCCTGCCATTGTAGATGGTGGAATTTGATTTCAAGGTTAATGATGACCATGGAACCATTGTCTATTGTCGGGAAAAACCATCTGGTTCACTAATGTCCTTTCGGGAAAGAAATCTGACATCCTTAAATGGTTTAGTTCACGTTTGACTCCAGACCCACAGCAATGTGGTTGGCTCTTAACTACCCTCTGGGTAATTACAGAATGGCAATAAATGCTGGCTTGGCCAGTGAGACCCACCTCCTGTGAATGCACAAAAGAGATTGCCACTCACACCGTGCCTGTCAAATGTATTACTGTCTGTTTTACATTTTCTCCCCAGGTTGATTTGCACCCTTCAATGTAACACATCTTGCAGTATGAAAGCTGGCACTGAGATCTTGGCATATCTTCTGACAATAGTTACTGAGTTCAAACAGGGCGGGATTGGCGTGCTACAATGTGTGAATGTAACACTTTTCATCTTCATGCTATTCTGCTCATTATCTTCATGTCTGTCATGCTGTTGCTTCCCGTCGTGTGTGATCGCTTTGTTATTGTTCTGCTTGTCTGAACATTAGAATATTTATTCTAATCTAATTCAGTTAAACAACTAAAGTTTGAATTTATTCGACTGTCTAACCTGATGCTCAGTTCCTGTTAATGTGACATTCTGTTTTAATTGATGGGAATGCTAACACTCACGGAGTTTGGTTCGCCAGCCTGCTGTGTTTCCACCAATTGGTCACCTCCTTCCGTCAGAAATTCTGGTGTAAATAGCTAACCATTGATGGCTAATTTTAATAACTTGAATAATTTTACAAAGCACGAAGCTGCTCACTTGGGATATTTTTGAGAATGTAATTTATTTTTATGATTGTGTTTTCCCTTCCTTGATTTATTCATTCATTCGTCCAACCAGTCAATGTGCTAAGAGCTCTCTCAGAAGAGAGTGGGAAATAATGCAGACAGTTCTGTACTTGAATGAATGAATGAATTAGCTTTATTGTCACGTGTACTCAAATAAGTACAGTGATAGGTGTGTTTAAGGACAACTTTAAAGTCCTTCTCTTACATTTTCCAGGTGCACGGTGTTCCTCAGTAACTGATGCTCTGCATTTGCTCCTGCTCCATCTGCCATGATCCATCAACACAACCCCCAAACCCTACTCCGAAGAATGAAGGGGCTGGGGAGGGTATCTGATGAAACTTACTTCTGTACTCCTTCTTACTTACCAAGAGGCCAAGGCAGAGTGGATGGGGAGACAATGCTTGTGGAGGAGACTGGGACACCAAGGCACAGCCTCAGGGTGAGGAGACGACCCTTTAGAACTGAGATGAGGAGGAATTTCCTCAGCCAGCAGGTGGGGAATCTGTGGAACCCATTGCCACAGAGAGCTGTGGAGGCCAAGTCATTGAGTGCACTTAAGACAGAGATTGACAGGATCTTGATGAGTAAGGGGATCAAGGTTTAAGGGGAGCGGGCAGGAAAATGGGCTGAGAAACATATCAACCATGATTGAATAGTGAAGCAGACTCAATGGGCCGAATGGCCTGATGCTGCTCCCATATCTTAAGATCCTAACTATGAGTCTTCTTGCAACATATCTAAATGATGCAGAATCACTCCACCCTAACGATAACAATAGATGAACTTAGGCCACAAAGTCATCAAGTCATTTACTGCACTGGAAGAGGCTAAGCAAGTTTACTTTGTTCACGTGTCCATTCAATTCCTTTTTGAAACCGTTCTCCATCTCAGCTTCCACCGCCACCCCTCACATCTTCCCACCGAGACACTGAGCTTCTGATCAATACCACTTGCTAACCCTCTAACCCTCACCCTAACCCTATCACAGGCATAAATCATCTTCATCACTACCCCTGCTCCCGGCCTAAAACTTTTAAATTTGTGCACAGTAACAGAAATGGCTAGAGAAGCTCAGCAGGTCTGGCAGCATCTGTGATGAGAAATCAGTGTTCAAATTTCAGGTTGAGTGACAGAGTGAGTGCTGAGGAAGGGTCACTTGACCTAAAATGTTAACTCCGATTTCTCTCCACAGATGCTGCCAGACCTGCTGAGCTTTTCCAGCAGTTTCTGTTTTTGTTTCTGATTTCCAGCATCTGCAGTTGTTTTGTTTTTTTAAAATAACCATGGGGTTTTGGAGCTTACCTGTAGGATACCATTATAACAATGTGGTGATCCATGTGTGAGTGGCTGAGATATCAGCATAAACAGGAGGAGAGCTAATCTCTGAAGCTTCAAACTCAGAGACAAGTGTGCAGTCAACTGACTCAAGTGAACATGTATGGGACATGGAGGGCATAGGTTTAAGGTGAGAGGGGAAAGATTTAAAAGGGACATTTTTTCACGCAGAGGGTGGTGCGTGTATGGAATGAGCTGCCAGAGGAGGTGGTGGAGGCTGGTACAATTACAGCACTTAAAAGACATTTGGATGGGTGTATGAATAGAAAGGTTTGGAGGGATATGGGCCAAGTGTTGGCAAGTGAGACAAAATTAATGTAGGATATCTGGTCTGCGTGGACGAGTTGTTCTGTACTGCTCTATGACTCCATGACTATCCGCCTATCCTTGAATATGCTTCTTCAAACCTACTTCTTTGACCAAGCTTTTATTCAGCCAGCTTAAGATCTTCTTGGTTTATCGATCTTGGTTTATTTTGGTTTATAGAGTTTCTGCCAAGTGACCTGGTATGTTTCAGTAAGTTAAAGGCACAACGTAAAAAGAAGTGTTGCCAACATGTTGCTGTTTTTTCTTGTGGTTGGACACTACTTCTCTCACTCAGCAGTGATTACACTTCAGAAGTGTTTAATTGGCTATGGAGTGCTTCGGGTCCAGAGTGTGGTGTTGTAAAAACACAGCAGGTCAGGCAGCATTCGAGGAGCAGAAGAATCGACGTTTCGGGGCATAAGCCCTTTATCAGGATTCTCGATGAACACACTCTTGACTTTGATCTCCAGCATCTGCAGTCCTCAATTTCTCCCTGTGAAGTGCATGTAGAGATAGTGAAAATTGCAACAAAATACAAATCTTTCCCCTTCTTTCCCAGACAGAATGCATGAGCTGGCTGACAGGAATCTGAACAACAGACTACTGGCACGATAGTTTGATTAATGTTAGGGTGTGTCTATGATACAACTGGCTCATCTAATTAAACTAAAAGTATTATGAGAGACAAAATGGGCTAATGAAAGGAAACCATAACCAGCCTAATAACCAGCTCAGGGCTATAAATGCTGCCTCACAGCACCTGGGACTCGGGTTCAATTCCACTCTCAGAAAACTATCACTGTGGTGTTTGCATGTTGTCCCTATGTCTGTCGGGTTTCCTCAGGATGCTCTGTTTCCTCCCGCAGTCCAAAGATGTGCAGGTTAATTGGATTGGCCATGTTAAATTGCCCATAGAGTTCAGGGGTATGAAGATTCCTAACCTGTTGTGTTTTTCCAGCACCACACTTTCGACTCTGAAGGATACAAGGAAGTCTGGATAAGAATTGGCTGGCTCATAGAAGACAGAGGGTGGTGGTAGATGGAAGGTATTCAGCCTGGAGCTGGGTGACCAGTGGTGCTCGGGGGATGTGTTCTGGAATCTTTGCTCTTTGTGATTTTTATAAATGATTTGGATGAGGAAATGGAAGGGTGGGTTAGTACGTTTGCTATGACACGAAGCTTGACGGAGTTGTGAATAGTGTGGATGGCTGTTGTGGGTTGCAACGTGACATTGACAGGATGCAGAGCTGGGCTAAGAAGTGGCAGATGGAGCTCAACCTGGAAAAGTATAAAGTGATTCATTTTGGAAGGTTAAATTTGAATGCAGATTACCGAGTTAAAGGCAGGATTCTTGGCAATATGGAGGAACAGTCGGATCTTGGGGTCCATGTCCATAAATTCCTCAAAGTTGCCACCCAAGTTGATTGGGTTGTTAAGAAGGCATAAAGTTAGTTAGCTTTCATTAGCAGGAGGACTGAGTTTAAGAGCCGCAAGGTTATGCTGTAGTTCTATGAAGTTCTGGTTGGGCCACACTTGGAATATTGTGATCTGTTTTGTTTAACTCATCATTGGAGGGATGTGGAAGCTTTAGAGAGGATGCAGTGGAGATTTACCAGGATATTGCCTGGACTGCAAGGTATGTCTTATGAAGAAAGGTTGAGGGAGGTAGGGCTCTACTCATTGGAGCGAAGAAGGACGTGAGCTGATTTGATAGATGACGAGAGGCACAGACAGAGTGGATAGCCAGAGACCTTTACCCAGGGTGGAAATGGCTATCATGAGGGGGCATAATTTTAAAGTGATTGGAGGAAGGTTTAGGGGTGATGTCAGAGCTAGATCCTTTATGCAGAGTGTTGGTACTTAGAATACGATGCCAGCAGTGGTCGTAGAATCAAATACATTAGAGAAATTTAAGCAACTTTGAGATAGGCACATGGATGCTAGTAAAATGAAGGGTATGTAGGTTAGTTTGATCTCAGAGTAGGACAAAAGGACAGCATGACATCAGGGCTGAAAGGCTTATACTGGAATGTTCTATGTTCTATGTGTTCTGGGGATGAGCAGGCCAGGTGGATTAGCCATGGGAAATGCAAGGTTACAGGGATAACATAGTGGGGTGGGATGCTTTTCAGAGGGGCAGTGTGGACTTGATGGGCCAAATGGTCTGCTTCGACATTGTAGAGATTTTATGATGATTCTAAGTAAGGAGTATTTCTGTTAGAGTTGGCAAAAACCACTTATACTTTGCACTCCAATATTCAGGAAGTTAAAAATCACACAACACCAGGTTATAGTCCAACAGGTTTAATTGGAAGTACTCGCTTTCAGAGCGCTGCTCCTACATCAGATTGCTACCTGACGAAGGATCAGCGCTTGGAAAGTTTGTGGAGTATAACTTGGTATTGTGTGATTTTTAACTTTGTCCACCCCAGTCCAACACCGACATCTCTACATTGCTATTCAGGAAGGCGTATCAGAACTCTCGTATCACAGAAGAACAGCAGTACGGTGGCATACAGCGCCAGGGACCTGGGTTCGATTCCAGCCTCGGGCGACTGTCTGGGTGGAGTTTGCACATTCTCCCCGTGTCTGAGTGGATTTCCTCCGGGTGCTCCAGTTTCCTCCCACAGTCCAAAGATGTGCAGATTAGGTGAATTGGCCATGCTAAATTGCCCACGAATGTACAGGCTTGATGGAGTAGTCATGGTTGTTACAGGTATCGGGTAGGTGGGATGCTCTTTGGAGGATTGGTGCAGACTCAGTGGGCTGAACCATTCCTTACTGTTGGGATTCTTCAGTTAATGCTCAACTGATAAATTTGGACAACAGGTTGGATTGGCAAAAGGTAACAGAGTATGGATGTAGCTTATTTCTTGAATGTATTAGTCACAAACTTGAAAAAATTATTTGCTGTATAGTATCACTTTATCATGAGTGAAGACATTTGGCAGAAATGCTTTGGCTCCAACATCTATAAGTAGAAGTGAAAGTAACAATTTCTTCTCCTCATCACAGCCCTCGAGCCAGGATTGCTTTGTAATAGTTCATGACACTCAGTAGCAGCAGTGTGTACAATCTACAAGACGCACTGTAGAAATTCACCAAAAATCCTCAGACACCACCTTCCAAACCCACAAGTACTTTCATCAGGAAGGACATACCGGCCCTGGAGCGTGTTCAGAGGAGGTTCACGAGAATGATCCCAGGAATGAAATGCTTAACAATATGAGGAACATTTGAGGACTCTGGAACTTCATTTGATGGAGTTTAGAAGTATGAGGGAGAATCTGACTGAAACCTACAGAATACTGAACGGCCTGGACAGAGTGGATTAGATTAGGTTGCTTACAGTGTGGAAACTGGCCCTTCGGCCCAACAAGTCCACATCAACCCTCCAAAGTGCACCCACCTAGACCCATTCCCCTACATTTACCCCTGCACCTAACACTACGGGCAATTTAGTGTAGCCAATTCACCTAACCTGCACACTTTTGGACTGTGGGAGGAAACCCACGCAGACACGGGCAGAATGTGCAAACTCCACACAGTCAGTCACCTGAGGCGGGAATTGAACCCGGGTGTTGGGAAGATGTTTCCATTGGTAAGAATGACTAGGCTCTGAGGGTAGAGCCTTGGAGTAAAGGGAAGACCTTTTAGAAAGGAGATAAGGAGAAACTTCTTCAGCCAGAGAGTGGGGAATCGATGGAATTCATTGCCACAGAAGGCTGTGGAGGCCAGATCATTGAGTATATTTAAGACAGAGATAGATAGGTTCTTGATTGTCAAGGGGATCAAGGGTTACAGGGAGAAAGCAGGAAAATGGGGTTGGAAAACTTATCAGAGCTGAAAATGTGTTGCTGGTAAAGCGCAGCAAGTCAGGCAGCATCCAAGTAGCAGGAGAATCGACGTTTCGGGCATAAGCCCTTCTTCAGGCTCATGTCCGAAACGTCGATTCTCCTGTTCCTTGGATGCTGCCTGACCTGCTGCGCTTTTCCAGCAACACATTTTCAGCTCTGATCTCCAGCATCTACAGTCCTCACTTTCTCCTTGGAAAACTTATCAGCCATGAGTGAATGGTGGAGCAGGCTTGATGGGACAAATGGCATAATTTCTGCTCCTATGGTCTTATCTAGAACAACAAATGCAGCCAACACATGAGAACAACGTCACCTGCAAGTTCCCCTCCAAACCTCTTACCAACCTGACTTGGAAATATCTCATCGTTCCTGGGTCAGAATCCTGGAAATCCCTCCCCAAGGGCATTGTGGGTCTACCTACAGCACATGGACTGCAAGATGATCAAGAAAGAAGCTCATCATCACCTTTTCCAGTGCAACTAAGGATGGGCCATAAATGCTGGTCCAGCTAGTGATGCCATATCCCTCTGAATGGATATAGAGTAGTTAGTAAGAACAGAAGGCTTCCTTCCCTATTTGAACCCAGTGGGAATTTTATGATAACTTTATGCTGGCCATTAGAAATGTTGTACTGGATTAGTGGTGCTGGAAGAGCACAGCAGTTCAGGCAGCATCCAACGAGCAGCGAAATCGACGTTTCGGGCAAAAGCCCTACCACTAATCCAGTATTTGGTTTTCAGCATCTGCAGTCATTGTTATTTACCATTAGAAATGTTGTACCTGTCAAGGCCTGTTCACGATATGACAGCTTCCTGCTAGATATCCTCTGAAAACACTAAGAGATTTAAAGTCTTTCTTGCAAGAAAGTTAAGTTTTCATTTTCTAAAAAAGCAGGAAATGCTTATTTAATGAATTAATTCATTCATGGGGTGGCTGGGCCTGCATTTATTGTCCATGTCTAATGGCCCTTGAGAGGGTAGTAGTAAGCTTTATTTTTGAACTGCTGCAGTTCATGGGATGTAGGGATACCCACAGCGCTGTTTCAGGATTTTGGCTCAGCAGAACTCGGGGTACTGTAATGTAGGTAAAAACGATGACTGCAGATGCTGAAAACCAAATACTGGATTAGTGGTGCTGGAAGAGCACAGCAGTTCAGGCAGCATCCAACGAGCAGCGAAATCGACGTTTCCGCTGCCTGAACTGCTGTGCTCTTCCAGCACCACTAATCCAGTACTGTAATGTAGTCCAAGTCGCAATGCTGTGTGTCTGGGAGGGGTCCCTGCAGATGGTAGTGTTCCCATGTATCTTCTGCCCTTGACCATCTGGTTTGAAGTGGTTTGGAAAGTGCTGTCAGAGGAGCCTTGTTTGAGTTATTGCAGTGCATCTTATAAATGGCATGCAATGCTCATCAATGCTGAAGAGAGTGAAGCAGTTGATGTGGTACCATTTAAGTGGCTGCTTTGTTCTGGATGGTTCCAAGTTTTGTGAGTGTCGTTGGAGCTATGGTGAGCCAGGCAAATGGAAAACATTCCTTGTTGGCATCTGCTCTCAAATGTTAGACAGGCATGTGGGGAAACTGAAGGGGCGAATTACTGACTGATTACTTCTGCCCTGCTCCTGTGGCCACAGTTATATGTTACTGGTCCAGTTCAGATTCTGCCAATGGTACTTCCTAGGTATTGATAGTGGGCGATTCAGCAATTCATTCCCACAAGGACTAACATAGCAGGTGGACTTTGCCATTTTGTGTACGATGGGTAAACCTGTGCAGTGTGTCAGCTTGCTTTGGGGGTCCCTTGGCTGAAGATATTTAGTGCCTTATCGCAAGGTGGGACTGATGAGGACTGCACCATTGGTTTTGCTTTCAAATCCCTGTGCTCTTCACCTTGTGACCTGGTTCACCCCACACCTCTCTGCCACACATTACTTTCATGTAGCCTGTGTCCTTCGGGCTTTGTCACCCAACTGGGAGGGGTGTCTAAATGATAGCAACCATGGCCTCTTTAATGCTGAGTACAAGAGCTACTCATCTCTGATTATCTCTAGGTTTGGTGGTAATGTTTGTCGTTTTTTTTTAAATTCATGCACAGGTTAAGATTATCACTGGTCAGGTCAGCATTTATTGTTGAAAGTGTGGGGGTGCTGGAAAAGCAGAGCAGGTCAGGTAGCATCTAAGGAGCAGGAGAATTGACGTTTCAGGCCAGGGCCCTCCATCAGGAAGGGCAATATCATGAGACCATTGTTTCCCCTAAATACACATGTGCATCCACATTATAAGGGTCACATGGACAGGAGAGCAGGGATTACCTTCGGGGATGGGGCTTTGAGAGGACTTGCTGATGGCCTAGATGCTGCCTGATTGTCCTCCTGTTTAGTATGCGTCACTGAAGAGAGATAATCTGGGTCCCTTTATGATTTTCCATGGAGCAGGTGAGGACCCTGACACCATACAGAAGTCCTCTCATTGACTCCATCTTCTATTCATGGAGATAATTCCAAAGCCATATTTTCTTCTTTTCTTTCCAGTTTCCAGCATCTCACTCTATATTACTCTGGGTGGAATGTTTATTAATGTTGGTTTAAGGCCCAGGTATATTCAGGGCCTGGAAATGGGATTAGCTTTGTTGGCATCCATAGAGAACACTGATTCGTCAACAGAACTCAAAGTCAGAGATCTCAGTGAAGACAGTGCTCAATTGAACACTTCAGAAAAGTGGCTTCATTTGAAATGCTCTATTAAGTACTGGTCTCTGGGGTAGTTTACCATAATCAGTTCTTTGTGCGTTACTAAAACCGTTTGAGAAGGTGTGAGTAGCTGTGATGTCAGCATAATTTAAGTTGAACTCGATGTTTCAAATGAGACCATTATGTATCTCAGATGTAATGTAAGTATCTATAAGACATAAAATATAGGAGCAGAATTAGACAATTCAACCCAATAAGTCTGCTCTGTCATTTGATCATGGCTGATGTGTTTCTTATCCACATTCTCCTGCCTCCTCCTTGTGATCAAGAATCTATCTATCTCTGTTTCAAATACACTCAGTGACTTGGCCCCCACAGCCTTCTGTGGCAATGAGTTCCACAGATTAACAATCCTCTGGCTGAAGAAATTCCTCCTCATCTCACTTCTAAAGGGTCTTCTCTTCATTCTGAGGCTGTACCCTTGGCTCATAGCTCTTAGACTTGTTAAACATCTCCATGTACACTCTGCCCAGTTATCTCAGTATACTGTAAGTTTCGATCAGACTCCCCCTCATCCTTTTAAACTCCATTGGGTACAGACCCACTACTACAGAGTACATAATAAACCTATTTACTGTTCATCACGTTCCACTTCTGCCATAGATATTGTGTGGCCATCTTTCCCTTCATGGTATTAGTAGCTTAGACTAATGCAACAAGAAGGATTGATGACTGTGGATCGACCCAGGCAACTTTGGGTAGTTCAGGCCGGTCACACTTGCTCCTCTGAGTCAGAAATTACATATAGTCATAGGATTCCTACAGTGCAAAAGCAGCCCATTCAGCCCATCAAGTTCACACCAAGCCTCCGAAGAGCATCCCACCCAGAGCCATATCCCTACCCTATCCCTGTAGCTCGACATTTCCCATGGCTATTGCACCGAGCCTGCCCACCCTCAATACCATAGGCAATTTAGCAGGTATCTGGATGGGTGCATGAGTAGAAAGGGTTTAGAGGGATATGGGCCAAGTGCTAGCAAATGAGACTCGATTAGGTTAGGATACCTGGTTGGCATGGACAAGTTGAACCGAAGGGTCTGTTTCTGCTCTGGACATCTGTAAGACTCTATGACTCTATTACCTAACCTGCACATCTTAGGACTGTGGGAGGAAACTGGAGCACCTGGAGGAAACCCACGCAGACACGGGGAGAATGTGCAAATTCCACACAGACAGTCCCGCGAGCAAACCTTTTCAGCTGGAATATTGCGTGCGGTTGTGGATAGACTGATCCTGCTCCTATATTTTATAAGAAAGGTGTGAACACAATGGAGAGAGTGCGGAAAGGATTCACAAGAATAGTTTCTGGAAGGAGAAACTTTAGTGATGAGGATAGATTGAGGAAGGTGGGACTGTTCCCCTTGGAGAGAATAAGGTTGAGAGGAGATTTGATAGAAGTTGTCAGAATCTTGGCCATTCACAGGGAGAAGCCATAACCATTTGTAAAAGGGGCAAGAATGAGATGGGATAGATATAAAGTGATGTGCAAAAGAAACAAGGTTGAAGTGAAGAAAAACCCTTTTCACACAGCAAGTGGTGAGCATGGAATACACTGCCTGGAAATGTAGTGGTGACAAGTTGGACTGAAGCATTCAGGAGGGTATTGGACATTTACTTAGATGGGAACATTCTTCAAGGATACGGGGAAAAGGCAGGAGATTAGCAGTAGTTAATGATGCTTATTTGAAGACCTAGTGCAGGCATGATGGGCTGAATGGCCTCTTTCTGTGAGTCTATGATGTCATTGGCCATGAAGTGCTAGAGAGCATTCCGAGGTCATGAGGCACACTGTGAGAAAGTCCTCTTTGTTCTATGTATTTCATTCTTAATTGGAAGCACTGTTTGAAAACTTGTGCGAATCCTTATCTATGAAGAAGCTGCCGCACCCTGAAATGTTCCTGTAAATCAGCACTTCCATCACCACAGTGACCCTGTGCCAGAACAACTGAATGTTTCCATTAACCACATGCCTCATTATCTCGTTTGGAACGACTGTACATTTCCATATTAAATATAAGTCTCAGAAAATAAAATGTTACGGGATGTCAGCCTGCCGAACAAAGTTTATGTTTACTTAATAGGTCAAGGTTAATGCTTAAAGTCTGTAATGTTTTATAAAATGCTCAGGCCAAGAAGAAGTTAGAAAGCATAGATTGTAGATTTACACTCTTGGAAGGACACATTGCAGAAAGAAACATCTATCACAATTAAACTACACTTTCCACAAGACTTTTTTAGGGCTTTCTCCTGAATTGTGCAGTTGACAAAAAGGACAAAGGTTTATGTTGAACTGAACAACTCTCATGAGAAAGTGCAGGTGAGCATACAGATCTACAAATTGACCATTTGGGCCAGTCAAGACATCCTGCCATTCAATAAGATCATGGCTGATCTGAGTCCTCCATACTCACATCTGGGAGATTTGTAACAAAGGTTGGACCCACAGGTCAGTCAAGCAACAGTCTGACAGTCATACTCTCAGAATCATAACTAACAGAAATAGTTCAAAGTTTGGGAGAAGATTTGTAGATCGGGTGCTTGTTGTTGTGGTTCTGTTCGCCGCGCTGGGAATTTGTGTTGCAGACGTTTTGTCCCCTGTCTAGATGACATCCTCAGTGCTTGGGAGCCTCCTGTGAAGCGCTTCTGTGATCTTTCCTTGGCATTTGTAGTGGTTTGAATCTGCCGCTTCCGGTTGTCAGTTCCAGCTGTCCGCTGCAGTGGTCGGTATATTGGGTCCAGGTCGATGTGCTTATTGATTGAATCAGTGGATGAATGCCATGCCAAACAGAGAACACCCAGGGAATTCCTAGAGGCATGGCACTAGGATCTCATCACCCCACACTATCACGGCCCCACTCTCACTGTCCCCCACTCTCACTCCCCCCACACTCACTTCCCCCCCACACTCACTTCCCCCCCAACACTCACTCCGCCCACATTCACTGACCCAACACACTCACTTCCCCACTCTCACTGCTCCCATACTCACTGCCCCCCCACTCTCACCGCCCCACACACTCACTGCCCCAATCTCACTGCCCTCCACTCTCACTCGCCCCACTCTTACTGCCCCCAACTCTCACTGCCCCCCACTCTCGCTGCCCCCACTCTCACTGCCCCATATACTCACTGACCTCCACTCTCACTGACCCCCACTCTCACTCCCTCATTCTCGCTGCCCCCACTCTCACTGACCCCCACTCTCACTCCCTCATTCTCGCTGCCCCCACTCTCACTGACCCCCACTCTCACTCCCTCATTCTCGCTGCCCCCACTCTCACTCCCTCATTCTCACTGCCCCCACACTCACTGCCCCCACTCTCACTTTGGGCCAGTCTCACTGCCACACTCTCACTGCCGCACACTGTCACTGCCCCCCACTCTCACTGTCCCCCACTCTCACTGACCCCAACGCTCACTGTCCCACACGCTCACTGCCCCCCACTCACACTGCCCACCACTCTCACCGCCCTCCACTCTCACTGCCATTCACTCTCACTGCTCCCCACTCTCACTGCCCCCCACTTTCACTGCTCCCCACCATCACTGTCCCACTCTCACTCCCTCATTCTCATTGCCCCCACTCTCACTGACCCCCACTCTCACTGTCCTCACATTCACACTGCCCCACTCTCACTGACCCCACTCTCACTGTACACCACTCTCACTGTCCCTCACTCTCACTGCCCCCCACACACTGCCCCCACTCTCACCCCTATGCTCTCACTGCCCCCCACTCTCACTCCCTCATTCTCACTGCCCCCACTCTCACTGCCCCCCACTTTCACTTTTCCCCACTCTCACTGACCCACTCTCACTCCCTCATTCTCACTGCCCCCCTCTCACTGACCCCCACTCTCACTGAACCCCACACTTACTGCCCATTCTCACTGCCCCCTCTCTCACTGACCCCCACTCTCGTTTGTCCCACTCCCCACTCTCACTTTGGGCCAGTCTCACTGTCCCTCACTCTAACTGTCCCTCATTCTCACTGCCCCACACTCTCACTGCCCCACTCTCACTCCCCCCACAGTCACTGCACCCCAATCTCACTGCCCCACATTCCCACTACCTCCCACTCAGACTCCCCCATTCTCACTGTCCCCCCACTCTCACTGACCCCACTTTCACTGCTCCCCACTCACACTGACCCACTCTCACTCCCTCATTCTCACTGCACCCACACTCACTGACCCCCACTCTCACTGTCCCTCACTCTAACAGTCCCTCACTCTCACTGACCCCCACTCTCACTGACCCCCTTTCTCACTGCCACCCACTCTCACTGACCCCCTTTCTCACTGCCACCCACTCTCACTGCCCCCACTCTCACTTTGGGCCACTTTCACCGCCCCACTCTCACTGCCCCACACTCTCACTGCCCCCACTCTCACTGACCCCCTTTCTCACTGCCCCCCCACTCTCACTGCCCCCCACTCTCGCTGCCCCACTCTCGCTGCCCCACTCTCACTGCCTCCCACTCTCACTGCCCCCCACTCTCACTGCCCCCATTCTCACTGTCCCCAACTCTCCCTGCCCCAACTCTTACTCCCCCCACTCTTACTGCCCCAATCTCTCACTGCCCCACTCTCACTGCACCCATTCTCACTGCCTCCCCTCTCACTGCCCCCCACTCTCACTGCCCCCCACTCTCACTGCCCCACTGTCACTGCCCCACACACTCACTGCTGCCCTCTCACCCCCCACTCTCACTCTCCCAACATTCACCGCCCCCACTCACACTGCCCCCGATTCTCACTGCCCCCCACTCTCACTGCCCCATTCTCACACCCCCACAGTCACTGCTCCCCACTCTCACTGCTGCACTCTCATTGCCCCATCCTCTCACTGGCCACATTCTCACTGCCCCACATTCTAACTGCCCCCCACTCTCACTGCCCCCCACTCTCACTGCTTCCCACTCTCACTCCCCCACTCTCATTGCCAAAACTCTCACTGCCCCGCTCACACTGACTCCCACTCTCACTGCCCCACTCTCACTGACCCCCACACTCACCGCCCCCCACTCTCCATGCCCCCCCACTCTCACTGCCCCCCACTCTCACTACCCCACTCTCACACCCCCACAGTCATTGCTCCCCACTCTCACTGCCCCACATTTTCATTGCCCCCCACTCTCACTTTCCCACTCTCACTGCTTCCCACTCTCACTGCTCCCCACTCTCATCCCCTCACTCTCACCCCCTCACTCTCATTGCCCCAACTCTCACTGTCCCTCACTCTCACTGCCCCGCTCTCACTGCCTCCCACTCTCACTCTCCCACTCTCACTGCCCCACTCTCACTGACCGCCACTCTCAACGCCCCCACTCTCACTGCCCCACACTCTCACTGTCTCTCAATCTCGCTGCCCCACACTCTCACTGTCCCTCACTCTCACTGACCCCCACTCCCACTGACCCCCACTCTCACTGCCCCACTCTCACGGCCCCTCACACTTACTGCCCCTCACTCTCACTGCCCTACACTTTCACTGACCTCCACTCTCACTGACCCCAACTCACACTGCCCCACACTCTCACTGCTCACCACTCTCACCACACCCCACCTTCACTGCACCCCACTTATACTGCCCACGACTCTCACTCCCCCCACTCGCACTGACCCCCACTCTCACTGCCACCACACTCTTACTGCCCCCACTCTCACTTTGCACCCCACTCTTACTGCCTCCCTTTCACTGTCCCACTCGCACTGCCCCACACTCTCACTGCCCCACACTCTCACTGCCCCACACTGTCACTGCCCCACACTGTCACTGCCCCACACTGTCACTGCCCCCACTCTCACTGACCCCCACTCTCACTGACCCCTATTCTCACTATCCCTATCCCTGACTCTCCCTATCTCTCTGCCCCCTATTCTCACTGACCCCTATTCTCACTATCACTATCCCTGACTCTCGCTGCCCCACTCTCACTGCCCCACACTCTCACTGCCCCCCACTCTCACTACCCAACTCTCACTGCC
This sequence comes from Chiloscyllium punctatum, assembly GCF_047496795.1. Taxonomy (NCBI): domain Eukaryota; kingdom Metazoa; phylum Chordata; class Chondrichthyes; order Orectolobiformes; family Hemiscylliidae; genus Chiloscyllium; species Chiloscyllium punctatum. The sequence goes on from NC_092745.1 coordinate 127,664,807, forward strand.
CCACACACTCTCACCGCCACCCACTCTCACTGCCCCCACACTCTCACTGCCCCACTCTCACTGCCCCACTCTCATTGTCCCATACTTTCACTGCCCCCAACTCTCACTGCCCCCCACTCTCACTGCCCCCCACTCTCACTGCACCCCACCTTCACTGCACCCCACTGTCACTGCCCCCAACTCTCACTGACCCCCACTCTCACTGTCCCTTCTCTCTCTCTGCCCCACTCTCACTACCTCACTCTCACTGACCCCCACTCTCACTGACCCCCACTCTCACTGACCCCCATGCTCACTGTCCCACACTCTCACTGCCCCACATTCTCACTGCCACCCACTCTAATTGTCCCTCACTCTCACTGCCCCACACTCTCTCTGCCCCACTCTCACTCCCTCACTCTCACTGCTCCACAGTCTCGCTGCCACCCACACTCACTGCACCCCACTCTCACGTACCCCACTCTCACTGACCCCCAGACTCACTGCCCCACTCTCACTGCCCCACTCTCACTGCCCCACTCTCACTGCCACCCGCTGTCATTGCCCCACTCTCACTCCCACACTCTCACTGCCCCACACTCTCACTGCCACCCACTCTCACTGTCCCAATCTCCCCCACTCTCACTGCCCCACACTCTCACTGCACCACTCTCTCACTGCACCACTCTCTCACTGCCACCCACTCTCACTGCCCCACTCTCGCTACCCCACTCTCACTGCCCCCCACTCTCACTGTCCCACACTTTCACTGCCACCCACTCTCACTGCATCCCACTCAAACTGACCCCCACTCTCACTGTCCCACACTTTCACTGCCACTCACTCTCACTGCCCCACTCTGACTGCCCCCCACTCTGACTGCACCCCACTCTGACTGCCCCCCACTCTCACTGCCCCCCACTCTCACTGCCCCCCACTCGCAAAGCACTCTACCTTCACTGCACCCCACTGTCACTGCCCCCGACTCTCACTGCCCCTGACTCTCACTGACCCCCACTCTCACTGACCCCCATGCTCACTGTCCCACACTCTCACTGCCCCACATTCTCACTGCCACCCACTCTAATTGTCCCTCACTCTCACTGCCCCACACTCTCTCTGCCCCACTCTCACTCCCCCACTCTCACTGCCACCCACTCTAATTGTCCCTCACTCTCACTGCCCCACACTCTCTCTGCCCCACTCTCACTCCCCCACTCTCACTGCCACCCACTCTAATTGTCCCTCACTCTCACTGCCCCACACTCTCTCTGCCCCACTCTCACTCCCCCACTCTCACTGCTCCACACTCTCGCTGCCACCCACACTCACTGCACCACACTCTCACTGCACCCCACTCTCACTGACCCAACTCTCACAGCCATCCAATCTCACTGACCCCCACTCTCACTGCCCCACTCTCACTGCCCCACACTCTCACTGCCACCCGCTCTCATTGCCCCATTCTCACTCCCACACTCTCACTGCCCCACACTCTCACTGCACCCTACTGTCACTGCCCCCCACTTCACTGCCCCCGACTCTCACTGCCCCCACTCTCACTGCTACACACTCTCACTGCTCCCATTCTAACTGACCCCCACTCTCTCTGTCCCCATTCTCACTGCCGCACACTCTCACTGACCCCCTCTCACACTGAACACCATTCTCACTGTCCTCCACTCTCACTGTCCCACCACTCTCACTGCCCCCACTCTCACTGCCCACACTCTCACTGCCCCCACTCTCACTATCCCTCACTCTCACTGCCCCACACTCTCACTGTCCTTCACTCTCACTACCCCCCACTCTCACTGCACCCTACTGTCACTGCCCCTGACTCTCACTGCCCCCACTCTCACTGCTACACACTCTCACTGCTCCCATTCTAACTGACCCCCACTCTCTCTGTCCCCATTCTCACTGCCGCACACTCTCACTGACCCCCACTCTCACTGACCCCCCTCTCACTGTTCCCATTCTCACTGCCACACACTCTCACTGACCCCCTCTCACACTGAACACCATTCTCACTGTCCTCCACTCTCACTGCCACCCACTCTCACTGCCCCCCACTCTCACTGCACCCTACCATCACTGCACCCAACTCTCACTGACCCCCACTCTCACGGACCCCCATGCTAACTGTCCCACACTCTCACTGCCCCACATTCTTACATCCACTCACTCTAATTGTCCCTCACTCTCACTGCTCTATACTCTCTCTGCCCCACTCTCAGTCCCCCACTCTCATTGCCCCCCACTCTCAATGCCCCCACTCTCACTGCCCCCCATGCTCACTGAACGCCACCTTCACTGCACACCACTGTCATTGCCCCCGGCTCTCACTGCCCCCACTCTCACTGCTACACATTCTCACTGCTCCCATTCTATCTGACCCCCACTCTCACTGTTCCCACTCTCACTGCCGCACACTCTCACTGACTCCCTCTCACACTGAACCTCATTCTCACTGTCCTCCACTCTCACTGCCACCACACTCACCCCCCACTCTCAATCTCCCCACATTCACCGCCCCAACTCTCACTGCCCCCCACAGTTACTGCGACCCACTCTCACTGCCCCACACTCACTGTACCCCACTCTCACTGACCCCCACTCGCACTGACCCCTACTCTCACTGCCTCCACTCTCACTTTGTACCCCACTCTCACTGCCACCCACTCTCACTGCCCCACACTCTCACTGCACCCTACCATCACTGCACCCCACTGTCACTTCTCCCAATCTCACTGACCCCCACTCTCACTGTCCCTGACTCTTGCTGCCCCACTCTCACTGCCTCATTCTCACTGACCCCCACTCTCACGGACCCCCATGCTCACTGTCCCACACTCTCACTGCCCCACATTCTTACTGCCACTCACTCCAATTGTCCCTCACTCTCACTGTTCCACACTCTCACTGCCCCCCACTCTCACTGCCCCACTCTCACTGCCCCACACTCTCACTGCCCCACACTCTCACTGCCCCCCACTCTCACTTCCCCACTCTCACTGCCCCACTCTCACTGCCCCACACTCTCACTGCCACCCACTCTCACTGACCCCCACTCTCACTGTTCCCACTCTCACTGCCACACACTCTTACTGACCCCCTCTCACACTGAACTCCATTCTCACTGTCCTCCACTCCCACTGCCCCACATTCACACTGCCCCAATCTCACCGCCCCTTCACTCTCACTGCCCCACTCTCACCAACCCCAACTCTCACTGACCCCACTCTCACTGCCCCCCACTCTCACTGTCCTTCACTCTCACTGTCCCTCACTCTCACTGCCACCACACTCAACCCCCCACTCTCAATCTCCCCACATTCACCGCCCCAACTTTCACTGCCCCCCACTGTCACTGCCACCCACTCTCACTGACCCCACTCTCACTGACCCCACTCTCACTGCCCCCCACTCTCACTATCCATCACTCTCACTGACCCCCACTCTCACTCCCCCGGTCTCACTGCACCCCACTCTCACTGCCTCACTTTCACTGCCCCACACTCTCACTGCCCCCACTCTCACTGACCCCCACTTTCACTGATCCCCACTTTCACTGCATCTCACTCTCACTGCACCCCGCTCTCACTGTCCCTCACTTTCACTGCCCCACATTCACACTGCCCCACCTTCAACGCCCCTTCACTCTCACTGCCCCACTGTCACCGAGCACAACTCTCACTGCCCCACACTCTCACTATCACTCACTCTCACTGCCCCACACTCTCACTGTCCTTCACTCTCACTGCTCCCCCATGATCACTGCCCCACACTGTCACTGCCCCACACTCTCACTGCCCCACACTCTCACTGTCCTTCACTCTCACTGTCCTTCACTCTCATTGTCCCTCACTCTCACTGCCCCCCAACTCTCACTGCCCCACTCTGACTGCCCCACACTCTCACTGCCCCACTCTCACTTCCCCACTCTCATTGACCCCCACTCGCACTGACCCCTACTCTCACTGTCCCCACTCTCACTTTGCACCCCACTATCACTGCCCCACACTCTCACTGTCCCCCACTCTCTCTGTCCCTGACTCTCGCTGCCCCACTCTCACTGCCTCATTCTCACTGACCCTCATTCTCACTGACCCCCATGCTCACTGTCCCACACTCTCACTGCCCAACATTCTCACTGCCACCCACTCTAATTATCCCTCACTCTCACTGCCCCACACTTTCTCTGCCCCACTCGCGCTCCACACTCTCACTGCCACCCACTCTCACTGCACCCCACTCTCACTGTCCCCCACTCTCACTGTCCCCCACTCTCACTGCCCCCCACTCTCACTTTGCACCCCACTCTCACTGCCCCACACTCTCACTGTCCCCCACTCTCACTGCCCCCTCTCACTGACCCCCACTCTCTCTGTCCCTGACTCTCGCTGCCCCACTCTCACTGCCTCATTCTCACTGACCCCCATGCTCACTGTCCCACACACTCACTGCCCCACACTCTCACTGCCACCCACTCTCACTGCCCCACTCTCACTCCCCCACTCTCACTGCCCCACTCTCACTGTCCCCCACTCTCTCTGCCCCACTCTCACTGCTCCACACTCTCAATTTCCCCCAATCTCACTGTCCCACACTCTCACTGCACCCCTCTCTCACTGCCCTCCACTCTCACTGCTCCACACCACTGCCCAACACTCTCACTGCCACCCACTCTCATTGCCCCACTCTCACTGCCCCACTCTCTCACTGCCCCCCACTCTCACTGCCCCCCACCTTCACTGCCCAACTCTCACTCCCCCACTTTCACTGACCCCCACTCTCACTGCCCCCCACTCTCACTGCCCCCCACTTTCACTGACCAACTCGCACTACCCCACACTCTCACAGCACCCCACCTTCACTGCATCCCACTCTTACTGCCCCCGATTCTCGCTGCCCCCGACTCTCACTGCCCCCACCTTCACTGCCCAACTCTCACTACCCAACTCTCACTGACCCCCACTCTCACTGCCCCACTCTCACTCCCCCACTCTCACTGCCCCACTCTCACTGCCCCACTCTCACTGCCCCACCCTCTCACTGACCCCCACTCGAACTGACCCCCTCTCTCACTGCCCCAAACTCTCACTGCCCCACACTCCCACTGACCCCACTCTCACTTTGCCCACTCTCACTGACCCCCACTCTCACTGCCCCCACTCTCACTGCCCTCCACTTTCACTCCCCTCACTTTCAATACCCCACTTTCACTGCTCCCACTCTCACTGACCCCCACTCTCACTGACCCCCAATCTCACTGCCCCCTACTCTCACTGCCCCTACCCACACTGACCCCCACTCTAAATGACCCCCTCTCTCACTGCCCCCCACTCTCACTGCCCCCCACCCTCACTGCCCCCACATCACTGCACCCACTCTCACTGACCCCCACTCTCACTGACCCCCACTCTCACTTTGCCCACTCTCACTGCACCCCACTTTCACTGCCCCCACTCACACTGGCCCACTCTCACACTACCCCACACTCTCACTGCACCCCACCTTCACTGCATCCCACTCTCACTGCCCCACTCTCACTGCCCCCGACTCTCACTGCCCTCGACTCTCACTGCCCTCCACTTTCACTGCCCCCACCTTCACTGCCCAACTCTCACTACCCAACTCTCACTGACCCCCACTCTCACTGCCCCATTCTCACTGCCCCACTCTCACTGCCCCCACCCTCTGCCCCCCACCTTCACTGCCCAACTCGCGCTACCCCACTCTCACTGCCCCACCCTCTCACTGACCCCCACTCTCACTGACCCCCACCCTCACTTTGCCCACTCTCAATGACCCCCACTCTCACTACCCCCGCTCTCACTGCACTCCACCTTCACTGCACCACACTCTCACTGCCCCCGACTCTCATTCCCCCACTCTCACTGCCCCCCACTCTCAATGCACCCCACCTTCACTGCATCCCACTCTTACTGCCCCCGATTCTCGCTGCCCCCGACTGTCACTGCCCCCCACCTTCACTGCCCAACTCTCACTGCCCCACTCTCACTGCCCCCCACTCTCACTGCCCAACTCGCACTACCCCACTCTCACTGCCCCACACTCTCACAGCACCCCACACTTACTGCATCCCACTCTCACTGCCCCAAACTCTCACTGCCCCACTCTCCCACTGACCCCACTCTCACTTTGCCCACTCTCACTGACCCCCACTCTCATTGCCCCTCACTCTCAATGCACCACATCCTCACTGCCCCCCACTCTCCCTTCCCCACTCTCACTGCCCCCACTCTCACTGTCCCGCTCTCTCCCTGTCCCTCACTATCACTGCCCCAAACTCTCACGTTCCCTCACTCTCACTGCCTCATTCTCACTGCCCCTCACTCACTGACCCCCACTCTCACTCCCCCCAATCTCTCTGCCCCACTCTCACTGCCCCCTACTCTCATTGCCCCCATCTCACTGACCCACCCTCTCACTGACCCCAACTCTAAATGACCCCCTCTCTCACTGCCCCACACTCTCACTTCCCCCCACTCTCACTGCCCCCCCACTCTCACTGACCCCCACTCTCACTGACCCCCACTCTCACTGACCCCCACTCTCACTGCCCCCACTCTCACTGCCCCACAATCTCACTGCCCCCACACTCACTGACCCCCACTCTCACTGCCCCACAATCTCACTGCCCCCCACTCTCACTGCCCCACACTCTCACTGCTGCACACTCTCACTGCCCCCCACTCTCACTGCCCCCACACTCACTGCTCCCCACACTCACTGCTCCCCACTCTCACTCCCCCCAATCTCTCTGCCCCACTCTCACTGACCCCACTCTCACTGCCCCACACTCTCACTGCCCCCCACATTCACTGCCCCCCATACTCACTGCTCTCCCCTCTCACTCCCCCCCAATCTCTCTGCCCCACTCTCACTGCCCCCACTCTCACTGACCCTCACTCTCACTGACCCTCACTCTCACTGACCCCCTTCACACTGCCCCCCATTCTCACTTTCCCCCAGTCTCACTTTTCCACACTCTCACTGACCCCCACTCTCACTGACCCCCACTCTCACTGACCACCACTCTCACTGACCCCCACTCTCACTGACCACCACTCTCACCGACCCGAACGCTTACTGTCCCACACCTTCACTGTCCCACATTCTCACTGCCACCCATTCTCACTGTCCCTCACTCTAACTGTCCCTCACTCTAACTGTCCCGCACTGTCACTGCCCCCCACTCTCATTGACCCCCTTTCTCACTTCCCCCCCACTCTCACTGCCCCCACTCTCACTTTGGACCACTCTCACTGCCCCAATCTCACTGTCCCACACTGACACTGCCCCCCACTCTCACTGCTCCCCACTCTCTCTGCCCCCACTCTCACTGTCCCCCACTCTCACTGCCCCACACTCCCACTGACCCCACTCTCACTGACCCCACTCTCACTTTGCCCATTCTCACTGACCCTCACTCTCACTGCCCCCCACTCTCACTGCCCCCCACTCTCACTCCGCCCACTCTCATTGCCCCTCACTCTCAATGCACCACATCATCACTGCCCCCCAATCTCACTGCTCCCCACTCTCACTGCCCCCACTCTCACTGCCCCTAACTCACTGACCCCCACTCTCACTAGCCCCCACTCTCACTGGCCCCCACTCTCACTGCCTCCACTCTCACTGACCCCCACTCTAACTGACCCCCTCTATCACTGCCCCAAACCCTCACTGCCCCAAACCCTCACTGCCCCAAACTCTCACTGCCCCAAACTCTCACTGCCCCACACTCTCACTGACCCCACTCTCACAGATCCCCACTCTCACTGCCCCCCACTCTCACTCCGCCCAATCTCTCTGCCCCACTCTCACTGCCCCCCACTCTCACTGTCCCTCACTCTCACTGCCCCAAACTCTCACTGCCCCACTCTCACTTCCCCACTCTCATTGACCCCCACTCGCACTGACCCCTACTCTCACTGTCCCCACTCTCACTTTGCACCCCACTATCACTGCCCCACACTCTCACTGTCCCCCACTCTCTCTGTCCCTGACTCTCGCTGCCCCACTCTCACTGCCTCATTCTCACTGACCCTCATTCTCACTGACCCCCATGCTCACTGTCCCACACTCTCACTGCCCAACATTCTCACTGCCACCCACTCTAATTATCCCTCACTCTCACTGCCCCACACTTTCTCTGCCCCACTCGCGCTCCACACTCTCACTGCCACCCACTCTCACTGCACCCCACTCTCACTGTCCCCCACTCTCACTGTCCCCCACTCTCACTGCCCCCCACTCTCACTTTGCACCCCACTCTCACTGTCCCCCACTCTCACTGTCCCCCACTCTCACTGCCCCACACTCTCACTGTCCCCCACTCTCACTGCCCCCTCTCACTGACCCCCACTCTCTCTGTCCCTGACTCTCGCTGCCCCACTCTCACTGCCTCATTCTCACTGACCCCCATGCTCACTGTCCCACACACTCACTGCCCCACACTCTCACTGCCACCCACTCTCACTGCCCCACTCTCACTCCCCCACTCTCACTGCCCCACTCTCACTGTCCCCCACTCTCTCTGCCCCACTCTCACTGCTCCACACTCTCAATTTCCCCCAATCTCACTGTCCCACACTCTCACTGCACCCCTCTCTCACTGCCCTCCACTCTCACTGCTCCACACCACTGCCCAACACTCTCACTGCCACCCACTCTCATTGCCCCACTCTCACTGCCCCACTCTCTCACTGCCCCCCACTCTCACTGCCCCCCACCTTCACTGCCCAACTCTCACTCCCCCACTTTCACTGACCCCCACTCTCACTGCCCCCCACTCTCACTGCCCCCCACTTTCACTGACCAACTCGCACTACCCCACACTCTCACAGCACCCCACCTTCACTGCATCCCACTCTTACTGCCCCCGATTCTCGCTGCCCCCGACTCTCACTGCCCCCCACCTTCACTGCCCAACTCTCACTACCCAACTCTCACTGACCCCCACTCTCACTGCCCCACTCTCACTCCCCCACTCTCACTGCCCCACTCTCACTGCCCCACCCTCTCACTGACCCCCACTCGAACTGACCCCCTCTCTCACTGCCCCAAACTCTCACTGCCCCACACTCCCACTGACCCCACTCTCACTTTGCCCACTCTCACTGACCCCCACTCTCACTGCCCCCACTCTCACTGCCCTCCACTTTCACTCCCCTCACTTTCAATACCCCACTTTCACTGCTCCCACTCTCACTGACCCCCACTCTCACTGACCCCCAATCTCACTGCCCCCTACTCTCACTGCCCCTACCCACACTGACCCCCACTCTAAATGACCCCCTCTCTCACTGCCCCCCACTCTCACTGCCCCCCACCCTCACTGCCCCCACATCACTGCACCCACTCTCACTGACCCCCACTCTCACTGACCCCCACTCTCACTTTGCCCACTCTCACTGCACCCCACTTTCACTGCCCCCACTCACACTGGCCCACTCTCACACTACCCCACACTCTCACTGCACCCCACCTTCACTGCATCCCACTCTCACTGCCCCACTCTCACTGCCCCCGACTCTCACTGCCCTCGACTCTCACTGCCCTCCACTTTCACTGCCCCCACCTTCACTGCCCAACTCTCACTACCCAACTCTCACTGACCCCCACTCTCACTGCCCCATTCTCACTGCCCCACTCTCACTGCCCCCACCCTCTGCCCCCCACCTTCACTGCCCAACTCGCGCTACCCCACTCTCACTGCCCCACCCTCTCACTGACCCCCACTCTTACTGACCCCCAATCTCACTGCCCCACTCTCACTGACCCCCACCCTCACTTTGCCCACTCTCAATGACCCCCACTCTCACTACCCCCGCTCTCACTGCACTCCACCTTCACTGCACCACACTCTCACTGCCCCCGACTCTCATTCCCCCACTCTCACTGCCCCCCACTCTCAATGCACCCCACCTTCACTGCATCCCACTCTTACTGCCCCCGATTCTCGCTGCCCCCGACTGTCACTGCCCCCCACCTTCACTGCCCAACTCTCACTGCCCCACTCTCACTGCCCCCCACTCTCACTGCCCAACTCGCACTACCCCACTCTCACTGCCCCACACTCTCACAGCACCCCACACTTACTGCATCCCACTCTCACTGCCCCAAACTCTCACTGCCCCACTCTCCCACTGACCCCACTCTCACTTTGCCCACTCTCACTGACCCCCACTCTCATTGCCCCTCACTCTCAATGCACCACATCCTCACTGCCCCCCACTCTCCCTTCCCCACTCTCACTGCCCCCACTCTCACTGTCCCGCTCTCTCCCTGTCCCTCACTATCACTGCCCCAAACTCTCACGTTCCCTCACTCTCACTGCCTCATTCTCACTGCCCCTCACTCACTGACCCCCACTCTCACTCCCCCCAATCTCTCTGCCCCACTCTCACTGCCCCCTACTCTCATTGCCCCCATCTCACTGACCCACCCTCTCACTGACCCCAACTCTAAATGACCCCCTCTCTCACTGCCCCACACTCTCACTTCCCCCCACTCTCACTGCCCCCCCACTCTCACTGACCCCCACTCTCACTGACCCCCACTCTCACTGACCCCCACTCTCACTGCCCCCACTCTCACTGCCCCACAATCTCACTGCCCCCACACTCACTGACCCCCACTCTCACTGCCCCACAATCTCACTGCCCCCCACTCTCACTGCCCCACACTCTCACTGCTGCACACTCTCACTGCCCCCCACTCTCACTGCCCCCACACTCACTGCTCCCCACACTCACTGCTCCCCACTCTCACTCCCCCCAATCTCTCTGCCCCACTCTCACTGACCCCACTCTCACTGCCCCACACTCTCACTGCCCCCCACATTCACTGCCCCCCATACTCACTGCTCTCCCCTCTCACTCCCCCCCAATCTCTCTGCCCCACTCTCACTGCCCCCACTCTCACTGACCCTCACTCTCACTGACCCTCACTCTCACTGACCCCCTTCACACTGCCCCCCATTCTCACTTTCCCCCAGTCTCACTTTTCCACACTCTCACTGACCCCCACTCTCACTGACCCCCACTCTCACTGACCACCACTCTCACTGACCCCCACTCTCACTGACCACCACTCTCACCGACCCGAACGCTTACTGTCCCACACCTTCACTGTCCCACATTCTCACTGCCACCCATTCTCACTGTCCCTCACTCTAACTGTCCCTCACTCTAACTGTCCCGGACTGTCACTGCCCCCCACTCTCATTGACCCCCTTTCTCACTTCCCCCCCACTCTCACTGCCCCCACTCTCACTTTGGACCACTCTCACTGCCCCAATCTCACTGTCCCACACTGACACTGCCCCCCACTCTCACTGCTCCCCACTCTCTCTGCCCCCACTCTCACTGTCCCCCACTCTCACTGCCCCACACTCCCACTGACCCCACTCTCACTGACCCCACTCTCACTTTGCCCATTCTCACTGACCCTCACTCTCACTGCCCCCCACTCTCACTGCCCCCCACTCTCACTCCGCCCACTCTCATTGCCCCTCACTCTCAATGCACCACATCATCACTGCCCCCCAATCTCACTGCTCCCCACTCTCACTGCCCCCACTCTCACTGCCCCTAACTCACTGACCCCCACTCTCACTAGCCCCCACTCTCACTGACCCCCACTCTAACTGACCCCCTCTATCACTGCCCCAAACCCTCACTGCCCCAAACCCTCACTGCCCCAAACTCTCACTGCCCCAAACTCTCACTGCCCCACACTCTCACTGACCCCACTCTCACAGATCCCCACTCTCACTGCCCCCCACTCTCACTCCGCCCAATCTCTCTGCCCCACTCTCACTGCCCCCCACTCTCACTGTCCCTCACTCTCACTGCCCCAAACTCTCACTGCCCCAAACTCTCACTGCCTCACTCTGCCTCACTCTCACTGCCCCTCACTCACTGACCCCCACTCTCACTGCCCTCCACTTTCACTCCCCCCACTTTCACTGCCCCTCACTCTCACTGCTCCCACTCTCACTGACCCCCACTCTCACTGACCCCCACTCTCACTGACCCCCACTCTCACATTCCCTCACTCTCACTGCCTCACTCTCACTGCCCCTCACTCACTGACCCCCACTCTCACTGCCCTCCACTTTACCCGCCCCACACTCTCACTGCCCCACACACTCACTGCCCCCACACTCACTGCCCCCACACTCACTGCCCCACACACTCACTGCCCCCACACTCACTGCCCCCACACTCACTGCCCCACACACTCACTGCCCCCACACTCACTGCCCCCACACTCACTGCTCCCCACTCTCACTCCCCCCCAATCTCTCTGCCCCACTCTCACTGCTCCACACTCTCACTGCCACCCAATCTCACTACCCCCACTCTCATTGCACCCCACTCTCAATGCACCCCACTCTCACTACACCCCTCTCTCACTGCCCCCCACACTCACTGCACCCCACACTCACTACCCCCACTCTCACTGCCCTCCACACTCACTGCCCCACACTCTCACTGCTCTACACTCTCACTGCTCCACACTCACTGCCCCCCACTCTCACTCCCCCCACTCTCACTGCCACCCACTCTCATTGCCCCACTCTCTCACTGCCCCCCACTCTCACTGCCCCCCACCTTCACTGCCCAACTCTCACTACCCAACTTTCACTGACCCCCACTCTCACTGCCCCACTCTCACTCCCCCACTCTCACTCCCCCACTCTCACTGCCCCCCACTCTCACTGCCCCCCACTTTCTCTGCCCAACTCGCACTACCCCACACTCTCACTGCCCCACACTCTCACAGCACCCCACTCTCACTCCCCCACTCTCACTGCCCCACTCTCACTGCCCCCCATTCACTGCCCCCCACTTTCACTGCACAACTCGCACTACCCCACTCTCACTGCCCCCTACTCTCACTGCCCCACCCTCTCACTGACCCCACTCTAACTGACCCCCTCTCTCACTGCCCCAACCTCTCACTGCCCCACACTCTCACTTTGCCCACTCTCACTTTGCCCACTCTCACTGACCCCCACTCTCATTGCCCCCCACTCTCACTGCCCCCCACTCTCACTCCGCCCACTCTCATTGCCCCTCACTCTCAATGCACCACATCCTCACTGCCCCCCACTCTCCCTTCCCCACTCTCACTGTCCCTACTCTCACTGTCCCTCACTCTCACTGCCTCACTCTCACTGCCCCAAACTCTCACGGTCCCTCACTTTCACTGCCTCACTCTCACTGCCCCTCACTCACTGACCCCCACTCTCACTGCCCTCCACTTTCACTCCCCTCACTTTCAATCCCCCCACTTTCACTGCTCCCAATCTCACTGCCCCCTACTCTCACTGCCCCTACCCACACTGCCCCACCCTCTCACTGACCCCCACTCTAAATGACCCCCTCTCTCACTGCCCCCCACTCTCACTGCCCCCCACTCTCACTGCCCCCCACCCTCACTGCCCCCACATCACTGCCCCCACTCTCACTGACCCCCACTCTCACTGACCCCCACTCTCACTTTGCCCACTCTCACTGCACCCCACTTTCACTGCCCCCCACTCTCACTGCCCCACACTCTCACTGCATCCCACTATCACTGCCCCCGACTCTCACTGCCCCCACCTTCACTGCCCAACTATCACTACCCAACTCTCACTGACCCCCACTCTCACTGCCCCATTCTCACTGCCCCACTCTCACTGCCCCCACTCACTGCCCCCCACCTTCACTGCCCAACTCGCACTACCCCACTCTCATTGCCCCACACTCTCACTGCACCCCACATTTACTGCACCCCACTCTCACTGCGCCCTACTCTCACTGCCCCACACTCTCTCTGCCACACCCTCTCACTGACCCCCACTCTCACTGACCCCCAATCTCGCTGCCCCACTCTCACTGACCCCCACCCTCACTTTGCCCACTCTCACTACCCCCACTCTCACTGCACCCCACCTTCACTGCCCAACTCGCACTGACCCCCACTCGCACTGCCCCACTCTCACTCCCCCACTCTCACTGCCCCACTCTCACTGCCCCCCACTTTCACTGCCCAACTCTCACTACCCTACTCTCACTGCCCCACACTCTTACAGCACCCCACACTTACTGCCTCCCACTCTCACTGCCCCCTACTCTCACTGCCCCACCCTCTCACTGACCCCCACTCTAACTGACCCCCTCTCTCACTGCCCCAAACTCTCACTGCCCCACTCTCCCACTGACCCCACTCTCACTTTGCCCACTCTCACTGACCCGCACACTCATTGCCCCCCACTCTCATTGCCCCCCACTCTCACTGCTCCCCACTCTCACTCCGCCCACTCTCATTGCCCCTCACTCTCAATGCACCACATCCTCACTGCCCCCCACTCTCCCTTCCCCACTCTCACTGCCCCCACTCTCACTGTCCCGCTCTCTCCCTGTCCCTTCACTATCACTGCCCCAAACTCTCATGTACCCTCACTCTCACTGCCTCATTCTCACTGCCCCTCACTCACTGACCCCAAACTCTCACTGCCCCTCACTCACTGACCCCCACTCTCACTCCGCCCACTCTCATTGCCCCTCACTCTCAATGCACCACATCCTCACTGCCCCCCACTCTCCCTTCCCCACTCTCACTGCCCCCACTCTCACTGTCCCGCTCTCTCCCTGTCCCTCACTATCACTGCCCCAAACTCTCATGTTCCCTCACTCTCACTGCCTCATTCTCACTGCCCCTCACTCACTGACCCCCACTCTCACTGCCCCTCACTCACTGACCCCCACTCTCACTGCCCCCTACTCTCACTGCCCCTCACTCTCATTGCCCCCACTCTCACTGACCCCCACTCTCACCTGCCCCCCACTCTCACTCCGCCCACTCTCATTGCCCCTCACTCTCAATGCTCCACATTCTCACTGACCCCCACTCTCCCTCCCCCAATCTCACTACCACCCACTCTCACTGCCCCCACTCTCACTGTCCCGCTCTCTCCCTGTCCCTCACTATCACTGCCCCAAACTCTCACGTTCCCTCACTCTCACTGCCTCATTCTCACTGCCCCTCACTCACTGACCCCCACTCTCACTGCCCCTCACTCACTGGCCCCCACTCTCACTGCCCCCCACTCTCACTGCCCCTCACTCTCACTGCCCCCACTCTCACTGGCCCCCACTCTCACTGACCCCCACTCTAACTGACCCCTCTATCATTGCCCTAAACTCTCACTGCCCCACACTCTCACTGACCCCACTCTCACTGATCCCCAGTCTCACTGCCCCCCACTCTCACTCCGCCCACTCTCATTGCCCCTCACTCTCAATGCACCACATTCTCACTGTCCCCACTCTCCCTCCCCCAATCTCACTGTCCCGCACTCTCCCTGTCCCTCACTCTCACTGCCCCAAACTCTCACGGTCCCTCACTCTCACTGCCTCATTCTCACTGCCCCTGACTCACTGCCCCTCACTTTCACTCCCCCCACTTTCACTGCATCTCAATCTCACTGCTCCCACTCTCACTGACACCCACTCTCACTGCCCCCCACTCTCACTGCCCCTACCCACACTGCACCACACTCTCACTGCCCCACCCTCTCACTGACCCCCCACTCTAAATGACCCCCTCTCTCACTGCCCCACACTCTCACTGCCCCCCACTCTCACTGCCCCCCACACTCACTGCCCCCCACACTCACTGCTCTCCCCTCTCACTCCCCCCAATCTATCTGCCCCACTCTTACTGCCCCCACTCTCACTGCCCCACACTCTCACTGACCCCCACTCTCACTGACCCCCTTCACACTGCCCCCCACTCTCACTTTCCCCCAGTCTCACTTTTCCACACTCTCACTGACCCCCACTCTCACTGACCACCACTCTCACTGCCCCCACTCTCACTGCCCCCCACTCTCAGTCCCCCCACTCTCACTGATCCCCATTCTCACTGGCCCCCACTCTCAGTACCCCCAAACTCACTGCCCCCCCCACTCTCACTGCCCACCCAGTCTAACTGCCCCAATCTGCCCACTCTCACTGCCCCCACTCTCACTGCCCCCACACTCACTGTCTCTCACTCTCACTGCCCCAGTCTCATTCCCCCACATTCACTGCCTCCCACTCTCACTCTCCCACTCTCTCTGCCACACTCTCACTGCCCCCCACTCTCACTGCCCCCCACACTCACTGTCCCACTCTCATTCCCCCACACTCATGCACCCCATTCTCACTCCCCCCCACTCTCTCTGCCCCACTCTCACTGCCCCCCAATCTCACTGTCCCCCATTCTCACTGACACCCCCACTCTCTCTGCCCCCCATTCTCACTGCCCCCCACTCTCATTGCCCCACTCTCAATGCCCCACACACTCACTACCTCCCACTCTCACTACCCCCACTGTCACTGATGGCCACTCTCACTGCCCCCACTCTCTTTTTCGCCTACTCTCACTGCCCCTCACTCTCACTGCCCCACTCTCACTGTCCCCCACTCTCACTGCCCCCACTCTCAATGACCCCCACTCTCACTGCCTCACTCTCACTGAGCCCTACTCTCACTGTTCCACGCTCACACTGTCCCTCACTCTCACTGCCCCCCACTCTCACTGCCCCCCACTCTCACTGCCACCCACTCTCACTTCCCCCCACCTCTCACTGCCCCCCACTCTCATTACCGGCCACTCTCACTCCCCCCATTATCTCTCCCCATTCTCTCTCCCCCCATTCTCTCTCCCCCCATTCTCACTCCCCCCATTCTCACTGCCCCGCACTCTCACTGCCACCCAATCTCACTGCCACCCAATCTCATTGCCCCCCATTCTCCCTCCCCCATTCTCACTAGCCCCACACTCACTGCCCCCACACTCACCGCCCCTCATTCTCACTCCCCTATGATCACTGTCCCCCACTCTCTCTGCCCCACTCTCACTGATCCCCACTCTCACTGCCCCCCACTCTCACCCTCCCATTCTCACTGCCCCCCAACTCTCACCGCCCCCCACTCTCAATGGCCCACACTCTCAATGGCCCACACTCTCAGTGCCCCACACTCTCACTACCCCCACTCTCATTGCCCCCCACTCTCACTGCCCCCATTCTTACTGCCTCCTGCTCTCACTGCCCCCATACTCACTGCCCCACTGTCACTGCCCCCCACTCTCATGCCCCCATTCTCACTCACCCCACACTCTCTGCCCCCCAGTCTCACTGCCCCACTCTCACTGCCCCACACTCTCATTGCCCCCACTCTCACTCTCCCCACATTCACTGCCCCCCACTCTCACTGCCCGACTCTCACAGCCCCACTCTCACTCCCCCCGACATTCACTGACCCCACTCTCACTGCCCCACTCTCACACCCCCCACAATCACTGACCCCACTCTCAATGCCCCACTCTCACTCACCCCACAATCACTGACCCCACTCTCACTGCTCCATTCTCACTGCCCCCTCTTTCACTCCCCCATTCTCAATGTCCCCACTCTCTCTGACCCCAACTCCCACTGCACCCCACTCTCACTGCCCCTCACTCTCACTGCCCCACTCTCACTGCCGCCCACTCTCACTGCCCCCCACTCTCCCTCCCCCACTCTCTCAGCCCCTCACTCTCACTGCCCCACTCTCCCTGCCCCCCACACTCACTCCCCCCCACTCACAGCCCCCACAATCAATGATTCCAAACTCTCACTTCCCTCACTCTCAATGCCCCCACATTTACTGCTCTCACACTCACTGTCCTCACAATCACTGCCCACACACTCTCACTCCCCACACTCTCACCACCCCACACTCTCACTCGCACCACTCTCATTGCCACCCACTCTCACTGCTCCCAACTCTCACTGCTCCCAACTCTCACTGCCTCCAAATCCCACAGTCCCCCACTCTCACTGCCCCACTACCACTGCCCATCACTCTCACTGCCCCCCACTCTCACTCCCCCACTCTCACTCCCCCACTCTCACTCCCCCACTCTCACTCCCCCACTCTCACTGCCCCCACTCTCACTGCCACCCACTCTCATTGCCCCCTACTCTCACTGCCCCCCACTCTCACTGCTCCCCACTCTCACTGCCCCCCACTCTCACTGCCCCCCCACTCTCACTGCCCACCCAGTCTCACTGCCCCAATCTGCCCACTCTCACTGCCCCAGACTCTTACTGCCACCACACTCACTGCTGCCCCCACACTCTCTGCTCCCCACTCTCACTGCCCCCAGACTCACTGTCGCACATTCTCACTGCCGCACATGCTCACAGACCCCCACTCTCACTGCACACACTCACTGCCTCTCACTCTCACTGCCCCAGTCTCATTCCCCCACACTCACTGCCTCCCACTCTCACTCTCCGACTCTCTCTGCCACACTCTCACTGCCCCCCACTCTCACTGCCCCCCCTCTCACTGTACCCCACACTCACTGCCCCACTCTCATTCCCCCACACTCATTGCACCCCATTCTCACTCCCCCACTCTCTCTGCCTCACTCTCACTGCCCCCCAATCTCACTGTCCCCCATTCTCACTGACCCCCCCCACTCTCTCTGACCCCCCACTCTCTCTGACCCCCCACTCTCTCTGACCCCCCACTCTCTCTGTCTCCCACTCTCACTGCCCCCCACTCTCAATGCTCCCCACTCTCAATGCCCCACACACTCACTGCCCCCCATTCTCACTGACCCCCCACTCTCACTGCCCCCCACTCTCACTGCCCCCCACTCTCAATGCCCCACACACTCACTGCCCCCACTCTCACTGCCCCACTCTCTTTTTTGCTTACTCTCACTGCCCCCACTCTCACTGACCCCCACTCTCACTGCCCCACATTCTCACTGCCACCCACTCTCACTGCCACCCACTCTCACTGTCCCCCACTCTCACTGTCCCCCACTCTCACTGTCCCTCACTCTCACTGCCCCCACTCTCACTGTCCCCCACTCTCACTGTCCCTCACTCTCACTGCCCCCACTCTCACTGTCCCACACTCTCACTGCCCCCACTCTCACTGCCCAACACTCTCACTGCCCAACACTCTCACTGCCACACTCTCACTGCCCCCACTCTCAGTGCCAGCCACGCTCACTCCCCCCATTATCTCTCCCCCCATTCTGTCTCCACCCATTCTCACTCCCCCCCATTCTCACTGCCCCGCACTCTCACTACCATCCAATCTCATTGCCCCCCACTCGCACTCCCCCCATTCTCTCTCCCCATTCTCTCTCTCCCATTCTCCCTCCCCCATTCTCACTACCCCCACACTCACTGCCCCTACACTCACTGCCTCTCATTCTCACTCCCCCCATGATCACTGTACCGCACTCTCACTGCCCCACTCTCACTGATCCCCACTCTCACTGCCCCCACTCTCACCCTCCTACTCTCATTGGCCCCACTCTCACTGCCCCCACTCTTACTGCATCCCACTCTCACTGCCCCCCACTCCTCCACCCCCCACTCTCATGCCCCCATTCTCACTCACCCCACACTCTCTGCCCCCACTCTCATTGCCCCCACTCTCACCTCCCGCACTCTCACTCTCCCCACATTCACTGCCCCCCACTCTCACTGCCCGTGTCTCACAGCCCCACTCTCACTCCCCCCACAATCACTGACTCCACTCTCACTGCCCACATTCTCAATGCTCCCCTTTCACTCCCCCATTCTCAATGTCCCCACTCTCACTGACCCCAACTCTCACTGCCCCCCACTCTCACAGCCCCCACAATCAATGATTCCAAACTCTCACTTCCCCCACTCTCAATGCCCCCACATTTACTGCTCCCACACTCACTGTCCCCACAATCACTGCCCACACACTCTCACTCCCCACACTCTCACCACCCCACACTCTCACTCGCGCCACTCTCACTGCCACCCACTCTCACTGCTCCCAACTCTCACTGCCCCCATTCTCACTGCCCCCTCTTTCACTCCCCATTCTCACTGCCACCAACTCTCACTGCCCCCCGTTCTCCCTCCCCACTCTCTCAGCCCCTCACTCTCACTGCCCCCCACTCACACTCCCCCTCCCACACTCACAGCCCCCACAATCAATGAATCCAAACTCTCACTTTCCCCACTCTCAATGCCCCCACACTCACTGTCCCTACAATCACTGCCCACACACTCTCACTCCCCACACTCTCACTCCCCACACTCTCACGGCCCCCACTCTCAATGCCCCACACTCACTGTCCCCACTCTCACTGCCCCACCCACTCTCACTGCTCTCAACTCTCACTGCCTCCAACTCCCACTGTCCCCCACTCTCACAGTCCCCACTCTCACTGTCCCCACTCTCATTGCCCCCCACTCTCCCTCCTCCACTCTCACTGCCCCCACTCTCACAGTCCCCACTCTCACTGTCCCCACTCTCATTGCCCCCCACTCTCCCTCCCCCACTCTCACTGCCCCCCACTCTCACTGCCCCACTCTTACTCCCCCCACACTCACTGCCCCCACACTCATTGCCCCCCATTTTCACTGACCCCCATGATCACTGTCCCCCACTCTCACTGCCCCACTCTCTCACTGCCCCACTCTCACTGCCCCCACTCTCACTGCCCCACTCTCTCACTGCCCCACTCTCTCACTGCCCCACTCTCTCACTGCCCCACACTCTCACTGCCCCACACTCTCACTGCCCCACACACTCACTGCCCCACACACTCACTGCCCCACATTCTCACTACCCCCACTCTCATTGCCCCCCAATCTCACTGCCCCCACTCTTACTTCCTCCCGCTCTCACTGCCCCATACTCACTGCCCCCCACTCTCACTGCCCCACTGTTCCTGCCCCCCACAATCACTGTCCCCACTCTCACTGCCCCCATTCTCACTGCCCCCTCTTTCACTCCCTCATTCTCAATGTCCCCACTCTCACTGACCCCAACTCTCACTGCCGCCCACTCTCACTGCCCCCCACTCTCCCTCCCCCACTCTCTCAGCCCCTCAGTCTCACTGCCCCACTCTCACTGCCCCCCACTCTCACAGCCCACACAATCAATGAATCCAAACTCTCACTTCCCCCACTCTCAATGCCCCCACACTTACTGCTCCCATACTCACTGTCCCCACAATCACTGCCCACACACTCTCACCACCCCACACTCTTACTGCCCAATCTCACTGCCCCCCACTCTCACTCCCCCACTCTCACTGCTCCCCACTCTTACTCCCCCACTCTCAATCCCGCAGTCTCACTGCCCCTCACTTTCACTGACCCAAGTCTCACTGCCCCCCACTCGCACTCCCCCCGACTCTCACGACCCCACTCTCACTGCCCCCCACTCTCATTCCCCCACTCTGACTCCCCACACTCTCACTTCCCCCACTCTCACTGCCCCCACTCTCACTGACCCACACTCTCACTGCCCCACACTCTCACTGCCCCTCTCTCACTGCCCCCACTCTCACACCCCCACTCTCACTGCCCCCCACTCTCACTGCCCCCCACTCTCACTGCCCCCCACTCTCACTGCCCCCACTCTCACACCCCCACTCTCACTGCCCCCCACTCTCACTGCCCCCCACTCTCACTGCCCCCACTCTCACTGCCCCCACTCTCACTGCCCCCACTCTCACTGACCCACACTCTCACTGACCCACACTCTCACTGCCCCACACTCTCACTGCCCCTCTCTCACTGTCCCCACTCTCACATTCCCCACTCTCACACCCCCCACTCTCACTTCCCACACTCTCACTTCCCCCACTCTCATTGCCCCTCACTCTCACTGCCCCTCAGTCTGACTCCCCCACTCTCACTGCTCCCAACTCTCACTGCCCCACACTCTCACTTCCCAACACTCTCACTCCCCCCACTCTCATTGCCCCCCAAATCTCACTGCCCCCACTCTCACTGCCCCCACTCTCACTCCTCCCACTCTCACTGCCCCTCTCTCACTGTCCCCACTCTCACTCCCCCACTCTCACTGACCCCACTATCACTGCCCCCACTCTCACTGCCCCCCACTCTCACTCCCCCACTCTCATTCCCCCACTTTCACTGCTCCCCACTCTCACAGTCCCCCCCCCACACACTCCCCCCACCCTCACTCCCACCACTTTCACCGCCCCCCACTCTCACTCATCACACTCTCACTCACCACACTCTCACTCCCCACACTCTCACTCCCCACACTCTCATTGCGCCCCACTGTTCCTGCCCCCCCACAATCACTCACCCACTCTCACTGCCCCCCACTCTCCCTCCCCCACTCTCTCAGCCCCTCAGTCTCACTGCCCCACTCTCACTGCCCCCCACTCTCACAGCCCACACAATCAATGAATCCAAACTCTCACTTCCCTCACTCTCAATGCCCCCACACTTACTGCTCCCACACTCACTGTCCCCACAATCACTGCCCACACACTCTCACTCCCCACACTCTCACCACCCCACACTCTTACTGCCCAATCTCACTGCTCCCCACTCTTACTCCCCCACTCTCACTGCTCCCCACTCTTACTCCCCCACTCTCAATCCCACAGTCTCACTGCCCCCCACTGTCACTGACCCCAGTCTCACTGCCCCGCACTCTCTCTCCCCCAACTCACACTCCCCCCGACTCTCACGACCCCACTCTCACTGCCCCCACTCTCATTCCCCCACTCTGACTCCTCCCACTCTCACTGCCCCACATTCTCACTGCCCCAAACTCTCACTCCCCCCACTCTCATTGCCCGCACTCTCACTGCCCCCACTCTCACTGCCCCCCACTCTCACTGCCCCCCACTCTCACTGCCCCCACTCTCATTGACCCACACTGTCACTGCCCCCACTCTCACTGCCCCCCACTTTCACTGCTCCCCACTCTCACAGTCCCCCCCCCACACACTACCCCCACCCTCACTCCCACCACTTTCACCGCCCCTCACTCTCACTCACCACACTCTCACTCCCCACACTCTCATTGCGCCCCACTGTTCTTGCCCCCCCACAATCACTCGCCCACTCTCACTGGCCCCCACTCTCACTGCCCCACATTCTCACTGCCCCAAACTCTCACTCCCCCCACTCTCATTGCCCGCACTCTCATTGCCCCCACTCTCACTGCCCCCCACTCTCACTGGCCCCCACTCTCACTGCCCCCCACTCTCACTGACCCACACTCTCACTTCCCCCACTCTCATTGCCCCTCACTCTCACTGCCCCTCAGTCTGACTCCCCCACTCTCACTGCTCCCAACTCTCACTGCCCCACACTGTCACTTCCCAAAACTCTCACTTCCCCCACTCTCATTGCCCCCCCCCCACTCTCACTGCCCCCATTCTTACACCCCCCACTCACTGCTCCCCACTCTCACTCTCCCACTCTCACTCCCCCCACTCTCATTGCCCCCCCCACTCTCACTGCCCCCACTCTTACTCCCCCCACTCACTGCTCCCCACTCTCACTCTCCCACTCTCACTCCCCCCACTCTCATTGTCCCCCCACTCTCACTGCCCTCACTCTCACTCCCCCCACTCTCATTGTCCCCCCACTCTCACTGCCCTCACTCTCACTCCCCCCACTCTCACTGCCCCACTCTCACTCCCCCAACTCTCACTGCCCCCACTCTCCCTGCCCCCCACTCTCACTCCCCCACTCTCACTCCCCCACTTTCACTGCTCCCCACTCTCACAGTCCCCCCCCACACACACTCCCCCCACCCTCACTCCCACCACTTTCACCGCCCCCCACTCTCACTCCCCACACTCTCACTCCCCACACACTCATTGCGCCCTACTGTTACTGCCCCCCACAATCACTCGCCCACTCTCACTGCCCCCCACTCTCCCTCCCCTACTCTCTCAGCCCCTCAGTCTCACTGCCCCACTCTCGCTGCCCCCCACTCTCACAGCCCACACAATCAATGAATCCAAACTCTCACTTCCCTCACTCTCAATGCCCCCACACTTACTGCTCCCACACTCACTGTCCCCACAATCACTCCCCCACTCCCCACACTCTCACCACCCCACACTCTTACTGCCCAATCTCACTGCCACCCACTCTCACTCCCCCACTCTCACTGCTCCCCACTCTTACTCCCCCACTCTCAATCCCGCAGTCTCACTGCCCCCCACATTCACTGACCCCAGTCTCACTGCCCCCCACTCTCTCTCCCCCCACTCGCACTCCCCCTGACTCTCACGACCCCACTCTCACTGCCCCCACTCTCATTCCCCCACTCTGACTCCACCCACTCTGACTCCCCCCACTCTCACTCCCCCACATTCTCACTGCCCCAAACTCTCACTCCCCCCATTCTCATTGCCTGCACTCTCACTGCCCCCACTCTCACTCCCCCCACTCTCACTGCCCCCAACTCTCACTGCCCCCACTCTCATTGACCCACACTGTCACTGAACCCACTCTCACTGCACCCACACTCTCACCCCCCCCACTCTCACTGCCCCACTCTCACTGTCTCCACTCTCACTGCCCCAACTCTCACTGCCCCCAACTCTCACTGCCCCCAACTCTCACTGCCCCACACTCTCACTTACCCACACTCTCACTTCCCCACACTCTCACTTCCCCACACTCTCACTGCCCCCCCACTCTCACTGCCCCCACTCTCATTGACCCACCCTCTCACTGCCCCCAACTCTCACTGCCCCACACTCTCACTTCCCCACACTCTCACTTCCCCCCCACTCTCACTGCTCCCCACTCTCACTCTCCCACTCTCACTCCCCCCACTCTCATTGTCCCCCCACTCTCACTGCCCTCACTCTCACCCCCCCCCCACTCTCACTGCCCCACTCTCACTCCCCCACTCTCACTGCCCCAACTCTCACTGCCCCCACACTCACTGCCCCCCAATCTCACTCCTCCACTCTCATTCCCCACTTTCACTGCTCCCCACTCTCACAGACCCCCCCCACACACACTCCCCCCACCCTCACTCCCACCACTTTCACCACCCCCCACTCTCACTCCCCACACTCTCACTCCCCACACTCTCATTGCGCCCCACTGTTACTGCCCCCCACAATCACTCACCCACTCTCACTGCCCCCCACTCTCACTGACCCATACCTCACTGCCCACACTCTCACTCCCTCACTCTCACTGCCCCCCGCACACCCCCACTCTCACTGCCCCTCTCTCCCACTGCCCCCACTCTCACTGCCCCCCACTCTCCCTCCTCCACTCTCACTTCCCCCACTCTCACTGCCCCACTTTCATTGCCCCCCACTCTCACTGCCCCCCACTCTCACTCCCCCCACTCTCATTGCCCCCTACTCTCACTCCCCCACTCTCACTCCCCCAATCGCACTGTCCCCCACTCTCACTGCCCCACACCCTCACTGCCCCTCACACTCAATACCCCAACTCTCACTTTACCCCACTCTCACTTCCCCCAATCTCACTTCCCCCACTCTCACTGCCCCACTCTCACTGCCCCAACTCTCACTGCCCCCCCACTCTCACTGCCACGACTCTCACTCCCCCACACTCATTGCTCCCCAGTCTCACTTCCCCCCACTCTCACTCCCCCACTCTCTCTCCCCCACTCTCACTGCCCCCCACTCTGACTGCCCCCCACTCTGACTGCCCCCAACTCTGACTGCCCCCAACTCTCACTGCCCCACTCTCTCACTGCCCCACACTCTTACTGCCCCCAACTCTTACTGCCCCACACTCTCACTGCCCCCCACTCTCACTGACCCCCACTCTCACTGACCCCCACTCTCACTGACCCCCACTCTCACTGACCCCCACTCTCACTTCCTTCTTTCATTGTTGCTGCTGAAAAATGGATGAAGAATAAAGTGAAAAGGAGAATGAAAAAGCGATAGAAGTGTACTCCCAGCCTGCAGCTCTGGAGTGGACCCTGCCATCACCACCTTCTTGGAGATTCTCAATATCCGCAGGAACTCTGTCTCCACTGCTGTCTGTGGCAAGGAGTTCCAGAGACTCACTACCCTCTAACAGAAGGAAATCCTTCTCATATCCGTCATAAAGTGGCACCATTTTATTATAAGTAGGATAGGTTCAGAACAGACTTCCTTCCCAAATGGACATTAGTGAAGCAGATAATGTTTTACAACAAATGATAGTCATTGTATGATTTCTATTACACCACCTTTCTATTGGATTCACATTTCACCATTTGCCATGGAGGGATTTGTGCACATGACCCCCAGGACATGACTCTGACGTTCTGGATCAGATGTCTAATGACATTACCACTAAACTACCATCTCCCCCTTCAATTCTTGATCCACACAATGACTGCTACTCCACAGTTTACATTCGCAGTATACTAGGAGAGGCAATGGCAGTGATAGCATGCATCAAA
The DNA here is from genome assembly GCF_047496795.1 of Chiloscyllium punctatum. Classification (NCBI taxonomy): domain Eukaryota; kingdom Metazoa; phylum Chordata; class Chondrichthyes; order Orectolobiformes; family Hemiscylliidae; genus Chiloscyllium; species Chiloscyllium punctatum. The sequence goes on from NC_092745.1 coordinate 127,691,092, forward strand.
ATCTATAATACAGGGTCAGTGAAGAAGGGTTGCAGCCTGAATTCCTGACTTTCCTGCTTCTCGGATGCTGTCTGACCTGTTGTGTTTTCCCAGCTCCACACCTACTGGCTCTGACGTCCAGCATCTGCAGTCCTGACTGTCTCTGATTCCTCCTCAGGTCTGCTTTAAATCTGGAACCCCTCGTCCTAAGACTAAGTTTACAACAGTTTGGGAATCTTGTTGGGTTGCAACACGAATTTCAAGATTCCTCAGAAGAAGCTTGGGGCAATCTCATATTCTGAGTAAAAGCCTACCTTAACCAGTACATGTGAAGAAAGAGCTTAAACAGTGATTGATTGTTTTGGAATCTTTTCAAACAAAATTGATTTGTTTTTGGAGATAAGGGCATCACTGGCATTTATTGCCCATCACTAAGTGCCATTTGATCCAACTAGTTAGTGTCATTTGAGGTGGCAGTTACTATTTACCACATTGTTATGGCTATGAGGTTTCATGTAAGCCAGACCACATAAGGACAGCACTAGCTGAAGGGTATTAGTGAACCAGATGAGTTTTTGTAACAACCAGCAGTGGTCACAATTAAGCCAGTTTATAATCCCAAATTTTCATTGATTCTAATTTCATCATCGACTATGATGGGAATCAAACACACACCCTTAGCCTGGATCTCTGCATTATTATGACTGTGTCTATTTTGATTTGATTTATTATTGTCATGTAGTGATACTCAGTAAAAAGTATTGTTTTGTGTGCTATCCAGACAGACGAAACCTTACGTAAGTATATCAGGGTAATAGAACAGAATGCAGAATATGCTGTTACAGCCACAGAGAAGTTGCAGATAATGATCGTGATTTGGAGATGGCATTGTTGGCCTGGAGTGTACAAAGTTAAAAATCACACAACACCAGGTTATAGTCCAACAGGTTGATTTGGAAGCACTAGCTTTCGGAGCGCTGCTCCTTCATCACAACCACCTGATGAAGGAGCAGTGCTCCGAAAACTAGTGCTTCCAAATCAACCTGTTGGACTATAACCTGGTGTTGTGTGTGATTTTTAACTTCAGACAAAGATCAAATCTAATATATGAGAGGTCCATTTAGAAGTCTGATAACAGCAGGAAAGAAGCTATTTTTAAATCTGTCGGTATGTGTTTTCAATTTTTGTACCTTCTGCCCAAAAGAAGAGGGTGGGAGAGGGTATAACCAGGGTGGGAGAGGTTTTTAATTATGTTGGCTGCTTTGTGTAGACTGAGTCAATGGAAGGAAGGATGTTTTTCACGATGGACTGGGCTGCGTTCACAATTCTCGATAGTTCCTTGCAGTCTTGGGCACAGTAATTGCCTTACCATGCTGTTCTGTACCTGGATAGGATGCTTTCTATGATGCATCCATAAATATTGGTGTGAGTTGTTGTGGACATGCGGAATTTCCTTAGCTTCTTGAAGAAGTCGAGGCATTGGGTGTGCTTTCTTGGCAGTAGCATCGACCCGGCTGGATCAGGATAGATCCTTCCTTCCTCTCGCTGATGCTCTCGATTTTCAGTAAAGTGTAAATAAAGTAGACCAGTGCATTTTTGGTTTGTTACAGAATAACATTCTCCATACACTTCCAAAGTAAAGTGTTATAACCAGAGCCCACAAAGGGGTGGCATGGTGACTCAGTGGTTAGCACTGCAGCCTCACAGCACCAGCGTCCCAGGTTCGATTCCAGCCTCAGGCGACTGTCTGTGTGGAGTTTGCACATTCTCCCCCATGTCTGCGTGGGTTTCCTCTGGTTTCTTCCCACAATCCAAAGATGTGTAGGTCAGGTGAATTGGCCGCACTAAATTGCCCGTAGTACTGGGTGCATTAGTCAGAGGGAAGTGGGTCTGGGTGGGTAACTCTTCGGAGGGCCAGTGTGGTTGGGCTGAAGAGCCTGTTTCCACATTGTAGGGAATCTAATCTTAAAAAAACGTTGTGATAACCTACTAGGGCTCCCAGCAGGAAAGCTCGTGGGTGAGGACGGATGAAATGGCTCCCTTTCTCCACTTACCCACCCTCTCGCCTGGTTATCTCAGAACGGATTCCTGACTATTATGGAGACCTTCTCCCAGGCAAAATGTTTCAAAGGAACCAGCTTATTTTGGGTTGCTTGAGTCAACAAAAGAATGAGTTCATTTGTTAACGAAACGTAAGAAGAACAAAACAAATGGACAAACGGATCGGCAAAGAGGAGACGATCCAGAAAAAGGTAAACATTAAAAGCTGAGCAGGACAGTCTCTGCGTAATTACCCAGAAAGCATAGACTGCAGAATGTTAATAGGTAAGTCATTGATTCTTGGTCTGGCAGGTTGGTTGAATTTGTTTTCACCTGTTTCTTTTCCACTTGTTCACGAACTGGCATTTAATGCTCAGTGTGAGTATACAATGCAGGGGTGACTAGTGGATGATTCTTTTAACTGGCAACTCCACAGCAAACTAACATCCAAATCCAGGCTAAGACACCTTAGCCTACTAATACAAACAACTGGCTCAGCTCACCAGCACTTGATCTCTTACCAGTGTGCACAGAGTGGGATTGAACCGTCTTCTTTAACTTCTGCTCTTGTTTATTCTTGAAACTTGAAACAGAACATGCCTCTTGCCTGAATGGAAAACACCTAATGCTGGAGATCATAGGCAGCATCCATGGAGAGAAGGCAAGCTCACATTTCAAGCCTTTCACTGTCGTTTCTCCCATCCTGTTCAGTCAGAGGTAACACCAGGATATTACAAATTTAAAAATCACACAACACCAGGTTATAGTCCAACAGGGTTATTTGGAAGCACTAGCTTTCGGAGCACTGCTCCTTCATCAGGTGGTTGTGTGATGAAGGAGGGCGCTCCGAAAACTAGTGTGCTTCCAATTAAACCTGTTGGACTATAACCTGGTGTGATGTGATTTTTCTCTTAATCTCCTTAGTATGCAAAATGCTGATCTACCACTGCCTTGAATGTGATCAACGATTGAGCATTTTCAGCAGTCTAGAGAACTCAGATCACTTCAAAATCCTCTGAGGGAAGAGATGACTCTTTATCTCTGTGGTCAAAGGAAGTTGACACTTTTATCATGATTTTGGATCATAATCCTGAATCCCTGTGGATGTATTCAGTTTTAATTCCAACATGAGGACTGGTATGGACAAAATGACTCAAGATATAAATCCTGTTGCTGTCTGAGGAGAGACCCCTGGAATGTCACACCTATGGGGCGTTGAGAGAGCTTCAACAGGTTGGATTAAAGAGGGAGAAACGCATTACAAAGCAAACTGTAATATCCTGATTTGGAGATGCTGGTGTTGGACTTGGGTTAAGGGTTACAAGGATAATGTGGGAAGGTGGAATTTGTGGCCTAAGGGTCAATTGTGCCTCTAAACTGACAACAGCTACTGGCCATGTCCATGAAGGGCTATGTCAACATGATGTCAAATCGCTTGAGACGAAGAACTGACGGCAAGAAATGTAGGTAAAAATGAGAACTGCAGATGCTGGAAACCTGAGTCTGAATTAGAGTGGTGCTGGAAAATCACACCAGTTCAGACAGCATCCGAGGAGCAGGGAAATCGACGTTTTGGGCAAAAGCCCTTCATCAGGAATAGAGGCAGGGTGCTTACAGGGTGGAGAGATAAATGGTGGGGGGGGGAGGTGGGGAGAAAGTAGCATAGAGTCTTGTCGAGAGAGGAGGTGAACTTCTTCAAGGCAGGCATCCTTGCAAGAGGATTCGCAACAAGAAATGTAACGAAATTGCAGGAGCTATGTGTTCAGCCTTCATGTATTTTGAGCTTTTAGAAACTCACACCAATGTACCTTCAGAACTGAGTCATATGGTCAAAAGTCACATGACACCAGTTTATAATCCAATTGGTTTATTTGACTCTGCGAAGGGGCAGCATTCTGAAAGCTTGTGATTTCAAATAAACCGATTGAACTATAACCTGGTGTCATGTGAATTCCTGACCAAGGGCTTTTGCCCAAATCGTCGATTCTCCTGCTCCTTGGATGCTGCCTGACCTGCTGTGCTTTTCCAGCACCACACTCTCGACTCTGAATTCTGATCTTGTCCACCTCAGTCCAACACTGGCATCTCCACACCATAGAGTCATACAGCACAGGATAGGCCCTTCAGCCCAACTTGTCCACGCCGACCAGGTTTCCTAGCCTAATCCAGTCCCATTTGTCAGCATTTGGCCCATATCCCTCTAAATCCTTTCTATTCATGTACCCATCCAGATGCCTTGTAAATGCTGTAATTGTACTCGCCTCCACCATTCCTTCTGACAGATAATTCCACACACGCACCACTGTCTGCATGGAAAAGCTGCCCCTTAGGTCCCTTTTAAATCATTCCCTTCTCACCTTAAACCTTTGCCCTCTAGATTTGGAATCCTCTACCCCTGGCAATTCGCCCTATCCGTGCCCCTCATGATTTTATAAACCTCTATAAGGTTTTTTAGATTAGATTACTTACAGTATGGAAACAGGCCCTTCGGCCCAACAAGTCCACACTGCCCCGCCAAAGCGCAACCCACCCATACCCCTACATCTACCCCTTGCCTAACTCTACGGGCAATTTATCATGGCCAATTCACCTGACCTGCACATCTTTTGGAGTGTGGGAGGAAACCGGAGCACCCGAAGGAAACCCACGCAGACACGGGGAGAATGTGCAAACTCCACACAGTCAGTCGCCTGAGGCGGGGATTGAATCCGGGTCTCTGGCGCTGTGAGGCAGCAGTGCTAACCACTGTGCCACCGTGCCGCCCACAAAGGTTAGCCTTCTATACTCCAGGGAAGAAAGTTCCAGACTATCCAGCCTCTACTTATAACTCCAACCTTCTGATCTTGGTAACATCCTTGTACTTCTTTTTGCACCTGGGGTGAAAATCCACTATGATCTCTTTGAATGACCTCATCTTGCTCTTGTCTGTTGTGTTCACATGAGGCTAATCTGTTCTCACTCCCCCGTCTGCAAGCTGTACTCTTAAATAATCCTCAATCCTTTTCAGAATGCTTTCTAATTGTCTTTGAAAAGAATTTGCAGCCTCTGATTCAGCAGCACTTTCTGGCAGGAAATTATTGCAGAGACCTGTGTGCAGAGATGTCTCTCTACCCTTCCGTTAATTATTTCAGTGCATCCAGCCCTCCCATCATCAGCTTGTTGACAGGTTCATCTTCCAAGTGGAATTCTCAGAGATTTCTTACAGGCCTGAGAAAGCACTAGATAATGAAAGGGAGGCAATAGTTCAGTGACATTATCGCTGGACGTTAATCTAGAGACTCAGAATATGTTTTGGGGATGTGAGCTCAAACTGTGCCAAGGCAGATGGTGGAATTTGAATTCAATAAATGTCTGGAATTAAGGGTTTAATGATGACGGTGAATCAATTGTTGGGAAAAAAACCCATCTGATTCACTAATCCTTCCTCTTGTATGGCCTACAAGTGACTCCAGACCCACAGCAATGTGGTTGACTTTTAACTGGCTTGGGAAATTCAGGATGGATAATAAGTACTGACCAGGCCAGCGACAACCTCATCCCTTGACGGGTTTGGAGGAATATGGGCCTGGTGCTGGCAAGTAGGACTAGATTGGGTTGGGTTATCTGGACGGCAAGGACGGGTTGGACGGAAGGGTCTGTTTCCATGCTGCACATGTCTATGACTCTATGATTCTATATGATTTGACTTTTCACTGTAGAAACTTCATAGAATCACCTCAGTGTGTAATATACACATACAGTTAACAATGCTGCTGTTGAAGGAGAATGGACCATTGTCTAGTTTATAAGCATTTCACTATTGCAACATGTTATGAAGGTGTGTGTGTATACAGTACCTTTAAGAGAGTTAAAAGCTAGCAAGTGTTCGGAAAAGAAACAATGTAACATTTCCTCCAGCTACTGTGGTAGCTGGTTACCTGGAAACAACAAAACAGATTCGAATTAGGCCAATCAGTTTAAATTATATCCTGAAAAATACCAAACTCCAATCCAGTTTGAATTGAATATATTGACAATCTTAAAAGCCAATGACACATTCTGATGCTTTGGGGGTATAAGATCAGCAGAAAATTGAACAGTTGGGAGGAGAACTGCCAAGCCACTAGCATGTAAAGATTGTCTGAAAAAATAGCTCTCTTAAAGGTGCCTTTATCGATCAATAACCTGTGAAGCACTATCCCAAGAAGAAAAAATTACTGAAAGCTGCCTGGTTCTGACATAAGAAGATTTGTTTTGTAAATCGTAATTGGGGGGTTTATCGGACTAGTATTGTAGAAGGGAATGTAAAAGATAGGTTTGAGGAAGGAGTTGTAAATAGTAGTTAGTTAATTATTCTCTGTTATACTTTAAGAAATAAAGTTGTTCATTTTTACTTTAAGTAGTTCTTGGCCTATCAAATTTTTCCAGATTACTGCACAGGATAAATCTTTTCTGTGTTGCTGGTTTTAAACCAAGCAGAAGGGTTTACCCTGTGTCATAATAAACATTATTGCCTGGAGCAGGCTCGTGTCTGTTTTGGTCTGAACCAGTGAGATGGGCATTGGGTACTCCCATGGCACTTAAAAACTATCCATAGGACCAGAGAACCACAGAAATGACACAGCACAAAGGGAGGCTATTCAGCATCTTGTCCATGGTGACTCAAAGACATCCCAATGACCTTTCTAATCCCATCCTCCTGCACACAGCCCTGAGCCCTGCACTACAGCACTTAAGGTGCAAATCCAGGAACGTTTTTTAAAGAGTTTAAGGACCCTGTTTCCACTCAGGCAATAAATTCCAGGCACCACCAACCTCTGCGTTTAAAAAAAAGCTTTTTTCTCACATCCCCTCCAAACCTTCTGCCACTGAGCTGGAATCTATGACCCCAAGCTTTTAAATTCACTGCCAAGGGAGACGGGTTCCTCTTGTCTGCTCTGTCTCTACCCCTCACAGTTTTGTATACCTCAATCACGGCAACCCTCAGCCTTCTTTGCTCCAAGGAAAACAATACCAATCTGTCCAATCTCTCAACATTCCCAACATTCCCAGCATTCCAAGGGAGGTAGTGACATGGTGATTAGATCAGAGGGATGCTGGAAAAGGACAGCAGGTCAGGCAGCATCTGAGGAGCAGGAAAATCGACGTTTTGGGCAAAACCCCTTCATCAGGAATGGAGGCAGGAAGCCTCCAGGGCGGAGAGATAAATGGGGGTGGAGGGGGAGGGTGGGGCTGGTGAGAAGGTAGCAAAGAGTATAATAGGTGAATGGAGGTGATAGATCAGAGGGGAGGGTGGGGAAGGCAGCAAAGAGTACAATAGGTGGATGGGGGTTAGGATGAAGGTGATAGGTCAGAGAGGAGGGTGGAGTGAATAGGTTGGAAGGGAGATTGGCAGATAGGACAGGTCATGAAGACAATGCTGAGCTGCATTGTCAAATTAACAGCCCAGAACCCAAAGCAATCTAGATTCATATCCCACAAATTTATATCCAACGGCCTACTGCTGACCATGAAACCCATCTGGTTCTCTGATGCCCCTCAGGGAAAGAAATCTGCCATTCTCACCTGGTCTGGCCTACATGCAACTCCAAACCTCACAGTGATCTTTCGTCAGAGTTGAGTTTTAAGTGCCCTCTGGGCAATTAGGGATGAGCAGTAAGTCCTGGCCTAACTAGCGATGCCCACAACCTGTCAATGAATGAAGGAAAAGGGCCTTCTCTCTGGAGAATTGACTGATCAGATACTTGACAGGACATCTATAAGCAAGGAGTCATGCAGTTCTCTTTGAAGATTGATGGCAGTAGCATTAGAAAACCATTATAGCCCAGTAAGCTGAGCTATTAATCATCAGGCAGATGCAATGTTCAGCAATAACTGCAAATATCATACGATTTCACACTTGGAGCTTTTCTATTATATTGAGAACTTCACAAACAGTTCTATAAACGTTACACGATCAGGAGTCTGTGTCCAAATGCAGCAAGACCTGGACAATCTCAATGACATAAAGGTGTAAACATCATCTCATTTTTTCAAAACCAAAGGGACTGTAGATTATGTAAATGAGATAGGAGAACGGAAATCGCTGGATAGGCTCAACTGATCTGGCAGCATCTATAAACAGAAATCAGAGTTAACTTTTCGGGTTGAGTGGCACTTCTGAAGAAGGCTCCAGTAGACTCAAATCCAGGCCACATCGTGGTAAACCTTTTCTGTACCTTCTCCAAAGCTGCTACATCAAGAGGCTGGTGTTGTGTTTCTTGAGTGTTGTTGGAACTGCACTCAGCCAGGTGAGTGTGGAGTATTCCATCACTCTCCTGACTTGTTCCTGGTTCATGGTGGAATTGGGAGGCAGGAGGTGATTACTCAGAATTACAAAATCACAAAATTATTAAAGAAGGAGCAGAACATTCATGCAAAAGGAGGCCATTTGACGCATGGGGCAGTTTTCTCTGGAGCATTGGACCTTACAGAGGTTTATAAAATCCTGAGGGGCATGATAGGGTGAATATACAAGGTCTTCTCCCTGGAGGATGTGGGATGGGGATGGGGTAGAGTCCAGAACTATAGGGCATAGGTTTAGGGTGAGAGGGGTAAGTTTTAAAAGGGACCTAAGAGTCGACTTTTTCATGCAAAAGGTAGTGTGTGTGTTTAGAATGAGCTACCAGAGGAAGTGGTGGAGGCTGGTGCAATTATGACATTTAAAAGGCATCTGGATGGGTACATGAACAGGAAGAGTTGACAGGGATATGGGCCAAATGATGGCAAATGGGACTAGATTAGGTTAGGATACCTGTTCAACATGGACGATTTGGACCAAAGGGTCTGTTTCCGTGCTGTACATCTCGATGACTCTATGATCCATTATGCGAAAGTGAGGACTGCAGATGCTGGAGGTCAGAGTCAAGATTAGAGTGGTGCTAGAAAAGCACAGCAGGTCAGGCAGCATCCAAGGAGCAGGAATGCCTGATGAAGGGTTCCTGTCCAAAATGTTGATTTTCCTGCTCCTTGGATGCTGCCTGACCTGCTGTGCTTTTCCAGCAACACTCTAATCTTGTCTCTATGACCCATTATGTCTGCCATGGATCTCTGAGCCCTTTAATCCAGTGACAATCTTGGCCTTTTTTTCCCCATAATCCTGTACATTATTCCTATTTAAATCGTCATCGCTCTTGAATGTCTTGGTTGACCCTGCCTCCAGCATACTTCCAGGCCATCGTAGACAATTACTGCTCGCTGAGTGAAAATTGATTTTCTTACCTCAGATCTGTTTATTTTAACCTCTGAATCTTGAAACCTTTATGGGTGGGGACAGTTTCTCTCAGTCCAGGCCTCTCTTGATTGTGAAAACGTCTATAAATTTCCTCTTGGCCTTCACATCTCCAAGCAAAACAGCCCCAACTTCTCCAATTTTAGTTTTTAACCAAAGTTTCTCAACGCTAGAATTATTCTCCCAAATCTCTTCTGCATTCCCTTCAATCCTTTCACATGTCTCCTGTAGTGTGGGACCCACCGCTGCACACGATCCTCCAACTGAGACTTTTCAAAAAGTCATTCATGGGATGAGGGCATCGCTAATTGCCCAGAAAGCAGTTAAGAAACAATTACATTGCTGAGGGTCTGGGGTCATGTGTGGGCCAGACCAGGTAACGATGACAATTTCCCTCCCTGACGGGCATTAGTGAACCAAATGGGTTTTCCCGACAATTATTGTTTGTATAGCATCAGTTTCCTGGTCATAATTAGATTCATAATTCCCGAGTTTCAGTTCTTAAATTCAAATTGCACCATCTGCCACTGCGGGATTTGAACCCATGTCCCCAGGACATTGCTTGGGTCTCTGGATTAACCTGGAGACAGTGAGGTCTGCAGATGCTGGAGATCAGAGTTGACAGTGCGTTGCTGGAAAAGCACAGCAAGTCAGGCAGCATCCGAGGAGCAGGAAAATCGATTTTTCGGGCCAGAAACCTGGGCTTGGGTTGAAACATCAATTTTCCTGCTCTTCAGATGCTGCCTGACCTGCTGTGCTTTTCCAGCAACACACTCTCATCTCTGGATTAACAGTCCAGTGATTATGTCTCTAGGCCATTGCCTCTCCTATTCAGCTCACCTCTTCTATAACTTAATCATAAGCTCCTCCTTTTGTACTCTATGCCCCTATTTTTGAAGCCAAGAACTGTATACTTTATTAAAAGCTCTCTTTACTCATCATGTTACTTCTTATGACTTCCAGATCTCTCTGCTCCTTGACACCCTTTAAAAAAGTTTTATACTGTCTCTCCATGTCTTTGTATCAAAGTGCATCAACCTATACTACTCCACATTCAACTTCATCTGCCATCTATCCACCCAACTCACCCATATATTAATGTCCTTGAAATTCTACACTGTCTGCCTCATAGATTCCAATGTGTCACTTATTTCAGAATCAGTAGACTCAGATCTGCTCTAGTAGCCTTGAAGACTACAGCTCAGCCTATTTACCAGAACTAGAGGAAGGACAGAGTCTTAACAAGAAGAAGCACTCATACTGCATAACAAGGTATAGTTTATTGTATAATAGCAATAAGTACAATTGACATTAATTGACTGGGCATAATTATAGTTATCAGAAGCCAGGTATGTCTCGTTTCCATCAGGACAATATGTAAGACTGACAAGTACTCCTAAACAATTAATGCCCCATCAGCATGAATACATTCCAAATTATACCTTACGATTGAAATTTGGTAACTTACCCTGCATGCACCTGGCAGAGCTGAGGCATATTCCAACAATGTAAAGCATGCTTTGAAGCAATGCAAATTTGTTGCCTCCTTCTGGAAATGGGAGGAGTTTCCCTATCCTCCATTCATTATCTTCCTGATTCACTGCAGGCCCCTTTAGTTTCTGTCATTCTTCTGCCACTGTTCTGCTATTCTCACATTCTGATCATTCAATCTGCTCTCTCAACATCCTCTCTCCCCCAGCATTCCACCCACCCACCCCCAATGTTGCATAAATGCTGTACCCTACGCACTTCACAGCAATTCTGATGAAGACTCATCTAGACTTGAAACATTAGCTTGCTCTCTTTCCAAGGATGCTGCCTGACCTGCTGTGATTTCTAACATCTTTTGTTTTCAGTACAGATTCTAGCATTGTCAGTAATTTGCCATCGCCCCAGTTTCCATTCAGTGTATGCAGGATAGCCTTTTGTGCGCATTCTGTTGTTGGGAATATCAAATTGGCTCCAATTGAGTGAATTCGTACTTTTTAGACTCCACTGTAAAATTAAGTTTTAAGAATGTGCTGCCTGCAATTGTAATTCTTGAAATTCAATATAATGTTATTTCATGTGACAAAAAGTGTATTTCAAGTTCCGCAGAAAGTCATTATTAAACGCAAAGAATGAGGCACACACAGGGGAAGTGTCAATTGCACCCCATTGTGAAAAGGTGCTGAATTAAAGAGTTGATGCACTTGAAGAGATCCAGTCACTCTGATGCATAATTGTTGTCAAGGGAACTACAAGATTCAGAAAAGTGGCAATTTTAAGTCCTTGTAATGTGATTTTCAGAAGGGGGCTCTGACACTGTAAAATATTGGTTGCGACGTTTTGAGATGCAAGGATTCAGGCACTCAACATGTCAGTCTTGATGAGGGGTTTTGCTGCTTCCTCTTTGCCAAAGTTCATCGCTCTCCACGGTGTGTGGGGGTCGGGTGGTGGGGGCAATGCTTTGTTTGCAAGTTCCTTTCCCTTTTCCCTGTAGCTGCAGGGAAGGGTCATTACAATTTCTAGACCATTGATAGATTTAATTCCGTCATAGGAGTCTCAGGATGTCAAATGAGGGAAATCTTTCTTTAACTCATCATTTCGGAAGTTAAAAATAGAAGAAAATAGGCTCAGCTTTCACTTTTTGGACTCTGATGTCAGGGTAATAGCTGACCTCCATTGTATTTGACAGTCCACATCTTAAACTGGATCTTATGCATTGGGAGAGGCTGAATAAGCTGGGGCTGTACTCCCTGGAGTGTCAGAGGCTGAGGGGTGACCTTACGGATGTTGATAAAATCATGAGGGGCTTAGATAGGATGAGGCCTTTTCCCCAGGGTGGGGGGAGTCCAAAACTAGAGGGCATAGGTTTGGGGTGAGAGGAGAAAGATTTAAAAAGGACCTGAGGGGTAATTTTCTCAAGCAGAGGGCGGTGCGTGTATGGAATGAGCTGCCAGAGGAAGTGGTGGAGGAGGTGGTTACAATTACAGCGTTTAAAAGGCATCTGGATGGGTATATGAATAGGAAGAGTTTAGAGTGATATGGGCCAAGTGCTGGCAAATGGGACCAGATTAATTTCGGATATCTGGATGGCATGAATGAGTCGGACCGAAGGGTCTTTTTCTGTGCTTACATCTCTATGGCTCCACATGTTGAGCTTTTTGGAGGGTTTTTCACCACATAGACTGAGTGAAATTTCTCTCCAATTCATACCCATCTCATTAACTACCTACCCCATTGCTATGGTATCCCTTGCACTCGATTCTAGCCCCTTCTTATCCCACGCAGTCCTTTAAACTTTCACTACTGCCGGGATATCACCAATCAGACCGACGTACTTGGCACTGTTGTGATCTTTAAAAGTATGTTGTGCTCCCAGAAAAGCACCATCCACCTGGAGCTGCCCTGTACAGGGTGGGGTCCCTGAGGTTTGCCCCAGGCAGACAAGGTAAATTTGGTGGCTCGCCTTGTGAGCAGGAATTTGGAAGTACACCAAATTTGACAGAATCATGGCTGATCCGACATTCCTGACATCCACTTCATAGAATCCCTACAGTGTGAAAACAGGCCCTTTGGCCCGACAAGTCCACACTGACCTTCTGAAGAGTAACCCACCTAGGCCCATGCCCCCTATCCTGTTACTCTATGTTTCCCTTGACTAATGCATCTAACCTAGACATCCCTGGACACTATTGGGAATTTAGAATGGCCAATCCACACTAACCCTAACCTGCACATCTTTGGAGTGTGGGAGGAAACTGGAGCTCCTGGAGAAAGCCCATGCAGACATGGCCTGGGGTGGGGGATGTGCAAACTCCACACAGTCACCTGAGGCTGGAATTGAACCCATTCCCCTGGCGCTGTGACGCAGCAGTGCTAACCACTGAGCCACCCATGCCACCCTTGAGTGCCACTGAGCCACTTTGCTGCGCTTTCCCTGTAACTTTTGATCAAGAGTCTATCTATCTCAGCCTTAAATATACAAAATATACACAATAGACAATAGATAATAGACAACAGACAATAGGTGCAGGGGTAGGCCATTCTGCCCTCCGAGCCAGCACCACCATTCAATATGATCATGGCTGATCATCCTTAATCAGTATCCTGTTCCTGCCTTATCCCCATAACCCTTGATTCCACTATCCTTAAGAGCTCTATCCAACTCTTTCTTAAACGAATCCAGAGACTGAGCCTCCACTGCCTTCTCGGGAAGAGCATTCCACACACCCACCACTCTCTGGGTGAAGAAGCTTCTCCTCAACTCTGTTCTAAGTGGCCTACCCCTTATTTTTAAGCTGCGTCCTCTGGTTCAGGACTCACCCATCAGCGGAAACATGCTTCCTGCCTCCAGAGTGTCCAATCCTTTAATAATCTTATACATCTCAATCAGATCCCCTCTCAGTCTTCTAAACTCAAGGGTATACAAGCCCAGTTGCTCCAGTCTTTCAGCGTAAGGTAATCCCGCCATTCCAGGAATTGATCTCGTGAACCTACGCTGCACTCCCTCAATAGCCAGAATGTCTTTCCTCAAATTTGGAGACCAGAACTGCACACAATACTCCATGTGTGGTCTCACCAGGGCCCTGTACAGCTGCAGAAGGACCTCTTTGCTTCTATACTCAATCCCTCTTGTTATGAACGCCAGAATGCTATTAGCTTTCTTCACTACCTGCTGTACCTGCATGCTTGCTTTCATTGACTGGTGTACAAGAACACCCAGATCTCTTTGTACTGCCCCCATACATAACTGAACTCCATTTAGGGAGTAATCTGCCTTCCTGTTCTTGCCACCAAAGTGAATAACCACACATTTATCCACATTAAACTGCATCTGCCATGCATCCATCCACTCAACTAGCCTGTCCAGGTCACACTGTATTCTCCTAACATCCTCCTAACATTTGGAGGTGGCTGAAATGACGGCGGATGATATACTGTACGTGGAGGTTGGTGGGGTGGTAGGTGAGGACCAGTGGGGTTCTGTCCTGGTGGGGGTTGGAGGGGCGGGGCTCAAGAGCGGAGGAGCGGGAAGTGGAAGAGATGCGGTGGAGGGCATCATCGACCACGTCTGGTGGGAAATTACCGCCGTCATCCGCCGTCATTTCCGCCACCTCCAAACGGACCCCACCACCAGGGAAATATATTTCCCTTCCCTCCCCTATCAACGTTCCGAAAAGACCACTCCCTCCGTGACTCCCTCGTCAGGTCCACACCCCCCACCAACCCAACCTCCACTCCCGGCACCTTCCCCTGCAACCACAAGAAATGCAAAACTTGCGCCCACACCTCCCCCCTCACTTCCCTCCAAGGCCCCAAGGGATCCTTCCATATCCGCCACAAATTCACCTGCACCTCCACACACATCATCTATTGCATCCGCTGCACCCGATGTGGCCTCCTCTATATTGGGGAGACAGGCCGCCTACTTGCGGAACGTTTCAGAGAACACCTCTGGGACACCCGGACCAACCAACCCAACCACCCCATAGCTCAACACTTCAACCCCCCCTCCCACTCCACCAAGGACATGCAGGTCCTTGGACTCCTCCATCGCCAGACCATAGCAACATGACGGTTGGAGGAAGAGCACCTCATCTTCCACCTAGGAACCCTCCAACCACAAGGGATGAACTCAGATTTCTCCAATTTCCTTATTTCCCCTCTCCCCACCTTGTCTCAGTCAAATCCCTCGAACTCAGCACCGCCTTCCTAACCTGCAATCTTCTTCCTGACCACTCCGCCCCCACCCCACTCCGGTCTATCACCCTCACCTTAACCTCCTTCCACCTATCGCATTTCCAACGCCCTTCCCCCAAGTCCCTCCTCCCTACCTTTTATCTTAGCCTGCTGGACTCACTTTCCTCATTCCTGAAGAAGGGCTTATGCCCGAAACGTCGATTCTCCTGCTCCTTGGATGCTGCCTGACCTGCTGCGCTTTTCCAGCAATACATTTTCAGCTCTGATCTCCAGCATCTGCAGTCCTCACTTTCTCCCCTAATTCCATGTACCCTAATTTTGCTCACTAACCTCCTATGTGGGACTTTATCAAAGGCTTTCTGAAAGCCCAGGTACACTACATCCACTGGATCTCCCTCGTCAGAGGATCTAACTTCAGAGTTAGATCCTCAAAGATTCCAGAAGATTAGTCAAGCATGATTTCCCCTTCATAAATCCATGCAGACTCTGACCTATCCTGTTACTGCTATCTAGATGTGTCATAATTTTGTCCTTTATAATTGACTCCAGCATTTTTCCCACCACTGAGGTCAGACTAACTGGTCTATAATTATCTTTTTTTCTCTCTTCCTCCTTTCTTAAAAAGTGGGACAACATTAGCCACCCTCCAATCCGCAGGAACTGATCCTAAATCTGTAGAATATTGGGAAATGATCACCAACACATCCATAATTTCTGGAGCCACCTCCTTCAGTACCCTGGGATGTAGACCATCAGGCCCCGGGAACTGATCAACCTTCAGACCTAACAGTCTCTCCAACACCATTTCCTGCCTAATATAAATTCCCTTCAGTTCAGGTCCTTCAGCCACAATTACACTGAACATGAGGCGCATGTGGCTGGTGTTTATGGAGGATTCCAGGGCATTGAGTAAATTCAAGAAGGAGATAGACAAATTTTAATTGGTGATGGGTTAAAAGGTTATGGAGAGCAGGCAGGAAAGTGGATTTAAGGTCAAGATGAGTTCAGCCAGGATCGTATTGAATAATATAATAGGCTCGAGGGGCTGAATAGACTACTTGGCTCTTACGTTCTTACAACATCAGAAATTCTGTGGAAGCAACTTTACATCTCCCACTTCAGCGCTGGCATTAACAACTGCAAACATGATTGATAAATGCAAGGTTAATCTGTCCATTGATGGCTCATCTTTTCCATCAGGCATTTGATTAATCTTTGCAACCTTGACTGTAATCTCTTCACAGTCAATTTTTCTTCCTAATTGGCTTATTTTGTTCAGATGGTTTCTCTACTGTTTTATGAGTCTTAGCTAGTCTCTGACAGAAAACAGACTGACCTCAGAGCAATCAAGGTTCACCAATGAAGACATAAATACTTTTGAAATCATAAACAACCCTCAGTGTGATAAAAATGCCAACCTTGTGTCAAAAAGTTACTTGGTGAAAGGTTTTTCAAGTGGTCTTTTATTATTATATGTTTTGCAAGAGTTCTGGGCAAGGTCATCATTTATTGTCAGCTAATAGTCGCCCTTGAGAAGTTGGTGGTGAGCAACGCCCTGAACTACTGCATCCACATGTTGTAGGGACACCTGCAGTACTGTTACGAAGAGAACTCCAAAACTTTGACTCAGCATCATTGAAAGCATAACTGTATAGTTCCAAATGTAGTTGCTGGGTGACTTGGGCATATGATGGCCAAATGCACTTGATGCCCTCATGTTAAAGTTAATGCCTTTGTCATGGAAGGTATACATCATTGCAGGTTTGGAAAGTACTCCTAGTAAATCCTGGGTGTGTTGCTCCAGTGCATTTTGTAGATGGGACACACTCTCAGCGATTGTTTAAGTTGCTGGATGTAGCATCAGTCAAAATGGACAGTTTTGCTCACATGTGTTAACCGTTTACTCACTGCACAGTGTGGGGATTTTACAAGATCCACAGCAGCAACCCACCAAGTCTCCTCTGACAGCACCTTCCAAACTTGCAACTTCCAACACAGAGCAGGCGTATTGGAATGACCACTGGCAAGTTTCCCTTCAAATCACACACCACCCTGACTTGGAATTATGTTGCAGTCACTTTTACTTGTTGCTGGATAAATAACATGGAGTCTGACTAAAATATTTTATAATCTGGTTTGGGACGAGTCATGTTTCATTCAAAGTAAGCAGAGATCCCAGGTAATGAATAAGAGAATATAAAGATACAATAGTAGCATCCCTACCTTTGAGCCGGAAGTCCGGTGTTCAAGTCTCACTTGGTCCAGAGGTATGTCAAAATGTCTCTGAACAAGTTTTTTTAGAAAGAGAAAATAAAGAGAATAAAGCCAATTTAGGACAAATTAAACTTTCCCATACACAATTCGAAAAGTAAAATAATTTACAATTTCCAATTTAAACTAAAATACCTGGAATTAACACGAGGTAAATATGAATCAATTGTGTTCAAAGACATCGTAAACTGCACGTTAAATGATAGATACAATCAAGACAAATCCTTCAAATTTCTTTGCAATACATCAAGACAAAAGCTATTACTGTGGATCACTAAAAGTCTTTAAAACTCTGCTTTCCAAGGGATTCTAACTCTTTATTTGTGAAGATCTACTCTTGAATCTCTGTCAAGGTTGCTGTAACACGGAGAGCCCCTCTGTCTACTCACCTCCCTATTGCTTTTCCTGGGAGTGCAGGTTCCTGAATTTCTAAGGCTGTGCTCCAGCATAAGCACCTGGCACAATTTCAGTTCTTTCTCAGATGGCTCGCTTCACAAAGCTGGCATTGCCCTCAGCTCTCTCTAAACCTCAAAGGTGCACCAGGCAAGTACTGATTGTGGGGTTCCTCCATGCTTACTCTCAGCAATTAAATGGCTCCAGCTTCTTCAAATCAATAATTTCTCACCTCCCAACTTCTCAATCTGTTCTCCAAAGACTGCATCCTACCAGGTATTATAAGGCACCTTATCACTGACACAATTTCAGTTTTGCTGCTGTTCTGAGCAGAACCATATCACACACAGACTGGCTTCCAATCTTAAATGCATAGAATCAACCAACAAATAGATTTCTGCAAAATGGTATCGTCTTTTCTGACTCACAGAGTCGTAAAGTCATAGAGTTGTACAGTTTGGAAACAAACACTTCAATCCAACTCATCCAGGCCAACCAGATATCCCAAATTAATCCAGTCCCATTTGCCAGCATTTGGCCCATATCCTTCTAAAACATTTTTACTCATGTACCTGTCCAGATGCATTTTAAATGTTGTAATTGTATGAGCTTCCTCTGGCAGCATATTCCATACATGCACCAATCACTGAGTGAATGAATTGCCCCTCAGGTCCCTTTTAAATCTTTTCTCACTCACCTTAAGCCTGTGCCCTTTAGCTTTGGACTCCCCTACCCTAGGAAAAAGACCTTGGCTATTCACCCTGTCCATGGCTCTCATGATTTCATAAACCTCTATAAGGTCACCCCTCAGCCTTCAACACTGCAGGGAAAAGCATTATTATTGACTTAAACAAACCTGAACTAAATCCTGAATGATTTACTGGAAATTTCATGACAATTTCTGTCCTTGTTCTGAGGTAAGAACAAATTTAACAACAATAGAATATCTTACCTCTGTGTTAAAATGCTCAGTTCAGTCACAGTTGCCATATTCAAACACAGCTTATTTTACCCCAGCTTTTAGCTCCCTCTAATCCTGTACCCACCTTTAGGAGGTGACTTAATTGAGACATATAAGATAATCAGAGGGTTAGATAGGTGGACTGTGAGAGCCTTTATCCTCAGACGGTGAAGAGGGGACATAGCTTTAAATTGAGAGGTGATAGATATAGGACAGATGTCAGCAGTAGTAAGGCATGGAACACACTGCCTGCAACAGTAGTAGACTCAGCAACTCTAAGGGCAGTTAAATGGTCATTGGATAGGCATATGGATGAGAATGGAATAGTGTAGGATAGATAGGCTTCAGATTGGTGCAACAGCGAGGACCAAAGAGCTTGTACAGCGCTGTAATGTTCTATGTTCTAATTGCATTGCTGGTTTGAAATTGCCTCTCTGTGCTCTTTCTCTCAATGTGCATCACTTGACACTTCTCTACATTAAATTTCACCTCCCACTTGTCTGCCCATTCCACCCACCTCTTTACATCCTTTGGAAATCTAGCCCTACCTTCCTCACAGTTAAAGGCAGAAGTCAAATGACATCAGACGATAGTCCAACAGGTTTATTAGAAATTGCAGGCTTTCAGAGTTTCACCTGATGAAGGAGCAGTGCTCTGAAAACTTGTGATTTCAAATAAACCTGTTGGACCATAACCTGGTGTCACGTGCCTTCTGACTTTGTCCACCCCAGTCCAACACTGGCACCTCCACATCGTTCCTCATACTTAACAATACTACAAAGTTTCAGTTCATCTGCAAATTTTGAAAATGTTACTTGTGCATCCAGGTCTTGTTATAAACATATCAAGATAAGTAACAATCCAAACACGTATCTTTGGCAAATACACTGTTCTCCAGTCTGACAAGCAGTCATTCACAACGACTCATTACTCAAATTTGTATCCATGTTGACACCATCCCTTATATTTTCTGGGCTTTAATTTTGCCTTTTATGTGGGTCATTGTCAAATGTCTTCTGGAAGTTAACGAACACCACATTATCTGTATTTTCCATATCAGCCTTCTCTGGTAACTCATCAACATTGCTTCCATCTTGGAATAGTGTCTGAATTCAAATCTTATAATGAAAAGGATGAAGAACTATTGGCAATAGCTGGTGTGAAATGAAATGTAAGGGTTAACCATAGCATTCTTCAAGGCTAGTTAGCAAATGCTGACATTTAAATTCAGATTATCCCTCCAAGCTGGTGACTATTATTTCGGTGATGAAGCTTCTTTTGTCTTGTTCACTCTGAATGGCAATGTTTATGAAACTCAAGAGCATAAACAAATCAGGTTGTAGACATAAGATTTAGCCAATCTGATGATCTCAGCAGAGACTGCTGGAAATACATGTGAAGGCTTAAACTTGAAACAGTGGAAATGGGATGAGATAATAACCAAAGGTGTGATGAAGTTGGAGGAGCATGTTAAAGTCAATTAATTTGGAATGTACGGTTCTACTACAGGAACATCTCACTGCTTCCTTTGATGTGTCAGTTCATGTAACATTTTATAAACCTCCGTGAATTTTTTGAAAGGATGTTTTGAAATTGTTTTGTAGCCGGAGGATCGCAGCATTTAGCTGCTTACTGTGACAACAAAAAACGCATTCCCAACAACATAGATTCTGCTTGGGTTCTGCAGAAATGTTAACTTCACACATGGATTTAGATCCAGGTCTGTAACCAAGCTTGGGTGAAAGTGGCAACAGTAGTCCAATTTGGTCAGTTGACCTCCCAGTGTGTCAGAAAGATATCTGATGCCCATTCTGACTCTCAAAAACCTGTCCATCATTCACATGACACAAGTCAGGGCTGGGATGGAATACGCCCCACCTGCCTGGGTGGATGCAGCTCCAACAACACTCAAGAAGCTTGACACCATCCAGGACAAAGCAACTAGCCTGATTGACATCCCAACTACAAGCATCCACTCCCTTCAGCACTGACACTCAGTAGCAGCAGTGTGCACTATATACAAGATGCACTGCAGAAATTCACCCAGGCTTCTTAGAAAGCAACTTCCAAACCCATGATCACTTCGACATAGAAGAACAAGGACAACAGGTACAAGGGGACACCATCATCTGCACGTATCCCTCCAAGCCACACATCATAGTGACATGGAAACATATCACAAATTATACATGTATTTTAGTGTTGTTGGGACACTATCTGGAACTTCCTTCCAAACAGCATTGTGGGTCTACCTAAAGCACAAGGACTGCTATGGTTCACGAAGACAGTTCACCACCACCTTCTCAAGGGGCAACTAGGGATAGTCAATAAATACTGAACTAGCTGTGTTCCACAAGCGAATAAAACAAAAGAAACATGTAAGTAGTTAGGAAAGCTAATAAAATGGTATTGTTTATTGAGATGGAAACTGAATATAAAATTAGGGGCAAAAACAGAAAATGATGGAAAAACTCAGCTGCTCTGGCAGCATCGGTGTAGAGAGAAAGCAGAGTTAATGTTTGAGGTGTAGTGATCATTTTCCAGAACTCGGATCCCAAAATTCGGGAGTTTATTCTTCAGTTACACAGGGCACAGGTGAGATTGGGTCTAGAATACTGTGTATAATATTGGACTCTTTACTGAAGCTAGTTCAGAGAAGATACACCACATAATATCTGGAATGAGATGATTGCTTAGTGAGGAAAGATTACATTGGTTCGGCTTGTATCTGCTGGACCTTAGGGTCAGAGTTGAATTGGCCAAAAGCTATGAGCTCTGAAGGGATCTTGACAGGGTAGATATGGAGGGGTACTCTCCTCTTCTGGAAAAATCTAGAAATAGGGGTCAAATTTAAAACTCAGGGGTCACTCATTTAAAATAGAAGTGAGTTTTTTTTTCTTTTTGAATCTTTGGAACTTTCTTTGTGAAAAGGTGGTTAGGAAGCAGATGTAGTTAGCTTCTCAAGAAGAAGGGAAAATGAAAATGATAAGGAGCCTACAGGATTGTGGATTTGAGGCTCAAATCAGATCAGTCATTCCAAAGCCTCTTCTTCTTCAGGACACTAAGGAAATTTGGCATGTCCTCAAGAAGTCTCACCAACTTTTACCAGTGCATCACAGAAAACATCATGGCCTGTTCGGCAACTGCTCTGCCCAGGACTGTAAGAAACTTCAGAGAGCTGTGAACACAGACGATAACAGTAAATCAAATCTTACGGAATGGCAGACCAAACTTGAAGGGCCGAATGGCCTATTACCACTCTGCATTCAATTTGTATTTGATTTGATTTATTACTGTCACATGTACCTAAGTACAGTGAAAAGGTTTTGTTTTGTGAGCAGTACAGACAGTGCATTAGGAAAGCAGAACAGAGCGAGGAATACAATGTGACAGCTGCAGGGTAGGTGCACAGGGAGTGAGATTTGTATGTAATCTGGATAGAAATTTACCTGTCAGCTCAGGCTCGAACACTGAATTGTGTATATATAATGGGTCGAGCTTATTTCATTTGAGATCATCCACGAATCAGTGTGGATACATCTTAAATTCAAACAGCTCCAGGCTTGCTTTTATCAATTAGACTGCACCACAGACCACTTTGAGTCTTGATTTAGAGACTGGGGTGGACAAAGTTAAAAATCACACAACACCAGGTTACAGTCCAACAGGTTTATTTGGAAGCACTAGTTTTCGGAGTGCTGCTCCTGCGCAACCACCTGATGATGGAGCAGTGCTCCCAAATAAACCTGTTGGACTATAACCTGGTGTTGTGTGATTCTTAAGATTAGATTCCGTACACTGTGGAAGCAGGCCCTTTGGCCCAACCAGTCCGCACCGACCCTCTGAAGAGTAACCCACCCAGACCCATTCCCCTCTCACTAAATGCATCTAGCACTATGGGCAGTTTAGCATGGCCAATTCACTTGACCTGCACATCTTTGGACTGTGGGAGGAAACCCACGCAGACACAGGGAGAATGTGCAAACCCAAGGCTGGAATCGAACCTGGGACCCTGGTGCTGTGAGGCAGCAGTGCTAACCACTGACCCACCATGCCACCCTTACCTTTGTACCCTTTGAGTTTGTGAGCTACAATAAGCACTGCCCATTTCTCGCGACAGGTAGGTTCTTCTATAATGTGATGGTTGTGTTCTTGTGCAACCCTGTGCTATGTAAAATCATGCAATAGAAACAGCACTTAAGCTATTGGTGATGCAATCGTATTATAGCCAACACACGTTTTAAAATTTTGCTTTTGAGAAAGAGCATCCCCTATTTGTCAATCACGTTACAGTGAATTCAAGGTGACTAAATGCATGTTATAACAGAAGAACCTGCATTGGAAAATTTCATTTTCATTCCGGCTATCTGGAGAAAGCAGCTTAATTACACATCACTCCCCTCCCAAATAGTAAATCCATGAAACGTGTGTGTGTGTGTGTGTGTCTGTGTCTGTGTGTGTGTGTGTGTGTGTGTGTCTGTGTCTGTGGGAGATCATGCTGGAATCAATTGACTTGATTTGATTCATTGTCACAGTAGTGAAAACTGTTGTTTAATATCGCCACTCTCGAACACCACAGGAAATAAGCCAAAAGCACAGAATACGGAGTCAGAAAAAGAAAGCAATAATGTTCATGATATAGTCTTATCTCAATAAGGTTAAGTTGGTCTTTGGAACAATTCCTGCTTCTAACTCCACCCTGGGCCTGAATCAGGGCTCCTCTACTCTGACACCTTGAGTCTGTGTGGCTAAACCAACAGCTGTAACAAGGTCAGGTGATGGCCTAACGATACTATTGCTGGAATATTAATACAGAGGTTGGGAGAAAGTGACAATTGCAGACAATTGGAGATCAGAGTCAAAATGTAAAACACTGGAAAAGCACAGCAGTTCAGGCAGCATCCGGGGAGCAGGAGAATCGATGTTTTAGGCATAAGCCCTACATCAGCCCTTAATACAGAGACTCAGGTAATGTTCTGGAGACCCTGTTTCGAATCCTGCCACAGCAGATGGTGGACTTTTAACTCAATAATAATCTGGAATTAAGAGTCTAATGATGGCCATTGTCAATTGTTGGAAAAACCCATCTGGTTCACCACCATTCTGTAGGGAAAGAAAGTTGCCAACCTTATCTGGTCTGGTCTACATGTGCCTCCAGGCCCAAGAAATGTAGTTGACTCTTAACTACCCTCTGGGCAATTAGGGATGGTAAATAAATGCTGGCCCAGACAGGAAGGCCCAAATCCCATGAATAATCTTTTAAAAAACATGCTTCAACAAGCCTCTGCTACTGAAATAGAGTTTCCACTGTCCGGCACCATCTCGCCTCCAGCAACACTGCCACCTTGAGTTCATACTGGGTAGACCTCACCAATGCAGCTGCTGTCGGGCCCTGCGCTGGGATCAATCTCGTCGCCATCACTGCCTCCACTGTCAGGCGTCTGGGCCTAGTGTTCAGTCCAAGTCATGTGAGTGTTTGGAAGATGTGAGACATGCCCCCACCGCCCATTCATCGAGTGAATAGACCCTCCCTTACCAGTTTAGAGAATCTGTGACTGTCAGAGCTGGAGAGGAGGGTGACAGATGATTTGGGGAGTCTAAGTCCGTGTGGCTCGGAGCTGTGGAGAGAGATGGCAGGAGTGTCATTGTTTGTTCCATTGCAGGACTGATCAGGAATCTCTCCCATTCAGTACCACCTGCGTTCACATAGAAAACTAGAGAGCATCAGAACACTGCCTGAGAATTGGCATTGGGAAGAGGACTTGATCTTGGATTGTGTTACTCTGTGTAGAACACTCAGAATGGGGTTTCCAACTCTCTCCCACTCATTCTGCTGCAAGGACATCCAGTTTAAAATGCAATGTGCCTGGCCATGTTATAACAGCACCTTCTTCGGCAAACAAGTCCTGAATGTGAAACTGGGTATCTGGTTTATCATAGAGTCCTTACAGTGTGGAAGTACGCCATTTGGCCTATTGGGTCCAGACTGAACCTCCGAAGCATATCCCACTCAGACCCACCCCAAACCCTATCCCTGTAACCTTGTATTTCACATGGCTAATCCACCTGGTCTGCACGTCCCTCGACACTATGGGGCAATTTAGCATGACCAATCCACCCTAACCTGCACATCTTTGGACTGTAGGAGGAAATCAGAGCACCCGGAGGAAACCCACACAGATACTGGGGGAGACTATGCAAACTCCACACAGACAGTCACCCGAGGCTGGAGTTGAACCCGGGTCCCTGGCACTGGAGACAGCAGTGCTATCCACTGAACCACTGTGCCATCCCAAAAAGCATCTGTGGAATTGGTCTTTTGGTCTTTCACCAGAATGTTTTCCAGCAATTTCAACTTTTGTTTCTGATTTCCAGCATCTACAGTTCTTTGGGTTGTTTTATGAATCAGAACTAGGCCTGTCTACTGCTCCACAACCAGAACTAGGCCTGTCTACTGCTCCACAACCAGAACTAGGCCTGGCTACTGCTCCACAACCAGAACTAGGCCTGTCTACTGCTCCACAACCAGAACTAGGCCTGGCTACTGCTCCACAACCAGAACTAGGCTGTCTACTACTCCCCAACCAGAACTAGTCCTGGCTACTGCTCCACAACTAGAACTAGGCCTGGCTATTGCTCCACAACCTGAACTAGGCCTGTCTACTGCTCCACAACCTGAACTAGGCCTGGCTACTGCTCCACAACCAGAACTAGGCCTGGCTACTGCTCCAAAACTCCTTTTGTACCTGTCAATAAGGAGGGTGTATTTACCATCTAAAATGTTGTTCTCGTTAATAACCAAGGAGATCTAACAATTCTTTTTCCGAAATACATACATTCATTTCCTCTATTATTGCCAACACTCACCCCTGAGTATCATCATCACACTCCTGAAAACTAAGAGAAAGTGAGGACTGTAGATGCTGAAGATCAGAATTAATGGGGGTGGTGCTGGAAAAGCACAGCTGGTCAGGCAGCATCCAAGAAGCAGGAGAGTCGATGTTTTGGGCATAAGCCCTTCGTCAAGAATGAGGCTTGTGGGCCCAAGGAGGCTGAGAGACAAATCGGAGGAGGATGGGGCTGGGGGGAAGGTAGCTAGGAATGCGATAGGTAGATGAAAGTGGGGTTGATGGTGATAGGTCAGAGTGGAGGGTGGAGCAGATAGGTGGGAAGGAAGATGGACAGGTGGGACAGGTCAAGAGGGTGGTGTTGAGTTGGATCTGAGATAAGGTGAGAGCAGGGGAAATGAGGAAACTGGTGAAATCTACATTGATCCCCTGTGGTTGGAGGGTCCTAAGGCGAAAGATAAGGCATGTTTCCTCCAGATGTCGGGTGGCTAGATTTTGGCAGTGGAGGAGGCCCAGGACTTGCAAGCCATTGGCAGAGTGGGAGGGGGAGTTAAAGTGATCGACCATGGGGCAGTGGGTTGTTTAGTGTGTGTGTCCCAGAGATGTTATCTGAAATGTTCCACATGTTTCCCCAATGTAGAGGAGGCCACATCGAGAGCAACGGTCACAGTAGGTGACATGTGTGACATTCCTGAAAACCCCAGGGCAAGACTGATGATTCAGTATTTCCAGTCTGAGTGTTTTACGTGGAAATTGCACTCTGTTAACATCTCTACAATGCAAGACATTGGCCCTTTCCCACTGCCAACTCTTTAGCAGTAGACCAATCCTCTCTGGTCTTACATATGAATTTAGATTATACTTGATTGTGCAATCGTAATAATTTGTAACAATAATTAGCTTTTACAACTACCTAGTAGCCTGGGTCCTTATCAGTGCAACAGATGTTTATGTGACTGAATTTTTGTGAACGTCTGTTGTGTAATCAATGGAATCTACAAATGTTCATTTGTCTAATTCATCAAATACATTCTTGACATTTTGCCACACTGCCTGGGCAGGATAAAACATTTATTTCTCTCTGGGTCTTGCTTTTGGGGAACTGGTTGATGTATTCTTGCCCATTTCCTTCTGTACAATTTTAAAGTATGTGTTTGTTTTAATTGGGTCAAAAAACTACATTAAAATAATAAAGCCGGAAGTCACACGACACCAGGTTATAGTCCAACAGATTTATTTAAAATCACAAGCATTCGGACCTGATGAAGGGGCAATGCTCCAGAAGTTTGTGATTTCAAATAAACATGTTGGACTATAACCTGGTGTCATGTGACTTCTGTCTTTGTCCACCCCAGTCTAATACTGGCACCTCCACATCTTGGCTGAAAGTAACTCAGGCAGGAAGTTAACATGGGAATGTGAACCAGTGCTCTGAAATAGCCTGCACCGGGAATGAAACCCAGAAGATTTTTGAGGAAATAAAAGCAGAAATTTCTGGAAAAGCTCAGCAGGTCTGGCAGCATCTGTGGAGAGAAATCAGTGTTAACGTTTCAGGACCAGTGACCCTTCCTCAAAACTGATGGTAGCTAGGAAAATTTTGTTTTTTATGTAGAAGATGGGATGGGGGAGGAAGGAGGAGCAAACAATGGATGGAGATAGAGCCCAAAGAGACATATGAAGGAGTGGGTAATACTCAGCCAAGGAGGATGAATAGCTAATGGAGACAGTTAGGTGAACATAGGCTAGTGTGTAATAGCAGACTATGTGATGTTTAGGAGAGTCGACGTTTCAAGCATGAACTGTTCATCAGGAATGAGGGGGTGGCCCAATGGGGCTGAGAGATATAAGGGGAAGGGGGCGAAGGTAGCTGGTAATGCGATAGCTCGATGAAGATGGGGGTGAAGGTGATAGGTCAGAGTGGAGAGGATAGGTGGGAAGGAAGATGGACATTTCAAGAGGGCAGTGTTAAGTTGGAAGTTTGGATCTGGGATAAGGTGGGGGGAGAGGAAATGAGGAAACTGGTGAAATCCACATTGATCCTGTGTTGATGTTGGAGGGTCTCAAGGTGGAAGATGAGGTGTTCATCTTCCTAATATCAGGGGGTCAGGGTTTGGCAGTGGAGGAAGCCCAGGACTTGCATGTCCTTGGTGGAGTGGGAGAGGGAGTTAAAGCGTTCAGACACAGGGCAGTGGGGTTGTTTAGTGTGTGTGTCCCAGAGATGTTCTCTGAAATGTTCCACACGTTTGCGTCCCTAATATAAAGGAGACCACATCGAGAGCAATGGACACAGTAGATGATGTGCGTGGAAGTGAGGAAACTGGTAAATCTCTGTCAGATGTGAAAGAATCCTTTGGGGTACAGGTAAATCTCTACTGGATGTGGAAGGATCGTTGCTCTTCATGTGGTCTCCTCTACAATGGGGAGACAGGACTCCAACTTGCAGAACATTTCAGGGAACATCTCTGGGACACACGCATCAAACAACCCCACCGCCCTGGGGCTGAACACTTCAACTCCCCTTCCCACTCCACCAAGAACATGTAAGTCCTGGGCGTCCTCCATCGCCAAACTCTAGGCACCAACCCTTGAAAGAAGAATGCCTCATCTTCCACCTTGGGAACTTCCAACCATACAGGATCAATGTGGATTTCATGAGGTTCGTCATTTCCCCTCCCCTCACCTCATCTCAGATCCAACCTTTCAACTTGACACTGCCCTTTAGAACTGTCCTACCTGTCCATCTTCCTTCCCACCTATCTGCTCCACCCTCTGCTCCGATCTATCATCTTTACCCCACTTCCATCCACCAACTACCTTCTCCCCAGCTCCACACCCCCATTCCCATTGATCTTTCAGCCCCCTTGGCCCACCCCCTCATTCTTGATGAAAGGCTTATGCCCAAAATTTCGTCTCTCCTGCTCCTCGGATGCTGCCTGACCGACTGTGCTTTTCCAGCACCACACTCTTCGATTCTGATCTCCAGTATCTGCAGTCCTCACTTTCTCCTGTGTGATGACTAGGCTTGGCATGTGTGGCTGGGGTATGGACATGGGAGAGCAGGCCTCAAACCCTAAAATTGTTGAACTTGATATTGAGTCCAGAAGGCTACTCCACAGAGCCTGGGAGAAAGTGAGAACTGCAGATGCTAGAGTTTATCTTTGGTGTATATTGCAGGGTCTGCAACTATCAGGTTTGTTTACAAACCATCTGCGGGCAACTGTAGCCTGACTAGATTCTGCAGCATCTGGATTAGTGGTGCTGGAAGAGCACAGCAGTTCAGGCAGCATCCAAGGAGCTTCGAAATCGACGTTTTGGGCAAAAGCCCGATTTATTCCTGTTGAAGGGCTTTTGCCTGAAACATCGATTTCGAAGCTCCTTGGATGCTGCCTGAACTGCTGTACTCTTCCAGCACCACTAATCCAGAATCTGGTTTCCAGCATCTGCAGTCATTGTTTTTACCTCATAGATTCTGCAGCATGGGGATTGATACAGTCACTGCTGAAAATGTATTGCTGGAAAGCGCAGCAGGTCAGGCAGCATCCAAGGAGCAGGAGAATCGACGTTTTGGACATGAGCCCTTCTTCAGGAATTCCTGCCGCGCTTTTCCAGCAACACATTTTCAGCTCTGATCTCCAGCATCTGCAGTCCTCACTTTCTCCTAGATTGATACAGTCACTTTAGACAAGGTTGGCTTCCATTTCCCAGCATGCTTTAAATTTTAGCCACTGTATCAAACTTCATCACTAATCAATTATTTTAGGCAGCCTGCACGCCCACACATTGAATGCATAGTCTGGAATCTCTTTAATATCCCAAACATTCCTGATAAAGGTCTTATGCACGAAATGTCAACCCTCCTGCTCCTCGGATGCTGCCTGACTTGCTGTATTTTTCCAGTGCCATGCTTTTTCACTCGACAGAGCCTACAAAGTGTCATAAATTGGCCAACAAATGTGGACAATGTCGATCCGCAAATGTGGGTCAGACAGTACAGGAAATTGTCTGTGTTTGATTGGCCTTCAGTTTATGGGAACAAAGTTTGTATTCATGGGGGACTTTTCATGACTATCTGGACACTTCAAGGCACTTTACAATGAATAAGGCACTTCTGAGTAGTGTCACTGTTGTCAAGTGGTGCGGGAAACAAGGTCAACATTGTGGAGCGTTGACCTTTCCCCATTTAAACTATCAGCTGGTCTCTTGCTCAAACAATCGAATGTAACATTTTGTGAATACCGTATGAAGAAAAGCCTTTACAATCCTATCCTTTTGTGATTTTAATTTCACTCTTGGCATTTATTGTCGATCCCTTGTTTCTGTGCAAACTGTTGTAATCCATTTGGTGAAGGAACTTCCAAAATGACATTAGGTAAATATTTTCAAGATTATGACCAAGTGGACAGGAAGGAACATCAATAATGCAGCAGGTTGCTAGATGGGCAGGAGGAAATCATGGTGTTCCCATATAATGATTGCCTTTGCTATTCTCGGTAGCGATCACAAGTTTTGTCCAGGGTGGTGCAAGATAGCTGGATTAGCCAGGGGAAATGCAGGGTTACAGGGATAGTATGGGAAGTGTGGGTCTGGGTGGGGATGCCCTTCAGATGATCAGTGTGGACTCGATGGGCTGAATGGCCTCCTTCCACACTGTAGGGATTCTATGTCATTTCTGTATTCTGTGTCTTTGCCTTCTAACCATCAATGTTTGAGAATGCTTTAGATTGGAACAAGGGCTGAAAGCTGATTAAAGCAGATGAAATATCCTGAAACAATCAGCATTACAGCTGGATGTTAAGGTGGAATTAAGCTGTTATATAATTGCTGACCTTATCCTAGGGTCTTTGTGATTGGAGTACTCATTTGGATTGATCTATCTACTAATGCATCCTGTTCATATTGTATATGCAACAAATAAAGCTTCCTTTGTTCATGTTACTTTATTTCCTTCTGATATTGTCATCTGTGGCTCAGAGAGTACCTACTCAATCCTAAGTTATGAGTTCAAATCCCATTCTTGATTTGAGTATATAATGAGCTCCAGTGCTCTCAATGCCGCACTGAGAGATTACTGCACTATTCAAAGTTATGTCCTTTAGATTAAATATTATAGATTGGGAAAGGCAGAGGTGCATTGAGACCTAGGTGTTCTAATGCACCTGCCACTGAAGGTAAGTAGTCGAGAGAGTGGTGCTGGAAAAGCGCAGCAGATCAGGAGCAGGAGAATCAACGTTTTGGGCAAAAGCCCTTCATCAGGCCATGCAAGTACAGCAGGTGGTAAAGAAAACAAATGGTATGTTGTCCTTCATAGTGAGAGGATTCAAGAGCAAGAACAGGGGTGTTTTGTTGCAATTGTACGGGGACTTGATGAAACGACACCTGGCGAATTGTATGCAAATGTGGTCTCCTTATCTGAGGAAGGAGGTTCCGAATAAGGAGGGAGTGCCATGGTGATTTACCAGACTGATTCATGGAATGGCAGGACTGATTTATGAAGATTCATTGGAATGGTTCGGATTATATTCCTTAGAGTTCAGAAGGATGAGCAGAACTCTCATCAAAACCTATAAAGGTCTAACAGGACTAGTCAGAGTCCACGCAGGAAGGATGTGCCTGGTGACTGGGCAATCCAAAACCATGGGTTAAAGTCTAAAGGTACAGGGTAAATTATTTTGAAATATCGTCACCCAGACAGCGTGAGCCTGTGGAGTTTGCTAAGCAGTTGAGGCCAAAACATTTTATGATTTCAAGACGGAGTTAGCTATAACATAGAATCCATACAGTGTGGAAGTAGGCCATTTGGCTCATCAAGTCCTCACTAGCCCTCCAAAGGGCATCTCACCCATACCCACCTATTGTGATAACCCTGCATTTCCCATGGCTAACCCATTCACCTAGACGTCCCTGGACACTATGGGCAATTTAGCATGACCAATCTACCCTAACCTGCACATCTTTGGACTCTGGGAGGAAACCCACACAAACACAAGGAGAACGTGCTAACTCAACACAGATGATTTGCGGACAATGGAATCAAACTCGAGTGCCAGGTGCTGTGAGACAGCAGGGCTAATCTCTGAGCCACTGCGCCTCCATAGAGCACTTAGATCAAAAGTGATTAAAAGGGTACAGGGAGAAATCAGAAAAAGGGTAATCCACTCATATTGAATGGCAGAGCAGGTTTGATTGGATGAAAGGCCTACTCCTGATTGTGTTTTCTAAGTTTCTCTACCCTTGCTGACAGACACAAAACATCCCTGAACAGTTGTTACAACCAGATTCGAGAGTGGGGTGCTGGAAAAGCACAGCAGGTCAGGCAGCATTCGAGGAGCAGGAGAATCGACATTTCGGGCGCAAGCCCTTCATCAGGAATGAGGCTTGTGGACCAAGGGGGCTGAGAGATAAATGGGAAGGGGGTGGGACTGGGAGGAAGGTAGATGGGAATGTGATAGGTAGATGGAGATAGAGGCTTTCTGACCTATCACCTTCAACCCCACCTTCATCTACCTATTGCATTCCCAGTTACCTTTCCCCTAAGCCCAACCCCCCTCCCATTTATCTCTTAGTTCCCTTGGCCAACAAAGCCTCATTCCTGGTGAAGGGTTTATGCCCGAAACATTGATTCTCCTGCTCCTCGGATGCTGCCTGACCTGCTGTGCTTTTCCAGCGCCACACTCATGACTCTAATCTCCAGCATCTGCAGTCCACACTTTTGCCTATATCCCTCCACACCTTTCCTATTCATGTACTTTTCCAAATGTCTTTTAAATGGGGTAACTGCACCTGTCTCCACCACTTCCACTGGCAGTTCATTCCAAATATGAACCATTCTCCGTGTAAAAGATTGCCTTGCGTGTCCTTTTTAAATCTTTCTCCTCTCACCTTAAAAATATATCCCCTAGTTTAAACTCTCCCACCGTAAGGAAAAAAAACCTTGCTATTCACCTTATCTATGCCCCTCATGATTTTATAAACCTCTAAAAGGTTGCCCCTCAACCTCCTAATTTCCAGTGGAAAAAGTGTCAGCCTTTCCAGTCTATTTTTATATCTCATGCCCTCCATCTTTTCTGAGCTCACTCCAATTTAAAAATATGCTTCCTATAACGAGGGTGACTACAAAGATTTTAGGGCAGGACAGTTGACGAGCAGTGGAGAACTTTCAAAGCAATTTTTCAAAGTGCTCAGCAAAAGTATATTCCAGTGAAAAGGAAGGACCGTAAGAAGAGGGGTAATCTGCCGTGGGTGTCGAAGGAAATAAGGGAGGCTGTCAAATTGAAAGAAAAGGCATAAAACAGCGGGAAACTAGAAGATTGGGAAAACTTTAAAGGTCAACAGAAAGCCACCAAAAGAGTTGTGAAGTAAGATGGAACAACAGAATAAAACTAGCACAGAATATAAAGACAGATAGCAAAAGTTTCTATAAATATTCAAAATGAAAAAGAGGAGCTAAAGTAAATGCTGGTTCTTTAGAGGATGAGAAGGGACATTTAGGTATGGGATATGGCGAAATGGTCAAACAGGTATTTTCTATCACAGTGGAGGGCACTAATAACATGCCAGTGATTGACAAAGACAGAAACGGAGATGAGGACCTGAAAACAATCATTATAATGGAAGAGATAGTGCTGTGAAAGCTAATGGAGGTAAGGTTAGACAGGTCTCCTGAGTACTAAAAGAGATGGTGGGAGAAACAGCAAATGCATTGGCGGTAATTTTCCAAACTTTGCTGCACTCTGGGGCAGTGCCAGCAGATGGAAAACAGCAAATGTGACACCACTGTTTAAAAAGGTAGACAAAAGATGGGGAATTACAGACCGGTTAACTCAATCTCTGTAGTGGGAAGTTGCTTGAGTCTATTATCAAGGAAGGAATAGCAATTAAAAATTGTCCTGTTGGGCAAACGCAGCATGGGTTTATGAAGGGCAGGTCATGCTTGGCAAATCATTTGGAATTCTATGAAGATATTACAAGCTTGGTGGACAACGGAGACCTAGTGGATGTGGTGTACCTAGATTTACAAAAGGCCTTTGACAAGGTGCCTCACAAGAGCCTGCTGCCTAAGATAAGGATGCATGGAGTTACAGGTAGAGTATTAGTGTGGATAGAGGATTTGTTGACCAACAGGAAGTAGAGAGTGGGGATAAATGAGTGCTATTCTGGCTGACAATCAGTGACTAATGGTGTGCCTCAGGGATCAGTGTTGGGGCTGCAATTATTTACAATTTACATCAATGATTTGGAGTTGGGGACCATGTATAGGATATCAAAGGTTGCAGATGACTCTAAGATGAGTGGCAGAGCAAAGTATGCAGAGGACTGTGAAACTTTGCAGAGGAACAGATACATTGAGTGAGTGGACAAAGGTGTGGCAGATGGAATACAATGTTAATAAATGTGAAGTCATCCATTTTGATGGGAGTAACAGTATAAAGGATTATTACTTGAATGGTAAAGAGTTGCAGCAGGCTGCTGTGCAGAGGGACCTGGGTGTCCTTGTGTATGAATCGCAGAAGGTTGGTCTGCAGGTACAACAGGTAATTAGGAAGGCAATGGAATTTTGTCCTTCATTGCTAAAGGGATTGAGTTTAAAAGCAGAGAGGTTATATTGCAGCTGTACAAGGTGCTGGTGAGGCCACACCTGGAGTACTGTGTGCGGTGCAGAGGAGGTTCACGAGGTTGATTCCGGAGTTGCCAGGGTTGGTTTACGAGGAGAGACTGAGTAGATTGCGATTATATTAATTGGAATTCAAAGGATTGAGGGGCATCTTATAGAAACATATAAAATTATGAAGGGAATGGATAAGGTAGAAGTAGAGAGGATGTTTCCACTGGCAGGTGAGACCAGGAAAAAGAGGGCAGAGCCTCAAAATTAGGGGGAGCAGCTTTAGGACTGAATTGAGAAGGAACTTCTTCACCCAGAGGATTGTAAAGATTTGGAATTCCTTGCCCAGTGAAATGGTTGATGTTACTTCAGTAAACGTTTTTCAAGCTCAGGGAGATTTTGTTTGAACAATAAAGGGATTAAGGGATATGGTGAGAGATCGGGTAAGTGGAGCTGAGTCCACAAAAAGATCACCCTATTGATCTTATTGAATGGCAAAGCAGGGTCATAGGGCCAGACGACCTACTCCTGCTCCTAATTCTGATGTTCTTATGATCAGACGTGCACATAGTACTCGAGAAGAGGCCTTGCCAACGTCCTGTACAACTTAACATTGTGAGGCACTTAAAGATGGTATATAAATACCTGGCCTTTTGCTTTTAGATCTATTCATCTTTCTTATCGAGAGTACTGTCCACCAGGCCTTCACCTTAGGCCCCAATCCACAAGCACTTGCCAATGGGAAGGTACATAAATCTGAGAAATGGAGTAATCCTTTGTTTGTGACCTCCTGCTGTACTAAGTTCCCACACCAGGTCAGAAAATCTAGTGCAAACGTTTTGCTTTCCTTTCCATGTGCATTCCAAAATGGCCTCATGATATAATCACTGAACAAGAAGCCAGAGGCCTGAGTAGTAATCTGGGGACCAGAGTTCAAATTTGGATTCAATTAAAAACGAATCTGGAATTAAGAGTCTAATAATGATCATGAAACTATTGTCGATTGTTTGGAAAACCTATTTGGTTCAACTCATTTCCTTTAGGGAAGGAAACTTCCATCCTTACCTGGTCTGGATTACATGTGAGTCTGGACCCACAGCAATGTGGTTGACTCTTCATTGCCCTCTTGGTGGGGCAATAAATGCTGACCTAGCCAATGACGCCCTCATCCTGTGAATGAATAATATCAAGACTCTTACCTGCCCTCTGGTGCAATTTGGGATGGGTAATAAATGCTGACTTAGCCAGTCACACCCACCGGGGAAGAATAATAAAAAGTGAGGTGTTGGGTCTGTAAGAAGGTGCTGACTTGTGATGTCTGGAGTATTACAAGCATCTGTTAACAATGCGAGGGATTTGCATGTGCATTCAATTATCAACTGTAACTGTACCAACATGTGAAAAGGCAGACAGTCAACAGTTACAGTGGGATAATCAGAAGAACAGCTCCCTCTCTCAGGATTTGAGGTAAGTATTTAAAGATAGAGGGTTAAATAACTTGTAGATTGGCAATTTGTTATAGAAGCTGCTTGTCCTGCCTGTTCATTGATGAAGGATTGATTATCTGATCATTGTTACATATCGATAAGTGATTGGTTTAGCTCAGTGGGTTAGATGGCTGGTGTACACTGCCACGTGATGCCAACAACATGGGTTCCATTCTGATGCCAGCTGAGATTAGCAGCAATGATTCTCCTCCTCAACCTTTCCCCTCATCTGAGGTGTGGTGACCTTCAAGTTAAATGACCAGTCATTTGTCAGTCATGAAAAAACTGTGCCGTGGTCTGATGAGATTATAGTGATTTTATCTTAAAGAACTGCAGATGCTGTAAATCAGAAACAAAATCAAAAGTTGATGGAAAAAACTCAGCAGTTCTGGCACCATCTGTGAAGAGAAGTCAAAGTTAATATTTCGGGTCCAGTGATCTTCGCTCAGAACTTTACCTTTCTCCTTTACGTGGGAGTGGTGGCATAGTGTTAATGGCCCCACACAAGTATTCACTGACCCAGGCTAATGGAACAGGATCAAAGCTCAACACAAAAGCTGGTGGGATTTGAATGCAATTAATAAATCCAATATAATTGGCTTGTCTCAGTGATGGTAACCATAGCAACTATCACCAACAATATAGTTCCTTCAAGTACCTGTAAGGGAGGCAATTGGCTGTCCTTACCTACCCTGACCTAGGCATGACTCCAGACCCCCAAGCCTTTCTGAAATGGCTGAGTGAGCCACTCAGTTCACAGGAAATTAGGGATGGACAATAAACTCTGGCTTTGCCCAAATCACCTATACCCATGGCATAATATATTTAAAGAAAACAGCAATTCTCTTCCAATATGTATATTAAAAAACATTTTTCACTGTGTAGCATAAAAAGCATTGATTCTAATGCCACCTGAAGAACATTGAGAAGTCCCACCAAGGTTGTCTGACATGGATTCTCTGTATCCAGTACAGGTAGCCTCTGCTTTTCGAATGTTCACTTTACATCCCTTCGCTTTTACGAAAGACCTACATGAGTACCTGTTTTCACGAATCCGAAGAGGTTTTTCACTTTTATGAGAAACAATGAAATTTTTCCCACATAAATCATGCATCGATGCTTTACGCCATTTTTAGCTTACGAAGGGGTGTACCTGTCATATGAACCGTAAGACCATAAGACAAAGGGGCAGAAATTAGACCATTCAGTCCATCGAGTCTGCTCTGCCATTCAATCATGGCTGATACATTTCTCAACCCCATTCTCCTGCTTTCTCCCCATAACCTTTGATCCCCATAACACTCAAGAGCCTATCTATCTCTGTCTTAAATATACTCAATGATCTGGCCTCCACAGCCTTCTCAGATTTATATACCTTCCCGTCATCAGGTGCTTGAGCATTGGGCCCTGAGGTGAAGACAATCACAAGTCTAAGAATGGCTACTGAGCATGTACATGAGGATTATGTTGTTCTGATGTCAGCTCCCATAGAGTCAGAACTTGGGTCAATAAGATTCCAGACATATCCTCTTTTGCCATCCTTTTTGTTCAGTTATTTTTACCAAAGTTTCTTTATGTCCAGTCACCTGAGTCCATTCCTGATCTTCTGCATGTTGTTCCATCTTCCATGAATGATAAACAATTACGGGATTGAAAAAAGAAAGTCCTGGAGAAACTCAGCAGGTCTGGCAGCATCTGTGGAGAGGAAGCAGAGTTAACAAACCCAATATCACTCTTCTTAGAAAGCACTACCCGTTTTTATTTCAGCTTTCCAGTACCAGCCAGACTTTATTTTAAAACTATTTGTTGTATCTTGCTGTGTGCAAATTGGTCTCTCTGCTTCCTGAACCACAATACAAATCACTGGCTGTAACATGGAAACATAGAAAACAGGTGCAGGAGTAGGCCATTTGGCCCTTCGAGACTGCACCACCATTCAATATGATCATGGCTGATCATGCAATCTCAGTATCCCATTCCCCCTCTCTCTTCACACCCCTTGATCCCTTTAGTCACAAGGGTCACATCCAGTTCCCTCTTGAATATATCTAATGAGCTGGCCCCAACAGCTTCCTGTGGGAGTGAGTTCCGCAGGTTCACAACTCTCTGGGTGAAGAAATTCCTTGTCATCTCAGTCTGAATGGCTTACTACTCATTCATAGACTGTGATCCCTAGTTCTGGTTGTCACCAACATCGGGAACATTCTTCCCACATCTAACCTGTCCAGTCCCATCAGAGTTTTATATGTTTCTATGAGAGCTCCCATTCATTCTTCTAAATTCCAGTGAATACAAGACCAGTTGACTAAACCTTTCTTCATAACTCAGTCCTGCCATCCCAGAAATCAGTCTGGTGAACCTTTGTTGGACTCCCAGGTAAGAGCATGGGAAAGCTTGAAGTTGTCAAAAATGTGCCTGTTTAATGCTAGCGTTTCTTCTTCCTTGTGAGAATCGGCTAATAATTTATTGTTGACATCAGTGTGCAAGAGACTGGATTGCACATCGCTCTGACAGATATGTGCAAACAATGACCAGACTTCAAACCAAACCAATTCCAGAAATTTAATTCCATGTATCTTGTGAAGATTAAGAGTTGTCCAACAAAAAAAAAGACACAAAGCAAAGGCCAGCAAAATCAATGTCAATCTGAAGAAAATAAGGAACTACAGTAGAATGAAGCTTCAAATAAGTTGTCAAATGTACAATTAAATCTAAACCAATCTTTCTATTGCTGTTACCCACTGAGAGAAAGATAACCAAAGCAGAATTGGTGAATGGTTTGACATTCCTCCATTTATCATTCTGCTGTATACTTTCTTTCTAAAATTAAATACGTTCACATTTACAAAGATCCCCATTTTATGATGCTAATCTTTCATCCTGTTCACCTACATTGTGTGAATGTTCTCGGCTGTATCAGTCAAACTCATGTTCAATTCTTACATTGAAAACAGTAATCAGGATTACAGAATTGTTACAGCTCAGAAAGGGGCCATTTAGCCTGTTATGTCGACACCAATTCTATTACCTCGCGTCAATCTCCTGTCACGACAGAAAATTGTTGGGTTTAGATCAGAGTGCTGCTGGAAAAGCACAGCAGGTCAGGCAGCATCCGAGGAGCAGGAAAGTCAACATTTTGGGCAAAAGCCCTTCATTAGGAATCGAGGCAGGAAGCCTCCAAGGTGGAGAGATAAATGGGGGTGAGGAGAAAGTAGCAAAGAGTACAATAGGTGAATGGGGGTGGGGTTGGAGATGAAAGGTCAGAGGGGAGGGTGGAACGGGTAGGTGGGAAGTGAGATTGGCAGGTAGGCGAGTCTGTTTCAGTCCATGGTTGAAGAGCTTCAGGGCAGAGGCGATGACCTGGGGGTTGCGGCTGACTACAGAAAATTGTGTTCACAGCCCAGACCATCAATAAAACCAACCTTCCATCCATGGACTCCAGCCGCAACAAAGCTGCCAATATCACCCTCCCATCCTGATAATGCTCTCTTCCATCAGGCAGATGATACAGCAGCTTGAACACACACACCAACAGGTTCAGGCTCAGCTCCTGGATGGTTACATGATTAGGGAGGGAATAGAGGGATATGGACTGAATAAGGACAGAAGGTGTGTTTTTTAGTTCAATTGGGGCATAATGATTGGCACAGGCTTGGAGGGCTGAAGGGCCTGCTCCTGTGCTGTACTTCTTTTTTGTTCTTTTGTTTGTTCCCTGCCATTATCAGACTGTTGAAGGGACCTCCCAAATTTCAAATCTAATATTGACCTTGCTTAGTGCCCCTCCTGTACAGCTATAACCTTGTATGGCTCACGCTGTTTGAGCACCCTATGATCTGTATGTCCTTGTTTGCTATGGTCTGACGGTATTGCTCACAAAGATTCTAGATTAGAGTGGTGCTGTAAAAGCACAGCAGTTCAGGCAGTATCCGAAGAGTAGGAAAATCGACGTTTCAGGCAAAAACCCTTCATCAGGAATAAATGAAGGGCTTTTGCCCGAAACGTTGATTTTCCTGCTCCTCGGATGCTGCCTGAACTGCTGTGCTTTTCCAGCACCACTTTAATCTGGTTTCCAGCATCTGCAGTCCTTGTTTTTACCCGGTATTGCGCACAAAACAAAACCTTTCACTGTACTTAGGTACATGTGACTACAATAAATCAAATCAAACCAAATTTTCCCTATATCCCTGAACATCATTTCTATCCAAATAACCATCAAATGTTCCTCTTGACTACCTCAGTTGAGCCTGCCTCCACCACATTTACAGGCAGTGCACTCCTCCCCCTAACTATCTGCTGTTTAAGGTTATTTTTTTCTCACATCACCCTTACTTCTTTCACACATCACTTCAAATCTACGTCCTCTAATTCTTTTTCATTTTAAGAGCAGGAACAGCTTCTCCCTATCTATTCTGTGCAGTCTGCTGATGGTTTTGGAAAACTGCTGTTAAATCTCCTCTCAACTTGCTTCTTTGTGAGGAGACAAAAAAAGAGGCAGATGCTGGAATCGAAACCGGACAGGCAGGAGGCTGGAAGAACACAGCAGGTCAGGCAGCATCCAAGGAGCAGGAGAATTGATGTTTCGGGCATAAGCCCTTCTTCAGGAAAGGGCATTCCTGAAGAAGGGCTTATGCCAGAAACGTCAATTCTCCTGCTCCTTGGAGGCTGCCTGACCTGCTGCGCTTTTCCAGCAACACATTTTCAGTGAAGTGTCCGTGACCTTGTAGGGCAACATAGAACTTTTCAAGGGAAAGACAGGAGGTTTAGAGGAGGTTTGGAGGAAAAATACTTTGACCCAGAGAGTGGTAAGGGTCTGGAGTGCACTACCTGGTGAGACAGGAAACCTCAAAATCTTTAAAAAGTACTTGGACAAGCACTTGAAGTGTCAGACCATCCAAGGCAATGGGCCTAGTGTGGGAAAGTGGGACTACTGTAGGTAAAGTTAGAAGTCACATGACACCAGGTTATACTCCAACAGGTTTATCTGAAATCACAAGCTTTTGGAATGCTGCCCCTTCGTCAGATAAATTAGAGGGAAGTGCACAGACCCAGAATACGTAGGTGGACAGGGTACTACAGGAAATACCTTTGGCAGCAAAAACTATATGGGCTAACAGTCCCCTTCTGTGAGGTAAAATCAATGACTGCAGATACTGGAAAGCAAATACTGGATTAGTGGTGCTGGAAGAGCACAGCAGTTCAGGCAGCATCCAACGAGCAGCGATATCGACGTTTCGGGCAAAAGCCCTTCATCAGAACTGCTGTGCTCTTCCAGCACCACTAATCCAGTAGTCCCCTTCTGTACTCTATGAATCCATGAACCTGGGAAGATAAGTTTAGTTAGATAAAAAAAACAGAACGTAGGATGTACAAGGACAGGTAGTGATAATTGGGGAATGCTAAAAGCCTGAAGAGAGTGGGGAAAGCAGACTGTGAAAAGTAAGAAGGATGCCAACTGCTCGATGTATAGAATCCCCACAGGGTGGAACTAGGTCATTCAGCCCATACCAAACCTCTGAAGAGCATCCCACCCTATCAATCCCATGGCTAACCTGCACATGGGGAATTTAGCATGACCAATTCACCTCACGTGCACCTCTTTGGACTATGGGAGGAAACCGCAGCACCCAAGCAAGCACAGGGAAGCTATGCAAATTCCACACAGACTGTCACCTGAGCCTGGAATCAAACCCAGGTCCCTGGTGCTGTGAGGCAGCAGTTGCTAAGCATTGAGCCATCACGCTGCCCAAAAGGTGAAGGGGAGAAATGAAATTACAGCTAGAAACTACATAAACACTATGTAGCGCTTATACTCAGAGGAGGACTGGGAACGAAGAATATTTATCTGTTATTTAACTGGAACGGGGGGAAAAAATTCAAACAAGTCCATAATCATTGTTCACTTTGGACTTTCTCTTCATTTTATATTCATAAGATATTGCTGTCCATTTTTTTAACTTGTCAGTAGTTTATTTTCACCCTTTTTATTGTTTTTGGTGGTTTTTTAAACTGTCCCAATCTTCTGGCATACATGCAACCTTTGCCAAATAGTCCATAGCAGCATCAATGAAAAGTCAGAACTCACAGGAAGGAGAAAATCTCGAAATAATCTATAGGCTCCTTCACAGTAACAATACTGTAGGACAGAGAATAAATCAGGAGATAATGAGGGCATGTAAAAAAAGGCACTACATTAATCAAGGGTGACTTTAATCTTCATGTAAATCAAACTGACAGCAGTAGCCACAAGGAAGAATACTTTAAATGAACACTGCATTCAGGACAGTTTCCTAGGACAATATGTTTGGATGCAATCAGGCATCAGGACTTCTGGATCTATAACTTATCTCACAGTGAAATATCCCTTAGAAACAGGGAGAATAAAATGGTCGTCTTTAGTATTCACTGGATTAGTGGTGCTGGAAGAGCACAGCAGTTCAGGCAGCATCCAACGAGCAGCGAAAGATTTCGCTGCTCGTTGGATGCTGCCTGAACTGCTGTGCTCTTCCAGCACCACTAATCCAGTATTTGCTTTCCAGCATCTGTAGTCATTGTTTTTACCTCATTGTCTTTAGTATTCAGTCTGAGAGTGAGAAACTTTGGTCAGAAACAATTCTGTTCAACATAAAGAAAGATAACTCTGACTATCAAGAAGGCACAACAACACCTGTTCTTGGCTTAACAAGTTCAGAATGTCCACAAGGACCGTAACCAACCTTTATAGCTCCACCCGGAATGCTTTCTATCCGAGTGCCTAACGGCCTGGTACGGCAACTGCTCTGCCCAGAATCAGAAAAAAACTACAGAAAGTTGTGTGCACAGCCCAGACAAACACAAGAGGCCAACTTCCCAGACATGAACTCCATTCACACGACTCGCTGCTGTGGAAAGACTTGCAACATCATCAAAGACCCCTTCCACCCCAATAGTGCTCTGTTCTAGCCTCTTCCATCAGGCAGAAGATACAGAAGTTTGAATACACACACCGACAGGTTCAAGAACAGCTTCCTCCCTGCCATTATTAGTCTGCTGAATGGACGCTCTAACTTCGAACAATGTTGACCTTGCTTTTGTACACCTCCTGTGCAGTGTAACCTGTGTGCCTCACTCTGTCTAAGCACCCTAGATCTGTATGTCGTCGTTTGCCTGTACTGCATGCAAAACAAAGCTTTTCACTGTTCTTAGGTACATGTGACAATAATAAATCAAAT
Organism: Chiloscyllium punctatum; assembly: GCF_047496795.1. Classification (NCBI taxonomy): domain Eukaryota; kingdom Metazoa; phylum Chordata; class Chondrichthyes; order Orectolobiformes; family Hemiscylliidae; genus Chiloscyllium; species Chiloscyllium punctatum. The sequence goes on from NC_092745.1 coordinate 127,733,812, forward strand.
CAAAAGGTGGATGGAGGTGGAGTTGGATGGGAAAGGAGTTTAACAGAAAAGATGGTTGAGGAACAATGGCAGATGTTTAATAAGGTAGTTCATGACTCACAATAAAGAGATATCTCAGTGAGGAAGAAAGATTCTCGGAAGGGAATAAGCCAACTATGGTAAACTGGAAATGCTTGAGTTGTTTTCTTTGGAGCAAGAAAAGGTTGAGGGGGGAATTGCTCGAGATTCTGAGGGACAAGAACAGGGTGGCCAGTTGAAGGGTCCAGAACAAGCGCACACTTTTAATGTGAAAGGCAGGAATTGAAAAGAGATTTTAGGAAAGATATTTTGACTCAGAGGGTGGTAAGCATCTGGAATGCACTGCCTGGGAGACTGGTGGAGAAAGGAAATCTTTAAAAAGTACTTGGATAAGCACTTGAAGTGTCATAACATTCAAGGCTATAGGTCTAGTGTGGGAAAGTGGGCCTACTACAGGTAATACTTTTGGTTGGAAAGATTGGATGGGCTAAAAGTCCTCTTCTGTATTTTTGGATTCTATGAAACTGTGACGGTAAGTATAGTTAGATAAAAAAAGAATATAATACGGCAAATATTGGAACAGTTTAAAAAGCCACCAAAAATAATAAAAAGGGTGAAAATAGACTACTAATAAGTAAAAATAATAAACTGGACAGCAAGCTCTTATTTAAATGTAAATGAATAGAAAAGGAAAAGAGAATCCAAGGCTAAAAATGGTCATAGAACATAGAAAGATACAGCGCAGTACAGGCCCTTTGGCCCTCGATGTTGCACCGATCCAAGCCCACCTAACCTACACTAGCCCACTATCCTCCATATGCCTATCCAATGCCCGTTTAAATGCCCATAAAGAGGGAGAGTCCACCACTGCTCTGGTAGGGCATTCCATGAACTCACAACTCGCTGAGTAAAGAATCTACCCCTAACATCTGTCCTATACCTACCACCCCTTAATTTAAAGCTATGTCCCCTCGTAATAGCTGACTCCATACGTGGAAAAAGGTTCTCATGGTCAACCCTATCTAAACCCCTAATCATCTTGTACATCTCTATCAAGTCACCCCTAAGCCTTCTTTTCTCCAATGAAAACAACCCCAAGTGCCTCAGCCTTTCCTTATATGACCTTCCTACCATACCAGGCAACATCCTGGTAAACCTCTTCTGCACCCGTTCCAGTGCCTCCACATCCTTACTATAGTATGGCAACCAAAACTGCGGCCGCACCAGAGTCTTATACAACTGCAACATGACCTCAGGACTCCGGAACTCAATTCCTCTACCAATAAAAGCCAGTACGCCATATGCCTTCTTCGCAGCACTATTTGAGAAAGAGGCTGGGGGAGGAATATGGACAACCAGGAAATGGCAGAGGGATCTTGCACAAGCTTTCCCAGCTGAGACACAAAGAATCATTCCAAAATATACTGAGTAAGCAAGGGCTTAAAGGAGGTGAGGAAGGAAATAACTACAATAGCTATCTCTCGACAAAAGTGATTTGGTGATGCCGGTGTTGGACTGGGGTGGACAAAGTAAAAAATCACAGAACACCAGGTTATAGTCCAACAGGTTTATTAAGAAGCACCAAATAAACCTTTTGGACTATAACCTGGTGTTGTGTGATTTTTAACTCTCACCAAAAAAGTTCTGAACAAGGATCACTGGACCCAAAATGTTAACTCTGATTTCTTTCCATTGATGTTGCCAGACCTGTTGAGATTTTTCCAGCAATTTCTGCTTTTGTTTCTGATTTCCAGCATCCGCAGTTCTTTCAATTTAAAAAAAATCAATAGAACATACTGGAAGACTAATGGACTAAAGACCAATAAGTCCCCTGCAACTGATGGGATGCAATCAGTAAGTGAAGTATTACAACAATAGTGGCTGTACTGGTAGTAATCTTCTGAGAATCCTTAGGATCTGGAAATATCCCAAAGAATTCAAAAACGATCAATACAACACTATTATTCAAAAAGAGATTGTTATGGGCAAGACCAGATCCCTTCAAAATATATTAAGGAGATAGCCTAGATCCTAACCTTTTCTTCTTTTAAAGATAAGTGTAAACATTGTGTTCCTGGTGCAATTTGGTCAAACCACCCTTTAAGCAAAATGTACTTTATTTTGTACTACAGTTAAAATACTGACAAAATTCAAAAAAAGGAATTGGCTTAACTGTAACGCTATCAAAATGGTTAACAAAGTAATGTAACTTCTCCAATATAGTAACATCCCATAAACACACCCTTGGCAAAGGCAAATTCAGTAAAGTAGATTGTCTCACATGCAATTCTAACAGCAGGAAGAAAAGAGAACCCAGTTTTTAGCTGTGACAGAGAGAGAGGAGTAAGAATTTTCACTTCTGGCTTCAAGACCCCAGCAACTGCAGAAAGCTAAAGTTAACAATCCTGGTTCTGTGGGAGCTTGATCCCACCCATTCAAGCTGCACTTATTGTTTCAAATTTTAAAAATAACTCAAGGCCTCACAAGCTGTTTACTTTGTTGGCATTAAGCAGAACACTCAACATCTCTGTCTCAACCTTTCATCATTAAAAAAAAGGACAAAATGCACCTCTTAAAGCCACAGTGTCATCACACAATAAATAGGTAATCAGAGGCCATTACCTTAATATCTGTCATTAGGAAAATATGAGAGATTTTTATTATTATTTTTAAATTTTATTATTATCGAGAAGGTAAGAGCTAAACATGTAGAAATACTTTACATAATGAAGTAAAGTTAGCCTCATGAGTGGGTTATTACGCCTGGCAAGTTTATAGGAACTCCTTGAGGAGGTAACAGACAGGATAGATAAACCTAAAGCAGTCGCTGCAATATATTTGGATTTCAAAAAGGCACTTGATAAGGAACTGCACATAAAGCTAATTAATAAGATAAGAGCCCACAACATTGGGGCAGTATAATCACATGCTGTTTTAGAAATAGAAGACAGAGAATTGAGATGAGGATTTTCAGGATAGCAACCTTTAGCTGGTGGAGTCCCACTGGGATCAGTGCTTGGGCTATAATTATTTACCACATGTATTGACAACTTGGATGAAGGAAGGGAATGTATTACAGCCAGGTTAGCAGGAGACACAAACATAGGTAGGAAGGCATGTACTGATGATGACAGAAACAGATAATACTGAGGGATATAGACAGATTGAGTGAGTGGGTGAAAACTTGATAGGTGGAATATAATATGGCAAAATATGAAGCTCTGCACTTTGGCAGGAAGAATAGAAGAGTTGAATATTGTTTAAATGGAGAAAGACTGCAGAAAACTGCACCATAAAGGGATTTTGGTTTCTTTATGTATAAATCACAAAAATTAGGTTCAGCAGATAATATGGAATGCAAGTGAACTTTGACCTTTACTTCAAAGGGAATGGAGTGTAAAGATAAGAATGTTTTGCTCAAACTATACAGGGCACCAGTGAGACTACCCCTAGAATACTGTGAACAGTTTTAGTCCCCTTATCTAAGGAAAGATATATTATGTGAGACAGATCAAAGAAGGTTCATTAGGTGGATCCTGAGTATGGAGGGAGTTTCTTATGAGAGGAGATTAAATCGGTCAGATCTATACTCATTGGAGTTTAGAAGAATAAAGGGTTTATTGCACCCTTTAAGGTTCTTGGGGGACTTGACAGCAGAGGGATAGAAAGGTTGTTTCTGTTTGTGGGGAGAGTCCAGGACCAGAGGGCATCGTCTCAGAATAAGGATTGAAGGCAAAGATGAGGAGGAATTTCTTCTCTCAGAGGATAGTGATGCTTTTTAACGAAGAAAATCCCTGAAGCTGGAGAAGTGTACAGGCTGTGTATATCCACACTTTACATTTTTCCTCTGCCCAATCCTATCTTTCACATTAACAACACTGAGGGCCATTTTCTCCAATTGTATAAGGAAATGCAGAAACTTTTTAAAAAGTTCTTTTATTTATTCATTTGTGGGATGTGGGCATTACTGGCTGGTACAGCATTTATTGCCCATCCCTAATTGCTCCTTGAGAAGGTGGGGGTGAGCTGCCTTCTTGAACCACTGCAGTCTACCTGCTATGGGTTGACCCATAATGCCCTTAGGGAGGGAATTCCAGGATTTTGATCCAGTGACACTGAAGGAATGGCAATACATTTCCAAATCAGCTTGGAGGGGAACTGGCAGGTGATGGTGTTCCTGTGTATCTGCTGCCCTTGTCCTTCTAGATGGAAGTGGTTATGTGTTTAGAAGGTGCTGTCTGAGGATCTTGGTGAGCCATTTGGATCATCACAAATTGTTCCAAATGTAATATCATTGAACCAGCCAAAGTAATGAAGGCCTTGCATTTTATGTCATGCCTCTGACAACTTTAACACATCCCAAATTGCATTACAGCCAAGGAAACAGAGGAAATTAGTTGATTGACAGAATATTCCATAATATTGTACAGAGAACATATGAGATAGAGTAGAAGGAGGCCACTTGGCCCTTGAACCTGCTGCATCTTCAATGGATCATGGCTGATCTGATTACTCCACATTCCTGCTTACCCCAATAACTTTGCATCGCTTAACTAAAATCTAGCTACAGCTGCCTTAAAAATCAACACTGTTTCAATAATCAGGGGTTTTGTGAGAGAAAAAAAATGTTTCATTTCTTCCTTAAATGGATGACCCTCTTCTTTTTACTTTGGTTATTCATGGCATAAGCTGGCCAGGCCAGAACATATTGTCCAAAGGGCAGTTAAGAGTCAATCACGTTGCTATGGGTGTGGAGTCACATGTAGACCAGCAGATTTCCTTCCCTAAACTACATTTGTGAACCAGATGACCTTTTATGACAATTGATGGGGAGAAACCAAGAGAAGGGGCTAAGAAACATATCAGCCATGATCAAGTGGCAGAGCAGACTTGATGGGCTGAATAGCCTAATTTTGCTCCTTTACTTTATGGTCTTATGATGATGTCTTCATGGTCAGCATTAGACTCTTAATTCCAGACTATTTTTCTTCAGTTCAAACTCCACAATCTGCCATTGTGAGATTTGAACACAGTTCCCAGAGCATGACCTGGGCCTCTGGATTAATAACCTTGTGATAATACTATCACCCCTGCCATTAAACAGTGATAACAGTTTATGGACTGATCATGACACTATCAGATTTTAGGATGCTAAGGACATATTAGTAAAATGGTCAAATAATTTCAAGGTTGTGCAAAGGTTTTCATGGTGAAAGAAGTAAATTTGAGTCAGGTGACCTTGGAGGCTATAATTTCACGTGGATACACACTTTCAGAGATGGTTGGTCACAGTTTACTCGGGGAGTCTGATCTGCTATGGCAACATACACTGTCACACCTATGTTGTAGTCTGGAGCTGTGGATAGGGAATGGTAAAGTCTTCACACACTGGCCAGCAATCTTTCCTGCTTGTCATTGGAGTGAGCTCAGATGAACTGTAGCTTAATATACAACCTGGATGACGACATTATGAATGGTCATTTGACATTTGAGTCCTGGAGCAGAACTCAAACTCAGTGCTACTGGCTTGAAGGCAGGAACACTACTCACTGCAGCATACAGCCCCCTTTAGAAAGAAGTACCAAGAACTATTTTAAGGTTGATGGAAGATCAGAAAGATTCAGAACTCTATATTCACAAAATATGGGTGGCAGGAGAAACTGTTAATGTGAGTTCGAATGCATGTGAAAGACATAATGCATGTGGAAGTTCACAACCTCCCATCTATAGAATCCATCGACCAGGCCCGCTGTCAAGGAAAGGCCGCCAGCATTCTCAAAGATCCATCCCACCCTGGCAATGTTTTTCTATAACCTCTACCATCGGGGAGAAGGTACAGAAGCCTGAACACATGCACCAGCCGGTTTTGAAACAGCTTCTACCCTACTGTTGTTAGAATCCTGAACAGACTCACAAACTCTTAACATTCACCTGTACCTGTGTTTTTGTTTTTGCCACTGTTTACATACTGTTTACTATCTATGCTACTTAACTCTGTGATCTGCCTGTATTGCTCTCAAGACAAAGCTTTTCACTGTGCCTCAGTACACATGACAATAAATTCAATTCAATTCAATAACTTCGTAAATAAGGGGCATTGAACACAAAATAAATCATGCAATCTGAAAGCCATTGGTCAGGCCTCAGTTGGAGTAATGTGTGAAATTCAGGGATCTGCCCCTCAAGGTATTAACAGGAGTAGAGAGGGTAGATCTGGACAAGTTATTTCCACTGGTTCAGATACTAGTACTAGACTTAGAATTACAGCCAGATTGTTTAGGAGAGATGTTCGGGAGCACTTCAACATTCAAACAGGTTTGAAACTCTCTTCCACAAATAGCAATGGATGCTAGACATGTTGTTAATTTTAAATCTGAGACAGATGCATTTTTTTGGATATGGAATAAAGGCAGTTATATGGAGGTAGGCAGCAGATCAGCCATGATCTCGTTGAAAGGTGGAACTGTCTTGAGGGGCTGGAAGGCGTATTCCTGTTCCTATGTTCCTGTGCAACTGCAGTTTTGGAAAGGCACTTGACAAATGGAGGTTGAAGGGGATGAAACCAAAGAGGGAGAAGTTCAGCTATGTGAGCGAGATTGGAGAAGCTGCATTGTGTTCTGACTGAAGCAGAGAAGGTAGCGGGAGATCTAAAAAATAAATTTAAAATTACGAGAGGTTTGACAAAGCAAATGGTAGGAAAATCTTCCCTTCATCAACCAGAGCTTTAAGATAACTGGCAAGAAGATCCGAGGAGAAAATGGGAGAAGATTTACTTGCACAGAGAGTTAGGGCTCAGGATGAATGGTGGTATAGTGCTTCAGTGGTTAGCACCACAGCCTCACAATGCCAGGGACCTGAGTTCGATTCCACCCTCAGATGACTGTCTGTGTGGAATTTGCACATTTGCCCTGATTTGTGCGGGATTCCTCCCACAGCACACAAAGACGTGCAGGTTAGGTGAACTGGCCATGCCAAATTGCTCCTAGTGTTCAGGTATGTGTAAGTTAGGTGCATTACTCAGAGGAAATGTAGAGCAAGAGGGTAGGGGAATTGGTCTGGGTGGGATACTCTTCGGAGGGTTGGTGTGGGCTTATTGGGCCAAATGACCTGTTTGCACACTGTAAGGATTCAATGAACAAAAGGCAAAATCAGATTTCACAGGAATTTTCATAAAAGAAATTGGGGAGGTTTGTGCAGCGGTGATGTCACTGGTCTAGTAATCTGGAAGGCCGAACTACTTCTTTAGGGTCATGGGTTCAAACCCCACCTCAGCAGATGGTGAAACTTAAACTCAATTCATAAAATCTGTCATTGAAAGCTGGTCTCAGCTAACCTCGTTACCTGATCTCGGTTGTTTGTCAAAGAGTTGACGAGGCAAGATCCCACTGTCAGGATATGAAGAACTGTCTCTGGAAAGGGTTAGGGTTCACTGTTAAATAACAGCTGGATGTGCCTCAGGAAATGCAGCACTGTGGTCGAGTCTGAAATGGCTTCGCAAGTCACTCACTTCAAGAGAAATTATTATTACAGGCAACATAAGCTGACCTACACAGTAACACACAGAAATTGCTGGTAAAACCTGTGGAGAGAAAGCAGAGTTTTCATTTCAAGTCCAGGGACGCTGCTTCAGAATACCGAACTCAACTCTGTTTCTCTCTCTCCACAGATTCTGCCAGACCTGCTGAGTTTCTCCAACAATTTCTGTTTCAGACGTCTAGCATTTGCAGTTCTTTGTTCAGGTCTTGTCAGTGATGCTCACGACCCATGAGTGAATAGCTGAAAAGAGCTGGAGCACGGAATTAAATGAGAGAGATCTTTCAAACAACAATCTGCTACTCTACTCCAAGATTCTGCGATTCCATGATGAAATCATTCCCCTCAATGCAGTGCTTCCCAAGCTTTCTGCTACTGTGTATCACAGTATCTTGGAATTTTTACAGAGCAGAGTGAGGCCATTTGGCCCATTATGGATCCGTTACCCAGTGCCAATCTCCTGCCTTTCCCTGCACATCATTTCTATCCAAATAACCATCCAATGCCCCTCTTGAATGCCTCAATTGAACCTGCCTCCACAATATTTCCAGACAGTGCCCTCCACACCCTAACTACTCACTGGGTGATAAAGTTTTTTTTCTCACATCACCCTTGCTTCATTTGCACATCTCTTTCAATCTATGTTCTCTTGTTCCTTTTCCTTTTACAAGTGGGAATAGCATATCTCCCGATCTACTCTGCGGAATCTGCTCATGAGTTTGAAGTTAAAAATCACACAACACCAGGTTATAGTCCAACAGGTTTATTTGGAAGCACTAGCTTTCGGAGCACTGCTCCTTCATCGGGTGATTGTGGAGAATAAGATTGTAAGACACAGAATTTATAGCAAAAGTTTATAGTGTTATGTAACTGAAAGTATACATTGAAAAAGACCTGGATTGTTTGTTAAGTCTCTCATCTTTTAGAATGACCATGTTGGTTTCAGTTCTTTCATATGTAAATTCCAAAACTTTTTTTAAAAGTTACATTCTCACGTGACCTTTAACAACGGTTGTCATGTCAGCCCAGATAAGGTATTGAAGGTATCAGCTTCCCTGTGTGAGACTGTAAACTTTTGCTATAAATTCTGTGTCTTACAATCTTATTCTCCACAACCACCTGATGAAGGAGCAGCGCTCCGAAAGCTAGTGCTTCCAAATAAAACTGTTGAACTATAGCCTGGCGTTGTGTGATTTTTTTAACTTTGTACACCCTAGTCCAATACCAGCATCTCCAAATCATAATTTTGAAAACCTCCATCAAATATTCTTTCAGCTTTGTTCTCTCTAAAAAGAATAATCCCAATTTCGAGCCTCAGGGCTGAAGTTTCTAAATCCTGGAATCATTATTTTAAATTGCTTCTGTCTTCTCTTCAATACATTCACATTGTTTCCAAAGTGCGGCACCCACAACTCTACTCCATAACATATGGGAGCAGAATTAGGCCACTTGGCCCATCATGCCTGGTCCACCTTTCGATCATGGCTAATATGTTTCTCAACCCTGTCCTTCTCCCTGTAACCCTTGATCCCCTGACTAATCAAGAACCTATCTATCTCTGTCTTAAAAACACTCAATGACTTGGCCTCCACAGCCCTCTGTAGCAATGAGTTCCACAGATTCCCCATCCTCTCACTGAGGAAATTCCTCCTCATCTCAGTTCTAAAGGCTTGTCACTTCACTCTGAGGTTGTGCCCTCTGCCCTTGTCTCTCCAAAAGTGGAAACATCCTGTCCACACCCACTTTATGCACACCTTTCAATATTCTGTAAACTTCAATCAGATGCCCCCTTATCCTTCTAAACAACATTGAGTGCAGATTCAGAGTCCTCAACTGCTCCCTTTCATCCCTTACAACCCTTTCATCTCTGGGATTATTCTTGTCAACCTCCTCTGGATCTTCTCCACGGTCAGCATATTCTTTCTGAGGTATGGGGCCCAAAATTCTTGAAAATTGTTGTGGCCCAGCAGTGAGGACTGGGGGAGTAGGTGGGGGTGGAGACCCTGGGGTAACTGTTAGATAGGGAACTCTGTTATTACGGACTGGTCACACCCCCACAAAGGCCATACCTACTCCAGAGCTCAGGACTCCAATGTTTCAGCACACAACCCCACTTGGGCTCCCCAGCCCCAGTATCAGAAGCTACAACCTAATAACCTGTTCCATCAAATGAACCATCACTTACAATATGGGATGGTCACCAAAAACTCCCATGTGGAAATTCCTTTGCCCAGAGAGTGGTGCATATGGATCTCATCAAGAATGGTTGATATGATTGTTACAGCTGCATTTTAAGAAAGGCGGGATATCCCAATGAAGATCACACTAATAGATTTGGCTGAGAGATTATAGAATCATAGAATCCCTACAATGTGGAAGCAGGCCATTCAGCCCATTGAGTCTATGCCAACTTCTGCACAGCATCCCACCCAAACCTCCTACTCTATCCCTGTAGCCCTGCATTTCCCATGGTTAATCTACCCAATCTGGGCAACCCTGGACATGATGGACAATTTGGTCTAGCCAAGATCAGAGTGGTGCTGGAAAAGCACAGCAGGTCAGGCAGCACCCAAGGTGCAGGAAAATTGACTTTTCGGGCAAAGCCCTTCGGTCAAAAGCCCTTCATCATGATTCCTGCTGAAGTACTCACTTTGGCCTAATTTGGTCGAGCCAATCCACCCAACCTGGACAACTTTAGACAGGTGATGGGAGGCAACTCAAATGGAGCTTAAGAACCAGAATTAACTGGTCAGGACAAATAATCTGTTTCAGAGTGATAAACTCTCTAATCTAACTTCGGTATTTTTGAGGACATCAATCCCATCTAGTCTAGTAGCTTGTATCTCAGTATTCTCCTTGACATCATTGACTTTTTCATGTGTGAATACTGAAGAAAAATATTCATTTTGCACTTCCCCATCTCCTCGGACTTCACACACAACGTAACACTACTATCCTTGAATGGTATCGTCAAATCCCAAGTGAAGACAGTGTTGATAGAAGTTATGGTTTGATATATGAAGCATGATGCTTTCGACCTGCTGGTTTTTTGTGGTCTCAGTTGGCAAAGATCTCATTTGCATTCATTCAGAATGGTCCAGTTTACAATTCGACTCACCTTTTCCCATTTCAGTCCACAATAAGAACCACAGAAAAATAAAAAGATACGTTCTTTACAATACCTAAAATACTTTTCTTCTGATCTTGTGTCTCTTTGGTCTGTGAATCTTGCTGTGTATAGTCCCCGATATTTCTCTACATGAGAACAGCTGTGAGACACCATGGGATGGGAACAGTGTCATATCGATGCAAGGAAAATGATCAACCATCTTAATCCTAGTCTGATCTAAACAATCATATTCCTTCAACACTTGGAGGGAATATTTTTTGTGTGTGATTGAAATCCAAAGACCAATTGAGCAAATGTATTATGTACTGCTTGTTCCATAAGGTTTAAATTTAACATGATGATTAATTGAAAAAAAATTCTGTAATTAATGAATACAGTGCTAGTAAATTTGAGTCCTTATGGCCAGGAAGTGCATTAGAGTCAATTTGCCAACTGCCAATGGTTAATCAGCAACACAAATAACAAGCTGGAGTGTACAAGACATTAAATAGCTAGTAGTCATCGAATAAAAGTCAAGGCTTAAGGCTGACTGTTTATTATTGCACAGATCCATTGCTTGAATAGCTAAAAGCATTCTGTAAACACATACATTAACTACCACAGCACAAAAAGTGAGGATGCCATTGTCCAATTGTAATCTGCAAAATATCACAAAGTCTAATTCAGAATAGACACTACTTGGTTCATTGCTATTCATGGGACACTGTGAGAGACTCTCTGATGTTGAAATCAAAATCTAAGCCTGGGAGGTGGTCTGGGTGTGAATGGGAGGTGTCCAAGAGACATATATTGTTCAGATCTATTTCCCCCTCATTTTATTTTATGCTGTGTGGGTTTCTAAATGGTGGTTTCTGGAACTGGACGTAAGTGTCAATTAATGTGTGCGTGGCTACGAGCGGAACCTCCAAACATTAGTGTAGCTGTGTATTTACAGGGAATACTATTTCAGATCACATCACCCCATTAGTTGGCTACATCATTACTTCTGAGTCACAAAGTTGTAGGTTCAATACCCTTTTCAGGAACTTGAGAGTGTAAATTCTGACACTCCAGTATAGTACTGTTGGGGATGCTGTCTTTTTGGTGAGTTATTGGGTCAACATACTGTTTGGCACTTCTAAATGTTTCCATTGCACTATTTGATCAAGAACAGGAGAGATATCCTTACTGTTATGGCTATCCTTTATTGCCCAACCAACATCACAAACATCAATTCTCAAGTCATTACTGTTTGCTAAGCCCAAATTGCTGTCATGTTTCCTTTACTAATGGCTGTACAAGGCTTTGTACCACACTGTCACCATGGAAGGTGCTGTCTGAGATTGTGCGAAAAATGAATAAACTGGGCCATTTGGCCCATTGAGACAATTTTGACATTCAATAAGATTGTGGATTTGTTGCTGATCTGATTGTGGTCTCAACAACATTTTCCTGCAACTCCCTTGTCAATCAAACATTTGTCTAACTCAATCTTCAGATATAATCAATGAACCATCCTCTATTTCTCTTGCTAAGAATGAATTACACAAAGTGTCAGTGTTTTGAGAGAGGAAATTCCTCCTCATCTCCATCTTGAAGGGGAGACCACTAAGTTTTAAATTGTATCATCTAATTCTGGACTGCCCCATGAAGGTGCACATTCTCTCAGCAATTACCCTTTTCGGAACCTTCTCAGAAATATAGGTGGTTCAATACAATTGCATCTCGTTGTTCTGAAGTCCTATGAGTATCGACCTAATCCAATCCAACTGTCTACTTAAATAATAATCTTCACTTTTTATTCATCTTGCCAAAGTATATCTCACATTTTCCCACATTATACTCACCAATTGGTATGCAATGCACAGTAACACCACCAGTGGCTGAGGTTATCATGATACCATGTAAATAGCAATGAAGACAAAGGATAGACCTCCAGCTATAGTGACAAGGCCAAGAGCGAAGGAACAATTGCTTTAGTAGAGAAAGGTATGATTATTAATGGGATACAAGGAAATGGAAGAAACTACAAGCAAGTGTTTTGTATCTTTCTTCATTGTAGAAGATACAAAGGGTATCTCAAAGGGAGTGAGTAACAATGAGCATTAACGTAAATGTACTCAGGGAAACTAGTTGGCTTAAAGAAAGACAAATTCTCTGGACCTGATGCCTTAATCCAGGGAATGTAAAGAGCAGCTGCAGAGAGAGTAGATATATTTGTTGTTATCTTCCAAATTTCCCTACCTTTTGGCAAGGACTCTCCTTCTCAACCTCTCCCCTCACCAGAGGCTTGGTGACCCTTAGGTTAAACCACAAACCAGTCCTCTCTTTCTTATAGGAGTTCAGCCCTATGGCCTGGTTTGACTACGACAACTTTAATACAGTGATAGTTCTTTGCAAACTCTTTGTGCGTCCTTCACAATTTTCTTTGATCTGCACTTAATTCAACAGCACTACTGGCCACAATACAGTCAATTTCTTCTTTCATGTCATGAACATTGATCAGATGCAGTAGGGGACCCAAAATTTATCCTTGGGTGCTCCATGAGTTGCAGTTTGCCGAGCTAAAAATGATCCACTCATTTCGACTCAACACTTGTTGGCTATTCAATCCTCTACCATTTGGATAAGTCATTCCAAAACCACGTGCTTTTATCATGTGCATTAACCTTTCACATGGTTACGATGAATGAGGCCTTGGGGTACTCTGTCTCAAGACTGCAGCATTGTATACTTCTGTCAAGTGCACTCTTCACTTCCGCATGGGATGGGATGTAACTGGTGTCAGGATAGTGGGGGTGAACTCGCACAGCAGGTAGGCCCAACATGTCCACACTGACCCTCCGAAGAGTAACCCACCCAGACCCATTCCCCTACTCTATTACTTTACATTTACCCCTTCCTAATGCACCTAACCTACACATTCCTGAAGATTATGGGCAATTTAGCGTGGCCAATTCACCTAACCTGCACATCTTTGGGCTGTGGGAGGAAACTCATGCAGATACGGGGGAGAATGTGCAAACACCACACAGACAGTTGCCTGAGGCTGGAACGAAACCTGGGTCCCTAGCGCTGTGAGACAGCAGTGCTAACCACTGAGCCACCATGCCGCCCATGTTGATTAGGAGGCAGACCCCAATCGCCCTGTGCCTTGACCAAAGATGCCGGGCAAGCCATTCAAACCACTCCTGGACTTTGGAATGGCAGTGACGCCTGTACATTTAGTCTCTGAGGCAGCGTGCTCCTCATGATTGGCTCTAGCCTCTAATTCACCAGCAGCTTTAGGCAGGACATGATTTTGTGGTTCCAGGAAGTGATGTGAGGCCAAGTGACCATTTAGCTGTCGATAAGGCCAAAGTCTTGAAGGGGATTGTGAGGGATTTATGATGAAAGGTGAGGGTGGGAGGGGGTAATGGCTGGTGTTTCTTGTCTCCTGATGCCTGACACCCTATTGGGAAAAAAAATCAGAAAATCCCACCCATTGGTTCCCTTCAAACACCGTAGTCAAGGAATCTACCACATTCATCATATAACATCATCCCTTTTACAAAACCATGTAAACCCTGCCTGGTTTTATTTACCTCCTTCACCATGGATTCTTTTGTTTGGCAATGACAGAGATTAGGTTACCTAATTTGTTGGGTTCTTCTTTTGTCAAAAGTGGTGTTCTATTGACCTGCCAATCCCTGGATGAAGGCCATCATGTCCGAGGAATTTGTCTTTCTTTAAACCAATTAGTTTCCTGAGTACATTTACTTTAATGCTCATAGTTACTCTCTCCCTTTGAGATACCCTTTGTATCTTCTACAATGAAGAAAGATACAAAACACTTGTTTGTAGTTTCTTCCATTTCCTTGTGTCCCATTAATAATCATACCCTTTTTCTACGAAAGCAATTGTTCCTTTACTCTAGGCCTCCTCACTATAGTTGGAGGTCCATCCATTGTCTTCATTGCTATTTACTTGGAGAACAACTTTCTGAATCTGTCCTGAATTAACCTTAACTCCACAGTCGACATAGCACACACATCAGCCTGGAAGGACCTACCCCACTGGTGCATCAGGTGTTCATTATATGGCTGGTTGCTCGTGGTCAACTTGAGTTATTGCACCCTGTGGTAAGTCTGAATTTCAAGTAAATAGATTCTGAGACTCACTTGCCTGAGAATCAATGCAAAGCTGCACATGCACATAAGATGCTCTTTATTCTTTGTCACGAGTCTGTCTTAACCTAGTGGTTTAGCTCTGGAATAATACACAGCTGTTCTCATGTAGCTTTTCAATAACATAACAGGTTGTTATATTTCCAATTGATAATGTTTACCAGTTGGCAATTGTCATCGGGAGTATAATGTCCGTTGTCAAATGCTGCAACATAGGTTTTAACAATCAATGCATCTCCTTCAATGTGTTGAATATTAATTTTTCTTTAGGTTACGTATTCTTTCAATGATCAGGGAGGCCCTGGAGCCAATATCAGAAGGGAGGAGTAAAAGGACAGAAGCAGGCCATTCATTCCTCGAGCTTGATTCCCCCATTCAATTCAACAACTTATGCGCTGTACTACAACTCCATCCACACGCCCTCATTCCGTAGCTCGGTCGCTTAACAAAATAATCTACCAGATACTTCATCAGAGGGTGTTGTACTGCTCAGCCTGAGTCAGTGACTCTTGGTGGCCCAGGCTATCATAACAGAGTTGGGGGTGGTATTCAGAGAATGTCAACGTGTCACGCTCCCAATCACTGGACTTTGAGTGCAGGTTCAGGTGTCTTTACACTACCTATTCTCTCCTCGTCCCCGTTTGTGCAATTGCCATTACCATCCACTTTTCTATCTGTCAGGTCTTTCTCACTTTGAGCAAACTGCTCACCTCCCACAATGTTGCTCAGTCTTGAAGCATTACCACATCCAAAGGCAGCACGGTGTATTATTAGGCTAAAGTGGGACAGCTGGAAATAGACAATCCCTTGAGATCATCTGAAAGCATTTCCCATTCAATTATAGGTCATTTTAAATAAGCCATTCAGACCTTATTACGGCATGATTCTGGAACAAGTAGGACTTGAACCCAACCTTCCTGACTTAAAGGGAAGGACACTACCATCATGCCACAGGAAACCTTCCATCAAGTTGCATTCTGAATTCAATTAAAGACTAGTTTGCTTTACACTGGCCCCTACCTCTAGAGGTCTTTTGGACTAAAGCCATAGTCTAACCAGACCATAGGCCTCCTCTCTCATTAGAGAGAGACAGCTGATAGTGGCTTAACCAAGGGGGAGGAGATTGGTAGAGGGCTCAATGTCCCTCAGGGAAAGGGGAGAGGTTGAGACGGAAAGCCCTTCATGATAACCTTAGTCGATGCAGGAATTGAACCCAGGTAGTTATCATGTCTCTTCATGTTGGCATCAGAGGAGTAGGCAGCATTTGGGGCTCCTGTGCCCACGACTCAGGACCCAGCTTGTCCACTTTTTCCCTTTTCTTCTTTCTTGTTCCTTTCTCTATGTAGTTCCGCCCTCTCCTTACCTTCTGGGGAGAGATCGGTCACGTTGGCACTGGCATCCGCGGGAGAGCAGAAGGTGCCTCCCTTGAGGCCCAGGGTGGGGCAGTGTGGCTGGTGAGGCTGAAGAGAGACTCTAGCGGATGGTGGTAAGGAGGCTGGAGACAGTGCGACAGAGGCAAGGCAGAGGGATGAGCACGGGACACGGTATCGGCTGCTACATCAGCCGAGCTGACATCGCAGACTACTCCCAGCGGTGAAAGATGGCACCTGAGGAGCAGCGACTTTATTGTTGACTGGAGCTGGCAGTGACGAAGCGATGGTGGAAGGGTTATGGATTCTCTTTAAGCCAAAATTGTTTATTATTCTTAAGCTATTCTAAATGGCTCTGGAATCATGATAAGGTGGACGTTCTTCACTGTGTTTTACACACGATAATTTAAAAATTGCTCATCATTAACTGGCCACCCAGCCAACTGAGTGAAACAAATTAGAAGCTAGAATTCTCATATTCCAATGACTTAATCTGAATGATTTGGAGACGCCGGTATTGAACTGGGGTGAAGGAGCAGCGCTCTGAAAGCTAGTGCTTCCAAATAAACCTGCTGCCTCAGATGTTATGATCTCCTGCATTTGTTGTTTTCAGTACAGACTCCAGTCTCTGTAGTAATTTGCTCCTGGAAGCTAGAATTATTCTTAGATCACAAACAGACTCCAGCTGGTTTTCTGTCTCTCTCTTCTTAAAAGTTTGATTAAATGTTGCTTCCTATCTGTGACAGAAGACAATGTTCAGAATGTTATTCACTCAAAGTAAATGCATATGACGTGCACATAAACATCAAGTATACAGTACACATATACATGTACACTACACAGACACATACACACCAGCCTACAAATCCAGGCTCCGAATGCCTTCATGTCTGACAGCAGTGTGATAGTAACTTAATGGGAGAAAAAAATAATGGAATCGGGCACACTTCCTGTCATTTGTAACCTATTGGTTGCCTGGCACATCCAGATAAATTTAGATTACTGTGTTGTGAATGATTTTGGGTTGTTCAATTAGTTTATTAAGATGATTTGTGCCAGACAAATAGGGCAGCAGATACATGGGAACACCACCCAGGGCAAGTTTCCTCTCTGAACCATTCACCAGCCTGACTTGGAAATATATCCCCATTCCTTCATTGCTGCTGGGTCAAGATCCTGGAATACCCTTCCTTACAGGGTACCTATACCTCATGGACTGCAGCAGTTCAAGAAGCCAACTCACTACCTCCCTGTCCAGGGCATTTAGGCATGAACAGTAATACATGCCCAGACAATGCTGGAGAAAGCCAACAGGTCCAGCAGCATCTGTGGAGAGAGAAACAGAGATAACATTTTGAGTCTGGAATGACTCTTCTGCTTTCATTCACTCCACCCAGCCACTTGGTCTCTCACTTGTTCCCCTCACTTCCCAATGCTTCCCAATCTTCCCCCTTCCTCAAAGTAATTCCCTCTACCCCTGGTTCATTTACATGTCTGCTCCCTCTGTCTTCTGATGCCTGGCCATAGTTTCCCCTTGCTGATTTTACCCTCCCTCTTGCAGATCCCCCATTCATTCAATCCCTTACCCCTTGTCTCCCTTACCCTCTCTTAGTCTATGTTCCTGACCTCAGGCAGCCCAATGCTCCCCTTTTGATATCTTCATGCCTCGATCCCCTCCAGTCTTCAACTCTTTCAAGTGCTTGATCTTCCCTGCTCACCTGATCTATTCTGCCAGTTCCCTCATCGAAGGCCTAGAATTTCCATCCCTATCTGTCCTAAACAGTGGCAGATAGATGAGTAGGAGGGGAAAGTGAGGAATGCAGATGCTGGAGATCAGAAGGGCTAATGCCCGAAACGTCGATTCTCCTGCTCCTTGGATGCTGCCTGA
This sequence comes from Chiloscyllium punctatum, assembly GCF_047496795.1. Taxonomy (NCBI): domain Eukaryota; kingdom Metazoa; phylum Chordata; class Chondrichthyes; order Orectolobiformes; family Hemiscylliidae; genus Chiloscyllium; species Chiloscyllium punctatum. The sequence continues at coordinate 127,751,896 of NC_092745.1, forward strand.
CCTGCTGCACTTTTCCAGCAACACATTTTCAGCTCAGATCGATGAGTAGTCAAGTTATTTAAGAAGCAAATTCCATTCTCTCTGGTAATTGCTGTGAATGACAGAACATCTTCTGTGCTAAGTCATGTTTCCTGTAGGCACAGATGGTCTCAAATACGAGTCACCTTTACCTGAGTATATTCAGAAATTTGAGTGTACAGGTTAGATTAGTCCTAGCTGCATCTCTCAGACTTCAATATTTCTCGTTCTGAATCTTTGTCTGACATTGTTAAATGTTTGCAACAACTAAGAGTTGAATATGACTGCAACTGTCGCTAATGGATTCTGATAATGACATTGTGGATTATCAGATGCCTCACTGTATAACTGCATAACTACCCAACACAAGATTCATGGGAGATGGATGTTTAGCAAGGGATAAGGGGAGGCAAAGCCACCAGAGAGTCTAAAACAAGACTGACCTATTTTTAAGGACAGCCAATGCAGTTAAGAAACTTGCTTTGGGACTGATGCAAATTGTCCATCCAAAGTTTAATCATAATTCAAAGTAAGTCCAAGTGTTATTTGAAATTTGGAACTTCCTATGGGGTCATAGAATCAGAGAGTGCTGACAGCATGAGAAGACGCCATTCAGTCTATCATAACTGTACTAGCTCTTGGAAGCAGTATTTCTCCTAATGTCAATCCCTCGCTTTTGCCACGCAGCTCCTTGTTTTTCCTTTCTGAAATAATTATCTCTCCTGGGAGCCTTAGTTGAATCAGCCTCTACCGGGCTCAACCACTCACTACCTCAAAAGATTTTCCTGCTGTTGCCATTTCCTCAAAAGCAAATTACTTTGAATCTGTTCAGTGCTTTGGATCCTCACTCCTTCCATCAGTGAAATGACAATGATCAATCATAAGTGTTATGGACCAGGCCAGACCCCCTCAAAACCCCCTTCAAGAAAGCTCGTTGTTTTAAGCAGGTGTAAGTGGATAGTCCAGGAGTGATGCAGCTGGTCAAACCACTTTGTTTTAAACAAAACAGAATAATTGCAACAATCCCCATAAACACCCCCTGGCACAAAAGGTAAACTCAAACACAGGGTCTTACAGGAGAGAAGTCAGAGAGAGGTCAGCATGCACCTGCTTCTATGGGTCCAGCAACTTTTACAACACCACTGTGCTACAACCATACCAAACCAGAAAAATGCTGAGCTGGGAGAACTGGTCACTCCCCTTTCATTGTACAAATGATTTTTAAAAACACTTGAAAGCCATTTGTCTGAGGCAGTATCTGTTAGCTATAATCAAATTGGCCGTGAAACCCTTCAACTGAGACTCTTCAGAGTCTGTGGCTTTTACAACCTCTCTGAAAAAAGGACCAAGTGTCCTTATCTCTCCCTAACAGTACTGCAGTTGCACCCACACCAGATGAACTGCAGTGGTTCAAGGAAATAGCTCACTATCCTTTCTCAAGAACAATTAAGACATAGGCAGTAAATGCTGGGCCAGCCTGCCATGTCTACACCCTATTGATAACTCAATAAAACGTTGCAAAGAAAGAGAAAGAATTAGGCCGTAAGGCACAAGAGCAGAGGTGTGTCATTCAATTAGGACTGCACGGTGGCTCAGTAGTTAGCACTGTTGCCTCACAGCACCAGGGTCCCGAGTTCGATTCCAACCTTGGATGACTGTCTGTGTGGAGTTTGCACATTCTCCTCGCGTCTGCGTGGGTTTCCTCCCACAGTCCAAAGATGTGCAGGTTAGGTGAATTGGCCATGCTAAATTGTCAATTAGGTGCATTAGTCAGAGGGAAATGGGATTTGGGTGAGTTACTCTTCAGAGTTTCGGTGTGGACTTGTTGGGCCGAAGGCCTGTTTCCACACTGTAAAGAATCTAATCCAATGATCTGATAACCTTCATGTTCACTGCTTTATCTCTGTAGCCCTCACTGGTAGTCATCCTCACTATTTGCCTTCCCATCTATTTTTGTGTTATCGTTGCAAACCTGCTGCACTCACTTCCATCCTCCAACTCATTGATATATATTGGAAGCAATTGTGGTCCTAGCACTGTCCCTGTGACACTTGACTGGTTGCAGGTTGCTATCCTGAACATGTCCCTTTTAACCTTAAAACCATTCTCTTCCAATAGTGAGGCAGGGGCTTTAAACAACGTAAAAATATTGAGAGTCTTTTATCGTAGGGTAATTTTCAGAAATGGATATACAGACTAAACATGATAGCGATCACCAAGTCAATACTAAGTCACTGATACTTCCTTGGTACTTACGTTACATCAACTTGATTCAGTGGAATGTGTTCATTGACTTTTTGCTTAAACACCACTAAAGAGGCAAGAGCAGATTAGCCAGACCGACAGTAAGTACTGTACAGAGGGAACGCTGTACTGACAGGGCTCCTAAGATGTGGATGAGTCATCATGTAGACATCGCATGTTGTCTACTTGGTCATGTGACACACTGAAAGTATTATATTTAAAAATGGAAGTTTCCGAACATCCTGCTCAAAATGTATTCAGGTAGCCAACAGGGGGAGGTGGTGGTGTAGTGGCCACCTCTCTGGCCTGGTGTTTTGGATCTCCCAGGTTAACGCTGTGGGGGCACAGATTTAATTCCCACTATGGTGGGTGCTGAAAATTTGAATTAAAAAGCTATTCAATATTAGAAGGATAAAGATGGAATCTCATAGGAATTTAAACTTATAAAATTCTGACAGGACAAAGTAAGTATGAGGAAGGATATTCCCAAAATCTGGGGAGTCCAGATCGGGGGTGGGGGTAACCGTCTAATGATATGGGGGAGGCCAGCTAGGACTGAGATGAGGAAAAGTGTCTTCACCCAAAGAGTGGGGAGATTGTGGAATAATCTGCCACAGAAAGCAGTTGATGCCAAAGCTTTGATTGTTTTCAAAGAGAAGATCAATATAGTTCTAAGGACTAAAGGCATTCAAAGGTATGAGAAGAAAGTGTGATCATATTGAATGGTAGAGCAGGCTTGAAGGACTAAATGGCCTAAACTTGCTCCTTTTTTAATGTTTCAATGACAATCATGTAACCACTATCAACTATTGTGGAAAAAAAAAGAAACTGGTTCACTACAGTCCTTCAGGGAAGGAAATCTACCATCCTTACATGGTCTGGCCGACATATGATTCCAGACCCACAGCAATGGATTGACTCTTAACTGCCCTCTAGGCAATTAGGGATGGGTAATAAATGTAGGCCTAGTCAATGACACTTAAATCACGCAAATGGAAAACAAAAACACATTATTTTGAAAAAAATGAAAAAAAGCTCATTATTTGACCTTTTATGTCACAGTTGCTTATGTAGGGTCATCGCGCATTAACTTGGCAGCTGTATTGCCAGCAGTGACTACACTAAATGACCCTGGTGTGGTTGAAGAGCAAAATTCAAGCACAGTTTTACTCCATCTTATGTGCTCACATTTCTGTACTTCCCAAGATATATAAAATTCTGGAATTATATAAATTAAAGTTAATAAATACTTGAGATAACCTTGAAAAATAGCATTGGTAAGTTTTGTCTAAAACAAAAAATCACCATCAGATTTTCAAGTTGAGATCTAAAATTAATGTTGCATCTTGGTTTTAATGAATATATTATCTTATTATATCTTATATATTTCAAAAGAGAATAATTTGTTGAACGGTGATTTAACAGCCCCAACGACTATGCCTAAAAATAATTTCACAGTTTGAGCGATTAAGATGCGCCATTGAGTATATCTGAGTGATACATCCCACAACAAACGTTTCAAAAGCATTTTAAAGAAACCTGCAGTGCTTACTGATTGAGGGTCTGTCGGAAAATAAACTGAACATCCACATTTCCTTAAAAAAGGGAATTTAAATGAGAAGTGTAACTAGGTCATCATGAAATTAATTTTTAATAATTCATCCTGCAAAGATATTTCAATTCAGACAGCATCTCTTTATTGAAATAGTTCAAAGTACATCACACAAGTGACTCTTTGAAGTCAAGTGACTGATATTATGTAGGAAAACATGGCAACCACTGTGCTTAAATAGTTTTCTGCAACTCCAGTGAGGTGAGTGATTTGATTTTGTTTTTACTACTTTACCCTCCAATGGGGGGCATTAAAAGTGATGGGACCCAATTATAAATATTAGAATTGGGTGATTCAGAAACAAAAACCAAAAGAACTGCAGATGCTGTTAATCAGCAACAAAAACAGAAACTGCTGGAAAAGCTCAGCAGGTTTGGCAACATCTGTGCAGAGAAATCAGAGTTAACCTTTCATAGAAACATAGACGATAGGAGCAGGAGGAGGCCTCTCAGCACCTCAAGCCTGTTCCGCCATTCATCACGGTCATCCTGCTTCCTCCCCATAACCTTTGACCCCATTCACCCCAAATGCTATATCCAGCCGCCTCTTGAATATATTCAATGTTTTGGCATCAACTACTTCCTGTGGTAATGAAGTCCACAGGCTCCCCATCCAGCGGGTGAAGAAATGTCTCCTCATCTCCATCCGAAATGATCCACCCCAAATCCTCAGACTGTGACACAACCACGGCTCTGGACACACCCACCATCAGAAACATCCTCCCTGCATCTACCCCGTCTGGTCCTGTTGGAATTTTATAAGTATCACTAAGATCCCCACCCCCCACCCCATTCACCTGAACTCCAGTGAAAACAATTCTAACCGAGTCAATCTCTCCTCATACATCAGTCCCACCATCCCTGGGAACAGCCTGGGAAACCTTCACTGCACTCCCTCGAGAGCAGGGGCATCCTTCCTCAGAAAAAGGAGACCAAATCCGCACACAATATTCTCATTGTGGCCTCACCAGTATGGCCCCTGCATGCTTACCTTCAGCGACTGGTGTACAAGGACACCCAGGTCCTGCTGCGCACTCCTCTCTCTCAATTTACAGCCAATTATGTGGGTCAGTGACCCAGCAAGTGGGCACAGCAGGTCACCATTTCCAACACCACACTCTCCAGCATCTGCAGTCCTCACTTTCTCCTTATTGATTATAACTTTACTGTGAAGCTTCTTCCAAGGATGCCTACCTTGAAGAATTTCTCCTCCTCTCTCTACAAGGATCTCAGTGAGTGTCTGTCTCTCACTGCACCCCCAGGTCGCCTCCTTCACCCTGAAGATCTTCAGTCATATCCTGAAGCAGACTCGCTACCACAGCCATATCTCCTTCCTCGGTACCTGCTTATGGAATTGACTGATCCCACATGGACTCAGCACTACGTTCAGTAACCGATCAGTTGTGCTTTTCCAGCACCACAGTCTTTCTCTCCACAGATGCTGCCAGACCTGCTGACCTTTCCCAGCAGTTCCTGTTTTCATTCAGAAACATCAGGAAGCACTTTCCCACCAAATGGTAAGAATACGTCCATTTGACCCTTCAAGCCCACTCCATCATTCAATTAGATCATGGTTGGTCTGATTTTAACCTAAATGGAACTCCCTTTTGTAAAAGGCTGAGGATGCTAAGGCAACATTCGAGTATCCATTATGGAGACTCATTGAGTGGTGGCATTGCTGGCCAGCATAACATTTATTGCTTATTCCCCAAAGGGAAATTCTGACCGTTTAGGCCAGACTGCATTCAGTTCTGGTCTCCCTGCTCTAAGGAAAGCTGCTGTGAAACTTGAGAGGGTTCCAAAAAGATTTACAAGGATGTTGCCAGGGTTGGCGTTTTGAGCTATAGGGTGAGGCTGAACAGGCTGAGGCAGTTTTCCCTGGAGCGTTGGAGGTTGAGGCAGAGAGTAGTAAGGGTATGGAATGCTTTGCCTGCAACGGTAGTAGATTTGCCAAGTTTAAGTGCATTTAAGTCGTCATTGGACAGGCATATGGACATACATGGAATAGTGTAGGTGGGATGGGCTTCAGATTAGTATGACAGGGCGGTGCAACATCGAGGGCTGAAGGGCCTGTACTGTGCTGTAATGTTCTATGTTCTATGTTCTTTATAAAATCATGAGGGGCATGGATAGGATGAATAGACAAGGTCTTTTCCCTGGGGTAGGGGAGTCCAGAACTAGAGGGCATAGGTTTAGGGTGAGAGGGGAAAAGTTTAAAAGGGACCTATGGGGCAACTTTTTTCATACAAAAGGTTGTATGTGTATGGAATGAGCTGCCAGAGAATGTGGTGGAGGCTGGTACAATTATGACATTTAAGAGGCATCTTAATGGGTATATGAATAGGAAAGGTTTAGAGGGATATGGGCCAAATACTGGCAAATGGGACTAGATTGATTGAGGAAATCTGGTCTGGTTGGGCAAATTGGACTGAAGGGTCTGCTTCCATGCTGCACATCTCTATGATTCTATGACCATGTAAGAATGGCAGAATTCCTGAAGGAGATTACTGAACCAAGCAATGGTGGTTGCTATGTGAATAGCATTTAAAAAAAATATATTTTACTGAATTCAAAATTAGCAATGATTAGATTTGAATCCAGATCACCTGGGCATTGCTTGGAGCTCTGATTACTGTACATGTGACAGTACCACTATTCTCTCACCCACCCCACCTCCCCACTCACCCACCCCTCACTTCTGGCATACATCAAGCTAAATGGGTAAATGGGGTTAAGGTGCATTTTAGTCAGCTTGGAATTGAATAGCAAGTTGAATCATGGAGATCTACCATTGCTACTGATCCTTCACTCCTTCACATGCTTCTAGGATTTAACATCCTTTGGGGAGAGAGTAGGAGAAGAATTTTTATATGAAGGACGGTGAGGCTGTAGAATGTAAGATTCACAATTGAAACAAAGACCATTCAACATTTAACAATATGCAATACATGCAACTGTGTTGACCTTCAGGGAAGGACGTTGCGGTCCTTAACTGGCATTGTCTGACTGCTCTTTCATCAAGTAACTGCAGTGCTCCGAAAGCTAGAACTTCCAAATAAACCTGATGGACTGTAACCTGGTGCTATGTGAATTTCAACTTTGACCCCAGTCCAACATCGGCCTGTTTCACATCTTCGCTGGCCTTGCCCACCCCAATTGCCTCTGGGCAATAAATATGGCCTAGCCAGTGATGCTAAATCGAATGAATGATGTTTTTTTAAAAAAATAAATTCAATAGTGGCATCTGCAGCAATGAAATTTAAAAAGCCAATAATAGATTTGACAAAAATTATTGAACATATTCTGAATCAGGAATACATTTGAATACATAGGAGTTGGGTCAAAGCAAGTTTGCTTTGAATAGTTCCATGATCTGTTTATTTAATGCAACATCATTGAAAATAATCTTTAATGGGCACAGGTCAGATTGCAATGCTTCTAAATTTGACAGCAGAAACACACAACACTCATGCAACTTCTAACAGCCTTACCCTTACTCTTGTCAACTTTTATCTCCACTAATTCTATACTGCATCTTCTCTTCTAGAACTTGAGGCTGTTTTGACTCCAACTGCGGAGCTTGGGACATTTAATGTGTTGAAGGATCCAACATCCAGTCAAATTGCTGTTAAATCTTGACACATTTAATTAAAAACACCGTTCTAATGATGCAAACAAATTAGTAAGAATATATGTTTACAAATCTTGTAGGGTACAGTTTTGTACATAATGTCAATCAGATAATATCTTAATGAAGTCCATTATATTCACAAACTGTAAAACCTTTTTATGGGATGTAGCAATAAATGCATGATAATTTTTAATAATCTCTGCACTGCAAATGTGCAAGGAAGGAATTAAAATGAATCAAAGAAAATTGAATCCAATATCACATACTTCCAGGATAATTGATTGCATCAAATTTGGATAATGGCCACTTTAGGCACTTTGGAATTCATTACAGAAATAGTTAACATGACAGCAGCATGATTGTCCATGAGTTAGAAAATTGTGGGTTCATTTTCCCACATCTACACCAATGAAGGCTGACCCTGCAGTGCACAGCTCACTGAGTGCAACACTGTCAGAGCTGCTGTCTTTCAAATAGAGACATTAGGATGAGGCTTGGCTTGTCTTCTCAGGCAGTTGTGAGTTATCCCTCATCACTCACTCAAAGAAGAGCTAGAGAACACATCCTGGGCCACTGGACCTTATTTATCCCTCAGTCAACATCACAGAAATACTAGAAAGTAAATCACCCCTCTCCTTCCTCTGAAGGCTAAGGAAATTCAGCATGTCCACAATGACTCTTACCAATGTTTATAAATGCACTACAGAAAGCATCAAATGTGGGTCCATCACAGCTTGGTATGGCAACTACTCTGCCCAAGAATGCGAGAGATTACAGACACACAAAATAAAAAAAAATGCTGGAAAAGCTCAGCAGGTCTGGCAGCATCTGTAGAGAGAAATCAGAGTTAACGTTTTGGGTCAAGTGACCCTTCCTCAGAAACTGACAAAAGGTCATTTGACCCAAAACGTTAACTCTGATTTCTCTCCACAGATGCTGCAAGACCTGCTGAGCTTTTCCAGCAATTCCTTTTCTTGTTTCTGATTTCCAGTATCTCCAGTTCTTTTGGTTTTTATTAGAGATTACTGAGAGTTGTGAACACAGCCCAGTCCATCACGAAAACCAGCCTTCCCCCCCCATTGACTCCAATTATACTTCCCCCAGCCTCAGGAAAGCAGCTAACGTAATCAAAGACCCATCCCACCTCTCTTATACTGTCTCCCACCCTCTTCCATTGGACAAACGATATAAAAAAAGATACAAAAGTTTGTAAACACGTACCAACAGATTCAAAAACAGCTTCTTCCCCACTGTTATCAGACTCAAGAACGTACCTCTCATATATTAGAGTTGATCTTTCTCTGTACCTTCTCTGTAGCTGTGACAGGATACTCTGCATTCTGTTCTATTACCCTGATGTAATTAGGTAGGGTACGATTTGTCTAGCTAACACGCAAAACAATACTTTTTACTGTATCTTGGTACATGTGCCAATAATAAACAAAATAAAATAAAATCAGCTACATTTCAAAAGTATCTCACTGGTTACAAAATACATTGGGATTTACATACTACACTGCACTGCAGACTAACTCTATTGTTCACTTAACCAAGCTTTGCTCCAACTACTATAATACAATGCCTGATCCATGCTCAATAGCAACAACATTAACTTAATACTACACAATACTTTATGTTTATTCAATTCTCAATGTTTATAATGTATCCTATTCCAGTAGGGACTTAACAAGCATCTGGGAGGCAGGCAAGTGCTGAGGTCATTTAGCAATCTAAAGTTTACTGGAAAATGAAAAAGATAATAAATAAAATAGTTACATTACAGGAATTAAAAGTTGTTTTTAGTGTTAAAGAACTGCAAGTTTCAAGAGACATTCAGTGGTTGAAAAGTGAATCTGTTCTGTTTAATTTCAGTAATTGGCAAAACATTTACTTTGGCTGCTATTGCATTGTAGCTGTGTTTATCTATCTTAAAAGTTAGGAGCTGGGAAATTAAAACATTTTTTCAAGGATTAAGTGAACCATTCAGTTTTCCTATATTCTCATGTCAGTCAAGCAGCATCAGAGGAGAAGGGGAGTCGATGTTTCAGTCCTGATGAAATGTTGACTCCCCTTCTCCTCTGATGCTGCTTGGCCTGCTGTGTTTTCTCCAACTCTTTATCCTCACTGACTATCCAACATCTGCAGTTTTCACTATCTCTTACGTTCACCAGCCATCAACAGAAGGGAAGTGAGTACGCCGTGAATTTAGCTTTTGTATTTTAAATAGTCAGGACAGAGGTGTGTGGAGGAACCACCAACTTTTTGAGTGCATATCCCAGGCTACGTGGAAGCTGCAGACTGCTTCCCAGAATAACCATCTGTGCAGGAGGTTTTGTTGATTATAGCAGCTGAAGCTCTGTGAACCTCACGGGTTAGGAATATGGAGGCAGAGAGCTGACCATCAATCAAACAAGAGGACAAAGGCAGGAGCTCACTGACTGTATCACAGGGATTAAAATATCCTTTCCTATCGATGGGTCCTACTATAACCCAGTGCTGCGTTATTTTTGACATTGTCCACCCCAGTCCAACACCAGCACCTCCACATTCAGACATCTTGGAAGCAACTTCTTTGATTTTCAAGGGCTTTTTTTTTGGTTTTCAGAGACTCCTTTTTCAGTTTCACTAATTACTTTGAGGTCTTGCCATCACTTAGCATCAAGACCTTCTACATTTGTGTTAACATATGGAGGATTTAGACTCACAAAGCAGGAGAATTAGAATAATGTGCGAATGTCTCAAAAATCCCAGTAAATTCAAAGCCACAACACTCATGGAAAGTGCCTGTCCCATAGCTTCTCTCTTATAATCTCACTTACCCCTATTCCAGTCCCCAGGAACTTGGCCACCACCACCTTGGCCACGGCAACTAGGGATAGGCAATAAATGCTGGCCCAGCCAGCGATGTTCCATGAATGAATTAAAACTAAAATCCCATGCCCAGTGTTGGTGCCCACATGGCCCTCCCTGGTCTCACTGACCTCCCTGCGCTGCCTGGTGGCCTCATGTCCAATGTCTGTTCCTTGCCCTGGCCTCCCTAGGCCTTGCTGACAATCATTCCATTGCTCCAATTGCAGACTGGTTCTTTGAATACTGGCTGCTGATAGGTTCATAATGGGCCTATCAGCTGTGAGCACAGGAAAAAACCAGACTGTGATTGGAGGCTTACCTTCTCACCATTCTCATCAACTCTGTTTATGGAAGCCACTGTTCTCTGATTGGTCACATCTGTGAGTGAATTTACAGGGTGTTTTTGGGATTTTTGGGGTGACTATGGGCACCTGCCGGGGTCCTAGCTGCACCTATCTCTTCTTAGAATGTGTGGAACATTCCTTGTTTAATCCTATTTGGACCACCACTCACCATCTTTCTCTGATAAGTCAATTATGTCATTCGTGCTACCTCCTGCTCTTCTCCAGAATTGGAAAAGTTTCCATCCTCTGTCCCCCTCACCTGGTTCATCACTGACTCTTCCCTTCCATTCCTTGACTTCTTTGTTCCCATTTCTGGGAACAGGCTGTTCACAGATATTCATTATAATCCCCCGGTCCCATAGTTACCTCAACAACACCCTGCTTCCTGGAACGATTCCATTTCCCCAGTTCCCTTGTCTCTGTCATATCTGTTCTGACGATGGCTCCTTCCCCCCCCCGCAGTGCCTCCAACATTACCTCCTTTATCCTCTACTGAGGTGAACAGGCCCATCAGCCATATTCTCCCCTCACCTTTTCTCTTCCTTCCCAGGTTCCCTTTGCCTTCACTTTGCAGAATATCCAGTCTTTGCATTCAAATGATCTACCTCTGCCATTTCCGCCACCTCTTGTGAGATGCCACTACCAAACACATCTTCCCCCACCCTCCACTATCGGCAGGAACCTTTCCCTCCGTGACACCCCATCATTCCTAATGGTTCCTCATTCCGCACTGTTACCTTTCCATGCAGTTGCAGAAGATGCAATACTTATCCATTCACTTCCTCCCTCACCGTCCAAACACACTGTCTAGGTAAAGTAGTGGGTCCTCCTTTCAATCTGTGTCTGCTGCATTTGCAGCTCACAATACAGTCTCCTTTACGTTGGTGAGGCCTGACGTAAATTCATAGAATCCCAATAGTGTAGAAACAGGCCCTTTGGCCCAACACGTCCACATCAACCCACTGAAGAGTGACCCACACAGACTCATTCCCCTACCTTATTATCCAATATTTCCCCCTGACTAATACACCTAATCTACACACCCTTGATCACTATGGGCAATTTAGCATGGCCAATTCACTTAAGCTGCACATCTTTTGAGTGTGGGAGGAAACCAGAGCACCTGGAGAAAAACCCACGCAGACACGAGGAGAATGGGCAAAACCCACACAGACAGTCTCCCAAGGCTGGAATCGAAGCCGGGTCCCTGGCGCTGTGAGGCAGCAGTGCTAACCACTGAGCCACCGTGCTGGCCAAGGGAGATCACCTCACAGAGCACCTCTTCTCTGCCCTTAAGAATGGCACTGATCTTGAAGTTGCTTGCCATTTCTATAAACCAATAAGGTGAGAGGATGTGGGGGAGGAAGCAGAAGATGAACACAAGGTAAACATGCTCATTAACAAGCCAATGCAGGCACAATGGGCCAAATGGCCTCCTTCACCTCTATGATGGTGTTGCAGGTAATTCTTGGGTAATGCGCATAATGGCAGTGCAATTCGCTGAGGAGTTAAGGAACGAGAGTTTTCAGAACAGAGGTTTCAAGAGCAGAGGGGCATGAGGGAGCCTGAAAACTTGCGGCAGAAAGACATTATTTTTTCACATTGTTACTACCTCTTTTGACCATAATCTCAAATCTGCACCCTCCGAACATAAGAAATGGGAGCTAGAGGAGGCCATTCAGCCCTTCAAGTTTACCACATTGCCAATAGCACAATTCCATGGAGATCATCTCATGCAATAGACAATAGACAATAGACAATAGGTGCAGGAGTAGGTGATTCTGCCCTTCAAGCCTGCACCATCATTCAATATGATCATCCTCAATCAGTATCCTGTTCCTGTTTTATCTCCATAACCCTTGATTCCACTATCCTTGAGAGCTCGATCTAACTCTTTCTTAAATGAATCCAGAAACTGGGCTTCCACTGCCCTCTGGGGCAGAGCATTCCACACAGCCACCACTCTCTGGGTGAAGAGGTTTCTCCTTATCTCTGTCCTAAATGCTCTACCCCATACTTTTAAGCTGTGTCCTCTGGTTCGGCACTCACCCATCAGCGGAAACATGTTTCCTGCCTCCAGAGTGTCCAATCCTTTAATAATCTTAGATGTGAAGAAAGTGAGGACTGCAGATGCTGGAGATCAGAGCTGAAAATGTGTTGCTGGAAAAGTACAGCAGGTCAGGCAGCATCCAAGGAACAGGAGAATCGACGTTTCGGGCATCAGCCCTTCTTCAGGAATGAGGAAAGTGTGTCCAGCAGGCTAAGATAAAAGGTAGGGAGGAGGGACTTGGGGGAGGGGCATTGGGAATGCGATAGGTGGAGGGAGGTCAAGGTGAGGGTGATAGGACAGAGTGGGGTGGGGGCGGAGAGGTCAGGAAGAAGATTACAGGTTAGGAAGGCGGTGCTGAGTTCGAGGGATTTGACTGAGACAAGGTGGGGGGAGGGGAAATGAGGAAACTGGAGAAATCTGAGTTCATCCCTTGTGGTTGGAGGGTTCCCAGGCGGAAGATGAGGCATTCTTCCTCCAACCGTCGTGTTGCTATGGTCTGGTGATGGAGGAGTCCAAGGACCTGCATGTCCTTGGTGGAGTGGGAGGGGGGGTTGAAGTGTTGGGCTACGGGGTGGTTGGGTTGGTTGGTCCAGGTGTCCCAGAGGTGTTCTCTGAAACGTTCCGCAAGTAGGCGGCCTGTCTCCCCAATATAGAGGAGGCCACATCGGGTGCAGCGGATGCAATAGATGATGTGTGTGGAGGTGCAGATGAATTTTTGGCGGATATGGAAGTGTCCCTTGGGGCCTTGGAGGGAGGTAAGGGGGGAGGTGTGGGCGCAAATTTTGCATTTCTTGTGGTTGCAGGGGAAGGTGCCGGGAGTGGAGGTTGGGTTGGTGGGGGGTGTGGACCTGACGAGGGAGTCACGGAGGGAGTGATCTTTTCGGAACGCTGATAGGGGAGGGGAGGGAAATATGTCCCTGGTGGTGGGGTCCATTTGGAGGTGGCGGAAATGACGGCGGATGATACGCTGTACATGGAGGTTGGTGGGGTGGTAGGTGAGGACCAGTGGGGTTCTGTCCTGGTGGCGGTTGGAGGGGCGGGGTTCAAGAGCGGAGGAGCGGGAAGTGGAAGAGATGCGGTGGAGGGCATCGTCGGCTACGTCTGGGGGGAAATTGCAGTCCGTGAAGAAGGAGAAGGCCATCTGGGTTGTACAGTTTTGGAACTGGTCCTCCTGGGAGCAGATTAGATTAGATTGGATTACTTAGTGTGGAAACAGGCCCTTTGGCCCAACAAGTCCACACCGCCCCGCCGAAGCGTAACCCACCCATACCCCTACATCTACATCTACATCTACCGCTTACCTAACACTACGGGCAATTGAGCATGGCCTATTCACCTGACCTGCACATCTTTGGACTGTGGGAGGAAACCGGAGCACCCGGAGGAAACCCACGCAGACACGGGGAGAATGTGCAACCTCCACACAGTCAGTCGCCTGAGGCAGGAATTGAACCCAGGTCTCTGGCGGTGTGAGGCAGCAGTGCTAACCACTGTGCCACCGTGCCGCCCACTGTGCCACCGTGCCGCCCACTGTGCCACCGTGCCGCCCATGCCGCCCATGTGGCAGAGACGAAGGAATTGGGAATATGGGATGGCGTTTTTACAGGGGGCAGGGTGGGAGGAGGTGTAGTCCAGGTAGTTGTGGGAGTCGGTCGGTTTATAGTAAATGTCCGTGTCGATTCGGTCACCCAGATGTCTGACGAGGATAGCAGCTTCCTGTGAGGGATACTGTACAAAGAGCAACTTTCTGTGTGGGATACTGTACAGAGAGCAGCTTTCTATGAGAGATACAGTACAGCGAGCAGATTTCTGTGAGAAATACTGTACACAGAGTGGATTTCTGTGTTGGATACTTTACAGAGAGCAGCTTTCTGTGAGGGGTACAGAACAGAGAGCAGCTTTCTGTAAGAGATACTGTACAGAGAGCAGCTTTCTCCGAGAGATACCGTCCAGAGAGCAGATTTCTATGAGGCGGTTCTGTACTGAGAGCAGCTTTCTGTTAGAGATACTGGACAGAGGGCAGCTTTCTGTGAGAGATACTGTAGAGCCAGCAGCTTTCTGTGAGTGGTACTGTAAGGAGAGCAGTGTTCTGTGAGGGATAATGTACAGAGAGCAGCTTTCTGTGAGATATACTGTACAGAGAGTAATGTTCTGTGAGAGATACATAGAACACCCTTCTGTGAGTTGTACTGTACAGAGAGCAGGCTTCTGTGAGAGATACTGTACAGAGGGCAGCTTTCTGTGAGGGGGAATGTACAGAGAGCAGCTTTCTGTGAGGGACACTGCTCAGAGAGCAGTATTCTGTCAGAGTTACTATACAGAGAGCAGCTTTCTGTGAGGAGTATTGTACAGAGAAAAGCTTTCGGTCAGGGATACTGTACAGAGAGCAGCTTTCTGCAAGAGATACTGTATAGACAGCAGCTTCCTGTGAGGGATATTGTACAGTGAGCAGCTTTCTGAGAGAGATACTGTACTGTGAGCAGCTTTCTATGAGGTGTACTGTACAGAGGGCAGCTTCCTGTGAAGTATACTGTACAGAGAGCAGCTTTCTGTGAAGGATACTGTACAGTGACTGGCTTTCTGTGAGGGGTACAGAACAGAGAGCAGCTATCTGTGAGAGATACTGTTCAGAGAGCAGATTTCTGTAAGGGGGTTCTGTACTGAGTGCAGCTTTCTGAGTGGGGTAATGTAGAGAGCAGTTTTCTGTGAGGGGTACAGTACAGAGAGCAGCTTTCTATGAGAGATACTGGACAGACAGCAGCTTTCTGTGAGAGATCCTGTACAGAGTGCAGCTTTCTGTGAGAGATACTGTACACAGCAGCTTTCTGTGAGAGATACTGGACAGAGAGCAGCTTTCTGTGAGAGATCCTGTACAGAGTGCAGCTTTCTGTGAGAGATACTGCACATACTGTAGAGAGCGCAGATTTCTGTGAGGAATAGTGTACAAAGAGCAGGTTTCTGTGAGGGGTACTGTTCAGAGAGCAACTTTCTGTGTGGGATACTGAACAGAGAGCAGCTTTTGAGAGATACTGTACAGTGAGCAGCTTTCTATGAGGTGTACTGTACAGAGAGCAGCTTTCTATGAAGGATACTGTACAGTAACCGGCTTTCTGTGAGGGGTACAGAACAAAGAGCAGCTATCTGTGAGAGATACTGTTCAGAGAGCAGCTTTCTCTGAGAGATACCATACAGAGAGCAGATTTCTGTGAGGGGTGCTGTACAGAGAGCATCTTTCTGTGAGGGATACTGTACAGAGAGCTGCTTTCTGTGAGGGATACTGTACACAGCAGCTTTCTGTGAGAGATACTGTACATACTGTAGAGAGCGCGGATTTCTGTGAGGAATACTGTACAGAGAGCAGGTTTCTGTGAGGGTGCTGTACAGAGAGCAACATTCTATGTGGGATACTGTACAGAGAGTAGCTTTCTGTGAGGGATACAGTACAGAGAGCAGCATTCTGTGAGGGATACTGTACAGAGAGCGGATTTCTGTGTGGGATACTGTACAGAGAGCAACTTTTCGTGAGTGATATGGAACACAGAGATGGCTTCTGTGAAGGACACTTTACAGAGAGCGGCTTTTGAGAGAGATATTGTACAAAGGGCAGCTTTCTGTGAGAGATACTGTAAAGTCAGCAGGTTTCTGTGAGGGGTACTGTACAGAGAGTAGTGTTCTGTGAGAGATACTATACATAGTCACCCTTCTGTGAGTTATACAGTACAGAGAGCAGGCTTCTGTGAGGGATACAGTACAGAGAACAGCTTTCTGTGAGAGATACAGTACAGAGAGCAGCATCCTGAGAGATACTGTATAGAGTGCGGCTTTCTGTGAGATATACTGTACAGATAGCAGCCTTCTGTGAGAGATACTGTACAGAGAGTGGCTTTCTGTAAATGTATGGTACAGAGAGCAGCTTTCTTTGATGGGATACTGTACAGAGAGCAGCTTTCTGTGAGAGATACTGTACAGAGAGCGGGTTTCTGTGAGGGATACTGTATAGAGAGCAGCTTTATGTGAGGGATACAGTGCAGAGAGCAGCTTTCTGTAAGGGATACTGTACAGAGAGCAGCTTTCTGTGAGAGATACTGTACAGATCGCAGGTTTCTGTGAGGTATTATATACAGATAGCAGCTTTCTGTGAGATATACTGTACAGATCGCAGCTTTCTGTAGGGGTTACTGTACAGAGAGCAGCTTTCTTTGATGGGATACTGTACAGAGAGCAGCTTTCTGTGAGAGATACTGTACAGAGAGCAGCTTTCTGTGAGGGGTACAGTACAGAGAGCAGCTTTCTGTGAGGGATACTGTACAGAGAGCAGCTTTTGTGAGAGATACTGTTCGGAGGGCAGATTTCTGTGAGAGATACTGTACAGTCTGCAGCTTTCTGTGAGGGATACTGTACATAGAACACATTTCTGTGAGGGTGCTGTAGAGAGAGCAGCTTTCTTTGAGGGATACTGTACAGAGAGCAGATTTCTGTGAGGGATACTGTGCAGAGGGCGGATTTTTGTGAGGGGTACCGTTCAGAGAGAAGCTTTCTGTGCGATGTACTGTACAGAGAGCAGCATTCTATGTGGGGTACTGTACAGAGAGCAGCATCCTGTGAGAGATACTGTACAGAGACCGGCTTGATGTGAGGGATACAGAACAGAGAGCAGCTTTCTGTGAGGGGTACCATACAGCGAGCAGCTTTCTGTGAGGGATACTGTACAGAGAGCAGCTTTCTGTGAGAGATACTGTACAGATAGCAGCTTTCTGTGAGATATACTGTACAGAGCACAGCTTTCTGTAGGGGTTACTGTACAGATAGCAGCTTTCTGTGAGAGATACTGTACAGAGAGCGGGTTTCTGTGAGGGATACTGTATAGAGAGCAGCTTTCTCTGAGAGATACCGTACAGAGAGCAGATTTCTGTGAGCGGTGCTGTACAGAGAGCAGCTTTCTGTGAGAGATACTGTACAGATCGCAGGTTTCTGTGAGGTATTATATACAGATAGCAGCTTTCTGTGAGATATACTGTACAGATCGCAGCTTTCTGTAGGGGTTACTGTACAGAGAGCAGCTTTCTTTGATGGGATACTGTACAGGGAGTAGCTTTCTGTGAGAGATACTGTACAGAGAGCAGCTTTCTGTGAGGGGTACAGTACAGAGAGCAGCTTTCTGTGAGGGATACTGTACAGAGAGCAGCTTTTGTGAGAGATACTGTTCGGAGGGCAGATTTCTGTGAGAGATACTGTACAGTCTGCAGCTTTCTGTGAGGGATACTGTACATAGAACACATTTCTGTGAGGGTGCTGTAGAGAGAGCAGCTTTCTTTGAGGGATACTGTACAGAGAGCAGATTTCTGTGAGGGATACTGTGCAGAGGGCGGATTTTTGTGAGGGGTACCGTTCAGAGAGAAGCTTTCTGTGCGATGTACTGTACAGAGAGCAGCATTCTATGTGGGGTACTGTACAGAGAGCAGCATCCTGTGAGAGATACTGTACAGAGACCGGCTTGATGTGAGGGATACAGAACAGAGAGCAGCTTTCTGTGAGGGGTACCATACAGCGAGCAGCTTTCTGTGAGGGATACTGTACAGAGAGCAGCTTTCTGTGAGAGATACTGTACAGATAGCAGCTTTCTGTGAGATATACTGTACAGAGCACAGCTTTCTGTAGGGGTTACTGTACAGATAGCAGCTTTCTGTGAGAGATACTGTACAGAGAGCAGCTTTCTCTGAGAGATACCGTACAGAGAGCAGATTTCTGTGAGCGGTGCTGTACAGAGAGCAGCTTTCTGTGAGGGATACTGTACACAGCAGCTTTCTGTGAGAGATACTGTACATACTGTAGAGAGCGTGGATTTCTGTGAGGAATACTGTACAGAGAGCAGGTTTCTGTGAGGGTGCTGTACAGAGAGCAACTTTCTATGTGGGATACTGTACAGGGAGTAGCTTTCTGTGAGAGATACTGTACAGAGAGCAACTTTCTATGTGGGATACTGTACAGGGAGTAGCTTTCTGTGAGGGATACTGTACAGAGAGCAACTTTCCGTGAGTGATATGGAACAGAGAGAAGGCTTCTGTGAAGGATACTTTACAGAGAGCGGCTTTTGAGAGAGATATTGTACAAAGGGCAGCTTTCTGTGAGAGATACTGTAAAGTCAGCAGGTTTCTGTGAGGGGTACTGTACAGAGAGTAGTGTTCTGTGAGAGATACTATACCTAGAACACCCTTCTGTGAGTTATACTGTACAGTGAGCAGGCTTCTGTGAGAGATACAGTACAGAGAGCAGCTTTCTGTGAGAGATACAGTACAGAGAGCAGATTTCTGTGAGGGGTACAGTACAGAGAGCAGGCTTCCGTGAGTTATACAGTACAGAGAGCAGATTTCTGTGAGGGGTACAGTACAGAGAGCAGGCTTCTGTGAGGGATACAGTACAGAGAGCAGCTTTCTGTGAGGGATACAGTACAGAGAGCAGCTTTCTGTGAGAGATACAGTACAGAGAGCAGCTTTCTGTGAGGGATATGGTACAGAGAGCAGCTTTCTTTGACGGGATACTGTACAGAGAGCAGCTTTCTGTGAGAGATACTGTACAGAGAGCGGGTTTCTGTGAGGGATACTGTATAGAGATCAGCTTTATGTGAGGGATACAGTGCAGAGAGCAGCTTTCTGTAAGGGATACTGTACAGAGAGCAGCTTTCTGTGAGAGATACTATACAGATCGCAGGTTTCTGTGAGGTATTATGTACAGATAGCAGCTTTCTGTGAGATATACTGTACAGATCGCAGCTTTCTGTAGGGGTTACTGTACAGAGAGCAGCTTTCTTTGAGGGGATACTGTACAGAGAGCAGCTTTCTGTGAGAGATACTGTACAGAGAGCAGCTTTCTGTGAGAGATACTGTACAGAGAGCGGCTTTCTGTGAGGGGTACTGTACAGACAGCTGCTTTCTGTGAGAGATACTGTACATAGAACACCTTACTGTGAGGGGTACAGTACAGAGAGCAGGCTTCTGTGAGGAATACTGTACAGAGAGCAGCTTTTGTGAGAGATACTGTTCGGAGGGCAGATTTCTGTGAGAGATACTGTACATTCTGCAGCTTTCTATGAGGTGTACTGTACAGAGGGCAGCTTCCTGTGAAGTATACTGTACAGAGAGCAGCTTTCTGTGAAGGATACTGTACAGTGACTGGCTTTCTGTGAGGGGTACAGAACAGAGAGCAGCTATCTGTGAGAGATACTGTTCAGAGAGCAGATTTCTGTAAGGGGGTTCTGTACTGAGTGCAGCTTTCTGAGTGGGGTAATGTAGAGAGCAGCTTTCTGTGAGGGATACTGTACAGACAGTAGCTTTCTGTGAGGGGTACAGTACAGAGAGCAGCTTTCTATGAGAGATACTGGACAGAGAGCAGCTTTCTGTGAGAGATCCTGTACAGAGTGCAGCTTTCTGTGAGAGATACTGTACACAGCAGCTTTCTGTGAGAGATACTGTACACAGCAGCTTTCTGTGAGAGATACTGCACATACTGCAGAGAGCGCGGATTTCTGTGAGGAATAGTGTACAAAGAGCAGGTTTCTGTGAGGGGTACTGTTCAGAGAGCAACTTTCTGTGTGGGATACTGAACAGAGAGCAGCTTTTGAGAGATACTGTACAGTGAGCAGCTTTCTATGAGGTGTACTGTACAGAGAGCAGCTTTCTATGAAGGATACTGTACAGTAACCGGCTTTCTGTGAGGGGTACAGAACAAAGAGCAGCTATCTGTGAGAGATACTGTTCAGAGAGCAGCTTTCTCTGAGAGATACCGTACAGAGAGCAGATTTCTGTGAGGGGTGCTGTACAGAGAGCATCTTTCTGTGAGGGATACTGTACAGAGAGTAGCTTTCTGTGAGGGATACAGTACAGAGAGCAGCATTCTGTGAGGGATACTGTACAGAGAGCGGATTTCTGTGTGGGATACTGTACAGAGAGCAACTTTCCGTGAGTGATATGGAACAGAGAGAAGGCTTCTGTGAAGGATACTTTACAGAGAGCGGCTTTTGAGAGAGATATTGTACAAAGGGCAGCTTTCCGTGAGAGATACTGTAAAGTCAGCAGGTTTCTGTGAGGGGTACTGTACAGAGAGTAGTGTTCTGTGAGAGATACTATACATAGAACACCCTTCTGTGAGTTATACAGTACAGAGAGCAGGCTTCTGTGAGGGATACAGTACAGAGAGCAGCTTTCTGTGAGAGATACAGTACAGAGAGCAGCATCCTGAGAGAGATACTGTACAGAGAGCGGCTTTCTGTAAGGGATATGGTACAGAGAGCAGCTTTCTTTGACGGGCTACTGTACAGAGAGCAGCTTTCTGTGAGAGATACTGTACAGAGAGCGGCTTTCTGTGAGGGATACTGTATAGAGAGCAGCTTTATGTGAGGGATACAGTGCAGAGAGCAGCTTTCTGTAAGGGATACTGTACAGAGAGCAGCTTTCTGTGAGTGATACTGTACAGAGAGCAGCTTTCTGTGAGTGATACTGTACAGATCGCAGCTTTCTGTAGGGGTTACTGTACAGAGAGCAGCTTTCTTTGATAGGATACTGTACAGAGAGCAGCTTTCTGTGAGAGATACTGTACAGAGAGCGGCTTTCTGTGAGAGATACTGTACATAGAACACCTTTCTGTGAGGGGTACAGTACAGAGAGCAGGGTTCTGTGAGGAATACTGTACAGAGAGCAGCTTTTGTGAGAGATACTGTTCGGAGGGCAGATTTCTGTGAGAGACACTGTAGAGTCTGCAGCTTTCTGTGAGGGGTACAGAACAAAGAGCAGCTATCTGTGAGAGATACTGTTCAGAGAGCAGCTTTCTCTGAGAGATAACGTACAGAGAGCAGATTTCTGTGAGGGGCTTCTGTACTGAGGGCAGCTTTCTGAGTGGGGTAATGTATAGAGAGCAGCATTCTGTGAGAGATATTGTGTAGAGAGCAGCTTTCTGTGAGGGGTACAGTACAGAGAGCTGCTTTCTGTGAGGGATACTGTACACAGCAGCTTTCTGTGAGATATACTGTACATACTGTAGACAGCGCGGACTTCTGTGAGGAATACTGTACAGAGAGCAGGTTTCTGTGAGGGTGCTGTACAGAGAGCAACATTCTATGTGGGATACTGTACAGAGAGCAGCATTCTGTGAAAGATTCTGTACGAGAGTGGCTTTCTGTGAGGGATACTGTACAGAGAGCAGGTTTCTGTGAGGGTGCTGTACAGAGAGCAGCATTCTGTGAAAGATACTGTACGAGAGTGGCTTTCTGTGAGGGATACTGTACAGAGAGCAGCTTTATGTGAGGGTGCTGTACAGAGAGCAACTTTCTATGTGGGATACTGTACAGAGAGCAGCTTTCTGTGAGGGATACTGTACAGAGAGAAGCTTTCTGTGAGAGATACTGTACAGAGAGCGGATTTCTGTGAGGGTACAGTACAGACAGCAGCGTTCTGTGAGAGATACTGTACATAGAACACCTTTCTGTGAGGGGTACAGTACAGAGAGCAGGCTTCTGTGGGGAATACTGTACAGAGAGCAGCTTTTGTGAGAGATACTGTTCGGAGGGCAGATTTCTGTGAGAGATACTGTACAGTCTGCAGCTTTCTGTGAGGGGTACTGTACAGAGAGCAGTGTTCTGTGAGAGATACTGTACAGAGAGCAGCTTTCTGTGAGGGATACTGTACATTGAACACATTTCTGTGAGGGTGCTGTAGAGAGAGCAGCTTTCTTTGAGGGATACTGTTCAGAGGGCAGATTTCTGTGAGAGATACTGTGAAGTCTGCGGCTTTCTGTGAGGGATACTGTACAGAGAGCAGCATTCTGTAAGGGATACTGTACAGATCGCAGCTTTATGTGAGGTATTATGTACCGATAGCAGCTTCCTGTGAGATATACTGTACAGATCGCATCTTTCTGTGAGAGATACTGTACAGCTTTCTGTGAGGGATACAGTGCAGAGAGCAACTTTCTGTAAGGGATACTGTACAGAGAGCAGCTTTCTGTGAGAGATACTGTACAGATCGCAGCTTTCTGTAGGGGTTACTGTACAGAGAGCAGCTTTCTTTGACAGGATACTGTACAGAGAGCAGCTTTCTGTGTGATACTGTACATAGAACACCTTTCTGTGAGGAATACTGTACAGAGAGCAGCTTTTGTGAGAGATACTGTTCGGAGGGCAGATTTCTGTGAGAGATACTGTACAGTCAGCAGCTTTCTGTGAGGGGTACTTTAGAGAGAGCAGTGTTCTGTGAGAGATACTGTACAGAGAGCAGCTTTCTGTGAGGAATACTGTACAGAGAGCAGCTTTCTGCAAAAGATACTGTACAGACAGCAGTTTACTGTGAGGGGTACAGAACAGACAGCACATTTCTGTGAGGGATACTGTCCAGAGAGCAGATATCTGTGAGAGATACTGAACAGAACAGAGAGCAGCTTTCTGTGCGGGATACTGTACAGAGAGCAGCTTACTGTGAGAGATACTGGACAGAGAGCTACTTACTGTGAAAGATACCCTACAGAGAGCAGCTTTCTGTGAGAGATACTGGACAGTCTGCAGCTTTCTGTCGGGGTTACTGTACAGAGAGAAGCTTTCTTTGACGGGATACTGTACATAGAGCAGTTTTCTGTGTGAGATACTGTACAGAGAGCGGCTTTCTATGAGGGGTATTGTACAGAGAGCAGATTTCTGTGAGAGATACTGTACAGTCTGCAGCTTTCTGTGAGGGGTACTGTACTAAGAGCAGTGTTCTGTGAAAGATACTGTACAGACAGCAGTTTACTGTGAGGGGTACAGAACAGAGAGCACAGGTCTGTGAGGGATACTGTCCAGAGAGCAGATATCTGTGAGAGATACTGTACAGAACAGAGAGCAGCTTTCTGTGAGGGATACAATGTAGAGAGCAGCTTTGTGTGAGGGATACTGTACAGAGGGCAGCCTTCTCTGAGGGGTACTGTACAGAGAGCAGAGTTCTGTGAGAGATACTGTACATAAAACACATTTCTGTGAGGGATACAGTACATGGAGCAGCTTTCTCGGAGAGATACCCGACAGAGAGCAGCTTTCTGTGAGGGGTACTGTACAGAGAGCAGCTTTCTGTGAGAGATACTGTACAAAGAGCAGATTTCTTTGAGGGATACTGTACAGAGAGCAGCTTTCTGTGATGAGTACTGTACATAGAGCAGCTTTCTGTGAGAGATACTGTACAAAGAGCAGATTTCTTTGAGGGATACTGTACAGAGAGCAGCTTTCTGTGAGAGATACTGTATAAAGAGCAGATTTCTTTGAGGGATACTGTACAGAGAGCAGCGTTCTGTGAGGGGTACTGTACAGAGAGCAGCATCCTGTGAGATATACTGTACAGAGACCGGCATTATGTAAGGGATACAGAACAGAGAGCAGTATTCTGTGAGGTGTAATGTACAGAGAGCAGCTTTCTGTGAGAGATACTGAACAGAGAGCAGCTTTGTGTGAGAGATACTATACAGATCACAGCTTTCTGTATGGATTACTGTACAGAGAGCAGCTTTTTTGATGGGATACTGTACAGAGAGTGGCTTTCTGGGAGGGATACTGTACAGAGACCAGCTTTCTGAGAGAGATACTGTACTGAGAGCAGCTTTCTGTGAGGTTTACTGTACAGATCGCAGCTTTCTGTGAGGTATTATGTACTGAGAGCAGCGTTCTGTGAGAGATACTGAATATAGAACACCTTTCTGTGAGGGGTACAGTACAGAGAGCAGGCGTCTGTGAGAGATACTGTACAGAGAGCAGCTTTCTGTGAGAGATACTGTACAGACACCAGCATTCTATGAGGAGTACTGTACAGAGAGCAGCTTTCTGTGAGGGATACTGTACAGAGAGCAGCTTTCTGTGAGAGATACTATACAGAGAGTGGATTTCTGTGAGGAATACTGTCCAGAGAGCAGCTTTCTATGAAGAATACTGTACAGACAGCAGAGTTCTGTGAGAGAAACTGTACATAGAACACATTTCTGTGAGTGATACAGTAGATAGAGCAGCTTTCTCCGAGAGATACCGTACAGAGAGCAGCTTTCTGTGAGGGATACTGTACAGAGAGCAGCTTTCTGTGAGGGATACTGTACAGAGAGCAGCTTACTGTGAGAGATACTGGACAGAGAGCAGCTTTCTGTGAGGGATACTGTACAGAGAGCAGCTTACTGTGAGAGATACTGGACAGAGAGCAGGTTTCTGTGAGGGATGCTGTACAGAGAGCAGCTTTCTGTGAGGGATACATACAGACCGCAGCTTTCTGTGAGTGGTACTGCACGGAGAGCAGCTTTCTGTGAGGGGTACTGTGCAGAGGGCGGATTTTTGAGAGGGGACCGTTCAGAGAGAAGCTTTCTGTGCGATGTACTGTGCAGAGAGCAGCATTCTATGTGGGGTACTGTACAGAGAGCAGCATCCTGTGAGAGATACTGTACAGAGACCGGCTTTATGTGAGGGGTACAGAACAGAGAGCAGCCTTCTGTGAGGGGTACCGTGCAGAGAGCAGTATTCTGTGAGGTGTACTGTACAGAGAGCAGCTTTCTGTGAGAGATACTATACAGATCGCAGCTTTCTGTGAGGTATTATGTACAGATAGCAGCTTTCTGTGAGATATACTGTACAGATCGCAGCTTTCTGTAGGGGTTACTGTACAGAGAACAGCTTTCTGTGAGGATACTGTGAGAGAGCAACTTTCTGTGAGAGATACTGTACAGAGGGTGGCTTTCTGTGAGGGGTACAGTACAGAG
Source organism: Chiloscyllium punctatum (assembly GCF_047496795.1). Lineage (NCBI taxonomy): Eukaryota > Metazoa > Chordata > Chondrichthyes > Orectolobiformes > Hemiscylliidae > Chiloscyllium > Chiloscyllium punctatum. The sequence goes on from NC_092745.1 coordinate 127,777,391, forward strand.
AGTAGGCGTCTGTGAGGAATACTGTGCAGAGAGCAGATTTCTGTGAGAGATACTGTACAGACACCAGCATTCTATGAGGAGTACTGTATAGAGAGCAGGATTCTGTGAGGGGTACTGTACAGAGAGCAGCTTTCTGTGAGGGATACTGTACACAGAGCAGCTTTCTGTGAGAGATACTATACAGAGAGTGGATTTCTGTGAGGGATGCTGTATAGAGAGCAGCTTACTGTGAGAGATACTGGACAGAGAGCAGCTTTCTGTGAGGGATACATACAGACCGCAGCTTTCTGTGAGGGGTACTGTACAGAGAGCAGAATTCTGTGACGGTACTGTAGAGAGAGCAGCTTTCTGTTAGGTATTATGTACAGATAGCAGCTTTCTGTGAGATATACTGTACAGATCGCAGCTTTCTGTAGGGGTTACTGTACAAACAACAGCTTTCTGTGAGAGGTACTGTACAGAGAGCGGCTTTCTGTGAGGGGTACGGTACAGACAGCAGGCTTCTGTGGGGAATACTGTGCAGAGAGCAGCTTTTGTGAGAGATACTGTTCGGAGGGCAGATTTCTGTGAGAGATACTGTACAGTCTGCAGCTTTCTGTGAGGGGTACAGTACAGAGAGCAGCTTTCTGTGAGGGGTACAGAACAGAGAGCACATTTCTGTGAGGGATACTGTCCAGAGCGCAGATATCTGTGAGAGATACTGTACAGAACAGAGAGCAGCTTTCTGTGCGGGATGCTGTAGAGAGGGCAGCTTTCTGTGAGGGGTACTGTATAGAAAGCAGCTTTCTGTGAGAGATACTGTACATAGAACACATTTCTGTGAGGGATACAGTACATAGAGCAGCTTTCTCCGAGAGATACCCTACAGAGAGCAGCTTTCTGTGAGGGCTGCTGTGCAGAGAGACAGGTTTCCATGAGGGATACATACAGACCGCAGCTTTCTGTGAGGGGTACTGTACAGAGAGCAGAATTCTGTGACGGTACTGTAGAAAGAGCAGCTTTCTTTGAGGGATACTGTGCAAAGGGTGGATTTTTGTGAGTGGTACCGTTCAGAGAGAAGCTTTCTGTGCGATCTACTGTACAGAGAGCAGCATTCTATGTGGGGTACTGTACAGAGAGCAGCATCCTGTGAGAGATACTGTACAGAGACCGGTTTTATGTGAGGGGTACAGAACAGAGAGCAGCTTTCTGTGAGGGATACTGTACAGAGAGCAGCTTTCTGTGAGGGGTACTGTACAGAGAGCAGTTTTCTCTGAGGAATAATGTACAGAGGGCAGCTTTCTGAGCGGTATACTGTACAGAGAGTGGCTTTCTGTAAGGGATAATGTACAGAGACCAGCTTTCTGAGAGAGATACTGTACTGAGAGCAGCTTTCTGTGAGGTGTACTGTACAGAGAGCAGCTTTCTGTGAGAGATACTGTACAGATCGCAGCTTTCTGTGAGGTATTATGTACAGATAGCAGCTTTCTGTGAGATATACTGTACAGATCGCAGCTTTCTGTAGGGGTTACTGGACAGAGAGCAGCTTTCTTTGATGGGATACTGTACAGAGATCAGCTTTCTGTGAGAGAAACTGTACAGACAGCAGCATTCTGTGAGGGGAACTGTACAGACAGCAGCGTTCTGTGAGAGATACTGTATATAGAACACCTTTCTGTGAGGGGTACAGTACAGAGAGCAGGCATCTGTGAGGGATACTGTGCAGAGAACAGATTTCTGTGAGAGATACTGTACAGTCTGCAGCTTTCTGTGAGAGATACTGTACAGAGAGCAGCATTCTGTGAGAGATACTGTGCAGAGGGCGGATTTTTGAGAGGGGACCGTTCAAAGAGAAGCTTTCTGTGCGATGTACTGTGCAGAGAGCAGCATTCTATGAGAGATACTGTACAGAGATCGGCTTTATGTGAGGGGTACAGAACAGAGAGCAGCCTTCTGTGAGGGGTACCGTACAGAGAGCAGTATTCTGTGAGGGATACTGTACAGAGAGCAGTTTTCTGTGAGGTATTATGTACAGATAGCAGCTTTCTGTGTGATATACTGTACAGATCGCAGCTTTCTGTAGGGGTTACTGTACAAACAACAGCTTTCTGTGAGAGATACTGTACAGAGAGCGGCTTTCTGTGAGGGGTACGGTACAGACAGCTGCTTTCTGTGAGAGATACTGTATATAGAACACCTTTCTGTGAGGGGTACAGTACAGAGCAGGCTTCTGTAAGGAATACTGTACAGAGAGCAGCTTTCTGTGAGAGATACTGTATATAGAACACATTTCTGTGCGGGATACTGTACAGACAGCAGTTTACTGTGAGGGGTACAGAACAGAGAGCACATTTCTTTGAGGGATACTGTCCAGAGAGCAGATATCTGTGAGAGATACTGTACAGAACAGAGAGCAGCTTTCTGTGCGGGATACTGTAGAGAGGGCGGCTTTCTGTGAGGGGTACTGTACAGAGAGCAGCTTACTGTGAGAGATACTGTACAGAGGGCAGCTTTCTGTGAGGTGTACTGTACAGAAAGCAGCTTTCTGATAGAGATACTGTACTGAGAGCAGCTTTCTGTGAGGTGTACTGTACAGAGAGCAGCTTTCTGTGAGAGATACTGTACAGATCGCAGCTTTCTGTAGGGGTTACTGTACAGAGAGCAGCTTTCTTTGATAGGATACTGTACAGAGAGCAGCTTTCTGTGAGAGATACTGTACAGAGAGCGGCTTTCTGTGAGAGATACTGTACATAGAACACCTTTCTGTGAGGGGTACAGTACAGAGAGCAGGGTTCTGTGAGGAATACTGTACAGAGAGCAGCTTTTGTGAGAGATACTGTTCGGAGGGCAGATTTCTGTGAGAGACACTGTAGAGTCTGCAGCTTTCTGTGAGGGGTACAGAACAAAGAGCAGCTATCTGTGAGAGATACTGTTCAGAGAGCAGCTTTCTCTGAGAGATAACGTACAGAGAGCAGATTTCTGTGAGGGGCTTCTGTACTGAGGGCAGCTTTCTGAGTGGGGTAATGTATAGAGAGCAGCATTCTGTGAGAGATATTGTGTAGAGAGCAGCTTTCTGTGAGGGGTACAGTACAGAGAGCTGCTTTCTGTGAGGGATACTGTACACAGCAGCTTTCTGTGAGATATACTGTACATACTGTAGACAGCGCGGACTTCTGTGAGGAATACTGTACAGAGAGCAGGTTTCTGTGAGGGTGCTGTACAGAGAGCAACATTCTATGTGGGATACTGTACAGAGAGCAGCATTCTGTGAAAGATTCTGTACGAGAGTGGCTTTCTGTGAGGGATACTGTACAGAGAGCAGGTTTCTGTGAGGGTGCTGTACAGAGAGCAGCATTCTGTGAAAGATACTGTACGAGAGTAGCTTTCTGTGAGGGATACTGTACAGAGAGCAGCTTTATGTGAGGGTGCTGTACAGAGAGCAACTTTCTATGTGGGATACTGTACAGAGAGCAGCTTTCTGTGAGGGATACTGTACAGAGAGAAGCTTTCTGTGAGAGATACTGTACAGAGAGCGGATTTCTGTGAGGGTACAGTACAGACAGCAGCGTTCTGTGAGAGATACTGTACATAGAACACCTTTCTGTGAGGGGTACAGTACAGAGAGCAGGCTTCTGTGGGGAATACTGTACAGAGAGCAGCTTTTGTGAGAGATACTGTTCGGAGGGCAGATTTCTGTGAGAGATACTGTACAGTCTGCAGCTTTCTGTGAGGGGTACTGTACAGAGAGCAGTGTTCTGTGAGAGATACTGTACAGAGAGCAGCTTTCTGTGAGGGATACTGTACATTGAACACATTTCTGTGAGGGTGCTGTAGAGAGAGCAGCTTTCTTTGAGGGATACTGTTCAGAGGGCAGATTTCTGTGAGAGATACTGTGAAGTCTGCGGCTTTCTGTGAGGGATACTGTACAGAGAGCAGCATTCTGTAAGGGATACTGTACAGATCGCAGCTTTATGTGAGGTATTATGTACCGATAGCAGCTTCCTGTGAGATATACTGTACAGATCGCATCTTTCTGTGAGAGATACTGTACAGCTTTCTGTGAGGGATACAGTGCAGAGAGCAACTTTCTGTAAGGGATACTGTACAGAGAGCAGCTTTCTGTGAGAGATACTGTACAGATCGCAGCTTTCTGTGAGGGGTACTGTAGAGATTGCAGCTTTCTGTAGGGGTTACTGTACAGAGAGCAGCTTTCTTTGACAGGATACTGTACAGAGAGCAGCTTTCTGTGTGATACTGTACATAGAACACCTTTCTGTGAGGAATACTGTACAGAGAGCAGCTTTTGTGAGAGATACTGTTCGGAGGGCAGATTTCTGTGAGAGATACTGTACAGTCAGCAGCTTTCTGTGAGGGGTACTTTAGAGAGAGCAGTGTTCTGTGAGAGATACTGTACAGAGAGCAGCTTTCTGTGAGGAATACTGTACAGAGAGCAGCTTTCTGCAAAAGATACTGTACAGACAGCAGTTTACTGTGAGGGGTACAGAACAGACAGCACATTTCTGTGAGGGATACTGTCCAGAGAGCAGATATCTGTGAGAGATACTGAACAGAACAGAGAGCAGCTTTCTGTGCGGGATACTGTACAGAGAGCAGCTTACTGTGAGAGATACTGGACAGAGAGCTACTTACTGTGAAAGATACCCTACAGAGAGCAGCTTTCTGTGAGAGATACTGGACAGTCTGCAGCTTTCTGTCGGGGTTACTGTACAGAGAGAAGCTTTCTTTGACGGGATACTGTACATAGAGCAGTTTTCTGTGTGAGATACTGTACAGAGAGCGGCTTTCTATGAGGGGTATTGTACAGAGAGCAGATTTCTGTGAGAGATACTGTACAGTCTGCAGCTTTCTGTGAGGGGTACTGTACTAAGAGCAGTGTTCTGTGAAAGATACTGTACAGACAGCAGTTTACTGTGAGGGGTACAGAACAGAGAGCACAGGTCTGTGAGGGATACTGTCCAGAGAGCAGATATCTGTGAGAGATACTGTACAGAACAGAGAGCAGCTTTCTGTGAGGGATACAATGTAGAGAGCAGCTTTGTGTGAGGGATACTGTACAGAGGGCAGCCTTCTCTGAGGGGTACTGTACAGAGAGCAGAGTTCTGTGAGAGATACTGTACATAAAACACATTTCTGTGAGGGATACAGTACATGGAGCAGCTTTCTCGGAGAGATACCCGACAGAGAGCAGCTTTCTGTGAGGGGTACTGTACAGAGAGCAGCTTTCTGTGAGAGATACTGTACAAAGAGCAGATTTCTTTGAGGGATACTGTACAGAGAGCAGCTTTCTGTGATGAGTACTGTACATAGAGCAGCTTTCTGTGAGAGATACTGTACAAAGAGCAGATTTCTTTGAGGGATACTGTACAGAGAGCAGCTTTCTGTGAGAGATACTGTATAAAGAGCAGATTTCTTTGAGGGATACTGTACAGAGAGCAGCGTTCTGTGAGGGGTACTGTACAGAGAGCAGCATCCTGTGAGATATACTGTACAGAGACCGGCATTATGTAAGGGATACAGAACAGAGAGCAGTATTCTGTGAGGTGTAATGTACAGAGAGCAGCTTTCTGTGAGAGATACTGAACAGAGAGCAGCTTTGTGTGAGAGATACTATACAGATCACAGCTTTCTGTATGGATTACTGTACAGAGAGCAGCTTTTTTGATGGGATACTGTACAGAGAGTGGCTTTCTGGGAGGGATACTGTACAGAGACCAGCTTTCTGAGAGAGATACTGTACTGAGAGCAGCTTTCTGTGAGGTTTACTGTACAGATCGCAGCTTTCTGTGAGGTATTATGTACTGAGAGCAGCGTTCTGTGAGAGATACTGAATATAGAACACCTTTCTGTGAGGGGTACAGTACAGAGAGCAGGCGTCTGTGAGAGATACTGTACAGAGAGCAGCTTTCTGTGAGAGATACTGTACAGACACCAGCATTCTATGAGGAGTACTGTACAGAGAGCAGCTTTCTGTGAGGGATACTGTACAGAGAGCAGCTTTCTGTGAGAGATACTATACAGAGAGTGGATTTCTGTGAGGAATACTGTCCAGAGAGCAGCTTTCTATGAAGAATACTGTACAGACAGCAGAGTTCTGTGAGAGAAACTGTACATAGAACACATTTCTGTGAGTGATACAGTAGATAGAGCAGCTTTCTCCGAGAGATACCGTACAGAGAGCAGCTTTCTGTGAGGGATACTGTACAGAGAGCAGCTTTCTGTGAGGGATACTGTACAGAGAGCAGCTTACTGTGAGAGATACTGGACAGAGAGCAGCTTTCTGTGAGGGATACTGTACAGAGAGCAGCTTACTGTGAGAGATACTGGACAGAGAGCAGGTTTCTGTGAGGGATGCTGTACAGAGAGCAGCTTTCTGTGAGGGATACATACAGACCGCAGCTTTCTGTGAGTGGTACTGCACGGAGAGCAGCTTTCTGTGAGGGGTACTGTGCAGAGGGCGGATTTTTGAGAGGGGACCGTTCAGAGAGAAGCTTTCTGTGCGATGTACTGTGCAGAGAGCAGCATTCTATGTGGGGTACTGTACAGAGAGCAGCATCCTGTGAGAGATACTGTACAGAGACCGGCTTTATGTGAGGGGTACAGAACAGAGAGCAGCCTTCTGTGAGGGGTACCGTGCAGAGAGCAGTATTCTGTGAGGTGTACTGTACAGAGAGCAGCTTTCTGTGAGAGATACTATACAGATCGCAGCTTTCTGTGAGGTATTATGTACAGATAGCAGCTTTCTGTGAGATATACTGTACAGATCGCAGCTTTCTGTAGGGGTTACTGTACAGAGAACAGCTTTCTGTGAGGATACTGTGAGAGAGCAACTTTCTGTGAGAGATACTGTACAGAGGGTGGCTTTCTGTTAGGGATGCTGTACAGAGAGCAGCTTACTGTGAGAGATACTGTACACAGAGCAGGTTTCTGTGAGAGATACTGTACAGAAAGCAGCTTTCTGTGAGGGGTACTGTACAGAGAGCAGAGTTCTGTGAGAGATACTGTACATAGAACACATTTCTGTGAGGGATACTGTACAGACAGCAGTTTACTGTGAGGGGTACAGAACAGAGAGCACATTTCTTTGAGGGATACTGTCCAGAGAGCAGATATCTGTGAGAGATACTGTACAGAACAGAGAACAGCTTTCTGTGCGGGATACTGTAGAGAGGGCGGCTTTCTGTGAGGGGTACTGTACAGATCGCAGCTTTCTGTGAGGTATTATGTACAGAGAGCAGCGTTCTGTGAGAGATACTGTTCGGAGGGCAGATTTCTGTGAGAGATACTGTAAAGTCTGCAGCTTTCTGTGAGGGGTACTGTACAGAGCAGTGTTCTGTGAGAGATATTGTACAGAGACCAGCTTTCTGAGAGAGATACTGTACTGAGAGCAGCTTTCTGTGAGGGGTACAGTACAGAGAGTAGGCGTCTGTGAGGAATACTGTGCAGAGAGCAGATTTCTGTGAGAGATACTGTACAGACACCAGCATTCTATGAGGAGTACTGTATAGAGAGCAGGATTCTGTGAGGGGTACTGTACAGAGAGCAGCTTTCTGTGAGGGATACTGTACACAGAGCAGCTTTCTGTGAGAGATACTATACAGAGAGTGGATTTCTGTGAGGGATGCTGTATAGAGAGCAGCTTACTGTGAGAGATACTGGACAGAGAGCAGCTTTCTGTGAGGGATACATACAGACCGCAGCTTTCTGTGAGGGGTACTGTACAGAGAGCAGAATTCTGTGACGGTACTGTAGAGAGAGCAGCTTTCTGTTAGGTATTATGTACAGATAGCAGCTTTCTGTGAGATATACTGTACAGATCGCAGCTTTCTGTAGGGGTTACTGTACAAACAACAGCTTTCTGTGAGAGGTACTGTACAGAGAGCGGCTTTCTGTGAGGGGTACGGTACAGACAGCAGGCTTCTGTGGGGAATACTGTGCAGAGAGCAGCTTTTGTGAGAGATACTGTTCGGAGGGCAGATTTCTGTGAGAGATACTGTACAGTCTGCAGCTTTCTGTGAGGGGTACAGTACAGAGAGCAGCTTTCTGTGAGGGGTACAGAACAGAGAGCACATTTCTGTGAGGGATACTGTCCAGAGCGCAGATATCTGTGAGAGATACTGTACAGAACAGAGAGCAGCTTTCTGTGCGGGATGCTGTAGAGAGGGCAGCTTTCTGTGAGGGGTACTGTATAGAAAGCAGCTTTCTGTGAGAGATACTGTACATAGAACACATTTCTGTGAGGGATACAGTACATAGAGCAGCTTTCTCCGAGAGATACCCTACAGAGAGCAGCTTTCTGTGAGGGCTGCTGTGCAGAGAGACAGGTTTCCATGAGGGATACATACAGACCGCAGCTTTCTGTGAGGGGTACTGTACAGAGAGCAGAATTCTGTGACGGTACTGTAGAAAGAGCAGCTTTCTTTGAGGGATACTGTGCAAAGGGTGGATTTTTGTGAGTGGTACCGTTCAGAGAGAAGCTTTCTGTGCGATCTACTGTACAGAGAGCAGCATTCTATGTGGGGTACTGTACAGAGAGCAGCATCCTGTGAGAGATACTGTACAGAGACCGGTTTTATGTGAGGGGTACAGAACAGAGAGCAGCTTTCTGTGAGGGATACTGTACAGAGAGCAGCTTTCTGTGAGGGGTACTGTACAGAGAGCAGTTTTCTCTGAGGAATAATGTACAGAGGGCAGCTTTCTGAGCGATATACTGTACAGAGAGTGGCTTTCTGTAAGGGATAATGTACAGAGACCAGCTTTCTGAGAGAGATACTGTACTGAGAGCAGCTTTCTGTGAGGTGTACTGTACAGAGAGCAGCTTTCTGTGAGAGATACTGTACAGATCGCAGCTTTCTGTGAGTTATTATGTAAAGAGAGCAGTGTTCTGTGAGAGATACTGTTCAGAGAGCAGCTTTCTGTGAGGGTTACCGTACAGAGAGCAGTATTCTGTGAGGTGTACTGGACAGAGAGCAGCTTTCTGTGAGAGATACTGAACAGAGAGCAGCTTTGTGTGAGAGATACTATACAGATCGCAGGTTTCTGTGAGGTATTATGTACAGTTAGCAGCTTTCTGTGAGATATACTGTACAGATCGCAGCTTTCTGTAGGGGTTACTGGACAGAGAGCAGCTTTCTTTGATGGGATACTGTACAGAGATCAGCTTTCTGTGAGAGAAACTGTACAGACAGCAGCATTCTGTGAGGGGAACTGTACAGACAGCAGCGTTCTGTGAGAGATACTGTATATAGAACACCTTTCTGTGAGGGGTACAGTACAGAGAGCAGGCATCTGTGAGGGATACTGTGCAGAGAACAGATTTCTGTGAGAGATACTGTACAGTCTGCAGCTTTCTGTGAGAGATACTGTACAGAGAGCAGCATTCTGTGAGAGATACTGTGCAGAGGGCGGATTTTTGAGAGGGGACCGTTCAAAGAGAAGCTTTCTGTGCGATGTACTGTGCAGAGAGCAGCATTCTATGAGAGATACTGTACAGAGATCGGCTTTATGTGAGGGGTACAGAACAGAGAGCAGCCTTCTGTGAGGGGTACCGTACAGAGAGCAGTATTCTGTGAGGGATACTGTACAGAGAGCAGTTTTCTGTGAGGTATTATGTACAGATAGCAGCTTTCTGTGTGATATACTGTACAGATCGCAGCTTTCTGTAGGGGTTACTGTACAAACAACAGCTTTCTGTGAGAGATACTGTACAGAGAGCGGCTTTCTGTGAGGGGTACGGTACAGACAGCTGCTTTCTGTGAGAGATACTGTATATAGAACACCTTTCTGTGAGGGGTACAGTACAGAGCAGGCTTCTGTAAGGAATACTGTACAGAGAGCAGCTTTCTGTGAGAGATACTGTATATAGAACACATTTCTGTGCGGGATACTGTACAGACAGCAGTTTACTGTGAGGGGTACAGAACAGAGAGCACATTTCTTTGAGGGATACTGTCCAGAGAGCAGATATCTGTGAGAGATACTGTACAGAACAGAGAGCAGCTTTCTGTGCGGGATACTGTAGAGAGGGCGGCTTTCTGTGAGGGGTACTGTACAGAGAGCAGCTTACTGTGAGAGATACTGTACAGAGGGCAGCTTTCTGTGAGGTGTACTGTACAGAAAGCAGCTTTCTGATAGAGATACTGTACTGAGAGCAGCTTTCTGTGAGGTGTACTGTACAGAGAGCAGCTTTCTGTGAGAGATACTGTACAGATCGCAGCTTTCTGTAGGGGTTACTGTACAGAGAGCAGCTTTCTTTGATAGGATACTGTACAGAGAGCAGCTTTCTGTGAGAGATACTGTACAGAGAGCGGCTTTCTGTGAGAGATACTGTACATAGAACACCTTTCTGTGAGGGGTACAGTACAGAGAGCAGGGTTCTGTGAGGAATACTGTACAGAGAGCAGCTTTTGTGAGAGATACTGTTCGGAGGGCAGATTTCTGTGAGAGACACTGTAGAGTCTGCAGCTTTCTGTGAGGGGTACAGAACAAAGAGCAGCTATCTGTGAGAGATACTGTTCAGAGAGCAGCTTTCTCTGAGAGATAACGTACAGAGAGCAGATTTCTGTGAGGGGCTTCTGTACTGAGGGCAGCTTTCTGAGTGGGGTAATGTATAGAGAGCAGCATTCTGTGAGAGATATTGTGTAGAGAGCAGCTTTCTGTGAGGGGTACAGTACAGAGAGCTGCTTTCTGTGAGGGATACTGTACACAGCAGCTTTCTGTGAGATATACTGTACATACTGTAGACAGCGCGGACTTCTGTGAGGAATACTGTACAGAGAGCAGGTTTCTGTGAGGGTGCTGTACAGAGAGCAACATTCTATGTGGGATACTGTACAGAGAGCAGCATTCTGTGAAAGATTCTGTACGAGAGTGGCTTTCTGTGAGGGATACTGTACAGAGAGCAGGTTTCTGTGAGGGTGCTGTACAGAGAGCAGCATTCTGTGAAAGATACTGTACGAGAGTAGCTTTCTGTGAGGGATACTGTACAGAGAGCAGCTTTATGTGAGGGTGCTGTACAGAGAGCAACTTTCTATGTGGGATACTGTACAGAGAGCAGCTTTCTGTGAGGGATACTGTACAGAGAGAAGCTTTCTGTGAGAGATACTGTACAGAGAGCGGATTTCTGTGAGGGTACAGTACAGACAGCAGCGTTCTGTGAGAGATACTGTACATAGAACACCTTTCTGTGAGGGGTACAGTACAGAGAGCAGGCTTCTGTGGGGAATACTGTACAGAGAGCAGCTTTTGTGAGAGATACTGTTCGGAGGGCAGATTTCTGTGAGAGATACTGTACAGTCTGCAGCTTTCTGTGAGGGGTACTGTACAGAGAGCAGTGTTCTGTGAGAGATACTGTACAGAGAGCAGCTTTCTGTGAGGGATACTGTACATTGAACACATTTCTGTGAGGGTGCTGTAGAGAGAGCAGCTTTCTTTGAGGGATACTGTTCAGAGGGCAGATTTCTGTGAGAGATACTGTGAAGTCTGCGGCTTTCTGTGAGGGATACTGTACAGAGAGCAGCATTCTGTAAGGGATACTGTACAGATCGCAGCTTTATGTGAGGTATTATGTACCGATAGCAGCTTCCTGTGAGATATACTGTACAGATCGCATCTTTCTGTGAGAGATACTGTACAGCTTTCTGTGAGGGATACAGTGCAGAGAGCAACTTTCTGTAAGGGATACTGTACAGAGAGCAGCTTTCTGTGAGAGATACTGTACAGATCGCAGCTTTCTGTGAGGGGTACTGTAGAGATTGCAGCTTTCTGTAGGGGTTACTGTACAGAGAGCAGCTTTCTTTGACAGGATACTGTACAGAGAGCAGCTTTCTGTGTGATACTGTACATAGAACACCTTTCTGTGAGGAATACTGTACAGAGAGCAGCTTTTGTGAGAGATACTGTTCGGAGGGCAGATTTCTGTGAGAGATACTGTACAGTCAGCAGCTTTCTGTGAGGGGTACTTTAGAGAGAGCAGTGTTCTGTGAGAGATACTGTACAGAGAGCAGCTTTCTGTGAGGAATACTGTACAGAGAGCAGCTTTCTGCAAAAGATACTGTACAGACAGCAGTTTACTGTGAGGGGTACAGAACAGACAGCACATTTCTGTGAGGGATACTGTCCAGAGAGCAGATATCTGTGAGAGATACTGAACAGAACAGAGAGCAGCTTTCTGTGCGGGATACTGTACAGAGAGCAGCTTACTGTGAGAGATACTGGACAGAGAGCTACTTACTGTGAAAGATACCCTACAGAGAGCAGCTTTCTGTGAGGGATACTGTACAGAGAGCAGCTTACTGTGAGAGATACTGGACAGAGAGCTGCTTTCTGTGAGGGATACTGTACAGAGAGCAGATTTCTGTGAGAGATACTGGACAGTCTGCAGCTTTCTGTCGGGGTTACTGTACAGAGAGAAGCTTTCTTTGACGGGATACTGTACATAGAGCAGTTTTCTGTGTGAGATACTGTACAGAGAGCGGCTTTCTATGAGGGGTATTGTACAGAGAGCAGATTTCTGTGAGAGATACTGTACAGTCTGCAGCTTTCTGTGAGGGGTACTGTACTAAGAGCAGTGTTCTGTGAAAGATACTGTACAGACAGCAGTTTACTGTGAGGGGTACAGAACAGAGAGCACAGGTCTGTGAGGGATACTGTCCAGAGAGCAGATATCTGTGAGAGATACTGTACAGAACAGAGAGCAGCTTTCTGTGAGGGATACAATGTAGAGAGCAGCTTTGTGTGAGGGATACTGTACAGAGGGCAGCCTTCTCTGAGGGGTACTGTACAGAGAGCAGAGTTCTGTGAGAGATACTGTACATAAAACACATTTCTGTGAGGGATACAGTACATGGAGCAGCTTTCTCGGAGAGATACCCGACAGAGAGCAGCTTTCTGTGAGGGGTACTGTACAGAGAGCAGCTTTCTGTGAGAGATACTGTACAAAGAGCAGATTTCTTTGAGGGATACTGTACAGAGAGCAGCTTTCTGTGATGAGTACTGTACATAGAGCAGCTTTCTGTGAGAGATACTGTACAAAGAGCAGATTTCTTTGAGGGATACTGTACAGAGAGCAGCTTTCTGTGAGAGATACTGTATAAAGAGCAGATTTCTTTGAGGGATACTGTACAGAGAGCAGCGTTCTGTGAGGGGTACTGTACAGAGAGCAGCATCCTGTGAGATATACTGTACAGAGACCGGCATTATGTAAGGGATACAGAACAGAGAGCAGTATTCTGTGAGGTGTAATGTACAGAGAGCAGCTTTCTGTGAGAGATACTGAACAGAGAGCAGCTTTGTGTGAGAGATACTATACAGATCACAGCTTTCTGTATGGATTACTGTACAGAGAGCAGCTTTTTTGATGGGATACTGTACAGAGAGTGGCTTTCTGGGAGGGATACTGTACAGAGACCAGCTTTCTGAGAGAGATACTGTACTGAGAGCAGCTTTCTGTGAGGTTTACTGTACAGATCGCAGCTTTCTGTGAGGTATTATGTACTGAGAGCAGCGTTCTGTGAGAGATACTGAATATAGAACACCTTTCTGTGAGGGGTACAGTACAGAGAGCAGGCGTCTGTGAGAGATACTGTACAGAGAGCAGCTTTCTGTGAGAGATACTGTACAGACACCAGCATTCTATGAGGAGTACTGTACAGAGAGCAGCTTTCTGTGAGGGATACTGTACAGAGAGCAGCTTTCTGTGAGAGATACTATACAGAGAGTGGATTTCTGTGAGGAATACTGTCCAGAGAGCAGCTTTCTATGAAGAATACTGTACAGACAGCAGAGTTCTGTGAGAGAAACTGTACATAGAACACATTTCTGTGAGTGATACAGTAGATAGAGCAGCTTTCTCCGAGAGATACCGTACAGAGAGCAGCTTTCTGTGAGGGATACTGTACAGAGAGCAGCTTTCTGTGAGGGATACTGTACAGAGAGCAGCTTACTGTGAGAGATACTGGACAGAGAGCAGCTTTCTGTGAGGGATACTGTACAGAGAGCAGCTTACTGTGAGAGATACTGGACAGAGAGCAGGTTTCTGTGAGGGATGCTGTACAGAGAGCAGCTTTCTGTGAGGGATACATACAGACCGCAGCTTTCTGTGAGTGGTACTGCACGGAGAGCAGCTTTCTGTGAGGGGTACTGTGCAGAGGGCGGATTTTTGAGAGGGGACCGTTCAGAGAGAAGCTTTCTGTGCGATGTACTGTGCAGAGAGCAGCATTCTATGTGGGGTACTGTACAGAGAGCAGCATCCTGTGAGAGATACTGTACAGAGACCGGCTTTATGTGAGGGGTACAGAACAGAGAGCAGCCTTCTGTGAGGGGTACCGTGCAGAGAGCAGTATTCTGTGAGGTGTACTGTACAGAGAGCAGCTTTCTGTGAGAGATACTATACAGATCGCAGCTTTCTGTGAGGTATTATGTACAGATAGCAGCTTTCTGTGAGATATACTGTACAGATCGCAGCTTTCTGTAGGGGTTACTGTACAGAGAACAGCTTTCTGTGAGGATACTGTGAGAGAGCAACTTTCTGTGAGAGATACTGTACAGAGGGTGGCTTTCTGTTAGGGATGCTGTACAGAGAGCAGCTTACTGTGAGAGATACTGTACACAGAGCAGGTTTCTGTGAGAGATACTGTACAGAAAGCAGCTTTCTGTGAGGGGTACTGTACAGAGAGCAGAGTTCTGTGAGAGATACTGTACATAGAACACATTTCTGTGAGGGATACTGTACAGACAGCAGTTTACTGTGAGGGGTACAGAACAGAGAGCACATTTCTTTGAGGGATACTGTCCAGAGAGCAGATATCTGTGAGAGATACTGTACAGAACAGAGAACAGCTTTCTGTGCGGGATACTGTAGAGAGGGCGGCTTTCTGTGAGGGGTACTGTACAGATCGCAGCTTTCTGTGAGGTATTATGTACAGAGAGCAGCGTTCTGTGAGAGATACTGTTCGGAGGGCAGATTTCTGTGAGAGATACTGTAAAGTCTGCAGCTTTCTGTGAGGGGTACTGTACAGAGCAGTGTTCTGTGAGAGATATTGTACAGAGACCAGCTTTCTGAGAGAGATACTGTACTGAGAGCAGCTTTCTGTGAGGGGTACAGTACAGAGAGTAGGCGTCTGTGAGGAATACTGTGCAGAGAGCAGATTTCTGTGAGAGATACTGTACAGACACCAGCATTCTATGAGGAGTACTGTATAGAGAGCAGGATTCTGTGAGGGGTACTGTACAGAGAGCAGCTTTCTGTGAGGGATACTGTACACAGAGCAGCTTTCTGTGAGAGATACTATACAGAGAGTGGATTTCTGTGAGGGATGCTGTATAGAGAGCAGCTTACTGTGAGAGATACTGGACAGAGAGCAGCTTTCTGTGAGGGATACATACAGACCGCAGCTTTCTGTGAGGGGTACTGTACAGAGAGCAGAATTCTGTGACGGTACTGTAGAGAGAGCAGCTTTCTGTTAGGTATTATGTACAGATAGCAGCTTTCTGTGAGATATACTGTACAGATCGCAGCTTTCTGTAGGGGTTACTGTACAAACAACAGCTTTCTGTGAGAGGTACTGTACAGAGAGCGGCTTTCTGTGAGGGGTACGGTACAGACAGCAGGCTTCTGTGGGGAATACTGTGCAGAGAGCAGCTTTTGTGAGAGATACTGTTCGGAGGGCAGATTTCTGTGAGAGATACTGTACAGTCTGCAGCTTTCTGTGAGGGGTACAGTACAGAGAGCAGCTTTCTGTGAGGGGTACAGAACAGAGAGCACATTTCTGTGAGGGATACTGTCCAGAGCGCAGATATCTGTGAGAGATACTGTACAGAACAGAGAGCAGCTTTCTGTGCGGGATGCTGTAGAGAGGGCAGCTTTCTGTGAGGGGTACTGTATAGAAAGCAGCTTTCTGTGAGAGATACTGTACATAGAACACATTTCTGTGAGGGATACAGTACATAGAGCAGCTTTCTCCGAGAGATACCCTACAGAGAGCAGCTTTCTGTGAGGGCTGCTGTGCAGAGAGACAGGTTTCCATGAGGGATACATACAGACCGCAGCTTTCTGTGAGGGGTACTGTACAGAGAGCAGAATTCTGTGACGGTACTGTAGAAAGAGCAGCTTTCTTTGAGGGATACTGTGCAAAGGGTGGATTTTTGTGAGTGGTACCGTTCAGAGAGAAGCTTTCTGTGCGATCTACTGTACAGAGAGCAGCATTCTATGTGGGGTACTGTACAGAGAGCAGCATCCTGTGAGAGATACTGTACAGAGACCGGTTTTATGTGAGGGGTACAGAACAGAGAGCAGCTTTCTGTGAGGGATACTGTACAGAGAGCAGCTTTCTGTGAGGGGTACTGTACAGAGAGCAGTTTTCTCTGAGGAATAATGTACAGAGGGCAGCTTTCTGAGCGATATACTGTACAGAGAGTGGCTTTCTGTAAGGGATAATGTACAGAGACCAGCTTTCTGAGAGAGATACTGTACTGAGAGCAGCTTTCTGTGAGGTGTACTGTACAGAGAGCAGCTTTCTGTGAGAGATACTGTACAGATCGCAGCTTTCTGTGAGTTATTATGTAAAGAGAGCAGTGTTCTGTGAGAGATACTGTTCAGAGAGCAGCTTTCTGTGAGGGTTACCGTACAGAGAGCAGTATTCTGTGAGGTGTACTGGACAGAGAGCAGCTTTCTGTGAGAGATACTGAACAGAGAGCAGCTTTGTGTGAGAGATACTATACAGATCGCAGGTTTCTGTGAGGTATTATGTACAGTTAGCAGCTTTCTGTGAGATATACTGTACAGATCGCAGCTTTCTGTAGGGGTTACTGGACAGAGAGCAGCTTTCTTTGATGGGATACTGTACAGAGATCAGCTTTCTGTGAGAGAAACTGTACAGACAGCAGCATTCTGTGAGGGGAACTGTACAGACAGCAGCGTTCTGTGAGAGATACTGTATATAGAACACCTTTCTGTGAGGGGTACAGTACAGAGAGCAGGCATCTGTGAGGGATACTGTGCAGAGAACAGATTTCTGTGAGAGATACTGTACAGTCTGCAGCTTTCTGTGAGAGATACTGTACAGAGAGCAGCATTCTGTGAGAGATACTGTGCAGAGGGCGGATTTTTGAGAGGGGACCGTTCAAAGAGAAGCTTTCTGTGCGATGTACTGTGCAGAGAGCAGCATTCTATGAGAGATACTGTACAGAGATCGGCTTTATGTGAGGGGTACAGAACAGAGAGCAGCCTTCTGTGAGGGGTACCGTACAGAGAGCAGTATTCTGTGAGGGATACTGTACAGAGAGCAGTTTTCTGTGAGGTATTATGTACAGATAGCAGCTTTCTGTGTGATATACTGTACAGATCGCAGCTTTCTGTAGGGGTTACTGTACAAACAACAGCTTTCTGTGAGAGATACTGTACAGAGAGCGGCTTTCTGTGAGGGGTACGGTACAGACAGCTGCTTTCTGTGAGAGATACTGTATATAGAACACCTTTCTGTGAGGGGTACAGTACAGAGCAGGCTTCTGTAAGGAATACTGTACAGAGAGCAGCTTTCTGTGAGAGATACTGTATATAGAACACATTTCTGTGCGGGATACTGTACAGACAGCAGTTTACTGTGAGGGGTACAGAACAGAGAGCACATTTCTTTGAGGGATACTGTCCAGAGAGCAGATATCTGTGAGAGATACTGTACAGAACAGAGAGCAGCTTTCTGTGCGGGATACTGTAGAGAGGGCGGCTTTCTGTGAGGGGTACTGTACAGAGAGCAGCTTACTGTGAGAGATACTGTACAGAGGGCAGCTTTCTGTGAGGTGTACTGTACAGAAAGCAGCTTTCTGATAGAGATACTGTACTGAGAGCAGCTTTCTGTGAGGTGTACTGTACAGAGAGCAGCTTTCTGTGAGAGATACTGTACAGATCGCAGCTTTCTGTGAGGTGTTATGTACAGAGAGCAGCGTTCTGTGAGAGATACTGTTCGGAGGGCAGCTTTCTGTGAGGGGTACAGAACAGAGAGCAGCTTTCTGTGAGGGTTACCGTACAGAGAGCAGTATTCTGTGAGGTGTACTGTACAGAGAGCAGCTTTCTGTGAGAGATACTGAACAGAGAGCAGCTTTGTGTGAGAGATACTATACAGATCGCAGCTTTCTGTGAGGTATTATGTACAGAAAGCAGCTTTCTGTGAGATATACTGTACAGATCGCAGCTTTCTGTAGGGGTTACTGTACAGAGAGCAGCTTTCTTTGATGGGATACTGTACAGAGATCAGCTTTCTGTGAGAGAAACTGTACAGACAGCAGCATTCTGTGAGGGGAACTGTACAGACAGCAGCGTTCTGTGAGATACTGTATATAGAACACCTTTCTGTGAGGGGTACAGTACAGAGAGCAGGCATCTGTGAGGGATACTGTGCAGAGAGCACATTTCTGTGAGAGATACTGTACAGTCTGCAGCTTTCTGTGAGAGATACTGTACAGAGAGCAGCTTTCTGTGAGGGATAAATACAGACCGCAGCTTTCTGTGAGGGGTACTGCACGGAGAGCAGCTTTCTGTGAGGGGTACTGTACAGAGAGCAGATTTCTGTGAGGGATACTGTGCAGAGGGCGGATTTTTGAGAGGGGACCATTCAAAGGGAAGCTTTCTGTGCGATGTACTGTACAGAGAGCAGCATTCTATGTGGGGTACTGTACAGAGAGCAGCATCCTGTGAGAGATACTGTACAGAGACCGGCTTTATGTGAGAGGTACAGCCTTCTGTGAGGTGTACTGTACATAGAGCAGCTTTCTGTGAGATATACTGTACAGATCACAGCTTTCTGTACGGGTTACTGTACAGAGAACAGGTTTCTGTGAGAGATACTGTACAGAGAGCGGCTTTCTGTGAGGGGTACTGTACAGACAGCTGCTTTCTGTGAGATACTGTACATAGAACACCTTTCTGTGAGGGGTACAGTACAGAGAGCAGGCTTCTGTGGGGAATACTGTACAGAGAGCAGCTTTTAGGAGAGATACTGTTCGGAGGGCAGATTTCTGTGAGAGATACTGTACAGTCTGCAGCTTTCTGTGAGGGGTACTGTACAGAGAGCAGTGTTCTGTGAGAGATACTGTACATAGAACACACTTCTGTGAGGGATACAGTACATAGAGCAGCTTTCTCCGAGAGATACCCTACAGAGAGCAGCTTTCTGTGAGGGTACTGCAGAGAGAGCAGCTTTCTTTGAGGGATACTGTGCAAAGGGCGGATTTTTGTGAGGGGTACCGTTCAGAGAGAAGCTTTCTGTGCGATGTACTGTACAGAGAGCAGCATTCTATGTGCGGTACTGTCCAGAGAGCAGCATCCTGTGAGAGATACTGTACAGAGACCGGCTTTGTGTGAGGGGTATAGAACAGAGAGCAGCTTTCTGTGAGACATACTGTACAGAGAGCAGCTTTCTGTGAGAGATACTATACAGATCGCAGCTTTCTGTGAGGTATTATGTACAGATAGCAGCTTTCCGTGAGATATACTGTACAGATCACAGCTTTCTGTAGGGGTTAATCTACAGAGAACAGCTTTCTGTGAGAGATACTGTCCAGAGAGCGGCTTTCTGTGAGAGGTACTGTACAGAGAGCAGCTTTCTGTGTGAGATACTGTATAGATCGCAGCTTTCTGTGAGGAATACTGTCCAGAGAGCAGAGTTCTGTGAGAGAAACTGTACATACAACACATTTCTGGGAGGGATACAGTACAGAGAGCAGCTTTCTGTGAGGGATACTGTATAGAGAGCAGCTTTCTGGGGGGTAATGTACAGAGAGCAGCTTTCTGTGAGAGACACTGTGCACAGAGCAGCTTTCTGTGAGGGATACTGTACAGAGAGCAGTTTTCTGTGAGAGATACTGTACAGAGAGCAGCAATCTGTGAGGGGTATTGTACAGAGGGCAGCTTTTGTGAGGGGTACTGTACAGAGGGCAGCTTTTGTGAGGGGTACTGTACAGAGAGCAGCTTTCTGTGAGGTATTATGTACAGATAGCAGCTTTCTGTGAGATATCCTGTACAGATCGCAGCTTTCTGTAGGGGTTACTGTACAGAGAGCAGCTTTCTTTGACGGGATACTGTACAGAGAGCAGCGTTCTGTGAGAGATACTGTACATAGAACACCTTTCTGTGAGGGGTACAGTACAGAGAGCAGGCGTCTGTGAGGAATACTGTACAAAGAGCAGCTTTCTGTGAGGGATACTGTACAGACAGCAGCTTACTGTTAGGGGTACTGTATAGAGAGCAGGATTCTGTGAGGGGTACTGTGCAAAGAGCAGCATCCTCTGAGAGATACTGTACAGAGAGGGGCATTCTGTGAGAGATACTGTACACAGAACAGCTTTCTGTGAGAGATACTATACAGAGAGCAGCTTTCTGTGAGAGATACAGTACAGAGGGTGGCTTTCTGTGTGTTGTACTGTACAGAGAGCAGATTTCAGTGAGGGGTATTGGACAGAGAGCAGCTTTCTGAGGGGTAATTTACAGAGAGCAGCTTTCTGTGAGGGGTACTGTACAGAGAGCAGCATTCTACGAGGGGTATTGTACAGAGAGCAGCTTTCTGTGAGGGATAATGTGCAGCGAGTATATTTTTGTGAGGGATACAGTACAGAGGGTGGCTTTCTGTGTGTTGTACTGTGGAGAGAGCAGATTTCAGTGAGGGGGTACTGTACAGACAGCAGCTTTCTGTTAGGGATACTGTATAGAGAGCAGCTTTCTGTGAGAGATACTGTACAGAGAGCAGCTCTCTGTGAGGGATACTGTATAGAGAGCAGCTTTCTGAGGGGTAATGTACAGAGAGCAGCATTCTGTGAGATACACTGTGCAGAGAGCAACTTACTGTGAGAGATACTGTATAGAACACCTTTCTGTGAAGGGTACAGTACACAGAGCAGCGTTCTGTGAGGAATACTGTACAGAGAGCGGCTTTTTGTGAGGGAAACTGTACAGCGAGCAGGCTTCTGTGAGGGATATTGTACAGAGGGCAGCTCTCTGTGAGAGATTCTGTACAGTCAGCCGCTTTCTGTGAGGGGTACTGTACATAGAACACCTTTCTGTGAGGGGTACAGAGAGCAGCTTTCTGTGAGAGGTACTGTACAAAGAGCTGCTTTTTGTGAGGGATACTGTACAGAGAGCAACTGTCTGTGAGGGATACCGTACAGACAGCAATTTTCTGTGAGGGGTGCTGTACGGAGAGTAGCGTTCTGTGAGGGGTACTGTACTGAGAGCAACTTTCTGTGAGAGATACTGTACAGAGAGCAGCTTTCTATGGGAGATACTGTAAAGAGAGCAGCTTTCTGTGAGGGATACTATACAGTGAGCAGCTTTCTGTGAGAGATACTGTACACAGAGCAGATTTCTTTGAGGGATACTGTACAGAGAGCCGCTTTCTGTGAGAGATACTGTACAGGTAACAGCTTTCTGTGAGAGATACTGTACAGGCAGCAGCTTTCTGTGAGGGATACTGTAAAGAGAGCAGCTTTCTGTGAGAGATACTGTACAGGCAGCAGCTTTCTGTGAGGGATACTGTACACAGAGCAGCTTTCTGTGAGGGATACTGTACAGAGAGCTGCTTTCTGTGAGAGATACTGTACACAGAGCAGCTTTCTGTGAGGGATACTGTACAGAGAGCCGCTTTCTGTGAGAGATACTGTACACAGAGCAGCTTTCTGTGAGGGATACTGTACAGAGAGCAGCTTTCTGTGAGGGATACTGTACAGAGAGCCGCTTTCTGTGAGAGATACTGTACACAGAGCAGCTTTCTGTGAGGGATACTGTACAGAGAGCCGCTTTCTGTGAGAGATACTGTACAGAGAACAGCTTTCTGTGAGAGGTACTGTACACAGAGCAGCTTTCTGTGAGGGATACTGTACAGAGAGCAGCTTTCTGTGAGGGATACTGTACAGAGAGCAGCTTACTGTGAGAGGTACTGTACAGATAATAGACCTCTGTGAGGGATACTGTACAGAGAACAGCTTTCTGTGAGTGATACTGTACAGAGAGCAGCTTTTTGTGAGAGATACAGTTCAGAGAGGAGCTTCCTGTGAGGGATACTGTCCAGAGAGGAGCTTTCTGTGAGAGATACTGTACACAGAGCAGCTTTCTGTGAGGGATACTGTACAGAGAGCAGCTTTCTGTGAGGGATACTGTACAGAGAGCCGCTTTCTGTGAGAGATACTGTACACAGAGCAGCTTTCTGCGAGGGATACTGTACAGAGAGCCGCTTTCTGTGAGAGATACTGTACAGAGAACAGCTTTCTGTGAGAGGTACTGTACACAGAGCAGCTTTCTGTGAGGGATACTGTACAGAGAGCAGCTTTCTGTGAGGGATACTGTACAGAGAGCAGCTTACTGTGAGAGGTACTGTACAGATAATAGACCTCTGTGAGGGATACTGTACAGAGAACAGCTTTCTGTGAGTGATACTGTACAGAGAGCAGCTTTTTGTGAGAGATACAGTTCAGAGAGGAGCTTCCTGTGAGGGATACTGTCCAGAGAGGAGCTTTCTGTGAGAGATACTGTACACAGAGCAGCTTTCTGTGAGGGATACTGTACAGAGAGGAGCTTCCTGTGAGGGATACTGTACAGGGAGCAGCTTTTTGTGAGAGATACTGTTCAGAGAGCAGCTTTCTGGGAGTGAAACTTTGTGCAGCCTTTCAGAAAGGCACACTATTCCTAGATTATTCCTTTTTTGTAAAAAATGGAGCGGGCAATTTGACAAGATTGTTAGTAAGTCGTGTCCTGGTGATGAAATTGCAGGTTGTGAATGCAAAGGGAAGGCATTGGAAGAGAAGCTAAATATTAGAAAGCGTTTTGAGTGTAAGGAGAGAATATGTGATGTCGCTCGCTTAACCGGGATGAGGGAATCTATCTTCCACAGCATGATAACCTTCTGTCCCTGCATTAACAACATTTTTATAATGTACTGTGTTAAATTTACTTTTGCTTCATAGATAAGTGTAATTTATACCTTTATTCAGGTTGTGCTATACTTTGTGTTAGGTTTCTGGGTGATTTTTGCGCGACTGTGAGTGACATTTTTGGCTGGTCTGCTCCTAATTTCACTTTTCCCATCGGCCACATTATTTCCGTTAAACTATTTTCTATTTGTTGGAATACAACTATGATGTCATAAGATAATTATCTAAATTTGAAATCTCTATACCTCTTTCAAACACAATTAGCCATTCCCTTTTCACTGAGCCTCCATCTTTGTTAAAAAAAACCCATAAATGTCTGATCCTTCTCACTTCTGAAGAGGATTGGAGAAGTTGACTTTGTTTTCTCTCTGCTGAGTTTCTCAAGCTTTTCCTGTGTTTGTTTCAGATTTCCAGCATCTGCAGTGTTTTGTTTTTATATGAGATTAGGTCTTTACGAGGGGTGATCCATTTGAAATGTACAAGATCCTGAGAGGACTTAACAGGGCAGATGTTAAAGATGTTCCCATTTGTGAGAGATTCTCAAACAAGAGAGATCGGTGCAGGATAGGGAACATTTGCTTAGAGCTGAGATGTCAAGGAACTTCTTCTGACTCTCAATCCCGAAAGCTGTGGAGGCTAGATTGCCGAAAGCATTTAAGGAGGAGGTAGATTGATTTTTGGAATATGGAGCAGTTCGGGGCTACGAGGAACTGGCATAGAGGGGTTGAGGCCAGGGGCAGATCAGGCATGATCCTATGGAGTGCTGGGGCAGGCTTGAGGGGTCGAATGGCCTATTCCTGCTCCTCTTTCTTACGTTCGGAGGGTACAGATTTGAGATTATGATCAAAAGAAGGAGTGACAACATGAGGGAATAATATCTTCTTGCTGCATGGAGGTATTATTCCCTCATGTTGCCACTCCTTCTTTTGTTCATAATCTGTAGGATCTGTAGGATCTGTAGGATCTCCAATGCACTGTCCAAGTGTATGGTCAAGGCAAGTTTGAATGAGGCATTCAACAGGGAGTTTATCTGAAAAGGAAGAGTGGACAGGGATGCAGGTGATGGGGTGGTACCATATGAATTCCTGCCCCCTCAGTCAGTTGAGGGCAATTGATACCCACATAGAGACCATATCAGCTGTTATTGGTATCAGTGACTTATTATCCGTTCTCAATGCACAGAGAGTGACTTTGTGTAATCTTCTGCAAGCCTTGTAGTCTCTCATTCAAGGGCACCCAGTATCTGGGGGGTAAGGCATTGGGAAGGGGGGGGGTGGTGGTCTGTGGACTGCCCTCTGCTCTTGTTGACCCTTCTTCCTCCCCCAGGACCCCCATCCTACGAAATCTGTCCTGTGATCATCCATCTCTGGGTCACTCCGAAATGGGGATGGCTGCAGTTCCCAAAGCAGTCAACTCCTCTTCCCCCCCTTCCAGTAATAATTCTGAACAAAAGCAGCACTGAGCAGGTAGGACCTTCCAATCCAGTGCACCCCAGTGAAGGGCTGGGAGCTGGTCACCTCTTAATGACATAGAGTGTAGAACACCACAGCATGGAAACAGACCCGTCGGCTCACTATGTCTGTGTCAACCATGATGCCTTTCTAAACTAATCCCATCTGGCCACACATGGTCTATATCCCTCTACCTAAATGTCTGTCTAAATGCCTCTGACATGTTACAATCCTATCTGTTTTCACCACCTCCTCTGGCAGCACATTCCAGGCACCTACCACCCTCCGAGTAAAAAACTCTCCTCCGACATCTCCTTCAAACTTTCCCCGTCTCACTTTAAGCCTCTGCTCCTTAGTATTTGACATTTCCACTGACTCTCCATATATCCACACCTCTCATAATTTGATATGCCTCTATCGTTCGCCCATCAGCCTCTGACGCTGTAGTGAAAACAATCCAAGATTGTCCAAGCTCTGCTTATAGCTATACGCTCCAATTCTGGTAAGCCTCTTCTGTACCATGTCCAGAGCCACCCATATCCTTCCTGTTGTGTGAGCAAATAGAACTACGCACAATGTGACCTAACCAAATTGCCCGAACACTTTACGAATTTGAGCCATTCCTGAAGATAGACAATAGCTTATTGGCTTTAACATTGGGTTGTTAAGCTAGAGACCCAGGTAATGCTTTGGAGGCCCAGGTTCGAATCTTGCAATGGCATATGGTCGAATTTGAATTTGATAATAATCTGGATGTCATCAATTGTCTGGAAAACCCACCTGGTTCATAATATCCTTTAGGGAAGGCAACTGCCAGCCTTATGGGGTGACATGGTGGTTCAGTGGTTAGCACTGCTGCCTCAGCACCAGTGACCTGGGTTCAATTCTAGCTTTGGGCAACTGTCTGTGTGGAGTTTGCACATTCTCCCCGTGTCTGCGTGGGTTTCTTCCAGGTGCTCCTGTTTCCTCCCACAGTCCAAAGATGTGCCAGTCAGGTGAATTGGCCATGCTAAATTGCCCATAGTGTTAGGTGCATTAGTCAAAGGGAAATGGGTCTGGGTGGGTTACTCTTCAGAGGGTCGGTGTGGAATTGTTGGGCTGAAGGGCCCGTTTCCGCATTGTAGGGAATCTAATCTAATCTTACCTGGTCTGGCGTACATGTGGACCAGACCCACAGCAATGTGGTTGACTCTTATCTGCTCTCTGGGCAATTAGGGATTGGCAATGAATACTGGCCTGTCCAATGATGCCCACATCTCATAAGTGAGTTAAAACCAAAAGGAGCCAGTGACAGATCTCTTGCTAGACCTTCAACTGGACTTGCCCACCAGGTCCAAGCATTTTTCAACATTTCTTGGATTACTGCTGCACTGCCAGAGGTGCGGCCTTCCCATTGGAGCTATTGCAGGGAAGTTGTAACTTGATGTCCTGTGACCAATACTTAGCTTTAACCTTGTAGCTACACTCAGTTTTTATTAAAATGGAACCATAACCAGGAAAGGACAACAGTTTAGTTGGAAATAGAGAATTAACATGATTGAAAGCTCCTGATCCTCTGTAAGTTGTAGTTATTGCAACAATACTCAGCGGCAATGAGTGAACTAAAGCAGACGTGAGGAATATAATAAAAGGTTCAAATTGAACAGAAATAATAAGGTTAATCCTGCTACTTTATAAATTATCAGTGGAACCACACTTTGAATATTGACTACTGTTCTGTTGGCAACAATATAAAATGATATATTTATTGAAAAAATAGGGCAAACAGTTGGTTCTTTTACATAAAAATGATAAAATGATTGCATTATGTGAATTAGGTACATTCACACTGGAAAAGAGGAGATTGAGAGGTGATCCAGTTATTGACTTTCTGATCTTTTAAAATGTATTTATTATGTGGGATGTGGACATTGCTGGCTGGGCCCAGCATTTATTGCCCATCTCTAGTTGCCCCTTGAGAAGGTGGGGGTGAGCTGCCTTCTTGAACCGCTGCAGTCCACCTGCTGTTGGTTGATCCACAATGCCCTTAGGGAGGGAATTCCAGGATTTTGATCAAGTAACACGGAAGGAGCGGCAATATATTTCCAGGTTAGGATGTGTGAGGGGCTTGGAGGGAAACTTGAAGGTGGTGGTGTTCCCATGTATCTGCTGCCCTTGTCCTCCTAGATGGAAGTGGTCACGGATTTGGAAGGTGCTGTCTAAGGACGTTTGGTGAATTTTTGCAGTGCATCTTGTAGGTGGTACACACTGCTGCTACTGAGCATTGGTGGTAGATGGAGTGGATACTAGTGAATGTGGTGCCAATCGGGGGCTGCTTTGTCCTGGATGGTGTCAAGCTTCCTGTGTGTTGTTGGAACTGCCCCCATCCAGGAGTATTCCATCACACTCCTGACTTGTACCTTGTAGATGGTGGATAGGCTTTGGGAAGTCAAGAGTTGAGTTATTCACCGCAGCATTCCTAGCCTCGGACCTGCTCTTGTCACAACTGTGTTAATGTGGTGAGTCGAGTTGAGTTTCTGATCAATGATAAGTCCCAGGATGTTGATAGTGGGGGATTCAGTGATGGTAACTCCAATAAACATCATGGGGCAGTGGTTAGATTACCACTTATTAGTGATGGTCATGGCCTGGCATTAGTGTGGTGCCAATATTACTTGGCACTTGTCAACCCAAGCCTGGATATTAAACAAATTGTGTTGCATTTGAACATTGACTGCTTCGGTATCTGAGGAGTTGCAAATGGTGCTGAATATTGTGCAAGCAACAGCAAACATTCCCAGTTCTGATCTTATGGTGGGAAGGTCGTTGATGAAGCAGACTCTGAAGTGACTCGATAAGGTAAAAGAGAATGTATGTGGATTTTCACAATGCCTTTCAGAACGTGAAGTAGGAAAATAGGATTAGCAACTAAAAAGCTGGTCAGGGTACCTGGATGCTGAAATCCTTCAGTTGAACAATGCTATTCTTAACCTTTCAGATGAATTGAGGAAATCATGGCCTTAAAAGTACACTGTGAAAATATTAATGCATAAATGCTCCAACAGTTTAAAATGAAATTCTTTTATCTGCCATTCGAGTGGAGACATTAAAACGCATTTCAACAGGTCATTGCTCCTGTTAGAATAATGGACTAAAGGATTTAATTTTATATGCTAATACTCACACAATCCAATTCCAAGGCCAAAACTCACTGGCAATTGTGAATTGTCTGCACCAATATCAACTTTGGTTTACAGGATTTCCTCTTACGATGTGTCCTTTAGGCATTTGACAACAATTTAAAATAAAATAATGCATAAACACCTCCTTGTTGTTCCTTAACCATGGTAACGTGCTGTGCATAATGGCATAGATCGCTCTAAAGTCTCTCTCTCGTTGAGAATGTGTGCTTGTGGAGTTCAGTCGTGCTTACTTCAACCATAAGACCATATGGCATTAAAACAGAAGTAGGCGAAAGTGAGGACTGCAGATGCTGGAGATTAGAGTCGAGAGAGTGGTGCTGGAAAAGCACAGCAGGTCAGGCAGCATCCGAGAAGCAGGAGAATCGACGTTTCAGGCAAATGCCCTTCATCAGAATTAAGCTATTAAGCTCATCGAATCTATTCTACCATTCAATGATATCATGGCTGATCCAATAATCCTCAAAACTACTTTTCTGCATTTCCTCCATAATTCTTGATTCCCTTACTGATTAAAAATCTGTCGCAGCTTTGAATATACTTAATGTCCAAGCCTCCACAGCCCTTTGCAGACATGAATTTCAAAGATTCGCTACCTTCTGAGAGGAAATTCCTCTTTATTTTTGCCTTACATGTGCAGTCCTTTATTCGGAGATGGTGCACTCTGTGTTTCCCTGGTCCAGTTGGATCCTGGAACATCTGAATCATCCTGCAGCCCCTACCCTCCTTGGTATTTTTGTAACCTCCAGCCCCTCTCCATCTCTCAAACACTATAGCCCTCTTGATCTCTGTAACTTTGTCCAGCCTCACACTCTTCCTAACTCTGCAACTTCAATCCCTCCAACCCTCTCTATCTCTCAAAAGTCCTCTAACCCTGGAGCACTTCCTATCTCTGTAAACTCCAGGCCTGAAATGCACCTTAACTTTGTGTCCTTATCTCCATATCTCAGCCCTACACTTCTCCCTGTTCCTGTAACCTCCTCTTGATATAAGCCCTCGCTATCTCCAGACCTTTGTCCCACCCCACAAGCCTTCCCTATCGCTGCAACAATTTCCAGTCCCACAGCTCTCCCTATCTCTTCTCTACCTCAGGAACCATACCCGCCCCATCCTTATCATTTAACCTCTTCCAGCTCAACAACACTTACTTATCTCTGTAGCCACCCTCAGCTCCTGCAATGCTTCTGAATTTCTGCCTTTCACAAATCCCTTGCATCCCTAATTTTGTTCAGAGCAGGTTAGCTCAGTTGGCTGGACAGCTGGTTTGCAATGCAACGTGATACCAGCAGCATGAGGTTACCCTGAAGGATAATGTTCCTTCCCAACTTCTCCCCTTACCTGAGATGTGGTTACCCTCAGGTTAAACCACCACCAGTCATTCCTCCCTAATGAGAGAACAGCCCCAAGGTTCTGTAGGACTATGGTGACTTTAACCTTTTCCCCAGTATTAATGACTTCACTGCATTGACAGAGCATAGAACCTTAGCAACACAATAAGCCAACAGCTATCAATAGGATAACTGCTGATATCACTAGAAATGAAGTCAGGTCATGTGACACTCAGCATAGGCTTGAGTTATAAAGAAAGACTGAATAGTCTGGGACTTTTTTTCACTGGAGCTGATGAGGTTGAGAGGTGACCTTTAGAAGTTTATAAAATAACGAGGGGTACAGATAGAGTTAATGGTGGCTGTCTTTTCCCCAGTGTGGGGGATTTCAAGTTAAGAGGGCACCTTTTAACATGAGAGGAGAGAGATTTAGACAGAGCATGGGGAGGGCATGGTGGCACAGTGGTTAGCACTGCTGCCTCACAGCACTAGGGACCCAAGTTTCATTCCAGCCTCTGGGGACTGTCCGTGTGGAGTTTGCACATTCTCCCTGTGTCTGTGTGGATTTCCTCCTACGGTCCAAAGGTGTGCAGGTTGGGTGAATTGGCCATGCTAAATTGCCTATAGTGTGCAGGTGAGGTGCATTGGGTCTTGGGTGGGTGGAGGGTTGGTGTGGACTTGTTGGGCCGAATGGCCTGTTTCCACACTGTAGGGATTCTATGATTCTGTGACATGAGAAACAATATTTTTGCACACAGATTGGCTTGCATGTTGAATGAACTTCCTGATGAAGCAATTGCAACATTTAAAAGACATTTGGATGGATACATGAATAAGTGAGGTTTGGACGGATATAGGCCAGGAGCAGGCAGGTAGGACTAGTTTAGTTTGGGAATTTGTTTGGCATGGACTGGTTTGACCAAACGGTCTGTTTCCATGCTGTATGACTTTATGATTCTACATAATGGGCATAGTGATGTTAGTCAGCCAGAAAGCTCTCCTGTTTCTGTATATTCCTTGTATATAGTTCAATGAACAGCTCCATGTTTGTCTTTAAATACATTGACAACAACGACCACCAGGGATGGAGCAATTAAAATTAAAATAAATCAAGAGGCTAGAATTGGAGGAATGTAATAATCAGTGGGGATCTGGAAAGCAAGAGGAGATGACAATGTTAGAGAGACTGAGACTGTGTAAGGATGTGAGAACGGCATGTTAATTTTAAACACAATATGGGTTAGTGAGCGTGGATGATGAACCAGACTTACTATAAGACATAGGGCCAGAAATTAGGCCATTCAGCCCATCGAGTCCGCTTCACCATTCAATCATGGCTGATAAGTTTCTCAACCCCATTGTCCAGCTTTCCCCCATAACCCTTGATCCCCTTGATACTCAAGAACCTATCTGTCTCAGTCTTAAATACATTCAATGACAAGGAATTCCATCGATTCCCCACTCTCTGGCTGAAGAAGTTTCTCCTTATCTCCATTCTAAAAGGTCTTCCCTTTACTTTAAGGCTACGCCCTTGGGTTCTAGTCTCTCCTACCAATGTAAACATCTTCTCAACATCTTCTCTGTCCAGGTCATTCAGTATTCTGCATGTTTCAATTTAGATACCTCCTTCTAAACTCCATCAAGTATAAACCCAGAGTCCTCAAACGTCCCTCCTATGTTAAAATTTCATTCCTGGGACCATCCTTGTGAACCTCCTCTGAACGCGGTCCTGGACCAGTACATCCTTCCTGAGATATGGGGCCCAAAACTACGCACAATACTCCAAAAGTGGTCTGACCAAAGCCCTATAGAGCCTCAGTAGTATATCCCTACTTTTATATATGAGTACTCTCAAAATAATTGCCATCATTGCATTTGCCTTCCTAACTACTGACTTAACCTGTAAGTTTACCTTGAGAGAATCCTGGACTAGAACTCCCAAGCCCCTTTGCACTTCAGACTTCTGATTTTCTCCCCATTTAGAAAAAAGTCTATGCCTCTATTCTTCCAACCAAAGTGCATCACACTTTCCCACATTGTACTCCATCTGCCACTTCTTTGCCCACTCTCCTAACCTGTCAAAATCCTTCTGCAGCCTCCCCATCTCTTCAATGCTACCTGTCCCTCTAGCTATCTTTGTATCATCTGCAAACTTAGCCAGAATGCTCTCAGTTCCTTCATCTAGATCGTTAATGCAAAAAGTGAAAAGTTGTGGCTCCAACACTAAGCCTTGTGGAACACCACTTGTCACCAACTGCCAGCAATGCGTCCGCTTTCTCAATGCAGTCTCTTTGATTTAAACTGACCGTCAAGTGTCCTTTATCTGCAGGTAGGATCACGAAGAGCAGAGGAAAATCACCAATACAGTGTATTCAAAAAGAACTAGTATCCAATGAACACAGTCTGCTGATTTCTCAGCAACAAACCCAAACAAGCAGACCAAACACACCCAGAAACCCTAACCACCCTCCCCTACATCAAAGATATCTCAGAAATGACTGCCAGACTACTCAGACCTTTTGGCATCATGGTAGCCCAGAAACCCACCAACAAAATAAAACAACAGCTAATGAACTTGAAAGATCCTATATAGACACGAGGCAAAACTAATGTTATTTACAAAATACCTTGCAAGAACTGTAACAAACCCTACATCGGAAAACAGGCAGAAAACTAGCCAACAGGTGACGTGAGAATCAACTAGCCACAAAAAGACATGACCCTCTCTCAATAGTATCCTCACATACAGATGAGGAAGAACACCACTTTGACTGGGACAACACATCCATCCTAGGACAAGCCAAAAAGAGACATGCACGAGAATTACTAGAGGCATGGCATTCCAACCATAACTCTTTCAACAAACACATTGATTGGATCCCATTTACCATCCCCTGAGAAAAAGAACAGGAAATGCTATCACCTTAGGAAATGACATCACCAACCTAAGGAAACCTAAACACATAAATAGAAAGCAAGCCATACCACCAGTGCCTCATCTGGAGGCTCACTGATGATGTTATCTAGTATGGTGACACAACGAACCTTCCAGCTTTGTGAGCAAACCAACATCCAGATCAAATGACCATGTAAGCAGGATGATGGAAGAAAAAATTTGAAACCATTTAAGAAAAATAATCCATAAACAATGCGAAGAAACCTGTATTGTTGATGAATTAAAGTGGACTAAGTACCCTTCCCCATCTGAGATTGACCCTTCACTGAATTTTGGTAATGTTCTTGTTTATAATTGTTCTTACTTGTCAGAGGAATGTTACCAGGATACCTGGTCTGCAAACTCTTCTACATACAGTGGGTGATAGAAATTTAGAACCCTCTTCATGACACACATGAGATCTGATGCTGGATAAATTATTAGTTTTAAGCATGAGGTTGTTATGCTTTTGTTATTCAAAGGTATTATGACTTATCAGGCAAATGTGAGTGTGTGGAGTTAGGTCACTGATCAGATATGACCTCTTGGAATGGTGGAACAGGCTTAGAGTCATAGAGGTCTGCAGCACAATCGAAGGCCCTTCAGCCCCTTGTGTCCATGCCAGTCAAAAACAGCCACCTAACTATTCTAATCATTTGGCTCATCGTCTTACATGCCCTAGCATTGCAAATGCACATCCAAATACTTCTTCAATGGTATGAGGGTTTCTGCATCTACCACTCTTACAGGCGGTGAGTTCCACATTCCCACCACCTTCCTCACATCCCCTCCTGTCCCTTCCCTTAAATCTATTTTCCATGGTCATTGGTCCCATCAAGGGGTACGTTTTTTGCTATCTACCCTCTCTATGCCCCCACCGTAACATTATACATCTCAATCACATCCCTTCTCAATTTCCCCCATACTAAGGAAGACAATTACAGTCTGTCCAATCACTCATTATCTCTGAAACTCTCCAGCCCAGGCCACATCCTGGTAAATATCTTGAAGGACCTTTTCCTATTATTATGTTCTTGTGTCCCTTAGACATGTTCCCAATCTTCTGTCTTTGCCTGGCCTCAAGCAAAGTAAGGGTCATAGAGGTCAAATGGCTCGAAGCAAATTCTTTACTCATTGTCACCCAGGAGAACCACTGTCCTTTTACAATCTCCACATAGATCACTTCTCGAATTGCCCTTTATATTCAGTTAGAAAACACAAACGCAATATTGTTAAAGACAGCCTCAACATCCACAACAACAACTTGCACTGATGTCGTACTGGGAGGTTCAGGCATTGAAAACATCCTCAGGCTTATCAGGAAAGATTTGGCACTAAGCCATGTATAAGGGAGAATAGGACAGGTAAGCAAAAGCTGAAACAGACAGGTAGGTCTTAAGAAGCATCTTAAAGGAAAAGGGAGACTTCAGGAGGGAATCCCAGAGTTCTGTTTCAATGTTTTGCCAAATAATTGTGAAGAATTATTTGAAGTTGTCTGTTTTCCAGTTCTGAAGAAAGGTCACTGGGGACCCAAAATGTTAATTCTGTTTTCCCTCCACAGGGGCTGCCAGACCTGTTGAGTTTTAACAGTGATTTCTGATTACCACACACTGCTTGAGCCTATGGTGTTTAATGCAAGAAACTTTTATTTAAAAGCAAAGAAAAACATTTGCATGAGGTGGGGGATTTTGTCTCCTGTCAGATCTCTTTTAGGTTCTGGATTAGTGGTGCTGGAAGAGCACAGCAGTTCAGGCAGCATCCGAGGAGCAGCGAAATCAACGTTTTGGGCAAAAGCCCTTCATCAGGATCTCTTTTAGGAACTAGTCATGTTTCTTGGACGTCATTGTTACATCATTTTCGTGTATGTTCCTGATGTTAGCCCATTACTCCACCTCTCCCTATATGTCTTTGTCCCTGTCTCTGATGGTCTTATGGATTTTTTAAGAGGGAGGTTTAAGTTATTATTTTACTTCAATACAGATTTAAATATTTGTAAACCACTCTTTCCTCCTTTCTATTTGCTTGGGGACAGGGAGTTGAAATGGTAAAGTGATTTTGTGAGATTTTAATGCTGCTCATTTGCCCATTGTCAGACATCACACTGTTTGGGATTCCAGTGAAATACATTCTCTTGAGGCTTCGGAAGAGTGCTTCTGTTTTCTCATGTTTGATCAGTCTTCTCCAGTGCTAAATCACCTCCAAGCTGCCAGAGATCTAATAAAGTCCTCTCTAAAACCCTGACAATAATCTGGTTGTGAATTGCCTCTTCCTTTCAAATTCTTGAAGTGCGGTTCTCTGCTAGCCAATATGCCCAACACTAATTAATAAACTAATTCATGATTTCATCTAGTTTTTGTTTCCTTCATTACACTTTAACAAGTCAATAATTAAATTCTGATAAACTTTGAATTATGAGTTGAATGACTGTAATTAATTTCAACATCAACCCCGTGCCGAGCTAACACAGCGTTAGCAATGATACCCACAACATAATGTGCTGAACACCAGTTTGTATGCAAATCTGAAACAGTTCTATATTTAATGAGTTTTGAGAAGATTTGTTGCTCAGGTTGAGGCTGTGGATGTAACTTAGCTCACTGAGCTGGAAGGTTCGTTTTCAGACGTTTCGTCACCATACTAGGTAACATCATCAGTGAGCCTCCTGTGAAGTGTTGGTGTTAGTGACCCGCTTTCTATTTATGTGTTTAAGTTTCCTTGGGTTGGTGATGTCATTTCCTATGTTGGTGATGCCATTTTCTGTTCTTTTTCTCAGAGGATAGTGGATGGTCTCCAAATTGATGTGTAACACAGCGATTTGGACACCAAGGGTCTAAGCCCTGCCCTGACTTGCCTTATCAAAGTGCAGCATGTCACATTTATCTAATTAAATTCTATTTGGCATTCCTCAGTCCTTTCAGTGAAGCATTTTTTGTTCCAGTTTTACCATTCCTGGGCCTGTTGTTGTCCTTCCATGGCTCAGTGTACTTCCAGGAGTGCTAACACCAGAGGATCATGGGAGTGGGAGTAAACCACTCAGCCCATTGAGCCTTCTCTGTGATTCAGTGAGACCATGGCAGAGCTGATTTTGTCCAAACATAGAACGTAGAACAATGCAGCGCAGAACAGGCTCTTCGGCCCTCAATGTTGCACCCACCTGTGAACTAATCTAAGCCCATCCCCCTACACTATCCCATCATCATCCATGTGCTTATCCAAGGATTGTTTAAATCTCACTAATGTGGCTGAATTAACTACATTGGCAGGTAGGGCATTCCACGCCCTTACCCCTCTCTGAGTAAGAACCTGCCTCTGACATCTGTCTTAAATCTATCACCTCTTAATTTGCAGCTGTGCCCCCTCATACAAGCAGATGTCATCATCCTAGGAAAAAGAATCTCATTGTCTACCATATCTCTGCTCATCTTGTATGTATTTATTAAATCCTCTCTTTGTCTTCTTCTCTCCATTGAGAACAGACCCAAGTCCCTCAGCCTTTCCTCATGAGACCTTCCTTTCAACCTGGCAACTTCCTGAAATCTCCTCTGCACCTTTTTCAAAACTAAGCAGCACTTTCTTCCCATAATCTTTGACTCCTTTATCAATCAAAAACTGATCTATTTTTTAAA
Source organism: Chiloscyllium punctatum (assembly GCF_047496795.1). NCBI lineage: Eukaryota > Metazoa > Chordata > Chondrichthyes > Orectolobiformes > Hemiscylliidae > Chiloscyllium > Chiloscyllium punctatum. Next base: position 127,812,821 of record NC_092745.1, read on the forward strand.
AAAACTGAAAGAATTGCTGATGCTGGAACAAAGAACAGAAATTGCTGGAAAAGCTCAGCAGATCTGGTAGCATCTGTGGAGAAAAAGCAGAATTAAGGTTTTGGGTGAGTGACCCCTTCCTCAGAACTGGGAAAAGATGGATTTTACACAAAAGATGGGGTGGGGTGGGGGGTGGGACAGGAAGAGTAAACATTGGGTGGAGACAGAAGAATAGTTGGACAGACAAAGGAGTGCATAAAGGTCAGTCTGAAGGAATGGTTGACTGCCAATGGGTATTGGGTGATAGCAGCCTATATGTTGGCAAGGTTTAGTGTGTGGGAACGGGGGAAAGCAGGGGGAAAAGATCTCAATCCTCTGCGAGACTCCCAAGTGGAAAATGGGATGCTGTTCTTCCAGTTTGTGTTGATGTTGCCTGGAGCTATTTCAGCCTTGGGTACATTTCAGTGAGTCTCATGTTCTCTGAGGAAGAGAAGTCCACTCACTAATGACCTTCTGAGAGAGGAAACTTCTTCCCATCGCCATCATAAATTTAAACCGGGCCCGTTAGTTCTGGATTCCCTGACCAGATGAAACAATGTATTCAGATTCATCATTATCTACATCCTTGACCATGGAATTCTCTTCATTTTGTTTACTTCAAGGAACCTTCTTTAGTTTCTATAGTTGGTGACACTTTGACAGTTCAACAACAATTGGCAGCAACAAATAGGATCTATTCTCTCATCATGGTAACCCCAAAACTATTCTGATATATCAGGTAGATCCATAAAGGGTGCTTTAATTCTGATTGTGTTAAATCTTTCTCTCATACAGGGTGACCGAGGAATCATTTTCCATGGTTTCAGTTACCCGTGGTTTACCGTGGCCCGAACATATTACAGGGAACATTCCAGAAGCAGGGACCACGGGGCTCCTGGGAAGGTAAATTTCCCACTTAAACGAATGGGTTGTGACTATCCGTGGATTCTGGTTTCTGCGGTAGGTCTTGGAATGTATCCCCCACGGGTACGGGGGCAGGGGGCTCCTGTACTGATGCTAGTGGCTGGACTATTACAGTGGTGACCACTTGTCATGTCTTTTCATCTCCATCTCACCATGGAATGTATGTCAGGTGCACTCCCTGCTCCTCCTGAGCCCTGGATCTGCTCCTGCATTTGTTTTTGCAGGTCAGGAATCCTGAAGACTGGTTTTTGGCGAAAGGATGTTTTCATTTTTTGGAACGAGAAATCTCCTCCAATTCTGTATGGTCATCGTGGTCCCCTAATGGCTTAGAGGAAGGTGGTGGCCTAGTGGTATTATCACTGCACTGTTCATCCAGAGACCCAGGTAATGTTCTGGGGACTTGGGTTTGAATCATGTCATGGCAGATGGTGGGATTTGAATTCAACAAAAATCTTAAATTAAGGGTCGAATGATGATCGTGAACTGATTGTTGGGAAAAATCCATCTGGTTCACTAATGTCCTTTAGGGAAGGACACTGCCATCCTTACCTGGTCTGGTCTGCATGTGACTCCAGACCCACAGCCATGTGGTTGACTCTTAACTGCCCTCTGGGCAATTAGGGGTGGACAATAAGTGTTGGTCTACCCAGCAATACCCTTATCCCATGAATGAATGCTTTTAAAATTCATTAGATTCTTAATCCCAGATATTTATTGAATACATTTCCAAACCCAGGTCCCCAGATTATTGGTATGTTAGGTAATGATGAGATTACTTACAGTGTGGAAACAAGCCCTTCGGCCCAACAGGTCCTTACTGATCCTCCAAAGAGCAACCCACCCAGACACATTCCCCTACACTTAACACTACAGACAATTTAGCATGGCCAATTCACCTAACCTGCACAATTTTTGGACTGTGGGAGGAAACCGGAGCACCCGAAGGAAACCCACACAGACACGGGGAGAATGTGCAAACTCCACACAGGCAGTTGCCTGAGGCGGGAATTGAACCCAGGTCTCTGATGTTGTGAAGCTGCAGTGCTAGCCGCTATGCCACTGTGCTGCCCCATAGAGGCATAGAGAAAGCTGACCCAAAGGGATCAATGGACACATTGAATTTGGATCCTTTGGAACCTTTGTACGTAAGACGGCAGGTCGGTGCTTTTGTTACGCTGTAACTAATCTGTAACTGAAGAAACTGTACCGAGAGAAAGCAGATCTGAATTGATCGATAGATACATTGAGTTTAGACTCTTTGGAACAAAAAAGCTTCGAGTATATTCAATGAAAAGAAGCTAAAAGCAAAGCTATTCCCAGAAGGCCCAGTGTATCTATGGCCTGATGTGGAGGTGATTGCCTAGTAGTCTTATTGCTGGAATGCTAATGCAGAGATCCAGATAATGTTTGGGGGTGGTGGGTTCAAATCCTGCCATGACCGATGGAGGAATTTGAATTCAATAAATATCTGAAAGTGAGAGTCTAGTGATGACCATGAATCAATTGTTGTAACAACCCATCTGATTTACTAATAGCCTTCAGGGAAGGAAATCTGCCATCCTTGCCAGGCCTACATGTGACTCCAGACCCACGGCAATGTGATTGACTCTTAATTTCCCTCTATAAATAAATGTTGCCTAGCCAGTGATGCCCTCATCCTCTGAATGAATGAAGAAAAATACAGATGGGAACAGACCCTAATGGATTAGCATTCCAGCGATAAGGCCATTATGCCATTGCCTCCACATCAGATTATAGACACACTGGGCCCTTTGGGAATAGCTTTGCTTTTAGCTTCTTTTCATTAAATATACTTGAAGCCTTTTTGTTCCAAAGAGTCTAAACTCAACGTATCTATCGATCCATTCAGTTCTGCTTTCTCTCGGTACAGTTACAGATTAGTTACAGCATAACAATAGCACCAACCTGCCGTCTTACGTACAGAGTACCCATCAACAATCCTTATTTCCAGAAAGGAGAACTGAAGAGAAAAGGTTACCTTCCAGCTATACACAGTCTAAACATAGGTCAGAGAAACAAGAAGCAAAATTAAAAAGATAAACATCACAGCTTCTGTCCATGGGCTCTCCTCAACTGACCAGCACAGGGGACACCCATGTGATCTCACCGCTGACTGCCCACCTCCCCCCCAGATTGCTGGGAGGGGTGATTCCTAGCAGTGGTCATAGCGTCATAGAGATGTGCAGCACAGTGGTATGACAACAGGAATGGAAATTTTTCAAACCAAGGCCTTAACCAGGAGTCAGTGAAAGTCAGCGAGCACAAGGACAATGGGTGGTTGTGAATTGGGATGATTTAGGACAGACAACACAGACTGATGTTGGATTTATGGCGTCTACAATGTGAGAGGCCAGCCAGCAGTGCATTAGAGTACTTAAGTCTAGACGTAATGAAGGCATTGATGAGACCAGACAGACAATTAAAAACTGTATAGGAAGAGTAAGCTAACCAACATCCCAATAAGAATGGTCGCCCTGTATAACTGTATTCCCGTGTGTCATTCCAGCCTTAACTAATGTTCCACAGGCCCCAACCTAAAAGCATATTAAACTACTTTGCAAACACACATAATCAGACAATCAATGCCATCCTGCCATTGCTATGTTGAGAATATAAACCACAATTAGAGCAATTTAAAAACCAGCGGTCGATATTTCTCTTTTGTGATCTAATGATTGGCTTCGGAAAATAAAACTTTAATAAAGCCATTAAACAGATGCGTTAACTACTGCATTAAAACAGCAGGCAAAGCAAATTTGACACAAAAATGCTGAACAATGCACTAGCGGGGAAAATTAAACCTTCAAACAGCAGATCAAAACTTGATTGTTTGATTCCTTTTTAATATAATTTCAAAGGTTGGGGACGAACTTGAGGAAGGTGGAGGAGGAGGATCCACACGGGAACTGGTGACGTTGGTAGAACTGAGCATGAGACTTTTCTGACACAGATGAAGAAGCTGGGCACAAATTAAAAAGTAAAACGTCAAAGGTTATAATCTATGGATGTCACCACATGCATGTTAGGATAGGGATAAACAGATTGGAGGTTGAAATGTGTAGATGCAAGATACAATAGGGTGGAATAAACACAGGGTTCCATCATGGAAGCCTTAGAATGTGGAAGCAGCTCATACCAACCTTCTGAAGGGTATCCCACCCTATCTCTGCAGCTCCCATGGCCAATCCACCTAACCTGCATATTTTTGAACTGGGTAAAGACAATAGACACAGGGGGAAACATGTAAACTTGACACAGACAGTGACCCAAGGGTGGAATTGAACCCAGGTCCTGTGAGACAGCAGTGCTAACCCACTGAGCCACTGTCCCAGGTGAAAGACCTGCTTTACAAAATTTATTTAACTGCGCTTGGCCCACTGTTCTGATGATTCTAATTTTTTGGGAGCAGACAATGAGGTTTAAAACAGGGAAAGAGGGTCCAGGAAAAGTTTAACATATTCCACGTGTCTGCATGGGTTTCCTCCGGGTGCTCCGGTTTCCTCCCACAGTCCAAAAATGTGCAGGTCAGGTGAATTGGCCATGCTAAATTGCCAGCAGTGTTAGGTGCAGGGGTAAATGTAGGGGAATGGGTCTGGGTGGGTGCGCTTCGGTGGGTCGGTGTGGACTTGTTGGGCCGAAGGGCCTGTTTCCACACTGTAAGTAATCTAATCTAATCTAATATGAAGAGCCAAGTCTGTATTCCTGCTCCTCGGATGCTGCCTGATCTGCTGTGCTTTTCCAGCACTACACTCTAATCTTGACCCTGTCTGACAAAGTAGCAAATGGAAAAAATGCAAAACCTGTCAGTAATCCACCCCCGTCACCTCCATCCAAAGCCCCAAACAGTTCTTCCAGGTGAGACAGACGTTCACCTGCCTCTCCAACTGCATCAGGTGCTCCTGATGTGGTCTTCTCTACATTGGGGAGACCAAACGTAAACTTAGGGAACGGCTCACCGAGCATCTCAGCTGGGCCTGCAGGGGTGACCGGACCTCCCAGTCACCGCCCGTTTTAATTCCCCTTCCCACTTCCTTTCCGACATGACCATCCTTGGCCTCCTCCATTGCCACAACGAACCACACCGCAAATCGGAGGAATAACACCTCATCTTCCACCTGGGCAGCCTACAGCCCGGAGGACTCAACACTGAGTCCTCCAATTTCAAATAACCTCCCCTCCCATCTCCCGACTCCCTTCAGTCATCTCATTGACCAACCAGGTCGTACCCTCTACCTGCCTTCATCCATCCCCACCTCACCGCCCTGCCCTGCCACGCCCTTTACCTGCAGCTCCTCCCAGCCCCCCCCCCCCCAGTCCTGAAGAAGTGTTATACCCACATGTGGACTTCTCCACCTCCTGTTGCTGCCTGGCTTGCTGTGTTCTTCCAACCTCCTGCCTGCCTATTCATCTCATCCATGTCCCTCATGATTTTATAAGCCTCTATAAGATCACCCCTCAGCCTCCGATGCTCCGGGGAAAACAGCCCCAGTCTGTTCAGCCTCTCTCTGTAGCTCAAATCCTCCACCCCGGCAACATCCTTGTAAATCTTTTCTGAACCCTTTCGGGTTTCACAACAACATCCTTTATAATATACCCTAATATTTTCTTCATGAGATGTATATACTTGTCTATTTATTGTCTCTTTTTCATGAAAAAAAATCCTCTGTGATAGGTTCAAGGTGAGCGGGGATAAGTTTAAGGGAGATGTGTGAAGGAAGTTTTTCATACAGAGCATGGTAGGGGCCTGGAACGCACTGCCAGAAGGGGTGGTGCACATTGGTCACAGTTAAGAGGCATCTGGATGGTGACATGAAGAAGGAGGGAATAGAGGGACATGGACCATGTTAGGGCAGAAGGTTTGTTTTTTGGTTCAGTTAGGGCATGAAGATCAGCACGAGCTTGGAGGGCCGAAGGGCCTGTTCCTGTGCTGCACTTCTCTTTTGTTCTTTGCTCCTTTGTGACTTTTCCAGAGTCTAAGCATTTTTGGACAATTACTAACATTATTTTGCAGCCGTTTCCTTTAATGTCCTCGGATGCAACCGGCCTCGTCCTCTGAATGAATATTTTAAAAAAGACCAATCAGGATAACTTATAGAAACTTTTAAATGTAATCATCATGCTGTACAGAGTATGAGTCAGGAAATCTGAGAAGCAAGGGCAATGATTACGGGCAAATTCAATCTCTGGACCAAGGAAGGAAAAACGGCAAAATTATCATTGAGCATGAGTTCATAGAATACAGTCAAGGAGAATTTTCTAAAACAATATGTTCAGGAATCAAAAGGGAATTGGCTGTTTTAGATGTAGTATTGTGCAATGATTCCATACATCCTATTTAAGATAGAATTGCAAAACCATCACAAGGTGCACAAGGCCAATTGCTGGGTATTGGAATACAGATAGTTAGGTGCTTTCTCTTGACCTGCCTGTGTGCCAATGGGCTAAAGGGTCTTTCTCTGTCCTTGCAGATCTCTATACGCTGATGGGGAGTAGCATTAAGTGCATCGATTGATATTCAATTTGCGCTGCAAAACTGAGGAACGTTAGACAGAGAAACACTGGACGTTGTTGAAAAGTAGAAATTACTGGAGAAACACAACAGTCGTGGAAGCATCTGTGGAGAGAAAACAAAACTAATATCACATGTCCAGAGTTGAAGAAGCAATAACGGATTGAAACATTGACTTTCTTTCTCTCTCAAAAGATGCTGGCAGGTCTGATGAGTTTCTCCAGCAATTTCTATTTTTTTATTTGTTTCAGAATTCCAGCATCTGCAGTTCATTGTTTCACATTATTTTGGAAGCTAGTTTTCAAGCTTTGCAAACTAAATTTCTCTGTCTGTTTTGGGAAAGCCATTGGGACATTGCTGGGCTAAAAGTCAAAGAGGCACAGGCGAATTCTCAGAGAACATGATTTTGAATCGAAACATGGACGTTGAAAAGGATGTTGACCCAATTAATAGAACTGGCATGAGGAGCCTGTGCGGGTAATGCTGACGATGAATTTATTACTGATTGTTATTCAAATACCATCTGATTCCCAAAGAGTGGCTGAGGGCTGGAGCAGAATGGGGCAGTCAGAATAAACAGAGTGGGACATTCAGTGTACCTAGAGTGGGACAGTCTGTGTATCCAGAATGGGACAGACAGCGTACCTGGAGTGGGACAGTCAGTGTACCCAGAGTAGGACAGTCTGTGTATCCAGAATGGGACAGTCAGTGTACCCAGAGTGGGACAGTCTGTGTATCCAGAATGGGACAGTCAGTGTACCCAGAGTGGGACAGACAGCGTACCTGGAGTGGGACAGTCAGTGTACCCAGAGTAGGACAGTCAGTATACCCAGAGTGGGACAGTCAGTGTACCCAAAGTAGGACAGTCAGTGTACCCGGAGTAGGACAGTTAGTGTACCCAGAGTAGGACAGTCAGTATGCACAGAGTGAGACAGTCAGTGTACCCAGAGTGAAACAGCCAGTATACACAAAGTGAGACAGTCAGTGTACCCAGAGTAGGATAGTCAGTGTATGCAGAGTGGGACAGTCAGTGTACCCGAGTGGGACAGTCAGTGTACCCGAAGTAGGACAGTCAGTGTACCCAGAGAGGGACAGTCAGTATACCCAGAGTGGGACAGACAGTGTACCCGGAGTGGGACAGTCAGTCTACCCAGAGTGGGACAGACAGTGTACCCAAAGTAGGACAGTCAGTATACACAGAGTGAGACAGTCAGTGTACCCAGAGTAGGACAGTCAGTATACCCAGAGTGGGACAGACAGTGTACCCAGAGTGAGACAGTCAGTGTACTCGGAGTGGGACAGACAGTGTACCCAGAGTGGGACAGACAATGTACCCAGAGTGGGACACTCAGTGTACCCGGAGTGGGACAGTCAGTGTACCCAGAGTGGGACAGTCAGTGTACCCAGTATACACAGAGTGAGACAGTCAGTGTACCCAGAGTAGGACAGTCAGTGTACCCAGAGTGGGACAGACAGTGTACCCAGAGTAGGACAGTCAGTATACCCAGAGTGGGACAGACAGTGTACCTGGAGTGGGACAGTCAGTACACCCAGAGTGAGACAGTCAGTATACCCAGAGTGGGACAGACAGTGTACCTAGAGTGGGACAGTCAGTGTACCCGGAGTGGGACAGTCAGTGTACCCAGAGTGGGACACTCAGTGTACCCAGAGTGGGACAGTCAGTGTACCCAGATTGGGATAGACAGTGTACCCAGAGTGGGAGTGTCAGCGTACCCAGAGTGGGACAGTCAGTGTACCCAGAGTGGGACAGTCAGTGTACCCAGAGTGGGACAGTCAGTGTACCCAGAGTGGGACAGACAGTGTACCCAGATTGGGATAGACAGTGTACCCAGAGTGGGACAGTCAGTGTACCCGGAGTGGGACAGACAGTGTACCCAGAGTGGGACAGTCAGTGTACCCGGAGTAGGACAGTCAGTGAACCCGGAGTGGGACAGTCAGTGTACCCAGAGGGACAGTCAGTATACCCAGAGTGAGACAGAGAGTGTACCCGGAGTGGGACAGACAGTGTACCCAGAGTGAGACAGTCAGTGTACCCAGAGTGGGACAGTCAGTATACCCGGAGTGGTACAGACAGTGGACCCAGAGGGACAGTCAGTGTACCCGGAGTGGGACAGTCAGTGTACCCAGAGTGGGATACTCAGTGTACCCAGAGTGGGACAGACAGTGTACCCAGAGTGGGACAGACAGTGTACCTGCAGTGGGACAGTCAGTATACCCGGAGTGGTACAGACAGTGTTTCGGAGTGGGACAGTCAGTGTACCCAGAGGGTCAGTCAGTATACCCAGAATGGGACAGAGAGTGTACCCGGAGTGGGACAGATAGTGTACCCAGAGTGGGACAGACAGTGTACCTGCAGTGGGACAATCAGTACACCCAGAGTGGGACGGACAGTGTACCCAGAGTGAGACAGTCAGTGTACCCAGAGTGGGACAGACAGTGTACCCGGAGTGGAACAGTCAGTGTACCCAGAATGGGACAGACAGTGTACCCAGAGTGAGACAGTCAATGTACCCAGAGTGGGATAGTCAGTATACCCAGAGTGGGACAGACAGTGTACACAGAGTGAGACAGTCAGTGTACTCGGAGTGGGACAGACAGTGTACCCAGAGTGGGACAGACAATGTACCCAATGTGGGACAGACAGTGTACACAGAGTGAGACAGTCAGTGTACTCGGAGTGGGACAGACAGTGTACCCAGAGTGGGACAGACAATGTACCCAGAGTGGGACAGACAGTGTACCCAGAGTGGGACAGTCAGTATACCCAGAGTGGGACAGACAGTGTACCCGGAGTGGGACAGACAGTGTACCCAGAGTGGGACAGACAGTGGACCCAGAGTGGGACAGACAGTATACCCAGAGTGGGACAGTCAGTGTACCCAGAATGGGACAGACAGTGTACCCAGAGGGACAGTCAGTATACCCAGAATGGGACAGAGAGTGTACCCGGAGTGGGACAGACAGTGTACCCAGAGTGAGACAGTCAGTGTACCCAGAGTGAGACAGTCAGTGTACCCAGAGTGGACAGTCAGTGTACCCAGAGTGGGACAGTCAGAATACCCAGAGTGGGACAGTCAGTGTACCCGGAGTGGGACAGACAGTGTACCCAGAGTGGGACAGTCAGTGTACCCAGAGTGGGATAGACATTGTACCCGGAGTGGGACAGTCAGTGTACCCGGAGTGAGACAGTCAGTATACCCAGAGTGGGACAGTCAGTGTACCCAGAGTGGGACAGTCAGTGTACCCGGAGTAGGACAGTCAGTGTACCCAGAGTGGGACAGACAGTGTACCCAGAGTGAGACAGTCAGTGTACCCAGAGTGGGACAGACAGTGTACCCGGAGTGGGACAGTCAGTGTACCCAGAGTGGGACAGACAGTGTACCCAGAGTGAGACAGTCAGTGTACCCAGAGTGGGACAGACAGTGTACCCAGAGTGGGACAGACAGTGTACCCAGAGTAGGACAGTCAGTATACCCAGAGTGGGACAGACAGTGTACCTGGAGTGGGACAGTCAGTACACCCAGAGTGAGACAGTCAGTGTACCCAGAGTGGGACAGACAGTGTACCCAGAGTGGGACAGTCAGTGTACCCGGAGTGGGACAGTCAGTGTACCCAGAGTGGGACACTCAGTGTACCCAGAGTGGGACAGTCAGTGTACCCAGATTGGGATAGACAGTGTACCCAGAGTGGGAGTGTCAGCGTACCCAGAGTGGGACAGTCAGTGTACCCAGAGTGGGACAGTCAGTGTACCCAGAGTGGGACAGACAGTGTACCCAGATTGGGATAGACAGTGTACCCAGAGTGGGACAGTCAGTGTACCCAGAGTGGGACAGTCAGTGTACCCAGAGTGGGACAGTCAGTGTACCCAGAGTGGGACAGTCAGTGTACCCAGATTGGGATAGACAGTGTACCCAGAGTGGGACAGACAGTGTACCCAGAGTGGGACAGACAGTGTACCCAGAGTGGGACAGACAGTGGACCCAGAGGGACAGTCAGTATACACAGAATGGGACAGAGAGTGTACCCGGAGTGGGACAGACAGTGTACCCAGAGTGGGACAGACAGTGTACCTGCAGTGGGACAATCAGTACACGCAGAGTGGGACGGACAGTGTACCCAGAGTGGGATAGTCAGTATACCCAGAGTGGGACAGACAGTGTACACAGAGTGAGACAGTCAGTGTACTCGGAGTGGGACAGACAGTGTACCCAGAGTGAGACAGTCAATGTACCCAGAGTGGGATAGTCAGTATACCCAGAGTGGGACAGACAGTGTACACAGAGTGAGACAGTCAGTGTACTCGGAGTGGGACAGACAGTGTACCCAGAGTGGGACAGACAATGTACCCAGAGTGGGACAGACAGTGTACCCAGAGTGGGACAGTCAGTATACCCAGAGTGGGACAGACAGTGTACCCGGAGTGGGACAGACAGTGTACCCAGAGTGGGACAGACAGTGGACCCAGAGTGGGACAGACAGTATACCCAGAGTGGGACAGTCAGTGTACCCAGAGTAGGACAGTCAGTGTACCCGGAGTGGGACAGTCAGTGTACCCAGAGGGACAGTCAGTGTACCCAGAATGGGACAGGCAGTGTACCCGGGGTGGGACAGACAGTGTACCCAGAGGGACAGTCAGTATACCCAGAATGGGACAGAGAGTGTACCCGGAGTGGGACAGACAGTGTACCCAGAGTGAGACAGTCAGTGTACCCAGAGTGAGACAGTCAGTGTACCCAGAGTGGACAGTCAGTGTACCCAGAGTGGGACAGTCAGAATACCCAGAGTGGGACAGTCAGTGTACCCGGAGTGGGACAGACAGTGTACCCAGAGTGGGACACTCAGTGTACCCAGAGTGGGATAGACATTGTACCCGGAGTGGGACAGTCAGTGTACCCGGAGTGAGACAGTCAGTATACCCAGAGTGGGACAGTCAGTGTACCCAGAGTGGGACAGACAGTGTACCCGGAGTGGGACAGTCAGTGTACCCAGAGTGGGACAGACAGTGTACCCAGAGTGAGACAGTCAGTGTACCCAGAGTGGGACAGACAGTGTACCCAGAGTGGGACAGACAGTGTACCCAGAGTAGGACAGTCAGTATACCCAGAGTGGGACAGACAGTGTACCTGGAGTGGGACAGTCAGTACACCCAGAGTGAGACAGTCAGTGTACCCAGAGTGGGACAGACAGTGTACCCAGAGTGGGACAGTCAGTGTACCCGGAGTGGGACAGTCAGTGTACCCAGAGTGGGACACTCAGTGTACCCAGAGTGGGACAGTCAGTGTACCCAGATTGGGATAGACAGTGTACCCAGAGTGGGAGTGTCAGCGTACCCAGAGTGGGACAGTCAGTGTACCCAGAGTGGGACAGTCAGTGTACCCAGAGTGGGACAGTCAGTGTACCCAGAGTGGGACAGACAGTGTACCCAGATTGGGATAGACAGTGTACCCAGAGTGGGACAGTCAGTGTACCCAGAGTGGGACAGTCAGTGTACCCAGATTGGGATAGACAGTGTACCCAGAGTGGGACAGTCAGTGTACCCAGATTGGGACAGTCAGTGTACCCAGAGTGGGACAGACAGTGTACCCAGAGTGGGACAGTCAGTGTACCCGGAGTAGGACAGTCAGTGAACCCGGAGTGGGACAGTCAGTGGACCCAGAGGGACAGTCAGTATACCCAGAATGGGACAGAGAGTGTACCCGGAGTGGGACAGACAGTGTACCCAGAGTGAGACAGTCAGTATACCCAGAGTGGGACAGTCAGTATACCCGGAGTGGTACAGACAGTGGACCCAGAGGGACAGTCAGTATACCCAGAATGGGACAGAGAGTGTACCCGGAGTGGGACAGACAGTGTACCCAGAGTGGGACAGACAGTGTACCTGCAGTGGGACAATCAGTACACCCAGAGTGGGACGGACAGTGTACCCAGAGTGGGATAGTCAGTATACCCAGAGTGGGACAGACAGTGTACACAGAGTGAGACAGTCAGTGTACTCGGAGTGGGACAGACAGTGTACCCAGAGTGGGACAGACAATGTACCCAGAGTGGGACAGACAGTGTACCCGGAGTGGGACAGACAGTGTACCCAGAGTGGGACAGACAGTGGACCCAGAGTGGGACAGACAGTATACCCAGAGTGGGACAGTCAGTGTACCCAGAGTAGGACAGTCAGTGTACCCGGAGTGGGACAGTCAGTGTACCCAGAGGGACAGTCAGTGTACCCAGAATGGGACAGGCAGTGTACCCGGGGTGGGACAGACAGTGTACCCAGAGGGACAGTCAGTATACCCAGAATGGGACAGAGAGTGTACCCGGAGTGGGACAGACAGTGTACCCAGAGTGAGACAGTCAGTGTACCCAGAGTGGACAGTCAGTGTACCCAGAGTGGGACAGTCAGTATACCCAGAGTGGGACAGTCAGTGTACCCAGAGTGGGACAGACAGTGTACCCAGAGTGGGACAGTCAGTGTACCCAGAGTGGGATAGACATTGTACCCGGAGTGGGACAGTCAGTGTACCCGGAGTGAGACAGTCAGTATACCCAGAGTGGGACAGTCAGTGTACCCAGAGTGGGACAGTTAGTGTACCCGGAGTAGGACAGTCAGTGTACCCAGAGTGGGACAGACAGTGTACCCAGAGTGAGACAGTCAGTGTACCCAGAGTGGGACAGACAGTGTACCCGGAGTGGGACAGTCAGTGTACCCAGAGTGGGACAGACAGTGTACCCAGAGTGAGACAGTCAGTGTACCCAGAGTGGGACAGACAGTGTACCCAGAGTGGGACAGACAGTGTACCCGGAGTGAGACAGTCAGTGTACCCGGAGTGGGACAGTCAGTGTACCCGGAGTGGGACAGTCAGTGTACCCGGAGTGAGACAGTCAGTGTACCCAGAGTGGGACAGTCAGTGTACCCAGAGTGGGACAGACAGTGTACCAGAAGTAGGACAGTCAGTGTACCCGGAGTGGGACAGACAGTGTACCAGAAGTAGGACAGTCAGTGTACCCAGATTGGGATAGACAGTGTACCCAGAGTGGGACAGACAGTGTACCCAGAGTGGGACAGTGTACCCAGAATACTGGATTAGTGGTGCTGGAAGAGCACAGCAGTTCAGGCAGCATCGAACGAGCAGCGAAATCGATGTTTCGGGCAAAAGCCCTTCATCAGGAATAAAGGCAGTGAGCCTGAAGCGTGGAGAGATAAGCTAGAGGAGGGTGGGGGTGGGGAGAGAGTAGCATAGAGTACAATGGGTGAGTGGGGGAGGAGATGAAGGTGATAGGTCAAGGAGGAGAGGGTGGAGTGGATAGGTGGAAAAGGAGATAGGCAGGTTGGACAAGTCCGGACAATTAAAGGAGTCAGTGCTGAGCTGGAAGTTTGAAACTAGGATGAGGTGGGTGAAGGGGAAATGAGGAAACTGTTGAAGACCACATTGATGCCCTGGGGTTGAAGTGTTCCGAGGCGGAAGATGAGACGTTCTTCCTCCAGGCGTCTGATGGTGAGGGAGCGGCAGTGAGGGAGGCTCAGGACCTCCATATCCTTGGCAGAGTGGGAGGGGGAGTTGAAATGTTGGGCCACGGGGCGGTGTGGTTGATTGGTGCGGGTGTCTCGGAGATGTTCCCTAAAGCGCTCTGCTAGAAGGCGCCCAGTCTCCCCAATGTAGAGGAGACCACATCGGGAGCAACGGATACAATAAATGATATTAGTGGATGTGCAGGTAAAACTTTGATGGATGTGGAAGGCTCCTTTAGAGCCTTGGATACAGGTGAGGGAGGAGGTGTGGGCACAGGTTTTACAGTTCCTGCAGTGGCAGGGGAAAGTGCCAGGATGTGAGGGTGGTTGTAGGGGGGCGTGGACCTGACCAGGTAGTCACGGAGGGAACGGTCTTTGTGGAAGGCGGAAAGGGGTGGGGAGAGAAATATATCCCTGGTGGTGGGGTCTTTTTGGAGGAGGCGGAAATGTCGGTGGATGATTTGGTTTATGCGAAGGTTTGTAGGGTGGAAGGTGAGTACCAGGGGCGTTCTGTCCTTGTTACGGTTGGAGGGGTGGGGTCTGAGGGCGGAGGTGCGGGATGTGGACGAGATGCGTTGGAGGGCATCTTTAACCACGTGGGACAGTGTACCCAGAGTGAGACAGTCAGTGTACCCAGAGTGGGACAGACAGTGTACCCAGAGTGGGACAGTCAGTGTACCCAGAGTGGGACAGACAGTGTACCCAGAGTGGGACAGACAGTGTACCCAGAGTAGGACAGACAGTGTACCCAGAGTGGGACAGACAGTGTACCCAGATTGGGATAGACAGTGTACCCAGAGTGGGATAGACAGTGTACCCAGAGTGGGACAGTCTGTGCTCCCGGAGTAGGACAGTCAGTGTACCCAGAGTGGGACAGTCAGTATACCCAGAGTGGGACAGTCAGTGTACCCAGAGTGGGACAGTCAGTATACCCAGAGTGGGACAGTCAGTGTACCCGGTGTAGGACAGTTAGTGTACCCAGAGTGGGACAGACAGTGTACCCGGTGTAGGACAGTTAGTGTACCTAGAGTGGGACAGACAGTGTACCCGGAGTAGGACAGTCAGTGTACCCAGATTGGGATAGACAGTGTACCCAGAGTGGGACAGTCAGTGTACCCGGTGTGGGACAGTTAGTGTACCCAGGTTGGGATCGACAGTGTACCCAGAGTGGGATAGTAAGTGTACCCAGAGTGGGACAGACAGTGTACCCAGAGTGGGACAGACAGTGTACCCAGAGTGGGACAGACAGTGTACCCAGGTTGGGATAGACAGTGTACCCGGATTGGGATAGACAGTGTACCCGGATTGGGATAGACAGTGTACCCAGAGTGGGACAGACAGTGTACCCAGAGTGGGACAGACAGTGTACCCAGAGTGGGACAGACAGTGTACCCGGAGTAGGTCAGTCAGTGTACCTGGGAGTGGAGTGGTTACCATTGTTGGCTGTAGACTGGTGAGGGTGGTCAGCAGTGTGTGTGAATGTCTATCTGTCATCTTTTTTTCTGACAGTCATGTTTGTCCTTTTAACTTTAATTCTTATTTTTTCCAACATATAGTGTGAATCACCGTACGGTAATGTAACATTTTGTTGTTTATTTCTGCATT
Organism: Chiloscyllium punctatum; assembly: GCF_047496795.1. Classification (NCBI taxonomy): domain Eukaryota; kingdom Metazoa; phylum Chordata; class Chondrichthyes; order Orectolobiformes; family Hemiscylliidae; genus Chiloscyllium; species Chiloscyllium punctatum. The sequence continues at coordinate 127,828,423 of NC_092745.1, forward strand.
TTGTGTCAAAGGACCAGACCCAGATACTTTGTACCTTTGTGGGCCCCGTGAGTGGTGACATTATCACTATATTCCTGTCCTTGAGTACACGTGACAATAAACTTCATTCTAATCCTAACTAGAATTCTAATATTTTGGTTACCAGCTCTGGCCTGTCTGCATTTCCAAACCCAGAGCAAACTGAATGACTGTCGGCATTCCCGTGAAATTGTGTAGTAAGTAATTTGAGAGCTGAGTAATAAATACTGATCTTACCAGGAACCCTCACACCCCATGAAAATATTTTCAGAAATGAGGAACTGATATGTTTACTTGTAAACCGACAATCTTGCTTGGTTAAGCTGCAAAGGAAATGATTGGTGTGCAAAAGATTTGTGCATGGATGGAAACAACTCTGCTATCACTGTCAGCAAAAGAGGTCGAGTCCAGATAATATTTACCAAGTCAGTGTCACAAGCAAACACACACACTGGAGGGAACGGTCCTGCTCTCTTTACAGTGTCCCCGTGACAGAAGCTCAGCACAGCTTTGTCCCCCTCTTAAAGTACAAGCCAGTAGAGGCAGTTTGAAAGATACTCCCTCCTTTGATTCCTGGGGTGAAGGGCTTGACTGATCAAGGATGGCTAAACGGGTTACACCTTTGTTCAGTAGAGTTCGGAAGAGTGAGCGATGATCTCACTGAAATGTACAAGACTCTGAGAGGGCTTGACTGGGTTGAGAGGTTGTGTCCACCCGGGGGAGAATTTCAACACGTGGACGCAGCTAAAGAATGAGAGGATGCTCGTTTAAAATTGAGCTGCAGTGGATTTTCTTCTCACAGATAATTGTGAAAACCTGGAATTCTGCATCCCCAGTCAGTTGTGGAGGCTAGATCATTGACAGTATTTAAAGAGGAGGTCAGTAGATTTTTGAAATAGCCAAGTTGAGGGCTATGAGGAGTTATAGAATCGTAGACTTGTACAACATTGAAACAGACCTTTCGGTCCAACCCGTCCATTTAGAGATCCTATATTAACCCAATCCTTTTTTCCATAACTTGGCAACATCCCTATAATCCCTTCCTATTTATATACCCATCCAGATGCTTTATAAATGCTGTAATTGTACCAGTCTCCACCACTTCCTCTGGCAGCTCATTCCATACACGCACCACCCTCTACGTGAAAAAGTTGCCCCCCAGGTCCTGTTTATATCTTTCTCCTCTCACCCTAAACCAATGCCCTCTAGTTTTGGATTCCCCCCCACCCCAGGGAAAAGGCCTTGGCTCGTCACCCTATCAAGCAAGCAGAAAAAAGTCGTCGAGATCTTTGGCTGGTGAGTCATTGATGTTATAGAGTAGCAGGGAAGATTTGAGGGGCTGAATGGCCTGCTCCTCTTCCCATTTCTTATGATTTTATATACACACACACTCACACCCACACGCACAGACAGACACACACACACACACACACACACACACATACTCACACAAACCAGAGGGAATCTTCCTTTTGTGTTTATAATGTCTCCCACATATACACAGTCAAAAAGACACACACATGAAAACACAGTCAAACACAAACAAACCAGAGGGAATAATCTTGCTATGTTTATAGTTCCACACACACATATGCAATGTCAAATATACACACACTCTAGTGGGAATCTTCCTGCCGTGTTTATAATGTCTCCCGCATGCACACAGTCAAAAAGACATACACATATATAAAAACACAGGAAATGACATCACCACAGGAAATCACATCACCAACCCAAGGAAACCTAAACATATAACTAAAAAGGGGACTATACCACCAGCGCCTCACCGGAGGCTCACTGATGATGTTACTTAGTGTGGTGACAAAACATCTGAAACTGAACATTCCAACTCAGCAAGCAAACCTACATCCAGAACCTCAACCTGAACTACAAACCTTCTCAAAACTGCTAACATAAAAACACAGTCAGACACATACAAACTAGAGGGAATAGGTTTGCTGTGTTTATAGTGAGACACACATGCACACACACACACACATATATTGTCAAATAAACACACATTCTGGAGGGAATCTTTCTACTGCTTTCAGGAATGTCTCTTCCAATGGTAAAAAAATTAAATTTGGGGTGACCTGCTGGAAAGGGCTTTGCTGTTTTGAACCTGATGGGTTTTTGTCTTCTATTATTTCCTAATTTATCCGTTTTAGTGACAAACCTACATGCAGCACAACTTTCATTTGAACAGATGTGACAGGCTGACAGTTCCGAGCGGTGACTGAAGATGTTTTAAGACTGAGACTTCAATGAAACAGATGGTTTAAATTGTCCTAATGTGTACATCTTCACTGTGAGTGAAGGGGCATCAAAACATATTGTTTAAGTATTACACAAAAGACAAGTGGATATTAAGAACAGAGGAAAGACAGGAAGAAAAATGTTGGCATGAAAAGTGTGAGATTTGACTCTTTTAATCCATGAAGGGACGGTCTCGGAAGGGTTCTGATGACATATGGATTTTTCTGTCAAAATTTTCTAGCAGCTTTCTTACACCTGGTGTTGTCCAGCAGAGATATCAGATGAGAGGCAGACAGCTGCAGTCTGTTAATGAGCTCTGAATTCATCTTCTTCAGAAGTGAAACTATGGAACTTACATAGATCATTACTTTTTACAATAGTTTTGTAAATTCTCAGCATGTTCCTCAACCACCTCCTCCCTCCCCATGTCAAGCTTTGGATCCATTTTATGCTCCGAATATTTTACTACCAAACCAGCCTCTTAAAAACCCAATCAGAAACCTGGGAATCGCAAATAACTGCAATTTATTTAATCGCTGCGGTTGCTAACAGATAAACTCATTGATTTGTGTCAATAACTCATGTGCTCCAATCAATAGTTCACAGCTCACTCTGAAGAACTTGAAGGTGTTGAGGAGCCAAATTGATTCTTGGCAGCCCAGGGCCCTGAGTATTTGCATCGCTGGGACAGAGAGAGTTACTTCATAAGCCTGCAGTGGAGTGTTCTTCCTGCCAAGTGCAATTCTATTCTCCATCTCGCAAAGGGAACATAGATGCAAGGGGAGAGTGTAAAATAAAAAGTAATTTATGCACAGTATGAACACAACTTGCAAATCCTCAACATGCTAATTGGCAGGCACAGCCACAAGAATCCTTACCATATGGAAACAATTTGGCCCCTCAAACTGACCCCTCTGAAGAGTATTCCACGTAGAACCATCCCTGTACTTCCCATGGATAACCCACACATCACTGGACACAACAGACAATTGAGCATGGCCAATCCACCTAACCTGCATATCTTTGGACTGTTTGAGGGAACCCACGCAGACACGGGGAGAATGTGCAAATTCCACACAGAGCTGGACTCAAACCTGGGTCCCAAATGCTATGAGGCAGCAGTGCTAACCACTGTGCCAGGCAGAAGTTGGTACTGCAGGGTGCTGGAGATTAGCCCTGATGAAGGACTTTTGTTCAAAACATCGATTTTTTTTCCTGCTCCCCGGATGCTGCCTGACCTGCTGTGCTTTTCCAGCACCACTCTAATCTTGACTCTAGCCACTGTGCCACCCCATTGCACGCACACAGCACATAGAGACTTAACGGTGAAACCTCATAAAGGCAAAGGTATGGAGCCAACAGATGCCTCATTTCCAAAAGAAAGTTGAACTACTGACAAAACATCTCAGCCTATGGGTCTCTACAACATATAAATAAGTTGCTGATCTCATACTAGTGCCTTTGTCTGGGGATGCTGTTGTTTTCCAGAATCTTCCGTGACATTGTCTGTCATTCCTGCTTGTGTTGTTGTAGCTTGCTTTCTCGAACAGGTCCAGAACTTGTTTATCCTGAGGCACCGAATTATCCCCAGACTGCTCTCGTTCCTCAAGTGGTTCAAATCTTCATTCAAGTTACTGTTTCGTTCCTTAAGAAGGTCCAACTCAATTTTTGGAATTGATTGATTGATTTATTGTCATGTGTGCCAAAAGTACAGTGAAAAACTTTTGTTTGTGAGCAGTACAGGCAGATCATAGTAAGCAAAGGCATACAGATCACAGGGTGAAAAAGACTACATAGAGGCACACCAGTTATTCACATGGGACGTGCGCTAGGCAAGATCAACATTATTTGAGACTAGAACGTCCATTCATCAGTCTAATAACAGGCAGGAAGCAACTGTTCGTGAACCTGTTAGTGTGTGTGTTCAAGCTTCTGTATCTGCTGTCTGATGGAAGAGATTGTGGGAGAGCATTACTGGGGTTGGAGGGGTCTTTGATGATGTTGGCAGTCTTTCCACAGCAACATGAAGTGTAAATGGAGTCCAGGAATGGGAGATTGGCTTCTGCAATGGTCTGGGCTGTGCACACAACAAATCAATCAAATTTTGACCCTTGTATTGGTCCCAGATATTTCCTCCCTAATAACATACAGTAAAAACTATCCAACCTTTCCCATTTCTTTTTCTTTTACTTTCTGGAAAGAATGGACCTCTCCCCACTTGTTGCTTCATTGGTTGGTGTATTCCATGTCCTGCTTGAGTTACAGAGTCAAACAGCACGAAACAGAAATCTTCCTCCCCCTGCAACCGCCCCCCCCCCCACACCCCCACCCCCACCCCCCAGTCCAACCATTTCACACCGACCATGTTCCCAAACTAAACTCGTCCCACCTGCCTGCTCCTGGCCCATTTCCCTCCAAACCTTTCTTATTGATGTACTTATCCAAATGTCTTTGAAACATTGTAGCTGTATCTGCATACACCACTTCCTCTGGTAGATCACTCCACACTCAAACCACTATATGTGTAAAAAAGTTGTCCCTTGTGTCCCTTTTAAAGCTGTCTCCTCTCACCTTAAAAATATGCTCCCTAGTTTCAAACTCCCCCACTGTAGGGAAAATTCCTTTGCTATTCACCTTATCTATGCTACTCATGATTTTATAAACTTCCAAAAGATCTCCCCTCAATCCGACACTCCAGTGCAAAAAAGTCCCAGCCCATCCACCCTATTTTTATATCTCAACCCTGCATTCCCAGTAACATCATAGTGCATCTGAACCCTCTCCAGTTTGATAATATCTTTCCTATAAAAGGGTGACCAGAACCACACACAATACCCCAGAAGAGGCTTCACCAACACCCTAGACAGCATAACATTCCAACTCCTATGCTCTTTCACCAGCACATCATTGTTGACATTTACTTATAAAAGGGCTGTTACATCAGTGATTTGTAGCACTTTGTTGTGTACACCATGTATCTCCAGCTGTTCTTTGAGGTCTGTAATTTTCTTTAGCATTGCTTTCAGCTGAAACTGATGTTTCAGCATCTGTTCCTGCTGAGCTTGACCTGTTTTACGTGTGAGTTGCTCCAGGTCTTCCTGCAAGTTGGAATATTTTTTGTTGGATTGATTTAATACAGCTTACAGACTACTTTCTTCTAAACCCTTTCAGCTCTTCATTTATCTTTGTGAGTTGAATTATCTCCTAACAACTTCATCACCTTGGACTGGACTCTCAAGTCTGGATTGTCCTGAGATAGTTCAGCTTTTTCAAACTGAAAATCTGTCTTTCTCAATCAGTCAGAAGGTTGAGATTTTAGCTCTGATAATTCCAAAGAGAACGAAGCATTCTAACCTTCTTTCATATTCAGTCCTATAAGTATTTCTTGAATAGTCAGCTGTAGTCTCTAATGTTTGACAGATTCTATGGATTGGGTCAAGTGCAGAGTCATGATTAGAGTGGCGCTGGAAAAGCACAGCAGGTCAGGCAGCATCCGAGGAGCAGGAAAATCGGGCAAAAGCCCTTCATAAGGAATGAAGGCCTTTTGCCCGAAACGTTGATTTTCCTGCTCCTCGGAAGCTGCCTGACCTGCTGTGCTTTTCCAGCGCCACTCTAATCTATACTCTGATCTCCAGCATCTGCAGTCCTCACTTTTGTCTAGTGTAGAGTCATGTTATGCCAGTAGACATGCAGTTGCTGGTCCTGCAATTTTGCCCACAAATTAGAATATCTGCAAAGTCCAGATGGATGGACAGTATTTGAACTCCGGTAATATGGATCTTGCACACAGAATTCATAGATTCCGCTTTGCCTTCCCATGGAGTTGGCTAAAGCAGTTGGCTTGGCAAGTAGTGTGCAACATAGGGAGGATGCCACCAGCAATTGTCAATTCAATTTTTACTCCAGCTGAGGTTCCTGTGAAGAAATGTCCTTCTCAAACACTCCCCTCATCGAGATGTGGTGACCGTCAAGTGGAGCCACCACCAGTCATCTCCCTCATTGATGAGAGAGTGGTCTAGTAAGACTGTAGTGACTTTACCTTTTTTTATATAATGTTTGTGGGTACATGTCTTTTATATGATTTGCAGCGGTAATATTTTGTTATTTATCCCTATGTCAACCTTAGCCGATAATGAATTTTCATCAGTTTCATGAGGGCAGACAATTTAATCTTTTGCAAACAATTTGGATGGTAGGATGACTCTGATACTTTTCACGAGATTGGCAGAATATTGGCAGAGACATTGGGCAAAATGGGCCCGTATTCTCTAAAGCTTCAAAGAATGAGAAGTGATCTGACTGAAACCTTCAAAATACTAAAAAGGTTAGATGGACTTAAGATGTTTTCCTTAGCTGGGAGTCTAAAACCAGGAAGAAAATTTTAAAATAACAGGGATTCCACTTAAGGTCAGAAATAAGGAGAAATTAATTTACTCAGAGCATTGTGAACCTTCGGAATTCTGTATCATAGAGGGCTTTAGATGGTCAGACATTGGATGTATTCATGTTAGCAGTTGATAGATTTCTGATTATCAGGAATGTACATGACAATGGGGATGCCGTGCGAAAAAGCGATTGCCATGATAGCATCGATGGGCTGTATGGCCTACTCTTATTCCTAATGAATTTGGCCAAGAGAGGGAATGCTGGAATCTCAAAGGCCAACTGGCATCTATTAGCACAGCGCTCTGGAAGCTTATGGTTCAATGTCCAATGGGAAAAGAGAGGCTTTTTTTCCCCTTTATTCATTCACAGGATGAGGGCCTTGCTTGCTAGGTCAGCCATTATTAACCATCCCTAAATTGCCCAGAGAGCAGTTAAATGTCAAACACATTGCTGTGGGTCTCAAGTCACATGTCGGCCTGACAACTTTCTTCCCTCAAGGACACGAGTGAACCAACAATCAATTCATGGCCATTGTTAGACTCTTAATTCCAGATATTTTATTGAATTCAAATTCCATCATCTGCCAAAGCAGGATTTGAACCTAAGTCCCCAGGACCATATCTCGGTCTCTGATTTAACAGCCCAACAATGATGCCACCAGGCCATCACTTCCAAGGTACAGGTCCTGACTAACTGTTCTCTGTAGAATGGTCTTTTGAGAAAAGTTGAGAAATTAGCTTTAATGAGTTAGCTTTGTCACAGAGTTGACACAGGCTTGATGGACCAAATGGGGTTCTTCTGTTCCAAATGAATCCCTGATCGGTGGAATATTTCTTGAATTCATTTTTGAAGATGTGTCCAGGCCAGATTTTATCGAGCATCCCGAGTTACCACAAGGAAGGTGGGGTGTTGGGCCTTCTTCATCGTAAACAGCAAGGTGGCCTGAGACACATCCGAATACCTCTTCAAATAAGTCACAAATCTACCTGTTCAAATTGGAATAGACAGCTGAGTTATGACACACATTTTCCCTTGATGTGCAGTGGAAACTCTTTTAACATCAACACAAAATGTGTAATGTAAATGGACTATGAATGTTCAATAAAGTGAGCAATCTGTCACAGTTACATCTGCCTTACTGAGACAGACAGGCCTTTTAAACTTCAGAGTTGGTGCATGGTTTAGACAGAGAAAATGGCTTTTCTCTGACAAGCTGGAGTGAAAATGCTAGAGCTCAGACAGGCTCCAGACCGGGCGTTAAACGGAGGTGAGGAGCAGGTGATTCTGCGTAAAGGGATCAATCTGAGCAATACTCATTGCTGATCCTGGAGGTGAAAGTGAGGACTGCAGATGCTGGAGATCAGAGCTGAAAACGCGTTGCTGGAAAAGCGCAGCAGGTCAGGCAGCATCCAAGGAGCAGGAGAATCGACCTTTCGGGCATGCTCAACCCTGATCCTGGTTGAGTAAGTTTTGCAATGGATTGTTGTAGAAAACAGCTAATACACTCACCTGATCTTGGTTCTGTTGGTTAGAGAATACTGATAAGTTTGAGTCCAAATCAAGGAAAGTAACCAGCTACTGCCTTCTATCATTTACAAAAACTGTTGCTTCTAATAAAACTGAACAATTAATGTGGCAAAAGTGAGGACTGCAGATGCTGGAAATCAGAGTCTAGGTTAGAGTGGTGCTGGAAAAGCACAGCAGGTCAGGCAGCATCTGTGGAGCAGGAAAATCGACGCTTCGGGCAAAAAACCTTCATCACCCCCGATGAAGGGCTTTTGTCTGAAACGTCGATTTTCCTGCTCCTCAGATGCTGCCAGACCTGCTGTGCTTTTCCAGCACCACTCCGATCTGAACAATTAATGTGGCAGTTTCCCTGTGTCGACAGTAAATAATTTTTAAAACTTGGACAGGATAAAAAGGTAGATCAGATAGAGTTGGGTTACAAAAGGGATGCCTTATCAAAACTTGTGGACTGGTGCAATGGAACTGTGTTTCCACAATACTGTCGGTTCTGTTGTAACACGATAGCTCTGTTCTCATGAAATCTCACGTTATAAGAAAATTGTGCAATGGCTGCACCATTTAAACTAATGGAGCCAGAATCACGTTATAGCCAATACAGGGAAGGAAAGTTTACATTCCACGAATAACTGTCTAAATTCTTCAATCGTGTTAAAACTAATTCGTGTTGAAGAAACGCGCGTTACAGCAGAACCGACTGTATTTTCTTCTCCGTCCATATCATGTTTGTTTGTCTGTCTGTGTCAGCCTTTACGTTTGTTAGGCATTTCAGAAGGGATTTAGAGTTTCAGCCAATAGAATTTTACAACAGTCTTTCATCGTTGTATTTGTCTGTGTTCAGAGCTGATTTATTTGTAATGACTAGGAGTTCTTTTTAAGTATGTAAACCTGATCAACATTTACTGTAATGTGGGTTTGTCAGACAGGGCAACTAGGGTTTATGAGTGATTTGATTAAATAGAAACATACATCGTAATTTGGAGGGGGAATAGGCAATTTGGCCCTTCCAGCCCAGTCTGCCATTTAACATGTTTGTGGCAGATCTTATCCTGGTCTCAACTCCACTTTCCTGCTTACCTCTTATAGCTCTTTATCCCACCTTTCATCAGAAATATATCTATTTCTTTCTTTATTTTGGGTTTCTTCCAGTTTCTTCCCACAATCCTAAAATGTGCAGGTCAGGTAGATTGGCCATACTAAATTGCCCAATAGTATCCAGAGATGTGTGGGCTAGGGGGATTAGCCATGTGAAAAGAAGGGTTACAGGGATGAGGTAGAGGGGTGGGTGGAGGTGGGGTGCTCTTTGGAGAGATGGTGTGGACTTGATGGGCTGAATGGCCTGCCTCCACCCAGTAAGGACTTTATCATTCTGCCTCCAGTCAATGTGGGGCAGTGAGTCCCACAGATTCACAAACCTCTGAGAGAAGACGTTTCTCCTCAACTCAACTTTGAACCTTTATCTCTCCACCCCCTTGGCTCACAAGCCTCATTCCTAATGTACGGCTTTTGCCCAAAACATTGACTCTCCTGCTCCTGACCTGCTGTGCTTTTCCAGCTCTTGACTCTGATCTCCAGCATCTGCAGTCCTCACTTTCTCCTCAGCTTTGAACCTACCACCTCTCACTCTATATCCATGCCCCCCTGTTCAAGACTGTCCCACAACAGGGAGCATCAGTCCAAAGTCCACTTTATCAATCCCCTTTAGCATTCTCCATCCCTCAATCAGATTTCCCCTCATTCTTCTGAACTGCATTGGGTACACGCCAAAGCTATCCAACTGCTCTTTGTGTAACATCCCCTTCATTCTGGGAATCAACCTGGTGACCCTCCTCTGAACTGCCTCCTGTGCCACCACATCCTTCCTCAAGTAAGAAGACCAAAACTGGACACAATACTTCAGGCGTGATCTCACCAACACCTCATATAATTGTAACAACATTTCTTTATTTTCATAATCCTTTGCGATTAATGCCAGGATTCCATTTGCCTTTCTTATTATATGTTGCACCTTCACACCCACGATCCACACACAAAGATACCCAGATCCCTCTGCACTGGCACACTTTGAATCTGCTTCCCATTTAAATATTAATTTGTCCTTTTGCTTTTCTGCCCAAAATGGACAAACCTTGCACTTATCCACGTTAAATTCCACTTGCCAAATTCTGGCCCATTCTCCTCGCATTTGGATATCACGGGCAGGTGATGGACTAGTACTGCGAGGAACCCAGAAACCCAGATAATATTCTGGGGCCCCAGGTTCAAATCCCAGATGGCACTAAAATATATGCCATTTATAAATATCTGGAATTAAGGGTATAAACGATTACTTTGAATCCATTTTCTGGAAAAATCCATCTGGTTCACTAATGCCCTTTAGGGAAGGAAATTTACTATCCCTTACCTAGTCTGGCCTACATGTGACCCAATGTGGTTGACTCTTAACTGCCCTGTGGGCAATCAGGGATGGGCAATAAATGCTGGCCTGGCCAATGATGCCCTCATCTCATGAATGAATTTTAAAAATCTATCCGTAAACTCTTTATCTCCTCATCACTGGCCACTTTCTGATCTATTTTAGGACCATACATGAACTTTGCTATATCGCACTCTGTCCCTGCTTGCAGATCACTTAGATAGATTGTAAATAACATGCAGTTTTAAAATAAATCATGTAATTCTGGTCTCCCTGCTATGGGAAGGATGTTGTGAAACTTGAAAGGGTTAAGAAAAGGTTTACAAGAATGTTGCCAGGGTTTGAGGGTTTGACCTGTAGGGAAGAGGCTGAATAGGCTGGGGCTGTTTTCTGTCAAGTATCGGAGGCTGAGGGATGATCTTATAGAGGTTTAAAAGCATTTAAAAGCATTCTATACTTTCAGGTTCATTTGTATAGCAGCAATAACGGAGTAAACACCCAAACAGAAACTCAGTCAAACAGAAATTGACATGATGCCCGAGAAAGAGATATTTTTAAAAGGTGACAAAACGATTAGCCAAAGAAATAAGTTTTGGAAAGTGTTCTCAAATTAGGTGGGACATTGGGCAAGGACAAGGTAGGTGCAATAGATTTCGTCTCCTAGTACCCTTCACTCTGACCTAAGCCAGCTCAATATTCTGGAATTATACTGCTGCTTTTGCATGCCTTCATATTGAAAGTACCAACAAGGACCAGAGGCTGCTCTTGTGGGCTAGATTAGGGATAATCAGTTAGCTTGGAAAGAGGCATGTCTAATCAACAGAAAGCAGGAAGTCTGGATAAATTAGTCTTTCTCTGGTTGGCAAGGTTAACTTAACTGATGGGGGAGTCATCGGGTTTGGTCCTCAGAATCTAACTATTTACAATCCATCCAATAACTTGGATGCTAAAATAAACAGACAAACTTTCAGATGACGTTAAAATAGGTGGAAAGGTAGAAATGAAGAAGTAAGAAATTTACAAATGGATATGGATAGGTTAGGTGAATAGGCCGAAATTTATAGTTAAAGTGGATACTCTTTATACAGAGAGTGGTGGATGTGTGGAATGCACTGCCATTGGTGGTAGTAGAGTCAGAGACATTAGAGACATACAAGCGACTCTTGGATCGACACATGGATGATAGTAAAATGAAGACTATGTAGGTTAGGGTTTGATCTTAGGGTTAGGGTTTCATTTCCTGCATATGCAAATCCCAAAACTTGAGAATGTAACATTTTTGAAAAAGGTTTTGTGATTTACATATGGAAGAACTGAAACCAACATGATCATTCTAAAAGATGAGAGACTTAACGAACAATCCAGGTCTTTTTCAATACATAATTTCAGTTACATCACACTGTAAACTTTTGCTATAAATTCCGTGTCTTACAATCTTATTCTCCACAACCACCTGATGAAGGAGCAGCGCTCCGAAAGCTAGTGCTTCCAAATAAACCTGTTGGACTATAACCTAGTATTTGTGATTTTTAACGTTGTTCCATGTTCTATGTTCTAAATGTAAGGTTATCCACATTGGCTGGAGGAATAAAAAGCCAAATTTATTATCTTAATGGAGAGATACTTCAGAGTGCTTTGGTGCAGAGGGATCTGGGTGTCCTTGTATATGAATGGTAGGAAACTAGTCTGCAGGTAATAAGGAAGACAAATGGAATTGGCATTTATTGCTAAAGGAATAGGATATAAAAGTGAATATAAAAGTGTTGCTGCAGCTGTACAATTACATAGTAAGATCGTGCTTCGAGTATTATATTAAAAGTTGTGTTCCCTCGCTTAAGGAGGGATACAGTTGCATTGACGGAAGTTAAGAGGAGGTTCACTAGATTGATTCCAAAGATGAAGGGCGATTGAGTGGTTTAGGCATATTCTCTCTGGAGTTTAGAAGAATGAGGTGTGTAATTGAGGTGTGTAAGATGCTAAAGGACATTAACAATGTAGATGTAGAGAGGACATGGGGCAATCTGGAACGAGAGATTATTGTTTTAGGATAATGAGTAACAGACTTAAAACAGAGATGCGGAGAAATTACCTTTTTCAATTGTTCATGAATCTGTGAACTTCACTCCCCCAGAGTTTGGTAGACACCAGGACATTGGGTAAGTTTAAGGAGGAGACAAATGTTTAATGAGTATTGTGTCGAAGGTTTGTGGGGAACAGGAAGGAAAGTGGAGTTGAGACCGAGATGAAATCATCCATGAGCATATCAAATAACGGAGCAGGCTCAAAGGGCTGACTTGCCTGCTCTTGCTCCTAGTTTTTTTTTGTTTTTAATGCCTTTGTGGACATGGGTTCAAATCCTGCTGCAGCATGTGATAGATTTAAACTTTCTTAATACATTTGGGTATGGTAAACTAGTCTAACTGAAAACTATTGGGGGCAATCAAAATATCAGGAATTATTGCAAAAACCCACGTGCTTCACCAATGTCTTTTCAGGAAGGAAATCTGCTGTCCTTACCTGGCCTGGCTGGATTGTGACTCAAAACACATCAGCAGTGCGGTTGTCTCAATAACCACGCTCTGGAATGACCTCAGTTCAGGGATAATTAGGGATGGACCTTAAATAATTAGGGATGAACCATCCTTGCTAGAAACAAGGGAATAAATGAAGCAGTTCTTGTCTTGGGAAGCAGAAAAACTAATGGAATTATGAAGAAAACAAATCTCCACACCTGGTTTAAAGATCAGGGGTCTGTGGTTATCTGAAGTACGGAAACAAAATAGCAGCTACTGAGAAACCTAAATCCTCCTTCAATCTATGAGGCATAATAGAATCCACATTCCATCGAACCAATTAAAGAGGGAGTGGGGGGGGAGGGATGGAGCTCAGTGGGGGAAGGAGATGAGTACTTAAAAAGGAACAATTTCATTGTTACCTTCTTAACCATAATTAAAGGATTATGGATGTTCCTGTTGGGCTTACCACAGAATAATATGTTCGAGTATTCATTAGTGTGACCATTAAGAATCAGATGTAATGTCTTATTTCTGTGTGAGCCCTGTTGAAAAACAGCATTGTGTACAAAAAAAAAGCCCAAATGTGAAGGCAGACTCACCTTTGACCTGTGCAGGCAAATTCTAGCCCTGCAAAGGAACAATGGAAGGCAGTGATGGTGCAGAACTGCCCCCTATTATATTAGGATCCAGTTACTGCCTGAGATTGGGAATGTTGAAGCTTTCATAATAAAGAGAAGGAAGCTGATTGTTTATCTGCTCATTACCAATTAAGGCCAGCTCTCAACAGGCTGCATTTCCCTTCCTGCTCGAATCTCAAACAGGAATTATTTAATGGGCGAGAGGGCCAACATTTCTCCAAAGACAGGTTTTGACCGGTGGTGTTTGCCCTGTAAAGCTGAGCTGGAGTGACAGGAGTCAATTCGATAATAATTCACAAAGGGGACTGGAATGCATTCTTAAAATGTGAAACATTTCCAGGATGAGGTGGGGAAAAGCACCAGGCATGGACTGAAACACAGACTGAATTTATGTGGCACCTTTCACAGCCTCCAGATGTGCTTCACAACCAATGAAGCACTTCTGAAGGTTGGTGACTGTTGTAATATAAGAAACGCAGCCGCCAAATAGTGCACAGCAAGATCCCATGTAATGCTAATGTGCTTGTGACCATAGAATCACTGTTCATAGAATCCTTATTGTGTGAAAGCAGACCATTCAACCCTTTGAGTCCACACCAACCCTCTGAAGAGCATCCCATCCAGACCCACCTCATACCTGTAACCCTGCATTTCCCATGTCTTGTCCAACTAGCCTACACAACCCTTCACACTATGAGCAATTTAGCATAACCAATCCTCCTAATCTGCCTATTGTTGGACTGCGGGAAGAAACCAGAGTCCCCAGAGGAAACCCACACAGACACGGGGAGAACATGCAAATGCATAGACTGTCAACCAGGGGTGGAATTGAGCCCATGTCCCTGACACTGTGAGGCAGCAATGCTAATCTCTCAGCCACCATGCTGTCCTTGCAATATTGGCTAATGGATAACATAGAGACATTGAAAATAGGTGTACGAGTAGGCCATCCGGCCCTTCGACCCTGCACCATGATTCTAAATGATCATGGATGATCCTGCAATCTCAGTATCCCATTGCCGCCCTCTCCCCATGCCCTTTGATCCCTTTATCCACAAGGGCCATGTCCAGTTCCCCCTTGAATATATCTAATGAACTGGCCCCACCAGCTTCCTGTGGGAGACAATTCTACAGATTCACAAATCTCTGAGTGAAGAAATTCTTCAGTCCAGACTGGCTTACCCCTTATTCTTAGACTATGACCCCTTGTTCCAGACTTCCCCAACATTCTTCCCACATCTAGCCTTTCCAGTCCCATCACAGTTTTATATGTTTCTATGAGATCCCCCACATTCTGTTAAATTCCAGCAAGTACAAGCCCAGTCGACCCAGTCTTTCCTCATCTGTCAGCTCTGCCTTCCCAGGAATCAGTCTGGTGAACCTTTGCTGGACTCCCTCAATAGCAAAAGTGTCCATCCTCAGTAAGGAGACCAAAACTGCACACAATACTCATGGTGTGGCCTCACAAAGGCCCTGTATAACTGCAGCAAGACATCCTTGTTGATACTCCAACCCTCTCACTATGAAGGCCAGCATGCCATTAGCTTTCCTCACTGCCTGCTGCCCCTGAATCACCTTCAGTGATTGTATCACCATGACACCCAGGTCTTGTTGCACCTCACCTTCTCCTAAACTGCCACCATTCAGATAAGAACCTGCTTTCCTGTTTTTGTGGCCGAAATGGATAACCTCACATTTATCTGCATTATACTACATTTGCCAAGTATTTGCCCACTTAGCCAGTCTGTCCAAGTCTGCCTACAGCCTCTTAGCATCCTCGCCACAGCACACACTGCCACCCAGTTCAGTGTCATCTACAAATTCAGAGATATTGCATTCAATTCCTTCATCCAAAATGTTAATGTATATTGTGAACAGCTGGAGTCCCAACACTCAACCCTGCCATAGTCCACTCGTCACTGCCTGCCACTCTGAAAAGAACCCGTTTATTCCACCTCTCTGCTTCCTGTCTGCCAATCAATTCTCTATCCATTTCCACCCATTAGCTCTGACACTATGAGCTCTAACTGTCCTCACTAACCTCTTGTGTGGAACCTTGTCAAAAGCCTTTCGTAAGTCCAGATACACAATAGCTACTGATTCACCATTGTCTACTCTCCTGGTTACATTCTCAAAAAATTCCAGAAGATTTGTCGAGTATGATTTCCCTTTAGTGAATTCATGCTGACTCGGACCGATTCTGTCCCCGCTTTACAAATGCTGTTATTACATCATCCTTTATGATTGACTCTGGCATTTTCCCCAACACTGATGTCACGCCTTTAATTCCCCATTTTCTCTCTCCCTCCTTTTTTCAAGAATGGGGTTACATTAGTTACCCTCTAGTCCATTGGAACTCTTCCAGTGTCTACAGAATGCTGTAACATGATCACAAATGTGTCCACTGTTTCTCGGGCCACTTCCTTAAGTGCTCTGGGATGCACTTGGGACTTAGCAGGTTTTAATCCCATCAATTTACTGAATATAATTTCCTGACTAATAAGGATTTCTTTCAGTTCCTCCTTCATACTTGTCCCTCTGTTCCTTAGCAATAAATATTGACTGGGACGAAGGGAGGAATTCGTGGTCCTTCAAGATAGTGGCGTGGGATATTTTTATTAGCATGTGAGAGGGCAGATCTGTTTCACTGTCTCATCAGTGAAAAACAGCGCCTCCAACACTGCAGCACTTACTCAGTATGGTGAAAAAGCTCAAATTCTATGAACTGGCTACTGGTGGAATTTGCAATACTTCAGGAAGGGGGATAAATCTGCACTACCCCTCCCAACTGCCCACCTTCTGGAATTAAGCCCACATTTGAGCACTCCTACATCCCGGTCAGTGTGATGTGGAGATTTACAACCAGCTGTGCTCCTCTCCCTGCATGCTGTTTCCTTTCGTTAGTACTCTGGAGCAGATGTCTTGTCTTCTCAATGGATCAATGCAATGGCCATGCCTATAGATCAAGGGGCTTTGAAAATGCCTTTGCCAATCTCTTCTCGTGCAAATTGTTCTCAGCAAGTCCCAGTTACTCACCATTTTCAGCCAATAGTGATATAGTTTATCAGGAGCTGCATGTCCCTGCTCTTTAGACTTGAAGCTACAAGGACACCTCATAACCTGCCCACATACGCAGCTCATTTGGGCAGGTAATATGCCGCAGCCGAGAATAGGAGCACTGTTCGAACAATAGCACGGGTCATTAAAACAAAAATCAACTTTGACTGCCCAAGCTGGTATGTTCTCGAAACTTTTGTTCACTGCTGCACTGTGTCCAACTGTGAGCTGCTGTGAGGGATGGTTGAGGCCAGTATTATTACATTAGCAACCTTCCCGTAAACTCGATCCATAGAGTACCCTTAATGTTGCAAAGAAAATTTCTAATTGACAATGAATGTAAAGTATTCATGTGGCTGTATTCATACATTATGTAAAATATAACTGAGGCCATGTCTTTCTTTTTCCTCATGCACAGCATAACTCTCAAAAGTGTTCACAATCATAAAAGGATATTTCTTGTTTGATATAACCATCATTCTCCCCCAACTTGTCTACCTTTGTCTAAAGGGGGAGTGGGGTGGGGTTGAGCAGCTGGTTTGCGACGCAGAGTAATGCCAATGTGTGGGTTCAATGCCAGCAATGTCTGAGGTTACTATGAAGGACTCTCCTTCTCAACCTCTCCCCTCACCAGAGGTATGGTGACCCATGGGCTAAATCAGTAGAACTCTCATGACTTTGTCGAAAAGTGAGGCATTGGAAAAGCACAGCAGGTCAGGCAGCATCAGAGGAGCAGGAGAATTGCCAGCGATTCACATTCACAGAACGTGAGCATTGTTAATATTTATTCACCATCTCTAACTGTTTATCGGGTGGTTAAAAGTCAAACACATTCTTGTGGGTCTAGTGTCACATATAGACAGGTAAGGATGGCAGATTTTCTTCCCTAAAGAATGTAACTGAGTCTGATTGATTTTTATGACAATGAAGTGTGGTTAACACAGTCATCATTAGATTAGCTATTTATTCCAGATTGTTATTGAATTCAAATTTCACAATGTATCATGGTGTTTTTCAAAACCTACATCAGCAGAACATTGCCCTGGGGTTTTAGATCCTACTCCAGTGATAAAAATCTTTATACCACTCCCTCCTTATGTGTGCATGTGACTGCATGATCACACATGAGCCTTCATTTTTGTATGTGTGGGCATCTATGACCTTCTGTGTATTTGTTAGATGGGGTTGTATTGTGTACATACTTGCATGGGCATGGTTGGGAGTAAGTGTATGTATATGTGAGTATGTGTATTTTTAAAATGTTCACTCATGGGACATGGGTGTCACTTGCTGGTCTGGGACATCTGCCCATCCCTAGTTGCCCCTTGAGAAGGTGGTGGTGAGCTGCCTTTCTGAATCTCTTCAGTCCATGTGCTGTAGATAGACCCACAATGCTGCACTCCCTCTTTGGCAAGCATATCCGTTCATAGATAGGAACACAGAACTGTGCGCAATAGACTATCATCGGCCAACCTAATATTTCCAAGGCCCACTTTCTTTATTACTATGGGGTGCTTCTTACGTTTCTATCTGTTGTTTCTATCCTCGCTTCCCCCATCATCTTTCTCAGGATCCCAACCCCTTTGCCTGTTCCAATGTCATCATCCCCAGGATCAGTCCCAGGAAAGTGAACTCCTCCCCTGTATAATATGCATCCAGCTGTGCGGCACAGTGGTTAGCACTGTTGCCTCACAGCGCCAGAGACCCACGTTCAATTCCCGCCTCAGGTGACTCTCTGTGTGGAGTTTTCTCATTCTCCCCGTGTCTGCGTAGGTTTCCTCCCACAATCCAAAAATGTACAGGTTAGGTGAATTGGCCATGCTAAATTGCCTGTAGTGTTAGGTGTAGGGGGGTGGGTTACGCTTCGGCATGGACTTGCTGGGCCGAAGGGCCTGTTCCCACACTGTAAGTAATCTAATCTATTTATCAGCTGTACGTCCTGTTACTTTAATGGTCGTCAGATCACGGCACTTGGAGTAATGCTGAGATTCCTAACTTTAAAGGTTCTACTTTCTAATTTAGATCCTAACTCCCTAAACTCTATTTATTGGACCTCTATCCTATTTTTAATTAATGCCGTTGGTACTGACATGTACCTCGGCCACTGGCTGTTCACTTTCCCCCTTCAGAATGACCTATTTAAGGTACCCTGGACCAGGGAGGTAACATAATATACAGGAATCTCTTTTGTGCCATTGGGGATGCTTCCTTGTTCCCGTGAATATTGAACCCCCCCTATCACTATAGTCCTGCCATTCTTCTTCTTCCCATCTAGTGTATCTGAGCCACCACGATGCCGGGACCTGGCTCCCACTGTTGTACCTGAGAGGTCACCTCCCTCAGCAGTATCTACACTGGTATATCTGTTGGAGAGGTGGACAGCCACAGGGGACTCCTGAACTCCCTGCCTTCCTCTACTCTACCCGTGGTCACCCATTCCCATTGTGCCTTTTCAGTCTCGAGCCGTGCTGTGAGTACCACGCTGAAGGTATTGCCCATGATGATCTCAGCATTGTGGATGCTCCACAGTGAGATCCAGCTCCATCGCCAGGGTCAGTCAGTATCTGCAGCTCCTGCACATGTGCGCTGCAGGGACCTTGGAAGTATCACAGGTGTGAGCTCTGCTACCGTGACTTCCCGTTTGAGTAATCTCATATTACTCCCTCTAAAGAATACTAAAGGGACCTTATTCCACTCCAAATACTCTCACTGCAGTCCAAGGTCCCTACGTTATTTTGTTTAAGCTAATGGACTGCAGCGGTTTAATTAATAGGAAAAAAATCGAAGTTGTGTTGTTCTTCTGACTCTATACTCGATGTTTTCTATTTTAGAGCGATTCAAATATTCTCACAGAGATCACCATTTTCCATTCATGTTGCCTGATTGGTCTATTGGGCAGCTCTCTAAGTTTTGGTACAAGTCCTCAGTTACCGGCTAAATAGACTTTGTAGTATCAACAGAGCTGAGCTTGCTATTGGCGTTTCTGGTGCCATGGTTAATGCCGGGTTGCCTGAGTTCATTGTTTCAACTTTGTCGCAATTTGGTACAACTGGGTGACTCGCTGGGCCATGGCAGAGGGCAGAGTCGATGAAGTGTGGCACTGGAAAAAGCACAGCAGGTCAGGCAGCATCCGAGGAGCAGGAGAGTTGATCATTGGCCTACCTAGGCACTCAGTCCCATCAAAACCACTGCAAAGGTCATTATCTTCCACATAGACTGCAGCAGTTCAAGAGGGCATGCGCACCACCACCTCTGGAAGGGGTAGTTAGAGATGACCAATAAATGTTAGACCACCAACAGCCAACTTGCATGGATGTGCTAGGAAAACAAGGCAGTCATTTCTGTACACAGGAAGATTCCATATGAGCTGTTGTATTGCGGCATGGATCACAGAGCAGACAGACCTGTAACTTTAAGACAGTCACATGGCATAGCAACTTCTAGTCTTGATTGTTATCTAATGGACTGAGTGTATTCAGTTAATCATATGGGTTTATAATGTGCAATAGTATCAGGAAACATAGGACCCAGACAATGTGCAGTAAGTCTTGTAGCCTTATAGATAGTGTTGTAAATAAACTTCAGATATCTGACTCACAAAGAACCTGAATACTTGTGAGATATCCACACAGAGATTGCTGGAGAAACTCAGCAGGTCTAACAGCATCCGTGGAGAGAGAAACTGAGTTAATGTTTTTTGTCCAAACCTAACCCCAAACCCTAGCTTTGACCCTTTTACAGCAAGTGTCATATTGGACTTGCAACATCACCTCTGTTTCTCTCTCGACAAATACTGCCACACCTACTGAGTTTCTCCGGCATGCTTCCTGTTTGTTTCAGATTTCCAGCTTCTGCAGTATTTTGCTTTTCATTTTGCTGTCTCTCATGTGGACAAAATTAAAACAACATCATACACAGTGTGAAGATTCTATGGCTTAAAGAGGTGTATTTTGTTCTTTTTTTTTAAGACAGCCCTTAAAGCAGAGGTGCAAAGCAGTCTACACAAGGCCCACTAGAGTAAACAGCTTCTGAGGTATTGGGCTTTTTAAAATAAAAGTTGGAACAATAGAAGCAGACTAAATGGGTGGGGTCAAGCTCCCATAGAATCAGAACTTTTTCATTTCAGTAGCAGTGGAAGCTGTTTTTTTTCTCTTTAGTTACAGCTAAAACCTAGGGAAACTCTTCCAGCCACTGGAGTTGTATGTGAGACATTTCTGAATTTGCCTTTGACAAGGGTGCACGTATGGGATGTTATTATATTGTCATACAGCACAGGAACAGACCTTTCAATCCAACCAGTCCATGCCAAACATAATCCCAAACTAAACTAGTCCCACCTGCCTCCTCCTGGCCCAGATCACTCTTCCTATTTATGTTCTTATCCAAGTGTCTTTTAAATATGATTATGCCCAAATCCACCACTTCTTTTGGAAGTTCATTCCATCCTCTATGTAAAAGATTTGCCCCTCACGTCCTTTTTAAGTATCTGTCTGGTCACTTTTAAAATGTACCTCCTAATCCTGAATCCCCCAAACTAAGGAAAAGACACCTAATGGAAGATTTACCTTTACCTCTCATGACTTTATAAACCTCGATAAACTCACCTCCCACCTCCTAGGCTCCAGTGAAAAAAGTCCCAGCCTACCAGCCTTTCATACCTGGAAACATCCTGGAAAATCTCTTCTGAAGCCTCTCCTACCTAAAATTATCCTTCCTATAACTGTGTCACAAAGCTGGTCCTTTTTTGCTAAAAGCTGTTCCTTTTCTCAAAGATGCTGTGTCCTTGATTGTTTTCTGGAGGGTTGTAAATGGGCTGGGCTCCAATTAGAGTAGCTTGGTGCAGAGATGAAAAGGATTTGGAGGGGCCTTTTGTTTATATGTAAACAGATAAGACTTCAGACCACAGTGGTCATGTTTTAGAAGTGACATGTATAATGGAAGGGGTGTGGTCAGCTGTCTAGCTAAGCAGTTCAATCCAGAACCAGTTAGAAGCTCAGCAGTGGTCTGGGTCAACAGGCTCTCTCTCTTTCTGCCCTTCCAACTTCAACCTGTAAGCATCCGTTTCATCTTTTTTACTGTATTTTAAGGTAGTTTGCTTGGTGGGACTGTGGTCTGTATTCAGAACAGCATAGTTAAGTCTTGTTTAGATAGACTGTGTTCTGTAGGGGTTCTTTATTCTGTTCTTTGTGTTTCATTGTGTACTTTTGTGAATAAATTTTTGTCTGGTTTAAAACCTGGTTTAAAATCTCCACCGCATCTCCTCCACTTCCCACTCCTCCGCCCTTGAGCCCCGCCCCTCCAATCGCTACCAGGACAGAACCCCACTGGTCCTCACCTACCACCCCACCAACCTCCATATACAGCGTATCATCCGTCATCATTTCCACTACCTCCAAACGGACCCCACCACCAGGGATATATTTCCCTCCCCTCCCCTATCAGCGTTCCGAAAAGACCACTCCCTCCGTGACTCCCTCGTCAGGTCCACACCCCCCACCAACACAACCTCCAGTCCCGGCACCTTCCCCTGCAACCGCAAGAAATGCAAAACTTGCGCCCACACCTCCCCCCGTACTTCCCTCCAAGGCCCCAAGGGATCCTTCCATATCCGCCACAAATTCACCTGCACCTCCACACACATCAGTTATTGCATCCGCTGCACCCGATGTGGCCTCCTCTATATTGGGGAGACAGGCCGCCTACTTGCGGAACGTTTCAGAGAACACCTGTGGGACACCCGGACCAATCAACCCAACCACCCCGTGGCTGAACACTTCAACTCCCCCTCCCACTCCACCAAGGACATGCAGGTCCTTGGACTCCTCCATCGCCAGACCATACAACATGACGTTTGGAGGAAGAGCACCTCACCTTCCGCCTATGAGCCCTCCAACCACAAGGGATGAACTCAGATTTCTCCAGTTTCCTCATTTCCCCTCCCCCCACCTTGTCTCAGTCAAATCCCTCGAACTCAGCACCGCCTTCCTAACCTGAACTCTCCGCCCCCACCCCCACTCCGGCCTATCACCCTCACCTTGACCTCCTTCCACCTATCAGATTTTCAACGCCGCTCCCCCAGTCCCTCCTCCCTACCTTTTATCTTAGCCTGCTGGACACACTTTCCTCCTTCCTGAAGAAGGGCTCATGCCCGAAAGGTCGATTCTCCTGCTCCTTGGATGCTGCCTGACCTGCTGCGCTTTTCCAGCAACACATTTTCAGCTCTGATCTCCAGCATCTGCAGTCCTCACTTTCTCCTTAAAACCTGGTAGTCAACCTTGCTAACTTACTCTGGGTAATTTTCATTGTACACTTAACGAAATAAATTGCAAAATTATGGTCTGGGGCTTCCTGCTTAAGAATGTTTTGAGTGGTCTGGCCTAGTCCATAATAACTGGACAACCAGAACTGGACACAGTATTCCAGAAAAGGCCTTACCAAAATTGGAACAGTTACAGTTTAGACATACAATAGTCTATTATTCCGTTAACTTTTTCAATAGAGTTACAGCTTTGTGTTTATAGTGTTTGAATAAAGGGTGTTTTGCTTCAAGTCTGGTAGTGCAACCAATTGAATTGCATCTGGAAAGAAATACCTGGCACTTGTCTTTAAGGAAAGGTGAGGTTCTAGGCTCTCTCCTTAATATATTTGGAAGGCGTCTTGTTCTAGTCTATAACAACAGTAATTAGCTGAGTCATTTGGGTTTTATGGAATTGCCTGAGTGAGCAATATTGAAGGAGAAATTCATTCAATTTTTTAATTAGTTCTTTGAGATATGCAAACAAGCAGATCTTGAGATGAGGGGAAAACAAATTATTAGGTAAAAACGAGGACTGCAGATGCTGGAAATCCGAGTCTGGATTAGAGTGGTGCTGGAAAAGCACAGCAGGTCAGGCAGCGTCCAAAGCAAATTATCGCAGATGCTGGAATCTGTCCTGAAAGCAACAAAGGCTGGAGATCACAGCGGGTCACACAGCATCCACAGAGAGAGAGCAAGCTAACGTTTCAAGTTGAGATGACTCTTCATCAGAGCTGATGTGAAGAGTGACATTTATGTGATTGTTGGCGGGTGGGGTCGAGTTGGAGTGCTGTTGGAGTAAAGCTATTGATTGTTCGGGTTAAGGGATCAGAATGGGAGAATGGCAGAACAATGGTAGGTCTAACTGCCAGACTGGAAAGGACAGACAGTCCCACTGGGGTGGGGGGAGGGGAGAGATGGCATGGTGACAGAGAATGTAACAAGTAAAGCTATAAGAAAGGGAAGGAATGGGACTGGGTTCACAATCTGAAGGCGTTGAACTCAATATTAAGTCCAGAATGCTGTAAAAGTGACTAGTTTGAGGATGAGACGTTGTTCTTGCAGTTTGTGCTGTGATTCACCGGAACACTGCAACATGCCGAGGACAGACACGTGGGGCACATGGGCAGGACACTGTTACAATGACCAGCTCCAGGAAAGTCAAGGTCCTACTCGTGCATCTCAAATTGGAACAGGTTTTAACAATTGATGAGGAGAAAGTGAGGACTGCAGATGCTGGAGATCAGAGCTGAAAAATGTGCAGCAGGTCAGGCAGCATCCAAGGAGCAGGAGAATCGACGTTTCGGGCTGAAGAAGGGCTTATGCCCGAAACATCGATTCTCCTGCTCCTTGGATGCTGCCTGACCTGTTGCACTTTTCCAGCAACACATTTTCAGCTCTGATCTCCAGCATCTGCAGTCCTCACTTTCTCCTTAAAACCTGGTAGTCAACCTTGCTAACTTACTCTGGGTAATTTTCATTGTACACTTAATGAAATAAATTGCAAAATGATGGTCTGGGACTTCCTGCTTAAGAATGTTTTGAGTGGCCTGGCCAAGTCCATAATAACTGGACAACCAGAACTGGACACAGTATTCCAGAAAAGGCCTTACCAAAATTGGAACAGTTACAGTTTAGACATACAATAGTCTATTATTCCGTTAACTTTTTCAATAGAGTTACAGCTAAACCAATTATTTTTTCTTTTGTTGTGTTTTAACTATAGTGTTTGAATAAAGGGTGTTTTGCTTCAAGTCTGGTAGTTCAACCAATTGAATTGCATCTGGAAAGAAATACCTGGCACTTGTCTTTAAGGAAAGGTGAGGTTCTAAGCTCTCTCCTTAATATATTTGGAAGGCGTCTTGTTCTAGTCTATAACAACAGTAATTAGCTGAGTCATTTGGGTTTTATGGAATTGCCTGAGTGAGTAATATTGAAGGAGAAATTCATTCAATTTTTTAATTAGTTCTTTGAGATATGCAAACAAGCAGATCTTGAGATGAGGGGAAAACAAATTATTAGGTAAAAACGAGGACTGCAGATGCTGGAAATCCGAGTCTGGATTAGAGTGGTGCTGGAAAAGCACAGCAGGTCAGGCAGCGTCCAAGGAGCAGGAGAATTGACGTTTCGGGCTGAAGAAGGGCTTATGCCCAAAACATCGATTCTCCTGCTCCTTGGATGCTGCCTGACCTCTTGCGCTTTTCCAGCAACACATTTTTCAGCTTTAACAATTGATGACCCAAAGATGGATATTTCATTTAAAATAGTTTTTCAGCAAGGTTAAAACAGTTTAAGAAGACAGCTCACCACTCCCCCTCTCAAGGGCAGCTAGGGATGAGCAATAAATGCTGACCCAGCTAACACTATCCAACAAGAGAGTACAAAAAGAATCTGCTAGTATAGAGGACATCACTGTGGGAACTGAGCTGCGAATTGAAAATGAAAGACTTTCAGAACTCTGGGTCATCTCTCCAAGATTAACCAATGGCATTCTCATAAGGTGAATCCATCTGCCAGGCAACCTGTTAGTACAAAGAGAACACGGGCTGGGCTGGGCTGGGACCTACAGGACTAACCCAACAACTTCCCAATGTGAAAGCTGCTCCACAGCCGACCCCTACTGGTAGAGTAGGATTTAAACGGATTTAAATTCGGTTGCAACCGCAGCGTAAAGGAGAGCAAAAGATTGAATGTGGCACTGTTTCAAGAAAGTAGGACTGGGCGTCACTCAATTCCACTGACATTTGGATCCTGCACTCTCATGGTATTTCTTTGAAAGGCTCAGGTACGTGTAGATCTAAACATATCCTTAAATTTGCAAACTAATTCTGTTTGGCCAAAGAATAGAGTTGTATGACGATTGGCTGAGAACGCAATGTACTTTGCCCACTTTCTTTGCAACTCAATCTGAGCTGTAAAGAACTGGCAACGACCACGATCCATTGCGGGTGGGGGGGGATTATTAAATATACCCTTTAGTGCATGAATCCCAGCCAGACATTGCCTTCACTCCTACTTACCACAGTAACAATCCCCTCATAAATCGCCACCAGCCGAGAGCAAAATGAAATCTCTGAAGCTCATGGTTTAAGGAGAGGTTTGGGTTTCTCCTGCAGTCATTCAGAATGAAAATCCGCTCTGCTGCTGCTGTGGAGATGATTTCCAAGCAGGCGCAGAGGCTGCTGTATATGTTTGGACATAAATCAGCAGCTGGGTGCTTGCCAAACACAACAATGGGAATCGGAGGGAAGATGGGGAGGTGTGTATGGAAACACAGAAGCCAAGAGGAGGCCCTTTCAATCGATTAGAATCATAGAGATATAGAGACGTACAGCATAGAAACAGACCCTTCAGTCCAACCCATCCATGCCAACCAGATATCCTAACCAAATCTCGTCCCATTTTCCAGCACCCGGCCCATATTCCTCTAAACCCTTCCTATTCATATACCCACCCAGATGCCTTTTAAATGTCGCAATTGTACCAATCTCCACCACTTCCTCTGGCAGCTCATCCCGTACACACACCACCCTCTGCATGAAAATGTTGCCCCTTAGGTCCCTTTTATATCTTTCCCCTCTCACTTTACACCTATGCCCTCTAGTTTTGGACTCCCCCCAAACCAGGGAAAAGAGCTTGTCTATTTACCCTATCCATGTCCCTCATGATTTTATGAACCTCTGACAGTAAAGTCACCTGTCAGCCTCCGACACTCCAGGGAAAACAGCCCCAGCCTGTTCAGCCTCTCCCTACAGCTCAAACCCTCCAACCCTGGCAACATCCTTGTAAATCTTTTCTGAACCCTTTCAAGTTTCACACCATCCGTCCTATAGGAGGGAGACCAGAATTGCACACAATATTCCAAAAGTGGCCTAACCAATGTCCTGTACAGCTGCAACATGACCTCCCAACTCCATACTCAATGCTCTGTCCAATAAAGGAAAGCTTGCTGCCATTCAATATGATCATGGCTGAACCTCATTCTCAATGTTATAATCCTAATGGTCTGCTCTTGAACCTTTATCTGGTGATCGTGTGAAAATTATGAGGGCATTTAGTAAAGTAGGTAATTGCAAACTATCTACTCTGTCAGCTGACTCGGTAACACAAGGAAGTTGACTTAAGGTAAACGATGAAAGAATTGGATAGGTACAAAAATGTTAATGAGGCAGTGTGTTGTCAGAATTTGGAATGCAATGCATCATGAGAGAGTGGGAGCAGACTGAATCTGTTAACCTGTCATCAGGATGTATGAGTGTCAGCATTTGTTGGTTGGGGGAGGAGGAACAGGATTTCTGACAATCACTGTCTGAAGAGATGGTAAGGGAACCTCTGTCGTAAGGATGGACCAGCTCTTACCAAGCTGCAAAACTCTATGACTCTATGACTATGATTTCTGACCCACCAAAGAGCATCCCACCCAGACCCTCAAACCTATCGGTGAAACCTCACACCTGTCTAATCCACCTAACCTTTGGTTGGTTAGGTGCTTGGTGGTTCGCACTGCTGTCTTACAGCACCCCGATCCAGTTCAATGCTACCCTCAGGCAACAGTCTGTGTGGAATTTTCAGGCTCTCCCTGTGAGCTTCCTCTGGATGCTCCAGTTTCCTCCCTCAGTCTAAAGATGTGTAGGTCAGGGGGATTTGCCATGGGAAATGTAGGATTACAAGGAGGGGGTGGAATGCTGTTTGGATGGTCAGGTGTGGTCTTGAAGGACTGAATGGCCTGCTTCCACACTGTAGGGATTCTATGAAACTGGTGCATCTGACATCTTCTGATAATGAGGGAACTAAAGAAAAGACGATTCAGGTATTTGAGATTCTCAATCTTTATATCATGGGGTGGCCTCAAATTTTATGCTTCTTTTTGCAAGATCCTTTTTCTTCCTGACACTAAATAACACAGAAAGTAGCAATCAAATTAGTATTTATTTATCCATTTTATTGCAACAATGAAAATCAGCAAGGCCATGCTCTGAGAACCTGGGAGACACAAATTGCCAGAACCCAACATAGTTGCACATAGCAGCCTAGGGCTCGGCAATCTGTAGCAGTTCTCCACATCACTAAGACAAATAATTAGGCACAAGTTGTATATTTTATATCTCACATCTCTGCAGCAATGAGTCAGGTTTCTACGTATGTCAGTGTTTCTGTTCATAAGGTTTTGAAATGTCTGCTCCATACTTCAGCTCACACTGCTTTACTCAGAGAGTAGTAAGGGTATGGAATGCCTGTGACAGTAGTAGATTCACCAACTTTAAGTACATTTAAGTCGTCATTGGACAAGCATATGGGCGTACATAGAATAGTGTAGGTTAGATGGGCTTCAGATTGGTATGACAGGTCAGCGCAACATCGAGGGCCGAAGGGCCTGTACTGTACTGTAATGTTCTATGTTCTATGTTCTTTGCTAACTCTTTCTAGTTTCTTCACTTCTATCCTCCCAAGTATAATCTAATTAGCACACTGATCAGTACCAGACTGACATAATCACACACTGAACAACTGAATGCTACTGTACCATCACTGGACAACTATGCTGATGTCTGGAACGTTGTGTGGCTGACAGTATTGTAAAGGATAATATTAGAAGAGAATGAATAGGATTTAGCTTTAGATCATAAGATGCAGTAAAGATTATTTCTTGCTGTTTTCCCTTTTGTTTAATTTAATTCTTGTCTCCTCGCTTCTTCTTGGAGGTTGTCAGCTTGAATCTGTTTTGGAAATCTGTCAGCTTTCAGATAGTTTTCTGATGCTTACCTTAATTCCTTTATGAGGAGTACAGTGTCCACTTCCCCCTTCCAAAGTAAATGGCAGGGGCAGAAATGGAGGTGCACAATTGCACAGAATACCGCCCCTCGTCTGAGGTTCATTCAACCTGGACTCGTGGGGAGAAGAAGGGTGGGTGGTCCCAAAGCTACAAGAGCCCTCCATCTTAACCAATCGATCTCCAACGCCAATCACATGGATGGGGTTAGTTCTGAGAGTGCATTGTTATCCACGAAGCTGGTCTAAATGATGAGACCATTGATGAACAGATTCAGGCCCATTTCTGAGGCTTCCTTTCAATATGGATTTCATTGACAGTCTTGTGATGGAAGTAATACAAAAGATTAACTTGAGTCGGAAGTGGAACTGAGGGAGGAGATTAGCCATTGATGATATTGAATGCCAGATCAGACTGAAGGAACAGAAAAGCGTGCTCTAATGTCTATTTTGCTTTGTGCTTATGTTCTAGCTACACAATGCCTTTTGGAGATACCAGAGTTGCTGGCAGTGGGGGGAGAAAAAAGGTGGAAATTGTGACTTTGTGTTATACTAAAGACCACCATTTTTTTTGTGACTTTCTGACTGACTCCTTTGTTTTGTTTCTCGTTTAGTTGGTGCTTGACTCCTGACGTATATCTTACTCGTTTCAGACTGTCTGGTGAAAGTGAAATGTAACACATGAAGCAAATGTAAGACTGAAGACAGGGGCTTCTCTTGTGAAAGAGCCCACTGTCACAGAGGCCTGCTCAGTTCAGTGAAGCAAGTGACCTGGAACTTGTCATGTCAAGGGAGGATGGAGTAAAGAGAGCTGAGAAAATACAGGCCACGCTGAGTCATTACACATTTCATTGAGATTCAAAACTTACTTCGCTGTTTCCAGTATTTGTGGGTGTAAGTCTTTTTCATCCTGGCTACATCC
The DNA here is from genome assembly GCF_047496795.1 of Chiloscyllium punctatum. Lineage (NCBI taxonomy): Eukaryota > Metazoa > Chordata > Chondrichthyes > Orectolobiformes > Hemiscylliidae > Chiloscyllium > Chiloscyllium punctatum. Next base: position 127,858,220 of record NC_092745.1, read on the forward strand.
TTCACTGAAGCAGGAAACCTTAGCAGTGCATCACATTGTCATATTATTCACAGTCATGGTGAGGCACAAACTCAAAACCCCACTATATTTCAGTAGGTTTGCAAAGTACACAGTGTAACTGATCAGCAGGGAACAGTTAGGGTACGGCTTAAGATAAGGATTCCCATTAATCTTCTTCACAGATGTCCAGTGACAGTGGGCAGCAGCGACTTCCGGAATCGGAAGCCAATGCCACGATCGGTTTGCTGACACTAGTCACCTCGCATGGAATCTCGGAGTGAAAGAACACACTCAGTCTGCAGGGAATGCCGTTTCAGATATTATCGAAGGGGAGTGTGTAGGCTTTTGATGCACAGGGAAGATGAAGGAGTGACCGTGTTGAGAGTCTGTGGTGCGCTGAGAATTGTGTGCTGAATTTTGTTCACTTCACAGAATGGTTGGAGGACCAAAGAGTCTGTTCGGCCCATCATGCCTGCACCGTCTCTCTGACTAAGTCATCTATCCAGAGCAACTCTCCCAAATTCTAGAACATAGAAAAGTTCAGCACAGAACAGGCTGTTAGGCCCACGATGTTGTGCCGAGACTTAATCCTAATGTAAAATATAGTAACTTAACCTACACACCCCTCAACTCATTGCTGTCTATGTGCACGTCCAGCAGTCGCTTAAATGTCCCCAATGACTTCGTTCCCACCACCACTGCTGGCAACGCATTCCATGCATTCACAACTCTCTGTGTAAAGACCCTACCTCTGATGTCTCCTTTATACTTTCCACCTAATACCTTCAAAGTATGACTCCTTGTACCAGTCAATCCTGCCCTGGGGAAATTCTGCTGTGACCCTGCATGTTTCTCCTTTTTCAGATAACAGTCCAATTCTTTTTTGAATGCCTCACTTGCACCTGCTCCCACCATTCTCTCAGACAGTGCATTCCAGGCCTCAATTACTTTCATTGTTTCTCCTCGTGCCAACATTGTTTCACTGAAAAGCCACACCTCCTCATTCACCTCAATCAAATTTCCCCTCAATTTCTTCAAGTGTCCAACTTCTCCAGTCTATCGGCCTCAATAAAGTTCCTCATCCTTATAATCATTCTTGTGAATCATTTCTGCACTCTCTCTAATGTCATTCTCACAGTGTGGAGCCCAGAATTAGACACAAGACTCCAGTTAGAGTCACATTATCCAAGTTTAATCCTGTAAATGTCTTGGGTCTTGGACTTCACGTCCCTGTTAATCAAACTTTAGTGCTATACCTTAACGGTGTGCTGTGTAAATTTACAAGACTTTGTGATATGGGGCAACAGATGACACTTAAAGCTGGTTGGGCATTCAGGAATATTATCAATGACCCTCCCAAAAGTTCAGGTTCATTCTGTAACTGTGCTCCCAGTTGGAAAACCATGATTGGAGATGTCAGTGATGACCATTTGCTGAAAAACATAGAATCATAGAATAAAACATAGAGTCATATAGTTGTACAGCATTGAAACAGACCCTTTGGTCCAACTCATCTGCACCAATCAGATACCCTAAACTGATCTACTTCTATTTGCCAGCATTTGATCCATATCCCTCTAAAAAACTTCCTATTTATGATGCCTTTTAAATTTGTAATTGTGCCAACCTCCACCACCTCCTCTGGCAGCTCAATCCATACACGCACCACCCTCTGTGTGAAAAAGTTGACCCTCAAATTATTTTCAAATCTTTCCCTCTCACCTCAAACTATGCCCTCTAGTTTTGGACTCCCCTACCCTGGGAAAAAGACACGGTTATTCATCCTGTCCACGCCCCTCACGATTTTATAAACTTCTATTTGGTGAATACAATGCAATTGCAAAATTTAAAAGACATCTGGATGGCTACATGAATAGAAAATGTTTAGAGGGATATGAATCAAATGCTGGCAAATGGGACTCAATTAATTTAGGATATCTGGTCGGCATGGACAAGTTGAACCGAAGGGTCTGTTCCCATACTGTACAGCTCTATGACTCTATGAATACAGAGTGAAAGGAAAACAGTTTCAAAGAGCAATATTATCACATATTAGATATAATAAGCAGGTAGGCGTGCAAATGAATAATTCACAATGTGCTGCCAAATAGACAAATTTAAGATGATGTGACTCCCACCTCTTATTCACTCTGCAACTGACAATAAATTGTATGCTGTAAGATAGAATTTTTTACAAATGATTGAAAGGTTGGCCTTCACTAGGTATAAAGCATCTCCTAAAGAAAGCAAAACACCACTGATGCTGCAATTCTGAAATAAAAAACTGAAAATGAAAGAATTAATGAGGCTGCATCCATGGAAGGAATTAGACTTTTAGTTTTTTTTAAAATCATTCACAGGATGAGGTCATCATTGGCTAGGCCAGCATTTATTGCTCGTCCCTAATTGCCTGGAAGGGAGTTAAGAGTCAGTTGTATTGCTGTGGGTCTGGAGTCACATTTGGGCTAGAGCAGGTAAAGATGGCATGTTTCCTTCCCTAAAGGACATGAGTAAACCAGATGGAACAAAAATAGAAGCTTCTGGAGAAACTCAGCAGGATTGGCAGCATCTGTGGAGAGAGTTAACATTCCAAGACATGTGACTCTTTTTCAAAACCAAATGGACATTCTCCTCCCCAGTCATTTCATTACCTTTGTTTGGCTTTTAATTGGTGAGTTTTACTAGATTTGAACTACACCATTTGCGATGATGGGATTTGAACCCAAACCCCCCAGAACATTATTTGGGACTCAGGATTGATAGTCAAGTGATAATATCATGAGGCCAACACCTCCACATTTTGAGTGTGTGTTGCTCGTGTACATTCAGAAGGATGTCTGGCTCCACAAACACAATGTTTTAAAAGGCTGCTCAAGTGTTCAGGCTGATAGTTTGCAGGTGCTGAACCAAGTAATTGGTCTGAAAGGATTGGTTGTACTGAGACCATCAGACCACGCAATATGGAAGCAGAAGTAGGCCATATTAAGGAGGAGAAAGTGAGGATTGCAGATGCTGAAGATCAGAGTCGGACAGTGTAGTGCTGGAAAAGCACAACCAGTCAGGCAGCATCTGAGGAGCAGGACAATTGATGTTTCGGGCATAAACCTTTCATCAGGAATGAGGCTTGTGGACCAAGGGGGCTGAGAGATAAATGGGAGGAGGGAGTAGGGCTGGGAGGGGGAAGGTAGCTGAGAGTTCAATAGGTAGATGGAGGTGAGGGTGAAGGTGATAGGTCAGAGAGGAGGGTGGAGCAGACAGGTGGGAAGGAAGATGGACAGGTAGGTCCATTCAAGAGGCCAGTGCCGAGCTGGAACATTGGGACTGGGTTAAGGTGGGGGGAGGAGAGGAAACTAGTGAAATCCACATCAATCCTGTGTGGTTGGGGGGTCACAAGGTGGAAGATGAGGCGTTGCGGATTGTTTTTGAGAACATCTCTGGGACTCCCACACTAACCAACCCCACCTGTGGCTGAACACTTTAACTCCCCCTCCCGCTCCACCAAGGACATGTAGGTCCTGGGCCTCCTCCATCGCCAAACTCTAACGACCTGATGACTGGAGAAAGAACGCCTTATCTTCCACCTTGGGACCCTCCAACCATGCGGGATCAATGTGGGTTTCACCAGTTTCCTCATTTCCCCTCCCCCCACCTTATTCCAGTCCCAAACTTCCAACTTGGCACCACATTCTTGAACTGTCCTACGTGTCCATCTTCCATCTCATCTATCTGCTCCACCCTCCTGTCCAACCTATCACTGTCATCCCCACCTCCATCTACATATCACATTCTCAGCTGCCTTCCCCCAGCCCCAACCCCTATTTATTTCTCAGCCCCCCCCCCCCCAACCCGGCCCACAAGCCTCATTCCTGATGAAGGGCTTATGCTTCTGCTCCTCGGATGCTGCCTGACCTCTGTGCTTTTCCAGCACCACACTCCTGACGTGCAGTCCACTGAGTCTACTTTGTTATTCAATGAGATCATGGCTGATCTCACCAACCTCAAATCCACTCTCCTGCCTTTTCCCCGTAGCCTTGATTCCCCTTACTGATTAAAACTCTGTCTGTCTCAGCCTTGAATATACTTGAGGACCCAATCTCACAGCCCTCTGTGTTAAACAGGTTCACTGCCATCCTAAAGAAGAAATTCCTCCTCATCTCTGACTTAAATGTGTGACCACTTTTTCCGTAATGACTGCCTCTGGTCACAGTGGCTCAGTGGTTAGTACTGCTGCCTCACAGCAGCAGGGACCCCGGTTCGATTCCAGCCTCAGGCAACTGTCTGTGTGGAGTTTGCACATTCTCCCTGTGTCTGTGTGGGTTGCCTCTGGGTGCTCAGGTTTCCTCCAAAGATGTGCAGGTTAGGTGAATTGCCCATAGAGTTAGGTGTATTAGTTAGGGGGAATGGGTCTGGGTGGGTTGCTCTTTGGAGGGTTGGTGTGAACTTGTTGGGCTGAAGGGTCTGTTTCCACAGTGTAGGGAATCTAATCTAATCTCACAAGAGAAGCAACCTTACTACATCTCCCCTGTCAAGTCCCCTAAGAATCTTCCATGTTTCAATAAGGTATGTCTCATTCTTCAACATTCCAATGACTACAGGTCCAATTGACTCAGCCTCTCCGTAAAGGACAGGCAGCCCATATGTGGTAGCAACCTCATGCACTTTCTCTGGACTGCCTCCACTGCTAGTACATATTTCTTTAGATAAGCGACCCAAATCTGTTCACCATATTTCAGATGCAGTCTGATTAGTGTCATATATAATTTTGGCAGAACCTCACTATTTTATATTCCATTCCCTTTTATATAAAGGCTAATATTCCATTTGATTAGATTCCCTACTGTATGGAAACAGACCCTTCGGCCCAACAAGTCCACACTGACCCCCCGAAGAGTAACCCACCCAGACCCATTCCTCTACAGGAAATTTAGCATGGCCAACTCACCTAACCTGCACATCTTTGGACTGTGGGAGAAAACCAGAGTACCCGGAGGAAACCCACATAGACATGGGGAGAGCGTGCAAACTTTCGTAGGCAGTTGCCCGAGGCAGGGATTGAACATGGCCCCCGGCACTGTGAGGCAGCATTGCTAACTACTGAGCCACCGTGCCACACCCATTTGCCTTCCCCATTGTTAGCTAAACCTAGATTTATTGAGTCATCCACCTTGGAAACACCTTTAGCCAAATCAGTCAAACTTGGATGCTAACTTCTTCTGATTCGTGGATGAGCTCTCCCGCAACCCTCTTTTCTGTAGCTCTCTGCAACCTTTCTCCATTATAATAATACTCAGTTCCTTTATTCTTCCTGCCAAAGTGCATTACCTCACAGTTCCCCATGCTATATTCCATCTGCCAAGTTCTTGTCCACTCGCATAACCTGTCTATATCCCTATGCAGCCTCTTTGCATCATCCTCACCATCTCACCCCCTAATTATTTTGCGTCATCCATAAACCTGGCTACAGTACATTCTCTTTCCTCAGACCTAGTGTGCAGTATACCTTTGAGAGACATGCCCACAATATCATCACCGCGCAACCTGCTGGTATCATGAGCTCAGTCTCCATCTTGAATGGGGCCACTTGAAGCTGAGCATACTGATGGAAATGTGCTGCAGGTTGTAGTCAAGAGCTGAGGTCTTGACATTCCTGTGGCTGTAATATTTATTTATGCCAGACGCAGTAACAAGCATCTATGAATATTTCAGTCGTATGTTACCCCCCCCCCCCCCGTATCTAATTCTTATGTTATCGGAGCTTTCATAAGTATTGCCTCATCCATGTGAATAACCTGCTGAAGATAGAAATCAACATCACAGTGGCAAATCAGAGTTAAAGTTCATGTTGCATTAGATCCACCCATTCTACTGAGGTCACATACAGTCGGTAGTGGACACAAGGAGTTCTACTCTAGCTTTTGGAGGGAGCAGAAGTATTTTGCAATAGCTCCCTCAGGCCCTGGCAATTACACTTGACCAAATGTAGTTGTATCGACTGCTATCATGGCAAGAAACCTGTTTGTTATCTATGAACAGATCCTCTTCTATAGATACTCTATGTTGGTGCATATGTTATCACTAATTGCTAGCCGTGATGTGGAGGTGCTGGTGTTGGACTGGGGTGGGCAAGATCAGAAATCACACAGCAGCGGGTTATAGTCCAACAGGTTTATTTGAAATCACAAGCTTTCAAGGCACTGCTCCTTCGTCAGGTGACTTTTCAACTAATCACTAGATAAGCCAAAGACAAGAAAAGATTAAGAAGACATGGTGGCAACCAATTACTTCAAGGCAAAGTATTTCAAACTTTAACCTCTCCTATATATTGATATCACTGGCAAAATTCACAAGGTACCAGGAGTTATACCACACTATTTTGGAAGTTAGGACTGACAGGCCCAATGTGGGGCTGTAAGATATCACACACAGATTAGATTAGATTCCCTTCAGTATGGAGACAGGCCCTTTGGTCCAACAAGTCCACACCAACCCTCTGAAGAATAACATACCCACAACCATTCCCCTACCCTGCATTTACCCCTAACTAATGCACCTAACACTATGGGCAATTTAGCACATCCAGTTCACCAAACCTGCACATCTTTGTGATTGGGGGAAACGGAATGGCAGATTTAAATTCTCCACACAGACACGGAAGAATTTCTCAACTTCACACAGACGGTTTCCGAGGCTGGACTCTGCCGCTGTGAAGCAGCAGTGCTAACCACTGAGCCACCATGCCACCCACAGTGGCCTCTGTGGAAAACCTGCCTCCCCCATGCACTAGCACTGCATTGAAGCCTCAAATAAAAATGAATAAAGCATAAAACCAGCATCAAGTCGTCAGCCCTGATGCACCCCCACCTCCAACCCCCCTGATGCTGCCAGACACTCTGCATGCCCCGCCCACACCTAATCATACCACCTCACACCCTTATACCACCTCCATGGTTCCTCATGTCCTCTGTGTCTATCAATGCTCCTCTACTCACACACATGGCCCTTTATGCCAACACATGTACCACTTTTGTCTTTCCAGTAAAAGTCAATTCACTGAGAATCCACCAGACCTCAGCAGCCACGCAGAGCTGCAACAAAAATAAGTTTTATTTAATAAGTGTCTGATTGTGTATTAAAGATTTCAAGTCTGTTAAATAAAAACATTCATGGAAACCTATTTACAATATTTACATTCATTCAACAAGTGGGCGGCACAGTGGTTCACAGCACCAGGGACCTGAGTATGAGTCCCACCTCAGGCGACTCTCTGTGTGGAGTTTGCACATTCTCCCCGTGTCTGTGTGGGTTTCCTTCGGGTGCTCCAGTTTCCTCCCACAGTCCAAAGATGTGAAGCTTAGGTGAATTGGCCATGCTAAATTGTCCATGGTGTTAAGTGCATTAGTCAGGGGTAAATGTAGGGAAGTGAGTCTGGGTAGGTACTTTTCGGAGGGGTCAGTGTGGACTTGTTGGGCCAAAGGGCCTGTTTCTATACTGTAGGGAATCTAATCTTAACAACAAGTATTTCAGTGAAGTGCACACTCCCTTAAAACAACATGCATTGGAACTTATTTATTACTTCATGGAGTCTGTCACCAATTATAGTTGCCAATCAAACTGTGAAATTGAAGTCTCCCCACTGTGATAATAGATGGTTGTGGACAATAAAGCCCAGCATAAACAGTGATACCCACATTCAAAAATGAATGAAAAATGTCTTACTCACTCACATAACTTGTAGCTAATTCTTATCCTGCAGTAGGTTATATTTTGTTAAAACTCAATACCGTTTGATTTTCCTGTCGAAGAGGATTGGTGGCAGCATTCAACTAAACACAAATATCTTAGGTAATAAGGACATAAGAATTAGGAACAGGTGGAGGCCATTCAGCCCTTCTAGCCTGCTCTGCCATTCAATATGATGCTGGTTCATAGCATCTTGACCTCAACTCTACTTTCCTGCCTGCTCTCCATAATTCTTCAACCTATTAATTTATCTCCTCCATATATATATATATGGCTCAGCATCCACTACACTCTGGAGAAGTGAATTCCACTGATAGCAGTTATTTCTCTTCCTGTCTGTTGCCCCTTTTCCTAAAGCTATGACCTTGCATTCTGAATTGCCCCACAAGGAGCAACATTGACTCTATGTTGACTATATCATCATTAGCTTTTCATGTACCTCAGTTAGATCTCCTCTCATCCTTCTAAACTCTACCGAGTGAAGCCTAAACTGTTCTATAGTTCCTCATAATGCAAGACTTTCATTGCCGGAGTTAATGTAGTGAAGCTTCTCTGAACTGCCTGCAATATAACTACCTTCTTCCTCAAGGAAGGGATCAAAATCAGAAACAAAATCAGAAATTGCTGGAAAAGCTCAGCAGGTCTGATTATAGCTGTGCAGGGAAATCAGAGTTAACATTTCAGGTCCAGCGACCCTCCTTCAGAACCAGAACCAAAACCAGAACCTCTAACAAGTGTGTGAGTATCATTAGGTCAATTAATGCAAACCTATGAATTGTGAACGTCATATTATGAAAGGAAAATAGACAATAATAATATTGACTTTTCCAAGCCTTGTCATCAGTTGTATGTAATGTTTCCAGTATTACTATTATAGGCTGCATAGCAAGGCCCTGGTATGAAGGCTGACACGGTGGCTCAATGGTTAACACTGTTGTAAAAATCAACGAGGTAAAGACAATGACTGCAGATGCTGGAAACCAGATTCTGGATTAGTGGTGCTGGAAGAGCACAGTAGTTCAGGCAGCATCCAAGTAGCTTCAAAATCGACGTTTCGGGCAAAAGCCCTTCATCAGGAATAAAGGCAGTGAGCCTGAAGCGTGGAGAGATAAGCTAGAGGAGGGTGGAGGTGGGGAGAAAGTAGCATAGAGTACAATGGGTGAGTGGGGGAGGGGATGAAGGTGATTGTTGCCAGGTTCAATTTTATCCTCGGCCAACTGTCTGTGTGGAGTTTGCATACACCCCACCGTGTCTGTTGGACTTCCTCTGAGATCTCTGGTTTCCTCCCACAGTCCAAAGATGCTCACATTAGGATGGATTGACCATGGGGAATGCAAAGTTTCAGGGATAGGGTTGATGGGATGCTCTTCAGGGGGTTGGTGAGGGCCCGCTGGGCCAAATGGCCTGTTTCCAACTTTAGAGATCTATGAATTACTGTAGGTGACCAACATTGTTCCTTCAGTTAGTCACCTCCACTTATTCCAGGTAAAAACAATGACTGCAAATGCTGGAAACCAGATTCTGGATTAGTGGTGCTGGAAGAGCACAGCAGTTTTGAAGCTACTTGGATGCTGCCTGAACTGCTGTGCTCTTCCAGCACCACTAATCCAGAATCCACTTATTCCATTTGGCCCAGCGGGCCCTCACCAACCCCCTGAAGAGCATCCCATCAACCCTATCCCTGAAACTTTACATTCCCCATGGTCAATCCATCCTATTGTGAGCATCTTTGGACTGTGGGAGGAAACCAGAGATCTCAGAGGAAGCCCAACAGACACGGTGGGGTGTATGCAAACTCCACACAGACAGTTGGCCGAGGATAAAATTGAACCTGGCAACAATTGTTTTCTGACTGGAAACACCAGTCAGAAAAAAATTTATTGATCGAATGCTGAAGGGTCACAGCGAACAAAGGAACAGATTAGCTACCTGGAGTTAATCAGGAAGTTCATTTATTTCTTTCCCTCTCTTTTACACCCAGCTGCTTTTGGAAAGGCATGGCTACCTGCTGAGATCTGGTTTCAGAGAATGTCAGTCATTCGCAGCTATTTCAATCAAATTCACACTCCTCACATATCAGCACAATATTCAAACATCGGCACCTGTATTTTATTGAGCATCTTTCAACAGTGAAATGCACCAAACTGTTTCTAAGGAGAAATTATCAAACAGACTCATTGGATAGTAAGTAGACAGCTCATGTCTTCAGAAGCTAAAGCTTCCACTCATTTAGTGTGAGTCATGAATATCTGACATCTTCAAATGCTTTCCAGTCAATGCAATGCTTTCTTTTCAAAGTCTTACCCCGAATGTATTCAAGAAACATGGCAGGTATTTGCACAAAAGACATTGTCACAAACAGCAACGTAATGATGGCCAGGAAATCTGTTTGTGCAATTTTAATTCAGGGATAAATATTGGACAGTATACCTGACCAGCTCTCCTTCATATAGTCTTACACCCATCCTAAAGTAGCCAGGTGAAAGCTCAAGTTTAAGATCCCATCCACCAGGCAGGATGCCATGCTTTGCACACCCAAAGTGTGTCCAGGATTGTGCAGGTTAGGTGGATTAGCCATGGGAAATGCAGAGTGACAGTGATAGGGTAGGAGATGGGTCTGGGAGGGATGTTTATTCAGAGGGTCGGTGTGGACTTCATGGGCCAAATAGCCTGCCTTCACACAGTAGGGATTCTATGATTTATTGACTTTCTACTGTGCAGCATCTACTCAGTACTACACTGGAACGTCACTCTTGATAGTCACGCTCAAGTTCTAGACAAGTGCTTGAACTCAGAGCCATGAGATTCAGTTGATAACCAACCAAGCCACAGCAGATAGCTCTCAAAGGGGCAATGAGAGAGGTTTGAATCACACTACCAGGGGTGGCACAATGGCTCAGTGGTTAATACTGCTGCCTCACAGCACCAGGAACCTGGGTTCAATTCCAACCTCAGGTGACTGTGACTGTGTGTGGAGTTTGCATGTCTGCCTGTGATGTTGGCCTCCTCCAAGTCCTCTGGTTTCCTCCGACAGTCCAAAGATGTGCAGGTTAGGGTGGAGTGGCTGTGCTAAATTGCCCATAGTTTATCCATGGGAAATGCAGGGGTTACAGGGATGGGGTGAGTCTGGAAAGGGTGCTTTTCGGAGGGTCGGTGTGGACTCACTGGGCTGCGTGACCTGCTTCCACACTGTAGGGATTTTATTTGAGTTAAAGAATTAGGGAGCTGAAGAGTTGAATGGAAATGGGGGGGGAATAAGAGGTCAGTATTAAGCATGTGTAGAGTTTAGTGCATTATGGGGCTGGAGGAGATTACGTTAAACATCGTTAGTACTAAACTCAAAGCCATCAGCCCCTCAAACCCCAATCCATAAGGGTTATCACTGTCGTTTACAATATTAGGTTTTTTTCAGGCCTTAGGTTTTACTGTCACGCGCACTCAAGTAAGGTGTTCAACTGCAAATGGAAAAGTATTTAATATAACCACACATGGTGCTATCTTAGGTACAACATGCCCAGGAATAAAATCTTAGTTACAGAAGTAGAAAATAAAGAAATAAGTTAAGAAAGCATTAGTGAGACCACAGCACAGACTTTTTGTCCCCTGACTTGAGGATGGATTTTGGCATCAAGGCATCAGGAGATTCACAGGTTTGATTCCAGGGATGAGGGATTTGTCTTACGAAGGCAGATTGAGCAGTTTAGGCTTATACTGTCAAGAGTTTTGAGAAATGAGAGTAAATTTAGTTGGTGCAAAAGGGGACTGACAAAGTAGATGCAGAAAGGATGTTTCCTCTTGTGGGGCAATCTAAAATGAGAAGTCATAGTTTTAGGATAAGGGGTAGCAGTTTTACAACACAGATGTGGAGAAGTTACTTTTCTGTGCAGTGAAGAATTCTGCAGATTCACTCCCCTCTGAGAGTCAGGGTAGAAAACATAGAAACATAGAAAACAGGTGCAGGAGTCGGCCATTCAGCCCTTCGAGCCTGCACCACCATTCAATATGATCATGCTGATGCTGCAATCTCAGTATCCCATTCCCACCCTCTCCCCATACCCCTTGATCCCTTTAACCACAAGGGCCATGTCCAGCACTCTATTGAATATAGGTAAAAGTGAGGACTGCAGTTTCTGGAAAAGCAGAGTTTAGATTAAATTAGTGCTGGAAAAGCACAGCAGGTCAGGCAGCATCCGAGGAGCAGGAGAATCGATGTTTCGGGCAAAAGCCCTTCATCAGGAATCACTTTTGCCCAAAACGTCGATTCTCCTGCTCCTCGGATGCTGCCTGATCAGCTGTGCTTTTCCAGCACCTCCCAATTGAAGATATCTAACCAACTGGTCCCGTCAGCATCCTGTGGGAGAGAGTTCCACAGAATCACAACACTCTGAGTGAAGAAACTCTTCCCTCCCTCAGTCCTGAATGGATTACACCTTATTATTAGATTATAACCCCTAGTTCTGGACTTGCCCAACATCCCATTGAGACTTACAGCACAGAAATACAGTCCTTGGCCCAAATCATTCATACTGACCTGATCTCCTAAATTAATCTAGTCCCACCTGCCAGCATTTGGCCCTTAGGTCCCTTTTAAATTTCTTCTCATCATTGTCTTCAATGTGTGATCCCTTATTCTGAGATGATGTCCTCTGGTCTTAGACTATCCCACAAAGGGAAACTACCTTTCCCCATTCACCTTGTCATGTCCCCTAAGAGTCCAGAATTTTTCAACGATGTCACCTTTCATTCTTCTAAGCTCTTAAAGTACACTGGCCCAACCTACTCAACATCTTCTCAAACAACAGTCTTTCTGTACCTGGGATCAGCAAATGAATCTTCTCTGGACTGTCTCCATTCCTCCAATGCCAATATATCTTTCTTTCAAGTGGAGACTTCAATATTATCCTTCACAGAGAACAATCAGAATGCATCTTGAACCACGTCAGGAGTTTAAAGGAATAGTTTTGGAATAAGGGTCCAGTCGTGAATAAGATGATGTTGTGAATGTGTTATTGGAAAAGCACAGCAAGTTAGGCAGCATCCGAGGAGCAGGAGAATCGATGTTTCGGGACAGAGCCCTTCATTAGGAATGACGTCAAGAAATCAAGCTGCATTATTTAAGTCTCTTTGATTCTCAGTTGACAATCACTAGTTCTTCCTTGATTTCATTTGATTTGATTTATTATTATCACATGGACCCAGGTACAGTGAAACGTTTGGTTTTGTGTGCAATGAAGGCATATCATAACAAACAAACATCATAGGATGATTGAACGGAGTGAGGAATACAGAGTAACAACTGCAAAGAAAATGCACAAGAAGCAAGATCAACATTAGATTTGAAATTTGAGAGGTCTAATCAGTCTAATAACAACAGGAAACAAGCTGTTCTTCAGCCTGTTGGCACATGTGTTTAAGCTTTTGGATAGAGCAAGGAACATAAAAATATACAGCAGAGGAACAGGCCTAATAGCCAATAATGTTGTGCCCAAATTAAACTAATCCCTTTTGCCTGCCTTGGCCCATATCTCCCTATATTCCTCACATAATCATGTGCTTATCCAAAAGTCCCTTAAACTGCCTTATTGCATATTCCTCTACCACCATCCTTGGCAAGACATTCCAGACTCCTACCACTCTCTGGGTAAATACTTTGCCCCTCACATCTCCTTTCGACTTCCACCCTCCCCCGCCCCCCCCACCCCCACCCCCGCCCCACCTTAAATGCATGCCCCCTAGTTTTAGACATTTCAACTCTGGGAAAAAGATTCTGATCATCAAGACCTTATAGAGGTTTATAAAACCACAAGGGGCACAGATAGGATAAATAGACACAATCTTTTCCCCTGGGGTGTGTGAATCCAAACCTAGAGGGTATAGATGAGAGGGGAAAGATATAAAGGAGACCTAAGGGGCAACTTTTTCACGCAGAAGGTGGTGCATGAATGGCATAAGCTGCCAGAGGAAGTGGTGGAGGCTGGTACAATTACAGCATTTAAAAGGCATATGGATGGGTATATGAATAGGAAGGGTTTAGAGGGATATTGGCCAAATATTGACAATGGGGATTAGGTTTATAGAGGAAATCTAGTCAGTGTGGATTAATTAGATCGAAGGGTCTGTTTCTCTGCTTTACATCTCTATGAATGTCATAATTTTATAGATTTCTGTCGAGTCTCCCCTCAGCCTCTGCTGCTCCAGAGAAAACCAAGTTTTTCTAATCTTTCCATATAGCTCATACCCTCTAATCCAAGGCAACATCCTGGTAAACCTCTTCTGCACCCTCTGTAAAGCCTTCACACCCTTCCTGTAATGTGGTGAACAGAATTGAATGCAATACTCTCAGTGTGGCCTAACCAAAGCCTTATAAAGCTGCAACATGACATCCTGACTCTCCTACTCAATTCCCTGACCAATAAACCATGCCATGTGCCTTCTTTACCATGTATCTGCTGACATGGCTACCTTCAGGGAGACCTTCAGGAACCCCAAGATCCCTTTGTACATCAAATATCTCTCTGTGTCTGCTGCCTGATGGAAGCGATTGGAAGAGATTATAACCTTCACACCTAAGTCGCTAACAAATTGGGACTGTCATCTCTTACAGTATAAAATGGCAGCCCCCTTCACAACGGTATTCTTGTAAATATGTTGTGAACCTTAAAGCAGCAATGTGTAGAAACCATTCCATGATTTTCTGGTTGTCTTTTGGAAGCCCATCTTTTCCAAATAACATGCTTACGCAAAAATCTGTCACTTTTGCATTGTCTTTGATGTATTTCACCGCCTGACATAAATCAGACATTAGTTTGAGAGAAATTTCTGATTAATGTTTCAGCAAATGCAAATAAAGCATTTTAATAGATGCTTACTGCACTTAAACCACATCACAGGAGCAATCATTAGAATTGTATTAAATTCATGAATTTCTCATGAATTTATTTTAGCATTTAAATTTTTTATGTGACTGTTAAATGTATGCTTTGAATATGTTTCATTGCAAGGAAAATATTTTTTTAGGTCATTAAAATTTGAATTCAATATTGTTGAGTTTACACTTCAAACGCAACTGATTAGAACAAATTATGTGTGTTGCATGCTCCACAAATCAGCTTACTTTGAACATGTTGCAAGAGCATTAAAGTTTCAAAATCCTACCTTTGCCAACTCACTAGCACTTCAATCCACACTGCAATTTTTTTTTTCTGTGCAAGAAGCTTGGTATTTCTGTGAACAGTCAAAAGCTTCATCGTAAAAGGCAATATTCCTTTGATGGTAACTGACCCTTTCACTCCTCACTGTGTGCTAATTATGAATTGGAAGTATAACAAGGACAAATGCAGTCTCTGCTCAGTCTGTGAGTTTCAAGTTCAAATCAACCCATCTCTTCAATAGCAAGTCAGATGGCAGATGGAGTTTAATTTAGATAAATGCGATGTCCCACATTTTGGAAAAGCAAATCAAAGCAGGACTTATACACTTAATGGTAAGGTCCTAGGGAGTGTTGCTGAACAACGAGACCTCGGAGTGCAGGTTCACAGCTCCTTGAAAGGAGAGTCGCAGGTAGATAGGATAGTGAAGAAGGCGTTTGGTATGCTTTCTTTTAGTGGTCAGCGTATTGAGTTCAGGAGTTGGGAGGTCATGTTGTGGCTGTACAGGACATTGGTTAGGTCACTTTTGGAATGTTGCATGCAATTCTGGTCTCCTTCCTATTAGAAAGGTGTTGTGAAACTTGAAAGGGTTCAGAAAAGATCTACAAGGATGTTGCCAGGGTTGGAGGATTTGAGCTAAAGGGAGAGGCTGCACAGGCTGGGGCTGTTTTCCGTGGAGATTCGGAGGCTAAGAGGTGACCTTATAGAGATTTATAACATCATGAAAGGCACCGATAGGGTAAATTTACAAAGTCTTTTCCCTGGGGTGGAGGAGTCCAGAACTAGAGGATATAGGTTTAGGGTGAGAGGGGAAAGATAAAAAAGGGACCTTAGGGACAACGTTTTCATGCAGCATGTAGTGTGTGTATGGAATGAGCTGCCAGTGAAAGTGGCGAAGGCTGGTACAATTACAACACTTAGAAGGCATCTGCATGGGTATATGAATAGGAAGGATTTGGAGGGATATGGGCTGGGTGCTGGCAAATAGTTCTAGATTGGGTTGGGATATCTGGTCGGCATGGACGAGTTGGATCAAAGGGTCTATTTCCGTGCTGTACATCTCTGTGTTTCATTGCTGACTGGTCAAAGGACGTTCATGTGACCCCAGTGTTCCTGTGAATGGGTAACTCATGCTGCTCCTCTAGATCTGACTCCTTATCAAAAGCCTGTGAGTTGAATTTTCACATTGGGTGTGGAACAAATGAGTTGGCATTGGTTCTGAGTCTGGAACCAACCCTGGATGGAAAGAGGCAATGTCCTTGGATTTTGACCAGTGCAGAGTCATTCTAAGCCAACGAAAGAAGAAGAGCTCTCAAAGTTGAAGTGGCCAAATTGAGATTTTTCAGTTTGAGAGGAGCAGCTGATGACAGTTTCAATCTTCTGTTTCAGATTTCCAGCAGGCCAGTTCTTTAGTGTTTAACTCAATGCAACGCCTCTTCCAGGAATGCCCACCTTGAAGATGCTCTGCTCCTTTCTCTGAAAAGATTTCCATTCTAACATTTCTTCTTGGGCTCACCTACCATAAGTTTTGAAGAAGGATCACCAGACCCAAATATTTCTTTTGTTGCCTCTCTCCACCAATTGCTCCCAGACCTGCTGAGTTTCTTCAGCAATTTCTGCTTCTGTTTTGATAAACAAGAAAGCTCTTGTCACCAACTTTAGAAAATTTATAGTTAACCAAAGCACCACTCGTGGAGGTGAATGGGTCGTGTTTAAGGGTCTGTCTCCAGGGGAATCTGTAAAACTTCTTTATAGACTCTTGATGATCAAGAGGATGAACGATTATTGGGGACAGGCAAGAATGTCGAGTTGAGGTTAAAATCAGAACAGCCTGATGTTATTGAATGGAGGAGCAGGTTTATTTGGAATCACTAGCAATTCTTAACCTGCTGAGCGTTTCAAATACATTCTGTTTTCTTTTCAGACTCTGAAGTGAAAGCAATTAAGAGTGGACAGACTGGCTAATTTTCGTCAAGGATATTGAGGCCACTGTAACCATACCATAATTGAGAAGGTGGTTATCAATCACCTGATGAAGGAGCAGCGCTCCGAAAGCTAGTGCTTCCAGATAAACCTGTTGGACTATAACTTGGTGTTGTGCGATTTTTAACTAAGATTATCTTAGAAATTATAAATACTCACCCTTCGACGCCAACGGCCATTTTGAGTGCGAGCAGCAGCGGAGGTAAGGCGAACCCGGAAGACTGGAGCTAAGGTAAGGCAGTTTTTTTAAAAAATTACTTTCCGGTAGCGGACAGCGGTGTTTTCCCTTTCACAAAAAGAGCGGGAGCAGCAGGGGAAGTGACGAGGACCAGAGGGGCAGCCAGAAAGGAAAACAGTGACCATATACATCGTGGTAGGGGACTCGATAGTTAGGGGAATCGACAGGAGATTTTGTGGTCAGGATCGGGATTCCCGGAAGGTATGTTGCCTTCCTGGTGCCAGGGTCCGGGACGTCTCCGATCGGGTGTATAAGGTTCTAACAGGGGAGGGCGAACAGCCAGAAATCTTGTTACATATTAGCACTAATGATATAGCCAGGAAAAGGATCGAGGATATAAAAAGTGATTTCAGGGAGTTAGGATGGAAGCTGCAAAGCAGGACAAACAGAGTAGTGTTCTCTAGTTTACTACCCGTGCCACGAGATAGCGAGGCGAGGAACAGGGAGCGGGCGCAGCTTAATACGTGGCTGCGCAGCTGATGTAGGAGGGAGGGCTTCAGGTATGTAGATAATTGGGATGCCTTGTGGGGAAGGTGGGACCTGTACAAGAAGGACGGGTTGCATCTGAACTGGAAGGGGACCAATGTCCTGGGTGGAAGGTTTGCTTGAGTAGTTCGAGAGGGTTTAAACTAGTATGGCAGGGGGGTGGGAACCTGAGCTGTATACCGGAGGTGAGAGTTGATGTAGATGAGGCAATAGCAAGAGGTAGACCAGCTAGTGGGAAGGATTTTCCTGGGAAGGAACCAAGGGATCAGTTAAAGTGTGTTTGCTTTAACGCAAGGAGTATCAGGAATAAAAGTGATGAACTTAGAGCATGGATCAGTACCTGGTGCTATGATGTTGTGGCCATAACAGAGACATGGGTTTCTCAGGGGCAGGAATGGTTGCTGGATGTTCCAGGGTTAAGAGCATCTAAAAAGAATAGGGAGGGGGGAGAAAGAGGAGGGGGGTGTAGCACTACTAATCAGAGAGGGTATCACAGCTACAGAAGCTTCCATTGTCGAGGAAGATCTGCCTACCGAGTCAGTATGGGTGGAAATTAGGAACAGCAAGGGAGCAGTCACCTCATTAGGGGTTTACTACAGGCCCCCAATAGCAGCAGGGAGATGGAAGAAAGCATAGCTTGGCAGATTTTGGAAAAGTGTGGACGTAGAATGGGTTGTTGTAATGGGTGACTTTAACTTTCCCAATATTGATTGGAACCTCCTTCGAGCAAAAGCTTTGAATGGAACTGTTTTTGTAAGGTGTGTTCAGGAGGGTTTTTTAACTCAGTACGTTGACAGGCCGACGAGGGGAGAGGCCATTCTAGACTTGGTGCTCGGAAACGAGCCGGGTCAGGTATCAGATCTTGCGGTGGGAGAGCATTTTGGAGATAGTGACCACAACTGCCTCACATTCTACATAGCTATGGAGAAGGAGAGGATTAGGCAAAATGGGAGGATATTTAATTGGGGAAGAGGAAACTATGATGCGATTAGACATGAGTTAGGAAGCATGGATTGGGAGCAATTGTTCCATGGTAAAGGCACTATAAACATGTGGAGACTGTTTAAGGAACAGTTGGTGCAAGTGATGAATAAATATGTCCCTCTGAGACAGGCAAGAAGTGGTAAGATAAAGGAACCTTGGATGACGAGAGCGGTGGAGCTTCTCGTCAAAAGGAAAAAGGTAGCTTACATAAGGTGGAGGAAGCTAGGGTCAAGCTCAGCTCTAGAGGATTACAGGCAGGTGAGGAAGGAGCTCAAAAATGGTCTGAGGAGAGCCAGGAGGGGGCACGAGAAAGGCTTGGCAGAACGGATTAGGGAGAACACAAAGGCATTTTACACTTATGTGAGGAATAAGAGAATGGTCAAAGAAAGAGTAGGGCCGATCAGGGATAGCATAGGGAGCTTGTGTATAGAGTCTGGGGAGGTAGGGGAAGCCCTAAATGAGTTTTTTGCTTCTGTCTTTACGAAAGAAACGAACTTTGTAGTGAATGAAACCTTTGAAGAACACGTGTGCATGCTGGAATGGATAGAGATAGAGGAAGCTGATGTGCTGAAAATTTTGTCAAACATTAAGATTGACAAGTCGCCAGGCCCAGACCAGATTTGTCATCGGCTGCTTTGGGAAATGAGAAATGCAATTGCTTCACCACTTGTGAAGATCTTTTCATCCTCGCTCTCCCCTGGAGTCATACCTGAGGACTAGAGAGAGGCAAATGTAATTCCTCTCTTCAAGAAATGAAATAGGGAAATACCCAGTAAGTGTCATGTCTGTCGTCTGCAAGGTGTTAGAAAGGATTCTGAGAGATAGAATTTATGAGCATCTGGAAGAGCATGGCTTGATTAAATGCAGTCAACACGGCTTTGTGAGGGGCAGGTCATGCCTCACAAACCTTATCGAGTTCTTTGAGGATGTGACTAGAAAGGTTGATGAGGGTCAAGCTGTGGATGTGGTGTAAATGGACTTCAGCAAGGCATTTGATAAGGTTCCCCATGGTAGACTTATTCAGAAGGTCAGGAGGAATGGGATACAGGGGAACATAGCTGTCTGGATACAGAATTGGCTGGCCAACAGAAGACAGTGAGTGGTAGTAGAAGGAAAATATTCTGCATGGATGTCTGTAGTGAGTGGTGTTCCACAGGGCTCTGTCCTTGGGCCTCTATTGTTTGTAATTTTTATTAATGACATGGATGAGGGGATTGAAGGATGGGTCAGCAAGTTTGCAGATGACACAAAGGTTGGAGATGTCGTTGACAGTATAGAGGGCTGTTGTAGGTTGCAGCGGGACATTGACAGGATGCAGAGATGGTCTGAGAGGTGGCAGATGGAGTTCAACCTGGATAAATGTGAGGTGATGCATTTTGGAAGGTCGAATTTGAAATCTGAGTACAGGATTAAGGATAGGATTCTTGGCAGTGTGGAGGAGCAGAGGGATCTTGGTGTGCAGGTACATAGATCCCTTAAAATGGCCACCCAAGTGGACAGGATTATTAAGAAAGCATATGGTGTATTGGCTTTCATTAACAGGGGGATTGAGTTTAAGAGTCGTGAGATCTTGTTGCAGCTCTATAAAACTTTGGTTAGACCACACTTGGAATACTGCATCCAGTTCTGGTCGCCCTATTATAAGAAAGCTTTGGAGAGGGTTCAGAGGAGGTTTACCAGGATGCTGCCTGGGCTGGAGGGCTTATCTTATGAGGAGAGATTGACTGAGCTTGGACTTTTTTCATTAGAGAAAAGGAGGAGGAGAGGGGACCTAATTGAGGTATACAAGATAATGAGGGGCATAGATAGAGTCGATAGCCAGAGACTATTTCCCAGGGCAGAAATGGCTAACACGAGGGGTCATAGTTTTAAGCTGGTTGGAGGAAAGTATAGAGGAGATGTCAGAGGCAGGTACTTTACACAGAGAGTTGTGAGAGCATGGAATGCGTTGCCAGCAGCAGTTGTGGAGGCAGTGTCATTGGGGACATTTAAGAGACTCCTCAACATACATATGGTCACAGAAATTTGAGGGTGCATACATGAGGATCAGTGGTCGGCACAACATCGTGGGCTGAAGGGCCTGTTCTGTGCTGTACTGTTCTATGTTCTATGTTCTAAACCCTACAGTGCAGAAGTAGGCCATTCAGCCCATCACGTCCCCCCAACCTTCCAAAGAGCATCCCTCCTACTCCCTGTAACTCTGCATTTCCAATGGCTAATCCATCTAACCTGCACATCACTGGACTCTATGAGCAATTTAGCATGGCTAATCGACCATAACCTGCACATCTCTGGGCACTACGGAGAAATTTAGCATGGCCAATCCACCTAACCTGCACATTCCTGGACACTATGGGCAATTTAGCATGGCCAATCCACTCTAACCTCCCATAGAGTCATAGAGCTGTACAGCACAGAAGCAGACCCTTCGGTCCAACTCGTCCATACCGACCAGATATCCTAAATTAATCTTAGCCCATATCCCTCTAAACCCTTATCTTTGGACTGTGGGAGAAAACATAAGCATACAAAGGAAACCCACACAGACACAAACAGACAGTTGCCTGAGGGTGAATCGAACCCAGGTCCCTGGTGCTGTGAGACAGTGCTAAGCACTGAGCCACAGTGCTGAGACTGACTCAGCCTTCCTACTCTCGGCTGACATTTCAGCACAATACTGAGAGAACGCCGTATCTGTCAGAGAGAGGGATTGGCTTTTGTCCTCTCAGGAAGATGCATTTTTTGAGAGAAGAATCTTCCTCCAATATCGTGGTCAATATTTGACCCTCATGCAACTTCATTAAAACAGACTATTCTATGTTTGATGAAAGATCATTGGCCTGAAACAAGGACTCTGTTGCTCTGTGCACGGGCAATTCTTAACCTGCTGAGCGTTTCAAATACATTCTGTTTTCTTTTCAGTCTCTGACGTGAAAGCAATTAAGAGTGGACAGACTGGCTAATTTTCGTCAAGGACATTGAGACCACTGTAAACACGCCATAATTGAGAAGAGGGTTAATTTGGATAATAAGGGATTTTGACCATGCAGGAACTGTCTTTGTACTCATTATAGCCCTGATTTATAATTCATGTAATCTACAATGACAAAAGAAAGGTCAGTTATCAGCAAGTCAGTCTTCCCTGTATAGGGAGACAAAGAACAATTGAAAACCAGGTTTAATGGTGGAAAGATTTGTGCATAAAGGAGAAAGATATGAGCTGAAAAAGGAGAAAGCGACTTTGTGTTTTTCCACATCCAACAACAGGGGAGAAATCCTTATTTTACAGGTTTAGTAACCATGGGAAAGAGGTTGATGGAGAGACAGGGAAGGATAGTTTACTGGGGACACAGGGCAGAGATCAGAGACCAAGGATCTCTCGGGTATTAAAAATAAGTACAAGAATTTGAGCATTGAAAGAAATCCTTTGCAGGTCAGTGAGGTGATAGATGAAGAGGACTTGGTACAGATCATGCTGCATCTTTGTTAGTGGATGGATCTCAGAGTGGCCAGGGAGATGATGATAGGCGAAAGTGAGGACTGCAGATGCTGGAAACCAGAGTTTAGATTAGAGTGGTGCTGGAAAAGTACTGCAGGTCAGGCACGATGATGATCATAGCAAGGGTGCCAGCAGATCCAAGGATTATTTGTCTGATTCTGATTTTCTAACAAAGGGATCAGAATCTGAGAACTACAGTTCAACAGTGTTGAGTTGTAGGCAAGATTTTTACCAGTATGGAGGAAATAATTTGAAGCTCCCAGGAACAGAGGGATGTTGGGGAACTTACCCAAAGATCCCTAAAGGTGCCATGACAGGTTAAGAGGGTGGTTAAGGTCGCAAGTAGGACAATGGAGTAAAAAAGTCAAATATCCAATTTTGCTGACAGCTCAAAATTGGGCAGGATTGGGGGCTGTGTTAACAGTAAAGCAAATTTCAACAGGATATTAATAGATTAGGCAGCGTTGTGGCAGATGGACCTTAAAGTTAGCAAGTGTGAGGTTACCCATTTCAGACTAAGAAAAGATAGGTCAGGGTAATTTATAGAAGACACAACATTAAATACAGTGGCTGTCCAATGATAAGTGGTGGTTCAGGTGCACAGCTCTTTAAAATGTCATTAAAAAATGCAGAAAATAGTCAAGGAGGAGAATGGAATGGAGGCCTTCATCTCTAAAGGGCTGGAGTGTAAGGATGCAGAAGGTATGCTGCAGTAAGACAAAACCTGAGTTAGACCCCACTGTTACAAAGTCAAAAAAATCATACAACACTAGATTATAGTCCAACTGGTTTATGTGGTGCTTTCAAATAAACCTGTTGGACTATAACCTGGTGTTGTGTGATTTTTAGCTTTGCCCAGTACAATACCGGCTTCTCCACATCACACCCACTGTTAAGAATCAGGCCAGATTCCCTCAAAACATTTCAAGCAAGTAGCCCAGATCGTAACTTTGTTTGTTGTTCTAAGCAGTTGTACCGTGGATATCCCAGGAGAGATGCAGCTGATCAAACCACTTAGCTTTAAACAAAACAGATTTATTTACAAGATTACCGAATGAAACACAAACAAAAGAGAACAGAATACAGAATAATTTAACCGATCCAAAAACCCAACACATTATCCCAACTTAATGATGCTGTTCCAAATGCTTGCAACAATCCCCATGAACACTCCTTGGCACAAAAGGTAAAATCAAACTTACGGTCTTACAGGAGAGAAGTCAGAGGGAGGAGAATCAGCATGGGCCTCCTCCTTTGAGTCCAGCAGCTTCTTTTTCACTACTCCCAAAAACCAAACTAAAACAGGGAAAAGTTGAGCTAGGAGAACTGGCCACTCCCCTTTCATTATGCGAGTGTTTCTTAAACTTGAAAGCCTTCTTACCGAGGCAGTACCTGTTAACCATAATCAAACCGGCCCTGAAACCTTTCAAGTCCTGGTTTCCTTCCTATCAGAAAGATGTTGTGAAACCTGAAAGGGTTCAGAAAAGACTTACAAGGATATTGCCAGGGTTGGAGGATTTGAGCTACAGGGAGAGGCTGAACAGGCTGGGGCTGTTTTCCCTGGTGCATCAGAGGCTGAGAGGGGACCTTATAGAGGTTTACAAAATTATGAGGGGCATGGATAGGATAAATGGACAAAGTCATCTCCTGGGGCGGGCAAGTCCAGAAGTAGAGGGCATAGGTTTAGGGTGAGAGGGGAAAGATATAAAAGGGACATAAAGGGCAACTTTTTCACGCAGAGGGTGGTACATGTATGGAATGAGCTGCTAGAGGAAGTGATGGAGGCTGATGCAATTGCAACATTTAAGAGGCAGTTTGATGGGTATATGAATAGGAAGGGTTTGGAGGGATATGAGCTGGGTGCTGGCAGATGGGACTAGATTGGGTTGGGATATCTGGTCGGCATGGACAGGTTGGACCGAAGGGTCTGCTTCCATGCTGTACATCTCTATGACTCTATAAGTCCAGACTTTTCGGAGTCTGTGTCTTTTACGACCCCTCTGGAAAAGAAATCAAGGACAACAAATAACTTTGTTAAAGGAGCAGTTTCACCACACCACTCAGAGCTTCACAAGGATGTTTTGGCCCTTGGAGGGAGTTCAATATAGTTTTATAATGATGACACCAGGGCTTCAGGGGTTACACTATGAGGAGGGATGTTACAAATTGGTCCTTTATTTTAGAATTTAGAAGGTTGAGGACTGACCTAATCAAGGTCTTTAGGATATTGACAGGGAAGGACCATGTAGATTGAGATAAACTATTTCCATGGGTTGAAGACTCTAGAACCAAAGGACATAGTCTGCGAATTAGGGCCAGATCATTCAGTAGAAATTTTAGGAAACACTTCTCTTTGCAAAGTGTAGGGAAGGTTTGGAATTCTTGTCCTCACATGGCAGCCATTGCTAATTGAATTGTGAAGTTTTAATCTTAGACAGACAATTTTTTTAACTAAGCAAGGTCACCAAAGGATATGGGTCTAATGTTGGTCAATGGAGTTAGGCGACAGATCAGCCATGATCTTACTGAATGGTTGAGCAGGCATAAGGGCCTGAAAGGCCTACTCCAGCTCCTATGTTCCAATGAGTCTTGTGTGCAGTTCCAGTCACCACATGATAGGAAGAACGTGCTTACACCAGAGAGGGTGCAGAAGCGATTCATGAGGGTATTACCTGGGATGGAGCATTTCAGTGATGACAAAAGGCTGAATAAGCACGGGTTAGCTTGACTCTATGACTCTATGTTTTCTGTTAAGGCAGAGGAAGCTGAGGGGGGCCCTGATTGAGGTGTATGGATTGTGAGGGCCATCGACATGGCGGATAGAAAGCAGCTATTCCCCTTAGTTGAAGGGTCAACTATAAGGGTGCATAATTTCAAAGTGAAGGGTATGTTCTAGAGGGGATTTCAGGAAACCTTGTTTTCACCCAGAGGGTGGTGATGGGGGTAGGGATGGGGATGGGGAGGGAATCTGGAATGCATTACCCGAGTTGGTGGTTGAGGTGGGAAACATCACAACCTTTAAAATGTTCTTAGATGAGCACTTGAAATGTCATAACATTCACAGCTATATGCCAAGAGCAGGAAAACGTTGATAAATCATCACTGACTCGATGGGCTGAAGCATCTCCTTTGCACCATATGACTCTATGATTCTATGAGTAAAAGCTTATTGGGGATGCAGATGAGGGCACAATCAGACTGTCATGATCTCATTGAATATCAGAGCACTCTCAAGGGACTAAATGGCCGATTGCTGCTCCTAAATTGCATGTTCCTGCAATGTGATGGAAAAGATAGAGACAGGTAATAGAGTCTTTCATTTACGATCTGGATGAAGGAACTGAGGGCATTTTGGCTAAGTTTGCAGATGATACAATGATAGCTAGAGGAACTGGTAGCATTGAGGTGGTAGGGAGGGTGCAGAAGGGTTTGAACAGGTTAGGAGAGTGGGAGAAAGTGAGGACTGCAGATGCTGGAGACCAGAGTTGAAAAATGTGATGCTGGAAAAACACAGCAGGCCAGGTAGGATCCAAGGAGCAGGAGAACCGACGTTTCGGGCATAAGCCCTTCTTCAGGTTAGGAGAGTGGGCAAAGAAGTGGCAGATGGAGTACGATGTGGGAAAGTGTAAAGTCATGTACTTTGGTAGGAAGAATAGAGGCAGTGACTTTTCTAAATGGGGAGAAAATTCAGAAGGATTGGGATAGAGTCATTGACTATAAAAACACTGAAGTTAAACTGAGTTCCTATAAAACTCCTATCAGAACACCCAGTTGCATGGATATTGGTTTAGATTAGATTCTCTAAAGTGTGGAAACAGGCCCTTTGGCCCAACCAGTCCATACTGACACTCCGAAGAGTAACCCACCAAGTCACATTTCCCCCTGACCAATGTACCTAACACCATGGGCAATTTAGCATGGCCAATTCACTCTAAACTGCACATCTTTGAATTGTGGGAGGAAACCAGAGGAAACCCACGCAGACATGGGGAGAAAGTGCAAACTCCACACAGACAGTCGCCCGAGGCTGGAATCAAACCTGGTCCCAGGTGCTGTAAGGCAGTGGTACTAATCATTGAGCCAATTGCTGCCCCATTGTTAAACCATTAACTGTTTTTTCTCTCTACAGATGCTGCCAGACAAGTTGTGTTTCTCCAACACCTTCAGTATTCCAGCATCCGCAGTACTTTGTTTCATTTTAGTGGTTAACTCTAAACTGCCCTCTGAAATGGCCCAGCAAGCTAATTAATTTGATGGCAATTAGATAGGAGCAATAAGTTCTGGTCTGGCACACAATCCCAAGAAAGAATGAATTTTGAAATTTTGTGTTGAAATTTCGTTTTGCCACCTTCATTCCCTGGACTGCTGCCTGCAATTCTCCTGCCCCTTCGAGTTTGACACCATCTTCAGATTGAACTCATTTCCATTACCCTTAATTTAAAGTTACTTCATTCGAATTATATGGTCATTAATTTTTAACACCAGATTAACACTTTGCTATGATATTTACATTGTATAATTCAAACAGAGCAATTCATTATTGTATATCACCTTATCAATGTCATCCTGTCAGCAACCAATACCAGGGGAAGAGGTAGAATTAAAGTTTTGCCGAAGACAGTCCCAAGTAAAGACTGAAAATTGTTGTCGTTGAAATGACACATGGCAGAGGTGAGCTCCAATTCAGTTGGGAGCTGTTATACAGCACTCAGCGTGAAGCTGAGGCTATTACCTGTAAAAATATTTACACGGGTGAGATTTGAGATGCAATAATAACTACATGGGGGCACTTAACACAGTCTTCTGATTTGTTTGCTGAGATTGGCAGCCTTTAAACTGTTCTTTCCTCCTATTATTACCCTCCTAATTGTGGAATGTTTTAGACAAAAGCACTCGCTTTAGGCAATACTTTGTAGCAAACACAGCCATTCTTTTCTGTATTTTCTATCCTTCCAATTTACTTAATGAGTTCTTACTATCCATTGTAATAAAAGAGATTGTTACAAGATTCAATTATTGACGAAATGATCAAACAAAAGTGTGTCTCCCCCTCCAACACTGAACCCACCTGCCGCCCCCACCTAAAATCTTTGTTTTTTGGAAGACAAAGATTCCCAGGCACCATTGAAAAAGAATCAGATTGTTCACGAAACCTTGTAACACGTATGGTAGCTGTTTAGCCAATTTGTGCCTACCTCTAGGACAGAGCTGATCAATAATTCTTCAGTCTCACAATCTGAATGATTGTCCTTTCCTGGAATAAATCCTTTGAATTACCCAAAAAAAAAAATCCCCACCCGTTTTGCTCAGTTAGGATTAGGTGATTATACTGATCTTTCTGCTGTCACGGACAATCCTCCAGCTCTAACACAACCAAGGAAAATATGGGTGAAGTTGTCAGTTCTCTCGTTTCTGTTATCGGGGCAGGTTTGGTACAGAGTGACTCCACCAGCCAATGCACTGCAAGAGGCAATTCTTAATGTGAAGCAAATTTAGATGTGGCTTGCGATACACCTTGTCTAAACTTTCCTGTCTTTATTCTTTTCTATGATGTAGGTTTCATTGGTAAGGTCAGCATTTGTTACCATCCCTAATTGGTCCAGTACAGAGTGGCTAGCTAGAACACTGCAAAAGGAGTTAACAGCATTGCTCTGGGGGTGGAGTCACATCTACGCTACAGCGGCTAAGCTTGGCCACTTTCAGAATCACAGATGTTATGGTGTAGGAGGAGGCCATTTGGCCCATCATGTTCACACGGCTCTCCAAATACATTTCTCACTGGGTGCCATTTTCCTGCTTTCTCCCTGTGACATTGGTCCTTTCCAACTAACAGGCTCATTCTCCTTTGAAAGCCTTGACTGCATCTGCCTCCACCATACTGTCAGGCATGCATTCCAGTCCCTCAGCACCAACTGTTTCCTCCTGTCATAGTAACATATACGATAGGAGTAACAGTAGGCTATCTGATTCCTCAAACATGCTCCACCATCCAATATGACCAGGTCTGCTCATTGAGCTCAATACCCTAATCCAGCCATTCCCCCCAATATCCATTGATCTCTTTCACCACAGCACTACATCAAAACATTGATCACAGAATGGAGTACAGCACAAGAACTGGCCCTTCGGCCCACCATGTCTGTGCTGACCATGATGCCATTCTAAACTAACCCCATCTGCCTGCACATGGTCTGTATCCCTCTATTCTACCACCTCCATTATAAGTGCGTTCCAGGCACGTACCACCCTCTATGTAAAAAACTCTCCTTGCACATATCCTTTAAACTTTTCCCCTCTCACCTTAAACCTATGCACCTTAACATTTGACATTTCCAACCCGGGAAAAAGACTCTGCCTATCCATCCTATCAATGCCCATCATGATTTTATATACTTCTATCAGGTCGCCCCTCAGTCTCCAATGCTCCTTGAAAAAACTCCAATTTGTCCAACCTTTCCTTGCAGCTAATACACTCAGATCCAGGCAACATCCTTTCTGGCACTGTCTCCAAAGTGTCTACATCTTTCCTGGGGTGTGGCAACCAGAACTGAGCACAATCCTCCAAATGTGGCCGAACTAAAGTTTTATTAAATTACACAATTGCTCGACAACTGTTATACACAATATGCCCTGAATGCCACATGCTTTCTTTAACACTTTATCCACTTATGTTGCCACTTTCAGGAAACTGTGGACTTGCACACCAAGATTTCTCTGTAAATTAACATTTCTAAGGGTTCTATCGTTTGCTCTCTATCTTCTTCTTGCACTTAACCATCCAAAATGCTTCACCTCACACTTGTCCAGAATAAACTCCCATCTGCCATTTCTCTGCCCAACTGACCTATACTGTGCTGTATCCTTTGACAACCTGCTTAACTACCCACAGCTCCACTGATTCCTGTGTCATACCAATCAGACCACCTACATTTTCATCCAAATGAGTTCTCTAAATTACAAACAGCACAAGTCCCAGCACTGATCATTGCAGAACACCACTGGTCACAGAACTCATTCTTAAATAGCTTTGCTTTTTTTTTCCATGGGCAACTTCATATCTGTACCTTTCACTGTCAAGCCTGTCAAGAGCGGGAACAATGTCTCTCTATTTATTCTGTCCAAAACTCTCATTATCTTGAATAAATCAATCGGATTTCCTCTCAGCATTCTTTTCTAAAGAAAATATTCCCAGCTTCTTCAGTCTATCGTTAGAACTGAAATTACTCATCCCCAGTTCCTATAAATCTCTCTGCGCTCTCTCCAATGCTCACAGTCTTCTGAAAGTGCAGCATTCAGAACTGATCACAATGTTTGTGCTGAGACCAAACTAGCATCTTATATCATTTTAAAGTGACCTCCTTGCTCTCGTAATCTATGTCCTTATTAATAAAGCTAAGAATACTTTATTCTCTCACTATTAATGATGTTCTGAGGAGCCAATCTGTGTTATAAACTCAAGTATAAGCTCACATCTGATGGATACAGATTAGAGAAGGTTTAGTTGGCAAATTCCTCGTTGTCTTATAAAGAACAGCTAAACAGGTGGGATGAGTACTCGTTGGAATTTAGAAGAATGGGGAATGATATCTTTGAAACAGATAAGACCGTATGTTTTGGGTAGACTTAGGCCATTTGATCCATCGGATTTGCTTCAATATTCAGTCATGGCTGATATGTTTCTACCCCTCAATTCTACTGTCTTATCCCCCAAAACCCTGGATTCCCCTGACTAATCTAGAACCTATCTATCTCTATCTTAAAGATACTCAATGTCTCGGCTTCCACAGATTTACCACCCTCTGGCTGAGGAAATTCCTCCTTATCTCAGTTCGAAAGTGTCGTGCTTGCATTCTGAAGCAGTTCCAATAGGGTCCTAGTCTTTGCTACTGCTGGAAACATCTTCCCCCGTCCACTCAATCCAGGCCTCTCGGTAGTCTGTAAGTCTTAATCAGATTCCCCTTCTAAACCTCATTGAATACGGACCCAGAGTCCTCAACTGCGCCTCATACGACAAGCCCTTCATCTCTGGGATCATTCTTGTGAACTCCCTCCGACACCAGCACATCCTTCCTCAGATACGGGGCCCAAAACCACTCACAATATTGCAAATGCATTATACAGCCTCAGCAATACCTCTCTGCTCCTGTTTTCTAGCCCTCTTAGAATGAATACTAACATTGTACTGACATTCCTAACTGCCAACTGCATGTTAACCTTAGAAAAATCCTCAACTTGGACTCTCAAGTCCCTTTGTGCTTCAAATTTCTGTAGCGTTTCTCTGTTTAGAATATAGTCTATGCTGCTATTCTTCCTATCAAAGTGCATAACCTCGCACTTTCCCACATTGTATTCCATCCACCAGTCCTGTCAAATGTCTTCCGGAAATCCAAATAGATCGCATCCACTGCCTCTCCTTTGTCTATCTTGCTCAATACTTTCTTAAAGACTTCTAACAGACATGACCTCCCCTTGTCGAAGTGATGCTAACTCATCCCTGTTTTACCAAACAAAATGAGGGAGCATGACAGGGTAGATTAGGAGAGGATCTCCTCAGGGAGTCTAGAACTAGGAAGCAGAGTTTAAAAATAGTTTATAATAACAGTGGAAATTCTTCAATGAAATGATCACTACTCTTCGGAATATTCCTTATTGGAGAGATTGGACATTGAATATATTCAAGGCTGAGTTAGATTGATTTTTGATTGATCAGGGAGTCTAAGGTTATTTGGGGAAAAATAGGAAAGCCGAGTTAAGGCCATGATTTTATTGAAAGGCAGAACCTGTTTCATGATTGAAGGAGTCAGAGCTGCAGCTAACAAAGCGCTTGAGCTTCGGACTTTGGCAAGAAAGCAGGCTTTGTAACACAATAACTGAATATTTGCTTCAATGTTGAGGCTACACTGTCAGGGAGAAATTCATAATGTTATAGAATCATGATTAGATTACTTACAGTGTAGAAACAGGCCCTTCGGCCCAACAAGTCCACACCGACCCGCATAGCGCAACCCACCCAGACCCATTCCCCTGCATTTACCCCTTCACCTAACACTATGGGCAATTTAGAACGGCCAATTCACCTAACCTGCACGTTTTTGGATTGTGGGAGGAAACCGGAGCACCCGGAGGAAACCCACGCAGACACGGGGAGAATGTGCAAACTCCACACAGAGAGTCACCCGAGGCAGGAATTGAACCCGGGTCTCTGGCGCTGTCAGGCAGCAGTGCTAACCACTGTGCCACCGTGCCCCCACTAATCATAGAATGCAACAATACAGAATGAGGCCATCATGTCATAGAATCATGGAACCCCTACAGCGTGGAAGCAGGCCATTTGGCCCATTGAGTTCACACCGACCCTCCGAAGAGTATCCCACCCAGACCCACTCCTTCTCCGTAATCCCCCATTTCCCACAGCTAATCCACTCAGTCTGCACATCCCTGCACACTATGAGCAATTGAACATGGCTCATCCACTAACCTGTACATCTTTAGACTGTGGGAGGAAACCGAAGCACCCGGAGGAAACCCACGCAGACACGGGGAGAATGTGCAAACTCCACACAGACAGTCGCCCAAGAGTGGAATCAAACCCAGATCCTGAGTGTTGTGAGGCATCAATGCTAACCGCTGAGCCACCATTTTGCCCACATATGGACCAGCATTTTGAAGGCACTCTCGAAATAAATCCCCATATTTGTTCACGATCTTGACCAATCATTTTACTCTTGAATCAAATATGCCTACCCTTTCCAGACAGTGCATTCCGCAACAAAACAAGATCCTGCGTTTTTAAACTATCTCCTTATTTTATCTGTTGTTCATTGACCAGTTACTGGGGTATTGCACATTTCATGGATAAAGATATGGAAGAAATTGGAGTCCCTTTGTCATTGCCAGCGCAGATGTACAGCTGCCTCTACCTCACCTCTATCGAACACCTTTCAAACTTGAACAAGAGCAATCGTTCATGTGAATCAGGAATGGGTCGTGTTGGCACTGTCAAGGTAAACTTATCATGGTCCCACTGGAACATAGGGAGGGCTCTCTTAGAACGAGACCACTGGGGTGTTTTAACCTGAGGGTGGCCATGCCTCACGTGAGAGGAGAGGTTGAGAAAGAGAGTCCTTTATGGTATCCTCAACCAGTTACAGGAGCTGAAGCCAGGCTGGTGGTGTTAGTCCACATCTCAAACCAGTCATTCAGCCAACCGAGCTAACCAACAACCAGTTAGCGCTGCAATACTGAGAGAAAAGTCTGACTTCAATCTCCCAAGTAAACTGTAGACCAAATAACCCACCAAAAAATAACTCTACACCTTGATGAAAAATTTTATTTTTAAGCTCAATAAGCAGTCTTTATCATAGATGGCAATACAGCTTTGGAAATGATGTGTGTCGGCAAACATTCAGAAAATAGTTCTATTTTTAAGGAAGACACTTCGACATAAAACGTGTGTCTGCGTTCCTGCAATATGTTCTTTTAAATGTTGCTGGTATGACGGATTTTATGAGCAGAATGGTTCAGAACTCTATGTTATGTTTGATCTCGCTGATTTCAGTGTAATTATTGTTATTGCTGGTCCAGTGCTTTTGATTCAATTAATTGATCACTTTTGACAATCTCATTTTCTTCTCAAAAGATTGAGGCTGCAGCCGTTTCCAGAAGGTGTCTTCATCCTGGAGCTCCTCGATTCTTCAGTTGCCTTCTTCATCTTTTATCATGATTGTCACATGTTCTCATGACAAGCAAGTGGGCTCGGAACACTGCGAGACAAATGGAACAATGGAAAACGTGAGAGGATTTCTTTTTTTGTTTGGAAATGGATCATTTAGTTTACTGCACCTTTTATAAAGTTTTGGTTCTTCTCCAGAACTATTCAAGAATTTTCCTGCATTAAGGACCAGGGATGTCTTGCTGCAATTGTACAGGGACAAGGTGAGATCGCACCCAGAATATTTTGTAGTTATTCTTTCCCCTCTAACTTTAGCTGATGGCCTCTAATCCTCGATTCCCCAACCCTGGGAAAAAGACTGAGTGCATTCACCCTGTACATGCCTCACATGATCTTACACACTTCTATAAGATTCCTCCTCAGTCTCCTATTCCCTAAAGAAAAAAAGTTCGAGCTTGTCCAACCTCTCCCTATAACTCAGACCATTGAGTCTTGGCAACATCCTTGTAAATTTCTTCTGCACTCTTTCCAGTTTGGTAGCATCCTTCCCATAGCAAGGTGACCAAAACTGAACACAGTACTCCAAGTGCGGTCTCACCAATATCCTGTACTGCTGCAACATAACTTCCCAACTTCTATACTCAATGCCCTGACTGAAGACCAGTGTACCAAAAGCCTTTTTCACTGCCCTGTCTACCCAGGACTCCACTTTCAGAGAATTGTGCACCTGAACTCCAAGGTCCCTCTGTTCCACTAGACTCCTTGAGGCCATACCATTCACCATGACCTGGGAGCTCAGAACCTGGGGGTCACAGTCTAATGATACTGGGTAGGTCATTAAGGATTGAATAAAGGAGAAATGTCTTCAACTAGAGAGTGGAAAGCTGGGGAAAGAGGAAGGCTGATAGTGGGGACCATAAGTAGGTACAAATGGGTGGACCGTACTGAAAGCAGTCTGTGTCATGACAGGATATGGGGTGTTAGGGTGGGTAAAGGAAATGGAACGAGGTGTTTAGGTTCGATAATTGTAGATATTGATTCCTGAAGAAAATATAAATAGTTGTTTTCCAGTTACTGAGATAGTGACATGAACACTTTATTTATCAGGTTTTTAATGGAAAGGATCCATCAACCACTTTCCCTAATAAATCCGATTATTGGTTTATTATCACTTGCCTGGATGGACACAGCTCCAACAAAACTCAAGAAGCTCGACACCATCCAGGAACAAAGCAGCCCACTTGATTGGCACCACACCCACAAGCATCTACTCCCTCTGTCACCGAGGCTCAGTAGCAGCATTGTGTACGCCTACAAAATGCACTGCAGAAATTCCCCAAAGATCCTCAGACAGCACCTTCCAAACCCACAGCCACTCCAATCTAGAAGGACAAGGGCAGCTGAAACAGGGAAACACCACCCCCCTGCAAGTTCCCCTCCAAGCCAGTCACCATCCTCACTTGGAAATATATCATTGTTCCTTCACTGTCGATGGGTCAAAATCCTTGAACTTCCCCCCCACCCCCCCACCTTCCCCAAAAGCATTGTGGGTCTTCCCACAGCACATGGACTGCAGTGGTTCAAGAAGGCAGCTCACCCCCACCTTCTCAAAGGGCAACTGTGCGAGGGCAATAAATGTTGGCCCAGCTAGATATTCTAAAGTCCTACAGGGAGACACATCCATGAATCTGTGCACAGCAAATTCCTACATTGAGCAATGAGATAAATGGCCCAAAATCTTCTTGTAGTGCAGTTACATGATGAATTCAAGATTTGCCAAGACGTAAGCAGTCCCTCAGCTTCCTTCGTGTATTGTAATGGGATTTTTTAATATCCATCTGAGATATGGGGCAGGCATGGCCTCAGGTTAATATCCCATATAAAGAGCTGCTTCCCCTCAGTACTGCATTACAGTATTACCTTGGATTATAAAATCACTTTGCCAGAATGTGATTTGTACCTTGACTGACTCAAAGACAGCTCTATCCATGTACTGAGACCAAGGCTGACACTTTGACCAAATAAAACAGATTTGATTAAATAGTTAAAATTTATGTTGCTTAAAATCAATTCCAAAATGTTTAATCATATTTGAAGTGAAGCTTTGTGTCACTGCCGAAGCACACATTACCTGTGGCGTTTTATGACTTCAGTGATGATTCATCTGACTTGAGTGTTCATTGGGGTCATGGCATCAGAACAGGGAGTGAATCACGAATCCCCTTTGCTATAACCAACCCAGCAACTGTGAAAGTATACTTCCAATCACAGTGAAACAAAGTTACGTTGACACCTTCAATGTGGTATGTTGATGAAGTGACAAGGAGAGAGGAGTTTAGATTAGAGTGGTGCTGGAAAAGCACAGCAGGTCAGGCAGCATCTAAGGAGCAGGAAAATCGACGTTTCGGGCAAAAGTCCTTCATCAGGAATAGAGGCAGGGAGCCTCCAGGTTGGAGAGATAAGTTCCAACCTTCTAGCTCTTCACTGTCCTCATGACCTGTCCTACCTGCCAACCTCCCTTCCCACCTATCCACTCCACCCTCCTCCTGACCTATCACTTCCATCCCTACCCCCATTCACCTGTTGTACTCTTTGCTACCTTCCCCTAGCTCCTCCCCAACCACACCCCATCACTCCCCCCCCCCTCCGCACCCCCCCTATTTATTTCTCCACCCTGGAGGCTCCCTGCCTCTAGTCCTGATGAAGGGCTTTTGCCCGAAACATTGATTTTCCTGCTCCTCAGATGCTACCTGACCTGCTGTGCTTTTCCAGCACCACTCTGATCTAAACTCTGGTTTCCAGCATCTGCAGTCCTCACTTTTGCCAAGGAGAGAGGAGCGTAAGGGGGATGTTGTCAATCAGTATCTTCACAGTGTTATCTAACACTGTGTTGTGCCACAGTTGAGTACACTGTATGGTTTTTGACTCTTGCATACCCTGTCAGGATGGTATGGTGGCTCAGTGGTTAATGTTGCTGCCTCACAGCGCCAGGGACCTGGGTTTGATGCCAGCCTGGGGCGATTGTCTGTGTGGAGTTTGCATGTTCTCTCCATGTCTGTGTGGGTTTCCTCCGGGTGCTCCAGTTTCCTTCCAAAGGTGTGCAGGTTAGGAATTTGGCCATACTAAATTGGCAGTAGTGTCTAGGGTCGAGAGTGTGTTGCTGGAAAAGTACAGCAGGTCAGGCAGCATCCAAGGAGCAGGAGAATCGACATTTCGGGCAAAAGCCCTTCATCAGGATACCTGATCCTTGGATGCTGCCTGACCTGTTGTGCTTTTCCAGCACCACACTCTTGACGCTGATCTCCAGCATCTGCAGTTCTCACTTTCTCCTCAATAGCGTCCAGGGATGTGCAGGTTAGGTAGGTTAGCCATGGGAAATGCTGGGTTCTGGAAATGCTGGGTGAGATGCTTTTTGGAGGGTCAGTGCAGACTCAATCGGCTGAATGGCCTTTGCCACACTGTGGGGATTCTATGATAGGATAGCATTCCGACTCATGCACAAAGTTCCAGCTTGAATCAACTGCTTGAGGTCATCATTCTCTGAACGCAAAGCTTATTAGTAAGCTGGAACACAATATCACACCATTTTCTTTGTTCTGCAGTTTCTTTCCTCTGAGTCAACTCTTCGTGATAAGATTTTTGTTTGGGAACAAAGGGACAGATTGAATGGACAGACGACTGATGGTTTGCAGGGGACAAAGGCTACGGTTCAGTGACAAGTTTCTTAGCATCTCGTCACTGGTCTGAAACCCCACTGGGAGGGCAGCTACATTGTGCAGGAACACAAGGAGCACAGCTGAAAAGAATTTCTGACATCTTGCAGCAAAGGTTCCATGTATTGAACCCGTTTGAAGGAGAGTTCCATTATCCAGTTCACAAGAGTTGTATGACTTGTCATTGTGCGATACACGCTATTGAGGAGTAGATACAAATCTTCTCGTCTCTGCAGTAAGGCTCACAATGCAGTCAGAGGAAAGAGTTGAACATCTCCAGAGAGAAAAGGAGAATGTATCCTGACAGTGGCAAGGGAGAGAAAGCCATTCTCTGATATTTTCAATTGCAAAAAGGGAAATTTAAAAAATATTCCTAAGGCTTTTACAGAAGCTGAAAGTATTACCTCAATCCTGAAATAACATTGCACACAGGAAAAGTAGTGAAAGTTACTGTTCACATTAAAGTGTTTTGTCCAGGGAGGTGCATGAGTCCGCTATGACTAAGTGTGACTCTTAAGGCCAGAAGGAATAGGAAAAGGAGTGAGGCCACTCGGCCCCTCAAAGCCACTACACCATATAATGGGATCATGGCTGAACCTCACGAGCACTTTCCTGCCCTTTCTGTGTAACCCTACATTCCCCAACTGATTAAGAATCTCTCTCTCTCTCAGCCTTAAATATACACAAGGACTCTGCCCCCACAGCTCTCTGTGACATGGAGTTTCAAAGACTCACAACCCCCTGAGGGAAGACATTCCTCCTCATCTCAGTTTGAATTGGTGCCCCTTTATTCTGAGACTGAGCCTTCCGGTCCTAAACTCTCCCAAGAGGGGAAACATCCTCTCAGCATTGACCATGTCAAACACTATAAGAATCCTTTACATTTCAATGAGATCACCTCTCATTCTTCGAAACTCCTGTGAGTAGAGTGCCAACCTGTTTAACCTTTGCTCATAAGACAATCCCTCCATACCCTCGTGAACCTCCTCTGAACTGCTTCCATTGAAATGAAATCTTTCCTTAAATAAGGGGACCAAAAGGAATGCTTTTTCCACCCTGCACATCACTGATTAAATTTAGGTGTGAGTTATACTGTAAATGGCAGAACCCTAAGGAACATGAACGTACAGATAGATCTGGGTGTGCAGGTCCACAGTTCTTTAAAAGTGGTAAAATGGGTGGCCAAGGTGATTAACAAAGCATATGGCATGCTGACCTTCATCAGCTGGGGCATGGAGTACAGGAACATTGAACATAGAACATAGGACTTGGAAAAAAAACATACAACATAGAACGTTTCAGCGTAGCACAGGACCTTCGGCCCTTGATGTTGTGCTGACCTGTGAAACCAACCTAAAGCCTATCTAACTGATACTATTTCATTATCATTCATATGTTCATCCACATTGGATGGCACAGTGGCTCAGTGGATAGCACTGCTGCCTCACAGCACCAGGGATCCGAGTTCGATTCCAGTCTCGGGGCGACTGTGTGTGAAGTTTACACATTCCCCCTGTCTGCGTGAGTTTACCCTTGGTGCTCCAGTTTCCTCCCACATTCCAAAAATGTGCAGGTAAGATGAATTGACCATAGTAATTGCCCATAATGTTCAGGGCTGTGTAGGTTAGCTGCGTTAGTCAGAGGTAACATCGAATAATAAGGTAGGGGAATGGGTCTGGGTAGATTACTCTTTGGAGGGTTGGTGTGGGCTTGTTGTGCTGAAGGGCCTGTTACCACACTGTAGGGATTCTATGATCTCAAAGATCATTTAAATGCCCTTAATTTTGGCAAGTCCACTGCTGTTGTAGGCAGTGCATTCCACACCCCTACTACTCTCTGAGTAAAGAAGCTACCTCTGACATCCGTCCTATATCTATCACCCCTCAATTTAAAGCCATGTCTCCTCGTGCTAGCCATCACCATCTGAGGAAAAAGGCTCTCACTGTCCACCCTATCTGATCTGATCAACTTGTAAGCATCTATTAAGACACCCTTTTTAACCTTTCTCTCTCAAAAGAAAACAGCCTCAAATCCCTCAGCCTTTTCTCATACCAGGCAACATCCTGTTAAATCTCCTCTGAACCCTTTCCAATGCTTCCACATCCTTCCTATAACACGGTGATCAGGACTGTATGCAATATTCCAAGTGAGGCTGTACCAGAGTTCTGTTCAGTTGCAAAATGACTTTATGGCTCCGAAACTCAATCCGTCTACCGATAAAAGCTAACACACTGTATATCTTCTTAACAACCCTATCAACCTGGGTGGCAACTTTCAGGGATTTATGTACCTGGACATCTAGATCTCTCTTGTCACCTACACGACCAAGAATCTTACCATTAGTCCAGTACTGTGTATTCCTGTTACTCCTTTCAAAGTGAGACACCTCACATGTTTCCGCATTGAACTCAATTTGTCCCTCTCAGCCCAGCTCTGCAGCTTATCTATGTCCCTCTGTAACCTACAACATCTTTCTGCACTGTCCACAACTCCACCGACATTAGTATCATCTGCATATTTCGTAACCCATCCTTCTATGCCCTCATCCAGGCCATTTATGAAAAATAACAAACAGCAGTGGACCCAAAACAGATCCTTGCGGTACACCTTTTGTAACTGAACTCCAGGATGAACATTTCCCATCAACCACCACCCTCTGTCTTCTGACAGCTCTCCAATTTCTGATTCCAACCTTTAAATTGCCCTCAATCTCATATCATCTGCAATAGCCTACCGTGGGGAACCTGATCAAACCAAGAGTTGGTAAACCATGTTGCAGTGATATAAAACCCTTGTCAGGCTGCATTTGGAGTATTGTGTGCAGACTTGGTCACCACACTACCAGAAGGACGTGGAAGTTTTGGAGAGAGTTCAGAGAAGGCTCACCAGTATGTTGCCTGGACTATGAGGAAAGGTTAAAAAGACGAGGATTGTTTTCACTGGAAAGATGGTGGCTGAGACAAGACCTGATAGAGGTCTATA
Organism: Chiloscyllium punctatum; assembly: GCF_047496795.1. Classification (NCBI taxonomy): domain Eukaryota; kingdom Metazoa; phylum Chordata; class Chondrichthyes; order Orectolobiformes; family Hemiscylliidae; genus Chiloscyllium; species Chiloscyllium punctatum. Next base: position 127,897,665 of record NC_092745.1, read on the forward strand.
CAATAATGAGGCATTGATTGGGTGGCTATTCAGAGGCTTTTACCCAGGGTTGAAGTTGCAATTACAAGGGGGCGCAGGTTCAAGGTGAGAGTGAGTAAGTTTAAGGGAGATGTGCGAGGATGTACACACAGTGGTAGGAGCCTGGAAAGCATTGCTAGAAGAACTGGTGGAAGTACACACATTGGCGACATTTAAGTGGCATCTGGATGGTTGCCTGAATAGGGAGGGAACAGAGGGATACAGATCGGATAAGGACAGAAGGGTTTTTTTAGTCTAGGTAGGGCATGATAAGCGGCGCAGGCTTGGAGGGCCGAGTGGTCTGTTCCTGCGCTGTACTTTTCTTTTGTCCTCTTTATTCTTTGTACTTTTGATAATGCAACTGGAATCATATGGCCAGAGAAATGGACATGTTCACCAACTCATAGAGCCACAGACTCATACAGCGTGGAAACAGACCCTTCAGTCCCACTCGTCCATGTTGACCAAGTTACCCAAATTAAACCACTTCCACTTGCCTGCATTTGACCCATATCTCTCCGAACTTTTCCTATTCATGTCCAAATGTTGTTTAAATGTTATAACTGTACCTGCGTCTACCACTTCCTCTGGCAGTTCAACCCACATATAAAAAACCCTCTGTGTAAAACAGATAGCCTTCAAGTCCCTTTTAAATCTTTCTGCTCTCACCTTAAAAATACACCCTCTACTTTTGATCTTCTCCACCTGGGAAAAAGACCTCTGATATTCATATTACCTGTATCCCTCATGATTTTGGATACCTCTCGACACACCCCTGAACCTCCTACGTTCTGGTGAAAAAAGGTCCTAGTTTTCACTGGTACTAAATATAGAGCCCAGTTGGTGCACATCAGACATGACAAGCCAAAACCCAGCCCTTGCAAAGTGGCCCTTGACTATTACATTGAGGACCTGACCCAAATGAAAGGAAAATTCAATTCCACCTTCACAGACTGGGAACTGGCTCAGTCATCAGGGGAGTGGTGCTGTGGGTGTCTTTTATTTACCACAGGAAGCCAGGACAACAGATCAAGCCAATCTAGACACCAATAGTAGCCCAGGTCATGCTGTGTCCCAGGGGAAGCAGTAGGTACAGCATTGCAGGAGGAAAGTGTTCTTCACAGTATACATACCACTATCTTCGCTCCATAGTTTCATACATACCTAGAAAGCCAAATTTTACCCCAACTGTGCCAGGGCACCTCTTTGCAAGGCTCCTCTCACCAAGAGCAGTTTTGAGCCCCATATCTGAGGAAGGGTGTGCTGGCATTGGAGGAGGTCCAGAGGAGGTTGACAAGAATGACTCTGGAGATGAAGAGCTTGTCAAATGAGGAGCATTTGAGGACTCTGTGTCTCCAGTCGATGGAGTTCAGAAGGAACTGTCTGAAACTTAGAGAATCATGAGAGAAACAAAAACAGAAATCCCTGGAAAAGCTCAGGAGGTCTGGCATCAAAATTAGCGTTTCAGATTCGGTGAGCCTTCTTCAAAATGGGTCATTAGATGTGAAACGGTTTAACTCTGATTTCTCTCCACAGATGCTGGAAAACTGCGAAGTTTTTCCATTAATTTTTTTTGGTTTTGTTCCTGATTTACAGCATCTGCAGTTTTTGTCAGAAGAATACTGAGAAGGGTGGATAGGGTGGACGTGGAGAGGATTTGCCACCAGTAGGTGGGATTAGGACCCGAGGTCACAGCCTCAGAGTGAAGGGACAGCCTTTGTGTGGAGTCACAGAAAATGGGGGAGATACTAAACGAGTATTTTGCAGCAGTATTTACTGTGGAAAAGGATATGGAAGATATAGACTGTAGGGAAATAGTTGGTGACATCTTGCAAAATGTTCATATTACAGAGGAGGAAGTGCTGGATGTCTTGTAATGGTTAAAGGTGGATAAATCCCCAGGATCTGATCAGGTGTACCTGAGAACTCTGTGGGAAACTAGAGAAGTGATTGCTGGGCCTCTTGCTGTGATATTTATATCATCAATAGTCACAGGTGAGGTGCCGGAAGACTGGAGGTTGGCAAACGTGGTGCCACTGTTTAAGAAGGGCGATAAAGACAAGCCAGGGAACTATAGGCCGGTGAGCCTGACCTTGGTGGTAGGCAAGTTGTTGGAGGGAATCCTGAGGGACAGGATGTACATGTGTTTGGAAAGGCAAGGACTTATTCGGGATAGTCAACATGGCTTTGTGCGTAGGAAATCATGTCTCACAAACTTGATTGAGTTTTTTGAAGAAGTAACAAAGAAGATTGATGAGGGCAGAGCAGTAGATGTGATCTATATGGACTTCAGTAAGGCGTTTGACAAGGTTCCCCATGGGAGACTGATTAGCAAGGTTAGATCTCATGGAATACAGGGAGAACTAGCCATTTGGATACAGAACTGGCTCAAAGTAAGAAGAGGGTGGTGGTGGAGGGTTGTTTTTCAGACTGGGGGCCTGTGACCAGTGGAGTGCCACAAGGATCGGTGCTGGGTCCACTACTTTTTGTCATTTACATAAGTGATTTGGATGCGAGCATAAGAGGTACAGTTAGTAAGCTTGCAGATGACACCAAAATTAGAGGTGTAGTGGACAGTGAAGAGGGTTACCAGGATCTGGACCAGGTGGGCCAATGGGCTGAAAAGTGGCAGATGGAGTTTAACTCAGATAAATGCGAGGTGCTGCATTTTGGGTAAGCAAATCTTCGCATGACTTATACACTTAATGGTAAGGTCCTAGGGAGTGTTGCTGAACAAAGAGACCTTGGAGTGCAGATTCATAGCTCTTTGAAAGTGGAGTCACAGGTAGATAGGATAGTGAAAAAGGCATTTGGTATGCTTTCCTTTATTGGTCAGAGTATTGAGTACAGGAGTTGGGAGGTCATGTTGCGGCTGTACAGGACATTGGTTAGGCCACTGTTGGAATATTGCGTGCAATTCTGGTCTCCTTCCTATCGGAAAGATGTTGTGAAACTTGAAAGGGTTCAGAAAAAATTTACAAGGATGTTGCCAGGGTTGGAGGATTTGAGCTAAAGGGAGAAGCTGAACAGGCTGGGGCTGTTTTCCCTGGAGCATCGGAGGCTGAGGGGTGATCTTATAGAGGTTTACAAAATTATGAGGGGCATGGATAGGATAAATAGGCAAAGTCATTTCCCTGGCGTCGGGGAGTGCAGAACTAGAGGGCATAGGTTTAGGGTGAGAGGGGAAAGATATAAAAGAGACCTAAGGGGCAATTTTTTCACGCAGAGGGTGGTGCGTGTATGGAATGAGCTGCCAGAGGATGTGGTGGAAGCTGTTATAATCACAACATTTAAGAGGCATTTGGATGGGTATATGAATAGGAAGGGTTTGGAGGGATATGGGCCGGGTGCTGGCAGGTGGGACTAGATTGGGTTGGGATATCTGGTTGATGTGGACAGGTTGGACCGAAGGGTCTATTTCCATGCTGTACATCTCTATGACTCTATAACTGAGATGAGCAGGAATGTCTTCAGCCAGAGGGTGGGGAATCATTGGAACTCATTGCTGCAGACAGCTTTGGAGGCCAAGACAATGAGTGTATTTAAGATAGAGATAGGTAGGTTCTTGATCAGTCAGGGGATCAAAGATTATGGGGAGAATGATGTTGAGTACCGTATCAGCCATGATCAAATGGTGAAATATATTCAATGGGCCAATTAACCTAATTCTGCTCCAGTACCTTCTGCCCGTAAGGTCAAGGACTACAATTCTCACTGTAGCAGGTACTGTGTCAACTCACCAGCTCTAACATCCTGCCTCATTCTCCCAAGCTGTTAATCCTTCCTGCCCTCTGTTTCCAAGGATACCTCACTCTTGCTCCTGCTGGTCTATCACCTCTAACTGCTTCTCCATCCACTTCCTTTGTATTCAATGTCTCCTGTTTCTCACTGCAGTCCAACAAGATTATTGCACAACTGCGCCAAGAGGGCCGAAGACGTTAGGCTCCTCATCGATCTTGAGGGAGGTGATGACCTAGTGGTGCTGTCGCTGGGCTGCTAATCCAGAGACCTGAGTAACGGGCTGGGGCACATGTTCGAATCCCGCCATAGCAGTTGCTGAGAGTTTAATTCAATGAAAAATCTGGGATTTAGAGTCAAATGATGACCATGAGTCCATTGTCTATTGTCAGGAAGAACCCTTTTGGGAAGGGAACTGCCATCCTTACCCAATCTGGTCTACATGCAACTCTGGGCCCACACAGTGATGTGGTTGGCTCCTAACAATTAGGGATGGGTTATAAATAGTGGCACAGCCAATGATGCCCTCATTTTGTGAATGAATAAATAAAGAAAACAGAGAAATGTGGGAATGAGGTGACCTCAATGGCCAATGTCAACCCATTCTTAACTTTCAAATGCTGTTATCCCTCTTAGAAAACCAATTGACTACAGTTCACCCTTCAACACTATTATCCCCTCGAGACTGATTACTAAACTTGGTGATCTCGGACTCAGCCCTACTCTCTGCAACTGGATCCTCAGTTTCCTGACCCAAAGGCCACAATCAGTGCAGACTGGGGACATCATTTCAGCCTCACTAACACTGGAGCCCCCCAGGGATGTGTACTCAGCCCCCTACTGTACTCACTGTATACCCATGACTACGTCATCAAATACCAGACCAGGGCCATTTACAAGTTCACTGATGACGTCACCGTAGTCAGGCGAATCTCAGATGGCAATGAAACAGTCTACAGACAGGAGGTGGAAGACCTGGAAAAATGGTGCACTGAGAACAGCCTAGTTCTCAATGCCAGCAAAACCAAGGAACTCATTATTGACTTTCATGGGAAAGCATGAAGTGGGATGATACTCTTGCCCCCCCCCCCCACCCCACACACACATACACACACACACATTAACAGCACAGAGGTGGAACGAGTGGAGAGTGTCACGCTCCTGGGAGTAGTCATCCGCAGCAAACTTTCTTGGACTCTCCATGTGGACGCACTGGTTACAAAGGCCCAACGATATCTCTTCTTCCTCAGGCAGCTGAGGAAATTTGGCATGACGGCGAATACCCTTGCCAAACTTTTACAGCTGTGCCATCGAGAGCATTCTGTCTGGATGTATCACTGCCTGGTATGGCAACTGTACCATTGAAGATCAGAGACGGTTACAGGAGAGTAACTTGGCCCAGTCAATCACAAAGGCCATCTACAGAATCCATCTACCAGGCCCAGTGTCAAAGAAGAGCCACCAGCATTCCCACCCCGGCAATCTTTTTCTCCAACCTCTATCATCGGAAAGAAGATACAGAAGCCTGAACACAAGCACCAACTGATTTCGAAACAGTTTCTACCCTGCTGTTGTTAGAATACTGAATGAACTCACAAACACTTAACATTCGCCTGTACTTGTGTTTTTGCTTTTGCTGCTGTTTACCTATTATTTACTATCTATGCGACTTAACTCTGTGACCTACCTGTATTGCTCACAAGACAAAGCTTTTCATTGTGCCACAGTACACGTGACGATAAATTCAATTCAATTAAATTCAATTCTCTCACTCCTCTCCTATGTAGGCACTCAGACAATTCACAAAAAGGTGACACATGCCAGACAGACCCTCAAGTCCACCTCCAACTTGGAATACCCTCAGAAGATGCACGAACAGAGCTTTCACCTACAACCTCCACCAGGTCAAAGACCTTCACCTCAGTGTGTTTCCATTCCTACATTTGACTTGGGAGCACAAGTTGGTGAGCACATTTGTGACTATCTCCACAGCTGGTCAAAGAAGAAATATCCCAGGTCGCTGACACCCAGAGGACCTCCTAGAGACCAAGCACCTGCTCAACCCCAGGCAGGAGATGATCCCATGGTCTTCGCCATTAATGCCTCTCCAAATCTACAAGATGCACTGCAAACATTCAAAAAAAGTTCCTTAGACAGCTCCTGCAAAACCGACGCCACTTGCATCTCGAAGGACAAGGGCAACAGATACATGGGAATGCCACCACCAACAAGTTCTCCTCCAAGCCACTCACCATCCTGACTTGGAAATATATCGCTGTTCATTCACTATCATGGGGCCAACATCCTGGAATTCTCTCCCAAAGAGAACTGTGGGTCAACCTACAGCACATAGACTGCAGCGGTTCACAAAGGCACCCACCACCACCTTCTTAAGGGCAATTAGGAATGGGAAGTAAATGCCGACTAAGCCAGTGATGCGCAAGCTCCAAGAATTAATATAAATATATGCCAATGCAGACTCAGGAACAGCAGGGAGGTTTGTCAGAATCACTTGCTAAACTGGATCGAAGAATGGAGGTGTCCACTAATGTTATCGTACGGTACTGGCTTGGCATTCATATACCTGACCGTTTCCATGGAGATGGTGATGATCACCATGGACAGCCAGGTCCATTATTCAGTGTCTGCAAGATAGGGCCATGGATCTACACTCCATCACCCGAGCCTTCGATGCCCAGCAAGAATGGGAAAGCATGAAGTGATGAGTCTAATGATTATTGATTGTTGGGAAAACCCATCTAGTTCACTAATATTCTTTAGGGAAGGAAATCTACCATCCCTTACCTGGTCTGGCCTACATGTGACTCCAGACCCACAGCAATGTGGTTGACTCGTCAATGCCCTCTGGATAATTAGATTAGATTACTTACAGTGTGGAAACAGGCCCTTTGGCCCAACAAGTCCACACCGAACTGCCGAAGTGCAACCCATCCAGACCCATTCCCCTACATTTACCCCTTCACCTAACACTACGGGCAACTTAGCATGGCCAATACACCTAAACTGCACATTTTTGGACTGTGGGAGGAAACCCACACAGATATTGGGAGAATGTGCAACGCCACACAGACAGTCGCCTGAGGCGGGAATTGAACCCAGGTGTCTAGCGCTGTGAAGCAGCAGTGCTAACCACTGTGCCACCGTGCCACCCAAGGGATGGGCAATAAATTCTGGACTAGCCAGGGATGTCCACATCCTGTGAATGAATGAAAAAAATCGACCTTTTGAATGATGAGCAACACTGGTGTACGAGAGCTGTGATATTTTCATTCAAACTCGTTGTCATTGAGGGAGTGTAATGTTTGTTTGGACAGCGTGACTCCTGGCAGTACATCTTGACACGGATTCTCACATCTAATTTGTTATGCTTGACTGATCATTTATATACATAAAAATCTGTGTGAAGTAACAGTCCTGTGAGCAGCAAAATCACCCAATCATGGACATGGAATAAAATTGAATAATTTCTGAAAGTAAACATTAACCAGTACCCACAAGAAACCAGTCGGCAAACAGCAAGAGAGGTGAAGCCAGCCATGAATTTTGCATCAAATGATAAAATGCACAAGGTCTTTTGAGGTCGAGTTAGCTCAAAGATGACAAGTCTGGCAGTGGGAGATTGGAACTGAGTTCATTCTCTATGGCAGTCTCAGTAATCCAATACCTGAGTGAGGCAGGATTGTAAGCAATTGGAGTGCATAGCAGTTTGAATTTATTTGCAGAGGATGAAGGCGGATAATTATGAACAGGGGAAGTAGATCATACTTGATTTGTACCTCAGTCCCATTGACCCAGCTTTATACAACATTCTTCTGTGCCTTTACAGAGAAAAGAAAAACTTGCAATCTGTTCCGAAAAGTTTGGTTAATGGAAGTATTTGTTTTTATGCAGGTTAGTCTTGAGCTTGCGCTTAAGTTATGAGTTTGATCTGTACAAATTCTTTGTCCGACAAAAGTGAGGTCCCAGGTTTATATTAACAAACATTGCTGGAGAAACTCAGTGGGTCTGGCAGAGAGAGAACAGAGTGAATGTTTCGAGTCCGGTGACTCTTCTTCAAATTTCTATCATCCACAGTTCCTTGCTTTATTTTCCCAGGTTTACATTATTGGTGAATGTATGATCTGACAAGGTGTAATTAGATCGAGTCATAGAGTCCAACTCTCCAAACTAACTCAGTTTCCCAAACTGAACTAGTCCATTTTCATTTGGCCCATATCTCTCTACTCCTTTCCTATCCATGTACCCATCCAAGTGTCTTTTAAATGTTGTAACTGTACCTGCATCAACCACTTCCATTGGCAAATCATTCCATATACACATTACCCTCTGTGTGAAAAAGCTGTTCCTCGGGTCCCTTTTAAATCTTTTCCCTCTCACCTTAAAACTATGGTTCCCTCCAAGGTGAAACGACCTTGACTATACATTTTATCTATGCTCCTCATAATTTTATAAACTTCTTTAAGGTCACCATTCAGCCTCCTATGCTCCATGGAAAAGAAGTCTCAACCTATCCAGCCTTTCCTTATAACTTAAACCCTCCAGTCCCAGTAACATCCTTGTAAATCTTTACTGCACCTTTTTCCAATTTAATAATATTCTTCCTATAGCAGGGAGATCAGAATTGTATGCAGTACTCCAAATGTGGCCAAACTAATGTGTTGTGCAGCTGCAACATGACATCCCAACTCCTGTATTCAATACTCTGGCCAATGAAGGCAAACGTACCAAACACCTTTTCACTACCCTGCCTACCTGGATGCAAGTTCAAGGAACTACAGTACTTACCTGTAACTCTAGGTCTCTCTGTTCCAACACACTCCCCAGGGCCCTACTATTACTTGTCTAAGTCCTGCCCTGGTTTGTCTTACCAGAATGCAACACCTCGCATTTATCTAATTTAAACTCCATCTGCCACTCCTTGGCCCTTTGGCCCATTTGATCAACATCCTGTTGAACTCTGAGATAACCTTCTTCATTGTCCATTACACCATTATGTTATTTTGGTGTCATCCATGAGTTACTAACCATGCTAATGACTTCCAAACATTGAAAACATTGATAAGTGCAGAAGATTTAAGGCAATAAAAACATTTTTTTAATAACATAAAGATGTCCTACTGAAAAAATTGTTTAATAAAACAAGAAATGTATACAATTTGTCACACTTACCCAACAGATTGGAACAACCTTGACATGTGAATACTGAAGTAAAGAAGATAATACACACAAGCACAGTGCACCTTCTGGTAGAGAAAACACAACATTACATCATGGACACCGTCCAGATCAAACCCTTTTATAATCATTTAGATGTTTTCTACATCTTCTGCCGAAAACCACAGGGATGTGAACACTGGATTCACACAGCATGAAATGGTAAGCAGAATATTCTATGCGGATGTGTGGAATGGTGAAGATCTAAATACAGGGACTCTACTGTACATAGAAACAGGCCATTCAGCCCATCTTCCAATCCATGCATGTTCTACTGAAGGTTTCTCTCATTCTTCCACACAGAACTCACTCAGCATTACCATCTACATCTTTCATGTCCTATTAAGCTGCCCCTTAAACATTAATCACCCCAAACACTCTCAGGGAGGTCCTGAGTTCCACATTTCCACCCTTTCCAGGCAGGCTGAGTGAAAGGCATTCCAAGTTGTAGAAAGTTAACTGGAACAGATAATGCCCAATTCAGTAAGGTATTAAGGTTGGTTACCTTTCGTGGTGGTGGGGAGGGGAGGATGGGGGAGTGTTGAAATGGAGATTCCCCATGAGAAAATTAGCTCAAACTTTTCTTTCTTGATCGATTGGCTTTCCCAGAAGATGATTTGAATGTGGGTCGGGGTTGTGAACTGAGTGTTGGAATGGATAATGTATTTGTACCTGAGGAAAACAATGGCTTGTCCCTTTAATCCAGAGACCCAGGTAAAGTTCTGGGAACCTGCCATAGTAGATGAAGGACATTTAAATTTGATAAAATTTAAGAGTCCAATGGTGGCAATTAAACTGTTGTTGGGATAAATACATTTTTCTAACTAAAAAAAATTGATTTGATTTCTGACTGTCATGTGTACTCAGGTACAGTTAAAGCGTTATCTTACATAGTTTACAGGAAGATTGTACTGTACAGGGTAACGGAACAAAATGCAGGATTACAGTGTCACAGCTGCCAAGAATGTGAAGGAAATTGCCACCCTTACCTGGTCTGGCCTACATGTGAATCCAGGGACACAGCCATGTCGTTCAGTCTTAACTGCTCCCTAAAATGTGAAGCCAGTCAGTCTGTTCAGCTGTTGGACCATCCCGGTGCCTCAACTGCATTTAAATATGTGTCAGAGATGTCCGTGGTTTGTATGGCTACAGTCAATCTCCAATGTTTGTTTGTTTCCTTGACATGCTACTATGCAGAACCGGGCGGCATTTGTGACTGTGTGTGTAAAAGAGAATTGTAGAATTCCTCCAGTGTGAAAGGAGGCCATTCGATCCACTGAGGCAGAAGTGGGGACTGCAGATGCTGGAGATTAGAGTCTAGATTAGAGTGGTGCTGGAAAAGCACAGCAGGTCAGGCAGCATCCGAGGAGCAGGAAGATCGACATTTCGGGCAAAAACCCTACATCAGCCTTTCATTCGACCCATTGAGTCCACACTGATCCTCTGAATAGCATTCCACTCAGACCAAATGCTACCCTATCGCTGTAATCCTGCATTTCCCATAGCTAATCAACCTAACCTACACATCCCTGGACACACTGTGGGGCAATTTAGAATGGCCAATCCACCTGACCTGCACATCTTTGGATTGTGGGAGGAACGTGGAGCACGTGGAGGAAGCCCACGCAGACACGGGGAGAATGTGCAGACTCCACACAGACAGTTCTACTAAGGTTGGAGTCGAACCTGGGTCCCTGGCGCTGTGGGGCAGCAGTGCTAACCACTGAGAAGTACAAGAAGGCAGCTCACCAGCACCTTTTCAAGGGCAACTGGGACGGGCAATAAATGCTGGGCCCAGGCAGCGATGCCCACATGTGTGTAAAAGAAAATCAAATCAGGACATGTCCTGTGGGGGTGGACGGCTAGGGGCTGGCGTGTTAGTTGGATGTACGAGTGAAATTGCCTCAGAGCAGGATTGTCTTGCCCTTTTACAGGAAAAGGTAATTGGTCTTTGAGTTTTGGTGGTTGTCCTGCTCACAGAGGAACAACACACTGCTCCAAATTCCAATCCAATTTATTCTTGCCCCTGTTTGCCATGTTGTATTTTTTTCACTTTGAGCCATTTATAGAAATGGACACAACGAGGGCACATGACTGGATGATTCCAGAGAGGGGAAACTAATTATTAGGAGAGACTTGAAAATCTAGGTCTATTTCCATTGGAACATCGAAGGCTAATAATGTTTTTTTTAAGCAATGAAGGCTGTTGATTAGGTGAATAGGGACAAACTGCTTCCTCTTGTTGGGGAGTTAATGATATGGGGTTATTAATTTAAAATTCACTAAGACAGCTAGATGAGATATTCAAAGACATTTCTTTACATGCAGCTTTGCCAAAGGGAATAACTGAGGCAGAGGCCATTACATCTTTTACAAGAAAAGTACATAAGCTTTGGAACAAAGGAAGTTGCAGGGCTATGGGAGGGAGCAATTACATTTTGATTGCTCAGGTAAGGAGCTGGCATAGAAACAGAGAAGCAAAGAGCAAAAACCCAACACCGCAGATTTGGGCGTTCCGAAATAAAAACAAAGTTAAAAATCACACGACACCAGGTTATAGTCCAACAGGTTTACGTGGAAGTACAAACTTTCGGAACACTGCTCCGTCATCAGTGGGGCAGGATGATAGGGCAGGTAATTTAGAGTAAAAGACCAAAGTGTCATTAAACTGATGCAATGTATTGAAGAATACGAGATTGCTGTTAAGTCTTTAATCAATTAGAACGAGGATGTAGATTTCGATTGACTAATATGTAAATCCCAGAATTTGTGTTTGCAGAATACATTCTATCTTGTTCAAAAAGCACACAATCTATAGTCAGTCAGTCAGTCAATTTGACATTTTATACCGTATATACTGTGTGTAGGTCAATCTCATGTATAAGTCGACCCCTTATCTTTGGCCAAATTATTTTGCATTTACCAGACATCTCATGTATAAGTCAACCCGAGTTCTTCACAGTTACAGATCAACATTTGTGAGTCAGTGTGCCTGTCTGTTGCGCTCTGCTCCGGCTTTCCAGTCTGCTTGCTCTACCGCTCCATTCCACATCTTCCAGCCGTCATGCTCCGCTCCTGGTTTTGACAATTACTGTAATGGTACAACATTACAGGGTGACCACCGTATCCATGGAGTGAGTTTCAGTTACTCGCGGTTTAACATGACCTGAACATAACACAGGGAATGTTCCAGAACCAGGGACCATGGGGCTGCTGGGAAGATAGATTTCCCATTTTATCTATTCTGTAGATAGATATTCATCCCCTCGAAAACAATGCCTTGCGTATACCCCCTAATTTCAGATTTTAAAAAAGTACTTCAAAATCGACCTATCCACGAGTATATTTGATAAATTCCCAGTTTGGAAATAGAACCAGTCTGACTCAAGGTTAGGATACAGACACACCTTCAATGCATTGTCTGAGCTGAGCTATCACTTTTTTTTATATATACTGAAGACACCTTAAGTTATCTCTGGGCTGTGACTTGAAAGAAGTTTGGGGATTTACATAAAAATCAATCAAGATCTGCATCCCCATTCTAATTGATTAAAGACTGAACAGCAATCTAAATTTGTCCAATACATTACATCAGCTATATGACACTATGATTTTTTTATTATAAATTCTGTGTCTTATAATCCTGCCCCAGTAGCTACCTGATGAAGGAGCGGCGCTCCAAAAGCTTGTACTTTCAAATAAACCTGTTGGGCTGTAACCTGGTGTTGTGTGATTTTTAACTTTGTCCACCCCAGTCCAATACCCGCCCCTCCACATCAGAAATAAAAGCAGAAAATGTTGGGAATAGACATGGCAACTGGAATAACTCCACAGAGGCTGGTATCCCATCACCAAGTCACCCTTTAGTTACACATGGAAAAGGCCCTTCAGCCTATTCAATCTGCAGCAGTCAAAACGACGACCAAACATTTGACCCATGCATTGTGCACCTGGACATGAATCTGTACATTTGACACTGATACCACTCCCTCAGAGCCAGCTCTCAGAGTGAGCAGAACATCTCACACTCCTGTTTCTTTTTTTTCTTTTGTTTTTCTCCTTTTTCTTTTTTTTATTTAACCCCTACACTACCGCCTAACTGCGGTAGTGCTTATATTTTTCCCCAGCACCCATGATGTGTGTGTGTGCAGGTGTGAAACACAGTGAAAGACACAAAGTGCACGAATCTTTATTCATAATTCCTAATTTCTATTGAGTTCAGATTTCACATTCCATCACAAGGAGTGGGGGGATTTGAACCTAAGTAGCCAGGACATTACCTGGGTTTCTGGATTGAGAATCTAGCAACAGTGCCACTACACTACTGCCTTCCCTCTCACACTCCTGTTTCTTTTTTTTTTCCAAACCCTACCGTACAATCATTTTACAGGGAGATGAGGAATCTCCTGTTAATTTTTTTTTCTTATTTCTTTCTTTCTTTTTCTTTTTTTTTCTTTTTGTTAATTTAACCCCCACACTACCGCCTAAGTGCGGTAGTGCTTATTTTTTTCCCCAGCACCCATGGTGTGTGTGTGTGTGCAGATGTGAGACACAGTGAAAGACACAAAGTGCACGAATCTTTATTCATAATTCCTAATTTCTATTGAGTTCAGATTTCACATTCCATCACAAGGAGTGGGGGGATTTGAACCTAAGTAGCCAGGACATTACCTGGGTTTCTGGATTGAGAATCTAGCAACAGTGCCACTACACTACTGCCTTCCCTCTCACACTCCTGTTTCTATCTGTCAGCCAGGGCTCTCCGATTGGACCAGATTAACAGCCGTAATCAGGGGAAGCCTACTCCATGAGATTCACCTGGCTAACCTTGTTACACTCACTACAGCAACCTCTGTAAAGAAAGAAATAGAGTTTATAGACCGAATTAAATGGAAGTCTTGTCCCCTGAATGGGTTCACTACATTGCCTTTTCTTGGCAAGATCTACTACGCTACGCATCAGGCATTTAACAGGCCAGCAGAGAGATCAGGGACCCTGGGGAGAGCTGGGTAGTCAATCAGAGGCTGGCAGTTCCAGTCCCCAGATTTGATGGTTGCTGTGGATATGACTGCCATCCTCAGACTGAGGAGAGGCACCGGTGCTAAGGGTTGGCTAGAAGTTTCTCGGGGGAATCACAGAGTCATTGAGATGAACAGTACAGCAAAAGGCCCTTCAGCCTATTCAATCTGCAGCAGTCAAAACGACGACCAAACATTTGACCCAAGGATTGTGCACCTGGACATGAATCTGCACATTTTTGTTAATATATAATATACAATGTATTAATAATATGAGGATTTCTGCCTCTGCCACCTTTACAGGCAATGAGCATCAATTCCCAACATCGTATGAGTGAAAGGATTTTTCCTCCCATTTCCTCTAAACCTCGTGCCCCTTACCTTCAATCTGTGCCTCTATTGATCCCTCCAACAAGGGGAACATGGTTCTTCATCTCTCCCCTACCTCTGACCATCTCAATCCTGGATATGCAGATGGTAGTCACAGGAGGGCTGTGGGGAGAGCGGGGATCAACAGCTAGAACAGAGGGTGGCCCTCAGGGATTCCCTCCTTCCTAATCACAGGTCCCTCAAGCAGATACCGGATGCACTTGAAGGCAGATTATACCCCCTCCCCACCTGAGGGAGTGAGGGTCTCAAGCCGCCATTAGTGAGCAACTTAAGAGCCCCAAGTGGTGGAAGGCAGGAAAGACCATTCGTTAGCCTCCCCAACCTGGGCCTCATCAGGATGGAGGGGGCAGGATCTCCACCATCCACCAGCCTCACGCCTGATTAAATGCAGCGCCCCCTCCCCCAACATACCCCTTCCCGAACAAACCTCCGCTAGTACCAAAGCCGTGATGGGGGAGGGCACAAAATTCTATTCACTGTATCAAATCGATGATAACCCTCCAGAAGAGCTAAGGAAAGGCAAGATGCATTAACTGAGGCACTTCCTTCTCACACTCTGCGAGGATTTTTGAGACCTGAAAATATATCCTCTAAATGGTCTCACTCAGAAATTAGGAAGCATCTTCCTGAATATATTGGTACATCACAGTTCACCAGCATCAATGATTTGTGATTTATGGCAAACCTTCATTGACATATCATGTTTTTTATTTATTCACTCATGGGCTGCAGGTGTCACTGTCTGGGCCAGCATTTATTGCCCGTCCCTAGTTGCCCAGAGGGGTGTTGAGAGTCAACCACATTGCTGTGGGTCTGGAGTCACATGTAGGCCAGACCAGGTAAGGATGACAGTTTCCTTCCTTAAAGGGCATTAGTGAACCAGATGGATTTTTTCCAGCAATGGGCAATGGATTGATAGTCATCATTAGACGCTTTAATTCAGATTATAAATAATAAGTTATTACTGAATCCAAATTTCACCAGCCATCAACTTCACATGATGAAAGAGCAGCGCTCCAAAAGCTTGTGATTTAGCTTGGACGAAAAACCTGGTGTCGTGTGACTTCTGATTTTGCCCACCCCAGTCCAACACCAGTAGCGCCGCACTATGACTATCATCTGCCATGACAGGATTTGTCCTCAAAACATTACCTGGGTCAGCAGAACTACGACAACACCACTAAGCCAGTGCTTCCCCATAACCTCTGCCATTCCATGAGGTCACATGTGTATATTCAGAAGCAAAATATCTTGAATGCTGGAAATGTGAAATAAAAACAGGAAATGCTGCAGATACTCAGCGCAGCTGGCAGCATCTGTGCGGAAAGGAAGAAAGTCAAGGTTGACATCATTGACCTTTTATCAGAACTTGTAGTTTAATTTAGTCTCCACTTCCCCCTACAAACGTCAAACCCCAGAAACCTCTGCACTGTGCCATTTAACCACGGTTACTGATTTATCCTCTTTATCACAGTGGCTGGGTCTGTTGTATTGTTGAATGCTGCTTGAAGGTCTAACATGAGCACCTGTAGATATGGAGATCTTTAACAGTGTCAATGTTTCAAAGAATGTACCATACATTAAAGAAAACAAAAATGCTTTGATCCAATGCCAGACATTTGAGAACAGAAGGCAGGTGCGTCAATTCATGGAAGCTACAGAACTAATCTTCCAGACATTTGTGCCCTATGATTTCTGACCCTCTTCTGATTAAAGACAGAAACACATCAAGTCACAGCTTTCAAGGTTATCTCCAAAATCCTGTATAATTGTTTTTTTTTATTACATAGATACAGGGAATCACTAGCAACAGAATGAGGTCAGCCATCACAAAGCGTTCGGGGTCACCCTCATCACTGCCTTACAAATGTGGTCTCTGGAACAGGGTGAATATCTGAGAGATTCATCTGATAGCCCATCATCACACAAATAGCCCATCATCACACGTCTTTTAGAAGGAGAAATCAAGCACATTACAGGTGTATGCAAAAAGACATTGCAAGTACTTCCTAATATATGGCATATACAGAGTCATAGAGATGTACAACATGGAAACAAACCCTTCAGTCCAACTCATCTATGCCAACCAGATATCCCAACCCAATCTATTCCCATTTGCCAATATTTGGCCCATACCTCTCTAAACCCTTCATGTTCATATAGCCATCCAGATGCCGTTTAAATGTTGTAATTGTACCAGCCTCCATCACTTCCTCTGGCAGCACATTCCATACACGCACCGTCCTCTGCGTGAAAATGTTGCCCCTTAGATCCCTTTTAAATTTTTCCCCTCTCACCCTAAACCTGTGCCCTCTAGATTTGGACTCCCCCACCCCAGGGAAAAGACTTTGTCTGTTTATCCTATCCAAGCCCCTCATGATTTTATAAACCTCTATAAGGTCACCCCTCAGCCTCCAATGCTCCAGGGAAAACAGCCCCAGCCTGTTCAGCCTCTCCCTGTAGTTCAAATCCTCCAACCCTGGCAACATCCTTGTTACTCTTTTCTGAACCCTTTCAAGTTTCACAACATCTTTCCGATAGGAGGGAGACCAGAATTGCATGCAATATTCCAACAGTGGCCTAATCAATGTCCTGTACAGCCACAACATGACCTCCCAACTCCTATACTTGATGTTCTGACCAACAGAGGAAAGCATACCGAACACCTTCTTCACTTTCAAGGAGCTATGAACCTGCACTCCAAGGTCTCTTTGTTCAGTAACACTCCCAAGGACATTACCATTAAGTGTAGATGTCCGGCCCTGATTTGCCTTATATAAACAGCATATAGGTGCAACCACAGGACCAGAAGCAATAGGAACGCGAGTCGGCCATTTGGCCCTTCGAGCCTGTTCACCATTCAGTAGGATGGAGGTCAATCAGACATTCTGCGTATCCACTCTCCTGCTGTTCCCCAGTAACCCTCAATTCTCCTTCAGATTCCAACATTTACAGGTGGGTCTGGTGGCACAGTGAGACAGTAGTGTGGGAGGATGGTGACATTTGTTGTGTCAAAAGCAAGTGAGGGAAGATGTTGCAGGTAGTAATGAGAGAGGTGGAACATGTGACTTGCTGGGGGATGGGTGCAATAACAATCCTTTAAACTTTTCCCCTTAAACGTATGTCCCCTCGTAATTAATGTTTAGACACTGGGAAAAAGACTTTGACTATCCATGCTTCTCATAATTTTGTACAGAACACAGAATCCGTACAGTGTGGAAACAGGCTATTCGGCCCAACAAATCCACACCAAGCCTCTGGAGAGTGACCCACTCAGACCCATCCCCCTACCCTATTATTCTGTATTTACCCCTGACTAATGCACCTAATCCAAACATTCCTGAACACCATGCGGCAATTTAGCATAGCCAATCCACCCTAACCTGCACATTTTTGGGCTGTAGGAGGAAACCAGAGCACCCTGAGAAAACACGTGCAGACACGCAGAGAACATGCAAACTCCACACAATCACCCAAGGCTGGAACCGAACCTGAGTCCCTGGTACCTTCAGGCAGCAGTACTAACTACTGAACCACTGAACCTATCAGGTTGCCCCTCAGCCTCCAACATTCAAGTGAAAACAAACTGAGTTTGTCTAATCTCTCCTCACGGTTAATACCCTCCAAAACTGGCAACACCCTGGTATACTGTTTCTGTACCGTCTCCAAAGCCTCTGCATCATTCTGGTGGCTTGGCAGTCAGAACTGTGCACAATATCTGAAACATGGCCTAACTGAAGTTCTATCCAGCTGCAATAGAACTTGCTAATTTTTATAATCAATACCCCAAATGATGAGGGCAAGCATGTTATATGCTTTCTGGGCTACTACCCTTCCCTTGTCAGCCTTCTGCAGGGACCATTCCCTCCAGAATAGCCTGGTCCACTCCTCCTGAACTCCTAACATCTTTCACCTGTATTCGAACAGATGAAAGACTCAACAGAAATCAAGGTATTTTTCAATGTATAATTTCAGTTATATCATACTGTAAATTTTTGCTATAATTCTGTGCCTTATAATTGTGTACTCCACAACCACCTGATGAAGGAGTGTCACTCTGAAAGCTAGTGCTTCCAATTAAACCTGTTGAACTATAATCTGGTGTTGTGTGATTTTTAACTTTGTACACCCCAGTGCAACACTGGCATCTCCAAATCATTTTTTCTACCAGCATGCCTTATAATATCGAAATATCTCTCTCTAGACTCACCATCCACCATGTTATTCTCCATTGTGAATAGTGATGCAAAGTGTTCATTGAGGGTCTCACTCACTTCCACCAATATCACTCATGCATTTCTACCTTTGTCTTTGAGTGGATCTATTCTCTCCCCAGTTACCCTGGCTTCTTACAGTGAGGTGTTGCTACAGTAGTAATTTTTATTCTGTTTGTAATTTTTATTAATGACTTAGATGAGGGAGACGAAGGGTGGGTCAGTAAATTTGCAGATGATATGAAGATAGGTGGAGTTGTGGACAGTGAGGAGGGCTGTTGTCGGCTGCAGAGGGACTTAGATATGATGCAGAGCTGGGCTGAGGAGTGGCAGATGGAGTTCAACCCTGTCAAGTGTGAGGTTGTCCATTTTGGAAGAACAAATAAGAATGCGGAATACAGGGTTAATGGTAGGGTTCTTAGTCAGGTGGAGGAACAGAGGGATCTTGGGGTCTATGTACATAGATCTTTGAAGGTTGCCACTCAGGTGGATAGAGTTTGTAAGAAGGCCTATGGAGTATTATCGTTCATTAGCAGAGGGATTGAATTCAAGAGTCGTGAAGTGATGTTGCAGCTGTACAAGACTTTGGTTAGGCCACAGTTGGAGTACTGTGTGCAGTTCTGGTCACCTTACTTTAGGAAAGATGTGGAAGCTTTGGAGAGAGTGCAGAGAAGATTTACCAGGATGTTGCCTGGAATGGAGAGTAGGTCGTACGAGGATAGGTTGAGAGTTCTCGGCCTTTTCTCGTTGGAACGGCGAAGGATGAGGGGTGACTTGATAGAGGTTTATAAGATGATCAGAGGAATAGATAGAGTAGACAGTCAGAAACTTTTTCCCCGGGTACAACAGAGTGTTACAAGGGGACATAAATTTAAGGTGAAGGGTGGAAGGTATAGGGGAGATGTCAGGGGTGGGTTCTTTACCCAGAGAGTGGTGGGGGCATGGAATGCGCTGCCCGTGGGAGTGGTAGAGTCAGAATCATTGGCAACCTTTAAGCGGCATTTGGATAGGTACATGGATGGGTGCTTAATCTAGGTTAGAAGTTCGGCACAACATCATGGGCCGAAGGGCCTGTTCTGTGCTGTATTGTTCTATGTTCTATGTTCTATGTTCTATGTTCTAGTAGTTTCATGAGACCAATAATCCAGAGACTCAGGCTAGTGAATGGGGCCACTGGTGGAATTTAAATTCAATGAATTAAATCTGGAATCGAGAGTAAGTCTCAGTGATGGTGGTCATCAAACTATCAGCGATTATCAAATAAAAAGCAATGTAGTTCACTAATGCCCTTCAAGCTTGGGAATCTGGGATGGTATAGTGGGTCAGTAGTTAGCAATGCTGCCTTACATTGCCAGGGGCCTAGGTTCAAATCCAGCCTCAGGCGCCTCCCTGACCTTCTCCACGTGTCTGTGTGGGTTTCCTCTGGGTGCTCTGGTTTCCTCCCACTATCCAAAACGTGTGCAGGTCTGGACAATTGGCCTCGCTAAATTGTCCTTCGTGTTCAAGGATATGTAGGTGCCTTAGTCAGGAGTAAATGTAGGGGAATGGGTCTGGGTGGGTTACTCTGCAGAAGTTTGTTGTGGACATGTTGGGCTGAAGGGCCTGTTTCCACACTGTAGGGATTCTATTCTATTCTTGTCCATCTGCTGTCCTTAAGTAACCTGGCCTACATGTGACTCCAGAGCCACCGCAAAGTGGGTGACTCTTACAAAAATCTTTTGTACTTGATCAACATGCAAACAGACATATCAGCTTCTAAACCAGGATCAGAAATAGCTCAGCCCCTCAAAACTGTTCCTTCATTTAACATGACCGTGGAAGATCTGATAACTCCACATTTGCAACGACCCCCCCCCCAATAACCTTTCACCATCTGCTTACCAAGAATCTGCTCACCTCCTCCTTAAAAGCATTCAAGGACAACATTTCCTCTGCCTGTTGAGGAAGAGGGTCCAAAGACTCATTACCCTTCATGGGAAAAAAAATGTCCCCTTGTCTCCCTCTTTAATAATCTGTCGATTGTAAGGCAGCATGGACATTCAGAGAAAAATGAACTGGAGCAAGGATGAGAGCCAGTCAGCCAATGCCGATCTAACCAGCAATGTCCATAGTGTGCAACAGCAGTAAAGAAAGGAATATTGCTATCTGAGTGTTATTGAAGTGTTCAATCCTTGATGCCTGAAAGGGAAAGGACGCGATTTGTTAAAGTAATGAATGGTGCAAAGAATAAGGCTGAATTATGGATGAGTGCAATTCAGAAACTGTATGTATCAATGCAAAGAGAAACATATGTTAACTTAATCCAAAGCATGAAACTAGGCACTGATAATCTTCATAATAGGTTTATTTACAAAATGCCATATTAACTCTGCAGTCTACCTACTACTCTCCGTAACCCAGCAGTCTGTCTTTGCATAGTTTGGATAAACCAATTTTAAAAATCAATCGAGTTACAGCACTGCAAAAGCAATCCACCACTAAAGACCAAACTCTTGTGCTAATTAACTGGAAATACCATTTTGTGGGGTTATGATGAATTCCCAGCACCTTCGGTGCCCACCAGTGGCAGACAGACTGAAGCAGACTTGTACACATGCTCCTTCTGTGTTGAGGAAATTACTTAGTCTGAGACTTTGAGACTTGTTTCAAAAAACTGTATGTTCTCATGAATTTACAGAGAAGCTGCTTCAGTCTTCACCGCCTCACAACACTCTCCCAAGCTGAACAGTCAGCCTATACATATACAATGATACTAAACAACTTGGCTTGTTTTACTTAGAGTACATTCTGCACTGAAGTAATGTTGAATACAATAATTCAAGATAAAGATAAACACAGTGTAGCTACTCCCTTTGATCCCGATGTTGGTCAATGACAGAGAGACTAATGAGATTAAGATATCCTCTCCATATTTGATCAAACCATATTACACAACCTCACTCTTTATCTTCAGCAGTATTTTTCCACTACAGCTATGACCCTGAGAGCCAGGTCACCTTTTACCTTCATCAAGTTTCCCATCATGCAGCATTGTGTCAAATTCTTACTATTTCCACACTCTCTAAGGCCACACATGCCTGGCAATCTCACTTCATAAGTGCTCTAAGTACTCGGCTGAACAAAGTCTTTGTCCTGTGTGTCTTTAATACACCAGCAATCGATTTTAAAGTGTTTTGAAAAATATGCAAATGTGATGCATGAAAATATTTTTTGCAAAACGACTCAAACAGGTGTGAAATGCGCTGTGGTGGTGATAGTTCCAACTGAGGCATTGAGCAGGGGCATTGGATTGTCATGTGGATAGAAATGGTTTGCAGGGAGATGGGGAAAGGCAGGAGATTGGCAGCAGGTAATGAATTGATTTTTATTTGACGTATCATTGTCACATGTCTAGATTAGAGTGGTGCTGGAAAAGCACAGCCGGTCAGGCAGCCTCCGAGGAGCAGGAACATCAATGTTTCGGGCAAAAGCCCTTCATCAGGACTGAAGACAGGGACCCTCCAGGGTGGAGAGATAAATGGGAGAGGGGGTGGGACTGGGAAGAAGGAAGCAAAGAGTACAATGGGTGGGTGGGGGTGGGGATGGAGGTGATAGGTCAAGAGGAAGGTGGAGTGGATAGATGGGAAGGGAGATTGACAGGTAGGACAGGTCATGAGGACAGTGCTGAGCTGGAAGGTTGGAACTGAGGTAAGGTGGGGGGAGGGGAAATGAGGAAACTGGTGAAGTCCACATTGATGCCCTGGGGTTGAAGTGTTCCGAGGCGGAAGATGAGGCGTTCTTCCTCCAGGCGTCTGGTGGTGAGGGAGCGGCGGTGAAGGATGCCCAGGACCTGCATGTCCTCAGCAGAGTGGGAGGGGGAGTTGAAATGTTGGGCCACAGGGTGGTGTGGTTGATTGGTGCGGGTGTCCCGGAGATGTTCCCTAAAGTGCTCTGCTAGGAGACGGCCAGTCTCCCCAATGTAGAGGTGACCTCATCGGGGGCAACGGATACAATAAATTATATTGATGGATATGCAGGTAAAACTTTGATGGATGTGGAAGGCTCCTTTAGGGCCTTGGATGGAGGTGAGGGGGGAGGTGTGGGCGCACGTTTTGCAATTCCTGCAGTGGCAGGGGAGGGTGCCAGGAAGGGAGGGTGGGTTGTTGGGGGGGCGTGGACCTGACCAGGTAGTTATGGAAGGAACAGTCTTTGCAGAAGGCAGAAAGGGGTGGGGAGGGAAATATATCCCTGGTGGTGGGTTCTTTTTGGAGGTGGCGGAAATGTCGGCGGATGATTTGGTTTATGCAAAGGTTGGTAGGGTGGAAGGTGAGCACCAAGGGTGTTCTGTCCTTGTTACGGTTGGAGGGGTGGGGTCTGAGGGCAGAGGTGCAGGATGTGGACAAGATGCTTTGGAGGGCATCTTCAACCACGTGAGAAGGGAAATTACAAACTTTAAAGAAGGAGGCCATCTGGTGTGTCCTGTGATGGAACTCATCCTCCTGGGAGCAGATATGGTGGAGGCAGAGGAATTGGGAATACGGGATGGCATTTTTGCAGGAGGTAGGGTGGGAAGAGGTGTAATCCAGGTAGCTGTGGGAGTCGGTGGGTTTGTAAAAAATGTCAGTGTCAAGTCGGTCATCATTAATGGAGATGGAGAGGTCCTTAGGAAGTAGAGGGAGGTGTCAGAGATGGTCCAGGTGAATTTGTTGGTGGAGTTGATGAACTGCTCAACCTCTTCGCGGGAGCACAAGGTGGTGCTGATGCAGTCATTAGTGTCGCGGAGGAAGAGGTGGGGAGTGATGCCGATGTAAGTATGGAAGATGGACTGTTCTGCGTAGCCGACAAAGAGACAGGTATAGCTGGGGCCCATGTGGGTGCTCATGGCTACTCCTTTGGTCTGGACTTAGTGGGAGGATTCAAAGGAGAATTTGTTAAGGGTGAGGACCAATTCAGCCAAACGAACGAGAGTGTCAGTGGAAGGGTACTGTTGGGGTCGTCAGGAGAGGAAGAAATGGAGGGTTTGGCGGCCCTGGTGATGGTGGATGGAGGTGTAGAGGGACTGGATGTCACATGTATGTAAATACAGTGAAAAGTTTTGTTTTGCGTGCAGTACAGGCACATCACATCATACAAAGTGCATAAAGGTGATAGAACAGTGCACGGATTACAATGTCACTACTGCATTGAAGGTGAACAAAGAACAGGGTCAACATTAAAAACCAAAAGAACCACGGATGCTGGAAATCAGAAACAAGAACAGAAATTGCTGGAAAAGCTCAGCATGTCTGGTAGCATTTGTGGAGAAAAATAAGAATTAACATTTTGGGTCCAGTGACTTTCCTCCAGGGTCACTCGACCTGAATTATTAACTTTGAGTTCTCTCCGCTGATTTTACCAGGTCTACTGAGTTTTTGTTTCTGAGTTTAATATTAAATTTAAAATTTGAGAGGTCCATTCACAAGTTTGATAACAGCAGGGAAGAAACTGTTCTTTAATCAGTTGGTATGTGCATTTAAGCTTTTGTATCTTCTGTCGTTTGGAATAGAGTATAACTGGGGAGGGAGGGGCTGTGATGATGTATAGATGGCAGCGAGATGTATAGATGGAGTCAATGGATGGAAGGTTGGCTTGCATGATGGACTGGGCTGTGTTCACAACTCTCTGTAGATCCTAAAGGTCTCAGGCAGGACAATTGCCATAACAAGCCATGATGTATCCAGCCCATATTGCTCGTTTGAAGAGTCAGTACACTGACAATTGGCTAAATGGCCTCCTGCACTGTATTACTGAGATTTGGAGTTAGAAGGTTTGCATGTGGCGGAACAGGGTGTTAAATGTGGATTCCTGATGAAGAACTTATGCTCGAAACGTCGATTCTCCTGCTCCTCGGATGCTGACTGACCTGCTGTGTTTTTCCAACACTACACTCTCGACTCTGATCTCTAGCATCTGCAGTCCTCCGTTTCTCATCCCAGTCAAATGTGAAATTGAAGAAGCAGTAACAACAGTGGATAAAGGAAGGTTGAATATCATGGCACATTGATCAATGTCAGATAAATTGAGCTTGTATATGAAGTACTTATATGGAACATATTATTGTTGCACATGAAGCACATTACACAAGGAAAGTAACAGTGTGAGATTTATATTTTTCAATCTATGAGAGATTAGATAAACAAATTAACAACCGAAACATCCCCTGTTACAATTATTCCTCAGCAGAAATACTCATTCATCTTCAGTAGCTTCTTAAATCTGTAAATTCTAATTAAACCACATTCAAATTTAAGTTCAATGTTTCCACAATTTACATAAAAATCAGTTGGATATATATTGCAATGAGATCAATTGAATCTTTATTTAATCAACAAGGCACTAACAAAATAAAGAGCCTGCTTTTTAGATCTGATGTGAAACTGAACTCAGTCTGTCCTCTCAGCTGGGGGTATAAGACAGAGGGATATGCGAACTCAGAAGGAATGGGTCATAAGACCCATCGAATCTACAGGTTTTTCTGTTATAACACACATTTGCAATGCAAATTCGCTGTAACGCGATTGACAGATTGGGAATGCTGTTTCTAAAGCGCGCACATTTAAAACGTGTGTTGGCTGTAACCTGATTACATCGCCAATACTTTAAGCGTTGTTTCTAAAGGGCAATAACACAGGATTGGACAAGAATGCCACCATTGTGTTACTGAAGAACTGTCTGTACTCCACCACTCATGGCTCCGATGTCTCTCACTTTCCCATTCTCAACTCCTCTAATGTTCAAAATAGGCGGTGCATGGTATTACTTTGAAGCAGAATGAGGGGGAGATCTGCCTGGCTTTCGAGCAGATATTTACTCTCTCAAACATTATCATGGGATGTGGGTGTCACTTGTTCAGCCAGCTATTCTTAACTGCTCCTTTGCAAAGTGATGGTTAGCTGCCGTCTTGAATCGCTGGAGGCCATGGAATATGGGTGCTTTCAGCCAATACTGCTACCAGCACATTACAATACTGATCGGGGGTATCTCTGGGCTGTAGGAGCTTGAATTCACACTCTCCTGACTGAGGCTGCAAGCTCCCTATCTTAAAGTAAGGCTCTTAATCCCACTCTAACATTCCCTTATTTATATTTGTACATTGTTTGTTATCATAGCAGCAGGAGTAGGCCATTCAGCCCTTCAAAGTCTGTTATGCTATTCAATCTGATCACGATCATTCAGTCTCCTGTTTCTACATTCTCCCCATACCCTTTGGTCTCTATATGAACAATATCTAATTCCTTCTTGAAAATGTTTAATGTTTGACCCTCAACTATTTTCTGTGGCAAAGGGCTCTACAGGCTCACCACTCTCCGCGTGAAGAAATTTCTCCTCATCTCAATTCTAAAAGATCTGTGAGCCCTGGTTCAGGAATATGTCAATACAGCTCCCTAGAATAGCGTCTCTGACCTGTCTCTTTACATACTCCTTCTAGACTGGTGTCTTCTCTCTTACATAGGTCAGAGTCATGTGATCTGTTGCATCTTTGGTGGAGATTGGTGGAGTTGCTGATAGTGCCAATGATTATAGGAAGGATAAAAACAAGATATAAGTGTATTGTTGACTTGGGCACAGAAATGACAAATGGAGTTTAATCCAGACAAATGCGAGATGATGCATTTTGGAGGATCAAATGTAGGTGTGAATTATATTGCAAATGGCAGAATCTTTAGGAATATTAACATACAGGCAGATCTGGGCTTGCAGGTCCACAGTTCCCTAAGAGTGGCCAAGGTGATTAAGAGCTCCCTATCCTGCTGGGGCATGGAGTACAAGAGTTGGCAAACCATGTGGCAATGATATAAGACCCCTGTCAGGCTGCATTTGGAGTATTGGGTGCAGTTTTGATCAGAAGGAGGTGGAAAATTTGGAGAGAGTGCACAGAAGGCTCACCAGGATGTTGTCTGGTCTCGAGGGTGTTGATTATGAGGAAAGGTTAAAAAGATTAGGATTGTTTTCACTGGGAAGACAGCAGCTGAGAGGGGACCTGATAGAGGTCGACACAATTATGAGGCAGAGATAGAGTGGATAGTCAGAGGCTTTTTCCCAGGGTTGAAGTTTCAATGACAAGAGGGCACAGGTTCAAGCTGAGAGGGGGAACGTTTAAGGGAGATGTGCGAGGTAAGTTTTTCACACAGAGAGTGGGAGGAGCCTGGAAGGCATTGCCAGAAGGGGTGGTGGAAGCAAGCAGGTTGGAGACATTTAAGAGGCATCTGGATGGTTACAGAATAGGGAGGGAACAGAGGGATAGGGTCCGAATAAGGGCAGAAGGTTTGTTTTTTTTTGTTTAGTTCAGGCACGATGATCGGCACAGGCTTGGGGGGGGGGGGGGCGGGGGCGAACAGCCTGTTCCTATGCTGCACTTCTTTTTTGTTATTGTCTTCACAGTTAGCGTGAATCTCATTAGGAAGGGCTGTTGTAGTACATTGGTAGTGTCTCCATCACAGAACCAGGAGACCTGCGTACAAGTCCCAGTGGTGTGTCACAACATGTCTGAGCAAGTTAGTATCGAAAATATCTGCCACACTAGGAGCACCTACAGTGATTTAATTTGATTTCTTTATTATCATGTGTACTTTGCTACACAACACAGTGAAAGGTGTTGCATAGTGTTGCCACTCACCGGTGACATCTTAGAACTACTGTCAGGAAGAGAGTTCTGATCCCATTACAGGGAAGATTAGAGTGGTGCTGGAAAAACACAGCAGGTCAGGCAGCATCCGAGGAGCAGGAGAATCGACACTTTGGGCAAAAGCCCTTCATCAGGAAGGGCTGATGAAAAGTTTTGCCTGAAGCATCGATTTTCCTGTTTCTCGGATGCTGCCTGACCTGCTGTGTTTTTCCAGCACCACTCTAATCTTGACTCTAATCTCCAGCATCTGCAGTCCCCACTTTCGCCCGTTACTGTGAAGGCAGGGCAGTGTGTTTGTAAGTTGGTTAAAAGGTATGGTCACCATGGCCCCCGTTGACCATGGGCTTCTCTCTTGTGCGAGAGAGACAGCTACAGTGATGAATCTAAACTGAGGGTCATCACGCAAGACCCAAGGTAGAGAAGGTGGTACCTTCTAGGTAACCCCAGTTGGTGTGCTCCAGTCAGGATGATGAAGGGCTAGGAGAGGAACTTGCCATGGTAGCTGCTGTCCTAGTCCATCTAGATGGTAGAGGTTGTGTATTTTTGGAAGGTGCTGTGGAGGAAGCCTTGGTGAGGCAGAGGGAGGGTGGATAGTCAGAGGCTTTCTCCTAGGGTTGAAGTTTCAATTATAAGGGGACACAGGCTTGAGGTGAGAGGGGGGACATTTAAGGGAAAGGTGTGAGGGAAGTTTTTCACGCAGAGAGTGGGAGGAGCCTGGAACACACTGATTATAATTCTAGTTACATACCTGGTCATTTACCTCATCACTGATTGATGTGCACAAATTAGTGCCATTTCTCCAAATGTTGTAACTGCAATAACATTTCAAAAATTTCTTCCCAGGCTATGTGGCATGCGGAAACACCTGAGGTAATGAAGGCGCCATTGGAATGCAGGCTCATTGAAAATAAGATTACATTTTTTAAAAATGCGCAGAATTTGCGATTGGCCTGCTTCTTGCATTTGTGCGTAGTGCAATAAAACTACATCTCTGTATATTCACCAAGGTGTTCTGATGGGTCTTTGGCTGTCTCTGATTTCAGTTAAACCCTCCCCCCTTAACCTACAAAACTGAAAGCTTTGTTCGATCTCTTCCTTAAGATAATAATTCTCTGCCTGTCATTAAATCATGGGAAGGATGGCTGAATGCAATACATAACACAACGGCAACTGTGTCATGTGGGCTTCTAACACGCCAAGTGTAAAATTATTTGTTTAATTAAGCATAAACCATCTGAACTGCAAAATAAAAGATTATCTCATCAGATTGATGAACTGCATTGTAAATCTTCCTGGATCTCGTGCTAAGTGATGTTGGTGGAGGGTGCAGCTGTTATCGTGGTATCGTGAGAGAAATATTATTTAAGCATCAGATGAGAGTAACCAGCTGATTGCAAGTTATGATCCCCCTGAGCAATAATCATGAGATTTCAACGTCTAAAATGGATTGACGGCAGAAAATTAAAATAGACACCAGCCACGCTCAGCCCTGCAAAGTTAAGACAGCTCCAAATTAGCACTGGTTCTGAGATAACTCATTGCAATTTGATTCATGTTCCCGGCCACCCATTGTATCTTAAGGAAGAAAGACATCTTATTGTGCCCAGTATATCTGTTAACCACTGACAGTTCTGCTCAAAGATCTGTCAGTGAGACTCCCTGTACAGGTAATGTAAAGTAATAAGATGCTCAAGTGTTAAGTCCTGTCTTGACAGGTGTGTGAATATTTGACTGTGGTAAGGTGTCAGCTTCTAGGCAGAGCTGGGTTTGATTACACAGAGGATATTGGTGCTTCATATACTTTGTCTGATAGGACGCTGAGGAGGTATAAGCAATGATCTCCCAGCCCTTCCTTTCAGCCATTCCATCCAGCTATACCTGTCAGTCTAGCCTTTGAATGAGCAGGGAGCTTTACACAAACTTATTCTCCTGCAGTGGGCAGCATCAAGATTGGAGTGGTGCTGGAAAAGCACAGCAGGTCAGGCAGCATCCGAGAGGCAGGTAAAATCGACGTTTCGGGCAAAAGCCTTTCATCAGGAATGCCTGATGTCATTCCTGGTGAAGGGCTTTTGCCCGATAGGTCGATTTTTCCTGCTCCTCCGATGCTGCCTGACCTGCTGTGCTTTTCCAGCACCACTCTAATCTTTACTCTGATCTTCAACATCTGCAGTACCCACTTCCACCACTGTGATAATATCTCTACAGTGTCGAAACAGGCCATTCAGCCCAATGAGTCCACACTGACTGTCCAAAGAGCATCCCACCCAGGCCCACCTCCTAAATTATTCCTGTCACCCCGCATTTCCCATGGGTAATGCACCTAAACTGCGCATCCCTAGACACTATGGGGCAATTGAGCATGGCCAATTCACCTAACCTGCACATCTTTGGACTTTGGGAGGAAACCCGCTCAGAAATGGGGAGAACGTGCAAACTCCACACCGACAGTCGCCCAACCCAGGTTTCCAGCACTGTGAGGCAGCAGTGCTGACCAATGAGCCACCGCACCTCTGAGAAGGTGGCCTGGGTTCAAGTCCCACTTGCTCCAGAGATGTGTCACAACATCTCTGAATATGTCGACTGGTGGAGTGATTGGAGCCAGGCGGACCTTGTTGACTGTGACTTTCTTGAATGGGGTTTCCTGGGCCAGTCAGGAAAGTGCTGGCCAACCAATACAACCAGACGATTAGAATCTCCTCAGTTGAGGACTGACTCTAAGCGGCTGGCCACTTGATGATGGGATACTAGCCTGTATGCTGTTATTTCAATTGGAAAGTATCACATTAATGACACAAATGTGGGAAAGCAGGAAACCTGTCCTGGGCAATACTTGAATGGTTTGGTTTAGACTGGTATCAACTTCATGCTTGTGGAAAATCCCAGGAGTTACTTTAACCTGCTCATAGAATAAAGCAAGCTGGTACACAGCGATAGCAAGAGAGAGAGAGAAATGAAAAGTTGAACCATAGGAAATGTGGGAGTATCGTGCTTCATGGGATCAATTACTGACATAAAACTCAACAATCAGAAAATTTCACACTTTGGTACCAGCATCATTACTTTGGTTCAGCTCCTCAATCTGGGAACAATTTGAATACTCCGTGATAGACATTTGAGAAGTACAAACTGTTATAACAGAGCTTCTAATGATTGATTTCCACCAGGGTCTAGTAAGTGGGTGTTCTATCAGTTGCTTCTTGTCTCTCAATCAAGTTAACATCATGCACTGAATAGCAGCTACATGTTATTATTACATAAATCAAATCTTTATTCAGCTCCTATTATTTGAACTGCTGCTGCCTCAGGGTCAGTCAGTCCTTTGTGATTATATTCCCAAGCACAATGCTGTGTATTTAATAGCCACCACTCAGCACGTTCATCCACGGCTGCCTCTCCTGATCCCTCTCACCTTAAAATTTATCAACACCCTTGACCTATCTCAGACTGGAGCTCACCCAATGTTCCAGTCCTTACATCTATTAAGGAATCATGTCTCAGTGGCCCATCAATCTTGGTGCACTCACTGATCTACTGTGATCCTCTGGGGTGGCATGGTGTCTCAGTGGTTAGCACTGCTGCCTCACAGCACCAGGGTCCCGGGTTTGATTCCAGCCTCGGGCGACTGTTTGTGTGGAGTTTGCACATTCTCCCTGTGTCTGCGTAGGTTTCCTCCCACAGTCCAAAGATGTGCAGGTCAGGTGAATTGGCCATGCTAAATTGCCCATAGTGCTCAGGGGTAAATATAGGATAATGGGGTGGGGAATGGGTCTGGGCAGATTGCACTTCAGAGGGTCAGTGTGGACTTTTAGATTAGATTACATTACAGTGTGGAAACAGGCCCTTTGGCCCAACAAGTCCACACTGACCCGCTGAAGTGCAACCCACCCATACCCCTACATTTACCCCATACCTAACACTACGGGCAATTTAGCATGGCCAATTCACCTTACCTGCACATCTTTGGACTGTGGGAGGAAACCGGAGCACCCGGAGGAAACTCACGCAGACACAGGGAGAACGGGCAACTCCACACAGTCAGTCGCCTGAGGCGGGAATTGAACCCAGGTCTCTGGCGCTGTGAGGCAACAGTGCTAACTACTGTGCCACTGTGCCTCCCACTAGACTTGTTGGGCTGAAGGGCCTGTTTCCACCCTGTAGGGATTCTATGATTCTCTGGAGCCCAGAGGACCATCTGTGAAAAACCCCTGAGTTCAAGGGGGCCTATTACAT
Source organism: Chiloscyllium punctatum (assembly GCF_047496795.1). Classification (NCBI taxonomy): domain Eukaryota; kingdom Metazoa; phylum Chordata; class Chondrichthyes; order Orectolobiformes; family Hemiscylliidae; genus Chiloscyllium; species Chiloscyllium punctatum. The sequence continues at coordinate 127,929,152 of NC_092745.1, forward strand.
TGCATCTAGCAGACATGGTAATAGGTGCCACTCAGTCATGGGAAACTAGTGATAGTTCCAGAAGAAACCTACGCAAACACAGGGAGAATGTGCAAACTCCACATAGTCACCCGAGGGTGGAATCGAACCTGGGTCCCTAGCACTGTGAGACAGCAGTGCTAACTACTGAGCCACCATGCTGCCCCCTGTCTCCATGATCGTCAGCTCCTCTGCTATTTCCTGCCTCTCTAGTCGGTGGCTTCGGTCTGAACTATTTGTGACCTGGGCTCCACGACACTACGACTCACCGGTCTCAGCCTGTTGCTCGAGCCCCTCACCATGTCCCAGCTTTTCTCTCCCTCAGCACAAGGTTTCTCCAGCTCGAGGGGGCCAGTTGATTCTGACTAAAACCCAACAAGTGGGTCAAAATCCTGGAAATCCCTCTGTGTCAGCATTGTTGGTCGAGCTACAACACAGGGACTGCAGCGGTTCAAGAAGGCAGCTCACTTTCAACTTCTCAAGGGGCAACTAGGAACATGCAATAAATGCTGGGCCCAGCCAGTGACACCCATGTCTTCTGAGTTAATACAAAATAAAGCTGACTCTTCCTGGGTCTCTAGTCAGAGTTTTCCAACTTCAAAACATCAGCTTTGCTTCAAAGTATCAGCTCTGCTCATCAGATCGGCAAGCCCAGAGCAAGATAGCACAAATTCCTTTGGTACACTTCAGTAGAGTTACCAACATTTTGCCATCGAAGGTGTAGTGGGGAGGCTGGACTTGTCAAAGACTCATTCACGTGCTGTGGATGTTGGTGACCAGCATTTATTGCTCAGAAGGCAGTTATGAGTCAACCATATTGTTGTGAGGCTGGAGTCCAATGTAGAGTCAAAATGCGTGGTTCTAGAAAAGGCACAGCAGGTCAGGCAACATCCGAGGAGCAGGAGACCTGGATGCTGCCTGACCCCCTCTACATTTTCCATGCCATGTTTTTTGACTCTTGACGCACCAACATCTGCTTGTCCTCTGTTTGTCCTGGAGTCCAGTGTAGCCCAGACCAGGGTCAGATTTCTTTCCCCGGAGTGTTTTGTCGAAGCAGAGTTAAGGGCATCAACAGTGGTCGCCATTAAACAAGCTTCTAATTCAACTTCCACCAGCTGCCACACTGTAAATTGTATCCTTTGTACCCAGACAACTAGCCTGAGGTTCTGGATAAATAGCCCATTGACACTGCCACTATGCTTCTGGTTTCAAGGAATTTGCACACTTCATGTCATTCATATGTTTGAATGTTAGTCACAGTGTTAAAGGTCTGTGGGTTCAAGGCCCATTTACAGTTCTGTGCTCTAGGCTAATACACATTGATATGAGGGCTCCATTGTTGGAAATGGTGTTTATAAAGCTAATGACTCGGCCAACTTTACTGGCATCCATTTAGGATCCCATAAAACCACATGAAACAGGGTAGGCATTCTGTGAGTATCTTAACCAATGCTTTGTTCCTCAAACAACACTACCAAAGCATGGATTAACCAGTCAATCCTTACCATTATTAATCACGAGGACTTGCCGAGTGTAGAATGACTGATATATTTCTCTCTGCATTAACAGTTTCTACATTTTCCAGATTAGTCAACATACACAGAGCATTTTCAGACATCATCACTTTTTTGTTTATTCTTTCATGGGATGAAGGCATTGCAACATTTGTTGCCAATCAAGAAGTTAAGTGTCAGCCCCATTGCTGTAGGTCTGGAGTCATGTATAGGCCAGAGCAGATAAGTTTGGCAGTTTCCTTCCCTAAAGGGCATTGTTGGACCACATGGGCTTTTCGCAACAATCATCGATGGATTCATGATCATCACTAGACTCTCAATTCCAGATTGCTCTTTTATCGAATTCAATTTCCATCATCTGCCACAGCGGGACTTGAACCCAGGTCCTCAAATTGCTATCTGAGTCTCTGGATTAGCAGCCCACCAACAACACCACAAGACCATCACCTCCCTTCGAGAGGGGTGTGAATTTTGCCATGGTCAGGGGTCAACCGGGGTGAATTTACCAAGCTAACAATCAATGAGAAACATTACACGTTTCACACCCGATCCGAGCTGCAATAAAAAAAACCCTTTGATGATTAAGGCTTGCTGATCGTGCAAAAATCTCTGTCGTAGGGTCAAAGATTTCATTCTGAAGTAAAAAAAATTTAGAAAGTGAAGACATTAAAAGTTGTGATTGGCATTCTTAATTACACTGAGCAACGTGAGATAGCTGAGGGCTGAGCCTTTGAGTACAACTTTAAGTATTTTAATAATCACACTTGGTGAAGATTCTCTTGTTCATGGCTCTCTGGGGGAACGGCAGAGTCTGATAAAACTGCTGTAATTGGGACAGGCTGCAGTAATGAAGGTAGCAATATATTTTATGGCAAAGGATGACAAGCAGGCAAAGTTACCATTACACAAGGCATCACTGAGGTTTTAACCTTGGCATCATTTTTGCCTGTATTTTTTTATATAGCAAAGGTTTTCACGTAACATTTTCTGAATCGCTCGTGACAGCTGAGGAACAGCCGTTCTTGCAGAATTATTCCCCTGAATTGCAGGTACCGGGACTGGTTTCATTTGTTAGTTTACTATTTTCAGTTGGGATAACAGCCTGGCTGTGATTTGTTTGGCTAAAGGGAAAATTAAGCACAAAGGCAGGATGTAATCGAGGTGCCTGAGGGTGCTTAAAAACTGGAGGGCTGACAGAAACACTACATTACCTCTGCTGGTGCAAGCCTGTATTAAGGAACGTAAATGGCCAGGAGGAGACAGGCCCCAAGATTAAGAAACCTGAGGGCAGAGGTCCTGCCTCTCTGTGGGGTAAAAACGCCCTAGCCACCGCTGGCAGTGCACATACCAAAGATTTAGGATCACCCACAAGTTCCGATTATAGGTGGGTGAGGGGGTCACAATGCAAAGGAAAGGGCTGGGGCAGCCAGTAAGTGTGAACTTCTAACAGTGGGTCATCCCTCCCTGGTCACGTTAACGATAATAATCCCATAATCAACCACAAATTGAGAATCAACTAATGATTAACATATGGGGAAAAGGCAAGAGATTGGCACCGTGGAATAGAACCAGTGCAGGCAAGATGGACTGAATGGGCTCTGTCTGTGCTGTAACAGTTCTGTGATTCTGTGATTTACACTCGGTGTGTGTTAGACCATAAGACTATAGGAATGTAGGAGCAAGTGTAGGCCATTGAGTTTGTTCCTCCATTCAATGAGATCATGGCTGATGTGATGCTCCTAATGTCCTCTTCCCTGCCTTTTCCCCATTTCCTTTGATTTCCTTACGCATTAAAAACGTCTCTCTCAGCCTTGAATGTACCGAATGACCCAGCCTTGCCAGCTCTCCGAGGTAAAGAATTCCACAGATTCACTCCCCGCGGAGTGAAGAAAATCTGCCTCATCCCTGACTTAAATATACCCGCTCCTTATTCTGAGATTCCGTCCTCTGGTCCTCGACTCTCTCACAAGGGCAAAAAAACCTTTCCTCATCTACTCCGTCAATTCCCCCAAGCATCTTGTATGCTTCAGTCAGGTCGACTCAAAGACTTCACCTGACCTAGGGGCAATGCTCTGAAAGCTTGTCATTTCAAATAAACCTGTTAGACTATAACCTGGTGTCGTGTGACTTCTGATTCAGGAATGAGATAGGGGGAAATTGTCTGTACCCAATCACTTGTGGAATTCTCAACTACAGAAAGCAGTAAACACCAAAATATTGAATGTTTTCAAAAATGAGTTAGATATAGTTTTTTGGGCTAAAGGGATTAAAGGGGAGATAAAGGGAGCAGGGGACTGAGTTGAATGATTAGCCATTATCATATTGAATGGTGGAGTGGGTCCAACGGGCTGAATAGCCTACTCCTGCTCCTGTTTTTGAAGCTTCTGTGTTTAATTCCACCCTCTATCTTTATGCAGCTCTGATGAGAAGTTTCACTGTGTTAAACATGTTATCTAAATGCAAGTGTTACAGCATAGATATTTGAATGCTTCTGAGATTTTTTTCTGCTGTTGGGTTAACCACTCCATTAATGTAGCAGTGAGAAATTTGAAATGAATACGTTAAGGGCGTGTGCATTAGTATCTTACAGATGACTTCAGGGCCTTTGTGAATTGAGGTTTGGCCTGGGTCTACAGCATTAAGCTGTTCCAAATTTGACAGCAAACTGTCAATCTCACCTGATGCTATTCCAATAATAGTGTCACTGTGAGATGAACAGAATTAAAGATGCAAAACTGTACATCAAACTATAGTTTGTCTTTAACCTGGAAGCACTTGATGACGATGCTTGAATTGCAAATGTTCCATTTCCCAGGCTGCTGGTCGATTAAATTCACAGTAGAACAGGTCTTTTATTTCAAACAAATTTCTGTATATATTCATTACATTTGATATTTATCATTATTTCCAAAAGGCACATAATGAAGTGTTATGTAAAAGCTTGTTTTGCAATATAAGAGTTCAAAACTATATTCAGTCATCTCAGTGGGGCCTCACCATCAATTGCAGAAGGCTTCCGAACTTTCAAGCTCCATCCACCTTACAATAAAGGCCAACTTTACACCTGCCTACCTAGTTGCGTAGAGTCACAACATCACAGGGATGCACAGCATGGAACTTGCTTACCCACAATCTCTCTGTTTGCGACTAATGTGCAAGATTCCTTTACACAGCAGAGCAATATTACTTCTCTTTATGCCCACTCACTTAATCTATCTACATCCCTTTGTGCCCTCTCATAACATGCTGTCTGAAATAACTCCACAAAGGCTGGTATCCCTTCACCAAGTCACCCTTTACTTACACGTGCATGACACTGACCCAGTTAGCTCTGAGCCAATCTCAGAGTGAGCAGGACCCCGAAACTCCTGTTTATACCTGATTGGACCAGATTAACAGGGAATTTATATTCTATGATATTCACCTGGATGACCTCCTTGCGTTCACTACACTTTCCCTACACTACACCATCACTGTCAGCAAATATTGGCTGCAATATAATCCATTCCATCATTTGTCATTCACAAATTCCCATAGATGTCGGCCATTCAGCCCATTGTGTCTGTACCAGTATTCGAGTATTAAAAAGAAATCTCATTTACAAATTTTGATTCTTCCATCTGGCTTTTCTGTTTTGTACTTTTCAATGTTTTTGTCATCATTACCATATTTGATTGGATTTGTGATTTGTTTAATTATTGTCACATACTTAGATACAGTGAAAGGTATGGCTTGGTGTGCTATCCAGGCATATTATACATATTGTAATATTATACATATTATATATGTTATACATAATCAAACATATTATACCTTACAAAAGCAGATAATAGAACAGAATGCAGAATATAGTGTTACAGCTACAGAGAAGGTGCAGAGAAAGATCAACTCTAATAAACATGAGATCTGATTATACGTCTGATAACAGTGGGGAAGAAGCTGTTTTTGAATCTGTTGGTATGTGTTTTCAGACTTTTATATCATTTGCACAAGAGAAGAGGGTGGAAGAGAGTATAACTAGGATGGGAGGGGTCTTTGATGATGTTAGCTGCTTTCCCAAATCAGCAGGCAGTGTAGACAGAGTCAATGGAAAGAAGGTCAGTTTTCATATGGACTGGGCTGTGTTCACAACACTTTTCTCTACAGATTCTGAAATGTGAATTAATCAGATACATAAAGGACATGTTTTATCCTTACCTTTTGTATAACTCATTGAGTAGCACTATCGCTGAATCTCAATCTCATTGTCGTCAGATATTATGTGCTTGTAACTCTCTTGAACTGTCTGTTTGTGATGGCCTGGTCTGCTCCCAGCTCTCCTCCTGCTGTTGACTCCCATTCACACTCAGATCTCCTCCCTCAGTTTAATCATGGCTGTCCTGATAATCCATGACTCCATTTCCTGCCTATTCCCTGTAACCCGTGATCTCTTTATTGGTTGAAAACCCATCTTCCTCAACCTTCGATATACTCAATAACCCAGCCGTGACAGCCCTCTGTAGTGCGGAATTCTACTGATTCCCCACCTTCTCAGAGAAGCAATTCTTCCTCATCTCCATCTTAAATAGGTAATACTTCATTCCAAGATGATGCCCTCTGGTCCTAGACTCACCCATCAGGAGAAACATCCACATCTATCCCAACAGGAAAGCTAAGAATCTTGTATGCTTCAATCAGGTCAAAATTCCAATATGGACCATATATAATTGAGGCCCCAGTTCTGATCCTGTGATACTCTACTGGTTACTGCTTATACTTGGGTGGGGAATTTATGGGGTAGATGCTGAGGAGATGTTTCACCTGCTTGAGGGAATTTAGAAATAGGACACATGGTTTATGAACAAAGGGATCATCCATTTAACATTAAGGTGAGGAGGAATTTCTTCTATGAGATCATTGTAAAGTCCTAGAGTCATAGAGATTACAGCATGAAACTGACCTTTTGGCCCAACTTTTCCATGCCGACCAGATATCCTAAATTAATCAGCATTTGGCCCATTTCCCTCTAAACACTTCCTGTTCATATACCCTTCAAGAGGCTTTTCAAATGTTGTGATTGTACCAGCCTCCAACACTCCCTCAGGCAGCTCATTCCATACACACACCACCCTCTGTGTGAAAAAGTTGCCCCCTTAGGTCCCTCTTAAACCTTTCCCCTCTCACCTTAAATTTCCTCCAAAATAGTTTTGGAGTCCCCTGTCACGGGAGAAGGACATTGGCTATTCACCCTCTCATCCTTTTCACCCTGAGGGTTTGGAATGTTCTACCCAAACAGTAGCGGAAGACAAAGACATAATATGGTCAGTGTTGAATGTTGACAATATTTTGTTCTACAAGGGGGAACAAGTAGAAATTGAATGATGGACTAGATTCAAGGGACTTGAAACTTTCTAATCCTGCTCCTACTTCTTATGTTCTTAAGCATGACATTTGAGCAGGTGGTTACTGTAATGAGCATTGAGCACGATGCCGCTTGTTCAAAAACCTGAATTCTTGATACTTCACTGCTCCCCAGTCCTCACACATTCTTGAATTAATTTGTTTTGTGCCTTCTTATTATCTCATCTCAATTTTTAATGTGTGCTATGGATAGCCTCTTTGATCAAAAGGTAATTTGGCGAGGGTCACAAGATGTCAAAGCCAGAAATTCACTCGCTTGTGACAAATCTCAGCTTTGAGTTCCTGGCATGACAGCAATTCAGTACAGTCCACCCGGCTGAAGCCTCAAGGCTTACTGATGCAGCGATTGACACAATGCAGAATAGAAGTCTGTCACCATGCCAACAGGTTCAAAGAAAACCTCTCCCATATAACAAGTCCAAACTGAGTGCAGAAATTACAATGAAAGCACAAGGCTTGCAAACAGGAGTAGGCTACTCAGCCCTTTGAGGTAAAAACAATGACTGCAGATGCTGGAAACCAGATTCTGGATTAGTGGTGCTGGAAGAGCACAGCAGTTCAGGCAGCATCCAAGGAGCTTCGAAATCGACGTTTCGGGCAAAAGCCCTTCATCAGGAATAAAGGCAGTGAGCCTGAAGCGTGGAGAGATAAGCTAGAGGGTGGAGTGGATAGGTGGAAAAGGAGATAGGCAGGTAGGACAAGTCCGGACAAGTCATGGGGACAGTGCTGAGCTGGAAGTTTGGAACTAGGGTGAGGTGGGGGAAGGGGAAATGAGGAAACTGTTGAAGTCCACATTGATGCCCTGGGGTTGAAGTGTTCCAAGGCGGAAGATGAAATGTTCTTCCTCCAGGCTCTGCCGAGGACATGGAGGTCCTGGGCCTCCTTCACCGCCGCTCCCTCACCACCAGACGCCTGGAGGAAGAACACCTCATCTTCCGCCTTGGAACACTTCAACTCCAGGGCATCAATGTGGACTTCAACAGTTTCCTCATTTCCCCTTCCCCCACCTCACCCTAGTTCTAAACTTCCAGCTCAGCACTGTCCCCATGACTTATCTGGACTTGTCCTACCTGCCTATCTCCTTTTCCACCTATCCACTCCACCCTCTCCTCCCTGACCTACCACCTTCATCCCTTCCCCCAATCACCCATTGTACTCTATACTACTTTCTCCGCACCCCCACCCTCCTCTAGCTTATCATTCCACGCTTCAGGCTCACTGCCTTTATTCCTGTTGAAAGGCTTTTGCCCGAAACGTCGATTCCAAAGCTCCTTGGATGCTGCCTGAACTGCTGTGCTCTTCCAGCACCACTACTCAGCCTTTTGAACCTGCTCCATCATGCAATGAGATCACTATTTTTTGTCAATCCTGAGGACATGGACATCACTGTCTGGACCAACATTTTATTGTCCATTCCTAGTTGCCATTGAGGTGACGATGGTGAGCTGTCTTCTTGAACCGCTGCAGTTCACCTGCTGTAGGTAGACGTACAATGCCCTAAGGGAGGGAATTCCAGGATTTCGCCCCCAGGATTTTCCAGTGCCAGTGAAGGAACGGTGATATCTTTCCAAGTCAGGATGGTGAGTACCTTGGAGGGGAAGTTTGCAGGGGGTGGTGTTCTCACATCATTTTGGATAGAAGTGGTCACTGTTTGGAAGGTGCTCTCTGAGGACCTTTGGCCAATTGCTGATCCAATTGTGGTCTCAACTTTATTTTCTCATTTTTAACGAATAATCCTTGGCTCCATCGTCTTTCAAAAATCTCTCCACTTCAGCCTTGAATGAATTTAAAAACCTGGCCTCCAGGGAAGAGAATTTCACTTCCTAATAATCAGAAATGGATAAAGAGAAGCAATGTAATTTGGTATATTTATGGTCAGGAGGAGGCGCTGCCACACTGCAATTATTGATGGCAATGGAATGCTTTGGGGATGTTGAGATGGAGGATCAGACCAAGTAGAGTAGCTTAAGCATTTCCTCTTCCACATTTCTTTAAACCTTGGTCAGATAATGTACATCGAGTGAGCCAGTGGAGATTCCTGTCAACTGTTGCAACAACCCATCTTGGCTCATCCTGTTCGACTTTGCCTCATCCTGTACAGTGTCTAAGCTGGGACAGAGGTGAGAAGGAATCACTTCTGGATCTATTGCCCCGGAACACATTGGAAGCCAACATCGAATAAATTTAAGAAGGAGACAGAGAAATGTTTAATGTGCAAAGGGTGAAAGAGTTCTGGGGAGCAGGAAGGAGAGTTGGGTTGAAGTTGAAGCGTGTTCAGTTCAATAATTTTACTCTGCTGTCAGAATCAGATTAAGTTGTTGAAGGAGCATGTAATGTGGAAGAGAGAAAAATAGGAGCAGGCCATTCGTCCCTTTGAGCCTGCCACACTATTCGATATGATAATGGCTGATCACCCAACCCTGTTCCCACTTCCACTCCATACCTTTTGATCCCTTGAGCCTGAAGAATTTTATCTTTCTATTTTTTGAAAACATTCAGTGTTTTTGACTTCCTGTGGCAGAGAATTCCACAGGCTCCCCACTTTCTGGGTGAAGACATTGCTCTACCTCTCAGTCCCAAATGACCTGCCCCATATCCTGACATTATGAACCCCAACCTCATAGTCTGGGAAGCCCGCACTGCCCAGTTCTACCTCCTTCCCAAGATCCACAAGCCTGACCACCCTGGCCAACCCATTGTCTCAGCATGCTCCTGCCCCACTGAACTCATCTCTACCTACCTCGACACTGTCCTATCCCCCCTAGTCCAGGAACTCCCCACATACATTCGAGACACCACCCATGCCCTCTACCTCCTCCAAGACTTCCGTTTCCCCGGCCCCCAACGCCTCATCTTCACCATGGATATCCAATCCCTCTACACCTCCATCTGCCATGACCAGGGCGCCCAAGACCTCCGTTTTTTCCTCTCCAGACGTCCCCAACAGTACCCTTCCACCGACACTCATTTGTTTAGCCGAACTGGTCCTCACCCTTAACAATTTCTCCTTTGAATCCTCCCACTTCCTCCAGACCAAAGGGTTAGCCATGGGCACACGTATGGGCCCCAGCTATGCCTGTCTCTTTGTTGGCTACGTAGAGCAGTTGCTCTTCTGTAATTACACCGGCACCACTCCCCACCTCTTCCTCCGCTACATTGATGACTGCATTGGCGCCACCTCGTGCTCCCGCGAGGAGGTTGAGCAATTCATCAACTTCACCAACACATTCCACCCTGACCTTAAATTTAACTGGACCATCTCTGACACCTCCCTCCCCTTCCTGGACCTCTCCAGCTCCATTAATGACGACCGACTTGACACTGACATTTTTTACAAACCCACCGACTCCCACAGCTACCTGGATTACACCTCTTCCCACCCTACCTCTTGCAAAAATGCCATCCCGTATTCCCAATTCCTCCACCTCCACCGGACCTGCTCCCAGGAGGACCAGTTCCACCACAGAACACACCAGATGGCTTCCTTCTTTAGAGACCGCAATTTCCCTTCACATGTGGTTAAAGATGCCCTCCAACGCATCTCGTCTACATCCCGCACTTCCGCCCTCAGACTGCACCCCTCCAACTGTAACAAGGACAGAACGCCCCTGGTGCTCACCTTCCACCCTACCAACCTTCGCAGAAACCAAATCATCCTCCGACATTTCCACCACCTCCAAACAGACCCCACCAGGGATATATTTCCCTCCCTACCCCTTTCCGCCTTCCGCAAAGACCGTTCCCAGTGTGACTACCTGGTCAGGTCCACGTACCCCTACAACCCACCCTTCCATCCTGGCACTTTCCCCTGCCACCGCAGGAACTGTAAAACCTGTGCCCACACCTCCTCCCTCACCTCTATCTAAGGCCCTATAGGAGCCTTCCACATCCATCAAAGTTTTACCTGCACACCCACTAATATCATTTATTGTATCTGTTGCTCCCGATGCGGTCTCCTATACATTGGGGAGACTGGGCGCCTCCTAGCAAAGCGCTTTAGGGAACATCTACGGGACACCCGCACCAATCAACCACACCACCCTGTGGCCCAACATTTCAACTCCCCCTCCCACTCTGCCGAGGACATGGAGGTCCTGGGTCTCCTTCACCGCCGCTCCCTCACCACCAGATGCCTGGAGGAAGAACGCCTCATCTTCCACCTCGGAACACTTCAACCCCAGGGCATCAATGTGGACTTCAACAGTTTCCTCATTTCCCCTTCCCCCACCTCATCCTAGTTTCAAACTTACAGCTCAGCACTGTCCCCATGACTTGTCCGGACTTGTCCTACCTGCCTATCTCCTTTTCCACCTATCCACTCCATCCTCTCCTCCCTGACCTATCACCTTCATCCCCTCCCCCACTCACCCATTGTACTCTATGCTACTTTCTCCGCACACCCACCCTCCTCTAGCTTATCATTCCACGCTTCAGGCTCACTGCCTTTATTCCTGATGAAGGGCTTTTGCCTGAAACGTCGATTTCGAAGCTCCTTGGATACTGCCTGAACTGCTGTGCTCTTGCAGCACCACTAATCCAGAATCTGGTTTCCAGCATCTGCAGTCATTGTTTTTACCACCATTATGAACCCCTGGCTCTGGACTCTCTGGTCTTTGGTGACAACGCTCTTGCACCCAATCTGTGTGGTCCTGTTAGAATAACATAGGTTTTTTTTGAGATTCCTTCCACTTCTCATTCTTTTATGTTCTAACAAAAATATTCATAACTGATCCAGGAAAGGCTATTTACCACCTGAAACTTACTTGGTCATTTAATCAGACCTTGGCTGACCTGGGACCTAACTCCAAATACCCATTGTTGTACCCATCAAGCCCCCAACAACAGAAGTCCATCAGTCTCGGTTTAACAAATGGTCTAGCTTCAACTGCAGTTTGCAAATAACTGCTGTCAGATGGAGTACAATGTTGGGTAATGGTGAGGTCTTCCATTTTGGTAGGAATAACAACAATATGAACGATCGTTTAAATAGTGAAGAGAATTGCAGGGTGCTGCTATGTATTTGGATGTCCCAGTGCATGAATCGCAAAAAGTTGGTTTGCAGGTTCAGCAGGTCATTAAAAAGGCAAATGAAATATTGCTGTTCATTGCTGGAGTGATGGAGTTTAAAAACACGGAGGTTATTTTGTAACTGTACAGGGTGCTGGTGCAACCAACCATACCTGGAGTATTGTATACAGTTTTGGTCTGCTTCCTTGTACTGGCACTGGAGCGGGTGCAGAGGGGGTTCACCAGGTTGACTCCAGAATTGAAAAGATTGCCTTATGAGGAGAGATTGAGTAGACTGGGACTGTTCTCTCTGGAATTCAGAAGATCTTATAGAAATATTTAAATTCTGAAGGAAATACATGAAATAGAAGCAGGGAGATTGTTTCCACTGATGGGTGAAACTAGAACTAGGAGGCACAGCCTTAAAATAAGGAGGAGCAGGTTTAGAATTGAGCTGAAAAGGAAGTTCTTCTCCTAAAGGGTTGTGAATCTGTGGAATACCTCGCCCAGTGGAGCAGTTGAGACTTCCTCATTGAGTGTTTTTAAGGCAAAGATAGATAGGTTTTTAAACAGTAAAGGAATTTGGGGGCAGCACGGTGACTCAGTGGTTAGCACTGCTGCCTCACAGCACCAGGGATCCAGGTTCAATTCCAGCCTTGGGTGGCTGTCTATGTGGAGTTTACACATTCTCCCTGTGTCTGTGGGGGTTTCCTCTGGGTGCTCTGGTTTCTTCCCACATTAATGGATAAGACACCGGTCTCTGAAGCCAGGGATTGTGGGTTCAATTCCCATCTGGGGTGTCTGACACTTCACAGTGTGCTCTTCCCCAACTTTATATGGGTGGCACAGTGGTTAGCACTGCTGCCTCACAACGCCAGAGACCTGGGTTCAATTCCTGCCTCAGGCGACTGACTGTGTGGAGTTTGCACATTCTCCCTGTCTCTGTGTGGGTTTCCTCCGGGTGCTCTCGTTTTCTCCCACAGTCCAAAAATGTGCAGGTCAGGTGAAGGGATAAATGGAGGGGAATGGGTCTGGGCGGGTTGCGCTTCGGTGGGTCGGTGTGGACTTGTTGGGCCGAAGGGCGTGTTTCCACACTGTAAGTAATCTAATCTAATTCCAAAGATGTGTAGGTCAGGTGAATTGCTCATGCTAAATCGCCTGTAGTGTTAGGTGCATTAGTCAGGGGTAAATGTGGGGGGTGAGTTACTGTCTGGAGGGTTGGCATGGACTTTTGGGCTGAATAGCCTGTTTCCATACTGTGGGGAATCTAATCTAATTACGGTGAGTGGACGGGTAGGTGGAGCTGAGGCCATGAAAAGGTCAGCCATGATCTTATTGAATAGTGGAGCAGGCTCAATGAGCCAGATGGTCTACACCTGCTTCTGATTGTTACTTTCTTAGGTCCTTAGTGCTCTGCTTGGAAGTGGAAGCAGATTCCACCACAACATTTAAGCGGACATTTGGAGGAAGAAAATATAGAGTGATGAGAGAAGAGCAAAGGGTCTGGAGTGAATTGGACCGTCCTTTCAAAAAAACCAGCTTTAACACAATAGCCCGAATGGCCTTCCTCTGTGCTGTGTGGTTCAAAGTCAGGCTAATGCAGATTTCTGCTTTTTATTGCAATGAATGCAAAAAAAAACAAACCTGCCTTATTTATAATCTGCAATGGTGGTTTCATTATTATAAATCCCTACTTTGTGAGGATTGAACCTTAATTGCAGTAATAAATACTTCCATTCAGAAACATATTTCTCTGTGGTTTTTTTGTGCAGCCACTCATCATAAATTTTTAAATGTCAGTTAAATCAGAAAGGGCAGGTGGCTAAGCATATCTTGCTGGGAGAACACGGGAGAGATGTGACAATCTGTTCATTAACTTTGTGTTATATGGGGTAAAGTGCAGTTAAATCTGAGCTTTGATGTTTTTATAATGAAAATCTCGATTGTTTCAGACACAATAAAAACTATCCGAAGAAATTGCCTCGGTTGTTGCATTAAAATGTTCTGTCTTAAGAGTTTGAAAATCGTCCGGTCAGAGGTCAGATCCTCGTTAAAATGCTTAAATCAATGGGAGCCATGTAAAAGATTAAATGAATGCGGATACGACAAACTGCTAAATGATTCAAGGTGGCCATTCAGTCCTACCATGCCTGTACTAGCTCTGTGTAAAGAGATATCCACTTGAAGTTAATTCCCTAATTGTGATCAGTCATTAGCTAATGGTGAAGCAAATTTGAGGACTGGTATGCTTTCCCAGTTCTTAAAAATGGACAGAATGGCTGCAGCACAAACAAAATTACAAGTTTCCTCACCCTCTTGCTACTGACCCTTTGTAAGAACAACTCAGGTAGTCCCTAGCTTTCCTGACAACTTTCTGCTCAGAGAAGTGTACAATTCTGGTTAGATTAGATTCCCTACAATGTGGAAACGGGCCCTTCAGCCCAACAAGTCCACACCGACCCTCCGAAGAGCAACCCACCCAGACCCATCCCCCTACACCTAACCACTATGGGTAATTTAGCATGGCCAATTCATTTAACCTGCACAACTTTGGACTGTGGGAGGAAACCCATGCAGACACAGGGAGAATGTGCAATCTCCACAAAGACAGATGCCCGAGGCGGGAATTGAACCCGGGTCCCTGGCGCTGTGAGGCAGCAGTGCTAACAACTGAGCCACCATGCTGCCTTTCTCTTTTGAAAGCCTTGATTCAATCTTCCTCCAGCATGTTTCAGGTAGTGAGTTCCAGATTCTAACAACTGTGCTGCATGGAAGTTTTTTTTTCCTTCGGTGAGTAACCACTTTAAATCTGTGTCCTCTGGTAAAGTTGCCATAATCCTCTCCATCACTGGTCTGTTCACATTGGAGAGAGATGACTGGTGGTGAGTTTAACCTGAAGTTCACCACTTCTCGGGTGAGTGGAGAGGTTGAGGGGATGATAATCTCAGTTGATGTGGGGAATGAACTGGTATGGGTGTCACTAATCCAGCTGTCCTGCCAATCCTCTGGGAATGGGAATAGTTTCTCTCTATCTATTCTCTCCAGGCCCTTCCTAATTCTGAACACTTCTATCAGATCATCTTTTGACATTCTCTTCGCCAAAGACAACAGCTGTCCAACATATCCATAGGTCCTTGTCCCTGGAATTAACCTCATGAATCTTCTGTGGACAAGAAGTGCAGAGGCCTAGGCTAATGTTCAATGGACATGAACTCAAATCCCACCATGACAACTGGTAGAGTTTCAAGTCAGTTCATAAATCTGGAATTGGAAGTCAGTTTCAGAAATGGCAGCTATGACAACTGTCATCAGTTGTTAGAAAACCCATCTGGTACATACTCACGTCCTTCAGGGAAGGAAACCTGCCAAACACTCCTGGGTCTGACCTTCATGTGATTCCCGATCCACAGCAATCTGGTTGAATCTGAACTGCCCTCTGAAATGGCCCAGCAAACCACTCCATTCAAAGGTAATTAGGGATAGCCAAGACACTGCCAGTGATGCCCACATCCCATGAAATGATGAAACAAAGTACCTGGACTGTCAAAGGGCCATCAGGACCAGGGCGGGTCCATAAGACCATTAGAAATGGGTCCAGGAGTAAACTGTTCAGATCCTTGAGTCTGCTCCGCCATTCAATATGGCTGATCTGACATTTCATAAATCCACTCTCCTTCCCTTTCCCTGGAACCCTTGATTCCCCAACTGATCAAGAATCTATCTACCTCAGCCTTAAGTATACACAAGGAATCTGCCCCCACAGCTCTCTGTGACATGGAGTTCCAAAGACTCACAACCCCCTGAGAGAAGAAATTCTTACTCATCTCAGTGTTAAATTGGTGCTTCTTTTAACTGAGACTATGCCTTCTGCTCCTAGACTCTCCCATAAGGGGAAACATCCTCTCAACATTGACCCCTTCTCTCTGTCCCATTCCACACAGCCAGCTTCCTAAGCTGGTCAAGAACTTGCATTGAATTCAACAAGATTTGACTTCAGCTGACAGGGACAAATTCAAGTTTAGCAGTGTGATTTTGTGGCTCTGTAAACACAAGAATGAATTTTAAAAACAGAGGTAAGACTAGATTTTGATGTTGACTGCAAAATAAGCCTGGCTTTTGAAAGCAATGAGACTGCGAGCATTACTGGATTGGAAACAGCTTTCTGATGCAGTCTTTATGGCACCATTTAAAATTAGACCTGTTTGTTCCCAGACAGCAGGACAGAAAGCTGATAACTGGTGTTGGATGGAAGTAAATCTTTGAAATGTGCTTTGCCTACTCTGTGATGCTGATGATTATGGGAAATTAAAAATTATTAAAATAAAACTACCTGTGGTGGCTTCCATCAATTTCCTTTTTATGGTGTTATCAATTGAATTCATAATGGAGAGAGCCACAGCTGTTGTGCAACCTCTTTAATAATATGCCCAGGTTTGAGTTGAAACCCTACTATAGTCATAGAGTTTTACAGTATGGAAGGAGGTCCTTCAGCTCAACGTGTCTGTGCTGGACATCAAACACTCATCTACTCTCGTCCCTCTACTCAACAGCTTCAAGCACTCATCTAAACATTTTGTTGTGATGGTAGAAATCTTTGAGCTAGTGAGTCCAGATACATACAAACCTCTGGGTGAGAAGATTTTCCATTAAATTCCCTCTAAATCTCCCGCTCCTCGCTTTAAATGTATAGCCCATGGTAATTTGCCCCTCTGTGAACGGGAATATTTCTCCTGTCTGCCTTTCCACGTTCTTTATAATTTCTCAGTCAGTCCTCTCTGCTCCAAGGAAAACATCCCCAGTTTATCTAGTCACTCTGTAGATTTCTGTCTTTACTCATATTAAAGAGAAACTGCTGTTTCCCCAGCACAACTTAATTTACACCCATTTCACATCTCTTTCCTTTCCTCTCCACCACTAACAACACCTTTGTCTTTGCACTGCACCTCTATATCTTCTGCCCCCTTGTTCCTCCTCCCTTGAGGTCATAGAATCCCTGCAGCACTGATCGAGGTCAGTCATCCCATCGCATTTGCACGGACCCTCCAAAGAGCATTTAACACCCCCCCACCCCCCCCCGCTCCATCCAAATCTTTTCCCATGGCTCTGTATTTCCCATGGCCAACCCATTTAGCCTGCACACCCCTGAACACTATGGACAATTTAGCATGACCAATCCACCCTAAACTGCACATCTTTGGATTGTGGGAAGAAACTGGAGCACTCAGAGGAAACCCACACGAGGGGGATCATGGAAGCCCCACACAGACAGCCAGCACAGAATTGAACCTGGGTCTCCGGCACTGTGAGGCAGCAGGGCTAACCACTGAGCCACCGTGCCACCTGTATTTCTGTACAAAGCATGAAAAACCCATTCTCCAATACTTTTCAGTTGTGAAGAAATGTCATGCTGGATCCAAAACATTAATTCTGTTTCTCTCTTTCAACAGATGCTGCTAGACCTGCTAATTTTCTCCAACACTTTCCGTGTTTGATTTAGTCTTTCGGCACAACTGAACCACTCCAGCCCAGGCAACGTGCTAGTGAATCTCCCCAGAATCTTCTCTCGTCAATGTTTGAAAGGCATTTGGATGGCTGCATTATTAGGAAGGGATATGGGCCAAGTGATGGCAAATAAGACTAGATTTATTTAGGATATCTGGTCTGCACTTGCAAGTTGGACCAAAGGATTGGTTTCTGTCCTGTACATCTCTATGTCTCCCTGACTCTAGTCCCGCAAACTCCAAGTTCTCTGTGCCAAGGGAATTGTGAAATCCTGTGTTTCCCAATTTTAATAGCTCCACCATTTTTATTCCCTTCACCACTGTCACTCAGTGTGTGCTGTCTACAAGATGCACGACAGTAACATACCCAGATTCCTTCAACAGCACCTTCCAAATGCAAGACCACTTCCACAGATAATGACAGGGGCAGGAGATACATGGGAATACCACCCCTTGCAAGTTCCCCTCCAAGCCAATCACCATCCTGACTTGGAAACATATCACTGTTCCTTCACTGTTAGTAGATCAAAATCCTGGAATTCCCTTCCCAACAGCAGGTGGACTGCAGCGGTTCAAGAAGGCAGCTCACCACTTATCAAGGGGCAACAAGGGACGGGCAATAAATGGCAGCGCAGCCACTGATACTAAAATCTAATAAATACTTAAAATAACTACTTTGGCACTTGTGTCTTAGCTGTTAATTGGGTCTCCAACCAGGACTCACTGCCCACACCCTGCCCGAGGACTCATTCCCACAACCTGCTCCAGGACTAACTGCCCACACCCTGCTCCAGGATTCACTGCCCACACACTGGTCCAGGACTCACTGCCCACTCCCTGCTCCAGGGCTCACTGCCCACACCCTGCCCCAGGTCTCACTGCCCACACACTGCTCCAGGAGTCACTGCAGGACTCACTGCCCACACCCTGCTCCAGGACCCACTGCCCACACACTGCTCCAGGTCTCACTGCCCACACCGTGCTCCAGGACTCACTGCCCACACTGTGCTCCAGGACTCACTGCCCACACCCTGCCCTAGGACTCACTGCCAAACCCTGCTCCAGGACTCATTGCCCACGCCCTGCTCCAGGACTCACTGCCCACATCCTGCCCTAGGACTCACTGTCGACACACTGCTCCAGGACTCACTGCCAACACATTGCTCCAGGACTCACCGCCCACACACTGCTCCAGGACTCACCGCCCACACACTGCTCCAGGACTCACTGCCAACACATTGCTCCAGGACTCACCACCCACACACTGCTCCAGGACTCACTGCCCAGACACTGCTCCAGGACTCACTGCCCACACACTGCTCCAGGACTCACTGCCCACACCCTGCCCTAGGACTCACTGCCAAACCCTGCTCCAGGACTCACTGCCCACGTACTGCTCCAGGACTCACTGCCCACATCCTGCCCTAGGACTCACTGTCCACACACTGGCCCAGGACCAACTGCCCACACCATGTTCCAGGACTCACTGCCCACATACTGGCCCAGGAACCACTGCCATGACACTGCTCCAGGACCCACTGCCCACACACTGCTCCAAGACTCACTGCCCACACACTGCTCCAAGACTCACTGCCCACACACTGCTCCAGGTCTCACTGCCCACAATGTGCTCCAGGACTCACTGTGCACACACTGCTCCAGGACCCAATGCCCACACCCTGCTCCAGGTCTCACTGCCCACACACTGCTCCAGGTCTCCCTGCCCACACCCTGCTCCAGGTCTCCCTGCCCACACCCTGCTCCAGGACTCATTGCCCACACCCTGCTCCAGCTCTCACTGCCCACACACTGCTCCACGTCTCAGTGCCCACACCCTGCTCCAGGACTCACTGCCCATGCACTGCTCCAAGATCCACTGCCCACACCCTGCACCAGGACTCACTGCCCACACACTGCTCCAGGACTCACTGCCCACACCCTGCACCAGGACTCACTGCCCACACACTGCTCCAGGACTCACTGCCCACACCCTGCACCAGGACTCACTGCCCACACACTGCTCCAGGACTCACTGCCCACACCCTGCACCAGGAGTCACTGTCCACACCCTGCTCCAGGACTCACTGTCCACACACTGATCCAGGACTCACTGCCCACACACTGCTCCAGGACTCACTGCCCCCATACTGCCCCAGGACTCACTACCCACACACTTCTCCAGGACTCACTGCCCACACCGTGCTCCAGGACACACTGCCCACACCGTGCTCCAGGACTCACTGCCCACGCACTGCTCCAGGATCCACTGCCCACACTGTGCTCCAGGACTCACTGCCCACACCCTCCTCCAGGACTCACTGCCCACACACTGCTCCAGGACTCACTGCCCACACACTGCTCCAGGACTCACTGCCCCCATACTGCTCCAGGTCTCCCTGCCCACACCCTGCTCCAGGACTCACTGCCCCCATACTGCTCCAGGTCTCCCTGCCCACACACTGCTCCAGGACTCACTGCCCCCATACTGCTCCAGGTCTCCCTGCCCACACCCTGCTCCAGGACTCACTGCCCCCATACTGCTCCAGGTCTCCCTGCCCACACACTGCTCCAGGTCTCCCTGCCCACACCCTCCTCCAGGACTCACTGCCCACACACTGCTCCAGGACTCACTGCCCACACACTGCTCCAGGACTCATTGTCCACTCCCTTCTCCAGGACTCACTGCCCACACTGTGCTCCAGGACTCACTGCCCACAAATTGCTCCAGGACCCAATGCCCACACCCTGCTCCAGGTCTCACTGCCCACACCCTGCTCCAGGTCTCCCTGCCCACACCCTGCTCCAGGACTTACTGCCCCCATATTGCTCCAGGACTCACTGCCCACACACTGCTCTAGGACTCATTGCCCACACCCTGCTCCAGCTCTCACTGCCCACACACTGCTCCACGTCTCAGTGCCCACACCCTGCTCCAGGACTCACTGTCCATGCACTGCTCCAAGATCCACTGCCCTCACAATGCTCCAGGACTCACTGCCCACACCCTGCACCAGGACTCACTGCCCACACCCTGCACCAGGACTCACTGCCCACACACTGCTCCAGGACTCACTGCCCACACCCTGCACCAGGACTCACTGCCCACACACTGCTCCAGGACTCACTGCCCACACCCTGCACCAGGACTCACTGCCCACACACTGCTCCAGGACTCACTGCCCACACCCTGCACCAGGACTCACTGCCCACACACTGCTCCAGGACTCACTGCCCACACCCTGCACCAGGACTCACTGCCCACACACTGCTCCAGGACTCACTGCCCACACCCTGCACCAGGACTCACTGCCCACACACTGCTCCAGGACTCACTGCCCCCATACTGCCCCAGGACTCACTACCCACACACTGCTCCAGGACTCATTGTCCACACCCTGCTCCAGGACTCACTGCCCACACACTTCTCCAGGACTCACTGCCCACACCGTGCTCCAGGACACACTGCCCACACCGTGCTCCAGGACTCACTGCCCACGCACTGCTCCAGGATCCACTGCCCACACTGTGCTCCAGGACTCACTGCCCACACCCTCCTCCAGGACTCACTGCCCACACACTGCTCCAGGACTCACTGCCCACACACTGCTCCAGGACTCACTGCCCCCATACTGCTCCAGGTCTCCCTGCCCACACCCTGCTCCAGGACTCACTGCCCCCATACTGCTCCAGGTCTCCCTGCCCACACACTGCTCCAGGTCTCCCTGCCCACACCCTCCTCCGGGACTCACTGCCCCCATACTGCTCTAGGACTCACTGTCCACACACTGCTCCAGGACTCACTGCCCCCATACTGCTCCAGGTCTCCCTGCCCACACCCTGCTCCAGGACTCACTGCCCCCATACTGCTCCAGGTCTCCCTGCCCACACACTGCTCCAGGTCTCCCTGCCCACACCCTCCTCCAGGACTCACTGCCCACACACTGCTCCAGGACTCACTGCCCACACACTGCTCCAGGACTCATTGTCCACTCCCTTCTCCAGGACTCACTGCCCACACTGTGCTCCAGGACTCACTGCCCACAAATTGCTCCAGGACCCAATGCCCACACCCTGCTCCAGGTCTCACTGCCCACACCCTGCTCCAGGTCTCCCTGCCCACACCCTGCTCCAGGACTTACTGCCCCCATATTGCTCCAGGACTCACTGCCCACACACTGCTCTAGGACTCATTGCCCACACCCTGCTCCAGCTCTCACTGCCCACACACTGCTCCACGTCTCAGTGCCCACACCCTGCTCCAGGACTCACTGTCCATGCACTGCTCCAAGATCCACTGCCCTCACAATGCTCCAGGACTCACTGCCCACACCCTGCACCAGGACTCACTGCCCACACCCTGCACCAGGACTCACTGCCCACACACTGCTCCAGGACTCACTGCCCACACCCTGCACCAGGACTCACTGCCCACACACTGCTCCAGGACTCACTGCCCACACCCTGCACCAGGACTCACTGCCCACACACTGCTCCAGGACTCACTGCCCACACCCTGCACCAGGACTCACTGCCCACACACTGCTCCAGGACTCACTGCCCACACCCTGCACCAGGACTCACTGCCCACACACTGCTCCAGGACTCACTGCCCACACCCTGCACCAGGACTCACTGCCCACACACTGCTCCAGGACTCACTGCCCCCATACTGCCCCAGGACTCACTACCCACACACTGCTCCAGGACTCATTGTCCACACCCTGCTCCAGGACTCACTGCCCACACACTTCTCCAGGACTCACTGCCCACACCGTGCTCCAGGACACACTGCCCACACCGTGCTCCAGGACTCACTGCCCACGCACTGCTCCAGGATCCACTGCCCACACTGTGCTCCAGGACTCACTGCCCACACCCTCCTCCAGGACTCACTGCCCACACACTGCTCCAGGACTCACTGCCCACACACTGCTCCAGGACTCACTGCCCCCATACTGCTCCAGGTCTCCCTGCCCACACCCTGCTCCAGGACTCACTGCCCCCATACTGCTCCAGGTCTCCCTGCCCACACACTGCTCCAGGTCTCCCTGCCCACACCCTCCTCCGGGACTCACTGCCCACACACTGCTCCAGGACTCACCGCCCCCATACTGCTCCAGGTCTCCTTGCCCACACCCTGCTCCAGGACTCACTGCCCCCATACTGCTCTAGGACTCACTGTCCACACACTGCTCCAGGACTCATTGTCCACTCCCTGCTCCAGGACTCACTGCCCACACTGTGCTCCAGGACTCACTGCCCACAAATTGCTCCAGGACCCAATGCCCACACCCTGCTCCAGGTCTCACTGCTCACACACTGCTCCAGGACTCACTGCCCACACGTGTTCCAGGACTCACTGCCCACACACTGCTCTAGGACCCACCACCAACACTCTGCTCCAAGACTCACTGCCCACACCATGCTCCAGGACTCACTGCCCACACACTGCTCCAGGACTCACTGCCAACACACTGCTCCAGGACTCACTGCCAACACACTGCTCTAGGACCCACCGCCAACACTCTGCTCCAAGACTCACTGCCCACACCATGCTCCAGGACTCACTGCCCACACACTGCTCCAGGACTCACTGCCCACACTGTGCTCCAGGACTCACTGCCCAAAAATTGCTCCAGGACCCAATGCCCACACCCTGCTCCAGGTCTCACTGCTCACACACTGCTCCAGGACTCGCTGCCCACACCATGCTCCAGGACTCACTGCCCACGCACTGCTCTAGGACTCACTGCCCACACACTGCCCACACCGTGCTCCAGGACTCACAGCCCACACTGTGCTCCAGGACTCCCTGCCCACACACTGCTCCAGGACTCCCTGCCCACACACTGCTCCAGGACTCACTGCCCACACCCTGCTCCAGGACACCCTGCCCACACACTGCTCCAGGAATCACTGCCCACACACTTCTCCAGGACTCACTGCCCACACTGTGCTCCAGGACTCACTGTCCACACACTGCTCCAGGAGTCATTGGCCACACACTGCTCCAGGACTCACTGCCCACACACTGCTCCAGGACCCACTGCCTGCACACTGCTCCAGGACTCACTGCCCACACTGTGCTCCAGGAATCACTGCCCACACCTTGCTCCAGGTCTCACTGCCCACACTCTGCTCCAGGACTCACTGTCCACACTCTGCTCCAGGACTCACTGTCCACACTCTGCTCCAGGACTCACTGTCCACACACTGCTCCAGGTCTCACTGTCCACACTCTGCTCCAGGACTCACTGTCCACACACTGCTCCAGGACTCACTGTCCACAAACTGCTCCAGGACTCACTGTCCACACACTGCTCCAGGACTCATTCTCCAGATACTGCTCCAGGACTCACTGCCCTCTCGCTGCTCCAGGAAATGCTGCCTGCCTCTGCCCCTGTTCTGGGGTTTCTCCCAGGGCTGAGTGGAGAGAAGGAAAGAATAAAGGAGAAAAAGGAATAACATGAAAGAAAAGCAACAGACAGAGCAGAGGAGGTCCAACAGGTGCGTCTTATCTTCCACCATCTTACATGTGTCAAAAGACCCGAATCTAACTAATTTCTTCGCTCTGTCTTTCTGCCCCTTTCCATCTTCACCCACCAGCAGGATATTTACATCTTTGACAAACGTTTTGGGAACCTCTCCTGCAAAGTGTCTAACACTTTGCACCATGTCACATACAGGCACTATATGAATGTGAAACGTTGTTGTTAGAACGCAGCAGTGTCAATGTTCCTTTTAGCAACTAAAAACATGAAGAAAAGCAAAAATGGCTGATGCTAGAAATCTGAAACAAACACAGAGAACGTTCAAGAATCTCAGCACGTCTGGCAGCATCTGTGGATAGAGAAACAGAGCGACCTGGAGTTCCAAGCCTGGTATGTCTTCAGAGTTCTGTTTCCCTCTTCACAAATCCTGCCAGACCTGTTGACTTTATCCAGCCCTTTCTGTGTTTGGTTTAATTTATTTTTGTAACATGTACCTGAATTCAGTGAAAAGCTTTGTTATGTGTGTAATGCAGGCAGATCATACTATTTAAGGATATACAGACCATAGGGTGAACAGAGCAAGGTGTATAAAACTATACTTGCACAGGATGGGTACAAAAGCAAGATTAGCATCAGATCTGAACCTTGAGAGGTCTGATTACAGCAGGATGAAACTGTTCTTGTATTTAAGCTTTTGTATCTTCTGCTCAACAGGAGAGATTGGAAGAGATTATAATTGGAGTGGATTGGGATGGAGGGGGGGTGCGTCTTGGATAATGTTGGCTGCTTTTCCACCCCTATGAGAAATGTAGATGGAGTCAATGACTTGTGTGATGGACTGTTCTCAACTTTCTGTAGTTTGTTTATTGGCAATTAAAGGGTCATACAGACTTATACAGAGTAATACAGAGTTATGCAGAGTTAAACAGAGTTATGTTCAATGCTTTATCAATCATCTGTTTTGTCCTCTTTGAGTTTTGTGTCTGGGCTGTGTATGTTCTTGCCACCTTCAGAACATTGGCTTCAAGGGACTTCTGAGCACCAGTGTCTGACAAGGTTGAAGGAGCATCAAGCAGAGAGTCAATACTATTAATGGGAGTTGCAACCCTGTATCGCTCTGCATGTTAATTTTTTTTAATATTTGAATTTGCCTGCCTCAGTAACCTCAACAAGCTGGGTCCTCTGGAGACAGCATCAGCTTTGTCCTTCAATATCATCTCATCCTTTTCCTTCCCAAGGGCAACGGCAACTGTTTCAACATTAGCACTTCGCTAAGCTGCAGCACCCACACAAGTTGCTTACCATGGTAGAAGATAAACAAATAAAATGCTGAAAATTGCCTGTAAAATGGCAGCAGGTGACTTGTACTCGTTCAGCCAGACCCTCACAGCTCACACATCCCCTCAAGATCAACAGCCATTCCAATTCGGAAACTATTGTGTGGGTGTGAACAGCAAAATGTCACATGCGTGGAATACGAGATACTGCAAAATAGCCTTGTTCTGCCTACATGTGCACGTTGCATTAAAGTTTTGTTTAACTTCATGTGTTTTAGATTTTTATTTTAATTTTACTTATACTTCTTTAATACTAATAAGTAATATTACCCATATAGCATTCTTAAGGGGCTTAAGAGGGTAAATGCTGAGAGGATGCTTCACCTTGTAGGAGAGTCTAAGACCAGAGGGCACTGTCTCAGAATAAAGGGGCACCAATTTAAGACTGAGATGAGGCAGAATTTTGTCTCTCAGAAGGTTGTGTGCCTTTGGAACTCCTTGCCACAGAGAGCTGCAGAGGTTGAGTCTATGTGTATATTTAAGGTTGAGAGAAATTCTTGATCAGTTGGAGAGATCAAGGGTTACAGGAAATAGCAGGAAAATGGAAGAGAGGAATGTCGGATCCTATTTTTTAAAAATTCATTCACGGGCAAGGGTTTTACTGGCCAGGCCAGCATTTATTACTCATCTCTAATTGGTCAAGATCAACCGCATTGTTGTGGGTCTGGAGTCACCAGACCAGGTAAGGGATGACAGTTTTCTTCCCTAAAGGACATTAGTGAACCAGATGGATTTTTCAACAATGTCTTTCATTATCATCACTAGACTCTTAATTCCAGACTTTTAAAAATATTCTTTGAATTCAAATTCCATCATCTGCCATTATGGGACTCAAACGCAGGTCTCCAGAATATTAGCTGGGTCTTTGGATTAACAGTGCAACGATAATGTTACTCGGCCATCGATAAGCAGAGCAGGTTTCAGGGGCAAAACCATTTACCTCTGTTCCTATTTCTTACAATCTAATGACTGGCACAGGTCTCAGTTGCCTTTTGACATGAGGAATGTCAGATCCACCATGATCCCATTGGAGAGGCTATATGGCCAATTCCTGTTCCTAGTTCCCATGGTCTTACAGTACTTACTTGTGGATTTCTAAAACAAAATTTGAAAAAATTATGAAGCGTTGTTAAGAGGTAATATGACATCAAAGCTTTTGTCTGTTGCACTCATCAGGAGGAAAACCAGTTTTTAAGAAAAGCAATAACAATTTAGACTCTTGGACATTGAACTCTCAACGCTGGACAGATTGGCATTCCCTTTTTAAACAATATAGCTGACTGTGCTGTTCAGTTCCTATGGAAATTGGAGGCTGTAAGTCTTTTCTGTTTATTCAGACATAAGGACAATGCATACTTTGGGAATGTCAATTGGAAAAAGTGAAATTTTTGATGCAGAGAAGGAACCTTTTTTTAATTAAGGGGAAGCAGGATAGAATCTTTCAGTCTCTTAGTGGGTACACAAGAGCTGGAAGCTGAATTTTTACACATTCGTGGGACACACCACAATAAGGGTGGTTTTGAAAATCCGCTCAGTTGCAAGTTTGGATTGATTATAAGAAACGGTTTATCACTGAACTGAAAGAAGAATGATCAGGAAGGACACAAATATCCAAGCAACTTGCATCAATCAAAATCATACTATCTTCTTTATGTTCGAAAAGAAATAAAACTCAGTGAAAAAAGAAACAAATGAAAAAACAAAGGCATCTAAAAAAAAAGCAAACTCCTAATTCATGCCAAGACCTAGGTCCAACTGATCAGCTACTAAATTCAAGATGGCTGCAGTTGTTAATAATTATTGATGATACCTTTACCAAAAATCAAAAACAAAAGGAAAGTGCTTCATTCTCCCCTTTTAGTTTGGGCTTTCATCCAAAGATATAGTGCCTTTCTTGCCTACTTTTCCTAACTATAATATTCCTAAAAGGACAATGGGTTTTCTCAGTTTGTCATAAGTTCCTATTGTATAGGAGCATAATTAGGCCATTTAGCCCATCGAGTCTGCTCCGCCCTTCGATCATGGCTGATATGCTCCTCACCCCCATTTTCCTGCCTTCGCTCCATAACCCCTCAACCCATTACCAAATAAAAATCTGTCCATCTCTGCCTTAAATTTACTCATCGCATGTTGAGAGAGCGAATTCCACAGATTCACAACCTTTTGGGAGAAGTAGTTTCTGTTCAACTCTGTTTTAAGTTTACTATCCCTTACCCTGAGACTATGACCTCTCATGCGAGAATGCCCCACGAGAGGAAGCATCCACTCCATGTCTATTTTATCCACACTTTTTATCATCTTGAAGACCTCAATTTGATCTCCCCTCATTCTTCAAAATTCCAGCAAGTACAGGCCTAAACTGTTCAATCTCTCTTCATACAACAAACCCCTCATCTCTGGGATCAATCCCGTGAATCTCCTCTGAACTGCCTCCAATGCCATTCCATCTGTCTATCCTACGTGTTTGGATTTAAAGAGATTATAGTTCAAGTTTGCATTAGCAGGTAATGATATTTTTTAGCCATATGTTAGAGGATGGGTTTGTTACAATAAATGGTTTTGTTTCTTGTTCACAAATGAAACCTGGCATGAGTTTCTTTTATCTGGGATAGTAACCAGAGATTAACGTGATCATATTTCAATGGCTTGTGGATTTCTAATGCACTGTTCCCACCAGGATTCATGTTGCAGGGGAATTGGGACTTTCAATCTGAACCAGCATATAATGGCCATCCCTAATCGCCCTTGAGAAGGTGATTCTGGATTAGTGGTGCTGGTAGAGCACAACAGTTCAGGCTTCGATTTCGAAGCTCCTTGGATGCTGCCTGAACTGCTGTGCTCTTCCAGCACCACTAATCCAGAATCTGGTTTCCAGCATCTGCAGTCATTGTTTTTACCTTGAGAAGGTGATGCTGAGCTATGTGCTTTTATGTCTGTTGCTTACATGCTCATATAATGCTTACAGTACAGAAGGAGTCTGCATTGACCTTCCAAAGAACCCAGACCCAAACCTCTATCTTTTCCCCATAATCCTGCATTTACCATGGCTAACCCACCTACCATGCAGGTCTCTGGACACTATGGGATAATTTACCATGGTCAACCCACCTAACCTGTATATCTTTGAACCATGGAATAGCAGCAGAGCATTATGTAGATAGTCACCTGAGGCTGGATTTGAACCCAGGTCCCTGGTACTGTGAGGCAGCAGTACTCACCACTGAGCCACGATGCTGCCACATATTGTGCAACAAGCTATCTGAGGTAGTCCTGAGTCAAGTAAAGGGAATAATGGGAGAATGTTAATTACACCAAAGATACTAAACACATTGTTATCTATTGCTTCATAAGAAACATCTCAGTTCAGGCAATCTTGTTTATAACAAAAGATATCCAGATACGGTGAATAATTTCAAATTATGTATGTGAGTAAAGCCAAAAGATCTTGCATTTGTTTTGCAGTTTGTTGGGAGTGTCAGATGTGAAAGGAAAATTGTGGGGTGGAATTTAATGCCTTTCCCCCCAGTGGGCCTGGGGATGGAGGCACTTAGTCCTTAGTCCTGTGGAGCTTGTAGAGTCGCCGTTCCTCATCCACAAGGACTTGATGCCTGATTGAGAGGGTAAGTGTCAGGAATGGGGTCTTGCTGTCAGTCACACCTTGGCTTTGCTACCAAAACCTCACCCACCCCATAAACCCCTGCATCCTTCAAGCTGTGAAGTCCCCCTCCTGTCATCGCTCACCTGCAATCCTTATGCTTCAGGTGGGTATCGTATGGACAGTAGCTATCTTTTCCCAGATGGCACCAACTTGTCTGGGCCTCTGATTGGTCTTCAGCTCTCAGTGGGTGGTATTTCAGCCCAGGAAGCTCTTGATCCTCGGAATGTCCCGCCCTAGTCTAGTTACATGCCTGGCCAGCACATACTTTGGCTGGTCCTCCCATTGGAGGCAATTTGGGTCATCAGTAAGTCCCCTGTGACCTCTGTTAAATGCCAGCCTACATCTTCAACTCGGGGAAATTAGGGTGTTTGCATTGATTCCTGTCTGTGTCTGCCACTTAGTGGCATTGTCTGAGATAATGTTTGAACCAAAAACAAGAAACAAATTAGTTGCAAGCTGGATGTCAGATTCAGATTATCTCTTTTAATAAGATCCTGATTGACACACAGTGAGTAGGTAATGGAGCACTTGTATCTCAAGTGGAGATTCACCTGGATGGACCTTTGCTTTCTGGTTTATATTGCAAGGAATTTTGAACCCATTTTATTGTCCAGACAAACCGAGAACCACCTGAAACAGATTTTTTAAGGACCATCTGCATCCTGTTGCCCCAGTGGCTCAGTGGTTAGCACTACTGCTTCACAGCATTAGGGATCTAGGTTCAATTCTAGACTAGGGTAACTGTCTATGTGGAGTTTGTACATTTTCTCCATGTCAATGTGGATTTCTGCCAGGTACTCCAATTTCTTCTCACAGGCCCAAGAGGGTTTAGCCATGGGAAGTTGCACAGGCTAGAAGGATTAGCCCTGGGAAATATGGGGCTATGGGATGTGGTGAAGGGCTGAGGCTGAGTCTGGGTGGGATGCTCTTCAGAGGGTCAGTACAGGCTGAATGGCCTCCTTCCGCACTGTTGGGACTTTATGAAGTGTTCTAGAGCTCCCTGATTAGGAATGACCTGGATATCTTTCCTTTGTGTGATACTCCCCGTTAAAGCTACAGGACAGCTAAAGTTCATTACTGTAGCTAATTGGATGCTGCATTCTGAACAGCAGCAAACTGCAGGGATTAGATGTGAATTAAATGTGTAGCCAGTGTTTGGGATAATGGTCTCTCTATGCATTTACAAACTGCAAGTCTACAGTACAATTTAATCCACAGGGGGCAACTCTGCTCATTGTCTCAGTCATGTTCATTTGTAAATATTTGTATCCAACTCCATTTGGACTTCCTTACATTCTGTTTCCTGAGCAACAAGAGCTCCAACCCAATCCCGAAGACTGACAAGTTAATGCATCAGTTTTTTCATTGGCCTGTTCTCAGTTTCTGACACAGAAAGACCTGGGCAATATCCAGGCTTAAGTTGAAAAGTGGCATGTAGCTTTCTCACGCACAAATGCCATCTCCAATAAGGTGAAAGTGAACCTGCTCCAACCCCCTCCCCCTCCCTGTTATCGTTCCACCCCCTCAGCTCACAGTTCCATTCCTGATTAAAAGATTTTGCCCAAAATATTGATTCTCCTGTTCCTCGGATGCTTTTCCAGCACCATAATCTCACCTCCAATAAAAGACAATCTAACCATCACCCCTTGACATTCAATGGTTTCCCATCACTGAATTCCATGCTATAAATATTCTGGGGGTTACCATTGACCAGAAATGGAATTAAAGTTGTAATATAAACACATTGTCTGCAAGGGCAGGTCAGAAGCTGGGAATACTGCAGCGAGTAACCCACCTCCTGACTCCCCAAAGCCTGTCCACCATCTACAAGGCTCAAGTCAGGAACGTGGATGGAATACTCTCCACTTACCTGGATGGGAGCAGTTCCAACAACACCTCAAGAAGCTTGACACCATCCAGGACAAAGCAGCCTACTTGGTTGGCACCACATCAACCAACATTCACTCCTTCCACTACCAGCGTGCAGTAGCAGCAGTGTGTACCATTTCCAAGATACACTGCAGAAATTCACCACAGATCCTGAGATAGCAACTTCCAAACCCATGACCACTTCCATCTGGAAGGACAAGGGCAGCAGATACATGGGAACACGAACCCTCGCAAGATCCTCTCCGAGCCGCTCACCACCCTGACTTAGAAATATATCACAGTTCCTCAGTGTGGCAGGGACAAATTCATGGAATTCCCTCCCTAAGGGCGTTGTAAGTGCCCTTCTAGCCCCAAATGGTTCATGAAGGCAGCTTACTACCACTTTCTCCAAGGCAATGAGGGATGGGAAATTAATGCTGGACCAGCCAGTGATTACCTGTTCCCTGAGTAAATAATACAAAAAACAGCACTAGCCAGGATACACCCATGTGCCTGGAGTTATAAGACCATAAGATACAGGGACAGAATTAGGCCATTCAGCCCATTGAGTCTGCTCCACCATTCGATCATGGATATCTTTCACAATCCTATTCTCTTACCTTCTCCCATAACCTTTGATCCTCTTTCTAATCAAAAACATTACACCAACAACCATCTTGTTTGCTAATTTCTTGTAAAGATAGGTTGTTACTTTCCCCTAATAGCGGTAGGGAGATTTTTGATGGGGTAGCTCCACAGCCAAATTATTTTTAACATGCTGTAAGTCTGGACTTCTAAACTAATCATTGACTATCAGGCTTCATTGGTGAGATGGGGTAACATTTCTTTTCCTACCTTTGGTTATCCATTGCTATTCTGTATCAGTGGTGACATGCCTCATTGTTCACAGTTCTCCCATTCTAGTGCTGATAACAGGCTGCTTCAGAGTTGGAGGTTGTCTAAGACTGAATTATAGCTCCTGCAAAGGAGCCAAATGTTCATCATTAATCATTGTGCCTGCAACCTCATCAGGCCCTGGGCAAATACATAAAACCCAAGCTCGAATGAACAATTGATCTTGCAAGATGTTTATGGATGCGACTGTCTGCTTGTCTGTCAATTGGCGCTGTACTCCTTCCCCATTCTAGATTTTATTCATGGGATCTGAGAAACTTAAACGGAGGAGCCATGTAATAGTCACTGGCACTGGAAACACGAAGCTTGTATAAACAACCTGATCTAATCGCGTCTGTTACATCATCTCTTTGTGAATATTTATAACCATTGTTTTGCCTCCCTCTGCGATGGAATGATTCAGCCAGTCACATCTGTGTCTACTTTCTCCAAGAGCAACTCACTTAGTCCTTCACCCAGAGGGTGGTGGGGGGTGTCTGGAATACATGGCCTTGAGGTGGAAAACCCACAACCTTTAAAAAGTACTTGCAGTGTCAGCATGTTCAAAGCAATGGGCTTACTGCGGGAAAGTGGGATAAATGTAGATAGCAGCTGTAGTACTGAGTTGATGGTCTGAAGGGCCTCTTCTGTACTGTATGCTTTTATGCCCCCCCCCAGGGAGTTTACCTTTACCTTTCGTCAAATACTGGGGTGGGGTGCTGTGAGTACGGGGGTATCAGGGGAACCTTTTATGTCGTGTAATTGCAAACCCCCGTTATTGACCATCAATTTCAGTGAGGGGAAAAATTAAAATTGGCAAGATGCAGATTAGATTTGATCGGGATGTTCAAGTCCCACAACCTTAAAACAGTACATGGATGAGCATTTGAAATGTCACAACATTCAAGGTAATGGACCTAGTGTGGGAAAATGAGACTACTGTCATATTTTTGGCATTTGGCATTGGACCAATGGCAGATTTTGGCATTGGTGTCTCAAGTAGGCCCCTTCTATACTTTATACTTCTATGGTTCCTATAGCACTCCAAATCTGCCTCTTCAGTTGTTACCTGTGGGTGCCTGAATGTCCTCCTCAAATATTCCTCCTCCATATCCTCATGCAGTACATTCACATTCCTAAAGACGCACTGGGAAAAAAAGCTGTTTCTCTTCAGGATAGCTGTTTCTTCTTTTGTGATTCACACTGTGTCAGAGTCCTCTCATTCTCAACCCTTGCACAAATGGGAAATGGTTCTCCCTAACTATTCTGATGTGCCCCCTCATGATTTTGAACACCTCGATCAAATCTCCTCTCAACCTTCGCATCTCCAAGGAAGATGGCCATAGTTTCTCCAAACAATCCACACGTGACTGAAGACTCCTTTATCTGGAACCTTTCTTGTAGATCTTTCTAGCACCTTCTCTTCATATCCTTCCTAAAGGTTAGTGCCCAGAAATTATCACAATATTCCAGTTGAGGCTGAACTGGTGGTTTATAAAGGTTTGAAGTTAAATCGTTCTGGAAAAGTGGGGAGCAATGTGAATATTAAGTGTAAATAAAAAGGTTTCCATAGTCAAATAACTAAATTGCCTCCTTACACGATGGAAGAGACCATACAGCTGTAGATTCTATTATCGATTCCCTACAGTGTGGAAGCAGGTCATTTGACCCAACAGGTCCACACTGACCCTCTGAACAGCTTTCCAACCTGACCCATTCATCTACATTTCCCCTGACTAATGCACTTAACCTACACATCCCTGGACACTATGGGCAATTTAGATTGGCTAATTCACCTAACCTGCACATCTTTGGACTGTTGGAGGAAACCAGAGCAAATTCGGGGAGTACATGCAAACTCCACACAGACAGTCACCTGAGGCTGGAATTGAACACAGGTCCCTGGTGCTGTGAAGCAGCAGTGCTAACACTGAGCTTCCACTCCAGGAGATGATTCTGTGTGCATCCTTGGGAAAAGCTTAAGAGTGTAAATACATATCAGAATGCTAAACAGAAAGGTAATTTTACTAGGGGCTTAGACTCAGCAGACTAACTAAACCCCTGCTCAAGACAAGTAATTCCAACACTGATTCCATGACAACATTAACCAAACCCTGAATATGCCTGGCCAGTGCGAATGGAAGTCCTTCAGCGTTGGGACTTGAATTGATAACGTCTTACCTCATATTAAAGGTGAGAAGCAAAATCCACTGCTGATTATTTGGGGAAAAAAGACACATCTTATGCCCTTTAGGGAAGGAAACTGCCACCCTTACCTGGTCTGGTCAACATGTGACTCCAGATCCACAGCAATGATATTGACTTTTAACTGCCCCCAGGGCAATTAGGGATTGGCAATAAATATTAAGCTAGTCAGTGACACCCTTGTCCCATGAATAAATAAAAACACCGAACAAAGTATATTGTCATGGGAAATGCAGAGGCTACATTTTGATTGTTGAAGGACTTTTGATAATGTGCTGTGATGCACTCAATGCCTTATCGATTAAGTTGGACTTAAATTTGACTGAGAAGAGGATCAGTAATCATTAGCCTGGACTTGTGAAAATAATTAACTTTGAAACAGTGGAAAAGGTACCTGCACAGCAGCACTGATTACAGTAAAATATTAAAATAATTACATCTAATTAGTAGCTGGCATAATAGCTCAGCTTTCCTTTGAGCAGAGGAGAAGAATTTCACAAAGCTTTTTATCCTGGAGTTTGTGTTTGTGGCTAATCATCTCCCAGTGGAAGAGTAGTAAGCTAATAGCAATTTGGACAGGGACTGTTGGAGCCTGCAAGCTCTTGCATCTACACTTAAAGTGTTCCAAAGGAAGAGCTAAGAAAA
Source organism: Chiloscyllium punctatum (assembly GCF_047496795.1). NCBI lineage: Eukaryota > Metazoa > Chordata > Chondrichthyes > Orectolobiformes > Hemiscylliidae > Chiloscyllium > Chiloscyllium punctatum. The sequence goes on from NC_092745.1 coordinate 127,963,691, forward strand.
TGAGATAAAGCAGCCTTCTCAGTGAAATGGTTCCTTGATATCTATTGATCCCTAAGGATTAACTCAACGAACACCACTAGCTTTTAACTTCCTTGAAGTCAAACAGCAGCATCTGCTGTTTTCTTTTGTTACGCATCTCTGCTTGGTTTTTTTTGTTTGCCAATTTACTTTAACAGTATTTTTGAGAACCAAGGCACTTATTTTTATTCAGTGCATATCTCATTCTATTCCTACTCAACCCCATCTTCCCACTTGGCTCTGAATTCGCTTTGGAAAAGGCCTGACCATGTTTTTCACAGCTGGGTGTACAATGTCAGACATTTTCCTGTGCCGATGCTAAGGCAGATCCCAGAAGAGTAAGGTCATAGACTCATAGAGATGTACAGCATGGAAACAGGCCCTTCGGTCCAACTTGTTCATGTCAACCAGATATCCCAACCCAGTCTAGTCCCACCTGCCAGCACCCGGCCCATATCCCTCCAAATCCTCCCTATTCATATACCCGTCCAGATGCCTTTTAAATGTTGCATTTGTACCAGCCTCCACCACTTCCTCTGGCAGCTCATTCCATACATGTACCACCCTCTGCATAAAAAAGGTCTCTTTTCTATCTTTCCCCTCTCACCCTAAACCTATGCCCTCTAGTTCTGGACTCCCCGACCCCAGGGGAAAGACTTTGTCTATTTACCCTATCCATGCCCCTCATGATTTTATAAACCTCTATAACCCCTCAGCCTCTGACCTCCAGGGAAAACAGCACCAGCCTATTCAACTTTCCCCATAGCTCAAACCCTCCAACTCTAGCAACTCCCTTGTAAATCTTTTCTGAACCCTTTCAATTTCACAACATCTTTCCGGTGGGAAGGAGACCAGAATTGCACGCAATATTCCAACGTCCAAGGAACAAAGGGCAAGATAACATTGAAGGCTTTGAGCAAGAGCTGGAGGGGGAATGTGAGGAATTGTGCAGGAAGGATTGGATCACATTACCCAAATGCAAAAAACACCCGGCCTGTCAGAGTTGCTGGGCAATTAAAAGCTGGCAGCTCTTATAGCACTACCATGGCTGGGATTGTGTTCAAAACGATACCCAACAAACCAACAAGTGAGGTGGCAGGAAAGTCTTATTGAATGGTGCAGCAGACTTGATGGGCTGAATGACCCACCTCTATTTCTACATCTTATGGACGAGATCATTGGTATCCAGCAACCTCGGTTTCATAAAAACAAATTTCAAACAGTCACAAGGGCGAAGCAGAGTGAGATATCTTGCCCCATTCTATTTTATTTTATTTTAATCTGTTGTGAAGTGTGAATGACACTAGCGAAGCCGCTGGGTGGTTCAGTGGTTAGCACTGCTGCCTTTCTGCTCAGGACCCGATTCCAGCATCGGACGACTGTCTGTATGGAGTTTGCATATTCTCCCCGTGTCTGTTTGGGTTTCCTCTGGGTGCTCCGGTTTCCTCCCACAGTCCAAAGATGTACACAATAAGTGGGTTGACGATAGTGTCCAGGGATGCACAGGATAGATGGAGTTGTCATGGTAAATGTGGGGTTTTAATTTAGATTAGAGTCCCTACACTGTGGAAACAGCCCTTTAGCCCAACAAGTCCACACCGACCCACCCAGACACATTCCCCTACATTTACCCCTTCACCTAACACTATGGGCAATTTAGAATGACCAATTCACCTAACCTGCACAACTTTGGACTGTGGGAGGAAACCGGAGCACCCAGAGGAAACCCACGCAGACACGGGGAGAATGTGCAAACTTCGTACAGACAGTTGCCTGAGACAGGAATTGAACCCGTGTCTCTGGTGCTGTGAGGTTATGGGCACAGGGTGGAATGATCTTCACAGGGTCAGTGGATTCTTGATGGACCAAATGGCCTCTTTCTATAATGCATGGATTCTGTGATTTTATTTGTTACCTATTCCTGATTGACTTTGAACTAAGTGGCTTGCTGTACAATCTCATGGGACAGTTAAAAGTCAAGCACATTAATATGGGCCTGGAGTCACATGTAGGCCAGACTAGGAAGGGACAGCAGATTTCCTTCCCTAAAGGGCATCAATTAGCCAAACAGAGTTTTGCAATAGAGCTTTCCTAATCAAGGGTTCTTGCCCGAAATGTCGATTCTCCTGCTCCGCGGATGCTGCCTGACCTGCTGTGCTTTTCCAGCACCACACTCTTGACTCTGATCTTCAGCATCTGCAGCCCTCACTTTCTCCTAGAGTTTTGCAACAGTCAATGGTTGCTTTGTGATTAATATTACTGAGACAAGCTATAACTTCAAAATTTGATTGAATTTTATCAGCTATAGGAGTAGGATTTGAACCTGTTTCTCAAAAGAATTGGCGTTGGATTATTAGGCCAGTGATGTTCCTTCTTGCTCTCTGCCCATGGTTTTGTTTAATAAGGTAAAATAGACTTTAGCTTTGTTTACTTTGTATACTATGCTCAATCTTACATTTAGTAATCAAATCAAATTCCTGATGAAGGGCTCCGGCCCGAAATGTCGATTCTCTTGCTCCTCAGATGCTGCCTGACCTGCTGTGCTTTTCCAGAACACACTCTCGACTCTGATCTCCAGCATCTGCAGTCCTCACTTTCTACACAAACAAATATCCAGCTGTTTCACTTGCTTTCTGATTAGTAACAACCTGCTGTTACCTACTGCTCATTTATTCTGCAGATGCACAATTTTTTGGCAGCTATGGGAATAAATAAATAAAACTAGCAATAATGCAGCTTTTCTTATGACCTCAGGATATATGGCATGGAAACAGACCCTTTGGTCCAATCAATCCATGATAACAACATCCCAAACTAAACTAGCCCACTTGCCTGCTCCTGGCCCATATCCCTCCAAATTGTTCTTATTCATGCACTTATCCAAAGGCCTTTCAAATGTTGTAATTATGTCCACATCCACCACTTCCTCAGAAAGCTCATTCCACACGCAAAGCATCGCCTGTGTAAAACATTTGCCTCTTATGTCTTTTTAAAGCTCTCTCCTCTCACCCCTTAGTCTTGAAATCCCCTATCCTCAAGAAAAGATGACTACCATTTTCTCAATGTCTACCCATCATGATTTTGTAAACTTCTACCAGGTCACCTCTCAACCTCCTAAGCTCCATTGGAAAAAGTCCCAGTCTATCCAACCTTTATAACTCAAACCTTTCACATCTGGCAACATCCTGGCAAATCTCGTCTGAACCATCTCCAACTTAATAATATCCTTCCTTTAGCAGGGTGACCAGAACGGGACACAATATTCCAGAAGCAGTCTCACCAACATCCTGTACAATGTCAACGTGACTTCCCAACTCCTATACTCAAAGGACTGAGCAATGAAGACAATAGTGCCATACGCCTTTTTAACCACCCTGTCCAGAAGTAACACAAGCTTCAGAGAATTATGTTCCTGAGCCCCTAGCCCCTCAAGTAATTTCAAAATTGGGTCCCCATTTGGATATTGGGGAATGCATGGACTACAAGGTCCTACAGATGGACAATAAATAAATGGCTAAGGCATTTATCTCTTTTGTGATTTGTTGAGGGATGATTACTAGCCAGGGATCCAGATGATATCTCCCATGTTTCTTCAAGCAGTCACTTTTCGCTGGATAGATTCAGCTTATCGTTAAATCTACAAGGTACCACCTCTGGAAGTTCAGCACGTCCTCAGCATCACATCGAATCATCAGCTTCGATTCAATCCTCAGACCTTGAAAGTGGAACTTAAAGTTTCAAAAGTTACATTGTGAGACTGGATAAGCTAAATCAATGGATGTTCAATTGTCCAGTATACTCTGAGATTGACAGAATTTGAATGCTCATGGAATGAAGAGACATGACGGTAAATTTGAGAACATGACTTAAGTTGAAGATCGATTATAATCTTGTTGAAAAGCCACGTAGGCTTGAGGGATCCATGTAACTTACTCCTATTATTTAGTGTATTAAACTTAGAATGGAGTAGTGATGATTATTGAATTGAATTTATTATCATGTACCGAGGCACAGTGAAAAGCTTTGTCTTGCGAGCAATACAGACAGGTCACAGAATTAAGTAGCATAGATAGTAAATAATAGGTAAACAGCAGCAGAAACAAAACACAGGTACAGGTGAATGTTGAGAGTTTATGAGTCCATTCAGTATTCTAACAACAGTAGGATATAAACTGTTACAAAACCAGCTGGTGCGTGTGTTCAGGCTTCTGTACCTTCTCCCCGATGGTAGTGGTTGTAGAAAAATATTGCCAGGGTGGGATAGATCTTTGAGAATGCTGGTGGCCTTTCCTTGACAGCAGGCCTGGTAGATGGATTCTACAGATGGGAGGTTGGCCTTTGTGATTGTCTGGGCTGAGTTCACCACTCTCTGTAACCGTCTCCAACCTTGAATGGTACAGTTGCCATACCAGGCAGCAATACATCCCGACAGAATGCTCTCGATGGCACACCTATAAAAGTTGGCAAGGGTATTCGCCATCATGCCACATTTCCTCAGCTGCCTGAGGAAGAAGAGACATTGTTGGGCCTTTGTAACCAGTGCGTCCACATGAAGAGTCCAAGAAACCTTGTTGTGGATGACCAGTCCCAGGAGCTTAACACTGTCCACTTGTTCCACCTCGGTGCTGTTAATGTGTAGGGAGGCACGAGTAACATCCCATCAAAAATCAATGAGCTCCTTGGTTAAAGCTTGATTTGTGATGTTTAAAATCTTGAAAGGATTTGATCAAATAAGTAAGGAGCAACTTTTTTTTTACAGCATCAGATGATATAGAGCTGGTTCTGCTATAACGCGTGTTTCTTCAATGCAAATTGGCGATAACGTGATTGAAGCATTTAGACCGTTATTTGTGGAATGTGAACTTTCTTTCTCTGTATTGACTAGATTAGATTAGATTACTTACATTGTGGAAACAGGCCCTTCAGCCCAACAAGTCCACACCGCCCCGCCGAAGTGCAACCCACCCATACCCCTACATTTACCCTGCACCTAACACTACGGGCAATTTAGCATGGCCAATTCACCTGACCTGCACATCTTTGGACTGTGGGAGGAAACCGGAGCACCCGGAGGAAACCCACGCAGACACGGGGAGAACGTGCAAACTCCACACAGTCAGTCGCCTGAGGCGGGAATTGAACCCGGGTCTCTGGTGCTGTGAGGCAGCAGTGCTAACCACTGTGCAACCGTGCCGCCCACAAACAGGACTATAACAGGATTCCAGTGCCATTGGTTTGAATGGTGCTGCTATCACATGCTATTACATGGGAATGGAAGTATCCCATTATATCAGAACAGACTAGGTTTGAACTGCATTTATACAGCACCTTACAAGGCTATCAGATATCCCATAGCCCTTTACCACCCATGTACTTCTTTTACATTGAAGCATAGTTTCTATTGCAATGAAGGAAACGTAAGGTATACGTTTTGGTAGGAAGGATAGAAGCATATTATTTGGAAGGTGCATGTCCAGTTGTGGGAGACGAATAGAAAAGGTAAATGTAAATTTTGTCATAGTCCCACTCACTCATTAGAGGTGGGGGTTTAACCTGAGGGTCAGCAAACCGTGGGTAAGGGGAGAGATTGAGTAGGAGGGACCTTTATAGTCACCTCATTTGGTTCCAACAATTGAACTCATGGCATTGCTCTGCCTCGAGAACTATCTGTTCAGCCAACTGAGCTAACTGCACCCTGGTACATGAATAAAGGGAAAATTGGCCATAAATATTGACAGACAATAAAATCAAAATCAAATTAAAATCAATCAATAAATGTTGCTCTGCTGATCAATAAGACAAGGAGAGAGTGACGAATGCTGGAGATGCTGGAGACTGGTGTCGAAGAGTGTGGTGCAGGAGGTCAGGCAGCATCCGAGCAGCAGGAAAGTCAATGTTTCGGGCATAAGCCTAGTAAGGCTGGAGACATAGGAGCTAGAATCAAGGTTTTACTGCTGGATGGACAGTACTGAAAAGTCAGAAGTTATTCTTGAGCTGAAATTTTGGAAGTCACAATGAGTCAGACAACATCCAGGGAGAGAGTGCAAGTTAACACTTCGAGTCTAGATGACTCTTCATTGGGGCTGACACATTTTCTGTCAGCACTTTTTGTTTTCAGTATAGATTCCAGCATCTGCAGTGATTTGCTCCTAACCTGAACACCCTTATGTCTGGATGATGATGGATGTATAATGATGGATGGATAATGCCTATTGTATTGGAACTGGAAGCACTGATGAGCTCCAGATCAGGTGCAGCTTTATGGGTTTCATTTTTGTTCTGCCCCAACCAGTTGTAGAGTAAATATTGGACATTTAAGGTAGCATCAGCATCTTTTACTCTTTTAGTTAAAACTGCATTTTGGATTTCTTCCATCAGTTCAGTTCAGCATCATCTAATTGACTTGCAGGGGATTTATTCCTTAGTTTTAAGCCTCTTATATTTATATCTAGAGTGGTCTTGCACACAACTGAATGTTTTTCTTTCCCCCATCGCCAAATTTTTGTTTCCATTTGTAAACCATCATGTTTCCAATTGAATAATTTATGTACGAAGCCCATTAAGGTCAATGCAGACCATCAAAGGGGAAGGGGATTATATCAAAATGGAATTGAAAGGGGCCTTTTTTTAAAAATCAGACAACTGAACAGTTTCCTTTCCCATCACCGAATCACTGAGACTTTTTTTCTTGTTTTGAAATATTAACCATTACCACAAGTAAACCACCCACACAGCAATTAAATATTTACAAGGAAGGTCCATTTCTGGCAATCTGGAAGGAATTGAGGGAGAGGTAGGGAGAGAGGAAATAGAAATTGGCAACCAACTCTTGTGCCAACTTCATTCAAGTGTGCAGCTATGTTAAACTGAGAGTACGAGGCTTCCCTGTTCGGTTTATTTTGTGACACTTTACAATCCTCCACTCTTTCAGCTGAGCCATTGAGGGAGAGCCACAATATGATCCAGATATATTTTCAGATCACCTGTTCAGAGATGTTATTGCTCAATTTTGATCAAGTGGGACTGAAAGCCAGGCCTCTTATCCAGAGGTAGGGACACTATCACCACACAACAGCCTTCCTTTTGTTTTTTTTTTAACTTTTTAAAAAATATATACTTCACTCCACGCTGTGAAGTTCCTATGATTCTAACTCAGCATTCACCATATTCCATGAGAAAACCCCAGAGACCAAATTTCACATTTTGAAACATTTTCTACTGAGCCTGTTATACATCTTTGGAACAGGGGGATCCTGAGCCCAATCCTTCTGGATCAAAGGTAAGGACACTACCGTTGCACCACAAGAGCCCCCATTTTTATTAACCCATTTATCCAAATCGACCTGTTCAGTGATGTTATTACACATCTTTAGAGCAGGTGAGACCTGAAGCCAGGACTCCTGTCCAGGGTTAGGGACGCTATCATTGTGTCACAAGAGGGTCTACCTTGCTTCTTTTTATTCTAGCCTGTTTTTCTAATTAAATCTATCAGATTTAATTGCACACCTCTGGAGCAGTTGGGACTTGAACCCAGGCCTTTTGGTCCAGGGTGATGGACACTATCACTGAGCCACAAGAAAGCTTATTTTGTGTTTATTTTGGATATTGTTTTATAACCCATGTAGCTTGCAAAACTTTACTGCACACTTGGATTCTGCAGGCGATCACTGTGAGGTTATTATCTACAGAGTACATCCAGGCTACGAACTGCAGTTTGTAGGGTTGCCAACTTTAGCCAGGCCATAGTTCGTTAGGGTTGAGTTAAGAAGGGGACAAGGAAAACAGCCTGTGCCTTTTTCATTGACAAGAAATCCTTGAAGAAGTTACGAATGTGATGCCTGAGATTGTGAGGTTCTGCCCTTGGACAGGAGGAATCATGGAGCTGAATACTATTGAAATGGAGAAAGACTGCAGAAAGCTGCAGCCAAGCTAGCAGTAATTGATTCTTGTCCATGAACCACAACAAAGCTCGCATCCAAGTTCAGCAGTTAATGGAATACTGGGCTTTGTTTCAAAGGGATGAGAGAATGAATACAGGAAAGTTAAAACTAAAACTATACAAAACTGTACGTTAAAACTACACAAAGCACGAGTCAGACCACGTCTAGAATATTGTAATAAGCTTACCTAAGAAAGGTAGACTGATATTTGAGGCAGTCCAGAGAAGATTCACTCAGCTGATCCTGGGTATGGAGGGACTGTCTTATGAGGACAGGTACAGGAGGTTGAGCCTGTACTTATTGGAGTTTAGAGAAATGAGACAAGATCTTGTCTCAGAAGGGCAGAGTGGCCTACTCTTTTTCCATGTTCATATGCTTGTTTCTACATATGGAGGTGAGGAGGAATTTTGTCTCTCAGAGATCAGTGAGACTGTGGAAGTTTTTAGAGTCGAAAGTGTGGCGCTGGAAAAACATAGCAGGGTGAGGCAGCATCCAAGGAGCAGGAGAATCAACAAAACCTTTCGGGCAAAAACCTTTCATCAGGAATGAAACTGTGAGCTGAGGAGGTAATTGGGGCTATATTGTTAAGAATAGATAAAGCTGAAGCAGAAAGATTTTTGATCAGCGAGGGAAATGAGAGTTATGGGAAAACGCAGAAAGTGGAGTTGAGGATTATCATATCATCCACGATCTCATTGAATGGCAGAGCAAACTCAAAGGGCTGAATGGCCTCCTTCTGCGCCAATGTTTTATAGCTTAACTTAAATATCCAGACACCATGTAGTTTGTTCAACCATCATGATGATCATGACTCCTACATAGGCATCTGGAACTCAATCCTGAACCATTACATTCATGTGATACAGATAGTCGTCCTAGTATTTGCTTCAAACATCTCTTACAAACCACAGCAGAAGTCATTGTCCAGGACTAGCTCTGGTTTAATATCCTGGAAGGAGACCTCAGTCCCTGAGAAAGTGAATCCCTTTTCCTTAGGACCTTACTCTCAGTCCATCTATCTTACACTCGATAAAAATCGAAAGAACTGCAGATGCTGGAAATCAAAAACAGAAACAGAAGTTGCTGGAAAAGCTCAGCAGGTCTGGCAGCATCTGTGGAGAGAAATCAGAGGTAATGTTTTGGGTCGTGTGTGCCTTCCTCAGAACAGGTACTCGCAATTCTGAGGAAGGGTGGCTGGTACAATTGCAACATTTAAGAGGCATCTGGATGGGTATATGAATAGGAAGGGTTTGGGGGGATATGGGCCGGGTGTTGGCAGGTGGGACTAGCTTGGGTTGGGATATCTGATTGGCATGGACGGGTTGGGGACAGGTCTGTTTCCATGCTGTACATCTCTATGACTCTATGACTCTATGACTAACTCTGATTTCTCTCCATGGATGTTGCCAGACCTGCTGAGCTTTTCCAGCAATTCCTGTTTCTTTAACTTATGCTTCAGCCTTTTTGGACTCCAGTCCATAAGACATAGGAGTGGAAGCAAGGCCATTTGACCCATCGAGTCCACTCCACCATTTAATCATGGCTGATGGGCATTTCAATTCCACTTACCTGCACTCTCCCTGTAGCTCTTAATTCCTTGCAAGATCAAGAATTTATCAACCTCTGCCTTGAAGACACCTAACGTCCTGGCCTCCACTGTGCTCTGTGGCAATGAATTCCACAGGCTCACCACTCCCTGGCTGAAGAAATGTCTCCTTATTTCCTTTCTAAATTGACCCCCTCTAATTTTGAGGCGACGCCCACAGTCGATGAAACACAGCCACCACTTCCCCAATATTCTCGACAGCCGAGCACCATGCTAACCAGGTTCTGCAGGAGTCTGACTAACAAAGTGTCTGGATTCTTTCATTGGGAAGAAAGATTGAAGCTTTTGTTTCTTTGCCTGGTGTCTCATTTTGCATTCGGCGCTGACCTATGCGTCCCAGCACAACTTAATTCGACATTGGCATGTCAGTATCTCTGATTCAATCAATTATTTTGGGGTTACTGTGGAGTGACTAGGCTGAAGTTTCTTTCCCTGAATCACTTGACTTTCTCTGACCTGTGTGAGCCATGTAAGAATTAACACTTACAGAATCCCACTCTAAGCTGATACCTCTTTTCTTTTTCAAGTTTTCTCCTGAACCTTTCTGACCTCTGCTCCACTCAGGCCCAACAGATTTCAATTTTCAAGAGAAGTTCTTTCCTGGCTGCAATCAATTGGAGCCGTTGCCTCCCATCTCCCCGATATGTTAATGCCCCAGAAATACTCCTTGTCAGTAATGTATCCAGACCTCAGCTCTTTGCAGCCTTGGCTGCATTCTAATGCTTAGTGAGTCTATGTTACATGGCAAAAGGTTTAGTCTCCTATTCCCTCAAAGATCCAAATAGTATTTCAGTGAAAGCATGGGGCAAAATAACATTAAAAATTGAACTCCTTCAGGTTTATGCATAAGATATGGTTTGAAAGTGTTATAGAAATAGATGGGGGAAGGGTACAGTTCTCATTGTTCTTTTATTGTAGAGGAAGTGTTTGTATCCATCCAGTTTGACTACTTGCTCTTTCTTCAACTTTAAATTGGACCCGATCTAGCATATCAGATGAGAACTGAATTCAAAAGACAAGCCCATTCCTGCTCAGATGGTGCATCATCTACACCCATAGACCATTCTGTGCTTCCCTATGTCTGCAAGTGGAGCATCAAGTGAGGTCATGAAACTTTCTAACCATGTCACTGCTAGTGGTGATTGAATCACCAAAGCAGATTTGGTGTGCCATGTATCCGTGTCAAAAATGTTGGACGATGGTAAGATAAGGGACGGCTGGAAAATGGGAAGCCTTCAGAAATGAGATAGCAAGAATCCAGAGAAAGTATATTCCTGTCAGGGTGAAAGGGAAGGCTGGTAGGTACAGGGAATGCTGGTTGACTAAAGAAATTGAGGGTTTGGTTAAGAAAAAGAAGGAAGCATATGTCAGGTACAGACAGGATAGATCGAGTGAATCCTTCGAAGAGTATAAAGGAAGGAGGAGTATACTTAAGAGAGAAATCAGGAGGGCAAAACGGGGACATGAGAAAGCTTTGGCAAATAGAATTAAGGAGAATCCAAAGGGTTTTTACAAATATATTAAGGGCAAAAGAGTAACTAGGGAGAGAATAGGCGGCCTTTGTGTGGAGCTGCAGAAAATGGGGGAGATACTAAATGAATATTTTGCATCAGTATTTCCTGTGGAAAAGGATATGGCAGATATAGACTGTAAGGAAATAGATGGTGACATCTTGCAAAATGTCCAGATTACAAAGGAGGAAGTGCTGGATGCCCTGAAACGGTTTAAAGTGGATAAATCCCCAGGACCTAATCAGGTGTACCCGAGAACTCTGTGGGAAGCTAGAGAAGTGATTGTTGGGCCTCTTGCTGAGATATTTGTTTCATCAATAGTCACAGCTGAAGTGCCAGAAGACTGGAGGTTGGCAAACATGATGCCACTGTTTAAGAAGGGTGGTAAAGACAAGCCAGGGAACTATAGACCGGTGAGCCTGACCCCTGTGGTGGGCAAGTTGTTGGAGGGAATTGTGAGGGACAGGATGTACATGTATTTGGAAAGGCAAGGACTGATTAGGGATAGTCAACATGGCTTTGTGCGTGGGAAATCATGTCTCACAGACTTGATTGAGTTTTTTGAAGAAGTAACAAAGAAGATTGATGAGGGCAGAGCAGTAGATGTGATCTATATGGACTTCAGTAAGTGTTCGACAAGGTTCCCCATGGGAGACTGATGAGCAAGGTTAGATCCCATGGAATACAGGGAGAACTAGCCATTTGGATACAGAACTGGCTCAAAGGTAGAAGGCAGAGGGTGGTAGTGGAGGGTTGTTTTTCAGACTGGAGGCCTGTGACCAATGGAGTGCCACAAGGATCGGTGCTGGGACCTCTACTTTTTGTCATTTACATAAGTGATTTGGATGTGAGCATAAGAGGTACAGTTAGTAAGTTTGCAGATGACACCAAAATTGGAGGTGTAGTGGACAGCGAAGAGGGTTACCTCAGATTACAACAGGATCTGGACCAGATGGGCCAATGGGCTGAGAAGTGACAGATGGAGTTTAATTCAGATAAATGCGAGGTGCTGCATTTTGGGAAAACAAATCTTAGCATGACTTATACGCTTAATGGTAAGGTCCGAGGGAATGTTGTTGAACAAAGGGGCCTTGTAGTGCACTTCCTTGAAAGTGGAGTCACAGGTAGATAGGATCGTGAAGAAGGCATTTGGTATGCTTTCCTTTATTGGTCAGAGTATTGGTCAGGGTTTGGGAGGTCATGTTGCGGCTGTACAGGACATTGGTTAGGCCATTGTTGGAATATTGTGTGCAATTCTGGTCTCCTTCCTATCGGAAAGATGTTGTGAAACTTGAAAGGGTTCAGAAAAGATTTACAAGGATGTTGCCAGGGTTGGAGGATCTGAGCTACAGGGAGAAGTTGAACAGGCTGGGGCTGTTTTCCCTGGAGCGTCGGAAGCTGAGGGGTGACCTTATAGAGGTTTACAAAATTATGAGGGGCATGGATAGGATAAATAGGCAAAGTCTTTTCCTTGGGATCAGGGAGTCCAGAACTAGAGGGCATAGGTTTAGGGTGAGAGGGGAAAGATATAAAAGAGACCTTAGGGGCAACTTTTTTACGCAGAGGGTGGTACGTGTATGGAATGAGCTGCCAGAGGATGTGGTGGAGGCTGGTACAATTGCACCATGTAAGAGGCATTTTGATGGGTATATGAATAGGAAGGATTTGGAGCGATATGGGCCGGGTGCTGGCTGGTGGGACTAGATTGGGTTGGGATATCTGGTTGGCATGGATGGATTGCACCGAAGGGTCTGGTTCCATGCTGAACATCTCTATGACTCTATGATTGTAAGATTAGGAAGGGCTATGTTGCTATTCTAGGGCATGTTAATATTAAAAAGGAGGAGGTGTTGAGTGTCTTGCAAATACATTAAGGTCGATAAGTCCCCAAGACCTGGTGGGATCTATCACAGGATACTAAGGGAAATGAGGGAGGAAATTCCCAGGCCCTTGACAGAAATCTTTAGCTACAGGTTAGGCACCAGAAGATTGGAGAATAATTCCTTTCTTCAAGAAGTGCAAAAGGGATACTCCAGGAAATTATAGACCAATGAGTCTCACATTAGAGTCATAGAGTCATGGTAGGGAAATTACTGGAAAAGCTTCTTCGAGACAGGATTTACTCAGTTTTGGAAAATAATAGACTTATAAGGGAGAGTCAGCATAGCTTTGTGTGGGGGAGGTCTTGTCTCATAACTATGACTGAGCTTTTTTCAGGACATGGCAGATGATTGATGAGAGAATGACATTTGACTTTACTGAAACATTTGACAAGATTCATCATGGTAGGCTGGTCCAGAAGATTTAGTCAATGCATTCAACAGTGAGTTGGTAAATTGGCTTGATCATATAAGACAGAGGGTAGATGTGGAGGGATGTTTTCCCGACTTGAGGCCTGTGACCAGTGGTGTACCACAAAGATCAGTGTTGGGAATATATGTTTATAATTTATATAAATGATTTGGGTTAGATTCTAGGTGGGGTAGTTAGTAAGTTTGCAGATGAAACAAATATCAGTGATGTTGTGAACAGTGAGGAAGATTATCAAAGGGTATAGTTCATTTGGAAAGTTGGGTGGAGAAATGACAGATGAGGTTAATCTGGACAAGTGTGAGGTGATGCATTGTGGGAGTTCACACACAAGAGGAAAGTACATAGTTAATGACAAGACCCTTAAGAGCACAGATACAGAGAGGGAAGTTACGGTGAGGTATAAAGGTTGACAAATCATGTTGCAACTGTGTAAGACCCTCCCACTCTGCCGTGCAACATTTCAACTCCCCCTCCCACTCTGCCAACCACACCTCCCTGTGGCCCAACATTTCAACTCCCCCTCCCACTCTGCCGAGGACATGGAAGTCCTGGGCCTCCTTCACCGCCGCTCCCTCACCACCAGACGCCTGGAGGAAGAACGCCTCATCTTCCACCTCGGAACACTTCAACTCCAGGGCATCAATGTGGACTTCAACAGTTTCCTCATTTCCTCTTCCCCCACCTCACCCTAGTTTCAAACTTCCAGCTCAGCACTGTCCCCATGACTTGTCCTACCTGCCTACCTTCTTTTCCACCTATCCACTCCACCCTCCTGCCTGACCTATCACCTTCATCCCCTCCCCCACTCACCTATTGTACTCTATGCTATTTTCTCCCCACCCCCACCCTCCTCTAGCTTATCTCTCCACCCTTTATTCCTGATGAAGGGCTTTTGCCCGAAACGTCGATTTCGCTGCTCCTCAGATGCTGCCTGAACTGCTGTGCTCTTCCAGCACCACTAATCGAGAATCTGGTTTCCAGCATCTGCAGTCATTGTTTTTACTCTGTGTAAGACTTTGGTCAGACCACATTTGGAGTCTTGTGTGCAGTTCTTGTCACTACACTATAGGAGGGATATAGAGACTTCTAAAGGATGCAAAAAAGGTTTGCCAGGATGTTGCCTGGATTGGAGTGTTTTATCAGTAAGGAAAGTTGAACAAACTTGGATTGTGTTTGCAAGAGTCTTGGAGTGTGAGGGGCAACCTGACAGAAGAATATAAAGTTATGAGAGGCTTGGGTCAGGTGGATAGTCAAGTCTCTTTCACAGGAGGCAATTGTCACATATTAAGGGGAATAAGTCTAAAGTAGGTGCATAAGGGAAGTTTTTAATGCAGTGGATGGTGGGTGCCTGGAAGACGCTGCCAGGGAAGGTGGTAGAAGCAGATATGATAACAACATTTAAGAAGCATTTAGAGACGCGCACACAGGCAGGGAATAGAGGGATATGGACCATATTCAGGTAACTGGGGTTGGTTTAGAATGACAACATGATCAATGTAGACACAATGGGTTGAAAGCCTGTTCTTGTGCTGTACTGTTTGATTTTCGATGTTCTATTGTTTCCTGCAAACCATCAGTGCACCAAAACTAGGGGAGGCAGAGTGTACTGATAATGTCACTAGGCTCGTCGTCCAGGACCCCAGTTCAATGCTTTGTGGAGATTATGATTGAAACCCACTGCTGGAGTCTGAATTTAATAAAAGCCAGGAATAAAAATAAAAAGGTCTCCTAAGGCAACCATGCCACCATTGTTGAGTGTTTTAAAAACCTATCTATTTCAGGAATCTCCAATAGGGAAGGAATCTGTTGTCCTTACATTGTCTGACGTACATGTGACTCCAGACCCATAGTAACAGGATTGACTCTTAACTTCCCTTTGGGCAATTAACAATGGGCAATAACTGTTGACCTACCAATGACACCCTCATGAATAAAAAAAATGACCAAGGGGAGACAATCAACTTTATCTAATGTATTACTATTTAATTCATTTCTGTGTGTCATCAGGAGACTTGCCAGTCTGAAAAATCCTTATCCTTCTTTTCAACTTCCTCCATGGCCTTACTGATCCCTATTGGTCACTTCCTCCAGCCTCATGACCTTCAGGAATGATCGTTCTCCTCAAAGTCTAGTCTTTTGGCAGAAGGATTAGACAAAGTTGAGGAGTTCAGTAGGGTTCAGGAACTCTCCATAACCCCTTCAGTACTTCACCAGAAGTGTCAGCCTGGATATTTTTTCTAATCTCTCTCAAGTGAGCCTTCAACACATGATGCTCTGATTCAGAGACAAGAGTCAGAAACTTTGGAATTAATCAGTCTGCTTTCATCAGGGATTTGTGAAGGTGCCCTCCATGGACCCCTCTCTTCATTTTAACTTCTCATTATCTCCCATTTATTGTGTACTGCCTTGACTTGTTCCTTTTGTTCCCCATCAACTCCCCCTCCCAATTCTCCAGATTGAACTTTATTTGTCATTTGACCTGTCATTATCATCTTCCCGTCATTATATACTCCCATCAACTAACAGTATTTCACTTTTCAAGTTTCTTTATCACACCTCTTGTCCTTGAGATCTGAATCAGTCACCTATGTAGCACAGACCAAGAGCACTAAACCCTGAGGAACCATACTTGAAACAACTTTCCAGTCACATACAAACCTCTTGACCATGTCCATTTATATTTTTGCCACTGAAGCAATTTTGAATCCAATTTAACATAAAAAACATAGAAATAGGAGCAGGAGGAGGCTATTCAGCCCTTCGAGCCTGCTTTGGCATTCAATATGACCATCGGTGATCATTCAACTCAGTCCCCTGTTCCTGCTCTCTTCTTATACTCATTGATCCCTTTAGTCGAAAAAAACTATATCTAATTCCATCCTGAAAAGGGGCAGCTTGATGGCACAGTGGTGCCTCACAGCACCAGGGCCCCACGTTCGATTCCGGCCTCAGGTGACTGTCTGTGTGGAGTTTACACATTCTCCTCATGTCTCCTCCCACAATCCAAAGATGTGCAGATGAGTTGGCCATGCTAAATTGCCCATATGCTAGGTGCATTAGTCAGAGGGAAATGGGTCTGGATCACTATGTCTTGGTCTCAACAGATTTATGTGGCAGAGAATTCTACAGGCTTCCCAATCTCTGGGTGAAGAAATTTCTCCTTATCTTCATCCTAAATGGCCTACCCTATATCCTTAGACTGTTCAGAGGCCCCAGTCATTGGAAATATCCTTCCTGTATTTAACCTGTCTGGTCCTGTTAGAGTTTTATAGGTTTCTATAAGATACCCCTCATTATTCCAAAATCCAGTGAATATAGTTCTAACAGATCCAGACTCTCTTCCTACATCAGTCCTGCCAACCCAGGAATCAGGCTCGTAAACTTGTCTTTGTTCCATCCCATGAGATTTTAATTTATTGACCAGTCTCTCCTAATTTTGATTTCAAGAAGAGTTGCTTATTTTAGACATAAACGAGAACATTTGCTCAGAGACCAGTTATAAGTCTGTTTCTCTCTCCTGTAAAACTTTATAATTATTTCAAGATTTTCTCTTTCTTAATTTCAGATATTCACTGTCCACGGCATTTTGTTTTTTTTTGTGAAGAATGGGAGTTGCATTTACACCAAATTGTTGTGCTTTTAGAATTTTGTTTTGTGATATTCCTTCTCTATAATTACTTGAAGTGAATAGTTTTGTACTTAGAAGGAGAAAAATTTTAGTTATGTAAAATTATTTTACTTCCTAACAAACGTAAAGTATGAAAAAATCACGGCAACAGACTGCAGAAATTTGAAATCTTATCTGATCCTATTTTTATATGTATCCACACACACACTGATATGGATAACATATATAGAGAGATCTATTTTGTATTAAACTTTTACCAATTTATATCTGACACATCACAGTAGTAAAGTGTAGCTGCACGGTCTCTGGAGATGTCAACTAAAAAAAAACTCAATTTTACAGACAGATGCTCTCTCTGCTTGTCAACTAGAAGCTACAAATATGTCAATGATTTACCGTTGTATTTTTCAGAGCATTCAAAAAAATTCTCTTCAGACAAACTGAGCTCCTGACCAAATATGACACGTCCCTGACATTTTGCTTCAGTCCTTCAGACAACCATTCAGGGGAAAAAGCAAACAATAGCACCAGAGAGAAACCTTCAAAAAAAAATACAGAAGCCTGCTCTCTCCATTCTCTTGTCATCTTGAGTTCCTTTGAAACAACTTTTTCTTTCCTTGACATTGGCAGTCGCACTAATTACACAACGACAAGGCCACATTCTTGTATTTTTGTTTTCGAAGGAGCTGCACTGTTGTAACTGTTGAAAGGGGAGATGTTTTCTTGTGTACTACAATGTCGCCCTTTTATTCCTCACCAACTGGCACTAAGTAATGAGATGTTCAACAAAACGCCTGCCCAGAGAGCGCATTTATCATCTGCATTCCAGTTATACACCAAATGGGACTGAACGAGGGCGCATTGTTACTGGAGTGCATTTAAATGCAGCAGCATGCTTTGGTTGTGAACATACAGAGGATTGTGTGGTGCAGCTAACTTCAATCCTGTTTTAGTTAGATTTATATTTTAAATGGCAGACAGAGAGAGCGGTAAAACTTTGCGATTGCTCATAATACTGTTGGAAATAATTTCAACCTCAAATTGAAACTCACCAAAGAAGAAATTGGAATGCTAACTATGAACCAATGCAATTGAGATGCTTAACACAGCTGAATGTTCTGTGAAGATGTTTAAATTGTAAATCCTTTCCCTTCGAGCTTTTCTCCCTATCTCTGTAACCACTGTGACCAGTCCTGCTACTCTTTGCTATCTCTGTATCTCTCCAGTTCTGATCTCTTGTGCATCCCGTGCTGGAACTGTTCATCCATTTGATGCCACATGTTCAGCAATCCATACTCTTAGCTGTGGAAAGTTCTTACACACTTTCTCTGTCCGCTTCCCTCTTGTCTAAGGTGACCCTTAAAACTACCTCTTACCCCAAAGGCACCTTATGTTTTCATTCACTCACAGGATGAGGGCATTGCTGGCTAGGCCAGCATTTATTGCCCGTCCCTAATTGCCCAGAGGGCAGTTAAGAGTCAACCACATTGCTGTGGGTCTGGAGTTACACATAGGCCCGATCAGGTAAGGATGGCAGTTTCCTTCCCTAAAGGGCATTAGTGAACCAGATGGGCTTTTCCAACAACTGACAACTGCTTTGTTATCATCATTAAACTCATAATTCCATAATTTAAAAAAAAAATCAAACTCCCACCATCTGCCATTGTGGGATTTGGACCCAGGTTCCCAGACCATTGCCTGGGTCTCAGGATTGATAGTCTAGTGATGATATCACTGAGCCATCACCTCCCTGAGGAGGGCTGGCTTTTAGAAAAGGCATTATAATATATATAAGATTATATGACATGTCTTTTTAAAATAAACATATTATTTCATTGAATGTGGGACCATCGTTGGCTGGACCAGTACTGTTTCCCATCCCTAACTGCCCTTGAGCCATCTTTTTGAACCAATGCAGTTCATGTGGCATTAGGAAAAAAAAATTCTAATGCCTTTTTACATAGCTTGGTGCGAAACTTTGTTGGGTGTTGCTTTCTTGGATGTCTGAAAACACTTTCAGATTTGTCGCTATGTCATTAGTGTCTGGCTGTAGGTTAGCTCGCTGAGCTGGAAAGTTCATTTCCTGACGTTTCGTCACTCTACTAGGTAACATCTTCAGTGGGCCTCCGTGCGAAGCACTGCTGCTGATTCCTGCTTTCTATTTAAATGTTTGGGTTTCTTTGTGCTGGCGATGTCATTTCCTGTGGTGTGCAAATGACATCACCAACCCAAAGAAGCTGAAACATGTAAATAGAAGGCAGGAATTGGCAGCAGTGCTTCGTCTGGAGGCCCACTGAAGATGTTACCCAGTAGGGTGACGAAATGTCTGGAAATGAACCTTCCAGCTCAGTGAGCAAATCTACATCCAGAGCCTCAACCTGAGCTACAAATCTTCTCAAACTCACTTTGTTATTAGTGTGTTCGCCACTGTAAAAATTTTAAACTTCAAAGGACAAATTCAAGAAAATGGAAATAAAGCAGAAAATGTTGGAGAATCTTAGCAGGTCGAACATCTAGGGAGAGAGAAAAACCAGAATAACACTGTAAGTCTGACAGACCCCTTCGTCAGAAGAGCCTTTGTTTGGAGCAATGGCAATCACTTTTCAAAATAAAAATCCTGAGGGAGGCATGCGGTGAGCAGAATATTTTTCTCAACAAATTGTTAGAAACTGGAGCACACTGCCCCAAAGAAAGAAGTTAGCAGTGCTCAATGGCTAGACATTGAATTAACATTAGACAGTGAAGAAGGTTACTTGAGAGTACCAAGGGATCTTAATCAGAAACGCCAATGGGCCGAGGAGTAGCAGTTGGAGTTTAATTTCGATAAATGTGAGGTGCAGCACTTTGGAAAGGTAAATCAGGACATGACCTCTACATAATGGTAAAGTCCTAGGGAGTGTTGCTGAACAAAGAGACCTTGGAGTGCAGGTTCATAGCTCCTTGAAAGTGGAGTTGCAGGTAGATAGGATAGTGAAGAAGGTGTTTGGTATGCTTTCCTTTATTGGTCAGAGTATTGAGTACAGGAGTTGGGAGGTCATGTTGCGGCTGTACAGGACATTGATTAGGCCACTGTTGGAATATTGCATGCAAATCTGGGCTCCTTCCTAGCGGAAAGATGTTGCGTAACTTGAAAGGGTTCAGAAAATATTTACAAGGATGTTGCCAGGGTTGGAGGGTTTGAGCTATAGGGAGAGGCTGAACAGGCTGGGGCTGTTTTCCCTGGAGCGTCGGAGGCTAAGGGGGTGACCTTATAGAGGCTTACAAAATTATGAGGGGCATGCATCGGGTACATAGAGAAACGATGGTAGTGAGGACTGATGAGACTGGATATTAGAGTCGAAAGTATGGTGCTGGAGACCTGACCAATGTCCTGTACAACAGGTCAGACAGCATCCAAGGAGCAGGAGAATTGACGTTTCAGGCAAGAAACTTTCATCAGGATGGAGGGCTTTTGCTTGAAACACCGATTCTCCTATTCCTCGGATGCTGCTTGACCTGTTGCGCTTTTTCAGCACCATACTCTTGACTCTAAACAGGACATAGAACACTACAGCACAGTACAGGCCTTTCAGCCTGCAATGTTGTGCTAGCTTTTTATCCTACACTAAGACCAAACTAACCTAGAGACCCTTCATTGAACTATCTTCCATGTGCCTATCCAAGAGTCGTGTAAATGTCCCTAATGTCTCTGACTCTACTACCATTGCTGGCAATGCATTCCATGCACCTACCCCTCTCTGTGTAAAGAACCTACCTCTGACATTGCCCCTAAACCTTCCTTCAATCATCTTAAAATTATGCCCCCTCGTGAAAGAAATTTCCACCATGGAAAAAGTCTCTGGCTATCCACTCTATCCATCCCTTTCATCTTATACACCTCTATCAAGAAATCCTTCTTCGGTCCAATGAGAAAAGCTCTAGTTCCCTCAACATTTCTTCATAAGACACGTCCTCCAGTCCAAACAGCATCCTGGTAAATCTCCTCTGCACTCTTTCTAAAGCTTCCACATCTTTCCTGTAATGAGGTGGCCAGAACTGAACACAATATTCCAAGTGTGATCTAACCAGGGCTGCTGCAGCTTAACCTTGCAGCTCTTAAACTCAATCCCCCTGCTAATGAAGACCAACACACCATTTGCCTTCTTAACAGCCCTACCAATCTGGGTGGCAACTTTGAGGGATCTATGGACATGATCCCAAGATCCTTCTGTTTCTCCACACAACCAATAATCCTGCCTTTAATCCTGTATTCTGATTTCAAATTCAATCTTCCAAAATGAATCACTTCACACTTTTCCAGGTCATACTCCATCTGCCACTTCTCAGCCCATCTCTGCATCCTGTTAATGTCCCATTGCAACCTATAACAGCCCTCCACATTATCCACAACTCCACCAACATTCATGTCATCAGCAAACTTACTAAACCATCCTTCCACTTCCTCATCCAAGACATTTAGAAAAATCACAAAGAGCCAAGGTACCTGTGAACACCACTGGTCACCGAGCTTCAGGCCGAATACTTTCCATCTATTGCTACCCTCTGTCTCCTAGAAATAACGTGTTTTGAAAGGAATAACTTCTGTCACCCTCCAAACATCTGGCACTACTCCAGTGGACAGTGAGGTTGCAAAGATCATCGTCAAAGGCACAGCAATCTCTTCTCGCTTCCTGTAGTAACCTTGGGTATATCCCACCTGGCCCAGGGGATTTTATCTATCCTTTTGGTTTTTCAAAATTTTTATGCATATTCTCCTTCCGAACATCACCCTCTTCAGGCATATCAGCCTGTTTCACACTGTCCTCAGAAATGTCAAGTTCCCTCTCAGTAGTGAATACTGAAGCAAAGTATTTATTAAGGACCTCCCCTACCTCCTCTGACTCCAAATGCAAGTTCCCTCCACTATCTCTGTTCAGCCCTACCCTCACTCTGGCCATCTTGTTGTTCCTCACATAAGTGTAGAACACCTTAGGGTTTTCCTTAATCCTACCCGCTAAACTTTTTCATGGTCTTTTCACTGGGGTCGGGGAGTCCAGAACTAGAGGCCATATGGGAAAGTTTTAAAAGAGACCTAAGGGGCAACATTTTCACACAGAGGGTGGTACGTGTATGGAATGAGCTACCAGAGGAATTGGTGGAGGCTGGTACAATTGCAATATTTCAAAGGCATCTGGATGGTACATGAATAGGAAGGGTTTAGAGGGATATGGGCCGGGTGTTGGCAAATGGGACTACATTGAGTCGGGATATCTGGTCGGCATGGACAGGTTGAACTGAAGGGTCTGTTTCCGTGCTATACAACTCTATGATTCTCTAAACACATCAAAGGGGATAAAAAAGACTGCAGAAATATGGAGAAAGAGCAAGAGAGTGATATTAATTCAGCAATTCTCTCAAAGAGAAAAGATGTGCTGCATGAGGATTACCAAAGATCCTCAGACACCACCTTCTAAACCCACGCCCAATTCAAACTGGAAGGACAAGGGCAGCAGATATTTGGAAACACCACCACCTTCAAGTTTCCCTCCAAGCCACTCACCATCCTGACTTGGAAGTAATTTGCTGTCACTGGGTCAGAATCCAGGAATTCCCTCCCTAATGGCATTGTGGGTCAACTCACAGCAGGTGGACTAAAGCAGTTTAAAAAGGCAGCTCATCACCACCTTCTCAGGGGCAACTAGGGACGGGCAATAAATGCCCAGCCAATGACACTCACATCCCGCAAAATAAATAAATTAAAAGAAAATAAACTGAATTACCTTGTTCTGGATTGTGGGATGCAAACTAACAGGTTTTAAACTGACAGATTCAGGGCTTGAAGGAGTTAAAAACTAAATCAGATCACTTTGCAACTCCGCAAACAATTCCATTGCAATATAGTCTGAGATTCTGCCAAACTGGTAATTAAAAATGTTCGTAGCTTTCTTTTCTCTGAAAAAAAAACAGTATTGTTTGTTTCCCAGGTGCTCGCTTACAAAAATGGTTGCATGCTTTATGAGCTCTGATGTGGTTTGGCTGAAGGCAAGACATGATTCTTTCATGAGGTCTAACTATCTCGCTGCTTGAATGAGCCGAGCCTCCACAGAAAAAAATATGTTACCACAGGATATTTTGGAGTGCATTGGAAAACAGAGCAAATTTGAACCTCACCTCTTTGCTTATAGTAAACTGTGAAAAATAGTTTTTTTTTGTTTGTATGTGCTACACTTCAAGATCGCAATGTGCCGCACCCGTGATTCAACACCAACAACAACAATTTGCACTTACTCAGCAACTCGAATATCATAGGCAAGTCCCCAAGGTGAAAATGTTCCAAACGCACAAAACTGAATCTTGCTCTTTTTTAACAAGATTAGATTAGATTACTTACAGTGTGGAAACAGGCCCTTCGGCCCAACAAGTCCACACCGACCCACAACCCACCCATTCCCCTACATTAACCCCTTTACCTAACACTACAGGCAATCTAGCATGGCCAATTCACCTGACCTGCACATCTTTGGACTGTGGGAGGAAACTGGAGCACCCGGAGGAATCCCACACAGACACGGGGAGAATGTGCAAACTCCACACAGTCAGTCGCCTGAGTTGGGAACTGAACCCGGGTCTCTGGCAGTGTGAGGCAGCAGTGCTAACCACTGTGCCACCGTGCCGCCCACAAAGCGGAAGAATTCTTGTTTTACCTTTTCATGTACTGCTGTTTTTGACTTTGGTGATACTACCTCTCCTATTTGGATAAGCACTTCAACTGAGTGCAAGGACTCAAGGTGTTTCAAAATCAGAACAGTTCCGATGCTGGGTCACTGCATTCGAAATGTCAACCCTGCTTTCTGTCTATGGATGCTGCCAGACCTGCTGGGTTTCTCCAGCAATTTCTGTATGTATTTTTGACTTCCAGCATCTGCAGTTCCCTGTTGATTTTCTTGCTTCAAAATCATGCTTGGTAAATCCGCAAGAAGAGGTCGCTGGTCAGGATCCCTTCAGGATGTACAGGAGTCACTGGGAGTCCAGGGTTTATCCCCCTCAAAGTCATTTTCTCCAGTTAAGTGGGGCACGGTGTGCCTATAGATTGAGGATGTCCCCAGACACTGTCAGGGAAGTGTGCCAAGTGCTGGAGTGGGGGCTGTGACCTTGAGAAGTGGGTGCCCAAGCTAAACAAGTGGCCATCCAGTTGCAGCTGTGTTGAACATCTAAGCAATGAGCTCTTTCTGAGGAACCCCTGAGTAGATCTCTGAATTGTCCCTGATCAACAGGATTAGGGCTGTCAGCAATGCCATTTGTGCAGTTCAGTCGCATCCTGTTGCTCACAAAAAGGCCAATGCTGCAATGGGATCTGCCAACATACTGGCTCTGAGTGCAGGGTCATACAGACTGCACATACATAGTGTTGAGAAGACCATATTATAATGCTGCTAGGTTCATGACCAGAAGCGGGTTCCTTCTTATCAATGTGTAAGTGGTCATAGGTACCATTTCCTCGAGGTGGGAAGTGCTGTGCCAGATCAGAACTCTCATATTTGACCCAGACTGAACTCACGTGTGGACACACACATGCATACACACACTTGCACACATATATCAGTCATGATCTCATTGAATGGTGTAGCAGACATGATGGGCTGACTGGCCTACCTCTTCTCTTATGCCTCATGGTTGTGTAGTTTTATTCAACAACCCCCCCCGTGCCGAAGGTGCCTTAACTAGCAACAACAAAGTCAATCCAGCATAAGGGAATCCTTCCTTCACTGGTACCTCTCCCAGTTGCAATGTGATTTTTTTTTATTATGTATTTAAAGGAAGCCCATTTAATTAGGCTTTCTGCGTTAAGGAAAGAGTGAGCTCATTAGTTAGTAAAACATAAAAAGAAATATTACAATGCAATATTTTTACACCCAGATTAGAAATGAGAAATGAGGAAAAACACAAGAGATAAAAGATACATGAATTAGCCTTTCATTGCCCATAAGGAGTAGATCATGAAACATTGAGGTTTGGGTGTTTCCAATTACACTGACTCTGGCAGTTGAGCAGTTGATGTGGAGATTCTTGCTTCTGTAAATTAGCCAAAGGGTGTTGTCTTATTTCCATTCCAACAGTGGCTCATTTCCTTTCCAATGGTTTCTAACAATAGGCAAGAAAGAGAGAGACTTTTTTCTTTATCTGTAAGCATGGGATTGTATAATGGATGTCCTTCATCAGGAACTGTTGAAGCACGCACCAGCACCAATAGACCTAGGACACCAAGCTAGGCTGTATTTATTTCCTTAACTCATTATAGAATCCTTCCAGGGTGGAAACAGGCCATTCAGCCCATCAGGTCCACACCATCCCTCTGAAAAACATCCCACCCAAACCTATCTCCTTATCCGATCTCTGTAACTCTGCAATCCCCATGGCCAACCTTTGGGCTGTGGCAGGAAACCCATGCAGGCATGAGGAGAATTAGCAAACTCCAAAGATGGAATCAAGCCCAGGTCCCTGGCACTATGAGGCAGCAGTGCTATCAACTGAGCCACCATGCTGCTTCTTCTCTTGTGCATATTTGGAAAGGAAAATCACAAACAAGTCTTTCATTCAGAAATGCTTTTGAACATAGAGCATAGAACATAGAATGTTACAGTGCAGTACAAGCCCTTTGGCCCTCAGTGTTGCACTGGCCTGTGAAAGTAACCTGATGCCCATCTAACCTACACTGTTCCACTATTATCCAAATGTCTGTCCAATGCCCATTTAAATGCCATTAACATCAGCGAGTCTACTACTGTTGCAGGCAGGATGTTCCACACCCCTACTACTCTCTGAGTAAAGAAACTACCCCTGATATCTATCCTAAATCTATCACCCCTCAATTTAAAGCTATATTCCCTCATGTTAGCCTTCACCATCCGAGGAAAAAGGCTTTCATTGTCCACCCTATCGAATCCTCTGATTATCTTATACATCTCCATTAAGTCACCTCTCAATCTTCTTCTCTCCACTGAAAACAGCATTAGTTTCACAACATTTCCGCATAAGACCTTCCCTCCATACCAGGCAACGTCCTCGTAAATCTCCTTTGAACCCTTTCCAAAGCTTCCACATCCTTCCTATAATACACCACCGAGAACTGTACGCAATACTCCAGGTGTGGCCTTACCAGCGTCTTGTACAGCTGAAGCATGACCTCATGGCTCCAAAACTCAATCCCCCTACCGATAAACACCAGCACACCATATGCCTTCTTAACAACCCTATTTACCTGGGCGGCAACTTTCAGGGATTTATGCACCTGGACACAGATCTCTCTGTTCATCCACATTGCCAAGAATTTTACCATTAGGCCAGAACTCAGTATTCCTCTTCTGAAGTGAACAACCTCACACTCTTCCGCATTAAACTCCATTTGCCACTTATCAGTCCAGCTCTGCATCTTATCTATGTCCCTTTGTAACCCACAACACCCTTCAGCACTATTCACAATTCTGCCTACCTTAGTGTCATCCGCAAATTTACTAACCCATCCTTCTACACCCACATCCAAATCACTTATAAAAGTGACAAACAGTAGTGGCCCCAAAACAGATCTTTGCGGCACACCACTGGTAACTGAGCTCCAGGATGAACATTTCCCATCACCACTTCCCTCTGTCTTCTTCCAGCTAGCCAACATCTGATCCAAAACTGCTAAATCACCTTCAATCCCAAAACTCCATATTTTGTGCAATGGTTTACCATGCAGAACCTCATCAAATGCCTTACTGAAGACCATATACACCACATCAACCACTTTACCTTCATCCACCTGGTTTGTCACCTTCTCAAAGAACTCAATAAGGTTAGTGAGGCACAACCCACCCAACACAAAACCATGTTGACTATCTGTCATCAAGATGATTATAAACCCTTTCTTTTATCTCACATCTTGTCCACAGTCTGGGACATAGCACATAAGAGATGGTTTTTTGTTGAATTGGTCTCTGTTATCCTGCAAACACAGGAGTTTTCAGTTCAATTTTGCATGGCATCTCTTCCTCTGAAGTATCTCCATCTGAAGTTTCTTAACACCCTCCCAAATGCAAGATTCCATAGTCTCTGTTGGGACTGAATTGAATGCATGCAAGCATTTTTTCACACAGTCACTGAATTATTATCTCAGAATTTACATTCCTAGCTAATTTTGACTTGCATGTTCTTTATTTTACTTTTTAACAAAAACACATGGTCTTACTTAAATTTGCAAGTAATTCATTACCTAAACATTGAATCCCTTACGATCAGCATCGTGGGAATGATCAGATACTGAGCAGTGCCTGCTATTTAATTACAGTGGCTGTGAAAACAAGTTACATTCTGCAAATCCTGCAGGGAATAACTCAGCTCCTGTGTCTCTAATGCCTGTCCACTTTGTATAAGATTCTGGATTAGTGGTGCTGGAAGAGCACAGCAGTTCAGGCAGCATCCAACGAGCAGCGAAATCGACGTTTCGGGCAAAAGCCCTTCATCAGGAATAAAGGCAGTGAGCCTGAAGTGTGGAGAGATAAGCTAGAGGAGGGTGGGGGTGGGGAGAAAGTAGCAGAGAGTACAATGGGTGAGTGGGGGAGGGGATGAAGGTGATAGGTCAAGGAGGAGAGGGTGGAGTGGATAGGTGGAAAAGAAGATAGGCAGGTAGGACAAGTCCAGATAAGTCATGGGGACAGTTACTGAGCTGGAAGTTTAGAACTAGGGTGAGGTGGGGGAAGGGGAAATGAGGAAACTGTTGAAGTCCACATTGATGCCCTGGGGTTGAAGTGTTCTGAGGCGGAAGATGAGGCATTCTTCCTCCAGGCGTCTGGTGGTGAGAGAGCGGCGGTGAAGGAGGCCCAGGACCTCCATGTCCTCGGCAGAGTGGGAGGGGGAGTTGAAATGTTGGGCCACGGGGTGGTGTGGTTGATTGGTGCAGGTGTCCCGGAGATGTTCCCTAAAGCGTTCTGCTAGGAGGCGCCCAGTCTCCCCAATGTAGAGGAGACTGCATCAGGAGCAACGATTACAATAAATGATATTAGTGGATGTGCAAGTAAAACTTTGATGGATATGGAAGGCTCCTTTAGGGGCTTGGATAGAGGTGAGGGAGGAGGTGTGGGCGCAGGTTTTACAGTTCCTGCGGTGGCAGGGGAAAGTGCCAGGATTGGAGGGCGGATTGTTTGGGGGCGTGGACCTGACCAGGTAGTCGCGGAGGGAACAGTCTTTGCGGAGTTGGTAGGGTGGAAGGTGAGCACCAGGGGCGTTCTGTCCTTGTTGCGGTTTGAGGGGTGGGGTCTGAGGGCGGAGGTGCGGGATGTCGACGAGATGCGTTGGAGGTTGGTAGGGTGGAAGGTGAGCACCAGAGTTGGTAACTTTTTATAAGATGTGAGTCAAGTGATAGAACACTCTCCACTTCCTTGCGTGCGTGCAACTTGAAAAACTGAGAAAAAACTCAACAAAATCAAGGAACCCTCTTATCACCAACCATCCACCATTTTAAACATTCACTCTCCCCCCACCAACCCCCTTCAACCTGTGTCCTTTCACCACCCCCGTATGGCATACCATGGCAACAACATCTACCATCTCCAGATGCACTTTAACAGCTCATCAACAGCACCTTTCAAGATTGTAACACGGCTTGCATAACTATATGAATATCATCACCATAAGCTTCCCTCCAAGACTTAAACCTTTCGTGTTTAGAATTACATTGTTGATCCTTCATTGTTACTGGCTCAGAAACTGGACTTTCCCTCCCTAGTGGTCCCGTGGATAAACATACACCATACTGACTACAGCCATTTCTCGAATCTAGAAACCTTTCAACTTGTCAAGGGCAATCATGGGCCTTGCTAATGACACTCACATCATAGAAACATAAAAGATAGGATCAGGAGTCAACCTTTTGGCCTTTAAGCCTGCTCTGTTATTCAATAGGATCATGATTGATCATCCATCCTACTCCCCTGTTCCTGCTTTCACACCATAGACTTGGGCAGCACGGTGGCACAGTGGTTAGCACTACTACCTCACAGCACCAGAGACCTGGGTTCAATTCCTGCCTCAGGTGACTGTCTGTGTGGAGTTTGCACATTCTCCCTGTGTCTGCGTGGGTTTCCTCCCACAGTCCAAAGATGTGCAGGTCAGGTGAATTGGCCATGCTAATTAGGTAAGGGGTATGGGTGGGTTGCGCTTTGGCGGGGTGGTGAGGACTTGTTGGGCCGAAGGGCCTGTTTCCACACTGTAAGTAATCTAACCCTTTTAACCCCAAGAACTATGTCTGTCTATATCTCCCCCATTAATGAACTGGAAAACATGGTATTACTGTGCATCAAAGATAAATTAAGGAAATTGCCAAGGATGAAGGCTGATAATTTGATAGTGGTCATCTCCCACACCAAACAATAGCTGGACACGATACTATAAGTGATTGGCTATCTGGGACAACAGGAACTGTGTCTGAGAGAGTCAGAGGGAAGATGAGGGGAAGTGGTTGCAAAAGACGTTTGGCCAGAATTCACAAGGTATTCCAGCTATTCCAGGCAAGTCTTGGAAGACTTAACAAATGTGCAGGTTTCCCAGTCTGTCTGAACAGTGAGAAATAATTTCACAGCGGCTCTGTTTGAGAT
Source organism: Chiloscyllium punctatum (assembly GCF_047496795.1). Lineage (NCBI taxonomy): Eukaryota > Metazoa > Chordata > Chondrichthyes > Orectolobiformes > Hemiscylliidae > Chiloscyllium > Chiloscyllium punctatum. Next base: position 127,993,318 of record NC_092745.1, read on the forward strand.
CTTACTCCACTGAGATTGAGAATCACTGCTGATTGCTTTTTCTTGGGGAGCCATTACCAGGAGATTATTACTGTGAGCTACCAGACTCCCATCACAGTGCTCAGTAGTTACTGCCTGAATCTCTGCACTAATTATCAATTTTGTTTTTGTCAAAGTGGTGAGAATAGTGTATCTGTCCAGTTCAATCTCCCTGGTTTCTTTTTTAAACACTTTCTTTCCATGATAGCTCAGGAAGCCTGACTGGAAAGGAACGTAACTTATTGTTGAACAACAAAATAGTGTCAGTTCACTTGGCATACATAGGCTAGTCCTAGCGCAGTACAGACAATTCTGAGATCTATCCTTTGGTCTGCTTTATAAAGGGCTCAGGTGATGAGTTCCAGCTGGGAATGCCATTGCCTGTTACTATGGGAACACATACTCAATGATCTGCACAGGGAGATTAATGAGCGGTTCCCCACGGACGTTGGATGTCAGAGTCACTAGCAAGACCAGCATTGGTTGTCCATTACCATTTGCCCTTGAACTGATGATTGCTCGGACATTTCAGAAGGCGAGGTCTGTTGCCTCATGAGGCACTGTCAGTCATAATGGGGAGGTGCGAGTGTTCGATTGGGTTGGACAAGGTCAGAAGTCACACAGCACCAGGTTATAGTCCAACAAGTTTATTTGAAATCACAAGCTTTCAGAGCATTGCTTCTTCATCGGGTGAAGTCAAAGTGACAAAGGATCAGCGCTCTGAAAGCTTGTGATTTCAAATAAACCTGTTGGACTATAACCTGGTGTCATGTGACTTCTGTCAGTGTCAGTGGACCTACAGGACATCCCAGATGTCCTCGTACTTCAAGGACTGCAATTTCCCCTCCCCCGTCATCAACAATGCCCTCAACTGCATCTCCTCCATTTTCTGCACCTCTGCCCTCAAACCAAACCCACCCACCCCACAACTACATCAAGCATAGAGTCCCTCTGGTTCTCACATTCCACCGCACTAATCTCCAAGCCCAACGCATCACCCTCTGTCACTCTGTCACCTGTAGCTTGAAATCACCAACAAAATAACATTTCCCTCCCCACTATTATCCATTTTTCACAGGAACCGTTCCTCGGGGACTCCCTCATTAGGTTCACACTTCCCACCAATCCCTCCTCCACACCTGAAAATTTCCCCTGCGGCCACAGGAGATACACAACCTGCCTCCACACCTCCCACCCCCCCCCCTCACCTCCATCCAAAGCCCCAAAGAATATTCCAAGTCTGACAGAGATTCACCTGCATTCCCTCTAACCTGATTTACTGCATTCAGTGCTCCTGATGTGGTCTCCTCTATATCGGGGAGACCGAGTGCAAACTCAGGAACTGGTTCAGGGAACATGTACGGTCTGTAAGCTCCAATCAACACCACCTTCTGTTTGTTATCCATTTCAACTCCCCTTCCCACTCCCCTAACAACATGTCCATCCTGGGCCTTCTCTACCGTCAAACCAAGGTCACATGCAAACTGGAGGAAGAGCACCTCATCTTCCACCTCAGGACCTTACAACCCTGCAGACTTAAAATATACTTCGTCATATGCCAAATCTCCCTACCCCCCCCCCCCCCATTTCATCCCAGACCCAGCCCTCTCTCAATGCTCTATCCCCTTAGCCTGACCCTACCAGTCTATCCTTCCTTCACACCCAACCACTCCACCCTTCCCACTGACCAACCACCGCCATCCTCTACCTGCATTCACCTATCACTATCGCACCTAATGTTCCCACAAGCCCCACCCCACCATTTATTTTGCAGCCATTCCACAGTCCTGATGAAAGGTCGCGATCTGAAATGGTGACTCCCCTTCTCCTCTGATGCTGCTTGACCTGCTGTGCTTTTTCCAGCTCCACACTTTATCCAGCCTGACTCTCCCGCACCTACAGTTCTCACCATGTCCAAGTCGGTGGACAGAAGACTTGACATCATCATGGAATCACCAGATGACCTCTCTGTGTTGCTCTTATGTCCCTAATTCTCAACTCTCATCCTCCTCATTTTCCGTCATATCCTCCACCCCCTATGACCCTGTCACGCCCCCTCTTATTCCCAAGTTGCTGCCATTTATTTTGCATAACCATGTACACAGCATCCAATGTGAACATATGTCAGGAGCTATGAAATAGCAATGGGAAGCTTACAAAATGTCCTTGAAAGAAATTAAGCTCCTAACGATCTCATAAAGCTGCCAAACTGCGTACATGCTGTGCAACAAAAAAAGAGGCCCCATTGAAAATAGTTAAATCCCCTGTTCCAACTGTTTTAGGAAGGATCCAAGCCAGGGGAAAGAAATATAAAAAAACTTTCCAATGTGTTGTCTTATAAGTACTTTGGCCAAATAGCGGTTAAATTCAGGAAAAAGGAATAACTCACAGATTTGCTTTTTTTACAGAAATACTCTTATCCCAGAAAAGCTTTACTCTGAACCTATTTTGTTTTCTTCTATTATTATTCCCTTGTCTGCATGTGCTGCTATGTGTGAAAGAAGGATCACTAGGGCAGGACAGACCCTGTGTTTCCATGAGGAAACAGCACAAACTCTCAGACTGAACCAGTTGGGTTCTTTTCTCAAAAACAGAGTCGTTGAGGGAGATGTAATAAAGGTGGTTAAAATATGTTTGACATTTCATAGGTTAATGGAGAGACAAGACTCTGGAGCTCTTAAACATAAGATTGGTGCCTAGTCTTCTTTACCTTCAGCTCTCCTCCCAAGGGCAGGTCCCACCCTCAGAAATCTCTATCCATGCCAGCCAATCCATGTAGAGAGGATTGACTGGCATGGATTGGCGATTGGCTGGCATGGATAGAGGATTGGCTCACTGGATAGAGGATTGGCTGAGTATAGGAAGGGGAAGTAGGTGTGTAATCCATCCCAGCTGACATGGAGATAACATCTCAGATAAAGAATCATCACATGGGCAGGAAGTGGCGAGTGGGGACTCGGGGTCCTTCAGGTTGATGACCCGTGACCACTAGTGTTTCATAGGGATCAACACTAGACCTGCAACTGCTTACATTGTACATTAATGACTTAGGGCAAGTGCATGTACTGTAACCAGGTGACACTAGACTAGATGGAAAGGCAGATTGAGAGAGGAATACAAACAGGGTACACAGAGATATTGATAGATTAAGTAAGTGAGCAAAAGGTTGGCAAACGATGTATACTGTAGGAAAATGTGAAGGAGAGCAAAACTACAAAGCTGGAATGAAATGTAACAGCATCACAATTGAGTAAAAGTAACTACAAAGACATGAGGGAAGAGCTGGCCAGAGTTGATTGGAAGGGGAGCCGAGTGGGGAAGACAGTGGAGCAGCAATGGCAGGGGTTTCTGGGGGTAAATTGAGAGGCCCAGCAGAAACTCATCCCAAGGAAGAAGAAACATAATAAAGGGTGGATGAGGCAATCTTAGTTAATGAGGGAAGCCAGGGTCAGCAGAAAAGCAAAAGAAAAGGCAGACAATGTGGTGAAGGTTAGAGAGAAGCCAAAAGATTGGGTGGCCTTTAAAAACCAGGAGAGGATAACAAAAAAAACAATAAGAGGAGACAAGATGAAAAATGAGAGTAACAACATCGTAATAGAAAGAAAGATTGCAAGGGTTTTCTTTAGTTATTGAAGAGGTAAGAGAGAGGCTGTTACACAATTCAATAAGATCATGGCTGATCCTCTAACTCCTTCTCAACATCTAGTGAATACAGACCCAGTCAAACCAGTCTCTCCTTATAAGACATCCCTGGTATTAGGCGAAAGTGAGTACTGCAGATGCTGGGAGATTAGAGTCAAGATTAGAGTGGTGCTGGAAAAGCACGGCAGGTCAGGCAGCATCCGAGGAGCAGGAAAATTGACATTTCGGACAGGAAGTATTAGCCAAGTGAAACTCTGCTGCACTCCTCTGTGCAGTCGGTTTTTCCATGCTTAGATTAGAAGACCAAGACTGCGTGAATACCCCAGGTACTGGCACAGATAGAAGATTGACTGGCACGAATTGGGGATTGGCTGATCGGATAGAGGATTGGCTAACTGGATAGAGGATTGGCTAGCACAGATAGGGGATTGGCTAACTGGATAGAGGATTGGCTAGCACAGATAGGGGATTGGCTAACTGGAGAGAGGATTGGCTGTTTGATTAGAGTAGACCTGGGCATTTTACGGCCCATGGGCCTTTGTTCCTTCCTGTCTGGCCTGCATGAGGTCAATCTTAAATTAGAACATAAATGAAAAAGTATTTACGCCATGCACGCAATACAACTGTGTTGCTTTTGTTTTGGAAAGGTTGCTTTTTTTATATACATATGGACGCACATGTGTGTGCGTGGACAACTAAAAGTGATGCTTGGTGGCTAGCCCTCAAAATGTCAGCTCACACCAAAAAAAGGAAGATTGATTCGGAATGCTGCGTTTTTAACAAGACATGGACTGCTAGATATTTATTCACAGAAGTCAGAGGTAAAACCGTGTGCTTCGTTTGTGGTGCACAGGTCGCTGTGTTCAAGGATTATAACTTGAATCACCACAACGTGACCAACCGTGCTGAGAAGGAAAACAACTTGTCTGATCAAGAGCGGGCAAGGGAGTCGGGTGCTTTGCTCACTAAGCTGCATAACCAGCAAAATGCTTTTTACCAAACTTCACATATCCAGAAATGCAGCTGTCAAGACAAGTTATGTCATATCCCACAAATTCGCCAGAAACAGTGAACCGTTTTCTGATGGAGAGTTTATTACGGAGTGCTTGTTAGACTCTGCAGAACTAGTATGCCCAGAGAAAAAGGAGGCATTTGAGAATGTGCCCCTCTCCTGACGCACTGTAATGAGAAGGACTGGGGACATGGCAAGAGATCTGGAGCTTCAGCTACAGCACAGAGCGGTCAACTTTGACTTTTTTTCCTTGGCTTTGGATGAGAGCTGCGACGTACGTGATACAGCCCAGCTACTCATCTTTGTACGTGGGATAACTATGGACATTAAAATCACGGGGGAGCTGGCAGCCATGCAGCCAATGAAAGGAACAACAACTGGTAATGATTCATTCACGGAGGTAAATGCATGTTTGGACACGTTGGGACTAAAATGGGACAAGCTGGTGGGTGTGACAACGAATGGTTGTCCAAATCTAACGGGAGAAAATGTTGGACTCTTAAAAAGAATGCAGGATAAAGTGACAGAAATTGACCCTGAACAGAAATTGGTATTTTTGCATTGTATTATACATCAGGAAGTGTTGTGTAAGTCAGTGTTAAAAATTAGGAGAAAGTGAGGACTGCAGATGCAGGACCTGAAGAAGGGCTTATGCCTGAAACGTGGATTCTCCTGTTCCTTGGATGCTGCCTGACCTGCTGCGCTTTTCCGGCAACACATTTTCGGCTCTGATCTCCAGCATCTGCAGTCCTCACATTCTCATAGTTGATTTTAACCTACTGCAAATCCTCTTGCAAGGATGCCTTCCTTGAAGAAGCTCTCTTCCTCCCTCTACAAGGATTTCAGTGAGTCCCTCTCTCACTGCACCCCCCAGGTCATCTCCTCTGCCCTGAAGCTCTTCAGCCACAGTGTTAAAAATGAACCATGTGGTTGATGTTGTAACTAAAATAGTTAACTTTATCAGGGCAAGAGCTTTGAATCTCAGGCAGTTTGTTGCACTTTTGGAGGAAAATGAGACTGAACATCGTGACATAGGCTACCACACAGCTGTCAGGTGGCTCAGCCTGGGCAAAATGCTGAAAAGTGTATGGGGCCTGAGAGAAGAGATTCAAGATTTCTGTGTGAAGAAAGGGAATGGCATTCCACAGCTTTCAGATGCAGACCGGATTGCAGAGCATGGTTTTGCTGTTGATGTGACTGTACTTATGAATGAACTAAATGTGAAACTGCAGTGGAAGGGCCTTTTTGTGCATGAAATGTATAACTTGGTGAAGGCTTTTATGAGAAAGTTGCAGCTTCTCTCAAGCCAAATGGAGGACAACATTCTCACCCACTTGCCAACACTGAAGGAAGCCGTACCTTCAGCTGATCACCCCCACAAGTACTCATCTCTGTTAGAAGCACTGCAGGGTGAATTTTCAAGGCGATTTCAAGACTTTAAAATGGTTAAGAATGAAATTGATATGATTTTTTTCCCCATTTACATGTGGGGAATGCACCTAGTGATGTTCAGCTTGAACTCATTGAGCTGCCGTCTGACACACTTCTGGCAGAGTACTTTAGGTCAGTCTCACTGCTTGATTTTTACTCTTCCCTCAAAGAGGAGAACTTTCCACACATGAGGAGACATGCTCAGAAGATTCTAGTCCTCTTTGGATCTACCTATATTTGCGAACAGACATTCTCAGTGATGAAGTTCAACAAATACAAATACAGATCCTCTATCACCTCTCAACTGTCCTTCACATATCCAACTCAGAAATTCACCCAGATTTCAATGCACTTGTTCAAGCCCAAAACAGACTGGAGTTCTCTCACTAAACAAGTAAAATGAACTGAAAACATCAAAAACACTTATTGCTTTTTGTATAGAGTTGTTTGTTGTTTGTAATACTGAACAATAATGAAATGACTTTTCATGATTGGTTTGTGAAATTAACATGTTAAAAATAAAATGAAATACTGAAATTATTGTTTTTACTGTTTATTTCATCTATATTTTACCTGCTCCAAAATTTCATATCTTTATTGTAACAGAATATCCTTATTCTTTTGATTATAAGTTTCAGTGCAAAAAATATATAATTTAGCACTTTTTTACAATAGGAGAAAATTAAACCTGAGCAGAATTATGTTCAACTTATTGTTGGTTCGGCCCTTCAACACAACTCGGGTTTCTCATGTGGCCACTTGGAAGAATTAATTGCCCATCACTGGGTTAGAGGATTGCCGAGCACAGATAGAGGATTGGCTGATTGGATAGAGGATTGGCTAACTGGATAGAGGATTGGCTAGCACAGATAGAGGATTGGCTGACTGGATAGAGGATTGGCTAACTGGATAGAGGATTGGATAGCATAGATAGAGGATTGGCTAACTGGATAGAGGATTGGCTAGCACAGATAGAGGATTGGCTAACTGGATAGAGGATTGGCTAGCACAGATAGAGGATTGGCTGACTGGATAGAGGATTGGCTAGCTGGATAGAGGATTGGCTGATTGGATAGTAGATTGGCTAGCACAGATCGAGAATTGGTTGGCTTGGAGAGAGGATTGGCTAGCTGGATAGAGGATTGGCTGGCGCTGATAGAGGGTTGGCTGACTGGATAGGGGATTGGCTGGCATGGATAGAGGACTGGCTGGCGCAGATAGAGGATTGGCTGTCACAAATAGAGGATTGGCTGATTGGTTAGAGGATTGCCTAGCACAAATAGAGCATTGGCTGATTGGATAGAGGATTGGCTGGCTAGATAGAGGATTGGCTGACACAGACAGAGGATTTACTGACTGGCAGAAAGCAGACACTGGGGATAAAGGGATCTTTTTCTGGATGGCAGTCAGTGACTAATGGAGTTTCACTGTGGTCAGTGTTGGGACCATAATTTTGTACATTGATGGTCTGGGCCAAAGGCTTTGTTGTGATGTTTGGAAGTGACATAAAGGTAGGTGGAGGGACAGGTAGTGTTGAGAAAGCTGGGATGCTGCCGAATGATTTGAACAGGCTAGGAGAGTGGGCAATGAAGTGGTGGATGGAACACAATGTGGGAAAGATGAGGTTATGCACTTTTGTCGGAGGAATAGAGCCATAGACTATTTTCCAAAGAGTGGAAGGCTTCGAATCTGAAGCACAAAGGACTTGAGTTGCCTTGGTTCAGGATTCTGTTAAGGGCAATGTGCAGGCTCAGTTGGCAGTTAAGGCAGCAAATATAATGTGAGCATTCATTTCAAGAGGGCAAGAATACTAGAGCAGGGATGTCCTACTGAAGCTGTATAAGGCCCTGTCAAGCCACCTGAAATACTGGGATCAGTTTTGGGCCCCATATCTAAGGAAGGATGGTCTGCCATTGGAAGGGGTTCTGGAGGACAGTTACGTGAATGATCCCAGAGTTGAAGGGCTTGTCACATGAGGAGCGATTGAGGATTCTGGATCAGTTTTTGATGGGGCTTAGAAGGATGATTGAAATGTAGAGAATACTGAGAGGCCTGGACAGAATGGATGTGGAGGAGATGCTTCCACTAGCAAGAGAGTCATAGAGTACTGGAGTTGTACAGCATGAAAACAGACTCTTGGGTCCAACTCAACCATGCCAACCAGATATCCTAGATTAACCTTGTCCCATTTGCCATCATTTGCCCTATATCCCTCTAAACCCTTTCTATTCATGTACCATCCAAATGCCTTTTAGATGTTGTAATTGTACCAGCCTCCACCACTTCCTCTGGCAGCTCATCCCAGACACACATCACCCTCTGTGTGAAAAAGTTGCTCCTTAGGTTCCTTTTAAATCTTTTCTCTTTCACCTTGAACCTACGCCCTCTAGTTCGGGACTCTGCCACCCCAGTGAAAATATCTTGTCTATTCACCCTATCCTTTGCCCCTTATGATTTTATAAACCTCTATAATGTCACCCCTCAGCCTCTGATGCTCCAGGGAAAATAGCCCCAGCCTAATCTTCCTCTCCCTATAGCTCAAACCCTTCAACCCTGGCAACATTCTTGTCGATCTTTTCTGAACCCTTTCAAGTCTCAAAACATTGGCACAGCCTCAGAACTGAGATGCAGAGGAATTTCTTCAGCCAGAGGGTTGGTGATTCTCTGGAACACATTGCCACAGCGGGCTGTGGAGGCCAAGTCATTGTGTGTATTTAAGTCAGAGATAGAAAGGGTTCTTGATTAGAAAGGGGACATCAAGGATTACAGGGAGAAGGAAGGAGAATGAGGTTGAGAAACATTGCAACACTGATTGAATGGCGGGGCAGACATGACCGGTTGAATGGCTTAATTCTGCTCCTTTCCGTTATAGTCTTATGGACTTAAGATCTATTTTAAAGGCATCAAAGGGTATGAACAGTAAACAGGAATAACGCATTGAGTCAGTTCCAATTATCGAATGGTGTAGTAGGGTCTGAGGGCAGAGTGGCCTCCTCCTGCTCTGAATTTCAATGTTATCATTTTACTTCTTCAACTTACTGATAAATTCCTCACTAAAACAAGAAATCAATGATTTTTTTAAAAAAAGTTCTCAAGTTTTGTTGTGAGTAATTTCGTTTCCTCAGACAAATCAAATTGAGTCTGAGAATCTTAAAGTTGCCTGCTGCCTTGGGTAAAATGTCCAAATGAAACCACCTGGGACACACTCTGACAAGACTCAAGCAAGGAGGATCTAAGTATTGATTACAGGTATTCCAATGTTCTTTCTTTTCTCATTTGGACTCAACGGTAGTGTTTGGTATCTATGCCTAAAGGTGAGTAAGTTATCTTTAATAAAACCCAAAACACGACCTCGCAAGCAAGGTCAGCAAGCTTGACATCATTGTAGCAAATGCTGGAGAGAATTATAGGGGGTGTAGTAAATGGCCACCTTAGTAATAATGCAGGTTGTCATAAATAGGTAACTTAGCTCTCGGCAGAAGAAACCACAGCCCTACTAAAGAGAGAATGTTAAATGACTCAAAAATGTCTCAACAGGCAGATCTGATTGAATGTTATGGCAACGAGAGACAGCTGGCGCAGACAAGAGATGATGGGCTGGGTCGCTATTTTTCTGCTGCATGGGCATTAAGTTTCGCTAGGGGTGGTGAAACAGAGAAGCAAGCCTGGGGAGGGAGGAATGTGCAGTACTGAGTGAGCCTGCGGATATACCTTCAATCAAAAATATCAGAAAGAGAGAAAGACAAGACTGATAGCTATTAAAGACACGCTTACAATCTTCGGGATGTTGCAGATGGCTTTACAGCTGAGGATGAGCTTCTGAAGAGGTATGGTGGAGGAAACACAGCCTCACTTTACGCACAGCAAGATACCATAATGGCAATGTTAGGATGACCAGATAATCTGTTTGCTTGAGGGTTGAGTAGTGGTGTGGACACCAGGGTTAATTGTAACTTAACCCTAACCCTCACCATAATCCTGACCTTAATTTGAACTCTAACTCTACCCCTAACCCTCACTACTAGATTAACCCTAACCTAAGCCCTTATACTAACCTTAACCCCAACCCTATCCTAATCCTAACCCAACCCTAACCCTAACCCTAACCCTGATCCTAACCTGAACTCTAACTCTCACCCTAACCCTAACTACTAGATTAACCCTAACCCAAGCCCTTATACTAACCTTGACCCTATCCCTAACCCTATCCCTAACCCTATCCCTAACCCTAACTCAACCCTAACCCTAACCCTAGCAGATGGTAGAATTTGAATTCAATAAAGAATCTGGAATTAAGAGTCTAATGATGTCAATAAATTCATTGCTGACTGTTGAGAAAACCCATCTGATTCACTCATGTCCTTTAGGGAAGGAGACAGGCCATCCTAACCTGGTCTGATTTACACGTGACCTCAGACCTTGAGAAATGTGATTGACTCTTAAACAGCCCTCTGGGAAATTAGGGATGGGCAAAAAATGCTGGTCTGGTCAGAGACACCCTCATCCTATCAATTAGTAAAAAGAAAGTATCTTTTAACCTTGCCTATTCTTCTGTCAACATCCTGGAACTCCCTAACAGCCCTGTGGGCACGGGTGTACCTCAGGGATGGAGGTGGCTCAACAAAGAGTCTCACCATCACCTCCTCAAGGGCAGGAAAGAATGAGTGATAAGAATCATAGAATCCCTACAGTGAGGAAACAAGCCATTTGGCCCAACAAGTCCACACTGATCCTCTGAAGAGTAACCCAACCAGACCCATTCCCCTGTCCTATTACTCTACATTTCCCCTGACTAATGCACCTAACCTACACATCCCTGAAGACTATGGGTAATTTAGCATGGCCAACCCACCAAACCTGCCCATCTTTGGACTGTGGGAGGAAACTGGAGCACCCGGAGGAAACCCACGCGGACACTGGGAGGACATGCAAACTCCACACAGACAGTCACCCGAAGCTGGAATCAAACCCGGGTCCCTAGTACTGTGAGGCAGCAGTGCTAACCACTGAGCCACTGTGCTGTGATAAGTCCTAGCCTTGAGAACAATGCTGACATTCCATTAGAGGAATAAAAGAATATTTAAGGCATTGTTCTTTCAAAGGAAGGGCTCTCTGTGACAAGATTATAAATGATGGTCCCCTTAAGAATCAGACAATACAACCTCCAGAGATAATGTTCATATATTTACAGGTTTCCTAAGGGGTTCTTGTGGTATATTGATAGTGTTCCTCCCTCTTCAACCAAGCAACTTGGGTTTAAGTCACACCTGCTCCGGGTGGGGGTGTTGTAATAAGCTGATGAGAAAATATGACATGGACACCCTAAGTCTACCAATACCCTCAGAGCTTTCAGACTGAGATAGGCATCTCTTACCCCTCCAACTCCATTTTAATTTAGTCCTCTCCCTCTCTCGTTACCCTCCCTGATAGTTTTATTGCTGAACCAGCCCTGGTATGTAACGTGTGATCATCCTTCTCTAAGTAGAAACACAAGGTGATAGCAGTCAAGAAAAGAAAAACATCCAGATGTGTGTAATAGCATCTCTCGACAGGAAAGTGAAGACTGCGCAAAGGGTCTGTGTAGTGGAGTGGTAGTGTCACTGTGTCTGAGCCAGGACGCCTGGACTCAAGACCCATCTGCACCAGAACATCCCCATGATTCAAAAGGAAAGGGGTCCTGAATTGAGATGGGGAAGGGAGTAGAAGGCATTATTCCAACTCCACTTTAATTTAGTCCCTCCCCCTGTTCCTCTCTCTTCTTCACTTTTGTTTTTATTACACTGCCCCGGAGGGGGAAACGAGTTAATTGTTCCTGATTAGTTGCTTTCATTTGTTAATTTGGTGGGTGGATATTCAATAATTAAAGTTCTCCTCAGTGGTTGTGAAGATAGGGGGTTGAGAGAGTAGACTCACGCTTGTAGTGGACTATTGAAAGCCGTGGAAGATGGGCTGACTCCTGTGCCAGTGAGTGAATAAGCAGTGATATGACATTCAGTCCCAGGCCACTTGTGGGGATCTCTCAACAAGAACCTGCCCCCACTTCAGAGACTGAGTGCTGGAAAGCAGCAACCAAACAGAAACGCAGCCTCGTGTGACACGGAGACTTCTGTCCCTGAGCAGGACTCGGGTTTCCAGTTGGGCCTATGCTGGTACCCAACATTCCAACAAAATAGAGCATCAGGCAGACAGCTGAGAAATTCTTCTTTTCTCCACGTGAACCCCAAGATCGCAAGTAAAAACGCAAGTTTTAATGCTTGCTTTCCTATCCAACCCATTATGGGGAAGAGCACAATCAGACAGTAATGACCAACCTAAGTTATTGTAATCAGGCTTTAGCTTTCTGCTGGTCTGAATGCATGCCCTTCACATCAGAGTCTCCACATGGAATTGCTACAGTATGGGAAAAGGCCATTTGGCCCTTCTAGTCTTCATCAACACTCCAAAGGGCATCCCACCAGACTCAGCCCCCTACCTTATCCCCACATTTATCAAGCCTGACTTGCTTTTCCTGAACGCTACAGGTTATCTTAGCACGTCCAATCCACCTAATCTGAACAAGAAATCCAGAACGTCCACTGGTAGTCCACACAGACAACATACACACTCCACACAGACAGTCACCTGAGGCTGGAATCAAACCCAGGTCCCTGCTGATGTAAGGCAGCATAGAACATAGAACATAGAACATAGAACATAGAACATAGAACATAGAACATTACAGCGCAGTATAGGCCCTTCGGCCCTCGATGTTGCGCCGCCCTGTCATACTAATCTGAAGCCCATCCCACCTATACTATTCCATGTACGTCCATATGCCTGTCCAATGACGATGTAAATGCACTTAAACTTGGCGAATCTACTACCGTGCAGGCAAAGCATTCCATACCCTTACTACTCTCTGAGTAAAGAAACTACCTCTGACATCTGTCTTGTACCTATCTCCCCTCACTTTAAAGTTGTGTCCCCTCATGTTTGCCGTCCCCATACTTGGAAAAAGGCTCTCCCTGTCCACCCTATCTAACCCTCTGATTATCTTGTATGTCTCTTTAAGTCACCTCTCAACCTTCTTCTCTCTAACGACAACAGCCTCAAGGCCCTCAGCCTTTCCTCGTAAGACATTCCTTCCATACCAGGCAACATCCTAGTAAATCTCCTCTGCACCCTTTCCAAAGCTTCCACATCCTTCTTATAATGCAGTGACCAGAACTGTACACAATACTCCAAGTGTGGCCGTACCAGAGCTTTGTACAGCTGCAGCATAACCTCCTGGTTCCGGAACTCAATCCCTCTATTAATAAAGGCTGAAACACTGTATGCCTTCTTAACAACCCTGTCAATCTGGGTGGCAACTTTCAAGGATCTGTGTACATGGACACTGAGATCTCTCTGCTCATCTGCACTCCCAAGAATTTTACCATTAGCCCAGTACTTTACATTCCGATTACTCCGTCCAAAGTGTATCACCTCACACTTGTCCACATTAAACTCCATTTGCCACCTCTCAGCCCAGCTTTGCATCCTATCTATGTCTCTCTGCAACCTACAACATCCTTCGTCACTATCCACAACTCCACTAACCTTAGTGTCATCCGCAAATTTACAAACCTACCCTTCTAAGCCCTCATCCAGGTCATTTATAAAAATGACGAACAGCAGTGGACCCAACACCGACCCTTGCGGTACGCCGCTAGTAACTGGCAATGCTAACTGGCAGTGCTAACCACTGAGCCACTGCACTGCCCATGCAATTGCATATGCACAAAATGTCAACTGTGCTCAGACGCTGAGCAGTACATTTCTTGCAAATTCATTGTGAGAGTAGAATTGAAATTTTACAAGCCACCAAGACCTGTAACTCGTGGGTGGTAAATGAACCCTTTTAATTAAATGAGCATTAGCCACCTAAAAGACCAAACCAATTTAAACAAAAGTAAGAAGATAAATTGAATAAAAATCAAGAAGATTCAAATCATTTCAATTATACCATTTCACTGATTTTTATTGTAGCTGTTATTTATTTTTTTTACTTCCATGTAAAGTGTTTTACATATCATTTGTTACGTATGAATTACTAAGTGTTCTTACACATCAGGCTTGTAGTTAACATCGTGCCTCTTTTGTGTATGATATAAAATTAATAGCCCACATGTATAATATCTGGGTTTACAATGATTTGGAAATGTTAAAATTTTTATAGGCTGTGTCTGAGCAAAATATGATTTATTAATACATTATAATCTGTGTTTGTAGACTGTTTATTTGACAGGAACTGTTTCAAAGGAATTATAGGCTCTAAGGAAAGGTGTGTAGTTTAGAGTGTATTGAATAACTTGGAAGAGGAGATCTATAAAGCCGTGTAGACAGGCACAATTGGCAAGGAATGATGGAGCAGTCATTTTAATGGGGAGAGTGGGGGTGAGGAGAGGGGGGGGGGCGGTGTTGGGGGGGTTGTAATCACAGAAGCTTGAGAAGATAGAGTGAATAAACAAAAAGACCAACTTAGAAGAAGCAGTATTTGGGAAAGCCTTCACATCATTAACATGAGATTTGGAGACAAAAAGCCCTGTTAGCAGTTAAGAAGCCATCCATTGAAGTGATTGCAAAGGGATTGGTTACTGGGCAATAGGTTTAGTTGGGAGAATTTGAGAGCTGCCCACATAGACTTCCTCATATAATTACAGGGAATTAACAGTGCAGAAGGTAGGTGCAGTCATTCATCGAATGGTGGGAATGAGCATTCAATCCTGGATAATAATTTGGGTAATGATCCGGCCTCCAATGCTCTGTGGGGACAAGATTCCATCGATTAATAACACTCTTCAGAGAAAAGAAATCTCCCTCACTGCCATCTTGCTTATCTTTTTTCTGTTCACATGATTTATTATCCATCCCTAATTGCCCAGTCATTGAGAGTCACAAATCACATTGCTGTCTGGAGTCACATGTAAACCAGAACAGGTAAGAACAGCAGATTTTCTTCCCCAAACAGCATTAGTGGATCAGATGGGTTTCTACAGCAATTAACATCAGACCAGCTCTTTAGTGAGAAGATTTGTAGCTCAGGTTGAGGTTCTGGATGTAAGTTTGCTCACTGAGCTGGAAGGTTCATTTTCAGATGTTTCGTCACCATACTAGGTCACATCATCAGTGAGCCTCTGGTGAAGTGCAAGTGTTGTGTCCTGCTTTCTATTTATGTGCTGAGATTTCCTTGAGTTGGTGATGCCATTTCCTGTGGTGATGCCACTTCCTGTTCGTTTTCACAGAGGGAGGTAGATGGAATCTAAATTGATGTGTTTGTTGATAGAGTTCCGGTTGGAATGCCATGCTTCGAGGAACTCTCGTGCACGTCACTGTTTGGCTTGTCCAAGGATGGATGTGTTGTCCCAGTCAAAGTGGTGTCCTTCCTCATCTGTATGTGAGGATACTAGTGAGAGAGGATCATGTCATTTTGTGGCTAGTTGATGTTCATGTGTCCTGGTGGCTAGTTTTCTGCCTGTTTGTCCAATGTAGTGTTTATTTCAGTCCTTGCAGGGTATTTTGCAAGACCAGGTCTTTAAACCAGATTTTTGTGAATCTTTGATAGAATTATGGGATCCCAACAGTTTAGAAGCAGCCAAACAGCCCAGACCAAAGAGCAGCTCACTCAGACTCACACCCCTACCCTATCCCTGTAACCCTGCATTTCCCATGACTAACCCACCCAGCTTGCACAACCCTGGACACAATGGGCAATTTAGTTTGTCCAATCCACATAACCTGTACGTCTTTGGATTGTGGGAGGAAACCGGAGCACCGAGAGGAAACCCACACAGACATGGGGAGAATGTACAAACTCCACAGACAATGACCCAAAGATATAAGTAAATCTGGGATGCTTGCACTGTGAGGCAGCAGTGTTAACCACTAAGCCACCGTACTGCCCAATAACACTCTTACCTGCTGCGATTGGAACTCTCAAACAGACAGAAGATGGTGGGAATCTAACCATGGCCCCCTGAACATTCACCTGGGGTTCCTGATTGCTAGTCCCGTAACATTAGCACTACACCACCACCTTTTTCTGGCAACCCTGCTCAGTTATTGAACAATTAGATGCAGATAATTTGTTTCCTCTGATCCCAGCCTCAAAATCTGAAGGATGCTCATCGATACCCCATCAAATTTCCATATGTGGTATCTTGCGTCTTCACCATGAGAGACTATCACCATTGTATTCACTTTTGGACTGTTTGCTTTAGATGTATGTTGGAACTGAACAGTTTGCTGTTCAAAACCTATTCATCACCAGTTGGTTTTTTTTTCCCAGTAATTCTGGGCTGGTTCTGACTCCAGATCCCTCAAGTGAAAGACCAGAATCTAACGGGCTTCATGGCCTGTGAAACTTTGCAATGTACACAGGCAACTAGCAGAATATGGGAAGCAGGATTCTGTCGTAGATGCCACATTCTTGTCCCTTATCATTCAGCCAGGAGTATGACCATTCCCGGGAAATCCAGAATCCTCAACTCCATTCACAACTCCTCCCTGCAGGACTACTCGTGGATCTGGTTAATATCAGGACTTGCCAAGTGTCAGGTAACATTTGTAACAACTGACAGGCGACATACAAATTAAGGAGAAAGTGAGGACTGCAGATGCTGGAGATCAGAGTCAAAAAACATGGCGCTGAAAATGCACAGCAGGGCAGTCAGCATCCGAGGAGCAGGAGAGTCAACATTTCGGGTATAACCTTCATTCCTGATGAAGGGCTTATGCCCGAAACATCGAATCTCCTGCTCCTCGGATGCTGCCTGACCTGCTTTTTCAGCGCTACACATTTTGACTTACAAATTAAGCCTCCTTAGGAATTAAGGAGTGATCTGATCAAAGGCTTCAGGATATTAACAGGAAAAGACAAGGTAGATAAAGATAAATTATTTCCACTGACTGGAGGTTCTAGAACTAGGGACAGACCATTCAGGAGAGATGTTAGACCATGAGACATAGACATAGGAGTGGAAGTAAGGCCATTCGGCCCATCGAGTTACTCCGATATTAGGAAACAATATGAATAGGAAGGGTTTGGAGGGATATGGGCCGGGTGCTGGCAGGTGGGACTAGATTGGGTTAGGATATCTGGTCGGCATGGACGGGTTGGACCGATGGGTCTGTTTCCATGCTGTACATCTCTATGACTCTATGACTCTAATTCTACACACAAAGAGTGGGAGATGTTTGGCAATGATTGCAGGATCAATTAAATTTTAAATCTGAGATACATAAGTTTTTTGATAAGCGAAGATATTAAGGGATATGGGCCAATAATATGTATATGGAGTTGGGTCATGGATCAGCCTCGATCTCACTGAATGGAGTCATAGACTTGAGGGGCTGAATGGCCTCCTATTATTCCCATGTTTCTACACATAAGTGCCAGACAGTAATAAACTCATCTTGCCCCCATGTCACATCTCACCCCAAGGTGAACTTTTGACCACATCATCAGGCCATTATTGAAACTGCCTCTTTCCACCTCTCGTGACATCACTCATCATTACCACTGTCTCAGCTCATCGGCTGCTGAAATCCTCAGTTATGCCTTTTATCTCAAGACTGAACTATCCTGCACACTCCAGGCTTATCTCTCACATTCTATCCACAATCAACCTGAGACTATCCAAAGCTCTGCTGCCTGTATCTCATCCCGCACCAAGCCTCGATCCCCGTCCACCCCTGTGCTTTTTTGGCTTACAACGGTTCTTGTCAAGCATTGACCTGATTTTAAATTCTCATTCTGCTTATCAAAACCCTCCTTCAACTCTACAGCCCTCTGAGATAATACCTTCCTGGCCCCTGCAGCATCCTTGTTTTTAATTGGTGGCCATGTTGTCGAGACTCTAAATTTTGGACCACCCTTCTGTACACCTTGCTACTTCTCTACATCACTTTTGAAGGTATGCTTTAAAACCTCTTTAATTAAGTTTTTGGCTATTTGGCCTAATATATATATATATATGGCTCAGTGCGGACGTTTGGAGCCAGTGTCTATTCAGCCCATTAATCCTGCTGTAGCCTTCAGTTAGATCATGACTATTCCATCAAACTCAACGCCACTTTCCCACATTATCACCATATCCCTTGACATCATTCTTCTCCAGAAAGGAGTTGATTTTTGTCTTGTACATTCTCATTGATTGCATTGGCAAAGCCCTCTGGAGGCAAAGAGAAAATGTATATAATGTCAAGTTATTTTTACACTATTCCCAGCTGAGAAGCACCTTGGGATGGTTTATGTTCAAGGTGCTACATAGATGTAGCAACATATATTTGTAGATGTTGTTATGGACAAGGCCAATCCCCCTTAAAACATTTCAAGAAGGTAGCCCGGACCCTAACTTTGTTAGTTGTTTTAAGAAGTGTAAAGTGGGTATTTCAGGAGAGATGCAGCTGGTCAAACCACTTAGTTTTAAACAAAACAGAATCTATTTACAAGATGACTGAATGAAGCACAAAGAACAGAAAACAGAATACCGAATAACCATCCAAAAACCTAATTGACTATCCCAAATTCATGATGCTGTTCAAACATTTGCAACAATCCCCATAAACACTGCTTTGGCACAAAAGTTAAAATCAAACACAGGCTCTTACAGGAGAGAAATCAGAGAGAAACGACCAGCCTGGACCTGCTTCTGGGTCTAGCAGATTTTCCACACTACTACTTAAAAACCAGAGAAACGTTAAGCTGGGAGAACAGGCCACACCCTTTTCATTGTACAAATATTTTATTTTAACTTGAAAGCCTTCTGCCTGAGGCAGTATCTGTTAGGCATTATCACATTGGCCCTAAAACCCTTTAACCCCAGACTTTTCGGAGTCTGTCATTTACAACATCTCTGAAAGAAACCAAGGATTGCATGACCTTGTTAAAGGAGCTGCTTCATCACAATGTGCATTATAAATGTAGATAATTAACAATTGTCTGATGTATTTTTCTGTCTTTCAGCAGGGTTCCATCCTTACATCCACATTTTTCAACTCTGGTACTCCAGCATCTGCAGTCCTCACTTTCTCCTATTCCATCCTTACTCCACAGGGCCGTTTATTGCCTTGATACCACTGAAGAAAATGTAATGCCATGTTGTCAGCAAGGAGCTACCGCTATTAATAGTGCAAATAAATAATGGGACAACACAAACATCAGCGATGAATGTGGCATGGTGGCTAGCCTTACGTCCTCACTGCACCAGAAACATGGCTTCAATTCTAGGCTCAGACAATTGACTGTATGGAGTTTGCACATTCTCCCCGTGTCTGCATGGGTTTCCTCTTAGTGCTCCAGTTTCCTACCACTGTCCAAAGATGTGCAGGTTAGGGTGGATTGACCATGCTGAATTACCCACAGTAATTATCCAAGGATGAGCAGGCTAGCAGGGTTAGCCTTGGGAAATGCAGGGTTACAGTGATATGGTAGGGTGGGATGCACTTCAGAGGATTGGTGTAGGCTTGATGCCTGAATGGTGTGCTTCCACACGAGAGAGATCTATGATTATTGTTGTTGTAAGATGTAACCATCATGATGAGACAGAGAATGGAAGCAAATTTTGCTCCCTGCTTCCCTTTGCCTCACGGATGTTACCATCTACAAATCAAGAACCAGCCTGTTCAGACCCAGACCCACAAAACCCAGAGTCAGCTCATTCCCCAAATTCAGGGACTGCCAATGACAATGACAACGATAATGATAATGAGAATGACAATGATAATGATGTTGGTACACTTTGGACAAGAAAAGTCATTAAAATGGTTTTTATAAAGTTTTCCAAAAATGCTAAATTATCTAATCTAATGGACTGAGGGAACTGTACTCAGAAAATAGGAGCTGAAGTAGGCCATTTGGCCCTTTGAACTTATTCTGTTATTCAATACAATAATAGCTGATTATCCAACTCACTCTTCTGTTCTGTTCCCACTTTCTCGCCCATATTCTTTAATCCCTTTAGCCCTCAGCCATATAATCTTACTTGAAAATATTCAATGTTCGTAAGTTCATAAGATAAAGGGGCAGAATTAGGCCATTCAGCCCATCGCGTCTGCTCTGCCATTTGATCATGGCTGATATGCTGCTCACCCCCATTTTCCTGCCTTCTCCCCATAACCCATTACCAAATAAACATCTGTCTAACTCCTCCTTAAATTTACTCACTGTCCCAGCATCCACTGTAATTTGGGGGAGCAAATTCCACAGATTCACAACCCTTTGGGAGAAATAGTTTCTCCATACATGAATAGGAAAGGTTTGGGGGTGGGGGGGGGGAATATGGGCCAGGAGTAGGCAGGTGGGACTAGTCTAATTTGGGATTATGGTTGGCATGGACTGGTCAAAACTGGTTTGTTTCTGTGCTGTATGACTCTATGTACATTTGCAGATCTCAGGAAAATACTTTCTTGAAACCAGTTTAAATCAAATTATTTAATCAAATCAAATCAGTTTAAATCTGAAATGTTGCTGAAAATGTGTTGCTGGAAAAGCGCAGCAGGTCAGGCAGCATCCAAGGAGCAGGAGAATCGACATTTCAGGCATAAGCCCTTCTTCAGCATCTGCAGTCCTCACTTTCCCCTATCTGAAATGTTGGCCTTGTTTCTCTCTCCACAGGTACTGCCAGACCTGCTGCGTTTCCCCAGCACTTTGTTTTTGTTATTAGTTATCATCTGTCTCTGAATCATTCAAAATGCCCCAGTAGCATCAAAAAGCCTTTTGGGCCCTTTGTTGTGATTGTAATGAGGTCAGCCAGATGGACCTATAGAATATGAGTTCCCTGATTGGGACTGTCCAATCAGGGAGCCCTAGCTGACAGATATAAACAGGAGTGACAGACGTTCTGATTACTCTGAGAGCTGCCTCTGAGGGAGCTGGATCAGTGTCAAGGAATCTCCACGTGTCAATAAAGGGTGACTTGGTGACGGGATACTGGCCTCTGTGGAGTTATTTCACATCTCGTGATCTCAGCATCGATTCCAGTTAATTTTCTGGGTGATGCATCTGGATAGGACAGGACACACTTAGAAAATAACCGAAGCCCTGGATTAATATTTCTTTTTGGCAGCTATTTAATTCCAGGAGCCTGCATTGAGGACTGAGAAGGGAATTCTGAAATTCAAGGGAATGCATTTAGTCATAAACTATAGAATTATAGGCCAGTAAGTCTAACATTGATCACGCAGGAAATACTTAAGACCAATTTACAAGGTGTAATCAATTTTGATCTAAACAGTATAGAAGCTATAAGGATTAGTCTGCCTGGTTTAAGAAGCAATATGTCACGCCTCACAAAACTACAACAGTCTTCTGACAATGTCACTGAATTAGGAGACAAGGATCTTTGAGAGGATATAATCTACAACACTTTGAGGGAATTCTGCATGTCTGTCTTTTAACAAAGAACCAGTTTAATGGAATTAGTGGCAAATTAGCTGTCTGAAAATTGGCTTCACTGTGGAATAGAGAAGTTACGAATAAAAAGAGAAAGGCTATGTGGAGTTATAATTAGTGGAGCTCCACAGAACTTGTCTGCTCTTGAGCGCATTTGCAAGATACGAGGGAGGATATCTCTCTCAGAGTATAATCCAATTATATCGAGATTTTGAAAGCGTTCATCACCCTCCAAATGCCACACTCCAGATGTCACCCACAAATGGGCAATTTGAAAGAGGAAGAAGCCTGGTTATCTCTTGCTTTTTACTCCCCTCTGAATCCGCACTCTCCTTAAAGAGAAGAGCAAAGCCATTGGTGATCTGAAGAGCTTTCCCACACCATTAGACCTTGGAAGTCGGTTATGTCAATGATCCATGGGGAATTCCTTGGCAATGGCCTTAAAGACGCAGGTCATATAAATAACTAATCATTCCATCTGTGTTCCAGAACTCCCAGTGCCAACAGGCAATGCCATATCAAATAATCCTTTCAAATTGAAAATGGATTTATGACACAAAAGGGTTTGAAGATTTGAAGTGGACTTGAAAAGGAACAAAAATGCTGTAAATGCAGAGCATGGAAATAGTTTCACAGACTTGAAACATTAACTCTATTTCTTAATTCATAGATGTACTCAATACTTACAGCACAAGTCGTTTGCTACAACATGCGTTTCATTAACATGAATTCGCTGTCACCGCGATTGATGATTTGGGGACACTGTTTCTAATGTGTGAACTTTTAAAACATGTGTTGGCTGTAATGAAACTGCATCGCTAACACTTTAAGTGCCATTTCTAAAATGTTATTTTTCTATAACACAGGGTTGCACAAGAACGCAACCATTGCCTCATAGACGAATGACCTGCATTTAGAATTTTTAGTTCAGTTTCCCAGCATCCGGACTGCTTTGGACCTCGATCTCTCTGAAGGATGTTGTCATTGGAACTCCAAGTTTAACACTATCATAATGGAAGCAGTGTATTGTAGATGTTGGAGATCTGAAATAAAAAACAGAATGTGTTGCAGGAGCTCAGCAGGTCTGGCACCGTCTGTGGAGAGTGAAACAGTTAATGTTTCGAATCCAGTATGACTCATCTTTGGATCACAGAAGATCCATTCTGGGACTGGGAAGGTTAACTTGCAAGGGGCATAGATAAAGTGACTAGCAAAGGTCTTTTCTCTAGGGAGCATACTTTTAAGGTGAGAAGAGAAAGATTTGAAAGGAACCAGAGGGGCAATTTTTTTCACACAGAGGGTGATTCGTAGGTGGAATGAACTGCCAGGGAAAGTGGTGAATGCAGCTACAGTTAAACATTTAAAGGATATTTGGATTGGTTCATGAATAGGAAAAACTTGACGAATAAGGGCCAACCACTGGCAACTGAGATTAGCTTAGTTTGGGAGAATTGGTCAGCATGAACGAGTTGGACTGAAGGATCTGTTTCTGTGCTATATGACTCTGATTCAATAACCCTGGCAGAGAATAAACTGGATGTCACTGAGCAGGTTATTGCTGAGCAGGTGCTGCTTGATAGCACTGTTGATGACCCCTTCCATCATTTACTGATGACGTGGAGGTGCCAGTGTTGAACTGGGATGAACAAGGTTACCTTAATGATGATTGGGAATAGACTGATGGGGCGGTCATTGGTCAGGTTGGATATATCCTGTTTTTTCTTCACAGGACATACTTGAGTAGATGTCATTGTTGTAATTGTACTAGAAAAGCTTGGTTAAGGGAGCAACAAGTTCTGGAGCACATTAATGCTCAGTGATGCCTAGTTTGTTCTCTGCCAGGGTCATTGAGTCAGAGTCATACAGCACAGAAATAGATCCTTCTGTCAAACCCATCCATGCCGATCAACTTTCCCAAACTAAACTAATCCCACTGCTTGAATGTTGTCAGGGCCCATAGCATCTACAATATCCAATGTTTCCAATCATTTCTTGGTATCATGTGGATTGAATTTAATTGACTGAAGATTAGCATCTCTGTTGCTGGAAACCACTGGAGAAGGTTAAGGTGGATCATCCACCTGAAACTTGTGGTTGGAGGTTATTGCAGATGTTTTGCATCTGCAGATGTTAATATCTTTTGCATTGATGCGTCAGGGTTCCCCATCATGGGCTCATTCTTGTTAATTTCTATATCAGTATGTTTGATATTAGCATTTTTGCTCTAAAATGAGCCTCTGCTCACTCTTTTCATCTCACCCACTTCTATTCCTATCTTCCTTGTACAATTCAGGGCGGCACGGTGGCTCAGTGGTTAGCACTGCTGCCTTACAGCGCCAGGGTCTCAGGTTCAATTCCAGCCTTGGGTCACTGTCTGTGTGGAGTTTGCACATTCTCCCCGTATCTGTGTAGGTTTCCTCTGGGTGCTCTGGTTTCCTCCCGCAGTCTAAAGACGTGCAGATCAGATGAATTGGCCATGCTAAATTGTCCATAGTTGTTGGGTGCATTGGTGGGTTACTCTTCAGAGGATCAGTGTGGACTTGTTGGGCCGGAGGGTCTGTTTCCCCACTGCAGGGAATCTACTCAAATCTAATTCTCCCAATCCTCTTTAAATGCAACTTCCTCATTCAACTCAACTGTTCCATATTGCAGAGAGTCCCTCATTCTTACCACCACCCCACCTCAAACATCCTCCTCCTGTCATCGCTGGCAATGTAGCTAACCCACAAATATTCTGACACATCACTTGGAAGCTGTATTTGAATTTTACAATCAATGCCTTTAAAGAGATCCTTTCAAGCCCAGCCAGAACACCTGCTGAAGCTGCACTGGTGGATGCAATTTTAAACCAAACCTTAGTTTCTCACTTGTGGTAAATTATCCAGTTGCTGATCTTTGTTCATTTTTTTGCACCGCACCTGAAACTTTTCATTTCGAATATGTGTCACCCAACAGAACAAGATGCAATTGAAAAATTGACTCCAATTGTAATTACCTTGGTGTATCAACACCTGCATAATCAGGCAATTCTTTCTCTTTGTCAGCTGTTACTTTTGTAGACAAAATGTATTTACAGTTCCCTGCTGTTTCACAAAGCTTGTGTTACCTAATGTGTGCCTTTTCATGTGCATTTTGGAAATCATTTAAAGTGAAAGCATTTTGTTTCATGAATAAGACAGAGGAATCTCTACCTCCTGCTATTCAGGGCCTTCAGTAGTCAGTGTTGTTTATCTCCAGATCTTAATTCGCTTTCATACATATTTAGTGACCACATTAAACTTTTGTAGGCAACACTTTTACACAGATGCCAATTATTGACAGCAAAAGGAAGCTGTCAATAGTCCAACTATAAATAATGCGACACTACACTCAATAGATTGAAAAGAAAAATGAAAAATACATTGGACACTTTATACACAATGTGCACAACCTGTAATTTATATTTTAGATTTTAGAAATACAGGAGTACTGTGAAAAGTGCCTAATGTCGCAACACGCAGTGTCGCCCTTAGCCATCTTAAGTAAAAAGGTACCTAGGTACAAACAGAGCTTAGGAACAAAAAAAAACTGAGCTTAAGTTGTAAGAGAAATGAGAGTTAAAAGGTTAACTATTATTTCATTGAATAGCAGAGAAAAAAAGAAATAGGTAATTAGATTACTTACAGTGTGGAAACAGGCCCTTCGGCCCAACAAGTCCACACCGACCCGCCGAAGCGCAACCCACCCAGACCCCTACATTTACCCCTTACCTAACACTACGGGCAATTTAGCATGGCCAATTCACCTAACCTGCACATCTTTGGACTGTGGGAGGAAACCGGAGCACCCGGAGGAAACCCACACAGACACGGGGAGAATGTGCAAACTCCACACAGTCAGTCGTCTGAGGCGGGAATTGAACCCGGATCGCTGGCGCTGTGAGGCAACAGTGCTAACCACTGTACCACTGTGCCGCCCACGGTGTATAGTTATAATGTAATAGTTATAATGTAATAGTTTACATTAAAATCTTTCGTAGCTTAAACAAGGAAAATAAAGGAATAAGTTAAAAGTGCAGCGATCTTTGATAAGTCCTCCACCCAGGGGACCAATCCTCAGTTGGAATTGTACACGTTTCAATCAGCTTCTATTAAACACTAGGGAATGGCAAAGGAGGTTTTAAGCAAACTTTTTAAAGGAGAGAAAAATATGGAGTTGGAGAGGATTAGAGAGGGAATTCAAAACTATGAGTCAGCCAGCTTATTGCATGTCCACCAATGATACAGCACCTAAAGTTGGATATTGCAGAATTGGACAAGCATATGTCAGATTGTAAGACATGGGAGCATAAGTAGGACATTCAACTTATGGAGTTTGCTCTGCCATTCAGTGAGATTGTGTCTGATCTCAACTCCACTTTCCTGCCTTTTCCCTGTAACCCTGATTCTCTTACTGATTAAAAATCTGCCCGTCTCAGCCTTGAATATACTGAATGACCCAGCCTCGACAGTCCTCTGTGGTAAATAATTTCACAGAATCTGATCCCACTTAGGGAAGAAATTTCTTTTTCTCTCTGTCTTAAGTGGGCAACTCCTTCTCCTCAGATAATGCCCTATAGCCCTAGACTCTCCCACTAGGGGAAAAAACTTCTCTGCATTTGTCCTGTCAAATCCCTGAAGACTTTTATATGTTTCAATAAGATCTCCTCTCATTACTCTCTATTCCAATGAGTACAGGCCCAACCTATTCAACCATTCTTCATAAAACAGTCCCACCAAACATGGTGTCCACTTAATGAGATGATATTCTGGTTGT
Organism: Chiloscyllium punctatum; assembly: GCF_047496795.1. NCBI lineage: Eukaryota > Metazoa > Chordata > Chondrichthyes > Orectolobiformes > Hemiscylliidae > Chiloscyllium > Chiloscyllium punctatum. Next base: position 128,019,627 of record NC_092745.1, read on the forward strand.
GCATTGATCTGAAGCAGCTCAGTTACAGAGACAAAGATTGAACACAAAGATGAACATTTGAGAAGAGAGATGTTGCTAGGTTGGGAGCCAATGCAGAACAGTGCACAGAGGGATGAGACATGATCAGGGCTGATTTGAGATACTATCTAAACAGCAGAGTTTTGGATGGGTACAATTTTACAGAAAGAGTTTGTTTGCAATTCAGTCCCTTTCTCACACACAGTTTCCTGATGGGTTGCATTTCCTTCATCAGTTGTAATATCCAGATTGACAATCAATATATGTATGTAAACTTATAGCACCATCCCTGGAGGGAGGTGGCAAGTGAGCCTGAAAGCACCAGTAGAAGTCTCAAAATAATATTGTAATAGAAATGAGAAGTGAGATTGGATCTCCATGTTCCCTGCAGTCACAGTGTTCGAGCGCTGTGAGCCACGTCCAAGCAGAGGGACGCAAGGATTTCCAAACCCGATCCATGCCATGAGCTGGAGGCTACCTCAATGTGATAGGGCATTTGCATCCTTATCGATCTGCTGTTTGTCAGGGACTGAAGTGGGATCAGTTGATAAATGTTGCTGTTTTTCTTTTAAATGTTTGCAAAATGAGGTGGATCCACTGCTTTTCTCCATATCCGTGCACAGGCTCAATAGTTGGGCATTTTCCTCAACAAAACCTCAAGAATGATCAATGAATTGAATTGAGCAGAGTCCCTCAAACATGTCCTGCTATTCAATCAGATTGCAGAACCCAAAAGTTATCAGAAGCTGGTCCGAATGTGGGGGCGAGGGCTTCAATTAGATCAACCTTAAATTAGAGGGAGACAGTGAGAACTGCAGAAGTTGGAGATCAGAGTTGAGAGTGTGGTGCTGGAAAAGCACAGCAGGTCAGGCAGCATCCGAGGAGAAGGAAAATCGATGTTTTGGACTTAAGCATTTCATCAGGAAGGCTTATGCTCGAAACATCGATTCCCCTGCTCCTCGGATGCTGCCTGACCTGCTGTGCTTTTCCAGCACAACTCTAATCTAGACTCTAATTTCCAGCATCTGCAGTCCTCACTTTTGCCTGTACCAATCAAAGTCCATCTGCTAACCAATCAGCACATACTTTTCATATGAGATTAAAATTGCTGGTCCCTTCACCATGGTATTCTTGGAAATCATCTTGGTAAGTGCAAGACAAACAGGTTTGACAAAATGTGTCTTTTTTTCAGTGGTACTAATTTTAAAGTTGCTTCGTGCTTCAATTTAATCATCCCTTATAGACTAGTAACGCAGAATTTGTGTGTTAAAATCCACAAAGATGCAACCAAATACTGACAGCACCTAACTGTTGAGTGGTGGCCTAACAGGTTCGTGCATCTGCAGTATAAATCTCAGTAAGCATCCATTTTGCAAGTTACAGATTTTCCCAAGTCTTAAAGTATGTAAAGAAAACGCTTGTCTGCAGCGATGAAGGCATATTAACTTCATGAGTCTCCAGTGAATGTGGCATTACTCCAAATTTCATTTTGATGAAAGCATGTATAACATTAAATGATGCATATTAAAAAGAAATTCTCAATAATAGAGAGGTCGGCACTTGATTCCAGGAATCTGTTGTAGACCATTATAAGCTTCCATGAGCATAGTTTACAACGCACAAACACAGCAATTAATAGCCACCTAGATCCCACTCAGACACAACCATGTGTCCTTATTGAGCAGAGAGTTCATCCAACTGAGCACTGGGGAGGCATATGCTGAGCGACTGACAGCGAGTTAGGCTGAGAGAGTGGTAAATATGTGGATGCAACAGGAATCCTGATGAAGGGCTTTTGTTCAAAATGTCGATTTCCCTGCTCCTCGGATGCTGCCTGACCTGCTGTGCTTTTCCAGCACCACACTCTCGACTCCAATCTCCAGCATCTGTAATCCTCACATTAGCCTCACGTCACAAAGTGGATAACTTCATAAACAAAGGGATTAAGAGATATGGAGGTAGGCTGCAGACCAGCCATGATCTCACTGAATGACAGAACAGGTTCAAGGGGCTGAATGGTCTCTTCCTGGTTCTATTTGTTTGTGATTCTGAGCTACAATTGACAGAATATTTAACTCAACAAGGGAGATTAGATTAGATTACTTTACAGTGTGGAAACAAGCCCTTCGGCCAAACAAGTCCACACCGACCCGCCGAAGCGCAAACCACCCATACCCCTACATTTAACCCTTTGCCTAACACTACGGGCAATTTAGCATGGCCAATTCACCTGACCTGCACACCTTTGGACTGTGGGAAAAAACCCACGCAGACAGGGGGAGAATATGCAAACTCTAAGCAGTCAGTTGCCTGAGGCGGGAATTGAACCCGAGTCTCTGGCGCTGTGAGGCAGCAGTGCTAACCACTGTGCCACCGTGCCGCTTTTAATGGACTTCTTTAAGGCAGACAGTGACACAGAGAGAGGGGGGGGGAATAGCAGTGGCAGAACAGCCAGGGAAGGAATTCCAGAGTTTAGGATCATAAGCCACAAAAGATAGCTAGTAGAGGACAAAGAGCCAATCATGACTGAGATGGGATTGGAATTGGAAATGTGCAGAGATGTCAAAGAAACGTAGGAACAGGAAGCGATTATTCAGCCCTACAAGGCTGTTCTGTGATTCAATGGGATCGTGGTAGATCTGTGATCAAACTCCACATTCCTGCCTTTGGCCCATACCCTTTAATACTTTTGCTTAATAGAAATGCATCAATCTCAGATTTAAAATTAACAACCAATCTTGCATTCACTGCCGCTTGTGGGAGAGAGTTCCAGAGGACTATGAGGAGAACATTGCAGAGTTGGGAAAGAGCAAGACCATGGAGAGACTTGTAAACAAATATAAAAACTTTTAAAGCAGATATCAAGCCCATTTAGAAATTGTTATGCATTTTGTTTTAATTTGTAGCATTTTGACATCGATATAAAGCAAATTAAATCCGAGGTGACCAATAAAATGGAAAGACACAACTAGAGGAATCAATAATTCACAGTGAAATCAATGTCAATTCTGTAATTGATTATCCCCACATTGTAAAACTCCAGGTATAATCATTGTATCTCAATAATTCATGCTCACTAAGTAGCTGTGTGTAACATGTGCCCTAAACTGCTACAACTAATTATTACAGATGGAAGTACATTTATGGATCTCACTAAAAATTAGCATTGAGAGAAGTTCAAGGTGGTGACTTGAATTTATGTAGTTCCACATTAAACATCTCAGTCAACACTAAGTAGAATTCCACTGACAAAACTACCCCATCTGGCACTGCATTTCCTAAATTACACATCAACTATTCTTCAAAACGGCACTGTATTGGATTGAAAGAACATTGGATCACACTGGGATCAAGAATAAATATCTTTTGAATTCAAAACTTACAATTCTTCCTGGGGAGGAAGAGAATATGGTCGTTAGCCTACTTTAAGAGTGCACTGTATTCTGAGGAAAGGTGCTGAGTTTTTCCAGCAATTTCTGTTTTGTTTCTGTGTTCACCATGCCTTGGGCTGGCCATCCCTTTATGAATTCCATGATTTCTTGATTCCCTATGTGTTGGATGTCTGCATTTGCACTCTTAGAGGCCACTGTGTTTTTATAGGGCGGCTTCAATTCTTTGTTCCTAACAACCTGAGTTTGTCCTTATCCAAGAAAAAGGTCACTCAGTCTCTTTAGAACTGTAACAATCTTTAGTTACACTTAGATATACACATTACTGAACGGGCTGTCCAATAATGTTTCACTCCTGCTTCATTACATGCTTCACTGTACGTTCTCTCCCTGTTCATGTTAAAATTATTTACAGCATGAATATTGGCCTATTTATGTCCAATTACACTGCACTGACCATGTATTTGACATATAGTATGCTAAATGACAGGTTGGAGCTCTGCAGCTGTTATTGTGTAGCAAGAGCCTGCATTAATAATCCTCCTGTCATATATCCCAGCAGCAGGTGCTAGATGAATGGTCAGTCTAATCTGGCCTATGGAAGTTCTATTGCACAGGAGAGACGTAGAGCAGGACATGACAGTCTTTCGTTAATAGTGGCAAGGAATTCACGGAATAAGCAGCTGAGGCCTTGGTTCAATGTTTCACCTAGAGGAACATAAGAACTAAGAGCAGGAGTAGCCCACTCAGCTCCCCACGTCTGCTCAGCCATTCAATTCCATCCTGGATGATCTCCTCTCAGCCTCAACTCCACTTTCCTGCCAACTTCCCACAACTTTTCAACTCATTACTAATTAAAAATCCATTTATCTCCTCAATAAATTTACTCAATGTCTCATTCTGACGGAGTGAATTCCACAGAATCCTGCCCCCTTTCAGAGGAGTAATTTTTCCTCCTATTTTAAATCTGTGACCCCTTTACCCTAAAACTATGACTTCTTGTTCTCGAATGCCCCACATGAGGGAACATCTTTTCCATGCCTACTTTGTAAGTGCCTTTTAGCCTCTTATATTCTGCCTTCCCAATTAGATCTCCTCTCATTCTTTCAAACTCCAAAGAGTATGGGCCTAAACTGCCCAATCTCTCTGCATAAGACAAAGTCCTCTCCATTCAACGGGATGGAATCTCTGGTCAAACTGGGACTCGGTGCACAAAGTCCACCGGAAATGTGTTATGAAATGTTCAAATTGCACATTTCTGGTTCTGAATGTCAGACCTTTCGGAAGCTCCAAATTATTTGATATACCTTCCCATCTGTTTTAATTTTTCATTGAATTTCAAAGGCTTGTTTCTTGCTGCAATGTTTTATTAAAACTTACTCTCAAGATTTTGGAAAAAAAGCTCAATGCACTCAAAGTCCCATGAGCTCCAGGGGTACCATCCAAATGTTGGAAAATAGATAAAGGGCGGGTGGTCTATCTCATGGCAGGCACAGATATGATGGGAAGAGTGATCTCCTTTGGTACTGTGGTTATTTCTGTATTATCGAAATGCTCCAGGCAGTTGGGAAGGAAGAAAGTGCAGAGATGTGGGGAGAGGATGGAAAAGGATGTTGCCCCTTGGGATAGCCAGCATGGACAAGATGGGTCGAATGGCCTTCTTTGTACTGCAGTGACTGGGGAAGGTAGTGGTCTGATGTATTGGTAATGCCAAGGCCTAATAATTCAGGATCCCAAATAGTGTTTTGGGAAAATAGATTTAAATACCACCAAGGCAGATGGTGAAATTTGAATTCAATCAAAGGAAATCTGTAACGTAAAGCTCATCTAATAGCAACCATGAAACCACCATTAATTATTGCAAACACCCATCTGATTTACTGATCCCCCTTAGGGAAGGAATTCTGACTTGGTTTGATCTACACTGGACTCCATACTGAAAGCAATGTGGTCAACACTTACCTGCCATCTGAGCACTTAGAGATGGACAATAAACTACTAACTTAAGAGATACTGGCTAGGTTGGGTTGGAGAAAGATGTTGCAAAGGATCTAAGCTTCTGTTGACATAGTGACTACCTCAGCTCCAGTGAATAATATATTGAATATATAGAGGTAAAAACAATGACTGCAGATGCTGGAAACTAGATTCTGGATTAGTGGTGCGGGAAGAGCACAGCAGTTCAGGCAGCATCCAAGTAGCTTCGAAATCGACGTTTCGGGCAAAAGCCCTTCATCAGGAATAAAGGCAGTGGACCCTGAAGCGTGGAGAGATAAGCTAGAGGAGGGTGGGGGTGGGGAGAGAGTAGCATAGAGTACAATGGGTGAGTGGGGGAGGGGATGAAGGTGATAGGTCAAGGAGGAGAGGGTGGAGTGGATAGGTGGAAAAGAAGATAGGCAGGTGGGACAAGTCCGGACAAGTCATGGGGACAGTTACTGAGCTGGAAGTTTAGAACTAGGGTGAGGTGGGGGTAGGGGAAATGAGGAAACTGTTGAAGTCCACATTGATGCCCTGGGGTTGAAGTGTTCCGAGGCGGAAGATGAGGCGTTCTTCCTCCAGGCGTCTGGTGGTGAGGGAGCGTTGGTGAAGGAGGCCCAGGACCTCCATGTCCTCAATTGAATATATATTCAAATTTAAACAAAGAACAAAGAAATTTACAGCACAGGAACAGGCTCTTCGGCCTTCCAAGCCATCCAGATCCTCTATCTAAACCTGTTGCCTATTTTCTAAGGATCTGTATCCCCCTGCTCCCTGCCCATTCGTGTATCTGGATTAGTGGTGCTGGAAGAGCACAGCAGTTCAGGCAGCATCCAAGGAACTTTGAAATCATTCTGGATTAGTTTACCCCATTCGTGTATCTGTCTAGATACATCTTAAATGACGCTATCATGCCCGCCTCTACCACCTCTGCTGGCAACACGTTCCAGGTACCCACTACCCTCTGCGTAAAAAAACTTTTCATGCATATCTCCCTTAAACTTTTCCCCTTTCACCTTGAACTCATGACCCATTGTAATTGAGTCCTCCACTCTGAGAAAAGCTTCTTGCTATCCACCCTGTGTATAACCTCTCATGGTTTTGTAGACCTCAATCAGGTCCCCCTCGACCTCCGTCTTTCTAATGAAAATAATCCTAATCTAATCAACCTCTCTTCATAGCTAGCACCCTCTATACCAGGCAACATATTGGTGAACCTCCTCTGCACCCTCTCCAAAGCATCCACATGGTAATATGGCAACCAGAACTGTACGCAGTATTCCAAATGTGGCTGAACCAAAGTCCGATACAACTGAAGAAATTGAGGACTGCAGGTGCTAGAGATCAGAGTCGAGAGTGTGGTGCTGGAAAATCACAGTGGGTCAGGCAGCATCTGAGGAGCAGGAGAATCAATGTTTTGGGTATCAGCCCTTCATCAGGAATGAGGCTTATGCCTGAAACGTCGATTCACCTGCTCCTCGGATGTTGCCTGACCTGCTGTGTTTTTCCAGCACCACATTCTCCTTTACAACTGTAACATGACCTGCCAACTCTTGTACTTAATACCCTGTCCAATGAAGGAAAGCATGCCATACACCTTCTTGACCACTCTATCGACCTGCATTGCCACCTTCAGGGAACAATGGACCTGAACACCCAGATCTCTCTGTGCGTCAATTTTCCCCAGGGCTTTTCCATTTACCAATTAGTTCCCTCTTGAATTGAATTTTCCAAAATGCATCACCTCACATTTGCCTGGATTGAACTCCTTCTGCCATTTCTGTGCCCAACTCTCCAATTGATTTGATTTGATTTGATTTATTGTAGTCACATATACCTAAATACAGTAAAAAGCTTAGTTTTGTGAGCAGTACAGGCAGATCATAGCAAACAAGGACACAAAGAAGATTGAGGGCTTGAACAGAGTGAGTTGTCCAGGTTACACTACACAGGAGGGGCACAAAGCACGATCAACATTAACAAGTGGGAGGCACAGTGGAAAGCACGGCTGCCTCACAGCTCCAGAGACCCAGGTTCAATTCCCACCTCAGGCGACTGTGTGGAGTTTGCACATTCTCCCTGTGTCTGTGTGGGTTTCCTCCAGGTGCTCCGGTTTCCTCCCACAGACCAAAGGTGTGCAGGTTAGGTGAATTGGCTATGCTAAATTGCCCGCAGTGTTAGGTGAAGGGGTAAACGTAAGGGAATGGGTCTGAGTGGGTTGCACTCCAGAGGGTTGGTGTGGACCTGTTGGGCTGAAGGGCCTGTTTCCACACTGTAAGTAATCTAATCTAATCAAAGATCAACATTCTTTGAAATTAGAGAGAACATTCATCACTCTAATAACGGCAGGAAAGAAAGTGTTCTTCAACCCGTTGGTGCATGTGTTTAAGCTTCTGTATCTTCTACCTGATGGCGGAGGTTGTAGGAGAGAGTTAGTGGGTGGGAGGGGTGTTTGATGATGTTGGGAGCCTTGCCATGACAATGATAATTGTAAAAGGAGCCCGTGGATGGGAGGTTGGCTTCCATGTTAGTCTGGGCTGTGCGCACAACCTTCTGTAGTTTCTTATGGTCCTGGGCAGAGCAGTTACTGCATCAGGCCATTATGCACCCAGACAGTGCGCTCTCAATGGTGCATCTGTAGAATTTGGTGAGGGTCCTTATGGTTGCTGAATTTTCGAAGCTACCTGAGGAAGAAGAGACATTGTTGTGCCTTCTTGACTGTTGCATCTACCTGGAAAGTCCAGGACAGGTTGTTGGTTATTGTCACTCTGAAGAACTTGACACTCTCAACTCTCTCAACCTCCACTCCATTGATGGAGATAGGGGCATGTTCTCGAGGTCCCACTTTGAAGGACCAAAAGCTTGTACATCCAAATAACCATGTTGGACCGTAACGTGGTGTTGCCTGATTTTTAACTTTGAATATGTACTCAAATTTTAAAGTTGGGCTTCAGATCTCAAGTGCAGAATTGGAAATGGGAGTACTGCCATCTGAACCAAACTGATCACATTAAATCACTAATCATAAAATCGAGAGTCATGCCAGGGGATTGCTTTATCATTGAGCACAGTAAGGAAATGTTACCACATTAGGGCCAGTTCATTTGAAGCTTGTTAAATTGGAAAATGTGTTAATGGCCTCCTGATTACTTCACAAGACAGATTGAGCATGTTAAAATATAGAAAGGTATAATGTCATTTTAGGAATCCAATAATTGTATTATTTGAGTTGTAATTATTAATAATGAGTGACTGACATTTGTATCTCTGGATGTTAGTAGTGAGAGAATTCAAAAACATTATGTCAATTTGAAAATATTCCAGAAAATCTCACACTCCTTAACAAATCTTAGGAAATTGTTTTAAAATTCCATCAAATATTTCTGTTGTTTACTGCAAAGAATGGGCATTAATAAAAACATCTCAATTTACTAAATGTAAAATCAATTCTGTCTTAGTGCAATGATTGAATGTAATTCTTGTTTCCACAGAGCCCTGTGTCTTTTTAAAATATCCTTCAGATAATTACCTTGAAGTACAGTCCCTGTGGTAATGCAGGGTAATACAACTGAAAAGGAGATTAAAAAGCAGCTGGACAATCTTTGCGTGACTATTTGCAATGTAAATATAGAGTTTGCTGCAGAGAGTGGCCACGGCTTTTCACTCTTCTCTCATTTGGACAAACTGAAGGATGCCAAATTTCTTCACAATTTATTTTTTTTTCTTTTTGCCGTGTGATCAAACAATCTCCTGTTTATTATTTTTTCTTTTCTTTAACCCCCACACTACCACCTAACTGTGGTAGTGCTTATTTTTTCCCCAGCACCCATGGTGTTCTTCACAATTTATATTGCCAGGGAAGAGGGGACTCATTGGTTGGCAAATCAACTTGAATTGAGCAATGAGCTACCATGGAGGAAACAAATCAGGGAGTGCAGGTTTTCTAAGCTCCTAGATAATAAGACACAGGGCTTGATCCAATTCTATTGATTTGGAGAGAACGCGATGAACATATATCACTTCTCAGAGAAAGTGAGGATGGCACATGCTGGAGATCAGAGTCAAAAATTGTGGCATAAGCCCAAAATGTCAATTCTTCTGCTCCTCAGATGCTGCCTGGCCTGCTGTGCTTTTTCAACACCACCCTTTTCGACATAAGTCACTTGTAGGCAATGTGAATGAACTGTCGGAGTAATCTAACAGAGGCCTGAACAATAGGAGCAAGGATGAGAAATGTGACATGATTGCATGAGAGGTCTAAGGAGACCTTCTCAATGTCGGGAATAACTCGTTGCATCCTGTAGTGCAGTTCCAGTCCTTGATGCAAGCTTTCTGAAGACTGAGGAAACTCTTGATAGAGGTGTATAGTATAAGGTATTGAGGGGCATGGACAGGGTAGATAGAGAGCATCAGTTCCCCTTTATCATACAATCAATAACAAGGGGGCATAATTTTAAAGTGAAAAGCAGAAGGTTTAGAGGAGACTTGAGGAAAATGCTTTTCATTCCTCGACCCTGAAATTCACTGTTTGGGAGGATAGTTTAGGCAGGAAACCCCATAATCTTTAAAAAGTACTTGGATGAGCACTTGAACTGTCATAGCATTCAAGGATATCGGCCTACAGTGGAGAGGTAGGGTGAGTGTAATGTAGAGCAATTATTTGATGGGCCAAAGGACTTCTTGTGTTATTTGTGGTTCTGTGATTTTGTGATTCACTTCCAGCACGATGCTACATCAGTCTCACTCCTGGCCTTGGGCCAGAAACTACATGGGAAACACACATCCCAACCCAGCCTCATCTCGAACTCTGAGGGGAATAGTCCTCACCAAAATCCATGGAGGCACCTGCCAGTCAAGGGGTCCCAGTGCAGTCAGACAAGAAAAGCCTTTGATATCAGTCCTGGGGATCGACCATGATCAGGCATTTGGTCTGGGTGTGCTTGCTCATGGGCCCTGTACCCCCACAGTTGACTGTTCTCCCAACTGGGATGCAGGGGGCTTGCTCACCACAGGAGCCCACTGCCCCTGGGGCTTTGGCCAGGCGACCCCATGGGAGGATGGTGCTTGTATCCAGCTAACCTGGACATGCTCTGAGGCTCACCTCGTCAAAGACAAGTGAACACTACGGTTGATTGAACCACCGGGGTGAGTGGGGGGGGGGAGGGGAGGGGGGGGTGGTGGGGACAAGGGGCAGGAGGACTGAAGGCATAGGGCCTGGCCAGTTCTGCAGTATCCTAAGAGGGGATTTCTAAGGAGTTTATGCGTGCCTTGTCCTCCTCCAACTGAGGGCAGTTGTCTGGGTAGATATCCAGCAGCCCCTGAGGGTACTGCACCTTGGTTACCATTACAGACACCAGCCTGTGCAATGGATGCAGCCAGATGGATTCACATTAGGACTCACTGGATCCCCAAATCACCACTACAGTGGTGCAGCTCCTGGTCAATGAAGGCATTACATCCCACATCCCACATCCCTGTCTGCCTCTCCTGCCCAGTAATTCACCTCGATCGCTGACACCAGGGTGGCCTCTCCTTCCTGAGGCTGAGCAGGTGCCTGGTCTCCCTCAGTCCTCCGAGTGCCTGCGGCCTGAGGTGTGTCTCCCTGGGCCGGCTGGGGAGCTGTGGCAGTGAGGTGCTCACCAGATTGTGCTCCACTCTCTAAACCCAATGTTCCCACAGAGCTATCAGGGCCTGAGCTGGCAGGGATCTGCTTTTGCTGAGGATTCCTCTGTGATGTCTGTCACCTCATTCTCTGAGGTACCTCCTGAGGGAGTGGCCCATTTGTCTGCAGGGGCTGGGGACATCCCACAGGTACCTGCCCGGTATGAGAGAGAGAGAGAGAGAGGTGGGGGGGTTGGGAGGGGGGTGGGGAGAGGGAGAGAGAGAAGGCATTGGGAGCAGTGATTGGACATGGTGTGTAAGGAATGACATTACTGGTGGGGTTACTGTGAGAGCTGCAGCGGATTGGGGAGTTGTATTCACTGGGTTTGTGGGACATGGACTTCACTGCAGCACCACAGGGGGGGTCCCCTTTTCTCATTCAAGGGACATGGGGACACTACACCTTCCTGATGGTAGGGGTGGGGGGTGAGGAGGCTGGTATCGGGCACCCTTTGACCCATCCTGGCTCTTTCGGCCCTCTTCAGGAACGAGAGAAAGGGGAGGGCCTGAGCGAGGTGACATTGGGTGACCCAGCCGTTAGTGCTGGTGAAGGTGAGGGGAGTGGGGAGTGGTGGTGATGAGGAGTCAGTAGGCAGCACAGTGAGGGTTAATGGAGGGGGGAGGCTGACTGCTAACAACAGCAAGTGAGGGAGATGTCACAGGGAACAGTGAGCGTGGGAGAGCAAGACCCTGGTGGCAGGTGGGTGCAGCAGCGATGGAGGGAGGGGGAGGTCACAGAGAGAAGAGCATGGCCAATCCTCTGGTTTTTCGATACAGCACTGACCTCAGACTAGGCTGCCCAGGGATGAGCACATACCTTTCCTGGTTGCAACCACTCTCTCGATGCAATTGGAGAATTTTTACAATGAAGTTAAGTTGGTATCTGATGGGTTTCTATGGAAACAGAGGTCAAACCACCAAGACTGAGCTCCATTTATTTTTCCTTTCCTTTACTCCCTCTTGGGATGTGGCATTTGTTGCCAGTCCCTAATTGCTCAGGATCTTACCGGGCCATGTCAGAATGTGGTTGAGAGTCGATCACATTGCTGCAGGTCTGAAGTCAGATGGTGATTTCAGCTTTCAATCAATACCGATTCCCTTCCCTAGGAGGTAGTAGGGAGCCAACGGAACTTTTCCGATGATCAACCATAGTCTCACGTTCTCCATTACTGACACGGGTTTCATTTGAAACGCCACCAGCTGCTCTGATGGTGATTGGATTTGAACCCACATCCGCAGAGCAATCACCTGTGAATTAAAGCCCAGTGACATTGCCATGAGACTACCATTATCAACTGAGTGGCCAGAGCTGTAAAACTGTAGCTGTTGACAGGTTATCCAAGTATCTCTGGTAATTGTTCTTAAATAACCAAGATGTGCATGCTCAGATTGGCTATCATGCAACATTTGAATGGAATTGAATTGAATTGAATTAAATTAGCTTTATTGTCACATGTACTCAATGAGTACAGGTCATCTGTTAAAACCGCATGTTTCATTAACACGAATTCACAACAGAATTATGAATTAGTTACAGAATAGAGAAATTAAGAAAAAGAGGTTATATTACAGCTACACACAGTCTAACCATTGGTCAGAGAAACAAGCGAAGTTAAAAAGACAAACATGGCAGTCTGTCTCCAAGGGCTGCCTATAGCACCCCAACACGGGGGGAGCCCCACATGGTCGAGCTGCGGGTTGTCCCCACGTTCTGCACTGAGCCACCACCAGTGTCCCCACTCCAGACACTGGTCACTGGAGTCCCCACTTCAGACACTGGTCACTGGTGTCCCCACTCCAGACACTGGTCACTGGTGTCCCCACTCCAGACATTGGTCACTGGTGTCCCCATTCCAGCCACTGGTCACTGGAATTCCCACTCCAGTCAGTGGTTACTCGTGTACCCACTCCAGCCACTGGTCACTGGTGTCCCCACTCCAGACACTGGTCACTGGTGTCCCCAATCCAGACACTGGTTACTGGTGTCCCCACTCCAGAGACTGGTCACTGGTGTACCCACTCCAGCCACTGGTCACCAGTGTCCCTGCTCTAACCTCTGGTCACTTGTATCGTTGCTGCAGATGCTGGTGTCTCTGCTGACCCCGTTTCAGAAGGCCAGGTCTGGGTGTCTGAGACCAAAAGAAGGGAGGAGGGAGGGAGGAAAAAACAAAAGAAGAAAAGAGAATGGGCAGAGTGGAGAATTTTCTGCCGGGGTGTCCGACTCTGCACCCCTGTCTCACCAGAGACACTTTACTGCTTAACAGCAAGAAATCCCCTTCAAACAGTTTGGGGTCTCACCACCTTCTGACCTGCACAACATCACTCAGTGGCAGAGGTCACGGAAACCCATGTTGTGAGATGATCCAAATTTCCCATTTATCTTTGAGATTGTCTCCACAATTTGAAAAACAACATGGGAAAGGCTAATTGGGATTGTATTTGTTGGCTGTGGAGACACTGTGATGAGGGAAAGGCTGAGCAGGGGAAATAAAAATATATTTAGCAGCAATTAACTCTCACCATGGGATGAGTGATTTTAATCATTATGTCATTTGAGTAATTTTGTTTTATTGTGTAATAACATCAGACGTAGAGAGAACATGAAAGATAAAATGAGAGCTTAATCAAATGATGTCTTTAACTCCTATGCTTCAGTGTTTTTCTTCAGTTGACCTGAATTTAGACCAGACACCTCAATATTTAGAAGTTACACTGACTGAGCTTCCAATCTATGCGTCTTTCAATAATTAAATTAGATTATCATACTTAGTTCACATAGCATTACAAAATGTCAAATCCCTTCTGTGGAGAAAACATGGGACTTTGGAAACATGTGTGTCCCTCTGGCTGCCAATGGACAAAAACAGGCCATAAGGCAGAAGTGGGTACTGCAGATGTGGGAGATTAAAGTCAAGATTAGAATGGTGCTGGAAAAGCACAGCAGGTCAGGCAGCATCAGCGAAGCAGGAAAATCGATATTTCGAGCAAAAGCCCTTCATCGGGAATGAGGCTGAGGGCTTCGGAGGGTGGAGAGATAACTGGGAGGGGGTGAGGCTAGGGAGCCTTGTAGAGAGAGGAGGAGAACTTCTACAAGGCAGCATTGTTGCAAGAGGATTCGCAGTAAGGTTAAGATCAACGAGGCGTAAGTAGATATGGCACATGCTGGAGATTAGAGTCGAGATTAGAGTGGTCTTGGAAAAGCACAGCAGGTCAAGCACGTCCATAAGGCCATACAATGTGGGAGCAAAATTAGGCCATTCAGCCCATCAGGCTCTGCTCTGCCATTCAATTGTGGCTGATATGTTTCTCAGCCCATTCATTGAGTCATAGAGGTGTACAACATGGAAACAGACCCTTCGGTCCAACCCGTCCATGCCGACCAGATATCCCAACCCAATCTAGTCCCACCTGCCAGCAACCGGCCCATATCCCTCTAAACCCTTCCTATTCATATATCCATCCAAATGCCTTTTAAATGTTGCAATTGTACCAGCCTCCACCACATCCTCTGGCAGCTCATTCCATACACGTACCACCCTCTGCATGAAAAAGTTGCCCTTAGGTCTCTTTTATATCTTTCCCCTCTCACCCTAAACCTATGCCCTCTAGTTCTGGACTTCCCGACCCCAAGGAAAAGACTTTGTCTATTTACCCTATCCATGCCCTTCATAATTTTGTAAACCTCTATAAGGTCACCCTTCAACCTCCGACTCTCCAGGGAAAACAGCCCCAGCCTGTTCAGCCTCTCCCCATAGCTCAAATCCTCCAACCCTGGCAACATCCTTGTAAATCTTTTCTGAACCCTGTCAAGTTTCACAACATCTCTCCGATAGGAAGGCGACCAGAATTGCACGTAATATTCCAACAATGGCCTAACCAATGTCCTGTACAGCCGCAACATGACCTCCCAACTCCTGTACTCAATACTCTGACCAATAAAGGAAAGCATATCAAACGCCTTCTTCACTATCCTATCTACCTGCGACTCCACTTTCAAGGAGCTATGAACCTGCACTCCAAGGTCTCTTTGTTCAGCAACACTCCCTAGGACCTTACCATTAAGTATATAAGTCTTGCAAGATTTGCTTTCCCAAAATGCAGCACCTTGCATTTATCTGAATTATACTCCATCTGCCAAATCATTTATGTAAATGACAAAAAGTAGAGGGCCCAGCACCGATCCTTGTGGCACTCCACTGGTCACAGGCCTCCAGTCTGAAAAACAACCCTCCACCACTACCTTTGAGCCAGTTCTGTATCCAAATGGCCAGTTCTCCCTGTATCCCATGAGATCTAACCTTGCTAATCAGTCTCCCATGGGGAACCTTGTCGAACGCCTTACTGAAGTCCATATAGATCACATCGACTGTTCTGCCCTCATCAATCTTCTTTGTTACTTCTTCAAAACACTCAATCAAGTTTGTGAGACATGATTTCCCATGCACAAAGCCATGTTGACTATTCCTACTAATCAGTCCTTGCCTTTCCAAATACATGTACATCCTGTCCCTCAGGACTCCCCCCAACAACTTTCCCATCACTGACATCAGGCTCAATGGGTCTATAGTTTTCTGGCTTGTCCTTACTCTCCTTCTTAAACAGTGGCACCACGTTTGCCAACCTCCAGTCTTCTGGCATCTCACCTGTGACTATCGATGATACAAATATCTTAGCAAGAGGCCCAGCAATCACTTCTCTAGCTTCCCACAGAGTTCGAGAGTACACCTGATCATGTC
Source organism: Chiloscyllium punctatum (assembly GCF_047496795.1). Lineage (NCBI taxonomy): Eukaryota > Metazoa > Chordata > Chondrichthyes > Orectolobiformes > Hemiscylliidae > Chiloscyllium > Chiloscyllium punctatum. Next base: position 128,035,408 of record NC_092745.1, read on the forward strand.
CTGGGGATTTATCCATCTTTAACCATTTCAAGACATCCAGCAATCTGTAATCTGGACATTTTGCAATATGTCACTATCTATTTCCCCACAGTCTATATCTTCCATATCCTTTTCCACAGTAAATACTGATGCAAAATACTCATTTAGTATCTCCCCCATTTTCTGTGGCTCCACACAAAAGCCACCTTGCTGATCTCTGAGGGGAGAAAGTGAGGACTGCAGATGCTGGAAAAGTGCAACAGGTCAGGCAGCATCCAAGGAACAGGAGAATCGATGTTTCGGGCATCTGAGGGACCCTATTCTCTCCCTCGTTACTCTTTTGTCCTTAATGTATTTGTAAAAACCCTTTGGATTCTCCTTAACTCTATTTGCCAAAGCTATCTCATGTCCCCGTTTTGCCCTCCTGATTTCCCTCTTAAGTATACTCCTACTGCCTTTATACTCTTCTAAGGATTCACTCGATCTATCCTGTCTATACTTGACATATGCTTCCTTCTTTTTCTTAACCAAAACCTCAATTTCTTTAGACATCTAGCATTCTCTATACCTATCAGCCTTTCCCTAAACCCTGACAGGATTATACTTTCTCTGGATTCTCGTTATCTCATTTCTGAAGGCTTCCCATTTTCCAGCCGTCCCTTTACCTGCGAAAATCTGCCCCCAATCAGCTTTTGAAATTTCTTGCCTAATACCATCAAAATTGGCCTTTCTCCAACTTAGAACTTCAACTTTTAGATCTGATCTATCCTTTTCCATCATTATTTTAAATCCAATAGAATTATGGTCGCTGGCCCCAAAGTGCTCCCCCACTGACACCTCAGTCACCTGCCCTGCCTTATTTCCCAAGAATAGGTCAGGTTTTGCACCTTCTGTAGTAGGTACATCCACATACTGAATCAGAAAATTGTCTTGTACACACTTAACAAATTCCTCTCCATTTAAACCCTTAACACTATGGCATTCCCAGTCTATGTTTAGAAAGTTAAAATCCCCTACCATAACCACCCTATTATTCTTACAGATAGCTGAGATCTCCTTACAAATTTGTTTCTCAATTTCCCTCTGACTATTGGGGGGGTCTATAATACAATCCCAATAAGGTGATTGACCCTTTCTTATTTCTCAGTTCCACCCAAATAACTTCCCTGGATGTTTTTCCAGGAATATCCTCCCTCAGCACAGCTGTAATGCTATTCCTTATCAAAAATGCCACTCCCCCTCCTCTCTTGCCTCCCTTTCAATCCTTCCTGTAGCATTTGTATCCTGGAACATTAAGCTGCCAATCCTACCCATCCCTGAGCCATGTTTCTGTAATTGCTATGATATCCCAGTCCCATGTTCCTAACCATGCCCTGAGTTCATCTGCCTTCCCTGTTAGGCCCCTTGCATTGAAATAAATGCAGTTTAATTTATTAGTCCTACCATGTCCCTGTCTTCCCTGACTGTTTGACTCACTTCTGTTCTCAGCTGTACCCGTCTCAGATCGATCTCTTTCCTCACTATCTCCCTGGGTACTACCGCTGCCCCCCCCCAACTTACTAGTTTAAATCCTCCCGAGCAGCTCTAGCAAATTTCCCTGCCTGTATATTAGTCCCCTTCCAATTTAGGTGCAATCTGTCCTTCTTGTACAGGTCACTTCTACCCCAAAAGAGATTCCAATGATCCAAAAATGTGAATCCTTCTCCGATACACCAGCTCCTCAGCCATGCATTCATCTGCTCTATCTTCCTATTCCTGCCCTCACTAACTCGTGGCACCGGGAGTAATCCAGATATTACTACCCTTGAGGACCTCCTTTTTAAATTACTGCCTAACTCTCTATAATCTCCCTTCAGAATCTCAACCTTTTCCCTTCCTATGCTGTTGGTTCCAATGTGGACAATGACCTCTTGCTGGCCTCTCTCCCCCGTGAGAACATTCTGCACCCTCTCTGAGACATCCTTGATCCTGGTACCAGGGAAACAACACACCATTCTGCTTTTTCTCTGCTGGCCACAGAAACGTCTGTCTGTACCTCGGACGAGAGAATCCCCTCACAGAATTGATCTTTTGGAATCCAACATACCCCTCATTGCATTAGAGCCAGTCTCAAAACCAGAAACTTGGCTGCTTGTGCTACATTCCCCTGAGAATCCATCACCTCCTTCATTTTCCAAAACAGCATACCTGTTTGAAATTGGTATAGCCACAAAAGACTCCTGCACTAGCTGCCTACCTCTCTTATCTTTCCTGGAGTTAACCCATCTATGTGACTGTACCTGAGAATATCCCCCCTTCTTATAACTGCCATCCATCACATACTGTTGCTGTTGCAAATTCCTCATCGCTTCAATTTGTCTCTCCAACTGATCCATTCGATCTGATAAGATTCGCAACCAACAGTATTTATGGAAGATATAATCTGCAGTAACCTTTAAACTCTCTTTACTTGTGATCTCTACCCTAGTTTCCTCTCTTGCCTTGAGCAACCAGTGACCTCCTATCGAATCTATCAAATTCCACCTTAAATAATCCACAGTAACCCTTAAACTCTCTTTAAACTCCCACATCTGACAAGAAGTATATATTAAAGGCCATTTTTGCTCCTTCACAATCTACAGACCCAGAAAATAACACCTTCTTATTCCTCTACAAACACTGCCTCAGATTAAATTAATGGAAATGACTTATATTTTAAGTTTAATCAAGAGACATATCTCCAAAAACATGTAATCAAGAAAGAACCGACTCTACTCACTCCTGCAGATTCTCTGTAGGTCACGTTTAAAACAACAATTAACTTATCTGATTCTGTGCTGTGAACTTCGCCCAACAGTACCTCCAAGATTAGTTGTGAATTTCACTGTTTGTTAATTTTCCCGGATGCACTCCGATGTCCAGCGATACACAAATTCAAACAGCAAAGGCGGTAACTGTGCAGGTTCTCTCTCTCTCTCCCACACTGACCTCACCATATGCTTCCTTTGTCTGCTCTTCTCCCTTTAAAACTGCTGTTGTTTTGACTTTTTTCCCCCAAAGTTCCAAAACAATGCAACAGCATATAAAACAGTAATTGCTGCTCCTGGAATTCGAGGAAATCACCTCCAGCACCTAAAATACCTCAAACAAAGGAGCAGCTGTTACAGCCAGAAATTTTTTCCCATCCTCCATTTTGGATTGCCTTCTCCCCGTAACCTTTGATCCCTTTACAAATCAAGAACCAATCTATCTCTCTCAATGACTAGGCCTCCACAGCTCCTTGTAGCATTGAGTTCCACAGATTCCCCACCCTCTGGCTGAATAAGTTCCTCTTCATCTCAATTTCAATGGTTGTCTGTTCCCTCTAAGGCTGTGCCCTCAAGTCCTAGTCTCCCCTAGTCTCCTCCACATCCACTCTATCCAGATCCTTCAATCTCCTGTAAGTTTTTCTGTATTCTACATTCTAAAGCAGGTGAGATCCTTCCAAATCCTGCGGGAGTTCCCTTCATCCACAACTCCACATAAAAGTCTGCAAAAACTCCATATATTACCAGCAGCAGTCAGGGACAGAAAAGAGTTCAGTTTGTCATATCCACCCATTGGCCTGTCAAGGCTAATTTTAGCATTATTTCTGGTGGCTTGCTAACCTTTCTGACGTGCACCTAGGGGAGGGCCTTGGGGAAGCTGTACTCTTCAGTGTGATCTGTAAGTTTGTTGAACAGCTTGTTCAGTGGGTAGACATTTCAATGGGTAGCCACTGAGCCCGAGGCATCTATGTCTTTATATTCTGAACAGCGCACAAAATGCTCAGATGTGCACTTGGAATGCTGCTGCTGCTGGCATCATTTGAAGGGAGATCTAAAAACACAGCCACCAGATTGTGAACTTTTCAACGCGCCACTCAAAATGACGAGGAGCTTTTCGCCATCATACCCATAGCCTGCGGTGGTCGGTCAGTGGTGCACTAAGAGAGAGAAGGATAAAGCTGTCAGCACATCTTAACTCTGTTGCTGCTGTTTATAACGTACCTGATAATCTGGTCTGTATTTCATTCTAGACTCACTGCAATGTAGTTCCCTGTCAACAAAAGGCATGAGGGGAGATCTGATTGAAACTTGCAGAAAGCTGAATGATCTGGACAGGGTGGGGTGATTTGGAAAATGTTTCCATTGGCAGGAGAGATTAGGATCCAAGGGCACAGCCTTAGAGCAAAGGGAAGACCTTTTAGAAAGGAGATAAGGAGAAACATTTTCAGCCAGAGAGTAGTGAATCGATGGAATTCATTGCCACAGAAGGCTGTGGAGGCCAGATCATTGAGTGCACTTAAAACAGAGATAGAGATGTTCTTGTTGTGGTTCTGTTCGCCGCGCTGGGAAGCTGTATTGCAGACGTTTCGTCCCCTGTCTAGGTGACATCCTCAGTGCTTGGGAGCCTCCAGTGAAGCGCTTCTGTGATCTTTCCTCCGGCATTTGTAGTGGTTTGAATCTGCCACATCCGGTTGTCAGTTCCAGCTGTCCACTGCAGTGGTCGGTATATTGGGTCCAGATCGATGTGCTTATTGATTGAATCTGTGGATGGGTGCCATGCCTCTAGATGTTCTTGATTGATTAGATTCCCTACAATATGGAAATAGACCCTTTAGTCCAACAAGTCCACACTGACCCTCTGAAGATTAACCCACCCAGACCTTTTCCCCTAGCCTATATTTACCTGACTAATGCACCTAACACTATGGGCAGTTTAGCACGTCCAATTCACCTGACCTGCACATCTTTGGACTGTGGGAGGAAACCGGAGCACCCGGAGGAAACCCACGCAGACACGGGGAGAATGTTGCAAACTCCACACAGACAGTCACTTGAGGCAGTAATCGAACGCAGGTCCCCTGCGCTGTGAAGCAGCAGTGCTAACCACTGAGCCACCATGCCACCCAGGGGATTGCCAAGGGGATCGCCAAGGAGATCAAAGATTACAGAGTGAAAGTGGTAGAATGGGGTTGAAAAACCTATGAGATATGATTGAATGACAAAGCAGACCTGATGGGCCCAGTGGATAGTTTCTGCTCCTCCGTCTTATGGTCTAACTTGGACCGGTAAAGGCCCAACAGGGTTAGGCAACAAATTATTGGCCTTACCTGTGACATCCACATCCTGTGAAAATGTACGGACTGCAGCCTAAATATTTTTTTAAAATTAATTTCTGGGAGATAGATCACTCCGGCTGGGGCAGTATTTATTGCACCTGTAATTGCCCAGAGGGAGGTTAAGAGTTAATTCCATTGCTGTGGGTCTTAAGTCACGTGTAGGCCAGACGGGGTAAGGATGGCACTTCCCTTCTTTAAAGAACATTTGTGAACCAGATGGGGTTTTATGACAATCAATGATGGTTGCGTGGTAGACCCTGGGCTAGTTTTCAATTCCAAATTCTTTGAATTCAATGACCATCCACTATTTGAATCCACTGTCCCAAGACCTTTAGGTCGGGGTTCTGGATTATGTGTTTAGATCAGAGTGGTGCTGGAAAAGCACAGCAGGTCAGGCAGCATCCGAGGAGCAGGAAAATCAACATTTTGGGCAAAAGCCCTTCATCAGGAATAGAGGCAGAGAGCCTGCAGGGTGGAGAGATAAATGAGAGGGGGGGTGTGTGTGTGGGGAGAAAGTAGCATAGAGTACAATAGGTGAAGGCGAAGATGGAGGTGATAAGTCAGAGAGGAGGGTGGAGTGGATAGGTGGGAAGGGAGATTGGCAGATAGGACAGGTCATGGGGACAGTGCTGAGCTGGCAGGTTGGAACTGGGGTGAGGTGGGGGAAGGGGAAATGAGGAAACTGGTGAAGTCCACATTGAGGCCCTGGAGTTGAAGTGTTCCTATGATTAGAGTAATGCTGGAAAAGCACAGCAGTTCAGGCAGCATCAGAGGCTGTATTTCTGATGAAGGGCTTTCGCCCGAAACGTTGATTTTCCTGCTCCTCGGATGCTGCCTGAGCTGCTGTGCTTTTCCAGCACCACTCTAATCTAGAATCTGGTTTCCAGCATCTGCAGCTCTTGTTTTTACCTAGTGTTCCAATGATTGACCAGTCAAGGGGTGATTAAGAGTGGGCAAGCAGGAAAGTAGAACAAAGGCTACAGTCAGATCAGCCTCATTCTTATTGAATGATGGATCAAGCTGAAACGGCTGAATAGCTTTCTCCTGCTCCTCCAGCTTGTCTTCTTGTCTTTTTATGTTTATTGTTAAGGGGACTTCAAGATACAAATGAACTTCTAACATGGGTAAAAGATTGCCTTGCTAAAAGCTTCAAAAACCCTTGAACAACCTATCTTCTGTATCAACTATTAAGGTCATATTTGTTGCTCTTTGGTAAGGTTATAGGGTGCAATACCCTTATCATGAGGTACAGGATATGGTGGATAAGGAGTAAATAATATACTTTGAAAGGTGACTTCTACATATGGCATAATTTTTAAAATATTCATATCATTTACAGAGTGTGGATTTCAAAATGGTGGTATATGGATTGCTAATTACTTTTGTGAAAGATTTTTAAAAATAAAATCAAGGTTAGAGAGCCCTTCTAGATCAGTGATCTAATCCAGTATGTATCAAAGAGCAAGTCATGATTTGGAGAGGCCGGTGTTGGACTGGGATGTACAAAGTTAGAAATCACACAGTGCCAGGTTATAGTTCAACAGGTTTATTTGGAAGCACTAGCTTTCAGAGTGAGTGAAGGAGCAGCGCTCCAAAAGCTAGTGCTTCCGAATAAACCTGTTGGACTATAACCTGGTGTCGTGTGATTTCTAACTTCAAAAAGCAAGTGACTGCAAAATCCTGGAGTAGATTACTTACAGTGTGGAAACAGGCCCTTCGGCCCAACAAGTCCACACTGCCCCACCAAAGCGCAACCCACCCATACCCCTATATTTACCCCTTACCTAACACTAGGGGCAATTTAGCATGGCCAATTCACCTGACTTGCACATCTTTGGACTGTGGGAGGAGACCAGAGTACCTAGAGGAAACCCACGCAGACACGGGGAGAACGTGCAAAGTCCACACAGTCAGTCGCCTGAGGTGGGAATTGAACCCGGGCCTCTTGGTGGTGTGAGGCAGCAGTGCTAACCACTGTGCCACTGTGCCACCGTGCCACCCACTTAACGATGGAATGTGATGCTTATATTGTGAAGTTTAAGACAAGGAGCGTAACCAATGACAGTCATTCTGTTTGCAGTTCAGAATAATCAATGATCAAGTTTAATTTAAAAATAAACCCACAGACTGAAAGTTTTAGAACGGGGGTTTGGAAGGGACCTGACTGAGGTCAAAAGTACCTATAGTTTTCTCTCCATAAAGGAGTACAGGAACGTTCTAGGAAAACATAGTTACCTCAGTTCAATTTGTACAGCTTCCAAACTAGGAGAGTTTGGTTATATATGCTCAGGTTATTACAACTGAGAAAGTTTCAACTCTCAGAGTTGTGCAAGTGTTCATGTTGGCGGATTTGGAACATACACATTGAATTGTCTCCACAGTCAATGGCAAGGAGATGTCAGAAGTCAGGAGTTGAGCAGTTGGTGTGTCGGTTAGCTCAGTTGGCTGGACAGCTGGTTTATGATGCAGAGCAACACCAACAGCACGGCTTCTTTTCCCACACTGGCTAAAATCACAAAGAAAACCCTGCTTTCTTAACCTTGCCCCTTGTCTGAAGGCACAGTGTCCTTAAGTTTAAACTTGTCTCTCACGACTGAGAGGGTGGAGAGGTTGAAGACGGTGGAGAGGGTGGAGTTGGTGGAGACGGTAGAGAGGGTAGAGAGGGTGGAGAGGGTGGAGGGGGTGGACAAGATGGAGGGGGTGGACAGGGTGGAGGGGGTGGAGAGGGTGGAGGGGGTGGAGGGGGTGGAGTGGGTGGAGAGGGTGGAGGGGTAGAGAGGGTGGAGAGGGTGGAGTTATGGGAACTCCAAAGAAAAGGGTTGTGCTTTTGCTATATGTGAGTCTTTGTGAGAGTGTTGAGAAACAGGAAATCTTTGCTGTGTTTAGGATCTTTCCAGTTATGTTCTATCTCTAAATAGTGAGCTTTTAAAAAGCGTTACTTACTTTGGTTAATCAAATTTCATCCTGTGGTTAAATTCAGTGACTGGCCACCACATGAACTAAAATTAAAATAAAATTTAGAAAATTGCATCAAGCCAGACTTTGCTTTGGGATCTGATGTGTAGGATTGTATTTTCAATTGGGACCATAAAAGTTTGGGCCCACAAAACTGAACATTCTGCCAGCCATTCAGCAAGGAAAGACAGTACAATTTGGGCTTAAGTAACTGTCCAGGTTGTTGGAGTCTTTGGTGACAGGAGGAAGGCACAGAAATTAAAAGGATCAAGGAAGTGACTTTTTTTTAATGTCAATTTTATTCACCATTCCTTGCCTACTCTATGTAACCCTCTGTACAGTGAAACCTCTATCATCTGGGTCCTAAATCCCCAACAGGATTAGTGCAGGACAAAGACTTGTTTCAAAACAAGGCCTTGTTTTGCAGTCTGCGAACATCAATCTCCTCCTGTCAGCTGTAAGTCAACTTGAGTAGAAAATCTGGGTTGACAGTCCAATGCCATTCTGTAATAAGTCGATTTTGATAGAAACCTTTGAACAATTACTGTGAAATATTTGCCTCAGAAATCCAGTTGGATTTGACGTATTCCCCAGTAATTAGAATCCAAAATGTATGCAAGCATCAAAGAATCTTTTTACTCTGTCTTTTGAAGGTTATTCGCTATTTGACATTTTATTAAAAATGGATGGTTTTCCTTTTTAACTGGTGATATTTTTCTACTAATAATCAAATTCTAAAGTTATCTCAGCCACATAGGACTACTCTCTCATTAGAAAAGCATGATTGGTGTGTGGTCTTATATTTTAAACTGAGGATCGCCAATCCTCAGACAAGGGGAGAGGTTGAGAAAGAGAGTTTATCATAGTATCCTCAGACGGTGTACAAATTGAGACCTTGCTGTTGGTGTTAATCCATCCAGCCAACTGAGCTAACTGACCCTCAGCTAAAGGTGCGATTGTGCTGGAGGGGATGCAAGGAGGTTCACCAGGATATCAGAACATAGAACATAGAACAGTACAGCACAGAACAGGCCCTTCAGCCCACGATGTTGTGCTGACCACTGATCCTCATGTATGCACCCTCAAATTTCTGTGACCATATGCATGTCCAGGAGTCTCTTAAATGTCCCCAATGACCTTGCCTCCACAACTGCTGCTGGCAACGCATTCCATGCTCTCACAACTCTCTTTGTAAAGAACCCCCCTCTGACATCCCCTCTATACTTTCCTCCAACTAGCTTAAAACTATGACCCCTCGTATTAATAATTTCTGCCCTGGCAAATAGTCTCTGGCTATCGACTCTATCTATGCCTCAATTAGGTCCCCTCTCCTCCTCCTTTTCTCCAATGAAAAAAGTCCAAGCTCAGTCAACCTCTCTTCATAAGATAAGTCCTCCAGTCCAGGCAGCATCCTGCTAAACCTCCTCTAAACCCCCTCTAAAGCATCCACATCTTTCCTATAATAGGGCGACCAGAACTGGATGCAGTATTCCAAGTGCGGTCTAACCAAAGTTTTATAGAGCTGCAACAAGATTTAATGACCCTTAAACTCAATCCCCCTGTTAATGAAAGCCAAAACACCATATGCTTTCTTAACAACCCTGTCCACTTGGGTGGCCATTTTAAGGGATCTATGTACCTGCACACCAAGATCTCTCTGTTCCTCCACACTGCCAAGAATCCTATCCTTAATCCTGTACTCAGCTTTCATATTCAACCTTCCAAAATGCATCACCTTGCATTTATTCAGGTTGAACTCCATTTGCCATCTCTCAGCCCACCTCTGCATCCTGTCAATGTCTCACTGCAGCCTACAACAGCCCTCTATACTGTCAATGACACCTCCAACCTTTGTGTCATCTGCAAACTTGCTGACCCATCCTTCAATCCCTCATTAAGTCATTAATAAAAATTACAAACAGCAGAGGTCCAAGGACAGATCCCTGTGGAACACCATTCACCACAGACTTCCAGGCAGAATATTTTCCTTCTACTACCACTCCTCCTTCTGTTGGCCAGCCAATTCTGTATCCAGACAGCTAAGTTCCCCTGTATCCCATTCCTCCTGACCTTCTGAATGAGCCTACCATGGGGAACCTTATCAAATGCCTTGCTGAAGTCCATATACACCACTTCCACAGCTTGACCCTCATCAACTTTTCTAGTCACATCCTCAAAGAACTCGATAAGGTTTGTGAGACATGACCTGCCCCTCACAAAGCCGTGTTGACTGCATTTAATCAAGCCATGCTCTTCCGGATGGTCATAAATCCTATCCCTCAGAATCCTTTCTAACACCTTGCAGACGACAGACGTGAGACTTACTGGTCTGTAATTGCTGGGTATTTCCCTATTTCCTTTCTTGAAGAGAGGAATTACATTTGCCTCTCTCCAGTCCTCAGGTACGACTCCATTGGAGACCGAGGATGCAAAGATCTTCGCAAGTGGCGAAGCAATTGCATTTCTCGTTTCCCAAAGCAGCCGAGGACAAATCTGGTCCGGGCCTGGCGACTTGTCAATCTTAATGTTTGACAAAATTTTCAGCACATCAGCTTCCTCCATCTCTATCCATTCCAGCATGCACACCTGCTCTTCAAAGGTTTCATTCACTACAAAGTTAGTTTCTTTTGTAAAGACAGAAGCATCGCCCCTCATCGGCCTGTCAACCTACTGAGTTAGGAAACCCTCCTGAACACACCTTACAAAAACAGCTCCATTCAAATCTTCTGCTCGAAGGAGGTTCCAATCAATATTGGGAAAGTTAAAGTCACCCATTACAACAGCCCTACTTCATCCACACTTTTCCTAAATCTGCCAACCTACGCTTTCTTCCATCTCCCTGCTGCTATTGGGGGGCCTGTAGTAAACCCCTAATGAGGTGACTGCTCCCTTACTGTTCCTAATTTCCACCCATACTGACTCGGTAGGCAGATCTTCCTCGACAATGGAAGCTTCCGTAGCTGTGATACCCTCTCTGATTAGTAGTGCTACACCCCCCTCCTCTTTCTCCCCCCCTCCTTACTCTTTTTAAATGCTCTAAACCCTGGAAGATCCAGCAACCATTCCTGCCCCTGAGAAACCCATGTCTCTGTTATGGCCACAACATCATCGCACCAGGTACTGATCCATGCTCTAAATTCATCACTTTTATTCCTGATACTCCTTGCGTTAAAGCAAACACACTTTAACTGATACCTTGGTTCCTTCCCAGGAAAATCCTTCCCACTAGCTGGTCTACCTCTTGCTATTGCCTCATCTACATCAACTCTCACCTCCGGTATACAGCTCAGGCTCCCACCCCCCGCCATACTAGTTTAAACCCTCTCGAACTACTCGAGCAAACCTTCCACCCAGGACATTGGTCCCCTTCCAGTTCAGATGCAACCCGTCCTTCTTGTACAGGTCCCACCTTCCCCGGAAGGCATCCCAAATATCTACATACCTGAAGCCCAGGTTGGAGCATTTTGGCGATGAAGAGGAATTCGGATAAGCTCAGGCTGTTTTCTAAGGAGCAGAAACATTCAAGGGGAACCTGACTGAGGTGTATAATAACGTGAGGGACATGGACAGGGTGAATAGAAAATAGCTGTTCTTCTTAGTTGAAGAGTTGATAACAAGGGGGCATCATTTTAAAATAGTAGACAAGAGGTTCAAAGGGGACTTGAGGAAAAAGCTTTTCACTCAGAGGGTGGTGGGGTTCTGGGGGAGGGTGATTGAGGTGGGAAATCTCACAACCTTTAAAAAGTACAGTAAAGAGCACTTGAAATGCCATAACATTCAAGGCTATGAGCCTAGCATGGGAAAGAGGGACGAGTAGCAGGATTAACTTGAGAGGCTGAAAAGACTTTCATGTATTGAATGATTCAACGATTCCATGATCAGAGACTTTACTTTTACCTTTAGTCAAATACTGAGATGGTGGGTTATGTGTGTAGGAAGAGGGAGAACTTTTTGAATTCTTATGCAGTGCAACTGCAAACCTTATTTATTGATCAACAGGTTAATGATGACATCATAGGAACAGGAATAGGCCATTCAACCCCTCAAGCCCGTTCTTCCATTCAGTGAGATCATGGCTGATCTGTGGCCTAATTCCATTAACCTGCCTTTAGCCCATATCCCTTCATAAACCTACAGTGTACTCCCTCCATTAACCTAAAGTGTACTGCCTCCATAAACCTACAGTGTACTGCCTCCATAAACCTACAGTGTACTTCCTCCAATGTCAGTAGATCCTTCCTAAGGTGTGTGGGGCACCGGATCTGTTCGCAGAGGAAGTTCTCCTCCTCTCTGTACAAAGATCTCAGTGAGTCTCTCTCTCTCACACTGCATCCCCCAGATCATCTCCTCTGCCCTGAAGCTCTTCAGCCATTTCCTGAAGCAGACTCGCTACCACAGCCACATCTCCTTACTCAGTGCCTGCCTATGGAACCGACTAGTCCCACATGGACTCAGCACTACATTCAGGCCATCATAATTTGGATCTGAACAGGACGACCAATACCTACTACTGATTCAAACTTTCCAGAAACGGTTCTTCTTCCGGATCCTCCACTCCACACTCACAGTCATGCGCTGCCACCTAATCTCTCGACAGTCAGCCCTTCCTCAGCTGAGGGCGACACACTCTCAGAACTGCAAAGGACCTCTGCTGTTTTACACCCTCAGAAGAAATCACACACTTAACAAACGCTTTTTCTACACCCTCATTCCTGATGAAGGGCTTTAGCCTGAAACGTCGATTCTTCTGCCCCTCGGATGCTGTCTGACTTGCTATGTTTTCCAGCACCACACTCTCGATTCTGCATCCTTGTACACCACTCTCCTTGATATAAAGGCCAGCACTCCATCAACTTTCATTGAATAAAATCCCTACAGCGTGGAAACAGCCATTCAGCTCATCTAGTCCACACCGACCCTCTGAACAGCATCCCACCCAGAGCCACTCCATCCCTTTAACCCTGCATTTTCCAAGTCTAATCCAACTTACCAGCATACCCCTGGGCAGTATGGGCAGTTAAACATGGCCAATCCTCCCTAACCTGCACATCTTTGGGCAGTGGGAGGAAACCACACTACCTGAAGGAAACCCACATAGACACAGAAAGAGCATGCAAACTCCACGAAGGTAGGATCGAACCCAGGTTCCTGGTGCTTTGAGGCAGCAGTGTTAGCCGCTGTGCCACCGTGCCACCCTTTCTCTGCAACTCCAATTAGTTCCTCTGTTGCTCTTCCCGCCTGTCCACCTCTCCTCAATCACGTTCCCTGCACTTTGTCTTTCTCCTGCCGTCCCTAGACTGTAATTTGGGGGCTAGCAGAAATACAGTAATAGCACCCCCATGAGAAGGGTAAATGGCTTCCTATGCATTCCCCAGACAACTTTTAAAATGTTAAAAAAAAACAAACTGCGAGTATCAAGTTTTTTGTCTGTAGAATTAGCATTTCCCACTAAATAATATGACTTTGTATAACACAGTGTTATAATGGAAGGGTTTTGGAAGCTTGCAAATGGCTACCTAAGAAATTCTCACACAGAAACGCTTATGCAGCACTTTTATATATCGACATGTTGTTTTTGTACGCATTATTAATTAAAATGACAGAATCCATTTTTCTGGTGTAGCCCACCTACTAGGCTTTAGCTTCAAACTGTCAAAAAGCAAATCTGGCTCAATATTTTGACAAAAGAAACATCTGGAAGAGTTGAACCAAACTACAAGGAATGTGACAGTATGTGTGGCAAAATTAACTAAACCAAAGTTAAAATTGTCACAATTTTCTGAGGGATATCTGTTGTTGACCAAAAATATGTTGAATGGGGAGGCCCAGAAGATTTGATGGAGAAAGCTTTTATTTCACAGAACCCCTACAATGTGGAAACAGGCTATTTGGCCCATCAAATCCACAATGACCTGCTCACCCCATTCCTATAACCCTACATTTCCCATGGCTAATTCGCCAACAGGACGTAACCCACACCAACATGGGGAAGAACATGCAAACAACACACGGTCACCCGAGGGTGGAATTGAACTCAGGTCCCTGGCGCTGTGAGTCTGCAGTGCTAGCCACTGAGCCAATGGGCCACCTACTGCTGGCTAATTGATCTCGGGATTCTATCCCCTTCCCATGACCTCTTTGTGACTCTGGGCCCACAGAGATGCCTTTGACTCCCAATTGCCCTCTGAGATGGTCAAGCGAGCCCCAGTTGTCTCAGAGTGAACTAGAAATGAGCAAGAAATGTTGGCCTTGCCAATGAAGCCACATCCTCTGAATTAAAAGACAGTAACCAATTCGTGCCCTCAATTTCAAGGCTGCGGGTTTCCTTACTTTACTCAGTATTTCCTGTCTCTTCCATCCAATTGATTTTGAAAAGCAAACTTTGCCATTGTCGAATCACTGATGATCATGTTTGGAGGTACACATTCTCATTCGTGTCCTCTGACTCACAGTACTTGATGAGATGTAGGGGCAGAAGTAGGCCATTCAGCCCATCGAGTCTGCTCAGCCAGTCAATGGTGTCATGACTGATCTGGCAACTGTCAAACTCTAATTTCCTGCCTCTTCCCTTGATTGCTTTACTGATTTATACTTAATGACCCAGCCTTACCATCCCCTGTGTAAAAACATTTCCACAGATTCTCCATCCTCTGAGGGAAGAAATTTCTCACCTTTGTCTTAAACGTGCAATTCCTTATTCTGAGACGATGTTGCCTGGTCCTAGACTCTGCCACAAGGGGAAAGAACCTTTCCACATCAACACAGTTGAGTCCCTAAGAATTTTTTTTAAATAAAACCCCTACAGTGTGGAAACAGGTCATTTGGCCCAAGTCAACACCGACCCTCCGAAGAGGAACCCACCCAGATCCCTTGCCCTACATTTACCCCTGAAGAATGCACCTAACCTACACATCCCTGAACACTACAAGTAATTTAGCATGGCCAATTCACCTAACCCACACAGCTTTGGATTGGGGAAGAAACCCACACAGACACGGGGCAAATGTGCAAACTACACAGTCACCCAAGGCTGGGATCGAACCCAGGTCCCTGGCACTATGAGGTAGCAGTGCCAACCACTGAGCCATTGTGCCATCCCAAATTGAATTCAAATTCCACCATCTGGCATGGCAGGATTTGAAACCAGGCCCCCAGAACCTGGATCTCTGGATTAACAGTCTAGTAATAATACCATTAGGCCATCACTTCCTCTGTCTTGTATATAGCAATGACGTTGTCCCTCATTCTTTAATAAGTACAGGTCCAACATGGGGCAGCATGGTGGCTCGGCGGTGAGCACTGCTGCCTCACAGCGCCAAGGACTTAGGTTTGATTCCAGCCTCAGGTGACTTTCTGTGCAGAGTTTGCACATTCTCCCCGTGTCTGTGTGGGTTTCCTCTGGGTCCCACTATCCAAAGATGTACACGTTAGGTGGACTAACCGTGGCAAATTGCCCATTACGCCCAGGCTAGGTGGATTAGCCATGGGAAATACAGGGATAGGGTGTGCCTGGGTGGGATGCTGTTTGGAGGGTCAGTACGGGCCAAGTGGTCTCCTTCCACACTGTAGGGATTGTATTAAAAAAATTCTATAAAACCTGGTCGACCCCTCCTCATAAGACAGTCCCTCCATTCCTCGGAGCAGCCAAGTTAACCTTATCTGGATTGCCTCCAACTCAGGGCAGTGGCACAAAACTGTTTACACTGTTCCAGCTGGAATCTGACGAGTGCTTTATATAGTTTTAGCAAAACCTCCACACTATATATGCTTTGTACCTTATATGCTTTCTTTTGAGCAGCTATTGACTCAGAGAGTATACTACTAGAACATGAATACAAAGAACCTGTGTTCAAGTCTCACCATGACAAGTTGTGATACTGAGACAAAGGTAAGAGAGGTCCTCATTGATTATAATAAACAGTAGGAGATTCGGATACGTCATTGGGTTCTGCCTCAGGGAGAGCATTGCTACCGAGGAGACTCACTGTTATGCAGTTGAGGAGCTAACTCATGATCTATATGTCAGACAAAACTCCAGCTACTGCTGTTTACACCATCTAAATATCCACAGGACTGAAGAATAAAGAGACAGATGCTGCAGTTATACAAAACCCTGGTTAGACCCCAGTTGGAGCACTGTGAGCAAATCTGGGCACTACACATTTATACAGGGAGTATATTGTAGATGTACAAGTATAATAGCTGGACTTCAGGGGTTAGATTTAAGGAGGTTTAACAAATTTGGTCTGTTTCCTGATTGAGTCACCAAATACCAGACTAATACCATTTACAAGTTCACTGATGACACCACCATAGTCGGTCAAATCTCAGATGGCAACGAAACAGACTACAGACGGGAGGTGGAAGACCTGGAGAAATGGTGCACTGAGAACAACCTTGCTCTCAATGCTGGCAAAACCAAGGATCCATTATTGACTTTCGGCGGGATGTTACTCATGCCCCCCCCCCCCCCCAACGCATTAACAGCACACAGGTGGAACAATTGGAGAGTGTCAAACTCCTGGTAGTGGTCATCCACAACAAACTTTCTTGGACTCTTCGTCTGGACGCAGTGGTTACAAAGGCCCAATAACTTCTCTTCTTCCTAAGATAGCTGAGGAAATTTGGCATGACGACGAATATCCTTGCCAACTTTTATAGGTGCGCCATCGAGAGCATTCTGTCTGGATGTATCACTACCTGGTATAGGTAAAAACAAGGAAACCCAAGTCTAGATTAGAGTGGTGCTGGAAAAGCACGACAGGCTAGGCAGCATCTGAGGAGCAGGAAAATCGATGTTTCAGGCAGGAGCTTATCTAATAATTTCAGTTTTTGTTTCTGATTTAAACCATCTGCAGTTCTTTCGGGTTTAATTTCCTTTATTACCCAACCCTGGCTCCCTTGGAGCAACAAGGACAAAATCCCCCTTCCACCCTATGAATCTTCGAAGAAAATAACATCACCCGCCTACATTTCTGCCACCTCCAAACGGACCCCACCACCAGGGATATATTTCCCTCCCCACCCCTTTCCTCCTTCCATTCCCTCTGTGACTACCTGGTCAGGTCCACACCCCCTAACAAACCACACCACCCCCCCCCCGACTGGCACCTTCCCCTGCCACCATAGGAATTGCAAAACCTGTGCCCACACCTCCCCCCTCAGCTCCATCCAAGGCACCAAAGGAGCCTTCCACATCCGTCAAAGTTTCACCTGCACACCTACCAATGTCATTTATTGTATCTGTTGCTCCTGATGGGTTTTCCTGTATATGGGGGAGACTGGACACCTTCTCACAGAGCACTTTAGGGAACATCTCCGGGACACCCTCACCAATCAACCCCACCGCCCTGTGGCCCAACATTTCCACTCCCCCTCCCACTCTGCCAAGGACATGCAGGTCCTGGGCCTCCTCCATCACCACTCCCTCACCACCCGATGCCTGGAGGAAGAACACCACATCTTCCACCTCAGAACATTTCAACCCCAGGGCATCAATGTAGACTTCACCAGTTTCCTCCTTTCCCCTCCCCCCCACCTTACCCCATTTCCAACCTTCCAGCTCAGCACCGTCCTCATGACCTGTCCTACCTGCCAATTTCCCTTCCCACCTATCCACTCCACCCTTCTCTCTGACCTATCACCTCCATCCCCACCCCCATTCACCTTGTGTACTCTTTGCTACCTTCTCCCAGCCCCACCCCCCCTCCCATTTTTCTCTCCATCCCCGAGACTCCCAGCCTCATTCCCGATTGAGGACTTATGCCCGAAACATCGATGTTCCTCCTCCTTGGATGCTGCCGGACCTGTTGTGCTTTTCCAGCAACACACTCTCATGCTAAATTGCTCCAAGTGTTCAGGCGAGGTGGATTAGCCATGGGAAATGTGGGGTTACGTGGAAGGGGTGTATCTGGGTGGGATGCTTTTTGAGAATGTTGGTATGGGCCGAATGGCCTGCTTCCACACTGTGGGATTCTGTGTTATATGCGTTGGAACAACATTCTGGCCACATATTAGTCTCCTGGTATCTGAACAAAAACAAAGACAGTTAGACTAGCATTTGCTCTCACAGAAACACAGTTGACATGTTGGTGTCTGAGTGGTAAAAGACGGAGTTAAAGCTTAAACTACTTTAATGCAAAATGCATCTCTTTAATCCTCCTTTTCATGAACCCTTTTAAGCAGAATAAATCATAAGAGCAATCGAGTAATTTTTTAGATATTACAATGGCAACAGTTTAAAATAAGCAGCTTATGTAACAAAGAGCAGGGATAACCTTACCATTTAGGCAGCATTAGGACCAAGATTGAAAGGTTCATTTATTTGTTTCACATTTATTCTTCAGCTTCATTTAATGGAAAAGTTCTGCTTTATTTTTCTCAATGGATTCAACACAAAAAAGATCGATGAGCCATTTCAATTATTTGGGCATGTCTCTCCTGTTCTATAATCCTCTGCTTTCAGTTTATTTAGGATTAAGCACATTTGGATGAAACAAGATAATGTATGTTGACAGTGTCTCAACCTCATTTTGCTACTGGGACTGAATGTTAATATGACAGGTAGACTGCACAATTCTTCATAACAGAAGTTAGCTTCACCCAAAACCTGCAGGACATCTGTCGTCAAATGATATATCTTCCAGTCACTGACATGACTTCCTTCCTCACATCAACTTGTTCAACAGCTCAAGAAAACACTTCCAGGGCCCAAAGATTGACTGGACAAGATCCATCTCCTGACCATTGTTTGGGTTGGACACTGCACCAAGTTTAACTCCACTGAGTCGGAGCTATAGATGATGAATAAATAACCATGTTCACCATTGAGGATGACGATATTTGTGAAGCCTCTTCTTCCAGTGAGTTGTTTAATTGTCCACCACCATTCATGACTGGATGCAGCAGGACTGCAGAGTTAGATTGGATACGTTGGTTGTGGGATTGGTTAGCTCTGTGTATCACTTAGCTCTGTCTATCGTTTATCGGGCAATAAATGCTGGCCAGTCAGTGACGCCCATATCCCACAAAATGAATTTTAAAAACTTGCTGCTTATACTGTTTGGTACACAGATAATCCTGTTTGATGGCTTAACACCTCACTTTCAGGTATACCTGGTGTTGCTCCTGGCGCATCCTCCTGCACCTCTCCATTGAACCAGGGTTGATCCCCAGGCTTGATGCTAATGGTTGAGTGGGGGATATGCCGGGCCATGAGGTTACAGGTTGTGCTGGACTACAATTCTGCTGTTGTTGATGGCCCATGGTGCCTCATGGATGCCCAGTCTTTAATTGTTAGATCTGTTCAAATTCTAAATGTCCTATTTAGCACCATGATATTGCCACACAACAGAATAGAGGGTATTTTCAAAGTGAAGGTGGAACTTTGTCTCCAAAAGGACTGTGCAGTGTTCACATTTACCAATACTGTCATGGACAGATGCATCTGTGTCAGGCAGATTGGTCAGGATGAGGTCAAATACATTATTCCTCTTGGTTACTCACTCATCACCTGAGCCTTATCCTTTAGGACCCAACCAGCTCAATAAGTTAGTGCTGTTGTCAAGCTACTCTTGATGGTGAGCATTGAAATCCCCCACCCAGAGTACAATGTGTGTCCTTACTGCCCTCAGTGCTTCCTCCGAGTGATGTTCAAAATAGAGACGTACCAATTCATCAGCTAAGGGAGGATAGTCCACAGTATTCAACAGGAGGTTTCCTTGCCCAAGTTTGACTTGGTGCCATGAGACTCCATGGGTCCAGAGTCAATGTTGAGGATTCTCAAGGAAACGGTTAAAAGTGGATAAATCCCTCGGACCCAATCAAGTGTACCCGAGAACTCTGTGGGAAGCTAGAGAAGTGATTGCTGGGCCATTGCTGAGATATTTGTATCATCGATAGTCACAGGTGAGGTGCCGGAAGACTGGAGGTTGGCTAATCTGGTGCCACTGTTTAAGAAGGACGGTAAAGACAAGCTAGAGAACTATAGACCAGTGAGCCTGACCTTGGTGGTGGGCAAGTAGTTGGAGGGAATCCTGAGGGACAGGTGTACATGTATTTGGAAAGGCAAGGACTGATTCGGGATAGTCAACATGGCTTTGTGCGTGGGAAATCATGTCTCACAAACTTGATTGAGTTTTTTGAAGAAGTAACAAAGAAGATTGATGAGGGCAGAGCAGTAGATGTGATCTATATGGACTTCAGTAAGGTGTTCAACAAGGTTCCCCATGGGAGACTGGTTAGCAAGGTTAGATCTCATGGAATACAGGGAGAATTAGCCATTTGGATACAGAACTGGCTCAATGGTAGAAGACAGAGGGTGGTGGTGGAGGGTTGTTTTTCAGATTGGAGGCCTGTGACCAGTGGAGTGCCACAAGAATCAGTGCTGGGCCCTCTACTTTTTGTCATTTACATAAATGATTTGGATGCGAGCACAAGAGATACAGTTAGCAAGTTTGCAGATGACACCAAAATTGGAGGTGTAGTGGACAGTGAAAAGGGTTACCTCAGATTACAACAGGATCTGGACCAGATGGACCAATGGGCTGAGAAGTGGCAGATGGAGTTTAATTCAGATAAATGTGAGGTGCTGCATTTTGGGAAAGCAAATCTTAGCAGGACTTATATACTTAATGGTAAGGTCCTAGGGAGTGTTGCTGAACAAAGAGACCTTGGAGTGCAGGTTCATAACTCCTTGAAAGTGGAGTCGCAGGTAGATAGGATAGTGAAGAAGGCGTTTGGTATGCTTTCCTTTATTGGTCAGAGTATTGAGTACAGGAGTTGGGAGGTCATGTTGCGACTGTGCAGGACATTGGTTAGGCCATTGTTGGATTATTGTGTGCAATTCTGGTTTCCTTCTGATCAGAAAGATGTTGTGAAACTTGAAAGGGTTCAAAAAAGATTTACAAGGATGTTGCCAGGCTTGGAGGATTTGAGCTATAGGGAGAGGCTGAACAGGCTGGGGCTGTTTTCCCTGGAGCGTCGGAGTTTGAGGAGTGACCTCATAGAGGTTTACAAAATCATGAAGAGCATGGATAGGATAAATAGACAAATTCTTTTCCCTGGGGTTGGGGAACCCAGAACTAGGTTTAGGGTGAGAGGGGAAAGATATAAAAGAGACCTAAGGGGCAACCTTTTCACGCAGAGGGTGGTATGTGTATGGAATGAGCTGCCAGAGGATGTGGTGGAGGCTGGTACAATTGCAACATTTAAGAGGCATTTGGATGGGTATATGAATAGGAAGGGTTTGGAGGGATATGGGCCGGGTGCTGGCAGGTGGGACTAGATTGGGTTGGGATATCTGGTCAGCATGGACTGGTTGGACCGAAGGATCTGTTTCCATGCTGTACATCTCTATGACTCTATGACTCTAGTACTCTGTACCATTGTACTGCCACCTGTGCTGGGTCTGTGCTGGTGGGACAGGACATATCCAAAGATGATGATGGTGGCATCTGGGGTATTTTCTGCCAGGTATGATTCTGTGAGTGTGGCATAGAGTATTGTTAGATACCCCTTGGTGCACTGTTGCAATCTCAGCTCGTGGTAATATTGAACAAGTTAGAGTCTGGAATGAAAACTGGCTTGATGGACCACGTGCAAGTTTTACAGTTGATTAATGTGGTAATTAGACCATAAAACATAACCACACGAGGCAGCTGATCTTCTTTTGCAACTTAAGTTTATTCCATAAAGGAATTTTTAGAAATATTTATATATGGTAGACAGCTAGAAATAACTTAATGCAAATATCAAATGAAAATTTTGTCCTGCTTCACCAACATTATGCATTACAGAGACTCAATCCCACAGAAATGTTACTCCTATCTCCACTTTTTACACTTTAACTTTACTGATATTTTCCAATTTCTTTCCCTTGGACTGATGCAATTTGTTGTATTACTTTTGGAGTTTGCTTTCATAATTCTGATGACCTAAACTTCCTTCATTCTAACAAGCTGAAGATTCTGTATTCAAGCTCTCATGGTTTACAAAGTCCAAACCAGACTACAAACTGTGAAAAACTTGGTTCTCCTTTTAAGAGAAAGAAATATTATCTTCTGTTCTTAACCTAAGGTTTTTCTCCTCTGAGAACTTGATCCTCTGTTCTGTCGTCAAAACTATATTACTCTGCCTGTCCGAAACTTAACAGCATGAATATTTTATCAATTAGCACAAGAAAAGTTCCTGCCTTCTGGAAAATTGATGTCCGGTGTGGTCATTGGATCACCTTAATCCTGAACTCATGTTATATCCTTAAAGAATTTCAGTTCAGTTTGCATTTCACAACATCATGTTGACTCTGTTTGATTATTTTGAACTTGTCCAATGGCACTGTTACAACTTTAATAACAGTTTCTAACATTCTTTCTTTCTCCCTCTCTTTCAGAACAGAGGAGTTGTATTTGCTCGGTTCCAATCTAATAGAACTGTTCTGAATAAAATAGCTTTTGGAAAATTGAAGATCATATAACAACTATCATATCAGCTCCTTCTTTTAAGATCATATGATGAAAATTGTCAAGTTGAGGTCACTTGTCATTGATGTGCAGTTAGGTCATTAATCTGTTTAAAAATATCACCCTGACAAAACTGACCATATTCATCCGGCTCGATTTTGGAAACCAAATTCTAAAGATTTCAGTATATTATTATATCTATGAACAGGTCTGGACTCTATATTCTGAAAAGGATATCAAGGAATTGAGGAGGTCTTGGGTGCAGTGTGTAGTATCGTTGTCCCGAATCTAGACATGTTGTGTTCAAATTCCACCTCAAGGACCTGATGGCTCAGGAAAGTGTGTTAATGTGGGAAAAATTGTTGAGTTTCCCGAATAATGCAGTGATGGATGATAAAAAGCAAGAGATATTCCTGGTCAGTCATGTGCTGGAAATATAGGAAAAGGAACAGGAGTACATTGTTCAATGCTTCAGATCTGTTCTGCTATTCAATACCATCATGGCTGATCATCCAACTCACTCCTCTGTTCCCACTTTCTCCCCAAAGCCTTTGTTCCCTTTAGCCCTGAGAACTGTCTCTATACAATGAAATTGGAGGGGCCTACCATCACCATCCATAGCTCCAGTCTGCAATATGCAGGTAAAGTGTGATAAAGATTTTATTGGATTTGGAAATATGGATTTTAAAGTAAAAGTAAAATGGATGTATGGATTCAGTTTGTGGAAGGATTTTTTTTCAGGTCAGAAAATAATTTGAACAGTGAACTAAAGAAAGCATTTCCAAAAAAAAATTAATATGATTTTTAGTGATGAGCAGGATACCAGTGATATAAGTTGATGAACTGCTAATAAATCTTTACTTTTGTGACATTCGGAGAATGCAGACCAGAGCCACATGTAGTTTGCAGTTTAGAACCAGAATTCAGTTCAGGAGAACAGGTTCATCCCAGCAGAAGAGTTGTAGTTTGTGAAATTCAAAGCTGTCAAAATTTGGGTAGAAATTTTCAAGCTGGTGGAACTGAAGAGAGGATAAGGTCACCAGAACTAGAAAAATTCAGTTAAATACAAAATATAAGAATGTCACTTCACTGAAATTGAATATCTGTCAAGGGTATTGCTAGGAAAAAGATTAAAGCCTTTTGCTGTTTACATGAAGATCTTTCTGAACTCTGTAGATAAGTTTTGCATTTTATTTTTGCTTTTGTGAATTAAACATGTGTTCTTTTGTTAAAGATCTTTAGTTTCCTTCAGTGAGGATGTCCAGATTAGATTAGATTACATTACACTGTGGAAACAAGCCCTTCGGCCCAACAAGTCCACACCAACCCGCCGAAGCACAACCCACCCATACCCCTAACCTAACACTACAGGCAATTTAGCATGGCCAATTCACCTGACCTGCACATCTTTATGACAGTGGGAGGAAACCAGAGCACCCGGAGGAATCCCACGGAAACACGGGGAGGACGTGCAAACTCCACACAGTCGCCTGAGGCAGGAATTGAACCCGGGCCTCAGGCACTGTGAGGCAGCAGTGCTAACCACTGTACCACCGTGCCGCCCAGTAACTAAACATCATGGTAACCAGCTGCAAAAATTTAAAAATTGTGATTTATCAAGTTAAATTTCACTATGAGATGAGTTAGAACATAGAACATAGAAAAGTACAGCACAGAACAGGCCCTTAGGCCCACGATGTTGTGCCAAGACTTAATCCTAATGTAAAATATAGGAACTTAACCTACGCACCCCTCAACTCACTGCTCTCCATGTGCATGTCCAGCAGTCGCTTAAGATTCCCCATCTCAACTGGCAACGCATTCCATGAATTCACAACTCTCTGTGTAAAGAACCTACCTCTGACGTCTCCTTTATACCTTCCTCCTAATATCTTCAAACTATGACTCCTTGTACCAGTCAATCCTGCCCTGGGGAAAAGTGTCTGGCTATTGACTCTATCTATGCCACTCATTATTTTGTACACCTCAATCAGGTCTTCTTTCTTCCTCCTTCTCTCCAGAGAGAAAAGTCCGAACTTATTCAACCTTTCTTCCTCAGGCAAGCCCTCCAGTCCAGGCATTATCCTGGTAAACTTTCTGAGCACCCTCTCCAAAGCCTCCGTATCATTCCTATAATAGGGCGACCAGAACTGGGCACAATATTCCAAGTGTGGTCTCACCAGGGACTTATAGAGCTGCAGCAAAACCTCGCGGCTCTTAAACATGGTCCCCTTGTTAATGAAAGCCAAAACACCATATGCTTTCTTAATAACCCTCTCCACTTGGGTGGCAACTTTGTGGGATCTATGTACTTGCACACCCCTCTGTTCCTCCACTCTGCCAAGAATCCTGTCTTTAATCCTATATTCAGCATTCGAGTTGGACCTTCCAAAATGCATCACTCCGCATTTATCCAGGGTTGAACTCCATCTGCCACCTCTCAGCCCAGCTCTGCATGGTATGGCCATCAGCTGGAACCATAATAGGGTATCCTGCCAGAGCAGATTGGAGTCCAGTTTTCCCATGGTTGTGGGTATGTTCACCGAGCTGAGAGGTTGATTTGCAGACATTTTGTCCCCTGTCTCGGTGATACCTTCAGTGTTTTGGAGCCTCCTGTGAAGCACTACTGTACTGTGTCTTCTGGAATTTATTTGGCTCCATTTCTGAAGATGTCACCTAGACTGGGGACGAAACGTCTGCAAGTCAACTTCCCAGCTCGATGTACACACCCACAACCAACGGAACCAGCATCGGAGCTACAAATCTTTACACAAACCTTGGACTCCTGTTTCATTTCATAGACTCCCTACAGTGTGGAAGCAGGCCATTCAGCCCATCAAATCCATACCGAACCTCCTACGAGCATCCCACCCAACTATTCCATCCCTACAACCCTGCATTTCCTATGCCTAATCTACCTAGCTTGCACATCCCTGGACACTAGGGCAATTTACCATGACCAGTCCACCTAACCTGAACATTTTAGACTATGGGAGGAAACCAGAGTGTCCAGAAGAAACTAAAGCACACACAGGGAAAACATGCAAAGTCCACACAGAGGTAAGGGTGGAATCGAACCCAGGTCCCTGCCACTGTGAGGCAACAGTGCTAACCACTGAGCCGCTGTGCTGTCCATTTTAGGAGGGCGAGTGCAGCGGATTGGATGGATTTCTGGCACAGATCAACTTAGTGCAAACAGCATAGTGTTCAATCTCAGCTGGAGTAAAATTAGAACTTGCCTCCTTACAGCACAGTAAGTGCTGAAGTAAGAGCAATGAGAGAAAAGGAAATGTGACACAGTGAATATTTAGGGTTGGGAACGCATTGACCAAAAATGAGGTGGAGGCAGGTTCAACTGAGGTATTTAAGAGGGGCATTAGTTGATTTTTTTGGATAGAAATGATGACCAGGGATATGGGGAAAAGGCAGGAGATTGGCACTGAGTAATAGAACCAATGCAGGCAAGATGGGCTGAATGGCCTTCCTTTGCACTGTAATAGTTGTGTGATTCTTGCCTTATCCAGTGGTGGAGATCAAGGTGCCCTGAGTTTGAACATGACTTCAGTCTGAGAACCTCAAGTGGAAGATGAAGTTGTTGGAAAAACACAAATGGTGATTTAAGAAGGTGCTATCAGAGCTGACAGGAAGGATCAACAATTGTTTCCTCTTAGCTAAACATTGAGGGGTGAGCTCTTTATCTTTGATACAGAGAAGATGTTTTTGCTTGAAGGTAGAACAAAGAAGGGCCAAAAATATATGGTAGTCATTCATAAATCCAACAGGGGATTCAGGAGCAACTTCATCCGCCACAGAATGGTGACAGTGTTGATCTCACTCCTGCATCGAATCGTTTAAATAAAGATCATTTGCATATGGATGGAAAAAGAGCATAAATTACTGGAAACGCTCAGCAGGTCTGGCAGCATCTGTGAAGAGAAATCAGAGTGAACGCTTTGGGTTCAGTTCTGAGGAAGGGTCACCAAACCTGATTTACAGCATCCGCAGTTCTTGTGCTTTTTTATTGCATGTGAAGGGAGTTGGATAACAGCATGAATGAGGAAGAAATACGTTCATTGAGAAGGGGGAGATGAAGAGAAGAAAGGAGATTTATGAGATTAAACAGCAGCCGAGGTTAATAAGCTTTTTCCCTGCACTACAAATAGTTTGCTCATTCTCAAATTCACTGGCACTATCGAAATCCATTTTCCGCAACGTTCCGCATAGGGCTTTTGTTCAAAGTCCCTGCACTGGATTTTAATGCAAATACAGAAGGTGAAAGAATAATCGAACTATATCAGCCAGTTGTCAGTATTACCATCCCCATCATCAAATCACTTTGGCAAACTGAATCCGTGCTATGGACAGGATGTTGGCTGAGAAGTAAAATATGCTTTCAAAACTGAAATTATTAATTCCATTGTGCCAGTAATTAATTGCTTCACAGTTTCGATTTCAATGTCCCTTGTACAGACCATTAAGGTAAGGGAATTTTTTTATTGTATTGTTGTCAAACTTCATGTCATGGCATTCTCAAAATGAGAGACTCACTTGAATAATGCTTGAGATTTACTGTTCAATTGGCATTTGACATTACATATGTAATTTGTAATAAACACAGTCATTTGTCAGATACACAAACAATTAGCATGCCTGAAAGTTAAATGCCACAACTGGTTGTTAGCTAATCATAATGTCAAAATGCTTTGAATGTTCTGTGAACTTTAGAAATGTTCTGAGGGAGGGTCACTTGACCGAATATAATCTCTGATTTCTCTCCACAGATGCTGCCAGACCTGCTGTGCTTTTCCAGCAATTTCTATTTTTGTTCAAGGAATGCTTTCGTTTTTGAAACTTCATGTCTTAAAGTCTCAATGTTTCCCTCATCTCTCTCCACCCATCCCTCCAACTTACATCTAAGGGAGCTCTTGTAGCTCAGTCGGTATTATCCTTACCGCTGAGATGGAAGGTCCAGGAGTCAGACCTACTTAGTCAGACTTATTGACTAATGAAAGTGTAAATCCCCATGACACAAGTCAGTAAGAGTTGGGGAGGTGCCTAGCCAACTATGCAATTGGAAGAATGATGGACCTTCTGCCACCATTATCCAGACTACAACATATATATGAATAAGTGTATTGTCATCGCAATGCGGACTCTCCACATAAACTACAAAACAGCACCAGCTCTGGAATGAAATTGGGGGCCTTTTCTCACTCAATCAGATTGTTCAAAAGGGGAACCGTATCCATTGAAGGGTGAATTTTCTCAGAAGCCAGTCAGGAAAATCCACACACCAGAATGTCAGTTTGTACTCTTGCTGAACAAAGCTCTCCACAAAAGGACGAAGGTGCAGAAAATCATCTCATTAGTGCCAACCCTGATCGTATTTTGATTAGAACCAAGATTAGAACCAAGATATTATTGGTGGTGCTTCAAATCATCAAGTGAGCACATGGAAATGGATTGGTTGGAATAGTTAAGTAACCATAGCAATAGAGACATTGGGTTCTACTCACAAAGCAAAGGGCATTTGGCCCAAAAATAAGCCTGTAACAGTTCCAATCCCATTTTGCAGCAATATTACTCTGTTTGTCTTGGCATTGTAAGTGAATATCGAAATATTTCATGGAATATCATAGAATCCCTACAGTGTGGAAACAGGCCCTTTGGCCCAACAAGTCCACACCGACCCTCCGAAGAATATTCTACCCAGACCCATTCCCCGAGCCTATCACTCTACATTTCGAAGAACAAAGAACAAAGAAAGCTTACAGCCCAGGAACAGACCCTTCGGCTGCCCAAGCCTGAGCCGATCCAAATCTACTGTCTATACCTGCCACCCGATTCCTAAGCATCTGTACCCCTCTGCTCCCAACCTACTCATGCATCTGTTCAGATGCACCTTAAATGAATCAACCGTGCCTACCTCTACCACTTCTGCTGGCAACGCATTCCAGACGTACACCATCCTCTGTGTGAAGTACTTGCGGTGTATATCCCCCTTAAATTTCCCCTGACAAAATGCACCTAACTTACACATCCCTGAACACTATGGGCAATTTAGCATGTCCAATGCACCCTAATATCTTTGGATTGCAGGAGGAAACCAGAGCGCCCAGAGGAAACCCATGCAGACACTGGGAGAATGTGCAAACTCCACACAGACAGTCACCCAAGACTGGAATCAAACCTGGATCCTTGGCACTGTAAGGCAGCAGTGTTAATGACTGAACCACTGTGCCAACCCTGGACCATAACTACTTAAATGTTATGAAGTTTTTTTTCCCTCTACCACCCTTACAGTTAGTGAGTTACAGATTACTGCCACGCTCTGATAGAAAAAATGTTTTTTTTCACATCTTCTCTAAATCTCTCACCCTTTTCCCTCAATCTATATCCCTGGTCACTGATTTCTCCATCAAAGAGGAAACATGATTCTCGATAGGAGTGAGAGAGGCAGTTCTGGGGGACTTCAACTGTCCAAATATTGACTGGGATCACTACAGTACGAGTACTATAGATGGGTCAGTTTTTGTCCAGTGTGTTCAGGACGGTTTCCTGACACAGTATGTAGACAGGCCTACAAGGGGCAAAGCCACTTTAGATTTAGTACTGGGTAACGAGCCTGGCCAGGTGTTAGATTTGGAAGTAGGTGAGCACTTTGGAGATAGCGATCACAATTCTGTCAGGTTTACTTTAGTGATGGAAAGGGATAGGTGTATTCCACTGAGCAAGAGTTACAGCTGGGGGAAGGGAAATTAGGATGCAATTCGGAAAGATTTAGGAATCGTATAATGGGGAAGGAAACTGCAGGGATGAGCGCATTAAAAATGTGGAGCTTTTTCAAGGAAAAGCTCCTGTATGTCCTAGACATGTACCTGTCAGACAGGGAGGAAGATATAGAACGCGTAAGCCATGGTTTGCTAAGGGAGTGGAATTCCTGGTCAAGAAGAAGAAGAAGGCTATGTTAGACAAAATGTGAAAACTCAGTTAGGGTGCTTGAGGGTTACAAGGAAATCAGGAAAGACTCAAAAAGAGAGGTCAGAAGAGCCAGGAGGAGACATGAGAAGTTGTTGGCGGATAGGATCAGGGTTAACCCTAAGGTTTTCCACAGGTATGTCAGAAATAAAAGAATGACGAGAGTTAAATTAGGGCCAATCAAGGAGAATAGTGGGAAGTTGTGTGTGGAGTCAGAGGAGATAGGGGAATCACTAAATAAATATTTTTCGACAGTGTTCACTATAGAAAATGAAAATGTTGGCGAGGAAGATACAGAGATACTTGCATCTAGACTAGAAGAGATTGAGGTTCACAAGGAAGAGGTATTAGAAATACTGCAGAGTGTGAAAATAGACAAGTCTCCTGGGCCAGAAGGGATCTATCCTAGGATCCTCTGGGAAGCAAGGGAAGAGATTGCCGAGTCTAGGGCATTGATCTTCAAATCATCATTGTCTACAGGAATAGTGCCTGAGGACTGCAGGTCCTTGTTCCAAAAGGGTAGTAGAGACAATCCTGGTAATTACAGACTAGTGAGTCTCACTTTAGTTGCTGGTAAAGTGTTGGAAAAGGTTATAAGAGATAGGATTTATAACCATCTAGAAAAGAATAATCTGATCAGGGACAGTTAGCACGGTTTTGTGAAGGGTAGGTCGTGCCTAATGAATCTCATTGAGTTTTTTGACAAAGTGACCAAACAGGTAGATGAGAGTAAACCGGTTGATGTGGTGTATATGGATTTCAGCAAGGCGTTCGATAAGGTTCCCCACAGTAGGCTATTATACAAAATGCAGAGGAATGGGATTGTGGGAGACAAAGCAGTTTGGATCAGTTATTGGCTTGCTGAAAGAAAACAGAGGGTTGTAGTTGATGGAACATGTTCATCTTGGTGTCCAGTTACTAGCGGTGTACCACAAGGGTCGGTGTTGGGTCCACTGCTGTTCGTCATTTTTATAAATGACCTGGATGACGGCTTAGAAGGGTGGGTTAGTAAATTTGCGGACGACACTAAGGTCAGTGGAGTTGTGGATAGTGATGAAGGATGTTGTAGTTGCAGAGAGACATAGATAGGATGCAGAGCTGGACTGAGAGGTGGCATATGGAGTTTAATGTGGACAAGTGTGAGGTGGAGGTGGATGGAGTAATCGGAATGCAAAGTACTGGGCTATTGGTAAGGTTCTTGGGAGTACAGATGAGCAGAGAGATCTCGGTGTCCATGTGCATAGATCCCTGAAAGTTTGACAGGGTTGTTAAGAAGGCATACAGTGTTTTGGCCTTTATTAATAGAGGGATTGAGTTCCGGAATCAGGAGGTTATGCTGCAGCTGTACAAAGCTCTGGTACGGCCACACTTGGAGTATTGTGTACAGTTCTGGTCACTGCATTATAAGAAGGATGTGGAAGCTTTGGAAAGGGTGCAGAGGAGATTTACTAGGATGTTGCCTGGTATGGAAGGAATGTCTTACGAGGAAAGGCTGAGGGCCTCGAGGCTGTTCTCGTTAGAGAGAAGAAGGTTGAGAGGTGACTTAATAGAGACATACAAGATAATCAGAGGGTTAGATAGGGTGGACAGGGAGAGCCTTTTTCCAAGTATGGGGACGGCAAACATGAGGGGACACAACTTTAAAGTGAGGGGAGATAGGTATAAGACAGATGTCAGAGGTAGTTTCTTCACTCCGGGAGTAGTAAGGGTATGGAATGCTTTGCCTGCAACAGTAGTAGATTCGCCAAGTTTAAGTGCATTTACATCGTCATTGGACAGGCATATGGACATACATGGAATAGTGTGGGTGGGATGGGCTTCAGATTAGTATGACAGGGCGGCACAACATTGAGGGCCGAAGGGCCTGTACTGCGCTGTAATGTTCTATGTTCATTTGCTCCTGTCTGCTCCATCTATCTCCCTCATAGCTTTATCCATCGCAATCAAGAATCACCTCTGTTTTAGGGAAAACAATTCCAGTCTGACCAATCTCTCTTTATAATCGAAACTCTTCAGGCCAGGCAATACCCTGTTCAGTCTCCTCTGCACCCTCTCCAGTGCGATCACTCCCTTCCCATAGTCTAGATTTCAGAATTGCACATGAGAGTGCTAGGGTGCTGCATAAGTTCAAGTTTAAGAAATATCTGATAAAACACAGGAGAAACCTTCTTCTGCGACATGGTTTCCACACTGTATGACTTCTTCATTCACAGAGGATTTCATACTGAGGAGTGTACCAGGGAGTTCGTGACTGAAGCGGGAGTGTGTTAACATTTGGAGGGGTTCAGTGGTTAGCACTGCTACCTCACAGTGCATGGGATCCGAGTTCAATCCAAGCCTCGGTAAACTGTCTGTCTGGATCTTGCACATTCTTTGCGTGGGTTTCTTCTGGGTGCTCTGATTTCCTCCCACAGTCCAAAGATGTGCAGGTTGGTCAGGTTAGCCATGTTAAACTGCCCATAGTGTTCAGGCTTGTTGGGTTAGTCATGGGCAATGTAGCATTAGTTTGGGGTATGTCTGGGTAGGATGCTCTTTGGGGGACTTGATGGGCTGAATGGCCTGCTTCCATACTGCAGGGGATTCTGTGATTTTAGAATAAGGTTGTGGTGCCGTTGTGGTATCCCTGCATCTATGTTAGATGTTCTAGTTTCAAATCGCACGTCGTCCTGTGGTGTGTTATAATATCATTGAGCAGCTTGATTAAGAATAATTACTAAAGAAGGTTATGTTGGTGATTGAAGGAGAGAGTTCTAATGGGATATGGAGAAGGGGCTTTGGTGGTGTAGTGTCCAATCTCTGGGCCAGAACGTTCTGAGATCAAGTCCCACCGACGCTGGACTTGTGTCATAATGTCATAGAGTCATAGGGTCATAGAGATGTACAGCATGGAAACAGATCCTTCGGTCCAACACATCCATGCCGACCAGATATCCCAACCCAATCCAGTCCCACCTGCCAGCACCCAGTCCATATCCCTCCAAACCCTTCCTATTCATATACCCATCCAGATGCCTCTTAAATGTTGTAAATGTACCGGCCTCTACCACATCCTCTGGCAGCTCATTCCATACACGTACCACCCTCTACATGAAAAAGTTGCTCCTTAGGTCTCTTTTATACCTTTCCCCTCTCATCCTAAACCTCTGCCCTCTGGTTCTGGACTCCCTCACCCCAGGGAAAAGATTTGTCTATTTTTCTTACCCATGCCCCTCATGATTTTATAAACCTCTATAAGGTCACCCCTCAGTCTCCGACGCTCCAGGGAAAACATCGCCAGCCTATTCCAAAGTTCCAAAACAATGCAACAGCATATAAAACAGTAATTGCTGCTCCTGGAATTCGAGGAAATCACCTCCAATGCCAAAAATACCTCAAGAAAAGGAGCAGCTCTTTCAGCCACAAATGTTTTCCGTTTTGCTGAGATATTTGTATCATCGATAGTCACAGGTGAGGTGCCGGAAGACTGGAGGTTGGCAAACGTGGTGCCACTGTTTAAGAAGGGCAGTAAAGACAAGTCAGGGAACTTTAGCCCAGTGAGCCTGACCTCAGTGGTGGGCAAATTGTTGGAGGGAATCCTGAGGGACAGGATGTACATGTATGTGGAAAGGCAAGGACTGATTAGGGATCATCAACATGGCTTTGTGCGTGGGAAATCATGTCTCACAAACTTGATTGAGTTTTTTGAAGAAGAAACAAAGAGGATTGATGAGGGCAGGCAGTAGATGTGATCTATACAGACTTCAATAAGGCGTTCGACAAGGTTCCCCATAGGAGACTAATTAGCAAGGTTAGATCTCATGGGATACAGGGAGAACTGGCCATTTGGATACAGAGCTGGCTCAAAGGTGGTGGTGGAGGGTTGTTTTTCAGACTGGAGGCCTGTGACCAGTGGAGTGCCACAAGGATCGGTGCTGGGCCCTCTACATTTTGTCATTTACATAAATGATTTGGATGCGAGCATAAGAGGTACAGTTAGCAAGTTTGCAGATGACACCAAAATTGGAGATGTAGTGGACAGCGAAGAGTGTTACCTCAGATTACAACAGGATCCTGAACAGATGGGCCAATGGGCTGAGACGTGGCAGATGGAGTTTAATTCAGATAAATGTGAGGTGCTGTATTTTGGGAAAGCAAATCTTAGCAGGACTTATACACTTAATGGTAACTCCATGGAGAACCTTGTCGAATGCCTTACTGAAGTCCATATAGATCACATCTACCACTCTGCCCTCATCAATCCTCTTTGTTATTTCTTCAAAAAACTCCATCAAGTTTGTGAGACATGATTTACCTCTCATAAAGCCATGTTGACTATTCCTAATCAGTCCTTGCCTTTCCAAATACATGTACATCCTGTCCCTCAGGATTCCCTCCAACTACTTGCCCACCACCGAGGTCAGGCACACCGGGCTATAGTTCCCTGGCTTGTCTTTACCGCCCTTCTTAAACAGTGCCACCACGTTTACCAACCTCCAGTCTTCCGGCACCTCACCTGTGACTATTGATGATACAAATATCTCAGCAAGAGGCCCAGGAATAATTTCCCTCACTTCCCACAGAGTTCTGGGGTACACCTGATTGGGTCCTGGGGATTTATCCACATTTATGCATTTCAAGACATCCAGCACTTCCTCCTCTGTAATCTGGACATTTTGCAAGATGTCATCATCTATTTCCCTACATTCTATATCCTCCATATCCTTTTCCATAGTAAATACTGATGCAAAATACTTGTCCAGTATCTCTCCCATTTTCTGCGGCTCCACACAAAGGCCACCTTGCTGATCTTTGAGGTGCCCTATTCTCTCCCTAGTTAGCCTTTTGTCCTTAATGTATTTGTAAAAACCCTTTGGATTCTCCTTAATTCGATTTACCAAAGCTATCTCATGTCCCCGTTTTGCCCTCCTGATTTCCCTCTTAAGTATACTCCTACCTTCTTTATACTCTTCTAAGGATTCACTCGATCTATCCTGTCTATACCTGACATATGCTTCCTTCTTTTTCTTAACCAAACCCTCAATTTCTTTAGTCATCCAGCATTCCCTCTAACTACCAGCCTTCC
Organism: Chiloscyllium punctatum; assembly: GCF_047496795.1. Classification (NCBI taxonomy): domain Eukaryota; kingdom Metazoa; phylum Chordata; class Chondrichthyes; order Orectolobiformes; family Hemiscylliidae; genus Chiloscyllium; species Chiloscyllium punctatum. Next base: position 128,069,963 of record NC_092745.1, read on the forward strand.
CTTTCACCCTGATAGGATTATACTCCAACTTAGAATTCAACTTTTCGATCTGATCTATCCTTTCCTATCACTATTTTAAAACAAATAGAATTATGGTCGCTGGCCCCAAAGTGCTCCCCCACTGACACCTCAGTCACCTGCCCTGCCTTATTGCCAAAGAGTAGGTCAAGTTTTGCATCTTCTCTAGTAGGTACATTAACATACTGAATCAGAAAATTGTCTTGTACACACTTAACAAATTCCTCTCCATCTAAACCCTTAACAGGCAGTCCCAGTCTATGTTTGGAAAGTTAAAATCCCCTACCATAACCATCCTATTATTCTTACAGATAGCTGAGATCTCCTTACAAGTTTGTTTCTCAATTTCTCTCTATTAGAGGGTTTATAATACAGTCCCAATAAGGTGATCATCCCTTTCTTATTTCTCAGTTCCACCCAAATAACTTTCCTGGATGTATTTCTGGGAATATCCTCCCTCAGCACAGCTGTAATGCTATCCCTTATCAAAAATGCCATTCCCCCTCCTCTCTTGCCTCTATTTCTATCCTTCCTGTAGTATTTGTATCCTGGAACATTAAGCTGCCAGTTCTGCCCATCAGTTAAATCACACGGGGCAAGATCAACATTAACAAGGTCAACATTATTTGAAATTAGAGAGTCCATTCATCAGTCGAACAACAAGTGGGGAAGAAGCTGCTCTTGAACCTGGTGATGCGTGTGTTCAAACATCTGTATCTTCTGCCTGATGGATGAGGTTATAGGAGAGCATTACTGGGTGGGGGTGTTGAGGTCTTTGATGATGTTGACAGTCTTCCTGCAGCAACAAGCCATATAAATGGAGTCCATGGATAGGAGGTAGGGTTCCGTGATTGTCTGCGCTGTGCACACCACCTTCTGTAGTTTCTTACAGTCCTGGGCACAGCAGTTACCGTACCAGGCTGTTACGCACCCGAACAGTATGCTCTCGCTGGTGCATCTGTTAAAGTTGGTGTGGGTCCTTATGGACATGCTGAATTTCCTGACCCACCTGGGGAAGGCGAAGCGTTGTTGTGCCTTCTTGACCATCGCATCTACCTGGGCAGTCCAGGGCAGATTGTCGGTTATCTTCACTCCGATGAATTTGACGCTCTCAACTCTCTCAACCTCCACTCTGTTGGTGGAAATCCACAGTGTTCAAAACTCAATATCAAGTTCAATAATTTTAGAGCCCAAATACTTGCCTCCATGTCCTTTACCTATCCCCACACCACAGGCCCTTTATCACCTATTTAAGGTCCCTACTGTCAGCTTTTCTTTCTCCCTGGCTTATCATTATTCATTCCTTTGTCTATCTAACTGTCTTTCTTTCTCTCTGGGTTCTGCCTTATCTATCACTTGCTCTTTTACCCTTCCTTCACCACTACCCACATGCCTTCAGCATATATGCCACTTTTTTCGAGCTAATGTCAGTTGTGGTCCCGAAATGATAACTCTGTTTTCCCTCCACCAATGTTGCCAGATCCGCTGAGTTTCTCCAGCAACTTCTGTTCTTGCTTTCAGATTTCTAGCATCCACTGTTCTTTGTTTATTACTTTAAGGGGATATGGGGCAGAATGGTCCAATGGGCTTATGGTTAAGAAAGGAGAATAAACACCAATTGATTTGACCTTTATTCTGTGCTTTAATGTTTTGATTATAAAACCAATTCCCTCACCATCAGTGGAGCATGGTGTGTTTGCACATTGATTCGGACAAGCTGTGTTAGTCCTGTCCACTCCAGCCCAATAGTGAGGCCCTCACTAGATTTAACATCACATTCAGCTCATGTTGGGATTCCTGGACAATTATAGAATCTCTACAGTGCAGAAGGAGGCTATTCATCCCTTCGATTCTGCACTGACTCACTGAAGAGCATCCCACCCAGACCCAGCACCCCTCATCCTATCCCCGTGACACTCCATTCACCACGGCTAACCACCTCGCCCACACATCTCTGGACGCAATGGGCAGCTCAGCATGGCCAATCCCTCCTAACATGCACATCTTTGGACTGTGGGTGGAAACCGGAGCACCCGGAGGAAACCCATGCAGACACAGGAAGAATGTGCAAACTCCACTGCTGTGTCACCATGCCAACAATGCTTCGCATCTGATCCATTGAAAAAGAACAAATGGGACTGTCACACACTGCAGTGTTGTGAGATCCTGAGCTGGTAGGGGTCTCAACTGGGCTCCCAAGACCTCCACACATTTCAGAATGTTCTGATTGGCCTCCGCACCTAGAGGTGCCCGTGCTGCTGGGTTTGATTGTACAGAGCTCAGGGGGAACAGAGAAAGCTTCCAGTTCTGGATTGGATTCCAGTGGCATGGTGAAGGACCTCTCCAAAACCTTCCTCCCTTTACTGAACCCTATGTTTTTTTCTCTGGTCCCTTCACTGTTCTGCCTTTACCCTGGAGATTGGGCGATAACAGGACAGTTTCATCATGATGGCCTAATCATCACAAGGGCAGGCTTGAGGTGGTCTTTTCATTCCTATCATTTAGGTATGTTCTAAACATGGCTGAATACCAAATGGTATCCTTCTGTGGCTGTAACATTCTATGACTCGTAATTATTACAGTTATTACAGTGCAGGAGACCATTCTGTCCATTGTACCAGCATGAGCTCTGTCACCTTGTGCTTTATCTGGTGTTTAATTGGGGTTCTGGATTACTGGTCCAGTGACTATGCCACCCTAAGTCCTTCCCTCTGACTCTTTGAAGAATCGTGATTTAGTCAGGGTATTGAGTATAGAAATTGGGAAGTTATGGTGCAGTTGAACAGGACATTGGTGAGGCCGCACTTGGAATACTGGGTTCAGTTTTGGTCACCTTGCTATAGGAAGGATGTTATTAAACTGGAAAGAATGCAGAAGAAATTTACAAGGATGTTGCCAGGACTTAACGGACTGAGTTATAGGGAGAGGTTGGACAAGCTCGAACTTTTTCTCTTTAAAGTGCAGAAGACTGAGGGGGGATCTTATAGAAGTGTATAAGGTCATGAGAGACATGGATACGGTGAATGCACTCCGTCTTTTTCCCAGGGTTGGTGAATCGAGGATGAGAGAGCATCAGTTTAAGGTTAGAGGGGAAAGAATAAAAGGGAACCTGAGGGGCAACTTTTTTCACAGAAGGTGGTACGCATATGGAATGAGCTGCCAGCGGAAGTGGTTGAGGCGGGTACATTAACAACATTTAAAAGGCATTTGGACAAATACATGGATAGGAAAGGATTAGAAGGATATGGGCAAGTGCAGGGAAATGGGGTTAGTGTGGATGGACATTTTGGTCGGCATGGACCAGTTTGGGCTAAAGGGCCTTTCTCTGTGCTGAGGGACTCTGTGACTCTATTTATATAGCACCTTCAACATATATTAAAAGAAATTACAAGACAAAGGGTGGTGAAGAATTAATGATAATGCTATTGGACTCTAGAACTCTAGGATATGGTGTTGGGGACATGGATTCATGGTTCAGTGCTCAGACCCTCGTTGTTTGTTATGTACATCAATGTCTTCAATTTGAAGGTATAATTTGTAAGTTTGCAGATTACACAAAAGTTGGGGGTGTATTTCATAGTGAGGAGAATGGTTTTAGGCTACAGTCTGATTTTGATCGGATGGCAGATGGAATTTAATCCTGATAAGTGCAAAGTGGTGCATTTTGGGAGATCTAATAAGTGAAGGATGTACACAACGACTGGTAGGTCCATAGGACATATGGAGGAACAAGGGAACCTTGGTCTGCAGTCCATAGATCCCTGAAGGTGCCAGCACAGGTAGACAGGGTGGGCAAGAAGGCATAGAAGATGCCTTGCCTTCATGAGCTGTGGCATCAAACAGAGGAACATGGAAGTCTTGTGACAACTTTATAAAACTTCAGTGAGGCCACAGATGGAGTACTGTGTGCAGTTCTGGTCACCACACTCTTGTAAAGGTGTGATTGCACTGGAGAAGGTGCAGAGGACGATCACCAGGATGTTGCCAGGGATGGAAAATCTTGGTTACGAGGAGAGACTGGATAGGCTGGGTTTTATTTCCCTGGAGCAGACAGAGGAGGTTGAGGGAGGGGTGGGGAGGTGGGGGCGGTGGGATTCTGATTGACGTATGCAGAGTTCTGAGGGGCATAGGCAGAGGAAACCGTGAAAATCTCTTCCCCACGGTAGACGTGTCAAAGAATAAAGGGCACAAGTTTAAGGTGAGGCGCAAGTGGTTTGGCAGAAATCAGAGAAACAGTTTTCACCCAGAGGATGGTAGAAATATGAAAGGTGCTGCCTGAGAGGGTAGAGGGGGCAGGTCGTCTCACAATATTTAAGAAGCATCTGAATTAGCACTTAAAATGCCAGGGCAAAGTATTCATGAACCAAAAAGAGGTAAATGGAATCCGTGTAGTTTGGTGTTTGTTGGTTTGTTTGTTGGAGGGCCGAAAGGCCTGTTTCCATGTTGCATGACTCTATGACCATATTACTCTAAGATAGATGGCACAGCTGCCAGTGATGCAGTGACTAAGATCCAGATGTGGAAGAGAAGACAATTAGAGTACTGTCGAGATCTCAGAGGAACTGAAGAAGGTTACGAATTAAACAGGGATGGGACCATGAAGGGATTGATACTTTCCGTTGTAGGGTTAGACTGTATCCTCCAAGTATTGTCCTCTGAGAACAGCCCAAATGAGACCACCCAGTGATTTCAGAATTTGCCAAACTTCCCTGAGTATTTTGCAACGCAGTAATCTATCAAACACCAATAACTCAGTGCAATTTGGGGGAAAGTAAATACAGTTTTGTGTCTCCGATGAGATAGTCTATTTGTGACAATTGAGGAAAATAGCTAGGGGTTACATTTTCATTTCTAACATTCTTACCAAGCACATTTCCTTAACCATCACTCCACAGTGAATGTCCTGCTAATTGGTGCAGAAATTAATGCCATCACATTCGACAGTGATTCTATTTACTTCAGCTCTTCTCTAATTGTTTATGCTTGTATTGGCTGCTAATATCATCACCAAATGTAATTTGCAAAAGTATTAAATCTGTAGCATAATTGCAATGCAAAACTATCCATCAAAAATTACAGTTTTATTTTAATCAAGCAATTATTATTTTCCCCTCACCTCAATAAATAAATTAATAATTACATTTCAAACAACACCTCTTGGCTGTGTCCCTGCATTTTAACACACCTGCTATTAAAAACATTCAAATTAAATTACACATTATGAATATTTATAAACCTCCCCAAGTTGCTTCGCCTGACAGAAAGAAAAATGCTTCTCACTTGATCTTGAGAGTTTGGGGCCAAGTGCCTCTTCGAAAATCTACACTTTGACAGCTTTTATCTTCATGTAGTTTTGTTTATTTTCCTCTTCCGATGTTGCAGTAGTCTGTGCAATTGAATTTCTTATAGCTGCTGTGAGTCAATTTAATAAATCATTCATCATGTTGTGAATTGTTTGTAAGTCGTCCCATATAGAATATATTATATATGTGCACATTTGTCTATTAATACATAGACCGTGTTTTCCCAATAAATCCTCCAAAAGTGAATGTGTTAATGGTGACTCATACACTGCCCGCTAATCAACTTATTCAGACCTGGGGTGACTGTTTTGTCCTATTACAGGCCTTGACACTGGCATTTTGGGTCACCATCAGCTGCCAGTCAACTGGAGGTTGGCAGTTCCTGGTTCCCAAAGCCCCAGCTCAGAGTCTAATCTTTGGAAGATCCAACAGTGTGAAGGTACATCTTCTTTGCAGAGTAGAGCACATAGGGGTGAAGCAATCTGGAAGGTGAGGGTCTGAGGGTAATTTTTACCGACCGTCTGTGCCTTTCATCGCTCCAAGACTGGGGAAAATGGGAATCTCTGCTTTTAGCACAGTCCACACCACACAAATGCCAGAGATTATGACCATCTCCAATGTGAGACAATCTAACAACTGTTCCTTGACAATTGGGACAGCGAGTGGCTCAGTGGTTAGCACTGCTGCCTCAGAGTGCCAGAGATCCAGGTTCAGTCACACCCTCAAGCAACTGCCTGTGTGGAGTTTTTCCATTCTCCCCGTGTCTGTGTGGGTTTCCTCTGGGTGCTCCGGTTTCCTCCCACAAGTCCAAAGATGTGCAGGCTAGATGGATTCGCCATGGGAAAGGTAGTGTTAGAGGGATGGGGTAGGGCTGAGTAGGATGCTCTTTGGAGGGTCGGCATGGACTTGTTGGGCCAAATGATCTGTTTCCACACTGTGGGGATTCTATGATTCTAATATGACATTCACTGGCGCTATCATCATTAAATCCCCAACTGCCAACATCCTGGAGGTTACCATTGGCCAGAAGTTCAACTAGACTTGTCATCTCAATAGAGTGTCTACAAGAGCAGGTCAGAGACCAGGAATACTGTGGTGAGTAACTCACCTCCTGACTCCCCAAAGCCTGTCCACCATCTATAAGGTACAAGTCAGGAATGTGATGGAACACTCCACATTTGCCTGGACGGATGCAGTTCCAACAACACTCAAGAAGCTTGACACCATCCAGGACAAGGTAGCCTGCCTGACTGGCATCACATCCACAAGGTTCCATTCTCATCTATTAGCAATGATCAGCACCAGCAGTATGGATTATCTGTAAGATTTGTTACAGAAATTCACCAACAATCCCCTTCCAAACCCATAACCACTTCCATCTAGAAGGACAAGGGTAGCAGATACATGGGAACACCATCACTTTCAAGATCCTCTCCAAGCCACTCACCACCCTGAATTGGAAATATATCACTTGCCTTCACTATCACTGGGTCAAAATCCTGGAGCTCCTTCACTATGGGCATTGTGGGTCTATTTGCAGCACAGGGTCTGCAGTTGGTCAAGAAGGCAGCTCACCACCACCTTCTCGAGGGTAACTAGAAACAGACAATGAAGTTTGGGCAGCTAGCGACGCACATGTCCTGCAAGTGATTAGAATTAGCTCAGGCAGGTTGCCATGACTTCCCAGACAGGGGACTAGCTATGTTTCTTACCCACAGGAGAGGCAGGTGAGTGGTGATAAGACCATAAGATATAGGAACAGAAGTGAGGCCATTTAGCCCCCTGCGTCTGCTCCGCCATTCAATCGTGACCGATAAGTTTCTCAACCCCATTCTCCCCACAAACCTTGATCCCCTTGACAAATCGAGAACCTATCTAAACTCCATTTTAAAATGTAAGCAATGACCTGGCCTCCACAGCCTTCTGTGGTATTGAATTCCATCGATTCCCCACTCTCTGGCTGAAGAAGTTTCTCCTTATCCCCTTTCTAAAAGGTCTTCCCTTTACTCTAAGGCTGTGCCCTCGGGTCCTAATCTCTCCTACCATCTTCTCAACATCTACTGATGTAGTCGGCAGTCGTGAAGTGACAATTTAAGGACTGGAATTGCTGGAAAGTTGGGAAGTCCCTCATGGATTTTTTTGCCCTGAGTTAGATTGGTGAGGTGGCAAAGGGTCACCAGCAAGTGCCAGTCAAATGGAGGTTCGCGGTTCTTTGTCCAAAAAGTCCTAGCTCAAGGTCTAATCCTTTTCTCTCCAACTTGCCCAGTTACCTCCCCTCGATCCCCTCCTATTACCTCCAGGAAAAGGAAATACGTACCCTGAAAAAATTGGAGAGGGAATGCAGCAGAAACTCACTGGGTAATACCAGGGATGGCAGAACTGTCCACTGAGGAGAGATTGGTTCAACTGGATCTGTATTCACTCGAGTTTTTAAGGATGGCGTTGTCTAGGGAAATTTGAATAAAATGTATTTAATTCTAACAGGGCTGGCCAGATTAGATCCAGGATAGACAGACTCACGATATAGAGTCGCAGAGTCATCCGCATGGGGCAGGCTATTTATAACCGAGGTGATGAAAAAACTCTTAACTCAAAGGGTTGTGAAGCTATGGAATTTTCTGTCAGAGGGGGCTGACAGGGCTACATCATTGAATATATTGAAGAAAGATTAATAAATTCTTAGCTTTTGAAGTTTACAAGGGGTGTTAGGAGAAAGCATTTAATTAGAGGATCAGACATTGATAGAGGATTTGGAAGGGTGAATAGTCTGATTTCTGCTAAAGGTTTCTATTGTTCTGAAAGGTAATGAAACACCTCTGATATATAGTCATTGATGACTATGGTGGCTTAGTGGTTAGTGCTGTTGTCTCATGATGCCAGGGACATGGGTTTGATTCTGCCCTTGGTGACTGTCTGTGTGGAGTGTGCACATTCTCCCCACATCTGTGTGGGTTTCCTCCCACAGTCCCAAAGGTGTGCAGGCTAGGTGGATTAGCCATGGGAAATGCAGGGTTACGGGGAGGGGGAAGAGAGGGTGGCTCTGGGTGAGCTGCTCTTTGGTGGGTCAGTGTGAATTTGATGGGCAGAATAACCTGCTTCCACACTGTAGGGATTCTATTATGAAGCAGGTTTCAAGGAGGCATTTGGACAGCCGTTAAATAAGCAATAGTCTCTCACTCAGGGAGGAAATTGTCTCAAAACAAAATAAAAATTGCACAGGTTTAAATGAATAAGATTGGAGAAAACAGTAGAAATATGTTTATATTAGGATGGTTAAGCCAGCACAACCGTTGCAGAGTTTATTTTGCGAATTGTCAATGATAACAAGGGTTTGGCAGAAGAGATGAACAGATATTTGATATTTGTTTTCAACTATGCCATCTGCATGTTGCATCTGTCCCTTTGCATGATAGATCAAACTGAAACTCAAATGAGTTGGCTGCATATCTCCAGAGTAATGCTCGAAGCATTTTTTTTAAAGAAATAGGTGATAAAAGCACCTAGGCCAGATTTCACTTCTGCAGGAATATCGAATGAACGATTGTCAGGTATAACTGAGGAGCCAAATAAAGCTGCTCCCAATATTTCAGCAAGAGTTAAGGAAATCTGAAATGACTCAAAGAAGAATGGCATCATGTTTACAATCCTCAGTCTTCCATGTACAGAGATCCATCAAGAATTAGATTAGATTCCCTACAGTGTGGAAACAGGCCCTTCAGCCCAACAAATCCACACCGACCCTCCGAAGAGTAACCCACCCAGACCCATTTCCTTCTGACTAATGCCCCTAACACTACGGGCAATTTAGCATGGCCAATTCACCATAACCTGCACATCTTTGGACTGTGAGAGGAAACCGGAGCACCCGGAGGAAACCCAGGCAGACACAGGGAGAATGTGAAAACTCCACACAGTCACCCGAGGCTGGATGCAAACCCGGGTCCCTGGCGCTGTGAGGCAGCAGTGTTAACCACTGAGCTCCCGTGCTGCCATACTGTAGACCTTGTTCGCTGATAACTTGATCATCTGATTTGAAAAATCTATCATGCAGTCATTGGGGTGTACAGCACAGAAAAAAGGCCCATCGAGTCTGTGCCAGTCAAAAACAAGCATCAATTTAATCCCATTTTAAAGCACTTGGCCCATAGCCTTGTATACCGTCGCATTGCAAATGCACATCTAAATCCTCCTTTGATGGTATGAGCTTCTGCCTCTACCATCCTGATAGGTAGTGAGTTCCGGATTCCCACCAGCCTCTGAATGAAGATAATTGCTCATATCCCCTTCACACCTACCCTTTACCTTAAACCTGCTATCGTTGATTCCTCCACCAAGGAGAAAAGCTCCTTCCCATCTCTCCTTTTTATGCCTCTGATAATTTTCAGCAATTCAATCATGTCCCCCCTCAGATTCCTGTGCTCCAGTTTATCCAACCTCTCTTCAACACTAAAACTCTCCAGCTCAGGGACCATCCCTGACCGGACAAAGAAAGCCAAGTTAAAAGCTTCCTTAAATCTGGGGAATAAAGGATGGTAATAAATCACTTGCATTGAGTTCGTCAGCTGAGAAACATTATAACTCTGGATTAAGAGTGATGATCTGAATAAAAACTGAGAAAGAAGGTTTTACATTAAAATACAACTAATTATTACACGTCAATCCATCAAATTATTTTGAAGTGGAGTAGTAGTTTTTCTGAATTCTGTCATCCTTTAAATGTGGCTATCCACTCACTATTACAGGACGGATATATTTATAATCATTTTCCAGTTTATCAATGAACAACATGTTGTGGTCTTAAATCATTGCAAATCAGAGGCTTCCCTGATTCAATTCACACTCTGCACCAAGTGCTTTGAGATGCTGTGATCTGTTAAATACACCACAGCAATGTACATTGTGTGGCCTATGTTGGCTAATCTAGTGCCACTCGGGACACTATAATTACCACTGTTGGTCCAAGATAAGGCAAGAACAATTCAAGCCAGGATTACCACCACTTGTTGTCCAGTGACCCTGCTGGAAAACATCATCGATGTGGAGTGATGACAGAATTGGCTGCAATGTCTGGTGACTTTCACAATCTCAGCTCTTCACTGATGATGAGCACCAAATGCACTGAGATCTGGGCAAAGACTAGGGAAAAAACAATGACTGCAGATGCTGGAAACCAGATTCTGGATTAGAGTGGTGCTGGAAAAGCACAGCAGTTCAGGCAGCATCCAAGGAGCAGGAAAATTGAAGTTTCGGGCAAAAGCCCTTCATCAGGAATACAGGCAGAGTGCCTGAAGGGTGGAGAGATAAATGAGAGGAGGGTGGGGGTGGGGAGAAAGTAGCATAAAGTACAATAGGTGAGTGGGGGAGGGGATGAAGGTGATAGGTCAGAGAGGAGGGTGGGGGAAGGTAGCAAAGAGTACGATGGGTGGATGGGGGTGGGGATGAAGGTGATAGGTCAGGGAGGAGGGTGGGGGAAGGTAGCAAAGAGTACAATGGGTGGATGGGGGTGGGGATGTAGGTGATAGGTTATGGAGGAGGGTGGGGGAAGGTAGCAAAGAGTACAATGGGTGGATGTCAGCAGATGATTTGGTTTATGCGAAGATTGGTAGGGTGGAAGGTGATCACCAGGGGGGTTTTGACCTTGTTACGGTTGGAGGGGTGGCCTCTGCCATATCTGCTCCCAGGAGGACCAATTCCACCACAGAACACACCAGATGGCCTCCTTCATTAGAGACTGCAATTTCCCTTCCCACGTGGCTAAAGATGCCCTCCAACGCATCTCCTCCACATCCCGCCCCTCCGCCCTCAGACCCCATCCCTCCAACCGTAACAAGGTCAGAACCCCCCTGGTGCTAAACCAAATCATCCCCCGACATTTTCGCCACCTCCAAACAGACCCTACCACCAGAGATCTATTTCCCTCCCCACCCCTTTCCGCCTTCCGCAAAGACCGTTAGCTCCATGACTACCTGGTCAGGTCCATGCCCCCCAACAACCCACCCTCTCGTCCTGGCACCTTCCCCTGCCACCGCAGGAACTGTAAAACCTGCGCCCACACCTCCTCCCTCACCTCTATCCAAGGCCCTAAAGGAGCCTTCCACATCCATCAAAGTTTTACTTGCACATCCACTAATATTATTTATTGTATCCGGTGCTCTCATTGCAGTCTCCTCTATATTGGGGAGACTGGACGCCTCCTAGCAGAGCGCTTTAGGGAACATCTCCGGGACACCCGCACCAATCAACCACACCGCCCCGTGGCCCAACATTTCAACTCCCCCTCCCACTCTGCCGAGGACATGGAGGTTCTGGGCCTCCTTCACCGCCGCTCCCTCACCACCAGACGCCTGGAGGAAGAACGCCTCAGCTTCCACCTCGGAACACTTCAACTCCAGGGCATCAATGTGGACTTCAACAGTTTCCTCATTTCCCCTCCCCCCACCTCACCCTAGTTCCAAACTTCCAGCTCAGCACTGTCCCCATGACTTGTCCTACCTGCCTATCTTTCTTTCCACCTATCCACTCCACCCTCCTCTCTGACCTCTCAGCTTCATCCCCACCCCCATCTACCCATTGTACTCTTGGCTACCTTCCCCCACCCTCTTCCCCGACCTATCACCTTCATCCCCACCCATTCACCTATTGTACTCTATGCTACTTTCTCCCCACACCCACCCTCCTCTCATTTATTTCTCGACCCTTCAGGCACTCTGCCTGTATTCCTGATGAAGGGCTTTTGACCAAACCGTCAATTTTCCTGCTCCTTGGATGCTGTCTGACTGCTGTGCTTTTCCAGCACCACTCTAATCCAAAGACTAGGGAAAACAATACTGCAAGAGAACTTTGCCAAACATCCCTACAATTAAACATCTGAAAGGTGGTTTTCATAATTACCTCAGGATCGGCCTGGACAGAGTGGGCATTGGGAATATACTTCCATTGGCCCGAGAGACTTGGATCCAGGGGCACAGCTTTAGATTAAAGAGAAGATCTTTTAGAACAGAGATAAGGAGAAACTTCTTTAGCCAGAGAGAGGTGAATTGATGGGATTCATTGTCACAGGAGGCTGTGGAGGCCAGGTCATTGAGTATAAATAACACAGAGATAGATAAGTTCTTGTTTCCCAAAGGGATCAAAGGTTACGGGGAGAAAGCAGAAGAATGGGGTTATAAATCTTATCAACCAAGATTGAATGGCAGGGCAGACTTGATGAGTGGAATGACCTCGTTCCTGCTCCTATGTCTTATGATCTAAGTTTTACAGAGTCGCAGAGTCATAGAGATGTACAGCATGGAAACAGACCCTTCGGTCCAACCCGTCCATGCTGACCAAATATCCCAACCCAATCTAATCCCACCTGCCAGCACTTCGCCCATATCCCTCCAAACCCTTCCTATTCATAGACCCATCCAAATGCCTCTTAAATGTTTTAATTGTACCAGCCTCCACCACTTCCCCTGGCAGCTCATTCCATACCCGTACCACCCTCTGTGTGAAAACGTTGCCCCTTAGTTCCCTTTTAAATCATTCACCTCTCATCCTAAACTTATGCCCTCTAGTTAGGACTCCCCCACCCCAGGGAAAAGACTTTGTCTATTTATCCTATCCATGCCGCTCATGATTTTATAAGCTTCGATAAGGTTCCCTCAGCCTCCAATGCTCCAGGGATAACAGCGCCAGCCTGTTCAGCCTCTCCTCATAGCTCAAATCCTCCAACCTTGGCAACATTCTTGTAAATCTTTTCTTAACCCTTTCAAGTTTCACAACACCCTTTTAATAGGAGGGAGACCAAAACTGCATACAATATTCCAAAAGTGGCTTAATCAATGTCCTGTACAGCCACAACATGACCTCCCAACTCCTGTACTCAATACTCTAACCAATAAAGGAAAACATACCAAACACCTTCTTCACTATCCTCTCTACCTGCGACTCCACTTTCAAGGGACTATGAACTTGCATTCCAAGGTCTCTTTGCTCAGCAACACTCCCCCGAACCTTACCATTAAGTGCATAAGTCCTGCTCTGATTTCCTTTTCCAAAATGCAGCACCTCTCATTTATCTAAATGAAACTTCATCTGCCACTCCTCAGCCCATTGGCCCATCTGATCAAGATCCTGTTGTACTCTGAGATAACGTTCTTCGCTGTCCACTATACATCCAATTTTGGTGACATCAGCAAACTTACTTACGATATCTCCTATGTTCACTTCAAAATCATTTATATAAATGACAAAGAGTAGAGGACCCAGCACTGATCCTTGTGGCACTCGACTGGTCACAGGCCTCCAGTCTGAAAAACAACCCTCCACCAACACCCTCTGTCCTCTATCTTCAAGCCAGTTCTGTATCCAAATGGCTAGTTCTCCCTGTCTGCCATGCGCTCTAACCTTGTTAACCATAGGGAACCTTGTCGAATGCCTTACTGAAGTCCATATAAATCACATCCACTGCTCTGCACAAAGCCACATTGACTATCCTTGATCAGTCCTGGCCTTTCCAAGTGCATGTACATCCTGTCCCTCAGGATTCCCTCTGCCAACTTGCCCACCACTGATGTCAAGCTCACCAGTCAATAGTTCCCTGGCTTTTCCTTAACATCTTTCTTAAATAGTGGCACGACATTAGCCAACCTTCAAACTTCTGTTGGAGGTATAGTCGACAGTGAAGAGGGTTACCTCAGATTACAATGGGATCTTGATCAGATGGGCCAGTGTGCTGAGGAGTGGCAGATGGAGTTTAATTTAGATAAATGTGAGATGCTACATTTTGGGAAAGCAAATCTTAGCAGGACTAATACACTTAATGGTAAGATCTTGGGGAGTGTTGCTGAACAAAGAGACTTTGGAGTGCAGATTCACAGCTCCTTGAAAGTGGAGTTGCAGGAAGGTAGGATAGTGAAGAAGGCATTCGGTATGCTTTCCTTTATTGGTCAAAGCATTGAGTACAGAAGTTGGGAGGTCATGTTGCAGCTGTACAGGACATTGGTTAGGCCATTGTTGGAATATTGCATGCAATTCTGGTCTCCTTCCTATCAGAAGGATGTTGTGAAACTTGAAAGGGTTCAGAAAAGATTTACAAGGACGTTGCAGGGTTGGAGGACTTGAGCTATAGGGAAAATTTGAATAGGCTGGGGCTGTTTTTCCTGGACCGTCGGAGGCTGAGGGGTGACATTATAGAGGTTTATAAAATCATGAGGGGCATGGATAGGATAAATAGGCAAAGTCTTTTCTCTGGGGTGGGGGAGTCCAGATCTAGAGGGCATAGGTTTAGGGTGAGAGGGGAAAGATATAAAAGAGACCTAAGGGGCAACATTTTCACAGAGAGGGTGGTATGTTTATGGAATGAGTTGCCAGAGGAAGTGGTGGAGGCTGGTACAACTGCAACATTTAAGAGGCATTTGGATGGTTATATGAATAGGAAGGGTTTGGAGGGATATGGGTCAGGTGCTGGCAGGTGGGACTAGATTGGTTTGAAATATCTGGTCAGCATGGACAGGTTGGACTGAAGGGTTTGTTTCCATGCTGTACATCTCTATGACTCTATGACTATTGATGATACAAATATCTCAGAAAGGGGCCCAATAATCACTTCCCTAGCTTCCCACAGAGTTCTAGGGTATACCTGATCAGGTCCAGGGGATTTATCCAATTTTATGCGGGATTTATATCTCTCTGTAATGTCACGTCTCAGCTTCCAACTTCCAGGGAAAACAGCCCCAGCCTGTTCAGCCTCTCCTTATAGCTCAAACCCTCCAACCCTGGCAACATTCTTGTAAATCTTTCTGAACCCTTTCAAGTTTCACAATATCCTGGTGCTAGGAGTTTGAGCATCTTTCTTTCATGATTTTGTGAGCATCTTCTGTCAGATAATTCCCCCTTTGACATGTGCCTGGAGCAGTGCAACAGACAGCCTGTGCTATTTTCTGAGTCAAGGCTGGTGAGGCGAGTGCATGTTGTCTGGATTCCCCCACAGCGAGACTCCAATCCCGAGCTTCACAGATTGTCAAAAGAGTTTACATGAGTTTTAAGAGAGAAAACAAGAAGACAACATCCCAAAGAGAGTCCCTCCACTCACAGGATAATGATAATCAGGGATAAAAGTGAGAAAGTGTGAGGAAGAATAGAATCCAAGGCTTCTTTCTAAATGAGGAAAGGCTTCAGCAACCTGGATATGAAGATTGCAGATGGTCTTGATGTGAGGCACTTGAGAGTCTTCAAGTTTCCACCGCATAGAAACTGGCCCTGTGTCCCATCAAGTCAGTACTGGTCATCAAGCATCTAACTACCCTAAGCCCAGGTTGAGGGTGACCTTATAGAGGTTTATAAAATTATGAAGGATACCAGGGGGTGGTACCAGGGGACTGGAGAGTAGCGAATGTTGTGCCCCTGTTCAAAAAAGGGCATAGGGATAACCCCGGGAATTACAGGCCAGTTAGTCTTACTTCTGTGGTAGGCAAAGTAATGGAAAGGGTACTGAGGGATAGGATTTACGAGTATCTGGAAAGACACTGCTTGATTAGGGACAGCCAGCACGGATTTGTGAAGGGTAGGTCTTGCCTTACAAGTCTTATTGAATTCTTCGAGGAGGTGACCAAGCATGTGGATGAGGGTAGAGCAGTGGATGTAGTGTACATGGATTTTAGTAAGGCATTTGATAAGGTTCCCCATGGTAGGCTTATGCGGAAAGTCAGGAGGCATGGGATAGAGGGAAATTTGGCCAATTGGATAGAAAACTGGCTAACCGGTCGAAGTCAGAGAGTGGTGGTAGATGGTAAATATTCAGCATGCAGTCCAGTTACAAGTGGAGTTCCGCAGGGATCAGTTCTGGGTCCTCTGCTGTTTGTAATTTTTATTAATGACTTAGATGAGGGAGTCGAAGGGTGGGTCAGTAAATTTGCAGATGATACGAAGATAGGTGGAGTTGTGGACAGTGAGGAGGGCTGTTGTCGGCTGCAGAGGGACTTAGATATGATGCAGAGATGGGCTGAGGAGTGGCAGATGGAGTTCAACCCTGCCAAGTGTGAGGTTGTCCATTTTGGAAGAACAAATAAGAATGCGGAATACAGGGTTAATGGTAGGGTTCTTGGTCAGGTGGAGGAACAGAGGGATCTTGGGGTCTATGTACATAGATCTTTGAAGGTTGCCACTCAGGTGGATAGAGTTTGTAAGAAGGCCTATGGAGGATTATCGTTCATTAGCAGAGGGATTGAATTCAAGAGTCGTGAAGTGATGTTGCAGCTCTACAGGACTTTGGTTAGGCCACATTTGGAGTACTGTGTGCAGTTCTGGTCGCCTCACCTTAGGAAAGATGTGGAAGCTTTGGAGAGGGTGCAGAGAAGATTTACCAGGATGTTGCCTGGAATGGAGAGTAGGTCGTACGAGGATAGGTTGAGAGTTCTCGGCCTTTTCTCGTTGGAACGGCGAAGGATGAGGGGTGACTTGATAGAGGTTTATAAGATGATCAGAGGAATAGATAGAGTAGACAGTCAGAAACTTTTTCCCCGGGTACAACAGAGTGTTACAAGGGGACATAAATTTAAGGTGAAGGGTGGAAGGTATAGGGGAGATGTCAGGGGTGGGTTCTTTACCCAGAGAGTGGCGGGGGCATGGAATGCGCTGCCCGTGGGAGTGGTAGAGTCAGATTCATTGGCGACCTTTAAGCGGCATTTGGATAGGTACATGGATGGGTGCTTAATCTAGGATAGAAGTTCGGCACAACATCGTGGGCCGAAGGGCCTGTTCTGTGCTGTATTGTTCTATGTTCTATGTTCTATCTAGATAAGGCAATTGGCAGGTGTCTTTTCCTTAAGGTGGGGGATTTCAAGATTAGAGGGCATATTTTTAAGGTGAGAGGAGAAAGATTTTAAAAAGACATGAGGGGCATGGTTTTTACACAGAGAGTAATTCGTGTGTAGAATGAACTTCCAGATGAATTGGTGGAATTCAGCTGTACCGTTTAAAAACATTTAGATAAGTTCATGAATAAGAAGTGTTTGGAGGGATATGGGCCAAGTGCAGGTCGGTGGGACTAGTTTAGTTTGGGATTATGGCTGGCACGGATTGGTTGGATTGAAGTGTCTGTTTCCGTACTGTGTGACACTATGACTCTATTTTCCAGCACTTGCACTTGGGCTGCAGTCTAATATGTGATGGCATTTCAAGAGTTCAACTACATGGTTCCTAAATGCCTTAATAGTTCCTGCTTCTATCATTCTTTCAGACAGTGAAGTACAAAACACCCCCAACTTCACTTTTTGGTAAGATTTTACAGTCCATTATTTGGATGAGATTGCAGAGCGCTTGGAAGTGTATGGTAAAATAGAGAAGAGTTCGCATTGTTTCATCAATGGGAGGTCATGCCGGACAAATCTGTTAGAATTCTTTGAGGAGGTAAGAAAGCAGGTTAGACAAAGGGGAGCCAGTGGACGTGATCAATTTGGATTTCCTGAAGGCCTTTGACAAGATGCCACACAGGAGGCTGCTAAATAACAAAAGGCCCCATGGTGTTAGGGGTAAGGTACTGGCATGGATAGAGGATTGGCTGACTGGCAGAAGGCAGAGAGTGGGGATAAAGGGATCTTTTTCAAGATGGCAGCCGGTAACTAATGGAGTTCTGCAGGGGTCAGTGTTGGGACCACAGCTATTCACATTATACACCTGGACAAAGGATCTCAGGGCATTGTTGTAAAGTTTCCAGAAGACCCAAAGTTAGGTGGAGGGACAGGTAGTGTTGAGGAAGCGGGGAGGCAGAAGAAGGACTTGGACAGACTAGGAGAATGAGCAAGGAAGTGGCAAATGGAATATAAAGTGGGAAAGTATGACGTTATGCACTTCAGTTGGAAGAATAGAGGCTTAGCTTATTATCTAAATTGGGTAAGGCGTTGGAAATCTGAAGCACAAGGGGAGTACTAGCTGAGGATTCCCTTCAGGTTAACATGTGGGTTCAGTTTGCAGTTAGGAAGTAAATGCAATGTTCGCACTCATTTCAAGAGGGCTAGAATACAAGAGCAGGAATGTACTGCTGATCTGTACAAGGACTTGGTCAGACCTTATTTGAAATATTGCAAGCAGGTTTGACTCTGTATCTAAGGAAGTTTGTAATGGCATGGAGGGGTCTCCAGGAGATTTACAACAATAATCCAAGGAATGAAAGGCTTGTCATGTGTGGAGCAGCTGAGGACATTGGGTCTGTACTTGATTGAAGTTAGAAGGCTGAGAAGGGATGGGATTGACAGTTACAGAGCACTGAGTGGCCTGGATAGAGTGGATCGGGAGAAGATGTTTCAGCTAGTAGGAAAAGAACAAAGAACAAAGAAAATTTAAAGCCCAGGAACAGGCCCTTCGGCCCTCCAAGCCTGAGATGATCCAAATCCACTGTCTAAACCTGTCAGCCAACTCCTAACCATCTGTATCCCTCTGCTCCCCACCTACTCATGCATCTGTCCAGACACATCTTAAATGAATCTACCGTGCCTGCCTCTACCACCTCTGCTGGTAATGCATTCCAAATGCCCACCAGCCTCTGTGTGGCGTACTTACGGCGTGTATCCCCCTTAAACTTTCTACCTCTCACCTTGAAAGCGTGACCTCTCATTATGGAATCCTTCACTCTGGAAAAAAGCTTGTCTCTATCCACCCTGTCTATACCCTTCATGATTTTGAAAACCTCAATCAGGTTCCCCCTCAATCTCCTTTTTTCTACTGAAAACAATCCTATACTACTCAACCTCTCTTCATAGCTAGCACCTTCCATACCAGACAGCATCCTTGTAAACCTTCTCTGCACCCTCTCCAAAGCGTCCACATCCTTTTGGTAATGTGGCGACCAGAACTGTACACAATATTCTGAATGTGGCCGAACCAATGTCTTGTACAACTGTAACATGACCTGCCAACTCTTGTACTCAATACCCCATCCAATGAAGGAAAGCATGCCATACGCCTTCTTGACTACTCTACCTACCTGCGTTGCTACCTTCAGGGTACAATGGACCTGAACTCCCAGATCTCTCTGCACATCCCCTTTTTCCAAGGATCTTCCATTTATTGCTCTAGAATTAGACTTGCCAAAATGCATCACCTCACATTTGTCAGGATTGAACACCATCTGCCACCTTTCTTATCAATATTCTTCTGTAGTCTTTGATAATCCCTTATGCTTTCTGCTACTCCACCAATCTTTGTGTCATCTGCACACTTGCTGATCATACCAACAGTGCCCTCTTCTAGATCATTTATGTATATTACAAACAACAGTGGCCTCAATACTGACCCCTGTGGAACACCACTGGTCACCTTTCTCCATTTCGAGAAACTCCCTTCAACTACTACTCTCTGTCTCCTGTTGCTCAACCAGTTCTTTATCCACCTAGCTATAACTCCCTGCACACCATGTGACTTCACGTTCTCCATTAGTTTACCACAGGGAACCTTATCAAACGCCTTACTAAAGTCCACGTATATGACATCAACAGCCCTTCCTTCATCTATCAACCTGGTCACTTCCTCAAAGAACTCTATTAAGTTGGTAAGGCATGATTTCCCCCGTATAAAACCATATTGCCTATCACTGATAAGCCCATTCCTTCCCAAATATAAATAGATTTTATCCCTCAGTACCTTCTCCAGCAACTTTCCCACCACTGTAGTTACCCGGAATATCCCTACTATCCTTCTTGTGCAGGGGGACTACATGAGCAACCCTCCAGTCCTCCGGCACCTCACCTGCATTTAAGAATGCCACAAAGATATCTGTCAGGCCCCAGCTACTTCCTCTCTCACCTCCCTCAGCGACCTGAAAGACTCCGGCTTGAGGGCACATCCTCAGAGTGAAGGAATGACTCCTTTGAAGTAAAATAAGGAGGGTGGTGAAACTGTGGAACTCATTGCTGCAGAAAGCTGTGGAGGCCAAGGAATTGAGTGAATTTAAGACAGAGAGAGATAGGTTTTTAATCAGTAGGGGGATCAAGGGTTATGGGGAGACAACAAGAGAAACATATTAGCCATGATCAAATGGTGGAGCAGACTCGATGGGCTGAATGGCCTAATTCTGCTCCTATACCTTATGGTCTTATGGTCTTTTGGGTGAAAATGTTTTCCCCATCTCTGAATCCCATGTCCCTTACCTTAAACATGTGTCCCTCAGATACTGACTGTCTAAAAAGGGTAAGTGATTTTCCTTATCTACTCTATCTTTCTTTGCCTTTTTGTAAAGCTCAATCAGGTCATCCCACAGCCATCTCTGCTCTTAGGAAAACAACCCTTGTGATCTGCTCTCTCTTCATCGCTGAATCGTTCCATCCCAGGTAACATCCTGGTTAATCTTTTTACCGCATCTAGTGCAACGACCTCCTTCCTACAGTGCAGTGACCAGAGCTGCAGCTGTGGCCTAATTAAGATTATATTAATCTCCATCATAACTTCCAGGCTGTTGAATACAATGCTTTGACTAGGCAGCATCAAAGGAGAAGGAGAATCAACATTTCGGGCATAAGCCCTTCCTGAAGAAGGGCTTATGCCCGAAATGTCGATTCTCCTTCTCCTTTGATGCTGCCTGAACTGCTGTGCTTTTCCAGCAACGCATTTTTAAGCTCTGATCTCCAGTATCTGCAGTCCTCACTTTCTCCTAATGCCTTGACTAGTAAAGGTAAGTATCCCATACATCCCTCTCCTTATTTACTTTCCTTCTTCCTTCAATGGTCTATGGGCATGACAATAAACAATAGACAATCAATAGTAGGTTCAGGAGTAGGCCATTCTGCCCTTCGAGCCAGCACCACCATTCAATATGATCATGGCTGATCATCCTCAATCAGTATCCTGTTCCTGCCTTATCCCCATAACCCTTGATTCCACTATCCTTAAGAGCTCTATCCAACTCTTTCTTGAAAGTATCCAGAGACTGGGCCTCCACTGCCCTCTGGGGCAGAGCATTCCACACACCCACCACTCTCTGGGTGAAGATGTTTCTCCTCAACTCTGTTCTAAGTGGCCTATCCCTTATTTTTAAGCTGTGTCCTCTGGTTCGGGACTCACCCATCAGCGGAAACATGCTTCCTGCCTCCAGAGTGTCCAATCCTTTAATAATCTTATACGTCTCAATCAGATTCCCTCTCAGTCTTCTAAACTCAAGGGTATACAAGCCCAGTTGCTCCAATCTTTCAGCGTAAGATAGTCCCACCATTCCAGGAATTGACCTCGTGAACCTACGCTGCACTCCTTCAATAGCCAGAATGTCTTTCCTCAAATTTGGAGACCAAAACTGCGCACAATGTTCTGGGTGCGGTCTCACCAGGGCCCTGTACAGCTGCAGAAGGACCTCTTTGCTTCTATACTCAATCCCTCTTGTTATGAAGGCCAGCATGCTATTAGCTTTCTTCATTGCCTGCTGTACCTGCATGCTTGCCTTCATTGACTGGTGTACAAGAACACCTAGATCTCGTTGTACTGCCCCTTTACCTAACTTGACTCCATTTAGGTGGTAATCTGCCTTCCTGTTCTTGCCACCAAAGTGGATAACCACACTTATCCACATTAAACTGCATCTGCCATGCATCCGTCCACTCAACTAGCCTGTCCAGGTCACCCTGTATTCTCCTAACATCCTCCTCACATTTCACTCTGCCACCCAGCTTTGTGTCATCAGTAAATTTGCTAATATTACTTTTCATACCTTCATCTATATCATTAATGTACATTGTAAAAAGCTGCGGTCCCAGCACTGATCCCTGCGGCACACCATTGGTCACTGCCTGCCATTCCAAAAGGGAGCCGTTTCCTGTCAGTCAACCAGTTTTCAATCCATGTCAGTATTTTGCCCCTAATACCATGTACCCTAATTTTACTCACTAACCTCCTATGTGGGACTTTATCAAAGGCTTTCTGAAAGTTCAGGTATACTACATCCACTGGATCTCCCTTATCCATCTTCAGAGTTACATCCTCAAAAAACTCCAGAAGATTAATCAAGCATGATTTCCCCTTCATAAATCCATGCTGACTCTGACCTATCCTGTTACTGCTATCCAGATGTGTCGTAATTTCGTCCTTTATAATTGACTCCAGCATTTTTCCCACCACTGAGGTCAGACTAACTGGTCTATAATTCTCTGTTTTCTCTCTCCCACCTTTCTTAAAAAGAGGGACAACATTAGCCACCCTCCAATCGGCAGGAACTGATCCCGAATCTATAGAACATTGGAAAATGATCACCAATGCATCCACGATTTCTCAAGCCACCTCCTTCAGTACCCTGGGATGTAGACCATCAGGCCCCGGGGACTTACCAACCTTCAGACCTAACAGTCTCTCCAACACCATTTCCTGACTAATGTAAATTCCCTTCAGTTCAGGTCCTTCAGCCACTATTACATCTGGGAGATTGCTCGTGTCTTCCCCAGTGAACACAGATCTGAAGTACCAATTCAACTCTTCTGCCATTTCTTTGTTCCCCGTAATAAATTCACCCGTTTCTGATCTTCAAGGGTCCAATTTTAGTCTTAACCATTTTTTTCCCCTTTCACATACCTAAAAAAGCCTTTACTATCCTCCTTTATATTTTTGGCCAGTTTACCTTCGTACCTTTTCTCTTTCCGTATTTCCTTTTTAGTAATCCTCTGTTGTTCTTTAAAAGCTTCCCAGTCCTCCGTTTTCTCACTCATCTTTGCTATGTTATACTTTTTCCCTTTTGTCTTTATATGGTCCTTAACTTCCCTCGTCAGCCACGGCCACCCCTGCCTCCCTTAGGATCTTTCTTCCTTTTTGGAATGAACTGATCCTGCATCTTCTGCATTATACCCAGAAATACCTGCCATTGTTGCTCCACTGTCATCCCTGCTAAGGTATTGCACCATTGAACTTTGGCCAGCTCCTCCCTCATAGCTCCATAGTTCCCCTTATTCAACTGAAATATTGTCACTTCCGATTCTACCCTCTCCCTTTCAAACTGCAGATTAAAGCTTATTGTATTGTGATCACTACCCCCTTATGGCTCCTTTACTTTGAGGTCCCTGATCAAATCCAGTTCGCTGCACAACACCAGATCCAGAATTGCTTTCTCCTTGGTAGAGTCCAGCACAAGCTGTTCTAAGAATCCATCTCGGAGGCACTCCACTTTCTTGGGGTCCAGTACCATCCTGATTCTCCCAGTCTACCTGCATGTTGAAATCCCCCATAACAACTGTAGTAACATCTTTGCGACAAGCCAATTTCAGCTCCTTATTCAACTTACACACTACATCCAGGCTACTGTTTGGGGGCTTGTAGATAACTCCCATTAGGGTCTTTCTACCCTTAGAATTTCTCAGCTCTATCCATACTGACTCTACATCCCCTGATTCTAGGTCCCCCCTCGCAAAGGACTGAATATCATTCCTTACCAACAGGGCCACCCCACCCCCTCTGCCAGTCAGTCTGTTCTTACGATAGCCTTGAATATTCATTTCCCAGGCTCTGTCCACTTGAAGCCACTCAGTTATCCCCACAACATCGTAACTGCCAATTTCTAAATGAGCCTCAAGCTCATCCACCATATTTCTAATGCTCCGTGGATTCATATATAATATTTTTAATTTGTTACTGCCCTCATCCTTCCTACCAATCCCTATTTCATTTGACCTTACGGCATAATCCTTTTTTGAGTTTTCTGCTCTATTGATTCCATTGTCTTTCTTGACTTCTCTTGTTCGAACTTTCACTTTAACTTTCTTCTTAAAATTCCAGTTTGACCCCCGCTATTTAGTTTAAACGCAGCTGTGTTGCAGTAGCAAACTTGCCTGCCAGAATGCTGGTCCCCCACCTATTAAGGTGCAAACCGTCTCTTTTGTATAAATTATCCTTCCCGCTAAACATACCCCAGTGATCCAAGAATTTAAATCCTTGCTTCCTGCACCAGTTCCCCAGCCACACGTTCAAGTCCATTATCTCCCTGTTTCTGGCCACACCAGCCCGAGGAACTGGAAACAAACTGGAGATAACTACCCTGGACGTCCTGCTTTTCAGCCTTCTTCATAGTTCTCCGAAGTCCCGCTGTAGTATGTTCCTCCTCTTCTTCCCGACATCATTTGTGCCGACATGCACCACGACCTCTGGCTCTTCACCTTCGGCCTTGAGGATTTCCTGCACTCTGTCTGCGATGTCCTTAACTCTGGCACCAGGAAGGCAACACACCATCCTCAAATCCCACACAGCAATGTCCCGCTGATCCCATGCACTCTGTATAAGGGAAGGTCATAGAGTCATAGAGTCATAGAGATGTACAGCATGGAAACAAACCCTTCAGTCCAACCCGTCCATGCCGACCAGATATTCCAAACCCAGTCTAGTCCCACCTGCCAGCATTTGGCCTATATCCTTCTAAATATTCCTATTCATATACCCATCCAGATGCCTTTTAAATGTTGCAATTATACCAGCCTCCACCACATCCTCTGGCAGCTCATTCCATACACGTACCACCTTCTGTGTGAAAAAATTACCCTTAGGTCTCTTTTATATCTTTCCCCTCTCACGCTAAACCTATGCTTCTCACGATCTTGTACACTTCTATAAGGTGCCCCCTCAGTCTCCTGCACTCTAAAGAAAAAGGTCCTAGCTTGTTCAACCACTCCCTGTAACACAGATCATTGAGACCTGGCAACATCCTTGAAAATTTCTTCTGCACTCTTTCCAGTTTAATAACATCCTTCCTATAGCAAGGTGCCCAAAACTGAGCACAGTACTCCAAGTGTGGCCTCCATCCACATGTGCTGAGATAGAGATTAACTGGTCACATTGGCTGCACATTGGCAAATGTCATTTAATCCTGAAAAAAAGTGAGGTGGTGCATTTCAAAGGGACTGGCAAAGCAAGACAGGACATCTTGAACAGCAGGACCCTCTGAAGGAACCCTCTAGTTCTAGACTCCACCACCCCAGGGAAAAGACTTTGTCTATTTTTCTTTTCCATGCCCTTCATGATTTTAGAAACCTCTATAAGGTCACCCCCTCAGCCTCTGATGCACCAGGGAAAACAGCCCCAACCTATTCAACCTCTCCCAAGGGCTCAAGTCCTCCAACCCTGGTTTGGAGATGCCGGTGTTGGAGATGCCGGTGTTGGAGATGCCGGTGATGGCTGGGGAACTGGTGCAGGAAGCAAGGATTTAAATTCTTGGATCACTGGGGTATGTTTAGCGGAAAAATAATTTATACAAGAGAGACGGGTTGCACCTTAATAGGTGGGGGACCAGGTGATGAAGCGACGCTCCGAAAGCTAGCGTGCTTCCAACTAAACTTGGACTATAACCTAGTGTTGTGTGATTTTTAACTTTGTCCAACCCTGGCAACATCCTTGTAAATCTTTTCTGAACCCTTTCAAGTTTCACAACATCTTTCTGATAGGAAGGAGACCAGAATTGCATCCAGTATTCCAACAGTGGCCTAACCAATGTCCTGTACAGCCGCAACATGACCTTCCAACTCCTGTACTCAATACTCTGACCAATAAAGGAAAGCATACCAAACGCTTTCTTCACTATCCTATCTATCTGCGACTCCACTTTCAAGGAGCTATGAACCTGCACTCCAAGGTCTCTTTGTTCAGCAACACTCCCTGGGACCTTACCATTAAATGCATAAGTCCTGCTAAGATTTGCTTTCCCAAAATGCAGCATCTCACATTTATCTGAATTAAACTCCATTTGTCACTTCTCAGCCCATTGGCCCATCTGGTCCAGATCCTGTTGTAAGGTGATGCCAAAGCCGATGTTACTCCAGACAGGAGAGTTCAGAGTGGGGTGCTGCAGTCCCCACTTTCTCCCTGTTGCTCCAAAGACCCAGATCTGAATCTTACCACGGTAGATGGTGGAATGTGAATTGAATAGAAATTTGGAATTCAGAGTCTATTGATGACCACAAGTCAATTTTTTGGAAAAACTCATCTGTTTTGGTAATGTCCTTTAGGGAAGGAAACTGCCATCCTTACCTGGTCTGGCCTCCATGTGACTCCAGACCCACAGCAATGTGGTTGACTGCCCCCTGGGTAATTAGGGATGGTCAATAAATGCTGGCTAATCAGAGATACTCACATCCTGTGAATGAACAAAAATTACCTTCAGAGGGTCCTGCTGTTCAAGATGTCCTGTCTTGCTTTGCCAGTCCCTTTGAAATGCACCACCTCACTTTTTTTCAGGATTAAATGACATTTGCCAATGTGCAGCCAATCTGACCAGTTAATCTCTATCTCAGCACATGTGGATGGAGGCCACACTTGGAGTACTGTGCTCAGTTTTGGGCACCTTGCTATAGGAAGGATGTTATTAAACTGGAAAGAGTGCAGAAGAAATTTTCAAGGATGTTGCCAGGTCTCAATGATCTGTGTTACAGGGAGTGGTTGAACAAGCTAGGACCTTTTTCTTTAGAGTGCAGGAGACTGAGGGGACACCTTTTGGAAGTGTACAAGACCGTGAGAAGCATGGATAGGGTGAATGCACTCAGTCTTTTTCCCAGGGTTGGGGAATCAAGGACTAGGGGCATCAGTTTAAGATTAGAGAGGAAAGCATAAAAGGGAACCTAAGCGGCAACCGTTTTACACAGAGAGTGGCACGTATATGGAATGAGGTGCCAGCGGAAGTGGTTGAGGCAAGTACATTAACAACATTTAAAATAAATTTGGACAAATACATGGATAGGAAAGGATTAGAAGGATATGGGTCAAAAAGTGTGGCGCTGGAAAAGCACAGCAGATCAGGCAGCATCCAAGGCGCAGGAGAGTCAACATTTCAGGCATAAACATTTTATCAGGGCTGATGAAGGCCTGATGCCCGAAATGTCGATTCTCCTGCACCTTGGATGATGCCTGACCTGCTGTGCTTTTCCAGTGCCATGATTTGCGACTCTACTCTCCAGCATCTGCAGTCCTCATTTTCTCTTAGAAGGATATTGTGTAGGGAAATGGGGTTAGCGTGGATGGCCATTTTGGTCAGTGTGGAGCAGTTTGGACCAAAGGGCTTGTCTCCGTACTGTATGACCCTTCGGCTTTATGACTCTATGACATGCATGGTGCTTCTTACATAACAATAGAAAGGTCACCTGACTCCATTCAGAAGGATCTGGTGGCAAACTTAAGGTTGCTTTGTTCTCACTAATGCTGTCAATAATAATCAGTGGAATGTTGATGCAGAATAACTCTCGAATAGTCAGACAGAAGGTGCAATCTTACAAGTCACTGACAGACAAAAGAAGGGGAAGTAAGACTGTGATTAATATAGACACTGCACACGACTATCAAAATATAAGCATGGTGAGTTATTCCCATTCCCACTGCTATTCCAGCATCTTCCCAGCACAAGATACTCCTGAGATCTTTTTATAATAAAAAACCTTAAGTCACATTTATGCTAAATGGCTTTTTTTTAAAACAGAAAATCGTATGGGTTACGAGGCTGCAGAACAGTTTTGTGAATCAGTTGGCACCAAATGGTTTGGCACTCAAGCAAATGATTGAAATCCTTCTCTTATGTGTTGTCCACAGCATGTGCTGAGTTCAGTATTTGATGTTTTGTATATACATTGTTGAAATGAGTATAGCCTTGAGCTAAACTGGCTCCATTATTTAAATACGGTAACACTTGCGTTCCAAATCAGGATAATGGTCAATCCTCAGCCAGAGCACTCACTTACAAAACCTCATGAAGTCTATAATACCAAGGCAGAAAACGTCTGAAATATTCAACAGATCATCACTTTGGAGAGAGAGAGAGAGAGAGAGAGAGAGAGACAAGTAAACAGGCAGGTCAGTGACATCAGAGTCAAGTGGAGAACCTAGCTTTTTGATTCGGACTTCAAGATTGGGGTAAGTGGGAGTCATAGAGTCAGAGAGATGTGCAGCACAGAAACAGACCTTCAGTCCAACTTGCCCATGCCAATCAAATATTCCACATTATTCCCATTTGCAAATATTCCCATTTGTATATTCCCATGGGCAAATATTCCCATTTGCCAACATTTGGCCCACATCCCTTCAAACCCCTCCTATTCATATACCCATCCAAATGCCTTTTATATGCTGTAATTGTACCAGCCTCCACCACTTCCCCTGGCAGCTCATTCCATACACGCACCACCCTCAACATGAAAAAGTTACCCCTTAGGTTCGGATCGTGGCCACAAATGTAATGGCAAATGGGGGTTCCAACACCAATCTGTGTTGGATTTATCAACCAAAAATGAATTTGTCTTCATTAGTCACAAGACACAGAAGCAAACGTAGCCCATTCAGCCCAATGAGTCTGCTTCACCATTCTGACTGATGGCTGATCACCTATTTCAATCTTACATTCCCACACTGTCCCAGGATCACTTCATGTCATTAGAAACTAGAAATCTATCAAGTAAAGCTGAAGTACTATGGATACTGAAGATCTGAAATTAAAGCAGAAAGTTCTGGAGACACTAAGCAAGCTTGGCAGCATCTATAGACAGAGCAATTAAATTAACATATCAATTCTATTATGACTTGACGGCTGAACTCGGTCTCAAACTTACCTATAGACCGTGCTCCCACAATGTTTGCGGTTGAGAATTGCATAGATTCACCATTCCTCCTCAAATGCAGTCTCTTTTATTCTGCGATTGTATCGGCCAATTCTAAACTGTGCAATCACGGCATTGATCTTTTCTCTGTTTACCCCGTTAAGCATTTTTGAGGTCCTATGAGACCACCTCTCCTTCTTCTAAACTTCTTAATATCTCTGCAGAGGACAGTTCCACCCTCACAGGAATCAATGTGGTGAACGTCTGCTGCACTCTCTCAATGGTGAGTAAGTTCTCCCATAAACAAGGGAACCAGGCTGCAGACAATACTCCAGGTCCAGTCTCACCAGTGGTCCTCAACAGTGAAACAAGACTTTCGTCCTGCACTCAAAGCCTGTTGTGATAAGAGCTAACATACCATTTATTTTCTGAATTGCTTCCTACCTTTCAGTGTCAAATGAAAGATGTTAATGCATTGGAAAGAATGCAGCAGCAATTTAGATTAGATTCCCTACAGTGAGGAAACAGGCCCTTCGGCCCAACAAGTCCACACCGACCCTCCAAACAGCAACCCACCCAGACCCCTGACTAATGCACCTAATAGTATGGGCAATTTAGCACAGCCAATTCACCTAACCTGCACATTTTTGGATTGTGGGAGGAAACCAGAGGAAACCCACGCAGACACCGGGAGAATTGAACCCAGGTCCCTGGCACTGTGAGGCAGCAGTGCTAACCACTGAGCCACCGTGCCGAGCCATTTGCAAGAATGGTTCCAGGAATGAGAAGTGTCAGCCATGAATACAGACTGAAGAAGTTGGGACTGTCCTCCCTGAAGAGGCGAAAGCTGAGAGGAGATTTAATAGAGGTTTTCAAAATCACAAACGGGCTGGACAGAGTAAATAGAGTGAAGCTGTTGCAGCTCTTGAAAGGGACAATAGAGAGAGGTCACAAGTTTAAAACATTGTGCAAACAAGGCAAGGGTGATCAGACAGAAAAAAAATTCCCACACAGTGGATAATTAGAGGATGGAATACTCTAGCTGGAAATATGCAGGAGTCAGGTTCGATTGAAGCAATCAAGAGGGCCATTGGATGACTATTTGAATAGAAGTCGGGTGCAAGGATTTGGGGAATGAGGGCCTGTTCTGCACTGTATTGTTCTATGTTCTATGTTTGAAGAGCCGATTCAGGGATGATGGGCTGAATGGTCTTCTTCTGTGCTGTAACAATTCCATGATATGACCTGGGGCAGGCAAGTCACTTTGTATATTTACATTCACTTGTATCATCTGAAAACATGGAAATATACATCAATTATTGATATTGGTTGTGAACAGCTGGGGACCCAAGCTCTGATCTTCACGGTACCCCACTAATCACAGCCTGTCATCATCCAAATAATCAATCAGTAGCTGCTCACAATGAAGGATGGTGGGTGGACTCTCATAAGGGGCTCATGATGACACTCCAGTGATAAAGTAACTGCTGCAGTCTGCTGTTGTAGATATGGGGGAGAGAAGAAGCCTCTATCCTGAGGCACCTTCTCATTCATTTGTAGAATCATGGAATCCTACAGTGCAGAAAGAAGTCATTCAGCCCATCGGGTCTGCACCGACAGTCTGAAGAGCATTCCATGAAGATGCAGCATGCTCCTACCCTATCGCCATCAACTCCACATTTCCAATATCCAATCTACCCTAACCTGTAGATCTTTGGATGGTTGCCTGAGGCTGGAATAACCCCCAGGTCCTTGGGCTTGAGAGGCAGAAATGCTGAACGTGGAATTAAAGCTGGCTACAGCTGCCAGGCTAGACAGTCGTGGAGTGGGTAATCTTCAATAGGGCCACCGGGAAGCTGACCTGGAGTACTGGCTCCGATCTGCAGCTTGTTCTAGATTCCACAGGTCAGTGGGTGGAGGAGTCAAAACTGAAAAATTCACACTTATCATTAACTAATGATTGATTCCATCCTCGACTCACCTCCCCACAAAATGGGACCAGGGCAGGGCATTGCTGACAGAGGAGCATGCTGGTAAATGGTATTCATTGATGATCCAACCACCATTAGACCAAACCGATATCAAGGGTACAATGGAATCAGATCCAACATTGCAGAATGATGATCTTCATTTCTCCATACCCGCTGCCTGACTTGTGAAGCACTCTACTATTTTCTGTTTGTGTTCAGACTCGCGGCATCCGCATTTCTCTGTTCTCACCCTGGGCACAGGCTCATTTAGTGCCCATATTATGGAAGGGTTGTGTTTCGGGCCATGCCAGGTTAATTATGCCACTGGTATTACGTTATTGGAAACCATTACACAGAAGGAGTGTTACCATTAGCACTTTTTTAACCATTTGCTATGTGGTTTTGTCATGGATGCAAAAATTGTAAATTTGAGAATGCAGGTTGTTCTGCTCTAATGTGCAATCCATTAACACAAACTCACTATAATGCAAATTATGAACTGGGGACACTGTTTCTAAAGTGCAAACTTTTAAAGCGTTTATTGGTTATAATGCAGTTCCAGTCCCATTAGATTAAATGGTGCTGCGGTCACGTGATTTTCTTATAACAGGGGATTGCACAAGAATGGAACGACCGTGTTACAGCAGAACTGACTGTATATCTTTTGTTATGTATTTGAAACTCCACATACTTGTGCTTGGTCACCAGTTATCCATTAATATCCTTCCACTTTCTTTGACTCATTCACAGGTGTGGGCACTATTGGGTATGCCAGCATTTATTACCCATCCCTAACTTCCAGTTAAGAGTCAACCACATTGCTGTGAGTCTGGAGTCATATATAAGCCACACCAGGTAAGGATGGCAACTTCCTTCCCCAGAGGACATTAGTGAACCAGATGGGATTTTTTTCCTGGCAATCGATAATGGATTCACAGTCCTCATTAGACTCTTCACTCCAGATTTTTATTGAATTGAAATTCCACCATCTGCCATGGCAGGATTTGAACTTGTTCCTCACAATATGATCGGTGTCTCTAGATTACCAGTCCAGCAGTAATATCGGTTTCACAGGTGGGCACAATATCGAGGGCTGAAGGGCCTGTACTGCGTTGTATTGTTTTATGTTCTATGTTCAATGTTCTATCAATAAGCCGTCACCTGCCCTGAACTGATTTTTCATTGGGATGTCCTAAATAAAAGCCAAAAAAAAATTACATGCTGTAAATCAGAAACTAAAGCATAAATTCGTTTTTGGGGTTTCCCAGAATCCCACAATATCGTGGGCCAAAGGGCCCATTCCAGGGTTGTCACATGTTCTAAACTCACCACCATGTTCAGAGGAAAGGTCACCAAACCCAAAACATTAACTCTGATTTCACTCCACAGATGCTGCCAGACCTGCTGAGCTTTTCCAGCAACTTCTGGTTTCGTTTAGGGTGTCCTGATGTTGTAATGCCAAGGAAGTTTCTTTATTGGTCATTATTTATAAAACCGTGGGTTGAAGTTAGAAATCATCCCACTGTGTTTACTACACTGCAAACACACAGTTGCCAAAAAAGATTATTATGTTTTCAATATGCGGTGTATTCCAGTGTATTTAAGCTAAAACCCATTATCTACAATAAACCTCCACAACATCGTGACCACACAGAAAGGAGGCACTTTGCAACTTTATTGCTATTTATCTGTGGGATAGGGACATACTTGCTAGGCCAGCACTACTGTCCATCACAAAATACCCTGGAGAAGGTGACGGCATATGGTACGTAAATTCACCATAGCTCCAGAGGATCGCATGGTTACTATCTCATGAGAGATAACTGGTGGTGAGTTTAACCTGAGGGTTGCTCAGATGACAGGGAGGGGAGTAGGAGTTGAGAAGGCAGGACTTTCAGAGTAACCACGGCTGTTGTAGGAATTGTACCCATGCTGCTGACATCACACTGTATTGCAAAGCAGCCATCCAGCCAAATGAGCTAACTGACATCCCTGTGGTACAGGAACATCGTCAGTGCTGAGATGGATGGAATTCCAGGATTTTAACTCAGCAATAGCAAAGGAAAGGCAATAAACTTCTGCATAAGGTTTGGAACAAAAATTGCAGATGGCAGAGTATTCCAGCATCTATTCACCCTGTCCTTTAAGGTGGGGGACTGGTGGCTTTGGGATGTGCTGTGGGAAGAGCCTGAGTGTATTACTGCAGGACAGTGCTGCCAGTACTGTTTGTACCAATCCTGCCAAGATTTAGAGAAAGCCTTGGACATCATCCTGAATTTAAGAACCAATACAATCTAAGAATTCAAGAGAAAATGTCATACTTTTGGTTCTTTGTTTGTCAGCTTGGCTGGAGGCTTTCACCTTGGGATCACACCTCAGAGGGAAAAGGTGAACAATGTAAAATCGCCATAGTCCCAAAGGACCATAAGGCAGCTCTCTCAATAGAGAGAGAGGGAGAGAGAGAGACCAGTAAATGATGCGTCTGAGGCATGATCTGCCCTTTCAAGGGAGTGCAGAAGAGCCCACTGGATTTTTTCATTGCATCATTAAAGTGACTGCAGGATACCATGCACTCCCTTGTATCTGGGTTGGTTTGGCTCAGTTGGCCAGGCAGTTTGCCTATAATGCAGAGCAACACCAACAATATGTGTTCAACTCCTGTACCTACTGAGGTTACCTTGAATTGAATGATTTATTGTCACCCATATTTTACAGTAAGGAACATACAGTGAAAAGCTCTTCCAATGTCATCATTGCTGACATTTTGAACCATTTAAGAATAAGGAAAAAACTAGAAAGGACTCCTCTTCTCAACCTCAGGTTAAGCCATAGTCAGTTCTCTCCCTCTCTCTCTCTCTCTCTCTGTAATGGAAATCTTGCCATATGGTCTGGTAAAACCATGGTGACTTTGCAATTTATCCTGCCAGATCTCTCCAGCAGCAGATCAACTCTTCTCAATCCTTTCCCTACAGTTCTTTTCTTTTCAGCATCTTTTCAATTCAGTACCGTGGGGTGGCACGGTGACTCAGTGGTTAGCACTGCTGCCTCACAGCGCCAAGAACCCGGGTTCAATTCCACCCTTGGGTGGCTGTCTCTGTAGTATTTGCACATTCTCCCAGTGACTGTGTAGGTTTCCTCCCACAATCCAAAGATGCGCAGATTAAATGAATTGGCCTTGCTAAATTGCACATAGTGTTCAGGAATATTTAGATTCAGTGCATTAGTCAGGGGTAAATACAGAGGAATGGGTCTGGGTGGGTTCCTCAGCAGACAGTGGGTGTGGACTTGTTGGGCCAAAAATGACCTGTTTGCTAACTGTAGGGATTTGATGAATTCAAGTTAATATTGAAACAAAAGCAGAGATTGCTGGAAAAGCTCAGCAGGTCTGGCAGCATCTGTGGAGAGAAATCAGAGTTCATGTGTTAAATCAAATGACCCTTCCTCAGAACCAGGATTGAACCTGCCTCAAGCAGGGCCATTCCAAATCCTAACCACCATTTTGTGGGAGCTTGCTGTGCACCAGGTGAAGGCTGCACCTCCCATATAACAAGAGTGGCCGTACTTCAAAAGTGCCTTCACTGGCGACAGAGCGCTTTGTGGTGTCTTTGTGTTGGGAAAGGCAATCAAAATGCCAGTGTGTCTTTTTGCTCGTAACTTGGCAGGTGGATTCAGAGCAGAGTTGGCATCACAAGGCATGCCAGCTGCACAACTGCTCGCCCCAGATGAAGAGAAGACAAATAGAGATAAATGATTCAGATGGAGGGAGGGGCCAAAATGGGAGAAGGAGTTTGAAGACAAGCATTGGGTAGCGATGCAGAGGGAACATACAGACTGGCTGTTAACTTGCAATCAATCTTGATGCTTTGCAAAGATATGATTCCCTTCCTATCTATGAGACAAAGATTGCTGTTTAATCCTCTGAGTACATATTGGATCTTTTCCTGTGTGTTGAGCAGTTCAGGTGCAATCTTAGCGCTGACTCTGCACTCCTGCCCAAAGTTAAGATGTTTCTGTCACACTAAATGCCAGGTGGCATCAGAATTGTATTAATGTTGTATTTAAATATGTCTTTCAGTGTGAAATGCTGCTAAAACTGCTATTTTAATCCTTCCGAACTGCACCAGGGGAATGGTCTGGAGAATTACAAAGAGCCACAGCTCTTGATTTTCATGTTTTTTTTATTAAATTCTCGGTGAGCGGTGTGACATTTGTCAATTTTGGGACGGTAGTGCAAAATTAATTTGCCTCGGTCCACAAAATTAGAATTGCTGCTTCAATACGGTCATGCAAAGTCATTAACCCATTGTTACACCCACCCTGCTGTGACCAAAATCTTTTAAGAAGTGGTTAAAGCTTACAGTTAGTGGACAAAACTGTAACCTGTAATGACCTGACATTTGAAAAAGATTTTATAATAACAATTGACTAACAGCACAATCACTTAAAAACTATTGTCTTTTGTGGAAAAATTTTTGAGCGAAGTAAATGGTTCCATCGTTGTTTCTTATTACGCATTGAATTCTTCATGGATTTTTTGTTCTTATTGCAAACAGTTCACAGGGACTCCCATATTCCCATGTGCTGCTTTTTACTTTCCACATTTGGTAACCTCTAATACCAGAGCTCACTCTATGTTTCTCTATCTATCTCTCTCTCTCTGTCTCTCTCTCTCTCTGTCTCTTTCTCTCTCTCGCTCACATTATGATGTGGAGATGCTGGTGTTGGACTGAGGTGGACAAAGTCAGAAGTCACATGACACCAAGTAATCGTCCAACAGGTTGATTTGAAATCACAAGCTTTCGGTGCACTGCTCCATTGTCAGGTGAGGTTACCTGACAAAAGCTCAAAATGCTTGTGATTCCAATTGAACCTGTTGGACTATAACCTGGTGTCATGTGACGTCTGGTTCTCTCTCTCACTGACAGGGTTACAGTAGGCTTATGTTTCTTCCCCTAGCCCCAAGTTAGACAAATCTTCCAGCTTCCTTTGAGTCCTCACGAAATTGGCCTTCAATCCGAACATTACCTCTCAGCATCACTATTCATGGTAATTGTCAATTTTCTTTGTTTGAGATGCTGTTTGTAACTTTTGCTTTCTTGCCTCACTTGGCCAAACACACAAAACTGTTGCCTCTTTGTATAGGACCTCACTTTTTAAGAGGCATAAGCCAATGATCTAAAAATAGTCTTCATCCTCATGGCAACAGGAATGACAGTAACTCATACCCAAGTAGAAAGGGTAATTAGCTATACTTGATCCCAACTCTTTTCCATATTTTGAAGTAAAAGGAATATTTACAGCACTGCATATGGAACTGAATAAACACCTCTCTTCTGGGGAAGGGTCACTTGATCCAAACCGTTAACTGTGATTTCCCTCCACAAATGTGCCAGACCTGTTGAGTTTCTCCAGGACTCTCCATGTTTAGAATGAAAGTAGCGCTGGCGAGGGAGAATGACTTGGGATAATGCCTTAAACAGAGCTGGGTGTGCAAGTAGATAGATATAGGTTAAAGTAGAGGGTTTGAGACACCCTATAGTGGATGGATGCCATGACACAGTTCAAAACTATAACAGTCTAATAAATCTCGAAAATGTAATACTGCTGGTATGGGGTATAATCCACAAGATTCTGTGCACAATTCAGATTAAGATTTTTGCTAAAGGAGTGTATGGGTGGCATGGTGGCTCAGTGGTTAGTGCTGCTGCCTCACAGTGTCAGGGACCTGGGTTCCATTCCATGCTTGGATTCTGGGTAATCCAAGATGGAGGACAGGAAAAATTTCTGGCTGTAAGAGCTGCTCCTTTGTTTGAGGTATTTTAGGTGTTGGAGGTGATTTCCTTGAATTCCAGGAGCAGCAATTACTGTTTTATATGCTGTTGCATTGTTTTGGAATTTTGAGGAAAAAAAGCCAAAACAACAGCAGTTTAAAAGAGAGAAGAGCAGACAAAGGAAGCACATGGTGAGGTCAGTGCTGAAGAGAGAGAGAGAAAGAAAGAAAGAAAGAAAACCTGCATAGTTACCGCCTTTCCTGTTTGAATTTGTGTATCGCTGGCCATCGGAGTGCATCTAGGAGAATGAACAAACAGTGAAATTTACAACTAATCTTGGAGGAACCTGTTTGGGCGAAGTTCACAGCACAGAATCAGATAAGTTAATTGTTATTTTAAGTCTGTCCAATAGAAAGGCTGCAGTAGTGGGTACAGTGGATTCTTTCTTGATTATGTTTTTGGAGATAAGTCTCTTGATTAAACTTAAAATATAAGCCATAGCTATTAATTTAACCTGGGGCAGTGTTTGGAGAGGAATAAGACGGTGTTATTTTCTGGGTCTGTAGATTGTGAAGGAGCAAAAATGGCCTTTGCAGTGATATGTACTTCTTGTCAGATGTGGGAGTTTAAAGAGAGTTTAAGGGTTACTGCGGATTGTATCTGTCATAAACGCTATTAGATACGAATCTTATCAGATCGAGTGGATCGGTTAGAGAGACTGATAGAAGCGATGAGGAATTTGCAACAGCAACAGTGTGTGATGAATAGCAGTTATAGGAAGAGGGGAAAGTCTCAGATACAGTCACATAGATGGGTTAACTCCAGGAAGGGTAGGAGAGGTAGGTACCTGGGCAGGAGTCTTTTGTGGACATATCCATTTCAAACAGGAATGCTGTTTTCGAAAATGTAGGGGGTGATGGATTCTCAGGGGAACAGCCAAGTTTCTGGTATTGAGACTGGCTCTAATGCAACGAGGGGTACGTCGGCTTCCAAGAGATCAATTGTGTGAGGGGATTCTGTAGTCTGAGGTACAGACAGATGTTTCTGTGACCAGCAGAGAAAAAGCAGAATGGTGTGTTGTTTCCCTGGTGCCAGGATCAAGGATGTCTCAGAGAGGGTGCAGAATGTTCTCATGGGGGAGAGGGGCCAGCAGGAGGTCATCGTCCACATTGGAACCAACGACATTGGAACGGAAAAGGTTGAGACTCTGAAGGGAGATTACAGAGAGTTAGGTAGAATTTTAAAAAGGAGGTCCTCAAGGGTAGTAATATCTGGATTACTCCCAGTGCTACAAGCTAGTGAGGGCAGGAATAGGAGGATAGAGCAGATGAATGCATGGCTGAGGAGCTGGTGTACGGGAGAAGGATTCACATTTTTGGATCATTGGAATCTCTCTTGGGGTAGAAGTGACCTGTACAAGAAGGACAGATTGCACCTATATTGGAAGGGGACTAATATACTGGCAGGGAAACTTGCTAGAACTGCTTGGCAGGATTTAAACTAGTAAGGTGGGGGGGTGGGACCCAGGGAGATAGTGAGGAAAGAGATCAATCTGAGATGGGTACAGCTGAGAACAGAAGTGAGTCAAACAGTCAGGGCAGGCAGGGACAAAGTAGGACTAATATATTAAACTGCATTTATTTCAGTGCAAGAGGCCTAACTGTGAAGGCAGATGAACTCAGGGCATGGTTAGGAACATGGGACTGGGATATCATAGCAATTACAGAAACATGGCTCAGGGATGGGCAGGACGAGTAGTTTAATGTTCCAGGATACAAATGCTACAGGAAGGATAGAAAGGGAGGCAAAAGAGGAGGGGAGTGGCATTTTTGATAAGGGATAGCATAACAGCTGTGCTGAGGGAGGATATTCCCAGAAATACATCCAGGGAAGTTATTTGGGTGGAACTTAGAAATAAGAAAGGGATGATCACCTTATTGGGATTGTATTATAGACCCCCCAATAGTCAGAGGGAAATTGAGAAAAAAACTTGTAAGGAGATCTCAGCTATTGTAAGAATAATAGAGTAGTTACGGTAGGGGATTTTAACTTTCCAAACATCCACTGGGACTGCCCTAGTGTTAAAGGTTTAGTTGGAGAGGAATTTCTTAAGTGCGTACAAGACAATTTTCTGATTCAGTATGTGGATGTACCTACTAGAGAAGGTGCAAACCTTGACCTACTCTTGGGAAATAAGGCAGGGCAGGTGACTGAGGTGTCAGTGGGGGAGCACTTTGGGGCCAGCGACCATAATTCTATTGGATTTAAAATAATGATGGAAAAGGATAGACCTGATCTAAAAGTTGAAGTTCTAAATTGGAGAAAGGCCAATTTTGATGGTATTAGGCAAGAACTTTCAAAAGCTGATTGGAGGCAGATGTTCGCAGGTAAAGGGATGGCTGGAAAATGGGAAGCCTTCAGAAATGAGATAACGAGAATCCAGAGAAAGTATAATCCTGTAAGGGTGAAAGGGAAGGCTGGTAGGTACAGGGAATGCTGGATGACTAAAGAAATTGAGGGTTTGGTTAAGAAAAAGAAGGAAGCATATGTCAGGTATAGACAGGATAGATCGAGTGAATCCTTAGAAGAGTATAAAGAAGGTAGGAGTATACTTAAGAGGGAAATCAGGAGGGCAAAACGAGGACATGAGATAGCTTTGGTAAATAGAATTAAGGAGAATCCAAAGGGTTTTCCAAATATATTAAGGACAAAAGGGTAACTAGGGAGAGAAAAGGGCCCCTCAAAGATCAGCAAGGCGGCCATTGTGTGGAGCCACAGAAAATGGGGGAGATATTAAATGAATATTTTGCATCAGTATTTACTGTGGAAAAGGATATGGAAGATATAGACTGTGGGGAAATAGATGGTGACATCTTGCAAAATGTCCAGATTACAGAGGAGGAAGTGCTGGATGTCTTGAAACAGTTAAAGGTGGATAAATCCCCAGGACCCGATCAGGTGTACCCAAGAACTCTGTGGGAAGCTAGAGAAGTGATTGCTGGGACTC
The DNA here is from genome assembly GCF_047496795.1 of Chiloscyllium punctatum. Lineage (NCBI taxonomy): Eukaryota > Metazoa > Chordata > Chondrichthyes > Orectolobiformes > Hemiscylliidae > Chiloscyllium > Chiloscyllium punctatum. The sequence goes on from NC_092745.1 coordinate 128,109,539, forward strand.
TTGCTGAGAGATTTGTATCATCGATAGTCACAGGTGAGGTGCCGGAAGACTGAAGGTTGACAAACGTGGTGCCACTGTTTAAGAAGGGCGGTAAAGACAAGCCAGGGAACTATAGACCAGCGAGCCTGACCTCAGTGGTGGGCAAGTTGTTGGAGGGAATCCTGAGGGACAGGATGTACTTGTATTTGGAAAGGCAAGGTCTGATTCGGGATAGTCAACATGGCTTTGTGCGTGGGAAATCATGTCTCACACACTTGATTGAGTTTTTTGAAGAAGTAACAAAGAAGATTGATGAGGGCAGAGCAGTAGATGTGATCTATATGGACTTCAGTAAGGCGTTCGACAAGGTTCCCCATTCGAGACTGATTAGCAAGGTTAGATCTCATGCAATACAGGGAGAACTAGCCATTTGGATACAGAACTGGCTCAAAGGTAGAAGACAGAGGGTGGTGGTGGAGGGTTGTTTTTCAGACTGGAGGCCTGTGACCAGTGGAGTGCCACAAGGATCGGTGCAGGGCCCTCTACTTTTTGTCATTTACATAAATGATTTGGATGCAAGCATAAGAGGTACAGTTAGTACATTTGCAGATGACAAAAAATTGGAGGTGCAGTGGACAGTGAAGTGGGTTACCTCAGATTACAACAGGATCTTGAACAGATGGGGCAATGGGCTGAGAAGTGGCAGATGGAGTTTTATTCAGAAAATGTGAGGTACACTTAATGGTAAGGTCCTAGGGAGTGTTGCTGAACAAAGAGACATTGGAGTGCAGGTTCATAGCTCCTTGAAAGTGGAGTCACAGGTAGATAGGATAGTGAAGAAGGCGTTTGGTATGATTTCCTTTATTGGTCAGAGTATTGAGTACAGGATTTGGGAGGTCATGTTGCGGCTGTACAGGACATTGGTTAGGCCGCTGTTGGAATATTGCATGCAATTCTGGTCTGCTTACTATCGGAGAGATGTTGTGAAACTTGAAAGGGTTCAGAAAAGATTTACAAGGATGTTGCCAGGGATGGAGGATTTGAGCTACAGGGAGAGGCTGAACAGGCTGGGGCTGTTTTGTCTGGAGCATTGGAGGCTGAGGAGTGACCTCATAGAGGTTTACAAAATTATGAGGGGCATGGATAGGATAAATAGACAAAGTCTTTTCCATGGGGTCGGGGAGTCCAGAACTAGAGGGCATAGGTTTAGGGTGAGAGGGGAAAGATATAAAAGGGACCTAAGGGGCAACTTTTTCACGCAGAGTGTGGTACGTGTATGGAATGAGCTGCCAAAGGATGTGGTGGAGGCTGGTATAATTGCAACATTTAAGAGGCATTTGGATGGGTATATGAATAGGAAGGGTTTGGAGGGATATGGGCCGGGTGCTGGCAGGTGGGACTAGATTGGGTTGGGATATCTGGTCAGCATGGACGGGTTGGACCGAAGGGTCTGTATTCAAGCTGTACACCTCTATGACTCTATGACTGTCTTTTTGAAGTTTTCATGTTCTCTCAGTATCTATGTGGATTCCTGCCAAGTGGTCTCTTTCCTCCCACAGTCTAAAGATGTGCCGGTTAGGTGGACTGACCATGTAAACATGTCCAGTGATGTGTTGGCTAGGTGGGTTAGCCATGGGATGGGGGGAGTATGGATGGGACACTTTTAAGAAGGTTGGTATGGGCCGAATGGTCCGCTTCCACACTATAGTGATTCCATGATCTCGACTAAATCATTCCTGATGAAGGGCTTTTGCCCAAAACATTGATTTTCCTGCTCCTCGGATGCTGCCTGACCTGCTGTGCTTTTCCAGCACCACACTAACCTTGACGCTAATCTCCAGCATCTGCAGGACCCACTTCTGCCTAAATCATAAGGGTTTAAGTCCAACTGCTTGATTAATAATTAACTTGCAAGCATTTCAGTAGCCATGGTGATTTTTTTTGTATGAGAGGTACTTTGGCAGCACTCAGTGGGTGTTTGTTTATTTTAAACTGTTTCACTCCTTAGCAAAGTGAACCATTGGGCTTTAAGGTTTGATCGAGCTTTCTAGAGTTCTGGTTTATTGTTATAGATAAACCTGCAACACTGTGTACTTAGGTTTTAGTGAGAAACCACTTAGTTAAAACCAGAACAAAACAAAACATGAGCTAACAAGCCAAGATTCAGTCTCACTTGTCCACGAATAGTATCAGCTAAAATTATAATACATTGCCTCCAGTTTTGCCACACACAGCCAAATGCTACCTTGACCTCACAGACAATTATCCCCTTTTCCCCTCATCCATGTTTGAAACAAGCCTGCAGTGAGGTGAGAAGTTGCATGGTCCTGGCAGAATCCAAATTGAGTGATTGCATGCTAATTTTCTGGGTTGAATTTTTCCTGCTTTTTGTGTACAGGACAGACCTGGGCAATTTTCCACACTGTTGGATAGATGCCAGTGCTGTAGCTGTTGGCTAGTGGTGTGGTACAATCTGGATCTGTATATTTAGCCAGAATGTTGTCAGAGCCTAAATCCTTTACAGTTTTAGCTGTTTCTCAATATCAAATGAAGTGAACTGAGTTGGCTGAAGAGGGCATTCTGATGCCAGGGGGCCACCGTATGAGACCAAAATGGACCAATCACATGGCACCTCCAATTGTAAAAGCTTTAGCCTTGTCTTTTTTAAAAAATATTTAATAAGCCACCACAAAATCACTCATGTCTCTCACAAATTGCAAGCACTGCTCACCTAGGGCTGTGCAACAATGACATAAAGAAAGGGTAGGGAAAGAGGGGGAGGAATTAAACTGAATGGAGAGGGGAATAAGACACTCTAATTCCTGTCACGATCATCTGTCCAGCTTTTGCACTGATATGCTGGTCTCTCTGATCGTTGAGGATCAGAATATTTGCATAGAGTGCTCTATATCATATTGTATGGAGCCCTTTGCTGAGTCCATCATGAAAGATGGGAACCTGAGAGGGGTGACTAATCCAGGCAGCGGAGGCCTGAGGTTCAACAACTCTCTGCACATGGATTCATTTTCTGCTCGGATCCGCTGGCAGTGCGCAGACTCATGAGCATCTGAGACAGTTAGAAATGGTCTGGGAGCCAAGGGAAATTGAGGCAAGAGCGGGGCCAGGTTCTTTGGGAATGGGGATGACTGATCTTTTATCCGCTTTCTCCATCATGGACAGGTTACCTGAAGCTCTGGGGAATCTGGTTCAGAGAAGCCAGGTTGTGCAAAAGATCTTGGGAGGAATGCATCGCCAAAGTGAAGTAGCAACAGGTTTTTGGGAGCACCGGTCCCTCTCCATTGCAGGTAAAAACCTGGTCATCAGGTGTGAGGTATGCTCTCTGTTGTTGTACATGGTGCAGATCTGGCCCATTCCCCGAATCTGACCTGTTGCACTCACCTGAGCACCATCTCATATTTCATCTGAAAGCCTAAGATTGACCGTGTTTACAGGGATATTATGTACCAAACGCTGGACAAGATGGGGGGGAGGAACGTACCCAACGTCACCCTCATCCTGATGGCCATCTTGGTAAGCACCTACATCAAGCTGTGCACAGATCCTCAGTACGCAGTGACACCAAGTGTCACTACGTACTGAGGTTCTACCTGCCCCTGGTGTTTCAAAGTATAGGACTGGCCTCGCTGCCAAAGAACACTCTATGTAGTTGGACTGTTCTGTATCGAGGAATTTGCAAAAAGAAATACCTTTGACCACAAGTCCAATAGGAAGTGGTCAGCATGTAGCATCCTCGAGACTCTGTAGGAAAAGGAGAGGGTGGATCCCGTCACGCGGTTCCCTGAGCAGATGGTCAAAGTCATTTGGCTCATTACCAGAGTTTTCTAACAAACACCCAAGACCATCACTTGGCTGGTGATGTGAAGGGCACTACCTGTGAGATCCTTCCTGTGGGCCCAGTTGGTCTATGCACCACACGCAGCCCTCGAAGTGGCTGTTCGGGGAGGGGGGGGGGGGCGGTGGGAAGGGGAGGAGTGGGTGGATTCAGACTGTCACACATCTTCTTCTGGAATGTGGCTTTGTGAAGGAGGCCTGGAGAGAGATGCTGTGGTTTGTGTCAAGGTTCGTCCTGAACAGCTCCATGATGGCTGACTCTGTGATCTATGGCCTGTTCCCCAGGACACACACCGAGACAAACATCAACTGCACCTGGAGGACCATCAACTCAATGAAAGAGGCTCTTTGGTCTGCCCGATCTTTGTTGGTTTTCCAAAGCAAGGAGTTGACCCTGACCGAGTGATCAGACTGGCACATCCCAAGGTCCAGGACTACATACTGAGGAACAGATTTAAACTTGGGGCAGCTGTCACAGATGCACAGTGGAAAAAGACCACCATCTGAGGGCTTCCTGCTGAAGTTAAATGGGTATCTGTCCAGTTTCAGACCCTCCTAGTGCCTCAAGGATATGTTAATATTTGTATTGTATTGTAAGAGAAGTATTTGGTTTTTTAGATCAAGTTAAAGTTCAATGTTTTGTTTATTTAATTAATATGCAACTGTATAGAACTGAACTGCTTTTGTGACAGTGTATATATAAAAAGAGATTTTTTATGATTAAAGCATATTTTTTAAAAGAAAAATTGAGGATGGGGATATTTGTGGAGCCTCATCCTCCAGTGAGTTGGCTAATTATCCATCTCCATTGGATGTAGCAGAGCTTCAGTCTGACCCACTGGTTATTTTATTTATGGCTTGCATTGTGTATTCTGTGGTCACCATCCACAGTTGCACTGGGATTTCTCTGTGTTTGTTTGTCAATGAGCCTGTTTCTTGCTGAACTCTTTCAAAGTTGTTTTGACTTCCAACAGTCACTCACCGCTCCCATTATCATTGTGCTAACTAGTGTCGACGGAACTGATAATAATTGATTGGTTAGCCTGCCTTGAAGAAAAGCCGAAGTATTTTTAAGAATTTAATCTCGTCACCCTTTTCTTATCATTTATTCCTCATATTTCTGGTAATTAAGCATCTGCTCTCAAAGTTACATCATCCCTGCTTGGGGTGCTTATTTAGACTGGAGAGCTGGGGCAGATTGATCGCCTGTTCAACATGCCCAGCAGGGAGTTCATCTCTTGCTTTAACATATGCACATTATTAATAAGGTTATACTCTCCATTTGCTTGGTTAGGTCAGTCCTGATGAAATCTGTTCCCTGTGAAACTCTCAGATGAATGTGTCCTGGGCTGATGAATTGCTGGTTGGTTTGCAACCTGCAGGTACAGTGCAAAGACAGAAGACCATTTGGAAACATCTGTCAGTTCTTAAGCACCTCAGATATATTTCCCTTTCAATGAATAATCAAACCCCACAGGGAGAACAGAACATAGCCTGTTAGTCTGGAGTTAATTGTTGATGTGAATTGGTTTTAAGCAACAATGCCTTGCAGAAAAGAGATGCGAGCGCTAAAGAAAGATGTACTTTTTTCATAATTTTCAAAAAAAAAACCTCTGGACAGCTTAATTAAATATTTCTGTTCAGCACTTTCTATGCTAGGATTGTAATTTATTTAATTTATTCATTTATAGGATCTAGATTAGGGCAGCATTTATTGACCATCTCTAATTGCTCACAGGACAGTTAAGAGTCAACCACATTGCAGTGAGTCTGGCGTCACAAGTAGATCAGACCTGGTAAGGATGGCATTTCCTTTCCTGAAGGATATTAGTTGAACTGGATGGGTTATGTGGGGAAAAGTGGCAGCTAAATTGCAAACAATAGCAAAATGTTTATAACAAATTAATCTGTTTTAGATGAAAAAAAACCTTGTGTCTGGATCACTGGGGATAACTCTCCTGTGACACTCCTGTTTCTATCTGTCAGCCAGGGCTCCCTGATTGAACCAGATTAACAGCCGCAATCAAGGAACTCATATTCTATGAAGTCCACCTGACTGACCTCATTACAATCACTACATCCTCCCCCTCTGAGTCCAAGGACATAGGCCCTTTTGTTTGGACTTCCTCTTTGGGTATATTAGCATCGGGTCAGATTCCAACTTTAAAGACATTTAAGTCGTCATTGAACAAGCATATGGACATACATGGAATAGTGTAGGTTAGATGGGCTTCAGATTGGTATGACAGGTCGGTGCAACATCGAGGGCCGAAGGGCCTGTACTGCGCTGTAATGTTCTAATGTTCCTCTGCTTCATACGCGGGTGGTGTGTAACATGCAGTAGCTCGCCCCTTGCACTCAGAGTGTCCTGGAAGAAATTCATTCTCCTCTTCAGGGAGCAAAGGCAGTGACATCCACCATATCTATCTCAGATTCCAAGGTGTCTTCAACGCTTGATGGAGAGGGAGAACCCATTGGTTCTGGAACAATCAGTAAGTCCGTTGAGGAGCTGAGCATATGTTGCTCCTGCACCATTTATGAGTTTGTAGCTTTCATGTGATCCACATGTTCAGGACCGTTGTACCTACCCGAACTTTATACATCATGGGACCTGATCCCATGTCAACCATGCCTTTTACCCATGCAGGGCCATTCCCATGGTTCCTACACCAACTTCATCCCCTGAAGTAAACTGTTTCTCTCGCTTAGAGGTGTCTTGTGTCTGGCATTGACAATCCTGACTCTGTTTCACCTTACCCCCAGGTCTGGGCAGATCAGGGCTAACCTGGTGTGGAGTCTTCTCCCTTTTAGCAACTCTGCTGGACCTATCCCTGTCATTGCATGGGGGATGGTCCTATAATCAAATAGGAACCGGGATAGTTTGGTATCAAGTGAAACTGTTTCTTTAAGGCTGTCTTCAATGTTTGCACTGCCCTTTCTGTCAGACCATTGGATGACAGATGGCATGGAATAGTCCTTATATGATAAACACTAACTGACTTTAGAAAATAATCAAATTCCCTGTTGGTAAACGATGGTCTATTATTTGTGACCAACACTTCCAGTAATCCAGGTATTGCAAAAAGATACATGCAGCTTTTCTATCATTGTCCTTGTGCTTTATGAGTGAACTTTATGCTAATGCAGTCACTTGGAGTGGGCATCCACAATGGCTCAGAACATTGAGCCCATGAGAGGACATGTACAGTTGGTGTGTAACTGAGTCACATCATGACTTACCCAGTCACTCCCATGAATGTGGGGTAACTGCTGGCAGTAATGTCTGTCTTTGTTGGCACTCAGGGCACTGCCCATCAATGCAAGTGTGTCTGTACCTGATCTTAGCCACCAGGCATAACTTCTCACCAATACCTTCATTTTAGAAACCCCTGGATGACCCTAGTGGAGTACAGTCAGTATCTGGCAGCGACCTTTGCTCAGGACAATCACTCCTGCTTCCAATAATAGTATACCATCCTCTACTGTGATCTGGTCTCTCCAAGTCCATAAAGGTTCCAATTCTGGTTGTGATGATCCTTTGGCTGCCCCCATCACTACCAACAGTTTCAGTTTTGCCAGGACCGGATCTTACTGCATCCAAATTCTGATATTGTCAGCTGTGACTGGAAATGTGTCCAGAAAATTTAAAATCATTATGGACAGTTCCAGTGGCAGTACCACCGAAGATGCATCTGCCAGTGGGAGGCAGTTCAATGCTTCCTCCTGGACAGCTTTCCAATGTGTAATTATGTGTAGTTAGTATTAGAGCCCACTGCTGAATTTGACCTGAGGCTATGGGCAACATTGCCTTGTCGTTGAAATACCCACTGAGGTATCAGTATCTGAGCTGGTGATTGGCTCGCAAGGTTTGTCTTATTGTTGTATCGTCTGGATAGGCTGGGGTTATTTTCCCTGGAGAGTCGGAGGCTGAGGAGTGATCTTATCGAGGTTTATAAAATCATGAGGGTAAATAGACAAGGTCTTTTCCCCAGGGTCAGGGAGTCCAAAACTAGAGGGCATAGGTTTAAGGTAAGAGGGGAATGATTTAAAAGGAACTTAAGGGGCAACTTTTTCACGCAGAGGGTGGTACATGTATGAAATGAGCTGCCAGAGGATGTGGTGGAGGCTGGTACAATTGCAACATTTACGAGACATTTGGATGGGTATATGAATGGGAAGGGTTTGGAGGGATATGGACCGGGCGCTGGCAGGTGGGACTAGATTGGGTTGGGATATCTGGTCGGCATGGACGGGTTGGACTGAAGGGTCTGTTTCCATGCTGTACATCTCTGTGACTCTATGACGCTAACACCTTTGCAGATTTTGACTCTTCACCCGTTTCCACACACACAACATGACTCATTAACAGTGTTGTTAGAACACTCGGACAAAAATTTGTGAACTTTTTGTCCATACTTTGTCGGTTTTCTTGTGTAACCACATTGGCAAAACATTTTTTCAAATTTTGGATCACAATTTGATACATTGGCTGAATCAAACTTGTCACATTACGAGGGAGAGAAAGCACCGAGACATTGCCATTAATGAGTTCTTTTCAAGAAGGATGACTGACAATTATCCAATAAAAGCACAACTTTGTTATCAGGCCTTCCATTCTTTTGTAAATGTTCTTTCACATGAGTCACAAAAATGTGATTAAACCACCAAGGAGAGATCGCTGCATCCATCTAATAATTCCTTCGAGCTTTGTAATCAACAGGAAGATGAATTATGCTTTTGAAACATCTTGGTTTTGCACATTTCCTGAAAATGGTCAATTTCACCTTCTGTATTCCCACAGTATTTGTGCACTTAGGTTTATACAGTCTTCATTTGACTTAAAGCCACGAGTAAACTCTTCCTCAGCACTAGCAAAGGTTGTGCTTGGTTGGGATCACCACAATAACACTGCCTTGCCAGCATTATAGATTTTCTCAGTGGTCACTTCATGGTCATTCAGAGGTTTATTTAAAAAATCACAAATACCAGGAGCTGATTTTGAGGTGGATTTACCTTCTTACATTCTTACCTCGTTCTCCCTTTACCACCAAAGAGTCATACAGCACGGCTAAAGACCCTGTAGTACAACTCGTCCATGTCAACCAGACTTCTGAAGTGAACTTGTCCCCTTTAGAGTCACGCAGTAACAAAGTTGTACGACACAGAAACAGACCCTACAGTCCAACTTGTCCATGCTGACCACATTTTCGAACCTAATCTAGTAACATTTGCCAGCACTTGGCCCATATCCCTCCAAACCCTTCCTATTCATATGCCCATCCAGATGCCTTTTAAATGTTGCAATGTATCAGCCTCCACCACTTCCTCTGGCAGCTCATTTCATACACGTACCACCATCTGCATGAAAACGTTGTCCCTTAGGTGTCTTTTATATCTTTCCCCTCTCACCCTAAACCTATGCCCTCTACTTCTGGACTCCCTGACTTCAGGGAAAAGACTTTGCCTATTTATCCTATCCATGCCCCTCATAATTTTGTAAACCTCGAAAAGGTCACCCTTCAGCCTCCGACACTCCAGTGAAAACAGCCCCAGTCTGTTCAGCCTCTCTCTGTAGCTCAGATCCTCCAACCCTGGCAACATCCTTGAAAATCTTTTCTGAACCCTTTCAAGTTTCACAACATCTCTCTGATAGGAAGGAGACCAGATTTGCATGCAATATTCCAATAGTGGCCTAACCAATGTCCTGTACAGCCACAACATGACCTCCCAACTCCTGTACTCAATACTCTGACCAATAAAGGAAAGCATACCAAATGCCTTCTTCACTATCCTATCTACCTGCAAATCTACTTTCATGGAGCTATTAATCTGCACTCCAAGTTCTCTTTGTTCAGCAACACTCCCTAGGACCTTACCATTAAGTATATAAGTCCTGCAAGATTTGCTTTCCCAAAATGCAGCACCTCGCATTTATCTGAATTAAACTCCATCTGCCACTTCTCAGCCCATTGGCCCATCTGGTCCAGATCCTGTTGTAATCTGAGGTAACCCTCTTCGCTATCCACTACACCTCCAATTTTGGTGTCATCTGCAAACTTACTAACTATGCCTCTTATGCTCTCATCCAAATCATTTATGTAAATGACAAAAAGTAGAGGACCCTGCACCGATCCTTGTGGCACTCCACTGGTCACAGGCCTCCAGTTTGAAAAACAACCCTCCACCATCACCCTCTGTCTTCTGCCTTTGAGCCTACAGTCTCTTGTGACGTTTGAAGACACATCATCTGAAGAGGAAGAAGTTGTAGAAAGATTCCGTGTTTGAGAAAGTGAGCAGATGAAAACAGTGCACAAAGAAATCATAGAATTAGTTTACTGTGCTGGTGCAGTAAATCCAGTTGAAAACACCTCCAGAGGTGAACTTCATGAATGGCTGGATAGTGATGATAATACAGAATTGAGTTCAGCACACTTAAAAATGAGGATCTCAAACAGGAATAACAAACTGTAGATTCTGTTAATGCACAGCTATGAACAGAAAGAGCAGCAAACATTGGTTGAAATTAATTAGACACCAAATTGTAGAAGTGGTTTTCTCCCACAGTCCAAAGATATGAAGGTTAGAGTGCATGGGTCATGCTCAATTGCCCCACAGTGTCCAGGGATTTACAGGTTCGGTGAGTTAGCCATGGGAAATGCAGAGTTACAAGGATAGCGTGAAATGTTCTTCGGAGGGTTAGTGTGGACTCAGTGGGCTGAATGGCCTGCTTCCACACTGTAGAAATTCTATGATGATTCAGGAGATCAGAGAAGCTTGTCGCTTGAGCGACACAATTATCAAAGGTGACTTCAATCTTCTATTAGAATTCCAGCAGTGAAGCTGTGCAGGATGAGTTTCTGGAGGTCCCTGGCACATTGGTTTTCCAAAGCGGTATATTGAGGAACCAACTCAAGGATGTGATATTTTGGATTAAGTACAGTCTACTGATAAAGGGCCAGTTAAAAATCTTGTTTGAAAAGACTTTTTAGGAATTTGTAACCATAACGTTTTAAAAGTTACATTATACTTGAAAGTAAGGTAATTAAATCTGAAGCAAAGGTGTTAAATTATTAAAGCACGAAGCACAAATTTGCTGAGACAGAGTGGAGAATACGTGAATAGGAATGACTATCCGGAGGTAAAGGGTGGAATTGAAGCAACAGTAGCATGCTGGTAAGGTCAGTCTCTTTTTCTAGAATCTCTACAGCATGGAAACAGGCTCTTTGGCCCAACAAGTCCACACCGACCCTCCACAGAATAACACACCCAGTCCTATTCCCCTAACTAATAAAGCTGATCTACACATCCTGAACGCTATGGGCAATTTAACATGGCCAATTCACCTAACCTGCACATCTTCAGATTGTGGGAGGAAACCTGAACTTACCCACACAGACACAGGAAGAATGTGTAAACACCACACAGACAGTCGCCCAATGCGAGAATCAAAACCAGGTCCCTGGCACTGTGAGGCAGCAGTTTTAATTACTGAACCACTTGAGCTTGTGCTTGAATCCTTTCATAGCAGATGGTGAAATCTCAATTCAGTTAATAAATCCTGAATGAAATCTAGTCTAATGGTGATCATAAAACTATACTCAGATTCTGGTTCCCTTGGGCATTAACTTGAGGGATTCTTGATGTTCTGGGATTGAGATGATTGACTTAAAATGACCACAACCATCTTCCTTTCTGTTATGTATGACAGAAGACTATGTATACAAAAGACTAAGTGATGGAATAGCCAGGTGGACCAAGATACTAGCAATGGTAAACTGTCAAAGTTATATTCATATAGGCATACCTTACAGAAAATGTCCCAGACATCACCAGGACCATCTGAGTTTGTCTTGTCTCACTGATAAGCACAGCCATGTACAGTAAGGTAAAAATTGTCTTTGAAGTTCTCAACCTTAACTTTGGACCTCACAAGCTTTTATGGTGTCAGGTCAAATGTGCGCAAGGAAACATCCTGCTGATATCGATGTACCCACCAACAACTCTGATCCACCACCCCTTGGGAGGACGCTAATTGGAAGAATCACTGAGGGTTTCAAGAACACAGATTGTACTCAGGATGGAGGTATCCACAACCTATCATCAATAATAATGAGGTAGCATCATGACTGACCAAGTGGGCTTAGTCCCAAAGAATATAGCAGAGACATTGAGTCTGCCACATGAGGTCAGGGAACCAACAAGAGGGAAAATCCTACTTGATCTCATATTCACTGATCTGTCTACCACAGTTGTATCTGCCACGAGAATACCGATAGAAGTGAACAGGAATAGTGCCAGAAGACTGGAGGACAGCAAACATTGTCCCCTTGTTCAAGAAGGGGAGTAGAGACAACCCAGGTAATTATAGACCAGTGAGCCTTACTTCAGTTGTGGGTAAAGTGTTGGAAAGGTTATAAGAGATAGGATTTATAATAATCTAGAAAGGAATAAGATGATTAGGGTTAGTTAACATTGTTTTGTGAAGGGTAGGTCATGCCTCACTAACCTTATTGAGTTCTTTGAAAAGGTGACCAAATAGGTGGATGAGGGTAAAGCAGTTGATGTGGTGTATATGGATTTCAGTAAGGTGTTTGATAAGGTTCCCCATGGTAAGCTATTGCATAAAATACTGAGGCATGGGATTGAGGGTGATTTAGCAGTTTGGATTAGAAATTGGCCAGCTGAAAGGAGAGGTGGTGGTTGATGGGAAATTTCATCCTGGAGTTCAGTTAACAGTGGGGTACTGTAAGGATCTGTCTTGGGGACACTGCTGTTTGTAATTTTTATAAACAACCTCGATGAGGCCGTAGAAGGATGGGTAGACAAATTTGCAGATGACACTAAGGTCAGTGGAGTTGTGAATAGTGCTGAAGGATGTTGCAGGTTAGAGAGGGACATAGATAAGCTGCAGAGGATTAGAGAGGGTGGACAGTGAGAGTCTTCTTCCTCGGATAGTGATGGTGAGCTCAAGGAGACATAGCTTTGAATTGAGGGGTGATAGATATAGGATAGATGTCAGAGGTAGTTTCTTTACTCAGAGAGTATTAGAGGCATGGAAAGCACTGCATGCAACAGTAGTAGACTCCCCAACTTTAAGGGCATTGGAGAGTCATTGAATCGACATATGGACGAAAATGGAATAGTGTAGGTTAGATGGGCTTCAGTTTGATTTCACAGGGTAGCGCAACATTGAGGACTGAAGGGCCTGTACATAATTGCAATGTTCTATGTCCATATTACAGAGGAGGAAGCGCTGGATGTCTTGAAACGCATAAATCCCCAGGACCTGATTAGGTGTACCTGAGAACTCTGGGGGAAGCTAGGGAAGTGATTGCTGGGCCTCTTGCTGAGATATTTGTGTCATCGATAGTCACAGGCGAGGTGCCGGAAGACTGGAGGTTGGCTAACGTGATGCCACTGTTTAAGAAGGGTGGTAAAGACAAGTCAGAGAACTATAGACCAGTGAGCCTGACCTCTGTGGTGGGCAAGTTGTTGGAGGGAATCCTGAGGGACAGGATGTACATGTATTTGGAAAGGCATAGAACTGATTAGGGATCATCAACATGGCTTTGTGTGTGGGAAATCATGTCTCACAAACTTGATTGAGGTTTTTGAAGAAGTAACAAAGAAGATTGATGAGGGCAGAGCAGTAGATGTGATCTATATGGACTTCAGTAAGGTGTTCGACAAGGTTCCCCATGGGGATTAGCAAGGTTAGATCACATGAAATACAGGGAGAACTAGCCATTTGGATACAGAACTGGTTCAAAGGTAGAAGACAGAGGGGGGCGGTAGAGGGTTGTTTTTCAGACTGGGTGCCTGTGACCAGTGGAGTGCCACAAGGATCGGTGCTGGGCCCTCTACTTTTTGTCATTTACATAAATGATTTGGATGCGAGCATAAGAGATATAGTTAGCAAGTTTGCAGATGACACCAAAATTGAAGGTGTAGTGGACAGCGAAGAAGGTTACCGCAGATTACAACAGGATCTTGACCAAATGGGCCAATGCGCTGAGGCGTGGCAGATGGAGTTTAATTCAGATAAATGCGAAGTGCTGCATTTTGGGAAAGCAAATCTTATCAGGACGTATACACTTAATGGTAAGGTCCTAGGGAGTGTTGCTGAACAAAGAGTCCTTGGAGTGCAGATTCATAGCTCCTTGAAAGTGGAGTCACAGTTGGATATGATAGTGAGGAAGGCGTTTTATATGTTTTCTTTTATTGGTCAGAGTATTGAGTACAGGAGTTGGGAGGCCATGTTGCGACTGTACAGGACATTAGTTAGGCCACTGTTGAAATATTGCATGCAATTCTGGTCTACTTCCTATCAGAAAGATGTTGTGAAACTTGAAATGGTTCAGAAAAGATTTACAAGGATGTTGCCAGGGTTGGAGGATTTGAGCTATAGGGAGCGGTTGAACAGGCTGGGACTGTTTTCCCTGGAGAGTCGGAGGCTGAGGGGTGAGCTTATAGAGGTTTCTATAATCATGAGGGGCATGGATAGGATAAATAGACAAAGTTTTTTCCCTGGGGTCGGGGAGTCCAAAACTAGATGGCATAGGTTTAGGGTGAGAGAGGGAAGATATAAAAGAGACCTCAGGGGCAACGTTTTCAAACAGAGGGTAGTACGTGTATGGAATGAGCTGCCAGCAGAAGTAGTGGAGTCTGGTACAATTTAAGAGGCATTTGGATGGGTATATGAATAGGAAGGGTTTGGAGGGATATTGGCCGGGTGCTGGCAGGTGCGACTAGATTGGGTTGGGATATCTTTTCAGCATGGACGGGTTGGACCGAAGGGTCTATTTCCATGCTGTACATCTATATGTCTCTGTGACTCTATGTTTAATGCCCTATGTTCTATGTATGAACACCACACAAACTGTCCTCACATTGAGGATAATCTGTGGTACATTGTGCAGCTAACTTTGAGCTTAATGGGGTAGATTTTGAACAGTCAAAAATCATAGGATTCCTACAGTGCAGATAGAGGCCACAACTGGATGTGGCAGGACTGCAGAGTTTAGATTTAATCTATTGCTTGTAAGATTTCTCGATCTTGCCTACCACTTGTTGTTTCTTCTGTTTTGTAGACACTTAGTCCTGTTTCGTAGTTTCAGGCTGACACCACATGGGGTCATCGAGTCATACAGCACAGAAACAGACCCTTCAGTCCAACCAGTCCATGCCGACCATAATCCCAAACTAAACTAGTCCCACCTGCCTGCATTGGCCCATATTCTTCCAAACATTTCTTATTTATGTGCTTATCCATATGTCTTTAAACATTGTAACTACACCTCACCCATTACTTCCTCTGGCAGATCATTTCACAAACAAACCACTTTCTGGGTTGTTATGAAGTTGAAGACGTGCACTGTACCTTTAAGCGAGAGGGAAAACTGACAAACACCTGTCATATCACAGTGTGCTGCAAAACTGAAAGATGTAACATTTTGATGGTAACCTAGATCCAGTTGTGTTCACAGCAATTTGAATTTTACCAATCAGTTTAAGTCATGCCCCAAGATGCTAAAACCCAATCAAATTTCATTTTTACTGTTTTGACAACATTGAACCAAAGAGACAATCCAATGTCTAGAGTATAAAAAGCAGGCATTTTGGACAGTTAGCCAGAAAGACCACCATCTACTATTTGAAAGACTACTATTCATGACACTCTTTGTCAAAGGAACCATTTTCACGTGTGCAGCAGAAGACCAAAGATGACCCAGGGAGATCTGCAGAGAACGATTGAGACCGGAGGCAACAGCTGCTGCCTCATTTTGAAAATTGAGTTGCTGTAATTTTAATAGGGGCTTTATTGGAACAGTATATTGTTATAGAGTTGGAGATAGATAACAAACCTTTAAGAGAGTTGTAATTATTATTGTTGTTTAATGTTCACTTTTAGAGTTAAAGAATAAAATTGCTATTTTTTCTTCAAACAGTGGAATTTGGGGAGTTCTCTGTCACTCATACTTTAATCGCTTACAAAACGAGATGAGCTTTTCTGGGTGCTTGGTTTAATTAGCAGAAGTGTTTACCAATGTGTTATAACAGTGTAAAGAAGTTGCCCCTCATGTCCTTTTTAAAACTTCTTCCTCTCACCTTAAAAATATGTTCCCCAGTTTTGAACTCCTCCACGGCGGGGAAAAGAGCCTTGCTATTCATCCTATCCATGCCCCTCATGATTTTATAAATCTCTATAAGGTCACTCCTCAATCTCCAATGCTCCAGTGAAAAAAGGTCCCAGTCTATCCAGCCTCTCATAACTCAAACCCTCCATTCCTGGCAATATCCTGTTAAATCTCTTCTGAAACCTCTTCAGCTTAATAATATCCTTCCTATAACAGGATGACAGGAATGAGGCAGTGTACTCCAGAAGACAGGTTTCCTTCCTTATAGGATATTAATGAACTAGATGGGTTTTGACCAACAATCGACAGTACATACACCTTAATAATGGACGAGATATTAATTCCAGGTTTTTATTGAGATTAAACATTGCCTTTCAAACCCATGTCCCCAGAATATTAACGTGGGGTTCTGGATTACTATTTGGTGACATTATTGCTCATCCACTGCCGTCCCAATGTCGTCCATGCAGACAGAATGAACATGTGCTGTGTTCTGCTTTAATCAAGCAAAAAAAAAACAGTCATTTTCTGGTTCAATTCTGAGGCAATGTCTTAAGTATGCTTAACTAATCTGTCTTGTTTAAAATTCAAACAAATCTGTCAGTTTAAGTGTCAGTCATTATCAACTGGTACAAACTACATGGCAATGCCCTCATGCATCAGAGCCCCTACTTACCAACCAATCAGCACTCCCCTTTCAATTTGTGCAATTTTGCTTTCCTTTCATTTTGAAATTTCTTGCATATTTTCTTGAGAAACACAAAATGAAATTTCGACGAAGTGCATCCTTTATCAGCAATTCTCCAATCCTGCATTCCAAAATGACTATCGCCTTCCTAGTTTAGCATTACCAACAAACACTATGGATCACAATGTTCGTGTCAATGCTGGCTGGAGTTTGAAAGACACTGAAGGAGCTTGTTGTACTTTGGCAGAAGGGCATTGAGTAGCTGTTGACTGCATCAGAAAAGAAGCTGGGGCCCACAGATTTTACTTTCCTGACATTGCATCAGTTTGAGAGCCCTGAGGTCAACAAGTGAAATAAGAAAGGAGCAATGAACCTGACTGAATAAATGTGAAGGCACCAAATGTAATGTCTCAGTGGCTACCCTGAGGTCACTTGGTGTTGCTCATTGACTTCAACAATGAATACAGAGCAAGAATTTACAAGCAGCCCCTTTTCCAAATCAATCTCCACTGGCAATACATCTTCAAAGCAGGTATAAACAAGTCAGGATGATAACTCACTGTCCTTCGTTTAATAAGTCAGGGCTGACTTGTCAGACTGTGGGTTTGATTCTGTGTAGCAATGGGTTAGAACAGCCACTGGTGTCATTCACAGGCATTCAGTTGCACCTCAAATGCGAAACCTTTAGGGATTTGTGTTGTAATGATACATTCGGCAAGACGTGTATGTCTGCATCGCTGGGCTGGCACATTACGTTAACCAACATTACAGTTCACTTTTTCAGCATTACAGCACATATTCATCACTAGGCTCTGCCTCTGTCTCCAAATATGAGCTTAACTGCTTAAAGATATATTCATTCTGCAGCTTTGTAACTCACTGTTGACTGAATTCAGTTTATCTTTGGTAAACGACTTGATGCATTAGTAGTGGCTGTAATCAAATTTGTGACAGATGAGTTTCTGTACAATTTGTTCCCGTCATTAATCTGATGTTCTTTTAGCTTCAGTTGTAGACAGTCAACTAATATTGTGTGTGACAACACTCGATAAAAAGAAGTTAGAGTAAAATGAGTTGAGTAAAGAATTACAATGATGAATGACACAACAGTGGCAGCACAGAGTGCATCCCATATGAGGCTCATCAGTCACTGGGCCCTCCTGCTGCTTGCTGTTTTCCTTCTTAGCCAGGAATGAAGAGAAAAGAAGGTTATCAGGTGCTGGGACTTTACATTAAATTAATTCACAGGTTCTGAGTGTTGCCTGCAATGCTCCTATTTATTGCCCTTCCCAAGATGCACTGCAGTTGGGGTCAATGGAGTGGCTAACTTGACCATTTCAGAGGGCAATTAAGAGTCAGCGGTCCGCCTATGGGTCTGGAGTCACATAAAGACCAGCCCAAAAAAGACCAATCAGCTTCCTTCTCGACAATCCCTCACTCGTCACGCCTGGAAGAGCAGGCGTTTTCTGCGACGGAATTTTGGGAAGGCCGAAGCGATGGGTTTCAGTCTCCAACCTTCTGAGTCCATGACAAACGCTGAGAACACTGGAGAAACTCAGCAGGTCTGGCAGCATCTGTGGAGAGAGAAACAGAGTTAATATTTCACATCCAGAATGACTCTGCTTCATTGCTGATTCTGTTCCTCTCCCTGAAATCTATTCAGGCCAATCGCAATGTGTTCCATCTGGCCATGACATCTGAGTTCTGACCACAGATATCACCCACTACACTAACTTCCACCTCTGATGTTTTTCGTTATCTCAGTCACAGTCAACTCCCGGCTGGTCCCCACGCATGCTATCCTCCACGGACATGAGCAATTTAAAATTCTGCTGTCTGCATCCTAACTTGCACTAAGCTCCCTATTGTGTACTTTCCAACCTACACTGGCTTCTCCATTTTGACAGAGTGGCGAGGAGAGAAGGTGAGGTGAAGCGAGGGCTGCTGGGAAGGGTAAGTTTTCCTGCTTACAAAGGGACTTACCTTGGGAGTCGGGCCTCCATTTTGATAGAGAGGTGAGGAGAGAAGGTGAGGTGAAGCGAGGGCTGCAGGGAAGGTAAGGGCTTAATTTATATTTGGGCAGTGGCTAAACCCGAGATACCACATGTGTAGATCTCTCTCCCTCCCCCCTCCTCTAACCAGAAGAAAGAGTCTCTGTAAGGTAAGGCTTTTATTTCTTTCTTATCTTTCTTTTTCATTTATATTTCAGTGTATTGTTTGGTTTTAGTTAGTTCATATAAAGCTAAGCTTGCAATGGCAGGGGACCTCAGACCCATGGCATGTGCCTCTTGCTTGATGTGGGAACTTAGGAATGTGTCGGATGTTCCTGACCCTTACACCTGCAAGAGGCGTGTCCAGCTGCAGCTTTTGTTTGACCACATGACGGCTCTGGAGCTGTGGATGGACTCACTGTGGAGCATCCGCGATTCTGAGGAGGTTGTGGATAGCACGTTTAGTGAATTGGTCACATCTCAGGTTAGAGTTGCTGAGGGAGACAGTGAATGGGTGACCAAAAGACAGAAACAGAGGAGGAAGTCGGTGCAGGTGTCCCCTGCGGTTCATCTCCCTCCAAAACAGGTATACCATTTGGATACTGTTGGGGGAGATGGCTCACCAGGGGAGGGCAGCAGCTGCCAGGATCATGGCACCGTGGTGGGCACTGCTGTTCAGAAGGGCAGGAAAAAGACTCGTAGAACCATAGTCATAGGGGATTCTGTTATGAGGGGAGTAGATAGGCAGTTCTGGGGCTGAAAACGGGATTCCTGGATGGTATGTTGTCTTCCAGGTGCTCAGGTCAGAGATGTCACCGATCGGCTGCAGAGCATTCTAAAAGGGGAGGGTGAACAGCCAGTTGTCTTGGTGCATTTAGGAACCAATGATATAAGTAGAAAGCGAGATGAGGTCCTGAAAGAAGAATTCAGGGAGTTAAAGGGGAGGACCTCAAAAGGTAGTGATCTCGGGATTACTACCAGTGCCACGTGCTAGCCAGTGTAGAAATGAAAGAATAGGCAGGATGAACACGTGGCTTGAGAGATGGTGTAGGAGGGAGGGGTTCAGATTTGTTGGACATTGGGACCGGTTCTGGGGAAGGTGGGACTATCATAAAAGGGACGGTCTACATCTGAACCAGACCAGAACCAATGTCCTTGGGGGAGTTTCTGCTGTTGGGGAGGTTTTAAACTAGTGTGGCAGGGGACTGGGAACCAGAAGAGAAAACAAGTCGGTAGCGAGGTGGAGACTGGAGACTGGAAGGATTATGAAGATAGCATTAATAAAAGGAAGAGTAAGCAGAGAGCAGATGAGCCCAAAAGAACTGGTGGCCTGAGATACATCTACTTTAATGTAAGGAGTATAGTGGGTAAGGCAGATGAACTTAGGGCTTGGATTGGTGCCTGGGAGTATGACATTATTGCCATCACAGAGACTTGGTTGAAGGAAGGGCATGATGATTGGCAACTAAATGTTCCAGGACATAGACGCTTCAGACAGGACAGGGAGGGAAGTAAAAGGGGGTTGGAGTTGCATTGCTGGTCAGGGATGATACCATGGTTGTGCTAAAGGAGCACACTATGGAGGTCTTGGGTAGTGAGGCATTATGGGTGGAGCTGAGAAATAAGAAGGGTGCAGATAATTGTTGGGGCTATATTATAGGCCTCTCAACAGTGAGCATGAGGTAGAAGAACAAATAGGTAAACAGATTATGGAAAGATGTAAACGAATAGGGTAGGAGTAATGGGAGATTTTAATTTTCCCAACATTGACTGGGATACACTTAGTGTCAGAGGTCTGGATGGGGCATAATTTGTACGAAGCGTCCAGGAGAGTTTTCTAGAGCGGTATGTCAATAGTCCGACGAGGGAAGGGGCCATATTGGACCTGGTACTGGGGAAACGAGCCAGGACAGGTGGTAGAAGTTGCGGTGGGGGATTTCTTTGGGAACAGTGACCACAATTCTGTAAGTTTTGGAATACTCGTAGATAAAGATGAGAGTGGTCCTAAGGAAAGAGTATTAAACTGGGCCAAGGCAAAATTAGGCAGGAGCTCGGAAATGTGAATTGGACACAGCTATTTGAAGGGAGGTCCACATTTGAGATGTGGGAGGCTTTCAAAGATAGGTTAACGGTAGTGCAGGACAGGTATGTCACATGAAGGCAAAGGATAGGAAGGGGAAGCTTCGTGAACCGTGGATGACAGGAGACATTGTACGACTAGCCAAGAGAAAAAGGGAAGCGTACATAAGGTCTAGGCAGCTAAGAACAGAACGGGCCCTGGAGGTATATCAGAATCAAGTGGGCTAAAAGGGGTAATGAAGTAGCTTTAACGAGCAGAACTAAGGAAAATCCCAAAGCATTTTATTCTTATGTAAGAAGCAAGTGGGTAACTAAAGAAAAGGAGAGGGCGGATCCTGTCGAGCGGTTCCCTGAGCAGACTGTCAAAGCCATTTGGCAGAATGCCTCATCGCCAGAACTTTCCAACAAGCACCAAGACATGGCTTGGCTGGTGGTGAGAAGGGCTCTGCCTGTGAGATCCTTCATGCACGCCCGGACTCTCTGCCACACCGCACGCTGCCCTCGAAGTGGCTGCGGAGGGGACGAGACTGTCACACACCTCCTTCTGGAATGTGCCTATACAGAGGAAGTCTGGAGAGGAATGCAGTGGTGTTTGTCAAGGTTCGTCCCGAGCAGCGCCGTGACGCGGGACTCCGTGCTCTACGGCCTGTTCCCCGGGACTCACACCGAGACGAACATTAACTGCGCCTGGAGGATCATCAACTTGGTGAAGGACGCTCTCTGGGTGGTCCGAAACCTGTTGATCTTCCAGCTGAAGGAGTTGACCCGACTGAGTGTTGCAGACTGGCACATTCCAAGGTCCAAGACTACGTGTTGAGGGACGCGCTGAAGCTTGGGGCAGCTGCTGCCAAGGCGCGGTGGGGAAAGACCACCGTGTAAGATCGGTCTGCCTAAAGAAGAACAGGGGGCCCATGCAGATGTTTTTTTGGGCTCTGCTGATGCCTCAGCCAAATATATGCATAAGATTGAGAAATGCACAGACCTGTATATGACAAGGATAAATTCGAATCTGTGTTTGTAAATGTGGACATATGTATGGCATGACCAAATGTACAGACCATCAAATCATTTTATGAATAAAGTATATTTTTGAAATAAAAAAAACTAAAGAAAGGATTGGTCCACTAAAAGATAATGAAGGAAGGCTGTGTGTCGAACCTGAGAGAATGGGTGAGATTCTGAATGATTACTTTGCATCAGTGTTCACTGAGGAGAGGAACATGATGAATCTTGAGATTAGAGATAGCCGTTTGATTAGTCTGGATCACATTGACATAAGTAGGGAAGATGTGTTGGGTAGGCTAGAGGTTATTAAGGTGGACAAATCCCCAAGACCAGATGGGATCTATCCCAGGTTGCTGAGGGAGGTGAGAGAGGAAATAGCTGGGGCCCTGACAGATATCTTTGTGGCATCCTTAAATACAGGTGAGGTGCCGGAGGACTGGAAGGTTGCTCATGTTGTCCCCCTGTACAAGAAGGGTAGTAGGGATATTCTGGGTAACTACAGACCAGTGAGACTTACGTCGGTGATGGGAAAGTTGCTGGAGAGGGTACTGAGGAATAGGATCTTTTTATATTTAGAAAAGAATGGGCTTATCAGTGATAGGCAACATGGTTTTGTGTGGGGAAGATTGTACCTTACCAACTTAACAGAGTTCTTCAAGGAAGTGACCAAGTTGATAGATGAAGCAAGGGCTGTTGATGTCATATACATGGACTTTAGTAAGGCATTTGATAAGGTTCCCTGTGGTAAACTAATGGAGAAAGTGAAGTCACATGGTGTGCAGGGTGTTCTAGCTAGGTGGATAAAGAACTGGTTGAGCAACAGGAGACAGAGAGTAGTAGTTGAAGGGAGTTTCTCGCAATGGAGAAACATGACCAGTGGTGTTCCACAGAGGTCAGTATTGGGGCCACTGTTGTTTGTAATATGCATAAATGATCTGGAAGAGGGCACTGTTGGTATGATCAGCAAGTTTGCAGATGACATAAAGATTGGTAGAGTAGTAGAAATCATAAGGGACTGTCAGAGAATACTGGAGGATATAGATAGACTGGAGAGTTGGGCAGAAAAGTGGCAGATGGCTTTCAATCCAGACAAATGTGAGGTGATCCATTTAGGCAAGACTAATTCTAGAGTGAGTTATACGGAAGAGCCTGGGGAAAGGTTGATGGGCAGAGAGATCTTGGAGTGCAGGTCCATTGTACCCTGAAGGTTGCTGCACAGGTGGATGGAGTGGTCAAGAAGGCATATAGTATGCTTGCCTTCATTGGACGGGGTATTGAGGATAAGAGCCGGCAAGTCATGTTAAAATTGTACAAGACATTGGTTCGGCCACATTTAGAATACTGTGTACAGTTCTGATCGCCACATTACCAAAAGGATGTGGACGCTTTGGAGAGGGTGGAGAGAAGGTTTACGAGGATGTTGCCTGGTATGGAAAGTGCTAGCTATGAAGAGAGGTTGAGTTGGTTAGGTTTATTTTCATTAGAAAAAAGGAGATTATGGGGGTACCTGATTGAGGTTTACAAAACCATGAAGGGTATAGACAGGGTGGATAGAGACAAGCTTTTTCCCAGGGTGAAGGATTCAATAACGAGAGGTCATGCTTTCAAGGTGAGAGGTGAAACGTTTAAGGGGGATACATGCGATAAGAACTTCACAAAGAGGGTGGTGGGTGTCTGGAACACGTTGCCAGCAGAGGTAGTAGTGTCAGGCACGGTAGATTCATTTAAGATGCATCTGGACAGATGCATGAGTAGGTGGGGAGCAGAGGGATACAAACGCTTAGGAATTGACCGACAAGTTTAGACAGTATATTTGAATCGGCTCAAGCTTGAAGTTCCAAAGGGCCTGTTCCTGGTCTGTAAATTTTCTTTGTTCTTTGTTCATTTCTTTGTTCTTGTCAAGCAATATCTTGCTGTGAAATACACTTTGGACCTGACAGGATGAACTGACATCCCAAGATAAGATCTGTTCATCAGAATATCATAGACTAATGCAGCACAAAAACAGACCCTTCACCCTGACCAGCTTTTCAAAACTGAGCTAGTCCCAGTTGCCTTTGCATTTGGCCCATATCCCTCTAAACATTTCCTATCCATGTACCTGTCAAAATGGTTTGTAAATGCTATAATTGGAGCCACCTCAACCATATCCTCTGCCAGCTCCTTCCATGCACACACCAGCCTCTGAGTGAAAAAGTTGATCCTAAAGTACCTTTTGAAACTTTCTCTTCTCATCTTAAGCATAAGTCCTCTAGTTTTGGACTTCTCTACCCTGGGAAAAAAGCCTTTGCTATTCACCTTATCTATACCCCTCATGATTTTATACACCAGTATAAGGTCACCTCTCAGTCAACTTATGCTCCGGGAAAAAATAATCAGCTTATTCAACTTCTGCTTATAACTCAATCCTCCAGTTCCAGCAACATGCTTGTAAATCTTTTTTGTACCCTTATCTCAGCACGTGACAGCGA
Organism: Chiloscyllium punctatum; assembly: GCF_047496795.1. NCBI lineage: Eukaryota > Metazoa > Chordata > Chondrichthyes > Orectolobiformes > Hemiscylliidae > Chiloscyllium > Chiloscyllium punctatum. The sequence continues at coordinate 128,133,741 of NC_092745.1, forward strand.
TAAATCAAACTCCTTTAGGAGAAAGCGAGGACTGACCCTTCAATCCAACTTGTTCATGCTGACCAGATATCCAAAAATAATCTAGTCGCATTTGCCAGCAGTTGGCCCATATCCATCAGAAGCCATTCTATTCATATGTCCACCCAGATGCCTTTTAAATGTTGCAATTGTACCAGCCTCCACCACTTCCTCTGGCAGCTCATTACATACACGTACCATCCTCTGTGTGAAAAAGTTGCCCTTAGTTCTATATTTGAGGAGGTTGAACAGTTCATCCACTTTACTAACACCTTCCACCCCGACCTCAAATTTACCTGGACCGTCTCAGACTCCTCCCTCCCCTTCCTAGACCTCTCCATTTCTATCTCGGGTGACCGACTCAACACAGACATTTACTATAAACCGACCGACTCCCACAGCTACCTAGACTACACCTCCTCCCACCCTGCCCCCTGTAAAAATGCAATCCCATATTCCCAATTTCTTTGCCTTCGCCGCATCTGCTCCCAGGAGGACCAATTCCAATACCATACAACCCAGATGGCCTCCTTCTTCAAAGATTGCAATTTCCCCTCAGACGTTGATGATGCTCTCCACCACATCTCCTCCACTTCCTGCTCCTCCGCCCTTGAACCCCGCCCCTCCAATCATCACCAGGACAGAACCCCACTGGTCCTCACCTACCACCCCACCAACCTCCAGATACATCGTATTATCCTTTGTCATTTCCGCCACCTCAAAACAGACCCCACTACCAAAGATATATTTCCCTCCCCTCCCCTATCAGAATTCCGGAAAGACCACTCCCTCCGCGACTCCCTCGTCAGGTCCACACCCCCCACCAACCCAACCTCCACTCCTGGCACCTTCCCCTGCAACCACAAGAAATGCAAAACTTGTGGCCACACCTCCCCACTCACTTCCCTCCAAGGCCCCAAGGGATCCTTCCATATCCATCACAAATTCACCTGCACCTCCACACACATCATTTACTGCACCCGCTGCACCCGATGTGGCCTCCTCCTCATTGGGGAGACAGGTCGCCTACTTGCAGAATGTTTCAGAGAACACCTCTGGGACACCCGCACCAACCAACCCAACCGCCCCGTGGCTGAACACTTTAACTCCCCCTCCCACTCCACCAAGGACATGCAGGTCCTTGGCCTCCTCCAGACCGTGGCAACACGACGCCTGGAGGAAGAGCGCCTCATCTTCCGCCTAGGAACCCTCCAACCACAAGGGATGAATACAGATTTCTCTAGCTTCCTCATTTCCCCTCCCCCCACCTTATCTCGGTCCCAACACACGGACTCAGCACCACCTTCTTGAACTGCAATCTTCTTCCTGACCTCTCCGCCCCCACCCCCTCTCCGGCCTATCATCCTCACCCTCACCTCCTTCCACCTATCACATTCCCAACCCCCCCTCCCCCAAGTCCCTCCTCCCTACCTTTTATCTTAGCCTGCTGGACACACCTTCCTCATTCCTGAAGAAGGGCTTATGCCCGAAACGTCGATTCTCCTGCTCCTTGGATGCTGCCTGACCTGCTGCGCTTTTCCAGCAACACATTTTTCAGACCAGAACTGCACACAATATTCCAGAAGTGGCCTAACCAATGTTCTGTACAGCCGCAACATGACCTCCCAACTCCTGTACTGAATACTCCGGCCAATAAAGGAAAGCATACCAGTCCATAAAACTGAGCTTCTCAAACAAGATTTTGATCATTTACCCTGGTAGCCCCCTGGTGGGTGTCGGTGGGACATGTTGCTCCTATGAAGCATCTTGGAATGTTTTACTATGTAATATAAATGCAAGTTGTTGTTGTAAAGGGGCAAGCCTGAGGCAGTTGTGTTGTCACTGACAGCCTGACAGCATGATCCTCACATTTACTGATACGAGCATTTTAATTCCAGAATTTTCTAATTAATCCTAATTTCAAATTCATACGAGATTCACGCTCTTTGTCACCAGGTATTTATCCAGCAATGTAATTGTTATATTCCTGCAGCTCAAGACAGGCTGCCTGCAGAAGACGTATCAAAAACATCTCTTGTACTCGAGTCTGAAAGTTTTGCTCGGTACTTCGATCCTGCTTGTCAATAGAAGCGAGCCTTATCAGAACGAGGGACGGACTGTTACAGGTTTGGGTGCAGTGATGTTTGTGTATAAATGGATGCAGCCGAGTCTGAAATTTATTTAGCTCCTATTGGCAGTTAGTGCTGGTTCTGTCTAAAAAGACAATGACCCAGTCCAGCCTGCCTTCCCAGCCAAACAGGGCTGCCTGGCGGGAAGGTGGATACACAACAATTCAAAACTAAAAGTATCACCCTTAAGTAGGAAAGCATCCGTCTGCTGGCGAGACTAAAAGTTCGGACCACAAAACCACAGTAATAACCTGCGGGGAAGGCTGGCTTTTTGTTGGACTCATCATCCGAAGCCAAATCAATTTCTTTCATTTTGTCCTGTGGCTGTCTCCATGGTTTTAATTTTGAGCCTTTAGAAGTAAGATCATCTGACTGCTGAAAAAGACCTTGTGTGTTATTCAAAGTAAAATCCCCCCCTCCCCCCTCAAACATATTAAAATGATTCTAACTTCATGGACTCAATTCAGTAATTAATAAATAACCAGGTCCTAACTGTGGAGGTTAAATAAAGCAAAGTGGCTTAATGGTATCTTTCAACATAACATCCACAATGCTATGGTCTTCAGACTCCATTACAATCTCCTTTTTTCTCTATGGACAGCCCAGACTGACTACATGAGGTTTTAAATATAGTCTAGGTAGGGCTTAACATTAATTTTTAATATGCATCTGCCCCTTGGGCAAGCCTGTTTCTCAAAAGCACTATTCTCTGACTTTAATTATTCTTCAATTAGAGTCGAATATTCAGAGTGGCAGCCCGACGCATGCAATGGATCCAATGGAGGTGTCTCCTGTCAGAAACTAAACTCTGGGTGAGACAGTCTTTCTCATGGAGTTGTTTCGACAAAGTGCAGTGGGAGGTTCAATCAGCGAGCCAGTAGCCCTACTCCCTGAATCAGTCTCTGTTTGTGGGATGCTCCTGTGCCCAAAGTGTCTGAGCAGGTGACATCTGTCGGTGCACTTGAAAAAGAAATAGGAGTGGAGTGGCAAGGGGCTGGACGCCTTCCCTTGGGTGGTACCAAGTGAAGGGACTCTGAGCTGTCCCTGAGGTGGTACCAGGTGAAGGGACTCTGAGCTGTCCCTTGGGTGGTACCAGGTGAAGGAACTCTGACCTGTCCCTTGCGCAGTACCAGGTGAAGGGACTCTGAACTGTCCCTTGGGTGGTACCAGGTGAAGGGACTCTGACCTGTCCCTGAGGTGGTAACAGGTGAAGGGACTCTGACCTGTCCCTGAGGTGGTACCAGGTGAAGGGACTCTGAGCTGTCCCTTGGGTGGTACCAGGTGAAGGGACTCTGAGCTGTCCCTGAGGTGGTACCAGGCGAAGGGACTCTGAGCTGTCCCTGAGGTGGTACCAGGTGAAGGGACACTGAGCTGTCCCTGAGGTGGTACCAGGTGAAGGGACACTGAGCTGTCCCTGAGGTGGTACCAGGTGAAGGGACTCTAACCTGTCCCTTGGGTGGTACCAGGTGAAGGGACTCTGAGCTGTCCCTGAGGTGGTACCAGGTGAAGGGACTCTGAGCTGTCCCTTGCGCAGTACCAGGTGAAGGGACTCTGAGCTGTCCCTTGGGTGGTACCAGGTGAAGGGACTCTGAGCTGTCCCTGAGGTGGTACCAGGTGAAGGGACACTGAGCTGTCCCTGAGGTGGTACCAGGTGAAGGGACTCTGAGCTGTCCCTTGGGTGGTACCAGGTGAAGGGACTCTGAGCTGTCCCTGAGGTGGTACCAGGTGAAGGGTCTCTGAGCTGTCCCTGAGGTGGTACCAGGTGAAGGGACTCTGAGCTGTCCCTGAGGTGGTACTAGGCATATATTGCAGCCTCTGCTCTGTTGTTTTAACTGAAAGAGTTTGCAGAATCCCACCTGTACCTTTGCAACCCAACCCCCCTGAGCAGACAAACCCCTTCGCCCATCCTGACTTGGAAATATATCGCCATTCCTTCAGTGTTGCTGGGTCAAAATCCGGGACTTCCCTCCCTAAGGTCATTGAGGGTCTGCCTTTAGCACATGGACTGCAGCATGCACAGCCAGTGTGGGATCTCCCAAATGTTTTCTCTCCAGCCAGTGTGAAATATCTGCGAAAAGGCTTAGCCAGTTCTTGCCGATCTTGTGTGATTACTGCAAAATGTGAATCTCTTATCATTTTTATGACAGTAGACCACAATTAACATTCACTGAGGTGCAACCTGAGTGGAATACTGGGATACATAAAGTCATTTACAAGATTGAGATCCATCAGTTGTAAATGAGTTGTACAGCAATATTGGTTGTGAGATTGGATCAATTAGGATAATACCAGTTGAGATTGATGATAAATGTGTATCTTTTTCAAAGGGATCAGGCTCCCTGAGGGGATTTGCTGGGTTTGGGAGGGAGTGTGGCAGCTGGGAGTTAGTTAGGATTCTGTTTCTCTCCCCACCCATGCTGTCAGACCTACGGAGTCTCTCCAGCATCATCTGTGCTTGTTTCAGTGTTGGAGGTGTCAGGTAAGGGAATCTATGGTGACTGGTCTGAGGGTGGGGTAGGGGAGGAGAAAACAATGTTGATCCAACAGAGGGTAAAGTGTTGGGGGGGGGGGAGGTCACCAAGGGGAGGGGTGGAAACTTAGTGTGGTGAGGGGGGTGGGCAGGAGGATAGATCAGACCCCACAGGGTCAGGTGGAGGGAGATTCTTGGCATGGGATTTTCATCAGGAGTTGGGTCTGTACATGCTTAGTGGGTGTGTAGTCAGGAGTCAGTTTCATCGTCATCTTGGAATCCAACAAGGCTTTTATGCCCTAACCTTTCCTTGATAGCCATTAGCTTCAGAGATTTTAGATTAGATTCTCTACAGCGTGGAAATAAGCCATTCGACCCAACCAGTCCACACCGACCCTCCGAAGAGTGACCCACCCAGTCCCATTTCACTTTGACTAATGCACCCAGCATTTTGGGCAATTTAGCATGGCCAATTCACCTAACTTGCACATCTTTGGAATGTGGGAGGAAACCGGAGCACCCGGAGGAAACCCATGCAGACAGCTGCATGCAGGCAGTCACTCGAGGCTGGAATCGAACCTGGGTCCCTGGTGCTGTGAGGCGGCAGTGCTAACCACTGAGCCACCGTGCCACCCACATCGAGTCGGAACTCTCCAAATTCTCCATATGAAAGGCGAAGGCACATGGGAAATATTAACTTGTCAAAGGTAGGCAATGGCCTTGTGGTATTGTCGCTGGAATGTTAATCCAGAGACCCAGATAATGTTCTGGGGACCCTGGTTCAAATCCCGCTACAGCAGATGATGGAATTTGAATTCAATAAAAATCTGGAATTAAGAATCAGATGACTTCCATAAATCCATTGCCAATTGTCAGAAAAAAAAACCCACCTGGTTCACTAATGTCCTTTAGGGAAGGAAATCTGCCATCCTTATCTAGTCTGGCCTACATGTGATTCCAGACCCACGCAATGTGGTTAACTCTCAACTGCCCTCAGGGCAATTAGGGATGGGCAATAAATCCTGCCTGGCCAGTGACACCCTCATTCCATGAATGACAAAAAGCATTTCAGGTAGGAACAGCCGCAATCCGGATTCCTTACAGTCCTCATGTGCAACTCTGGCCTGCACTACTCCAACAATTACCCAGCTAGTGGAATCTTTGCGCCAACTTCTGATACCATGTTTACCCCTTTCATGAATGTAAGAGAACCTTGACATTAACACTTGAAGAGGAGCAGGCAAGTTCTCTCTAGTGTCCTGGTTATAAGGAGCAGGAGTAGGGCCCCTCGAGCCTGCTCCGCCATTCAATAAGTTCATGGCTGATCTTTTCGTGGACTCAGCTCCAATTACCTGCCCACACACCATAACCCTTAATTCCTTTACTGTTCAAAAATTTCTCTGTCTTTGCCTTAAAAACATTCAGTGAGGAACCCTCAACTGCTTCACTGGGCGGGGAGTTCCACAGATTCACAACCCTTCGGGTGAAGAAGTTCCTCCTCAACTCAGTCCCAAATCTGCTCCCCCTTATTTTGAGGCTATTCCCCTACTTCTGATTTGACCGGCCAGTGGAAATTACCTTCCTGCTTCTATCTTATTATTCTCTTCATAATTTTAAATATTTCCATAAAATTCTCATTCTTCTAAATTCCAATGTCAGAAGGTGTACGACACCAGGTTAGAGCTGAACAGGTTTATTTGAAATCACAAGCTTTCATCATCGCTGCTCTTCATCAGATTCACCTTTGAAAGCTTGTGATTTCAAATAAACCTGTTGGACTATAACCTCGTGTCATGTGACTTCTGACCCTGTCCACCCCAGTCCAATACTGGCACCTCCACATCATAAATTTCAATGAGTACAATCCCAGACTACTCAAGGTCTTATTCCTCAAACCACACCATTAAAAAACAGGAATCACAGATTCCCACGTTACTGGCCATGATTGCACTGGGCCAGTGTGTTGAGTGTCAGTTCTGCATCAATAGATATCTCCACTCTTCCTGATCTTGATACTGCGTTTCACAATCCACAATGTGAACCCCTCGCTTCTCCTTCCAGGCGCTGACAATCCTGTGGTATATTTTAGTCTTTTTCTCTCATTGTCGCCTTTCTGTTGTTTTCTTCTTGGTATTGGAGAGCTGATTACCATTTCAGAGCATGTATCATTCTTAAAACTATCAAGTCCTCCTCTGCAAGATGATTTCATGTCCAGAATTCAGTGACAGGAGACGCTAGTTATCTCTTCAGACGCTTATTTCTTTGATTTATCTGGGCAGAACGTGGGCTGACTGGTGCCAAGCAGTTTTTTTGTCAAAAAGGGTGAATAAAGAATAAAGAACATTACAGCACAGGAACAGGCCCTTCGGCCTTCCAAGCCTGCACCAATCCAGATCCTCTATGTAAACCTGTCACCTATTTTCTAAGGATCTGTATCCCTCTGCTCCCTGCCCATTCATGTATCTGTCTAGATACATGAATCTTAAATGACACTATTGTCCCCACCTCTACCAACTCACCTGGCACATGTTCCAGGCACCCACCACCTTCTGCATAAAGAACTTTCCACGCATATCTCCCCTAAACATTTCCGCTCTCACTTTGAACTCGTGACCCCTAGTAATTGAGTCCCACACTCTGGGAAAAGGCTTCTTGCTATCCACCCTGTCTATACTCTCATGATTTAGTAGAGCTCAGTCAGGTTCCCCCCCTCAACCTTTCTAATGAAAATAATCCTAATCTACTCAACCTCTCTTCATAGCTAGTGCCCTCCATATAAGGCACATCCTGGTTAACCTCGTTTGCACCCTTTCCTTTTGGTAATGTGGCGACCAGAACTGTACTCTGTATTCCAAATGTGGCTGAACCAAAATCCTACACAACTGTAACATGACCTGCCAACTCTTGTACTCAACACCCTGTCATATGCCATATGCCTTCTTGACCACTCTACTTACCCGCATTGCCACTTTCAGGGAACAATGGACCTGAACACCAAGATCTCTCTGTACATCAATTTTCCCCAGGACTTTTCCATTTATTGTAGAGTTCGCCCTTGCATTGCATCTTCCAAAATGCGTCACCTCACATTTGCCTGGATTGAATTCCATCTGCCAGATCTCTGCCCAACTCTCCAATCTATCTATATTCTGCTGCATTCTCTGACAGTCCCCTTCACTATCTGCTACTCCACCAATCTAAGTCTCATCTGCAAACTTGCAAATCAGACCACCTATACCTTTCTCCAGATCATTTATGTATATCACAAACAGCAGTGGCTCCAGCACTGATCCCTGTGGGACACCACTGGTCACAGGTCTCCATTTTGAGAAACTCCTTTCCACTACTACTCTCTGTGTCCTGTTTCCCAGCCAGTTCTCTATCCATCTAGCTCATACACCCGAGATCCCATGTATCTTCACATTCTCCATCAGCCTACTATGGAGAACATTATCAAAAGCCTTACTGAAGTTCCATGTGTATGACATCTACAGTCCTTCCCTCATCAATCAACTTTGTCACTTTCTCAAAGAATTCTATAAAGTTGATAAGGTATGTCCTTCCCTGCACAAAACCAGGCTGCCAATCACTGATAAGTCCATTTTCTTCCAAATGGGTATAGATCCTGCCCCTCAGTATCTTCTGCAGTAGCTTTGCTACCACTGCTGTCAGGCTCACCAGTCTATAATTACCTGGATTATCCTTGCTACCTTTGTTTAACAAGGGGGCAACATTAGCAATTCTCCAGTCCTCCAGGACCTCACCCCTGTTCAAGAATGCTGCAAAGATATCTGTTAACGCCCCAGCTATTTCCTCTCTCACTTCCCTCAATAACCTGGGATAGATCCCATCTTGACCCAGGGACTTGTCCACCTTAATACCTTTCTCCCTCCTTATGCTGACTTGACCTTGAGTAATCAAACATCTGTCCCTAACCTCAACACCTGTCATGTTCCTCTCCTCAGTGAATACCGATGCAAAGTACCCAATAAGAATCTCACCCATTTTCTCTGACTCCATGCATAACTTTCCTCCTTTGTCCTTGAGTGGACCAATCCTTTCTCTAGTTGCCCCTCTTGCTCCTTTTATATGAATAAAAGGTTTTCAGATTTTCCTTAACCCTATTGCTAAAGATATCGCATGACCCTCTTTAGCCCTCTTAATACCTCATTTCAGATTGGTCCTACATTCCCGATATTCTTCCAAAGCTTTGTGTGTCTTCAGTCACCTGGCCCTTAAGAATGATTCCTTTTACCTCTTAGCTAGTCTCACAATTTTACCTGTCATCCATGGTTCCCTAACCTTGCCATTTCTATCCCTCATTTTCACAGGAACATGTCCCTCCCGCACTCTAATCAACAACTTATATTAATCTCAAACTGGCACTGTCCCTCAAAACTAATCTTGTTGCACAGCTCAAAACCATTGCGAATGACTTCCCATATCCTCCGTATGCATCTCAGAGTGCACCACAGTGAATTTTAGCAGCATATACTGTTGCATAAACTACAAAAGATTTACTTTTATCAGTAATTGCATGAGATCAGCAAGACTTGGCTCAGCCTTTGAGCAGATATTTCACTGTAATATTTTGGAGATCTTATACTGGAAGATTTAAGGTTCTATCTCAAGTTAAGATTAGATTAAATTCTCTACAGTGCAGAAACAGGTCGTTCTGCCCAACCAGTCCACACCGACCCTCCAAAGAGTAACCCACCCAGATCCACTTCCCTCTGACTAATGCACCTAACACTATGGACAATTTAGCATGGCCAACTCACCTGGCCTGCACATCTTTGGACTGTGGGAGGAAACCAGAGCACGCAGAGGAAACCCATGCAGACACGGGGAGAATGTGCAAATTCCACACAGACAGTCGCCCGAGGCTGGAATCAAACCTGGGTCCCAGGTGCTGTGAGGCAGCAGCGCTAACCACTGAGCCACCGTGCCACCCTGTTAAGGGTCACTGGTGGAAGTTATATCTCTCACATTATTGTTAGATACACCAGTCTCCATAAACTAGGTGATGACTCACAGACAGGGTATTCCAGGAGGCCATAAATATTAAACCTGCCAAGGAGGATATTGGAGACACCAATCCATAAGATCATCACTGATCAGATTACTCCAAACTCCTCCATATCCTGGTAAGTCTTTATTCCCACCCTCTTGCTTATCAAGAACTGCCTACTTCTGCCTTACAAATAATAAATAGAGCTCTGCTTCCACTGCCCTTTGAGGAAGACAGTTCCAAACTCTCAACGCCCTCAAAGTGGGAAAAGAATCCTCCTTATCTCAGTCTTAAATAGGTGACTGCTTGTTTATAAACATGGATGGCATGGTGGCTCAGTGATTAGCACTGCTGCCTCACAGTGCCAGGGACCCAGGTTCATTTCCAGCCTTGGGTGACTGTCTGTGTGGAGTTTGCACATTCTCCCTGTGTGGGTTTCCTCCGGGTGTTGCAGTTTCCTCCCAGTCTAACAATGTGTAGGTTAGATAGATTGCCCTGCAGTGTCCAGGGATGTGTAGGCTATGTGGGTTAGCCATGGGAAATGTGGGTTTATAGGGATAGGTAAAAACACTGACTGCAGATGCTGGAAACCAGATTCTGGATTCGTGGTGCTGGAAGAGCACAGCAGTTCAGGCAGCATCCGAGGAGCAGTAAAATCAATGTTTCGGGCAAAAGACCTTCTTCAGAATAAAAGCAGAGAGCCTGAAGCGTGGAGAGATAAGCTAGAGGAGGGTGGGGGTGGGGAGAAAGTAACATAGAGTACAATAGGTGAGTGGGGGAGGGGATGAAGGTGATAGGTTGGTGGGGGGGGGGCGGAGGGTGGAGGGGATAGGTGGAAAAGGAGATAAACAGGTAGGACATGGGCGGCACGGTGGCACAGTGGTTATCACTGCTGTCTCACAGCGCCAGAGACCCGGGTTCAATTCCCGCCTCTGGTGACTGACTGTGTGGAGTTTGCACATTCTCCCCGTGTCTGCGTGGGTTTCCTCCGGGTGCTCCGGTTTCTTCCCACAGTCCAAAAATGTGCAGGTTAGGTGAATTGGCCATGCTAAATTGCCCCATAGTGTTAGGTGCAGGGGTAAATGTAGGGGAATGGGTCTGTGTGGGTGCGCTTCGGCGGGTTGGTGTGGACTTGTTGGGCCAAAGGGCCTGTTTCCACACTGTAGGTAATCTAGTCTAAGTCCGCACAAGTCATGGGGACAGTGCTGAGCTGGAAGTTTGAAACTGGGGTGAGGTGGGGGAAGGGGAAATGAGGAAACTGTTGAATCTCACATTGATGCCCTGGGGTTGAAGTGTTCCGAGGCGGAAGATGAGGTGTTCTTTCTCCAGGCATCTGGTGGTGAGGGAGCGGCGGTGAAGGAGGCCCAGGACCTCCATGTCCTCAGCAGAGTGGGAGTGGGAGGGGGAGTTGAAATGTTGGGCCACGGGGCGGTGTGGTTGATTGGTGCGGGTATCCCGGAGATGTTCCCTAAAGAGCTCTGCTAGGAGGCGTCCTGTCTCCCCAATTTAGAGGAGACCGCATCGGGAGCAATGGATACAGTAAATTATATTGGTGGATGTGCAGGTAAAACTTTGATGGGTGTGGAAGGGTCCTTTAGGGCCTTGGATGGAGGTGAGGGAAGAGGTGTAGGTGCAGGTTTTGCAGTTCCTGCGGTGGCAGGGGAAGGTGCCAGGATGGGAGGGTGGGTTGTAGGGGGGGCGTGAACCTGACCAGGTAGTCACGGAGGGAACGGTCTTTGCATAAGGCGGAAAGGGGTGGGGAGGGAAATATATCTCTGGGGATTTTTTGGAGGTGGTGGAAATGTCGGCGGATGATTTGGTTTGTGTGAAGGTTGGTAGGGTGGAAAGTGAGCACCAGGGGCGCTCTGTCTTTGTTACGGCGGAGGTGCGGGATGTAGACGAGATGCGTTGGAGGGCATCTTTAACCACGTGGAAAGGGAAATTGTGGTCTCCAAGGAAGGAGGCCATCTGGTGTGTTCTGTGGTGGAACTGGTCTTCCTGGGAGCAGATACAGCGGAGGCGGAGGAATTGGGAATACGGGATGGCATTTTGGCAAGAGGTAGGGTGGAGAGAGGTGTAATCCAGGTAGCAATGGGAGTCGGTGGGTTTGTAAAAAATGTCAGTGCCAAGTCGGTCATCATTAATGGAGATGGAGAGGTTCAGGAAGGGGAGGGAGGTGTCAGAGATGGTCCAGGTAAATTGGATAGGGTTTGGGGGAGCTGGGTCTAAGTGGGTCAGTGCAGACTCAATGGGCTGAATGGCCTCTTTCTGCATTGTGGTGATTCGATGATTCTATAAACAGCATCCCCCTAGTTCTAGACTTTTTCACAAGAGGAAACATTGTTTCCACATTCACCTTGATAAGACCTTTCAGGATCTATGTGCTTTAATCAAGTCACCCCTTATTGTTGGAAACTTCAGCAAATACAAACTTAGCTTATCCAACCCCTTCTCATAAGGCAACCTGTTTCATTCTTGGTACTCGTTCTGTAAACCTTCTCTGAACTGTTTCCAATATATTTAAATTCTTCCTTAACTAAGGAGACCAATACTGTGCAAGTGCTCCATATGTAGGTCTCACCAATGCTCTATATAACAGAAGTACAACCTGCTTACTTTTTCATTCAATTCCCCTTGCAATAAACAATAGCATTCAATTAACTTTCCTAATTACTTGCTGTACCTGTATACCAACTTACAGTGATTCATGCACTGGGATATCTGAATCCTTTTGTATCTTGGCACTTGCAGTTTCTCACTATCTTTTTTATTCTTCCAAACAAAATGGGCAATTTTACACTTTCCACATTATACTCCATTTGTCATATCCTTCTCCACTCTTTTAACCTATCCAAAATCCTTCATTGCTATATATTTACAATTTACCGTCCAACTGATCTTTATGTTGCCAGGGTTGGAGGGTTTGAGCTAAAGGGAGAGGCTGAACAGGCTGGGGCTGTTTTCCCTGGAACGTCGGAGGCTGAGGGGTGACCTTATAGAGGTTTACAAAATTATGAGGGGCATGGATAGGATAAATAGACAAAGTCATCTCCTGGGGCGGGCAAGTCCAGAACTAGAGGGCATAGGTTTAGGGTGAGAGGGGAAAGATATAAAAGAGACCTGAGGGGCAACTTTTCACGCAGAGGGTTGTACCTGTATGGAATGAGCTGCCAGAGGATGTGGTGGAGGCTGGTACAATTGCAACATTTAAGAGGCATTTGGATGGGTATATGAACAGGAAGGGTTTGGAGGGATATGAGCCGGGTGCTGGCAGGTGGGACTAGATTGGGTTGGGATATCTGGTTGGCATGGACGGGTTGGACCGAAGGGTCTGTTTCCAAGCTGTACATCTCTATGATTCTAGGACTTTATGTCTCGGAAAGCGACTGACCAGATGGAGTCCCCCTGCGCCCAGGTCTTGCACGGACCAGCAAGGCTGCATACTCAGCCACTTACTGTGCGCCTTCCACTCTCATGAATGTGTGACCAACTTCAGCTCTAACTCCATTTACAAATTTGTTAATGGCACCACTACGGTGGGTTGGATGTCAAACAAAGATGAGTCAGAATACAGGAAGGGAATAGGAAGCTTATTGCCATGGTGTAATCTTTCCCTCAATATTAGGAAAAACTGGGATTCAGGGAGAGCTTGCCAATTGGATACAAAATTGCCTTGACAGTAGGAGACAGAGGGTGGTGGTGGAGAACTGTTTTTCAGAATGTCGGCCTGTGACCAGTTGAGTTCTACACAGATTGGTACTGGGTCCATTTTTGAGGAGAAAGTGAGGACTGAAGAAGGGCCTGAAGAAGGGCTGATGCCCGAAACGTCGATTCTCCTGTTCCTTGGATGCTGCCTGACCTGCTGCGCTTTTCCAGCAACACATTTTCAACACTGGGTCCATTTTTGTTTGTTATATATCTAAACGATTTGGAAGGAAATATAAGAGAGATGTTTAGTAAGTTTGCAGATGACAAAAAAATTGTTGGCAAAGTGGACAGAGAAGAAGGTGATCTAAGATCACAAACAGATCTTAACCAGTTGGGTCAATGGGCTATGGAGTGTCAAGTGGGGTTTAATGTGGAAAAGTGTGAGGTGATTCACTTTGGAAGGAGCAACAAGAATGCATAGTACTGGGATAATGGTAAGATTCTTGGTAGTGTGGATGACCAGAGAGATTTCAGTGTCCATGTGCATAGATCCCTGAAAGTTGCCACCCAGGTTGATAAGAAAGTGTACAGTGTGTTCGGTTTTATTGGTAGAAGGATTGGGTTTCAGGGCCATGAGATCATGTTGCGGCTTTCCAAAACTCTGGTGCGGTCGCGCTTGGAGTATTGTATACATTTCTGGTCACCGCATTATAGAAACAATGTGGAAGCACTGGAAAGGGTGAAGAGGAGATTTAACAGGATGTTGCTTGGTATTGAGGGAAGGTCTTATGAAGAAAGTCTGAGGGATTTGAGGATGTTTTCGTTGGATAGAAGAAGGTTAAGAGATGACTTGACAGAGACATACGAGATGATCAGATGGTCAGATAGGGTGGACAATGAGAGCCTTTTTCCTCAGATGGTGAAGGCTAACATGAGGAGACATTGCTATAAATTGAGGGGTGATAGATATAGGACAGATGTCAGAGGTAGCTTCTTTACTCAGAGAGTAGTAGGGCATGGAACGCTCTGCCTGCAACAGTAGTAGACTCGCTAACTTTAAGGGCATTTCAATGGTCATTGGATAAACATACGGATGAAAATGGAATAGTGTAGGTTAGATGGGCTTCAGATTGGTTTCACACGTGCAACATCAAGGGCTGAAGGGCCTGTACTGTGCTGTAATGTTCTATGTTTTATGTTCTAAGCCTTCCAAGCCTGCACCGTTTCAGATCCTCTATTTAAACCTGTCACCTATTTTCTAAGGATCTGTATCCCTCTGCTCCCTGCCCATTCATGTATCTGTCTAGATACATCTTAAATGACATTATTATGCCCACCTCTACCACCTCCACTGGCAATATGTTCCAGGCACCCACCACCCTCTGTGTAAAGAACTTTCAACACATATCTCCCTTAAACTTTTCCCCTCTCACCTTGAACTCGTGACCCCTGCATTTGGATAAATATGTGATATTACATTTTGGTAAAACAAGTAAGGATGGCGCTTATACAATTAATGATAGGGCTCTGGGTAGAGTTGTAGGACAGAGAAATCTGTTCAGGTATATAATTCTTTGAAATTTGTGTCACATGTAGAGAGGGTGGCTAAGAAGGCATTTAGCATGCTTGCCTTCACTGCTCAGACCTTTAAGTGTAAGAATTCAGATGTCATGTTGAAGTTATACATGATGTTGGTGAGGACTCTTCTGGATACTGTGTCGAGTTTTGGTCGCTCTGCTATTGGAAGGATATTATTAAATTGGAGAGGGCTCAGAAACAATTTACTAGGATGTTGCCAGGAATGAAATGTTTGAGTTACAAAGATAGACTGGATTGGGACTTTTTTCACTGGAGCATAGGAGGTTGAGGTTATCAAGGTTTATAAAATCATGACGGGCATGGATAGGGTGAATAGCAAGGGTCGCTTTCCTTGTGTGGGGGAGTTCAAAACCTGGAGGCTTATTTTTGAAGTGAGAGGAGAAAGTTTTAAAAAGGACACAAGAGGCAACTTTCTTTACACAGAGAGTGGCTCGTGTATGGAATTAACTTCCAGAGGAAGTGGCGGATGCAGGTACAGGTACAACATTTAAAAAACATGTGGACAAGTACATGAATAAGAAATGTTTGGAGGGTTATAGGCCAAACATAGGCAGATGGAACTGGTTTAGTTTGCGAATATGGTCACCATACACTGGTCAGACCTAAGGGTCTGTTTTCATGCTGTATGACTGTCTGACGATAACTATAAAATAAAGGAGTTGGTTATCACCTTTGAAAATGGAATGGAGGCCCCCCCCCCCCTCTGTCTGTACCAGTGGTGCTGAGGTGGAGGTGAACAAGGCTTTCAAGTTCCTCGGAGTAAATAATCTGTCCCGGTCCATCCAAGGAGATGCTGCAGTCAAGAAAGCAAACCAATGCTTCGACTTCCTCAGAAGGGTAAAGAAATACAGCTTTTCCACAATGACTGCTAATAATTTTTATAGATACACCATAGAAAGCATCCGATCCAGATGCATCACAGAGTGGGACGGCAACTGCTCTTCCTAAGACCACAGGAAATTACAGAGAGTTGTGAACGCAGCCCAGTCCATCACAAAAACCAGCCTTCCATCCATTGACTCCATTCCTGCTGCCTTTGGAAAGCAGCCAACATCATCAAAGACCCCTCCCACCCCGGTTATACTTTCTCCCACCTTCTTCCATTAGGCAGAAAATATGAAAAGTTGAAATTGCGCACCAACAGATTTAAAATCAGCTTCTTCCCTGTTATAATCAGACTTATGAACGGACCTCTCATATATTAGAGTTCATCTGTGCACCTTCCTTGTAGCTCTAACATCAAATTCTGCATTCTGTTCTATTACCCTGATGTACTTAGGTAAGGTATGATTGGTCTGGTTAACAAGCAAAGCAATACTTTTCACTGTATCTTGGTACACGTGCCAATAATAAATCAAATCAAATGTCATCAACAAACCATTCATTCAGTCCTTCATTCAACCCATTTATACAAACATCTAAAAGTTGTGGTCCCAGCACTGTTTTTGTGGCATATCACTCAGTAGATCTTGCTATTCTGAAAAAAAATCAATTTATATCTATTCTCTGTTTCCTGTTAGATCACCAAACTTGTACCAATGCTATTATGTTACCTCTTATTCCATGAAATTTATCCATTATCACCTTTGATTGGCACCTTTTTGAAATCTAAACACGAAACCTCCATCAGCTCCACATTATCCACAGCAACATGTTACCTCTTTGAAGAACTCTAATAATTTGGTTGGAGAGGATTTGTTCTTCACAAAACCATGTTGGCTCTACCTGATTATCTAACTTACCTAAGTGACCTGCCATATTCTTTTTAATAACAATTTCTAATATCTTCACTTTGACAGACATTAACCCAATTTACTGTCTTTCTTATTTTTCGAATGGAAGAGTTACCTTCAATATTTTCTGATCTGGAAGCATTTCCCAAATCTAGGAAACTTTAGAAAATGATATGATAAAATAAGAACAAGGAGCTGAAATATGGAATTCAGTTCCTTGTGCCTGCTCTGTCATTCAATGTCAACGTGGCTGATCTAATTTAATATGGGTTGATTGATTTAAAATTAAAACTAATGTATGAACTATCACAAGATCAGTTCTCCAAAGACACTTAGATGAGGTCCATCGTTGTTCCATTGCTCCAACAATTTACTCTCTGTCACTGTCCTGGTAATTCCTCTCTTCCTTCCATTTCCTGATTTATAGCCATTACTGGGATGTTACTTTTATTCTTTGACTGTGGCTTTAACTCCTTTTTTTTTGCTTGTTCTGCCATAACCCTTCACCCCAATTGATCAAAGATTAGTCGAAGCTCAGCCTCATTTTAATCAAAGGCTGCTCCCTGTGGAACAGAATTTGAAAGACTGACCCTCAGAGAGAAGAATCCCTTATTTCCATTTTATTTTTAAATTGTGCCGCTTAGCTCTGGATTCCTGCGTGCGGGGAAACATCCTCACAGCATTTACTTACCTCAGTGGAAAATGAGAATAATTCACGCCGGAACTATTGAGCAGACAGTCGGGCTTTCTGAGGTTTGTGGGATTAGAAAGGAATTTCTGTCAGGTGGCCACTGGAATTTGTCAGGCATGATTTCCCTTTCATGAAGCCAAGCTGACATTGTTTGATTATATTTATCTCCTGTCATATTCATGGGTAACACAGTACTGAAAGATTTAACAGATGTCGATTACAACTCCTGGTATGTACATATGTTAAAATCACAGGCTCAGCCTTGTCCAAGCTAGTACTGAGTGAGTTGGTTCAAAACTGATGCATGGTCCCATCATGGGGCTTGAGTGCTTCGCTACACTTGACCACTTAACTCTACATCGAGATTGTTTGCATACAAAATGAACTGAAGAGTGGACAATCGTGTTACAAAACACACCAGGGCCATGGCAGAAGTGATACTGTCTAAGACATCCTCTGCCATAAGTTAATTCCTAAATGGAACACCCTGGCCCACAAGACAACATGTAAGGCCTAAACATCTTTGCTATACCTGGTAAACATCCCACTTACCATTATAGAAGACTAGCCTGCAAATACATTCCATGGACATAAAATCACCCAGTGAGCAGTCAGTTCCTGGTGACTGCAGTCTTGAATAAAGAAGAGGCAATGGCCTAGCGAAATTACCACGAGACGATTAATCCACAGACCCAGGTAATTGTTTTTTAGATTAGATTACTTACAGTGTGGAAACAGGCCCTTCGGCCCAACAAGTCCACACCGACTCTCCGAAAACCAACCCACCCAGACCCATTCTCCTACATTTTACCCCTTCACCTGACACTATGGGCAATTTAGCATGGCCAATTCACCTGACCTGCACATCTTTGGACTGTGGGAGGAAACCGGAGCACCCGGAGGAAACCCACACAGACACAGGGAGAATGTGCAAACTCCACACAGACAGTTAGCTGAGGCATGAATTGAACCCGGGTCTCTGGCGCTGTGAGGTAGCAGTGCACATGGAAGATGGTGGAATTTGAATTCAATAAAAACCTGAAATCAAGAGTTAACTGATGACCATGAGTTCATTATCAGCGGTAAAAACGCAGCTGGTTCACTAATGTCCTTTCAGGAAGGAAACAGCCATTCTTACCCATCTGGCCTACATGTGGCTCCAGGCCCACAATAATGGAACTTAAACGTTGAATTAGAAAGGCTAAAAGGGGGCATTGAAATGTCTTTAGCAAACAGGATCAAGGAGAATCCCAAGGCTTTTTATGCATATTTTAATAGAAAGAAGGTAGGCAAGGGCAAGAGTAGGCTGACTCAATGACAAAGGAGGGAAGTTATACCACAGGAAGTGGGAGAGATCCTTAATGAGTACTTCGTATCAATAGTCACTGAGGAGAAGGACATAACTGATGCTGAGATCAGGGATGAGTGTGTGAATATTCGAGAGAATGTCAATATATTGAAGGAGGAAACTTGGGGTATCCTAAATTGCATTATGGTAGACAAGTCCCCAGGACCAGATGGGATGTATTCCAGGTTTCTGTGAGAGGCAAGGGAAGCAGTAGCTGGGGTATTAGCAGATATCGTCACATCATTTTTGACCACTGGTGAGGTTCCAGAGGACTGGAGATTAGCCAATGCTGTTCACTTTGTCTAAAAAAGGAAGCAGTAATTATTCAGGAAATTAAAGGCTGGTGAGCCTGACATTTGTGGTGGGGAAGCTCTTGCAGAAGATACCAAGGGACAAGATATATGCACATTTGGAAGAAAATGGACTAATTAATGATATGCAGGAAGTTTTGTACAGAGAAGGGCATGTCTCACCAACCTGATTGAATTTTTTGAAGAGGTGACAAAGATAATTGATGAGGGAAGAGCTGTGGGTGTAGTTTATGTGGATTTTCATAAGGCATTTGATTAAGTCCCACATGGCAGATTGGTACAAAAACTAAAGTCACATGGTGGGCTGGCCACAGGGATACAAAACTGGCTTGGCCATAGAAGGCACAGGATAGCGGTGGAAGGGTGTTTTTCAGAATGGAGACGGGCATCTAGTGGTGTTCCACAGGGTTCAATCTTAGTCCTCTGTTGTTTGTAGCAATTATAGATGATCTGGAGGAAAATGTGGGTGGACTGGTTAGTAAATTTGCAGATGATGCGAAGACTGAAGGAGTTACTGATAGTACCGATGATTTTGAAAGGATACACCAGGATATAGATAGATTGGCGACTTGGGCGTAGAAATGGCAGACAGAGTTTAATCCAGACAAATGCCAAGTGATGCATTTTGAAGGATCAAATTTCAGTGTGAATTATACTGTAAATGGCAGAACCCTTAGGAAGATTAATGTACAGATGGATCTGGATGTGCAGATCCACAGTTCCCTAAAAGTGGCGACACAGGTGGCCAAGGTGATTAAGGCATTTGACATACTGACCTTCATCAGCCAGGGCGTGGAGTACAAGAGGTGGCCAACCATATTGCGTCTGTTTAAAACCCTTGTCAGGCCGCATTTGGAGTACTGTGTGCAGTTTTGATCAGAAGGAGATGGAAACTTTGGAGAGAGTGCAGTGAAGGTTCACCAGGATGTTGCCTGGTCTCAAGGGCATTGATTATGAGGAAGGTTAGAAAGACTATGACTGTTTTCGCTGGGAAGACAGCAGCTGACCTGACAGAGGTCTGCACAAATATAGGATGGATAGTCAGAGGCTTTTTCCCAGGTTTCAGTTTCAATTACAAGGGGGCACTGTTTTGAGGTGAAAGGGGAATGTTTAAGGGAGGTGTGTGAGGGAGGTTTTTCATTCAGAGCATGTTAGGAGCCAGAAGACGTGGTGGAAGCAGGCAGGTTTGAGACATTTAAGAGGTATTTGGATGATTACAAGGAATAGAGGGATACAGACCGAATAAGGGGGTGGGGGGAAGAATTGTTTTATCGTTTAGTTGGGACATGATGATTGGCAGAGACTGGAAGGGTTGAAGTGCCTGTTCGTGTGCTTTACTTCTCTTTAGTTCTTTTGTCCCAATCTGGACAATTGGGGATAGACAATAAATACTGGCCCAGCAATGCACTCAATCTGCAAATAACTTTTTTAAAAAGCAAAGGTGCCAACCTGCAGTCACTCTTTGCAATAAAATTTCTGCCCTTCCTTCTAAAGTGACAGCATGTTCGGTCCACATGCTCAGACCATCCTTATAAAAATGGACCGTGATACCGAGCTCTCTTTGCTCATCTACACTATCAAGAACCTTACCAAGTTAAAAATCACACAACACCACGTTATAGTCCAACAGGTTTAATTGGAAGCACACTAGCTTTCGGAGCGTCGCTCCTTCATCAGGTGGTACCATTAGCCCAGTACTCTGTATTCCTGTTGCTCCTTTCAAAGTGAATCACCTCATATTTTTCCACATTAAACTCAATTTGCCACCTCTCAGCCCAGCTCTCTCCACAACTCCATCGACTCAGTGTCTTCAGTAAATTTACTAACCCATCCTTCCACATCCTCATCTCGGTCATTTATAAAAATGATAAACAGCAGTGACCCCAAAACAGATCCTTGCAGCACACCATTAGTAACTGAACTCCAGGATGAACATTTCCTATCAACCACCACCCTCTATCTTCTTTCAGCTAGCCAATTTCTGATCCAAACCACACTCAATCCCATGTATCCATAATTTGTGCAATAGCCTACCATGGGGAACCTTATCAAATGCTTTACTGAATTCCATATACACCACATCAACCACTTTACCCTCATCCACCTGTTTGGTCACCTTCTCAAAGAACTCAATAAGGTTTGTGAGGAACAACTTACCCTTCACAAAACTGTGTTGACTATCCCTAATCAACTTGTTCCTCTTTAGATAATTAGAAATCCTATCTCTTATAATCTTTTCCAATACTTTACCCACAACCGAGGCAAGGCTCACTGGTCTATAATCACCAGGGTTGTCACTACTCCCCTTCTTGAACAAGGAACAACGTTTGCTATCCTCCAGTCTTCTGGCACTACTCCTGTAGACAATGATGATATAAAGATCAAAGCCAAAGGCTCAGCAATCTCCTCCCTGGTTTCCCAGAGAGTCCTAGGATAAATCCCATCAGGCACAGGGGACTTACCTATTTTCGCACTCTCCAGAAATGCCAACACCTCCTCCTTGCAAACCTCAATCCTATCTAGTCTAGTAGCCTGTTTCTCAGTATTATCATCAACAACATTGTCTTTTTCCAGTGTGAATACTGATGAAAAATATTCATTTAATGTTTCCCGTATCTAGAGTCATGGAAACATAGAGATGCACAGCATGGAAGCAGACCCTTCAGTCCAACTTATCCGTGACTACCAAATATCCCAACCTAATCTAGTCCTATTAGCTAGCACTTGGCCCATATCCCTCCAAACCCTTCCTATTCATATACCCATCCAGATGTCTTTTAAATGTTGCAATTGTACCAGCCTCCACCACTTCCTCTGGCAGCTCATTCCACACACACACCACACTCTGTGTGAAAAAGTTGCCCCTTAGGTCTCTTTTATATCTTTCCCCTCTCACCCTAAACCTATGCCCTCTGGTTCTGGAATTCCCCACCCCAGGGAGTCTATTTACCCTATCCATGCCCCACATGATTTTATAAACTTCTTTAACATCATCCCTCAGCCTCTGACGCTCCACGGAAAACAGCCCCAGCCTGTTCAGCTTCTCCTGAGCGCTCAAATCCTCAAACCCTGGCAACATCCTTGTAAATCTATTCTGAACCTTTTCAAGTTTCACAACATTCTTCTGATAGGAAGGAGACCAGAATTGCACGCAATATTTCAAAATGACCTAACCAACCAACATCCTGCACAGCCGCAACATGACCTCCAAACTTCTATACTCAGTGTTCTGACCAATAAAAAAAAGCATACCAAATGCCTTCTTCATGATCCTATCTACCTGTGACTCTATTTTCAAGGATCTCTCATGCACAAAGCCATGTTGACTATCCCTAATCAGTCCTTACCTTTCCAAATACATGTAAATCCTGTCCCTCAGGATTCCCTCCAACAAGTTGCCCACTACCGACGTCAGGCTCACCGGTTCCTGGCTTGTCTTTACCACCCTTCTTAAACAGTGGCACCACATTTACCAACCTCCAGTCTTCTGGCACCTCACCTGTGACTATTGATGATACAAATATCTCAGCAAGAGGCCCAGCAATCACTTCTCTAGCTTCCCACAGAGTTCTCGGGTACACCTGGTCAGGTCCTGGGGATTTATCCACCTTATGCATTTCAAGACATCCAGCACTTCCTCCTCTGTAATGTGGACATTTTACAAGATGCTGGGGGTAGCATGGTGGCTCAGTGGTTAGCACTGCTGCCTCACAGCACCAGGGTCCCAGGTTCAATTCCAGCCTTGGGTGACTGTCTGTGTGGAGTTTGCACGTTCTCACCGTGGCTGTGTGGGTTTCCTTCGGGAATTCTGGTTTCCTCCCTCAGTCCAAAGATGTGCAGGTCAGGTGAATTGGCCATGCTAAATTGTCCATTGTGTTAGGTGCATTGGTCAGAAGGAAATGGGTCTGGGTGGGGTGCTCTTCAGAGGGTCGGTGTGGACTTGTTGGGTCAAAGGGCCTGTTTCTACACTGTAGGGAATCTAATCTATTTCCCCACATTCTATATCTTCCATGTCTTTTTCCACAGTAAACACTTATGCAAAATACTGGTTTAGTATCTCCCCTACTTCTTCCAGTTCCACACAAAGGCCGCCTTGCTGATCTTTGAGGGGCCCTATTCACTCCCTAATTACCCTTTTGCCCTTAATATATTTGTAAAACCCTTTGGATTCTCCTTAACCCTATTTGCCAAAGCTATCTCATGTCCCCTTTTTGCCCTCCTGATTTCCCTCTTAAGTATACTCCTATTTCCTTTATATTCTTCTAAGGATTCACTCGATCTATCCTGTCTATGCCTGACATATGCTTCCTTCTTTTTCTTAACCAAACCCTCAATTTCTTTAGTCATCCAGCATTCCCTATACCTACCAGCCTTTCCTTTCACCCTGACAGGAATATACTTTCTCTGGACTCTCATTATCTCATTTCTGAAGTCTTCCCATTTTCCAGCCATCCCTTTATCTGCGAACATCTGCACCCAATCAGCTTTTGAAAGTTCTTGCCTAATACCATCAAGATTAGAACTCCAATTTAGAACTTCAACTTTTCAGTCTGGTCTGTCCTTTTCCATCACAATTTTGTCCTCAGATTCCATGCACAACTTCCCACTAATATCCCTGACTCGCCCTAATCCTTCTCTCGTCAATCTTTTATTCCTGATCTCCTATGGAAAGATTTAGGGTTTTCCTTGATTCCAGCTGCCAATGACTTCTCATGACCCCTCCAGGCTGTTCTTAACTCTGTCCTTCGGTCTTTCCTGGCTAACTTGTAATTCTCTAGCACTTTACCTGGGCCTTCTTGTCTCATCCTAACATAAGCCTTCTTCTTCCTCTTGACAAGAGATTCAATTTCTTTAGTGCACCACTGCTCCCTTGCTCAATCACTTCCTCCCTGCCAGACAGGTACATACTTATCAAGGACCCGCAGAAGCTGTTCCTTGAATAAGCTCCACATTTCAATTGTGCCCATCCCTGCAGTTTCCTTCTATATCCTACGCATTCTAAATCTTGCCTAATCACATCATAATTACCTTTCCCTCAACAATAACTCTTGCCCTGGGTTAAATATCTATCCATTTCCACCACTCAAGTAAACCGTACTGAATTGTGGTCACTATCACCAAAGTGCTCACCTACCTCCAAATCTAATACCTGGCCTGGTTCATTATCCAGTGCCAAATCCAATGTGGCCTCGACCCTTGTTGACCTGTCTACATACTGTGTCAAGAAAGCCTCCTGCACACATTGAACAAAAACTGACCCATCTAAAGTACTCGAACTATTGTATTTCCAGTCAATATTTGGAAAGTTAAAGGCCCCCATAACAACTACCCTGTTATTCTTGCTCTTATCTATAATTATCTTTGCTATATTTTCTTCTATATCTCTTAAACTATTTGGAGGCCTATAGAAAACTCCCAACAGGGTGACCTCTCCTTTCCTGTTTCTCAGCTAGGGATTTTTTTCCCTGGAGAATCGGAGGCTAAAGGGTGACCTTATAGAGGTTCCTAAAATCATGAGGGACATGGATAGGATAAATAGGTGAGATCCTTTTCCTCGGGTAGGCCAGTCCAAATGTCAAGGCCTTAGGTTTAAGGTGAAAGGCTTAAAAATGACTTGGCAGGTAACTACTTCATGTGGAGGGTGGTGCATGTATGGAATGAGCTGCCAGAGGAGGTGATGGAATTCCCTACAGTGTGGAAATGGGTCATTTGGCCCAACAAGTCCACACTAACTCTCCGAAGAGTAACCCACCCAGATACATTCCCCTACCCTATATTTAAGCCTGACTAATGCACATAACACTATGGGCAATTTAATACGGCCAACTCACCTGACCTGCAGGTCTTTGGATTGTGGGAGGAAACCCGCACAGGTCGGAATTGAGCCTGGGCCCCTGGCACTGTGAGGCAGTGGTGCTAATCACTGAGCCATCATGTTGCCCACGTATGGTTGCTACAGTTACAACATTTAGAAGGCATATAGATGCGTATCTGAAGAAGAAAAGTTTAGAGAGATATGGGCCAAATGCTGGCAAATGGGACTAGTCATTTTGGGATGTCTGGTCGGCATGGACAGGTTGAACTGAAGGGTCTGTTTCCATACCAAATAACTCAATGACTGTATAAATGGTAG
This sequence comes from Chiloscyllium punctatum, assembly GCF_047496795.1. NCBI lineage: Eukaryota > Metazoa > Chordata > Chondrichthyes > Orectolobiformes > Hemiscylliidae > Chiloscyllium > Chiloscyllium punctatum. Next base: position 128,158,832 of record NC_092745.1, read on the forward strand.
ACCTACCTCAAGGGACCACAAATAGTCTAGTGCCTATTAATTATTGGCCCAACATCATTGTTTAAAACCCATGGGTGCTAGCTTGCCTTGAGATTACTTGTCCACCTTTCTAATATTTCTTATCTTCGTCACACTTTCCAGGATCTTCAAGATAATGAAACAATCAGCGTCCCTCAAATTACTGATTTTTTTCTAAATGGTTGCTTGGTAAACTAAAGACAAGAGTTTCTCTCATAAAGCGTATAAAGCAATATAACTTCAAGTGCAGTTAGTTTCTCCATATTTCAAAAGAATATAAATCTAGAAAGCATCAATCAATGCCAGGTTGTGTCAGTGTCTTGGAGCTTTCAGTAAACTATACATCATTTAAATTAGCTAAATCTCTGATGTTGCGTTTAATAATATCTACAGAACCGACACTGTGACTCCATGTTCTTTGTGCTCCCCCGCCCTCAGCTTCATTTCTTAGAAAATTATTGAAATATAAAGATTTATGAAGAGAGAGATGTATTTTGCACAAAATCAAACACAGTTTTGAAGTAAGGATGTTTGTTGTTTTAGCCCAACTTTATGGTATTTGAGATCCTTGTTGAGGTACACATTTTCCTCAAAATAAAAACAGCTAATATTGGAGGAACTCAGCAGGTCACACTGGACTCGATATGTTAAACTGGAAATATTAACACTGTAACACCTGTGGAGAGAGAAACAGTGTTAATGTTTAGTGTTTAACATTTCAATTCAGTCTGAATCTTCTCTCTCCACAGATGCTGCAAGACCTGCAGGTTTCTCCAACAACTTCTTTTTGCTTCAGATTTCCAGTATCCTCAAAGTGTGGGCTTCTATGATAATCCAATGGTTTTGCTGGCATGTGGAAAAACCAGTCTGATGTCTGGCGAAGCAAAAGATGCTTTGACTTTTACTTGAACACGTGACATCCTCTTGACTTCAGCAGCTTTGCAAGCCTTTAGAAACTGGAACTAGGGGACACAGTTCAAGGATTTAAAAAGAATGCCCATTTAACATGGAAATGGGAATTCCTTTCTCTCAGAGGGTGGCAAGTCTTTGAAACTGTCTTCCTAAGAGTGGTGGAGGTGGAATCATTGAATATTTTAAAGGTATATTTTGATGGCTTCTTAGTGACAAAGGTTATTATGAGTGTTCATGGGTGAGGTAGGTGAGCACATGGATTTAAGGCTATGACCTTATTGACTTGTTACTTTGGTTAGACGATTGGCGAAAGTGAGGACTGCAGATGCTGGAGATCAGAGCTGAGCTGAAACATTCCTGATAAAGGGCTTATGCTCGAATCATTGACTCTCCTGCTTCTCAGATGCTGCCTGACCAGCTGTGCTTTTCCAGCACCACACTTTTTGACTCTGATCTCCAGCATCTGCAGTCCTCACCTCCTCCTAAGTTTTCCAGTGGTTATGTTATTCTAAATTCCTCTTTCTTTTGTTTGTATTTTAACTATAATGTTTAAATAAATTGTGTTTCGCTTTTTGTCAAGTAGTTTCATCAGTCACATCACAGCTGGAACATGTCATCTCACATCCACCTTTAAAATAGCAAAAAGTTAGGGTCCAGGCTACCTTCTTGAAAATATATTGAGGGGGTCTGGTCTGGTCCATAACACAACCTAGAATGAGAGATTGTAGTTTTAGAGCAAGGGGTGGCAGATTTAAAACAGATGAGGAGGAATTCCTTCTCTCAAAGGGTTGTGAATCATTGTAAGTAGCATGGACGTGAGGTCAGAATGAGATCAGCTATGATTGTACTGAATGGCGAATCAGGCTCGATGGGCTGAATGGCCTACTACTGCTCCTAGTTCTTGTGTTATTGTCTCAGCCACAAATTTCATTGAAAGTAGAACACAGTTAAACGTGAGTTTTGTAGATCTTTACAGCAACTCCAGAGCCAGGCTTGGACCTACTCGAGAGCACAGCCCAGACTCCTGCACCTTGTCACGGTCTATCAGCTGAGCTCACAATCTCCATACCCCTCAATCAAAATACACTGTGTTAAAAATGCCTCACACCTGGTGGTATGACAGGGCAGTCCACAGGAGAAGACTTCCTTAATGTTTGATTTTATTCTCGGTGTTGCTAACAGAGACGTGATTTTTTTTTGTCTCTCTCTCTCTCTCTGTACACCAGCTGAGAGGGTCCTGAGTGGCAGGTGTCATGAATGTGGATTTTTTATTGATCATTCTTTCTAAGAGTTGCTGTTTAAAAGTCATTTTTGGCAATAATCTGGGGACTCAATGTTGTACATCTAAAGAGAAAAGGAAAAAATTCATTTTCGTAAAGCAATGATCTTCGGACTTCCCGAAGAGTTTGCAGGCAATAATTTATTTCTTCAAAGAAGTGTAGCTGTGGTATTGTAAGAAAATATGGAAGTCAATTTGTGTACAGCAAACACCGACAACATCAAATTGATAAGGTTCAGAGCTTCTGCTTTAACAACAGGGGAGGCAATGACCTAGTGGCATTATCACTGGACCGTTAATCCAAAATCCAGGTAATGATCTGGGGACCTGGGGTTGGATCCCACCATGGCAGATTGTTGGAAAATCCCAGCTGGTTCACTAATGTCCTTTAGGGAATGAAACTGCCATCTTTACCTGGTCTGGCCTACACATGAGTCCAGACCCACAGCAATGTGTTGATCTTAACACCTCTCTGGGCAATTAGGTATGGCTAATAAATGCTGGCTTGGCCAACGACACCCTCATACTGTGAATAATTAATGTTAAAAAGGGGCAATGAATATTGGACAAATAACTGGTAAAATTGCTATACTCTTCTTCAGAATAATGTCATGGGAACTTTGTTGAAAGGCCATGGATTAAGGTCTCATCCAAAAGACAGCACATCCAGTATTGCAGCAATCCCCCAATGTTACGCTGGGAGCTTCAGCTTGGAATTTGTCCCCAGCTCCCTGCTGGGGGCTTTGAATCCACAACCTGCCAAGTCCAAGGTGAAAGGACAAGTCCCTGAGCTCTCCATCTGTCAGTGGGACATGCTGCAGCCACAGTGTGCTGGTGATGGCAGGGAAGGATACAAGAGGTGTTGCCAGTCCACCCTCTCTCCTGGTCTCACTCACTTGGCTTCATGGCTACAGCCCTATACCATGGTGCATTGATACAGTCACTCCAAGTGGAAAGAAATTGGATATCATCGGCAGCTCAAGGGAATGAAATAAAAAGATAACTGTTCGGATTTTGACAGATGTTATTTTGACGATTCCATAATGGTTCACTGCTTTCATGATAGCAGTTAATTAATCATTAAAGCCACATAATTGTTACACATGCTGTTCACAATATCGCTATATTGTGGCTATCTTTGTAATGTCACCCATAAACAGTACCTTATGGATTCATGTATTTGAGTTATGTTTATTTTGGCAAGAAACGAAGGGAACAATAAACACTCGAATGCTTTACTAAACCAGATTCTTGCATTTTATTATCAATTGAAACCAACCTGGAGGGATAAGCTGTGTCAATATAGCACTGGCTTTATGTTCCCTGTTGATAAATGTATTGCTATAATTTTATTGAGGTTGACGGAAAAAACTAATTATTAAGAGACTGTAAGCTATACGTAAAAATACAAAAATCAAGTTTGACATTTCCCATTGCTATTTGGCTGCTGGCCATTTTCCAGCCATGTTTTCGACCTATAGAGGCCATCTTTGTTTTTTTGGTACCAGAATGAATGGATCTTTACTGTTACAATATGAAAGACATATGCATGGCCTTTATTAAAAACATGCTTTAACTATTCGACCTCACCAACCTTCTTTGTTCCTTCCCTGTGCTCCCTTGCTATTCATCAGCTTCAATTTCCACAAGATCTGCTCCTTTCTGTACCCAGTTACCTCACAGGTGAAAGTTAATAGTGAGCGTTGGCAGGCAGTTCGACCATGAAGGGCATTTTGTCGAACTGAACTCCAGCTTACCATCTGCAAATGAGCACTTCCAGCTACACAGCACTGACAGCAGAAACCTTGGGTACTTTTGCTCTCGCTACCTGAGAGAAACTGAATTTTGTTTTCAATATATTCTTTCTCGGGACCCTTGTTGCCAATGCCAAATTGTCCATGAATTGAGTGACTTGTCAATTGTAGGAGACCATTAAGAATTAACGACATAGCTGTGAGACTCAAAGTATATGTTGGGAAAGGTGTGGTATAGTGATAATGTCACTAGACCTGTAATTCAGTGTAAAAACAATGACTGCAGATGCTGAAAACCAAATACTGGATTAGTGGTGCTGGAAGAGCACAGCAGTTCAGGCAGCATCCAACGAACAGCGAAATCGACGTTTCGGGCAAAAGCCCTTCATCAGGAATAAAGGCAGTGACCCTGAAGCATGGAGAGATAAGCTAGAGGAGGGTGGGGGTGGGGAGAGAGTAGCATAGAGTACAATGGGTGAGTGAGGGAGGGGATGAAGGTGATAGGTCAAGGAGGAGAGGGTGGAGTTGCCCGAAACGTCGATTTCGCTGCTCGTTGGATGCTGCCTGAACTGCTGTGCTCTTCCAGCACCACTAATCCTGTAATTCAGTGTCCCTCATGTCCTGAGGAGGTAGATTCAAATCCCCACCAAGGTCATCAGTGAAGTTTGAATTGAATAAAATCTGGAAGTTAATGGTACGTAACTTTATAAAAGCCCATCTGGATCGCACATATGCTTTTGGGAAGGAAATCTGCTGTTCTTCCCTGGTCTGGCCTACATGTGACTCCTGACCCACAGCAATGTGATTGCTTTTAGCTACCTGCTGAAATGGTTTAGGAAGCCATTCTGTCAAAGGACAATAAGGGGTAGGCAATAGATACAAGGCCAGTCAGAAAAGCCCACTTCATTATGAACAAATTTTAAAAAGAGACAGAGAGGTCAGTTCAGGATGATGGATTTCCTTCCTCTAAGGAATGAGACAAAAGGTACTGAGCCCAAGAATGAAAAACTTGTAAGTTTGTACCAAAGGGAATACACTATCATTGCTGAACAGCAGTTTCACCGAGCCAGTGACTGGGGAATTTGAAGAACTGGAGTATACCGTGTGATCAATAACAAGAGATACCTGGAAAAATCTTGAACTGAATCAGAATGATTGCAGGAAGCCATTCAGCTCATCGTGTCAACACTAGCTGTCTGAACATTTTAACTTCGTGCCATTGATCTGTCTTTTCCCTGTAACACTGTACCTGTTTTAATGAAGCTGCTGTAGTCCCAGACAGCTGGTAATTGTATAACCTGAAGGTCATCAACCACAGGCAAGGGGAAAGGCTGAGGAGGAATGTTCTTCATGGAAACCTCAACTGGTGAGGGAATTGAAGCTACATCGTCAGCATCACTTTACCTTACAATCCAGCTGCCAAGCCAACTCAGCTAATTCACCCACATCTAATGCCCCCTTAATGCTTCCATCAAACCTGCCTCCACCCCATTTCCAAGCAATATATTCCAGATGCTCACTACTCAATGTGAGATAAAAGTGTTCTCATCCTGCATTTCACTATTTGACCAAACACTTTGCACTTGTCCACGCTGTGCGCCCCCCAACAACCCACCCTCCCATCCTGGCACCTTCCCCTGCCACCGCAGGAACTGTAAAACCTGCGCCTACACCTCCTCCCTCACCTCTATCCAAGGCCCTAAAGGAGCCTTCCACATCCATCAAAGTTTTACCTGCACATTATTTATTGTATCCATTGCTCCCGATGCGGTCTCCTCCACATTGGGGAGACTGGGCGCCTCCTAGCAGAGCGCTTTAGGGAACATCTCCGGGACACTCACACCAATCAACCACACCACCCTGTGGCCCAAGACTTCAACTTCCCCTCCCACTCTGACGAGGACATGAAGGTCCTGGGCCTCCTTCACCACCGCTCCCTCACCACCAGACGCCTGGAGGAAGAACGCCTCATCTTCCGCCTCGGAACACTTCAATCCCAGGGCATCAATGTGAACGTCAACAGTTTCCTCATTTCCCCTTCCCCCACCTCAGCCTAGTTGCAAACTTCCAGCTCAGCACTGTCCCCATGACTTGTCTGGACTTGTCCTACCTGCCTATCTCCTTTTCCACCCATCCACTCCACCCTCTACTCCCTGACCTATCACCTTCATCCCTTCCCCCACTCACCAATTGTACTCTATGCTACTTTCTCCCCACCCCCACCCTCCTCTAGCTTATCCCTCCATGCTTCAGGCTCTCTGCCTTTATTCCTGATGAAGGGCTTTTGCCCAAAACGTCAATTTCATTACTCCTTGGATGCTGCCTGAACTGCTGTGCTCCTCCAGCACCACTAATCCAGAATCTGGTTTCCAGCATCTGCAGTCATTGTTTTTACCACTCTGGTTCTTGGCCCACCTCTGAGAGAGAATAGCTTTTCCCTATCTACTCAGGTGTCTCATGATTTTGAAAACTTGTCTCACATCTCCCCTCAGCCTTTTCCTTTCCAATGAAAACCGGTATAACTTCGCCCCCTGAAGCTGTTCTCATAGCTCAAGCTTCTCATTCCTGCAACCATTCTGATGAATCGCTTCTTTACTCACAGTGGCTCAGTGGTTAGCACTGTTGCCTCTAGCCTCGGGCAACTGTCTGTGTGGAGTTTGCATATTCTGCGTGAATTGGCGTGGGCTTCCTTCAGGTGCTCCGGTTTCCTCCCACAGTCCAAAAATGTACAGGTTAGGTGAATTGGCTGTACTAAATTTCCCCATAGTGTTCAGGGATCTGTAGGATAGGTGCATTAGTCGGGGTAAATGTAGAGTAGTATGGTGGGGAATGGGTCTGGGTGGGTTACTCTTCGGAGGGTCGATGTGGACTTTTGGGCCAATTCCACACTGTAGGGATACTACTCTCACCAAAGCAGTCACAACTTTATGACCAAGTGGTGCCCATAACCATACGCTATACTTTAGCTGAGGTTTAATCGGTATCTCCTAAACATGGGTCAACATTGGCCACAAATCATCCAGGGATGGGTAAGGGGGGTAAGGAGCAGGGCCCTGAGCCTCCTCCCTGGGATAGAGAAATGTAGCAATTTCCTATTACTTGGAAATATACCGTCGTTTCTTCAGTGTTGCTGGGTCAAAATCCTGGAATCCCCTTCCTCAGGGCATCATGGGCCCATCTACAGTGCGTGGACTGCAGCGGTTCAAGAAGGCAGCTCACCATCAAGGGGCAACTGGGGACAGGCAATCAATGGTGGACCCAGCCAACGACACCATGTCCTGTGAGTGAATAAACAGAGGTATTGAACAGCATAACATAAATACATGTGCTTTCTGACCATGACTTTGGCCGAGATCCTCTCCCTCAGCCAAGAATCTGCTACATCTGGCTGACTTGGCTACGCATCTGATAATCTTGCCTAGTTATCAAAGGAGTGTTCTTCAACTTCAAAAAGAGAGAAATCACTTGCATCTGTTCCTATGAATGAATTAGTGGCCGTGCTGCAGCTCACAGACAATCTAATGTTTATTAAAGACCCTGAAACCACCAAAGAGATCTCTCCCGAAATGAGAGCTGGACAGCTGCTTGCCTTGACCTGATTATGTGGGCAATGATGTTTAAATTAGCATATGTTTGATTATGTATGAGGAGACAGAACTTATGCAAAATAGGGTATAATCAACGACAAACTCAATGCAAAAATTTAAGTATATACAAATGATCAGTGTGCATTAAATTTAAGATTGCAGGCCAAATCTTACAGGGACCTGAACAACACAGTGTCATGGTGAGATTTGTGGCAGAAACCTAGTGACAGGCACTTCAATGTCCAGAGCACTTCCTGCCATTTCTTCTTCACGATGAAGTGGCAGGTTGCCAATTAGGGGACAGTTGCTCCTTGTTAAATACGTCATTAAATGCACAAACTAAAACAGGAATCACTGGAAAAGCTCAGCATCTGTGGAAAGAAATCAGCATTAACATTTTGGGTCTGGTGACCCTTCCTCAGAAACCTGAAGAAGCTCTGAAGAAGGGTCACTGAACCCGAAACATTAACTCTGGTTTTTCTCCACTGATGTTGCCAGACCTGCTGAGCTTAGAACATAGAACATAGAACAATACAGCACAGAACAGGCCCTTCGGCCCACGATGTTGTGCCGAACTTCTAACATAGATTAAGCACCCATCCATGTACCCATCCAAATGCCGCTTAAAGGTCGCCAATGATTCTGACTCTACCACTCCCACGGGCAGCGCATTCCATGCCCCCACCACTCTCTGGGTAAAGAACCCACCCCTGACATCTCCCCTATACCTTCCACCCTTCACCTTAAATTTATGTCCCCTTGTAACACTCTGTTGTACCCGGGAAAAAATTGCTAGTCTAGCAATTTCAGTCTTCCTTTCAGATTTCCAGTATCCACAATTCTTTTGGATTTTCATTAAAAGTTCTGCTCAGTTCATCCGTACACAGCTTCCCATCATATCTAGTCTATCGAGCAAACGAGATGTTGAGAATTCTTGATATGGCTGTTGGAGAGGTTACCTGACATATTCAGCTCCCCATTGGGACTCAGGTACCTCCAAGCTGCTCAGCACCACACAGCATCTCAGGATATTTCATCACAACTACCCTCCGTCCACGGACATTGGCATATGATTTACCAACCATGGGCACCTCTCCCAGTCCACTCACAGGAAGCACAGACCCGCATTGCAATGGCGCACTGACATTGAAAGGCTGGGAGACTTTGAGCATAGGGTCATGCACCCAGCTCACAGGACGGACCAGGCTGCATCTCAGGGCTACATGCTTGCTCACCCAGAACCTCTTGGCATCCATGCCGTGCCTTGTTGCTGAACAATTCCTCAGTCATAGAGTCATAGAGATGTACAGCATGGAAACAGACCCTTCGGTCCAACCTATCCATGCTGACTAGATATCCCAACCCAATCTAGTCCCACCTGCCAGCACCTGGCTCCAAACCCTTCCTATTCATATACCCATTCAAATGACTCTTAAATGTTGCAATTGTACCAGCCTCCACCACTTCCTCTGGCAGCTCATTCCATACACGTACCACTCTCTGCATGAAAAAGTTGCCGCTTAAGTCTCTTTTATATCTTTCCCCTCTCACCCTAAACCTATGCCCTCTAGTTCTGGATTCCCCCACGCCAGGGAAAAGACCTTGTCTATTTATCCTATCCATGCTCCTCATGATTTTATAAACCTCTATAAGGTCACCCCTCAGCTTCCGACGCTCCAGGGAAAACAGCCCCAGCCTATTCAACCTCTCCCGATAGCTCAAATCCTCCAACCCTGGCAACACCCCTGTGAATCTTTTCTGAACCCTTTCAAGTTTCACAACACCTTTCCGATAGGAAGGAGACCAGAATTGCACGCAATATTCCAGCAGTGGCCTCACCAATGTCCTGTACAGCCGCAACATGACCTCCAAACTCCTGTACTCAATGCTCTCTCTTGCTATGAGGCAGTTTCTACGTCAATTTCCTACCCACACCACATGCCAGCTACAAATGCATGGCATATGTTACAAGCGGGCAGCTCTGTATTAAAGTCTTAGGGTATCAGTCTTCAGTAAAGTCCATGTCAGCCGGGGGTCCTACACAGGAAGAGAAAGGCAACTTTCCATACCAGTCCAGAAGATTGGTCACAATCAGGCATCCAGTTGTGGGTATTCTCTGCCAGGAGATTTATGTCTCTGCTGTCCAGAGAATGGGATAAAAACTGCATTAAACTCGAGTTCGGCCACATATGGAATATTGCGTACAGTTCTGGTCACCATATTACTAGCAGGATGTAGATGCTTTGGAGAGGGTGCAGAAATGGTTTACCAGGATGTAGCCTAGTATGGAGGATCAGAGGATGAGGGACCACCTGATAGAAGTTGACAAAATTATGAAAGGCATGAATAGAGTGAATAGTCAGAGTCCTTTTCCCAGATTAGAAATGTCAATTATCAGGGGACATCACAGCAGAAGAATACCCGTCCAGCATATTCAAGAAGAAGAAGATAAACACAGTCCGCTGATTCTTAAACAACAAATCCCAAACAAGTAGACACAACACACTCAGAAACCCGAGCCACATTACCATAGATCAAAGACATCTCGGAGATGACTACCAGAGTATTCCAACCCTTGGCACCATGGTAGCCCACAAACCCATCAACACACTGAAACAGCTACTGATGAACTTACAAGACCCTATACCAATAACCAGCAAAACGAATGTCATTTACAAAATACCATACAAGGACTGTAACAAACACTACATCAGACAGCCAGGCAGAAAACTAGCCACCAGGATGCACAAACACCAACTAGGCACAAAAAGACATGACCCAGCTACCACAAGTATCCTTATATACAGACGAAGAAGGACACTGCTTCAACTGGGACAACACGTCCATCCTAGGACAGGCTAAACAGACATGCACAGGAATTCCTAGCAGCCTGGCATTCAAACTGGAACGCCATCAATAAACACACTGATTTGGACCCCATTTACCAACCTCTGAGGAAATGATATCACCCACCTTAAGAGACTAAGACACAGAAATAGAAAGCAGGGCAGAACACCAGTGTTTCACTGGAGGATCACTGTTGATGTTACCTAGCATTGTGATGAAACGCCCAAGAACAAACCTACCAGCTTAACAAACAAACTTTCAACCTGGAGGGACATAGGTTTAAGGTAAAAGGGGATAAGTTTAAAGGAGATGTGAGGCTAGTTTTTTACACAGAGGGTGTTAAGTGCGTGTAATGCCCTGTCAGAGGAGGTGGTGGAATGGATTCAAGAGCAACATTTAAGAGGAGTCTTGACAGATATATGAATAAGCAGGGGATAGAGGGACATGGACCATGTAGATGAAAAAGGCTTTCAGTTTAAAATGGTGTCATGTGTTGGCACAGGCTTGATGGGCCAAAGGGCCTGTTCTTGTGTTGTATTATACCTTGTTCTATCTTTGAATCACAGTCAATCCTCTGGCTCCATAGATGATCAGTCCAGGGGTAGGGCTAACGTGAAAATGCACAGATATCAATTAGCCGTGTAAGAAAATCTCTCACTCTCTCTGTCATAGAATCATAGAGATGTACAGCATGGAAGACACTTTTCAAAGCTCCCTGTTGGACCAAACTTTTGATCAACTTTCTCAGCATTCCTAACATTGGACGTAGGTTTGTTCGCTGAGCTGAAAGGTTCACTTTCAGAGGTCTCATCACCATACTAGGTAACATCTTCAGTGAGCCTGCAAATGAAGCTCTGGTGGTGCAGCCCGCTTTCTATTTATATGTTTGGGTTTCCTTGGGTTGGTGATGTCATTACCTGTGGTGACATCATTTCCTATGGTAATGTCATTGCCTATTCTTTTTTCTCAGGGCGTGGTAAATGGGATCCAAGTCAATGTGTTTTGTTGATAGTGTTCTGGTTAGAATGCCATGCTTCTTGGAATTCTTGTGCATGTCTCTGTTTGGCTTGTGCTAGGATAGATGTCCCAGTCAAAGTGGTGTCCTTCCTCATTGATATGTAAGGAAACTAGTGAGAAAGTATTATGTCTTTTTGTGGCTAGTTGATGTTCATGTATCCTGGTGGCTAGTTTTCTGCCTGTTGGTCCAATGTAGTGTTTGTTACAGTCCTTGCAAGATATTTTGTAAATTACATTAGTTTTGTTTGTTGCAAAAACTCGCTAATTCCTAACATTTGCCAGACTGATTGGTGTGATGCCAGGATTGGTGTGTGAAGATCATTTAAGACTGTGTTCATTGGAGTTTAGAAGAACAACGAGGGAAATCTCATAGAATTCTATAAAAGTCTAACAGGACTAGACTGAATACACACAAGAAGGATGTTCCTGATAACCAGCCAGTCCAGAACCAGGGAACACAGTCTAAGGATTAGGGGCAAGCCATTTAGGACTGAGATGATGAGAAATTTCTTTACTCAGAGGGCGTGTGGAATTCTCTCCCACAGAAACTGGTTGAGGCCAGAACATTGAATGCATTCAAGGAGGAGTTAAATGTCATTCTCAGGGATAAAGGGATCAAAGAATCTGGGGAGAAAGCAGGAACAGGACACTGTGTTGGATGATGAACCATGATCATATTGTCAGAAGTCTCATGACACCTTGATGAAGGAGCAGCACTCCAAAAGCTTGTGATTTCAAATAAACCTGTTGGACTATAACCTGGTGTCGTGTGACTTCTGACTTTGTCCACCCCATTCCAACACTGGCACCTCCACATCACAATCATATTGAATGGCAGAGCAGGCTCGAAGGGCCAAATGGCCTACTTCTGCTCCTATTTTCTACACTTCCACATTTATTAGATTCAGTGGTAAACGTTGCTTGCTAGTTTGTCCTGCGATGTGCCTTATGATGCTGTACTGTGTTGGGTGCCTGACATGATTGCAAGTAGTTGTTGTAGTCATTGTCACCTTGACACTTGCAAATTTGCCAATCTCTGAGGTGAAAGACGCTAGTTTTAGAAACACTGAAAGTCAGGTATTATGGATGGATGATTTGGATATTAAACTGCCTTCTATAGATCAGCCTTGCACCTCAAAATGATGGAGATTGACATGGAGCTAGACTAGGAGACAAAACAAGCTTTGGGGAAACCAACCATCAACAACATGTTCAGAGAACAAAGCAATAATAATCAGACAAAGATCAGATTTAGAAATGTAGAAACATAGAACATAGGAGCAGGAAGAGCCCATTCGATCCTTCGAGCCTGCTCTGCCATTCATCATGATCATGGCTGATCATCCAACTCAGTAGAGTAGCCTAATCCTGTTTTCTTCCCATAACCTTTGATCCCATTTGCCCCAAGTGTTATATCTCACCACCTCTTGAATACATTCAATGTTTTATCATTAACTCCTTCCTGTGGTAGTGAATTCCACAGGCTCACCAGCTCTCTGGGTGAAGAAATGTCTCCTCATCTCCGTCCTAAATGGTCTGTCCCGAATCCCCAGACTGTGGCCCCTGGTTCTGGACCCACCCACCATCGGGAACATCTTCCCTGCATCTACCCTGTCTAGTCCTGTTAGAATTTTATAAAGCTCTATGAGATTCCCCAATCTCACTTGTCTGAACTCCAGTGAAAATAATCCTAACTGAGTCAATCTCTCCTTGTACATCAGTCCCACCATCCCTGGGAACAGCCTGGGAAACTTTCACTGCACTCCCTCGAGAGCAAGAGCATCCTTCCTCAGAAAAGGAGACCAAATCCGCACACAATATTCTCAGTGTGGCCTCACCAAGGTCCTGTATAGCTGCAACAACACACCCTGCTCTTGTACTCGAAGCATCTCACAATGAAGGGCAACATCCCATTTACCTTCGTTCCCGCCTGCTGCCCCTGCATGCTTACCTTCAGCGACTGGTGCACAAGGACACCCAGGTCCCACTGCACACTCCCCTCTCTCAATTTACAGCCATTCAGGTGGTAACCTGCCGCCTTGCTTTTGCTTCCAAAGGGAATAATCTCACATTTATCCATATATGAACAGCTAGCCCTTCACGGGTGAGCTTGATAGATCCCATGACATGGGTAAAAGATGCGTTGGAAAATATTAAGGGAGCTCTCCCCGGTGTCCTGCTCAATATTCACCTTTTACTTATGGGTAATCTGGCCATTATTGTGTTGCTGCTTGTGGGAGCTTGCTGTGCATAAATTGGCCATAGTATTTTCCTACCTTGAAACAGTGGCTACACGCAAAAGTAAAAGGTAAAATCCCCATAACCTACTCCCTTACCAGAGAAACACAACTGGTTTTGGTTTCTGCTAAGCGTCGCTGCGCCTCAGGAGAGAGCAGGAAGAGCTTGAGAAGGAGAATCCTTCATGGTAACCTCAGTCAGGATAGGAATTGAACGCACACAGGTGGTGCCACTCTCTATCATAATCCTAAACTAATTTTCACCCTCTTATCTTCAAGCTTAATCTCTCAGCTATAAAATGCTTCAGGTTACCTAAGTACAGTCTTGAAGAACTATATAGTTTAAAGTTTGACAAAGAGGTGCAATGATTGACAACTTTGGAGGAGTGGGAGTGTTGTTGGAGGAAATAGTGATGGAGGAAAGGGATGGGAAATTGTTAGCAACAGATCACTTGTGTTAGAGAGAAACGGGCTTAAGACCAGCAACGCTTTCATGAATGTCAGGCATTTTTTTCTCATTCCCGCTAAGATTGAAAATACGTCTGGAGTCTAAGCTTTATGGAAAACCAAAAGGATGTATAATTCGAACACTGGGCTTATCCATCAACATTGGGAACAGGCATTTACTCAAGGATTAATAGACCGAAGAGTTTTATGAGCCTCGGGGACTGTCAGTCTATTTTATTGTCAACAAACTGAACCAATATTTTAAGTGGATTCTTTCAAACGCTGGAATTACCTGCATGTTGCACCCTTTGATACTAATTCATTAACTTGGTTTGATTTATATTTCCAATATTATAAAACGTCTTCTATATCAACTGCTGGGGTTGACATGATGATTGACCCTTTGAAAGATTCTCCCGCTCAGAGTGAAGGAAATGCTGATTTCAAAGCACTGGGGGGAAGGGAATTTTTCATAACTTGATGTAACTTGCTTCACACAGACGGGACGTGCCTGGAAGTAAAACATCGAGTCTCGATGAGCCGCTTGCTCAGAGCATCTGGGGTTGATGCAATGGTTCAGTTGTACTGCATGTATCTGTTTGAAAGTCATGCTCCAAGTATCCAGGCAATGAATTGAACGGTTTCTACACAAACAGAAAGGGAGCTAATCTTATCAATTGCCCAAAGAGTCTTTGCACTACAACTATTCTTGGCAACTGAACATGGCTTTATTTCTCATCCCCAGGATCCAATGGATTCCTGGTTCACTTCAGAAGCAATTAAAGGTCAACTGCATTATTAGCAAGGTGGAGTCTTATGGGCCAGAGTGGATAAGGAGGGTGAAAGCCTTTCTCGAATTTTCAATTTATGTAAATAATTCAGATAAAGATATCAAAGGCATGTTGGTTAAATTTGCTGATGGCACAAAAATAATGTTATGGACTCGACCAAACTCCCTCAAAATAAATCAAGGTGAGAGTCTAGTCCTTATCTTTTAATTTTATTTCAAGGTAAGTGTAAGGCGATAAATTCCAGATATGATTTGATTGGTCTACAGCTGGGCTTTAAGCGAAGCACACTTTATTCTTGCACCACAGTTAAAATTAAAGCAAAAAAAAGAATTAGCATAACTTTACCTCGATTGAAATACTTAAGAAAATAATATATATTATTTAACTACTAATCATCAATTTTTCCAATGTAGCAGAATCCTGTATACCCATCCTTGGGCAAAGGCAAATGCAGCAAAACAGATTTTCCTCACATGTTATCTCTCTCCAGTCCAGGAGAAAGGAATGCTGAAAGATAATCAAGCAGTAGAGAGAGAACTCAAGCTTTTTGCTGCAGCAGAGAGAGAGCTGTATCTATCAGCTTCAACAACCAACTCCAAACCCCAACTGAAAGCAAAACTAAAACCCTGGGTCTGTGGGAGCCTGACTCCACCCTCTCAGGCTTCTTTTGTCTAATTTTTAAAAATCTGCTCAGGGAACTCAAAGCGGTTTATTCACTACTTCAGAAGCAGATAGCCCTTCACCACTATGGAAATACATCTCTGCAATACAACAGCACAGGACACATCTCTCTTAAAGGCACAGTACTGTCCCAGTAGGCAGGAAAGTGAGTGGTGAAGTGAACATAAGGACCTTACAAAGCGATATAGATAGGTTAAGTGAGTGGGCAAAGATTTAGCAAGTGGGATGCAATGTGTGAAAGACAAAAAAAGCATATTATCTAAGTGGTGAGAGATTGGAGAGCTCTGAGATGCAGAGAGATCTGAGTATCGTTGTGTATGAATGGCAGAAAGTTAGTGTGCAGGTACAGCAAGCAATCAGAGAAGCTAATAGAATTATATTTTATTGTGAGGAGAATTGAATGCAAGAGTAGGGAGGCTATACTTCAGTTACACAGGGTATTGTTGAGTATGTATGTGGGGTACCATGTACATATTTGTCACTGCAATTAAGAAAGATGTTAATGCTTTGTAAGCAGTTCATAGAAGAGTTAGAATGAGAGTCATAGAGATGTATAGCACAGAAAAGAGCCCAATGATCCATTGAGTCTGAGTCAATCAAACGAGCACCAAGCTGTTCGAATCCCATTTTACAATACAGGTAGAAGGTCCTTTATTTAAAATGCTCACGACCAGCTGTTTTCCGGAATTCAGAATTTTTTTAGTTTTCAGAATAGTGGTAATTTCATGGTGAAATTTTTTAAAATCTTACTGGAGGAGCAGACTTCTAACTAAAAATGTGCTTGGTCATGTCCCCCCCATGTCACATCTGAGTGACACACATCGAGTGGGTGTGGAGTTGGGTTAACTGTTTGCACGCCAAACAACCTAGTAAATGAGAAAAAAATCTTCACAAAAAACCTTCGGATTTCGGAGCTTTTCGGTTTTTGGATGTTCAGATAAAGGATCTTCTGCCTGTACTTGTTCCATAACTTTGTTATTGCGTTGTTTTGCTAGACTAAGACATGGAGTGAGTGGATTACCTTATGAGGAAAAGGTAGCGAAGCTGGCCTGTATAGAAAAGTCAGACATGTTTTCTTTGAAACTTATAATATCCCGAGGGGACTTGACCAGGTTATTGTGAAAGGATGTCTCCTTTCTGCATTGGAGGTAGTTCAGAGAAGGTTTACTAGATTAATACCTGGATTGAGTTGATTACAGGCTACACAGACTGGGCCTGTATCCTTCAGAATTTAGAGAGGTCAGAGGTGACCTAATTGAGGGACTTGACAAGATGGATATCAGAAGCATGTTTCCTCTTGTGTGAAAATCCATAACTAGCCATTGCTTAAAATAAAAGGGTTGCCCCTCCTCAAAATAAAGATGAGGAAACTTTTTTTTTCTCTCTGAGGGTTGAGAGTCTTTAGAATTCCCTTCCTCAAAAGGCAGTGGATGCAGAATCTTTCATTATGTTTAAGGCACAGGGAGATAGATTCTTGATGACCAAGGGTTTGAGAGATTATCGGGGATATGCAGGAATGCAGAATTGAGGTTGAAATCAGATCGGCCGCGGTCTTATAGCATGGCAGAGCGTGTGGAAGAGTCGAATGGCCTACTCCTGCTCCTTGTTTGTGTGTTTGTGTAAATTATTGTTTCTTTCTCAAGCGAGTGTCACAGTTTCATTTCCAGACTGAGTCCAAGATGGGATTTGAGCTCCCGGTCTTGGGATGACTCTTAGTCTAGAATTTCTTTAATCATTTTGCTTGTCTCACTGTTAAAGTTGTCAAACAGTTGCAGTGTGCCAGGAAATAATGTAGACTCGGGTGCAGTGTTTAAAAAAAGCCACTTCCACCTGACAGCAGCACCATCACTGAATCACAGGAGGCCATTTGGCCCATCATTCTTGTACCAGCTCTTCAAGCAAGCATCACCAGCCAGTGCCAATCTCTTACCCTTTCCCATGTCCCTGTACACTATTTCCATCCAAATAATCAGCCAGTGCCCCTCGATAGGTGGGCCACCAACATACAAACATAAAGACAAAAGAAATAGGAGCACAGGTAGACTTTAATTCCATTGGACCTGCTTTGTCATCTGAAATGATCCTGCCTTTGAGTCAATGGTAATCCTCACAGTGGTGATCATGGGACTTGGCGATGATAATGCCATTGAATGTCAGGGAGAGATGACTGCACCTTCTCAACGTCTTTTCAGTTTGATCTTTTAAAAATTTAGGTTTTTTATTATTTATTCCTTCGTGGGATGTGAGCATCACTTACAATTTTGACGATGTTACTCATCCCTAATTGCCTTTGCTCTGGGCATGCTGTTACAGAGAGTAGTTAGTAATCACCAATATTACTGTGTCAATGCAGGCACAAATGGGCCAGACCGGGTCAGGTTGGCAGCTTTCCTTCCTGTAAAGTCTAGAGAACCAGATGTGAATAATATGAAAAATCAATTACATTTCCATCAGTAAAATCATTAATACTAGCTTTCATTTTCAGATCTTTATTAATTAAGTTGAAATTCCATTAGTCACTAAGATTGGATTTGAACCTGTGACTCAGAGCATTAGCCAAGTTCAATAACTTTACTATCTAATGTGCAAGCATTAGAGCAAGGAGGTTCACATGGAGATCTAAGATCAGGATAATATCACCTCCTTTGTGCCAGTGTTTATTTTTTCAAATTGCAGGTCTAACAGTTTTCAAACATGTGCTCCTGACAGTGAGGTTCCCTATTGGGAGCATGCATCTGTAGAATTGTCCTTTTCAAGCTAAATTGTGTTTGTGCATTGATTTAAGACAGAGTGCAGCGTTGCCCGCTATGCTAGTTTCTTTGGACTATACGCCAATTGGTGTAAACCAATGAGAATAACCTGCATTTATGTGGCACCTTGAACATTATTAAACAAGAGCATGATCACATCATATAAGGCAATATTATCTCAGATGACTAAAAGGTAAATACTTTTAAGTGTCTGAGCAAAGGGGAGAGAGTAGATTGAGCAGAAAGGATAAGGAAGGAGCATTCAGACATGTGAAATAGGAACAGGAGTAGGCCATTCAGCCCCTCCAGCTTGGACTGCCATTCAATAAAATCATGGTTGGTCTGATTACGCTACTTGCTCCTCCATACTATTGATAATCCTTCATTCTCTTAACATAAACAAGCTTAACAAAAATCTGTCCCCTTCTTGTCTCCAAATTTGAGGAAAGACATTCTGGTTATTGAGGGAGTGCAGCGTAAGTTCACGAGGTCAATTCCTGGAATGGCAGGATTACCTTACACGGAAAGACTGAAGCGACTGGGCTTCTATACCCTTGAGTTTAGAAGACTGAGAGGGAATCTGATTGAGACATATAAGATTATGAAAGGATTGGACACGCCGGAGGAAGGAAACATGTTTCCGCTGATGGGTGAGTGCCGAACCAGGGGACACAGCTTAAAAATACGGGGTAGACCATTTAGGACAGAGATAAGGAAAACTTCTTCACCCAGAGAGTGGTGGCTGTGTGGAATGCTCTGCCCCAGAGGGCAGTGGAGGCCCAGTCTCTGGATTCATTTAAGAAAGAGTTGGATAGAGCTCTCAAAGATAGTTGAATCAAGGGTTATGGAGATAAGGCAGGAACAGGATACTGATCATATTGAATGGCGGTGCAGGCTCAAAGGGCTGAATGGCCTACTCCTGCTCCTATTGTCTATTGTCTATTGTCTATAGACTAAGATATAGAAGGACTCAGCTTCTACCATCTTTTGAGAAAGAGAGTTCCAAAGCCTCACAACTCTCAGTGAGAAAAGGAATCCTGCTCTTCTCTGTCTTTAATGGATGATGTAGAACATAAGAACTAGGAGCAGGAGTAGGCCATCTGGCCCCTTGAGGCTGCTCCGCCATTTAATAAGATCATGGCTGATCTTTTCATGGACTCAGCTCCACATACCTGACTGCTCACCATAACCCTTAATTCCTTTACTGCTCAAAAATCTATCAGCCTTAAAAACATTCAGTGAGGTAGCCTCAACTGCTTCACTGGGCAGGGAATTCCACAGAGTCACAAGCTCTTCCTCAACTCAGTCCTCAATCTGCTCCTAGCAAGTCAGGCAGCATCATGACGTGGAGAGGTCAACGTTTTGTGTATTAACCCTTCTTCAGGGGCTTTTCTTTGTCATTTAATCAGCTCCCCCTTATTTTGAGGCCACCCACCAGTTCTAGTTTCACCCACCAGTGGAAACAACCTCCCTTCTGAATTTTATATGTTTTTTTTAAGAACCTCATCTCATTCTTCGAAATTCCAATTCGGAGAGTACCAGTAGATTCCACATATTCTTAAATTCTGTTTCCATGTTCCGGATTCTTCCACAACAGGAAACATGCTCTATCTATCAATTCATAAAACACCTCAGAATTATATGAAATGCTTCAGTCAAGACACTTCTTTCTTTTAAACTTAAAGCCTCAACTGGGGGGGACTCAGTGTCAAAGAGATAAAGTCACTATTTAAGAGATCTAGGCTTTGAGGTCATAGGTTTTAATCCCGACATAACAGGTTTTTAATTTTTTTTTTAAAAATGCAATGAATATATCTGGAAGTGAAAGACTAGTCTCAGAAATGGTGAACCATGAGCCCATTGTCATTTGTCATCAAAACCTGTCTGTTTCATCAATGCTATTAATGGCCAAGGTGACCATCAAATTGGCCAACATCTCTATTTTAGGCTTGAGGTCGTGCTCCAGTGAAACTCACCGCGAGATGGAAGAACAGCATTTCATTTTCTGCTTGGGATCCCTGCAGCCTTCTGGAGTCAGTATCGAGTTCAATAACTTTAGGGCTTGTGCTCTCCTGTGTCCTTATTATTCAGCCCTCACACACCAGGCCTTGTTATCACACAGGCTGCTATTACACACTACCTATTCTTAGCCACTAACAGTCCCCATTAACAACTATCACCCTCCCAGCCAGATCGTTATCCACTCCCCTGTCTGGCCAACTGTTCTTCTCTCTCTATGAGCTCTATCCCCACATGTTGCTTGCTCCTTTACTCCCTACCCACCCTATCTTCTGCATATAAACTGACATTTTCCTCGCTATAATCAGTTCTGAGGAAGGGTCACTCAACCCAAAATGGTATCTCTGATTTCTCTCCACAGATGCTGCCAGACCTGGTGAGCTTTTCCAGTAATTTCTGGTTTTGTTAAATGGAAGACCTTTGTTTTGTCAAACAACTGGGAATCAAGACTCAGTAGGACCAGGGTTGTTACAAAAGCTAAATTTCAATAAAGTGGCAAAATCCCCTAATTTATCAGTTTTATTAAACCCTGGTTAACAGAAAGTATGGATGAGGCTTATGTGCTTAATCAGAGTTACCATTTACTACAAATAAATAGACACATTGCTTCAAACTCCAATCCTTTATAAAGCTTTCCATGCACACACACAAGCACACACCATACATGCGCGTGCACACACAGACGCACACACGCGCACACATGCACTGACAAATAAATATTGCTGATCTGGGTGGAAGGAAAAACTATGAAGAGTTTGATTCTTGCTGTCTACAGGGAGATGATGCTTTTTTTTCTATTTTCAGGTCTTCCTGATCTTCAGTCTCACCAAGCACACAGCAACTGGTTCACGCATTATAAAGTCTCTGGCTTATTGGCTAACAGCTATAGCTTCTAGCAACTGGGGAGGGAAAATAAGCTGGCTTTAGATATTTTTACTGCAGAGAGAAGGACACCATTTCTTCTTTCGGAAGTCCAAAGGCTTCTGGCGACCTCTCACAACTTAGTCATCCATCTAGGAGCCAATCACGTGGCTGTTGGCAGGCAGAAGACCTTTGTTATCAACCACTCAGACCAATCAGCTACTTGCTGGTGGCCAAATCAAGTTTTGCAAATGCCCAAACCCACAATCAAAAATACAGAAGAATAGAAAGATACGGTCTTTACATTTAAACTGTCTCCTAGTTCTAGTCTCTCCCATGAGAGGAAGTATAATTTAAGCATTCACTTTGTCAAGACTTCTCAGGATCTTATATGTGTCACCTCATATTCGTTTAAATTGCAATAGATGTAGGCCCAATCCCTCCAACCATTCCTCACAGGCCCAGTCCGCCCAACCATTCTTCACAGGCCTAGTTCGTCCAACCATTTCTGACAGGCCCAGCCCGTCCAACCATTCCTCATAAACCCAGTCCGTCCAACCATTCCTCACAGGCCCAGCCCGTCCAACCATTCCTCATAAACCCAGTCCGTCCAACCATTCCTCACAGGCCCAGCCCGTCCACCCATTCCTCACAGGCCCAGTCCATCCAACTATTCCTCACAGGCCCAGCCCGTCCACCCATTCCTCACAGGCCCAGTCCATCCAACTATTCCTCACAGGCCTAGTTCGTCCAACCACTCCTGACAGGCACTGTCCGTCCAACCATTCCTCATAAACCCAGTCCATCCAACTATTCCTCATAGACCAGGTGCAACAATCCATTCCTCACAGGCCCAGTCCGTCCAACTATTCCTCACAGGCCCAGCCTGCTTAACCATTCCTCATAGACCCAGTCTGTCCAACCATTCCTCACAGGCTCAGCCTGCTCAACCATTCCCCATAGACCCAGTCCATCCAACCATTCCTCATAGACCCAGTCCATCCAACCATTCCTCTAGGCCCAGTCTGTCCCACCATTTCTCACAGACCCAGTCCGTCCAACCATTCCTCACAGGCCTAGTTCGTCCAACCATTCCTGACAGGCACTGTCCGTCCAACCATTCCCATAAACCCAGTCCATCCAACCATTCATCATAGACCCAGTCCATCCAACCATTCGTCATAAACCCAGTGCATCCATCCATTCCTCACAGGCCCAGCCCATCCAACCATTTCTCACAAGCCTGGTCTGTACAACCATTCTTCACAGGCCCAGCCCGTCCAACCATTCCTCACAGGCCCAGTCCGTCCAACCATTCTTCACAGGCCCAGTCCGTCCAACCATTCTTCACAGGCCCAGTCCGTCCAACCATTCCTCACAGGCCCAGTCCGTCCAACCATTCCTCACAGGCCCAGTCCGTCCAACCATTCTTCACAGGCCCAGCCCGTCCACCCATTCCTCTCAGACCCAGCCCGTCCAACCATTCCTCACAGGCCGGTCTGTCCAACCATTCCTCACAGGCCCAATCTGTCCAGCCATTCCCCATAAGGTCAAGCTCACTTCATTTGGTTAGTCATCAAATTTAAAAATCAATTCTTGGGAAACTAAAAATAATGTCTGTCAAATTCATGTACACTTCCTCTCTTTTTGTTTCCCCAATCCCATTTGTGTTC
Source organism: Chiloscyllium punctatum (assembly GCF_047496795.1). Classification (NCBI taxonomy): domain Eukaryota; kingdom Metazoa; phylum Chordata; class Chondrichthyes; order Orectolobiformes; family Hemiscylliidae; genus Chiloscyllium; species Chiloscyllium punctatum. The sequence goes on from NC_092745.1 coordinate 128,181,705, forward strand.
CATATCACATTCTTTTTCTTCCCTTTGTCTTTTCATTTCCATTTTAGCCAATGCACTTGTAGAACCAAAGCAGAGGAAGAGAAGTAAAGGTTCCAAGGTTTGATTTCTTCACTGAAAGATGACAGATATGGAGAGGGAAGATCCTCCCATCGTCTCTGTATTTTCTTGATTCTCAGGAGGGTATCACAAGCTTTGATAGAGGAAGGCAAAGCAGAAACTGAAAGAATGTTACATCAATGTGATCACTATCCAAATAAAGAAAGTTTCCAGAAAGCAATGCCACAACAATTCTTGCGTATCAATCGAAAGAAGCTGGTGTGACATGACATTTGAACAAACAGAAGGCCCGAAGATCATATAGCATGGATTATTCATTCCATTGGCAACAAGTCCTTACAAACAGGAAGGAAAATTAAGGTTTAAGCAAAGAACTCCATACTTTGAATGATAACATAGTTCACATCAGACTAAGGAATTCCTTTGCCTCCCCTTCCCATTTGCCTTTGCCCATGAAATACAGCTTTCCTTTTCGATAATGACTATCTGTGTCCCCCTTCCAACTGTCCTCCCTCAATGTTGGCACATTCTGTTGAAGGTCCTGGAGACCTGAGCAGCTCTCTTGCTCAAAGAATCCCTTACCAGCGTCAGCTGCTGCTGGACATTCCATTGTACTGGCATCCAAATTCAGCGACCAACTAGGAAAGGCAATTGTAATCTTTGCTTTGATCTCAAAGGGAGTGAAATACAAAAACTAGGGAAATTTTACCAAAACTATTCAATTCCTGAGTCAGACCACAGCTGGAAATCTCAGAGCAGTTTTGGGCCCTTTATCTGAGGAAAAATATATTGATATTGGAGGCAGCACACAGAAGATTCACTAGACATGGAGACACACACGCACACACAGTCACTCACAATCACACACATGTAAACCCACGTACACATACATGCATACACATTCACAGTCAAGCAAATACACACACATACATTCACATTCATACACACACCCTCCTACATACCACACATGCACATAAACATATAGACTCACACACACAGACCTGTACACACACATGCACACACACTCTCATTAACACCACATATGCACATACACACATAACGACACTCACATTGACATAGAATCCCACATGTACATATTCACAGACACACATACACCCCTCTCATACACATTACATATGCATGTATACGCTCAAATTTACACATACTCACATGCATATACATGCACTCACACACACACTGACATACACCATATATGTAGATGCATATACAATCCCTCTCACACGCACACACACATTTGTGTGGCTTGTTAATATGAACATTGATGGCCAGTTCTGGAAATGAGGTGATGTGTGATTAAAAGGTTCAGTTTCATGAAACATTGAAAGACTCATTATTTTGTCAGCATGGACAGACAAGGCAGAAGACATGAATTTAGAATCCCACCCATTGATTTTCTCTGTAGGATTCAATGCCTGCTCCAAAACATTAGATACAGCCTCAGATTCTGAGCCAAGCATTGGAGTTAAAAGCCGTATATTTTAAACCTCCTGACGACACGAAGCAAATCCCACCCATTGGTGAGCTCAGTTATGGGGAGCTGGTTCATTCAAGCAAATACATGTGTGTATTTTAATTCACCAGTCATAAAGTCAAACATTGTATTTATTTAAAAAATAGATCAGTGCCTCAGAGAATCGAAGAGCAGTTATGAAAACTGATGAGGTACAGAATCCTCTCGAGCATCAGTTTCATAATTTATATCATTTGAATTCCCTCAATTGTGTAACTGTCAGTGCTACACATCCATCATTGCTTAGATTAGATATCTAAAAGTAATAGTTTAGTGTCTAGCTGTTAGAAAAAGGCTTTAACTCATCCTCCCAGGGTGTTTCAGCTGGTTAAGTGACTAGCTAAGCATCCAAACCAGAAATCGTCCAAGGCCTCACACCATATTCCACCCAACTTACACCCCTCCCCTCACTCGCACCCCCCCAAACACACACACACACACACACACACACACGCACACACACAGTCACACGCACACACACTCACAAACACACATCACACGCTGTCACACACACTCATTCACACATCACACAGCTGTCACACATACACACTCACACATCACACACTGTCACACACACGCGCATACACATACACACTCACACATCACACACTGTCACACACACATGCATGCACACACACACACTCACACATCACACGCTGTCACATACACACGCTGTCACTCACACACACACACACATCACACGCTGTCTCACACACACTCACTCATCACAAGCTGTCACACACGCATGCACACAACACTCACGCATCACACGCTCTCACACACACACACTCACACATCACATGCTGTCACACACACACGCATGCACACACAGCCACGCACACATCTGGGCAGCACTGTACTCAGTGGTTAACACTGCTGCCTCACAGCGCCAGGGACCTGGGTTCGATTCCACCCTTGGGTGACTCTCTGTGTGGAGTTTGCACATTCTCCCTGTGTCTAAGTGGGATTCCCCCCACAGTCCAAATATGTGTAATTTAGATGAATTGGCCAGGCTAAATTGCCCATAGTGTTCAGGAATGTGTAGGTTAGGGGCAATGTAGAGTAATAGGGTAGGGGATGGGTCTGGGTGGGTTACTCTTTGGAGGGTCAGTGTAGATTTGTTGGGCCAAAAGGCCTGTTTCCACAGTGTAGGGGTTCTATTCTATGACATACACACACTCTCATACACATATACACACTTCACTGAGTTTGAGAGGGTGGAGTGATAGAGACAGTGGGATTGTAATCAGCTTCAGTGTCCAAACTCCCAGACTGGAAGAGAGACAAGAGCTGAAGTCAGTCATTCAACCCTTCATTGACAACATCAAACTCTCCCCTTCCCACTAGGAGAAAAAGTAGTCCATTCAGCCTTCTGAGACTATTCCGCCACTTTGTATGGTCATAGCTGATGCTTTATCACAACAGCACATTCTCCTTTCTCTCCATACCCTTTCATGTCATAGAAACAGACCCTTCTGCCCAACTCCTCCATGCTGACCAGACATCCCCATCTAATCTAGTCCCATTTGCCAGCATTTGCCCTATATCCCTGTAAACCTTCCTATTCATATACCCATCCAGATGCCTTTTAAATGTGGTCACTGTACCAGCATCCACCACTTCCTCTGGCAGCTCATTCCATACACACAGTGAAAAACTTGCCCTTTAGATCCCTTTTAAATCTTTCCCCTCTCATCTTAAACCTATACCCTCTAGTTCTGGATCCCCCCCACCCCAGCAAAATGACCTTGTCTGTTTATCCTATCCACGTTCCTCATGGTTTTATAAACCTCTATAAGGTCACCCCTCAGCCTCCGACTCTCCAGGGAGAACAGCCCCAGCCTGTTCAGCATCTCCCTGTAGCTCAAATCCTCCAACCCTGGGAACATCCCTGTAAATCTTTTCTGAACCCTTTCAGGTTTAACAACATCTTTCAGATAGCAGGGACACCAAAATTAAATGCAATATTCCCAAAGTGGTCTCACCAATGTCTTTAATTTCAATCATCAGCCTCATAGTCCTTATTTCATTTACTATCCACTAATCACATGTTTGAGCACAGCTTTGGCCCTGTCCCCAACATGCTGCATGTCATGGCTGAATACCTTGCAAGTGCTCACTGGTTAGCAGTCATAGAATCCTTACAATGCAGAAAGAGGCAATTCAGCCCATCATGTCTGCACTGACCTACTAAGAGGAGCACCGAGGGCCAGCCCCAGCCCCCTACTAACTGCACACTGTGGGTAATTTAGCCTGGCCAATCCACCTAAGCTGCACAGCAGGAGGAATCCAGAGCATCAGGAGAAAACTCGGAGAGACACAGGGAGTATGTGCAAACTGTACACAGACAGTTGCCCAAGGCTGGAATCGAACCGGGGTCTCTGGCACTATAAGGCAGCAGTGCTAACCACTGAGCTATCATGCCACCCTATTGCTTTTTGTGTAATCTAATGTTGGGGGTCATGTAGAGGAACTCCAGGTAATTATGGAGGGAAGGGATGGGGTTGTCATGGGTGAGCAGTGTCCATGAATGGCGGGGCTGAGGGAGGGGAATTGAAAATGTTTTATTTTGTAATCTACAAAGAGTTCCACAAATCAGCTGTTAACGCTAAGCAGCTCACATTTGCTAATCTCAGCATTTTCCACCCTGTGGAGCTGCAGAGACTTGGGAACTGCAGAGACTCTTAGCCATGTGTTATCCTTCCAGATAGAAGGCTTCTCATTAGTTTAAATTCAATGCTTACAGCGCAGCCTGTCTAAAAATATTGTACGTAGCCTAATTTAGCGGCTTCTTTTCCTCTTCACTGCTCGTTTTCTACCTATTCCTCACTGGATATCATCGTCACCTCTAACCTCAACTTCCTTAACATCTGAAAAGAATGACTACATAGAGAATTAGGAAAAAAATACAGTGGAGCTGTGATAGATCTTATGTTTTGTTGAAACTGCTTCACCATTCAATGAAGTGGTCAATTATTCAGTTCTTCTGCTCAAAGGAGCTCCCGTTCCTCAACATGCTAGTGGGGAAATTTGCTAATGGCTTCTCAACCACTCAGTCTACTCTTGGTCAACACTTTGGGATTTCGTTGTTTCCATTACCGGTGACATTGTCCTGTACCATTTCTTCGCAATGTATGCTTGATGCTGAATCAAATTTATCCTGTAGGTTAGAAATCTAAGAACTATGGATGCCGTAAATCAGAAACACAAGTAGAAATTGCTGGAAAAGCTCAGCAGGTCTGGCAGCATCTGTGGAGAGAAATCAGAGTTAATGCTTTGGGTCAAAATCTGAAACATTAACTCTTGATTTCTCTCCACAGATTGTGTCAGACCAGCTGAGTTTCTCCAGCAATTTCTATTTGTGTTTCTATCCAGCAGGGTGATGGTTACCAAGTCCAAAGATGTGCAGGTTATGGTGGATTGGTCGTGCTAAATTGCCCATCGTGTCCAGGGATGTGTAGGTTAGGTGGGTTAGCAATGGGAAATGCAGGGTTACAGGGATAGGGTAAAAGATTGGGTTTGGGTGGGATGGTCTTCGGAGGGTCGGTATGAACTCAATGGGCCAAATGGCCTAATCCCACACTGTAGGAATTCTATGATTCTATGAACTAAGTACTGTTTACTGCATATTATGCAAACTCAAATATAGGTCCAACATGACTATTTTTGATCTTGGAAAGATGCCCAGTCCACCTCAGATTACCCTGGAAAAGGCACAGTGTCTTAAAAGATTTGAGTTCCAGGTGAAGCCAGCTATTTCATGGCATCTACTTTGTCATCAACACATAATTGGTACCCTCCTACCAAAGGGTACTGTTAGCACTGACACTACGACAATGCAGCACCGTCTCAACACTGACAATCCAACAATTCATGAACCCTAAGCACTGACCCTGCAACAGTGTGGCATTCCCTCAGCACTAACCTCCAACGGTGTGACCCTCCCTTAGCACTGATCCTCTGAAAGTGCAACCCTCTCTCAGCACTGACTCTCTGACAGTGTGCCTCTCCCTCAGTACTGACCCTCCGATAGTACGGCACTCCCTCAGTGCTGACCCTCCGACAGTGCCACACTTCCACAGCACTGACCCTCCGACAGTGCAGCACTCCCTCAGCACTGACCCTCCAACAGTGCGGCAATCCCTCAGCACTGACCCTCTGACAGTGCGGCACTCCCTCAGCACTGACCCTCTGACAGTGTGGCACTCCCTCACCACTGACCCTCCAACAGTGCAGCATTCCCTCAGCACTAACTCTCTAACAGTGTAGCAGTTCTTCAGTACTAACCCTCTGATAGTGCCAGACTCCCTCAGCACTGACCATCCAAAAGTGTGGCACTCCCTCAGCTCTGAATCTAAGACACTTCAGCACTGCCTCAGTACTGACTCTCCAACAGTGCCGTGCTCCCTCAGCACTGACCCTCTGACAGTGCGGCACTTCCTCAGTACTAATCCTCCAACAGTGCTGAATTACCTCAGTACTCACCCTCAACAGTGCAGCGCTCCCTCAGCTCTCACCCTCCAAAAGTGTGTGGCACTCCCTCAGCGCTGACCCTGTGCCAGTGCAGCACTTCCTCAGCACTGACCCTCCAACAGTGCGGCAATCCCTCAGCACTGACCCTCTGACAGTGTGGCACACCCTCAGCAATGACCCTCCAACAATGCTGAATTACCTCAGTACTCACCCTCCAACAGTGCAGCACTCCCTCAGCACTCACCCTCCAAAAATGTGTGGCACTCTCTCAGCACTGACCCTGTGCCAGTGCAGCACTTCCTCAGCACTGACCCTCTGACAGTGCCACACTCCCTCAGCACTGACCCTCCATCAGTGTGGCACTCCCTCAGCCTGACCCTCAGACAGTGAGACCCAACCAAAGCACTGACCCTCCGACATAGAACATAGAACATAGAACATAGAAGAATACAGCGCAGTACAGGCCCTTCGGCCCTCAATGTTGCGCCGATCAAAGCCCACCTAACCTACACTAACCCACTATCCTCCATATACCTATCCAATGCCCGCTTAAATACCCATAAAGAGGGAGAGTCCACCACTGCTACTGGCAGGGCATTCCATGAACTTTCAACTCGCTGAGTGAAGAACCTACCCCTAACATCAGTCCTATATCTACCCCCCCTTAATTTAAAGCTATGCCCCCTTGTAATAGCTGACTCCATACGTGGAAAAAGGTTCTCACTGTCAACCCTATCTAACCCCCTAATCATCTTGTACACCTCTATCAAGTCACCCCTAAACCTTCTTTTCTCCAATGAAAACGGCACGGTGGCACAATGGTTAGCACTGCTGCCTCACAGCGCCAGAGATCCGGGTTCAATTCCACCTCAGGCGACTAACTGTGTGGAGTTTGCACATTCTCCCCGTGTCTGCGTGGGTTTCCTCCGGGTGCTCCGGTTTCCTCCAACAGTCCAAAGATGTGCAGGTCAGGTGGATTGGCCATGCTAAATTGCCCGTAGTGTTAGTTAAGGGGTAGATGTAGGGGTATGGGTGGGTTGCGCTTCGGCGGGGTGGTGTGGACTTGTTGGGCCGAAGGGCCTGTTTCCATACTGTAAGGAATCTAATCTAATCTAATCTAAAAAAAACAACCCCAAGTGCCTCAGCCTTTCCTCATAGGATCTTCCTACCATACCAGGCAACATCCTGGTAAACTTCCTCTGAACCCGTTCCAGTGCCTCCACATCTTTCCTATAGTATGGCGACCAAAACTGCACACAATATTCCAGATGCGGCCGCACCAGAGTCTTATACAACTGCAGCATGACCTCAGGACTCCGGAACTCAATTCCTCTACCAATAAAAGCCAGTACGCCATATGCCTTCTTCACTGCACTATTTACCTGGGTGGCAACTTTCAGAGATCTGTGTACATGGACACCAAGATCCCTCTGCTCTTCCACACTACCAAGTATCCGACCATTAGCCCAGTACCCCATCTTTTTGTTACTCTTACCAAAGTGAATCACCTCACACTTAGCTACATTGAACTCCATTTGCCACCTTTCTGCCCAGCTCTGCAGCTTCTCTATTTCCCGCTGTAACCTGCCACATCCTTCCTCACTGTCTACAACTCCTCCGACTTTCGTCAGTGCTGCCCCTCCGAAAGTATGGTATTCCTTCAGTACCTGCCACTGATCCTCTGACAGTGCGGCACTCCTTCAGTACTGAGTGTGGGACTCCTTGAGTGCTGATCCTCCAACAGTGCGGCACTCCCTCAGTGCTGATCCTCCAACAGTGCGGCACTCCCTCAGCACTGACACTCTAACAGTGTGGCACTCCCTCAGCACTGACACTCTAACAGTGTGGCACTCCCTCAGCACTGACCCACCAACAGTGCGGCCTTCCCTCAGCACTAACTCTCTAACAGTGTAGCAGTTCTTCAGTACTAACCCTCTGATAGTGCCAGACTCCCTGAGCACTGACCTTCCAAAAGTGTGGCACTCCCTCAGCTCTGAATCTAAGACACTTCAGCACTGCCTCAGTACTGACTCTCCAACAGTGCCATGCCTCCTCAGCACTGACCCTCTGACAGTGCAGCACTTCCTCAGTACTAACCCTCCAACAGTGCTGAATTACCTCAGTACTCACCCTCTGACAGTGCAGCGCTCTCTCAGCACTCACCCTCCAAAAGTGTGTGGCACTCCCTTAGCACTGACCCTGTGCCAGTGCAGCACTTCCTCAGCACTGACTCTCTGACAGTGCCACACTCCCTCAGCACTGACCTTCCATCAGTGTGGCACTCCCTCAGCCTGACCCTCCGACAGTGCAGCACTCCCTCAGCACTGACTCTCAGATAGTGAGACCCAACCAAAGCACTGACCCTCCGATAGTGTGGCGCTCTCTCAGTGCTGACTTTCCAACAGTGCAGCATTCCTTCAGCTCTGACCCTGCGACAGTGCAGCATTCCCTCAGTGCTGCCCTCTGAAAGCATGACATTCCTTCAGTACTGACCCTTTTGATAGTGCCACACTCTCTCAGTACTGACCCTCTCACAGTGCGTAACTCCCTGAACACTGACCCTCTGACAGTGCGGCATTCCCTTAGCACTGACCTTCCAACATTGCTGCACTCCCTCAGTACTGACCCTCTGACAATGCGGCATTCCCTCAGTACTGACCATCTGACAATGCCACACCCCCTCAGTACTAACCCTTCAATAGTGCTGGATCCCTTCAGCACTGACCCTCCAACAGTGTGGCACTCCGTCAGCACTCATTCTCAGTCGGTGCCGCATTCATTCAGTTCTGACCCTCCAACAGTGTGGCATTCTGTCAGCACTACCTATCCAAAAGTGCGGCATTCCCTCAGTACTGATCCTCTGACAGTGCCGCACTCCCTCAGTACTGACCCTCTAACAGTGTGGGACTCCTTGAGCACTGACCTTCCAACAGTGCAGCACTCCCTCAGTAGTGACCCTCTGACTGTGTTGTACTCCCTCAGCACTGACCCTCTGACAATGCGATTCTCCCTCAGCACTGACCCTCCGACAATGCGGGTCTCCCTCAGCACTGGCCCTCTGACAACGCCACATTCCCTCAGTACTGACCTTCCGCCAGCGTGGTGCTCCCTCAGTACCGACCCTCCAACAGTGCAGCACTCGCTCAGTACTGACCCTCCGACAGTGCGGCACTCCCTCAGCACTGACCCTCCGACAGTGCAGCATTCCCTCAGCACGAACCCTCCGACAGTGCGGCACTCCCTCAACACTGACCCTCCAACAGTGCGGCGCTCCCTCAGCACTGACCCTCTGACAATGCAGCACTCCCTCAGCACTGACCCTCCAACAGTGCGGCGCTCCCTCAGCACTGACCCTCTGACAGTGCGGCACTCCCTCACCACTGACCCTCCAACAGTACGGCGCTCCCTCAGCACTGACCCTCTGACAGTGCGGCACTCCCTCACCACTGACCCTCCAACAGTACGGCGCTCCCTCAGCACTGACCCTCTGACAGTGCAGCACTCCCTCACCTCAGACCCTCTGACAGTGCGGCATTCCCTCACACTGACCCTCTGACAGTGCAGCACTCCCTCACCTCTGACCCTCTGACAGTGTGGCACTCCCTCAGTACTAATAAAATAACTAATATACAAGCGTACTTTGAACAAGTCAAGAAAACATTGTGCCAACTAGATAACAGAGCAACATCATGAATGAAGTTCAAAGCTGACCTGGTGCCACATATGGCTGCTGTCATATTCATTCACAGAATGTTGGCATAATTGGCCAGGGCAACAATTTTTTGCCCATCCCCAGTTGCCATGGAGATGATGATAGGGAGCTGTCTTCTTAAACAGTTACAGTCTTTCTGCTGTAGGTTGACCCACAATGCTCTTTGGGAAGTTATTCCAAGTAAATTAGTCCAAGTTCCCAACTGGAGACATGAGCAGAAAATCAATGTTGACAAGACTGAGGGGGTGCTGTGTTGTTGGAGATGCTATCTTTAAGCCCTTGCCATATCTGCTCTTTCCAGTGGACGGAAAAGATCGCACAGCCATGTTTCAAAGAAAGGTTGAGAAAATTTGCCTTCTGTCGCAACCTATTCTTATTCGACATTGCAAAAATCCATCCTCCAGTCATTAGTTCATTGTAATGGAGCTTTACTCTGTGCAATCTGGCTGCTGGGCTGGCAAACTTACAGTGTTGACTCTGCTGTCATTGACTAGAAAGCATTTTGGGGAATTCGGTGGTTGTGAAAGGTGCGAAATAAATTCAATATTTGTGTTCTACTTTAACTCTTGCCTTGGGATATGGGAAGAAAAGGTTATTTAATACACAACCAACAACAGAAACTGAAACTGCTAAAAAAGCTCAGCATCCGTGGAGAGAAATCAGTTAATATTTCGGTCAAGTGACCCTTCCTCAGAACCTTGAAGAAGTTCATTTTTCTCAAAATGTCAGAGTGACTTCACCTGACAAGGGAGCAGTGCTCCGAAAGCTTATAATTTCAAATAAACCTGTTAGACTGTAACCTGGTGCTGTGTGACTTTGTCCATCTCAGTACATCATTGGCTCCTCCATATCTGGCTTAAATGTAAGGGCACGGGCAGCACAGTGGCACAGTGGTTAACACTGCTGCCTCACAGTGCCAGAGACCAGGGTTCAAATCCCACCTCGGGCAACTGTCTGTGTTGAGTTTGCACATTCTCCCCATGTCTGTGTGTGTGTCTTCTGGGTGCTCCGGTTTCCTCCCACTGTCCAAGGATGTGCAGGTTAGGTGAATTGGCCATACTAAATTGCCCACAGTGTCAGGTGAAGGGGTAAATGTAGGGGGGGGGTGTTGCTCTTCGGAGGGTCGGTGTGGACTTGTTGGGCAAAAGGGCCTGTTTCCACACTGTAAATAATCTAATCTATTTACATGGGGCTGTGTGAGAGACATCAGTTTCCACTTTATAACTGTGACTCACTAGAGCACTGACATGTAAGGAGGACTGTCCAACCCATTGTATCAAAACTTTTCATTGTGTACACTTAGGACATTCTGTGTCACTATTTAAAATAATGACCTGCCATGGTGCCCTGCTTTGTATTCTCTGATGTAGCTTGCTATCATCACACAGTTCCCCTTTAAACCTTGAGAATAATAACTGCCTGCACTTTGTTAGAGTGCCCAGAGGCAGTGCATGGGACAGAAAGAATGCGGCTTCTCCTCTTACAGAGCAGTGACAAATTATACACAGAATAATGGATGCTTAACAGCGATTACCAGAAAGGAATCTTAATCATGTTCAGATGACATCATGAACAATCACATACCAAAGCACAAACTGTTTCGAATCACTCATTTCAATCACGGAGGCTGAATCACTGTGTCAGAGTCACTCTCTCACGTTGCAGATTATGCACAATGCTCAGTCAGGTTTGGATATGGGTGTCCTGACAGCACACATGCAACTCTTTGTGCATCTTGTGCCCTTGCTAAATAATATGGTGGGTGTATTGGTTAATTTTTAAAAGTCATTCACTGGATGAGGGAGTTGCTAGCTCGGCCAGCACCTTTACCCATCCTTAATTTCCCAGAAGGTAGTTAAGAGTCAACTATGTTGCAAGAGCCACATGTAGGCCAGATTGGATAAAGGTGGCAGTTTCCTTCCCGAAAGGGCATTTGTGAATCAGATGAGTTTTTCCAATAAGGGATTCATGGTCATCATTAGATTTTTAATTCTAGATTTATTTCACAGAGTCACAGAAATGTACAGCATGGAAACAGACCCTTTTGTTCAACTCGTCCATGCCGACCAAATATCCTAAACTAATCTCGTCCCATTTGCCAGCATTTGGTCCATATCCCTCTCAACCCTTCCGATTCATATACCCATCCAGGTGTCTTTTAAATGTTGTAATTGTACCAGCTTCCACCATTTCCTTGGGAAGCTCATTCCATACACATACCACCCTCTGCGTGAAAAAGTTGCTCCTTAGGTTCCTTCAATATCTTTCCCCTCTCACCCTAAACCTATGCCATCTAGTTCTGGATACCACATCCAGGGAAAATACTTTGTCTGTTCATCCTATCCATGCTCCTCATAATTTTGTAAACCTCTATAAGGTCACCTCTCAACCTTCGATGCTCCAGGGAAAACAGCCCCAGCCTATTCAGCTTCTCCCTTTAGCTCAAATCCTCCAACCCTGGCAACATCCTTGTAAATCTTTTCTGAACCCTTTCAAGTTTCACAACATCCTTCTGATAGGAAGAAGACCAGAATTGCATGCAATATTCCAACAGCGGCCTAACTAATGCCCTGTACAGTGCAACATGACCTCCCAAATCTTATACTCAATACTATGGGCGGCACGGTGGCACAGTGGCACAGTGGTGAGCACTGCTGCCTTACAGCGCCAGAGACACGGATTCAATTCCCGCCTCAGGCAACTCTCTGTGTGGAGTTTGCACGTTCTCCCCGTGTCTGCATGGGTTTCCTCCGGGTGCTCCGGTTTCCTCCCACAATCCAATATGTGCAGGTTAGGTGAATTGGCCATGCTACATTGCCCATAGTGTTAGGTGAAGGGATAAATGTAGGGGAATGGGTCTGGGTGGGTACGCTTCGGCGGGTCGGTGTGGACTTGTTGGGCCAAAGGGCCTGTTTCCACACTGTAAGTAATCTAATCTAATAACTATGACCAGTAAAGGAAAGCATACCAAATGCCTTCTTCACTATCCTATCTATCTCTAACTCTATTTTCAAGAAGCTATGAGCCTGCACTCCAAGGTCTCTTTATACAGCAACACTCCCCAGGGCCTTCCCATTAAGTGTATAAGTCCTGCTCTGATTATGCTTTTCCAAAATGCAGTACCTCACATTTATCTAAATTAAACTCCATCTGCCACTCCTTAGCCCATTGGCTCATCTGATCAAGATCCCGCTGTAATCTGAGGTGACCTTCTTCGCTGTCCAATACACCTCTAATTTTGGTGTCATTTGCAAAATTACAAACCATACCTCCTGTGTTTACAGCCAAATTATTTATATAAATGACAAAAAGTAGTGGACCCAGCACCAATCCTTGTGGCACACCACTGGTCACAGGCCTTCAATCTGAAAAGCAACCCTCCACCACCACCCTCTGTCTTCTACCTTTGAGCTAGTTCTATTTCCAAATCCAAGTTCTCCCTTTATTCCATGCGATCTAACCTTGTTAACTAATCTCCCATGGGGAACCTTGTCGAACACCCTACTGAAGTCCATATAAATCATGTCCTCCATTGTGCCATCATCAATACTCTTTGTTTGCATTCTAAACCAGGTCCTGATAGAACAATTCCAAAAGTAGTCCATTACTGTTTTTTTTTCAAACAACAAGTACAGTTATAGAGTCACAGAGATGTACAGCATGGAAACAGACCCTTCGGTCCAACCCGTCCATGCCGACCAGATATCCCAACCCAATCTAGTCCCACCTGCCGGCACCCGGCCTGTATCCCTCCAAACCCTTCCTATTCATATACCCATCCAAATGTCTCTTAAATGTTGCAATTGTACCAACCTCCACCACTTCCTCTGGCACTTGAAATGTCAGAACATTCAAGACTGTAGGCCTTGTGTGGGAAAGTGGGACCAGTGTAGATTTAGTTGCAGTTTTGATAGTACAGACTTGATGGGCTGAAAGGCCTCTTCTGCACTGTATGATTTATTGAATTATTTATTGAATTCAAATTCTACCATCTGCCATGGCAAGATTTGAATGTGGTTCATGAGAAGATTCACTGGGTTTCTGGATTAACAGTCTGGTGATAATACCACCAGACCATTACCTATCCTCTAATTAGGACTTACATATGCACCTTATATCAGAGCTGTATATACACACATACAGTAACACTTTCAACGTGGCTACTGTAGAGGTTTAGCATGTGTTTTTAATTTCTTTTAGAATCATGCAGTGCAGAAGAGGCCTTTCAGCCCATCAGGTCTGTATTATCAAAGTGCAACTAAATCTACACTGGTCCCACTTTCCCACACAAGACCTACAGCCTTGAATGTTCTGACATTTCAAGTGGTCGTTGAAGTAGTTTGTAAACGTTGTGAGGTTTCTCACCTCAACTACCTTCCCAGGCAGTGCATTCCAGATGCCCCACCATCCACTGCGTGAACATTTTTCTTCATACCATTTTAAACTGCCTGTCTTTCACCTTGAAATTATTCATCCTTGCTATTAACCCTTTAATTAAGAGAACAGCAGCTCCCTATTCAACCTGTCCATGCCCCTCATCTCAATCGGATTTCTTCTCAGTCTTTACTACTCCAAAGTAAAAACGACTCAAACCTATCCAGCCTCTCTTCAAAGCTAAAATGTTCCATTCTGAGCACAGGGTGGCACAATGGCTCAGTGCTTAGCACTACTGCCTTACAGTACCAAAGACCTTGGTTAAATTCCATTCTTGAGTGACCCACTGTGTGGACTTTACACATTCTCCCTGTGTCTGCGTGGGTTTCCTTTGGGTGCTCTGGTTTCATCCCAAAATCCAAAGATGTGCAGGTTAGGTAGATTAACCACAGGAAATGCAGTGTTATAGGAGAGGGGAGTGGGACAGTCAGTGTGCACTCAATGGGTTGAATGGCCTGCTTCCACACTGTCACAATTTTAACATCCTGGTGCATCTCCTCTGTCCTCCCTCCAGTGCAATTATACCCTCATATTCATTTCAATATTCATTCTTAAGATATTGCTGTCACCTTTGGGTCAATATTTATTGCCCATCCCTAACTCCTTTGAGCAGATGGTGGTGAGCTGTCTTCTTGAACTACTGCAGTCCATTTGGTTAGATTAGATTGCCTACAGTGTGAAAACAGGACCTTCAGCCAAACAAGTCCACACCGATCCTCCAGAGAGTAACCTACCCAGTCCCATTTCCCTCGGGCTAATGCACGTAACATTATGGGCAATTTAGCATGGCCAATTCACCTGACCTGCACACCTTTGGACTGTGGGAGGAAACCGGAGCACCCAGAGGAAACCCACGCAGACACGGGGAGAATGTGTGCAAACTCCACACAGACGGTCACCCAATTCTGGAATCGAACCTTGGTGTTGGGATACGCATCATATTGTTCAGATTTCCAGGATTTTGACTCAACAACAGTGAAGTAGCAGTGTATGATTAAATCAGGATGAGGCAAAAGATAAATGAGAAATCCAAGGTGGCGGCATTTCTCTTCACTTAAAGCTCCGATTCATCAAAGAGAAAATCTAAATGGTGTCTAGGTCTGGTTAAGGGATGGGCATGACTTTGCTTATTCCCTGAACAGTTATGTTTGTTGCTGAACATTGAACTATTATCAGTGACCATCCCCACTTTTGATCTCATGATAGAGGGAAGGTCATTGATGAAGCAGCTGAAGATGGTTGGGTCTAGGACACCACCCTGAGGAACCTGTGCAGAGATGTTCTGGGGATGAGACTTTTGGCCTCCAACAACCACACCCATCTTCCTTTGAGTTGGATGTGAATAAATCCAAAAGAGGGGTTTTTTTTTGTCTTTTCTTCCCATTGGTTCCAGTTTTGCTACGTTTTCTTGAGTGTTTGGTATGCTTTCTGTTATTGGTCAGAGCATTGAGTAGAGGAGTTGGGAAGTCACGTTGTGTCTGTACAGGACAATGGTTAGGCCCTGTTTGGAATATTGTGCGCAATTCTGGTCCCTTTCCTATTGGAAAGGTGTTGTGAAACTTGAAGGGATTCAGAAAAGATTTACAAGAATGTTCCCAGGGTTCGAGGGTTTGAGCTATAGGGAGAGGCTGAACAGGCTGGGGCTGTTTTCCCTGGAGCATCGGAGACTGAGGGGTGACATTACAGAGTTTATAAAATCATGAGGGGCATGAATAGGATAAATAGACAAGGTCTTTTCCTTGGTGTGGGGCAGTCCAGAACTAGAGGACATAGGTTGAAGGTGAAAGGGGAAAGATTTAAAAAGGACCTAAGAGGCAACTTTTTCATGCAGAAGGTGGTACGTGTATGGAATGAGCTGCCAGAGGAAGTGGTGGAGGCTGGTACAATTGCAACATTCAAAAGGCATCTGGATGGGTATATGAATAGGAAGGTGTTAGAGGGATATAAGCCAAGTGTTGGTAAGTGGGACTAAGTTAATGTAGGATATCTGGGCGGCATGGACAAGTTGGCAGTAGGGTCTGTTTCTGAGCTGTATGTCTCTATGACTCTCTGACTATGACTAAAAGTAGCATTGATGTCAAAGGCAATCACTCTCACCTCACCTCTGAGATTCAGCTTATTGATCAATATTTGGTCAATTAGAACATTAAAAATGGAAATACGAATCAGCCATTTGATCTGATCATGAGAGATCTGGTGTGGTTGTAGCCCTACATTCCTGTCTCCTTGCATGACCCTTGACTCCCTTGCCAATCAAAAACCTGTCGATCTCATAAGAATATATTCAATGACCCGTCCTCCATTGCTCCCTGGTGCGAGGGAGAATTCCAAAAGACGAATGACTGTCTGAGAGAAGAATTCCCTCCTTATCTTCTCAACGTTATCCAGATTGATAGCTCAGCTCGGCCATAGCTTCACTCTGGAAGTAGTTGGCAGTAAGAGGACGGAACTGTAATGTAGAGGCTTATCTCACAAAGTGCATTCCTCCATTGACACTGACTGCCTGGGCTACGGAGAAACCACAAACAGGAAAACACACCTGGGTACATTCGCATAAAGACTGCTGCTTTCGGAAGAAAAGGAAATAGAGTGCGCAAGAACAAAATGGAAATTGTCATTTAGCTCCTGTGCCAAAACAAGTAAAATGTTTCCTAGAAATTTGCACATAGATGTATGTTTTTTCAACAGGTTTCCACAGTTACTGGAATTTACTCAAAAATTAAAGAGAGAAATGTTTGCCAAATTTTAAAAAATGAATGTGGCAGTATGGTAATAAGTTGCTAAATGAGGCAGTAAATAAAATGGAACAAGAATAGCAGTCACATTAATTGAAGCCCTACAGATGGTGACTGCAATAATATTTAATGAAGCTGATACAAAATAGAGGTTGTCCAGCTATTCACCAGATGCACATTTTAATAAATGCGATTTGTCAGTGAATGGTGCATTATACGTTTCAAACAAAGAAGTTTTTGCATTTCCAGTTACTGTGTCTTTCATGACCTAAGGACCTGCTTTCCAGCCTAGGAACAATATGCACTGTGTAGTCACTGCTGTGATTTCAGAAAGCCAATTTGTACACAGCAGGGTCCCACAAACAGCAATGAATTAAAGACTGAGACTATCTGCTTTACTAATGTTTGTTGAGGATTAAGAGTTGACTAGGACGCAGGAGAGAACGCAACCTGTTTTAAACTGGAATGGTGTCTTGAGATCCTCAAAGATCGTGTTTGATGCTTTGCCTTACATCCCATTTGAAAAAATGGCATCTCCGACATGCAGCACTCCCTCAGTACCACCATCACAGCCTTGCTTGCATTGTCAACTCTCTGGAGTGGATCTTCATCTCTCCCCTGTTTCCCTGGTGGACTCAGCTCTGGAAAAGTGCCAGGTATTTCCCCAAGAAAACATTATTACAATTGATGTCTAATACTGTGGATGCTGGGAATCTGAAATGAAACCAGAAAAGTACTCAGCAAGTCAGGCAGCATCCATGAAGAGTGAAAGAGTTAATGTTCTGATGAAAGGATCGCAAATTAAAACATCTTAATGTCAATCAAGGTGTGAGGTGGAAGGTTTCATGTCCCCTAGCATGACCTCGGTGGCATACTCTAGGTCTGTTGCCCAATATGCAATAGATGCTGGGTTCCTCAGTCCTTGGAAAAATGTCAACCCTTTCACCAGAAATACTATTGGAGGGTGGTAGGGGTGCACATGACAGGATGAAGAAGGGGTCTTCGGAGGATAGAGTCATAGAGTCACAGAGATGTACAGCATGGAAACAGACCCTTCATTCCAACCCATCCATACCGACCAGATATCCCAACCCAATCTAGTCCCTCCTGCCAGCACCCGGCCCATATCCCTCCAAACCCTTCCTATTCATATACCCATCCAAATGCCTTTTCAATGTGACAATTGTACCAGCCTCCACCACATCCTCTGGCAGATCATTCCATACACAAACCACCCTCTGTGTGAAAATGTCATCCCTTAGGTCTTTTTTATAACTTTCCCCTCTCTCACCCTAAATCTATGCCCTCTCGTTCTGGACTCCCCCACCCCAGGGAAAAGTCTATGTCCATTTATCTTATCCATGCCTCTTATGATTTTATAAACCTCTATAAGGTCACCCCTCAACCTCCGATGTTCCAGGGAAAACAGCCCCAGCCTGTTCAGCCTCTCGCTACAGCTCAAACCCTCCAACCCTGGCAACATCCTTGTAAATCTTTTCTGAACCCTTTCAAGTTTCACAACATCTTTCTGATAGGAAGGAGACCAGAATTGCACGTCAATATTCCTATCTTTCCAACTGGAAGGAGAATGACGTTTGAACCTTTTTTTCTACAGACCTATTGGCAATTGCCAGGCGATCCCTGTGGGAGTGGTATTGGAATACCTTTCGTGGGAATGGTAACTGATAGGGCACCAGGGTGTGTGCACCTGGGTGCTGAGTGAGATTTGGCCAGCAATAGAGTTCTTATTGGTTTGTGCAGTTCGGGTTGTGTCCAGTTGTGGATGCCAAAGGTCATCGGCCTGGTGGCCAATCTCTGATTGGATCCTGGGCAGTCAAACAGCTTGTGGGTATGATCAGTACAGAAGCAGGAAGATTCCAAAATGGGAGAAAGCAGAAATGATCTCTCTATGTTCATCCAGCGAAAACGTCTGAATCCTGAAGTAAGAAAATTATTTTCTCCCACCAGCTGCTGTTAACCATTGCTGGTAACCTGTAATAGGGGAAGGTGATGATCTAGTGGTAAAACTGCTAGACTATTATTCCAGGGACCCAAGGGAATGTTCTGGGGACCAAGGTTCAAATCCTACTATAGCAATTCAATGTATCTGTTTGTTGGATCAAGCAGATGGGACTAGATTATGTTTGGCATGGACTGATTAGACTGAGGATCCATCTCTGTCCTATGCGACTGTATGATTCTATGAACACTGACCTTCAAATTCCTGGTGCTAATCCATATAGTTCTGGTTCACTCATGACCTTTAGGAAATTGCTATCCTCATCTGGTCTGCCCTACGTGTTACTCCAGACCACACAACAATGGGGTTGACTCTTAACTGCCCTCTGGGATGGGCAATAAGTACTGGCCTAGCCCTCACCCCGTCAATGATTTTTTTAAAAGTAATGAAGAGATTTTATAATTAGTGCACAAATTGTGTGCCTCCTACAAATAAGTGAAAGAGTCTGAAGAAGATCAAAGAACAGAAGATCCTTGGAAAGGAAAGGAACATCTCATCAAATCCAAAAAAATGATGCTATTGAGCTGTGCTTCCTCAATGTTTTCTGCTATCATGCATAGCACCATTTTTGTCTTGACTGTGTGCATAGCAGGGGTTTTAAAGGGGATTGGAATTCCAAACAGTTGACATGCTTGTTGATGGTTCCACTATTGCACTTAACTGTGACCAATCCTTATTTGTTTTTAAACAACAAATTGCAGTTATTGTGAAGTACAGAAATCTTGTCAATGTTTTCTGTTGACCTGATTCCATCAAACCGGTAAATTGGGAATTTGACTGGATCATTTACTTTTGCACTGATCCGGGTATAGTGGTGCTATGGAATCAGCGCATTTTCCCAAACAGTTGGAACACTGCCTTCAATGTCAGTATGGGATTTTCGGAAAGTCTTTGACAAAGTACCACATCAAACCAAATTATAGCACCAAGAATTTGAGGGTCAGTGTTCATAGAGTCATATAGTTATACAGCATGAAAGCAGACCCTTCAGTCTAACCAATCTATGCCGAACATAATCTGAAACTAAACTAATCCCACCTGCCTGATGCTGGCCTATATCCCTCCAAACCCTTCCTATTCATGTAATTATACAAATATCTTTTAAACGTTGTAATTGTACCCACATCCACCACTTCCTCAGGAAGTTCATTCACACACAAACCATCCTCTGTGTAAAAAAATTGCCTCTCATGTCTTTTTTCAACCTCTCTCCTCTTACCTTAAAAATGTGCCCCCTAGTCTTCGAGGGAAGGTTAAAAATCACACAACACCAAGTTATAACCCAACAGGTTTATTCGGAAGCACTAGCCTTCAGAGCGCTGCTCCTTCATCAGGTGGTTGTGGAGAATACTCTGCCTTACATGTTACTCCAGCCCACACAACAATGTGGTTTACTCTTAGGGTATACTCCACAACCACCTGATGAAGGGGCAGTGCTCCAAAAGCTAGTGCTTCCAAATAAACCTGTTGGACTATAACCTGACGTTGTGTGATTTTTAACTTTGTCCACCCCAGTCCAACACTGGCACCTCCACATCATCCGAGGGAAAAGACAACTTCGATTAATTCAATCATGCCCCTCATGATTTTATAGACCTCTATAAGGTCATCTGTCAACCTCCTATATTCCATGAAAAAGTCCCCTTACCAGCCTTTCTTAATAACTCAAACCTTCCATACTCTGCAAAATTATGGTAAATCTCTTCTGAATCGTGTCCAGCTTAATAATTTCATTTATTAAAAAGCAGCACATGCTTGTATCGGCTGTTACTCATTCCAGGGGGTGATAAATAGTTATGGTCCCCAAGGAACAAAGATAGAACCTCTCTATCTTTATGATACCTAAATAAATATTGCTCAAAAGAATGATGTATATTTAAAGCTCAGATGGGTAGATTCTTGATCCGTTGGAGAATTCGGAATTATGGGGAAAGGGCAGGAAAGTGGACATGAGGAATGTCGGATCAACCATGATCCTATTGAATGGTGGACCAGGCTCAAGGGGACTGGTGGCAGATGGAACTTAATAAAGGAAGGTGGGGAGTGATACATTTTGACAGAAGGACCAGATAGATTGGAGAGTTGGGCAGAGAAATGGCAGATGGAGTTCAATCTGGACAAATGAAAAGTGATGCATTTTGGAAGATCCAATTCAAGAGCGAACAGACAGTAAATGGAAAAGTCCTGGGGAAAATTGATGTACAGAGAGATCTGGGTGTTCAGGTCCATTGTTTCCTGAAGGTAGCAACGCAGTTCAGTAGAGTGGTCAAGAAGGCATACAATATGCTTTCCCCCATCAGACGGGGTGTTGAGTACAAGAGTTGGCAGGTCATGTTAAAGTTGTATAAGACTTCGGTTTGGCCACATTTGGAATATTATGTACAGTTCTGGTCGCCACATTACCAAAAGGATGTGGATGCTTTGGAGAAACTGAAAAGAAAGTTCCCAAGGATGTTGTCTGGTATGGAGGGTGCTAGCTATAAGAGAGGTTGAGTAGATTAGGATTATTTTCATTGGAAAGAAGGTCGTTGAGGGGGGAATCTGTTTGAGCTGACAAAATCATGAGACTTTTGGAGTCATAGAGTCATAGAGATGTACAGCACAGAAATAGACCCTTCAGTCCAACCCGTCCACCAACCAGATATCCCAACCCAATCTAGTCCCACCTGCCAGCACCCAGCCCATATCCCTCCAAACTCTTCCTATTCATATACCCATCCAGATGCCTTTTAAATGTTGTAATTGTAACAGCCCCCACCACTTCCTCTGGCAGCTCATTCCATACATGTATCACACCCTGCATGAAAATGTTGCCTCTTAAGTCTCTTTTATATCTTTTCCCTCTCACCCTGAACCTATGCCCTCTAGTTCTAGACTCCCCCACCCCAGAGAAAAATC
Organism: Chiloscyllium punctatum; assembly: GCF_047496795.1. NCBI lineage: Eukaryota > Metazoa > Chordata > Chondrichthyes > Orectolobiformes > Hemiscylliidae > Chiloscyllium > Chiloscyllium punctatum. The sequence goes on from NC_092745.1 coordinate 128,203,565, forward strand.
TTTGTCTATTTATCCTATCCATGCCCCTCATGATTTTATAAACCTCTAGTGGATAGCAAGAAACTTTTTCCCAGTGAATGACTGAATTACTAGGGGTCATGAGTTCAAAGTGAGAGGGAAAAAGATTAGGGGAGATATACATGGAAAGTTCTTTACACAGAGCAGGGTGCCTAGAATGCGTTGCCAACTGAGGTGGTCGAGGTGGGAATGATAGTGTAATTTAAGATGTATCTGGACAAATACATGAATGGGCAGGGAGCAAATGGATACAAATCCTTAGAAAATAGGTGGCAGGTTCAGACTGAGGAGCTGGATTGGTGCAAGCTTGGTGGGCTGAAGGGCCTGTTCCTAGGCTGTAGTGTTCTTTGTTCTTGTTCTTTGAATAGAGAGAGACTATATAAACTCAATGGCAGGAATTTGTAACCTTCAACGAGGTCACTTCCCCTTCTTCAAAGCTCTCAAGAAACTATCTCAATTTCTCCTCAAAAGATTAATCTGATGAGATTTCATTGCAATCCCTTAAAGAGAAGTGTATCCTTCATTACAGATCAAATCTGAATACAATCCTCAAGGTGTGCAGCCCCCAAGGCTAAACGCAAGAATATCTTTATTTCTGTACACAAACTCCCTTGCGATGAAGACCAACACATCATTTACCTCCCTGACTGATTGTTGTCCCTGCATGCTGTAATTCAGTGACATACAGGCAGTGGGCTCTCACACCTCCTAAATGCCCACTATTTTGGGAATTCTCTGTTATTCTGTTTCTTCCAACAAAGTGGATAACTTCACATTTAATCACATTACATTCATTCAGTCTTTCCAAATCCACCTGAAGTCTTCTTGCATTTTCCCACTTAGTCTTGGATCACCATAAAATTTGGAAATTTTACAATGATCCTTACATCAAACTTGTGAACAGCTGGGTCTTATCAGCGATTCCTTGTGGTACCCCACTGGTAACAGCTTGCTTTCAAATGATCCATTCATCTCTACTCTCTGCTTTCTATCTGCAAACTAATTCCCAATCCAGACTAAAATGGTCAATCCCAGAGGTGTTCCACAGGGATCCGTTCTGAGACCTCTGCTCTTTGTGAACTTTATAAATGACTTGGAATGAGGAAGTGGACGCGTGGGTTAGTAAGTTTGCCAATGACATGATCATTGGTGGAGTTGTGAATAATGTGGAGGGCTGTTGTAGGTTTCAACGGAACACTGACAGGATGTAGAGCTGGGCTGATAAGTGGCAGATGGAGTTCAACCTGGAAAAGTGTAAAATGATTCATTTTGGAAGGTCAAATTTGAATGCAGAATACAGGGTCAAAGGCAGAATTCTTGGCAGTGTGGAGGAACAGAGGGAACTTGGGGTCCATGTCCATAGATCCCTCAAAATTGCCACCCAAGTTGAGTTGTTAAGAAGACTTATGGCATTTACTTACTGTGTAGAAACAGGCCCTTCGGCCCAACAAGTCCACACCAACCCGCCGAAGTGCAACCCACCCAGACCCATTCCCCTACACCTAACACTATGAGGAATTTAGCATGGCCAATTCACCTAACCTGCACATTTATTTTTTGGACTGTGGGAGGAAACCGGAGGAAACCCACGCAGACACGGGGAGAATGTACAAACTCCACACAGACAGTCACCTGAGGCAGGAATTGAACTGGCGTCTCTGGCGCTGTGAGGCAGCAGTGCTAACCACCGTGCTACTGTGCCGCCACTGTGCCACTGTGCCGCATGTTGACTTTCATTAGCAGGGGGATTGTGCTTTACAGCCATGAGGTTATGCTGCAGCTCTATAGAGCACTGGTTAGACCACACTTGGGATATTGTGTTCAGTTTTGGTCACGTCATTATTGGAAAGATGTGGAAGCTTTAGAGAGGGTGCAGAGGGAATTTATCACGATGCTGCCTGGATTGGAGAATGTGTCTTATGGGGAAAGGCTGAGGGAGCTAGGGCTTTCCTCATTGGAGCGAAGAAAGGTGAGAGGCAACTTGACCAAGGTGTCCAAGATGATGAGAGGCATAGATAGAGTGAATAGTCAGGGCAGAAATGGCTATCAAAAGGAGGCATAATTTTAAGGTGATTGAAGGAAGGTTTAGGGGAGATGTCAGAAGTCAGTTCTTTACAGGTGTGTGGATTGCACTGTCAGCAGTGGTAGTAGAGTCAGATCCATTAGGGTCGTTTAAACGACTCTTGGATAGGCACATGGATGAGAGTAAAATGAAGGGTATGTCGGTTAGTCTGATCATAGAGTAGGATAAAAGATCAGCACAACATCGAGGGCCGAAGGCCCGTACAGTTCTATGTTCTGTGTTCCAAAATCAGAAAGCACCTTTCCCTGGAGAGCATTCTCATCATCTGTAATTCTCAAATGACATGTTTATGCTGTTGGACTATTGCAGGTCACAAGTCCGATGTTCATAGAACTTTGTTCATTAAGATTGAATGCAGTTGGCTAACCATGATGTGGAGGTGCCGGTGCTGGATTGGGGTGGGCCGAATCAGAAGTCACATGACACCTGGTGATCGTCCAATAGGTTTCTTTGAAATTGTAGATTAGAGTGATGCTGGAAAAGCACAGCAGTTCAGGCAGCATCCGAGGCCAGCACCACTCTAATCTAGAATCTGGTTTCCAGCATCTGCAGTCCTTGTTTTTACCAAGTTTATTTGAAATCACAAGCTTTCGGAGCGCTGCTGTGATTTCAAATAAACCTATTGTGGGCGGCACGGTGGCACAGTGGTTAGCACTGCTGCCTCACAGCGCCAGAGACCCGGGTTCAATTCCCGCCTCAGGCGACTCTCTGTGTGGAGTTTGCACATTCTCCCTGTGTCTGCGTGGGTTTCCTCCGGGTGCTCCGGTTTCCTCCCACAGTCCAAAGATGTGTAGGTCAGATGAATTGGCCATGCTAAATTGCCCGTAGTGTTAGGTAAGGGGTAGATGTAGGGGTATGGGTGGGTACGCTTCGGCGGGGCGGTGTGGACTTGTTGGGCCGAAGGGCCTGTTTCCACACTGTAAGTAATCTAATCTATTGGATGCTCGCCTGGTGTCATATGACTTCTGACTTTGTCACATCAGACGAAACTTTGTTAGGTCAGGTGATGAAAGTGTATGGACCGATTGTGAGTAATGAGAGTTGAGATACAGGTCAGCCATGGTCCAATGGGCAGAGTAGGGTGAAAGAGCTTCTCCTGAAACATTTATTGTTTTACAGAATGTGGGCACTACTGGTGAGGCCTGCATTTCCTGCCCATCCCGAAGGTAATAGTGAGCTGTCTTCTTTAACCACTGCAATACCTCGTCATGTGAGTGATTCCTGCCCGGGCATGTTCTGGAGACAGCAGGGGGCATTTTCAGGACCAGCAATGGCATCATGGCACACAGGATGAGCCAGTGGTGAGGGACCACTCCCCCAAGTATCTGCAAAGTGGAGAATAGACCGTTCATCATCTTCCTGATGAAGGGCTCCGGCCCGAAACGTCGATTCCCCTGCTCCTCGGATGCTGCCTGACCTGCTGTGCTTTTCCAGCAACCCACTCTCAACCCCCAGCAAGGCCTGCCCCTTTCTCGGGTACGTGGAACAGTCCATCTTCCGCAGCTACACCGGCACCACTCCCCACCTGTCCCTCCGCTACATCGATGACTGTATCGGCGCCACCTCATGCTCCCATGAGGAGGTTGAACAGTTCACCAACTTCACCAACACATTCCACCCTGACCTTAAGTTCACCTGGACTATCTCGGACACCTCCTTCCCCTTCCTGGACTCTCCATCTCCATCAACGGCAACGGACTCAACGCGGACATCAACTTCAAACCCACCAACTCCCACAGCTACCTGGATTACACCTCCTCCCACCTTGCCTCCTGTAAAAATGTGATCCCTTATTCCCAAATCCCCCGCCTCTGCCTCTGCTGCATCTGTTCTCAGGAGGACCAATTCCACCACAGAACACACCAGAATGGCCTCCTTCTTTAAAGACTGCAATTTCCCCTCCCACGTGGTCAATGATGCCCTCAAGCACATCTCATTCCACTACTCCCAGCTCCGCCCTCAAACTCTACCCTTCCAACTGCAACAAAGACAGAACCGGCCTGGTCCTCACCGTCCACTCCAGCAACCTCTGAAAACATTACATCATCATCTGCCATTTCCGCCACTTACAAACAGACCCCACCGCAGGGATATATTTCCCTCCCCTCTCCTAACTGTGTTTCATAAAGACCATTCTCTCCACAACTCCCTCGTCAGGTTCCCCCTCCACCACCAACCTACCCTCCCCTCCCGGCACTCCCACCGTAGTAATTGCAAAGCCTGCACCTACACCTCCCTCTTCACCACTGTCCAAGGCACCAAAGGAGCCTTCTACAACCACCAAAGTTTCACCTGCACATCCACATGTCATCTACTGTATCCGTTGCTCCCAATGTGGTCTCCTCTACACTGGGGAGATATTATGCCAATTTGCAGATCATTTCAGAGAACATCTCTGACACACACACACACACACACGAAGCAACTCCACTGCCTTGTGGCTGAACACTTTAACTCCCCCTCCCATTCCGCCAAGGACATGCAGGTCCTGGGCCTCCTCCATTGCTAAACCCTTACCATCTGCCGCCTGGAGGAAGAACGCCTCATCTTCCACCTTAGAACTCTTCAACTACATGGGATCAATGTGGATATCACCAATTTCCTCATTTCTCCTCACCCCACCTTCTGCCAGATCCAACCCTCCAACTCGGCACCGCCCTCTTGACCTGTCTTTCCTGTCCATCTTCCTTCCCACCTATCCTCTCCACCCTCCTCTCTGACTTATCACCATTACTCCCACCTTCATCTACCTATTGCATTCTCAGCTGCCTTTCCCCCCAGCCCCACCCCCCTCCCATTTATCTCTCAGCCCCCTTGGTCCACAAGCCTCATTCCTGATGCTTGAAACGTCGATTCTCCTGCTCTTTGGATGCTCCCTGAGCTGCTGTGCTTTTCTAGCACCACACTCTTGGCTTTGATCTCCAGCATCTGCACTCCTCACTGTCTCCCATTACTCTATGGCTTGGGGGGAGCGGGGGGGGGTAGGTGCGGCGTGCCTGCAGGTGGAGCTGGTCCCATCCACCTGTGGTTTCCAGTCCTGAAGAAGGGTTATACCTGAACCATCGACTTCTCCACCTGCTTGATGTTGCCTGGCTCGCTGTGTTCTTCCAGCCTCCTGCCTGTCTACTTTGGATTCAAGCATCTGCTGTTTGCTTTTGTCTCTCGGTTCTTCCAGCCAATGAGATGTCACAGATTTGGAAATTGCTGACAAACTGCAGAATGGGTAAATGGGATTAATGGAGTTTGCCATTTGTTAGATCGCAGGAGAAAGTGGGGACTGCAGACGCTGGAGATCAGAGTCGAGAGTATTTTGCTGGAAAAGCACAGCGGGTCAGGCAGCATCCAAGGAGCTGGAGAATCGACGTTTCGGGCATAAGCTCTTCATCAGGAATTTGAGTTACTATTGACCTGGTGGGCTGAAGGGCTTGTTTCTGTGTTGTATGACTCTCTAATTTTACAGTGTGGAAACAGGCCCTTCGGCCCAACAAGTCCACACCGACCCGACGAAGTCCAACCCACCCATACCCCTACATTTGCCCCTTACCTAACACTACGGGCAATTTAGCATGGCCAATTCACCTTACCTGCACATCTTTGGACTGTGGGAGGAAACCCACACAGACACGGGGAGAATGTGCAAACTCCGCACAGTCAGTCGCCTGAGGAGGGAATTGAACCCGGGTCTCTAGCGCTGTGAGGCAGCAGTGCTAACATGACTTTCTAATAGTTGTTGTTCCAACAACAATCAGTGGCAGAAGCCTTCATCACTCGTTAATCTTTCCAAACTTAGGGGAGCTATAACCAAGTGCAGCACGTCCACCATCACCCAAGTCTAGCACAACTAGTCCAACTGGAGATGGTAATTGACTCCATTTGCGTAATGCATTGCCTTAACTCACCAAGCCATCAGGAGAGCAGCTCAAAATGAACAATGTGATTGTTTACTCTGTGCATTACACGTTATGATTGCATCAATGGATTTTTTTTTTGCAGTTAATAGAGTTCTGATGAAAATAGAAGTTCAGGAGATTTTTCTTGACAACTTAGCTGTTTTTCTATCAACATCAAATGTCAGGCTACATGTTGTGGACTGCAGCACATTTACAGTTTAATGAGAAGTTTATAAGACTCTTAAAGCTATGAGAGCGTATCAAAAGTTCGAATATTGGACCATTTTCTTCACTTACTGGCCATTTGCTGATATTCTGTGGAGTTCCTTGGTTTTTGTTCACTAGCAGTTACAGTATTAGTTGCAAGTAAACATCACATGTTCATCATGCCCTGTCATACCAAAGCAGCCATTTGGATTGTATCAGGACAGATGGGTCTCCAGTAGTAATGTGACTTGACTAGAATTCAATGTCTCTGGATAATTCTCTGGACAACCTGGGTCCAAATCCCATCATGTAACTGATGGAGTTTAAATTCAATGACTAAAAAGACCACAAAAGCTTTGGAAAGATTTGCCAGGGTTGGAAGGTTTGAGCTATAGCAAGAGGCTGAACAGGCTGGTGCTGTTTTCCCTGGAATGACAGAGACTGAGGGGTGACCTTATCGAGGTTTATAAAATCATGAGGGGTATGGATGGGGGAAATAAACAAGGTCTTTTCCCCAGGGAGTCTAAAACTAAAGGGCTTGGGTTAAGGTGAGAAAGGAAAGATTTAAAAGGGATAATGTTTTCACGCAGAGGGTGGTGAATGTATGGAATGAGCTGCCAGAGGAAGTGGTGGAGGCTGGTACAATGACAACATTTAAAAGGCATCTGGATGGGTGGTTGAATAGGAAGGGTTTAGAGGGATATGGGCCAAAGTGCTGGCAAATGGGACTAGATTAATTTAGGATATCTGGCCAGCATGGGCAAGTTGGACTGAAGGGTCTTCTTCAGTGCTGTACAGCTCTATGACTCTATAATAAATCTGGTATTGAAAATAAGTCTCAGTAGTGATCACTATTGTTGCAAAACCCATATGAGCCCAGCTGATGTTACTACTGGACAAGACAACTCCCAGACTGAAAACTGGCTTGATTGATCATGTTTTATCATTTTGATTTCAACAGGGTGTTCTCTCACTGAAACACAAACACACAATGCGACAGATTTAATTTCAACAACAAAACAGAAGTTTATTACACAAACTAAATGAAGATAAAGTAGAATGAACCAAGCTATTTACCAATGGGCAGCACGGTGGCACAGTGGTTAGCACTGCTGCCTCACAGCGCCAGAGACCCGGGTTCAATTCCCGCCTCAGGCGACTGACTGTGTGGAGTTTGCACATTCTCCCTGTGTCTGCATGGGTTTCCTCCCACAGTCCAAAGATGTGCAGCTTAGGTGAATTGGCCATGCTAAATTGCCCATAGTGTTAGGTAAGGGGTAGATGTAGATGTAGGGGTATGGGTGGGTTGCACTTTGGTGGGGCGGTGTGGACTTGTTGGGCTGAAGGGCCTGTTTCCACACTGTAATGAACCAATTTGAAAGATTTCAGAACATACAGCTGAATAAAATCCCATCTATTCACAATACTCAAACACCAGAGAAAAATCCTTTTTCTATCATATCTATGAGCTTGACTGAACTGTTTCTTTCAATTCTCCTGGGAGCTTGATAACTTTTCTTAGATTATTCACACAACTGAGCTGAAACCTTCTGAGCTACAAACAACTGATTCAAGTTACCAACCAAACATTTCTGGTCTTCAAACCAAACTGAGTTAACTTATTTCTTAACTGTTCTGAGCTATCTCCTTTTGCCAAGAGGAAGTGATCTTACTTCTGACTGTAGCCAGGTCTTTGTGCAAAGTGAAAATCAAAACTGTCCCGATCTATGAGTTTTCCTCAGCAGATAGGCTTTGCCCTAACAATAGATAGTGGCTTCCTGGTCAACCTTTGACTCCAAATTCCAGGTACTCATTGAATTCAAATTTCACTATCTGCCATGACAGAATTCATAACCAGACCCTCAGTACATTACCAAGGACTCTGAATTAATAGTCTAAAGATAATATCGCTCGGGCCACCATTCCCCCTACAACGGAACTCCATTAAGAGAGTGAAGCATACCAAACTGTGCCTGAAATACAGGCCAAAGTGTAGCCTGCTTTCTTTTGGTCTGATTTGGCCATACAAAATATGCTATCAGTTATCATGTCAGGTATGAACATAGAGGGGAGGTGATAGCCTAGTGATATTATCGTTGGACTATTAATCCAGAGACCCAGACCATGTTCTGGGGACCTAGGTTCAAATCCTACTCAAAGCAGGAAATTGAATTTAATTAAAAATAGACCTGGACTTTAAAAGTCTAATAATGACCATGAATCCATTGCCAGGAAAAACCCATCTGCTTCACTAATGTCCTTCAGGGAAGGAATCTGCCATCTTTACCTGGCCTGGCTTACATGAGACTCCAGACCCACAGCAATGTGGTTGATGCTTAATGGCCCCCTGAGGTAGCCAGGGATGGGCAAGAAATGCTGTCAAGCCAGCAACACCCTCATCCCGTGAATAAATAAAAATACAAGCAAGATATGTGATGAGGCCTGTTGCACCATTCCTGAAAATGTTTCATCCCTTGCTAATCCAAAATTTAACTATCCCAGGCTTAAAAAATATTTAAAGATTGTGTGTCCACTGACTTTTGAGAGACAGAATTCCAAAGACTCATAACAATCAGGTCTCACAAATTTAAATGAGCTTTTGAAGAAGTAACAAAGAGGATTGATGAGGACAGAGTGGTAGATTTGATCTATATGAACTCCAGTAAGGTATTTGACAAGGTGCCTCATGATAAACTGGTTAGCAAGGCTATATCTTGTGGAATACATGCAGAACTAGCCATTTGGATACATTGGCTCCAAGGTAGAAGGCAGAGAGTGGTGTTAGAGGGTCGCTTTTCAGACTGGAGGTCTGTGACCAGTGGAGTGCCACAAGGATCGGTGCTGGGTCCTCTACTTTTCATCATTTATTTAAATGATTTGGATATGAACATAGGAGGTATAGTTAGTAAGTTTGCAGATGACACCAAAATTGGAGGTGTAATGGACAGCAAAGAAGGTTATCTTAGATTACAACGGGGTCTTGATCAGATGGGCCAAGGGGCTGAGGTGTGGCAGATGGCATTTAATTTAGATAAATGTGAGGTGCTGCATTTTGGAAAAGCAAATCAGAACAGGACTTATACACTTAGTGGGAATGTCCTGGGGAGTGTTGCTGAACAAAGAGACTTTGGAATGCACGTTCATAGCTCCTTGAAAGTGGAGTCGCAGGTAGATAGGATAGTGAATAAGGCATTTGGTATGCTTTCCTTTATTAGTCAGAGTATTGAGTTTGGAGGTCATGTTGCAGCTGTACAGGACATTGGTTAGGCAACTTTTGAAATATTTTGTGCAATTCTGGTCTCCTTCCTATCGGAAAGATGTTGTGAAATTTGAAACGGTTCAGAATATATTTCCAAGGATGTTGACAGGGTTGGAGGGTTTGAGCTATAGGGAGAGTCTGAATAGGCTGGAGTCTATTTTCCCTGGAGCGTCGGAGGCTGAGGGGTGACTTTATAGAGATTTATAAATTCATGAGGGGCACGGATAGGGTAAACAGACAAATTCTTTTCCCTGGGGTGGTGGATTCCAGAACTAGAGGGGATAGCTTCAGGGTGAGAGGGGAAAGCTCTAAAAGGGACCTAAGGCGCAACTTTTGCAGGCAGAGAGTGGTGTATGTGTGGAATGGGCTGCCAGAGGAAGTGGTGGAGGCTGGTACAATTACGGCATTTAAAAGGTATCTGGATGGGTAGTTGAATAGGAAGGGTTTGGAGGAATATGGGCCAAATGTTGGCAAATGGGACTAGATTGAGTTGGGATATCTGGTCGGCATGGACGAGTTGGACCGAAGGGTCTGTTTCTATGCTGTACATCTCTATGACTCTATCTGAGAGAAAATAAAATGTTTATTCATCTCTGTTTTAAACTGGTCAACCCTTATTTTTAAACAGTGACGCCAAATTCTAAATTATTTAACAAAAGGAAGCATGTGGTCAAGTCTCCACAGAATCTTAAATGTTTCAGTTATGTCATGTCTGTCTCTTCTAAAGTACAGAAAATACAGCCCTAGACTGTCTCACCTTTCCTTTTGAGTTCCTGAGTACTCTGCCTGCAGGCAAGCCTTTGTCTCATTGTCTGAGCTGTTTCCTTGACAGATTTTGTCAGCAATGGGTTGCTATTAGCCTCTACTTTCAGGGGCACTGGGAGGAGGCAGTTTCCAGGTCTACCTTCGCCTGAATGGGAATCAAAACTGCGTTGTTAATGTTACTTTAAACCACATGCAAACACCTCAGAAACTAAGCTAGCCCAGCCCTCCTTCATTAGCCTTGCGGACCCAAATTGTGCACGTTACATTATACGCTGCATTATGCAAAATGCATTCTAAAGTGTCCCATGATATTGCACCAAATGGTTCATTTCCCAAGGACACTGTTGACATTGAATTACATGTAACTGCAGGATAAATATGGAGAGACAGAAGAGTGGGAAGAGAGATCATAGAATCCCCTCAGTGTGGAAGCAGGCCATTCAGCCCCTCCAGTCCTCCGAAGAGAATCACACTGAGATCCACACCCTCCCCCCGCTCTATCCCTATAAACATGAATTTCCCCAATCCACATAACCTACACCACCCCGGGACACTATGGGGCAATTTAGCATGGCCAATCCCCCCTAACATGCACATCTTTGGACTGTGGGAGGAAACCGGAGCACCTGGAGGAAACCCATGCAGACACGGAGAGAATGTGCAAACTCCACACAGTTAGTTGCCAAAGGGTTGAATTGAACCCAGATCCATCGCGCTGTGAGGTGGCAGTGCTAAACATCGCACTGCCGTGCCACCTAGATGGTGAACATACAAGTACACGTCTGCTTTCTAAAGATTTAGAACAAATTTGGCCAAACTTACAGTACGTTTTCCACCAGCTGAAATGTGGCTTTTCATGGCTTGGTCATTTTACATTTCTGCCTAAATTACTCAGAAATACACAGTGGGTGTACGGCAATACATACCTTATCATATTTACAGATCAGAACTTTTAAGGATAGTAGTTATCAATGAAGTAACTTAACTAACATTAAAATCTCAATTCCCCTCTGGTCGATTCAGGATGAACAATAAACTCACCAGCAATGTCCAAACCCCATGAACAAATAATAAAAAATAGTATGGATTCTGCAGTCCATTTTGCAAAGCATATGGAAGGAAATACTTTATTTTATTTCTGCTTCTCTAAATGTTTTAATAGCATCAATAGTTCTAGATAAATTCAGATCATTGGAGAGTAATAAATGTTGTTCTTTTGCTCAAGAAAAGAAATAGGGATAATCCCTGGAATTACAGACCAGTTAGTCTCATATCAGTGGTGGGCAAATTATTAGAGAGGATTCTGAGAGACGGAATTCATGATTACTTGGAACACCATAATTTGATTAGAGATAGTCAGCATGGCTTTGTGAGGGGCAGGTCTGTCTCACAAACCTTATTGAATTCTTGGAGGATGTGACAAAACACATTGACGAAGGTAGAACAGCGGATGTGATGTATATGGATTTTAGCAAGGCGTTTGATAACATTCCCCATGGTAGGTTCATTTAGAAACTAAGGAGGCATGGGATACAGGGAAATCTGGCTGTCTGGATACAGAATTGGCTGGCCCATAGAAGACAGAAGGTGGAAGTATATGGAAAGTGTTCAGCCTGGAGCTTGGTGGTCAGAGGTGTTCTGCAGGTATCTGTTCTGGGACCTCAGCTGTTTGTGATTCTTATAAAAGACTGGGATGAGGAAGTGGAAGGATGGGTTAGTAAGTTTGCCAATGACATGAAGGTTGGTGGAGTTGTGGATAGTGTGGAGGGCTGTTGTAGGTTGCAATGGGACATTGACAGGATGCAAAGTTGGGCTGAGAAGTGGCAGATGGAGTTCAACCTGAAAAAGTGTGATGTGATCCATTTTGGAAAGTTGAATTTAAATGTCGTTTACAGGATTAAAGACAGGATTCCTGGCAGTGTGGAGGCACAGAAGGAACTCGGGGTCTACGTTCATAGATCACTCAAAGTTGTCATCCAAGTTATTAAGAAAGCATATAGTGTGTTGGCTTTCATTAGCAGGGGAATTAAGTTTAAGAGTCACAAGGTTATGTTGCAGCTGTATAAAGCCTTGGTTAGACCACACTTAGAATATTGTCTTCAGTTCTGGTTGTGGAAGCTTTAGAGAGGGTGCAGAGGAGATTTACCAGGATGCTGCCTGGACTGGAGGGCATGTCTTATGAAGAAAGATTGAGGAAGATCAGACTTTTCTCATTGGAGGGAAGAAGGATGAGAGGTGACTTGATAGAGATGTACAAGATGATGAAAGGCATAGGTAGAGTGGATAGCCAGAGATGTTTTCCCAGTGCAGACATGGTTATCATGAGGGGGCATAATTTTAAGGTGATTGGAGGAAGGTGAAGGGGAGATGTCAGAGGGAGGCTCTTTACACAGGGAGTGGTGGGTGTGTGGAATGCACTGCCAGCAGTGGTAGTAGAGTCAGATATATTAGGGACACTTAAGTGAATCTTGGATAGGCACATGGAATATAGTAAAATGAAGTGTATGTAGGTTAGTCTGATCACAGAGTAGGATAAAAGGCCAGTGTAGTATCAACAGCCAAAGGGCTGTACTGTGCTGTATTGTTCTATGTTCCATGTTCCATATGAACATACAAATTAGGGGCAGAACTAGGCTATTCACTTCTCTAGACTTCCATTCAATGAGTTCATGTCTGATCTGGTTATGTTTCAAATTCCACATTTCTATCTATTCCTGTTAACCTTCATTTCAAAGATCTTTCAGCTGGCCATTAATCAGTTGCTACTGGTACTGTGTTCGTTGCTCTTGATGTGGTCTCTTCTATTTTGACGAGACAGGACACCAACTTGCGGAATATTTCAGGGACCATCTCTGGGACACACGCACCAAACAACTCTACCACCCTGTGGCTGGACATTTCAACTCCCTCTCCCACTCCACCAAAGGTATGCAAGTCCTTGGCCTCTTCTACCGCCAAATCCAAGCCACCCGACGTCTTGAAAAAGAACGCTTCATCTTCCGCTTGGGATCCTCCAACCACATGGCATCAACATCGACTTCACCAATTTCCTCATCTCCCCTCCCTCCACCTCTTCCCAGATCCAACCCTCCAACTCGGCAATGTCTTGTTGAAATGTCCTACCTGTCCATCTTGCTTCCCACCTATTCATTCTGGCTTCCCTTCTGACCTATCACTATCAGCCTCCAATGGCATCTACCGTCTATCGTCTTCTCAGCTATCTCACCCCCACCCCCACCTCCACCTCCACCCCCACCCACCTATTTATTTCTCAGCCCCCTCAGCTACAACCCTCTCCCCCCACCAGTTCCTGAAGAAAGGTTTATTCTCAAAACATCGACTCTTCTGCTCCTTGAATGCTACCTGACCGACTATGCTTTTCCAGTACCACATTTTTCGACTCTTGCTCTGTCATATAACTTGCTATTTCTCTCCAACTTAATAAAACAGCGTTAGTTATTTTCGCTTCCATACTCCACACTCCTTGACTGCCCCACCCTGTCCTCCTGCAGCTTTTCTTCAACTTTGCTGGATGTAGAGTTTTTTCTGGGGTGTGGGCATCAATGGTCAGGCTGGTGTAGGGTCGCTTGACCTGAAACATTAACTCTGATTTCTCTCCACAGATGCTGCCAGATCTGTTGAGCTTTTCTAGCAATTTCTGTTTTCGAAACAACTTGTACATGCATTGTGCCTGCTTCAACTCCACAGCATTGGTGGTAATCATTCCTTGATTCATGTCTCAGGGCAATGCCCTGACCAATCAGAGTCAGCCTTGTGTCTGACAGATTGATACCTGGACTTGAGAGGTTATGAGGAGAGACTATGTAAATTAAGCCTTTTTTCTCTCGAATTCAGAAGATTAAGGCCGAATCTTATCAAAGTCTTCAAGACATTAACAGGAAAAGACAAGGTAGATACAGATAAACTATTTCCATTGATTGGAGATTCCAGCACTAACAGGTACACTCTGAGAATTAGGGCCAAACTATTGAGGAGAGATCAACAAGGTAAAAACAATGACTGCAGACCTCATCACCTCAGGAGATCTCCCACCCACAGCTTCCAACCTCATAGTCCGGGAACCCCGCACTGCCCGGTTCTACCTCCTTCCCAAGATCCACAAGCCTGACCACCCTGGCCGATCCATTGTCTCAGCATGCTCCTGCCCCACTGAACTCATCTCTACCTACCTTGACACTGTCCTATCCCCACTAATCCAGGAACTCCCCACATACGTTCGAGACACCACCCACGCCCTCCACCTCCTCCAAGACTTCCGTTTCCCCGGCCCCCAACGCCTTATCTTCACCATGGATATCCAATCCCTCTACACCTCCATTTGCCATGACCAGGGCCTCCAAGCCCTCCGTTTTTTCCTCTCCAGACGTCCCCAACAGTACCCTTCCACTGACACTCTCATTCATTTGGCCGAACTGGTCCTCACCCTTAACAATTTCTCCTTTGAATCCTCCCACTTCCTCCAGACCAAAGGCGTAGCCATGGGCACACGTATGGGCCCCAGCTATGCCTGTCTCTTTGTTGGCTATGTAAAACAGTTCATCTTCCGTAATTACACCGGCACCACTCCCCACCTCTTCCTCCGCTACATTAATGACTGCATTGGCGCCACCTCGTGCTCCCGCGAGGAGGTTGAGCAATTCATCAACTTCACCAACACATTCTACCCTGACCTTAAATTTACCTGGACTATCTCTGACACCTCGCTCCCCTTCCTGGACCTCTCCATCTCCATTAGTGACGACCGACTTGACACTGACATTTTTTACAAACCCACCGACTCCCATAGCTACCTGGATTACACCTCTTCCCACCCTATCTCTTGCAAAAATGCCATCCCGTATTCCCAATTTCTCCGCCTCCGCCGTATCTGCTCCCAGGAGGACCAGTTCCACCATAGGACACACCAGATGGCCTCCTTCTTTAGAGACCGCAATTTCCCTTCCCACGTGGTTAAAGATGCCCTCCAACGCATCTCGTCCACATCCCGCACCTCCGCCCTCAGACCCCACCCCTCCAACTGTAACAAGGACAGAATGCCCCTGGTGCTCACCTTCCACCCTACAAACCTTCGCATCATCCACGGACATTTCCACCACCTCCAAAAAGACCCCACCACCAGGGATATATTTCCCTCCCCACCCCTTTCCGCCTTCCGCAAAGACCGTTCCCTCCGTGACTACCTGGTCAGGTCCACACCCCCCTACGACCCACCTTCCCATTCTGGCACCTTCCCCTGCCACCGCAGGAACTGTAAAACCTGTGCCCACACCTCCTCCCTCACCTCTATCCAAGGCCCTAAAGGAGCCTTCCACATCCATCAAAGTTTCACCTGCACATCCACCAATATCATTTATTGTATCCGTTGCTCCCGATGTGGTCTCCTCTACATTGGGGAGACTGGGCGCCTCCTAGCAGAGCGCTTTAGGGAACATCTCCGAGACACCCGCACCAATCAACCAAACCGCCCTGTAGCCCAACATTTCAACTCCCCCTCCCACTCTGCCGAGGACATGGAGGTCCTGGGCCTCCTTCACCGCCGCTCCCTCACCACCAGACGCCTGGAGTAAGAATGCCTCATCTTCCGCCTCGGAACACTTCAACCCCAGGGCATCAATGTGGACTTCAACAGCTTCCTCATTTCCCCTTCCCCCACCTCATCCTAGTTTCAAACTTCCAGCTCAGTTACTGTCTCCTTGACTTGTCCGACCTGCCTATCTTCTTTTCCACCTATCCACTCCACCCTCTCCTCCTTGACCTATCACCTTCATCTCCTCCCCCACTCACCCATTGTACTCTATGCTACTCTCTCCCCACCCCCACCCTCCTCTAGCTTATCTCTCCACACTTCAGGCTCACTGCCTTTATTCCTGATGAAGGGCTTTTGCCCGAAACGTTGATTTCGCTGCTCGTTGGATGCTGCCTGAACTGCTGTGCTCTTCCAGCACCACTAATCCAGTATTCAGGAGAGATGTTAGGAACATTTCTACATAGAAATGGTTTGGAACGCTCATCAACAATCCACAGTGGATGCTGGATCAGTTGTTAAATTTAAATTAGAGAGATAATATTTTGTTAGACATGAAAGGATATGGGCTAAAGGCAGGCATATGAAGTCAGGCCACAGATCAGCTGTTATATGGTAGAACAGGCTCAAGGGGCTGAATGGCCTCCTCCTGTACCTGTGTTCCGATGTTGTGTCTTGCCACGCAGTGCAGGATTAGATGGGAACCATGGCTTCCTTATTTTGTCTGAGTCCCCACCCTGCCAACTGTTTCCCAGCCAAGGGGCAGGTAAAGTCAATGCCAAAATTACAGTTATGAATAACATATTTTGATTGTTGACATGCATTAAATTTTCTGGCTCATCAATTGCTACTTGCAATTGGAGCTGCACTTTTCAAAACTGAGAGCACTTCAAACTGATTCTCAGGAGTACTTTCAAGGCTGTGGAGGGTTAATGATGTGAACTCTCTGAGTTTCGCTCGGTGGGTCATGGTGCTATCATCATGGGATTACTGCCTTGTTATGAGTCCCAGCTGCCTATTGTTACTGCATATTCAGTTATTGATTACAGTGTTCCATCTATTGTTCCAGGGAGAGTTTAATGCATCTTGTTTACAAAGGCTTTGCTTGTAAACCTTTCGATTGTCAAGCCATTCTCTTTATTAAAATGGATCGATGTATTTATATACAATACCGTACGATAATACAAGACAATGCAGCGCAGGAAAAGGACCTTTGGCCAAGCAAGCCTGAGCCAATTCCCAGTCCTTATTTAGACCTGCTGCCTATAACCCCTACGTGGTTTCTGTTCCTCTGTTCACCTCGCGTTCATATGTCTGTCAAGATACCCCTTAAACATTGCTAACATGCCTGTTTCCACTACCACCCCCTGTCAGTGCATTCCAGGCACCCACCAACACCTTCTGTGTGAAAGATTTTCCCTGCACTTCTCCCCAAAGCGTTCCCCCTCTCAGTTTTAACCTGTGCCCTCTTGTAGCTGACCTTTCCACCCTGGGGAAAAGTTTCTGACTGTCCACCCTATCTATGTCTCTTGTAATTTTATGGACTTCTACCAAGTTGTCTCTCAGCCTCTGTCTTTCCAGTGAAAACAATCCAAGTTTGTCCAACCTCTCTTCATAACTAAAACTCTACAGACAAAGGAACATCCTGCTCAACCTTCTCTGCACCCTCTCAAAAATATCCATGCTCTTCTGGTAATGTGGCGACCAGAACTGCATACAATATTCCAAATGAGGCCCAACTGAAGTTCTAATCTAGACTCTGGTTTCCAGCATCTGCAGTCCTTGTTTTTACCTCGTTGATTTTAACTTTATTGTGAATCCTCTTGCAAGGATGCCTACCTCTCCTCCTCTCTCTACAAGAATCTCAGTGAGTCTCTCTCTCACCGCACCCCTCAGGTCATCTCCTCTGCCCTGAAGCTCCTCAACCATGTCCTGAAACAGACTCGCTACCACAGCCACATTTGACCTATCACCTCCATCCCCACTCCCATTCGCCTATCATACTCTATGCTGCTTTCTCCCAACCCCCAACCACCCCTCCCCCCCCATTTATCTCTCCACCCTGCAGGTTCCCTGCCTGTATTCCTGATGAAGGGCTTTTGCCCAAAACGTCGATTTTCCTGCTCCTTGGATGCTGCCTGACCTGCTGTGCTTTTCCAGCACCACTCTAATCAAAGCTCAGGTTTCTAGCATCTGCAGTCCTCATTTTTACCATAAAGTTTTATACAACTGTAGTATAATTTGCCAACTTTTATATTCAATGCCCTGGCTCATGAAGGCAAGCATGCTGGATGCCTTTTTGACCACCTTATCCAACTGTGTTTTCACCTTCAGGGATCTGTGGAAGTGTGCGCCCAGATCCCTCTGTACGTCAACGCACCTAAGGGTTCTACCGTTTATTGTGTAAGTCACACCTGAATTTGATCTTCAAAAATACATAACCTCATATTCATCCAGATTAAATTCCATCTGCCATTTCTCTGACCAAATCTGCAATCTATCTATATCCCGCTGTATCCTTAGAGAACCCTCCTCACTATCTGCAACACCGCCAATTCCAGTGTCATCCATAAACTTATTAATCAGAGCACCTACATTTTCCTCCAGATCATTTATACATAGTACAAACAACATGGATCCAGCACTGATCCCTGTGGAACACCACTAATTTCTGATCTCCATTCCAAAAAGCACCCTTCCACCGCTACTGCCTTCCAAAGCCAAGACAGTTTTGTATCCGTGTAGTTAGGTCACCCCGGATCTCATGAGACTCTACCTTTTGTATCAGCCTGCCATGAGGTACCTTATCAAATGCGTTATCAAAGTCAATGTAGACAACATCTACTGCCCTTCCCTCGATCATTCTTGTCACCTCCTCAAAACACTCAATCTAGTTGGTGAGCTTCCCCACACCTTCCCTACACAAACCCAAACTGCTTTATCACTAACAAGTCCATTCACTTCCAAATGTGTATAAATCCTATCTCTCAGAACCTTCTCGAATAGCTTCCCCACCACTGATGTCAGATTTACTGGCCTATAATTACCTGGAATATCTCTGTTTCCCTTCTTAAACACAGGAACAACATTGGTCATTCTCCTGTCCTCTGTAACCTTCCCTGAGGGCAAAGTTATCTGTTAAGGCCCTAGCTATTTCCTCCCTCACCTCCTACAGTATCCTGGGATAGATCCCACTCTGCCCTGGGGACTTGTCCAACTTAACGTAATCCAAGACACACAACACTTCTTGTTGACCTGCGGAAAGTAATCACACACTTTTCCCTAACCTCAGCATCCCTCACATCCCTCTCTTTCGTCAATATCGATACACATTAAGGATCCCACCCATTTCCTCTGGCTACTGATATAACCACTTTCCCTTATCCTTGAACGGGCCTACTCTTTCCATAGATACCTTCTTGCTCCTAATACGTATAAAATGTCTTGGGATTCTCCTTAAACCTTCCGCCCAAGAACATTTCATAGACCCTTTTAGTCTTCCTAACTGCCTTTTTGAGCTCCTTCCTCCCTTCTCTAAACACTTAAAGGACTTTCAAAACTGTAAGTATAACAAACGTTTATCTACCCACCTCCATAACCAGTGCTCCTCAAACATTCCAGTAGATTCCCCCGACTTAAAAGACTTTGTCTGCTTTTAGTTGCCTCGACCTTAGGTGTGCATCCTTTATTTTGACTAAGCTGACAATTTCCCCTGTCATCCAAGGTTCCCAAATCTCACCATCCCTGTCCTTCATTCTCACAGGAACATGCCTGTCCTGCACTCTAACCCACTGGTCATTAAAAGACCCCCATGTCAGAATGGATTTACTCTCAAACAACTGCTGTTATGATTTATACATATGAAACAATCGCAAATAGAACAAATGGAGATATCTGGTACAAAGAAGCTGATGTTCCTTTCAGTGTTCTATCACTCTCCCACGCTAACTTCTTTAAAACCCTGAACACAAACGGAAAATTCTGGAAATGCTCAGCAGGTCTCGCAGCAGCTGTGAAGAGAGAGAAAGAGAGCTTGCGTTTCATTTTCAATGAGCCAACACTATCCAAACCAAATTCAGTTGTGTGTTGGCTGGAAGCTTTTGTTGCACAGTGGGTATCCCTATCTCTGTGCCAGGAGACATGCACTCATAGTTAACTCCTACCTCAAATTTCAATTCTAATGCTAATCTTGCTTTTGTATACTTGCTGTGCAACTGTAATTTTGTATGCCTTGCTCTGTCTAAACATCCTATGATCGGTACGTCCTTGTACGTTATGACTTGTCTTTACTGCTCTCAAAACAAAACTTTTCACTGCACTTAGGTACACGTGACAACAATAAATCAAATCAAATCAAATTAGGCTGAAGAAGTTGGGGCTGTTCTCTTTGGAGAGATGAAGGTTGAGAGGAGATCTGATCGAGGTTTTCAAAATCATGAGTGGGCTGGACACAGCAGGTAGGGTGAAGCTGTTCTTGCTCATGAAAAAAACAACAATGAAAGGGCACGGATTTATTTTTTTGTCATTTACCCTGAAAAAATAATGCATTCTTTCCCCATACTGGGCCGAGCTTTCGAGGGCAGGATCAAACAAGTCAAACTTCCCAAATTACAGCACGATGCCAGAAATGCTTACCCCAACTCAAAGACGACTATTGTGAGTGAATTTCGTCAGGAGCATATTTTTCTCTCGTCACCACTGAAATAACTCCACAGAAGCTGATTTCCTGTCACTATGTCACTCTTTATTTACTTGTGAATAGTACTTGAAACTTGTCTGGTGTCCTCAGAGCCAGCTCTCAGAGTGAACAGAACCTCTGACGCTCCTGTTTCTTTTTTAACTGTGGTAGTGCTTATTTTTCCCCAGCCCCCATGGTGTGTGTGTGCAGGTGTGAGACACAGTGAGAGACACAAGGTGCACAAATCTTTATTCAGTTTCCACCACCAGGAAGATAGGAAAACACCCGAGTGGCCAGTGACAAGCACTGCCCTTGATATTGAAGGGCAATGCTGTGTGATCAAACAGTGAAGGGGAGGGCAGGGATTAAGTCAAAATAGAGTTGAATGGGGAAATAATGCACTCCACTCCCTGCGGCGCCCACCTCTCCCTGAACAACTCCAGGGTGTTGGTGGATACCGCGTGCTCCTTCTCCAAGAACACCCGGGCTCTAACGTAACCCCGGAAGAGGGGCAGGCAGTCGGCCCTAACGACCCCCTCCACGGCCCGCTGCCTGGACCTGTTGATGGCCAGTTTGGCCAGGCCCAGGAGCAGACCCACGAGGAGGTCCTCGGACCTGCCCTCCCTCCTCCGTACCGGGTGCCCGAAGATCAGGAGCGTGGGACTGAAGTGCAACCAAAAGCAGA
Organism: Chiloscyllium punctatum; assembly: GCF_047496795.1. Taxonomy (NCBI): domain Eukaryota; kingdom Metazoa; phylum Chordata; class Chondrichthyes; order Orectolobiformes; family Hemiscylliidae; genus Chiloscyllium; species Chiloscyllium punctatum. The sequence goes on from NC_092745.1 coordinate 128,224,695, forward strand.
GGAAAAGGTTTTTAAGAAAATCAAAAAGGGAGTGCAAACGCCCACACCCAATATATACATGGTCCACGGACTCCACAGCGCCACAGAACAAGCAGTTGGGCTGGGAGTCCGTGAACCACCGCAATCTGCGGTTGCAGGGGGCTGCTGCGTGCAGCACCCTCCACCCCAGATCCCCGAGAGAAAGGGGGAGGACTCCAGCATAGAAAGCCAAGGGCACGGATTTAAAATGATATTCAAATTAAGCAACGCTGAAGTGAGGGAAAACTTTTTCACACAGTGAGTGACTAGGGTGTGGAATGTACTGCCTGGAAATAAGATGGAGGCAGGTTCATCTGAGGCATTCAAGAGTGGCATTGGATGTTTTTCTTTTGAATAGTAATGGGTGTGCAGGGAGATGGAGAAAAGGCAGGAGATTGACACTGCACATGAGAGCCAGATTTGAGTATAGAGCTGGTGAAAGCACAATGGGCCGAATAGCCTCCTCCTGCACTGTAATCAAAACCAAAAGAATAATAATTCTGTAATTCTCTGACTGCCAGTTCTAACCAATGTCCTGGCCAGCTTTTACCCTTAAATCAACATCACTGAAAAAAGGACCATAAGGCCCCTCACCAACTGTTATAGATGCACGACTGAGAGCATACTGTTCGGGTGCAACAAAGCCAACCGCCAGCACGGCCTCCCAGTCGTTCCTGTCCCCTATCACGGAGGTCTTAGACAACAGAACACAGGAGAGGCTGGACCAGCCGCTATCTCTGGATGAGCTGACCAAGGCCCTCGAGCCCTTCGAAAAGAATAAAACTCCCAGAAGCGATGGCTTACCAATCGAGCTCTATTCTGCTCTGTGGGACTTGATTGGCCAGGACCTGCTGGAGGTGTATGTCAGTATGCTTCTGGCAGGTACCATGAGTGAATCCATGAGGAAAGTCATCATCATCCTCATCTACAAGCGGAAGGGGGAGAGGGAGGAAATCAGAAATTGGAGACCAACTTCACTATTGAATGCGGATTACAAAATTCTGCCAAAGGTTATCGCCAACCGGGTCAGGTCTGCTCTGGGGTCGGTGATTCACTCTGACCAAACTGTGCTGTACCGGGCAGGAAGATCACTGAGAGTCTCGCACTCCTCAGGGATACGATCGCCTACGTGCAGGACAGAGGGTTGGACACCTGCCTGATCAGCCTGGACCAGGAGAAAGCCTTTGACAGGATATCACACAGGTATATGAGAGATGTTCTCTCCAAAATGGGCTTTGGGGAGGGAATCTGAAATTGGATCAGACTGCTCTACACCAACATTGTCAGTGCAGTCTCAATCAATGGGTGGGAATCAGATAGCTTCCCAGTCAGATCTGGAATCAGGCAGGGCTGCCCTCTCTCTCCTGCCTTGTTTGTGTGCTGCATAGAGCCATTTGCTGAGTCCATCAGGAAGGATGCAAGCCTGAGAGGGGTGACTATTCCGGCAGCTCAAAGATGGACCGGGTCCGAAGGGACTTGCTGTATAAAGATCTGGACAATGGGGGGGAAAACACACCCAATGCCACCCTCACCCTGATGGCCACCTTTGTGTGTGGCTGCATCAAGCTGTGCGTGGATCCCCGGTACGCAAACACCAAGTGTCACTACATATTGAGGTTCTACCTGTCCCTGGTGTTGCGAAGGATGGGCCTGGCCTAGCTGATGCACAACGCTCCGAGTAGTTGGACCGTTCCGTATCACCTGTCCTTCGTGGAGAAGTTTATGAAGAAAAACACCCTTGACCACAAGATCATCAGGAAGTGGTCAGCATGTTGTGTACATGAGACCCTTCGGGAAAAGGAGAGGGCGGATCCTATCGAGCGGTTCCCTGAGCAGACTGTCAAAGTCATTTGTCAGAATGCCTCATCGCCAGAACTTTCCAACAAGCACCAAGACACGGCTTGGCTGGTGGTGAGAAGGGCTCTGCCTGTGAGATCCTTCATGCATGCCCAGGCTCTCAGCCGCACCACATGCTGCCCTCGAAGCGGCTGCGGAGGGGACGAGACTGTCACACACCTCCTTCTGGAATGTACCTATGCAGAGGAAGTCTGGAGAGGAATGCAGTGGCGTTTGTCGAGGTTCGTCCCGAGCAGCGCCGTGACACGGGACTCTGTGCTCTACGGCCTGTTCCCCAGGACGCACACTGCGACGAACATCAGCTGTGCCTGGAGGATCATCAACTCGGTGAAATACGCTCTTTGGTCTGTCCAAAACCTGTTGATCTTCCAGCTGAAGGAGTTGACCCTGACTGAGTGTTCCAGATTGGCACAGTCCAAGGCCTAGGACTATGTGTTGAGGGACTCGCTGAAGCTTGGGGCAGCTGCAGCCAAGGCGCAGTGGGGAAAGACCACTGTGTAACATCTGCCTGCCTAAGAAGGACAGGGGGCCCACGCAGTCATTTGGGGTCCGCTGACACCTCAGCAGAAGAGCTGGATAGTAAACATACAGACTTGTATATAGGGAAAATAAATTTCGATGTCTGGTTATAAAGCAATGTAAGGTGTGCACAAGAATGGCATGACCAATTGTATAGAGATCCAAATAATTTTATGAATAAAGTATATTTTTGAAATTAAGAAAAATTGCTGTACCCAGGACAGTAAGAAACTACGGAAGGTGGTGTGCATAGCCCAGACCATTATGAAAGCCAGCCTCCCATCCATGGACTCCATACACACGGCTCATTGCCGCGGAAAGGCTGCTAACATCATCAAACACCCCTCCCACCCTGGTAATGCTCTCTTCCACCCTCTTCTGTCAGACAGAAGATACAGAAGCTTGAACACACATCAACAGGTTCAAGAACAGCTTCTTTCCCGCTGTTATCAGTCTGTTGAACGGACTCTCTAACTTCAAATAATGTTGACCTTGCTTTTGCGCACCTCCCGTGCAGATGTAACCTTGTATGCCTCACTCTGTCTAAGCAATCTATGATCTGTATGTTCTTATTTACTATGATCTGCCTATAATGCTCACAAAACAAAACCTTTCACTATATTTAGGTACATGTGACAACAATAAATCAAATCAAATCAATTCAAAGCAGGTTACCTGGTAATTGTCACAAGCTTGTAGTGGCTACCGTGCACAAAGGAGCAGCTGAACCTTCGTAGCAAAAGTGGCCACATTTCAAAGGCATTGAACTGTCTGTAAAATGCATTGAGATAACCTCAGTGGGTACTATGCCAGCTCACCCGCTGTTACTGAGCAACTTGTAACTTTCGAGTCTCTCTCTGTGCTAAAACTGTAAGATGGATGTCTAATTAGTAACATCAACGAGAAAGAAGACACTCCATTTAAAATAAAAGCTCACTCTCTAGAAAGCCAGAAATGAATTTATTATGTCTCAGCTGTAAACCTCACTGACAAATACAACATACAAATTAAGTCCTTGTAACTGAAGAGAAAGTCAATGACTTGGGGAGTCTGAGATACAGAGTCTTGATCCTAAATTTAGATTTCTCAAACGCCGGTCTGAACATCTCTAAATATTTGATGACATGTCCTTAGGAAGGGAGAGACGGGCAAATGGTATTAGGATGTTGCTCTGTACTTGTTATTAGGAAGGGCTCTCATTAGTGGTGTAAGATGTACAGGAGGTCTGTGACCTACTCAAAGCAAAAAGGTTGAGTTTCATCAAGTCGCCGAATAATTTCTAAGGCATAGTTTAATTACCATAACCCTTTCAGTCACCTTTCCCCTCTTTAACAACTGGGCATTGAACAACCTGTTCCCTCGAGGAGCTGTGCATTAGATCAAACCCTGTCAATGTGTTACAGAAAAATACAGAGGCATCAAATCATCTGATAAATTAATGACTTATTCCTTTAATGAGGAATGATCTCATTGAGAAATGTTATGTTGGAAATCATTAGACACGGCAGAGCAGCTACTCTGGAGTTTTCCAGAAACCTCAATGTTTGGTCAAGTACATTAAGCCAATTTATGCCACACTCTATTGATTTGCAGCGGATTATTTCTGAGACCTGTACCTTTTTGACTTTTAAAATTGCTCAGCATATTGTGTGGCATGAACATATACATACTAATTACAGCAGCCTTCTAGTCAGGCTGCCTCACATCAACATTTTCTGCCAGCCACAATTATTAAATCATTGCTGCTGCGTGCAGTTTTCAAACACTAACACTGTTATCCATCTATACCAATTAACATATTAAAATATTATGCCAATACATACAGAATGTTGCATTTCACACCCCGGACACTACATTTTTCACAAAACAAATTTAAAATACTCACCTGAAAACATTCCAATCTAACAATCAATTAAGCTCTGATCCAGATGACCCTCTGTTTACTTAACAACAATTAGGCTTTATGACTTTAGATGACCCAGCTCTGACTTATGGTTCATTACTTATCAAGTAGAGTAAAGCTCTGTCTTATTAAACCAACTGGAATTGGGCTTTCAAAACCAAAGGTTTAATATAGCAGATGTGGAAATCAAACAGAAAAGAAGACTTGATTTGGAGATGTTGGTGTTGGACTGGGTTGTACAAAGTTAAATATTACACAACGCCAGATTATAGTCCAACAGGTTTAATTGGAAGCACTAGCTTTCGGAGCACTGCTCCTTCATCAGGTCATTGTGAAGACTTGACTATTTCCAACATATTCCATTTTATTTGTTGGTTAGTTTGTGTCTCTATTCTTTGGTGGCCGACTCCATGTGTGTTTGTCACATTTTACATATGTGTGCTGAGATGTAGTATGGAATGTGTGTGTTTCAGTATATCATTGAGTATGTGCATGTATGAGTATGTGAATGTGTATCTGTGCATGGGTATGTGTGAACATAGGGGTTTGTGTGCTGTGTGTGTGTGTGTGTGTGTGAGAGAGAGAGAGAGAGAGAGAGAGAGAGTTTGTGTAGTCTTCTATCCACAGGTAGTTTTGGGATAATGCATGTTGTTGCCGCAGCAGGATTTGGCTGTAACATCACTGAAGAATTTAAGAATGGTATTTTTGAGAACGTTTACCTCTGTGTGGTGTTAAATTTACTTTTGTTTCATTAATAAATATGATTTATACCTTCATTCAGGCTGTGCTATACTTTATGTTTGGGTGATTTCTAAGTGATATTTTTTACTGATCTGCACCAACCCCACTTTTCCCATAGGCCCCACTATTTCTATTAAACAAGGTTTTACTGGAACACAACTTCCCGTTATAGGAGAACAATCTGTTTCACAACTTAGACAAAACACTTAAAATCATTTCATAGAATCCCAACGCATGGAAGCAGGCCCTTTGGACCAGCAAGTCCACGCCAACCCTCTGAAGAGAAACCCACCGAGACCCATTCCCCTACCCTAACCTCTGATTAATGCACTGAACCTACACATCCCTGAACACGATGGGCAATTTAGCCTGGCAAATTCACCTAACCTGTACATCTTTGGACTGTGGGAGGAAACCAGAACACCCAGAGGAAATCAACGCAAACTCGGGGAAGAATGAACAAACTCCACACAGCCAGTCGCCCAAGACTAGAATCGAACCTGGGTATCTAGTGCTGTGAGGCAGCAGTGCTAACCAGTGAGCCACCAGTCCATGGTGCCAACCAGAAGAGGGTTTTTTTCCACCTTCCTAAAGTGGCATTTCCACAAGAAGACATGCTGACAATTTACAAGCAAACCACAATTTACAAGATCTCCCCTGAACAATTAATCTCTGCCTGACTTTCAGATGTATACATTTTAACACAAGGAGCAGACCAGCACCGGTCTTAAAGTGACAGGCCCATGTTAAACATAACTTTGTTAAACATCCAGCGTCTAAAATCTCATGAACAATCATTGCAGCCCCCCTTTAATATCAAAAGTGTTAACTGCCCAACATACGCCTGGCATGAGCTCCTGATGAAGGGCTTATGCCTGAAATGTCAATTCTCCTTCTCCTCAGATGCTTCCTGACCTGCTGTGCTTTTCCAGCAGCCCATTCTCAACCTAAGCACCTGTCTTGTTGGAATGGGTTAAACTCCAATGGGAAGGCAACAGCTTTTTCCTTTCTTGACTATCCCATCCCTGGGTTTTACAGCTACCAGCAGATCAGTAAACTGCTCCCACCCTCTGGTACCATTGTATTCTTTTAATTCTAAGTAAGGCAAGTCAGCAGAACCTTTAGTCAATATGACGCTATTGTATGAGTCTTGAAGCAAGCAGAATTATTTGAAATAACAACAGAAATTGTTGGCAAAATGCTACAGGTCTGGTATCATGAAAGCATGAACTCTGCTTTCTCTCCCCACAGATACTATTAGATCTTGCTGACTTTCTTTTAGATTTGCAGCATCCATGGTTTTTCACTTAATTTTTGAGAATTATTTGAGTTCTGGAGCTATAGATATGATGCCAAAGCTTGCAAGATGTGGCATACGTACATGGGCAGGGAGCTATTCTCTGCAAACAAAAGGAATATGTTCAAGCCTCATACCCTGAATTGCACAGGAGCTTGGAGATCCAATCAAATGTTTTCTTCATGGTAATGCCTCGACCAATCAGAATTGACAAGCCAAGCAAACAACACCCTTTTGCCCTTGTGTATAAATTATTGTTACTACTGAAAGCTTGGCATTCTCACACTTGCCCTGATGAGGTTTGAGCTACAGGGAGAGGCTGAACAGGCTGGGGCTATTTTCCCTGGAGCGTCGGAGGCTGAGGGGTGACCTTATAGAGGTTTATAAAATCATGAGGGGCATGGATAGGGTAAATAGCCAAGGTCTTTTCCCCAGGGGTGGGGGAGTCCAAAACTAGAGGCCATAGGTTTAAGGTAAGAGGGGAAGGACATAAAACCTTTTCACACAAGTCAGGACAGTGAGCGACTCGGAGGGGAACTAACCGCGATGGTGTTCCAATGTATCTGCTGCCCTCCTCCTTCGAGATGGAAGGGATCATGGGTTTAGAAGGCGCTGGTTAAGCATCTTTGGTGAATTTCTGCATTACATCCTGTAGATAGTACACACTGCTGCTGCTGTTGGGCATCAGTATTGGAGTGCAAGTTCCCTTCCACGCCATTCACCATCCTGACTTGGCAATATATCAGGAGGAGAAAGTGAGGACTGCAGATGCTGGAGATCAGAGCTGAAAATGTGTTGCTGGAAAAGTGCAGCAGGTCAGGCAGCATCCAAGGAGCAGGAGAATCGACGTTTCGGGCATAAGCCCTTCTTCAGGAAATATATCACCCATCCTTCAGTGTGCAGTTCCTGCGGTTGGAGATTCCGCCTAGTTCTACATGTATTTAGATACGGTGTTCCTATCTTGTGTATTCCTATCTTGAGTTTTGAAGATATGACTATCTACAGGCAGTATATTGAGCATTTCTTTTTCTGGATGAAATAGGCAAATGTAGTGCCAAGTGCTGATACCACCAACATGACTTCAGATCACTGGGCAGTAGTCCCAGAGTACGCCAGGGCTATTACTGCCCTCCTGAACTCAAAGCCTGGGAAATTCTCTACCACAGAAAGTAGTTGAGGCCAAAACATTAGTTTTCAAGGAGATGTTTACATTTCTTAGGACTAAAGGGAACAAAGGATATGATAGAAAGCAAGAACAGGGGACTAAGTTGGATGATCAGACATGATCCTATTGAGTGGTGGAGCAGACTTGGGGGGGCTGAATGGCCTATTCCTGCTCTGATTTCCTATGTTTCAATGAGCAAGGACCCCCCACTCCCAACATCCCAGCAATGACTTCAGATTGGAAAACCTGGTCTAGAACTCATCTCAGCACAGCAATTACGTAGAACCTTAAAGCAAGTCAAGAAAAGAAACCCAAGGTGCTCTGAAGTTATTGGATCAATATTGCAACTGAATCCTGAAGGAGGATGTTGGGACAGGTGAATGAAAGTCAAGTGTGTGGTGCTGGAAAAGCACAGCAGATCAGGCAGCATCCGAGGAGCAGGAGAATTGACTTTCCGAGCATAAGCCCATCATCAGGAATGAGGTTTGTGGGCTGAGGGGCTGCGAGATAAATGAGAAGGGGCTGAGGTTGGGAGCAAGGTGGTTGAGAATGCAATCGATAGATGAAGGTGAGAGAGAAGTGATAAGTCGGAGAGGAGGGTGGAGCAGATAGATGGGAAAGGTGATAGACAGTCAGGAGGGTGGTGCTCAGTTAGAGGCTGGGAACAGGGACAATGTGGGGGAGAGGAAATGAGGAAACTGGTGAAATCCACATTTATCACGTGTGGTTGCAGGGTCCCAAGGCTGAAAATGAGGCGTTCCTCCTCCAGGCGTTGGGTGGTAACGGTCTGGCGATGGAGGAGGCCCAGGACCTACATGTCCTTGATGGAGTGGGAGGAGGAGTTGAAGTGTTCAGCCATGGGGTGATGGGGTGCGAGTGTCCCAGAGATGTTATCTGAAATGATCCGCAAGTTGGCATCCTGCCTCCCGATGTAGAGGAGACCACGTCAGGTGCAACAGATGCAGTAGATGACATTGGTAGAGGTACAGGTAGATTTCTGATGGATGTGGAAGGATCCCTTGGATGGAGGTGAGGGGAGTGGTGTGGGTGCAGGTTTTGCACTTCCTGCGGTGGCAGGGGAAGGTGCCAAGAGTGGGGTGTGGGTTGGTGTGGGGGGTAGGGGTGGGGTTGGGTGGTGGAGGGAATGGTCTCTCTGGAGCACTGATAGCAGTGGAGAGGGAAAAATATATTTGTTAGTGGGTCCATTTGTAGGTGGTGGAAGTAACGGAAGATGATGCGATATATGCGGAAATTGGTGGAGTGGAAGGTGAGGACCAGGGGGGGGCTCTGTCCTTGTTGTATTGGGAGAGGTGGGGTTCAAGGGCGGAGGTGTGGGAAATGGAGGAGATGCGCTGGAGGACATCTTCAACCACATGAGAAGGGAAATTTTGATATTGGAAGAAAGAGGCCATCTGGGACTTTCTGAGGTGGAATTGGTCATCCTGGGAACAGATGCATGGAGACGGAGGAATTGGGAATAAGAGATGGTGTTTTTACAGGATGTAGGGTGGGAGGATGTGTAGTCTAGGTAGCTGTGGGAGTTGGTGGGCTTGTAGTAGATGTCTGTGGTTAGTCAGTCACCAGAGATGGAGATGGAGAGGTCCAGGAAGGGGAGTGAGGTGTCCAAGATGGTCCAGGTACATTTGTGGTCCGGGTGAAAGGTGTTAGTGAAGTCAATGAACTGTTCAACCTCCTCATGGGAGCACAAGGTAGCATCGATACAGTCATCGATGTAGCAGAGGAACAAGTGGGGAATGGTGCGAGTGTAACTGTGGAAGATGGACTGTCCCACGTACCTAACAGGCAGGCATAGCTGGGGCCTATGTGGGTGCCCATGGCTATCCCTTTGGTTTGGAGGAAGTGGGAGGATTGGTAGGAGAAATTGCTGAGGGTGAGGACCAGTTCAGCCAGGGGGATAAGGATGGCGGTGGAAGGGTACTGGTTGGGACAGCATGAGAGGGAGAAATGGAGGGCTTGGTGGCCCTCTTCATGGAGGATGGATGTGAAAAGGGACTGGTTATCCATGGTGAAGATGAGGCGTTGGGAGCCAGGGGAACAAAAATCTTGGAAGAGGTGAAGGGTGTTGGTGATGTCCCAAACATAGGTAGGGAGTTTCTGGACTAAGGGAACATTGTCAAGGTATGCAGAGGTGAGTTCAGTGGGACAGGAGCAGGCTGAGACAATGGGTTGACCAGGGAAGTCAGGTTAGTGAATCTTCGGTAGGAGATAGAATTTTTTTATTCCTGATGAAGGGCTTTTGCCCGAAACGTCGATTTCGCCGCTCGTTGGATGCTGCCTGAACTGCTGTGCTCTTCCAGCACCACTAATCCAGTATTTGCTTTCCAGCATCTGCAGTCATTGTTTTTACCTTGATAGAATCGGGCGGTCTAGGGTGCACAGACAATGAGGTTGGAAGCATTCACATGTGAAGGAAAGCTGAATCAAATGGGTTCGTTTTAAGAAATTTTAAAGAATGAAAAGGAGATGGAGTGGTTTAAGGAGTGAGTCTCCAATCTGCAGTGCCTTTGAATTTGTAGTTTCACATAACTAATTATATGTATTCATTAGAACCTGGTGAATTATCTGCCGTAGTGGAGTCATTAGCAGCAAGTTAATGCCTTGAGTTTATCTTCCAACCACCATGCATCTCCGAAACATTCTGGACAAAGAGGATTGAGACAAGGGAAGTGTCATGCCTGGGGCACAGGTAATCTGCATATAAATAAGTCATGGCACACGAAGGATTATAAAACAACTGCATATTCATGAATTGAATTGTTTCCTACTGAGGTGAGGAAAGCCATCTGTTCTGTGATAGGTACATATGATATTGGATCTAAGTAGTTCATCAGTATCCTGTATCAGGGAAATGGACTTGTGTCACCTCTTTGTTCTTGTCTTCAGCAGTACCTTTGGATTAAGGACTAAAAAAGACACACAGTAGAAATGAGGCAGCACCCAGAGAGAGAGAGAGAGAGAGAGAGAGAGAAAGCAAGGTAACGTTTCGAGTCTAGCTGACCCTTCATCAGAGCTGATGTGAAGTGTGGAGGGGTCAGCATTTATACAATAGGGGGGGGGGGGGCAGGGGGGGCAGGGGGGGCAGGGGGGGCAGGGGGGGCAGGGGGGGCAGGGGGGGCAGGGGGGGCAGATAAAGGTTTTTGATAGTTCAGATCAAGGGATCAGAATGTGAGAATGGTGGAAGAGTTAGACAACCCCCCCATCCTGCACCATCTCTTTTTCTCTCTCACACACACACACACACGATTAAATGCTTCCCCTTTCACGCTTAACTTCTGCTCTGCTGAAGAGTTATTCTGACTCGAAACAAATGTCATGGTGGCTCAGTGGTTAGCACAGCTGCCTCTTAGCGCCAGGGATCCAGGTTTGATTCCACCTTCAGGTGGCTGCCTGTGTGGAGTTTGCACATTCTCTGTGTTTCTTCTATGTGTTCTGATTTCCTCCCACAGTCCAAACATGCGTAGGTTAGGTGAATTGGCTATGCTAAATTGCCTATCGTGTTCAGGGATGTGTGGATTAGGCAGGGGAAATGCAGGGTAACAGGGTAGGGCAACGAGTATGGGTGGGATACTCTTTGGAGGGTCGGTGTTGGGCCAAATGGCTTGTTTCCACACTGTAGGGTTTCTAAGATTCAGTGAAATGTTAGCTTGCTCTCTTTCCATGGATCCTGCCTGAGTGGTGATCTCCAACATGTGTTGTTTTCAGTACAGATTCCAGCTTCTGCAGTAACTTGCTCCCTGTGGATCAAGGATGGCTTGGCTCTACTCAAGTTTCTGGATTAGTGGTGCTGGAAGAGCACAGCAGTTCAGGCAGCATCCAAGTAGCTTCGGTTTGTTCAGTTCAACTTGAGGCAACCTGAGGTCCTGGGCCTTCTCCACTGCCGCTCCCTCACCACCAGACGCCTGGAGGGAGAACGCCTCATCTTCCGCCTCGGAACACTTCAACCCCAGGGCATCAATGTGGACTTCAACAGTTTCCTCATTTCCCCTTCCCCCACCTCACCCCAATTCCAAACTTCCAGCTCAGCACTGTCCCCATGACTTGTCCGACCTGCCTATCTTCTTTTCCACCTATCCACTCCAACCTCCCCCCGACCTATCACCTTCATCCCCTCCCCCACTCACCTATTGTACTCTATGCTACTTTCTCCCCACCCCCACCCTCCTTTCACTTATCTCTCCACCCTTCAGGCACTCTGCCTGTATTCCTGATGAAGGGCTTTTGCCCGAAACATCGATTTTCCTGCTCCTCGGATGCTGCCTGAACTGCTGTGCTTTTCCAGCACCACTCTAATCTAGCAGTTGAATGAGTGTCCTGCAGAATCTGCCACATGTGGGGGCAAGTAGAGCTCAAAGAGTTAGCTAGGTGTGTTGATCGGAGGTTTCTGTGTTTCCTTTGAACCCTCGACTGTACCTCTGCACTCTCATCACTCTGGGGTAGAGTGTCTGAAATTGAGTTCTGCTCTTCCCAGAATCACAAACATGCAAATATTTAATCAAGTCCAGAGTGCCCAATTGTCTTGACTGTTAAACCTCTGAGTTAAAATAAACCACTTTTCAGGTTTCTGTTGTGAACAAGAAAACAATTATCCATTGCAAACAGCCTTGCTTGAACTGATGGTGGGACACAAACATAGAGTTGAAACTTTCTCACTGATTTCTGAGGAAGTGTCACTAGGCCTGAAATGTTAACTCTGATTTCTCCCCACAGGTGCTGCCAGACCAGCTGAGCTTTTCCAGCAATTTCTGTTTTTTTTTGTTATAGTTGTTAATGATTTATAACTCTATAAGCTCTACCCCTTTTAAAATTGTTCCACTATTAGAACAATCAGGCACATATAATGAGTCCAGGAGAAAGTGAGGACTGCAGGTACTGGAGATCAGAGTGGAAAGTGTGGAGATTCCTGATGAAGGGCTTATGCCTGAAACGTTGATTCTCCTACTCCTCAGATGCTGCCTGACCTGCTGTGCCTTTCCAGCACCACACTCTCGACTCATATAATGAGACACAAATATATAATGGATAGGGAAGAAGTAAGATGTCAGGAAGGTTGAAAGCGTCATATTTCTGGGAGTGATTTTCATCAATGATCTGCTCTGGCCCATCCACAATGATGCGACAGTCAAGAAAGGACACCAACGTCTCTATCTCCTCAGGAAGCTAAGGACATTCTGCATGTCCGAAAGCTGGCGATTTCACATAAACCTGTTGGACTATAACCCGACGTCGTGTGAATTCTGACCTTGCCTCCATCCCAGTCCAACACCGGCACCTCCACAGCATTCTGTTAGAGTTCTTAGATTAGGTTACTTACCATGTGGAAACAGGCCCTTCGGCCCAACAAGTCCACACCGACCCACTGAAGTGCAACCCACCCAGACCCATTCCATTACATTTACCCCTTCACCTAACACTATTGGCAATTTAGCATGGCTAATTCACCTAACTTGCACATATTTCGATTGAGGGAGGAAACCCACGCAGACACGGGGAGAACGTGCAAACTCCACACAGAGGGTCGCATGAGGTGGGAATTGAACCCGGGTCTCTGGCGCTGTGAGGCAGCAGTGCTAACCACTGTGCCACCCATTATACATCTATCCTCCACTCACTGCATCCTGGTGAAGATCCAGACCTACCCCCCGCCCTGTAGTTTGTGAGTGCAACTTGGAGACTAAAAATGGAAGTGGCAGAATGACGCAGCAAGCCAGTTTCCCTTGTACATGGCACCAATAAACTACAGCAGTCTAACAGAGTGAAAAATCACACAACATAAGGTTATAGTATAACAGGTTTATTTGGAAGTGGGTATAAGTTGGACTATAGTGATGAAGGGCTTTTGCCCGAAACATCGATTTTCCTGCTCCTCGGATGCTGCCTGACCTGCTGTACTTTTCCAGCACTACTCTAAGCTAGACTCTGATTTCCAGCCTCTGCAGCCCTCACTTTTGCATATTTGGACTATAGCCTGGTGTTGTGTGATTTTTAAACTTTGTAGATCCCAGTACAACGCTGGCATTTCCAAATCAGTCTAACAGCACCAAGTGGATGGCAGTGAATGTAATTTAATTCCTGTCTGCATAGTTGGCTTGTAATCCATGTAATTATTGATGCACAAGCTGAGAGCTCAAGCATGACTCTTTCACTGTGTCTTGATCCTGTGTGTTCGGAGAGGACTGGGTGGATTCTGGAAGGTAAGCACCAGGAATTAAATTGTGGCTAATGACTCCACTATATAATTCACCAAATCCTATAGGACACAGATAATGAGGCGTGTGAAGTTAAGCATCCATTTATTGACAAAGCGTGCTGCAAACTAAAATATGCCTTTGCATTGTCTGCATGGATCAGGTGACCCACAACAAGAAAGGTACATCAACTCCCTGTGCAATTTTGCTGGAGAGTGCAGTCTAACTTCATGCTGTGACTGGTCAAAATCTAGGTGGTAGCCAGGAAGGAGAGAGTGCTGGTGTTTACTGTTCAGGCAGCTAGCTTGTATGGAACGGTCAAAGGGATAAGATTAGATTCCCTTTAGCCCAACAAGTCCACACCAACCCTCTGAAGAGTAACCCACCCAGGCCATTTCCCTCTAACTAATGCACCTAACACTATGGGCAATTTAGCATGGCCACTTCACCTGACCTGCACATCTTTGGACTGTGGGAGGAAACCAGAGCAAACCCACGCAAACATGAGGAGAACATGCAAACTCCACAGACAGTCTGTGTGCAATTGCACCCAGGTCCCTGGTGCTGTGAGGCTGCAGTGCTGACCACTGAGCCAATGTGCCACCCAGGAATGATGAAGAGCTTTTGCCCAAAACGTCGATTTTCCTGCTCCTCAGATGCTTTTCCAGTGACACACTCTCGACTCTGATCTCCAGCATCTGCAATCCTCACTGTTGCTGAATCTGGTCCATGCTGATCACAGTGCCCACTCAGCTAGTGCCAATTTGCCCACATTTGGTCCATATCCTTCTCAACCTTTCCTATCCATGTACCTATCCAAATGTTTTTTTAAGTGTTGCCATTGTATCTGCCTCAACCATTTTCTCTGGAAACCCATTCCAAGCACGTACCACTCTTTGTGTGAAGAACTTACCCCTCATGTCCTTCTTGTATTACGGAACGCATTCAAATGTCAGACACTTGGTTTTATAGACGTGACTTGACAAATGGTCCTCAAGTGAGAGGGATGTTGAGTGACCTCCCTCATCGTGTACATCCCTTTTTATTGCATCATAATTCATGAATCGGATCTGGTTACAAATGGGAACAGGGGCAGGCCGTTCAGCCCATTAAGTCTGTCCCATTTACTACAATAATGTCTGATCCAACATTTAAATACCTTCATCCATATCCCATAATCATGCACATCATGTCAAAAATTCATCAATTTTTAAAAAAAACTGCAGATGCTGGAAGTCAGAAACAAAATCAGAAATTGCCAGTAAACCTCAGCAGTTTTCAGAACCTTCTTCAAAATATACAGACGGTCCCCGAGTTACAATCGGGTTCCATTCTCGAGTCCACTTGGAAGCCGATTTATAGAGTCATAGAGTCATAGAGATGTATCTCATGAAAACAGACCCTTCTGTCCAACTCGTCCATGCCGACCAGGTATCCCAATCCAATCTAGTCCCACCTGCCAGCACACGACCCATATCCCTCCAAACCCTTCCTATTCATACACTCATCCAAATGCCTCTTAAATGTAGCAATTGTACCAGCCTCCACCACTTCCTCTGGCAGCTCATTCCATACACGTACCACCTGTGTGAAAAAGTTGCCCCTTAGGACTCTTTTATATCTTTCTCCTCTCACCCTAAACCTATGCCCTCTCGTTCTTGACTCCCCGACCTCAGAGAAAAGACTTTGTCAATTTATCCTATCCATGCCCCTCATGATGTTATAAACCTCTATAAAGGTCACCCATCAGCCTCCGACGCTCCAGGGAAAATAGCCCCAGCCTGTTCAGCCTCTCCTGATAGCTCAAACCCTCCAACCCTGGCAACATCCTTGTAAATCTTTTCAGAACCCTTTCAAGTTTCACAACATCTTTCCAATAGGAAGGAGATGAGAATTGCGCACAATATTCCAACAGTGGCCGACTCCTAGGCCATTACCTCTCTATGTCCAGCTCCTAGTGTCCACTCTCAGGCCACTCACTGCAAGGCCAATGCTTGTAACATGAGATTTGAACTCATGGACAGCCCAAAGATCATGATGCAGGGATTCTTTATCTCACTGGCATCAGGTCACAAATATAAGGGAAATAAAGATTAAACAAGGAAGTATTTATATGGAATAAAGCCTGTGATTTACATTAGGTTGACGGATCTTTTGACAATCTTCTTTCCCTGGGCCCACCTTCCCTTAAAGACACCCTTTTACCCAGAGAAGGTCCATTCGCCAGCTCCATCTGCTGTCCCTCAGCATCACCACCTGCTTCTGAACATCACAGTGCAACTGCACAAACTGCCCTGCTGTTCTTCTAACCTGGAGAAAGCGAGGATTGCAGATGCTGGAGAATAAGATTTGAAAAATGTGGCACTGGAAAAGTACGGCAAGTCAGGCAACATCCGAGGACTAGGAGAGTCGATGTTTCAGGCATAAGTCCTTCATCAGGAATATTCTTCTAAGCTGGTCTACTGCATTCATTGCTCCCAATGTGGTCTCCTCTACATCAGAGAGCTCAAGTACAGACTGGGGGCAACCTGCTGGTGGAGCATCTGAGCTCTGTACACTCCAATCAACAACACCTTCTGGTTGCCAGCCATTTCTCCTCCCCCTCCCACTCACTTGGCGACATGTCCACCCTGGGCCTCCTCACTGTCAAAATGAGGCCACATGCAAACAGAGGAACAGCACCTTGGGAGCTTACAGTCCAATGGCCTCAACGTAGAGTGCACCAGCTCCAAAATCGCCCCAGGCCCAACCTCATCCCCTGTCCAGCCTTTCTCCCCGACATCTTGACCAGACCTAACTTGTCCACCTTCCTCCTCATCTCCACCCTTCCCACTGACCAATCACAGAAACCCCCTTCCTGCATCCACCTATCACCATCCCACTTACATTTTCCCCAAAGCCCTACCTCTATTTATTTCTGAGCCCCCTTCCCCCTCCCCAGTCCAGATGAAGATTCCTGACCCGAAACATTGACTCTCTTGCTCCTCTGAAGTTGTCTGACATGCTGTGCTTTTCCAGCTCCACATTTTATATCCCCTGCACAGTGCCCTCCCTCAGCATCGCCACCTGGTGCTGGAGGTTCTGTGACATTTTTCAGCTTTACGATTGTTTGAACAGATTGCTGATGGCCATACAAACCTCTCAAACAAAAAAAGGAGGCAAGTTTACATTCCATCAATGAGGCAAATCTTACTTTCATATCCTGATTCCTGAATTGACATTGATCGTTTCTTGGTTACCAGGTTGACAATGCATCATTTGCGTTTTTCCCACACTGATTCTCTGTGAGATCACCCATGTCTTGCTGTGGGCTCTGTAGTCTGTCAGAGTAAGGTCTTGTGACAGTGTCATGTCCTGTATCCTGAACAATATGCAATGAATTCCGTGTGCAGAGAAGAGCATACTTGAGGGACATTTATGGAAGATTTATGAGTATGTTTGTCTCGATGAGCTTGGCAGCTCAATGTGATTATCTCCTTGCCAAGGTTCTTCCTGTCAATGGTTAAAGTATTTGCATGTGATTTATCAAATGTGTCCATTGCACAGTCATTTCTTCCTAGATTGTTTCAAATATAGCCTCCTGTACATCTTCTGCGCTTTAACACTCCCTTTTCAACATAAGACACATATTTTAAAAGCAGAACAAATGATGTTTGATGAGTAGCCACAATGCAAGTTGATTCCTTTTCATGGAGTTTCCTCAAAATCCCTCTGAATCTCCTGCCCTTTGTCTTAAATTTATTTTCCCTTCGTTATTGACCCTTCAACTAAGGGGAGCAGCTATTTCCTATCCACCCTTTCCATTCCTGTCACAACCTGATACACCTCAATTAGGTCCCCTCTCAGCCTTCACTGCTCAAAGGAAAACAACCCGAGATTAACAGCCTCTCTTCATCGCTTCATCCCAGGCAATATCCTGGTGTATCTCCTCTACAGCCCTTCCACTGCAATCACATCCTTTCTATAGTGTGGTGACCATGACTGCACATAGTACTACAGCTGTGACCAACGTTTCTTACAGCTCCAACATAACCTCCCTCTAATGTAAACCTCAACTGATAAAGGCAAGTGTCCCATATACCTTCTCATCTACCTTATTAACCTGGCCAACAACCTTCAGGGATCTGTGAACAAGCATCTCAAGATCCCTCTGTTCCTCTGAGTTTCCTTGTGGCCTGCCATTCTATGAGTAATCCTTTGACTTGTTCCTTCTTCTAAAGTCCCTCATCTCACACGTCTCAGGGTTAAAATCCATCTGCCACTGACCATATCATCTCACCAACCATCCATATCCGCCAGTAACCTCCAGTAATCTTCTGCTCTATTAAGACAGAGAACATAGAATGTTACAGCGCAGTACAGGGGCGTCAGACCTCGATGTTGTGGTGGCCTGTGAAAGTAATCTGAAGCCCATCTAACCTACACTATTCCATTTTCATCCATATGTCTATCCAATGACCGTTCAAATGCCCTTAAAATTGATGAGTCTACTACTGTTTCAGGCAATGCGTTCCACAGCCCTACTACTCTCTGAGTAAAGAAACTACCTCTGACATCAGTCCTATATCCATCATGCCTTAATTTAAAGCTATGTCCCCTTGTGCTGTATTTTGTGCAATAGCCTATCCTGGGGAACCTTATCAAACACCTTACTGAAATCCATATAAACCACATCAACCACTTTACCCTCATCCACCTGTTTGGTCACCTTCACAAAGATCGCAATAAAGTTAGTGAGGTATGACCTACCCTTCACAAAACCATGTTGACTATCCCTAATCAAATTATTCCTTTCCAGATGATTATAAATCCTATCTCTTATAATCCTTTCCAACACTTTACCCACATTCAAAATAAAACTCACTAGTCTATAATTATCTTTTGTTGTCCCTCCTCCCCTTTTTGAACAAATTTACCACCCAGCCAATCTTTGTGTTATCACAAACTTCTTTATTGTCCCATATAAACATATACATCCATATATGTTTATATGCACATATATCACAAACAATAAGATTCCCAGTGCTGAACTCTGTGGCACACCACTGGACACTGGGTTGCAGTCTCTCAAACAGCCTTCTACAACCACCCTCTGTCTCTTATCACTAAGTTAATTTTGGGTCCAACTTGCTGAGTTACCCTGGATTCCATGTGCTTTTATCTTTTTTATTAGTCCCTCATTTGGGATCTTGCCAAAGCTTTTGCTGAAATCCATATAAACTACATCAAATGCACCACCCTCATCAACAAATCTGGTCACCTCCTCGAAAACCTTCATTTGGAATGATCTCCCTCAGACAAATTTATGTCGACTCTCCCTGATCAAGCCTTCCCCTTACTTGTGGAGAGTAATTCTCTGCTTCAGAATTTTCACCCAATACTTTTCCTATCACTGATGTAAGACCCACTGGTCTGTAATTCTCTGGTTTATCCAAAATGTCCAAATACTGTCTTTAAAAATGGGATTCGTTTAGAATGGCATCTTACTCTGCACAGACATGATGGGCAGAGAGGCCTGTTTCTGAGCTGTACTGTTCAATGTTCTATGTAAAGTAGTACCATGAGTTTACATCCACTTGAGGAATAAAAACAGGAAGGGAAATACAATTGAATCTACCTTCCTCATACTCAAAGGCATTTGATAAGGTTCCCCATGGTAGGCTCGTTCAGAAGGTCAGGAGGAATGGGATATAGGGAAATTTAGCTGTCTGGATACAGAATTGGCTGGTCGAAAGAAGACAGCTAGTGGTAGTGGAAGGCAAGTATTCTGCCTGGAAGTCAGTGGTAAGTGGTGTTCCACAGGGCTCTGTTCTTGGGCCTCTACTCTTTGTAATTTTTATAAATGACTTGGATGAGGAAATTGAAGGATGAGTTAGCAAGTTTGCAGGCGACACAAAGTTTGGAGGTGTTGTTGACAGTATAGAGGCCTGTTCTAGGCTGCAGCGTGACATTGACAGGATGCAGAGATGGGCTGAGAGGTGGCAGATGGAGTTCAACCTGGATAAATGCGAAGTGATGCATTTTGGAAGTTCGAACTTGAAAGGATTAAAGACAGGATCCTTGGCAGTGTGGAGGAACAGCGGGATCTTGGTGTGCAGGTACATAGATCCCTTAAAATTGCCTCCCAAGTGAACAGGGTTGTTAAGAAAGCATTTTGTGTTTTGGCTTTCATTAACAGGGGGATTGAGTTGAAGAGCCGTGAGATCTTGTTGCAGCTCTATAAAACTTTGGTTAGACGCAGTTGGAATACTATGTCCAGTTCTGGTCGCCCTATTATAGGAAAGATGTGGATGCTTTGGAGAGGGTTCAGAGGAGGCTTACCAGGATGCTGCCTGGAATGGAGGGCTTATATTACGAAGAGAGGTTGACTGAGCTCGGACTTTTTTCTTGGAAAAAAGAAGGAAGAGAGGGGACCTAATTGAGGTGTACAAGATAATGAGAGGCATAGATAGAGTTGATAGCCAGACACTTTATCCCAGGGCAGAAATTGTTAACACGAGGGGTCACAGTTTTAAGCTGTTTGGCGGAAAGTATAGAGGGGATGCCAGAGGTTGGTTCTTTATGCAGAGAGTTGTGAGTGCATGGAATGCGTTGCCAGCAGCAATTGTGGAATCGAGGTCATTGGGGATATTTAAGAGAGTGCTGGACATCCATATGGTCACAGAAATTTGAGGGTTCGTACATTAGGATCAATGATCGGCACAACATCGTGGGCTGAAGGGCCTGTTCTGTGCTATACTGTTCTATGTTCTATGTAGTCGATATGGATTTCAGTAAGGCCTTTGATAAGGTTCCACATGATAGGCTGCTCTGGAAGGTTAGATCGCATGGAATCCAGGTTGAGCTGGCAAATTGGATACACAATTGGTTTGGTGGCAGGAAGCAAAGGGTAATAGTGAAAGGATGCATGTTGGACTGGAGGCCTGTGACTTGTGGAGTGCCTCAGGGGTCAGTGCTGGGCCCATTGCTTTTTGTTATTAGATTAGATTAGATTAGATTACTTACAGTGTGGAAACAGGCCCTTCGGCCCAACAAATCCACACCGCCCCGCCGAAGCGTAACCCACCCATACCCCTACATTTACCCCTTACCTAACACTATGGGCAATTTAGCATGGCCAATTCACCTGACTGGCACATCTTTGGACTGTGGGAGGAAACCGGAGCACCCGGAGGAAACCCACGCAGACACGGGGAGAATGTGCAAACTCCACACAGACAGTCACGTGAGGTGGGAATTGAACCCCGGTCTCTGGCGCTGTGAGACAGCAGTGATAACCACTGTGCCACCCGTTATCTTTACCAATGATTTGGATGAGAATGTACAAGGCACGATTAGTAAGTTTGCAGATGACAGTAAAATAGGCGATATCATGGAGAGTGAGGAAGGTTATCAGAAATTGTAGCAGGACCTTGATCAGCTGGGGAAGTGGACTGATAATTGGCAAATGGAGTTTGATATAGATAAATGTGATGTCTTGCATTTTGGAAAGTCAATTCAAGGTAGGAGTTTCATGGTGAATGGTAGGGCCTTAAGGAGTGTAGTGAAACAGGGGGCCTTGGAGTTCAAGTGCACAGTTGTCTGAAAGTGGAGTTCTGGGTAGACAGGGCAGTGAAGAAGGCTTTTGGCACACTGACCTTCATCAGTCAGGGCATTGAGTATAGAAGTTGGGAAGTTATGTTGCAGTTGTCACAGGAGGTTGGTGAAACCACATTTGGAGTATTGTGTTCAGTTTTGGTCACCTTGCAATAGGAAGGATGGTATTAAATTTCTTAAGAGTGCAGAAGAAATTTACAAGGATGTTGCCTGAACTCAATGGTCTGAGTTACAAGGAGCGGTTGGAGAAGCTAAGACTTTTTCTTTAGAGCGAAGGAGACTGAGAGGGGATCTTTATAGAGGTGTATAAGATCATGAGAGGCATGGATAGGGTGAATGCACTCAGTCTTTTTCTCAGGGTTGGGGAATCGAGGACTGTAGGGCATCAGTTTAAGGTTAGAGGGGAAAGAATAAAAGGAAATTGAGGGGCAACTTTTTTACACAAAGGGTGATACGCATATGGAATGAGCTGCCAACAGAAGGGGTTGAGGTTCATTAAGGTCACATTAACAACATTTAAAAGCTATTTGGACAAATACAGAGGAACCTCGATTATCCGAATACCAATTATCTGAATATCGGATTATCCCAAGATGATCTCGAGGTCCTGATAGAAACATTACATCAAAGACGTGTTGCCAACACTGATCGCATCTTTTGTTACAATGATTAAAAATGAACTTGGCTTACTGAAATGCTGTCGAGAGCAGTCCTGGACATTGATGGAAGCCCAGGCACTGTCTCCAAATGACTGACCTCCCACCCTATCTCTCTCTCCACACACTTTCGCTGACGTTCTACACAGGATTGTATCCTAAAATCCCCTCCCCTTCCCCAGATAATCTCTCCAACATTGTCCTCTACAGGGCAGCGATGGAACCTGTCAAAAACTTGCAGTAAAAAGGTGTGTGTATGTGTGTGTGCGCGCTATTTGGAGACTCATCCCAAAGGCAGCAGCAGCAGTAATCTTGGCGGGGGCTCATGTGTGGTGTGCTGCTGCCTAGTCTCCTGAACGGGGAGCGGACTTAACAGAAAACTCCGAGCCCCAGAGGGAAAGCATTGAATCAATTAAGTGAATAATCAATTAACCCAACGAAATAGTGCCTGCTCATCTCGTTTGGATAATCAAGGTTCCTCTGTACATGGATACGAAAGGTTTAGAAGGATATGGGCCAAGAGTGGTGTTAGTGTTGGTGGAGATCTTGGTCAGCATGGACCAGTTTGGGCCCAAGGGCCTGTCTCTGTGATGTAGGACTCTCTGACTCTATACTTCCGATCCTAATTACTTGTTGCATTATTTCTCACATTGCTGCTTGTTCACCTCCCAAACATCATAAATCTTCATCTCTCATCCCTTTTAGCTACGGGAATAGTTTCTCCCACCAAGACTCTTCATGGATTTGTTCCCCCCTGTCAAATCTTCCCTGTGGGGAGCAGGCTCAGTTCGTCCATTCTATCCATTAACTGCACTCCTCATTCCCGAACCCATTCCTGTAAACCTTTCCCATACCTTCTGTTTAGCCTTCCTACCTTTCTTTGAGTCATACAGTACAAAAAAGATGTATCAAGTCTTCCCCTGGCTCCACTCACCCCATTACAAATCCAGTACTGAGAACTTTTCTTTCAATATCCAGTGGCAGATTGTGGACTCTTGCTGTGCAGTGGCATTGTCCCTACCTCTGGGCCAATAGGACTCCACCTGCTCCGGAGGTGTATCTGTTGTTTCTCAATGAACTGTTTAGAGATGTTTTTACACATCTTTGGAGAAGTTAAGGACTTGAACCCAGGCCCAGAGGTAGAGACTCTACCACTGAGGGCTGGAACAAAGAACGCAGAACAATACAGCATCAGAAGAGACCCTTTGGCCCTTCAAGCTTGTGCCGAAACATTTGAACACTAACACTGTCTTCCCTTACAGGATGCATATCCCTCTATTCCCTTCCTATTCATATAATCATCCAGGTGTTTCTTGAATGCTGCTATTGTGTCTGCTTCCACCACCTCCTCTGGCAGCACATTCCAGGCACTCACCACCCCTTCGTGTGAAAACCTTGTCTCGTGCATCTCTTTTAAACATCCCCCTCTCACACTTTGAACCTGTGTCGCTGAGTAATTGGCCCCTCCATCCTAGGGAAAAAAAAGCCTCATATTTGCCAGTGTATCCACGCCTTTCACAATCTTATAAATTCTGGCATTTCAGTGAAAACCAACCCAATCTATCCAACCATTCTTCATAGCTAAAATCCCCATCCCAGACAACATCCTGGTAAACCTTTCCTTTACCCTCTACAAAGCATCCACATCCTTCTGGTAGTCTGGTGACCAGAAGTGTGTGTAATATCCCAAGTGTGGCTGAACTAAAGTTCTACAAACTGCAGCATAACTTGTCAATCCTTATACTCAATGCCCCTTCCAATGAAAGCAAGCATGTCATAGGCCTTTTTTATTCCCTTATCTACCTGCGCCGCCACCTTCAGTGATCTGTGGACCTACACACCCAGATCCCTCTGTGTATCAATACTCTGAAGGGTTCTGCCATTCACTGTATAATTTCCACCTGTACTTGACCTTCCAAAATACATCACCACACATTTGTCCTGATTTAAATCCATCTGTCATGCCTCCAGCTGATCTATATCTTGCTGTAACCTCTGACAATCCTCTCTATCCACAATTCACCAATCTTTGTATCATCTGCAAACTGACTAATTAGACCAGCCAAGTTTTCCAAAGGTGATTCTTGACAGGTTGAGAAAAGATATCTATCCTGTGATGGAAACCATCAGAGCCGGGAAATTTGACTACCTCAATTACAATTATATTCTTCATTATCATTAGTTTTAATTGATATTAACTCGTACCACGTTTCTCCACCTGACATATATTAGTGTTGCTTTGCATCACTGCCTTCTTGGCTTGTTCCTCTGCTGCAGAAATAGATCTAATGTATTCATTTAACAAGTCAGTTATTTCCCTATTATCCATTTCAGACTCACCTTCATCTTACCTTAATGAGTCTACGTTCTCCATTATAACTCTCTGAGCTTCATTTTAACCCATTGAAGACTCATTCTCAGACATAGAGTTAGAATAAGGCACGTCCTTTGTACTTATAAAGACATTTATTAAATAAAAAGTTTTTGTTAGTTCATGCAGATTTTGTTTTTGCCTTTTGCATTGATGTATTAGTTTCATATAGTCCCAAACTTCTCTTTGAGTACTCCCTATAGTTGGTTTACATCCCAGCATCCCAATTAATTTCACATCTTTCAAATTCTCTGTAGCTCTGAACAAATGCCCAAAAGTACTGACCTTTTCTGTTCTGGGTGTCATTTTTTTTGGAATTTGTTTTCAATTTCAAGAATTATAGTTAGCAAGTTTGCAGATGACACCAAAATTGGAGGTGTAGTGGACAGCGAAGAAGATTACCTCAGACTACAATGGGATCTTGATCAGATGGGCCAATGGGATGAGGAATGGCAGATGGAGTTTAATTCAGATAAACGCAAAGTGTTGCATTTTGGAAAAGCAATTCTTAGCAGGATTTATACACTTAATGGTAAGGTCCTCGGGAGTGTTACTGAACAAAGAGACCTTGGAGTGCAGGTTCATAGCTCCTTGAAAGTGGAGTCGCAGACAGATAGGATAGTGAAGACAGCGTTTGATATGCTTTCCATTATTAGTCAGAGTATTGAGTACAGGAGTTGGGAGTCATTTTGCAACTATACGGGATGTTGGTAAGGCCATTTTTGGAATACTGCATGCAATTCTGGTCTCCTTCCTGTCAGAAAGATGTTGTGAAACTTGAAAATGTTCAGAAAAGATTTACAATAGACAATAGACAGTAGGTGCAGGAGTAGGCCATTCTGCCCTTCGAGCCTGCACCACCATTCAATATGATCATGGCGAATCATCCTCAATTAGTATCCTGTTCCTGCCTTATCTCCACAACCCTTGATTCCACTATCCTTGAGAGCTCTATCCAACTCTTTCTTAAACAAATCCAGAGACTGGGCCTCCACTGCCCTCTGGGGCAGAGCATTCCACACAGCCACCACTCTCTGGGTGAAGAAGTTTCTCCTCATCTCTGTCCTAAATGGCCTACCCATTATTTTTAAGCTGTGTCTTCTGGTTCGGGACTCACCCATCAGCGGAAACATTTTTCCTGCCTCCAGAGTGTCCAATCCTTTAATAATCTTATACGTCTCATTCAAATCCCCTCTCAGCCTTCTAAACTCAAGGGCATACAGTCGCTCCAGTCTTTCAGCGTAAGATAATCCCGCCATTCCAGGAATTGACCTCGTGAACCTATGCTGCACTCCCTCAATAGCCAGAATGTCTTTCCTCAAATTTGGAGACTAGAACTGCACACAATATTCCAGGTGCAGTCTCACCAGGGCCCTGTACAGCTGCAGAAGAACCTCTTTACTTCTATACTCAATTCCTCTTGTTATGAAGGTCAGCATGCTATTAGCTTTCTTCACTACCTGCTGTACCTGCATGCTTGCCTTCATTGACTGGTGTACAAGAACACCCAGATCTCTTTGTACCGCCCCTTTACCTAACTTGACTCGATTTAGGTAGTAATCTGCCTTCCTGTTCTTGCCATCAAAGTGGATAACCACACATTTATCCACATTAAACTGCATCATGCATCTGTCCACTCACCAAACCTGTCCAGGTCACCCTGTAATCTCCTAACATCCTCCTCATATTTCACCCTGCCACCCAGCTTAGTATCATCAGCAAATTTGCTAATGTTACTATTAATATCATCTTCTATATCATTAATATATATTGTAAAAAGCTGCGGTCCCAGCACTGATCCCTGCGGTACCCCACTGGTCACCGCCTGCCATTCCGAAATGGAGCCAATTATCACGACTCTTTGTTTCCTGGCAACAAGGATGTTGCCAGGGTTGGAGGATTTGAGCAAAAGAGAGAGAGGCTGAACAGGCTGGGGCTATTTTCCCTGTAGCGTCAAAGAATGAAGGGCCACCTTATAGAAGTTTGTAAAATCATGAGGGGCATGGATAGAGTACATAGACAAAGTCTTTTCCCTGGAGTGGGGAAGTCCAAAACTAGAGGGCATAGGTTTAGCGTGAGAGGGGAAAGATATAAAGGGACAACATTTTCACGCAGATGGTGATGTGTGTATGGAATGAGCTGCCAGTGGAAGTGGTGGAGGCTGGTGCAATTGCAACGTTTAAAAGGCATTTGGATGGGTATATGAATAGGAAGGGTTTGGAGGGATATGGGCCAAGTGCTGGCAAATGGGACTAGATTGGGTTGGGATATCTGTTTGGCATGGACGGGTTGGACTGAAGGGTCTGTTTCCGTGCTGTACATCTCTGTGACTCTATGACTTCCTATTTGCCTGATGGTCTGTATATGACACCTCTAGCATACACCTTATCATCCACATTTCAAATGTCACTATTTTCTTCTAGCAACCCTTATTTATTGCCCAGGTTTCCCATGGAGGAAATGCAAACAAGCAAATGCTGCAGAGATTTCTTCTTGAGGGCAAAATGGTGTTGTGTCATGTCTCACAGTCAGTATGTGGCTTATCTTTAAGGGACATGTTCATGACATCATCACTGAATCATTGCAGTGACTAGGGTACAAAGTCTCAGACTCCATCTTAACTTGAAGCATAACAGTCTTTGCAACTGACTCACTTAACATTAGTACAAGACTAAATTGTGACTGACTAAAATATTTGTGTATAGCAGAGTCTATAATAAGTGCCTGTTGAATCTTTCAATACCACTTTACCTTGTACTTCTATTATGAGTGCTAACATAAGTCGGCAGATCTGCCAAAACAGATACAATTAACTTATTGAAGGCAAAGCCTACACCCTAATCGTGGTTCAACTGGAGAGGAGCAGAAATAGAGGTCAACCTCAACGTATCAGATTGATAGATGTGAAAGAGCATTTGCAGATGAGCTGCAGTGGATGTGCAATTATGGTGAAAAAAGGATGAGTGCAATAGACCAAAATATCCCTAATATCCTCAGAGTCGCTACAAGAAGTAGCAGCGAAGTTTGCCTAACCTAAATTTGAAACCATGATTTATGATTCTCCCTTCTCTCTTAAACCTAATATCAAATCCAGTCAAATTATAATTACCATCTGCAAGGTATGGCCTCCCTGGAGCATAGGAGAGTGACCTTATAGAGGTTTATACAATCATGAGGAGAATGGATAGGGTGAATAGATAAGGTCTTTTCCCCAGTGTTGGGGAATCCAAAATTAGAGGGTATAAGTGTAAGGCGAGATGGAAAAGATTCAGAAGGGACCAAAGGGGCAACTTTTTCACACAGAGCATGGTGCATGTATGGAATGAACTACCAGAGGAAATGATAGAGGCTGGTACAGCTATAACATTTAAAAGACATTTGGACAGGTACATGAATAGGAAGGGTTAAGAGGGATATAGGTGAATAGGATTAGTTTAGTTCAGGATTTTTTGGTCGACATGGATGAGTTGGACTGAAGGGTCTGTTTCTGTGCTGTATGACTCTACGACTCAATGTAAACTAATTTTGGTCTATTCCTTATCACTAAGTCTTAGCATGACCTATTCCCTTGAAATTCATTGTATTTAATATTTGCATTGTTCTGCTTCTCCTAGGCTGTGTGAAAATTAAAATCTCTCATTACAACTATTTTCCTTCCTTGCTCTCTATATTTATATATCTCCTATCACTACTGTGTGGAGATCTGTAGTAATTATAAAGTCACCATAGTCCTACTGGACTGTGAGGGCTGCTCTCCCAGTGGAGAGAGGATCACCTAGTGGTGGTTCAACCTGAGGGTCACCATGCCTCAAGTGAGGGAAGAGGTAGAGAAGCAGAGTCCTTCATGGTAACCCCAATTGGTACAGGGATGGAGCTCACGTGGTTGGTGTAACTTTGCATTGCAGATCATCTGTCCATCTAACTGAGGTAACCATCCTTACCCCACAACACCCACTCCCGCCTGCTCTGTGGATAACTTCTATTTTAGCCTTACATTATCCATTCATTTTTGCCTTGCCTCTACTATTTCCAACATCTGATGGTCATTGTATCTTTTGTCAGTCCTGCTCTGCCACATTAATACACTACAGCCAGAAATACTGAGCTCCCATCCACAGGCAGCTTGTAGTAATGTCTCCATGACATGAAAGCTCTATGATTTCCCCTTTAGACTGCGTTTGTGCTTCTAACTCATTTGCTTTATTCTATAAGATTATGGGTCACCTCACCCAAGTTAAAATTTTATAACAATTTTGTAGAACTTAATCCTTTTGTTTGAAATATGGTTAGGTGGACATTCACCCCTTTGTACCTTCTACATAATTAATTTGTCTCGTATTTTTCAGACTTGCCAAGTCGAGATAAATATTTAAATCCATAATTCATCATCCAACTGCCCTGTTCTTTGTTGTTTGTGCAGTGCAGTTCTGCATTTCATTAATCTTGAAGGTAGGAATATACCTCGGTCCCCAGCTAATTTGTCTGGAAAACTCTTCCCCTCACTAAAAGGCAGTGAAGATACACAGTTAGCTGTGCTGGGTTTGTCAGTTATAAGATGCAGAGCAACATTCTCTTTCTGAAATGAGTGAGTCAGCCATCAATATTGAGCAGTTGTGGAGAGGAGAAGGTGATCCTTTGTGCTCCTTTTCATTATCTGACAAGAAACCTGACAGCAAAATCTCTCTTCTCAAAAACTTCCTGGACAATTCCTGGAGAATATAGGAAGGCGGGGGGGGGGGGGGCAGAAGTTTACATTCGCAAAGTGGGATTGGCGTATGCCATTGTGAAAATCCACCAAAATGTCTTTATTCATTCATGGGATATGGACGTCACTGGCTAGGCCAGTATTTAAAGCCCATCCCTAATTGTCCATGAGGGAGTTAGGAGTCAATCATGTTGCTGTGAGGCTGGAGTCACATGGAGGCCAGGCCAGGTAAGGATGACAGTTTCCTTGTCATCAGAGATGCATGGGCATCTTTGG
This sequence comes from Chiloscyllium punctatum, assembly GCF_047496795.1. Taxonomy (NCBI): domain Eukaryota; kingdom Metazoa; phylum Chordata; class Chondrichthyes; order Orectolobiformes; family Hemiscylliidae; genus Chiloscyllium; species Chiloscyllium punctatum. The sequence continues at coordinate 128,254,005 of NC_092745.1, forward strand.
ACTCTTAATTCCAGATCGAAAATAAAATTGAATTCCAGCTCTACCATCTGCTGTGCCAGGATTCACCCCAAGTTCTCAGAACATTATCTGGGATTCTGGATTAACAGTCCAGCAACAATACCATGTGGCCATTGGCTTCCTTCCCATAAGAACAAGCACAATGTTATCACATCGGTTCGCTGTAGCAATTGTAGGAGGTTGGTCACTGAAATTGCCAGCACACCCAGCATTGTGAAAATCTCATTAACCACTGGTTAAAGTTGTTGTGAATCCAAATGCTTGGGATAAAACATTACCCGCACCTTAAAGAGGTGGGTTAACTACAGGCAATGTGACATGGTGTTGAAAAGGTTAACGAGTGTCACTGTCCATGAATTTAGCAGAGAATCTTTGAAAACTAAACAAATTTCAATTGAGCCGACCATTTCTATCCCCATTTGGGCCATTGCTTTGGCAAGGAGGCAAAGAAGATGTGCTCATGTCATCAGTGAACACTACATCATTTGGGCTATGCATTATTGCCATGTAAAGGAGGATATACAAATAGGAGTAGGGCTATCCCACTCCCATCATGCGATAAGATCTTGATCAAATCATCTCTTTCTCTTTTAACATCCAGCAGATACAGCCTGTCCAAACTTTCCTCATAAGACAACTCACCTAATGTGAGTATGAGTCTGGTTAACCTTCTCTGAACTGTATTCAATCATTTGGACCCTTCCATGAGGAAGTATGACTCAGCAAACTCTTTCACCAAGAATGAAGGTGCACACAACTCTCTTGTTGTTGCTTCCCCCAGGAGGAGCACCTGCAGCAGATACAGGGAGCAACGCCAGGCTATGAGGCCGATGGGGGAGGATCGGATTATGGACCGTCACATTTTTCCTCTGCACCCGGTACCAGTATGTAAACGCTGGTGGCTGTACCCGGTTTGACAGCACGGGAGAGAGATAAATGACAGTCACACAACGAGCTTTCAGAGGAGGGATACCCTCTGTGGGTGGAAGGTTAGGCAATGGGCAGCCAATGATTGCCATGAGGAGGCACGCTGGCTGGTACATATTGGAGAATGATATCTAGTCATTCCAGTCATCTGGAATCTTGAAAGTACCATCTGTTCTGATATAACGAGATAGTTCCATTCCTGTGCAATTCCGTGTTATAAGAAAATCGTATAATAGCAGCACCCTTTAAACCAATGGGGCCGGAATCATGTTATAGCCAATACAGACAAGGAAAGATTGTATTCCACAAATTGTGGTCTAAGTTATTCAATCACATTATAGGCAATTTATGTTGAAGAAACACATGTAATACCAGAACCAACTGTAGGAATTTACCTCGGTCCCCAGCACACTTGTCTGGAAAGCTCTTCCAGTTGTTATGGACCAGACCCAAACCCTCTCAAACTATTTCAAGAAGATAGCCTACACCCTACCTTTTTCTTATTTTAAAGGCAGATGTGTGTTCCAAATGTGTGTGTTCCAAATGTGAAGTGACAGGTCAAAGTACTCGATGTTAAGCAAAACACAATTTATTTAAACACTACAGTCAAAATATAAACAAAAGAAAGAGCAATTTAGAATACCCATTGGAAAACTAATTATTAATTAACTGTTCTATCATAGTAACATCCCATAAACATACCCATTTGCAAAAAGGTACATTCATACACAGATTCTTAGATGCAGTTTTCCAATCTAGGAAGAAACAACATCAAGAAAGATTTCAGAGAAAGTAACAGCTAGGAATCATTTTACTGAAGTTTCTGGGACCCAAGCAGCTACTGACTGCTCCAGCTAAAAACCTAAAAATCCTGATCTGGAAGGACTGGCCACTCCCCTTCCATTGTTAAACTGTTTAAACAAAACCCGAAGGCTTCATAAATTATTGACGTACCCTGTCTCCCATAGCCACTTCAGCACCTCTGCCTTTACAACCTCTCTTCACAACCACCCAGGCCAAAATAACCTTTTATTTAAAGTGACAACATCATCACACATTCACGATACAGGCAGTGAGGTTGCATAGTTAGCTATGTGGTGTCATAGAGTCACAGAGTCATGGAGATGTACAGCATAGAAACAGACCTTTTGGTCCAATTCGTCAATGCTGACCAGATATTCTAAATTAATCTAGTCCCATTTGTCAGCATTTAACCCGTATCCCTCTCAACCCTTCCTATTCATATACCCATCCAGATGCCTTTTAAATGGTGCAATTGTACCAATCTCCAATCACTTCTTCTGGCAGCTCATTCCATACACACACCACCCTCTGCATGAAAAGGTTGTCCATCAGATCATTTTTAACTCTTCCCCTCTCACCTGAAACCTATGCCCTCTAGTTTTGGACTCACCTATCCTAGGGAAAAGACCTTGGCTATTTCACCCTGTCCATGTCCCTCATGATTTTTTAAACCTCAATAACGTCACCCTTCAGTTTCTGACCCTCCAGGGAAAATAGCCCCAGCCTATTCAACCTCTCCCTATAGCTCAAACCCTCCAACTTTGGCAACACTCTTGTAAATCGTTTCTGGATCAAAGGTTATGAATTCACTTTGTTACCTGCTCTTTCTATTGGGTTAACGGACCAGTTAAGCTTAGGGTTAGAGAGTAAGTGAAAAAGACCTAAGGGGCAACTTTTTCACAGAGAGGGTGATAGGTGTATGGAATGAGCTGCCAGAGGAAGTGGTGGAGGCTGGTACAATTGCAACATTTAAGAGGCATTTGGATGGGTATATGAATAGGAAGGGTTTGGAGGGATATGGGTCGGGTGCTGGCAGGTGGGACTAGATTGAGTTGGGATATCTGGTCAGCATGGACAGATTGATCGAAGGGTCTGTTTTGATGCTGTACATCTCTATGACTCCATGACTATAAGAAGAGGCACTTATCTTGAAAACAGTTACATTTCCATTAGCTAGTTAAACTTAATCACTCAGAATATCAGGAGATATAGTGTGTGCCCTCACTCAGGGCATTGTGGGTGTACCTACAGCTATGAACTGCAGCGGCTCAAATTGGCAGCTCACTATCACCTTCTCAAGGGGCAACTAGGGATGGGCAATAATTGCTGGTGCATGTGTGTGTGTGTGTTTGTGTATTTGAGAGAAAATTAAAAATAAGAGGGGGACATGTCTGGCCCCATCCGGATCTCTATCTGGATTCTTGCATCTCCACCTGAGATCATCAGATTGGGTCATCAACAGTCTCTGTTTTTAACCCTTTCACAACCATGAGCTAATATAACAGAAAGGGTGTTTTCTGGTCCAGCCTGCACAGCACATTGTCAGGGCTGCCTTTCAGGAGGTGATGTTGGCTGTCACTGCTCTAATATTGAGTGGTGACACTATCCCCTTCCCCCTGGTACCAACACCATGCTCTGTCTGTGCAATTGGCCGCACTGCCTATTCCTGGCCATGAAGTGGCTGGTTACATACATTAAAGGTGAGGTTGGCCATCGATGATCCACGTAATGCCAGGTTGGACTCTCACACACGGCTGAGATATTCAAAACCTAACTCGAGAATTTTAGTGGATGAAGAAAAAGAAAGGTTCATATCTGTATATCACCCATCGTGAGCTCAGGATATGTCAAAGCATTTTGCAGCCAATAAAGGGCATTTTGAAATGTATTCCAGCAGTAATATAGGAATGGAAAAACGTTATTCAGTCCAAATGGCACAAACCTTTTAGGTAAGTCTTTACACACCTTCTGACCTTCATATCACCAATCATTTCCGTCTCCAAGATTATGTGTAAACCCTTTTTAAATTGCCTCTAACTTCCCCTTTAACCTCTCTACCTTGTCATATGTCTACAGTGATCCTCCTAAAGAAATCTTCTTCAATCATACTTTTACCCACTTCGTTTTTCCTGTGCCCCAGTCTTTATTGTGCTCTAAAAGGCTCAGAAACAACTCCTTTTCAATAATGAATGCTGTGTCTGTGTGGGCATGTGTGAACATGTGCATCTGTATTTGTTTGTGTGTGTGTGTCTGTGAGTATGTGTATCTGTATTTCAAGGTGGGGTAGGAGTATGCTTTGTGTGTGTGTTTGCATTTCTGTGTATGTCTGTCAGTATGTGCCTGTATTTTGGTGTGTGTGTGTGTGTACACACCCGTTTCAGGAGGTGGGGAGTGTGGGGGGAGGGAGTTGTGTGCCTGTACTTAATACTTTGTGAGAAACTGAGCCTACTATACCTGAACGTTAGGAGCAAAGGACAAACATAGAAAAGTGTACAAAATATAATCCTGGCTTGCCCACACTACTATCTGGAACAGAAATGGTTGCTCCAAACCATCAATGCACAAGCAGGCTTATCTACTTTCGCTTGAGGGAATTTAATTTTAAGCATCTTCATTCACTTCCAAACCTTTAGTTTATTTGAATATTGAGCAGAATCCAGATGTGCTGCTGTTTTTAATTGGGCTTGATGTCATTTGCCATCTCTAGCCATCTGTAAAGACATGGTCCCCAGAGATCCTCGCAAAAGCACTTCTCTTTTTCACTTGAGGGATGTTGTCTTCCTGTTGCACTGCTACACCATATTCCTGGATGTATAATCCTCATAAGAATACAAGCAATATCAACAAAAACTAAATTCGTCAGCAAATAAAGCATAAGATAATGCATCTCAATAAATTGTGTAATCTCCAGAAAGCTGCTGCATCATTTGGTTTCCTGGAATGCAATAATTGATACAGAGGGACTGGACAAAGTGACATTTTCACAGATAACTTCTCCTGGTACCTTGCAGTATGTGCCACTGCTATCTGTGGGCAGTACTGGGTCAGCGTAGCTCGCTTTCTTTGTCTCGGATCTATCTCGTGATCAGTGATAGAGGATACACTGTGGAGTATCTATGAAAAAGGTAGCAAACAAGACAAACTGACCTCCATAGCAAGAGGCTTTGAGTACAGGAGGTGTACTTATGCAAGGCCTTGGTGAGGCCACACCTAGAATATTGTGTGCGGTTTTCGTCTCCTTATCTGAGGAAGGATGTTCTTGCTCGAGACGGAGTACAGAGAAGGTTTCCCATGCTGATTCCAGGGGTAGTAGGACTGATATTTGAAGGGAGATTGAGTCAGTTAGCATTTTACTCACTGAAGTTTAGAAGAATGAGAGAGATCTCATACAAACAAGAGGGCATAGTTTCAAGGTGAGAGGGAAATGATTTAAAAGGGACCCGAGGGGCAACCTTTCACACAGAGGGTGTTGAGTATATGGAATGAGCTGCCAGAGGAGGCTGATACAATTACAGCATGTAAAAGGCATCTGGATGGGTACATGAAAAGGAAGGGTGTACAGGGATATAGGCCAAGTGCTGTCAAATGGGACTAGATTAGTTCAGAATATCTGGTCGGCATGGACGAGTTGGACCAAAGGGTCTGTTTCCGTACCGTACATCTCTGTGACTCTATGACTCTAACTGAGAGGCTGTGACATGTGACTGAACAAGCAGGATCTCCACTCTGGAAGAGGCACGAACTATCAGTAGATTTTAAAATTATAAATGGCTTTGCTGAGATAGAGGTAAAGTTGTTTTGGCTAATTGAGGAAACTGCAAAAGGAAAACAATCACTGCATGCTCTGATAGAAAATTCAGGAGGAATGTCTTCATCCAGAGAATGCTGAGAATGTGGAACTGGGGTTAAGCAGTTGAGATGGAGATCATTGACCAACCTCAGGCGAAGCAGGATGACCTCATGAGGTAGCAAGGATCTGTGATGGGCTGGGAAGACATACAGTGGGAGGAAACGTGTGTGACACAGTCCTGTGGGGGATACTGTACTGTATTGACTGTTTATGTCTCTGAGTTTACCACACCTAAAAGATACTAAGAGGATGTTTCCCCTCACGGGAGATTCTGGGGCATAGTTCTGGAATAAGAGCTCTCCCATTTAAAATGGATGTGAGGAGGACTTTTATCCTTTTAAAGGGTCTTGGGAATCCTCTTTCCCAGAGAAATTAGTGGGGGAGCCACATATTTATTTTTATTCATTGCCCAGAGGCAGTGTATGTCCACCTGTAGGACAGTAGTTTCCTTTCCTAAAGGGCGTTGGTGGGCCAGATGGAACTTTCCTGACAATGGGGCAACCATTTCATGGTCACCATTAAACTCTTTAACTCCAGATTTTTACTGCATTCAAATTCCATCTACTATGAGTGGACCTGGAACCCAGAGCATTACCTGGTCTCTGGGGTTATGAGGGATAAGCTGCAAGTTTTGGTCACCTTGCTATAGGAAGGATGTTATTAAACTGGAAAGAATGCAGAAGAAATTTACAAGGATGTTGCCCGGACTCAATGGTCTGAGTTACAGGGAGAGGTTGGACAAGCTAGGACTTTTTTCTTTAGAGCATAGGAGACTGAGGGGGCACATTATAGAGGTGTATACGATTAGGAGAGGCATGGATAGGGTGAATGCACTCAGTCTTCCCAGGGTTGGGGAATTGAGGACTAGAGGGCATCAGTTTAAGGTTAGAGGGGAAAGAATAAAAGGGAACCTGAGGGGAATCTTTTTTACATAGAGGATGGTACGTTCATAGAATGAGCTGCCAGCGAAGTGGTTGAGGCGGGTACATTAACAACATTTAAAAGGCGTTTGGACAAATACATGGATAGGAAAGATTTAGTAGGGTATGGAAAAAGTGAAGTCTACAGATGCTGGAGGTCAGAGTCAGAGAGCGTGGTGTTAGCAAAGCACAGCAGGTCAGGCAGCATCCGAGGAGCAGGAGAATCGACATTTCAGGCAAAAGCCCTTGATGAAGGGCTTATATCCAAAACATTGATTCTCCTGCTCCTCGGATGTCCCTGCTGTTCTTTTCCAACGCCACACTGTCTGACTTAGAAGGATATGGGCCAAGTGCAGGGAAATGGGATGAGAGTGGATGGACATTTTGGTCAATATGGACCAGTTTTGGCTAAAGGGCCTGTCTCCATTCTGTAGGACTCTATGACTCTATAACTCTATAACTCTAAGTGGAAGTTAAGGCTGTGATCTTAATGAATGGTGGAACAGGCTCAAGACATCAGGTGTCCCAACACATCATCTTATGAAAACCGAAAGAACTGCGGATGCTGAAAATCAGAAACGAAAACAGAAATTGCTGGAAAAGCTCAGCAGGTTTGGCAGCATCTGTGGAGAGAAATCAGAGTTAATGTTTTGGGTCACATGACCTTTCCTCAGAACACCATCTAATGGTCTTCCATTGGAAGAGTGAGCTGACTGGTCAGGAAAGTGACCACACAGTTTGCTCTCCATCTGCTGCCTCACAATTCTCTTCTCACTTGGCTGGTTAAAAGAGAGGTGCCTGTGCCTTTAGTCGAACTAAACAAACCACACTTACTTCAGCGAATGTCTCAAAACGCAATTAGCAGCTGCAGAGTATTCCTGATCTGCTCCTGCATGCTTAATAGCGTCTTTGCATTTTTGTGTCATCTGCCTCACGGAACCCAAAGCTTTGTCTTGTGTCTTTGCACATGAATAGTCGGGAGAAATTAGTAACTGATTGATCATGTTGTACTGGGACCTGTTTTTAATACGCGTGGCATTTAAATAGGGAAGAAGCCATTGACTTTGTAATCCCATGTGCAACACTTATCCTATCACAGTCGAGAAGAAAAAGTCAAGTACAGTATTTGTCAGTATGTCATGCTTATCTGCCATTGTCCCTGAAGGCAGAAATGTTGTCAACCTATCTGGCTCCCAGCTAGTCAGCTCACTGATGCTTTTATACAATTCCCCCTTGGAGGGAAATCATGGGGGGAGGGAGATGGAATGGGGAAGGAGTTTTGTATTCAACTCAGCACAGATTTCAGCTACACTTCACCGGCAGCTTGAGACAAACTGACTGACTGCAACATGGAGTAACATAAACGCCCAGTAATGTGTTTTGTCACCAGCGATCACAAATTTAAAAGGCTTGCTCACAGGTGAATAAGCAAAATGAATAGCAAATCTGTGGCTTGTTTTCAAATGCTAACGGATTACATAAACAGTGTGTTCCGCCTTGCAGAGATCTGTTCGAAACATGAGCTCCTCACCTCCGCCATCAGTCTCATGCGCAGAGGCTGTGTAGCATAAAACATCTTGTAAAATGTTCAAAACTGAGGAAAAATTAAATGGGATAATCCTTTGCCGACATAAGCTTTGAGGGAACAAAAAAGTCTATTGCTCTCTGGTCTCTTAAATTCTTCATAGTCCCTATGTTTTTTTCAGTCCCTGTGAAATTGAAGTAACCAAATCATCAGAAATTAAGTCGTAATTGAAAGAAAAATTGAACCTCTTGCCTCTTCACAACAGCCAGTGTTGCAATGTAAAAGGGACCTGCAGATCTTCCATTTAGATAGCATATTCCATTATGTTTTGCAGATTCCAGACTGCTTTGCGTCCAGTGAAGTACAGATATTGTTCAAAATATAAGAAAGACAGCAGCCAATTTGCAACTTGTCACAAACAGCAATGCGATAAGTCAATGGATTCTTTCACTGCCCAACATTCATTGCCTCTCCCAAATTGCTCACCTTGAATAGAATGGCTTGTTCGGCTCATTCTGAGGACTCTTAAGGGTAGGTCACATTGCTGTGGATCTTGAAACACATGTAGGGCAGGTCAAGCCAGCAACACTATATGACAGAGGTATTACAACACAGAGGGAGGCCATTTGGCCCATCGTGCCCGCATTGGGTCTTCAAATGAGCACCATTACCCAATGCCCCAATCTCCTGCTTTATTCCCATACCTTTGCAAATTATTTGTATCCAGACAGAAATAGCATATTTACTTCCTGAAACAATATCACGGAACCAGACTGGTTCTTCTTTTGAACAACTGATGACAGCTTCATGGTCACATTGCTGAAGCGACCTTTGCATTTCAGATTTGACCATTGCTAATTTAATTTAAATTCCACCCATCGCTGCAGTGGGATTTCCACCCACAATAAGATTAGAATTGCAAGATGTGGTGGAGCCGGAGTTGAACTGGTGTAGACAAAGTTAAAAGTTACACAACACCAGGTTATAGTCCAACATGTTTATTTGGAAGCACTAGCTTTCAGAGTCCTGCTCCTTCATCAGGTGGTTATGTTATGAAGGAGCAGCGCTGCGAAAGCTAGTGCTTCCAATAAACCTGTTGGACTATAATCTGGTGTTGCATGATTAAGAATGGCAAGAATCAGAGACCAATTGTCTACCAATCAGCTATTCTCTTATGCAGCATAAATTGTTGCTCCCTTTGAGATTTGGTATTAGACCATAAAACAGAGGAGCAGAAATTAGGCCATTCAGCCCAACAAGTCTGCTCCACCTTTCAATCATGGCTGATAAATTTCTCAACCCCATTCTCCCACTTTCTCCTCATAACCCTTGATCTCCTTGACTCTCAAGAACCTATGTATCTCCACCTTAAATATACACAATGACCTGGCCTCCATAGTCATCTGTGGCAATGAGATTCACCACTGTCTGGCTGAAAAGGTTTCTCTCTATCTCTGTTCTACTGTAAAGCTGTGCCCTTTGGTCCTAGTCTCTCTTCCCAATATCTACTGCCTCCAGGCCATTCAATATTTTCTATATTTCAGTAAGTACCCCCCTCCCCCCACCCTCATTCCTTCTACACTCCATCAAGTTTAAACCCAGAGTCCTCAAACATTCCTCATATGTTAAGCTTTTCATTCCTGGGACCATTCTCATTAACCTTCTCTGAACACACTCCAGGGTCAGTACATCCTTCCTGAGATATGGGGTCCAAAACTGCGCACAATACTCCAAATGTGGTCTGACCAGAGCTTTATAGAGCCTCAGAATTACATCCCTGCTTTTATATTCAAGTCCTCTCAAAATAAATGCCATCATTGCATTTGCTTTCCTAACTAACGACTCAACCTGTAAGTATTCTTGCAAGAAGGTATGCGAGCAGTGCTATAGTAAGCCAGCTAGTGTTTCATGTTAAATTTTATTTCTTCAAAGTCCTTTTCATGTTTTAAAATAAAATTAAAAATTCATACACTATCATTTGTAGCTACAATTTACCCATATTACCCAATATAGATAGGCAACAAATTAAACTGATCATCCACGAGAAAAATAGTGATAATTCTAGGCATTAACACTTTCATCAGTCTCATTCATTATCCCTGAGGCACTCAGGATGTTTAAAAATATGATGTGCTGCAAATTGCTGTTGGTCATTTGTCTGGTATCTGTCTCTCCTCTGGGGTGTATCGTTCCCTCGGTGCATGCATGATCAGAGAAAGATGCTTGTATTGTTGCCAGGTTTTCTTTTGATTTAAGTGAAAGCTGCTTCTTGCACTGTGCCCCAACACTGCTGACCCCCCTTAGCACTGAGCTTGACACTCTACTGATGAACTAGGCAAGATCTCTACTGGGATAGTTCACAAATCCAATGAGATGATGCACTGCTTTCAATTCTGTTGGTCACTACATCTCTGCTCCAGTTCTCACCTTGTCAGGATCTGAGCAAGACCCATTTCCTATCAGTACTTAACTTATATACTTGACTTCAAGAATCTTCAATTCAATCTATCTCTTCTTTTCTCCATTCTTCTTGTCCTACTTTATCCTCTGCTGTCCTGTGATGACTCCCTTCACTTAACAGATTCATAGGGTCACGTAGCACGGAAACAGACCGTTTGCTCTAACCAGCCCATGCTGACCATAATCCCAAACTGAACTAGTCCAACCTGCCTGTTCCTGGCCCATATCCTGCCAAACATTTCTTATTCATGTACTTACCTAGACGTGTTGTAATGATACCCGTGTCCGCCACTTCTTTTGGAAGTTCATTCCACGCATGAAACACACTCTGTGGAAAAAAGTTGCTCCTCATGTCTTTTTAAAATCCTTCCCCTCTCACCTTAAAATAAGCCCCCTAGTCTTGAAATCCCCCCACGCTAGGGAAAAGATACCTGCCATTCACTTTATCTATACCCCTCATTATTTTATAAACTTCCATAAGGTAACCCCTCAACCTCGTATGCTCCAGTGAAAAAAAGTCCCAGCCTGTCCCTTGTTTACCATCATCGCCAGCTCCTCAATGAACAATTTCTTTGACCTTTCTTTCCTTCCTATCAATCTGAAGTCTTTCGTGCTGGAGAGAAACAACTATTTGCCAGGTCTGCAGACCACAGTAAAAATGGTGCATCAGTCTTCATGTTGGAAAACAGAAAGTGCATTCTAAAGTCATTAAATTGCTGCATAATTAAGGGACAAAAGGGAGAGAGGAAATAAATACAAGAACTATTTCTGCAGCAAGAGTACAAGAGAAAATGATGAGGCCAGTTCTAATCTCTTCCAACCTCTTCTATAAAGGAGAAGATACAAAAAAGATTAAACACACGTACCAGCAGATTCAAAGCTTCCCCGCTGTTATTCGACTTCTGAATAAACCTCTCAAATTTTAAATTTAACATTGACCTCATGTTTGCAGCACCTTCTCTGTTCTGTTCTATTAGCCTTATGCACTTTGTATGGTATGATCTGCCAGTACTGCACACAAAACAAAGTTTTCACTGTACCTAGGCACATGTGACAACAATAAATCAAATTTTAAAGAATGCCCTGGACTTGTTTGGATGCATCCGAAGGTATTAAAGGAAGTACTACAAAGACAATGGATGTCCTGGTAGTAACCTTGTAAGAAGGCTAAATTCTGGAAAACTCCCAGAGGATTGAAAAATCACCAACGTAACATCCTTATTCAAAAAAATGGTGGCAGAAAGCAGTCAACTATAGATCATTAGCTCAACAAATGTCATTAGGAAAATGTTAGAGTCAATTATCAAGGATGTATTAGAGAGCATTTAGAAATACATACTGTGATCAAGCAGAGTCAGCATGGTGTCACAAAGGGGAAATCACATCTGACAAATTCATTAGAATTCTTTGAGAAGGTGACAAACAGGATCAATAAAGGGATGTAATATATTTGGAATCCCAGATGGCATTAGATAAGCTATTTCGTGTTAGGCTGAGAATCCCTCTGTTCCGCTTCAGAATAATGTGATGGGATATTTTTGTTATGATCCTAGATAATGGTAATATTGAACATGACAGCTCTCAAAATGCAGCCTAGTTTGATCGACTATAGATATTAATTTTACTGTTTGTTTACCATGATGGTCAGTCTCTCAACATATTTGCGAGAAGTTAGCTTTAACAAAAAAAGTCATTCTGAACAAAAAGATAGAAATTAAATATATTGCACAATAAAAGAAGTAGTTGAAATGTAGAAGCATAGAATGTAGGAGCAAGACAAGGCCATTTGGCCCTTCACGCCTGCTCCATCATTCAGTATGATCATGGTTGACCATCCAGTAATGTCCCCTGTTCCTGCTTTCTCCCCAGACTCTTTGATCCCGTTAGCCCTGAGAACTATATCTAGCTCCTTCTTGAAAACATTCAATGTTTTGGCCTCAACCACTTTCTGTGGCAGAGAATTCCATGAGCTCCCCACTCTCTGGGTGAAAACATCTCTCCTCAACTAAATGACCTACTTTGCATCTTTAGATTGTGAATCCTGGTTCTCGACTCCCTGCTCATCAGAAACAGCCTTTCTTTACCGGTTCTATGAGAATCCTCTAGACTCCAATGAATATAATCCTAACTGATCCAGTCTCACTTCATACATCACACAGAAATTGGTCTGGTCAATTTTCGCTATATGACCTCCATAGCCAGAATGTGCTTCTTCACTGTACTGGAACGAAGGAACAGTGATTTGACTCCAAGTGAGGATGGTGACTAGATGGTGCTCCCATGTATCTGTATCTTGCTCCTTTAGGTGATAGAGGTCATGGGTTTGAAGGAGCCTTGGTGTGTTGCATTCATTACACTTCGGCAGTAGCGTTGTTGCAGGAGTCAATTCTTCAAATTACACAATGTTAAGGTGTAGAAGGAGGCCATTCAGGCCATTATGAAGAGACAGCATTCTGGAAGAGCAATTAGCTCTAAAGCCCAGCTATTTCCACACAGTCTTGAAATCTTTTTTTTCTAGAATTATTCCTCAATTCCTTTTGATGAGTTACTACTGTGTTAACTCCACTATCAATTCCAATTGCAATTCATTTTGTAAATATTTATCTTGTCACATTTTCTCCAGCATTGTCATCCTAATCATTAAGTGTATGACATTTCGCTGCTCATTCTCAAATGTGGTATGTTCTCTCTGGAAAGACCAGGTAACTAGTTTGGAGGTACTTCTGCTGTGTGTTGCTTTGCAACATTACTTCAATAGGAGGTAGTATTTGAAAAGTTTATCATTTGAAGGCGGAATGTGCTATGAGATTCAGGGAAAAGCCCTTCATCAAACGTCAATTTTCCTGCTCCTCAGATGCTGCCTGAACTGCTGTGCTTTTCCAGCACCACTCTAATCTAAACTCTGGTTTCCAGCATCTGCAGTCATTGTTTTTACCTATGAGATTCAGGGACCAAACTCACATCCCTTAAACAGCACCCAGTTGCTAAACATCACTGCACCCAATCTAATACATGGAGTATTCTTGCAACTTTACAAAGATTTCTCCTGATACTTTGATTCTTTATTAGTTGCTAGTTAATTAACAGGAAGCCGTGCAATTTGCCAGGCTCGTGAATGCTAAATTCCAGTATTCAGAGAGACCAATTTAACCTTCAAAAGAATAATTACGTACCTTGGTAAAGAGAACATGTAAAGTGGATACAGAAAATGAAAGAATGCTGGAAATCTGAAACAAAAATAGAAATTGCTGGAAAATCTCAGCAAGTCTGGCATCATCTGTGGAGAGGCTCTTTAAGATTGGGCACTGGAACCGAAACATTAACTCTGATTTCTCTAAGCAGATATTGCCAGGCTTGCCGAGATTGTCCAGTAATTTCTGTTGCAGTGTGTAGTAAACATCCAATTTATCTACTAGTGTATTCTAAGAACCTGCAGGTTTAAATTTAAAACAGAGAATGCTGAGCTCAGTAATGCATTTAACTAGTTCTTGGTCCCAGTGATTTCCAGACCTAGTACTAATCTTTAAATATCTTCCTTCTACATGAAAAACTCAAAATGTATAATTCAGCAACCAAGCCCAAATGCCCTCATCTGAAAACACTGTAGTGCATTCAGTACCAGGTATCCAAAGCAACAATTTCTGATGCAGTTTTATATTTCACATTGCTGTGCGCCTTTCAATCCTGCTTCATCACTTCCAATTGTATTTTACATACCTGTGCTAACTGAGAGGTCACTGGATTGACTGGCTATTTTTCTGTCCCATTTTTCATCATGTTCTCATGCAAAGTAACATGCACACAAATAAAAGAAAGCTGTTATAAACATTTTCTGCTTTTTATGTCTGACCGTGTGTTGTACACTGAAACGTTAGTATATCTCAGGATCAAAGGACCCTAAAGGAGTGGACAGTCAATACCATGCCCCGGCAAGCATTGAAATGTACAATTCATTAACTTCTGCAGTCAAAATGTGTGGCTGCAAAGGCAATCCTGTTTCATTTGTGCAATGATTGTAGTGAGATTTTTATAGCATTCTGTTATGCCACACAACATGCAGCTATAGCTTCAGTCTTGACTGCAATTCCTTTAAGTTAATGGGCTTTCAGTATTCACAGTAACATAATGTCCATTGTTGACTCTCAGTCAGTTTTATGAGCTACTACACTTTAGAAATCATCAATGTTTTGCCTCAATTAAAGCTTGACAGTGGTAACAGCTCATAGACTGGAAAAGACTACAGACCAAATGTTACTTCCTGCTTTAGTGTTTTTCTGAGATTTGAGTGTCTCTGGCAAGGCCAGCATTTGTTGCCCATCCCCAACTGTCCTTGAACTGAGAGGTTTGCTCCACCATCAACAATGCACAAGAATGATGGAATACTCCCCACTTCCCTGGATTGATGCAACTCCAACAACACGAGAAGCTTGACACCATCCAGGACAAAGCAACCCACTTAATTGGCTCCACATCCACAAATATCCACTCCTTTTACCACTGACACTCAGTAGCAGCAGTGTGTACTATCTACAAGATGCACTGCAGATATTCACCAAAGATCCTCAGGGCACCTTCCAAATGCATGACCATTTCCATCTAGAAGGACAAGGGCAGCAGTTACAAGGGAACACCACCCCCTGCAGGTTCCCCTCCAAGCCACTCACCGCCCTGATTTGGAAATATATCACCATTCCTCCACTGTCACTGGGTCAAAATCCCCTCCTTAAGGGTATTGTGGGTCTAACTATATCACATGGATGGCAATGGTTCAACAAGGCAGCTCACCACCACCTTCTCAAGGGGCAACTAAGGACGGGCAATAAATGCCAGACCAACAGGTGACACCTACGTTCCACGAGGTGAATAATTCTTTAAAAACATGTTCCCAGATGATTATCTTACACCTGTACCCTTCCAATTATGCACCACCCTCTGTGTGCAAAAGGTGGTTGTTGGATCCGACAGACCATTATCTCTTAATTATCACCAAAAACATCTGTATGCAAACACTTAATACATTCAGTGATAGTCCTCTGTCTACTTTAGCAGATTAATCATGCCACTAATTTGACTACTGATAGCATCAATACTAATTTCCACGGACTGATATACCACACATATACCCTGTTCTTTTCTCTGACAGAATTTAATTTTCTACCTCAGAATAACGGGTTGTACAAGCTGTGAGCCATTTTAATTTGATTCTCCTTTTTCAAGCTCACAGTACAGGACATTGGTTAGGCCACTTTTAGAATATTGCGTGCAATTCTGATCTCCTTCCTATTAGAAGGATGTTGTGAAACTTGAAAGGATTCAGAAAAGATTTACAAGAATGTTGCCGGGTTGGAGGATTTGAGCTACAGGGAGAGGCTGAATAGGCTGGGGCTGTTTTCCCTGGAGCGTCAGAGGCTGAGGGGTGACCTCATGGAGGTTTATAAAATCATGAGGGGCATGGATAGGGTAAATAGGCAAAGACTTCTCCCTGGAGTGGGGGAATCCAGAACTAGAGGGCATAGGTTTAAGGTGAGTAGAAAAACATAAAAGAGACATAAGGGGCAACTTTTTCACGCAGAGGGTGGTATGTGTATGGAATGAGCTGCCAGAGGAAGTGGTGGAGGCTGGTACAATTACAACATTTAAAAGGCATCTGGATGGGTATATGAACAGGAAGAGTTTGGAGGGATATAGGTCGTGTGCTGGCAGGTGGGACTAGATTGGGTTGGGATATCTGGTCGGCATGGACGAGTTGGACCGAAGGGTCTGTTTTAATGCTGTACATCTCCATGACTCTCCATTCAGTTGCAGGGATACTCTGTATCGGATTCATTGTGAAGGGATCCGCTGTTGCAGATTGCATGAAAACAGTTTCTCTTCAGTCTCGGCAGTCCCATACATTGAGTAGCTCAGTCTGCTGTCTCCATTCCATGAGTATCGGGTTGGGTTATCTGTGGGTCAGGTTTTGCTGGCAGGGTGACCTTATAGAGGTTTGAAAAATCATAAGGGACATAGATAAGAAATATAGCCAAGGTCTTTTCCCCAGGGCAGGGGAGTCCAAAATTAGAGAGCATGGGTTTTAAGGTGGGGGGGGAGGGGGTAAATTTAAAAGGGACCCAACAACCACCTTTTGCACACAGAGGGTGGTGGTGCATAATTGGAATGAACTGCCAGAGGAAGGGTACAGTTTACAACATTTGAAAGACATTTGGACAGATACATGAATGGAAAAGGTTTAGAGGAATATGGTGCTGGAAGAGCACAGCAGTTCAGGCAGCATCCAACGAGCAGCGAAATCGACGTTTCGGACAAAAGCCCTTCATCAGGAATAAAGGCAGTGAGCCTGAAGCGTGGAGACACCCTCACCCTCCTCTAGCTTATCTCTCCACACTTCAGGCTCACTGCCTTTATTCCTGATGAAGGGTTTTTGTCCGAAACGTCGATTTCGCTGCTCGTTGGATGCTGCCTGAACTGCTGTGCTCTTCCAACACCACTAATCCAGTATTTGGTTTTCAGCATCTGCAGTCATTGTTTTTACCTAGAGGAATATGGGCCAAGTGCATGCAAAGGGACTAGTTTTTTTGAGGAAGCCTGGTTGTCGTGGATGAGTTGGGCTGAAGGGCCTGTTTCCGTGCTGTATGACTATGGCTGATGGTTTTGTCATCATTTAAATGCAATTGGTATAGTCACTTCAGTAGAGAGGAAGATGAGGGACGAAATGTAAATGCCGAAGAATTGCTGTTAAATTGTGCTATTCTGTCTATTTCAATCAGGGAGGTGACGGCTTGGTGGTATTATTGCTGGACAATTCATCCAAAGACATGAATATTGTTCTAGGTGCCCGAGTTCAAGTTTTGCCTGGCAGAATTTGAATTTTATAGAAATTTTAGGAGTCTAATATTGGTCATGCAATTGTTGGAGAAAGGCCCATCTGGGAAGGAAATTGCCATCCTTACCTACACATGACTCCAGGCCCACAACAATGTGGTTGACTCTTAGTTGCCCTCTGGGCAATTAGGGATGAGCAATAAATGCTGGTCCAACCAGCAACACCAAAACCAAAGAATTAAAATTTGGTGGGAATTAATGATGTGACGTTGTTGTATAGACTTCACCCGACAAAGGAGTAGTACTCTGAAAGCTTGTGATTTCAAATAAACCTGTTGGACTATAACCTGGTGTCATGTGACCTTCTGACATGGCATATAAGATGTTCCTGCCTTTAAAGCAGAGGAGGTGCTGGGGAGGGAGCCTTATAGAGGTGCATGAGATTATTAGTGGGATTGACATGGTAAGGAGAAAGCAGCTGTTCCCCTTCATTGAACAGTCAATAACAAGGGAGCATCATTTTAAAGTGAAAGGCAGGAGGTTCAGAGGGGATTTGAGGGAAAAACCTTTTTCACCCAGAGAGTAGTGGGAGTCTGGGATGCACTGCCTGGGAGGATAGATGAGGTGGGAAACCTCACAGCCTTTAAAACGTACTTAGATGAGCACTCGAAAAATCATAACATTCAAGTTTAGGGTAGCCCTTGAGGGATATGGGCCAAATGCTGGCAAATGGGACAAGATTAATTTAGGATACCTGATTGCTAGGAACAAATTTCCTTGCTGTACATCTCTATGACTCTATGATTATGTAAAAGTGGGACTAGTGTAGATTTAGAGCAATTCTTTTTCAGTGCAGACTTGATGGGTCAAAAGGTATCTTATACACTGTGTGATTCTATGAACTAAACCTCACAGAATGGGATAATTATTGCAATTTCAAATGGAAATATCCTTTTAATGACTTCATGAGTTGTGAGTTACTGCCCATCAATTTATCTGGCACTGAAAATTATAAACGTGAAGTCTCATTTTTTTCAGGTACAAATTGTTGGACTTTCTTTTGAAAAGACCTATTTAAATATATGTTCATGTATTTTCTTGTCATTTTCTTTTTGTTTCTTGTTGTCTACCTGAGTTGACATCGTTTTTACACACTCTGGAGTTCAATATTTACCTCCATACCATTGCACCATTTTAATTTCAAAATCCATCAATTTCGTTGATTGAACTATTTCTCCAGGCTCAAACTGGCCTATGTCACTCGCTGCCCTTTCATCAGCTCACCTTTTCTGAAATTTTGTGTCTACAAGAGATTTTGAGTTGAGAGATGTCAGGACAGGTATAATTAATAAGACATTGTTAGATGCACGCTGCTTAGAACAAAATCGTGCTGATGCATGCATCCACTAATTTCTTATGGAGTAATAACTTTGGAGGAATTGAAGTGTAAATGTTATATCAACTATATGCCATTATTTGTATAAGGTATTTTGTTAAAAGTGCTGTTTCTACTGGTATAAAACTCTAGGAGAGATTCATGTATGGGGCTGGGACTTGAATCTTTGTGGTGGATAGTACTGCTGCTAATATTTGATCATTTCTTTCACAATTATTTTTCATTATGCTCTCTTTCTTTCCTTCTATCATGCTGTGATATAGTTCCCTTCATACCTTGTCTATGGAGAGACTGCTACAAGGCTATTGGTCAATGGGCAGTGTGACCAATCACAATGCACTACTCAGGCAGTGTCTGAGATGGCCCTTTACAGCAGAGACCACTTTCTTTGTTATACTGCTGAAATAACAGCAAATAGGTCAGTATCCCATCACCACGTCACTATTTACTTATGCTCAGAACGCTAATTGTGGCTAGTCAGGTCAAAGTCAGTCCCCTCAACTGGGGGAATTCTAAATCTCCTGTTAATATTGGTCAGCCAGAGCTTTCCTGACTGGTCCAGGTTCACAACCCCAATCAAGGACCATGTAGTTAACAAGGTCCACCTGGTTCCAATTATTACAACTGCCCAATGAATTGATGCCATTTGTAGAACAGCAAATACTACCTTTGAATAACCCTGAGGGGGAAAAAGCAGAAGAACTTTCAATTAATTTGGGGCAGCATGGTGGCTCAGTGGTTAGCACTGCTTTCCCGCAGTGCTAGGGACCTGGGTTCACTTCCACCCTCAGGTGATTGTCTGTCTGTGTGGAGTTTGTACATTCTCTGGTTTCCTCCTACAGTCCAAAGGTATGCAGCTTAGGTAGATTGGCCATGCTCAATTGCCCATAGTGTTCAGGGGTGTGTAGACTAGGTGGGTTAGCAGGGAAATGCAGGGATAGGGTAGGGGAGTGAGTCTGGGTGGGATGCTCTTCAGGGGGTTGGTGTGGACTTGATGGGCTGAATGGTCTGTTTCCACAGGCTAAGGGTTCAATGATATATTATACATTAGCCATGGGTGACTGAGTTGGCAGGCTGGCTCGTTCACAATATGCAGTAATGTGGGTTCATTTCCTGTACTGCCTGAGGTCATCATGAAGGGTCTCCTCCTCAACCATGCCCCTTCCCTGAGAAGCAGTGACTTCCAGGTTAAACATGGGAATGATGTAACTTTCACTTCCGGTTTTGTTGTGTTTTCTTGGATGTCCCATTGTGCTTCAGAGCCAATTATCTGTGGTTATGCAGGCAATACAGCAGCCTATGTACACAATGGAAAGCCCTGCACCAGGCACCCAAGGTGAATGACCAGCTCATCCATTCTTCCTGCTGCTGTAACCTAAGAAGAAGCAATTTCGAACAGGATACCTGCAGAGCTCCTCCGCTCACTTGCCAATAACATCAGTTGACCTTTTATGATCAAGTGGAAGTATCATATCTCATCCACAAAGTGACATCTCCAGCAGGGCAATTTTCCCTTAGGACTGCACTGTAGGTGTAGATACTTTCTCAAGAACGTCTTCAGGTCTAAACCTGATTCTGAGGTACGGACACTACCGCTATGGTACCGCAAGAGCCCTTTTGATCTGGGTGGTAAACATAGAGATATAGAAACACAGAAGATAGGAGCAGGAGGAGGCCATTCAGCCCTTCGACCTTGCTCTGCCATTCATCGTGGTCATGGCTGATCATTTAATTCAACGGTAGGCCTATTACCTGAAATGTCAATTTTCCCCCTCCTCGAATGCTGCCTGACCAGCTATGCTTTTCCAGCACCAATCTAATCTAGACTGACATCCAATTTAATAGCCTAATCCTGCTTTCTCCCTGTAACCTTTGATCCAATTTGTCCAAGCGCTATATCTGGCTACCTCTTGAGTACATTCAATGTTTTGGCATTGACTGCTTCCTGTGATAATGAATCCCACAGGCTCACCACTCTGGGTGAAGAAATGTCTCCCCATCTCCGTCCTAAATGGTCCACCCCGAATCCTCAGACTGTGACCCCTGATTTTGGATGCACCCACCATCAGGAACATCCTCTCTGCCTCCACACTGTCTAGTCCTGTTAGAATTTGGTAAGTTTCTCTGAGATTCCCCACTCATTCATCTGAACTCCATTGAAAACAATCCTGACCCCAAATCTCTCCTCATACGTCAGTCCTGAACTTAGATTGTATACTCAAAACCTGGAATGAAGTTGGCCCCAGGATAAGAGTGTTGGTAAGTGAACCAGAAGCGTAGGGTTGCGTCTGCAAATCTCTGGTTTCACAGCCTCATTTAGCTGCTGGCTTCACCAAATGATCCATCAAGAGAGTTCCATTTAGTGATTAATTTCTGAGCATGTGTTAACTTTAGGATTTTTGTTACAAAGCATACCATTCATGACTGTGAGTACAGGTTCCCTATATATCCTGCAGGTAAAACTGTCTGCCAGCATTATGTGTGGTGCACACTACTCAGGACCTGCGGAATAAGGCAGGAGTGACAATATATCACCATCACTTCCATGCTGTAAATGAAACAAATGCAAATGTAAATTTTCAGCAGTAACATAATATTAAAATGTCAGAATGTGTTCAGTGCACATTCAATTTTGTACCTTTTCGAGTGCATATCGAATTTACTCAGATGACTAGTAAACTATTTGAAAGAAAAACTGCATGAACAGAGGATGCTGTAAATTAAATGTATAAATAGAAATTGCTGGAAAAGCTCAACAGCATCTGTGGAGAGAATCAGGTTGAGCTACCCTTTCCTCAGATACTTCTCTCCACCGATGCTGCCAGACCTGCTGAACTTTTCCAGCGATTTCAATCTTTGAGACTACAATTCCTGAGTACCAGGATAGGAATGCCTTCATGACTCAGGCAACAGTGGCTCAAGTAGGGAACTCAGACATGCCTCAGTCAACTACATTTGGACAAGAAAATACCCTCCTTGCCAGATACGTGTATGGAATGAGCTGCCAGAGGATGTGGTGGAGGCTGGTACAACTGCAACATTTCAGAGGCATTTGGATGGGTATATGAATAGGAAGGGTTTGGAGGGATATGGGTCGGGTGCTGGCAGGTGGGACTAGATTGGGTTGGGATCTCTGGTCGGCATGGACAGGTTGGACCGAAGGGTCTGTTTCCATGCTGTACACCTCTATGATTCTATGACTTTATCTGAAGGATGAATTGATAAGATAATAACATTACAGGTAGAGAAAAAGCAAATAAATTTCAACATGTACAAATTGGATAAATGTTAAGCATTGAATAATACATGATGTTGCTGTCTCTTACATCTGCAAGCTAGTGATTACATTTTTGAATTAATATTGCCTTTATAAATAATGTCATTTAACCCAATGAGACTTGCTTTTGATTATTTACTGTTCTGCTGCAGTCTGTCAAAAAATCTGGATTGTATGTGTGTGTGGGTACTGCAGATGTTTTGGATTTGACTGTAACAGATTATAGATAGTGGTAGATTAGAGGCCCATATTCAAATCCTACCTTATTGAGAAGTGTACAATAACATCTCCGAGCAGGTTGACTCGAAAATATCAACAATTTCTGGAAGAGCTCTTGCGACACAATGGTAATATCCTTAGCTCTGAGACAGGAGGCCCAGGTTCAAGTCCCACCTGCTCAAGAGATGTGTCGTAATATTCAGGAACAGGTGGATTAGGGAAATGTACCACTCCGTGTGCACGGAGATTAATGGAGAATAGAATTAAAGGCTAGATCCTGTGCTGGGTGTAAGCAGTTTGACTTTCAACACCAGAGCAAGCATCATACCAATCAGCTCAAAGTGATCAATGTTTAAACAATCTCTTCTTCAAATAAAATCTTGTCATTGAGTTTACGCCATGCTCACTCTCTGACGTCACTAGCCTTGAAGTCATGCACAAGACTCACAGTCATAGAGTCAGATTCATACAGCACCGAAACAAACCCTTCGGTCTAACTCATCTATGCCAGCCAGACATCCCAATCTGACCTAGTCCCATTTGCCAGCATTTGGCCCATGTCCCTCTAAACCCTTCCTATTCATATACCCATCCAGATGCCTTTTAAATGCTGTAATTGTACCAGCCTCCCCACCACTTCCTCTCATTCCATACACGCACCACCCTCTGCATGAGCAAGTTACACCTCAGGTCCTTTTTAAATCTTTCCCTGCTCACCACAAACCTATGCCCTCTAGTTCTGGACTCCCCCAACCTAGGAAAACCACCATGGCTATTCAGCTTATACATGTCCTCCAATTTTATAAACCTTTATAAGGTCTCCAACCTTCCAGTCTATTCAGCATCTCCCTCTAACCCCAGCCCTGGCAACGTCTTTGTAAATCTTTTCTGAACACTAAAGTTTATAAACATCCTTCCTATAGAAGGGCAAACGCAGTATTCTGCAAGTCCACCTTCCTATTGAGGGTAAGGATGTCACCTATATGTACAGTCCACAGGATACAAGAGACCTTGGTAATAAGAAGACACCTTTCTCCTAATGACAAAGCATTGCTCCCAGAGGCAAACGGGCAAAAGCCCCAAAACATCAAAAATAATCATCGAGCATAGGAACAGTTTCTGATCAGATGTTGGCTCCTATTTTTTTTAGATTAGATTACAGTGTGGAAACAGGCCCTTCGGCCCAACAAGTCCAAACCGACCTGCCGAAGCGCAACCCACACATACCCCTAACCTAACACTACGGGCAATTTAGCATGGCCAATTCACCTAACCTGCACATCTTTGGACTGTGGGAGGAAACCGGAGCACCCGGAGGAAACCCATGCAGACACGGGGAGAATGTGCAAACTCCACACAGTCAGTCGCCTGAAGCGGGAATTAAACCCGGGTCTCTGGCGCTGTGAGGCAGCAGTGCTAACCACTGTGCCACCGTGCCGCCCACAAACATTATTCCTCATGCTCATTGCTCTTTCATTGTCACTAGGAACGTCACAGCAACTTGGTACCTTTTTCTGAATTCAGTACAATGGCTCAGTTATATTAATGCTCGACTGTTAATCCTGACGCAGGTAATATCCCAAGAACACAGGTTTGAATACTGGCTGTGTTGAGTTCTAAGTATTTGCCTGTCAATCTAGTGAAGACTTACTACTATTGTTGATCTCCCACAGTAAATCGAATGGACCCTGAGACCAGTCAAGGAAGGAAGATGTTGCTTGCCACATGCAGCTCATGGTTGGTATCACAGCACGAACAACAGACTCCATGTACGAAAGGTTCATAACCACAAAGTAAAAGGTCAAATGACTGGCAACATGCCGGAGGGAGAATGAGATATGTCAGATGTAGACAGCACTCTGTTCCAGGGGTGATACGGTGGCTCAGTAGTGAGCTTTGCTACCACAAGATGTGAGGGACACAGGTTCGGTCCTAGTCTCAGGTGACTGTCTATGTGGAGTTTGTACATCCTCCCCGTGTCTGCGTGGGTTTCCTCCCGCACTCCAAAGATATGCAGTTTAAATTAACCATAGTGCTCAGGGATTTGCAGGTTAGGGTGGGTTGGCCATGCTAAATTGCCCATAGTGCTCAGAGATGTGCAGGCTAGGTGGGTTAGCCATGGGAATTACAGGCTTAGGTGATGGGTATGGGTGGGATGTACTATAGAGGTTAAGTGTGGACTCGATGGGCTGAATGGCCTGCTTCCATGCTGTAGGGATTCTATTCCAGAGCGCAATACCTGTTGATTCAATTGTAATTTTTCAAAAGAAAACTGTGCATATATATTTGGTAAAGAGAATATCTTAAAGTACAACAAGGAAAGCAGAGGTGAGTGGGACTGGCAGGTTAGTACTTTCACAAAGGTTCCACAGATTTAATGGGCTGAATGGCCTTTGTTAATGCTTAATTTTCTCTGATTCCATTGCTTCATCATGAAAACTGACCGTGTTGAGTTCTAAGTATTTGCCTGTCAACAAAATTAATACTGATGACAGTGCAGTGGATAGAATTGCTGTGTATGAGCCAGACAGCTGCACTCATAAAACCAAAAGAACCACAGATGCTGTAAATCAGAAACAAAAACAGAAATTGCTGAAAAAGCTCAACCCCACAGGCAGCATCTGTGGGGACAAAGCAGAGTTAACATTTTGGGTCCAGTGACCCGTCGTCAGACCCTTATCTCCACCAATGCAGCCAGACCTGCTGAGCTTTTCCAGCATTTCCTGCTTTGGTTGTACTCATAACATGGTCAGACAGGTCAGTTAACCACTTGTAAATCCTCCCATCACACATGCAGGAGGTGGTAAGAACAGGAACATCAGTTCCAGGTCATTCATACTTGACATGAAGTAACACTCTACCAACAACATGCTCAGGACCTGTTCTACAAGGAGTCAAACTCATGGTCATTGGTCAGTAGATGAGCTAAATATATCCAAATATGAAATGCACCCCATGGGATATTACCATGCAATGTTTGAAATGGGTTTATAGCTCCTGACTCTTATTCTAAAATGCTTTGTTTAAAATGTTTTCTATGCGATGACGAGTATGAATATTTTCAATCATCTTCATGATTCTGATGCTCATTCACTTCAACTTCTTTTGACACTAGGTTATAGTCCAACAGGTTTATCTGAAATCACAAACTTTCTGAGTGCCACCCCTTCGTCAGGTTCACCTCCGAAAGCTTGTGATTTCAAATCAACCTGAACTTGGTGTCGTGTGACTTCTGACTTTGTCCAGCCCAGTCCAACACCAGCACCTCCATCTCATAACAATTAATCTTTGTTTGTAATCTGTTAACTTCCATGATGCACTCTCTGGGGGATCTAGGCTTCTCATCAACAAGAAAAAAACCTCAAAATATAGTTAAGTCAACTTGGATGATGTTTACAGCAAACTAATTGGTGTACCTTGTTCAGATACTAAACAGCACAAGAACAGGCTGTTCATTCAAAACTCCATCTTCGGCAAAGTTTGATTCCTCCATCTTCAGAGCAAATCTCCCAGCGAGGGTCTTCAAACTGTTTATTTTCTCTTAATCTTGCATGCAGGTCTTACAAACTAATGTGGCACCTTAATTAACTCTTTTAATCATTCCAACGTAGATAGGGTTATTACAGAGTGAATGAAGCATCACTCTCGACAGAGTTACTACAGCTGATGCTGGAAGGCTGCGGAAAGACAAATCTCATTAAAACTTCCTCACACAGAGGAACATTAGATTATTTCTTCCACAATGTTTGACTTGAAAACTTTGTAAAGCAGATGTTCTGCATCGGCAGTTAGAGAAGCCAATTTTGAGTATATCATCGGATCTGTCAGTCTTCAGGTACATTCCTGTTTTAAAAAAAACAATGTCGTGGCATTTTTTTTAATAATAAATCTTAAATGTAAAAGTGCACACAGGCATATCCTATAGTGTTGTATAATTGTATCATGGCAGAAAGTGCTTTTGTGGTATAAGATTGGAATATGACCCTATGTAATGATCAAATTTACATATATAAATGCTAATCGCATAAAATAGATAATGGGCACAGGTATCCTCACAATGGGTTCCCTCTCAACGCCATAAAGACAAGCTGGAAAATATATCATTATGCAGATAAGAATATTACCACTTCCTCATTACTGTCATGGTAGGTGAAGGTGAAGAAACATATCTTCTGTAGACAATTTAGTTACTGGGCCTGATGCCAGGGTGCTCGGCTTTGCTGACAATGATACCTGAATCAACAGAATTAGACTATGATAGTACTGTGTCAGCTTGATCTCTATCAAGGCAGTCCCAAGACTTTGGGAACTCCATGGCTGCAGCCAATGTTGGCACAAATGTCAAAGCTTTTGTCTTTTCCCAGTCCCAACACAATCCCAAAATAAGATAGTGTGCATAGCGTTGAAGCAAGCAGAAACTGAAATTACTGGAGAAACTCAGCAGGTCTGGCAGTATTGTGGAGAGAGAAAGCAAAGTTAATACTTCAGGTCCGGTGAGCCTTCTTCAGTCACTGGACTCGAAATGTTAACTCTTTTTCTTGCTGAGTTTCTCCAGCAATTTTGGTTTCTGCTGTTTCTGAACACTGTAGTTCTTTGTTTTATTTTGGTGTTTTATAGCATTATTTACTTCGTAACATCCTATAGGATCAGGGAATGGTTACAGCACGGAAGGAGGCCATTCAGCCTGGACTGTCCATGACAGCTCTTTGCAACAGTAAATTCAGGTCAGCCTAACTCAGTCCCCTTTGTACCTTTTGCTAATCATCATCATCAATGTGCAGAAGGAAGCCATTTTGAAGAAAGAGTCGGAGATGGCTCTTCAAGCTAAAGGGATGAAAGGCTTTGGGGTGAAAGTGAGAATGAGGCACAGAGTTGAATCATCATCCATGATTAAGTTGGATATTCGAGCAGTATTGAAGGGCTGAATGGCCTATTTCTGGTCCTCTTTTTAATCTTTCTCTTCAGCTTGCCATGTCCATGGTCACTCTCTGAAACGGCAACTTAGCTCAGCTCAGTCCTTGGTTCACTTGCTAGTCATCGGAGTACTCTGTTTCCTTGCTCTTCCTCCACCAAGAGAAACGGTTTCTCTCTGCTGGCTCGGTCCTGAAGGTGATCAAGTGACTAGAACACTGACAGTTTAATTAAACCATTCTTCTAGTGCTTGCCTATGCTACAACACGGGGTAAACCCCCCCTGCTTAATTTAAACCAGCAAATCTGTTATCCCATGCAGTACAAAGAACAAAGAACAAAGAAGAAAGAACATTTACAGCCCAGGAACAGGCTCTTCAGCCCTCCAAGCCTGAGTCAATCCAAATGTACTGTCTAAACCTGTCGGTCAATTCCTGAGCGTCTGTATCCCTCTATTCCCCACCTACTCATGCATTTATCCAGACGCATCTTAAATGAATCTACCGTGCCTGCCTCTACCACCTCTGCTGGCAACACGTTCCAAATGCCCACCACCCTCTGTGTGAAGCACTTGCCTCGTGTATCCCCCTTAAGCTTTCCACCTCTCACCAGTAATCTGTAAAATTTGAGTGGCCAGAAACTATTTAAAGTGAAAATTATCAACTTTATTTCTTAAAGTATAATAGAGAATAATTAACTCACAACCATATACACCTCCTTTCTCTAATCTATCTTTACCTTCCCTTCTATAATACTAGTCCAATAAAACTCCCAATTAAGATTTACAGGAAAATTCAAATTTTAAAAACAGCCAGTGGTCGAATCTTCTCTTTATCTTCATTGGTGTTTTGGCTCTCCGGGTCAGTGTTGAGGATTTTTCTCTGTGCAAACTCCTTCTCTAGACAGGTACCTCTCAGAGTTCTGACTAGCAGTTGACAGCTATTGGTCTGGTGACAGTTCTCCTCCCAACTGTTCAATTTTCCCCGGTCTTATACCCCAAGGCATCGGATTGTGTCATTGGCTTTAAGATTGTCAACATACTCAATTCAAACTTGATTTGAATTTGGTATTTTTTGGGGTAAAATTTAAACTGACTGGCCTAATTCGAATCTGTTTAGTTGTCTCCAGATAACCAGCTACCCCAGTAGCTGGAGCACATGTTACCTTGTGTCTTATTGAGAACACTTGGAGCTGTCACTGCTAGCTTTTACTGTCTTAAAGTTACAGTACATCAACATCTTCATTACACCTTCCCTCTTAAGAAAAAATGAACCATCATAATGAAAAGATGGCTTCTTTTTTTCTCTACTTTTTAAACACATTACCCTAACATTTAGATAACTTTAATATAAGTTCACCTTAACTTCCTCCCATATACCTGTATATATAACATTAACTTAAGATAAATCTCATCTAAACTCTGTCAGTTAAATCCGCAATATCGCATCTGCGATTACATTCTTCCGACCCGCAACATGTACAAATTTTAAATTAAAAGTCTGTAACATAAGACTCCAATGAAATCATCTCTTATTCTTGCCTTTAAAGATTCTAAGAATGTAAGTGGATTGTGGTCAATGTACACAACTGTCTTCAACACATTGTTTGTGACATACTCATTAAAATGTTGTAGGGCAAAAGTCAATAGTTCCTTTTTGATTGTGGAGTATTTCCTCTGGTGCATGTTGATCTTCTTTGAAAAGTAACCAACTGGCGGTTCAATCCCATCCTCATCTTTCTGTAGGAGTACAGCACCAACTCCAATGTCACTAGCATTGATGGCAACCTTAAAAGGTTTTGAAAAGTTTGATGTAGCTAAAACTGGTTTGGTGGTTAATATTGATTTCAAATGGTTGAATGCCTCCTGCCATGGTTCTGTCGACTGAAACTTTGTATTCTTCTTCAGCAAATCGGTTAACGGTGCCACTACACTGCTGATGTTTGGAACAAACTTCCACTGAGTCCTAAGAATCGAAGCACCTCTTTCTTTGAGGTTGGTTGTGGAAATTCCTTGATGGTCTTCATCTTTACGTTCCATGGGGTCAACCTTCCATGACCGATGTTCTGTCCCAAGAACGTCATTTCTGCTTTCACGAATTCCATTTTATTTAAGTTTATCACCAGTTTTGTTTCTCATAGTCGTTCAAAGAGCTCTACCAACTGTACCATGTGATCGTTCCAGGACTTACTAAAGCTCACTACATTGTCCAAACAGACTGCACAGTTTGTTAACCCAGCCACAACTCTGTTCATGAGTCTTTAGAATGTGGCGGGTGCATTCTTCATTCCAAAGAGCATCACTTTAAATTGATACGGCCCAGTTGGGGTTACAAACACGGAAATATCTTTTGCTGTCTCTGATAAAGGTACCTGCCAGTAACCACACATTAGGTCCAACTTGATAACTAGAGTGTCCACCTTTATCTATACAGTCCTCCAACCTAGGAATTGGACGTGAGTCTGATTTTGTAACAGCGTTGACCTTCCAATAATCCACACAGAATCATTGAGTCCTGTCCAGTTTGGGAACTAAGACAATCGGCAAACTCCATATGCTCTGGCTCAGTTCGGTGATGTTCTCGTCGAGCATGGCTTCTACCTCCATCTGGACCTGTCTGACTTTGAAAGGATTAAGCCGATAGGGGTGTTGTTGTATTGGAGCAATATTCCTTACGTCTACTTCATGTACATTAGCGTTCATTAGCAGAGGGATTGAATTCAAGAGTCGTGAGGTGATGTTGCAGCTGTACAGGACCTTGGTTAGGCCACATTTGGAGTACTGTGTGCAGTTCTGGTCACCTTACTTTAGGAAAGATGTGGTAGCTTTGGAGAGGGTGCAGAGGAGATTTACCAGGATGTTGCCTGGAATGGAGAATAGATCGTACAAGGATAGGTTGAGAGTGCTAGGCCTTTTCTCATTGGAACGACGAAGGATGAGGGGTGACTTGATAGAGGTTTATAAGATGATCAGAGGAATAGATAGAGTAGACAGTCAGAAACTTTTTCCCTGGGTACAACAGAGTGTTACAAGGGGCATAAATTTAAGGTGAAGGGTAGAAGGTATAGGGGGGACGTCAGGGGTAGGTTCTTTACCCAGAGAGTGGTGGGGGCATGGAATGCACTGCCTGTGGGAGTGGCAGAGTCAGAATCATTGGTGACCTTTAAGCGGCAATTGGATAGGTACATGGATAGGTGCTTAAGCTAGGACAAATGTTCGGCACAACATCATGGGCCGAAGGGCCTGTTCTGTGCTGTATTGTTCTATGTTCTATGTTCTAATAGCATTAGTCCTCCCCATCTGATTCTTACATATGTCCTTATACTGCAGTAACAAATCTTTCAACTGTGTTCTGTGCCCCTGAGACAGATAATTTACTAACCTATCCCACGCCTCAAGGACTTCTTCATTTTTTAAATCTATTTTGAGGCAATTCAAAATCCACATCATCTGGATTTGATTCTTCAATCTGCGGGGCAGTAGCTAACACCTGTTTTTCCAGTTCTTTTTCTCTCGTTTTAATAGTTTCAACATGTTCACATGACATACCCGTTACCTTTTATTTTCTATCTGGCATCATTACTAGATAGTTCACCTGACTCAACTTTTTTCTCAATTTGAGAGGGACCACTAGACTTGGCTTTGAAGGGATCTCCTATGACCGGTAACAGTACTAATACGTCATCCCCTCGGGAAAACGTCCGAGTCTCCGAGCTTTTATCTGCCACCTGCTTCATTCTACGCTGTGCCCTCTTTGGGTGCTGTTTAGCTAACTTACCTACTCGATTTACTCTGTCCCTCTCTTCCGATACAAAATCTAAGTGTGAGATCTCCAACTTTGGTCCTATCAATTTTTGTTTAATTAACTTCAAAGGGCCTCTCACTTCATGCCCAAATGTTAACTCAAAGGGAGTGAGCTGAATAAGTTAATTTGGGGCATCTATAATGGCAAACAATACAAATGGGATATCTTTATCCCAATCATTTGGGTAATCCTGACAGTATGCACTCAACATGGTCTTCAAGGTCTGATGCCACCTTTCTAAAGCTCCCTGGGATTCAGGATGATACACACTGGATTTAAAGTGCTGTATATTTAAGCTATCCATAACCTCCTTAAACAGCCAAGTCGTAAAATTTGACCCTTGGTCTGACTGAATCTCTCTCGGTAGTCCATAGCGTGTGAAGAAAGCTACTAACTCCTCTACTACCATTTTTGCTTTGATACTCCATTATGGAGTTGCCTCTGGAAATCTGGTAGACACATCCATTATGGTTAACAAATACTGGTTCCCACTTTTAGTTCTTGGACGAGACCTATACAATAACCCATGTGAAAGGTTCTTCAAATGTGGGAATTGGCAAAAAAGGGGCTGGTTTTATTTCCGCCTGTGGCTGACCTACCATTTGGCATGTATGACACGTATGACAAAAGTTAACCACATCCTCATGCATTCCAGACCAATAAAAATGTTTTTGTACCTTAGCCTGAGTCTTTTCGTACCCCTAGGTGACCTCTTACAGGTAGTTCATGAGCTACCCGTAACACTTCCTGTCTGTATGCTACTGGCAACACAGTCTGGTGCACTTCGGCCTATTTCTCCTCTGCACTAACCTGCCATGGTCTCCATTTCCATCTTAGGATTTTATCTTTCAGATAATAACCCTCTGGAATATTCTCTGCCTCCTCTTCAGAGTACTCATCCATATATATATCTTTTATCATCTTATCTTGCTGTTACAAGTCTCAGCCTTTCAGGACTAAACACTTCTGTCTGACCCTCTGCCTGTTCAGGGGTTTCCTGTACCATTACATCAAACAGGGTGTCTGCAAACTGAGCCTCAACTCCTTCATCTTTCTCTTTACTTTTTGCTTTGTGCTGTGACCTATGATAGTGGGATCTGGTTACCACACAGTCTGGGAAAATACCACCAGGATGTTTCTGTTTTAACTCCTCAGTTTCTTGGTCTTCCTTGGGCTTCTCACAACAAGAGGTATCAACCTCAGTTTGGATCCTGCCAAATCATTCCCAAGAAAACTGAATTCCTGGAACTAACACTTTGTCAATCACTCCCACTGTAACTTCCCAGTCTTAAGTTGGCACTCCAACCTGATCTTACATAGGGGGACGCTAAATTTCTGTCCATCTATCCCACAAATTACCACACTCTCAGGTAATAGATCAGAAAGAGTGCACATTTGCTCATCTCTTACTATCAGTGACTGGTCAGATCCTGTATCTCTCAAAATTATAACTTTTGTCCTTCTCCCCCTGTTCTTTCTGAGGTGAATTCTTTGTAGAGATCAGGTACTAACTCCATACCCAGCCCTGGCCTAGGCTGTGCACTCTCCTGCAGCTCCTCAGCTCTTCTTGGGGGTTTCCTTTACTACCGTCACTAATGCCACTGGCTTAGCTTCTTTTACCACATCTTTACCCACAATGCCTTTCTTTAACAACCAGCACGGTGTCTTTACGTGTCCCACTTTACCCCAGTGTAAACACCTGAGGCCTTTCACCTCCTGTCCACCCTCTTGGGCTTCTTTTTTATCCTGTGGTAAATTCTTACCAGTGTTCTCTACTCTTGGTTTGGCAGTGTAGGATCTCCCTTTCTCCCAACTTTTATCCCTCACAGAATGAAATTCTGGCCGGAAGCTTGTTTTACACAACAGCATGTATTCATCTGCTAATTCTGCTGTCCTTCTCACTTCCTGAACTTTCTGTTCCTTCACGTGAATACTTACCATCTCTGGAAGTGAGTTTTTAAACTCCTCCAGCAGAATAATCTCTCTTAGAGCCTCAAATGTCCTACCTATTTTCAAACCACATACCCATTGTTCAAAATGACTATGGTTAATTCCTTCAAATTTAACATAAGTCTGACCTGGTTCCTTCTTCGTGTTTCTGAGCCACTGTCTATATGTTTATTGTACAAGTTCATTAGCACTTAAAAATAGCCTGTTTAACCTCTTCATAATCTCTTGACCCTTCATCGGACAGTGTAGCTAAAATCTCACTAACTCTGACTACCAGTTTAGTCTGAACTAGCATTTTTCATCAGTCCTCAGACCACTCCATCTGCCTAGCCAATTTTTCAAGTGAAATAAAGAATGCTTCAACACCTTTCTCATCAAAATGTGGCAGAGTTTTGATATATTTATATATATCACCACCTTCTCTTTTAATCTCCATCCTGTTAACTTGACTGTGCTGACTAAGTCACAACTTCTCAAGTTCAAATTCTCTCTCATTTTGCTCGAACCTTCTCCTTCTCCTTTTCCTCTGTCTCCCTCTTTTCTCTCTCTTTCTCTCTCTCCCTATCTTCTCTATCTCTTTATTTCTCTCTCCCTCTCTTTTCTCTCTCTCTTTCTCTTTCCCTTTCTTCTCTCTCTTTCCCTTTCTCTCTCCCTCTCTCTTTTTGTTTATCTTCTAACTCCATTTTCCTCAATTGTAATTTACATTTTTCTACCTCTACTGCACTTGTCTGTTTCTCTGACACATCTAAGAGTTTAAGTAACCCCTTAAATTTTAGCTTTATTTTTGTCCTTGGTTAAACCCAACTCTATCTTATTTGCTAATTTTAAAAGTATGGCCCTTTTCTTTCCTTCTAAATTTTCTTTGCAAGTGTGAGAATCGTCTTCAAATCCCAGGACCTCTTTAGCAATTTTAAAAGCTATTTCTCTCACATTTAACTTAATCAACCACAAGTCACCGAAATTAAACAAATTGTCTCACCGAAGTTTTATTTAAGGATCTAGGACACTAACCTGCAACTATTTAAACCTGGGATTTTTCATATCCCCAAATCTATTCACATCTGCCTAAACTAGTTCAGATCAAGGACCCGAACCCCAAACTGTTACAACACAGGATAAGCTCTCCTACTTAATTTAAACCAGCAAGACAGAAAAGATTTAGCTCATGCAGTAATCTGTGAAAATTCAAGAGGCCAAGAAGTATTTGAAGTAAAAATTAACAACATTATTTCTTAAGGTATAACAGAGAATAATTAACTCACAACTATTTACACCTCCTTTCTCTAACTTATCTTTACCTTGCCTTCTATAATACTAGTCCAATAAAACTCCAAATTAAAGTTTACAGGAAAATTCAAATTTTAAAACCAGCCAGTGGTTGAATCTTCTCTTTATCTTCGTCAGTAGATTTGCTCTCCAGAGATTTTTCTCTGTGCAAACTCCTTCTCTAGACAGGTACCTCTCAGACAGTTCTGACTAGCAGTCTACAGCTGCGGGTCTGGTAGCAATTCTCCTCCCAACTGTTCAATTTTCCTTGCTCTTTTACCCAAAAGCATCGGATTGTGTCATTGGCTTTTAAGATTGTCAATATACTCAATTTAAACTTGATTGGAATTTGGTATTTTTTTAAGGTATAATTTAAACTGATTAGCCTAATTCAAATCTGTTTTGTCATTTCCAGTCAACCAGCTACCCCAGTAGCTGGAGCACATGTTACATTGTGTCTTATTGAGAAAACTTGGTGCTGTCACTGCTTGCTTTTACTTTCTTAAAGGTACAGTACACCCACATCTTCGTAACACCTATTTGATGATTATGACCCATCTGTACTCTCATCATTGACAGTCGCTTTCCTCACCGGCTTTTGAAGGCCGGGCACCAATGCACTTGACCAACCCTCATGGGTAAGCTGATTGTACTATTAATGCAGCGGAACCCACATTTACATGACACATGAAGCCTCAGGAATATAGAGAAAGAATAGACAATTGTACCCCTTAAACCTGTACTGCCATTCAGTTAGACCATGGCTAATATGGATTATAACTTCAGCTAAACAGTTTAGATCTATAACCCTTAATGCTCTTGACTGATAAGAATCTTGCAGTCTCAGTTATCGTGGTCCCATTCATCAATGACCTTCTCTCCATCATAAGGTCAGATGTGGGGATGTTCGCCAATGATTGCACAATATTCAGTACCATTTGCGACTCCTCAGATACTGAAGCAGTCCACACTCAAATGCAACAAGATCTGGACAATATCCAGGCTTGGGCTGATAAGTAACATTCGTGCAATACAAGTGCCAGGCTATGACCATCTCCAATAAGAGACAATCGAACCACTATGCTTTGACATTCAATGGTGTTACCATCACTGAATCAAAGAACAAAGAGAACAATGAAAATTTACAGCCCAGGAACAGACCCTTTGGCCCTCCAAGCCTGAGCCGATCCAAATGTACTGTCTAAACCTGTTGGTCAATTCCTAAGCATCTGTATCCCTCTGCTCCCCACCTTCTCATGCATCTGTCCAGATGCATCTTAAATGAATCTACTGTCTCTGCCTCTACCACCTCTGCTGGCGATGTATTCCAACCACCCACCACCCTCTGTGTGAAGTACTTGCCACGTGTATCCACCTTAAACTTTCCACCTCTCACCTTGAAAGCATGACCTCTCGTTATTGAATCCTTCACCTTGGGAAAAAGCTTGTCTCTATCCACCCTGTCTGTACCCTTCATGATTTTGTAAACCTCAATCAGATCCCTCTCAATCTCCTTTTTTCTAATGAAAATAAACCTAACCTACTCAACCTCTCTTCATAGCTAGCACCTTCCAGACCAGGCAACATCCTCGTAAATCTTCTCTGCACCCTCTCCAAAGTGTCCACGTCCTTGAGGTAATGTGGCGACCAGAACTGTACACAGTATTCTAAATGCGGCCGAACCAATGTCTAGTACAATTTTAACATGACCTGCCAGCTCTTATACTCAATACCACATCCAATGAAGGCAAGCATACTATATGCCTTCTTGACCACTATCCACCTGTGCAGCAACCTTCAGGGTACAATGGACCTGCACTCCAAGATCTCTCTGCCCGTCAACCTTTCCCAAGGCTCTTCCATATAACTCACTCTAGAATTAGTCTTGCCTAAATGCATCACCTCACAGTTGTCTGGATTTAAATCCATCTGCCACTTTTCTGCCCAACTCTCCAGTCTATCTATATCCTCCTGTATTCTCTGACAGTCCCTTATGCTTTCTGCTATTGCACCAATCTTTGTGTCATCTGCAAACTTGCTGATCATACCAACAGTGTCCTCTTCCAGATCATTTATGTATATTACAAATAACAGTGGCCCCAATGATAATCCCTGTGGATCATCACTGGTCACCTTTCTCCATTTCAAGAAACTCCCTTCAACTACTACTCTCTGTTTCCTGTTGCTCAACCAGTTCTTTATCCACCTAGCTAGAACACCCTGCACACCATGTGACTTCACTTTCTCCATTAGTTTACCATGGGGAACCTTATCAAACGCCTTACTAAAGTCCATGTATATGACATCCTCTTCATCTATCAACTTGGTCACTTCCTCAAAGAAAGCTATTAAGTTGGTAAGGCATGATCTCCCCCACACAAAACCATGTTGCCTATCATTGATAAGCCCATTCTTTTCTAAATATAAAAAAGATCCTGTCCCTCAGTACCTTCTTCAGCAACTTTCCCACCACTGACGTCAGGCTCACTGGTCTGTAGTTACCCGAAATATCCCTACTACCCTTCTTTTACAAGGGGTCAACATGAGCAACCTTCCAGTCCTCCTGCACCTCACCTGTATTTAAGGATGCCACAAAGATATCGGTCAGGGCTCCAGCTATTTCCTTTCTCGCCTCCCTCAGCAACTTGGGATAAAGGGCTTTTGCCCGAAACGTTGATTTCGCTGCTCGTTGGATGCTGCCTGAACTGCTGTGCTCTTCCAGCACCACTAATCCAGAACTTGGGATAGATCCCATCCGGTCCTGGGGATTTGTCCACCTTAATAACCTCTAGCCTACCCAACACATCTTCCCTACTTATGTCAATGTGATCCAGACTAATCAAACTTCTATCTCTAATCTCAACATTCATCTGTTCCTCTCCTCAGTGAACACTGATGCAAAGTAATCATTCAGAATCTCACTCATTCTCTCAGGTTCAACACACAGCCTTCCTTCATTATCCTTTAGTGGACCAATCCTTTCTCAAGTTACCCGCAGGAGAATAAAATGCTTTGGGATTCTCCTTAATTCTGCTTGCTAAAGTTATTACATGACCTCTTTTAGCCCACTTGATTCCTCGTTTAAGACTGGTCCTACTCTTCCGATATACCTCCAGGGCCCGTTCTGTTCTTAGCTGCCTAGACCTTATGTACGCTTCCCTTTTCCTCTTGGTTAGTCATACAATGTCTCCTGTCATCCACAGTTCACGAATCATGCCCTTCTTATCCTTTGCCTTCAACAGGACATGCTTATCCTGCACTATCTTTGAAAGCCTCCCAGATCTCAAATGTGGACTTCACTTCAAATAGCTGTGTCCAATCCACATTTCCCAGGTCCTGCCTAATGTTGATTATAATTGGCCTTGGACCAGTTTAGTACTCTTCCCTTAGGACCAGTCTCTTCTTTAGAACATAGAACATAGAAGAATACAGCGCAGTACAGGCCCTTCGGCCCTCGATGTTGCGCCGATCAATGCCCACCTAACCTACACTAACCCACTATCCTCCATATACCTATCCAATGCCCGCTTAAATATCCATAAAGAGGGAGAGTCCACCACTGCTACTGGTAGGGCATTCCATGAACTTACAACTCGCTGAGTAAAGAACCTACCCCTAACATCAGTCCTATATCTACCCCCCCTTAATTTAAAGCTATGCCCCCTCGTAATAGCTGACTCCATACGTGGAAAAAGGTTCGCACTGTCAACCCTATCTAACCCCCTAATCATCTTGTACACCTCTATCAAGTCACCCCTAAACCTTCTTTTCTCCAATGAAAACAACCCCAAGTGCCTCAGCCTTTCCTCATAGGATCTTCCTACCATACCAGGCAACATCCTGGTAAACTTCCTCTGCACCCGTTTCAGTGCCTCCACATCCTTCCTATAGTATGGTGACCAAAACTGCACACAATATTCCAGATGCGGCCGCACCAGAGTCCTATACAACTGCAGCATGACCTCAGGACTCCGGAACTCAATTCCTCTACCAATAAAAGCCAGTACGCCATATGCCTTCTTCACTGCACTATTTACCTGGGTGGCAACTTTCAGAGATCTGTGTACATGGACACCAAGATCCCTCTGCTCTTCCACACTACCAAGTATCTGACCATTAGCCCAGTACCCCATCTTTTTGTTACTCTTACCAAAGTGAATCACCTCACACTTAGCTACATTGAACTCCATTTGCCACCTTTCTGCCCAGCTCTGCAGCTTCTCTATATCCCGCTGTAACCTGCCACATCCTTCCTCACTGTCTACAACTCCTCCGACTTTCGTATCATCCGCAAACTTGCTCACCCAACCTTCTAACCCTTCCTCCAGGTCATTTATATAAATGACAAACAGCAATGGTCCCAAAACAGATCCTTGCGGAACACCGCTAGTGACGGCACTCCAAGATGAACCTTTGCCATCAACTACTACCCTCTGTCTTCTTCCAGCCAGCCAATTCCTAATCCAAACCTCCAACTCACCCTCAATGCCATATCTCTGTATTTTCTGCAGTAGCCTACCATGGGGGACCTTATCAAACGCCTTACTAAAATCCATATATACCACATCTACCGCTTTCCCCTCATCTACCTCTTGAGTCACCTTCTCAAAGAATTCAATAAGGTTTGTGAGGCACGACCTGCCCTTCACAAAACCATGCTGACTATCCTTGATCACATTATTCCTATCCAGATGTGCATAAATCCTATCCCTTACAATTCTCTCTAAGACTTTGCCCACAACAGAAGTGAGACTCACTGGCCTATAGTTACTAGGATTATCCCTACTCCCCTTCTTGAACAAGGGAACCACGTTTGCTAGCCTCCAGTCCTCTGGCACTACTCCTGTAGAATACTTTATTTACAAGTATTCTAAAACTTACAGAATTGTGGTCACCGTTCCCAAAGATATCCCCCACCACAACTTCTACCACCTGTCCTGGCTCGTTCCCCAGTATCAGGTCCAATATGGCCCCTTCCCTCGTCGGACTATTGACATACTGCTCTAGAAAACTCTCCTGGACGCTTCTTACAAATTCTACTCCATTCAGACCTCTGACATTAAGTGTATCCCAGTCAATGTTGGGAAAATTAAAATCTCCCATCACCATTACCCTAATGTCTCTACATCTTTCCATAATCTGTTTACCTATTTGTTCTTCTACCTCACGTTCACTGTTGAGAGGCCTGTAATACAGCCCCAACAATGTAACTGCACCCTTTTTATTTCTCAGCTCCACCCATAATGCCTCACTACCCAAAACCTCCATATTGTGCTTCTTTATCATCCTTGACCAGCAATGCAACTCCAACCCCCTTTTATTTCCCTCCCTGTCCTGTCTGAAGCGTCTACATCCTGGAACATTTAATTGCCAATCATCATGCCCTTTCTTCAACCAAGTGTCTGTGATTGCAATAATGTCATACTACATAATCCCCTGCTATCAATATCCTGAGGGTTACCATTGACCAGATACTCAAGTGGACTCACCACATAAACACAGTGCCTACAAGAACAAATAACTCATCTCCTAACTCCCCACAGCCTGTCCTCCATCTACAAAGCACAAATCAGGAGTGTGGTGGAATGCTTTCCATTTGCCTGGAAGGGTGCAGCCACAATAACAAACAAGAAGCTCCACACCTTTCAGGACAAAGCAGCCCACTTAATTCTCACTATATCCATAAGCATCCACTC
This sequence comes from Chiloscyllium punctatum, assembly GCF_047496795.1. NCBI lineage: Eukaryota > Metazoa > Chordata > Chondrichthyes > Orectolobiformes > Hemiscylliidae > Chiloscyllium > Chiloscyllium punctatum. The sequence continues at coordinate 128,293,848 of NC_092745.1, forward strand.
CCTCCACCATTGATGCTCAGGAGCAGCAGTGTTTACCATCTACAAGATGCACTGCAGAAATTCACTAAAGATCCTGAGACAACACCTTCCAAACATATGACCACTTCCATCTAGAAGGACAAGGGCAGCAGATACATGGGAACACCACCACCTGCAAGTCCCCCTCCAAACCACTCACCGTCCTGATTTTGAAATATATTACCGTTCCTTCCCTGTCACTGGGTCAAAATCCTGGAATTCCCTCTCTGAGGGCATTGTGGGTCTACCTGCAGCAGTTGGCTAGCCATTGATGCCCACATCCCTCGAGTAGATAAAAATAAACATTAGCATGTTTTGGTCAGGAGGGAGGTGGAAGGCAGTGGAAGGATAATGTCTGAAATTTCCATTACCTTTTGTGGGATGAAGTGTTCCTAATAGGATCCTCTGCACAGCCATTTTGATTGGGCACCCCAGTCAACATTCCTGCTCCTTCAGCTATTGGAACACTGAGACATTAGTAACATTCCTCACTCCTTCAGGGTGTAAGATTCCAGCTGTGGATCAAGCTGGTGATCCACAGAGAATCATTTGTCAGCTGTACAGAACAGAAGAATGAGTTGGCCCAGGGCCCGAGCATCAGTTTGTAGAAAGATCAATACAGTTCATCCCACTCACCTGCTCTGTTGCTCCAGCTCCCCAGAGTTTTTCCAATTTATCTCTGTTGAAAACTACCTCTGGATGCCTATCAGGCAGTGCATTCCAAATACTAACCATGTGCTACAGTGAAAGTGCCTTCTCTTGTGTTGCCTCCAAATTTTTGGTCAAGCACATAACTTTGGGCTTTGCACCACTACACAGAAATTAAGAGCAGGAGTAGGCCATTCAGCCTTTAAGCCTAGTCCAAATGTTTTCCTTTTCCTCTTTTGACAATTTTAAGAGATCCACTGTTGTGATGAGGGAGTTGGTGGTTGGGTAGTGGTAACGTCACAGGGCTGGTCACTTACATCTGATCTAATGCTCTAGTGGTACAGGTTCAAGCTTCCCCATGATGACTGGTGAGATCTGATTAATATATTCTCCCTAGCTGTCCCTCCAAGAGAGGAGGATGTTTATCACGGAACAAGGCAAGAGCTTCAGTGTCGGGTCCTTTGGCATGAAGATGCTGTTCTGCTTCAGGTATCACACTGTTCTGGTTGAGCCGATGACTCTGACTCTTGCTGCCTTGCCATTGGAGAATCATAAGGATGTATAGATTAGTGATTGTCCACTCACACATGTTCTGTGTGCATATTTTCTGGCCATGAAGAGTGAAAGTGGGACTCAAACCTGGAATCTCTGGCTGGCAGGTCAATACGCCGCACCCTGTGATCATTCCAACTGATGCATTCAATTGATTAATTAAGAAAGTCTGGAATTGAAACGCTTATCTCAGTAATTACGACCAAGTAAGTATTTTCAGTTGTCATAAAAACCCACCTGTTTTATTGATATCTTCCATTCTTACTCAGTCTGTCTTACTGGGTCTGTGACTCCAGACCTACAGCAATGTAGCTGACCCTTAACCGATCCTCAGAGACCACCGAGAAAGCAACTCACTTTGAAAGAAATCAGAGATGGTCTTCAAATGCTGACTTTTCCAACAATACCTACGTCCATGAAAGAATAAAGAAACATTGCCAACAAAATATAAAGCACAGCTCTGGCTGGATCTGTAGAAAGATAAAAACAGAGTTAACGTTTCAAGTCCACTAGAACTGTATTTTAGAACTGCAGGTCTACCTCACTCAGATCTGAAAAAGAGGCATGGAGTCATAGAGACATAAAGCACAGAAATAGATCCTTCAGTCCAACTTGCCCATGCCAACCAGATACCTTAGCCTAATCTAGTCCCATTTGCCAACATTTGGCCCATATCCGTCTAAACCCTTCCTATTCATATACCCATCCAAATGCCTTTTAAATGTTGTAATTGTACCAGCCTCCACCACTTCCTCTGGCAGCTCATTCCATACATGCATCACCTTCACAATATCTTTCCTACAGCAGGTAGACCAGAATTGAACGCAGTATTTATCAAAACATAAACTCTGTTTCTCTCTCTTCAGATGCTCAGACCTGCTAAGATTCTCCAGCATTCACTTGTTTGTTTCAGATTCTGGCATCCACAGCATTTCATTGTTAATAAAGCACAGTTTTCCTTGCTGTGCATACTAATTTTCCAAAACATAATAAGAATTAACTGGATATTAAAACTAAGACACGTGATAGATAATCGACCAATACATTGCTAAATTTGGACATGCAATTTTTTAATCACTAAGGACAAAATTATTTGGTCTGATAGTTTCTTATCGAAGCTTTTTATAACTCTCGTTCTTTTATTAAATCTCTGCAGACATCTCGCATCTCTCATCTCTTATCCGATTTCATATCTGAACATATTTATACACAAGGTGACAACTTCTAGAATAAGTTAGCAGAGAGAGTCATTGAGACCATTTAAGAAACAACTTGATACTGTCATGGGTCCAACACGGAGAGAGAAAGTCATATAAGCTACATCAGTGATGAAAGTGATATCGAACCCTGAGTAGAGATTACAGATGAAATCACTCTTGGTTTAATATTTAATAGCATCTTTCACATCCTTTAGATCTCCCAAAGCACTTAGCAGGCAATAAATTATGATTTTTCTTTTATAAAAGAATGTACAGTTTCCGTTGTTTTCACAGCTCTTTGCAGGCATTGAGACCCAGGTAAAAGGAAATGAGATTACAGAGCAACTAATCTATTTATTGGTGTTGGATGGTGGAGCAATGTTGAATGTGACATCAGGAAAGCTTTACCTGTCTTTAACAACTTTGGGCTACATTCCTCAGGAAGGATATATTGGCGCTGGAGTGGGTCCAGAGGAGGTTTACGAAAATGATCCCAGGAATGAAAGGCTTAACATATGAGGAAATGTTGAGCTCTCTGGGTTTATACTCAATGGAGTTTACAAGGATGAGGGGGGAATCTGATTGAAATACTGAATACCGAACGGTCTGGACAGAGTGGACATTGGGAAGATATTTCCATTGGCAGGAGAAATGAGTACCCGAGGGCACAGCCTTAGAGTAAAGGGAAGACCCTTTAGAACTGAGGTAAGGAGAAACCTCTTTAACCAGAGAGTAGTGAATCGATGGAATTCATTGCCACAGAAGGCTGTGGAGGCCAGCTCATTGAGTATATCTAAAACAGAGATGGATATGTTCTTGATTGCCAAGGGGATCAAAGGTTACGGGGAGAAAGCAGAAAACTGGGGTTGAAAAATCTAGCAGACGTGATTGTTTGGGGGAGGAGACTTGATGGGCTGAATGGCCTAATTTCTGCTTCTATGTCTTATGGTAATATGGTCTTATGATCTTTGGAGACAAAAACTTGATCTACCATCTTTAACATCAGTTTCACACCACATTGGCAATCTGCGAAAATTTCCATCGCCAAGTTACATCAAGATGTGTCTTCAAGGAGCAGTGAGTAACTGTGGGGCCACCTTAATGAGACAGGGAAGTTTAAACAAAGATGTGCCTTCATAACTAAACCATGGCAACTTGTCTGAGAGGATTTCCAACAGTGCTCTCCCAGAATTTACAGTTTGAGCAAGAGATACCCAGCACTTCTGTCAACTTTATCGATATTTTGACTTTGTTTTTCACTCACGGTTCATGGGTGTCACTGGTTGGGCCAGCATTGATTGCTCATCCCTCGTTGCCTCTTGTGAAGGTGATGGTGGTGACCCACTGCAGTGTATGTGCTGTAGATTGACCCAGAATGCCCCTAAGGAAGAAATTCCAAGATTTGAACCCAGCAACAGTGAAGGAACAGCAATAGATTTCCAATTCAGGATGGTGAGTGGCTTGGAGGGGAACTTGCAGGGGGTGGTCTTCCCAAGTAGCTGCTGCCCTTATCCTTCGAGATGGAAGTGGTCATGGGTTTGGAAGGTGTCTTCTAAGTGCACAATGGTATCTGAAACTGACTGCCATCTTTCCTAAGGCAGTGGACAAACAATATTTTACAAAAATGTGTCTAAGCCCATTAAATCATGAATCTTGACCCTGACAGGTCTTTGACTCTTTTGTAGCAGCCCTGGACTTAATGACCATGAAAGCCCATTGGACTATTCACATAATAATGTGCACTTTGATTAAGGGAAATCATCAATATTTGTCTGTTGATATCCACTGTGATAATGTGCATCTTTGCCCTATAATGACTATTACAGTAATCATTATTTTCATTGGTATCTGTCATAATGATATGCTCTGAGTGGCTGTAATGTTTAGAGGCTATTATCATTGTCATTAAGGCAGTTATAAAAACATAAATTTTACCCTGTGTGAGCTTTTAGACATTCTAGCTTACAAGTCAGTGTCTGCAATACACTGAAACCTAGGAGGAATATGTCTTCCAGTTTTAGTCTGGTCTGCACTTGCCTTGGCTATTAACAGCTTGCCTTGGTTTCACTCTGAGACAGATTTTTGGAGTCAAGTTCCACAATATATCAAGGCTGACTTTTCTGTACAGTAAAGTTGTAAATGGCACTTTTTAGATTACATGTTCAATTGAAACAAAAATATTTTAAGAAGTTGGAAAACTCAGCAGGTCAGAAAAGAAACATCATCGAGCCGAAACATTAACTTTCTTCATCACAAATATTGCCTGACTTGCTGAGCTTTTCAGCATGTTTTCTTATTACAGATTTCCAGCATCCATATGATTTTTTATTCGATCTTAAATTGAACCTTGCCCAGTTCGATGTGAATGGGACTTGCTGTGATTTTGGAAATGGCTGCAGATAATTCTTTAAACTTAGGTTTACAGGGTGGACACAGGAGATCAGACAAGGTGACCTTTGCAATAGGCAAGATTAGAGTTTGAGAAATATCAGGGACTGTATTTCTGGGATCAGCCTTAGCATCCCCGCTCTTCGCAATACAGACGAATGGTTTAACTTTAGGTACTAAGTGTACTATCTCAAAGTTTACAGATGACACAGAGCTGGGGTGGGAGGGTAAGTTGTGAGGAGGATGTGGAGATGGTTCGGTGTGATTTGGACAAACTGAACGAATGGAAAAATCCATGGCAGATCAAGTATAATGCGAATAACTTGTACATCAAAAACAGGAAGGCAGATTATTATCTGAATGGCGATAGATTGGGAAAGTGGGAGATGGGATAAGAGCTGGGTGTCCTTGCACACCAGTCACTGAAGTAAACCTGCAGGTGCAGCAGGAGGTGACGGTAGCAAATGGTATGACTGTCTTCAGAGTGAGAGGATTCCAGTGCAGGAGCAAGGGTTTCTTGCTGCAATTATACAGGGGCTTTACTGAGACTACTCTTGGAGTACTGTGGTGGAAGTTTGGCCTCCCCATGTGAGGAAGGGTAGAACATAGAACAGAGAACATTATAGCGCAGTATAGGCCCTTTGGTCCTCGATGTTGTGCCAACCTGTGGAATCTGTCTGAAGCCTAGCTAACCTGTACTATTCCATTGTCATCCATATGTTTATCCAATGACCATTTAAATGCCCTTAAAGTTGGTGAGTCTACTCCAGTTGCAGGCAGTGTGTTCCAAGCCTCTACTACTCTCTGAGTAAAGAAACTACCTCTGACATCTGTCCTATATTGATCACCCCTCAATTCAAAGCTATGCCCCGTCATGCTTTCCATCACCATCCGAGGAAAAAGACTTTCACTGTCCACCCGATCTAACCCTCTGATTATCTTATATGTCTCAATAAGTCACCTCTTAACCTTTTTCTCTTTAATGAAACCAACCTCATGTACTACAGCCTTTCCTCCTAAGACCTTCCCTCCATACCAGGCAACATCCTAATAAATCTCCTCTGAAACCTTTCCAAATCTTCCACATCCTTCTTATAATGTGGTGACCAGAATTGTACACAATACTCCAAGTGCGACCGCACCAGAGTTTTGTACGGCCGCAGCATGACCTCATAGCTCCAAAGCTCAATCCCTCCACCAAAAAAAGCTAATACACTGTACGCCGTCTTAACAACCCTATCAATCTGGGTGACAACTTTTAGGGATCGATGTACATAGACACTGAGATCTCTTTGCTCATCTACATTGAATCTTATCATTAGCCCAGTACTCTGTATCCCTGTTACTCTTTCCAAAGTGAATCACCTCACACTTTTCCACATTAAGCTCTATTTGCCACCTTTCAGCCCAGATCTTCAGCTTATCTATGTCCTTCTGTAACCTACAACATCCTTCAGCACTATCCACAACTCCACTATCCTTAGTGTCATTCACAAATTTAGTAACCCACCCTTCTACACCTCATCTAGGTCATTTATAAAAATGGCAAACAGCAGTGGCTCCAAAATAGATCCTTGCAGTACACCACTAGTAATTGAACTCCAGGATGAATATTTCCCATTCCTGATGAGGGGCTCCTGCCCGAAATGTCGATTTTCCTGCTCCTCAGATGCTGCCTGACTTGCTGTGCTTTTCCAGCACCACTCTAATCTTGCCCCATTTCCCATCAACCACCACCCTCTGTCTTCTTTCAGCTAGCCAACCTCTGTTCCAAAGCATTTAGTCACTCTCAATCCCATGCCTCCATATTTTCTGCAATCACCTACTGTGGGGAACCTTAACACTTTACTGAAATCCGTATAAACCACATCAAATGCTTTACCCTCATCCACCTGTTTGTTCACCTTCTCAAAGAACTCTATAAGGTTTGTGAGGCACGACCTAGCCTTCACAAAATTGTGTTGACTATCACTAATCAACTTATTCCCTTCTCAATGATTGTAAATCTTACCTCTTATAACCTTTTCCAACACTTTACCCACAACCAAAGTAAGGCTCATTGGTTTAAAATTACCAGGGTTGTCTCTACTCCCCTCTTGAACAAGGGGACAATATTTGCTATCCACCTTCTGGGACTATTTCTGCAGACAATGACAACATAAAGATCAAAGCCAAAGGCTCAACAATCTCCTTCCTGTCTTCCCAGAGAATCCTAGGATAAATCCCATCCAGCCCAGGGGACTTACTTATTTTCACACTTTCCAGAATTGCTAACACCTCCTCCTTGTGAACCTCAATCCCATCTAGTCTAGTAGCCTGTATTTCAGTATTCTCCTCGACCACATTGTCTTTTTCTAGAGAGAATACTGAGAAAAAATATTCATTTAGCACTTCCCCAATCTCCTCGGACTCCATGCACAACTTCCCTAATCTTACTCAAGTCATTCTTCTATTGCTGACATACCTCTAGAAAGCCTTAGGGCTTTTTCTTGATCCAACCTGCCAGAAACTTCTTATGTCCCCTCCTGGCTCTTCTTAGCTCTCTCTTTAGGTCTTTCCTGGCTAACTTACAACTCTCAGCACCTTAACTGAGCCTTCACATCTCTTCCTAACATAAGCCTTCTTCCTCTTGACAAGAGATTCAACTTCTTTAGTAAATCACAGCTCTTAACTCGACCACTTCCTCCCCGTCTGACAGGTACATACTTATCAAGGACCTGCAGTCGCTGTTCCTTGAATAAGCTCCACATTTCAATTGTACCCAACCCCTGCAGTTCCCTTCCCTATCCTATGCATCCTAAATCTTGCCTAATCATCATAACTGTCTTTCCTGAGCAATAACTCTTGCCCTGCAGCATATACCTATCCCTTTCCATCACTAAAGTAAACATCACCAAATTGTGGTCACTATCACCAAAGTGCTCACCTACTTCCAAATCTAACATCTGTCCGGGTTCATTGCCCAGTAATAAATCCAATGTGGCCCCGCCCCTTGTCAGCCTGTCTACATACTGTGTCAGGAAAACATCCTGCACACATTGGACAAAACTGACCCATCGAAACTACTCGAACTATAGTATCTCCAGTCAATATTTGGAAAGTTAAAGACCCCCATAACAACTATCCTGTTACTCTCGCTCCTATCAAGAATCATCTTTGCTATCTTTTCCTCTACATCTCTGGAACTATTCGGAGGCCGTAGAAAAATCCCAACAGGGTGACCTCTCCCTTCCTGTTTCTAACCTCAGCCCATACTACCTCAGTAGATGAGTCCTTATCAAACATCCTTTCTGCCGCTGTAATACTGTCTTTGACTAAAATGCCACACGTCCCCCTCTTTTACCATCTTCTCTGTTCTTACTGAAGCAAAAAAATCCCAGAACCTGCAACAGCCATTCCTGTCCCTGCTCTATCCATGTCTCTGAAATGGCCACAACAATGAAATCTGAGGTACCAACCTATGCTGCAAGTTCACCCACCTTATTCCGGATGCTCCTGGCATTGAAGTAGGTACATTTCAAACCACCTTCCTATTTGCCGGTGAACTCTTGCAACCATGAAACCACATTTCCAACTTCACTACTCTCAATCTCCTGGACACTGGAGCTATAATTTAAGTTCCCAACCTCCTGCTGAAATCGTTTAAACCCTTCACCCACACCCTCCCAGGATGTTGATACCCCTCTAGTTCAAGTGTAGACCAGCCTGTTTTTAGAGGTCCCACCTACCCCAGAATGAGCCCCAATTATCCAGGCATTTGAAACCCAACCTCCTGCACCATCCCTGTAATCACATGTTCAACTCCTCTCTCTCCCTATTCATCGCCTCGCTAGCACGTGGAAAGGACAACAAACCAGAGATAACACCCCTGTTTGTTCTAGCTCTAAGCTTCCATCCTAGCTCCCTGAATTTCTGCCTTAAATCCCATCCCTTTTCCTGTCTTTGTTGTTGGCACCTATGTGGACCATGACTCAGGATTGCTCCCCCTTCCCCTCAAGAATCCCAAAAACACGATCAGAGACATCATGAACCTTGGCACCGGGGAGGGGACACGTTAACCATGAGTGTCTCTCATTGCCACAGAAGCTCCTATCTGTGGCCCTGACTATGGAGTCCCCAATGACTAATGCTCTACTCCTCTACCCTCTTCCCCTCTGAGCAACAGGGACAGACTCTGTGCCAGAGACCTGCTTGCCCAAGGTAATCATCCCCTCAACAGTATCCAAAACGGTCTACTTGTTATTGAGGGGAACGGCCAAAGGGGTTCCCTGCACTGCCTGCTGGTTCCCTTTCCGTCTCCCGACAGTAACCCACCTGCCTCTTTCTTGCACCTGAAGTGTGACTCTCTCCCTGTAACTCCTCTCAATAACTCCTTCCACCTCCCGAATGATCCCAAATTCATCCAGCTCCAGCTCCAGCTCCAGTTCCCTAACGTAGTTTCCGAGGAGCTGGAGTTAGGTGCACTTCCCACAGATGCAGTCAGCAGGGACACAAGAGGTGACCCTTACCTCCCACATTTTGCAGGAGGAACATGCAACTGCCCTATCTGCCATTCCCACTGTTCTCAATTCCCAAAGAGTCTGTAGGAAAATAAAGAATTTTTAAAAAACTAGTTACCTTACTAATCCAGCACACAGAACCTCATTTTTTGGTTAGAGGAGGGGGATGGGTGGGAGACACTACCTAGGTAGTGTTTTCGGTAACACAACTGCCCAGATATATTACCTCACTTACTCACCAGTCCCATGTCTGCTCCTGCTCAGCGTGTGTTCTGCCTATTCACAAAGCCATGATTTGGAGATGCTGGTGTTGGACTGGGATGTACAAAGTTAAGAATCACACAACACCAGGTCCTGTCCAACAGGTTTAATTGGAAGCACAATCGTAGAATTGAGCCCTCCATTACCACCTGATGAAGGAGTGACGCTCCGAAAGCTAGTGTGCTTCCAATTAAACCTGTTCGACTACAACCTGGTGTTGTGTGGTTTTTAACTCTATTCACAAAGTAAGCTTTTAAATCAGTGATTCACCTTTCCCATCAGCTCCCCCCCACCCCGGTCAACACTCTCACTTTTCCCGCTGCTGAAACAAAAATGGGTGAGATGTTCTGGCGTTGGAGGGAGTGCAACAGAGGTTTACCAGGCTGAGTCCTGAGATGGCAGGATTAATGTACAAAGAGAGACTGGATCAGTTAGGACCATATTCACTGGAGTTAGGAGAATGGGGTGGATCTCATTGAAACGTATAAAGTTCTAACAAGACGAGATGGGGTAAATGCAGGAGGGATGTTCCTGATGACTAGGGAGTCCAAAAGCACAGGGTCACAGTCTAAGGATATAGGGCAGACCATTTAGGACTGAGGTAAGATGATGTGTCTTCACCCAGAGAGTGGGCAGCCTGTGGAATTCACTGTCACAGAAAGCAGTTTGGGGTAAGACATTGCATGTTTTAGAGAAGGATTTAAATGTGGTTCTTAGACCTAAAAGAGTCAAAGGATGTGGAGCGAAAGTGGGAACAGGACACTGAATTGGATGATCAGCCATGATCATATTGACCGCCTGGAGGGAGAACGCCTCATCGTCTGCCTTGGGACCCTCCAACCCCATGGCATCAATGTGGTAAACCCCTCCCACTCCGCTGAGGACATGCAGGTCCTGGACCTCCTCCATCACCACTACTTTACCAGCCGATGCCTGGAGGACAAACACCTCATCTTCCTCCTCAGGACCCTCCAACCCCATAGCATCAATATGGAACTTCTTCCCCAGCCCAACCCCCCCACCCATTTATCTCTCCACTCCTGAGGGTCACACCCTCATTCCTGATGAAGGGCTTTTGCCCGAAACATCAATTTTCCTGCTCCACGGATGCTGCCTGACCTGCTGTGCTTTTCCAGCACCACACTCTCAACTCTCAGCTCCAGCATCTGCGCTCCTCACTTTCGCCATATTGAGCAGCAGAGCAGGCTCCAAGGGCCGAATGGCCAAATCTTGCTCCTGGGTTTCTGTAGTTTTAAACAAAGCTTGGCAGATAACTGTCAATCATCATCCAACTGCATTCTCCATGGCAGTATCTCTGACAATCATTTCTCAAATAATCAGAAATTTTATCACGTAATGTAAAAGAGTTATTTTCCTTTCCATTCATGTTTCTTGCAAATTGACCTGATGACTGCACATCAAATTATTTGGGAAAATTAGTGTCTTTTTCTCGCAAAATTAAAGTTCTGAGTTTCCAAGTCACTAAAAATAACTCTAGTCTGACTGAATATTTAAACCTTAATCCCAATTCACTTCGAAATCAAATCAATAGTAAACTTAAAGAGGACTATATTTATTTTACACACATATACCCACCCACATGAACATGTGCACACTAAAATACATTCACAAATTAACTTATGTATGCACACACACATACATAGAAATACACACAAATATGAATATACATGAACACCCATACACACACAAATACACATTTGGATCCTTGGAAACATATATACACAAGACAAACTATAGAATCCATATAGTGTGGAAGCAGACCATTCATCCCATCGAGTCCACACCACCCCTCTAAAGAGCAGCTCACCCAGACCTACCCCAACCCTGTAACCCTGCAGTTCCCATGGCTAATCCACCTAGCCTACACATCCCTGGACACAATGGGCAATTTCTTGTGGTCAATCCACCCTAACCTGCACATCTCTGGACTGTGGATGGAAACCAAAGCAGCCAGAGGAAGTCCACGCAGACACTGGGAGAAGGTGCAAACTCCACACAGTCACCCAAGGCTGGAATCAAACCCAGGTCTCTGGCACTGAGGCAGCACTGAGTCACCTTCAAACACAGATAGCCACACACATGGAGACATAGAGAGTTATATGCATCCACACATATACACACAAACACACTAACACTCTCACATAAACAGCCCACGGAAACACACAAATATACAGACATATGCACATAAGCATGCAAACAGATAAAACATTACACAGGCAAACACTCACATACTCACATATATGCATAAACAGATATATTGACGCAATCTCATAATCACACACACATTGACACCCTGGGCTCATGGACCACATTGAGGAAACAGCTTGAAAGTGTTTCTGATAATGTCCTGCAGACGTATGAGTCCAAGCTCTTTCCGCATCTCAGAAAAGTATTAGACTGAATCATATTTCCAGATTACTGTTAAAGAATATGCGGCAAAGGCTTTACTTAAATGAATGTGAAGAACCCATTCCTTATCAAGACTGAACATGAATTAAGCTGTGAAGTATTCTCTGTGGCTTGAGTTCTCAGCTCTGCATCAGAAGGGTCTGGGCTCAAATCTGTTTTAGAGACTTGAGTAAAAACTCTCCCCACTCCTGTGTAACACTGAGGGAGGACAGCACTGTTAGAGGTGCAGTCTTTCATATGAAATGTTAAACTGTAGCCTTGTCTGATATCACAGATAGCTATGAATGATAGCTTGTATCATTTCAAAGCCAAACTAAACAGTGCTTCCTGATATTCTGATTAAATTCAGAATCCAAGCTTATGGAACTACTGTATCAGTCAGATCCCAGAATGAAATCTGACCTGATAGATCACATAGAGATGTACAGAATGGAAACAGACCCTTTGATCCAACCCATCCATGCTGACCCAGATATGCCAACCCAATCTCGTCCCCACTGCCAGCACCCAGCCCATATCCCTCCAATCCCTTCCTATTCATATACCCATCCAAATGCCTCTTAAATGTTGCAATTGTACCAGCCTCCACCACTTCCTCTGGCAGCTCATTCCATACACGTACCACCCTCTGTGTGAAAAAGTTGCCCCGAAAGTCTCTTTTATATCTTTCCCCTCTCATCCTAAACCTATGCCGTCTAGTTCTGGACTCCCCGACCCCAGGGAAAAGACTCTGCCTATTTATCCTATCCATGCCTGTCATAATTTCGTAAACCTCCACAGGGTCAACCATCAGCCTCCAACACTCCAGAGAAAACAGCCCCAGCCTGTTCAGCCTCTCCCTGTAGCTCAAATCCTCCAACCCTGGCAACATCCTTGTAAGTCTTTTCTGAACCCTTTCAAGTTTCACAACATCTTTCCAATAAGAAGGAGACCAGAATTGCATGAAATATTCCAACTGTGGCCTAACCAATGTCCTGTACAGCCGCAACATGACCTCCCAACTCCTGTACTCAATATTCTGACTAATACAAAACGCCTTCTTCACTATCCTACCTACCTGCAACTCCACTTTCAAGGAGCTATGAACCTGCACTCCAAGGTCTTTTTGTTCAGCAACACTCCCTAGGACCTTACCATTAGTATGTATTAGTGAGTTTTGAGAAGATTGTTTGTATCTTTCATGTTAATTATTGTGGTGGTCAGTTTCTGAAGCATAATCACATGAAGCTGCAGTGTTTCTTTAAGAACAGGACAGAAGTTTATTGCACAAAGAAAAAGTGAATAAAAACAAAGCTGTTTAAGACATATAAAGGGTTTAAATTATCACTCAATATCAAATCATAGAATCGTAGTGTTATGAGTAATTTAGCACAGAAACAAACCCTTCAATCCAACCTATCCATGCCGTACATAATCCCAAACTAAAATAGTCCCGTCTGCTCGTGCTTGGCCCATTTCCCTCCAAACGTTTCTTATTCATGTACTTATCCAAGTGTCTTTTAAAAATTGTAACTGTACTTGCACCCATCACTTCTTCAGGAAGTTCATTCCACAGTGGTGTAAAAATATTTTCCCCCAACTCTATTTTAAATTTTCTTCTCTCACCTTAAAAATGTGCCCCTTGAAATCTTCCATCCTAAGTAAAAGACACCTAATATTACCTTATCTATACCCTTCATGGTTATATGAAGTCTACCTAAATGATCCTCCCCAGTTTCTGTCCTCTAAACTACTGAGTCTCCATACACAAATCCTCACTTAGACTTCCAAAGCTTTTAATAACTTGCAGGTATCTAACCAAACACTCCTGGTTTGGAATTTTCACATTTTGAACCTTTCTACTGAGGTGCCTCTGCATCCAATACTCTTTTCTAGGAGAGATACTAAAACCTGCTTCTGACTGTAGTTAGATCTCTTCTGATCTGTTCTAAATACTTTCAATCTCTACATTTTCTAAACTTGCTACAATGGTTTACAAAACAGTTTTCCATTAACTCTCCAGGGCTTCATAGCCAGCTGCTGTTGAATATGAAAAATTTAAGAAGAATTATTGTCACGCCAATATTTATCCATCAACTAATATTCTGTTTAATAGTTTATCTTGTCAGTTTTGCATGTCATTTTAAGAACCTCACATACATTTCCTACATTTATTGTGTTGCCCACATTCTGACTTTCACTGGAACCCATTCACCCACCTGTTCTGCAGCCATGGGTTTATATCAGGTGATAGTTTATTTGAAAATACTTCCAATGTTCACCAATCATTCTATGGCAAAACCTTTCCCTATCTCTGGAACCCCCTCCAGCTCCACGGCCTTTCAAAGATATCCGCACTCATCTGATCCTTCCCCACAGGATTACAGAATTTTTAACAGTGCAGGAGGCCAATCAGCCTATTGACAAGCATCATTACCGATAGCCAATCTCCTACCTTTAGCCTCTATCCTTGCCCATTATTTCTATCCAAATAATCATCCAATTCCCTCTCAAATGCCTTAATTGAACCTGCCTCCACCACCTGCGTTCCACCTGAACTACCCGCTTTGTGAAAGAATACTTTCTGACATTTCTTGCTTTGTCTGCACATCACTTTACATCTGTACCCTCATGTTCTTTCTTTTAAGAATGGGAACAGCTTCTCCCTATCTACTCTATCCAGTCCTCCTTATGCTTTTGAAAACCTCCATCAAATCTCCTCTCAGCTTACTTCACTCCAAGGAGAACAGTTTCGAATGTACAGAGTCGTAGAGATGTACCGCATGGAAACAGACACTTTCGTCCAACTCTCCCCTGCCGACCAGATATCCCAACCCAATCTAGTCCCATCTGCCAACACCTGGCCCAAATCCCTCCAAATTCTTCATATTCATATACCCATCCAGATGCCTTTAATGCTGTAATCGTACCAGCCTCCACCACTTCCTTTGGTAGCTCATTCCATACACGTACCACCCTCTGCATGAAAAAAGTTGCCCTTTAGGACCCTTTTAAATCTTCCCCCTCTCCCCTTAAACTTATACTTTCTAGTTTTGAACTCCCTACCCTCATGATTTAAAAAACCTTTATAAGGTCACCCCTCAGGTCACCCAACTTCTTCATTCTAATTAGTCTCCCTAATTTTATTATATCAGTGTTGGTGATCATGATTTCAACCTTCTAGGTTCAAATGCTCCTTAAACTTCCCTGTCTCACTATCTCGCTTTCCTCTTTTAAGGCCTTCCTTAAAACCAAACCTTTGAGTAGGTCATCTGTCCTAACATCGTCTGATGTGGCCCCAATGTGTATTTTTGCTCCTGTGAGCTGCCTGGGAGGAACATTTCATTCTGTTAAAGATGCCACAAAAGCATAGTTGTTGCTGTTAGTCAGCGCATTCCTAGATGCTTAATCACCACTTCCACTGTCAATTCCACCCTCTCAGCAACTTTCACACAAAAGGATCGTTGCCAAAGCGAATCGTGTCCTTAGAGACAATCAAAACTCTACAGGTGACTCCTAACTGCCCATTAAACAGCCTTCTCCCCCACCGTCTTCAACATTTTCACTATGACTAAGCCAAACCATTCAAAGAGAGATGGAAAAAAAGTACAATTTAGTTCACGTCCCAATGATTTTTCTCTCTGGTTGTTCACAGCAAGTGTCCTGGAGATTAATCTCCAGTTCCTCTTAGGTTGGCAACCCTACTTGCAAATAAAAAGTCTCAAATAACCCAAAGAATGAACAGATCCTCAAGCATATTAACTTGGATTTCTCATGCGTGAAAATGCTGAACGAATGGCTGCCAAACAATAGGCTTTGCGAATGAGATCTATTCCTGGAAATAAATCAAAGTATGGGTCAATTTGTCTCTTAAGTGTTGCTGGGTTTTTTTTCCTCGACGAGACAGATAGTGCTAGGCAAACAGCCAACACTACCTGAGCCTTAAAGTACAAGTGATACCAACTCTAACAGATGGCAGCACATATGCACGGCAATAATTTGGCCACGCAACATGCCAAACTCCGGTTAATTCAATGAAAATTGGAAATGAACATCTCACCGTTACGTATTGGGTCATTGTCTATGGGCCATCCCTCAAGGTATTAGCTCTGTTAATGAGGATTATGTTAGTTTCCTGAAGGTTTACATTGCAGCTTGGCTCTTTATATTTGCAAAGAACACAGTAATGGCTGTAGCTTGGTCTCAAAAAGCTGGCCTGTGCCTCTGGGTTTGCGAGCGGGCATTAAACAGATTGCACAAGCTCAGTGGAAGTTCGCTCTCGCCAAGTTAGGCAGGTGGCTGGGAGAGGTTTTCCTCAGGGGTGCTTTACTTGAATCCTATGTTGGCCAGCACGCCGATAAACAATCAAATAACAGCTGATTTTTGATTGAATGTAACATTCCCTTCAAGGAATCAAACAAACTGAGAGCCAGATCCTCGGCTGGCCGGGAACCAGTGAGTGCCGCACACAGTAAGTAGGGAGAGAGTGGGATAACATTACATCTCACGGACTGTTAATATGCTGATGGTGTGCACATTGCAGATCTAATCTTTGCAGAGATCCAACCTCACTTATCCAAGAATAATTATGATTGTATTATCTTACTGATATATTCCTGCATGCATTAGACCTATCTGAACTGCTCTGTTTTCCAATAAATTTTAATTTTAAAAAAATATGGCATGTGTTAAGCAGGCGGTTAAATTGGTCCAAAGCTTCCTTTTAATAAATTGTCTATTTGTTCAACAGGAGTGAATGATATTTTTATTATCTGAGCAATTAATAACCTGCAGGACAGAAGCAGTGCAGCAAATGATCAAATAAAGCCCCTTTGCGTGGGATATTTCACTTCTTGAGTGGGTATACAAACAGAATATTGCAGCATTAGGGTGCCAATCAGAGAAAGAAAGACTTGAATTTTTATAGTGCCTTTTACGGTAACAGTGACTGCATGTTACAGCCAATGAGGTTGGAAGAATTGTGATTTGGTGAGGTGCTATTTCTGCCGCTAAGCCAGAACACTGCCGGTTCAAATCAAATCAACAAGCCCATTTTTATTTTGTCCTTTGAAGGAATGTGGGTATTGGCATCAAGGCGAGCACTTGTTCCCCACCCCCAATTTCCCATCATGTGAATGGCTTGCTCAAACTATTTCAGAAGGCAGCTAAGTGTCAACCACATTGCTGTGTGTCTGGAGTCACATATAGGCGCTGTAAAAATGCACATTAATGCTGCAACATTCTGTTTGTACACCCACTCAAGAAGTGAAATATCCCACACCAAGGGGCTTTATTTGATCATTTGCTGCACTGCTTCTGGCTTACAGGTTATTAATTGCTCAGATAATAAAAATATCATTCACTCTCATTGAACAAATAGACCATGTTAAGGATGGCAGATGTTAATCCCTAAAAAGACATAAGTAAATCAGCTGGGTTTTTACAACAGTTGGAGATAGCTTCATGGGTCCATTGCTCAGACTAGCTTTTTATTCCGGGTAGACAGAGCTAAGTGATCCCAAGTTTGATGGATCAGTTCCAAGCTCCATAGTCCTGCCACATCCAGTTCTGACTGAGAAGAAAAAGGATAGCAAAGCTGAGGAATTCTCTACCACAGAAGGCTGTGGAGGCCAAGTCACTGGTTATATTCAGGAAAATGAAAGATAAGTTTTTAGATTTTAAAGAGATCAAGGGATATGAAGGAAAAGCAAACATATAGCATTGAGTTGAAGAGGCAGTCACCATCAAATTGAATGGTGGAGCAGGCTCGAAGGGCCAATTGGCCTACTCCAGCTCAATGTGTCTAGTCTGAGGATCTCGATTGGTACGTTACGACAATGCCTCAGCCTCACCAAGGGCATCACTGCGAAAGCTCAGCACTAACCAAGGCACCATCAATTCATCATAGAGAGCATTCTATCCAGATACATCACAACTTGGGACAGCGACTCCTCTGCTAAAGACAGTAAGAAACGACAGAGAGTTGTGAATACAGCCCAGTCCATCATGGACGTCATCCTTCCATCCAGTGACTTCTCACTGCCTTGGGAAGGCAGCCAACATCATCATAGCCCCCTCCCACCCCAGTTATTATCTCTTGCAACCTCTTCCATAGGTAAAAAGATACAAAAACTTAAACATGTGTACCAACAGATTCAAGAACAGCTACTTCCCCGCTGCTATTAGATTTCTGAATGGACTTCTCAAATTTTAAATTTAATGTTGATCTTGCTGTTTGTGCACCTTTTCTGTAGCCAGAGCATTGTATTCCTTATTCTGTTCTAATGCACTTTGTGTGGTGTAATCTGCCTGTACAGTACGCAAAGCAAAACTTTTCACTGTACCAAGGTACATGCGACAATAATAAATCAAATCAAATCAAATTTAATAAAGCAACCACTTTGGTTGTATCCTATCAACTTATTCAGACAGTTCCACCCTTTTATCACAAATACAAAGTGGTAGCTGTGCACTGTATACAAGTTACACTGCAGTGATTCACCAACACTCCTTGGCACTTGAGAGACAAATTGAAACCTACTTTGATTTATTTCCATAATTACATTTGCAAAGTCTATTGCTTGGCAAACATTCATTTGGATTCCTCATGTGTGAAATGCTAAGTCAAATATGATTGAGGATCTGTTCAGTTTTTGGGTCTTATATTTACAGAGATGGTTTGCCAGCCCTTAAGGAATTGAAAATTAATCTCTAGGTCGGTACCTTCAAAACCTGCACCGTCTGCCACCTGGAAGAATAAGGGGCAGCAGATGCATGGGAACACCACTATGTCATTTTCTCTCCAAGCCACACATCACCCTGAAATATACCACCGTTCCTTGAGTGTCACTCGGTCAAAATCCCGGAACTCCTTCCCTGCCGGAACTGTGGGTCGACCTACAGCATATTGATTGCATTGGTTCAAGAAGGCAGCCCACCACCACCTTCTCAAGGGACAACTAGGAATGGGCAATAAATTCGCACCTTGCCGCCTTACAATCAATGAATAAATAAAGGGAAAAGTTGGACTTCTCTGTACAAAGAATGTTCTCTTTGATACATTGACACTCCATTGTTCCTGTCCCAGAGAACTGGCCTAGGTTATATCCACTAATCTTCGCAGAGTCATAGAGATCAAAGCATAGTGAAGGCCCTTCAGCCCGTCGTATCCACGCCAGCTAAAAACAGCTACCTTACTATTTTGTCCCCATTTTCCAGCATTGGCCATGTATGACTTGCATCACCAATGCACATCTAAATACTCTGTTGATATGATGAGTGTTTCTGCCTCTCCCACCCTAATAGGCAGTGGGTTCCAAGTTTCTAACACCCTCTGGGTGAAAATGTTTTCCATCACGTCCACCTCTATATCTTCTGCCTTCTTACCTTAAATCTATGCCCCCGGACATTGATCCCTCCATCTCGGGAAAAGGTTTAATTTTTCTACTTTCTCAATGCCCCTCAAAGCTTTCTCCATCTCAATCATGTTCCCCCAGTGTGCCCAATCTGTCTTCATCTCTGAAACTCTCCAGCCCAGGGCAACATCCTGGTAAATCACCTCAGCACCTCCTCTAGAGCAACCACATTCGTCCTCCTTTAATGTGGATTCCACAATTGGAGCATGACATTCTGGATCACGGATAAGACTGCCATCTAATGATCCAAAGTGACATTGCCTCACATCAGAGCTTGTAGATATTTTTAATCAACCTGTCCAGGAGGTTTATGACCCATCTCCATGGAAGGTAGGACCCGAAGCCAGACCTCCTGGCTCAGACGTGGGAATGCAACCACTACAGCAGAACAGCCCTCACACCAGAGGTTGTAGATATTCCTCAGACCGACTCAATGGCGCAAAGCAACAGACAATAATCTTCTACTTGGTTAGAGACAAGAAAACTGCAGATGCCAGAATCCAAGGTAGACAGGTAGGAGACTGGGAGAACATAGCAATCTAGGCAGCATCAGGAGTCCTGAGTAAGGGTTACACCCAAAATGTCAACGTCTCCACCTCCTGATGATGCCTGGCTTGCTGTGTACTCCCAGCCTCCTGCCTGTCAACCAACAATTTTCTACTGTGCAGGCCGGGCTGTAACCTGTCAGAGAGGGGTATTTCCTCACAGTGCAGTCTGCTTAGTTCTGATGAAAGTGAAACACCATGAAGAGGGGAGAGGTGTATCTGAGGTGCATCAGATTGTGACGGCATCAACAGGCTGCACAGAAAACAAGAGCTGCTTTTAATCAAAGGGTCAATAACACGGGGGCATAATGTTAAACCAAAAGGCAGCAGGTGCCAAGGGGATTTGTGGGACATATTTTTCATCCAGAGGGTGGTGGGAGTCTGGAATGCACTACCTGGTAAGGTCATTGAGGCAGGATACCTCAAAAGTGCTTGGATAAGCATTTGAAATGTCAGAATATTCAAGGCTATGGACCTAGTCATAGAATCATAGAGTCATAGAGATGTACAGCATGGAAACAGACTCTTCGGTCCAACCCGTCCATGCCGACCAGATATCCCAACCCAATCTAGTCCCACCTGACAGCACCCGACCCATATCCCTCCAATCCCTTCCTATTCATATACCCATCCAAATGCCTCTTAAATGTTGCAATTGTACCAGCCTCCACCACTTCCTCTGGCAGCTCATTCCATACACATACCACCCTCTGCGTGAAAAAGTTGCCCCTTAGGTCCCTTTTATATCTTTCCCCTCTCACCCTAAACCTATGCCGTCTAGTTCTGGACTCCCCGACCCCAGGGAAAAGACTGTGTCTATTTATCTTATCCATGCCCCTCATAATTTTGTAAACCTCTATAATGTCACCCCTCAGCCTCCAACGCTCCAGGGAAAACAGCCCCAGCCTGTTCAGCCTCTCCCTATAGCTCAAATCCTCCAACCCTGGCAACATCCTTGTAAATATTTTCTGAACCCTTTCAAGTTTCACAACATCTTTCTGATAGGAAGGAGACCAGAATTGCACAAAATACTCCAACAGTGGCCTAACCAATGTCCTGTACAGCCGCAACATGACCTCCCAACTCCTGTACTCAATATTCTGACCAATAAAGGAAAGCATACCAAACGCCTTCTTCCCTATCCTATCTATCTGCGACTCTACTTTCAAGGAGCTATGAACCTGCACTCCAAGGTCTCTTTGTTCAGCAACACTCCCTAGGACCTTACCATTAAGTGTATAAGTCTACAAAGATTTGCTTTCCCAAAATGCAGCACCTTACATTTATCTGAATTAAACTCCATCTGCCACTTCTCAGCCCATTGGTCCATCTGGTCCAGATCCTGTTGTAATCTGAGGTAACCCTCTTCGCTGTCCACTACACCCCCAATTTTGGTGTCATCTGCAAACTTACTAACTGTACCTCTTATGCTCGCATCCAAATCATTTATGTAAATGACAAAAAGTAGAGGGCCCAGCACCGATCCTTGTGGCACTCCACTGGTCACAGGCCTCCAGTCTGAAAAACAACCCTCCACCACCATCCTCTGTCTTCTACATTTGAGCCAGTTCTGTATCCAAATGGCTAGTTCTCCCTATATTCTATGAGATCCTTGCTAAGCAGTCTCCCATGGGAAACCTTGTCGAACGCTTTACTGAAGTCCATATAGCTCACATGTACTGTTCTTCCCTCATCAACCTTCTTTGTTACTTCTTCAAAAAACTCAATCAAGTTTGTGAGACATGATTTCCCATGCACAATGCCATGTTCACTATCCCTAATCAGTTCTATGCCTTTCCAAATACATGTACATCCTGTCCCTCAGCATTCCCTCCAACAACTTGCCCACCACCGAGGTCAGACTCACTGGTCTATAGTTCCCTGGCTTGTCCTTACCACTCATCTTAAACAGTGGCACCACGTTTGCCAACCTCCAGTCTTCTGGCACCTCACCTGTGACTATCGATGATACAAATATCTCAGCAAGAGGCCCAGCAATCACTTGTCTAGCTTCCCACAGAGTTCTCGGGTACACCTGATCAGGTCCTGGGGATTTATCCACCTTTAACCGTTTCAAGACGTCCAGCACTTCCTCCTCTGTAATATGGACATTTTGCAAGATGTCATCATCTATTTCCCTACAGTCTATATCTTCCATATCCTTTTCCACAGTAAAAACTGATGCAAAGTTAAAGTGAGACAATTATAGGTAGTAGGACTCAATAGGCTGAAGGGCCTCTTCTGTCCTGTCTGATTCAATGACACATGGTGACTTTGCAACATCCTGGTAATGTTATTTTAATCCTGTCACATTAAAAATGCCAAACAAGCATCATGCACTGACAAGCTCACTGTGTGTTCAAACTTTGAATTATTTTTCTGAAATGTAATGAAAATTCAGTCTCAAGGACTTCTTGAAAATGTTACATTTGGCCAATATTAATCCCTCAAGAAGCACATGCTGGAAATCTGAAAGTGCTGGAGAAACTCATCAGGTCTGGCAGCATCACTGGAGAGAGAAACAGAGTTAACATTTTGAGTCTGGTAGATGACTTCTTTGGAACTCTGTTTCTTTCTGTCCTTGGATTCCATTGCTCCGGCAGACTACCAGTCCTCCATCAGATTGCTATGCAAGGGAGCTTCAAGGAATTCCTACAGCGTGGAAGCAGACCCTTCAGCCCACCAAGTCCACACTAACCCTTTGAAGAACTTACCACTCCCCCACCCTATCCCTGTAACCCTGCACTTCCACAGCCAATCCACCTAACCTCCACATCTTTGGACTGTGGGAGGAAACTAAAGCAGCTGGAGGAAACCCACACAGACATGGGGAGAATGTGCAAACTCCACACAGACAGTCTGTCGGGGGTTGGAATCGAACCTGGGATCCTGGTGGTATGAGGGGGTAGCTCTAACCACTGAGCCGTCCCACAGTTTGCTGGCACCAAAATTGATTGCCCTGTTTCCTGCATTATGATAGTGACTGCATATATTAAAACTGTTCTTCATTGGCTGCATAGTACGTTGGGACCCCATGTGGTCATGGCAGGCACTGGAAAATTGTGAGATCAGCATTTCCCTACTATTATTGGAACCTTGCAGAATGGGATGATTTGTCACTTCAGATGGGTTTTTTCGTAAGTATTTTATCCTCGGTCCATGTTTGAGTTTGAGTTTGATTTATTGTTGTCACATGCACTGAGATGCAGTGAAAAGTGTTGTTTTGCGTACTCTACAGGTCGATCGTAGCATCAGGGTAGCAGAACAGACTGTAGAATACAGTGTTACAGCCACAGAGAAGGTGTGGAGAGAGAGATCAACCTTAACATTTGAGAAATCCATTTAAAAGTCTGATAACAGCAGGGGGAAAGCTGTTCTTAGAGTCATAGAGTCCAAACTGGTCCATGCCAAAATGTCCATCCACGCCAACCCCATTTCCCTGCACTTGGCCCATATTTATTTTTCTAATCCTTTCCTATCCATGTATCCATATTCTTGAATCTGTTCATACGTGTATTCAAGCTTCTATATCCTCTGCCCAATGGAAGAGCATGGAAAAGGGTGTAATTGGGGTGGGGGGGGGGGATCTGAGTATGTTGGTTGCTTTCCTGAGGCAGTGGGAAGTATAGATGGAATTGATGGATTGAAGCAGGTTTGAGTGATGGTCTGGGCTGTGTTCATGACTCTCCATAGTTTCTTGCGGTCTTGGGAAATGCAGTTGCCATTCCACACTGTGATACATCCAGATAGAATGCTTTCTAAGCCGATGACAGGATAAAGGAGAGAAGGTGATCTCTGTGTGTTCATCTCAGTTTTCTCAGTCAGAGTCTGGGTAATCTATCAGGTACTGTGGTGCTTTTGAAAGCCATTCATCCCAATTGGGAACCTCTGGAGTGAACAGATTACAAAAAGAGGAAGGTAAACAGAACCTTGATAGAAAGTTGGGCTGCCATTTGATCCAACCAACTTTAATTTGTCTAGAAGATCATAAGATATGGGAGAAGAATTAGGCCACTCAACCCATTGAGTCTGCTCCGCCATTCGATCATGGCTGATATATTTCCCAAGGCGGAGATGGGTACTGCAGATGCTGGAGATTAGAGTCAAGATTACAGTGGTGAAGGGCTTTTGCCCAAAATGTCGATTTTCCAGTACCTCGGATGCTGCCTGACCAGCTCCAGCACCATTCGAATCTTGATATATTTCTCAACCCCATTCTCCTGTCTCTCCCTTGCACCCCTTCCTAATCAAGACATTATCTATCTCTGGTTTAAAGAACACTCAATGACTTGGCCTCCATAACCTCCTGCGGCAATGGGCTCCACAGTTTCCCTACCCTCTGGCTGAAGAAATCCCTCCTCATCTCAGTTCTAATGGGTCGTCCCTTCACTCTGAGGCTGTGCCCTCGGGTCCTTGTCTCTCCTACTAACGGGAACATCTTCTCTGCACTCATTCTACCCTGTGTTATGGACAAGACCAAACTCCTGCTGTATTCAAAGGTAGCCTAGACCTAACTTTTACTTATTTTAAAGGTACGTGTAAGGCACTGCATTCCAGGTGTAAGTCAATTGGTCAAACCACTCAATTTTAAACAGAACATGCTTTATTTTGTACCATAGCTAAAATACAGACAAAATAAAAAAGTAAAGAAAAGAATCAGCTTAACTGTAATTTGACTTAACTATTAACTAAATAATTACTCCTAGTTAACTGTTCCAATACAGTAACATGCTGTAAACACAGCCTTGTCAAAGGCAAGGTAAAAACAATGACTGGATTAGTGGTGCTGGAAGAGCACAGCAGTTCAGGCAGCATCCAACGAGCAGCGAAATTGACGTTTCGGGCAAAAGCCCTTCATCAGGAATAAGGCAGTGAGCCTGAAGCTTGGAGAGATAAGCTAGAGGAGGGTGGGGGTGGAGAGAAAGTAGCATAGAGTACAATGGGTGAGTGGGGGAGGAGATGAAGGTGATAGGTCAAGGAGGAGAGGGTGGAGTGGATAGGTGGAAAAGAAGATAGGCAGGTCGGACAAGTCCGGACAAGTCATGGGGACAGTTACTGAGCTGGAAGTTTGAAACTAGGATGAGGTGGGGGAAGGGGAAATGAGGAAGCTGTTGAAGTCCACATTGATGCCCTGGGGTTGAAGTGTTCCGAGGCGGAAGATGAGGCGTTCTTCCTCCAGGCGTCTGGTGGTGAGGGAGCGGCGGTGGAGGAGGCCCAGGACCTCCATGTCCTCGGCAGAGTGGGAGGGGGAGTTGAAATGTTAGGCCACGGGGTGGTTTGGTTGATTGGTGTGGGTGTCTCGGAGATGTTCCCTAAAGCGCTCTGCTAGGAGGCGCCCAGTCTCCCCAATGTAGACGAGACCACATCGGGAGCAACGGGTACAATAAATGATATTAGTGGATGTGCAAGTAAAACTTTGATGGATGTGGAAGGCTCCTTTAGGGCCTTGGATAGAGGTGAGGGAGGAGGTGTGGGCACAGGTTTTACAGTTCCTGCGGTGGCAGGGGAAAGTGCCAGAATGGGAGGGTGGGTCGTAGGGGGGCGTGGACCTGACCAGGTAGTCACGGAGGGAACGGTCTTTGCGGAAGGCGGAAAGGGGTGGGGAGGGAAATATATCCCTGGTAGTGGGGTCTTTTTGGAGGTGGCGGAAATGTCGGTGGATGATTTGGTTGATGCGAAGGTTTGTAGGGTGGAAGGTGAGCACCAGGGGCGTTCTGTCCTTGTTACGGTTGGAGGGGTGGGGTCTGAGGGCGGAGGTGCGGAATGTGGACGAGATGCGTTGGAGGGCATCTTTAACCATGTGGGAAGGGAAATTGCGGTCTCTAAAGAAGGAGGCCATCTGGTGTGTTCTATGGTGGAACTGGTCCTCCTGGGAGCAGATACGGCAGAGGCGGAGAAATTGGGAATACGGGATGGCATTTTTGCAAGAGATAGGGTGGGAAGAGGTGTAATCCAGGTAGCTATGGGAGTCGGTGGGTTTGTAAAAAATGTCAGTGTCAAGTCGGTCGTCACTAATGGAGATGGAGAGGTCCAGGAAGGGGAGCGAGGTGTCAGAGATAGTCCAGGTAAATTTAAGGTCAGGGTGGAATGTGTTGGTGAAGTTGATGAATTGCTCAACCTCCTCGCGGGAGCACGAGGTGGCGCCAATGCAGTCATCAATGTAGCGGAGGAAGAGGTGGGGAGTGGTGCCGGTGTAATTACAGAAGATCAACTGTTCTACATAGCCAACAAAGAGACAGGCATAGCTGGGGCCCATACGTGTGCCCATGGCTACGCCTTTGGTCTGGAGGAAGTGGGAGGATTCAAAGGAGAAATTGTTAAGGGTGAGGACCAGTTCGGCCAAACGAATGAGAGTGTCAGTGGAAGGGTACTGTTGGGGACGTCTGGAGAGGAAAAAAACGGAGGGCTTGGAGGCCCTGGTCATGGCGAATGGAGGTGTAGAGGGATTGGATATCCATGGTGAAGATAAGGCGTTGGGGGCCGGTTTATGCTACTTTCTCCCCACCCCCACCCTCCTCTAGCTTATCTCTCCACGCTTCAGGCTCACTGCCTTATTCCTGATGAAGGGCTTTTGCCCGAAACGTCGATTTCGCTGCTCGTTGGATGCTGCCTGAACTGCTGTGCTCTTCCAGCACCACTAATCCAGTATTTAGTTTTCAGCATCTGCAGTCATTGTTTTTACCTTGTTGATTTTAACCCTACTGCGAATCCTCTTGCAAGGATGCCTGCCTTGAAGTAGTTTTCCTCCTTTCTCTACAAGAATCTCAGGGAGTCCCTCTCCCACTGCAACTCCCAGGTCATTTCCTCTGCTCTGAAGCTCTTCAACCATGTCGTGAAACAAACTCGGTACCACAGCCACATCTGTTTCCTCAGTGCCTGCCTCCATAACTAACTCATCCCACACGGACTCCGGACCACCTTTAAACCAGCAGAGTTCGGACCCGAACAGGACAAACAATACAGACTACAGATTCAAAAACACCAGCAACAGTTCTCCTTCAAGATCCTCTGCTCCACGCTTGCAGCAATGCGCCGTCACCTAACCTCTCTACAGTCAGCCCTGCCCCAGCTGAGGGCCACACTCTCTCAGAATTGCAAAGGACCCACTCTGTACTACATCCTCAGGAGAATTCAAACTCTCAACAAACAGTATTTCAATTCCATCTCAAACATCAAAAACTGTAAGTACAACAAACTTTTATCCACCCACCTCCATAACCAGCGCTCCTCAAACATTCCAGAAGATTCCCTTGGCCTCGGAAACGCCATTAGCCATGCGGCTGACGCAGCTACCACCCCCACGCTGAGTGATGATGTCACTTCCGCCCACATCATGGCCACTCCCACAGCCACTTCCGGCCCTCACATCATCGCTGATGCCACACGCTCAGTGACTCCCGCTACCCCTACTGCCATGATCACCACCACGTCCACCCCCACCAGCGCCACTCACCTGCATTCTGCTGACACGGCCCCCACAGACCCCACTGTCACAATCCCCACACCCCAGAACCCCGAGGGCAACATTACCCCAGCTCATGCCTCCACCCCCATTCCCCCCACCATCACACCCACTCCAGGTACTGGCTCCGACCCCACTCCCAGCTCCACACCCACACCAGATCCCAGCTCCCGGCCCTGCCGAGTTTTCACCATCCCTCCAGACCTCCCACTCACTGAGGACGAATGATCAGTCCTCAGCAAAGGACTCACCTTCATCCCCCTCCGTCCACGCATCAATGAATTTAATACACGACGTGACATCGAACAATTCTTCCGTCGCCTCCGCCTCCGAGCTTACTTTCACAATCAGGACTCCCGCCCACCTTCCGAGGACCCCTTCGCCCACCTCCAACACACTGCATCCACCTGGACACCCCGCACTGGCCGATTACCTGCCCTCGACCTCTTCATTTCCAACTGCCACCAGGACATTAACCACCTCAACTTGTCGTCCGCCCTCCCCCACTCCAACCTCTCACCCTCACAACGCGCAGCCCTCCAGTCCCTCTGCTCCAATCCCAACCTCACCGTCAAGCCAGCGGATAAAGGGGGCGCAGTGGTAGTCGAACGCATTGACCTCTACACCGCTGAAGCCAAACGCCAACTCGAGGACACCTCTTCCTACTGCTCCCTCGACCATGACCCCACTCCCCATCACCAAACCATCATCTCCCAGACCATACAGAACCTCATCACCTCAGGAGATCTCCCACCCACAGCTTCCAACCTCATAGTCCGGGAACCCCGCACTGCCCGGTTCTACCTCCTTCCCAAGATCCACAAGCCTGACCACCCTGGCCGACCCATTGTTTCAGCATGCTCCTGCCCCACTGAACTCATCTCTACCTACCTTGACACTGTCCTATCCCCCCTAGTCCAGGAACTCCCCACATACGTTCGAGACACCACCCACGCCCTCCACCTCCTCCAAGACTTCCGTTTCCCGGTCCCCAACGCCTTATCTTCACCATGGATATCCAATCCCTCTACACCTCCATTCGCCATGACCAGGGCCTCCAAGCCCTCCGTTTTTTCCTCTCCAGACGTCCCCAACAGTACCCTTCCACTGACACTCTCATTCGTTTGGCCGAACTGGTCCTCACCCTTAACAATTTCTCCTTTGAATCCTCCCACTTCCTCCAGACCAAAGGCGTAGCCATGGGCACACGTATGGGCCCCAGCTATGCCTGTCTCTTTGTTGGCTATGTAGAACAGTTGATCTTCCGTAATTACACCGGCACCACTCCCCACCTCTTCCTCCGCTACATTGATGACTGCATCGGTGCCACCTCGTGCTCCTGCGAGGAGGTTGAGCAATTCATCAACTTCACCAACACATTCCACCCTGACCTTAAATTTACCTGGACCATCTCTAACACCTCACTCACCTTGCTGGACCTCTCCATCTCCATTAGTGACGACCGACTTGACACTGACATTTTTTACAAACCCACCGACTCCCATAGCTACCTGGATTACACCTCTTCCCACCCTATCTCTTGCAAAAATGCCATCCCGTATTCCCAATTTCTCCGCCTCCGCCATATCTGCTCCCAGGAGGACCAGTTCCACCATAGAGCACATCAGATGGCCTCCTTCTTTAGAGACCGCAATTTCCCTTCCAACGTGGTTAAAGATGCCCTCCAACACATCTCATCCACATCCCGCATCTCCGCCCTCAGACCCCACCCCTCCAACCGTAACAAGGACAGAACGCCCCTGGTGCTCACCTTCCACCCTACAAACCTTTGCATCAACCAAATCATCCGCCGACATTTCCGCCACCTCCAAAAAGACCCCACCACCAGGAATATATTTCCCTCCCCAACCCTTTCCGCTTTCCGCAAAGACCGTTCCCTCCGTGACTACCTGGTCAGGTCCACGCCCCCCTACGACTCACCCTCCCATTCTGGCACTTTCCCCTGCCACCGCAGGAACTGTAAAACCTGTGCCCACACCTCCTCCCTCACCTCTATCCAAGGCCCTAAAGGAGCCTTCCACATCCATCAAAGTTTCACCTGCACATCCACTAATGTCATTTATTGTACCCGTTGCTCCCGATGTGGTCTCCTCTACATTGGGGAGACTGGGCGCCTCCTAGCAGAGCGCTTTAGGGAACATCTCTGGGACACCCGCACCAATCAACCAAACCGCCCCGTGGTCCAACATTTCAACTCCCCCTCCCACTCTGCCGAGGACATGGAGGTCCTGGGCCTCCTTCACCGCCGCTCCCTCACCACCAGACGCCTGGAGGAAGAACGCCTCATCTTCCGCCTCGGAACACTTCAACCCCAGGGCATCAATGTGGACTTCAACAGCTTCCTCATTTCCCCTTCTCCCACCTCATCCTAGTTTCAAACTTCCAGCTCAGTAACTGTCTCCATGACTTGTCCGGACTTGTCCTACCTGCCTATCTTCTTTTCCACCTATCCACTCCACCCTCTCCTCCTTGACCTATCACCTTCATCTCCTCCCCCGCTCACCCATTGTACTCTATGCTACTCTCTCCCCACCCCCACCTTCCTCTAGCTTATCTCTCCACGCTTCAGGCTCACTGCCTTATTCCTGATGAAGGGCTTTTGCCCGAAACGTCGATTTCGCTGCTCGTTGGATGCTGCCTGAACAGCTGTGCTCTTCCAGCACCACTAATCCAGTATTTGTCAAAGGCAAGTTCAGTAAAATTGATGCAATTCCAACAGCAGGAAGAACATCCCAGCTTTGAGCTCTAACAGAGAGAGAGAAATAAAAGCTTCCACATCCACCTTCAAGACTTCAACAACAGCAGAAAGCTAAACTGAAATTCCTGCTTCTGGTGGGAGAGTGACCCCAAGCATTGAGTCAACCACTTGGCACCTCTGTCTCAACCCCTCTTCATATAAAAGCCAGGACAAAATACGCCTCTTAAAGCCATAGTACCAATGCACCTGGAAAACATTCCTGGAGAATTCCTGCAATCGTTCGCCCTGATGCTATCATTCAATAGCTCCAGGAAACACAAAGACAGAAGGAATTTGAAGGTGTTGCTTCTGAATCTCAGGAAAATGCAAGTGAAAGACTATTGGTTTCACTGCGTGTTACAAACCAGCTGTTCAGCCAACTGAGTTAACCAACTCCCAGACCTTGAAGGAGATGAGAGGCAACAATGAATTCCTCAATGCAATCTGACTGTGAAAGAGATGAATGCATTTAAAGATCTTATAATCTTCTATATGCACTGAAATGGGAAAACTCTGCTGGGTGAGTCCAGTTTCTTTATGGGCAGCACGGTGGCTCAGTGATTAGCACTGCTGCCTCACAGTACCAGGGTCCCAGGTTCAATTCCTGTCCTCAGGTGACTGTCTGTGTGGAGGTTGCACATTCTCCCTGTCTCTGCATGGGCTTCATCCCACAGTCCAAAGATGTGCAGACCAGGTGAATTAGAGGGTCAGTGTGGAGATGTTGGGCTGAAGGGCCTGTTTCCACACTGTAGGGAATCTAATCTCATTTCACTCTGTTGCTTATTTCCAGAGGAATCCCATGTTGGGGGCAATTTCCCCTGGGTTTAGATTGTTTCAGGATATTGAGCAGCTTGAGAAATAAAGTGGATTAGTTACATTATATGACACCCCGCACCGGGATAGTGTACTGGAAATCCAACTACATTATTCACGGAACCATCACAAAAGTTAAAGAATTTCCCAAATTTACCTGTCTTTCCAACCTTGGTTAACAAAAGTCATGGACTAGATTGCTGTCTGTGACAGGGCCTACTATTTATTGCAAATAAATTATTCTACCCACATGCATATAATTATGAACAGTCAACTTGTAATGGTACTAGTTAAAACTTTAACTTAATAATAAGCCTTCATTGTTAAACGTGCATATATAACCAGACTCAGACAGACACAGACAGATCACCGAAATTGGTGGTTACAGATGGAGGGAAAGACAGGAAAGGTGGTTGCATACACCCTATCAACAGATAATCTGAATCCTGATCGGAATGCTGCTTCACAATCTTCCTGCTCCAGATACTACATGTCGGTTGTAAGAGGCACGGGTTTTCTGTTATGTACTTGTAAAAGTCTCTGCCTTTTATACAAATAGATAGAATTTTCTATAAATGAGAAAATAGATGGGTTTTCTTGAGGCTTGAGTTTTTTTTTAAAACAGCTTGTTCCCTTTTGAGGGTCTGATGATTTCTAACTATATTCACACTCCAAACTGCTCTGCTACCAGGGAGCCAATCACATTGTGTCGGCAGGTGGGAAGGCTTTGTCAGAGTTAGCAGGTCAGCAGTCCATAAACCTATCAGTTCCTTGTTGCCAACCAAAACTCCATTTGTACACAGCCTCCCTTGGCTCCAGCTTATTTGAAACTAAACATCCCCATTGCTTGAACAAGCAGCTGTGTAAACAGTGCTTACAATGAGTGTCAGGTAACTTGCTTTTAAAAACTGAAGCAAACCTTCAACATTGTTTTCTTTAAAAAAACATAATTTTCCCATTTCAGTACGGATATGAGAATATAGGATATTTAAATGCATTAATTTCTTTCACAGACAGATTTTATTGAGGGTTGCCTCTAGACTCCTTCAAGGCCTGGGAGTTGGCTAACTCAATTGGCTGAGCAGCTGAATTGTAACACAGTTGAGGTTCAGTTTCCACACCAGCTGAGGTTAACATGAAGGCTGTACCTTCTTGACCATGCCCCTCACCTGAAGCGTGCTGACCCTCACGTTAAATTCATCATCAGTTGTCTCGCTCTCTCTAATTAGGGTGAGATCAGTTGGGACTAAGATGATGACTATACTTCAAGCCTGTAATGATCTACAGTCAGTTCTTCTATAACATGATGGTAGTGTTCTTGTGCAACCCCGGGTTGTAGAAAAATCGCTCTTTAGAAACAGCGCTTAAATTGTTGGCGATGTAATCGCATTACAGCCAAAACACATTTGAAGAGTTCTCGCTTTAGAAACAGCATCCATAAATTCGTCAACTACATTACAGTGACTTCACAGTGACAAAACGCACATTATACCAGAACGATCTGTACTGTAGATTGGAATATACACCTTGCTGCTCTAATGTTTTTGAGCATTGCTAAAAAAAGACCAATATTGTCAAAGCTTCAAAGCTCATCCAGCCTTCAACATAATTGGCAAGAAATAAAGGGAAATCAAATATTTTATACTGTATATAAAGAGAACCTTCACTGCTTACCAAGTGGACTCTGGTAGAGGCAATGCCATGAAGAATGGACCAGTTAGATGATGACTGACAGCTAACTGCCAAGATTTGTTTAAATTTAACCTAGTCAGGTTGACTCTGAGATAGATAGATTTTTAATCAGTGAGGGAATCAAGGATTTTGGGGAAAAGGCAGGAAACTGGAGCTGAGGCTTATCAGATGCCATAATTTCATTGAATAGCAGAGCAAATTCCAAGGACTAAATGGCCTAATTCAGCTCCTACGTCTTATGATCTGAGCACTGTCTTATAATCCAGAAGCCAAGCCAGTGACAAAGGTAGGTCGTGGGCTGTTATAAGGGGAAGAAACACTCACAGAGGGCAAGAGATAGGGCTGACAGAAGCCACGATAGAGCTCAGGGACCCTCTCCCTGCTCCGCCAAGCTGCAGAGATATGATCATTTCAATGGATGAGGGGCTTCTTAAACTTCTCCATTGATTATGTTCACTGACTGGAGTGACCTTGCACCTCTGGCATGTGGACTGCACTGCTTGTACGTTTGCACACCCCCACATCAAAGTTGGATCAGTCACCCTTGGGCACCATTGCCTGCCCAAGAACCCTCACTGTACATTGACATTTTCTAGGTAAAAACAATGACTGCAGATGCTGAAAATCAAATACTCGATTAGTGGTGCTGGAAGAGCACAGCAGTTCAGGCAGCATCCAACGAGCAGCGAAATCAACGTTTCGGGCAAAAGCCCTTCATCAGGAATGATGAAGGGCTTTTGCCCGAAACGTTGATTTCGCTGCTCGTTGGATGCTGCCTGAACTGCTGTGCTCTTCCAGCACCACTAATCCAGTAATTGACATTTTATAGCCATCCATATTCTCAATGGCACCATGAGGCAGATTTCTCCCCCAGCTACTTGTGACTCTCTTCATTGCAATATTCCAACAAACTTCCCTTGCTTTGCTGCACATCTTAAGATGACACCATTCTGTGTTAGCAATCCTCCTGCTCATGTCTGTCCCACAGTGTGTCAAGTGTATTCTTTGACAGAATCATAAAAGTTAAAATTGTCAAATAGCTTAGGTGTGTCAGTTCCTAGCAGAACGAAAAGTGTACAGGCATCAATCACAAAACATATTCTATACTGTCAAGTACTTTAATTGGTAAGGTAGGCAAAACAAAATTATTCCCATTGTCTGACATACAAGAACTAGCAGACCACAGCTTTAAGGTTTTGAGCAAAAATACAGGAGGATATATCAGGAAGAACATGTTTCACATAGCGAGCAGTCAGGATCTGGAATCCAGTGCCTATGACAATGGTGGAACAGAAGATGATGAATAATTTTGAAAGGACAATGGACAGGCACTTAGGGACATAAAGTGAAAGGACTATGGATGTAAAGGAGGGAATGGAATGAACTCAGAGCCAGCACAGTCTCTGTGGGCCGAGTAGCCTCATTTTTTTTGATGCACTGATTCCGTGAAATGGAAACACTTGCAGCTATTTTGCAGCTTTCATAACCTCAGGCTGCCCCAAAGGGCTTTACAGCTAATTGAGTGCTTCTTCGAGTGTAGACTCCACTATAATTCAGGGAACAGGTCCGTAAATTTGACCCCAGCCTGTTCCCACCAACAACAATGAAGTAACAGACCAAGGTGTTGGTTTCTACAAATCCCTGAGAGGGCAGAGTCTTAGATTAACATAAGGTCCTAAAGACTCCAGGAAAATAACTGGCATGATTGTATTGCCATTGCTAAATCTCTCATCATCAACAACGTGGGAGTTATCTTTCACCAGAGATATAACAGAAACAGTCATCTAAATACTGTGTGTACAAAAACAGGTCAGAGATTGGGAATTTATGTACGAGTGGTAACTCACCTCCCCTTTTTTTCCTCAACACTACAAGTTAGGAGTTTTTAGGAATAATCTCCAATGGCATGGATGGATGGATACAGCTCCGTCAACACTCAAGAGGCTAGGCACTGCAAAGTTCTGGAAAAACATTGCCTTTTGGATCAGCACCCATCTACCAACGTAACATTTACATCCTCCACCCTCGATGCACAGGTGCAACACTGCGTATTGTCTACAAGACTCACTGTGTTAACGTACTGAGACTCCTTCAACAACATTTCCCAAAACATCAACTTTCACCATCTCAAAGGACAAGAGGAGCAGATACATGGGAACACAATTTCCTGTAAATTCCCCTCCATGTCATTCACCACCCTGACCTGGAACATTTTTGTCATTCTCTCACTATCACTGATTCAAAATCCTGCAACACCTGGAATTTAATTATAAATCTGTCACAGATTTCTGTTTGGTCAACCAAAGGAATCATGGGATTTTGGCAAAAGGCAGGCATTTGGAGTTAGGAGTCAAAATGTGTGGTGCTGGAAAAGCACAGCCAGTCAGGCAACATCTGAGGAGCAGGAGAGTTGACGTTTCGGGCATCAGCCCTTCATCAGGAATGTGAGGGAGGCCCAAGGGGGCTGGGAGATAAATGGGAGGGGGTGGGGCTGGGGGGGAAGGTAGCTGAGAATGTGATGTGTAGATGAAGTCGGGGAGGTGATGACGATAAGTCGGAAAAGAGGGTGAAGCAGATAGGTGGAAAGAAGATGGACAGGTGGGATAGTTCAAGAGGGCAGTGCCAAGTTGCAGGGTTGGATCTAGGATAAGATGGGGGATGGGGAGATGAGGAAACTGCTGAAATCAGTTCCCCATGGTCCAGGAACGCCACATATGCAGTCGAGATACCACCCATACCCTCTACCTCCTCTATGACTTTCGGTTCCCCAGCCCCCAATGCCTCATTTTCACCATGACACCCAGTCCCTATACACATCCATCCACCATGGCGAAGACCTTCAAGCCCTCTGTTTCTTCCTTTCCCACCGGGCCAACCAGTACCTTTCTACCGACACATTTGTTCGATTTGTTGAGCTGGTCTTCACCCTCAACAATTTCTCCTTCAAATCCTCCGGCTTCCTCCAGACAAAGGGGTAGCCATGGACACTCACATGGGCCCCAGCTATGTCCGCCTCTTCGTCGGGTATGTGGAGCAGCTACACCGGCACCATTCCCCACCTTTTCCTCCGCTACATCAATGTATGTATCAGAGCCACCTCATCCTCCTACAAAGAGGTTGAACAGTTCATCAACTTCACAAGCACCTTCCACCTTGACCTCAAGTCACCTGGACCATCTTGGATACCTCCCTCCACTTCCTAGACCTCTTCATCTCCATTTCCGGTGATAGACTCAACATGAACACCTACTTCAAACCCACCGACTCCCACAGCTACATGAACCACTTAGGTGTGGTTCGTTGTGGCAATGGAGAAGGCCAAGGATGGTCATGTCAAACAGGGAATGGGAAGAGGAATTGAAATGGCCAGTGACTGGGAGGTCTGGTCATCCCTGCAGGCCCAGCTAAGATGCTCGGTGAGCAGTTCCCTAAGTTTACGTTCAGTCTCCCCAATGTAGAGAAGACCACATCAGGAGCACCTGATGCAGTAATCTGGGTTGGAAGAGAGGCAGGTGAACCTCTGTCTCACCTGGAAGGACTGTTTGGGGCCCTGGATGGAGGTGACGGGGGTGGAGTGTACTGGCAGGTTTTGCATGTTTTCCAATTGCAGGGACGAACCACACCTCAAATTGGAGGAACAACACCTCATCTTCCACCTGGGCAGCTTACAGCCCGGAGGACTCAACATTGAATTCTCCAATTTCAAATAACCTCCATTCCCATCCCCCGACTCCCTTCCCAGCCCCTCCCCCTCCCTTCCACTGCTCCATGCCACCAACCAGATTCAAGGTAAAAATAATGACTGCAGATGCTGAAAACCAAATACTGGATTAGTGGCGCTGGAAGAGCACAGCAGTTCATCCAGCATCCAACGAGCAGCGAAATCGACGTTTCGGGCAAAAGCCCTTCATCAGGAATAAAGGAAGTGAACCTGAAGCGTGGAGAGGTAAACTAGAGGAGGGTGGGGGTGGGGAGAGAGTAACAACCTGCCTATCTCCTTTTCCACCTATCCACTCCACCCTCTCCTCCTTGACCTATCACCTTCATCCCCTCCCCCACTCACCCATTGTACTCTGTGCTACTCTCTCCCCACCCCCACCCTCCTCTAGTTTATCTCTCCACACTTCAGGCTCACTGCCTTTATTCCTGATGAAGGGCTTTTGCCTGAAACGTCGATTTCGCTGCTTGTTGGATGCTGCCTGAACTGCTGTGCTCTTCCAGCACCACCAACCAGATTCACTCCTCCCATTGACCAACCAGGTTGTACCCTCTAGCTGTCTGCACCTAGGGGTAAAAACAATGACTGCAGATGCTGGAAAGCAAATACTGGATTAGTGGTGCTGGAAGAGCACAGCAGTTCAGGCAGCATCCAACGAGCAGCGAAATCGACGTTTCGGGCAAAAGCCCTTCATCAGGAATAAAGGCAGTGAGCCTGAAGCGTGGAGAGATAAGCTCAAGAAGGGTGGGGGTGGGGAGAGAGTAGCATAGAGTACAATGGGTGAATGGAGGAGGAGATGAAGGTGATGGGTCAAGGAGGAGAGGGTGGAGTGGAAAGGTGGAAAAGGAGATAGGCAGGTTCGACAAGTCCGGACAAGTCAAGGAGACAGTGCTGAGCTGGAAGTTTGAAACTAGGATGAGGTGGGGGAAGGGGAAATGAGGAAGCTGTTGAAGTCCACATTGATGCCCTGGGGTTGAAGTGTTCCGAGGCGGAAGATGAGGCGTTCTTCCTCCAGGCGTCTGGTGGTGAGGGAGCGGTGGTGAAGGAGACCCAGGACCTCCATGTCCTCGGCAGAGTGGGAGGGGGAGTTGAAATGTTGGGCAACGGGGCGGTTTGGTTGATTGGTGCGGGTGTCTCGGAGATGTTCCCTAAAGCGCTCTGCTTGGAGGCGGCCAGTCTCCCAAATGTAGAGGAGACCACATCGGGAGCAACAGATACAATAAATGATATTAGTGGATGTGCAGGTAAAACTTTGATGGATGTGGAAGGCTCCTCTAGGGCCTTGGATAGAGGTGAGGGAGGAGGTGTGGGCACAGGTTTTACAGTTCCTGCGATGGCAGGGGTAAGTGCCAGAATGGGAGGGTGAGTCGTAGGGGAGTGTGGACCTGACCAGGTAGTCGCAGAGGGAACAGTCTTTGCGGAAGGCGGAAAGGGGTGGGGAGAGAAATATATCCCTGGTGGCGAGGTCTTCTTCCAAGGACCCCTTCTCCCACCTCCAACACACTGCATCCACCTGGACACCCCGCGCTGGCCAATTACCTGCCCTCGACCTCTTCATTTCCAACTGCCACCGGGACATTAACCGCCTCAACCTGTCGACCCCCCTCCCCCACTCAAACCTCTCACCCTCACAACGCGCAGCCCTCCAATCCCTCTGCTCCAATCCCAACCTCACCATTAATGATATGTGGAACTTGTTCAAGGAGCAACTATTGAGTGTCCTTGATAAGTACGTACCTATCAGGCAGGGAGGAAAGGGTCGTGTGAGGGAGCCGTGGTTTAATAAGGAGTTGGAATCCCTGGTTAAATGGAAGAGGGCGGCCTTTGTAAAGATGAGGCGTGAAGGTTCAATAGGGGCAATTGAGAGTTATAAGGTAGCCCGGAAGGACCTGAAGAGAGAGCTAAGAGCAGCAAGGAGGGGACATGAAAGGTCCTTAGTTGGTAGGATTAGGGAAAACCCTAAGGCTTTCTATAGGTATGTTAGGAATAAAAGAATGACTAGGGAAGGAATAGGTCCAATCAAGGATAGTAAAGGGAAGTTGCGTGTGGAGGCTGAAGAGATTGGGGAGGCGCTGAATGAATACTTTTCGTCAGTATTCACTCAGGAACAGGACATTGTTGTCGAAATAAATACTGAGGCACGAATAAGTAGAATGGATGGCTTTGAGATATGTAGAGAAGAGGTGTTGGAAATTCTGGCAAGGGTGAAAATAGATAAGTCCCCTGGGCCTGATGGCATTTATCCTAGGATTCTCTGGGAAGCAAGGGAGGAGATTGCAGAGCCATTGGCCTTGATTTTTGTGTCCTCTTTGTCGACAGGAGTAGTGCCAGAGGACTGGAGGCTAGCAAACGTGGTTCCCTTGTTCAAGAAGGGGAGTAGGGATAATCCTAGTAACTATAGGCCAGTGAGTCTCACTTCTGTTGTGGGCAAAGTCTTAGAGAGAATTGTAAGGGATAGGATTTATGCACATCTGGATAAGAATGATGTGATCAAGGATAGTCAGCATGGTTTTGTGAAGGGCAGGTCGTGCCTCACAAACCTTATTGAATTCTTTGAGAAGGTGACTAAGGAGGTAGATGAGGGGAAAGCGGTAGATGTGGTATATATGGATTTTAGTAAGGCGTTTGATAAGGTCCCCCATGGTAGGCTACTGCAGAAAATACAGAGATATGGCATTGAGGGTGAGTTGGAGGTTTGGATTAGGAATTGGCTCTCTGGAAGAAGACAGAGGGTAGTAGTTGATGGCAAAGGTTCATCTTGGAGTGCCGTCACTAGCGGTGTTCCACAAGGATCTGTTTTGGGACCATTGCTGTTTGTCATTTTTATAAATGACCTGGAGGAAGGGTTAGAAGGTTGGGTGAGCAAGTTTGCGGATGATACGAAAGTCGGAGGAGTTGTAGACAGTGAGGAAGGATATGGCAGGTTACAGCGGGATATAGAGAAGCTGCAGAGCTGGGCAGAAAGGTGGCAAATGGAGTTCAATGTAGCTAAGTGTGAAGTGATTCACTTTGGTAAGAGTAATAAAAAGATGGATTACTGGGCTAATGGTAGACTACTTGGTAGTGTGGAAGAGCAGAGGGATCTTGGTGTCCATGTACACAGATCTCTGAAAGTTGCCACCCAGGTAAATAGTGCAGTGAAGAAGGCATATGGCGTACTGGCTTTTATTGGTAGAGGAATTGAGTTCCGGAGTCCTGAGGTTATGCTGCAGTTGTATAAGACTCTGGTGCGGCCGCATCTGGAATATTGTGTGCAGTTTTGGTCGCCATACTATAGGAAGGATGTGGAGGCACTGGAATGGGTGCAGAGGAAGTTTACCAGGATGTTGCCTGGTATGGTAGGAAAATCCTATGAGGAAAGGCTGAGGCACTTGGGGTTGTTTTCATTGGAGAAAAGAAGGTTTAGGGGTGATTTGATAGAGGTGTACAAGATGATTAGGGGGTTAGATCAGGTTGACAGTGAGAACCTTTTTCCACGTATGGAGTCAGCTATTACAAGGGGGCATAGCTTTAAATTAAGGGGGGGTAGATATAGGACTGATGTTAGGGGTAGGTTCTTCACTCAGCGAGTCGTACGTTCATGGAATGCCCTGCCAGTAGCAGTGGTGGACTCTCCCTCTTTCTGGGTATTTAAGCGGGCATTGGATAGGTATATGGAGGATAGTGGGTTAGTGTAGGTTAGGTGGGCTTTGATCGGCGCAACATCGAGGGCTGAAGGGCCTGTACTGCGCTGTATTCTTCTATGTTCTATGTTCTATGTTCTATTAAGCCAGCGGATAAAGGGGGCGCAATGGTAGTCTGGCGCACTGACCACTACACTGCTGAAGCCAAACGTCATCTCGAGGACACCTCTTCCTACTGCCCCCTCAACCATGACCCCACCCCCGATCAGCAAACCATCATCTCCCAGACCATACAGAACCTCATCACCTCAGGAGATCTCCCACCCACAGCTTCCAACCTCATAGTTCAGGAACCCCGCACTGCCCGGTTCTACCTCCTTCCCAAGATCCACAAGCCTGACCACCCTTGCCGACCCATTGTCTCAGCATGCTCCTGCCCCGCTGAACTCATCTCTACCTACCTCGACACTGTCCTATCCCCCCTAGTCCAGAAACTCCCCACATATGTTCGAGACACCACCCACGCCCTCCACCTCCTCCAAGACTTCCGTTTCCCCGGCCCCCAACGCCTCATCTTCACCATGGATATCCAATCCCTCTGCACCTCCATCCGCCATGACCAGGGCCCCCAAGCCCTCCATTTTTTCCTCTCCAGACATCCCCAACAGTACCCTTCCACTGACACTCTCATTCGTTTGGCCGAACTGGTCCTCACCCTTAACAATTTCACCTTTGAATTCTCCCACTTCCTCCAGACCAAAGGTGTAGCCATGGGCACACGTATGGGCCCCAGCTATGCCTGTCTCTTTGTTGGCTACATAAAGCAGTTGATCTTCCGTAATTACACCGGCACCACTCCCCACCTCTTCCTCCACTACATTGATGACTGCATTGGCGCCACCTCGTGCTCCCGCAAGGAGGTTGAGCAATTCATCAACTTCACCAACACATTCCACCCTGACCTTAAATTTACCTGGACCATCTCTGACACCTCACTCCCCTTCCTGGACCTCTCCATCTCCATTAATGACGACCGACTTGACACTGACAATTTTTACAAACCCACTGACTCCCACAGCTACCTGGATTACACCTCTTCCCACCCTATCTCTTGCAAAAATGCCATCCCGTATTCCCAATTTCTCTGCCTCCGCCGTATCTGCTCCCAGGAGGACCAGTTCCACCATAGAACACACCAGATGGCCTCCTTCTTTAGAGACCGCAATTTCCCTTCCCACGTGGTTAAAGATGCCCTCCAACGCATCTCGTCCACATCCCGTACCTCTGCCCTCAAACCCCACCCCTCCAACCGTAACAAGGACAGAACGCCCCTGGTGCTCACCTTCCACCCTACCAACCGTCGCATAAATCAAATCATCCGCCGACATTTCTGCCACCTCCAAAGAGACCCCACCACCAGGGATATATTTCCCTCCCCACTCCTTTCCGCCTTCCGCAAAGACCGTTCCCTCCGCGACTACCTGGTCAGGTCCACACTCCCCTACGACCCACCCTCCCATTCTGGCACTTTCCCCTGCCACCGCAGGAACTGTAAAACCTGTGCCCACACCTCCTCCCTCACCTCTA
This sequence comes from Chiloscyllium punctatum, assembly GCF_047496795.1. Classification (NCBI taxonomy): domain Eukaryota; kingdom Metazoa; phylum Chordata; class Chondrichthyes; order Orectolobiformes; family Hemiscylliidae; genus Chiloscyllium; species Chiloscyllium punctatum. The sequence continues at coordinate 128,335,435 of NC_092745.1, forward strand.
TCCAAGGCCCTAAAGGAGCCTTCCACATCCATCAAAGTTTTACCTGCACATCCACTAATATCATTTATTGTACCCGTTGCTCCCGATGTGGTCTCCTCTACATTGGGGAGACTGGGCGCCTCCTAGCAGAGCGCTTTAGGGAACATCTCCGAGACACCCGCACCAATCAACCAAACCACCCCGTGGCCTAACATTTCAACTCCCCCTCCCACTCTGCCGAGGACATGGAGGTCCTGGGCCTCCTTCACCGCTGCTCCCTCACCACCAGACGCCTGGAGGAAGAACGCCTCATCTTCCGCCTCGGAACACTTCAACCCCAGGGCATCAATGTGGACTTCAACAGCTTCCTCATTTCCCCTTCTCCCACCTCATCCTAGTTTCAAACTCCCAGCTCAGCACTGTCTCCTTGACTTGTCCGGACTTGTCGAACCTGCCTATCTCCTTTTCCACCTATCCACTCCACCCTCTCCTCCTTGACCTATCACCTTCATCTCCTCCCCCACTCACCCATTGTACTCTATGCTACTCTCTCCCCACCCCCACCCTCCTCTAGCTTATCTCTGCATGCTTCAGGCTCACTGCCTTTATTCCTGATGAAGGGCTTTTGCCCAAAACGTCGATTTCGCTCGTTGGATGCTGCCTGAACTGCTGTGCTCTTCCAGCACCACTAATCCACTGTCTGCACCTAGCCCCACCTCACCACCCTGTGCCTGCCACCGCCTTTATCTGCAGCTCCCCCCAAACCCACCCTCAGTCCTGAAGAAGGGTTATACCCAAAATACCAACTTCTCCACCTCCTGATGCCGCCTGACTTGCTGTGTTCCTCCAGCCTCCTGCCTGTCTACTACAAAATCGACTCAGCAGACAGAAGGTTAATGTGACAGTAGAGGCTGGTCTGAAAATGTGGGGCCCCAAGGGAGCGTGTCAAGAAATTGCGTTGACGGCTGTGGCCAATATGAACATATAATGGTCACCTTGAACAAAATAGAAGTGGTTGGGGGACAAAGGGGAAGGATACAGGTGTCTTGAGGATTGTTCCTAGACTGTAGCATATTCTTCCTGACAACTTTGAAGGGTCACTTGTAAATAAAAATAAAACCAACAATACAATCACTGAAAGGCCTCTGTACTTACAAGGTCATTAGCAGGTGTCGCTAACAATGCATGCCCTGCCGTGAATTAAAGATGGGATTGTATTCTGCCGTGAGGTAGGAGTTGTGTTTTTTTTAATTTCAGGGAATATGAAATGGAGCCTATTCTTCAATATAACCCTTTTCAAATGAGAAGCATTCACATGTAAAATTAGAAAAATATTATAAATGTAATTCAAGTCATGTAGAAAAGAACTTATTAACACAACAAATGGAGGGGAAACAGTACACGTGACACTTGAGGTAAAGACTGAAGCTGACATTTCATTCTCCTGTGGGTCAGCATGTTCCCTGGGCTGCCTGTTTCCTCCCAGAAATCCACAGTAGCTGACTGCTGACTTTATGGCCAATGCTGTGAATTGGGGAATATCAGATGAGTGTCTCCGAAATTCACCTGTCCAAAGTTTGCTCCCACTTCCCTGCAGATCTCGGTGCTGTGGCCTTTTGCTGTTCTGGAGAACGTCAATGAACTGGACTGTAATATAGGGGATACGATCAAGAAATTCGCCGATGACACAAAATTTGAAAGAGTGGTAAATAGTAAGCAGGGTAGCCATAAGCAACAAGAGGAGATCGATGGACTAGTTAGCTGGGTGCAGCAGGAGCAAATAGAATTTTGCCTCACAGCGCCAAGGATCTGGGTTCAATTCCACCCTCAGGCGACTGTCTGTGTGGTGTTTGCACATTCTCTCAGTGTGGGTTCCCTCCGGGTGCTCCTGTCTCCCCCCCGCATCCCCCACACTGTCCAAATGTCTGCAAGTTAGGGGGAGTGGCTACGTTAAATTGCCCCGTAGTATCCAGGGTTGCACAGGCTAGTTGGATTAGCCAATGATGAATGGAAGGTTACAGGGATAGGGTTGGGGGCTGGGGCTGGCCAGGATGCTCTTCGGAGGGTCAGTGTGGACTCGATGGGCTGAATGGCCTCTCTCTGCACTGTAGGGATTCTGTGATTCTATGGAAAAGTGTGAGGTGATGCACTTTGGTTGGAGGGGGGAGCAAGTAAAGCAAGGAATTGCACAGTGAATGGTGGAACTGTGGAAAGTGTGGAAGGTCAGAAGGACATTGGCTGGAAGGCAAATGGGACACTTGCCTTTATTAGATGAGACATTGAATACAAGAGCAGGCAAGTTATGCTGGAACTGTATAAAACAGCAGTTAGGCCACAGCCAGAGAACAGAGTGAAGCTCTGACATCACATTATGGGAAAGATGTGACAGTATGTGTAGAGTGGATTTACTAGGATGTTGTCTGAGCTGGAGGGTCTGAACTATGATGCCAGTTTGGAAAGACTGGTATATCTTCCTCCGATACGTAAAGGTCAAGAGTGGTCAAGATTGAAGTGTATTATACAATGAGGGCACTTTCCAATGGGTATATGTCAGTAACCACGGGAATAGATTTAAGATGGGGTAGAAAGCTAAGAGCAGAGTTGAGGAGAATATATTTCACACAGAGATTGCCTGAAAAGGGTGGCTGAGTCAGAAACTCGCAGAACATTGAAGAGGTCTTTCAGATATTCACTTGTGTTGCTATAACCTCCAGGGTTATGGATCAAGAACTGTATAATGGGATTAGTGTTGTCTTAATCTGTTACCCAGAGTTGAAACAAACTGTTGAATGATCTTCTTCTGTACTTCAAACATGAATTAGTCTAGAGTCCATGTCCATCACATTTGTTCTGAAAATGATACCTTTCACAATGGTGCTTCTGAAGTCAACAAAGGATTCCACCTCCATTGTGGTGGACAGGGCCCTCAACTGTATCATCCCATTTCCCACACTCTGCCATCACCTCTTCCCTCCCCAACCTTAGATAAACTTCCCCTCGTCCTCACTGTCGATCCCCTGGCTTCTGCATTCAGAGGATCATCCTCCATCTTTTCCACCACTCCCAGCAGGATTCCATTGCCAAATACATCTTCCCCTCCCTTCAGCCACTGAAGGGAACATTCCTTCCACAACACGAAGTTGTAGCTGATAGCCATCCTCAAAACCACCTTCCCATCCCACAGTAGCGTCCATCCGATCACAGGAAGTATAAAGCATGACCTTTCACCTCCACCCTTCTCAAGGCCCCAAGCACTCCTTCCTGTTGAAGCAGAAATTTACTATACTTATCCTCATCCCATCTTGAAATGGGAGAGCCCATATTTTTAAATCATGCTCTCCAGTTCCAGACTCCCCGGACCCTTGATGGCCATCTCAGTTTCATTCTTCTAACCTCTAATGGATATAGGCTCAATATTTCCTCACAAGAGAGACACCCATGAATCAATTGAATCTTCTCTGAGCTGATTAATTCTCAGTATGCTTTCTTAAGTAAGGAGATCAAAACAGTACACAGCTCTCCAGCCACAGTCTAACAAATGTCCTGTAGCAACACTTCATTACCTTTATATTCAATAAAGGCCAGTCAAGTGGCAGTCAACAAAAGTACCTTGAATTCGATTATAGACTGGTTGAAGGCTTATGTGTCACCAGAATTGACACTCAATTTGGAAGTTAACATGGAAATTTTCCAGCCAGAAGAAATGACATGTGTATTTTATTTGTGGTTGGCCCTGAATTATGTCAGGGACACTGGAGTTGTTTGATTATTGCTCACATTAAGTCATCTCTTCAACTGTAAATAAATCACAGGCATTGGGATTGACCACTCAGCCTGAAAATGACCAATTAAACTAGCAGTAAAGGTGGCATAACAAGATTAAAATAAACCCACTGATGATTTCGCATCACCTTCTGAATGCAAAACTTGTATACAATTAAGGTGCATTTGAATTAGAGTTTGATTTTCATCCTCTGTGACTTAACTCAGAAATGTGCTGCATTTTGTGCACCACGTGAAGCTGTTGTGATTCAATTCAGTGAGTCGTCTGACGTGTGCATGTGAATACATGGCTAAGAAGAATGGACTGCTCTGGAAGTTTCACTTCATGTAGATGAAGTAACTTGCAATGAGGAATTCTAACCACTCAATAACTGCAAAAGGCAGAATTTCCACGCAGAGTTTGTCCACGTCTGCATTTCCACCTGCATTATCTCTGCAGGAGAATGAGAAACAATCCAAGAGCATTGTTATGATTTAGAGGTGCTGGTGTTGGACTGGTATGGACAAAGTTACGAATCACACAACACCAGGTTATAGTCCAACAGGTTTAATTGGAAGCACTAGCTTTCGGAGCGTCGCTCCTTCATCAGGTGGTTCCGAAAGCTAATGCTTCCAAATAAACTTATTGGACTATAACTTGGTGCTGTGTAATTTTTAACTTTGTTCAAGAGAACTGTAATAGAGTGGATCCTGAAAAGATACTTTGCTTGCAGAGGAACCTAGAAGTGACAGGGAAGGGGGTTGCACAGTTGCAGAGTAAGGATTCTCTTAAACTTAGTTTAAGACTGAGATAAAGAGGAATTTTCTCTCTCAAATGGTCGTTAGTCATTGGTGTAGACCGTTCTGCTATAAAGCACATTTTGTTAATACAAATTTGCTGCAACATGATTAACGAATTGGGCTCACTGTTTCTAAAATGCAAAGTTTATTGGTTATAATGTGATTCTTGCTCCATTAGTTTAAATAGTGCTGCAGTTACATGAATTTCTTATAACACAAGATTGCATGAGAACAGAACAACCGTATTACAGCAGATTTTACAAGGATGTTGCCAGGGTTGGAGGGTTTGAGCTATAGGGAGAGGTTGAATAGGCTGGAGCTGTTTTCCCTGGAGCATCAGAGACCAAAGGGTGACCTTATAGAGGCTTATAAAATCATGAGGAGCATGGATAGGGTAAATAGACAAGGTCTTTTCCCTGGGGTGGGAGAGTCTTGAACTAGAGGGCATAGGTTTAGGGTGAGAGGGGAAAGATATAAAGGAGACCTAAGGGGCAACTTTTTCACACAGAGGGTGGTACGTGTATGGAATGAGCTTCCAGAGGATGTGGTGGAGGCTGGTACAACTACAACATTTAAGAGGCATCTAGATGGGTATATGAATAGGAAGGGTTTGGAGAGATATGGGCCAGGTGCTGGCGGGTGGGACTAGATTGGGTTGGGATATGGACAGGTTGGACCAAAGGGTCTGTTTCCATGCTGTACATATCTGTGTCTCTATGTAATTTTATCCCCGGAGAGGTGAGTGGGTGATAAATACCTGAGGAGGTGGCAGAAGCAGGTACAACAGTAACATTTAAGTATCATCTTGATAGATATATGGACAGGCAGAGCATAGAGGGATATGGATTGCATTGAAGCAAAAGGGATTTAAGTTTAGAAAGGCGACATGAGACAGAGCAGGTTGGTGGGCCGAACGGCCTGTTCCCATTCTTTGTTCTTTGATGGCAAAAATGATCAACAGAACCTCAAATATGGAGTAATATTTACTGACATGGCATCACCAGTTTCCTGGATTAGTGGTGCTAGAAGAGCACAGCAGTTCAGGCAGCATCCAAGTAGCTTCGAAATCGACGTTTCGGGCAAATGCCCTTCATCAGGAATAAAGGCAGTGAGCCTGAAGTGTGGAGAGATAAGCTAGAGGAGGGTGGGGGTGGGGAGAGAGTAGCATAGAGTACAATGGGTGAGTGGAGGAGGGGATGAAGGTGATAGGTCAGGGAGGAGAGGGTGGAGTGGATAGGTGGAAAAGAAGATAGGCAGGTCGGACAAGTCCGGACAAGTCATGGGGACAGTTACTGAGCTGGAAGTTTAGAACTAGGGTGAGGTGGGGGAAGGGGAAATGAGGAAACTGTTGAAGTCCACATTGATGTCTTGGGGTTGAAGTGTTCTGAGGCGGAAGATGAAGCGTTCTTCCTCCAGGCGTCTGGTGGTGAGGGAGCGGCGGTGAAGGAGGCCCAGGACCTCCATGTCCTCGGCAGAGTGGGAGGGGGAGTTGAAATGTTGGGCCACGGGGCGGTTTGGTTGATTGGTGCGGGTGTCTCGGAGATGTTCCCTAAAGCGCTCTGCTAGGAGGCGCCCAGTCTCCCCAATGTAGAGGAGACTGCATCAGGAGCAACGGATACAATAAATGATATTAGTGGATGTGCAAGTAAAACTTTGATGGATGTGGAAGGCTCCTTTAGGATAGAGGTGAGGGAGGAGGTGTGGGCACAGATTTTACAGTTCCTGCGGTGGCAGGGGAAAGTGCCAGGATTGGAGGGTGGGTTGTTTGGGTGTGTGGACCTGACCAGGTAGTCGCGGAGAGAACGGTCTTTGCGGAAGGTGGAAAGGGGTGGAGAGGGAAATATATCCATGGTGGTGGGGTCTGTTTGGAGGTGGCGGAAATGTTGGCGGATGATTTGGTTTATGCGAAGGTTGGTAGGGTAGAAGGTGAGCACCAGGGGCGTTCTGTCCTTGTTACGGTTGGAGGGGTGGGGCCTGAGGGCAGAGGTGCGGAATGTAGACGAGATGCGTTGGGGGGCATCTTTAACTACGTGGGAAGGGAAATTGCGGTCTCTAAAGAAGAAGGCCATCTGGTGTGTTCTGTGGTGGAACTGGTCCTCCTGGGAGCAGATCCGGCGGAGGTGGAGGAATTGGGAATACGGGATGACATTTTTGCAAGAGGTAGGGTGGGAAGAGGTGTAATCCAGGTAGCTGTGGGAGTCGGTGGGTTTACAAAAAATGTCAGTGTCAAGTCGGTCGTCATTAATGGAGATGGAGAGGTCCAGGAAGGGGAGGGAGGTGTCAGAGATGGTCCAGGTAAATTTAAGGTCAGGGTGGAATGTGTTGGTGAAGTTGATGAATTTCTCAACCTCCACGCGGGAGCACGAGGTGGCGCCAATGCAGTCATCAATGTAGCGGAGGAAGAGGTGGGGAGTGGTGCCGGTGTAATTACGGAAGATCAACTGCTCTACGTAGCCAACAAAGAGACAGGCATAGCTGGGGCCCATACGTGTGCCGATGGCTACCCCTTTGGTCTGGAGGAAGTGGGAGGATTCAAAGGAGAAATTGTTAAGGGTGAGGACCAGTTCGGCCAAACGAATGAGAGTGTCAGTGGAAGGGTACTGTTGGGGACGTCTGGAGAGGATAAAAGGGAGGGCTTGGAGGCCCTGGTCATGGCGGATGGAGGTGTAGAGGGATTGGATATCCATGGTGAAGATGAGGCGTTGGGGTCCAGGGAAACAGAAGTCTCGGAGGATTTGCAGGGCGTGGGTGGTGTCTCGAACGTATGTGGGGAGTTCCTGGACTAGGGGGGAATAGGACAGTGTCGAGGTAGGTAGAGATGAGTTCAGTGGGGCAGGAGCATGCTGAGACAATGGGTCGGCCAGGGTGGTCAGGCTTGTAGATCTTGGGAAGGAGGTAGAACTTCTGCCCTTCACATCATCGCTGATGCCACATGCTCAGTGACTCTCGCCACCCCTACTACCGGGCAGTGCGGGGTTCCCGGACTATGAGGTTGGAAGCTGTGGGTGGGAGATCTCCTGAGGTGATGAGGTTCTGTATGGTCTGGGAGATGATGGTTTGGTGATGGGGGGTGGGGTCATGGTCGATGGGGCAGTAGGAAGAGGTGTCCTCGAGTTGACGTTTGGCTTCAGCGGTTTAGAGGTCAGTGCGCCAGACTACCACTGCGCCCCCTTTATCCGCTGGCTTGATGGTGATGTTGGGATTGGAGCAGAGGGATTGGAGGGCTGCGCGTTGTGAGGGTGAGAGGTTAGAGTGGGGGAGGGAGGTAGACAGGTTGAGGCGGTTAATGTCCCGGCGGCAGTTGGAAATGAAGAGGTCGAGGGCAGGTAATAGGTCAGCGCGGGGTGTCCAGGTGGATGCAGTGTGTTGGAGGTGGGCGAAGGCGTCCTCGGAAGGTGGGCGGGAGTCCTGATTGTGAACGTAAGCTCGGAGTCGGAGGCGACGGAAGAATTGTTCGACATCACAGCGTGTATTAAATTCATTGATGTGTGGATGGAGGGGGATGAAGGTGAGTCCTTTGCTGAGGACTGATCGTTCGTCCTCAGTGAGGGGGAGGTCTGGGGGGATAGTGAAAACTCAGCAGGGCTGGGAGCTGGGATCTGGTGTGGGTGTAGAGCTGGGAGTGGGGGCGGAACCTGTAAATGGAGTGGGTGTGATGGTGGGGGGAATGGGAGTGGAGTTATGAGCAGGGGTAGTGTTCCCCTTGGGGTTTTGCGGGGTGGGGATAGTGACAGTGGGGTCTGTGGGGGGCATGTCAGCAGAATGCAGGTGGGTGGTGCTGGTGGGGGCGGAAGTGGTAGTGACCATGGCAGTAGGGGTGGCGGGAGTCACTGAACATTTGGCATCAGCGATTATGTGAAGGGCAGAAGTGATGTCAGGTGTGATGCATGAGGAATTGTGAGGGGTGGAAGTGGTTGTGGGAGTGGCCATGATGGGGGCGGAAGTGACATCATCAATCAGCGTGGGGGTGGCAGCTGCATCAGCCGCATGGTTAATGGTGGAATAGGTTCCGAGGCCAGGGGAATGTTCTGGAATGTTTGAGGAGCGCTGGTTATGGAGGTGGGTGGATAAAAGTTTGTTGTACTTACAGTTTTTGATGTTTGAGATGGAATTGTCTCCTCTACACTGGGGAGACTAGACGCCTCCTAGCAGAGTGCTTGAGGGAACATCTCCGAGACACCCGCACCAATCAACCACACTGCCCCGTGGCCCAACATTTCAACTCCCCCTCCCACTCTGCCGAGGACATGGAGGTCGTGGCCCTCCTTCACTGCCGCTCCCTCACCACCAGACGCCTGGAGGAAGAACGCCTCATCTTCCGCCTCAGAACACTTCAACCCCAAGACATCAATGTGGACTTCAACAGTTTCCTCATTTTCCCTTCCCCCACCTCACCCTAGTTCTAAACTTCCAGCTCAGTAACTGTCTCCATGACTTGTCCGGACTTGTCCGACCTGCCTATCTCCTTTTCCACTTATCCACTCCACCCTCTCGTCCCTGACCTATCACTTTCATCCCCTCCCCCACTCACCCATTGTACTCTATGCTACTTTCTCCCCACCCCCACCCTCCTCTAGCTTATCTCTCCACGCTTCAGGCTCACTGCCTTTATTCCTGATGAAGGGCTTTTGCCCGAAACGTCGATTTCGAAGCTCCTTGGATGCTGCCTGAACTGCTGTGCTCTTCCAGCACCACTAATCCAGAATCTGGTTTCCAGCATCTGCAGTCATTGTTTTTACCGATCACCAGATTCCTACACATCCTCAGACCTTCATGCTCAGGCAAATACAACAGCAAACATAAAAGGCTTCAATAAATACTGCGGATGCTGGAAATATGAAATTCAGCAGGTCTGGCAGTATCTGTGGAGAGAGAAATAGAGCTAGTGTTTTGAATCTAAAGGTTCATTAGAACTCTTCAGTTCACAGACTTGTATATTACAGAACGGACCCTTCAGCAAATCAAGTCCATGTTGCCAAAAACATGCTAGGCGAAAGTGGATACTACAGACGCTGGAGATTAGAGTTAAGATTAGAGTGATGATGAAGGGCTTTTGCCCGAACTGTTGATTTTCCTGCTCCTCGGATGCTGCCTGATCTGCTGTGCTTTTCCAGCACCACTCTAATCTTGCCAAAAATATGCGACTACCTACACTAGTCCCATTTTCCAGCATTACTTTCACAGCCTTGAATGTTATGACACATCAAGTATTTTTGAAATGTTGCGAGGTTTCCCGCCTCAATGACCCTCCCAGGCAGAGCATTCCAGATCCCCAATATCCTCTGGGTGAGCCTCCTGCCTTTCACTTTATCTTTATTGCCATTTGTTATTGACCCTTCAATCACCCTGTCAGTGCCCCACATAATCTTATACACCACATCAAGCTCCCAAAGAAAACAACCTGAGCTTATCCAGACTCTCCAAATCAAAATGTCTCTCCGGAGGCAATATCCTGATGAATCTCCTTTGCACACTCTCCACTTCCAGAATTCATAGAATCCTTACAGTTTGGAAACGGGTCATTAGGCCCCAAGATATTCTCACTGACTCTCCATAAAGCAGACTCACCCCCCCTACCCTATCACCCTGCATTTCCCATGGCTAACCCATCTAATCTACATTTCCCTGAATGCTATGACCAATTTAGCATGACCAATCCACCCCAACCTACACATCTTTGGTCTGTGGACTGAACTCATACAGACACAGGGAGAATATGCAAACTCCTCACAGACGGTCACCCTGGACTGGAATGGAACCCATGTCCCTAGCACTGCAAGGTGGCAATGCTAACCATTGAGCCATCGTGCCATCTACTATTCCAATGAAGAGTCGTATGGGACTTGAAATGTTAACTCTGTTTCTCTCTGCACAGATGCTGCCTTCCCTGCTGAATTTCTCCAGCATCTTCTGTTTTGTTGATAAAAAAATCTTTGCTGTTTCCTTATCTAATGATTCTGGGTGAACAGCTGAGTAATTTCAACAGTTTGTTTTTTTTCTCTCAGATTTTCAGCATCTGCAGTATTTTGCTTTTGATATAATTCCTCATCCTAGAGGTTGTTTGTTTTAAAGTTGTGACTGTTATCCAGGAGCATGTTGTTGCCAGTGCTGCAATATACAGCATCCTGTTGTCATGGAAGAGACTAATTCTTTCTTTCCTCATTTTAGATTAGATTAGATTAGATTACTTACAGTGTGGAAACAGGCCCTTCGGCCCAACAAGTCCACACCGCCCCGCCGAAGCGCAACCCACCCATACCCCTACATCTACCCCTTACCTAACACTATGGACAATTTAGCCATGGCCAATTCACCTGCCCTGCACATCTTTGGACTGTGGGAGGAAACCGGAGCACCCGGAGGAAACCCACGCAGACACGGGGAGAATGTGCAAACTCCACACAGACAGTCGCCTGAGGCGGGAATTGAACCCGGGTCTCTGGCGCTGTGAGGCAGCAGTGCTAACCACTGTGCCAAAAAGTGGCATTTAACAACGCTTGCATTTAACCCATTTAACCCAATCATATTCATCAGGACAAATGCAAGAATACCACATTCCAAACCTCACAATGTTGTGTATGATAGCACAAAAGGAGACTGGACGATTGGCAAGTCCGTTCTAAATCCTGACCCTGGAAGAAACAATGAAGAACTGCGGTCTCCCTATCCCACTAAATACTAACAAAACCTGGAGGACTCAAACATAGTGCTTTTATTTGTAGACAATATGTCCCTGAGTCCTGATGCAGAATTTCAGCCCGAAACAGTGACTTTCCTGCTCCTCAGGTGCTGTCTGACCTGCTGTGCTTTTCCAGTTTCACAGCTATTGTCCCTGTAAATGAACATCTGCCACTTCTAGCAAATGGAATTCAGCCATTATTACATGTTTAACTGATTATATGAAATTGGTAGTTATTATGGCTATAGGCTCACACGGGATTGTTCAGAAAGTTCTTTCCTATTACAGAACCACTTCAAACTGTGATCAGTTTTGTTTGAGTTTTGCAAGTTAGGGGTTAGTTGAATTTAGTTAATATGCTGACAATTGCAAATAATTGGTGGCCTGCTCTTGTTGGTTCATGATGAAATAAGAGAGTAAGCGAGCAAGTAATATAAAAGAAAATTGCAAGAATTATTTTTAGATATCTAAAAGGTAAGAGAGGTGCAAGAGTGGGCATTGAACCCTTATTATCTGTGACTCTCCATTTCAAAGTTGCTATTTTCTAAGCAAAGACCTCACTCACTGGAGAGCACGGCTGCTCAGGAATGAAATGGTAGCAGCCAGACTATATCAGTGAAACAGTCCTGAACCATAATTCACACTCTGTGTGTGGACAATGGTGGGATTTAACACAGGAGTCATTATTTCAGCCAGTTCTTTTCCTGCAATCAGTTTAATTATCCCACTGACACTGTTTTCAGTTATTAGGGTGGAGAGTGCAGGTTTTCGTAACTGCGCAAACTGGGCTTACCAGCAGAATAGCCATAGTAAAGACAAAAATCACACAACACCAGGTTATAGTCCAACAGGTTTAATTGGAAGCACTAGCTTTTGGAGCCCTGCTCCTTCATCAGGTGGTTGTCCTCCCCGCATTTACCCTGTCCAGTCCTGTTAGAATTTTATAAGGCTCTATAAAATCCCCCCCATTCGTCTGAACTCCAGTGAAAACAATTCTAACCGAGTCAATCCCTCCTCATACATCAGTCCCACCATCCCTGGGAACAACCTGGGAAACCCTCGCTGCACTCTCGAGAGAGCAAAAGCATCCTTCCTCAGAAAAGGAGACCAAATCCGCACACAATATTCTAGGTGTGGCCTCACCAAGGCCCTGTATAACTGCATCAACATATCCCTGCTGCTGTACTCGTAACATCTCACAATGAAGGCAAACGTACCATTTATCTTCATTCCCACCTGCTACACCTGCATGCTTACCTTCAGCGACTGGTGCACAAGAACACCCAGGCCCTGCTGCGCACTTCCCTCTCCCACTGTACACCCATTCAGGTAGTAATCTGCCTTCTTGTTTTTGCTTCCAAAGTGAATAACCACACATTTATCCAAATTATACCGTATCTGCCATTGATTTGCCCACTTACCCAACCTGTCTCGATCATGCTGAAGGATCTCTGCATCCTCGTCACAGTTCACCCTCCCACCCAACTTGGTATCATCTGCAAACTTTGAAATGTTACATTTTGTTCCCTCATCTAAATCATTAACATATTATGAATAGCTGGGGTCCTAGCACCGATCCCTGTGGCACCCCACTAGTTACTGCCTGTAAATTTAAAAAGGCCCATTACTTCCTACTCTTTGTTTCCTCTCTGCCAACCAGTTTTATATCCTTTCCAATACACTTCCCCCAATCCCATGTGTTTTAATTGTGCACAATAATCTCTTATAAATGCTTTTGTTAAATGCTTTCTGAAAGTCCAAATATACCACATCGACTGGCTCCCCCTTGTCAACTCTACTCGTTACATCTTCATAGAATTCCAATAGATTTGTCAAGCATGATTTCCCCTTCATAAAATCATGCTGATTCTGTCTGATCCTGCCACTGCTATCTAAATGCTCCACTATACAGGCCTTGAAAATGGATTCGAGGATTTTCCCCAGTGATGATGTTAGGCTTACTGGTCTATAATTCCCTGGTTTCTCTCTATCTCGCTTTTTGGATATTGGATTAACATTAGCTACCTTCTAATCTGCAGGGACTCTTTCAGAGTCTATAGAATCCTAGTAGATGACCACCAATGCATCTATTATTTCGAGAGCCATTTCCTTCAGTACTCTGGCTTATAGATGATCAGGTCCTGGGGATTTATCCACCTTCAAGCTCCTCAATTTTCCCAGCATCATTTCTCTACTAATATTGATCTCGCTCAGTTCTTCTCTCTCACGAAATCTTGCATTCTCCAACATTTCTGGTATCTGATCTGTGTCCTCTTTTCTGAAGACAAAGCCATTTTCCCCCCTATCATACAATCCCTGGTTTCTGTCTGCATTTGTATTCACTAATCTCTTTCTCTTCGCATACCTATAGAAACTCTTAGTGTCAGTTTTTATATTCCCTACAAGCTTACTTTTGTACTGTATTTTCCCCTTCTTAATCAATCCCTTGGTGCTTCTTCACTGAATTTTAAACGGCTACCAATCCTCAGACTTATTATTTTTCTTGGCCAATTGTATGCTTCTCCCTTGGATCAGATACTATCTCTAATTTCCTTTGCAATCCATGGATTAACCCGGTAACTCATTTTGCTTTTGTCCCAGACTGGAATAAACAGTTGTTGCAGTCCCCCCATGCGTTCCTTGAATGTTTCCCATTGCCTATCCACTGTCATCCCTTTAAGTCACTCTGCCCAATCTATCCAGGCCAACTCACGCGCGTATCTTCATAGTTTCCTTTATTAAGATTCAGCACACTCGTCTCCGAATAAGTTATCTCTCTCTCCATCTTAATAAAAATTTCTATCATGCTATGGTCGTTCATCCCCAAGCAGTCTCGCACAGCTAGATTGGCAATGATTCCCTTCTCATTACGCAACACCCAGTCTAAGATGGTCTGCTCTCAAGTCGGCTCCTCCACATATTGGTCAAGAAAACCAACCCATATACACTCCAGGAATTCCTCATCCACAACATTGTGGTTAATTTGATTTGCTTAATCTATGTGCAGATTAAAATCACTCATGATCACTGATATTCCCTTATCTCATGCATCTCTAATTTCCTGTTTAATGATATTCTCAACATCCCCACTGCAGTTTGGGGGTCTGTATATGACACCCACCTCATGTTTTGTGTTCCTTGATATTTCTCAACCCTACCCATACATCTAACATCCTTTCTCAAAAGAGAGCTGGATGTATATTTGAATATGATGCACTTATACGGATATGGAGGTAGGGCTGAAGAGTGGGACTAAATGGGTAGATCTTTTGGGAGCCAGTACAGACAAGGTGGGTCCAATGGCCTCCTTCTTTGTGATAAAATTCAATCATTCCATGATTCTAATGTGGTAAAAAAGGCAGAAGGTATGCTTGTCTTAATCGGTCAGAGCATTGGATATAAAAGTTGGGAAGTCATTTTGCAGCTGTGTAAGTCTTAAGTTGGCTGAACTGGTCCTCACCCTGAACAATTTCTCCTTCGAATCCTTCCGCTTTTCCAGACCAAAGGGGTAGCCATGGGCACACGTATGGGCCCCAGCTATGCCTGTCTCTTTGTTAGCTACGTAGAGCAGTTGATCTTCCGTAATTACACCGGCACCACTCCCCACCTCTTCCTCCGCTACATTGATGACTTGATGACTGCATTGGTGCCACCTCATGCTCCCGCGAGGAAGTTGAGCAATTCATCATCTTCACCAACACATTCCACCCTGACCTTAAATTTACCTGGACTATCTCTGACACCTCCCTCCCCTTCCTGGACCTCTCCATCTCCATGAATGACGACCGACTTGACACTGACATTTTTTACAAACCCACCGACTCCCACAGCTACCTGGATTACACCTCTTCCCACCCTACCTCCTACAAAATGCCATCCCGTATTCCCAATTCCTCCGCCTCCGCCGTATCTTCTCCCAGGGGGACCATTTCCACGAAAGAACACACCAGATGGCCTCCTTCTTTAAAGACCGCAATTTCCCTTCCCACGTGGTTGAAGATACCCTCCAACACATCTCATCCACATCCCGCACCTCAGCCCTCAAACCTCACCCCTCCAACCGTAACCCCCCGGTCCTCACCTTCCACTCTACCAACCTTCGCATAAACTGCATCATCCACTGACATTTCCGCCACCTCCAAAAAGACCCCACCACCAGGGATACATTTCCCTCTCCACCCCTGTCCACTTTCAACAAAGACTGTTCCCTCCGTGACTACCTGGTCAGGTCCACAACAACCCACCCTCCCATCCTGGCACCTTCCCCTGCCAGCACAGGAATTGCAAAACCTGCACCCACACCTCCTCCCTCACCTCAATCCAAGGCCCCAAAGGAGCCTTCCACATCCATCAAAGTTTCACCTGCACATCCACCAATGTCATTTATTGTATCCGGTGCTCTCACTGTGGTCTCCTCTACGTTGTGGAGACTGGATGCCTTCTCGCAGAGCACTTTAGGGAACATCTCTGGGACACCCGCACCAATCAATCCCACCACCCTGTGGCGCAACATTTCAACTCCTCCTCCCACTCTGCTGAGGACATGCAGGTCCTGGGTCTCCTTCACCGCAGCTCCCTCACCACCCGACACCTGGAGGAAGAACGCCTCATCTTCTGCCTCAGAACACTTCAACCCCAGGGCATCAATGTAGACTTCACCAGTTTCCTCATTTCCCCTCCCCCCACCTTACCTCAGTTCCAACCTTCCAGCTCAGCACTGTCCTCATGACCTGTCCTACCTGCCAATCTCCCTTCCCATCTATCCGCTCCACCCTCCTCTCTGACCTATCACCTCCATCCCCACCCCCATTCACCTATTGTACTCTTTGCTACCTTCTCCTCAGTCCCACTCCCCCTCCCCATTTATCTCCCCACCCTGGAGGCTCCATTCCTGATGAAGGGATTTTGTCCGAAACGTCAATTTTCCTGCTCCTCGGATGCTGCCTGACCTGCTGTGCTTTTCCAGCACCACTCTAATCTAGACTTAGTTTCCAGCATCTGCAGTCCTCACTTTTGCCTAGTTCTTTAGTTCACCCACATTTGTAGCATTGTGTATAGTTTCTGGTCGCCACACTAAAGGAAGGATGTGGAGGCTTTGGAGAGGGTGAAAAAGAAGTTTACCAGAATGTTGCTTGGATTGGAGCATATTGGAGAGTTGGACAAAGCTGCAATATTTAGATGAGTGTGTCAGAGGCTGAGGGCAACCTGACAGGAGTTTATAAAATTATTCAAGGCATGGATACTGCGAGTCTTATTCTTGGAGGGAAAATGTAAAATTCAAGGGAGCATAGGCTAAAGGCAAGAGGGGTAAAGTTTAAAGGAGATGTGCAAGGCAGGTCTTTTACGCAGAGGGTGGTAGGTGCCCAGAACCCACTGTAGGGGGAAGTGGTCAAAACAAAAATATTAGCAATGTTTAAGGGACACTTAGACAGCCACATAAACAGGCAGGGAATGGAGGGGTATGGGCCATGTGCAGGCAGTAAGCATTAGTTTAGAATGGCATCTGGTGAGCACAGTGTGGCCATGGTGGCCCGAATGGCCTGTTCCTATGCTGTAATATTCTATGTTATGTATTTGCCTTGGCACGGTGATGATTTCAAAACAGTGGTGTGTGTGTGTGCACGCACATGCATGCAAAAGTGTGTTTGTGAGAGAGAGAGAGTGTGTATGTGAGTGAGAGTGTGTGTGTGCCTGTGTGTGTGCGTGCATGTGCGTGTGTGCATGCATATGTGTATGTACATATCTATGCGCTTACATATGTCTGCATTCATGCATGTGTGTGATTTGTATCTGTGTGCATGTTTGTGCATTTGTACATGTGTACGCATGTATGAATCAAAACGTGTGTTGCTAGAAAAGCACAGCTGGTCAGGCAGCATCCGAGGAGCAGGAGAATCGACGTTTCAAGCATAAGCTCTTCATCATGTGTGAATGTTAGATGTGTACGTGTGCGTATTTGTGTCCACGGATGTGTTTGTGTACATGTGTATGGTCATGTTTATGTATGTGTTTGTATGTGTGTGTGTGGGGGGGTGGGTGTTAGTGTGTTGGGGTGTGTGTGTATGTGTGTGTGTGTGTGTGGTGGGGTGTTTGTGTGTGTGTGGTGGGGGCTGTTAGTGTGTGTGTGTGTGTTGTGTGTGTGTCTGTATGTGTCTGTGTGTGTGTGTTTGTGGTAGGGGGGGGATGTTAGTGTGTGTGGTGGGGGGGGGGGGGGGTGTGCACCTATTTTACATTTCCATACATCAAACATATAATTAGTATTGAGTGGAACAGGTCAGCTTTTTAATCACAGAAACCTTTGCAATCAAGTGTCTTTCAGTTGGGAACCTGCAGGTATTTAGTCATTTAGCTTAGTCTTCCCCTTTGGTCTGCAGTGTTTAATTAGGGGCCCCTGTCTTTTTCACTGCTTGTGTTCAGGTCATCAAGCCATTTCCTGCAGTCCCCTAGTTGCAGTGAGTTTTATTGACTTTCCCGAAGTTGCTGAGTGCCCATTTTGTGTCGGGCTATGCCTTTTTCAGCACATCATCAATGCTTTCGTTTGCAGGACTTTGTTTCAACATCACAGAGGGTAATACTCCTCCGAATCGTGGCTTGTGTTTCAATGGGGCTCCCCCTGCTATTTTGTTTGTATTTGTATCCCCTGCAGAAATGAGGCCTGCCCACTGATTAGCAAAAGGTTAAGGGCTTTATATCCTGTTATTAGCCTGTCACAATTCCATGATTGCGGCTGAAATTCCACAGAGTGTTACAAAAAAGTCAAACCTCTTTCCCTTTCTTTGTCCTCCAGAGGTTGGTTTTTAAGGAAAAGCCATTTCCGCACGTTCCTCCACAAACATCATTCTTTATGGGCAGAGCATACACAGGCTATTTGGCAAGGGGGACTATCACAGATTCGTGCAATGCTGTCCTGATTTGGCATGCTCATCAGCTGTTGTCCCTCAATTCAAGCAGAACGCTCATTCAGGGGCACACCTTTGCACAGCGGGTCTTCAATGGAACTGAACAGGCCAATTCTCAACTCTCAGATCTTCAGGAAATGCAGGGCAGGATATGACCCAAGGTGATGAGGGCCCGGCATGCAGGATTTGTTTGACTTCTGTTCTTTGACCTGTGACTGCTCTGTCTTATTGTTCAGGCATTTGGACTGAAAGCACGCTAACCTTGAGTGGCAAGTTAGGACCATACAACAGAAAAAGACCCTTCACCACTGAGTCCATGCCAGTTGAAAATAAGCAAGTAACTATTTGTACTGACTGGGACCAAGTGGACATTGTTGACCATGAGGTTCTTGATTGGGGTTGTTCACCTGGGCCAATTAGGATTCTAACAGTCAGGGAGATCCACCTGGTCCCAATTACTACACCATTCGACCAGCACAAGATTAGATTAGATTACTTACAGTGTGGAAACAGGCCCTTCGGCCCAACAAGTCCACACCGCCCCGCCGAAGCGTAACCCACCCATACCCCTACATCTACATCTACATTTACCCCTTACCTAACACTATGGGCAATTTAGCATGGCCAATTCACCTGACCTGCACATCTTTGGACTGTGGGAGGAAACCGGAGCACCCGGAGGAAACCCACGCAGACACGGGGAGAACGTGCAAACTCCACACAGTCAGTCGCCTGAGGCGGGAATTGAACCCGGGTCTCCGGCGCTGCGAGGCAGCAGTGCTAACCACTGTGCCACCGTGCCGCCCAACAGATGGCGGCAGAGTAACAGGGTGGTGTGCGGGCTATTACCCACGGCCCATCTGCTTTCTTTCTCTGCTCTTCTTTTGCTTCTGCTCTTTTCTTTCACTTTCTTTTCCTTTCTTTTTGTTTTTATTCCCTGCCTTTCTGTAGCGACGTGGTTGGCTGCACCGGCAGTGAGAGCAGGCCCACACACCGTGTGGCGGAATTGTCTGCTCCTGGCGATCGGAGACGGTGGCGGTGAGGATGTTTCCTCATCATTCAAGGGCCTGTGGCAGCAGGTGCATTCTCCTGGCATTCGGGACCAGTGGCAGCACCGGCAAAGCTCCTCCAACAATCGGGGACTGCGGTGTTGGCAGCAGTGGACTCTTCAAGATGGCGGCGCTGGCAAGGTGATATTTGCAGCCGAAGTGGGACTCGTGGTCTGGCAGCAGTCTGTCCTGGCAGCGGAGCCAGGGACTCCCAGTTTCAAGGAGAGTGTGGGTTCAGTGGCGTTAGCGAAGTGGGCTCAGCGGCAAAGAGATGGCGCTTCGAGTGGGGCAACTTGTACATGATTGGGTCTGCCGTGGATGAAGGCGAGATGGTGAAGGTCTCCCTTGAGGCTTGGTGCCAGCATGGACTGGGTCAGAAAGACTGATGCAGTTGACTATGATGTGACGCAATAGTTCCGATCTCACGCGATCTCATGTTATAAGAAAATCACTCAAAAGTTGCACCATTTATACCCAATGGGGTCAGAATCGTATTATAGCCAATACAGGTAAGGGCAGTTCACTGTCTACAAATAACAATCTAAATTCTTCAATCGCGTTAAAGCCAATTCGCGTTGAAGAAACACGTGTTATGACAGAACAGGCTCTATTCTGATCTTTTTATTTCATTTTCTAATTTATTCCTCTGGCCTGCAATGCTGAACTATTTATTTCTTTACTTTTAAAATTTGTTTTTGTTTCCTAAGAGTTTGATTTGAAGTACTTGGGTAAGACCATATAAGCAGAAGACAAAGAAGCAGAAATTAGGCTATTCAGCCCATCGAGACTGCTCCATCATCCAATCATGGTTAGAGACAAAAAAAACCTGCAGATGCTGGAATCCAAGGTAGGCAGGCAGGAAGCTGGAGGAACACAGCAACTCAGGCAGCATCAGGAGGTGGAGAAGTCGACATTTTGGGGTATAACCCTTCTTCAGGACTGGGGGTGGGTGTAGAGGAAGCTGTAGATAAAGGGGGTGGCAGGCACAAGGTGGTGAAGTGGGGATAGGTGAAGGCAGGCAGAGGATATGGGAGGAATGAATCCGGTTGGTGGCAGGGAGCAGTGGAATGGAAGGGGGATGGGCTGAGAAGGGAGTCGGGGGATGGGAAGGGACATTATTTGAAATTGGGGAACTCAATGTTGTGTCCCCCGGGCTGTAGGCTGCCCAGGTAGGAGATGAGGTGTTATTACTCCAATTTGAGGTGTAGTTTGTCACTGCAACTAGAAAATATGCAAAATCTGCCAGCACACCACCCCCGTCACCTCCATCCAGGGCCCTAAACAGTCCTTCCAGGTGAGACAGAGGTTCACCTGCCTCTCCTCCAACTGAGTTCATTGCATCAGGTGCTCCTGATGTGGTCTTTTCTACATTGGGGAGACTGAGCATAAACTAAGGGACTGTTTCACCAAGCATCTCAGCCGGGCCTGCAGGGACGACCACAAATCCCAGTCACTGCCATTTTAATTCCCTTTCCCACTCCCTTTCTAACATGACTATCTTTGGCCTCCTCTATTGCCACAACGAATGCATACCGCAATTTGGAGGAATAACATCTTATCTTCTGCCCCGACAGCCTACAGCCCAGAGGACTCAACATTGAGTTCTCTAATTATAAGTAACCTCCCTTTCTGATAACCTTATTGGGATTGTATTATAGACCCCCGAATAGTCAGAGGGAAATTGAGAAACAAACTTGTAAAGAGATCTCAGCTATCCGTAAGAAAAATAAGGTGGTTATGTCAGGGGATTTTAACTTTCCAAACATAGACTGGGACTGCCATAATGTTAAGGGTTTAGATGGAGAGGAATTTGTTAACTGTGTTACAAGACAATTTTCTGATTCAGTATTAAGTTAAAGATCACACAACACCAGGTTATAGTCCAACAGGTTTAATTGGAAGCACACCAGCTTTCGAAGCGACGGTCCTTCATCAGGTGATAGTGGAGGGCTCAATCCTAGAATCATGGAATCCCTGAAGTGTGGGAACAGGCCCTTCGGTCCAACAGGTCTACACTGACTTCCCAAAGTGTAACCCACCCAGATCCCTTCCTCTACCCTATTATCCTATATTTACACCTGACTAATGTACCTAACCTGCACATGCCTGAACACTTTGGGCAAATTAGCATGGCCAATTCACCTAACCTGCGCATCTTTGGATTGTAGGAGGAAACCCACGCAGACACTGGGAGAATGTGCAAGTTCCACACAGTCGCCTGAGGCTGGGATCAAACCTGGATCCCTGGTACCGTGAGGCTGTAGTGCTAACCACTGAGCCACCGTGCCGCCCTGAAGAATGTCCATTCTCCCTGGCAGGGAATTGTGCCTCAGTTTCCTGCATGACAGCAGGGATACCAACCACTAGACTACCTAGGTCTTCAGAATGGAGACACTCTGATGACCCGCCTTCCATCTCGGCTGGGGGCATGAGCTCCCTCCACAGGCAGGAGGATAGAATGACTGGAAACCTTGTGATTACATAGAGATTCAACTCATCAGCCATTTCCAGAGGACAGAGCCTCGTCAGCTCACACATGACCTGTAGGGCAGATGATGGTGACAGCACGAGAAGTCTTGAATCCAATGCTCACGTTTGCTGAGGCCATGTACTGAGCAGTGAGCCCCACAAAACCCCAACCCCCTTCCCCGTGCTACATTAGAGGTGCACTAGCTCGATAAAAGCAGCGTTGCCCCTGATTATTGTAAGAGAGCTTAACTTCAGTCTGAATGGACCACCTTATATTTGGCTCTTCATAAAGAGTGACGATTGACAACACCAGCTCAGCTAATGAATTGGAGTGAGGGTGAGAGCAAATGGTGAAGGACAGGAACATGGGGCTTTGAATCATGAAAAATTGATGCATGTCACTGGGACAGGCCATTCTGCCCAACATATTCAGCCCAGTATGCTGGGCCACCCCAAAAGGTTATCCAGCCAAGCCTTATATTCCAAAGGTTGACACATGATTCTGTCGGTCACAGTAACTGATGTCCATATCCATGGTTTTGGATATTTTCCATCTTGATCATACTTTCACACTGCGTGTTCCAGATCCCCAGCCCCTTCCAAGTGAAATATTCCTCGGCAGCTCCCTTTTGGTCCCTTGCCAAACACTGTAAATCTACACACCCTGCCAATTAACCTCCCTATCCAAGGAATTGGTTCCTTCCTTTTCATTTTTATGAGACTTCTCATTATTTGGAGAACTTGAATTAAATCTCCCTTCAGTCTTCTCCATTTCAAAGTAAACAGCCCAAAGCCTTCCTTATAACTAAACTCTTCAATTCCTGGTGACAGCCTCATAAACCCCAACTTGTCCCTCTCTGGTGTATTAGATTTACAGACTCACAGGCAGAATAGTCATAGAGTCATATAGCAGGGAAACAGACCCTTCGGTCCAACCATAAATCCAAAAAAACCATCTAATGAAGTAGCAACGCTCCAAAAGCTAGTGCTTCCAGATGAACCTGTTGGACTATTCCTGGTGTTGTGTGATTTTTAACTTTGTCCACCCCAGTCCAACACCGGCTCCTCCAAATCATAAACTTGGCCCATTTCCGTCCAAACCTTTCTTATTCAGGTACTTTTCCAAAAGTCTTTTAAATGGTGCAATTGTACCCATATCCACTACTTCCCTGGAAGCTCAGTCCACACACACACATACACACACACACACACACACACACCTCTTTGTGTAATAAAAGTGCCCCTCTCCGCTCACCTTAAGAATATATCCCCTAGTATTAAAACCCCCTACTATAGGGAAGGACGCCTGCCAATCACCTTATCTATGGGCCAGTAAGTTCTACTGTCCTCCGTGATGGGTCAGTGACTAGCGCATGTGAACATAAGAACTAGGAGCAGGAGTAGGCCTTCTGGCCCTTTGAGCCTGCTTCGCCATTTAATAAGACCATGGCTGATCTTTTCATGGCCTCAACTCCACTTACTCACCAAATCACATAACCCGTAATTCCTTTACTGTTCAAAAATCTATCTATCTTTACCTTAAAAACATTCAATAGACAATAGACAATAGGTGCAGGAGTAGGCCATTCTGCCCTTTGAGCCTGCACCGCCATTCAATATGATCATGGCTGATCATCCTTAATCAGTATCCTGTTCCTGCCTTATCTCCATAACCCTTGATTCCACTATCCTTGAGAGCTCTATCCAACTCTTTCTTAAATGAATCCAGAGACTGGGCCTCCACTGCCCTTTAGGGCAGAGCATTCCACACAGCCACCACTCTCTGGGTGAAGAAGTTTCTCCTCATCTCTGTCCTAAATGGTCTACCCCGTATTTTTAAGCTGTGTCCTCTGGTTCAGCACTCACCCATCAGCGGAAATATGTTTCCTCCTGCCAGAGTGCCAATCCTTTCATAATCTTATATGTCTCAATCAGATCCCCTCTCAGTGTTCTAAACTCAAGGGTATATAAGCCCAGTTGCTTCAGTCTTTCAGTGTAAGGTAATCCCGCCATTCCAGGAATTGACCTCGTGAACCTACGCTGCACTCCCTCAATAGCCAGAATGCCTTTCCTCAAATTTGGAGACCAGAACTGCACACAATACTCCAGGTGTGGTCTCACCAGGGCCCTGTACAGCTGCAGAAGAGCCTCTTTGTTTCTATACTCAATCCCTCTTGTTATGAAGGCCAGCATGCTTTAGCCTTCTTCACTACCTGCTATACCTGCATGCTTGCCTTCATTGACTGGTGGACAAGAACACCCAGATCTCTCTGTACTGCCCCTTTACCTAATTTGATACCATTGAAGTAGTAATCTGCCTTCCTGCTCTTGCCACCAAAGTGGATAACCATACATTTATCCACATTAAACCGCATCTGCCGTGCATCTGCCCACTCACCTAACCTGTCCAGGTCACCCTGTAATCTCCTAACATCCTCATCACATTTCACCCTGCCACCCAGCTTTGTATCATCAGCAAATTTGCTAATGTTATTGCTGATACCATCTTCTATATCATTAACATATATTATAAAAAGCTGCGGTCCCAGCACGGATCCCTGCGGTACCCCACTGGTCACTGCCTGCCATTCCGAAATGGAGCCGTTTGTCACTACCCTCTGTTTCCTATCAGCCAACCAATTTTCAATCCAATCTAGTACTTTGCCCCCAATACCATGCGCCCTAATTTTACTCACTAACCTGTGTGGGACTTTATCAAAAGCTTTCTGAAAGTCCAAGTACACAACATCTACTGGATCTCAATGAGGTAGCCTCAACTGCTTCACTGGGTGGGGAATTCCACAGATTCACAACCCTTTCTGTGAAGAAGTTCCTCATCAACTCAGTCTTAAATCAGGTCCCCCTTATTTTGCAGCGAAACATCCTTGTTCTAGTTTCACCCACCAGTGGAAACATCCTCCCTGCTTCTACCTTATCTATTCCCTTCAGAATTTTATTTGCTTCCATCAGACCCCTCCCCCTCATTTTCTGTACTTGAGCACTTGATCATTCAGGAGGGTGGTGGATGAGGACCCTGGTGACACCCAGAGTCCTACTGCTCAATGGGACCTTGACTGAGGTCTGTATGAACTACCTTTGATGGGCGCAAGTAAACACAGCAGGGATTTCTTGCAGACTCCACGAGGTGTGCGGGCCTTCTCCAACTGCCTCTGTAACTGATCGAGGGATCTGGCAGCTGTTTGGGGCATCTGATGAAATACTCCCCCATCCCCAAGTCTTTGCTGCTGATGTGCCCCCTCGCTCCACTCCCCCGAACCCCTAACTCCTCCGTCCCACCCATCACTCAATACCAAAGAACCTCTCACCTCCCATCCACAGTGCTTTCGTTCGAGCGTCTCAGCTCCGTCATGCTGCACTGTGATACTCGCTGCCAATGAGCCTGGCATTTCGCTGAGGTTCACCTTTGGGTGCCCCGCTGCTCCCAGTCGCAGGAGCTGCACGTGGATGTTCTCCGGCGTGTTAAACACTGTGTTCAGTGTGACGTCAGCCACAGTAAGTTCACTCTGCCTTCAATCCACCTTCAATCTTCCTAATGAAAAGAGCAGCACAGTGCTCACAGCCTCTGCTCCATTCTCGCTCGCTCACAGTGCTACAATGATTTGCTAGAATAAAGAAACAAATCAATAAATCAGTTTGTTTGTCCTGATATAGCTTAATAGACCTGTGGCTACATTTTAAACCTAAATCAATGGTGTCTTATTGTGTAATTATTGTGAGACATTTTTGCAGTGTGCCTCATACATAATGCAAACTCAATCAATTGATGTACTGTCCAACAGTTTTAACACTTCCAGTTCTGTAAAGCGCCCTGTGGAATGACACTATAATTTGAATTAAT
Organism: Chiloscyllium punctatum; assembly: GCF_047496795.1. Lineage (NCBI taxonomy): Eukaryota > Metazoa > Chordata > Chondrichthyes > Orectolobiformes > Hemiscylliidae > Chiloscyllium > Chiloscyllium punctatum. The sequence continues at coordinate 128,360,932 of NC_092745.1, forward strand.
GCAGGAGTTTTTCGATCATGTCACACAGCTGAAAGGTAAAGTCGCCACAGACGTACTGAGCAATAGGGCTTCTCTTTCATTGTATAGAGAGAGAGAGGTGACCGGTGGCAGTTTATTCGAAAGATCACAATGTCTCAGATAAGGGAAATGGCTCAGAGGGAGAGTCCTTCATGGTGACCCAGACCCCACTGGTGGCATTACCCCGAATCTCAACCCAGCCATTCAGTCAAATAACGGATGTCATCGTTATCAAAACGTCAATACTGATCCATGTAAGGATGTATTTGTGTAAGTAACAAAGGCTGTAGCAAAGGGGAATTTTTCTTAATTCATTCACAGGTCGAGGGTACCACTGACCAGTATTTATTACCAATGGGCAAGTTGTTGGAGGGAATCCTGAGGGACAGAGTTGAAATGTATTTGGAAAGACAAGGACCGATTAGAGATAATCAACATGGCTTTGTGCATGGGAAATCGTGTCTCATTAACGTGATTAAGTTTTTTTGAAGAAGTAACAAAGAGGATTGATGAGGGTGAAGTTGTGGTCGTGGTCTATATGGATTTCTGTAAGGCATTTGCCAAGGTTCATCAAGGTCAGATCACATGGAATACAGGGAGTACTAGTTACTTGGATACAGAACTGTCTCAAAGGTAGAAGACAGAGGGTGGTGATGGATGGTTGCTTTTCAGACTGAAGGCCTGTGACCAGCGGTATGCCACAATGATCGGCGCTGGGTCTACTGCTTTTTGTCATGTCAATTATGATTTGGATGTGAACATAGGAGGTTTAGTTAAGTTTGCAGATGACTCCAAAATTGGAGGTGTAGTGGACAGCGAAGGTTACCTCAGAGTACAACGGGATCTTGATCAGATGGGTCAATGGGCTTAGGAGTGGGAGATGCAGTTTAATTTAGATAAATGTGAGATACAGCTTTTTTGGAAAAGCAAATCAGGGCAGTACTTAGACACTTAATGGTAAGATCTTGGGGAGTATAACTGAACAAAGAGACCTTGAAGTGCAGGTTCATTGTTCTTTGAAAGTGGAGTCACAGGTAGATAAGATAGTGAAGGAGGCGTTTGGTATGCTTTTCTTTATTGGTCACATCATTGAGTATAAGAGTTGGGAGGTAATGTTGCAGCTGTACAGGACATTGGTTAGGCCACTTTTGGAATATTGTGTGCAATTCTGGTCTTCCTCCTATCAGAAGGATTTCATGAAACATGAACAAGTTCAAAAAAGATTTACAGGAATGTTGCCAGGGTTGGAGGGTTTAAGCTATAGGGAGAGGCTGAACAGGCTGGGGCTGTTTTCCCTGGAGCGTCGGAGGCTGAGGGGAGACCTTATAGATGTTTATAAAATCATGAGGGACATGGATAGGGTAAATAGACAAGATCATTTCTCCAGGGTAGCTAAGTCCAAAACTAGAGGGCATAGGTTTAAGGTGAGAGGATAAAGATTTAAAAGGGACTTAAAGGGTAACGTTTTCATGCAGACAGTGGTGTATGTATGGAATAGGCTGCTAGAGGGAATGGTGCAGGCTGATACAATTGTGACATGTAAAAGGCATCTGGATGGTATATGAATAGGAAGGGTTTAGAGGGACATGGGCCAAGTGCTGGTAAATGGGACTAGATTAGGTTGGGATATCTGGTCGACATGGACTAGTTGGACTGAAGGGTCTGTTTCCGTGCTGTACAGCTCTATGACTCTATGACTCTATGACTCATTTCTAATTCCTTAGAGGGCAGTTGATAGTCCACCACATTGCTGTGAGTCTGGAGTCACATAAAAGTCTGAACAGGTAAGGGTGGTACTTTCCTCTGCAATAACTCCACAGAGGCCGGTATCCTGTCACCAAGTCACCTTTTATTTCCACGTGGAGAGTCCTTGACACTGATCCAGCTCCCTCAGAACCAGTTCTCAGAGTGAACAGAACACGGTGGGTCAGTGGTTAGCACTGCTGCCTCCCAGCACCAGGGGCCCAGCTTCAATTCCAGCCTTGGATGACTGTCTGTGTGGAGTTTGCACATTCTCCCCTTGTCTGCGTGGGTTTCCTCCAGGTGCTCCGGTTTCTTCCCACAGTCCAAAGATGTGCAGGTCTGGTGAATTGGCCATGCTAAATTGCCCATAGTGTTAGGTGCATTAGTCAGAGGGAAATGGGCCTGGGTGGGATACTCTTCAGAGGATCCGTGTGGACTGGTTGGGCCAGAGGGCTTATTTCCACACTGTAGGGAATCTAATCTAATCTCTGAACCTCCTGTTACTATCTGTCAGCCAGATTAACAGCCCCAATAAGGGAACTCATATTCTATGAAGTTCCCCTGGCTGACCTTGTTACAATCGCTGCACCTTCCTGAAAGGACATTAGTGAGCGAGATGTGTTCTCCCATTTGCAATGATTTCATGGTCATCATTAGACTCCTCATTCCAGATTTTTGAAATTTTGAATCCAAATGCTATCATTTGCCTTGGACCGAGGTGCACAGAGCATTCAGATTAATAAGTCGAGCAATTCTTCCATTTTCCCATTGCCTCTCTTTTGGAAGTTGGGCTCCATCCAATCTGAATTGGAAGATTGCAGAGCATTCTTGGGCTAGAGCAGTTACCTCAAGGGGCAGGAAAAAGGTCATGGAAGGTTAACCTTCTCATTTGATTTCTCGCCAGTTTATTCTCACTTAACAGCATCAACACAGACTGAGATATTGATTCATCCAAGGCACGTTCATGTTACTGGTTCAGCCTCCATAGCTCATGTGGAAAGAACTTCAACAATAAATTAATGCAGATAAGGTCAGAAACAGTGAAATTTGCAGGAGCTCACAAGCAGTAACTTAAGGTGTAAAAAAACCACAAGGCATTGATTCCAGGATAAAATCCTCCTCGGGACTGAAGGTATCACAGAGGAGCAGCTTTCATAAGGGGAATCAAAGAGCAGCAACAATGATATTTCATTTACATAGAGCCTGGAAGAGCATAAACATGTCCCAGCGCACATAATCAGGCAAAAGTTGACATTGAGCCATGTTTTAGTTGAGGTGACAAAAGCTGAAGCACATCGTAAAGCAAGAGTGAGAAGGAGACAAATTGATGGAAAACTTGCCGAAGGCACTGGGGCTGATGGGACAGGGATGAGTATTGGAAAATGCACAGGAATTGGAGGAGCACCAAGAGAGTTGTAGAGTTAGAAAAGGAGAAAGAGACAGGGCGTGGCTGTGAAAATATTTGTAAACACAGCTGAGAAATATACAATAAACACCTGGCTTCACCAGGAGTCAGTGTCACTCAGGACAGGTGATGGGTGAATGGAGCAAGTTGTGAGTTGAGAGAGAAACAGCAAAACAACACAAAAAAAAATTTGGAATTAAGAATCAGCTGATGACTATGAAACCATTGTCGATTGTCGGAAAAACCCATCAGGTTCACTAATGTGCTTCTGGGAAGGAAATTTGTCATCCTCACTCTCTGGCCTACAAGTGACTCCAGACCCACAGCAATGTGGTTGATTCCCTATTGCCCTCTGAAATGGCCTAGCAAGTCATTCAGTTCTACCAACCACTACAAACTCTCAGCAAAGAAATGAAACCAGACGGATCACATGATACACACCGAGACACCGGAATAGACAATTGCAGAGGCAGCCCTGTCGACCCTGCAAAACCCTGCTCACTGCCATCTGGGGGCTAGTACCAAAACTGGGACAGCGATCTCACAGACTAGTCAAACACAATCTGACACTGTCATATGGACGGTATCATACCTTACAGGCACCACCATCACCATCCATAGACGTATCCTGTCCCACCAGCAGGACAGACCCAGTCAGAGGGGGTGACACTTTGGGATACAGTGGGAGGGAGTTGCCCTGGGAGTCCTCAACATTGTCTTTGAACCCCATGAAATCTCATGGGTTCAGGTTAAACATGGGCAAGGAAACCCCCTGCAGATTACCATGTACCATCCTCTCTCAGCTGATGAATCAGTACTCCTCCATGTTGAATAGCACTTGGACGAAGCACTAAGGGTGGCAATGGGACGAAATGTAGTCTAGGTGATGGAATTCAATGTCCATTACCAAGAGTGGGTTGGCAGCAGTGCACCTGATCGAGCTGGTCGTCTCCTAAAGGATATAACTGCTCGACTGGGTCTGTGGCAGATCGTGAAGGAACTAACAAGAGGGAAAAACACACTTGACCTCAACCTTATGAAGTACATCTGTCCGTGATAGTATTGCTAAGAGTGCCCACCATACAGTCCTTGTGGAGCCCAAGACCGACCTTCACATTGAGAGTACCCTCCATTGTGTTGTGTGGCACTTGCTGTGCTAAATGGGACGGACTTCAAACAGATCTAGCAATTCAAGACTAGGCATCCATGAGGTGCTGTGGGCTATCAACAGCAGCAGAACTGTACTCCAGCATCATCTGTAACGTCATGGCCTGACATATCCCCCACTGAACCATTACCATCAAGCCAGGAGATCAACCCTGGTTCAATGGAGTGTGTAGGAGGGCACGCCAGGAGCAGCACCAGGCAAACCTGAAAATGAAGCCATCAAACAGGACTATTGGACTTGCACGCCAAACGACATAACAGCAAGTGATAGAGCTAAGCGATCCCTCAACCAACAGATCAGATCTAAGTTCTGCAGTCCTTCCACATCCAGTCATGAATGTTGGTGGACAACTAGACAACTCACTGAAAGAGGAGGCTTCACAAATATCCTCATCCTCAATGATGGAAGAGTCCAGTACATCAGTGCAAAAGATAAGGCTGAAGCAGTCTTCAAGCTAATAGGGCCAAATGGATCATCCATCTAGGCCTCCTCCAGTGCTCCCCAGCATCACAGACACCAGTCTTCAGCCAATTTGATTCACTCCACATGATACCAAGAAACGGTTGGAGGCACTGGATACTTCAAACGCTATGGGCCCTGACAACATTCCAGCAATAATACTGGACACTTGTGCTCCAGAACTTCCTGTTCCCCTAGCCAATCTGTTCCAGTACATTTACAACACTGGCATATACCTTATAATAGCCCCTCGAACCTGTTCCACTGTCAATGGGATCGTGGTTGATCTGTGGCCTAACTCCATAATCCTGCCTTTTGCACATTTCCTCTAATATCTTTGATTTACAAACATTTATCCATCTCACACTTAAAATTAACAACTGATCCAACATCCACTGCCATTTCTGGAAGAATTCCAAACCTCAACCATCCCAACATCTCTCCTGAATGGGCTGGGCTGGGCCCAGCATTTATTGCTTGTCCCTAGTTGCCCCTTGAGAAGGTGGGGGTGAGCTACCTCCTTGAACCACTGCAGTCTATGTGTAGTAGGTAGATGCTATTAGGTAGGGAATTTCAGAATTTTGACCAAGCAAAGGTGAAGAAACGGCAATATATTTCCAAATCAGGATAGTGAGTGGCTTGGAGGGGAACTTGAAGGTGGTAGTGTTCCCATGTATCTGCTGCCCTTGTCCTTCTAGATGGAAGTGGTCATGGGTCTGAAAGGTGTTGTCTCAGGATCTTTGGTGAATTTCTGCAGTGCAACTTGTCGATGGTACACACTGCTGCTACTGAGTGTCGGTGATGGAGGGAGTGGATGTTTGCGAATGTGGTACCAATCAAGCGGGCTGCTTTGTCGTAGATGGTATCAAGTTTCTTGAGTGTTTTTTGGGCTGTACTCATCCAGGCAAGTGGGGAGTATTCCATCAAACTCCTGACTTGTGCCTTGTCGATGGTGGACAGGCTTTGGGGAGTCAGGAGATGAGTTATTTGCCACAGTGTTCCTAGCATCTGACCTGCTCTTATAGCCACTGTGTTTATATAGTGAGTCCGGTTGAGTTTCTGATCAATAAGAACTCCTAGGATGTTGCTAGCAGGGGATTTAGTGATGGCAACACCATTGAATATCAAGGGACCATTCAATCATTGGCGAACATCCCCACTTCTGACTTTATGACAGAGGGAAGGTCATTGATGATGCAGCTGAAGATAGTTGGGCCGAGGACACTATCCTGAGGGACTCCTACAAAGATGTCCTGGAGCTGAGATGGTGACCTCCAATAACCACGACTATCTTTCTACATGGCATGTATGATTCTAAAAATAGAATGCATCCATCTCCCTTCTTGAATACATTCAATGTTTTAGCACCAACTCCTTCCTGTAGTAATGAATCCCACAGGCTCACCAACTCTCTGGGTGAAGAAATGTCTCCTCATCTCCGTCCGAACTGGTCCACCCCGATCCTCAGACTGTGACCCCTGGTTCTGGACACACCCACCATCAGGAACATCCTCCCTGCATCTACCCCGTCTCGCCCTGTTAGAATGTTACAAATCTCTATAAACCCCCCCACCCCCCCACCACTCCCAACTTGTCTGAACTCCAGTGAAAACAATCCTAACCCAGTCAGTCTTTCCTCATACATCAGTCCCGCAATTCCCGGAATCAATCAGGGAAACCTTTGCAGCACTCCCTTGAGAGCAAGAGCATCCTCCCTCAGAAAAGGAGACCAAATCTGCACACAATATTCGAGGTGGGGCCTTACCAAGGCTCTGTATAACTGCAACAACACATCCCTGCTCTTGTACTCAAAACCTCTCACAATAAAAGCCAACGTACCACTTGCCTTCTTTATTCTTAGATTTTAAAATAGCAGCAGACTGTGGAGAGAGTTGAAACTTTTCACTGTATTTTACAACATCAATCACTTTAAAAGCAAGTGACAATAAATCATTCAATCTCACCAGTGATTCACCAATTTGTGAAAGTTCTAGGTGTGATGTCCCAGATTGTTCAACTTCTGGTTGAGTCAGAATGAACTGTTCCCTCTTCTTTATTCACACAGCCCCCTCACTTGTTTGTTTAATTGAAAAATGAATCCACTCCCTTTCTCCCAGACCAAATGAATTGTTATCTTTAAAGGAGCCAATTTAACCAGGCTTCCTGAAGCTAACAAAGGAGTGAATTTATTGATTTCTAAATATGATCAGAAATATTAACAGAACATACAAACTCGGGATAAGAAGTGAATGCAGAAAAAAAAAGTTGTAATAAAGTCCCTGAATTGTTTGTGAGGAGTACACAGTAGAACTTAGGCTGTTATATGGGATGGGTGGAGAGTATGGTGCTGGAAAAGCACAGCAGGTCAGGCAGCAGCCGAGCAACGGGAGAAAGAGGGCTGAAGGGCTTATGCCCAAAACCTCGATTTTCCTGCTCCTTGGATGGTGCCTGACCTGCTGTGTTTTTCCAGCACCACACTCTCAACTCTGATCTCCAGCATCTGCAGTCTTCACTTTCTCCCTGTTACATTGGATGGTGCTAATATATTGATATTGATAGTTAACCAGGCATTGTGAGTTGATTGAAATTCTTTTGTCCCAGTTCCTTTTGACAGTAGCTAGCTAGCAGCACTCAGAGTGAGAGATCCCCTTTTTCCTTTCGTTTCCTGCAATGCAAGGGTGTTTTTAATGGCTGACTATTCTCAACCTGTAACCTCCAGCAGATTAGTACATACAACGGTATGTCAAACCATTAACACATACAGAATAACACATGTGTCAGTACGTCAAACTACTATCACACACAAAATAATACTTATGTTGGTAAATCGAACTACTAACACACACAGACCAGAGGCTGGAGTTGGTTTTACATGTCATTTTTTTTGTGGCTTCCTGCTGAAGTGGGGTGTGGAGTGGTTAGCCCACCTCTCATTATCTCTACCATCTTAGTCTTTCAGCTTGAAACTGTCCTGACTCTATACAGGTGGGACATTCCATGGGTCAACATAAGGTCCAGTCAGACAGTCATTGAGTTTCAATCCACGGTAATCTTTTGACAGCAATGGTCCTCTCTACAAGAAGAAACATGTTGCAACTAAAAGTCTGATATGTACTTCATGAGTACTTCAGAGTTCTGATCCGTTATCGTGACAGAGGAAACACCCAACCCTCCAGTCCACATCTACCTCATGTGTGGTAGAGTTTATAGATCGCACATCAGACTTGTCAACCATCTCAGAAACCAAACAACCTCCCTCCCACCCCAGTAATGCTCTCTTCCAATCTCTTCTGTCAGTCAGAAGATACAGAAATTTGAACACACAGACCAACAGGTTCAAGAACAGCTTCTTCCCACAGGTGTTATAGATTTCTGAATGGAGCCCTCTCATATCAAATAATGTTGGTCTTGTTTTGTGCACTCCCTGTGTAACCATAACCTTGTATGCCTCATTCTGCCTAAGTACCCTATGATTTGTAGTTAGGATTTGCCTGTACTGCTTGCAAAACAAAACTTTTCACTGTGCTTAGGTACATGTTACAGCTGTAAGGAGGCTATTATCAAGCTGTAGAGGATTCAGAAGAGGTTTACCAGGACGTTGCTGAGTTTGGAGGTTTTGAGTTATATAGAAAGGCTGTATAGGCTGGAACTTTTTTCACTGGAGCATAGGAAGTTGAAAAACAACCTGATAGAAGTTTATAAAATAATGTAAGATATAGATAAGTGTTGATGTAGTTGTCTTTTCCCTAAGGTGAGGGATTTCAAGACTATGAGGCACATTTTTAAGGTGAGAGAAGAGAGATTTAAAAAAGATATGAGGGACAATTTTTTTACACAGAGGGTGGTTCTTATGTGGAATAAACTTGCTGAGGAAGTGGTGGATGCGGGTACAATTACAATGTTTAAAAGACATTTGGATAAGCTCATGAACAGGAAAGGTTTGGAAGAACATGGCCTAGAAGCAGGCAAGTGGGACTAGTTTAGTTTGGGATTACATTCGGCATGGACTGGTTGGACCGAAGGGTATGCTTCTGTTCTGTATGATTCTATGACTCTATCAAACATCAAAGGGGAAGCAAGTCTTCCTCAATCAAGAGCGAATGCCTTGGAAGAAAGGGAAGCAAGTTTCCTACAGCTCTTGGCTACTACAAAAGGTGTTGACAAAAACACTTCAACAGACGTGATCTATATGCATTTCAGGAAGGCGTTCAACAAGGTTCCCCATGGGAGACTGGTTAGCAACGTTAGATCTCACAGAATTCAGGAAGAACTAGCCATTTGGATACAGAACTGGCTCAAAGGTGGAAGACAGAGGGTGGTGGTGGAGGGTTGTTTTTCAGACTGGAGGTCTGTGACCAGTGGAGTGCCACAAGGATCGGTGCTGGGTCCTCTACTTTTTGTCATTTACATAAATGATTTGGGTGTGAACATAAGAGGTATGGTTAGTAAGTTTGCAGATGACACCAATATTGGAGGTGTAGTGGACAGCGAAGAGGGTTGCCTCAGATGAGCCAATGGGCTGAGGAGTGGCAGATGGAGTTTAATTCAGATAAGTGTGAGGTGCTGCATTTTGGGAAAGCGAACCTTAGCAGGACTTAAATACTTAATGGTATAAGTGAACTTGCTGAACAAAGAGACCTTGGAGTGCAGGTTCATAGCTCTTTGAAAGTGGAGTCGCAGGTAGATAGGATAGTGAAGAAGGCATTTGGTATGCTTACCTTTATTGGTCAGAGTATTGAGTACAGGAGTTGGGAGGTCATGTTGCGGCTGTACAGGGCATTGGTTAGGCCACTTTTGGAATATCACGTGCAGTTCTGGTCTCCTTCCTATCAGAAGGATGTTGTGAAACTTGAAAGGGTTCAGAAAAGATTTACAAGGATGTTGCCAGGCTTGGAGGATTCGAGATATAGGGAGAGGTTGAATTGGCTGGGGCTGTTTTCCCTGGAGCATCGGAGGCTGAGGGGTGAATTCATAGAGGTTTACAAAATCATGAGGGACATGGATAGGATAAATAGACAAAGTCTTTTCCCTGAGGTCGGGGAGTCCAGAACTAGAGGGATTAGGTTTAGGGTGAGAGGGGAAAGATATAAAAGTGACCTAAGGGGCAACTTTTTCACACAGAGGGTGGTACGTATATGGAATGAGCTGCCAGAGGAAGTGGTGGAGGCTAGTACATTGCAACATTTAAAAGGCATCTGGATGGACATATGAATAAGAAGGGTTTGGAGGGATATGGGCCAGGTGCTAGCAGGTGGGACTAGATTGGGTTTTGATATCTATTCAGAATGAACAAGTTGGACCAAAGGGTCTGTTTCCATGCTGTACATCTCTATGATTATGACTCTATTTACCTTCATTGGTGGTCTGGAGTAGACAGCTGAAGGATACTGACCAAAGTAAGTAGAAAGTCTGTCATGGTTTGCCAACAAGTTTTGAAAGGAATTGTTTTTTCAGATGCTACGTCTCTGCTATTTCTGTGGCTCTACATCCATGAGTTGTAAATTCAGAATTTGTCTGGATATTTGGGAAACGTGGTTATCAGGTAGAACATTGTCTTACATAGAACATAGAACATAGAACAATACAGCGCAGAACAGGCCCTTCGGCCCTCGATGTTGTGCTGACCTGTGAACTATTCTCAGCTCGTCCCCCTGCACTATCCCAAAATTATCCATGTGCTTATCTAAGGATTGTTTAAATCTCCCTAATGTGGCTGAGTTAACTACATTAGCAGGTAGGGCATTCCACACCCTTACCACTCTCTGCATAAAGAACCTGCCTCTGACATCTGTCCTAAATCTGTTACCTTGGAAAAGCGCAGCAGGTCAGGCAGTATCCAAGGAGCAGGAGAATCGACGTTTCGGGCATGAGCCCTTCTTCAGGAATGAGGAAAGTGTGTCCAGCAGGCTAAGATAAATGGTAGGGAGGAGGGACTTGGGGGAGGAGCGTTGGAAATGGGATAGGTGGAAGGTCAAGGTGAGGGTGATAGGACAGAGTGGGGTGGGGGTGGAGAGGTCAGGAAGAAGATTGCAGGTTAGGAAGGTGGTGCTGAGTTCGAGGGATTTGACTGAGACAAGGTGGGGGGAGGGGAAATGAGGAAACTGGAGAAATCTGACTTCATCCCTTGTGGTTGGAGGGTTCCTAGGCGGAAGATGATGCGCTCTTCCTCCAACCGTCGTGTTGCTATGGTCTGGCGATGGAGGAGTCCAAGGACCTGCATGTCCTTGGTGGAGTGGGAGGGGGAGTTAAAGTGTTGAGCCACGGGGCGGTTGGGTTGGTTGGTCTGGATGTCCCAGAGGTGTTCTCTGAAACGTTCCGCAAGTAGGCGGCCTGTCTCCCCAATATAGAGGAGGCCACATTGAGTGCAGCGGATGCAATAAATGATGTGTGTGGAGGTGCAGGTGAATTTGTGGCGGATATGGAAGGATCCCTTGGGGCCTTGGAGGGAAGTAAGGGGAGAGGTGTGGGCGCAAGTTTTGCATTTCTTGCGGTTGCAGGGGAAGGCGCCAGGAGTGGAGGTTGGGTTGGTGGGGGGTGTGGACCTGACGAGGGAGTCATGGAGGGAGTGGTCTTTTCGGAACGCTGATAGGGGAGGGGAGGGAAATATATCGCTGGCGGTGGGGTCCGTTTGGAGGTGGTAGAAATGACGACGACTGATACGATGTATCTGGAGGTTGGTGGGGTGGTAGGTGAGGACCTAAAGAAGGGCTCATGCCCGAAACGTCGATTCTCCTGCTCCTTGGATGCTGCCTGACCTGCTGCGCTTTTCCAGCACCACATTTTCAGCTCTGATCTCTAACATCTGCAGTCCTCACTTTCTCCTTAAATCTGTTACCCCTCAATTTGTAGTTATGCCCCTGGTACACGCTGACATCATCATCCCAGGAAAAAGACTCTCACTGTCTACCCTATCTAATCCACTGATCATCTTGTATGTCTCTATCAAATCCCCCCCAGCCCTCTTCTTTCCAATGAGAACAGACCTAAGTCTCTCAGCCTTTCCTCATAAGACCTTCCCTCCAGACCAGGCAACATCCTGGTAAATCTCCTCTGCACCTTTTCCAATGCTTCCACATCTTTCCCAAAAAAGGGGACCAGAACTGTACGCAATATTCCAAGTGTGGCCACACCAGTGTTTTGTATAGTTGCAGCATGCTATTGCGGCTCTGGAACTCAGTCCCTCTATGAATGAAACCTAACACACCGTATGCCTTCTTCACAGCACTAACCTCCTGGGTGGCAACTTTCAGGGATCTATGTACATGGACTCCAAAATCCCTCTGCACATCCACACTACCAAGAATCTTTCCATTGACCCAATACTCTGCCTTCCTGTTATTCTTCCCAAAGTGCATCACCTCACATTTAGCTACATTGAACTCCATTTGCCACCTCTCAGCCCAATTCTGCAGTTTATCCAAGTCCCCCTGCAACCTGTAACATTCTTCCACACTGTCCACTACTCCACCGACTTTAGTGTCACCTGCAAATTTATTAATCCATCCATCTGTGCCTGCATCTAAGTCATTTATAAAAATGACAAATAACAATGGTCCCAAAACAGGTTCTTGTGGCACACCACTAGTAACCGGACTCCAGGCTGAATATTTTCCATCAATCACCACTCGCTGCCTTCTTTCAGAAAGCCCGTTTCTAATCCAATCTGCTGAATCACCCTTAACTCCATGCCTCTGTGTATTCTCCAAAGGCCTACCGTGTGGAACCTTATCAAAGGCTCTACTGAAGTCCATGTATACCATGTCAACTGCCCTGCCCTCATCTACATGCTTGGTCACATAGAACATAGAACATAGAACATAGAACATAGAAGAATACAGCGCAGTACAGGCCCTTCGGCCCTCTATGTTGCGCCGATCAAAGCCCACCTAATCTACACTAACCCACTATCCTCCATATACCTATCCAATGCCCGCTTAAATACCCATAAAGAGGGAGAGTCCACTACTGCTACTGGCAGGGCATTCCATCTCAAAAAACTCAATGAGGTTTGTGAGACACGACCTGTCCTTGACAAAACCATGTTGACTATCTGAAATCAAATTGTTGCTTGCTAGATGATTATAAATCTTATCTCTTATAATCCTTTCCAAAAACTTTCCTACAACAGAAGTAAGGCTCACTGGTCTATAATTACCTGGGTTATCTCTACTGCCCTTCTCGAACAAGGGCACAACATTTGCAATCCTCCAGTTATCTGGTACTAAACCTGTAGACAATGAGGACTCAAATATCAAAGCCAAAGGCTCTGCCATCTCCTCCCTAGCTTCCCACAGAATCCTTGGATAAATCCCATCCAGCCCAGGGGACTTGTCTACTTTCACTCCTTCTAGAATCAATAACTAACCTCGATCCTTTCTAGTCTAATATCTCGGACCTCATTCTTCTCCTCAATACTATTCTCCTTTTAGGTAAAAACAATAACTGCAGATGCTGAAAACCAAATACTGGATTAGTGGTGCTGGAAGAGCACAGCAGTTCAGGCAGCATCCAACAAGCAGCGAAATCGACGTTTTGGGCAAAAGCCCTTCGCTGCTCGTTGGATGCTGCCTGAACTGCTGTGCTCTTCCAGCACCACTAATCCAGTATTTGGTTTCCAGCATCTGCAGTCATTGTTTTTACCCCTGGACCTATTCCTGCCCTAGTCATCCTTTTATTCCTCACATACCTATTGAAAGCTTTAGGGTTCTCCTTTATTCTATTTGCTAAAGACTGCTCATGTCCTCTCTTTGCTCTTCTTAACTCTATCTTTAAATCCTTCCTAGCTGATCTGTAACTCTCCATCGCCTAATCTGTACCATCTTGCCCCATCAACACATAAGCATCCTTCTTCTTCATAACAGGAGATGCAATTTCTGTTGTCTTTCACAATCTGATTATTTTTTAAGTAGTCATTAGCTTACAATAGCTTTTCTGCGGGAGAGTGTTTCAGATTTTCACTCCCATTTGTGTGACACTGAAAAAGGAATTTTAACATGTTTCCAAACGGTTGCTTGGAGCATCAGAACTTAAATCTTTCTGAAAAGAGAGACCGGTCACCAAATCTTGCTCTTTTGTATTCAGGACAAATACAAGAAAGCCAAATCTCAAATGTTCACAACAGTGTACAGTTCAGCAGAAAAGGCTGCTTGTTTGTTGGCAACTGATTCTGATTGGCTGAAGTGTTGCCATAGAGAAAGTAACAGGGATCTATTGTCTCCACAAACTCCTGGGTAATTCAAAAAAGGTGCAATGCTTGAACATATCCCTTTTGTTTGCAGACAGTAAGTCATTCCATCTAAATATCCTCACTTCTAGCAAGTCGACCTGTGCCCAGTTACAAACTCAACTGATTAGCTTAATCTCACTCTTAGGGTAGCTATTATCACAGCCCAGATCTTTCAGTTAGTGCCCTCCCATCGCTGAATCACATCTTAAGTGTTCACAACTCAGAAACAGATTACTTCTTTCCATAGGTCCATGGCAGTGTCTATGATCATGAGCTTTCTTCAAACTCATTGAGCCAATCCAATCAAGATAAGATTCTGGACTTTATTCTTCCCCTCTTATAGAGTCATAGAGTCATGGAGATGTACACCACAAAAACAGATCCTTCAGTCCAACTCGTCCATGCCGACCAGATATCCTAAACTAACCTAGTCCAATTTGCCAATATTTGGCCCATATCTCTCTAAACCCTTCCTACTCATATATCCATCCAGATGCCTTTTAAATGTTGTAATTGTGCCAACCACTTCCTCTGGCAGCTCATTCCATACACGCACCACCCTCTGCATGAAAATGTTGCCCCTTAGGTCCCTTTTTAAATCTTTTCCCTCTCACCCTAAACCTATGCCCTCTCGCTGTGGACTCCCCCACCCTGGGGAAAAGACATTGTCTACTTACCCTATCCATGCCCCTCATGATTTTCTAAACCTCAATAAGGTCACCCCTCAGCCTCCGATGGTTCAGGAAAAACATCCCCAGCCTATTCAGCGATGTTACTTTCCCAACACTAAAATCATTTCCATCAAGCAGGACAAGGGCAGCAGATACACAGAAACACAATAAGCTGAAAGTTCCCCTCCAAGCTATTCACCATCCTGACTTGGAAATATATCGCCGTTCCTTCACTGTTGCTGGGTCAAAATCCTGGAACTCCCTCCCCACGGACATTGTGGGTCTACCTACAGCACATGGTCTGTTATGCTTTAGGAAGGCAGCCTACCACCACCTTCTCACAGGAAACTTGGGATGGGTACTAAATGCCGGCCCAGACAGTGACACCCACATCCCATTAGTGAATAATCAAATCTTGGCCTCAAATACTTTTCGTGGTGCAAGTTCCACATTTCACATCACACTTCCTTGTTCTGAACTTTCCCACCACAGGAATTATGTTTTTTTTAATCTCAACTCCTTTGATCATTTTAAACATTTCAATTAGATCATTCCTTTAATCTCTGTTACTTCAAGAGAATTGAAGTGCAGATCAGCACAACCTTTCTGCACAATGTAACTCTGGTATCATTCTGGTGAATTTCCAATGGGCTCGCTCCAAGTCGACCTTAACTTGCACTTGGGTGGAGACCCAAAGCATTCTTTAACATTTGTCAGCATCGTGTTTTTCTTTCTCATTTGTTTGCTTGGCTTATCAAGAGGAAAGGCACAGTCCTATAATGACTCTATTGTTCCTACTTTACAATTTGTGACAGTAATGCAGCCACTTCCAGCTGAGATTCCAGTTAAAATGTCAAGTGTTTTCCATTGTATTCAGAGTTAGAAAGTGTTTCAAGAGAAACCTGTAATCAAACTTTCAGTCACTTCACCAGTGACATTTGGTAGCAGCAGCTGTCTATAAAATAGAAGGTACTGTGCAGAAATCCAGCAATCAGCCTCCACCTAAGAACCTCCAACCCCAAAATCACTACCATCTAGTTGGATAAGGACAGCAGACACATGGGCACACGTTAAGCTGCAAGGTTTACTCCAAGCCTCATTCTGAGTGAATCTATCTTGGGTAGAAACACTGCTTTTTGTTGAGAATGAGAAAGGATTATTACATAGTCATGAGACACTGGGTTATAGTAGAAGAAGACAAGATAATTATATTACACTGATAAGCAATTAGGTATCTTCAAAGAGATATCAGGCTATCATGGGTTATCTGGTCATTAATAGTGGAAGCAAGAGAACCAAGAGGTGGTGATGTAGTGATCATGCCACAATAACCCATCAACCCAGAATAATGATCTGTGGATGTAGGTTTGATTCCTGGCAAAAGGTGAAATTCTGAATTCAATAAAAAGCTGCTAATAACAACCAGCAGCAACTGTCATAAAAACTCAGCTGATTCATTAGTGCCCTTTCAGGAAGGAAACCTGCCACCCTTACATGGTCTGATTCCAAATACGTGACCATCTCTGAAAGGAGACAATCTGACCACTGCTGAAAATGTGTTGCTGGGAAAGCGCAGCAGGTCAGGCAGCATCCAAGGAACAGGAGAATCGACGTTTCGGGCATCAGCCCTTCTTCATGTTGCTGGATCAAAATCCTGGAACTGCCTCCCTAAGGGCATTGTGGGTCTACCTACATGAACTGTTACAGTTCAAGAAGGCAGCTCCCCACCGCCTTCTCACAGGAAACTAGGGGCAGTTAACAGATACTGGCCCAGACAGTGACACACACATCCCACAAGTGAATAAAAGACAATCCACACCAATGTGGTTAATTCTGACCTGCCCTATATTCCTCCAATCATAGACCTCACAGCATTGTTTCAGCACAGAAGAAGCCATTCGATCCATCAGCCCTGTACTGACTCTATTGTGTAGTTTGGTGCTATTACCCAATGCCAATCTCCTGCCTTTTCCCCATATCCCCACACACAATTTCTATTCAAATAACTGTCCAATGTCTACCTCGAATCTCTCAATTGAACCTGCCCCCACCACATTTCCAGGCAGTGCCTTCCACACTCTAAGTACTCTCTGGGTGGAAAAGATTTTGGCTCACATCACTTTTGTTTCTTTTTCAAATCACTTTAAATTTGGAACCCTCTCATTCTTGTTCACTCTCCAAGCAGGAGCAGCAACTCCCTCTCCAGTCTATATGGCCCTGCTCGTTATTTCAAAACCTCCATCAAATGTCCTTTCGGTCTTCTTCTCTCCAGGGAAAACAGTCCAAATTTCTTTAATCTATCCTCATAACTAAAGGTTCTCATTCCAGGCACCATTTTTGTAAATCACTTTTGTACTCTGTCCACTGCGTTCACATCTTTCCTACAGTGTAGCACCCACAGCAGTACACGATACTCCAGCTGAGACCTAGCCACAACATGGAAGTCTAGACACATTCACTCACCCTCTCCTCCAGCAATCTCTGCACTAACACACATTCTCCCCCCACACCCCTGTTGTCCTGACCTGCTTTACATCTGCTAGGCAGCAAGCTAGGCAGAATCAGGAGGTGGACAAGTCAACATTTAAGGTATTAACCGTTCTCAGGACTAGGGAGAGCTACAGATCAATGGAGGGGGGGAGGGGGGAGGGGGGAGAGAGGAGCGGAATGGTGAGGTAGTGATAGGTAGCGGAGCGCTACCCTCCCCAACGTGCCCTCCCTTCCTACCCCCTCTTGTTTGTCTACTTTGGTTTCGAGCATCTGCAGTTATTTTCGTCTCTGACACGCCTTAGATTCTCGTCCTATACCAACCTATTTGCTTCAGCTCCCATGTGGCATAGTGAGACACACAGCAGGATGAAATCTGGAATCTGGTCTCAGTAGAAGGTCTGATGCCGTGTCGGCCAACTTTTGTATCTCAACATTTGTAGCCTCCCTTCCTCCCACCCCTGCCCCTTGCAGCCTCCATGACTTCGACTGGCTATTTCTCTCCCGCACGCCCCATTGCCAACTCATTATCTCTCCCTTTCACACAGTTGGAACCTTACTCTCTCCCTCTCTCCCTTGTGGATCGTGGACATGATCTATTTGGATTTCCAGAAGGTGCCACACAGGAAGCTACTAAATAAAATAAGAGACCATGGTGTTAATGGGAAGGTACTGGCATGGATAGAGGATTGAGTTGAGAGAGTGGTGCTGGAAAAGCACAGCAGGTTGGGCAGCATCCGAGGAGCAGGAGAATTGACATTTCACACCAAAGCATTTTATCAGGCTTTTGCCCAAAACGTCGACTCTCCTGCTCCTTGATATTGCCTGAAACGCTGTGCTTTTCCAGCACCACACTCTTGACTCTGATCTTCAGCTTCTGCAGTCCTCACTTTCATCTTGGATAGAGTATTGGCCGACTGGCAGAAGGCAGAGAGTGGGGATAAAGGGATCTTTTTCGGGATGGCAGCTAGTGACTAATGGGGTTCCACAGGAGTCCCTGTTGGGAAGACAACTATTCCTGTTATATTAACGATCTGGAGGAAGGAGCTGAGGGCATTCTTGTGAATTTTGCAAATGACACAGAGTTAGGTGGAGGGACAGGTCGTGTCGAGGAAGTGGGGAGACTGCAGAAGGACTTAGACAGGCTAGGAGAGTGAAAAAAGAAGTGGCAGTTGGAATACAATGTGGGAAAGTGTGAGGTTATGCATTTTGGTAGGGTGAATAGAGGTATAGTCTATTTTCTAAATGGGGAAAGGCTTCGGAAATCTAAAGCACAAAGGGACTTGGGAATCCTAGTTCAGGATTCTCTTCAGGTTAACATGCAGGTTCAGTTGGCAGTTAGGAAGGCAAATGTAACATTAGCATTATTTTCAAAGGGCTGCAAGATCAGAGATGTACTTCTGTGGCTATATAAGGCTCTGGTTAGACCACATTTGAAATATTATCAGTAATTTTGGGTCCATATCTAAGCAAGGATGTGCTGGCATTGGAGGGGGTTGAGAGGACATTTATAAAGATTATCTCAGTGATGAAGAGGTTAGCATATGGGGAGTGGTTGAGTACTTTGGGTCTGTACTCAGTGGAGTTTAGAAAGATGAGGAGGGATCTGATTGAAATTTACAGAATATTGAGAGACCTGGATAGAGTGGATGGGGAAAAGATGTTTCCACGAGTAGGAGAGTCTAGGACACAAGGGCACAAACTCAGAGTGTAGGGATGACTCTTCAGATGGGTCTCTGCATTAACAGTTCAATAAATAACACCATTAGGCCATCAACGTCTGCCAACGTAAGACGTGAGAGATAGCAGTCTCTGATGGGAAGAGTGGCAGGAGGGTAAATGTCAGCTGTCTGCCCTGGGGGGGAGGGGCAATGAAAGTAAGAGTTGGCAGGGTCATGTGGAAAGGGGCTGTGCAGAGGGAGAGACTGCAGGGAGGAGGTGGTAACCTAGGCCGCATAGGGGCCTAGCTGAATTGAGGAGGAATTTTTCAGCCAGAGAGCAGTTAATCTGTGGAATTCATTGCCACAGAAGGCTGTGGAGACCAAGTCATTGAGTGTATTTAAGACAGAGATAGATAGGTTCCTGATCGGTAAGGGGATCAGGGTTTGTGGGGAGAAGTCAGGAGAATAGGATTGAGAAACATATCAGCCATGATCAAATAGCGAAGCAGTCTCAATGGGCTGAATGGCCCAATTCTGCTGTTATATCTTACGGGCTTTTGATCTTTCTCTCTGCCCATCTACCCCTTACAACCTCCTCCCTGCCGCTCTGTCTCTCCCTCTCCCTGGCTCTGGCAGTCTCTGTCTCTATTTTACAGCTTCATTTCTTCATCCTCTGCATGTGTCTTCTCTCCCCCCACCACTTGCAGATTCCCCCCGTCCCCCAACAATCTCCATCTCTCCCTGACTCTTGCAGCTTGCCTTTTCAGTCCGTGTGCGGCCTAGCCCACCACCTCCTGCCTGCAGCCTCTCCCTCTGCGCAGCCTATTTCCACCCCACCCCACCAACCCTGACTTCCATTGCCCACACCACCACCCCACCCAGGGTAGATAGCTGCCACTTACTGTCCTGCCACTCTTCCCATCAGAGGCTGCTATCTCTCGTGTCTTACGCTGGAAGATGTCGATGGCCTAATGATATTATCTATATGACTATTACTACAGAAATGTCTTGGGAACCTGGGTTCAAATCCTGCAATGGCAGATGGTGGAATTTGAGTTAAACTTTAAAAATCTGGAATTAAGAATCTAATGACAATCATTGTTGATTGTTGCAAAGACCCATCTGGTTCACTAATGTGCTTGAGGGAAGGCAACTGCCATCATTACCTGGTCTGGCCTACATGTGACTCCAGATCCGCTGCAATGTGGTTGACACTTGACACCCTCATCTTGTGAATAAATTTAGAGAAATGAGAGAAATGGCACAATCAGAGAAGCAGCTCCGCAGAGATTCCACCTACAAACGACATAGTGGCTCAGTGGTTAGCACTGCTGCCCCACAGCGTCAGAGACCCAGGTTCAATTCCCATCTCAGGCAACTGTCTGTGTGGAGTTTGCACATTCTCCCTGTGGCAAGATGCTGGAGATCAGAGTCTAGACTAGAGTGGTGGTGGAAAAGCGTAGCAGGTCAAGTAACATTCTCCCTGTGTCTGTGTGGGTTTCCTCCAGGTGCTGCTCCCACAATCTAAAGGTACGCAGGTCAGGTGAATTGGCCATGCTAAATTGCTCAAAGTGATAGGTGCATTGGTCAGGGGTAAATTATAGGGTTGGGGTCTGGGTGGGTTACTCTTTGAAGGGTTGGTGTGGACTTGTTGGGCTGAAGGGCCTGCTTCTGTACTGTAGGGAATCTAACCCAAAATCTAAACCATTCTCGGTTCGTCCACACCATTGAGTTTCCCTGTTTGTTCTGGGGATATTTGGGTGTGAATTCACCTACCACTCTCACAGACTTAGGGTATTGACCCCGGCCTCAATAGTTAGCACCAGCTGCACTTCTTCTGCCAGAATCTGCTCCCAATCTGGGAAGGACAGGAACAAACCACTGTCTTTCTCTGTGTTTAAATGCCTTCATTTTTGATAAACAATGATTAAACTGTGCTTATGATTATAATTACCCTGTGTTGTCATTGAAAGTTTAAAAGCTGCTCAGTCTGATTGGCATCAGAGTTAATTTAAACCAATAATCGTTTAGAAATTGTCCAGGAAATTGTGGCATTAGATATTAGATTGAGTTTCTTTTTACCTCCTGGTAATACCGAGTGAGGTAAGTTTGAGGTTTGACAATGTGGTGAATGGTGCTGGAAGAGCACAGCAGTTCAGGCAGCATCCAACGAGCAGGATGCTGCCTGAACTGCTGTGCTCTTCCAGCACCACTAATCCAGTATTTGATTTTCAGCATCTGCAGTCATTGTTTTTACCAATGTGGTGAATGAGCAATCTTCTCATCGAGACCAACCTAGTCCTAACATAATTGAGCATTTTAAACAACTCTTAAATTCTCAAAGACACCAGGTCAATTACTCATGTTGTTAGAAAGTGTGACCAACACGCAAAGCTACTGTGTGGCTGTTGAAATCGCAGACACGTCAAAGTGTGGATCCGTCCATTTTAAATCACCAGATCACTGTGCTCAATCATCATTTCCAGCAGCAACACAAAACTGCATCTGTATAGCACCCTGCAATGTGGACAAAGTCTCCAAACCAACTGATGATACCAAAAACGAGGAGGTCTAATCAAAATCCATTCAGAAAGGAAGACTTGTATTTACATAGCACCTTGCACAACCTTGGAATGACTCTAAACCATTGACAGCCAGTCAGGTTCGTGTTTGGGGTCCACCTGATGCAAAGCAGGAAGTGCGGTCACCAACGCACGCACGGCACGATCTCACAAATGAGAGAATGACTCGGATCAGTTTCTAAGTAATTTTCATTGAGAGATAGATATTGCTAAGAAGAACTACCCTACTTTTCTTTAAAGCAGTGCTGTGGGATCTATTACATCCATTGTCATAGTTTCAGTTTGATCTCTGATCCAGGAAAGGTCACCTCTGCCAGTACAGTGCTCCCCTCGATGGGATCCTATCTTCAAGAATGGAGCTTTGTGACCCCGGGGTAAGAGTGGCTGACACTGGTCGAAGGTGCATTTGAAGGAGAGCTGAAAGGGCAGAGAGAGTTGGAGAAAGGTTTTTTTGGAGAGGAAGAAATTTCACTAAATGTTAAGTTTAATAAGATGATTGTTTTCACGAGAAACGGTTTTGAATTAGAACCCACTTTCTGATGCATAGCCCCTGGTCTGTCTGGACTGTAAAATTGTTTAGGCTTCCATCTCAACTCCTTTGAAGTATTCATTGCCCATTTTGACTTTCCTATGTGAAATCCTTCACATTCTTCTGCATCAATATATTACCAGCCTTTATTTCAATTCATTCATACGACTGCACCCGTAGTTATCAGCGAGTCCTAGTGCTCCTTTCTTCTGTGGTACTCATTCTGTGCCATGGATGCTGGTCCTTGGATTCCTCTATTGTTTCTTCCTGTGTGAAGGCATTGGGACCCTTGAGCAACTTTGTAATGACATCGCAGAAGTGCATGTCACTGAGCATAGATAGCACAGAGTGGGTGGAATTCAGTTGGTTAAGAATGAGAGAGTTTTGAGAGCATGTGAAAATGTACATGCAAATAAAGATTATGCTGTATCTAGAGTTGCAAGAAGTCAGATCCAGGCCTATCTATTATTACTACACACAGCAGTATTTATAGTCAGAGTCTCCCTACAGCGTGGACAGAAGCCATTCAGCCCATAAAGTTGGAATTGGCCCTTCAAAGAGCATTCCATCCAGATCCCCAATTTATCCCTGTAATCCCTCATTTCCCATGGCTAAACCATGTAATCTTCAACCCCCCTGGGGTAACTTCCAAGGGCCGATCCACCCGACCTGCGCAGCTTTCGACTGTGAGAGGAAACTCACACAGAAACAGGGAGAGTGTGCAAACTCCACACAGTCACTGTGGCTGGAATTAAACTCTGGTCTGCGGTACTGTGAAGCAGCAGTGCTAACCACTGAGCCACAATGCTGCCCTAAAGAAATGAAATTAAACCCAGCTTCCTTGACCCAGAACTACATTTATTTTTAGCATATAATAACATTACTTTGAAGTCTAAAGTCAAGGGGAGTTTGTCTACTCAACCAGTCTGTAGAAAAACCAAACTTATAGGGCCTATCAAACCTCAAAGTATAAGACCTGTGCTTTGATACGATCTGCAAAAATGGCTGATTCTCCCTCAGTTTGGCGAACTGAAGCCATTACTGACAATTTGACACAGCAATGACCTGAATTGTATCCTGAAGCAATGCATATCTTGCCCCTTTAGCCTTACCTCCTCCCCCACCTCCCTTAGCCTGACCTACCTCTCTAACAAGCAAGTTTTCTTTTCAACCCCTGAGCTAATTTCCTATGCATTCGAAAATATATCCTGCAATCCTCATTATTCAATCACTGACTTTGGATTCTCGAAGCTGTTGCCCCTGTACTATCAACCCTCCTCCTTGCTCTCAGAATGGCTTGCAACTGGTTTCTCCTTCCACTTCCCTACTCCCCGCTTAATGATTCTTTCTCTGCCCAGGCACTCACCCCACCAAATGTCAAAACCTACCTCAAATTCCGGTAAGATGGTGGTGGAGTGGGGCCTCTGAGTCCAGGCACGTCCACTCAGTCCAATTTTCTTTCTGTTTCTTTTTTTCTCTCTCTTTACTTGTGTTTTCTTTCCTCTTTTATTTTACCTACCTCTTAGTGATGAGCTCAGTTGCGCCAATGTTATTGGCAGTGGTGGGTGAGCCCAGCGTGGACTCGAGTGGGCCCAGCGTGGGAATCATGGTGGCAGTATGGGAGGTGGGTCTGGGTTCCCAGCGGTTTCTGCATTGATGAGGTGGCCCTAGCGCTGACTGATCACTGCTGATGCTGCACAGTCGGGTTTAGGCCACAGTCCTGGCCACATCAGATTCCAGCACAGAGGTGGGGACAGAGGCGGGTTAGGGCCTGGTATGAGACCCAGCGACATTGGCAGTGACAGAATTAAGTTCGGGCCAGTTCAGTACCCGGCAACATCAGTGGCGTCTGCAGTGGGGGAGTCCAGCAAGGACTGGTGGTTCAGTGGTTAGCATCGCTGCCTCATACCATCAGGGAGCTGGGCTCAATTCAACCCTCTGGCAGCTGTCTCTGTGGAGTTTGTGCATTCTCCCCCATTTGCGTGGGCTTCCTCTGTGTACTCCAGTTTCCTCCTGCAGTCCAAAGATGGGTGGATTGGCTATGTTAAATTGACCATTAGTGTCCAGGGATATGTGGGTTAGCTATGGGGAGTGCAGGGTTACAGGCAAGGGGTGGGTCTGTGTGAGATGCCCTTTGGAGGGTTGATGTGAACTTGTTGGGCCGAATGGCCTGTTTCTGTAGTGTAGGGATTCAGTGTGGTGAGGGTATTGGTGGAGGTGAGATTGCAGTGGTGTTGCAAAGGGGACTACACTAAACAAGAAAGGGTGTAAAGTTGGAGAAAGTGAGGACTGCAGATGCTGGACATCAGAGCTGAAAAATGTGTTGCTGGAAAACGCAGCAGGTCAGGCAGCATCCAAGGAGCAGGAGAATCGACGTTTCGGGCATTCCTGAAGAAGGGCTCATGCCCGAAACGTCGATTCTCCTGCTCCTTTGATGCTGCCTGACCTGCTACGCTTTTCCAGCAACACATTTTTCAGGAGTGTAAAGTTGAACAAGTTTTCTTTATTTTTCTGCCTTATATTCTATGTTTTGTTTTGTTTTGTGTTTTAAACTGATGCCAGAGAGTAGCGACACAGTATGGCACTTTTTGCTGTATTTTGTAACAAAATACATGTGACAATAAATAAATCAAATCGAATTAAAGCAAGGACACTTGCTAGGGTCCTAATCTAAACAGGCCTCCCAGGCTTCCAAGGTCTGAACCTTTGATCATAGACAATAGCAACTTAACCCAATTGTAATGTCCCAAAGTGCTTCATATAAGAAAAGGTTAAAAATCACACAACACCAGGTTATAGTCCAACAGGTTTATTTGGAACTATAAGCTTACAGAGTGCTGTTCCTTCACCAGGTGATGAAGGAGCGGCGCTCAGAAAGCTTATAGTCCCAAATAAACCTGTTGGACTATAACTTGATGTTGTGTGATTTTTAACTTTGTCCACCCCAGTCAAACACCAGCTCCACCACATGATAAAAAAGGTCAAAGTTTTTTCAGGACTGTGAATGCTGTAAATCAAAGGATGCTGAAAAGTTGGGTCAGGGACCCTCGGATTATCCAAAAAAGGGCATCAAGTCTTTGGTAATTTTAAGAGAGTTTATGAAGAAGGGACAGGTTAAAGGAGTTCAATAGAAAGGGAAGACGTACCGAGAGATTCACTGGGTCCCAGATGAGGGATGGAAACGTTGCTAACTTTCACTTTTGCTGACTGCAATCTCTTCATATTGTGTTTTACTTGTCCCAAATCAGACAGACATTTGGACAAGGTTGCCCTCTGTATTTAGAAGCGGCAATCACTTTTTTGTCATTCACATTGGGCAAGGCAGGATGTTAAACTGAAGCCCGCTACTGATCACCTCCAAGAGCTGTCCTCTGCCCGAAGTCTGCTTGAGCTAACTGAATCAAACCAGCACAGATGCACCTTGAGGACCTCTCTCCTGTCTGAGCTTATCTTTCCTCTCTTTAGAGGTTGTTTATATGTTTTATTTCTTAGACACCTTACATCAATCATGCATTCATTTGTTCAGTCGTGCAAGGCAGATACAGAACACACCGGTATAACACGACAGTTGCTTTAGAAAATCACATTGTAGAAGATCACTATAAAAAAATTGATAGTTATGTTCAGTAGAAAGTTTGCATGATCCAAAAAGCATCCACAAATCATCAGTCACGTAATAGCCAATTTGCGTTGACGAGTTTTATACCAGAACAATCTGTATTCAAAGTAAATTCCTTCTATGTTTGTCAAAATCCATGAAATCGCCTCATGGATTATTGCTGACTAAAACTGCCTGCTTAATTTATACTCTAGACAGTTGGGTCACAAGATGTCAGGTTTTAGGAATGTCTTGTATCAGAGTCTAAACGAGAGGCATATCATTAGGGATAACAGGTCTACACTGTCCTGTGTTTGTCAGCCTAGCCACTTACTTCAGGAAGCTCCTTAATGAGCGAGAGAGAAAGAGAACTTGCATAAGATTTGATTTCGAACAAGATTTTATCAGGTTACTGGACAGCCATTTCTTATAATGAGAATAATTGCATAATTCCTTCCCAAAAGCGAGGACTGAAATATCCAAATGACATCCTTCTGTGCAGTAAGATTCAATGCCTCTTTGAAAGTAAAGTTCTTTCCTTATCGATTCTCAATCAAATTGCTAATGACTGTACAAATTCCACCACAGAGACATCTGGAGTACATTTCAGGATTTAATAATCTGGAAGAGAACTTAAAACACATGGCCGGTGGGTTATAAGGGCTGTGAACTTTGTCCTCTGTAGTTCAAACTCCCATTTGTGCACCAGCACATCAGGCTATGTGCTGAGAAGGTTAAAGTATAAAACTGCCCGGCTTCTTGATGAACATTTTTAGAGTTTGTTTTTGAGTGTTCGCAGAGTTAAATGGATCAAACTCATGGCACTAGATTGCAATTACCTGAAAATATTGTATAAAGCACTTACCTATTGAGGGCTGAGTGGGTAAAATGAGATTACCAGGGTTTCAGAAATTGCAAACAAAATGACAGGCTGTTCATGAACTGCTCTCACGTTACATAAAGAATATGAGTGTTGTTGAGCGGGGGAAATCGTGAGGCTTCGTGAGCGCACTTACTGCTCTGCTTTCATAAAATAAATTTGTTTTCCTGTGGAACAAACCTGAGCTCATTTTCTCACTGCTAGAGAATGTCAGTCTTCTGTCAGAGAGCTATGGGAAAACTGAGATTTTTCCATCTCCCGGTCAGTTCATTACACAGCTGGAATGCTAGTTCCACCTCTCTGTTTCTCTCTCTCTCTCTTTCTTTCACTGTCTCTCTCTCTCTCATTCTTTCACTCTCTCTGTCACTGTTCCTGTCCTCCTTACTGTATATCTTTTCCTCTTTCCCCTTCTACTGCCAGTCTTTCTCTGCTCTTGTCTCACCATTACACTCTTGATCTTTCTTTCGTTGCCTACATTTCTCTCTTTCCCTGCTGCACTTTCTTTGCTGTTCTGTGTTTTTCCCCTGAATGGTTTCTCTCACACTCTGTCTCTTTCTCTCTGACACTCTTTCTCTGCTCCTATTTCTCATTCTTTCTCTCTTTATTATTCTGCATTGAATTCTCTTTGTCTCTGAAACATCTCAGTCCATAAGTTCTGGTGCTTGGATCTCTTCTGTCTATTCCACCAAGTTTAATTAAGGCATGGTAAAGTGCTTACAGTTTCTGCTATTGACGTTTATAAAAACACAATGGCATTAGTATTGATACACTTGCTATTGGTTGAAGGTTAGATAGCCAGAACCATATACCAATGTGATTGGCCAAAAAAAACATTTAAAAAAACCTTTTCTTTCCAAAAAATGCTTAGTATTTGAAATGTGCTACCCAATTGTATGAGAGCTGCAGATTTAAAAAAAGCAGTTGGGTAAATACATTAAGGAGAAAAAGTTGCAGAGCTACAGCAAATGAATGGTACATTGTCCTAACTGTCCTCTCTTCAAAAGAGCCTGTGATAACTCAATGGGCTGAATGGCCTTCACCAAGTTGTATTAGTCAATGGTTCTCTGATCTCTTTCTGTTTTGGGTGATCTGATATCGGTTTGAGTAACGGTAAAGACTGAGATCTTTGGCCTTGCTGTTCCTCCAACTGATGAAGGGAAAGTAACTACATGCAGGATTCTCTCCCTGATCACAGTCCAGAGGTATTGTCTGGAGTGTAATTGCGGACAGGGTAGGATTTGGTTGCAGTGGACTTTACTTTGTAAAACCCCCAGAGGTTCTGGGGAGAATGGTGAGTGGGACCTCCACCACTTTCCAGTCTCTACCCTAATTGACACCCTGGTGAGAAGGTCCCGGAGTGGCCTACCCACCAGGCACCATTGTCTTTTAAATTCGTTCATGAAATATCATTGGCTGAGCCAACATTCAGTGCCTATCTCTAACTACCCATTGTCAAGGTGGTGGTGAGCTGCCTGCTTGAAACACTGCAGTTCCTGTGGTGTAGGTACACCCAAAAAGATCAAAAGTCTATCTTATGAGGAGAGTTTGAGCAGTTTAGGCCTATACTGTCTGGATTAGAGTGGTGCTGGTAAAGCACAGCAAGTCAGGCAGCATCCGAGGAACAGGAAAAATCGAGGTTTCAGGCAAAAGCCCTTTTTCCTGATGAAGGGCTTTTGCCCAAAATGTCGATTTTCCTGCTTCTCAGATGCTACTTGACCTGCTGTGCTTTTCCAGCACCATTCTGATCTTGACTCTGATCTCCAGCATCTGCGGTATCCACTTCTGCCTATATTTTCTCGAGTTTAAATGGACAGGAGGAAATCTAATTGAGGTCTATAAGATGTTAAAGGGGATTAACAAATTGGCACAGATGTTTTCCCTTGTGGGCAGTAAGATGTGGCAGGCTTAAAGCAGAGATAAGAAAGAATTTCGTCTCTGAAAAGTTGGTGAATCCATGCAATTACCCAGAACGTGCTGGACGCCAGACAATGAAAAAATTGACGGAGGAGATGGGCAGATTTTGTAATGAAAGGGTTTTGGGGGAACAGGCAAGAAAATGGACTTGAGGCCGAGATCAGATGAACACGATCATATCAAATGACAGAGAAGGCTTGAAGGGCTGAGTGGCCTGCTCCTGCTCCAAGTTCATGCCTTCACAGTGAAGTTCAGGAGGGAACTTTGACCCAATGACAAAGAAGGAATGGCGATTTGATTCCAAGTCAGGATGGTGCATGGCTTGGTGGGGAGCGAGTTCCAATAGTTTAAATATGCTGACAATAGAGGATTTGGCCTTTTTGCACTGATTTGAATGTTAATTGGAAACCACAACAAATTGAAAATCAGGCAGGTTTTTTGGCACCAAATCTTTCTGTGAGGTATGATTCAGTTAAATACTATACTTATCACTGCATCTCCAGAATGGGTTAACTAATTGCAGTGATGTAGCTCTCGAGAATTCAATTACTTCACACCTTAAAATTTGTCCATTCTAACGGTAGTAATTGCACATTCCATCATAATATATAGTTACTGGATGCCTGTGTCTGATTTAGCTTCTGTCTCTCCAACAGATCATCACCTACATTTTGCTCATGCTACATCATGAAATGTTCAGATGAAAGTTTGGGTGAGGTGGATGAGGGGGAGGGTAGTGGGGAACAAGGTGGTTCATTGTCCAGGCAGAACTCCTCAATTACCAATTCTAAAAAATCTAGAAACTTCTGGCAACACTCAGCAGATCATTTCGCCTCCGAGGGGTGAGCAGGAGTGAGATGAATGGCCAACAATCAAACCTGTGGTTATTGAGCTAAAACCTGTTTCATCTGTGTCGTCATATTCTTCCTCTTGTGCTTCCTAAGAAACAAACATCAAGACACTGGCCAAGTTTAAGCCATTGTTTGATTAAAAGAAGATTCAGTTTATTCACCCAAATAAAATTATTAATAAAATTTGTAAAAGCTTCTTAGTTCAGCTTTCATCTAAACATGGGCAAAAGGGAGGCCATAAGAGGTGAGATGAGAGTGACTATTCTTGATGTAAGGCTGCATTTGAGGGTCAGTAGGTTTCAGAGAGAAATTGTCCACTGGCTGGTGTCTGGTATCGCTTTAAACAAGAGTATGCAATGACAAGCAACCAGGTAGTAAAACATGAGAAATCCTGAGGGGTGTTGAGCGGGTGGATGCCGAAAAGATGTTTCCTCTCATGGGAGACTTTGGAAAAATAAGGAAGCCATTGGTTAACTTAGTTGACTGGATGGCTAATTTGCACTCTTGAGTAAGGCCAACAGCGTGGGTTCAATTCCCACTCTGGCTGAGGTTATTATGAAGGACTCTCTTTCCCAACCTCTCTCCTTGCCTGAGGCATAGTGACCCTCAAGTTAAACCACCACTGGTTGTGTGTGTGTGTCTCTTTCTCTCTCTAATGAGAGAGCAGCTATGGTGACTTTATCTTTACCATCCATTTAAGGCAGAGACGTACGGTATTATTTTCTCAGGGGGTTGAGAATCTTTAAAACTCTTCAAAAGCCAGTGGAAGCCACATCTTTGAATACTTTTAAAGCAGAGGTACTAAGATTCTTGATAGGCCCGGTGGGGGTGAAAGTTTATCAGGGGGAGGCAGGAATGTGGAATATTCAGATCAGTTATGATCTTGTTGAATACCAGAGAGACTCCTGAGGCCAAATGATCTATTCCTGCTTCTAATTTTTTTAGTTCCTACGTTTGTGACCAGCAGTTCAGTTCGCAGCATGTTGTAAGAAAGTTGGGGCCCTTTTCTGGAACAAGAGTTGCCGAACATTAACAGGGAGTCTATCTGTTGAGCCATGCTGAAATATCACTTCAACTAAATAGACCCTATGTTGAGTTTACTCAGCTTGGTGTGATTTTTTTAAAAATTCATTCTCGGGATGAGAGCGTCACTGGCTAGGTCAGCATTTATTGCCCATCCCTAATTGCTCAGAGGGCAGTTAAATGTCAACCACATCGCGATGGGTCTAGTGTCACATGAAGGCCAGACCAGGTAAGGACTGCAGATTTCCTTCCCTAAAGGGCATGAGTGAACCAGATGTTTTTGTTTCCAACAATCGGTATGGTTTCAGGGAATACAGATTCGAATTTCACCATCTGCTGCGGCAGGATTTGAGCCTCTGTTCCCAGAGCCATTAGGCCATCACCTCCTAGGTTTGTGCTCAACAAACAGAGAAACTCACCGCTTGAATTTGTAGCTAGGTGTAATCAGCACGGCTGCTCACCAGGTCATATTTATAGGCCAAACACGTTTTCATCTCACCATGTGAACACCATGCTGCTACCATTCTCTGTAGCCATCAAGGTTTCCAGGGTCTGCTTAGACTGTGCCTTTAACTGTGTTGTGTTCTGTGCTGTTTCTGTTGCAGAGAGTGACAGAATGTCTGCTGCAGTCAGGCCATTGGTGAACAGCTTTTTAGACCACCCCCTCCAATTGCTTTTTCACATGAGACCAAAGAAGCATGAGAGGGCAGGGTCTGGACTCACACTGGTCCAGGAAGGTTTTTAGTTTTCCTTTCAGTTGGTTGAAGGTTTCTGTTGGCTGCTGAAGCTAAAAGCTTGAGTTCGCTGCGAGATTGAACTCTTAGATAGCGAAGCTTCCTCCTCAAAGTCAAAATGGGCAGATTATTTCTTCTGGGCTGGAGAGAGACAGCATATGTGAACGGGGTGCCATGGTGACTCAGTGGTTAGCACTGCTGCCTCACAGCACCAGGATCTAGGTTCCATTCCAACCTCAGATGTCTGTCTGTGTGGAGTTTGCACATTCTCCCCATGTCTGCGTGGGTTTCCTCCCACGATCCAAAGATGTGCAGGTTCGGGTGGATTGGCCATGCTAAATTGCCCATAGTGTTCAGGGACATGTAGGCTAGATACATTAGTCAGGGGTAAAAGTGAAGTAATAGGGTAGGGGAATGGATTCAGGTGGGATACTCTTTGGAGAGTCAGTGTGGACTTGTTGGGCTGAAGGGCCTGTTTCTGCACTGTAGGGATTCTATGAATCATAGCTGTTTTGCTGAATTGCATTTTTGCCAAAGAATGCATTAATGGAATGCTGCCTATGTTGGAACAGTTGATGATTAGTGATTAAATAGTATATTATCTTGATAAGTATTTCAATCAAGTCAATGTTATTCAAATTCTTCTTTTTGTTTATATTTTAACAACGTTGTAAAAATAAAGTTCATTTTGCTTCGAGCCGAGCGGTGGACCAGTTAAATCAATTTTAACCTAATGGTGGACCAATTGAATCACATCTGGAACACCTTATACTTGCTTTCATATAATAAGTTACAATACTTTGGGTTGGGGGGGAGGGGCAAAGTCTAGTTTTGCCAATAACACTAGTGTACTAGAGGAAAACTACTCAGTAACTTGAACAAGATGGAACAAGTATGGTAGAAGAAGATGTGGGTTAGCAGCTAGTTACAGGGTACCCTGATATTGTTACAGAAAATAGGAGGAGGACCTGGATCCTAAGGATTCACTTCTGTCAGTCCCTAAGCTGCTTATCCTTCAAGTGCATATGACACAACACAGTGTGTGCTGCTTGAGCCAATCTTTGCTTCAGACATTTGCACCATTATATCACAATAGCTAGCTCAAAGGCAGATGGTTTTAGTTGGTGGAAGTCAATCATCCCAGGATATCGAGAAGGAGTTCCTCAAGGTACCATCCTATGCGTCTTCAGCAGCTTCATTAATGACCATCCTTCAATCATAAGGTCAGAAGTGAAGGTATTCACTGACGTTTGCACAATTGACAGCATGGTCTGCAACTCCTCAGGTATTGAACAATATTCAAACATGGGCGGATGAGTAGCAAGTAACATTTGCATAACACCTTCGGTTAAGATGACGGCACAGTAAGATGCTCCAGATGAAGTTCCTCTGCTCCCCAGATCCTTTTCCTCTTTCTTTCATTTCTTTCCTCTTGCTGCAGTTTTATTTCACCCCCTCCACCCCAACCCCAACTTTCAACTTCTTCAAGTAGCCTACCCAGAGGGAAAGGAGAACGGAGTTCGAGACAGGCCCAGTGCAGAAGACAAGTCGCGGGCAGAGAGGCCGTATCCCGAAGTGAACCATGGTCAGAGCGGGAGCGAGAGCAGAGCAAACCTCTACACCATCCAAGCTGAAGCAGCCTGCTCAATTGTCACCCTAACCACCACCTTCAATGTTCACCTCCTCCACTAATAATGCATTGGTAGCAGCAGATTTGAATTGGTACTTCAGATCTGTGTTCACTGGGGAAGACACAAGCAATCTCCCTGAGGTAACAGTGGCTGAAGGACCTGAACTTAAGGGAATTTATATTTGCCAGGAATTGGTGTTGGAGAGACTTTTAGGTCTGAAGGTTGATAAGTCCCTGGGGCCTGATGGTCTACATCCCAGGGTACTGAAGGAGGTGGCTCGGGAAATCGTGGATGAGTTGGTGATTATTTTCCAGAGTTCGATAGATTTGGGATCAGTTCCTGCGGATTGGAGGGTGGCTAATGTTGTACCACTTTTTAAGAAAGGAGCAGGAGAGAAAGCAGGAAATTATAGACCAGTTAGTCTGACCTCAGTGGTGGGAAAGATGCTGGAGTCTATTATAAAGGATGAAATTACGACACATCTGGATAGCAGTAACAGGATAGGTCAGAGTCAGCATGGATTTATGAAGGGGAAATCATGTTTGAATAATCTTCTGGAATTTCTTGAGGTTGTAACTCTGAAGATGGATGAGGGAGATCCAGTAGATGTAGTGTACCTGGACTTTCAGAAAGCTTTTGATAAAGTCCCACATAGGAGGTTAGTGAGCAGAATTAGGGCGCATGGTATTGGGGGCAAAATACTAATTTGGATTGAAAGTTGGTTGGCTGATAGGAAACAAAGAGTAGTGATAAACGGCTCCATTTCGGAATGGCAGGCAGTGACCAGTGGGGTACCGCAGGGATCAGTACTGGGACTGCATCTTTTTACAATACATGTTAATGATATAGAAGATGATATTAGCAATAACATTAGCAAATTTGCTGATGATACTAAGCTGGGTGGCAGGGTGAAATGTGATGAGGATGTTAGGAGATTGCAGGGTGACCTAGACAAGTTAGGTGAATGGTCAGATGCATGGCAGATGCAGTTTAATGTGGATAAATGTATGGTTATCCACTTTGGTGGAAAGAACAGGAAGGCAGATTACTACCTAAATGGAATAAATTTAGGTAAAGGGGCAGTACAAAGAGATCTGGGTGTTCTTGTACACTCGTCAATGAAGGTAAGTATGCAGGTTCAGCAGGTAGTGAAGAAAGCTAATAGCATGCTGGTCTTCATAACAAGAGGGATTGAGTATAGAAGCAAAGAGGTTCTTCTGCAGCTGTACAGGGCCCTGGTGAGACCACACCTGGAGTACTGTGTGCAGTTCTGGTCTCCAAATTTGAGGAAAGACATTCTGGCTATTGAGGGAGTGAAGTGTAGGTTCACGAGGTCAATTCCTGGAATGGCGGGATTACCTTACACTGAAAGACTGGAGCGACTGGTCTTGTATACCTTTGAGTTTAGAAGACTGAAAGG
Source organism: Chiloscyllium punctatum (assembly GCF_047496795.1). Lineage (NCBI taxonomy): Eukaryota > Metazoa > Chordata > Chondrichthyes > Orectolobiformes > Hemiscylliidae > Chiloscyllium > Chiloscyllium punctatum. Next base: position 128,394,932 of record NC_092745.1, read on the forward strand.
GGATCTGATTGAAACATATAAGATTATTAAAGGATTGGACACTCTGGAGGCAGGAAACATGTTTCCGCTGATGGGTGAGTGCTGAACCAGAGGACGCAGTTTAAAAATACGGGGTAGAGCATTTAGGACAGAGATGAGGAGAAACTTCTTCACCCAGAGAGTGGTGGCTGTGTGGAATGCTCTGCCCCAGAGGGCAGTGGAGGCCCAGTCTCTGGATTCATTTAAGAAAGAGTTGGATAGAGCTCTCAAGTATCGTGGAATCAAGGGTTATGGAGATAAGGCAGGAACAGGATACTGATTAAGAATGATCCGCCATGATCATATTAAATGGTGGTGCAGGCTCGAAGGGCAGAATGGCCTACCCCTGCACCTATTGTCTATTGTCTATTGTCTATTGTGTGTACCATCTAAAAAAATGCACTGCAGCAACACACCAAGCTTCCTATGGCAGCAGGGTCTATACCGGTGACCTCTACCTTCTAGAAGGACCAAGGGCAGCAGGTACATACAAACACCAGCCCATGGAAGATCCCTCTAAGTTATTCACCGTCCTGACTTGGAAATATGTCACTGTTCCTTCAGCATCATTGTGTTAAATCTCTGCAGCAGTTCAAGAAGGCAGCTCACAACCACCATCTCAACAGCAATTAGGGGCAGGCAATAAAACGCTGGCCCAGTCAGCAATGTCATAATCCAGATCAAAAAAAAAGAAGTCAAATTGACAGAAATTGCATTAAAATTCAACTTATCCAGGCTGGTAATGTGTTCTTCCCAGTTCAGATGCCAGGTGGTTTTCAACTTATGGAATGAATAATTCTAATATGCAATGGAATTGAGATTTCACTGATACCATGGTAACATTTGGGAGCAATGTAGAAAATGTTCCATTCTCCAGCAGAATAATCCAACAACGCAAAAACTCCGCTGAAGCAATTTGAGTTTATGCAGCTTGTCAACAGTGCTTCAATTTAGTCATAATTCCCGTCGTAACTGTACTTTTTTTGAAGAATTGTTTCAAAGATATTCTTTAAATTACATCTTCAATCTGTCAGAAATATCATTATTATTGTGGCAGCTTCTGTATGGAGGCTCATGAAGGTTCTGTCTCGCAGAAATGATTCGACCTATTTAAAGTTAATGAGAAAATATATTCCAAGTTACTCAAGAGTGACCACGTTAGAATGCATAAGTTTTTGCAATGTGAGGTTTAAATGGCTGAATGCTTTCCAAATATTCTGACATACTGCTGTGGGGAGATTTTTTACAAGAACTGTGATACTTTGAAGATATTTCTATGTTACAAGAAAAGTTGTAGATGCTGATTCATTCTGTCCTGCATATCTATATTAGCAACATACCACAAGTTTCACAGGACAGGACAGAGACCATACAGGTACAGAGTCAAAGTGTGTGGAGCTGGAAAAGCATAAAACGTCGACTCTCCTGCTCCTCGGATACTGCCTGACCGGCTGTGCTTTTCTAGCACAACACTCTTCGACACTGATCTCTAGCATCTGCAGTCCTCACTTTCTCCATCAAACAGATACAGTTCTGCTTGCCCTACTTTACGAAGGATGTTATTAAATTGGAAAGGCTGCAGAAAAGATTTCGAAGGATGTTACCAGGACTGGCGGGTTTGAGTTATAGGGAGAGGCTGGAACAATTTTTGTCCTGGAGCGTAGGAGATTGAGCGATGACCTTATCGAGGTTTACAAAATCATGAGGGCCTTAGATAAGGTGAATAGCAAAGGCCTTTTCTCTCAGTTATGGGAATTCAAAAGTAGAGAGCATAGTTTTAAGCTGAGAGGGGAAAGACTTAAAAGGGATTGCAATGTTTTCATGCAGAGGGTGATACGTGTATGGAATGAGCTTCCAGAGGGAATGGCAGATGCTGACACAATTACAACAATTAAAAAGTATTTGGGCAGGTACATGGATAAGAAAGTTTTTTAAATTCATTTTGTGGGATGTAGGCATTGCTGGCTGGTCAGCATTTCATTGCCCTGAAGAAGGTGGTGGTGAACTGCTTTCTTGAACCACTGCAGTCCACCTTCTGTGGGTTGACCCACAATGCCATGAGGGGAGGATTAGAGGGATGTGGGCCATGTGCAGGCAAATGAGATTAGTTTAGTTTGAGAACCCTGGTTGGCAAGGATGAGTTAGACCGAAGGGTCTGTTTCCATGCTGTATGGATCGATGACTCTATGTGATACAGTGCTTTGTGGTGCCTCATCTGATACTAGCTTGACTGTGGAATTTGGGAACTGGTGTTGCGGCTTCCCCCTCTTCGAACACTCCCCCACTTCTCCACTCTGAGAGTCGCAGAGATTCAACAGCATAGAAGGAGCCCTCTAACACTGTGTTTCCAGTCATCAAATGTGCATCCAGTCTGAAACTAAAACAGAAATTGCTGGAGAAACTCAACAGATCTGGCAGCATCTGTGGAGAGAGAGAAAGCAGAGTTAACTGTTTGACCCCAGTCACTTTCTTTCAGCTCCTTTGCTTGTCTTACCCATTCCCCGGGCACTCAGGGTGCTCTGGAATTGTTGGTATCACCAGGAGCCTGTTGACCCTGTACAGCCTGAGTGCAGTACTCTGCAACCTTTCTGTATTTCACCAATGTTCCACTCCTCTACTCTTCCTGGTCTACTTATTTTTCCAGAACCTGCATTATTAACCAGTAACATTACCACTGCACCAGCCTTCTCTCACTAAAGGTCAAAGTGGATTTAGATTTTATTGTTATGTGTACTCAAGCACAGAAGTACAGGAATGCAGTGAAAGGTGTATAAGTGCATAAAGTGTACACATGGCACTATTTTAGGTACAAACATACCTAGCTACAAAAACTTAGGTACAATGTAGCAAAAGAGAGAATCAAAGTTAAAAGTTAAGTATTACCATAGGATAAGTGAAAAAAGGAAATAAAGTAAGAGTTAACATTAAAGTCCTTCTTATTATAAACTAGAAGAGTTTTGAGAAGATTTGTAACTCAGGTTGAGGTTCTGGGTGCAGGTTTGCTCGCTGAGCTGGAAGGTTCATTTTCAGACTTTTCGTCACCCTACTTGGTAACGTCTTCAATGAGCTTCCGGACAAAGCTTCATCCAGATGAAGATGTTACCTCGTATGGTGATGAAACGTCTGAAAATGAACCTTCCAGCTCAGTGAGCAAACCTTCATCCTTAATCTAGGAGAATAAAGAAATACAGTTAAAAGTGCGACAGGCTTTCTTGAATGCTTAGCCAGAGTAGGGCTTCAATCGCCTCCACTTAGCCCGCATTCAGGGGGATCTCAGCTGCCTGATCACGTTGACATCATTGTAGATACCAAGGGACCTCTCTCACTACTCGCTCATCCCATGTTGGGTTCAACTGCAAGCTCTGGGCCCGACAAAGCCACGATGACATCACTGATGCTGCCGTCGCTAAGGAACCTCTCTTAGCTTTAGCAGTAATGTAGCAAAGTGAATCTCCCAATCAAACCACACCAGGAGGTGACTGACCTGTTAAATATTGACTCCAGATAACTCAAAGGAAATTGCACAATAACAGATCCATAAAGATTGGTTCGTTCAACCTGTGCATATTCTGGTCCGTTGTTTTGTCACCACAGATGTAATTCTGAAGGAAGTGGTGTCAACATTGAGTATCTTTCTGGAGGAATCACACTGGATGCCATGTTAATGCGGGTCCGCATGATTATATGGTGAACAGTGGCCGGAATTGTGCAGGGCAAGTACACTGGGCTGTATGGAATAGTGTCACTTGCCACTTGGAGAAGGAGCAAGAATCATGTCTTAACTTTTTTAGAGAAAGCCACAAAATCACAATGTTTGAGGGGGGGGAAGTTTCCCCTGGGACCGGGATCGAGGATACCGGTGCTGATGGTCTGCCTGGCACCAGCCAAATGAAGGCCAGCAGCTCTCCCATTGTTATTGCTGACAGCTCGGGATTGTGGGAGGATCCAGACCCAAGAGAGCAGGTTGTGGTGCACAAGGTGGGGAGGGGTGGGGAAGTTTGCAGGGTCTCCAGGGGTGACGATTAAGGTCGGCTGGTTCTCAATGAGCTCCTTCCACCCCAACCTCCCAATGCTCGATTCCTCAGTCAGGCACAGATGGTCTTTCAAAGAGGGAAGTTCAGATGGTGACAGCTCTCCTACAGCAGTACTCTACAGGGGAGGCGATGGTCTAGTGGTGTCAATGCTGGACTGTTAATCCAGAGACCCAGGTAATGTTCTGGAGACCCAGCTTTGAATCCCACTATGGCAGCTGTTGGAATTTGAATTCAATTAAGGAAAAAATCTGGAATTAAAGCGACTAATGCTGAGGCAATCAGTTGTTGGAAAAACCCATTTGGTTCACTAATGTCCATTAGGGAAGGAAATCTGTCATCCTTACCTGGTCTGGTCTACAAGTGACTCCAGACTCACAGCAATGTGGTTAACTCTTAAATACCCTCTGGGCAATTAGGGATGGGCAATGAATGCTGACCCAGCCAGCGATGCCTCATCCCACGAGTGAATTAAAAAGAAAGCTAGGCCATTCTTACAGGAAATCAAGAAGTGAAAGAGCTTGTGGATGACATGGAGCTGGAACGCATAAAGGAGGTTTAGGTGTGAGCGCACTAACATCAATGGTTTCACTGAGCCTGGCCTCAGCAAAGGGCAGGTCAGGCAGCATCCGAGGAGCAGGAGAATCAACGTTTCGGGCATAAGCTCTTCAACACACTTTTCGACTCTGATCTGCAGCATCTGCAGTCCTCCCTTTCTCCTCAGCAAAGGGCACCCCATGAATAGTCACCTCCTTCTCTTCCACGCAGCACGGGGACAAGTTGGCTTCTAAGCCACATGTTGTGGATGCATATCGCTACACTTTCAGTGTCGTTGGGTCAAAATCCTGGAATTCCACCCCTAACAGCAGTGAGTGGCCCAAGGAATGCAGGGTTTTAAGAAGTCAGTTCACCATCTCCTTTTCAAGATACGTAGGGCTTGGGCAGCAAAACCTAACCTTGGCAGCAGTGCTCACACTCCATAAAAGAATACAGGTATTTCCATTTTAATGCCTGTTTCATCAACACAAATTGGCTATAATGTGATTGACAAATAGTGGACACTGTTCGGATAGTACAACCTTCCTGCTGTACAGGGATAGCAATTCTCTATCATGACCTTCTACAGTGTGATTTTCTATAGTGATCTTCGACAGCGCGATTTCCCATAGTGATCTTCTACAGCATGGTTTTCTATATTGATCTTCTATACCGTGATTTTCTATAGTCATCTTCTATAGCGTGAGTTTCTATAGTCATCTTCTGTAGCGTGATTTTCTATAGTGATCCTCTACAGCGTGATTTCCTATAGCGTGAGGTTACACAGGAATGTAACCATCGTGTTATACCAGAAATACCTATATATCAGATATTTCTTAAAGATCTATGCACCACTTCTGTGAGGTCAGCGAGAAAGACGTAGGAGCTGGATGAGGTCATTCAGCCCCTCTACTATTCAATAGGATCATGGTTCATCTAAAATTCCTCATGTCCATTTTCCCCAACCCTTGATTCTCCAACTGATCAAAAATCTATCCAACTCAGCCTTAAATATACACAAGGACTCTGCTCCCCCCACAGCTCACCGTAGGATGGCATTAGGTCTTTGGATAAAACTCAGGACTTCAACCTCCTCAACCCTCTGTCCCTCCTAGCTGCTCTTTGAGTAGGTGTTTGGAGGGTCTCCTAAACATGCACTCAATAGACATGGTCAGAAGTCAGACGATACCAGGTTATAGTGCAGCAGCGCTCCGACAGCTTGTGATTTCCAAACAAACCTATTGGACTATAATCCGGTGTTGTGTGTGACTTCTGACTTTGTCCACCCTAGTCCAATACTGGCACCTCCACATCATCAATAGACATGGGTTAAAAACCTGATGCCTTGCTTACACCTACGTTCAAGAGCTCCTGCATGTATCCCTTTCCTTTCATTTAGGCTGAATTTGAAAAACTGTTGATGAAAGTGGCTTGTTAGCCATTATAAAACTGAAGTTGCAAGATGTTAACAAAATAATTACTCATTTTGTTCACAGAATGTGAATATTAAATCAATATGTAAATGACTTACCAAAGTAAGTATAATTGTTTTCAGAACTTACATTTATAAAAGGTAATAGACAATTTACTGGGCTAATGCTCACAAACGCTAACTTTGAGATAGTAAATCACTTCTTAATTATTCCTATCTAATTGTCACTTTGTCAGTAATACGCAATCACATTTTAGATATTTAGAATGTTACTAAAGAACTATTATTGCAACTAAAATTATAAAAACACATTAAGGATTTAATATTAGCTGGACAATTGCTGTAGTATATTAATTTTAAAATAGGAACACTGTAATTGTTTAATTCATAGGCTTGTTAAAGTTTTAATTTGTAGCTACCTTTTAATTCTTCACATTGACATTGCACTAGGGGGACATTTCCTCCATAATTTAAACCTTATTTGTTCATTGATTCACTCTATCATTTTCCGACTAAAATGGTGCCTCCTTTTTCTTCATGATGCGAATTGATGTGTTCATTATGTGCCCATAATGTGAAGCACAGCACGTTTTGGGAGAATCAACCAATCTTCGGTCAAGGCTGATGTAGGAGTCTCAGATCAAGGGGGTTAAAAAAAGAATAACCTGTAACAATAGTCGCAGTTCAATAATGACTACTCCGTGACACACCAGAGAATCATGCGTCCAGTGGATCAACTCAGTTTTGCAATGATTTCCGTAGAAACGTAGGAAAGTAGGAACAGGAGTAGGCCATTCGGCCCTTCAAGCCTGCTACACAACTCAATATGATCATCGCTGATCATCCAACTCAATGTATACACTATAAAATATATATACATCTGACTTAGATGAGGACAATGAATAAATTACAGCAAAATGTTATGAAGTTGAAAGATTGTATGTTCATTTTAAGATATGTATTTTCTGAACTTTAAACTAAAATTAAAGTCCAGTCTCAGCTGCCAGAACAGAGCAGCTAAATGATAGGCTGTTCCAAAATATAAACATGCAGCAATTATCAGTTAAATGGATACCTGAGTTTTCGTTACTGTTTTGACAACAATTCAAATTTATCCAATTAATTTAAATTATTCCCAGGATACTGAAATTCAATGGTGTTTGAATTTACTGTATCGGCAACATTAGACCAATGAGCGGGAACGATATTGGGGGTATAAAAAATGTAGCCATTTGGAAAATTGGTCAGAGCAACTGCCATAGAGCTGGAAAGCAACTGCTCTCCAAAGGAATAAACACCTTGCTCTCAAAGAAATTTCGTAAAGGACTGTCTATTAAAAGGTACTGTTCCTGTTCCTGTAAAAACACCGACAAGCAAAAAGAACAAAGATGGCCCAGGTAGAAGACAGCAGAATTGAAAGACCAGAAGTACAAGAGACTGTATGGACTTGATGTAATGTTTAATAATTGTGTGACTGGAACAGGATATTAATAGAATTGTGTTCAGTTGAGGGATAGTGATTAGTTACGGAAAGTGTTAGATTTTTTTGTTTAGTGTTCGCTGTTAGAGTTAGGAAAATAAATTTGCTTTTCTTTAAGTAGTGAAAATTAGGAGTTCTCTGTCACTCAAGCACACTTTTACCAGATTAGCAGGTGAAGCAAGCTTTTCTGCGTGTTTGGTTTTATTTAGCAGAGGGCTTCGATGTCCACATTGTAACAGAAGTTTGTAGATGACGCAAGATTACGTTAGTGGTGAGGATAACATAACGACTCTGCAGAAGGATGTAGACAGGTGAAGCAAATAGTCAGCAGCTTGGCAGATGGAATATAATTGAAGAGTGTGGTGCTGGAAAAGCACAGCTAGTTAGGCAGCAGTCGAGGAGCAAGAGATTTGACATTTGGCATAAACTGTACATCAGGAGTGAGGTAAAGTGCTTATGCCTGAAACGTCAATTCTCCTGCTCCTCGGATGCTGCCTGACCAGCTGTGCTTTTTGAGCACCACACTATTCAACTCTGATCTCCAGCATCTGCAATCTTCATTTTCTCCCAGATGGAATAGAATGCAATGGCAGGAAGAACAGAGGAGCTGCATATTATTTAAACAGAGAAAGACTGCAAAAAGCTGCAGAATAGAGTGATTTGGAAGCCCTCATGTGTAAGTCACAAAAAGCTAGCATTCGGGTTCAGTGGGTAAATGGGAAAGCAAATTAAATTGGCCTTTATTTCAGTGAAAATGGAGCATAAAAGTAGGGAGATTTTGCTAAAACTATGCAAGACATTGATTAAACTATAGCTGCGAAGGTCAGGATTGGCATTGGAAGCAATCCAGAGAAGGTTCACTCGGCTTATGCCAGATATGGAGGGCAACAAAATCAGAAGTTGCTGGAAAATCTTGGCAGAACATTCCTTGGGTCTCTCTCTTCCAATATTATTGTATTTAATAATCTGATGATAACATCACTCAGCCGTCACCTCTATTTAACATATATCTCATCTTCTCTGACAGTTCAGTTTCTGTGAAGTTTCATTTGTTTCCCTTCTTAAGCACAAATTGGTCAACTAATCTGTGCAGCTTTTGCCTGTAGGACATCAATCTTAAATGACGAAGCCTAAAATTGGCTCTAAAATGCAGTTGATTTTTCAGTACTTTCCATATTTTTGTAGGACCTTTCTCATCCACTTCAGATAACCTCAAGTTGCAGCCTGAATTTATAAATTCAGCATAACTTCCAAGATTTGTACTCAACTCCATTAGACCATTTCACAAATTGGGTCAGTTTTCTCCAGAATCTAGAAGGCTTAGGGATGATCTGATCAAAGTCCTTAAGATACTTACAGGAATAGACAAGGTAGATAAAGATAAACTATTTTCCACTGGTCAGGGTTCTACAACTAGGGAGCAAGGTCTGAGAACTAGGGCCATATCATTCAGGATAGGAAGCACTTCCACAAAAAAAAATGTTTGTGGAACTCTCTCCCACAAACAGCAGTGGACGCAAGATCAGTTGATAATTTTAAATCTGAGATAGAACAAAGAAGAACAAAGAAAATTTACAGCCCAGGAACAGGCCCTTCAGCCCTCCAAGGCTGAGCCAATCCAACTGTACTGTTTAAATCTGTCGATCAATTCCTAAGCATCTGTACAGCTCCCCACCTACTCATGGATCTGTCCAGACACATCTTAAATGAATCTCCCGTGCCTGCCTCTACCACCTCTGCTGGCAACGCGTTCCAAACGCCCACCACCCTCGGTGTGAAATACTTGCCTCGTGTATCTCCCTTAAACTTTGCGCGTCTCACCTTGGAAGCATAACCTCTGGTTATTGAATCCTTCACCCTGGGAAAAAACTTGTCTCTATCCACCCTGTCTATACCCTTCATGATTTTGTAAACCTCAGTCAGGTTCCCCCCTCAATTTCCTTTTTCATAGTGAAAATAAATCTAACCTACTTCAGCTCTCTTCGTAGCTAGCACCTTCCATACCATAGATATTTTTTCTTAAGCAAAGGTATTAAGGGATAGGGACCAAAGGCAAGTTTTTAGAGTTAAGATACAAATCAGTCATGATCTCATTGAATAGTGGAAAAGGTTTGAGGGAGTGAATAGCCTACTTCTACCCCTGTGTTCCCATAGGATAAAGGAGCAAAAGTAGGCCATTCAGCCCATCATGACTGCTCCACCATTCATGGCTGATCTACTAATGCTCAACTCCGGTTTCCTTTGTTTTCCTTTGACTTTCCCTTACTGATTAAAAACCCAACCATCTCTGCCCTGAACATTCTTGCCATGACATTTTTATAATCAATGTATCTGGTCACCAATCTCTAGACCTGCACAGTTTCAAGCTTTGTACCATATAGAAAGGACTTAGTTAACATCCATTTTAGGTCCAAAGCGGCTGACTTCATAATTGCCTGCATTAAAATTAAATTGAAGGGCCTTTTCCTTAGCTGTTAGACCTCTATAACTCTATTTTCCGAATCACTTAGTTGCTTTGTAACAGGATGCTTCCAGTCCCATTGTATACATTGCCTCCCATCTCTGTTCCATTGCCTAACCTGGGCACCTGTTTGTCTCATTTTTTACTTAAATCATTCATAGGTACAGCCAACAGATGACACCCCATCAAAATGGTCAGAGAGGCATCACCAGTCTCATGTACAGAAAGTGTAACTGTCCATTATCACCAGTTGCTCAGCCATTTTCCAAATCAGGACAATAATTACTTTTTAATTCCAAAAGCTTCAGCCTTTATGAGTTCAAATATTTATTAGAGGTCTAGATAACAAACATCCACAGGCATTCACCTATCCACTACTTCAGTCACCTCTTTAAAAGTTTTAGTCATGTTTATCAGGAATCACTTACTGTTAAAAAAAAGCCATCAAGCAAGTACTTTCCTTCAGTATAGCTTCTGTTGTAATATATGAAGTGTGGCAGTGCATTTATGGAATTCCTACAGTGTGGAAACAAACCATTTGGGTCATCAAGTCCACATTGACTGTCCAAAGAGTAGCCCACTCTGGCCACCATCCCCTTACCCCATCCCTGTCGTTCTGCATCTCCTACATCCAATCCAGCTATCCTGCACTTCTTCAGACTGTGGGAAAAAACTGAAGCACCAGGTGGAACCCCACACAGACACGGGGAGAATATGCAAACTCCACACAGACAGTCACCTGAGGCAGGAACCGAACCAAGGTCTCTGACAGTGTGAGGCAGCAATATGAACCACTCAGCCACTGTGATGACCCAGTGTAGTTGATTAATTTGTTTTAGTCAATTTCCTACAAGCAATTCTCTGATAATGGTAACACTACCTTATTTATAGTGATGCTCGTTGAGGGATAAATATTGACCAGGTTCTGGGGATTACACTCCTGCTTTTCAGAGTATGCTGTGTGTTATTTTGTAACCACCTGGGTAACACATCATCCTACGAGTAGCACCTCAGGCAATGCGGCCCTTCCCCAGTCAGTATTCCACTGGGAATGTCAGCCTGCATTTTATGCTCAAGCCTTGGGAATGCAACTTGCAAGGAAATGGGCTTGAGCTATTATCGCAAGACAATCAATCCAGAGAGCTAGGTAATGTTCTGAGGGCCTTGGTCCATATTCCACTATGGCAGATGATGGAATTTGAATTCATTAAAATAACTGGAATGAAGAGTCCCATCATGACTATAAAACAGTTGTCGATTGTCAGGTAAAACTCATCTGGCTAATGCTCTTTCGAAAGGAAATTACTATCCTTATCTGATCTGCCAACATGAGCCTCCAACCCATAGCAATATGGCTGACTCTTAACTGCCTGCTGGGTAATTAGGGATGGGTAATCAATGTTGGTTTAGCCAGCAACGCCCACATCCTGTGAATGAATTTTTATAAACTGACTCAGAGGTTAACGGCACGATTCATTGGACTCAAATATTAAGATATTAAGATCACATACATAGATCCCTGAAAGTTGTCACCCAGGTTGATAGGGTTGTTAAGAAGGCGGACAGTGTGTTAGCTTTTATTGGTAGAAGGATTGAGTTTTGAAACCATTAGGTGATGCTGCAGCTGTACAAACCTCTGGTGCAGCTGCACTTGGAGTATTGTGTACAGTTCTGGTTACTGCAATATAGGAAGGATGTGGAAGCTTTGGAAAGGGTTCAGAGGAGATTTACTAGGATGTTGCCAGGTATGGAAGGAAGGTCTTACGAGGAAAGGCTGAGGGACTTGAGGCTGTTTTCGTTGGAGAGGAGAAGGTTGAGAGGTGACCTAATTGAGACATATAAGATAATCAGAGGGTTAGATAGGGTGGACAGTGAGACCCTTTTTCGCCAGATGGTAATGGCTAGCATGATGAGACATAGCTTTAAATTGAGGGGTGATAGATATAGGACAGTTGTCAGAGGTAGTTTCTTTACTCAGAGAATAGTAGGGATGTGGGAATGCACTGCATGCAACAGTAATAGAATGGCCAATTTTAAGGGCATTTCAATGGTCATGGGATAGACATATGGACGAATATGGAATAGTGTAGGACAGATAGGCTTCAGATGGGTTTCACTGGTCAGCGCAACAACGAGGGCTGAACAGCCTGTACTGCGCTGTAACATTCGATGTTCTATGTTCTATATCAGTTGCAGATATGGGAAGAGATGGAGTTTAATCTGGGTAACTGTGAGGTGCTACACTTTGGGAGATCAAATGTTAAGAAAAAGTATACAGTTAATGCCAGGAGTGGTGGTGGGGACAGATACGACAGGGATATTAAAGAAGCTTTTAGTTAAGCACATGGATAGACAAGGAATTGACGGATATGGACCAAGGGCAGGCAGAAGGGATTGGTTTAATTTGACGTCATGTTCAGCACAACATTGTGGCTAAAGGGCCGGTTCCTGTGGTGTACTGTTCTTTGTTCTGTGTTCTATAGCTTCTTAATGAGCTGACATCTGCTGTTCTTGACTTCTCAGACTCAAGAGTGAGATTCTGTAGGAGAAAGTGAGGACTACAGTTGCTGGAGATCAGAGTCGAGATTGTGGTTCTGGAAAAGCAGAGCAGGTCAGGCAGCATCCAAGCAGCAGGAGAGTCGACATTTTGGGCATAAGCCCTTCATCAGGAATAAGGCTTGTGGGCCAGGGGGCTGAGAGATTAATGGGAGAGGGGGCGTTCCAGTCCCTCCAGCGCATCTCCTCCACATCCCGCACCTTCGATCTTGAAGCCCACCCTTCCAACTGCAACAAGGACAGAACCCACTCCTTACCTTCCATCCACCAACCTCTGGCAACATCGCGTCACCCTCCGCCATTTCTGCCACTTACAAATTGACCCCAACACCTATCTGCATTTCGGAGAGTCCATTCCATTCACAACTCCCTTGTCAGATCCAGCTCCCCACCAACCCACCCTCCCCTCCTGGCACCTTCCCCTGCCACTGCAGGAAGTGCAAACCTTGCGCCCACATCTCCCTCCTCAGCTCTGTCCAAGGCCCCAAAGGATCCTTCCACATCTGACAGAAATTTACCTCTACTTTCACACATGTCATCAACTGCATCTATTGCACCCGATGTGGTCTCCTCTGCATCAGAGAAGACTGGATGCAAACTTGCAGATAGTTTCAGAGAACATCTCTGGGACACCTGTACCAACCAACCCCACCACCCTGTGGCTAAACACTTTAAATCCCTGTCCCACTCCGCCAAGGACATGCAGGTCCTGGGCCTCATCCATTGTCTAACCCTAACCACACGATGCCTGGAGAAAGAATGCCTCATCTTCTGCTTTGGGACCTTCCAACCACACCGAATCAATGTGGATTTCACCAGATTCCCCATTTCCCTTCCCCCTGCCTTATCCCAGTCCCAACTTTCCAACTCGGCACTGCCCTCTTGAACTGTCCCACCTGTCCATCTTCCTTCCCACTTATCCGCTCCACCCTCCTCTCCGACCTATCACCTTCTTCCTCACCTTCATCTACCTATCACATTCCCAGCTACCTTCCCCCGCCCTCACCTCCCTCTCATTTATCCCTCAGCTCCCTTGGCCCACAAGCCTTATTCCTGATGAAGGGCGTAGGCCCGATACGTCGATTTTCCTGCTCCTTGGATGCTGCCTGACCTGCTGTGCTTTTCCAGCACCACTCTGTTCGAGTGAGATTCTCTACAATAGCCCCACAGTTTCCCCAACACCCTTCAGTCTCCCTGCGATTACCACCTTGCCCTGCCCAGCTGGGTTTAACTTTTCAATTGAATTATTGCATAAATCATCTTTTTCATCTTTCCTTCACCCACACTTCTGTTTATACAGATCCTGTATATCTTTTTCCACTTCAGTGCTCATTCTCTATTTGAAATGCTGACCTTTACAATGATATTTCGTGATATTTATATCATCAGTTACCTTTTAATTTCAATTCACACCAATTTCACTTCCTCATGTATACTTTTGTTTAAAATAATTAAGATGTGTCTGAGGTCATAGTTCCAAGACTGTGTTTTATTTCAAGAAGCAATTTATCTTTCTTTTGGTGTTTTGACATGTTTCTTTAATTGCAGATTTGGTATTTTAATCTAAATTAATTCCTTCAAATTCCTAAGTGTTCACTTAAATGTCAGAAGGCCCTGCCTGTCTGAAGTCCTTATCAACTTTGCTCACATTCTGAAACACAAGAGAACATTCCATTTTACCTTGCTCTCCTTCACTCATTCAAGTCCTTTCTGCCCAAGCGTGGACCACAATCCTGCACCAAGTTTTGGAGTAGTCTCCAGTGGAATTGGAGCTGAGCACCTGAAATTGAAAACAGAAGATTAAGTGGTTAGCACTGCTGCCTCACACCACCAGAGACCAGGGTAACTCTCTGTGTGGAGTTTGCACATTCCCCCTACAGTCCAAAGATGTGCAGGCCAGGTGGATTGGCCATAATAAATTGCCCATAGTATCTGGTAGTGTGCATGAGTGTTGCAGGTGTAGGGTGGGACAGTGCATCTGGATGTAATGCTCTTCAGAGGGTCAGTGTGAAGTCGATGGGCTGAATGGATTACTTCCACGCTAAATTTGATTTTCATCTCCTTGTTCGAACGCATCACAATGCATCTTTGAAGAAAGCGAGATTCGAACTCAGTCCGATTGCTCGAGAAGGATACTGCCACAGCTCCCATTTAGTGGGTAATGACCAATGAGCTGACTGCACCTTTATAGCTTTGTTGATGCATTGTCACATTTATTCACACCCTTTCCTACCATACCTGTGACACACTTTGTAAATGGTAAATGTTTTGAGATGAAAACTTTGGTGATTTCCTTGCAGAGACTTAAATGACATATTTCATGGGCGTAGTAGCAGGACAGAACTGTTTTTATCAACAAAGCTGTTCATTTGTAAGGGATAGAAAGAAAAATATTAAATGCAGACTTTCCGTAACTCATGTAGGGATTCTCCCAGTCTCCCGTGGAGGCGAATCACAGAATCCTCTGTTATCACCGACGGCATGAAGCCCGAGTTCACATGAATCTTCCAAAGAGCATCCAACCCTGACCAAGACTTCTACCCTATCGCTATCACCCTGCATTTCCCATGGCTCACCCACCTAGCCTGCACATCCCTGGACACTATAAGCAACTTAACATGGCCAATATACCTTAGCTGTACATCTTTGGACAAGCAGAATCACCCCGAACTGTTGGCAAAATTTCAAGATCATTGTTTTTGGCATAAAATATGAACCATATTTTAAGTGGGTGATGTTGCCTCTTTTATAAAATCAGGGGGAGCTTCACACCTTCACTGCAGTAAATCTGCAGTAAAGCAGAGAGACTTTGTGGAGAATTTTCAGATCTAAGAACCCAAGCAGAGAAGAGCATTGCCACCAACAGTGCAGCAGATGGACTGCAGTGGTTCAAAGTGACTGTTCACCATCACCTTCTCAAGGGCAACAAATGATGGCCCAGCCAGTGGCACCCACATCCCATGAACACCCATTTTTAAAAATTCAGATCAAGGATGCTCGAGAGGTCAGATTTGAGAAATATCAATATCCCAGAGAGTTTAGGTGTTGGAGAGATTGCAGAGTTAGGGATTTGAAAGCCAGGTTAAGAACAACAAAGTCAAAATGTGATCAGCTGGGACCAAAATATAGGTGTTTGAGCAACAGGGTGATTGGTGGCCAGGGTTTGAAGTGTTTTAAGGTGCAGATGTCAAGGTTCCTGGAGAGCTAAATGTTGGTAGAGGGTGGTAGATGGGAAGACTGCTCGTCGTGTTTTGTAATACCTGAGTCTGGAGGTATGAAAGGCATAAGTGGGGATTTCACCATCGCCTGACCTGAGTCAGAAATATGGTGATGCTAATCAATGTTGTAATAGGGTGAGCTTGGTATTGGTGTTGATTTATGGTTAGCCTGTCCACCACCGACAAGGCACACGTCAGGAGTGTAATGGAATACTCCCACTTGCCTGGATGGGTGCAGCTCCAACAACACTCAAGAAGCTTGACACCATTCAGGACAAAGCAGCCCCCTTGATTGGCATCACATCCACAAGCACCGACTCCCTTCACCATCAAGTCAGCGGATAAAGGGGGCGCAGTGGTAGTCTGGCGCAGTGGTAGTCTGGCGCACTGACCTCTACACCGCTGAAGCCAAACGTCAACTCGAGGATACCTCTTCCTACTGCCCCCTCGACCATGACCCCACTCCCCATCACCAAACCATCATCTCCCTGACCATACAGAACCTCATCACCTCAGGAGATCTCCCACTCACAGCTTCCAACCTCATAGTCCGGGAACCCCGCACTGCTCGGTTCTACCTCCTTCCCAAGATCCACAAGCCTGACCACCCTGGCCGACCCATTGTCTCAGCATGCTCCTGCCCCACTGAACTCATCTCTACCTACCTCGACACTGTCCTATCCCCCCTAGTCCAGGAACTCCCCACATACGTTCGAGACACCACCCACGTCCTCTACCTCCTCCAAGACTTCCGTTTCCCTGGCTCCCAACGCCTCATTTTCACCATGGATATCCAACCCCTCTACACCTCCATCCGCCATGACCAGGGCCTCCAAGTCCTCCGTTTTTTCCTCTCCAGACGTCCCCAACAGTACCCTTCCACTGACACTCTCATTCGTTTGGCCGAACTGGTCCTCACCCTTAACAATTTCTCCTTCGAATCCTCCCACTTCCTCCAGACCAAAGGGGTAGCCATGGGCACACGTATGGGCCCCAGCTACGCCTGTCTGTTTGTTGGCTACGTAGAGCAGTTGATCTTCCGTAATTACACCGGCACCACTCCCACCTCTTCCTCCACTACATTGATGACTGCATTGGCACCACCTCGTGCTCCCGCGAGGAGGTTGAGCAATTCATCAACTTCACCAACATTCCACCCTGACCTTAAATTTACCTGGACCACCTCTGACACCTCGCTCCCCTTCCTGGACCTCTCCATCTCCATTAATGACGACGACCTGACACTGACATTTTTTGTAAACCCACCAACTCCCACAGCTACCTGGATTACACCTCTTCCCACCCTACCTCTTGCAAAAATGCCGTCCCGTTTTCCCAATTCCTCCGCCTCCGCCGGATCTGCTCCCAGGAGGACCAGTTCCACCACAGAACACACCAGATGGCCTCCTTCTTTAGAGACCGCAATTTCCCTTCCCACGTCGTTCAAGATGCCCTCCAACGCATCTCGTCTACATCCCGCACCTCCGCCCTCAGACCCCACCCCTCCAACCATAACAAGGACAGAACGCCCCTGGTGCTCACCTTCCACCCTACCGACCTTCGCATAAACCAAATCATCCGCCGACATTTCCGCCACCTCCAAACAGACCCCACTACCAGGGATATATTTCCCTCCCCACCCCTTTCTGCCTTCCGCAAAGACCGTTCCCTCCGCGACTACCTGGTCAGGTCCATGCCCCCAAACAACCCACCCTCCAATCCTGGCACTTTCCCCTGCCACCGCAGGAAATGTAAAACCTGCGCCCACACCTCCTCCCTCACCTCTATCCAAGGCCCTAAAGGAGCCTTCCACATCCATCAAAGTTTTACTTGCACATCCACTAATATCATTTATTGTATCCGTTGCTCCCGATGCGGTCTCCTCTACATTGGGGAGACTGGGTGCCTCCTAGCAGAGCGCTTTAGGGAACATCTCCGGGACACCCACACCAATCAACCACACCGCCCCGTGGCCCAATATTTCAACTCCCCCTCCCACTCTGCCGAGGACATGGAGGTTCTGGGCCTCCTTCACCGCTGCTCCCTCACCACCAGACGCCTGGAGGAAGAACGCCTCATCTTCCGCCTCGGAACACTTCAACCCCAGGGCATTAATGTGGACTTCAACAGTTTCCTCATTTCCCCTTCCCCCACCTCACCCTAGTTCCAAACTTCCAGCTCAGTAACTGTCCCCATGACTTTTCCAGACTTGTCCTACCTGCCTA
This sequence comes from Chiloscyllium punctatum, assembly GCF_047496795.1. Classification (NCBI taxonomy): domain Eukaryota; kingdom Metazoa; phylum Chordata; class Chondrichthyes; order Orectolobiformes; family Hemiscylliidae; genus Chiloscyllium; species Chiloscyllium punctatum. The sequence goes on from NC_092745.1 coordinate 128,412,890, forward strand.
TCTTCTTTTCCACCTATCTACTCCACCCTCTCCTCCTTGACCTATCACCTTCATCCCCTCCCCCACTCACCCATTGTACTGTATGCTACTCTCTCCCCACCCCCACCCTCCTCTAGCTTATCTCTCCACGCTTCAGGCTCACTGCCTTTATTCCTGATGAAGGGCTTTTGCCCGAAACATCGATTTCGAAGCTACTTGGATGCTGCCTGAACTGCTGTGCTCTTCCAGCACCACTAATCCAGAATCTAGTTTCCAGCATCTGCAGTCATTGTTTTTACCTCCCTCCACCACTAATGCCCAGCAGTAGCAGCAGTGCATACCATCTTCAAAATGCACTATAGAAGTTCACCAAAGACTCTCAGACAGCACCTTCCAAACCCATGACCACTTCCATCTAGAAGGACAAGGGTAGCAGATACATGGGAACACCACACCCTGCAAGTTCCCCTCCAAGCCACTCACCATCCTGACTTGGAAATATATCACTGTCCCTTCAGTGCCACTGGATCAAAATGCTAGAATCCCCTCCCTAAGGGCATTGTGGATCAACCTACAGCACGTGGATTGCAGCGGTTCAAGTACACAACGCACCCCCACCTTCGTAAGGGGCAATTAATAGTCTGTCAATAGCCTAACGGCATTATCGCTGGGCAATTAATCAGAGATAATAAAGTGTGGAGCTGGGAAAAGCACAGCAGGTCAAGCAACATCAGAGGAGGAGGAGCAAGAGCCTTTATCAGAGACCCGAATCCAGAGATCCAGGTAATGTTCTGGGAACCTGGATTCAGATGGTAGAATTTAGAAATTATAATGATAGTTTGGAAATAGGGCTGTAATGATGACCATGAAACTATTGCCTGATTATCAAGAAAAACCCACCCAGTTCACTAATCTCATGGAGTCATAGAGATGTACAGCATGGAAACAGACCCTTCGGTCCAACTAATCCACGTCGATCAGATATCCTAAAGTAATCTAGTCCCATTTACCAGCACTTAGCCTATATGCCTTTAAACTCTTCCTATTCATATACTAATCCAGGCGCCTTTTAAATGTTGTAATTGTACCAGCCTCCACCACTTCCTCTGGCAGCTCATTCCATCCACGGACCACCCTCTGCGTGAAATAGTTGCGGCTTAGGTCCCTTTTACATCTTACCCTTCTCACCCTAAACCTATGCCCTCGAGTTCTGGACACCAGGGAAGAGACCTTGTGTCTATTTATCCTATCCTATGTCCTTTAGGAAGTCACATGTCTGGCCGACAGGTGACTCCAGTCCCACCGCAATATGTTTGACTCTTAGATGCGCTCTGAGCCATTAGGGATGGGTGGCCAGCCAGCGATGACCACATCTCATAAATGAATTTCAAAACTACCCCTCTAATGGGCAAATATGTCACTAAGGCTGTACGCAGCATAGCTTAGCCTAAAAAAATTGCTAACCCAGTGAGAGGGATGGATTCACTGGTGAGGCTGGGTCTGAATAACACAACCTCAGTATTATTGTGGTACTCTAAAAGCTTATGGATTTCATTGTCCACCTTTGTCTCAACAGAACCACCAACAAACCCAGCACTGTTAGCAAAAATGTCAATAAGACAAATGTGTATGTTGTGGCCAAATTATTTTTGTATCACAAATTATTGCTGAAAGAAAATGTAAATAAATCATCATTCTCATGACTGTGGAGACTGCTTGAGCAAAATTTCCATTATTAGCAAGAAACCAATTCTCTAGAGAGTCAGTTGAATAGTTGGTAGCAAAAGTCATGATTATATATTGTCTCTCTCGTATCCCAAGCCCACGCCAGACCTTGACCCATTTTCTTTGTGGTACCAAGGCAGGATGGAGTGTTTGCAAGCTGAAAGCAGAAGCAGTTTATTACATTGCCATAAGCAGTTCATTAAGGAGAAAGTGAGGACTGCAGATGCTGGAGATCAGAGCTGAAAATGTGTTGCTGGAAAAGCGCAGCAGGTCAGGCAGCATCCAAGGAGCAGGAGAATCGACGTTTCGGGATTCCTGAAGAAGGGCTTATGCCCGAAACGTCGATTCTCCTGCTCCTTGGATGCTGCCTGACCTGCTGCGCTTTTCTAGCACCACATTATAAGCAGTTTATTACTCAGGTTTTATCTCAAAATCGGCCACGTCTTAGTCAGCTCTCCTGTCGCCAAATGGTTTTTTAGATTCCCTACAGTGTAGAAACAGGCCCTTCGGCCCAACAGTCCACACCGACCCTCTGAAAAGTAACCCACCCGGACCCATTTCCCTCTGACTAATGTACGGAACACTATGGGAAATTTTAGCATGGCCAATTCACCTGACCTGCACATTTTTGGACAGTGGGAGCAAATCCACGCAGAATGTGCAAACTCCACACAGACAGTCGCCCGAGGCTGGAATCGAACCTGGTACTGTGAGGCTGCAGTGCTGACCACTAAGCCACCGTGCCACCCCAAATGATGTGGACGTGCCAGTGTTGGACTGGGGTGGGCAAAGTCAAAAATGACAGAATACCAGATTATAGTCCAACAGGTTTATTTGGAAGCACTAGCTTTCGGAGCGCTGCTCCTTCATCAGGCAAAAAACTTGCAGTTTCATATAAACCTGTTTGAATATATCCCGGTCTTAAATCAAATAAATACTTCATCCTCACACATGCCCTGCCTGCATTTGTATGGCAGGAGAAAGTGAGGACTGCAGATTCTGGAGATCAGAGTCCAAAGTGTGGTGCTGGAAAAGCACAGCAGGTCAGGCAGCATCCGAGGAGCAGGAGAATTGACATTTCAGGCATAAGCCCTTCATCAGAAATGAATAAAGAGGTTCAAGAGCCTTGAAGAAGTTCTCTGCTTTTGTATGGTGCCTTTTGTGTTTTCAAAATAAAGTTGTTCACAGCCATTTAATTACTTTCAAAGTGCAGTCATTGAGTATTTTGTGAGCAAATGGTCCTGCATTAGTAATGACCTACAGATGACAAGCTGAGGAATTACCAGGTTAGCCTTTCATGTCAGTATTACAACAACAATTACTATGTGCTGTCGTTGCCTGAGGGAGGAACATTGGCCAACAATTCTTATCCACTCTTTACACACATCCCAACGGTCCTTGAAGGCTATCTTCCAAAATAGCTAAGCTTAGGTTTAACATCTGACACATCAAACCTGTTCTCTAACCACCGGTGAGCTCTTTGGCCTACACTGACTCTTGGTCCGGCACTGCCTCAATTTTAAAATTCTCATCCTTCTCTGCAAACCCCTCCCTGTGCAATCTTTCTAACCAATATTCTCCAGTCCCTCTTGAGGTTTCTGCCGTCCTCAAAGGCTAGTTTTTCAGCAGCCCCAATTTTCATGACTGTTTCCGTTTGTCCGGTATTTATTGCCCATCCCTATTTGCCTCTTGAGGAGGTGGGGGTGAACTGCCTTCTTGAACCGCTGCAGTCCATGTGCTGTAGGTTGACCCATGACAGCAGTTCAGGATTTTGACCCAGCGACAGTGAAGGAACAGCAATATATTTCCAAGTCAGGATGGTGAGGGGCTTGGAGGGGAACTTGCAGTGTTCCCATGTATCTGCTGTCCCTGTCCTTCCAGACTCCTTCACTGTGTTTGTGTCTTTGCTACCTGTGACCGAACCTCTGGAATTGCCTCTTTATACCTTTCTATCTATCTCTTTCTCTCCTCCTTTACAAAATTCATTAGAACCAACCTCCTTGGCGAAACATTTGGTCACCGTCTTGAATTTATATAACAATTGCTCTATGAAGAGTTCTTGATGCATTTCGCCCCAATAAAGTTGCTGCATGTACCTGTAATTCACTGATGTTAGACATAAAACACTCTGAACAAATCAGAGTTGATGTGATTTGCATCACCTGCCAAGACTCATTGAATGCTACAACTATCAATTCCATAAAGCACCCAGTGGAGATAGGTGCCTTACTTATTAATTTCTTGCAGGTTACTTAAGGGAGGTAATATAATTTGGATATAATTTTTGAAATTCCAGCAATTTTGATATCTATTAAAGGATTACTCGAGAGACTGTAACCCCAGCGCCCATGCTGTAATTTGAATAGAAAACACCATCAGATTTTGTTTTAAATATTAGGCCAAGTCAGGAATATCTTACACACTCATAAGACACTTGCTGTGCCCAGGCAGGGAAGGCAGACTATTGCAAGGCTAAATCACAGCATGGGAAGAATTTAAAATAAAGGTTAAAAGCGTTTGAGCACAGATCCAACAATTAAACTCCCATGCATTTGCCAAGTAATCTTTCCTCGATGTGCTGATTAGCTTTTGTTTGTCGCGCAGGGTGGAATATAAAGGAAGATGTACATTAGGGAGGGAGATTTGTCGGGGATGGCTCTGAGAAATTAATCAAAGCTTATCCATCCCACAAGCTTTGCAGCTCACCCATATAACTATCCAGTTATTGAGTCATACAGCAGAGAAACAGACCCTTCGGTCCAACTCACCCATGCCAACCAGATATCCTGAGTTAATCTAGTTCCATTTGCCAACATGGGACTCATATTCCTCTAAACCCTTTCTATTCATATACCCATCCAGGTGCCTTTTAAATGTTGTAATTGTACCGGCCTCTGACAGCTCATTCCATACATACATGACTCTGTGTGAGAAAGTTGCCCCTTAGGTCCCACTTATATCTTTCCTCTCTCACATTCAACCTATCCCTTCTAATTTTGGACTCCCCAAGCTTGGGGAAAAGACCTTGGCTATTCACCCTAGCCGTGCTCTTTGAGAGTGTGTAAATGAGCGTGGTATGGGATGGGTGATCTGCTCGTGATGGTGTTCAGATTCTTCTGCTCTTGGTTTGATTGGTCAATGTTGTCAGACAAACAGATGGACCATCACCAGTTGTGTCCAAATGTCTCATTATAGATGCATTATTCACATCTCTATGACTCGCACAAGGTTAGGCAGATTATCTTGGAAAACCCCCATAATAAATTCAATCAGGAACCTCATAAAATTCCCCTATGTGCTCATCAAAGGCCATCTCTAATTGAACAGCTCATGTTGGATTCCAAAGTTTAAGAAAGCAATTTAAACCCCCATCAAATAACCCTTATGAAAGAAACTTATATTTCATATTCTCAATGTTGAAGTTCTGAGGAGACTGTTCCTGGTGACCTCACTGTATTCACAGATGGGTTTCATTCTCAAGTGCTCATGCAGAAAAGAAACTGTTATTTTAGGGACTGTTTTACAGTGTAAATTATTATATCCCTTTCATTTTGAAACTAGTTTTGACATCCAATGTAGAAATATCACTATTTCTGAAATAGTAACAGGAAAGGCTGTACACAAACAAACCTCTAGTGATGATTAGCATTTACATCCCCAACTGGGAAAATGGGCATCCCTGGTTCCAAATTATTAACCACACATGGACAGGCAGGCACAGTCTCTCTTTCTCACAGGCACACACACAGACACACACAGACACACACACACGGACACATACACACAGATACACACTCACACACACACAACATTCACATGCACACATTCATTCACTCACTCTCCCACACACGCACGCACACTCTCACACACCCACACGCACACGCACACACTCTCTCGCTCTCTCACACACACACATACACAATGCACATATTCACACACACAGACAGACACACACACATACACATAGTCACGCATACATGCACACACACACTCCCAACCACATACACAGATATATACACGCATACACATAAACACACACACGTACACCCACAGACACACAGCCCCGCACGCACCCACCCACATTTGCACTCACATACACAGACACATACACACAGACACATACACACACACATATACACACACACCCATGGTCACCCATACACAGACACACATACCCACATACACATACACAAAGACTCACAACGGGACATTTCCACATACGCACAGATACACTGAGACATAGATTCACAAACATACACAAGCAAACGTACTCCTGGTTAAACAAGTACGAAGCACTGTGTGCATACCTACAGTGGATGAACTGCAGTGATTCAAGAAGACCATTCACAATCACTTTCTTGAGGCAATGAGAAATCAGCAATAGACATAAGCCTTTCAGCCATATGAACAAAAAGAAAGGTAGGCACTGAAAGAAAGAAATAGTTAAAGTTTGTAATATTAATTGGTAAATAAACAGTCTCCAGGGTTTTTTCACTATAAACCCAAATGTCCTTTTAGAATAGGTTATGTCATAAGTCAAATGTTTTTGGACAAATTGATATTTGTAAAAGAGAGACTCTATGTTCTGATGACTGAAATAAGATCACTCTCCAAATAGCCACTTTGCAGAATAAAGAGAAAACCCTGTTCATTATTGTACAATACTATAGATTAAAATAAAATTTTGATAACTTTCAATGAGATTTTTTGATTCATTCATCAGATGTGGGTGCCATTGCCTAAACCAGCATTTATTGTCCATTCCTAATTGCCCAGAGGCCAGTTAAGAATCAGCTACATTGCTGTGGGTCTGGAGTCACATGTAAACCAGACCAGGTAAGGATGGCAGCTTCCTTCCCTAAAAGACATTAGTGAACCAGATGGACTGAAAAAGAAATGCTAGAGATCACAGCAGGTCAGGTGGCACACTGGCGCAGTATTTAGCACTACTGCCTCATAGCGCCAGGGACCTGGGTTTGATTCCACCCTTTGGGTGACTGTCTGTGTGGAGTTTGCACATTCTTCCTGTGTCTGTGTGGGTTTGCTCCAGTTTCCTCCCATAGTCCAAAGGTGTGCAAGTTAGCTAGATTGATCATGCTAAATTATCCCATAATGTCCAGGTTAGCCAAGAGGAATGAAGGGTTACAGGAGAAGGAGACTGGGCTTGGATGACATACCCTTTAGTAGCTCAGTGTGGACTCGATGGACTGAATGGCCTGCACTCACACTGTAGGGATTCTATGGTTCATCCATGGAGAGAAAGTGAGCAGTTGTTTCACATCTAGCTGATTCTTCATCAAAGAGATGGGTTCAATTGACAGTACTTACGTGGTCATCATCAAGAAAGCTTGTTAATTGTTAATTTCAGATTTGCATTGAATATAACTTTTACCATTTCTATGTCCCTCCAAAAATAACCTAGGGTCCTGTGTCTGGCGACTTTATTGCAGTACCACTGCCTTCCCTTAATTCCAGCATTGTGTGTGTGTGTGTGTGTGTGTGTGTGTGTGTGTGTGTGTGTGTGTGTGTGTGTGTGTGTGTGTGTGTGTGTGTGAATCCCTTTGTTGTCATCTTTAGAATAGAATAGGTCATGTTTTTTTTGTTTTATTGAGATCTGCCTCTTGACTAAATTTTAAAAATATAAACATAGGGACTAATTTAGCCTGGTGCAGTGTTTTATAGAGGAGTAAGAGTGAGCTATTTTCTGGGTCTGTACATTATTAAGGTGAAAAGATGGTCTTTAGTAAAGTGATGTGCTCTTCTTGTTGGAGATTACGGAGAGTTTCCAAGTTAGGATGATTAGGTCTGCAGGAAGTGTGTTTGGTTGCAAATCCTGTCAGATCGCATGAAATGGTTGCAATGGCAGTTAGAGGCAATGAGGAATTTACAGAAGCTAAGGGGTGTGATGGATGGCAGTTATAGGAAGGGAGAAAACGACAGATACAGTCAGGTTGGTGGGTTACCACCAGGAAAAGTAGGAGAGGGAGGCAGGAAATGCAAGAGTCTCCTGTGGCTATTCCCCATCTCAAACAGGTATGCTGTTTTGGAAAATGAAGGAGGTGATGGACTCTCAAGTGAATGTAGCCAAGTGTCTGATACCAAGACTAGCTCTAACGTAATGACAGGTACATCAGGTTCCAAGTGATGGATTGTGATAGGGGACTCTGTAGTCAGATGCATAGACAGATGTTTCTACGGCCAACAGTGAGAAGTCAGAATGGCATGTTACCTCCCTAGTGCCAGGATCAAGGATATCAGCAGAATATTCTGAAAGGGGAGAGGGACCAGCAGGAGATCGTTGCACACATATGTGCCAATGACATAGGAAAGGAAAAGGATGAGATTCTTAAGGGAGAAGATAGAAAGTTAGGCAGGATATTTAAAAAGGTAGTCCTTGAGGGTAGTAATATTTGGATTACTCCTGGCACTACAAGCTATTGAGGGTTGGAATCGGAGGATAGAGCAGATGAATGCATGGTTGAGGAGCTGGTGCAGGGCAGAAGGGTTCACATTTTTGGATCATTGGAATCTCTTCTGGGGTAGAAATGGTCTGTACAAGAAGGACAGATTGCACCTGAATTGAAAGGGGACTAATATACAGGCAGGGAGATTTGCTAAAGCTGCTCGGGAGGATTTAAACTAATACGGTGGGGTGTGGGATACAAGGAGATAATGAAGAAAGAGATCAGTCTGAGACTGGTACAGTTACGAAAAGAGACAAGAAAAATCTATGTTTTGGGCTTAAGCCCATCATCAGGAATGAAGGGCTAATGCCCAAAATGTCAACGGTCCTGTTCCTCAGATGCTACCTGACCTGCTGTGCTTCTCCAGCACCACTCTCTCGACTCTGATCTCCAGCATCTGCAGTCCTCACTTTCTCACAGTTGTGAAATGGAGCAAGTCAAAAAGTCAGGGCAGATAGGAGCAAAGCAGAGAACGAGGTCAGACTGATAAATTAAGCTGCATTCATTTCAATGCAAGAGACCTAACAAGGAAGGCAGATGAACTCAAGGCATGGCTGAAAACATGGGACTGGGATATCATAGCAACTACAGAGATGTGGCCCAGGGATGGACAAGACTGGCAGCTTAATATTCCAGGATACAAATGCAATAGAAAGGATAGAAAGGAGGCTAGAGAGGAGGAGCAGTGGCATTTTTGATAAGGGATAGCATTATGACAGTACTGAGAGAGGATATTCCTGAGAATATGTCCAGGAACGTTATTTGGGTGGAACTCAGAAATAAGAAAGGAATGATCACCTTATTGGGATTGTATTATGGACCCCCTAATAGTCAGAGGGAAATTGAGAAACAAATTTGTAATATTATCTCAGCTATCTGTAAGAATAATAGGGTGGTTATGGTAGGGGGTTTTAACTTTCCAAACATAGACTGGGACTGCCATAGTGTTAAGGGTTTAGATGGAGAAGAATTTGTTAAGTATGTACAAGAAAAGTTTCTGATTCAGTATGTGGATGTACCTACTAGAGAAGGTGCAAAGCTTAACCAACTTTTGGGAAATAAGGCAGGGCAGTGATTGAGGTGTCAGTGGGGCCAGCGACCATAATTCTATTCATTTTAAAATAGTGATAGAAAAGGATTGACTGATCTAAAAGTTAAAGTTCTAAGTTTGGAGGAAGGCCAATTTTGACGGCATTAGGCAAGAACTTTCAAAAGTTGATTGGGGTGGATGTTCGCAGGTAAAGGGGTGGCTGGAAAATGGGAAGACTTCAGAAATGATATAACAAGAGTTCAGAGATAGTTTGTCCTTGTTAGAGTGAAATGAAAGGCTGGTAGGTGTGGGAATGCAGGATGACTAAAGAAATTGAGGGTTTTGGTCAAGGAAAAGAAGAAAGCACATGTAAGGTATAGACAGGATAGATCGAGTGAATCCTTAGAAGAATATAAAGACAGTAGGAATATTCTTAAGAGGGAAATCAGGAGGATAAAAAGAGGACATGAGATAGTTTTGGCAAACAGGGTTAAGAAGAATCCAAAGGGATTTTATAAGTACATTAAGGACAAAAGGGTAACTAGATAGAATAGAACCCCTCAAAGATCAACAAGGCAGGCTAAGCATGGAACTGTAGGAGGCAGGGATGATACTAAATTAGCATTTTACATCATTGTTTACTGTGGAGAAGAACATGGAAGATATGGAATATGGGGAAATAAATGGTCATATCATGAAAAATGTCCATATTACAGAGGAGGAGATGCTGGATGTCTTAAAACGCATAAAGGTAAGTAAATCCCCAGGGCCAGATCAGGTGTACCCTAGAACTCTGTGGGAAGCTAGAGAAGAGATTGCTGGGCCTCTCGCTGAGATTAGATTAGATTAGATTAGATTACTTACAGTGTGGAAACAGGCCCTTCGGCCCAACACACCGCCCCGCCGAAGCGTAACCCACCCATACCCCTACATCTACATCTACATCTACCCCTTACCTAACACTACGGGCAATTTAGCATGGCCAATTCACCTGACCTGCACATCTTTGGAGTGTGGGAGGAAACCGGAGCACCCGGAGGAAACCCACGCAGACATGGGGAGAACGTGCAAACTTCACACAGTCAGTCACCTGAGGCGGGAATTGAACCCGGGTCTCTGGCGCTGTGAGGCAGCAGTGCTAACCACTGTGCATCACTGAGATATTTGCATCATCGATAGTCACAGGTGAGGTGCCGGAAGACTGGAGGTTGGCTAACGTGGTGCCACTGTTTAAGAAAGGTGCTAAGGAAACCAGTGAGCCTGACCTCAGTGGTGGGCAAGTTGTTGGAGGAATCCTGAGGGACAGGATGTACATGTATTTGGAAAGGCAAGGACTGATTAGGGATAGTCAACATGGCTTTGTGCGTGGGAAATCATGTCTTACAAACTTGATTGTGTTTTTTGAAGAAGTAACAAAGAGGATTGATGAGGGCAGAGTGGTAGATGTGATCTATATAGGCTTCAGTAAGGCCTTCGACAAGGTTCCCCATGGGAGACTGGTTAGCAAGGTTAGATCTCATGGAATACAGAGAGAACTAGCCATTTGGATACAGAACTGGCTGAATGGTAGAAGACAGAGGGTGGTGGTGGAGGGTTGCTTTTCAGACTGAAGGCTTCTTACCAACGGTGTGTCACGAGGATCGGTGCTGGGAACACTGTTTTTCGTCATTTATATTCATGATTTGGATGTGAATAAAGGAGGTATAGTTAATAATAACAAAAAAAAAGCTCAAACTCTCTTGTTCTAATCATCTTCAGATTTCTAACCAAATTCTCCTGGCTTGGAAGTTTTACAAACTAAATAATTCTGCAGCGGTGACTTCTTCTCTGAATTACCCCCTATTTCTAGGACAGAAACCCATCTCAACCCATCACTCTTTATCTTCTCAACTTGCTCATCCTAGATTCTTATGAACGGAAAACAAAGCTGATGGTTTTATGTGTTTGCCCTATCTGCTGTAAATCCAACTGTGCAAACATCCTACCATTAACTCCACAATGGACTGTAGGCACTGGTTTAATGATGAAAGCTTGGTTTTATCACTGTTCCTGGAGGACTCTCTGACCTTGCTTTGTTTTCACAATGAATACCCTTCATAGAAGTAAATAACACCCACTTGCCTCTATTCTAAGATCCAACATTTAAAAATTATCTTAATATATAAATTATAAACTTTCCACCACAATACAAAAATACAGGATTTATCACACCTTCGATAACCATCAGAGAATATTAATTTGAGGGACGAAAATAATCCAATTAGTGGGGACCAGCAAAGTAGATTATTAAATAAATAAGCTAACTTACATTAATAAGATTGATGTAAACATTTTGTTAGACTTAAACAAAGGCTTTTAAAACATGACTTTTCATCACAGCAGGGGGAGAGGCAAAAGAAGGAAATGACTGCAGTATAGATAGTGCTTCTTTTTGCTGTAGAGATTGCAAGAGATTGGAGGTTAAATGTTTGCACAACAAAAGGTTTAATTTGGCTACAGCACAGATCGGAAGCAAAGATAATGGGACATTAGGCCCCCAATAATTGTCCAGCAACATGTTCAATGATCTAAAGGTTATTAAAACGCCCACAGTGGACTCAAATCCATCAAGAACTAGAAAATGAAAGAATAGAGAAGTTTTTCTTGATAGGAATTTTGACTGACTCCGAGAGGAAATAATGTAGCCGGTCTTAGATAAACCACTCTCTCATGGTTCGCAATAAATTCTCCATTCATAAGGCTAATGTGTTCTGCTTTGTATGAAGCTTAAAGATTAATGTTTGAAACATTAATAAATAAAGTTAATTGTCAGATGCATTACTGACTTGCTTTTTGGAATCTGCTGAAAAGAAGAGGAACAGAATTTCCAACACAGGGAAACAGATTTCGACTAACCCTTCACTTCAAAACAGGCAAGGTTTATTTACGTTGAGTATGTTGGTCTTTTAATCCTGGTGAAATCAACATTGGTGAAACCGAGCGTGGGAGGTGGAAGATTCTACTAATTGGACATGAGTGAGACGAAAGATACAGCTGTAATTTACATGGCTTCATTTGTACATGAAATGCCCTTTACAGCAGCGTGTGTTTCCAAATTAACTTCTCACTTCAAAGTTCTTTAGGAGTTTGTCATCTGGAAAGCTTCGTTGTGTGAAATCTGACACAAAAACTTTCAATATTTTCTCAGAGGAGATAAAGAAATGAGACCTTTTGAAAGGCCAATTATCAGTGAAGTACAATCAGCCCAGATTGAATTTGTGAATGCTTTTTTTTCACTTATCAAAATGTTTAGTCAGTGCTATGTTATCAATCTTTAGTGTAATTATGCATTGCCAAGCAGAGCTGAACAGCTCCAGAGACATCTGCAGAAATAGGACGGTTGCCAGTATGCGAATCATCTATTCAGCAGAGGTTAGGGCTGTTGTTAAGCTCACTGCTGTGCCATCATTATAATCATCTGTAGCAAAATTATCATCATTACAGTTGCTGCTTCTCGTACACAAAATAAGACTTAATGGAATAAGAGATCATTACTGTCTTAATGGAGTAGGCTATTTGCAATAAGGAGCACTTATTTCCAACTACCAGCATTCAAACTTTTCAAATGATATAATTTTCACCGTGAAGATCAAATGAAGCAGATCCTCATGTCTGTGTTGCTGAAACTATCGAATGGCATGGGAATGGTTAATAATATAAAGGAATCGGCTACCGATGCCTGTACTTCATCTATAAACCTGCTTTAGCTATCCAATAATTCGAATAAGTTTAATGAACTTATGAATGTAATGTCATTGATGCATTCCCATTAACCTTTACCCCTTGAATTTTTTGATTTGATTTGATTTATTGTAGTCACATGTACCTAACTACAGTGAAAAGATTAGTTTTGCAAGCAGTATAGGCAGGTCATAGCAAACAAGGACATACAGAAGAGTGGGGGCTTAGACAGAGTGAGGTATAGAGGTTACACTACCAGGAGGTGCACAAAGCAAGATCCAAATTAACAAGATCAATATTATTTAAAGTTAGAGAGACCATTCATCAGTCTAATAACGGCAGTGAAGAAACTACTCTTGAACCTGTTGGTGCATGTGTTCAGGCTTCTGTATCTTCTGTCTGATGGAAGAGGTTGTGGGACAGCATTACTGGGGTGGGTGGGGTCTTTGATGATGTTGGCAGCCTTTCCGCGGCAACATGAAGTGTAAATGAAGTGGAAGATAGGCTTCTGTGATGGTCGGGGCAGTGCACACCACCTTCTATAGTTTCTTACAATCCTGGGCAGAGCAGTTGCCATACCAGGCCGTTATGCACCCAGACAGTGTGCTCTCAATGGTGCATCTGTAAAAGTTGGTGTGGATTCTTATGGACATGCTGAATTTCTGAACCTGCCTGGAGAAGAAGCAGTGCTGTTGTGCCTTCTGGACCATCACATCTACATGAAAGGTCATGAACAGTTCGTTCTCATTAGGAAATAGATGCAAGAATAGACCATTCAGCCCCTCATGTCTTCTCCATCATTCAACACGATCATGGCTCATCTGACTGTGATATTATATCTACATTCCTGCTTGCCACCCAAGCCAACCATAACGTGTGCAGATGGAAATATTCCATGCCTTTATGGTATTAAATGAGCCATTCTCTACTCCTCTCTGAGATAGTAAATTGCAAAGATTTGCAATTTTCTGAGAGAAGGGAGATCCCTTCTTCCAAAAGTGTACCTCTTTGTTTTAGACTTCCCTCCTGAAACATCTTCTTAGCATCCATCCTGTCAGGTGACCTCAGAATCCTGTACGTTGCAATCACGAGACTCATTGTTTGATGGTAACGTCACTGGGTTAGCAATTCACAGGGACAAATTTGTGTTCAGACGCAGATGTTTGAATCCACCGTGACAGATAGAGAAATTTGGAATCAATAAAATCTCAAATTACACAGATTGAGCAACCATTTCATAAAATCCCATCAGTGACACAAATTTGCTGTTCTCCCTTGGTTTGGACAAGTGACTCAAGGCCTTAGCTATTAACTGCCTTTTGAACTGGCCGACAGAGCCAATCAGTTCAAGGGCAACAGCTTTTGGAATAATACATTCAATTCTGGTCTCCCCCCTATAGGAAAGATATTGTGAAACTTGAAAAGGTTCAGAAAAGATTTACAAGGATGTTGCCAGAGTTGGAGGGATTGAGCTTTAGGAAGGGGCTAAAGAGGCTGGGGCTGTTTTCCCTGGAGTGCCCTAAGGGACCTAAGGATGGTCCATGAATGGAATGAGCTGCCAGAGGAAGTGGTGGAGGCTGGTACAATTACAGCATTTTAAAGGCATCTGGATGGGTATATGAACAGGAAAATGTAGAGGGATATGGGCCACATGTTGGCAAATGGGACTAGATTAATTTAGGATATCTGGTCAGCATGGACGAGTTAGACCAAAGGATCTGTTTCCATGCTGTATACCTCTATGACTCTCTGACTGTAAGAAATCCTCTGGCAGCTCATTCCATACACACACCACCTTTAGGTCCCTTTGCATCTTTCCCCTCCAACCTTAAAGCAATGCCATTTAATTTTGGACTACCCCACCCTAGGGAAAGACCTTGCCTATTTACCCTATTCATGCCCCTCATGATTTCAGAAACTTCTGTAAGGTGAACCCTCAGCCTCCGACGTTCCAGGGAAAACAGCCCCAGCCTATTCTGACTCTTCCCTAAAGCTCAAATCCTCCAAACCTGGCAACATCCCTGTAAATCTTTTCTGAACCCTTTCAAGTTTCACAACATCCTTCCTAAAGGAAGGAGACCAGAATTGCATGCAGTATTCCAATGGTGGCCTACCAATGTCCTGCATAACTGCAGCATGACCTCCCAACTTCTATACTGAATGCTCTGACTAATAAAGGCAAGGAAGTGGTGGAGGCTGGTACAATTACAACATCTAACAGGCATCTGGAGGGGTATATGAGTAGGAAGGGTTTTGAGGAGATATGGGCCAAATGCTGGCAAATCAGACTAGATTAATTTATGATATCTAGTTGGCATGGACGAGTTGGACTGAAGGGCCTTTTTTTGTGCTGAACATTTCTATGACTTTAACTGCTGGCCTCACAGTGATACCACCTTTCAGAGATTGAAGGAGAGAAACTATCGTCTCTGACTCCATCCATTGAGTATAAGAGCAACGTGCTCAGCCTTTCCTTTTCAGAGAAACCTTTCACTCCAGGAATGAGCTTATGAACCTTTCCTAAACTGCCTCCAGTGCAAGTGTGTTCTGGAATCTAGTCTATGCATCCAAATCTCATAACTTAACCCTTCCAAAGCCAATGTATTCTTCCTGAGAGGCAGTATCCCAAACCTGAACTCAGTGCTTTAGCTGGGGCTGAAGCAGAGCTTTATGTAACTCTACCATAATTTCCAGCTCTTTGTTTTCCAAACTGCTTGAGATAACATCCATATAATTGTTCATTCTCCTGGAATAAATTAGGGTAAAACGAGCAGCGTCTGATGTGGAGATAGGTGAGGGAAGGAAATAAAATCAAGAGAAATCACAAGCCTCTGAAAATGCCTCTGTCATGGGTACTTTCGACCATAACAACAGAAGAACTAGGAGCAGGAGTAGGCCATCTGGCCCCTCGAGCCTGCCCCGCCATTCAATAAAGATCATGGCTGATCTTTTCATGGCCTCAGCACAACTTACCCCCCCCACTCACTATAACCCTTAATTCCTTTATACTGTTCAAAAATCTATCTATATTTGCCTTAAAAATATTCAATGCAGTAGCCTCAATTGCTTCACTGGGCAGGGAATTCCATAGATTCACAACCCTTTGGCCGAAGACTTTCCTCCTCAATTCAGTGCTCAGAAAAACACAGAGAGCTTGTGAATCCTAGACTGAGTCTTCAATGCAGCACTGAGAGAGTGCTGCACTGTTAGAGGTGTTTGTTGTCTTTAATACCAGAGGCCATTGGACTTTTGTTTTGGATAGTGACTGGGTGCAGGTATACGGGGAAAAGGCAGGAGATTGACACTTGGCAGTGGAGTTGGACTGGATAATAGAACTGGTGTAGGCAGAGTGAGCTGATTGGCCTCCTTCTACACCATAAGAATTCTGTGATTCCAAAAGTGCAGATGCATATTGCCTCGAAATTGTGTTTCAGTCCTTTTCTGAAGCCTATCTCATCAGGTCTGGCCAACTGGTTTGTGAACTCCAGTGATAACAACATCAGTACTCACATCAATTCTTCCAACCGAACATCACGATAAGAAGTGTGGATGGGGGAGAAAATGTGTGGATTCTGCACAATCCCCCTCCGTATCCCTGTTAGGGAGCATAGGGTTAAAATCGAGGTCACTGAGTTAGTCATTCCATCTCAATTTATGAGGGATCTCACAGCACCTACATTTGATTTCCCTTGTGCAACCTTTGCTTCAAACTTCAAGAGTAATCTCACATCAACGAAGCACAGTGTGGGAACCCATCACCAGCTGAGGGATTAAATTAATTTTGACGGATATGAGAAAGTGAATGCACTCCAACCATAAAGCCTTTTGATTATTACGAACAATTTGTTAAGCCGAGGAAAACAAAGTGACAATAACAGGGCTTCACTCTATTATGATTAGCACTCCGTTGGGATGGCTCACTGCATATTTTAATCATGAATTCTTTTTTATTCTCAGAGCCTCTTATTGCTGTTGTGTGAATATCCAAATGACCTTGCCGATCTAAAGGGCTCACTGCTTCTTACAGTCAGAATAGTCACACAGAAGATGTTGAACAGCAAGTACTTGTGTGAATTTCTGCATGAATACGAAACAGAATAAACTGTGAACTAATCAACGAACAGATAACCTATTCTCAGATCGGCTGTACGATTTTAATAATGTAATTTGTACATGTCATAGAAGACTCCTGGAGGTCTTAAATTCATCAGCATGTGGAATAAGCCTGAAAGAATGATCACACACAGACACACACAAAAAAAAACTTTTCAGACAAGTGTCTGGTAATGATGCCTGAAGAATGATATTCTGAAGAGACAAAGAAACCACACCAAAGTAGGACGATTCAATATATATTGTATGTACAGCAGATGAATTTTAATGAAACTAAATGTAGATTCACACAGATTGGATCATGAGCATGAGAATGACTGCAGTTGGATATCTGGAAATAATTGTAATTCTAGTTTTGCTTTCAACTCTGGATTTCAGGTTTTCAAGCCTTATTTTATTGATAAGGCAAGGAGTTGCTACGAGCTATGTTGTCGGATGAATTCTTAAATTCCTTCTGACAAATGGGATTTAGGAAGAGAATTCCAAAAAAGTAAGATTGCTTAAAATATTCTCAAAAATATATCACTTTGAGTAAAGACATTTACTTTTACTTATTACCATTTAGGTCCCTTCTGGCATTATTTGAAGTAGGGCTGTGGTTGCACTATGTGTATATATACCGTTTAATATTTTATATCCTCAATGAGATTCCTGCTTAACCATCAGCTTTATCGACTGTGAGGCTTAAACTTCTTTAATTTTTTCTTACAGCTCATCTCCTTTACACTTGAGATTTACTCAAGTTATTTTTCTCTGCACCCTGTATAATGCAAGCAGCTTTTCTTGCTCTCTCTCTCTCTCTGGCATGATACCCAGGAGTGAAGACAGGAAAGAGAAACAAAGAGCTTGCACTTATGTAATAACTTCCACTGTCTTAGGACATCCTAAACTACTTTACAATGAATAAACATTTTTGAAACATGGTCTCTACAGCAATACAGGAAAACACAACAACCAATCTGTGCAGACAAGACTCCCCCCAAACCAATTATGAATTGAATAAGTTCGGCACTCTACCCTGTGTTGGATACGCAAAATATTTGCTAAAACAAAATAGATAATCACTTCATTAACTGATGGGATTGAGGACTAAGAGGGCATAGATTTTAGATTTAGATTTTATTGTCACATGCAGACCAGATTTCTTAAATTAATCTAGTCCCGCTTGTCAGCTCTTGACCCACATCCTTCTAAACCTTTCCTTCTCATATACCCATCCAGATGCCCTTTAAATGCTGTAATTGTACCAGGCTCCACACTTTCTCTGGGAGCTCACTCCATACAAGCATCACTCTCTGCGTGAAAAGGTTGACTCTTAGGTCCCTTTTATATCTTTCCCCTCTCCTCCAAAACCTATGCCCTCTATTTCTGGACTCCCCCACCCCAGGGAAAAGACCTTGTCTATTCACCCTATCCATGCCCCTCATGATTTTATAAACCATTATAAGGTCACCCCTTATATTAAATGGCCAATCTAGCACCCACTGCCATTTGGTGGAAGAGAGTTCCAACCCTTCCCACCTTTTGTGTGTCGAAGAGTTTCCTAACATCTCTCCTGAACAGTCTGGCCATAATTCTCAGATTTTGAGCCCTAGATCTAGAATCCCCAACCAATGGAAATCATTTCCCTTTATCTACCCTGCCTTTTCCTGTTACTATCTTGAAGACTTCGAACAGATCACCCCTTAACCTTGTAAATTCTAGAGAAAACAGACCAAATTTGTATAATCTGTCCTCGTGACCCCTGAAGTCAAGGTAAAAGTCCCATGCAAAGAAAGATCATTAAACCCCACCTGAATATACAATGTTTTGCATCAGTTTCTTCCCATTCTTCCTCATTAAAGACTTTCAGCATAATCCCCTGTCCCCCTCCATATAT
The DNA here is from genome assembly GCF_047496795.1 of Chiloscyllium punctatum. Taxonomy (NCBI): domain Eukaryota; kingdom Metazoa; phylum Chordata; class Chondrichthyes; order Orectolobiformes; family Hemiscylliidae; genus Chiloscyllium; species Chiloscyllium punctatum. The sequence continues at coordinate 128,431,800 of NC_092745.1, forward strand.
TTATCTCACCTCCCATTAAATGCATCCATTTTATTCACCTCGCCCAGCATGTATTATTTGCAAAATAGTTTGTTGTAACTTTGTCCTGCTCCACTTTATTGAACCAAACCACCCTGAGTCAATCAAGACATGTTGATAACAGAGCTTCAAGGTGGAAATCTGTTATTGGGAAGGTTAACTTGGATGGAATGTCATGAGGGCAGCAAATAAAATGTGAGCTGGCAGTATTAGCTAAGTCTAGAGTGGGTTTCAGCGATGTACGAATTGTTTTCATTTGTTTCTCTCACTTTCTTAACAATTAATCAAGGGTGAATATCCTAAAATCTGAATTAGGATATGTTTAATTGACACTTTGAACTAACTTACATGTTCTCTCCATTAATCATGCCATTTGATTAAGAAACTCATTCTTCATTAGTGGGTGATTGTGGTGTATAAGTCAATTGGATGGAAAGGTGACACAGAGTTTGCCTGGGTTACATTTTTAAGAGTGTTTGGGTGTTTATCAGGAAAGGAAATTATGGCCAGTCTCTGGATTTGGTGAGACATTGGTGTGTGCAAACCTTTCAGCTTACTGGTTTTACAGCTCCAACAGCTTGCATAGCATGCTGGCTCAGTGGTTAGCACTGCTGTCTCACAGCACCAGGAACCTGGGTTCAATTCCAGCCTCGGGTGACTGTTTGTGTGGAGTTTGCACATTCTCCCCGTGTCTGCGTGGCTTTCCTCCCACAATTCAAAGATGTGCAGATTAGGTCGATTGGCCATGCCCATAGTGTCCAGGAATGCATATGTTGGGTGGATTAATCATGGGAAATGCAGAGTTATAGGGATAGGGTAAGGAGTTGGTCTGGGTGGAATGCTCTTCAGAGGTTTGTTGTGGACTTGATAGGGATTCTATGATTCAGCTCTATCATGGAATTCAGTCTACTGATCTGTCAATGCAACATGAGCCATCCATGTTACATCATGGTCAGTCCAACTAAATTTGGGTGTGAGACATCCCTCCCCTGGAACAGGTGTAGGCATTCCAGCCCCTCAATCCTGTTCCAACCATCCATGAGATCATGGTTGAACTCTATTTACCTGACTTCGGTCTGTATCCCTTAATACCTTTGCTTAATAAAAGTTTACTCATCTCAGATTTAAAATTAATAACTGATCCAGCACCTGCTGCTACATGTGGAAGAGAGTTCCAATCCTCTCCCACCCTTTGTGTGTAGAAGAGCTTCCTAACATCTCTCCTGAATGGACTGGCCCTTATTCTCAGACTGTGCCTCTTGATCTAGAATGCCCAACCATTGGAAATAGTTTATCTATATTGTCCACATATCTCCCACCAATATCTGTGAAAGTGATTTCTAATGTAACTGAATGAAAAAAGACCATATAGCTCTGGCATTGTATTAGCAGGTACATGCTGTGGGTTGGAGTTTCTGAATTTTGAGTATAAGACAGCTGAGTATCCAGATCTTATATGATAATGTAGAATAGGTGACATTAGCATGACCATTTGTTAAACACATCCTCTAGTTAGTTGCCCTATTGGTTTCGAATGAATGAAAATTTGGGGACATGTTTAAAGAGTTGCCAAGATATTAATGTCTCATTTTACACTAGCATCCAAAGCTCACATGATGTCTCCTGTTGTACATATGTTTTAGAATCAATGCAGGTTCGTTGGACTGACAGTGGATCTCGGGAAACCTTATTGCTGGGGTCAACTTTACAAGAAAATTGGCTATAATAAATTAACAATGCAAGAATAGGGAGCTTACAAATAGCTACACCGTGGTTAAAAAAAATCCCAAAAGAACTAAGTATAGACAACAGTCAACTAGTCTGGCTTAGAAGAAGGTAAAAATGAAGGGCTTTTGCCCAAAACGTCGATTTCGCTGCTCCTTGGATGCTGCCTGAATTGCTGTGCTCTTTCAGCACCACTAATCCAGAATCTGGCTTAGAAGAAGGCCAGAAGTCACACAACACCACGTTACAGGTTTTTTTGAAATCACAAGGTTTCGTCAAAATAACAGTGCTCCGAAAGCTTGTGATTTCAAATTAAACTGTCGGACTGTTAATGTGGTGTCACGTGGTTTCTGACTTTGTTCACCCCGATCCAATACCTCCACATCATGGCCTAAAAAGTACATAAATAATTGCTAATATGCTAATATTTGCTCTTTTACTTTGGTGGACTAAAATGTATTTGTTGCAAAATACCTTGTTGTTGTAACTAGATTTTCCAGCTCTACTTTAAGGAGCCGACCCACTCTGAATTAATCGGGACATGCTGATAACAGAGGTGGAAATCTATCTGTTAGTGGGAAGGTTAACTTGGATGGAGTGTTCATAAGGGCAGCAAATAAAATGTGAGCTGGCAGTATGAGTGAAGTCTAGAGTGGGTTTCAGCGATGTACAAATTGTTTTCATTTGTTTCTGTAACAAAAATAAATATTGAGTTGTTTCACATATGTTGACAATGTAAATCTCTGCACAACAGCTCAATCATAGTCATAGGGTTTTACAGCTTGGAAACAGACCCTTCGGTACAAGTCATCTGTGCTGACCAATTTTCCCAAACTAAACTAGTCCCATTTACCTGTTTTTGGCCCACGTACCTGTTTCCTATTCACTTGCCTGTTCAAAAGTTGTTAAAACATTGTAACTGTATCTGCACCTACCATTTCCTCCAGCAGTTCATTCCACATACCAAGCACTTTCTGTGAGAATAACTTATCCCTCAAGACCCTTGTAAATGCCCTCTAGTTTTGGGCTGCCCTACCTTAGGGAAAAGACCTTTGTTATTTACCTTATCTATGACCCTCATAATTTTATAAACTTCTATTAGATCACTCCTTAACCTCCTACGTTCCAGTGAAACATGTCCCAATCTATACAGCCTCTTCCTATAACTCAGCCTCTCCAATCCTGGTAACATCCTGGTAAATCTTTTCTGCACCCTCATTAATTTAACAGTATCCTTCTTATAGAAGGTAATGTTACACTTTTTAATATTAATTTTTTTTCTCTAATCCTACTAACAATAAATTTCTTTGAATTTAATTTTTTTTGGTAGCAATCCTATTTTTCCCTGCAATTTGGTATCATCTGCAAACTTAGGCATTCAGTTTGAAGAAGGCTAACAATATGTATTTATATAAGAAGTTAAGAAATAGGAGCAGGAGTAGCCTCTTGAGACTGCTTTGCCATTTAATATGATTGTGGCCGATCAGAACTGACCAATTCCAGTGAAAGGTCATCAGCCTGAAAAGTTCGCTCTCCGCAGTATTCTGACTGAAGATTTCCAGAATTCACATCATTTTGCTTTTGCATCAGCTGCTGTATTTGAATAGATGGAGTCATGGGAAGCATCATGAGGGGGGAGATGCTGACAGTCTCTATTAGGATAGACAGAGGAGGTTGGGGGGAGGGAGGGTGATGCTGTTGTCAAGAGCAGTTTTTCAGGCACAGGAGTCTTGATTTATGATCACCTCTCTATCTCTGTTGCCATCGAGACAGATGGCATGCCCTTTCATTATAAAGATTTGAGCTTGTATCTAGCGCACTGCTGCAGGTGCAAGTAGAGATGTATCTTCTGGCCTGTACATCTTAAAGACATTCTGTTCATATTAAAGGGATGCTGCTGTCGTACAGCCACAGGGTCATAGAAGTATACAGCACAGAGAAAGGCCCTTTTGGCCCAGCTCGTCCATACCGACCAGGTATCGTGAACTGAACAAACACATATCGAGGGAAGCTTCTTCCGATTATCTGTGGACGGCATGGACAGAAGCTAAAGCATCAAGACTCCTGGGACTGAAAAACTGGTCTTGACAATTTCTTCATGCCCCTCCCCCCACCCCCCCAGCTTTGTCTATTCTAACAGAGTACCCCGTAATTTAACAAATCAGTAGATCACCTCTCAGAGTTATTACTCCAGAATTTGCTCACTCTAATCCTGATAATGCCATCATTGCTGATTTGGCATCAGTTCTGTAAGTATTTTTTCTGTGTCATTATGTTCTATTTGTAAAATGGATTACAAACAATACTTCATATGTGGCCCAGCCAAGGTGATGTGTAAGCTTACCATAAGTGGCATTATCAGGATCTATGACAAAAACTGATTCTTGGCAAATCGAGAATGATTAATCAACAAATTCTCTCATTAAATGTAAAGGAGAAGGGCTGCTCGAGTATTTCATTCCAATCCTACGTTATCAATTCTTCAAGAAGCCATCACCGGCTCCCCACTAAGCTGAGCTCCCATTACATAATTAATTAGTGCACAAATCAGGAAGTTTTATTGCGCAAAGTAATTGCTATTCATTTTGAAAATTAGACATTCCAAATCCAATTGAAAGCAAGGTAAAGGTTTGACAATTCCATCTTCACTTCCCTCATCAGAGACACAAATGCTTTCTGTTTGTGTGTCATGAATGCATTTGAAATGCTTTTGTTTATCAATTACCCATTAAGCTATTATTGTTCATTATTAGGATACAATGGGACTGAACATCGTGTGGTTCTGAACCATTCATGTAACATTTGTTCAATGAATTGGAGTTTGAAATTTAAACTTGCCCTGAACAATGCAAACATAACAGATGAGAATATTTTCTGAAATATTAATTACTGCAAATATGTAAGTTTACTGTCTCTCTCACTCAGTCACTTCCGTGTTTTCACTTGTCTCTCAGATTTCTCCTCACCTTGTTTTGGTCTGTATCTCCCCATTTTTCATTTTTTGTTTCTTGAATTATTTACCATTTGATGTGTTTAAAGAGAAGCTAAATAAATACATGTTAGAGAATGTTAAAGGGAAAATACATGTTAAAGGGAAAAGATACAAACACAGAGAACACTGGAGGAAACTCAAAACCAAATTAACATTTTGAGTCCAGTATGACTCTTTTTTGGAACTGAAGGAGGCTGGAGATGGGATAGAAAAGAGTCATACTGGACTTGAAACATCAGCTCTATTTCTCTCTCCACAGATACTATCAGACCTGCTGAGTTTCTCCAGCACTCTCTGTGTTGTTCCATCAGATGCAGTAAGTTTCCTTTGTTAGCCATTACGAGACACTAGGTGACAGTGAGGACTGCAGATGCTGGAGATTAGAGTCAAGATTAGAGTGGTGCTGGAAAAGCACAGCAGGTCAGGCAGCATCCGAGGAGCAGGAAAGTCGATGTTTCAGGCAGGAGCTGTTCATCAGGAAGCACCTGCTGAAGGTCTCCTGCTGGAAACGTCGATTTTCCTGCTCCTCAGATGCTGCCTGACCTGCTGTGCTTTTCCAGCATCACTCTAATTATAAGACACAAGCCCAGCCTCAGCTGGAGTACTGTGTACAATTCGGTGTACCACGCTTTGGGTAGGATGTGAACACATTGGAAAGAGAGTAGAAGACATTCACCACAATGTTGCCAGAAATGGAGGGTTTGAGATATAAAAATAAATTGGAATGACTAGGGCATTTTTCACTGTATCGTAGGAGGTTGAGGGGTGACCTTATTGAAGTTTATAAAATCATGAGAGATAAAGATAAGCTGGATAATAAGGGTGTTTTCCCCCTAGAGTGGGGAGATTCGAAACTAGGGGCATGTTTTTAAGGTGAGAGGAGAACGATTTAAGAAGGACATGAAAGGCAAAGCTTTTTTACCCAGAGAGTGGTTTGTGTGTGGAATGAATTCCCAGAGGACGTAGTGGATGCAGATACAGTTGAATTGAATTGAATTTATTGTCACGTGTACCGTGGCACAGTGAAAAGCTTTGTTTTGTGAGTAATACAGGCAGATCACACAGTTAAGTAGCATAGATAGTAAATAATAGGTAAACAGCGGCAAAAACAAAAACACAGGTACAGGCGAATGTTAAGAGTTTGAGAGTCCATTCAGTATTCTAACAACAATAGGATAGAAACTGTTACAAAACCAGCTGGTGCGTGTGTTCAGGCTTCTGTACCTTCTCCCCGATGATAGGGGTTGTAGAAAAACATTGCCAGGGTGGGATGGATCTTTGAGAATGCTGACGGTTTATCCTTGACAGCGGGCCTGGTCGATAGATTCTATAGACGAGAGGTTGGTTTTTGTGACTGTCCGGGCTGAGTTCACCACTCTCAGTAACCGTCTCTGATCTTGAATGGTACAGTTGCCAGACCAGTTACAACATTTAAAAGCCATTTGGATAAGTTCATGAATAGGAAAGGTTTGGAAGGATATGGGCCAAGTGCAGGCAGGCGGGAATAGTTTAGTTTGGACAGGTTGGACCGAAGGGTTTGTTTCCTTGCTGTATGACTCCATGAGTCTGTGATGAGAAATTTCAGTTGTGAAGATGGACTGGGGAAACTGGAACAGTGCTCCTTGAGGAAGAGAGGAAATCTGACTGAACTACACAAAATCATGAGACCACTGGACACAGAAAACAGGGAGAAAATGTCCCCATTCTCGAAAGGATTAAGGGCATAGATCTGGCAAAAAAAAGCAAAAGTGATGAGAGGTATAACTACTCCACATGGTAAATGGTTGTGGATCAGGAATTTACTGCCAGGGAGACTGTTAGTGGCAGATTCATTCAAGATGCTGAAAAGAGAGCTATATAGTTATTTGATAACCCTCACCCTATCGCAGGATGACACAAGGTGAATTGTTCATTCGGAGAGCTGGATGATGGACTGAATGGTAGAATGGTTCTGTGATTCTGTGAAGGTGAAGGTAACAGGATGAGATGAAGAATTGGAGGAATACACCTCACCTAGAGCTGAATGGCCTGTTACAGTGCTGTAATTCTGAAAGCTGACATCACTAAAACTTTCTGTCACTGGCTGTAACAAGGAAACATAGAAAAAAGGTGCTGGAGGAGGCCATTCGGCCCTTCGAGTCTGCACTAATATTCAATACAATCATGGCTGATCATGCAATCTCAGTATCCCATTCCCACCCTCTCCCCATTCCCCCTCATCTCTTTAGCTGCAAGGGCCACGCCCAGTTCCCTCTTGAATCTATCTAATGAACTGGCCCCAACAGCTTCCTGTGGGAGAGAGTTCGACAGGTTCACAGCTCTCTGAGTGAAGAAATTCTTCCCCATCTCAGTCCAGACTGGCTTACCCTTATTCTTAGACTGTGACCTGTAATTTAAGACTTCTCAACATTGTGAACATTCTTCCTATATCTAGCCAGCCCAGTCTCTTCGGGGTTTTATAGGTTTCCATGAGATTCCCCCTCATTCTGTTAAATTCCAGTGAGTATAAGGCCAGTTGATCCAGTCTGTTCTTCGCAGTCATTGCCATTCAGAATAGAACAGATTACTGCAAGGAAGTGTACCGACAACTGAACAACTAGGAACACTACAGACAACTACCGGCCGATCCGACCAAAGAACACACCCATAAACTAAATACATTGATCAGGACTTTGGATCCAGTCCTTCAGAGTTCCCTATGCACCCTCATCCCACGTACTTCTCGCATAGAAACTTCTACTGCCTTCCGCAGATACACAAAGCCAACACACCAGGATGTCCCATCGTATCAGGCAATGGGGCCCTCTGTGAGAACCTCTCTGGCTATGATGAGGGCATCTTGAAACCCTTGTACAGGAGACCTCCAGCTTCTGTCACAACACTACAGATTTCTTACAGAAACTCAGCACCCACGGATCAGTCGAACCGGGAACATTCCTCATCACAATGAAAGGTTTAGCACTCTATACCAGCATCCCCCAATATGACAGCATCGCGGCAACAGCCTCAGTACGGGATGATGGTTTGCTCGCTGAGTTGGAAGGCTCATTTCCAGATGTTTTATTATCCTGCTAGGTTACATCTTCAGTGGGCCTCCAGGTGAAGCACTGCTGCTGATTCCTGCTTTCTATTTATATGTTTGGGTTTCTTTGTGTTGGTGCTGTCCTTTCCTGTGGTGATGTCATTTCCAGTGATGGTGTCATTTCCTGTTCTTTTTCTCAGGGGGTGGTAGATGGGGTCTAACTCGATGTGTTTGTTGATAGAGTTCTGGTTGGAATGCCATGCTTTTAGGAATTCTTGTGCGTGTCTCTGTTTGGCTTGTCCTAGAATGGATGTGTTGTCCCAGTCAAAGTGGTGTCCTTCCTTATCTGTATGTGAGGATACTAGTGGGAGAGAGTCATGTCATGTGGCTAGTTGATGTTCATGTATCCTGGTGGCTAGTTTTCTGCCTGTTTGTCTAATGTAGTGTTTGTTACGTACCTTGCAAGGTATTTTGTAAATGACATTAGTTTTGCTTGTTGTCTGTATGGGGTCTTTTTGTATTTTTGTAAATTACATTGGTTTTGTTTGTCCCACTTCGACTGGGACAACACAACCATCCTAGGACAAGCCAAACAGAGATACGCACGAGAATTCCTAGAAGTATGGCATTCCAACCAGAACTCTATCAACAAACACATCGAGTTAGACCCCATCTGCCACCCTCTGAGAAAAAGAACAGGAAATAACATCACCACAGGAAATGGCACCACTAACCCAAAGAAACCCAAACATATAAATAGAAAGCAGGAATCAGCAGCAGTGCTTCGTCTGGATACCCACTGAAGATGTTACCTAGTTTGGTAACGAAAAATCTGGAAATGAACCTTCCAGCTCAGCGAGCAAACCTACGTCCAGAACCTCAACCTGACCAACAAATCTTCTCAAAACTCACTAAGCCTCAGTACTCAATACCAACAACTGTCAATCTCCAAGCACCATCCTACAACTCATCTGCTTCATCCTTAACCACATTTTTATCTTTGACAACCAGATCTTCATCCAGACACACAGAACAGCCATAGGGACAAAATTTGCATCCCAAAATGCCAAACTTTCATGCACAGGTTCGAACAAGACTTCTTCTCTACAGAGGACCTCTGACCAACACTATGCACCAGGTACTTTAATGACATTTTTTTCCTCTGGACCCATGGCGAGGAGTCATTGAAACAACTACACAGTGATATCAATGCGTTTCATCCTACCATCAAACTCACCATGGACTACTCTCTGCTATCTGTCGCATTCTTGGACACATGCATCTCCATCAAGGATGGGCACCTCAGCAACTCACTCTAACACAAACCTACGGATAACCTCATGCTGCTACATTTCTCCATCTTCCACCCGAAACATATTAAAACAGACATCCCCTATGGACAGTCCCTAAGCATACACAGGATCTGTGATGGGCACTTGGAAGTACTCAAGGAAGCCCTCGTAAGAGCAGGGTACAATGCTCAACTCATCAACCGCTAGTTCTGACATGCCACAGCAAGAAACTGTACTGACCTCCTCAGAAGACAGACACGAGCTGCTACCGACTGGGTACTATTCATTCTCCAATACATCCCAGGAACTGAAAAACTACGTCATATTCTTCATGGACTGCAACACATTATCAATAAGGATGAGCACCTCGTCAAGTCCTTCCCCACACCTCCACTTCTCGTGTTTGTGTGTGTGTGTGTGTCAGAGACAGTGTGTGTGTGTGTGTTTGCGTTGGGTGTGTGTGCATGTGTGTGTGTGTGTGAGAGAGAGAATGAGAGTGTCGGGGGTGTATGTGTGTTGATGTGTGTGTGAGAGAGTGTGTGAGTATGTGAGTGTGTCTACGAGTGTGTGTGGGTGTTTGTGTGTGTTTGAGAGAGAGAATGTACGTGTGTATGTGGGTGTGTTTTTGTGTGAGAGAGTGTGTGTGTGTGGGAGAGAGAGAGAGCAAGAGAGTGTTTGTGTGTGTGTGAGGGTGTGTGTGTGAGAATATATGTGTCTGTGTGTGTGAGTGAGAATGTGTGTGTGTGTGTGTGTGTGTGAGAGAGAGAGAGAATGTGTGTGTGTGCCTGTGTGTGTTTTTGTGTGAGAGAGTGTGTTTGTGAGAGAGAGAGAGAGTGTGTGTTTGTGTGTGTGAGGGTATGTGTGTGTGTATATGGGAGTGTGGGGGTGGGGATGTGTTGGATAATATAAACCTCGAAATGATTAAATGCTGGAGAAACGTAGCAGGTCTGGCAGCAGCTTTGGAGATAAAACAGTTAATGTTTTATCCTTCTTCAGAACAGGAAATAATTGAATTTTAGACCATCCTCTTCCTTGTTGTTTGGGCTACATGCCTTTTACTGGTGGGCTATAACATTTCCATGAACTGGTCCTTCTCTGTATTTGTAACCTTCTCCTGGCCCAAACATTTTGAGATATCTGTGCTTCACTAATAGTTAAGCATCCTCAAATTCAATTTCTCTCCCTTGGTGGCTGTACCTTGACTAGGCTACATTCAAAACTCTGAAATTCCTTCTGTACAGCTGCCCAGCTTCTCTTTTCCTTTTTTCAGATACTTCAGAGGGATTTACAAGACCCTGGACATGAGTCACTGAAAGCTAGTGTCCACATTCAGCAGGTAATGGGGAAGGAAAATGGAATGCTGACAGTTATTTCAAAGGAAATGAAATATAAAAGTTGGGGGTTTTACTAAATTTAGACAAGGCATTAATCATTAGTGGAATACTGTGAATAGTTTTATGGCCCTTACCTACGATCGATTGACATTTAAGGGCATTTAAATGGTCATTGGATAGGCATATGGACTATAATGGAATTAAATGGGCTTCAGATTGGTTCCACAGGTCGATGTAACATTGAGGGCTGAAGGAGTTGTACTGCGCTCTAATGTTCTATGTTCTGTGACATTGTAGGCAGTCCAGAGAAGGTTCATACAACTGATACTGGATATGAGGGGGTGACTGTCTTATGAAGAATAAGTGTGCAGGCTTTGTATGAACATTTTGGTATATATAAAAATGAGAGGCAACCTTGTTAAAATATACAAGACTCACAGGGGACTTGACAGGGTAGATGCAGGAAGGTCCCTCATGGGACCGTCCAGGATCCGATAACATAATCTCAGAATAAGGGATCACACAATTTAGATTGAGATGAGGGGGATTATCTTTTCTCAGAGGGTAGTGCATGTGTGGACTTCTTTACTGCAAAGGGCTGGGTCATTCAGTATATTCAATGCTGAGCAAGACAGATTATTAATCGGTATGGGGGGGGGGCGGAAATCAAGGCTCATGGGGAAAAGGCAGGGAAGTGGGGTTGCAGATGATCAGATCAGCCATGATCCCATTGAAGTCAGAAGTCACATGACAGCAGGTCATAGTCCAATAGGTTTATTTGAAATGACAAGCTTTCAGAGCGCTGCTCCTTTGTCAAGTTAAGTCACTTCACCTGACAATAGAGCAATGTTACCAAAGTTTGTGATTTCAAATAAACCTGTTGGACTATAACCTGGTGTCATGTGACTTCTGACTTTGACCAGCCCAGTCCAACACTGGCACCTCCACACCATGGGATCCAGTTGGGTGGTGGAGTGGAGCAGGCTGAGTGGGCTGAATGCCCGATTTCTGCTCCCATGTCTTCTGGTCTTAAGAAGTTAAACATCGCACAACACCAGGTTATAGTCCAACCGGTTTATTTGGAGGCACTAGCTCTCAGAGCGCTGCTCCTTCATCAGGTGGTTGATGCGTGCAGTTCTGGTTTCCTTCCTATCTGAAGGATGTTGTGAAACTTGAAAGGGTTCGGAAAAGATTTACAAGGATTTTGCCAGAATTGGAGGAGAGGCTGAACTGGCTGGGGCTGTTTTCCCTGGAACATCGGAGGCTGAGGGGTGACCTTATATAGTGACCCAGTCCAACACCAGTTCCTCCACATGAGGTCTTAAGAAGGATATTGGCAACAAAATTAACTTTTCCTAACAAGATTCAAACCCCTTTGTTTTAAAACAACATATTCGCTATGAACTGGTGAAGTACTTCGAGCAAGATATGTTCCTCCTTTTCTTCATCGCAGTTGTCTAAATGTTATCTGCTTCTTGGAGCATTGACATTGTGTGCAGAGATTTCAGGTTATCCATTGCCTTTATGTGTCCCCACTGTTTACAATCACTGTCATTGTTGTTAAATTATTAAATTATGAAAACCTTCAGGAAACCCCCCACTGAACAGAGATGGCTTCATTAACTGGGCTGGCACAGCACAGCAGATGTTATGGTTATATTAGCGACAAATTCCAGTATATTACAGAGAAAGACAAATGCTCTGACAGATGCTAATAGACATAAACGATTGCCTATTCTCAAACTTGAATGAATACCATTGGATGCAAAGCTGATTGAGTCCCAATCAGTTGTGAGCATGTTCGGACAAATGCAAGGTGATGCATTTTGGAAGATCAAGTACGGGTGAAAGTTATACAGTGAATGGCAGAATCCTTAGGAGTATTGATATGCAAAGGGATCTGGGTGTGCAGGTCCACAGATCACTGAAGGTGGCAGTGCAGGGAGATAAGGCAGTAAAAAAAACCTATGGCGCGCTTGCCTTTAATGGAAGGGGAATGGAGTATTAGGATAGACAAGTTATGCTGCAGCATTATCGAACTTTAGTTAGACCGTATTTGGAATATTGTGTACAGTTCTGGTCACCACGCTACCAGAAGGATTTGGATCCTTTGGAGAGGATGCAAAAAAGGTTCACCAGGATGTCGCCTGGTATGGAGGATTTTAGCTATGAAGAAAATTTGGATAGACTGAGTTTGGTTTCACTGGAATACAGGAGGTTGAGGGGTGACCTGATGGAAGTTTATAAGATGGTGAATGGCATGGAAATTATGAGGCTTTTTCTCCCAGGATGGATGGGTAAATTACTAGGAGACACAGGTTCAAAGTTCGAGGTTGGGGGAAGTTTAAAAGAGATGTATGAGGCAGGTTTTTCACACAAAGGTTGGTGAGTGCCTGGAACACATTGCCAGAGGAGGTGGTGGAAGCAGACACAGTAGCAGCATTCAATAAGCATCTGGATGAGCACATGAATTGGAAGGGAATAGAGGGCCATGGATCCTGGAAATGAAGAAGTTTTAGTATGGAAGGGAAAAATGTGTCAGTGCAGGCTTGGAGGGGCGAAGAGCCTGTTCCTGTGCTCTAATTGTTCTTGGTTCTCTTTGTTTTGTATGTCCAAGCCCCTTGGATTCCTGTGGAGCAATAGAAGGGTCCTAGCTACAGAGCTAGAAGGCTTGGGCTCAAATCCCATGATGCCCTGGAGCTGGACAGTAACATCTTCCAGAACAGCTTGATCAGAAACAATGAAAGAACTGCAGATGCTGTAAATCAGAAACAAAATCAGAAGTTGCTGGAAAAGCTCAGCAGGTCTGGCAGCATCTGTGGAGAGAAATCAGAGTTAACATTATGGGTCTGGTGACCCTTCCTCAGAATTCTTCAGCTCAGCTTTTCCAGCAACTTCTGTTTTTGTTTCTGATCAGAAACATCTGTACAAATCATTTGCAGCTAATTTTTTAAAATCAATTCCTCGTGCCTTTTCTTTGCCACTGCAGGTTTAGAATTTGTCAGAATGGATAAGCTTCAGTGTAGTTTTATCACTGAAGTCCAGTTGACCTTTGCACTCAGAGCTTGAAACAGCCCCAAGGCATTATTTGAGGAATAGTAATGAATTCTCCCAGTTTACTCAACACCATAGGTCCCTGAACCAACAGCACTACAAAAGATTATTCATTTTAATTCACCCAAGGGTCGCAGGGCAGTATTTATTGCCTGTCCCTCCTTGTCCTTGACAAGGCGATGATGAGCTGCTTTCTTGTCCATATGTTTTAAGGAGACCCACAGTGCCCTCAGGAAGAGAGTTCCAGGATTTTGACCCAGTGATGTTGAAGGAACAGTGATATATTTCCAAAATCAGGATGGTGAGTGACTTTGAGGGGAAGTTGCAGGGGGTGCTGTTCCCATGTATCTCCTGCTTGCCTATTCCCATTCCTTTAGTTTTTTTGAGAGCGTTATTTATGTAAAACAAAAGCTGTGTTTGAAATTTACACAGTGTGTGCGAGCTACTCTGCAATGCTCCTTGACAGTCCATCACTAGGTGGTGGAACGTAATGCAGTGTCATTGTGATTCGGTGACAGCGCTATCATCTCTGAAGCACGTCATGGAAATTTCAATAAACCAGACTGACATTTAAGGTACTTACATTGTTTGAGGTGATGCTCATTGGATGAGACATTAGGGGAAATTGAGTGCCAACTTGGAAAATTTGGTGGTGGAGGCATTTGATCAGGGAGGAGTTGGAGTGTAGGGATTGCCATCTTCCCTACACTGCCCTGACTAAATTCATGGAGGGAGTACTCCACACCTCTGTCGACAGCAATGACTCTTGTGTGGATTATAGATGCCCACAAATGGGCTTTATCTTGTTGTCATTGGGATGAATCCAGTAGTGAATGGGGAGTCTCACAATGAGGGAGCACTGCAGGCTAACCCACTAACATGTTCCTTGCCGCTGCCAGGGACCAGGGAATCATAGAATCCCCACAGTATGGAAACAAGCCAACACAATCCACACCAACCCATCCCCTACATTTTCCATGTCTAATGCACCTAACCTACACATCCCTGAAAACTATGGGCAATCCACCCTCACCTGCACATCTTTTGACTGTAGGAGGAAACCCATACAGATATGGAAAGAACATGCAAACTCCACACAGACAGTTACCCAAGGCTAGAATTGAACCTGGGTCCCTTGCACTGTGAGGCAGCAGTGTTAACCACTAAGCCACCATGCTACCCCAGGCTAAAGAAGGGGAAGTATTTGAAGATACTCAGAGGCTAATCGAGGGAACTAGCTTCAGGTAGGGGGGGAATCTCTCTCTGAGAGCCATGCTTCAGTCTTCACTGTCGAACCCCACTACTACCCTGACATGCTCCAGCTTTCCTCCCTACATCATCCACCTGTGACCTTAGATCCAGTGAGAAACCTAAGATCTCAACTGGGTGCCCTCTCAATAGAAGTCACCACCACCCTGCTGTCAGGCCCCTTGCATTCGAGAGGCCAGTCTCTGTTGGGTTGGCACCTTTTGCTTGCCAATCTCTGGGATCATGATCCAAGGGGAAGGCCATTCCTGGCCTGTGGGATGCCTTAGTGGGTATTTAATACAGGAGATATTCCCTAAAGGTCACCTCTAAACAGCAAGATGAAACTCCCAGCACCTCCATTAAATACCAGCCTCTGTACTGAATTGCTGAATCAAATGCTGGATCAGGTGGAAATAAAAGAACAAATGGAATGATTTGATAAAAGCAGAAGAGTTCTCGTCAACAGAATCTAAACAGAATATCCACTTTTTTTTGGTTCATTCTCAGAATGAGGGCATCACTTCCCAGGCAGCATTTATTGTCCATCCCTAATTGCCCAGAGGGCAGTTAAGAGTCAACCACATAGCTGTGTGCCTGGAGTCACGTGTATGTCAGACCAGGTAAGGATAGCAGCTTCCTCCCCTGAAGGGAATTAGTGAACCTGCTGGGTTTTTCCAACAATGGATTCATGGTCATCATTAGACTCTTTATTCCAGATTTTTATGAAATTCAAATTTCACCATCAGTCATAAGGGGATTCAATTTATGTCATTGCTTACTCTGGGATCTTGCTGTGTACAAAATGTGTACATTTCCTTCCATAACCATAGTGACAACGTGTAAAATGGATTGAAAAGCTTCTTGGAATATGCAGGGGGCAGGAAAGGTAATGTAGTGACCAGATCCCCAGGTAAGATTCTTCAATTGAATATGGTTCCAGACAAGGTACCCAAATAATGTTCTGCTTTAAAAAAGTGCAAATTTAACCAGCTTTTTGTGAATTAGCAAAATGACAGAATCCATTAATTATTAAATGTGAGCATATTTAATATAGCAACACATGTTCACACAGGTTAGAATGAAGAGGTGAGTTCAATAAGATAGAAGCTAACAAAAGATATACAGATCAGTCTTCAACTTGCTCATGAAGAGCAGTTGGTTAAATATGCAATGATAACAATGAAAATTACTGAAGGACTGATGCTGATAGTTGAACAGGCAATTTTTGAGAGGCTTGGATTCCTGGATTGAGTAAAGTTGCTACAGATTCCTTTTCTTAACTGGTTTGTAGGACTTGGAGTGAGAGAGAGTCTTCCTTTACCTGCAATACACGGGAATTAGCAGATATGTTTTCTCATTCATCCATGAGATGTGGGATACCATTGACTGGCCAGCATTTATTGCCTGTTCCTAGTTGCTCTTAAGAAGGTGCAAGTGAGCTGCCTTCTTGAGCCATTCAAGATAACCCACAATGCCCTTAGGGAGGGAATTCCAGGATTTGGCCCAGCAATAGTGAAGAAACAGCGATATATTTCCAAGTCAAGATGGTGGGTGCTTGGAGGGGAATTTGCGTGGGATGTTGTTTCCACATATCCGCTGCCCTTGTCCTTCTAAATGGTCATGGATTGGGAAAGTGCTGTCTGAGGATCCTTGGTGAATTTCTGTAGCCCATCTTGTAGATAGTGCACACTGTTGCTGCTGAGCATTGATGGTGGAGGGAGTGGATGCGTGTGGATGTGGTGCCAATCAAATGAGTTCCTTTGTCTTGTATGGTGTTAAGCTTTTTGAGTGTTGTTAGGGCTGCACTTGTGCCTTGTAAATGGTGGATAGGCTTTGGACAGTCAAGAGGTGAGTTACTTGCCATAATATTCCGAGTAGGAGGTGGTGGAAGCAGAAAAAATAGTGAAATTTGAGGCATCTAGACAAAAATGGGGAATAGAGGGATACGGACCATGTGCAGGCAGGTAAAACTAGTTTAGAATAACATCATGGTTGGCATAGATGGACTGAAAGGCCTGTTCCTGTGCTGTACAGTTCTATGTGTTACGTTCTGTGTTCTACCTCTGGACCAAGTAGGATTTTGCTCAGGACTAGGGGTTATTGAGGGATAAGGTAAAAACAATGACTGCAGATGCTGAAAATCAAATACTGGATTAGTGGTGCTGGAAGAGCACAGCAGTTCAGGTTGCTCGTTGGATGCTGCCTGAACTGCTGTGCTCTTCCAGCACCACTAATCCAGTTATTGAGGGATAGACTATAGTGGGTATGGTGACATAGACAGCATTTTGCAATGGGTGTTTGCAGTGGGACCCATAGTGAAACATTTAGGGATCCTTGGGTTATAATTCTGGTTGCAAGGGAATATTTAATTTTAATTTTGATAATCCTTACAAGTGGCACGAATTTAATATGTGAACATTCATTAAAATCAGGAATGACATGGTGGCTCAGTGGTTAGCCCTGCTGCCTCACAGTACCAGGGACCTGAGTTCAATCCCAGCCTCAGGCAACTGTCTGTGTGAAGTTTGCACATTCGCCCTGTGTCTGTGTGAGTTTCCTCCCACAATTCAAGGATGTGCTAGTTAAGTGAACTGGCTATGTTAAATTGCCCCAGAGTGTTCAGGGATGTGATAGTTAGGGGAATGGGTCTGGGTGGTTACTCTTCAGAGGGTTGGTGTGGACTTGTTGGGCTGAAGGGCCCATTTCCACACTGTAGGGATTCAGTATAAAGGACAATGAGGTCTGATGTTTTTTTTCTCCTGAAGTATTAATGAAGAAACAGCTTCCAAAGTTTTTGTTACCTGAAGGCATTATGGCTTTACCTCAGCAGAGCAAACCAGAGTTCCATCCTGTTTGATGGATTGGTTTTCAGGTGAGCCTTTGGGCTTTAGCCCAAATAGTTAGACAGAGCAAAACAATGTAATTATCTTGGGCACTCATTTCTGCACAACCATATTAAGAAGCTTTCTGAACTGATTTCAGGTTAGCTTAACATCAAGCAAAGATTCCATAAGCTTGTAATCAGCAGAGACTAGCTATTATACATCTGATAAAGAAAGCACAAGGTTCTCAGAAATTAGTACCAGGGCAGAGAGAAAATTATGCACTCAAAACTGGGCACATACAATAAAATTACTGCCAATTAAGTTGCATTTTAATAAAAACAGCCTTGACACATAATTGCTGAAACATATTTTAATATCAGACAATAAAATATGCTTGGGATATACAAAGCAAGCTGCATGATTGTGGCAAGGGTGCACCATCTTCATTGGCTTGTTCAAAATAAATTGTTCAAAGAACAACGAACAAAGAACAAAGAACATTACAGCACAGGAACAGGCCCTTCGGCCCTCCAAGCCTGCTGATCCAAATCCTCTATCCCAACCTGTCGTCTAGTTTCTCAGGATCTGTATCTCCCTGCTCCCTGCTCCCTGCCCATTCATGTATCTGTCTAGATACATCTTAAAGATGCTATTGTGCCCACACCCACCACCTTCGCTGGCAACATGTTCCAGGCACCCACCACCTTCTGTGTGAAGAACTTTCCACGCATATCTCCCCTAAACTTTTCCCCTCTCACTTTGAACTTGTGACCCATAGTAATTGAGTTCCCCACTCTGGGAAAAAGCTTCTTTCTATCCACCCTGTCTATATCTCTCATGATTTTGTACACCTCAATTTGGGAAGGATGTGTTCCACAGGTTTGAAGATTCTGTTACATTATTAAACTTTAAGAATGCTGCTTCTTTTTTTGTTATCTGTGCCAAGCAGTCTAAAACTTGCCGACCTGGGATTCGGGAGCAGATGTGCTGGATCAAGCTGTCCAGAATCAACAGTTCCCCTGTCATTTTTTCAACAATGGCACTTGCATACAGAAATTTGCACAGTAGGATAAATTCAGAGAACTGAGGGAAGTGGAAACCAAACAAAGCAGAGACTGGAATTAGGGACACAATGCCATCAAGTCACTTTAATTCCCCTTCCCACTTCACCAAGGATATGCAGATCCTGAGCCTCCTCCATCGCCACTCCCAAACCACCCAATGCCTGAAGGAAGAAGACCTCATCTTCTGCCTTGGGACCCTCCAACCCCACGGCATCAATGTGTATTTCACCAGTTTCCCTCTCTCCACCTTATCTCAGTTCCAACCTTCCATCTCAGTACCGCCCCATGACCTGTCCTACCTGTCAATCTTCCTTCCCACCTATTCACTCCACTCTCCTCTCCGATCTATCACCTATACCCCCACCTCATCCACCCATTGCACTCCCAGCTACCTTCTCCCCAGCCCCACCTCTCTCCCATTTATCTCTCTACCCCCGAGGCTCCCAGTCTCATTCCTGATGAAGGGCTTTTTGCCCAAACTGTCGATTCACCTGCTCCTTGGATGCTGCCTGACCTGCTGTGCTTTTCCAGCACCACACTCTCGACTCTAATCTCCAGCATCTGCAGTCCTTATTTTCGCCATCAAGTCAATCCCTGACGTGCCCTTTTGTCAGGTCCTCGCTGGGAATGCAAGATTGCCGAACTCAAATGTTCTCGTCATGACCTTAAGGCCACATCTCAAAGTACTTTTATATATTTCTACACTAGTTGATTGATAACTACTCTGCTTTTCTTCAGAGGCATTGTAGACCTTTTACATCTGCCTGAAGGAGTAATGAGGGTTTAAGCTTAGCATTGCATCCAAAAATCTAAAAATGATAGCACAGCTCTCCCTCAGAACTGACACCCCAATTATAAAGCACTCCTTCAGTATTAACCCTCTAGCAGTTCAACATTTTCACATTACTGACACTCCAACAATGCAGCACGCCCCCAGTGCTGATCCTCCAACAGTGCAGCATCCACACAGTACTGACCCTCCGACAGTGCAGCACTCCATCAGTGCTGACCCTCCAACAGTGCAGCATCCACACAGTACTGACCCTCCAACAGTGCAGCACTCTGTCAGTGCTGACCCTCCGACAATGCAGCACTCCATCAGTGCTGACCCTCCAACAGTGCAGCATCCACACAGTACTGACCCTCCGACAGTGCAGCACTCTGTCAGTGCTGACCCTCCGACAATGCAGCATCCACACAGTACTGACCCTCCGACAGTGCAGCACTCTGTCAGTGCTGACCCTCCAACAGTGCAACACTCCGTCAGTGCTGACCCTCCAACAATGCAGCACTCCCTCAGTACTGACCCTCCAACAGTGCAGCACTCCCTCAGTACTGACCCTCTGACAGTGCAGCATTCCCACAGTACTGATCCTTCAACAGTGCAGCATTCCCACAATACTGACCCTCCAACAGTGCAGCATTTCCACAGTATTGACCTTCGACAGTGCAACACTCCCTCAGAACTGAAACCCTAATTGCTAAGCACTCCCTCAGTATTAACTGTCCAACAATTCAGCATTCCCTCAGTACTGACCCTCTGACAGTGCAGCACTCCCTCAATATGAATTATTGTCCCCAGTCTTCACTGACTGTGGCCTGTGGGTCAGGAAACTGAGGATTCAGTTGCAGCGAATGGGACTTAGTCCAAGATAGAACATAGAACATAGAACATAGAACATAGAAAAATACAGGCCCTTTGGCCCTCGATGTTGTGCCGATCCAAACCCACCTAACCTACACTAGCCCACTATCCTCCATATGCCTATCCAATGCCCGTTTAAATGCCCATAAAGAGGGAGAGTCCACCACTGCTACTGGCAGGGCATTCCATGAACTCACGACTCACTGAGTAAAGAATCTACCCCTAACATCTGTCCTATACCTACCACCCCTTAATTTAAAGCTATGCCCCCTCGTAATAGCTGACTCCATACGTGGAAAAAGGTTCTCATGGTCCACCCTATCTAAACCCCTAATCATCTTGTACACCTCTATCAAGTCACTCCTAAACCTTCTTTTCTCCAATGAAAACAGCCCCGAGTGCCTCAGCCTTTCCTCATACGATCTTCCTACCATACCAGGCAACATTCTGGTAAACCTCTCCTGCACCCGTTCCAGTGCCTCCACATCCTTCCTATAGTATGGCGACCAAAACTGCACACAATACGCCAGATGCGGCCGCACCAGAGTCTTATACAACTGCAACATGACCTCAGGATTCCGGAACTCAATTCCTCTACTAATAAAAGCCAGTACGCCATATGCCTTCTTCACCGCACTATTTACCTGGGTGGCAACTTTCAGAGATCATTAAGTTTAGTAATCAGTCTTGATGAGATAATGGTGTTGAAGGCTGAACTGTAGTCAATGGGTAGAATTCTTATATAGCTGTTCTTGGTGTCAAGATGTTCTAGGGAGAACTGAAGGGCAAGTGATATGGCATCTGACATGGATCTGTTTGTCTGAAAGGCAAATTGGAGTGGGTCAAGAGTAGTGGGGAGGTTGGAGTTGATTAATGCCATGACCAGCCTTTCAAAGCACTTCATGACCACCGAAGTTAGGGCCACTGGGCAGTAACCTTTGCTCTGCTTTAACTCTCAATTTCATTCCATGACTTTTATCTTTGTTGGCAATTCTATGATGTAGCACATTGCCAAACCTTTTTGGGAAGTAGACATGGGATGTGGATGTCACTGACTGGACCAGTATTTGTTGACTGTCCTAAGTTGCCCATGAGAAGGCAGTGGTGAGCTGCTTTCTTTAACCACTGCAGTCGATGTACTGTAGGTAGACCCTATCTGTTGGAATATGAAACTAACAGGGCAAAGGCAACTGACACATGTAGATACGAGAGGGAAGGCAATGACTTAAGGGTATTATCACTGGACTGTTAATTCAGAGACCCCGTTAATAATTTGGGGACCTGGGTTTGAAACTCGTCAGGGTAGTTGGTGGAATTTGAATTCAATAAAAATCTGGAATTAAGAGTCTAATAATAATCATGGCTTCATTGTCAGGAAAAAAAACCATCTAGTTCACTACTATCCTTTTGGGAAGGAAACTGCCATCCTTACCTGGTTTGGTCTTTGTGTGACACCAATCCCACAGTAAAGTGGTTGACTTTTAACTGCCCTCTGAGCAATTAGGCTTGGGCAATAAATGAGGTGCCCTCATCCTGTGAGTGAATAAAAAAGACACAAAGAGCAATAGGATATAATAACAGAGAGGCAAAAATAGTGACTGCAGATGCTGGAAACCAGAGTCTAGATTAAAGTGGTACTGAAAAAGCACAGCAGTTCAGGCAGCATCTGAGGAGCAGTATAACTACAGAGAGAGTAGGGCCTAGAGTTCAAAAGGTAACCAATAAAAACCGAAAGAACAGCTGATGCTGTAATTCAGAGACAAAAATAGAAATTGCTGGAAAAGGTTGTGAGGAAGGGTCACTCGACCCAAAAACGTTATCTCTGATTTCAATAGTGTAGGTTAGATGGACTTTAGATTGGTTTCACAGGTTGGTGCAGTATCGATGGCCAAAGGGCCTATACTCCGCTGTAACATTCTATGTTCTATGTTGTCTCCACAGGTACTGCCAGACCTGCTAAATGTTTCCAGCAATCTCTATTTTTGTCCAAAAGGTAACTTATTTGCGGAGGCAGAAGATTGGGGTTAAAGGAATCAAAAGATAATGGGAGAAAAGTGGGAGCAGGCTATTGATTTTGACGAACTGCAAGTCCCTCTTGGAATCGCACCTGGTCAGGGGAATGCTGGTCTTGCCACTGCAATGCCCTGTGAATGTATAATTTTCTTTTAAAACATATAGCTGGGCGGGCTGAGTGTCTCACCAGGAGAAAAGTGCCCACCAATACGAAAGGAAGAACAGACTGAATGATGAGAAGCGCCAATGGCATGTCGGATTGCGTGCAGTACAGAACCAGGCTTCAATCAGTGCCTACAACAGCAGCAGAAAGCTGTTGTTAGCATTTTGTATATGAACCAGTCAACCAGCACAAACATACCCTGAAAAGCATCCAAAAACACGCCATGGTATCTGACATTATGTTGTGATCGTATCTCCAATGTCTTAAGCAGTTTCAAAACCACTGAGAATTTGAGGGCTACCAATAACTCTCCTTGGAAAAATTGCAGGCTGCAGAAGTGAAATATTAAAGACATAAATCTTTCCAATATGTAATTTTTCTTATGCAGGTGACCTCCTCAGTACCTTCTCCCCTTCACCAGCATACGCTAAATGTACCCTCCGAGCAAATTGTTTTTTTTTTGAAATTGCGTGCTTGACATCATGCTGGCTGTCTTATTAGAAATAGAGCTGAAAAGGAACCAAAGTACCCAACTCATTAGCTAGTGGCAAGATATATTTATGAAATAATCAGGCAGAATTGATGTGCTTGGTAATAACATTACTGGTTTTAGCTCAAAGCATCAGAACAGATAATTGTAAGTAGGAAGGTGAGGTTAGAGGTGACAGAAACGTTGTGCAGAGGGAAAATATTCCTGTGTTGAATACAGATTAGTTCCTCTGTTTTTGCTCTGTGGGAGCAACAAAAACAATAACACAGACACTGGAAATCAGAAAGTAGAAGAGAAAATGGAGGCAATACGCAGCAGGTCTGAAAGGGTGTATAGCAAGAGAAACAGAGTTAACTGTGCTGATCTCTTGAGTCATAGAGTCATAGAGATGTACAGCACGGAAACAGACCCTTCGGTCCAACCTGTCCATGCTGACCAGATATCCCAACCCAATCTAGTCCCACGTGCCAGCACCCAGCCCATATCCCTCCAAACCCTTCCTATTCATATACCCATCCAGATGCCTCTTAAATGTTGCAATTGTTCCAGCCTCCACCACTTCCTCTGGCAGCTCATTCCATACACATACCACCCTCTGCATGAAAAAGTTGCCCCTTAGGTCTCTTTTATATCTTTCCCTTCTCACCCTAAACCTATACCCTCTAGTTCTGGACTCCCCGACCCCAGGGAAAAGACTTTGCCTATTTATCCCATCCATGCCCCTCATAATTTTGTAAACCTCTATAAGGTCACCACTCATCCTCCAACACTCCAGGGAAAACAGCCCCAGCCTGTTCGGCCTCTCCTTAGCTTAAATCCTTCAACCCTGGCAACATCCTTGTAAATCTTTTCTGAACCTTTTCAAGTATCATAACATCTTTCCAATAGGAAGGAGACCAGAATTGCACGCAATATTCCAACAGTGGCCTAACCAATGTCCTGTACAGCCGCACCAGCCATTGGTGGCCTCTGGTTGGAACAGAATGTTGCTAATGACTGAATAAAACTTTAGTTAGGTCAGTATAGGCTGTATAAGACTTTAGTTTTGTGTGCAGTTTAGGTCCCTGCTTTATAAGAAAGATGTAGAGGCTTCGAAGAGGGTGCAGAAGAGATTTACAAGGATGATCTGAGGAAGGGTCACTCGATAGCTCAGTAGGTTTGGCTCAGTAGACCTGGGTGGCACAATGGCTTAGTGGTTAGCACTGCTGCCTCACAGTGGCAGAGACCCGGTTTGAGTGCAACCATACACTTCCCCCTCCCCATACGTAAAGCATGACTCTCTCCTGCTAAAGCTTACTCAAGGTTCATCCTCCACTCACCCTGAGATGAGCACAGGACCAACAGTTAGAACATAGAGCTTAGGGCAGTACAACACAGGAACAGTCCCTTCAGCCATCAGGTCTATACTGACCATGATGTCATTCTCAATTAACCCCATGGTCCGTATAGCTCTATGCCCTGCTGGTACATGTATCTGTCCAAATTCTAACATGAAAAATGTGTTGCTGGAAAAGCGCATCAGGTCAGGCAGCATCCAAGGAGCATGAGAATTGACGTTTCGGGCATACGCCCATCTTCAGGAATGAGGAAGGTGTGCCAACCAGGCTAAGATAAAAGGTAGGGAGGAGGGACTTGGGGGAGGGGCGTTGGGAATGTGATAGGTGGAAGGAGGTTAAGGTGAGGGTGATAGGCCTGAGAGGGAGTTGGGGCAAAGTGGTCGGGAAGAAGATTGCAGGTCAAGAAGGCGTTGCTGAGTCCGTGGGTTGGGACTGAGATAAGGTGGGGGGAGGGGAAATGAGAAAGCTGGAGAAATCTGCATTCATCCCTTGTGGTTGGAGGGTCCCTTAGGTGGAAGATGAGGTGCTCTTCCTCTAGGCGTCGTGTTGCCATGATCTGGCGATGGAGGAGGCCAAGGATCTGCATGTCCTTGGAGGAGTGAGAGGGGGAGTTAAAGTGTTCAGCCACGGGGCGGTTGGGTTGGTTGGTGCGGGTGTCCCAGAGGTGTTCTCTGAAACGTTCCGCAAGTAGGCAGCCTGTCTCCCCAAAGTAGAGGAGGCCACATCGGGTGCAGTGGATGCAGTACATGATGTGTGTGGAGGTGCAGGTGAATTTGTGATGGATATGGAAGGATCCCTTGGGGCCTTGGAGGGAAGTGAGGGGGGAGGTGTGGCCACAAGTTTTGCATTTCTTGTGGTTGCAGGGGAAGGTGCCGGGAGTGGAGGTTGGGTTAGTGGGTGTTGTGGACCTGACGAGGGAGTGGTCTTTCCAGAACGCTGATAGGGGAGGGGAGGGAACTATATCCTTGGTGGTGGGGACTGTTTTGAGGTGGCGGAAATGACGAAAGATGATACGATGAATCTGGAGGTTGGTGGGGTGGTAGGTGAGGACCAGTGGGGTTCTGCCCTGGTGACGATTGGAGGGGTGGGGCTCAAGGGCAGAGGAGCAGGAAGTGGAGGACATGCGGTGGAGAGCATCATCAACCACGTCTGAGGGGAAATTGCGGTCTTTGAAGAAGGAGGCCATCTGGGTTGTTCGGTATTGGAATTGGTCCTCCTGGGAGCAGATGCGGCGGAGGCGAAGGAATTGGGAATATGGGATGGCATTTTTACGGGGGGCAGGATGGGATGAGTAGGGAGGAGTAGGAATCTAGGAAGCTATGGGAGTCGATTGGTTTATAGTAAATGTCCATGTTGAGTTGGTCGCCCGAGATAGAAATGGAGAGGTCTAGGAAGGGGAGGGAGGAGTCTGAGATGGTCCAGGTAAATTTGAGGTCGGGGTGGAAAGTGTTAGTAAAGTGGATGAACTGTTCAACCTCCTCGTGGGAGCACGAGGTAGCACCAATACAGTCATCGACATAGCAGAGGAAAAGGTGGGGGGTGGTGCCAGTGTAGCTGCGGAAGATGGACTGTTCCACATATCCAACGAAGAGGCAGGCATAGCTGGGGCCCATGCGGGTGCCCATGGCTTCTCCTTTGGTTTGGAGGAAGTGGGGGGATTGGAAAGAGAAGATGTTCAGAGTGAGGACCAGTTCAGTCAGTCGAAGGAGGGTGTCAGTGGAAGGGTACCGGTTGGTTCGGCGGGAAAGGAAGAAGCGGAGGGCTTTGATCCTTCGTGATGGGGGATGGAGGTGTACAGGGACTGGATGTCCATGGTG
Source organism: Chiloscyllium punctatum (assembly GCF_047496795.1). Classification (NCBI taxonomy): domain Eukaryota; kingdom Metazoa; phylum Chordata; class Chondrichthyes; order Orectolobiformes; family Hemiscylliidae; genus Chiloscyllium; species Chiloscyllium punctatum. Next base: position 128,457,839 of record NC_092745.1, read on the forward strand.
AAGATAAGGAGCCGGGGAAGCGAAAATCATGGAGGAGGTGAAGGGCGTGGGTGGTGTCCCGAACGTAGGTGGGGAGTTCTTGGACTAAGGGGGACAGGCATGACGTCCCCTTGATGAAACCCTATTTTACCATATAATTCCAAGTGTTCATAAATCTCATCCTTCACAATGGATTCTAGGATCTTACCCATGACCAATGTTCAGCTAATCAGTCTGTAAATTTCTGTCTTTTGCCTTGTGCCACATTAGTGATTTTCCAGTCCTCTGGGATTCTCCTGATTCTAGTGATTCCTGAAAGTCAGGAGTGTGGTGGAATACTCCTCACTTGCTTGGATGAGTGCAGCTCCAAGAACACTCAACACCATCCAGCACAAGTTAGCCACTTGATTGACTCCCATCAACCACCTATAACATTCATTCCCACCCACCATGATGTACACTGGCAACAGGTGTGTCCCATTGATTTGATGAATTAGATGAAATGTCGTAACATTCAAGGCTATGGCCCTATGTCTCGAAGGTGGGACCCATGTAGATTATTGTAGCTTTGGTAGTACAATGTGGTTGGGCTGAAGAGCCTCTTCTGCACTATATCATTCCAGAATTCTATGGAATAACTCACCTAGACATTTCAGACAACACCTACCAACTTCTTCCCCCTGGAAGGACAAGAGCAGCAGATACATGGGAATGCCACCCCCTACAAGTTTACCTCCAAGCCCCTCACCATCCTGACTTGAAAATATATCACTGTTCCTTCACTGTTGCTAGGTCAACGTCTAGAATTGCCTCCTTAGGGGCATTGTGGATCCAACAACATCAGGTGAACAGCAGTTGTTCAAGTAGGCAGCTCACCACCTTCTCAAGGGCAACTAGGGATGGGCAATAAATGCGGGCCATCCAGCAATGCCCATACCCCATGACTAATTATCAAAAAGAGATGAGCTCCAGTAGCAGAGTGAGTAGAACTGGAGATGAACATGAGGCCAGAATCAGAGAAGGACGGATAGCTCAGAGAGTTGTGGACCTGGAGAAATTTAAAGAATCAAGACGGGGGACGTCATGGAGTTCTTTGAAAAACCAATGAGTTTTGAGGTGTTGTTGCTGGGACCCAACATGGGCCAGATGACAGATCAGCCAGGAGAGCATTGGAATGGATGAATCCAGGAATGACAGGGGAAACAGGAAGAGAGGAAGGCTCGAATTTATATCGCACCATTCACCACCTCATGACTTCCCAAAATGCTTTGCAGGTGAGGCAATGCTCCCAAGAGTAGCCACCCAGTGTGATCAGAAATAACAGACAATTTGCACACAGAAAGGTGACCTGCAAACCTTAATGAGTTCATCTTCACTTGGGACGTTGTCAAGGAATAAAAGCTGGTAACAATAAAGGCAAGATTGCTCTGATTTTCCTCGAAAGGTGCAGGGGAATGTCTTACATCTGTTTGAGTGAACAGATCATTTATAGTTTACTACCTCATCACCACAGGGCAGCGCTGCACTGGGCTGTGAGCGTGCATCATGGATGCAAATCTCTGGAGTGTGACAATGAACCTACAAACACCCAGCTCAGGGGAAAGAATTCTCCACACTGAGCCATCTTGAAGACATAGGGGAATCCTGTGTATGCAGTGAGCTGCAGAGAAGTGTTGGAGGCTGGTACAATTGCAGCATTTAAAAGCCATCTGGATGGGAATATGAATAGGAAGGGTTTGGAGGGATGTGGGTCGGGTGCTGGCAGGTGGGACGAGATTAGGTTGGGATATCTGGTCAGCATGGACAAGTTGGACCAAAGGGTCTGTTTCCATGCTGTACATCTCTATGACTCTATGAATCAGCCACTTTCTCAGTTTCACTGATGCACTCTTACTCTAAGATTAATGAGATTGCATTGTCTCCTCTTACTCTCACATCATTGTACAGACCTTCCTGTCACCTCCCATTGCCCTGAGCCATGTCTGGAACTCTTCCCCCTCCCCTTTCTCCCTTCGAGACCCCATGTCTGACAGTCCCTCTTCTGCCCAGGTCTCTGACTGCCACACTGCCCCTCCACCTGCTTCCTGGCCATGACTGGCACTCCTAACATTTCTCCTGTCTCCCAGGTGCATACCTACCCCTCCCGTAATCCCTCTCTCCCAGACCAATGCCTACTTCATAAGACCATAAGATAGAGGAACGGAATTAGGCCATTTGGCACAATGCATCTGCTCAGCCATCAAATCATGGCTGATGTGTTCCTCAACTTCATTCCCTTGCCTTCTCCCTGTAATTCTTGATCATCTCACTGATCATGAACCTATCCATATCTGTCTTAAATACTCTCAGTGACATGGCCTCCACGGCTCTCTGTGGCAATGAGTTCCACAGATTCACCACTGTCTGGCTGAAGGAATTTCTCCTCAACTTAGTTCTACCCTATTGAAAAGATGTTGTGAAACTTGAAAGGGTTCAGAGAAGATTTACAAGGATGTTGCCAGGGTTGGAGGATTTGAGCTATAGGGAGAGGCCGAACAGGCTGGGTTGTTTTCCCTGGAGCGTCGGAGGCTGAGGGATGACCTCATAGAGGTTTACAAAATTATGAGGGGCATGGATAGGATAAATAGACAAAGTCTTTTCCCTGGGGTCGGGGAGTCCAGAACTAGAGGGCATAGGTTTAGGGTGAGAGAGGAAAAATATAAAAGAGACCTAAGGGGCAACTTTTTCACACAGAGGGTGGTACGGGTATGGAATGAGCTGCCAGAGGAAGTGGTGAAGGCTGGTACAATTGCAACATTTAAGAGGCATTTAGATGGATATATGAATAGGAAGGGTTTGGAGGGATATGGGCCAGGTGCTGGCAGGTGGGACTAGATTGGGTTGGGATATCAGGTCAGCATGGGCGGGTTCCACTGAAGGGTCTGTTTCCATGCTGTACATCTCTATGACTCTATGACTCTACACGGTCGTCCCTTCATTCTGAGGCTGTGCCCTCAGGTCCTTGTCTCTCCTGCTAGTGTAAATATCTCCTCCACATCCACTCCATCCAGGCCTCTCAGATCACCTTAATCCTTCTAAATTGCATCAAGTACAGACCCAGAGTCTTCAACTGCTTCTCATATGACAAGCCTTCATCCCCAGGGTCATTCTAGTAAACCTCCTCTAGACCTCCTCCAAGGCCAATGCATTTTTCCTTAGACTGAGGGCAAGAAACTGCTCTCAATATTCCAAATGTGATCTCATCAGAGCCTTACGTGACATCAGCAGTACATCACTGCTCTTACATTCATGCCCTCCCGAAATGAATGCTAACGTTGCATTTGCCATCCTAACGTCCAAGTGAATTTGCGTGTTAACCTTAAGAGAATCCTAAACAAGAACTCCCAAGATACTTTGTGCTTCAGATTTCGAAAGCCTGTCCTTTTTCAGGAAATACTCTATGCTTCTTTTCTTCCTGCCAAAGTGCATAAGCTCACACTTTCCCACATTGTGTTCCATCTGTCACTTCTTTGCCCACTGTCCTAGTCTGTCCAAATCCTTACTGCAGTCTCACCCTTTCTTCAACACTAGTATGGTTCTTCTTCCTCAGGATGAGTTTCTGCTGGGCCTCCCGAATTACCCCCAGAAACCCCTGCCATTGCTGCTCTGCCATCTTCCCTGCGAGGCTCTCCTTCCAACCAACTCTGGCCAGCTCTCTCATGTCTATACAGTTATCTTCATTCAATTTTGAGACTGTTGCATGTGATTCAATCTTCTCCAACTCCAACTGCAGGGTGAAGTCTATCATATTATCGTCACTGGTCCCTAGAGGCTCCTTCACCTTGACCTCTCTAATCAAGTCTGCCTCATTATGTATCACCAAATCCAGAACTGTAACTGGGCTTTACCACAATCTGCTCCAAAAAACCATCTCATAGACATTCCATGAATTCTTTTTCTTGAGACCCGCTACTAACCTGATTTTCCCAGTCCGTGTGCATATTGAAGTCCACATGGTTATTGTAATAGTGCCTTTCTTACAGGCCTTTTCCATCTCCTGGTTTATTTTCTTCACCACATCCTGACTACTGCTAGGAGGCCTGTACATAACTCCCAACAGGGCCTTTTTTCTTTGCAGATACTCAACTCTACTCAGACACATTCTACACCCTCTGACTTCTTGCTAGCGCTTTAACTTAATTTTTCACTAACAGGGCAACGCCTCCCCTTGTCCATTGGCCTGTCCTTTCAACAGGACGTGTATCCTTGGATATTTAGTTCCCAGCTCTGATCCCCTTGCAGCCATGTCCCTGTGATACCCACAACATCATACCTGCCTATTTCACTCTGAACCACAGGCTCATTGACCTTATTTCGGATACTGTGTATATTTAAGTACAACACCATCAGTCCTGCATTGGCTGCTCCCCTCACTAATTATCTGCCGGCCCTGGAGTTAGATTCCTGACCCTTTCCATAATCCCTGTCCAGTTACTTGTTCTGCTGAGCTCTCTGCCCCCTTTAACTTTTCCCATAATTTTCCATTCAACTGACCCCACAGCCCTGCTATTTAATTTAAAGCCCTATCCACAGCCCCAGTTCTACGATTTGCCAGGACAGTGGTCCCAGCATGATTTAGGTGGAGCCTGCCCCATCGGAGCAGCTCCCTCCTTCCCCGATCCTGAGCCAATATCCCCGTTTCCCACTTACCAATCTTTGACCTTCACATTTACCTCTTTAATCTTGTTGACCTTGTGCCAATTTGCTCCTGGCTCAGGTATTAACCCAGAGACTATTACTTTTCAGTTCTGCTTTTTAATCTTTCTTTATAGAATCCCAACAGTGTGGAAACAGGTCCTTTGGCCCAACAAGTCCACACTGACCTTCCAAAGAGTAACCCACCCAGACCCATTCCCCTACTCTATTATCCTGTATTTACCCTTGACTAATACACCTCTCCTACACATCCCTGAACACTATGGGAAATTTAGCCTGGCCAATCTACTCTAACCTGCACATCTTTGGATTGTGGGAGGAAACCAGAGCATCCGAAGGAAACCCACACAGACACTGGGAGAATGTGAAAACTCTACACAGACAGTCGCCCAAGGCAGGAATTGAACCTAGGTCCCTCGCACTGTGAGGCAGCAGTGCTTACTACTGAGCCACTGTGCCCACATTCCCTCAGCACAATCTCTTTCCTCTTTCTACCTGATATTGTTGGTACCTACTTGAACCATGATAACTGAATCTTTCCCTTCCCACTCCAAGTTCCTCTGCAGCCCAGGTGAGACATCCTGAATCCAGACACAAGGCAGGCAACACTGCCTTCAGGAATCTCAATCCTGGTCACAGAGAATGGTGTCTATTCCTCTGACAATACTATTCCTGATTACATTTCTCTTTTCTCCCCCATCTTGAATGGCTTCCTGTACCACAGTGTTATGGTCAGTTTGTGCATCCTCCCTAAAGCCTCTCATCCACATAGGGAGCAACAATCTCTAAGCTGCTGGATAAGCTCAAAGGCTGAGGCTTATTCAGCACCACTGCCTAGGTCCCTCTACCTGCCTTATTATCCTCGTGGGTTGGTACCTGGGATTTCAATGTTGTGGCTATTACAGAGACAGGGGTGGAATAGGGACAGGATTGGCTGTTGCAGGTTCCAGGGTTTAAATGTTTTAGTAGGGTCAGAGTTGGGGGTAAAAGAGGGGGAGGTGTGGCATTGCTTGTCAAAGAAAGTATTACAGCGGTGGAAAGGACGATGGATGAAGACTCGCCATCTGAGGTAGTTTGGGCTGAGGTTAGGAATAGGAAAGGTGAGGTCATCCTGTTAGGAGTTTTCTACAGGCCTCCTAATAGTCCTAGAGACGTAGAAGAAAGGATTGCAAGGATGATTCAGGAGAAGAGTGAAAGTAACAGGGTGGTTGTTATGGGGGTCTTTAACTTTCCTGATATTGGCTGGGAAAGCTATATCTCGAGTTCGTCAGATGGGTCGGTGTTTGTCCAATGTGTGCAGGAGGGTTTCCTGACACAATATGTAGATAGGCCAACAAGAGATGAGGCCATACTGGATTTGGTTCTGGGTAACGAACCAGGCCAGATTTTAGAATTGGAGGTAGGTGAGCACTTTGGGTACAGAGACCACAATTCGGTGACTTTTACTCTAGTGATGGAAAGGGATAAATGTGCACTTCAGGGCAAGTGTTATAGCTGGGGGCAGGGAAATTATGATGCGGTGAAGCATGACTTAGGATGCGTAGGCTTCAAGGCAAGGGTGCAATTGATATGTGGAGCTTCTTCAAGGAGCAACTATTGAGTGTCCTTGATAAGTATGTACCTGTCAGGCAGGGAGGAAAGGGTCATGTGAGGGAGCCGTGGTTTAATAAGGAATTGGAATCCCTTGTTAAAGGGAAGAGGGCGGCCTATGTAAAGATGAGGCGTGAAGGTTCAATTGGGGCGATTGAGAGTTATAAGGTAGCCCGGAAGGATCTGAAGAGAGAGCTAAGAACAGCAAGGAGGGATCATGAAAAGTCCTTAGTTGGTAGGATTAGGGAAAACCCAAAGGCTTTCTATAGGTATGTCAGCAATAAAAGAATGACTAGGGTAGGAATAGGTCCAGTCAAGGATAGTAGTGGGAAGTTGCGTGTGGAGGCTGAAGAGATTGGGGAGACACTGAATGAATACTTTTCGTCTGTATTTACTCAGGAACAGGACATTGTTGCCGATGAGAATACTGAGTCACAATTAATTAGAATGGACGGCTTTGAGGTATGTAGGGAAGAGGTGTTGGAAATTCTGGAAAGGGTGAAAATAGATAAGTCCCTTGGGCCCGATGGCATTTATCCTAGGATTCTCTAGGAAGCAAGGGAGGAGATTGCAGAGCCACTGGCCTTGATTTTTATGTGCTCGTTGTCTACAGGAATAGTGCCAGAAGACTGGAGGATAGCAAATGTGGTTCCCTTCTTCATGAAGGGGAGTAGGGATAACCCTAGCAACTATAGGCCGGTGAGTCTCACTTCTGTTGTGGGCAAAGTCTTAGAGAGAATTGTAAGGGATAGGATTTATGAACATCTGGATTGGAATAATGTGATCAAGGATAGTCAGCATGGTTTTGTGAAGGGCAGATCATGCCTCACAAGCCTTACTGAATTCTTTGAGAAGGTGACTAAGGAGGTGGACGAGGGTAAAGCGGTAGTTGCGGTGTATATGGATTTTAGTAAGGCATTTGATCAGGTTCCCCATGGTAGGCTACTGCAAAAAATACGGAGGTATGGCATTGAGGGTGAGTTGGAGGTTTGGATTAGGAATTGGCTGGCTGGAAGAAGACAGAGGGTAGTAGTTGATGGTAAAGGTTCATCTTGGAGTGCAGTTACTAGCGGTTTTCCGCAAGGATCTGTTTTGGGACCATTGCTGTTTGTCATTTTTATAAATGACCTGGAGGAGGGGCTAGAAGGTTGGGTGAGCAAGTTTGCGGATGATACAAAAGTCAGTGGAGTTGTTGACAGTGAGGAAGGATGTGTCAGGTTACAGCGGGATATAGATAAGCTGCAGAGCTGGGCAGAAAGGTGGCAAATGGAGTTCAATGTGGGTAAGTGTGAGGTTATTCACTTGGTATGAGTAACAAAAAGATGGGGTACTGGGCTAATGGTCGGATACTTGGTAGTGTGAATGAGCAGAGGGATCTTGGTGTCCATGTACACAGATCTCTGAAAGTTGCCACCCAGGTAAATAGTGCGATGAAGAAGGCATATGGCATACTGGCTTTTATTGGTAGAGGAATTGAGTTCCGGAGTCCTGAGGTCATGTTGCAGTTGTATAAGACTCTGGTGCGGCCGCATCTGGAATATTGTGTGCAGTTTTGGTTGCCATACTATAGGAAGGATGTGGAGGCACTGGAACGGGTGCAGAAGAGGTTTACCAGGATGTTGTCTGGTATAGTAGGAAGATCGTATGAAGAAAGGCTGAGGCACTTTTTGGGGAAGTTTTCATTGGAGAAAAGAAGGTTTAGGGGTGACTTGATAGAGGTGTACAAGATGATTAGGGGTTTCGATAGGGTTGACCATGAGAACTTTTTTCCACGTATGGAGTCAGCTATTACGAGGGGGCATAGCTTTAAATTAAGGGGTGGTAGGTATAGGACAGATGTTAGGGGTAGATATTTTACTCAGTGAGTCGTGAGTTCATGGCATGCCCTACCAGTAGCAATGGTGGACTCTCCCTCTTTATGGGCATTTAAACGGGCATTGGATAGGCATATGGAGGATAGTGGGCTAGTGTAGGTTAGGTGGGCTTGGATCAGCGCAACATCGCGGGCCAAAGGGCCCGTACTGCGCTGTATTTTTCTATGTTCTATGTTCTATGTTCTATCCTGTCCCAGACCACTGTTTGAATTCAAGGTAGATAATCTAAGAGATGTGACTGCCTGCTGAAACACAGCGTCCAGGTAACTCTCCCCCTCCCTGAAGTCTCGCAGTTTTTGAAGTTCAGACTCCAGCTCATCAACTCTTACTCAGAGTTCCTCAAACAACTGACACTCACTGCAGATGTGGTCACCATGAATCACGATGGGGCCCACCAGCTCCAATATCCTGCAGGTATAACACATCGCCTGTTCTAGCATGTCTACTTCAATGACTTAGTTATTAATTTGATTTTTTTTTTGTAAATTTCCTTCTGGTCTTTCAGTTGTAGCCTGTAAATATTTCCCCTACTTACCTTCAATCTGAAAGGAACCTATTATAGATAGTCAAATTGGTAGCTATCACCGACCAATGAAATTACGGTTAGCCTGAGATGTCACTCTATTTGTGCTGGATTACTGATCCTGAGCTTTGATTTATCCAGTTTTTTTTAAAAAAGTTTGCAAACTATAAAAAAAGCTTACAAACTAAAAGCCCAAAAAAAAGCAGGCAAAAAGCATCTTATTCCCCTCTGCACTGAATGTCCACAATGTCTCCAAATTCCCTGAACTGCATCCCCACTCAGACTGTGTCTCATTCTGGAAGCAATCTTTCTTTCCTAACCATGCAAAGGTTCCTCTCCCTACCATCTCTCTCTCTCTCTCCCTGCCCTATAGGCTGTTGCGCCTGTTGTTTCTCCCCACAGTGAATGGTTCAGCATTCTTTCACTTTTCATTAGCTTGTGTCTGCCTGTCCTCTCCTCCTCCTCCAGTTCCTGCCTGTCAACCCTCCACAGTTCATTGCCTGATACATTTCTCCCCCTGTCCCCAGTAACTCCCTGGCCAATGCTCCCAGGAGGCGCCCTGGTGAGTTGCAGCAATATTCTCCTGGGCTCTGCCTTCAACGTGACCTTGTAGCTTCAGGGTATCTGGCCTTTTGTTCTTTAGATCTGGTTCTGAGATGAATACATCTTTCAGAACTCCAGGATGTCTCTGTGAAGGAGAAAAAGAACACTGCTCCCTTTCTCAATAATCTCCTGGTAGATTTTATCTCTCGCCCCCGGGGAACATTTCTTCATTCCCCTTCCCAGACAGCTTTCCTTCATCCTTCATGACTTCCTTAATGAGGAAGGCCATTTCCTTCACAAAGTTATTTTGCCTGGTAGCAGCATGGGACCTTCTCTCAGTCATTTTAACTCGTGCTGATCCTGCCACAGTTGCAACTCTTTTTAAAAAATGGTGGGGGCTGCTTCATTAGGGAGCATAAGCACCAGTGACTTCCTGTAAGGCGCGATTTTCCAGAAACTATTTTTCTTTGCTGCGAGTTTTCAGAAAATAATGTCAAGAAAAGGGGATGAAATTCTGCCAATTTCTCCCCCCAAGCCCTTCACATACTGTCTGCCACGACTCAGTGGGAGGATTCCCATCTCAGCATCAAAAGGTAGGAAGTTCAAATCCCACTGTGGAGTGGGCAGGAGCGGAATTTTCTACTGTGGGTAATGGCAAGACAGTATAGTGAAAAGGAAAAGTTTGAAAACTTGACATCCAGAAATATTTTTCCCATTTTCCCCTTCATCCTCAAACAGCAAGTTCCGAATCTCACCTTGCTTCCATATATTTCAATCTTATTGCTTTCCCATTTCATCTCATTTCTTTGAGGTTCCCAAGTTTCCTGACCGGTAGGAATATGGAAGAAGGTATAAGCTTCTGTACTGGCAGGAAATTGGGTAAAGGGTTTCGCACCCACTCAGCTTGTGGTATTAGGGTGGCAAAGACAAGATGCAGTGTAACTCGCTAAGATCTCACGAGAGAAGCATAATTATCTCAGGGACTGATTTTGTTGAGAAAGCAGCAGGAAATCATTTTTTTCCTCCCTGTTGAATTCAAGAAGAAATTCCTTTTTATTTAATTGCTTCCCTCTCCATCCTCTAAATAAGCGAGCGCCAGTATATTCCTCAAGTAAATGTTTCAACTAATCAAGCCTCTCTAACCTCCCTTCAAAAGAGCAGAAAAGATTTACAAGGGTGTTGTCGGGGTTAGAGGATTTGAGCTATAGGGAGAGGCTGAACAGGCTGGGGCTGTTTTCCCTGGAGCTTTGGAGGCTGAGGGGTGACCTTATAAATGTTTACAAAATTATGAGGGACATGGATAGGATAAATAGACAAAGTCTTTTCCCTGGAGTCGGGGAGTCCAGACCTAGAGGGCATAGGTTTAGGGTGAGAAGGGAAAGATATAAAAGATACTGAAAGGGCAAATTTTTCACACAGAGGTTGGTACGTGTATGGAATGAGCTGCCAGAGGATGTGGTGGAGACTGGTACAATTGTAATATTTAAGAGGCATTTGGATGGGTATATGAATAGGAAGGGTTTGGCGGGATGTGGGCCGGGTGCCGGCAGGTGGGACTAGATTGGGTTGGGATACCTGGTCGGCATGGACAGGTTGGACCGAAGGGTCTGTTTCCATGCTGTACATCTCTATGACTCTATGAATAGAACTCACTGCCTGGGCTGGGCGTTGAGGCAGGTAGCCCCTACAATCTTTAAAAAGCGCTTGGATAAATAAGTTAGAGGCAGAGAGGTTGTATCCACTGGTGGGTGAAACTAGTATAGCCTCAAAGTAAAGGGGAGCTGAGTTGAGCAGGAACTTCTTCACCCAAAGGGTTGTGAATCTGTGGAATTCTCTGCCCGGTGAAGCAGTTGAGGCTTCCTCACTGAATGTTTGTAAAGCAAAGATAGAGAGATTTTTGAACAGTAAAGGAATTAAGGGTTATGGTGAGCAGGCAAATACGTGGAGCTGAGTCCACGAAAAGATCAGCCACGGTCTTATTGAATTGCGGAGCAGCCTCGAGGGGCCAGATGGCCTACTCCTACAACTAGTTCTCACATTCTTATGTTGGATGAGCACTTGAAATGTCATACTATTCAGGGCTACGGGCCTAGTGCAGGGAAGTGGGTCTTGTACAGATTTAGTGTAACTTTGGCTGTACAGACTTGATGGGCCAGAGGGGAAGTGAGGAAACTATTTTCTCTCAGAGTGTGGTAGGGTTCTAGAACTCACTGCCTGGAAGGGGAGTAGAGACAGAGAGCATGAGCTCATTTAAAAATGTCTATGAATGTACATTGAGAGAATAAACTGCAGGGTTACAGACCTAATGCTTGAAAGTGGGGAAAGGCCGGCGACTTGTTTTTCTTTGTCCAGCACAGACTAAATGGGCTGAGTGGCCATTGCCCTTCTGTGATGCTCGCTGTGTGCCTCACTGATGAAGTTATCTCTTGCCATAATTGTGGAATGATTCTGTTTCTTAATGGAGAGCTATAACACATTTGCCACAAATGGCAAGTTGCAAAAAGTTCAGAAGAATGTTACATTTATTGCTTCTTCACACAACTCTCCACAACCCTGACACAATTACATTTACCACTGACACCTAGGGGAGGTGATGACCTAGCGTTATTAATCCAGAGACCCAAGTAATGTTCTGAGGAAGGGCACATGACCCGAAATGTTAATTCTGATTTCTCTCCACAAGTGCTGCAAGAACTGCTGAGCTTTTCTAGCAATCTATGTTAAAGTTCTAGACATCTGGGTTTAAATCCCACTGAGGCAGAAGGTGGAATCTGAACTGAATACAAACCTGGAGCTAAGTGTCCAATGGTGACTGTGACTCCATTGTTGATTGTTGGAATAACCCGTCTCGTTCACTAGTAACCTTTAGAGAAGGAAACTGCCATCCTTACCTGGGTCTGGCCTACATGTGACTCCAGACCCACAGCAACTTGGCTGACTCTTAACTATCCTGTGGGCAATTAGGGATGGGTAATAAATGCTAGTGCAGCCAATCCTAGGAATGAATATATATATATATAAAGATCTCTGGATGTGCATCGCGCACTAAATTGATCATTGAGGAGTGAAAGGTAAGTGTAAGAAGAACAAACGTAACCAATATGGGCTATTGTTTACTTGTAGAAACAAGAGACCTGGGGCTTTGTTTGCACAAAGGCTTTGGAGACAGCAGGGCTACTTCAGAATATTGTTACTAAAGTCAGAAGATTGTGCAAAGTTTTTGTAAATCACTGATTATAACAGCAGAAAGTAACAGAGAAACTCGGCTGGTCCTAATGGAGTTAACATTTTGAGTTCAATGTGACTCTTCTCTCACTTGTTGGAAATAAAACTTCACTGTTCCTGACATCGTCATTGACAATTAAAGAGTTTAGTGAATGTGGCAAGGTTCCCTCATGGGCCTGTCATGCAGACCCAGGTAAACAGAAAGCTCAGAGCAGGTTTCCATCCTTAACAAAAAATACTGTATATCACAGGTAATTAGTCTCTAGCCACAGGTTATACCCACTGTGGAAACTTCAGGGAATAATGAAGAGGGTTGTTCCTTCTTACAGTTGTGTTTTGAGGACTGTGTTTTCATCCATCAGCTAATGTCACTCTTTTCATATCCTTGGAACAAAAGACTTAAAGTAATCACATTACTGGTCCCATGGAGACTGAGGACACTGATGAAGAGATGGATTGAGCTCAAAACACACAATGTCATAGAATCCTTACAGTGTGAAAGCAGGCCATTCAGCGCATCAAGTCCACTCTGACCTTCCAAAGACATCCCACCCAATCACTGCATTTCCTCTGGCTGATCCACCTGGCCTGCACATCCCTGGACACCATGGGCAATTTAGCATGACCAATTCACCTAACCTGCACATCTTTGGATTGTGGGAGGAAACTGGAGCGGCCAAAGTAAACCCACACAGACTCAGGGAGAATGTGCAAACTCTACGCAGACAGTTGCCTGAGGGTGCAATCAAACCCTGGAATCAACACCGTGTTGCAGTCAGCAAGTAACCTATCAGAGCTATTCTCATGATATCATCATTGTAGCACGGCCTGTGACATGACAATGCAAAAATCCCATAAACACCTTATCCACACAAGGGCTCTTTAAGGGGAGCTGATGGTGTAGTGGTAATGCCAACGGGCTAGTAATCCATTGCCCCAGACACATCCCTGAGAGCAGGGATTTGAATCTCATGATGGACATGGCTGTGTAGAGGAATGTCCAATCAGCTAGGATTTTATTAAATGGCAGAGGAGGTTTAAGGAGCCAAATGGCCTCTTTTTAATTTGTCAGGAAAGCAGTGGAATTTGAATTCGATGAAAATCTGGGACTAAAAAGTTAACTAATGGTGATATGTGATATATGACAAAAGTCAATTGATCCACCCTATAAGACCATGAGTAATAGGAGCAAAAGAAATTCACCAAAGATCCTCAGATAGCATCTTCCACAACCACATCCATCTAGAAGGACAATAGATACATGGGAACACTATCCCTTGAAAGTTCCCTTCCAAGCCACTCAGCATCCGAACTTGGAAATATATCACCGTTCGTTCACTGTCGCTGGGTCAAAATCCTGGAATTCCCTACCTCAGGGTATTGTGGATCAACCCACAACAGGTGGAGTGCAGTGGTTCAAGAAGGCAGCTCACCCCCACCTTCTCAAGGAGCAACTAGGGACAGACAATAAATGCTGGGCCCAGGCACTGATGCCCACAAACAAAGTTTTAAAAACAAAGGCCATTCATCCCCTTCAGCCTGTTCTGCCCTTCAATATGATATTGGATGAGCACGTCCACTGTCCTGCATTTTGCCCATAACCCTTGATTCCTTGACTGGGAACACATTGTATTATAAATGTCCTTTAGGAAAGGAAATATGTCATCCTCACCTGGTCTGGCCTACATGTGATTCCAGACCCACAATAATGTGGTTGGCTAAAAATTCTGGGCAATTAGCCATGAGCAATATACATTGGCCAACAATCTACAATGGCACATCCTGTCAATAAGGAGTGACATACTTCTCTATTGGAGTCCATTATCTAACTGTTAGCCCAAACACTCGTGAATGTATTATTTGTATGAAACAGCTGTAATAACCATCTGTTGGATTCTGCAATACAAATCCATGCCCGGCCACTTATGCTGCAGGAGACAATGTAAACATTGGTACTTCAGGTAAAATAACCTGTCGGAGGCAACTCACATCACACAAGGCATTAAAAGCACAGTTGCAGATTACACTTACACATGTATCCATTCACAACCCATCTCAACCATAATGGCCAACAATTAGTAATATCTCGCCATCAAGAAAGCAGTTAGGTCTACACACAGCACATGGACTGCAGCGTTTTGAGAAGGCAGCTCACCACCACCTTCTCAAGCAGGGACAGACAATAAGTGTTGGCCCAGCCAGTGACACCCACGTCCCATGAGTGAATAAGGGAAAAGAAAAAGCCTGAACAATAAGGATTCGCTTTTGGGAACAATCTCCTCCAGGAGATTGTTGGCACCAGAAGTGGCACAGTGGTCATTGATGTATGGCCAAATTTATAGCCATGGATTGGACTAAATGGGCAGGAATTCTCCCGGGCCAGCCAGGAATTGGCCAAGGTTGTCTAATCCCTCCCCGGTTAATCTTTCTTTTCTTGGGAATGAACCTCTGTACAGTGTCCTCAATTATACCTACAAACTCCTGCCATTTTTGCTCTAGTGTCTTCCCGGTTAGCCTCTGCTTCCAGTCTATTTTAGTCAGTTCCTCTCTCATGCCCTCATAATTACCTTTATTCAACTGTAACACCATTACATCAGATTTCGCCTTCTCCCTTTCAAACTCCAGACTGAACTCTACCATATTATGGTCGCTACTTCCTAAGGCTTCCCTTACTTTAAGATCTTTTATAGAGTCTGGTTCATTGCAAAGCACTAGGTCCAGAATAGCCTGCTCTCTTGTGGGCTCCATGACTAGCTGTTCCAAAAAGCCATCCTGTAAGCATTCCATGAATTCCCTTTCTTTAGATCCACTAGCAACATTATTTACCCAGTCCACCTGCATATTGAAGTCACCCATGATCAATGTAACCTTGCCTTTCTGACATGCCTTCTCTATTTCCCGGTACATGTTGCGTCCCTGGTCCTGACCACTGTTAGGAGGTCTGTACACAACTCCAATTATGGTTTTTTTGCCTTTGTGGTTCCTCAATTCCACCCACACAGACTCCACATCATCCGACGCTATGTCATTCAATACCATAGATTTAATTTTGTTCTTAACTAACAAGGAAGTCAGGAAATGTATTAAAGAAAAAGAGAGATCCTATAAAGTGGCTAAGAACAGTGGGAAATCAGAAGATTGGGAAGGATACAATAGCAAACAGAGGATAACAAAGAGTGTAATAAGAAATGAGAGGATCAAATATGAAGGTAGGCTAGCCAGTAATATTAGAAATAATAGTAAAAGTTTCTTTCAGTACATAAGAAACAAACGACAGGCAAAAGTAGACATTGGGCCACTTCAAACTGATGCAGGGAGCCTAGTGATGGGAGATAAGGAAATAGCAGGAGAACTTAACAAGTACTTTGCGTCAGTTTTCACAGTGGAAGACAGGAGTAATATCCCAAAAATTAAAGGGTGTCACCGGGCTGAGTTGAGTATGGTTGCCATTACGAAAGAGATAGTGCTAGAAAAGTTAAAAAGTCTTAAAATTGATAAATCTCCTGGCCCCGATGGGATACACCCTAGAGTTCTGAGAGAGGTTGCTGAGGAAATAGCAGAGGCATTGGTTGAGATCTTTCAAGAGTCACTGGAGTCAGGAAAGGTCCCGGACGATTGGAAGATGGCTGTAGTAACCCCCTTGTTCAAGAAAGGATCAAGGCAAAAGATGGAAAATTATAGGCCAATCAGCTTAACCTCGGTTGTTGGTAAAATTCTAGAATCCATCATTAAGGATGAGGTTTCTAAATTCTTGGAAGAGCAGAGTCTGATTAGAACAAGTCAACATGGATTTAGTAAAGGGAGGTCATGCCTGACAAACCTGTTGGAATTTTTTGAAGAGGTAACAAGTAGGTTAGACCAGGGGAACCCAGTGGATGTGGTCTATCTGGACTTTCAAAAGGCCTTTGATAAGGTGCCACACGGGAGACTGCTGAGCAAGGTGAGGGCCCATGGTGTTCGAGGTGAGCTGCTGGGATGGATTGAGGATTGGCTATCTAACAGAAGGCAGAGAGTTGGGATAAAAGGTTCTTTTTCAGAATGGCAGCCGGTGACGAGCGGTGTCCCGCAGGGTTCGGTGCTGGGGCCACAGCTGTTCGCATTATATATTAATGATTTGGATGAGGGAACCGGGGGCATTCTAGCGAAGTTTGCCGATGATACAAAGTTAGGTAGACAGGCAGGTAGTACTGAGGAAGTGGGGAGGCTACAGAAGGATCTAGACAGGTTGGGAGAGTGGTCCAGGAAATGGCTGATGGAATTTAACGTGAGCAAGTGCGAGGTCTTGCACTTTGGCAAAAAGAATATAGGAATGGACTACTTTCTAAATGGTGAGAAACTTAATAAAGCCAAAGCACAAAGGGATCTGGGAGTGCTAGTCGAGGATTCTCTAAAGGTAAACATGCAGGTTGAGTCTGTGATTAAGAAAGCGAATGCAATGTTGTCTCTTATCTCAAGAGGGTTGGAATATAAAAGCAGAGATGTACTACTAAGACTTTATAAAGCTCTGGTTAGGCCCCATTTGGAGTACTGTGTCCAGTTTTGGTCCCCACACCTCAGGAAGGACATACTGGCACTGGAACGTGTCCAGCGGAGATTCACACGGATGATCCCTGGAATGACAGGTCTAGCATATGAGGAACGGCTGAGGATACTGGGGTTGTATTCGTTGGAGTTTAGAAGATTAAGGGGAGATCTAATAGAGACGTACAAAATAATACATGGCTTTGAAAAGGTGGATGCTAGAAAATTGTTTCTGTTAGGCGAGGAGACTAGGACCCGTGGACACAGCCTTAGAATTAGAGGGGGTCATTTCAGAACGGAAATGCGGAGACATTTCTTCAGCCAGAGAGTGGTGGGCCTGTGGAATTCATTGCCACGGAGTGCAGTGGAAGCCGGGACGCTAAATGTCTTCAAGGCCGAGATTGATAGGTTCTTGTTGTCTAGAGGAATTAAGGGCTACGGGGAGAACGCTGGCAAGTGGAGCTGAAATGCGCATCAGCCATGATTGAATGGCGGAGTGGACTCGATGGGCCGAATGGCCTTACTTCCACTCCTATGTCTTATGGTCTTATGGTCTTACATCATAACCTCAGCTGTTACTCTGGGATTGGTACTTGTCAGTACTGGCCCAGTTGTAATCTGGGCAAAGAGGGTGCAGGGAAGGGGATGAGGTGTGTACATATTAGTGTGGGAAGCTTCAGTGTAAGAGTCAATCCATCTGCAGCCAACAGTCAGGATTCCAATCTGTTGGAAATTTAATATTTTTAGCATTTAGGTAAGATTCTCATCTGCTGAAGTCCATTTGAGCACCAGCCTGATGAGGAAAAGTTATACAAGGTATCTTCTGGAGTTTAGAAAAGGCAGAAGTCATTATTTGAAACAAAGGAGGTGCAGAGGGAGAATTGACCAGGTGGATGTTGAAAGAATGTTCCTCTTGTGAGAAAATTGAAACATGGAAAACAGGTGCAGGAGTCGGCCATTTGGACCTTCGAGCCTGCACCATCATACAATATGATCATGGCTGATCATGCAATCTCAGTATCCCATTCCCACCCTCTCCCATACACACCTTGGTCTCTTGAGCTGCAAGGGCCATGTCCAGCTCCCTCTCGAATCTATCTCATGAACTGGCCCTAACAACTTCCTGTGGGAGAGAATTCCACAGGTTCACAGCTCTCTGAATGAAGAAATTCTTCCTCATCTCAGTCCAGACTGGTTTACTCCTTATTCTTAGACTGTGACCCCTTGTTCCAGACTTCCCCAACATCGGGAACATTCTTCCAACACCTAGCCTGACTAGTCCCATCAGGGTTTTATATATTTCTATGAGATCCTCCACATTCTGTTAAATTCCAGCAAGTACAAGCCCATTCGACCCAGTCTTTCCTCATCTGTCAGCTCTGCCTTCCCAGGAATCAGTCTGGTGAACCTTTGCTGGACTCCCTCAATAGCAAAAGTGTCCATCCTCAGACTAGGAGACCAAAACTACAAACAATACTGAAGGTGTGGCCTCACCAAGGCCCTGTATAACTGCAGCATGACATCCTTACTCTGATAATCCAATCCTCTCACTATGAAGGCCAGCATGCCATTAGCTTTCCTCACTGCCTGCTGCACTTGCACAACAACTTTCAGTGATTGTTCACCAAGAAACCCAGGTCCTGTTGCACCTCACCTTCTCCTAAACTGCCACCATTCACGTAATAATCTGCCTTTCTGTTTTTGTGACCAAAATCGATAACCTCATATTTATCTGGATTATACTGCATTTGCCAAGTATTTGCCTACTCAGCCAGTCTGTCCAAGTCTCCCTGCAGCCTCTTAGCATCCTTGGAACTCTTCAAGAAACAACAGAATGCTGGAAGGTGATCATCAATATATCCATTATTTCTAGGGCCACTTCTTTATGTGCTCTGGGATGCAGAGCATCAGGCCCTGGGGACTTATCGTGTTTTAATCCCATCAATTTCCCCACTACCATTTCCTGACTAATAATGATTTCCTTCAGTTGAAACTTCATGCCTGACCCTCTGTCCCCTAGCTTTACCGAAAGGTGATTTGTGTCCTCCTTAATGAAGACAGTTCCAAAATATTTGCCCACTTGATCTACCATCTCTTTGTTGTCCATTATGAATTCACCTGACTCTAACTGCAAGGGACCTACATTCGTCTTCACCAGTCTTTTTCTCATCACCTATCTATAGAAGCTTTTGAAGTCAGATTTTTATGTTTTCATATTCAATCTTCCCTTTCTGAATTAAAACTTTTGTCCTCCTCTCCTAAATTTTAGATTTCTCCCAGTCCTCAGGTTTGCTGCTTTCTCCAGACAATTTATATGCTTCCTCTTTGATGTTAACGCTGTTCCTGATTTCCCTTGTTAACCATGGTTGAGACAATTGTTGAAGTTCATCCATATGTTCTTTAAGTATCTACTATTGCCTGTCCACTGTCAACCCCTTGAATATCCTTCATCAGCCTCATGGCATCAGGATTAACTTCCTTAAATTCAGGACAATAGTTTCAGATTTAGTTGTGTAACTCTCCAGCTTAATGAAGAATTCTACCATATTATGATCACTCTTCCTCAAAGAATCTCACACCACAATGTTGCTAATTAATCCTTTCATAATGCAATGTCCATTGGGTCCTCAACCTATTGGCCAAGGAATCTAGCGCTAGGGGTGATAGTTTTAAAAATAAGGGGGGTCCCAGTTAAGACAGAGTTGGAAAAACATTTTTTTTCTCTCAGAAGTTTGTGAGTTTTGAGAATTGCCTTCCTCCAAGGCAATGGATGCAGACTCATTAAATACTTTTTAAAGGTCGAGGTAGATATATTCTCGATGGCCAAAAAGATGGAAACTTATCGGAGATATGTACAGCTGAGGTTAAAATCATGATGTTGAGGTGCCGGTGTTGGACAAGCGTGGACCAAGAGGTGAAGTCACACGATACCTGGTTATAATCCAACGGGTTTATTTGAAATCGCAAGCTTTCATAGCACTGCTCCTTCATGGTTGAAAGCTGAGGTTAAAATCAGAACGAGCATAATCTTGCATTTCCTCTGCCCTGAAGCTCTTCCCTGACCTATCACCTTCATCCCCTTCCCCACTCACACATTGTACTCTGTACTACTTTCTCCCCATCCCCACCCTCCTCTAGCTTACCTCTTCATGCTTCAGACTCACTGCCTTTATTCCTGATGAAGGGCTTTTGCCCGAAATGTCGATTTCGAAGCTCCTTGGATGCTGCCTGAACTGCTGTGCTCTTCCAGCACCACTAATCCAGAATGTGGTTTCCAGCATCTGCAGTCATTGTTTTTACCAAGCATAATCTTGTTGAATAGTGGACCCATCTCAAAGGGCCAACTAGACTTTTCTTATTCCTTGTCTATGTGTTCTCTGTATGCTCAAATGTTACCTTACGGTTAGAGATGTTGGCAGTGCCAATCACCACACCTTTGCCTGTTATTCCTGGGCTAAAGTATTCCTTATACAAGACAACCTGTAAAGTGACAGGGATATGAGAGAAAACAAGCTGTGCTATTGGCCTCTGGGATTCACCACATCTCCCAAGGCCAGTAAAACATCTGTGTAATTTGAGAAAAACTTATTTCGTTCTGAGTTTAATTACTTTGGGTCTGATACTGAGGCTGTTAAAAATGCTGTAACTTTATCCTTTTGGTTCCTTGCTTCGTTGCCTTTTAGCTGCAGTGATGGTTCAAAATAATAATTGTTTTCCTTTGAATTTTGGTCCATTTCGAAGAATCCAGATTTTCTCCCCTTTGGTTTCTTCCTGCTCCAGCACTGACACTAAAAACAAAAGCTGGGGGAAAACAAGATTGTAAAATTTGTAATAAAATCTACTTCTAAGGCTCTTGGCTAGTCTCCATTTCCAAATGACTGTATCTGAGCTAAATTCAGGATGTCATAATGGCTGCATGCGTAGGCTGAAGTGAGCCGAGGTCTATATTGAACCCAGTGTGAGATAAATAAAATATGTTCTGAGAAAAAGGTAAAAAGTGCAATTTTGGACTTGGTGTCTATCATCACCAATCCCTTAACCACCAGGAAGATGTTATCCACAAATTCAGGCATTTGCTATCTTTCTCATAAGACCTCCCTGCTTACAGGTTCACTGCCAATGTTCCAACTGTAATTGTATCTCAAATGTAGTTCATTCTTGGAGACACCTTTCATGAAATCTTGAGATTTCACAAAGCATTACACAAAGGTTACTCACCCCTTTTCATGGAGGGGTAATCAGAAACATCGTGAGATTCAACCAACTCTGCAGTGCACTCATTGAATGTAAGTGTTGCTAGCAAGACCTCCAGATGATACCAAAAAAGAGAAAATGCTGGAAAATCTCAGCAGGTCTGGCAGCATCTGTAAGGAGAGAAAAAAGCTGACATTTCGAGTCTAACTGACCCTTTGTCAAAGCTTGTCAAAGCGCTTTGACAAAGGGTCAGTTAGACTCGAAATGTCAGCTCTTTTCTCTCCTTACAGATGCTGCCAGACTTGCTGAGATTTTCCAGCATTTTCTCTTTTTTGGTTTCAGATTCCAGCACCAGCAGTAATTTGCTTTTACCTCCAGATGATAATTGTCTTTGACAAGGGCATGGTGAGCCAATCCCATGTAAGGAAGGCAACGCCACATTGCTTTGATGCAGAGAGTTCAAGGGGTTCAACAAATTCTAATGAAAGATCATTGGCCTGAAACATTGTGGCTGAAAATGTGTTGCTGGAAAAGTGCAGCAGATCAGGCAGCATCCAAGGAGCAGGAGAATTGACGTTTCGGGCATGAGCCCTTCTTCAGGAATCCTGATTCCTGAAGAAGGGCTCATGCCCGAAACGTCGATTCTCCTGCTCCTTGGATGCTGCCTGACCTGCTGCGCTTTTCCAGCAACACATTTTCAGCTCTGATCTCCAGCATCTGCAGTCCTCACTTTCTCCCTGAAACATTGTGGTACTTATTAGACGAAAATGAGTGGGGACTGAGATCTATGTCGAGGGAAGACTGATTGTCCTAAGTTTCTTGTTTTTGATTCATCAATGGACAGTAGGCAGTACTAACAAGGCCCGAATTTCTTGCTTGTTCCCAATGGGCCTTGAACTGAATGGTGTACTGGGGCAAGTTCAGGGGGCAGGTATGATTCAGCTGCATTGCTGTGGGTCTGGAATCACATGTAGGCCAGATCAGGTAAGGACAGCCGAATCTCTTCCCTAAACAGATGTCAATGAAGCATATGGAGTTTTGGGAACAATCGATGATAGGTGCATTGAGCAGAATCTTTAGGGGCCTGAACAATGTGGGCTATGACAAGTTTGTGTGGTTGAATCAGACAGGAAACCTCCCTCAACACTAGGAGCAACTCACCACATCTTTCCTATGACTGCTGAACTGGAGCCGAGACTGTCACTGAGCAACAACGAGTTGCCTATTATGATGGATCATTGCTTGTGAAATCATGAACTACAGCTCTTGCCTCATCATCACACAGCCTCCTATCCACCAAGTGCACCGAGCAAAGTAAAGGCTGAGGATTCTTGGGCTGGAACTCAGAGTGGGTAATTGATGATTTTAGCTCAATCACTGTCTGCAACCAACCTCCAAAACCACTTGCCTGCACTTGGCCTATGTCTCTAAATCTTTCCTATCCAGGTACCTCTCCGAATGTCTTAGCTTTCCTCAGCTTAGCTTCCAAATAAATATAACCTGGTGTCATGTGATTTTTAAACATGTCCACCCAGTCCAACACTGGCACCTCAAAGTCTAAACGTCTTGTAAACGTTGGAACTGTACCTGAATCTACCACCTCATCAGCAGTTCATTCCACATGTGAACCATTTTCTATGTGTAAAAGTCATCCCTTGGGTTCCTCTTAAATCTTTCTCCTCCCACCTTAAAATTAAGCCATCTAGTTTTGAACTTGACCAATCTATGGAAAGGACCATCGCTCTTCACCTTATCTATGTCCTTCATGGTTTTCTAAACCTCAGTAAGGTTACCCCTTAATATCTTACACTCCAGTGAAAAACATCCCAGCCTTTCATTATCACTCAAACCCTCTAGTCCTGGTAACGTGATGGTAAATCTTTTCTGAACCCTCTCCAATTTAATAATATCTTCCTGTAACAGGGCGACCAGAACTGTACACAGTACTCCAGAAGTGGCCTCACCAACGTCCTGTATAACCGCAATATGACATCCCGACTGCTATTCTCAATGGTCTGAACAATGAATGCGAGCGAGTCATAATTGCTTAGAGGATTTGTGATTAATGCCATCCTGGGAGGGTTTGGAATTGTCTGACTGCTTGCTGGTATGTGATGTTTCCTCTGTTAGACAATGACAAGATGCAGGTCTACACTGGGCACTAAGTGACAATGACTTGCAGAGGGTATTTAGATGTGATGTAGCTAATGACAGGAAACTGTGTGGCCTGGTATTTTAACCCTTTAACATAAAAGAACATGGTTGTGTGTGAGAGGGAATTCCAACCCTGATGGATCTGTGTCATGGACAGTGTGGCTGCTGTGCAATTGCACTGTCATTTAGGGGCAATGTCAGTTTGCCAACACTTGCCCAGGTGCACAGCAGCCTTTTAAAGAGGACCTGGGCGCAAGGGGTTCTGGTCTTTCATTGGATATCTGCTAAGTAGTAAATTGTTCCAGGAACAATGATGAGACGAGAATAGGCGACCGCAAAGTCTTCCAGAATTTGCCTATGTTTTGGAAATTCTTTCCCCAAAAGGCAGTGGAGTCAGAATAATTAAATTGTTTGAAGGAAGAGGGAGGTTGATTCACGATGGCCATCGGGTTGGAAGATTATCAGGGACATGTAGGAAGGTTGAACTGAGGTTAAAATCAGCTCAGTAATGATCATATTGAATGACAGGGCAGGCCCGAGGGGCAAAGTGGACTACTTTAGTTTCTTTTGAGTGTTCACTGACAACCCAGTCGGATGCTCCCCAAATGGTGCATAGTGCATTTTTTTCAATAATTTCAAATGAATACCTCAGCAGAATAAGAAGGAGATGAGCAGTATGACACCAAATGTGTATCTTTATGAACAACATTTGTAAAATCCTTTCCAAAGTTGTCAGGAAGCACTGAGGAGCCTTGCTTGCATTCTGTCTGCAGACAATGATGATGTTATTGTATATTCACCATTCTGGTAAATCTGCTTCATAACTAGATTACAGCAGGGAGTACTAGCCCCTTGTGGGCCTTGCTTGATGAATGTTGTGTGCAGTGAGTGCAATAAACATAGTTGATCATCAAAATGACAAGGGGATTGAAATGCAGAGTTGCAAAACAGACCACGACAGGAGCTGAGGAGAACAGTGGGCAGGACTGGAGTTACATCGTGCAGCCCACAATCTGCACCTTGTAAGAATAGAGAAGCAGAATCCACTTATTAAAAAAGGTGATGTAAATGTTGATGATTGAAGACACTGAACTCTGCTTGTATGAGGCACTCACTCAATAATGAGAATTTCGCTGCTCGTTGGATGCTGCCTGAACTGCTGTGCTCTTCCAGCACCACTAATCCAGTATTTGGTTTTCAGCATCTGCAGTCATTGTTTTTACCTTAATGAGAATGACTGTCCACTGAGGAAATTCCATGTCGCTGCTCATGGGTTCTGTCGGTGATGAGCATAATCCTAGAATCTCATCGCCAAACACACACTTAGTGGGAGTTTCGAGGAGATGGAATTGGTCCTTGACCTTGACATGATTGGAATTCCTTTTCCATACTTTCTCTTGCTGACGGATGTTCTTGAAGAATTGTGTCCCTTCATACAGGAGTCAGTCTTTTCTGAATGAGGGTCTCCCATGCGTTAATATCTATGTTGCATTTCTTGATGGAAGCCTTTAGGAAGTCTTTGAGTCTTTCCTTGGTTCTCCTCTCAATCGAGTGCCTTCCTTGAGCTGGGTGAAGATGAATTGCTTTGGCAGTGGGAACCCAAGCATCCTCAGCCCAGCAGGTGGCCAGCCCAGTAGAGCTGGTCTCAGATGGTCATGGTCTTGACACTGTTGCTATTGGCTGCTTGAGGGAGGCCAATGGCAACACACCTGCCTTCCCAGCTGATGTTGACAATCCATCTCATGTCCTTCTCTCAACATTGGAATGGAGGCACAGTGAGCAATTAGGAAGGCAACTGTACTTTTGTCTTATGAACAAGGGAGTTAAACTACAGGCATAAAGAATTATTTAATTGTACAGGGCTTGGGTGAGACCACAACTGGAATAATGTGCGCAGTTTTGGTTTCCATATTTAAGGAATGATATACACGTATTTGTAGAAGTGCAGTGAAGATTGACTAAATGGGTCGTTGGCTTGAGAGGCTTGCCCTCTGTGAGAGGCTGAGTAAATATGCCCTCTATCCTCTGCAGTTTGGGAGAGTGGGAGACAATCTCAACAAAATCACAAAAATCCAAAAGGCTTTGACACTATAGACACCTGGAAATAGTTTGCATGAATCAAGGAACTTAAGACATTGAGGTGCAGAGTCTGGATAAAGGCTGATTATTGAGGATGGAGATGAGAAGTTATAACATTCAAAACATTATGAATCTTTAGAATCGAGCTATGAGGGCTATGGATGCTCCATTGCCGAATGCATACAAACATTAGATATTGGTCTCTCATGGATAGGATATGGGGAGTGTACAGGAAAGTGGAGTTGAAACCCAACAACAGTCATAGTTGTGTGAAATGGTGGAGTGGACTTCACAGAAACAAAGAAAATCAGCACAGATGTAGGCCATTCTGCCTTTTGAGCCTGTTCCACCATTCATTGGCTGATCATCCAACTCAATGCCGTTCTCCCTGTACCCTTTGATCCCTTTAGCCCTAAGAACTATATCCAACTCTTTTTTGAAAACACTCAATGTTTTAGACTATAAGATCTAGGAGCAGAAATTAGGCCATTCAGCCCATCGAGTCTGCTATACTATTCAATGATAACTGATATGTTTCTCAACACCATTCTCCAACCTTCTCCCTGTAATCTTTGATCCCCTTAACAATCAAGAACCTATTTATCTCTGTTTTAAATGCTCTCAATGACCTAGCCTCGACAGCCTTCTGTGGCAATGAGTTCCAATGATTCACCACTCTCTGGCTGAAGAAGTTTCTCCTCATCTTCATTCTCCTATAAACCGTGCTCGAAGGCCATGCCCTAGTTCTTCTGGCCCCACATGATTTCTCTGGCAGAGAATTCCACAGGCTCACCACTCTCTGGGTGAAGACATTTCTCCTCATCTCAGTCCTAACTGGCCTATGACTGTATCCTTAGACTGTGACACCCCCTGGTTCTGGATTCCATGGTCGTCAGGAATGTCCTGCATTTATCGTGTCCACTCCTTAGTCCAGAAACCTTGTAGGTTTCTATGAGATCTTCCTTCTTCTAAACCCTAGAGAATATAGTCCCAATCAATCCAGTTACTTTTCCAGTCGGCTGAATGTTCATTCCTATTTCTACTTCCTGACTTTTCCTGCCACTTTGAGATACCATAGTTATATGCACATCCAGCCGTTGAATTTCCAATGTGTCTGCGCTGTCAGAACATTCTTTCTGAAGCTCTGCTTTGGATTACCAAATTGTTAGACTTCACCTTGTTGACACATTTATGTGATTAATAAGGCTTAAGTTATTGAATTATACTCCTCAGAAGCTAAGTGATGAAAAGTCTTAATTGTATGCATTATTGGGATGTTGTTAAGAAATCTATAATCTGGCATCTCTTTCATGTGCCAAAGTACTACACTGCATCATTAAGAAGGAATGTGTCGTTATAACTGGGAAATGTTTCTACATTTTCTCACAACCCACTCTCTGCAAGGGTTAGATTAGATTACTTACACTGTGGAAACAGGCCGTTCGGCCCAAAAAGTCCACACTGACCCTCCAAAGAGCAACGCACCCAGACCCATTCCCCTCACACTAGGGGCAATTTCGCATGGCCAATTCACCTAACCTGCACATTTTTGGACTGTGGGAGGAAACCGGAGCACCCGGAGGAAACCCATAGAGAGAATGTGCAAACTCCACACAGACAGTTGCCTGAGGCAGGAATTGAACCTGGGTCTCTGGCGCTGTGAAGCAGCAGTGCTAACCACTGTGCCACCGTGGTTCCATCCCTTGCCCCCATTTTTCCATCTCTGTTGCATTTGTTCCAATGTCAGGGATGCCTCTGACACAACCTCCTTTTTACTTCACTAAGGACCCCCCCTATCTTCATTGACAGATATATCCAACTTATTCTCGCACCTCTGTCCCTGCCCTCTCCTCACCCTTCCGAAACAATGTTAGGGCTCCCTCTTGTCCTCACTTTCCAACCTACACCTGCCTCTGCGGTCAGAGAATCATCAAATGCCACTTGTAGTGAGGGCCACCACTGAGCACATCTTCCCCTCTCCTCCCTTGTCAGTATTCCTGCATGAACAGTTCCCTCCATGACACTCTGGTCCACACCTGCTCCTAACGATTCCTTGCCACCACACCTCTCCCCAGTTCCACCCTCATCCACCCCACCGCACCATTCCATGCAGTCTCAGAAAGTTCAGCACTCACTCTTAATCTCCTCCTCCTTCGCTTTCTTAACCTGCAAAACCAGTTTGGATGAATTGTCACAGAATCCCCACCATTTGGATGCAGGCCATTCAGCCAATCCAATCTGCACTGACCGTCCGAAGGACATCTCCCCCCAGAATCCAACATCCTCCCTGTAACTCTGCATTCCCCATGGTTAACCCACCTATCCTGCACACTATAGCATGGCCTGTGGGAGGAAACCAGAGCTAACCCATGCAGAGAAAGTGCAAACTCCACACAGACTGTCGCTCGAGGGTGGGGTCCCTGGCACTGTGAGGCCACAGCGTTAACCTCTGAATCGATATGCCACCCGTCGAATCAACAGACTCGAGATGTTAATTCCAGTTCTTTCTCCACTAATGCTGCCAGACCTGCTGAGTTTCTCCAGCTATTTCTGCTTTGTTTCAGATCTCCAACATCTGCAGTTCTCTATTTCCATCCAGTTACTGGTCAGTTTAAAATGCAGCTTATTGTCATGTTAACATTTCTGTCCTAAGCCTGACACAAACGAGGCTCCAAACAAACTGCAGGAACAGCAGCTCATCTTCTGCTTCATAGTCTCAGGGAGTCAGCATTGAGCTCAACTACTTTGAAGCATGAACACTGTCCTCCAAGTTTGATTACACCCTCTTCTCCCCACTCTCTTGTTTACGTGAGTTTGCCCTCAGCAAAGCCAACCTACCTCCAATTTTTCACAATGACTGTTATTACCTATTTGTGTTAAATCCCTCCTTTACCACCATTAACGCTCACTTTGTCCTTTGCTTAAAGTATCCCCATCACCTGTTCCACATCCCTCCTCCCCCTCTGTCAACAATGTAAAAAAACCACTATTTTCCAGGTTTATGGAGATCCAAAGAAGTGTGTATAAAAACATAGGCACAGGAGTAGGCCATTTAGCCCCTCAACCTGTTCCACCATTCAATAGGATCATGGCTGATCCCACATTCCTCTCATCCCACATTCCTCTCATCAGCAGATTTTCCCTCCGCGACTACCTGGTCAGGTCTACACCCCCAAACAACCCACCCTCCATTCCTGGCACTTTCCCCTGCCACGGCAGGAACTGTAAAACCTGCGCCCACACCTCCTCCCTCACCTTTACCCAAGGCCCTAAAGGAGCCTTCCACATCCATCAAAGTTTTACTTGCACATCCACTAATATCATTTATTGTATCCGTTGCTCCCAATGCAGTGTCCTCTACATTGGGGAGACTGGGCACCTCCTAGCAGAGCACTTTAGGGAACATCTCCGGGACACCCGCACCAATCAACCACACCGCCCCGTGGCCCAACATTTCAACTCCCCCTCCCACTCTGCCAAGGACATGGAGATCCTGGGCCTCCTTCACCACCGCTCCCTCACCACCAGACGCCTGGAGGAAGAACGCCTCATCTTCCGCCTCGGAACACTTCAACCCCAGGGCATCAATGTGGACTTCAACAGTTTCCTCATTTCCCCTTCCCCCACCTCACCCTAGTTCTAAACTTCCAGCTCAGTAACTGTCCCCATGACTTGTCTGGACTTGTCCTACCTGCCTATCTCCTTTTCCACCTATCCACTCCACCCTCTCCTCCCTGACCTATCACCTTCATCCCCTCCCCCACTCACCCATTGTACTCTATGCTACTTTCTACCCACCCCCACCCTCCTCTAGCCTATCTCTCCACGCTTCAGGCTCACTGCCTTTATTCCTGATGAAGGGCTTTTGCCCGAAACGTCGATTTCGAAGCTACTTGGATGCTGCCTGAACTGCTGTGCTCTTCCAGCACCACTAATCCAGAATTGGGCTGAATGTTGCAAGGGCTACCACAGAAAAGGTGTAAACATGGGACACTTCTCACTTCCTTCGCATATGCCAGGAAATAGGATTTGTCTGAGAACACCTGCTTGGGGAACTTGCTCGGTAAGATAGGTAAGAGGAGAATACTTTACCAGAAGTTAACACTTGTGTGAAATATCATCAATCGATGGCTTATTGTCATAGATTGGAGGTTATTGTAAAACCCCAGAAGTCGGTAAATTAATTGTCATAAGTTGGAGGGTTGGTGTCAAGGAACACCCAGATCTGTATTGAAACCTCGTTTTAGGGCTAAAGAGCAAGAACAAATACCTATTTTGTAAAAAACATGAACTGAATTCTGATGCATTACCTTCCACTCACAAAATTGTTGTGATGATCCTCTCAGCAGCAGGATCTCGCAGCTCAATCCTTTTCCCCAATTTTCTCAAAGAGAAGTAGTGTCCATGTGTCAAATTTCTGAAACCTTTCAAAATTCTAGGAATCAAACTTTTTCATTGCAAACAAGAAGATTGAAAGTTCCTGATCGGAAGTGCTTGGTTAGAACCCTGAAGCTATTATTCAAAGTTGAGAAAGTCTAAGCTCAGCTGTGTAACTAATTAAGGAATTAATTAACCTCCCAAACACTTAAGATCAGGAATTGAAAGTACTAGTTAAATCGATCCCATGGATGTGAAAGAGAAAATAATTCTCTCTGGTATGTGAATACTGTAACACTGGTGGGAATGATGGCACTGTATTTTGTTATGATTGGTTTACTGCATTTCATCTTTTCTTTTTTATGATTAAAACCAAATCTGCAACATTGTGTGCTTGTGTTTCTGTAGTAGATTTGGGAATTGCTGTTGCAGTTATACAGGGCCTTGGTGAGGCCACACCTAGAATATTGTGTGCAGATTTGGTCTCCTTTTCTGAGGAAGGATGCCCTTGCTCTCAAGGGAGTGCAGCGAGGGTTTCCCAGGCTGTTCCCGGGGATGGTGGGACTAACATATGAGGAGAGAATGACGAGGTTAGGATTGTTTTCACTGGAGTTCAGATGAATGAGAGGGTATCTCACAGAGCCAAATAAAATTCTAACAGGATTCGACAGAGTGGATGCAGGAAGGATGTTCACAATAGTGCGTGTCTCCAGAACCAGAGATTCAGTCTGAGGATTTGAGGTAAGCCATTTAGGACAGAGATGAGGAGACATTTCTTCACCCAGAGAGCGGTGAGCCTGTGGAATTCATTACCACAGGAAGGAGTTGATGCCAAAACATTGAATGTATTCAAGAGGTGGCGAGATATAGCATTTGGGGCAAATGGGATCAAAGGTTATGGGAAGAAAACAGGATTAGGCTACTCTACTGAGTTGGATGATCAGCCATGATCATGATGAATGGCAGAGCAGGCTCGAAGGGCCAAATGGCCTCCTCCTGCTCCTATCTTCTATCTTCCTATATTGAATAAAAACAACAGAAAATATGGTCTATCAAGCCAGATTTCTGTTTGGCACCTGACATGTCCAGTGATATCATCAGTTGAGAACATAATATTGAACGTGAAACATTACCTTTCTCTCCCTCTCCACAGATACTTGCTGAGCTTCTGTTGCACATTCAGTTTTGATTTGCATTTATTTTAAAGGCTGCATTAGATAGGTATTTGATCGACAAGAAACACGAGGAATATGGTGGACAGGCAGAACAATAGAGTTGATGCTGCAATCAGATCCCTGTTCCTTCTCTTAGAGACTGTGAATCCATGGAGTTCTTTACCTCAGAGGGATGTCACAATGACTTCATTAAACATATGCAAGGCTGAGATGGACAGGTTTTTAATCAGCAACAGAATCAAGGAAAGTGATAATTATCAGGTCGGTCATGATCTCATTAAATGGCAAAGCAGACATGCTGGGCTGAATAGCTTGCTTCTGCTCCTATGTCTTACAGTTTGTGTAAAATCATTTCTTGTGCCTGCATGCCTCCTTCTTAGGCTTGTCAGTCTTTTAGCCCTTCCGCCTCTACGTTAAGCACATTGGGATGCAAAGTTCTATGTTGAAGGTGTTATATCAATGCAATTTCAGGTTGTTGTTGCCATCTCCAGTCACATCTATTATCCGATGAATGGCAAATGGACACATGCGGGAAATAACGATGGGGCACGGCACAAAGTATGAATGAAAGCTTTCAGTCGAAGGGGAGCAGATCTGCAGGAAGCGGCTGGGAATAATTTTGAACCTGCATTCCATTGATAGCTCCTGAGCCACTTGTTCCAAGAGTGTTGAAGGCTCTTCATAAACAGTCATTGCTATTCATTAATACCAAAGACAAAGTCACACAGCCATAAGAGGAAACACATTGTTTCTGACCGAAGGGAAACTGCCTCTCGGATTAAGTGGTGGTCTCAGCTAATGATTGGAATGTTGAGTTATGGCTGGGATTGAAACGGCTGCAGATGCATTTCAACACTTTACCCGGGTAGTCATTATTTTTTATTTATGATTTTTAAGTTCCTATTATTTCATCAATGGTTATAACCCTAGGTGTGATCGCAGAGCTCCCTGTTTTCCTTGGAGACATTCCCTTAGCTGTCAGTTACAGGCAATTTTACATATTTAAGCCTCAGTCCTGTGGCAGTGAATTCAGCACAGGAAACATTACTGACAACCGCCCAGCATCAGCATGTTCCAACGGCACCTTTCTTCAGTTGCCGGTGAAATCTTACTGAAGTTTTCAGACGTGCCTTTTGCAGTGCGGTAAAAGTCACCGATTCACCAGTCAGCTTTTACGTTCAGGGAGAAAGTGAGGACTGCAGATGCTGGTGAGTCAGAGTCAAAAAGTTTGGCACTAGAAAATCACAGCAGATCAGGCAGCATCCAAGGAGCAGAAGAATTGACATTTCAGGCATAAGCCCTTCATCAGGAATGTCAACTTTTATGTTCAGATTGTTGAACAAGCTTCAGCCTTTTCTTCAAGTAACCCTGTTACCCAAGAACATCAGTTTGGCTGGAGCATTATGGGGCATTGTCAGGCATGGTGGCACAGTGGTTAGCACTGCTGCCTCACAGTGCCAGAGACCTTGTCAATCCCTCCCTCGGGCAACTGTCTGTGTAGAGTTTCCACATTCTCCGTTTGGTCTGCGTGGGTTTCCTCCAAGTGCTCCGGTTACCTCCCACAGTCCAAAGATGTGCAGGTCAGGTGAATTGGCCATGCTAAATTGCCCGTAGTGTTAGGTGCATTAGTCAGGAGTGAACGTAAGAGATTGCTCTTCGGAAGGTCAGTGTGGACTTGTTGGGCCAAACAGCCTGATTCCACACTGTAGGGAATCTAATCTAATCATACCGAGGCTATCCTCCAACCAGAGTTGGCCATAGGCCCTGGAGTTAAACTCCGCACCCATACCGAGGTCACTAGCACAAAGCAGTCTGCCAGCTGCCTTCTTAAAATGTTCAGTCCGGGTAATGTAAATACCCGCATAATGCCGTTAGGGAGTGAGTTCCCGGATTTTGACACAGTGACACTGAAGGAATGATGATGTATTTCCAAGTCAGAACAGTGTTTGACTTGGAGGGAGCTTCCAATTTCCCCAAGTGAATTAGATCATAGAATCCCGGCAGTGTGGAAATGGACCATTTGGCCCAACTGGTCCTTCGAAAAGCATCCCACCCAGACCCATGGCCAATCCACCTAAAGTGCAAATCCCTGAACCTTATGGGCAATTTAGCATGGCCAATTCACCTACCCTGCACATCCTTAGACTGTGGGAGGAAACCCACACAGACATGGGAGATTGTGCAAACTCCATACAGACAGTCGCCCGAGGCTGGAATTGAACCCGGGTCCTTGGTACAGTGAGGTAGCAGTGCTAACCACTGAGCCACTACGCTGCCCCTAGCCACCATGCTGATTTAGAAGAAACATATGCACAACAATGTAGTTGATCCTTTTCTGCCTTCTGAAATGTCCTAGTAAGTCATTCATTCAGGGGGAGATTAAGAATCAACAGCACTGTTGTGGGACTGGAGTCACACGTAGATAATGGTTATGGTTCCATCTTTCAGCTCATTCCTATTTCAGATTTTGGAAAGTTTAATTCAAGTTTCACCATCTGCCAAGGTGGGGTTCAAACCCGTGTCTCCAGAATATTAGTCTGCCATTCTGGATTAAGAATCCAGTGGCATTATCAGTACTCTAGCACCTGGCTTAAATCTGTGTCCTTTGGAGCTCAACCCTCTCCACTCAACTTAGACCTGTTGTGGTTTTTGAGGCCTCTATTGAACCGCCCCTCTATTTTCCCTTATCCAGATAGCCTCAACTTCCCCAAGGAATTTGCCATGGTACTGATCTGTGGTACCAACTCGTCAATCTTTTCCTGCTGCAAAGCCTATTTGTTTCAGATATTTCTCAAACTAAAGGCATAATCTGAGAATGAGGACGAAACCATTCAGGGAAGATGTTAGGAAGCACTTCTTTATACAAAGGGATGGTTGGGTGCTGGACCTATTGTTAGCTTTAAATCTGAGATAGATACGTCTTTGATCAGCAAAGATATTGAGAGATGTGGGCCAAAGGAAGGTACATGGAGTGAGGTCACACAGAATCAAAGAATCCCTCCAGTGTGGAAGCAGACCATTCAGCCCACTGAGTCCATATCGGCTCTCTGAAGAGCAACTCACCTAGATCCGCCCCCTACCCTCTCCCTGTAACCCTGCATTTCCCATGGCTAATCCACCGAGCTAAGGTCTCATTAAATGGTGGAACAGACCCAAGGGGCTGAATGGCCTACTCCTGTTCCTATATTATGTCTAAAACCATTAAAAGCATTTCCCCATCAACACAGCAAGAAAAAAATAAGAAGGATATTTAAAAACCGAGCTCAGGTTCCCATAAATAAGTCCTCTAATCCTCATTAATTCCCAAAGAAGAAATGTATTTAATAGAAAAGACAAATCTGAGAAAACACAACAGTTTTGATTTATTTTGGAGTCTTACAAGTTGTATTCAGGCAAAGTTGCCAGTGTAATAAATCTACTTAATGATGTTATTTTGATTTAAATCAATGAATTGTCCTGACTGGTTTTAATACTGCTGCAGACTATAGGATAGATTATTTTCGTCCCAGAGTTAATGTTGATTTTGAGTTGGTCCCTCCTTCATGACCTTAAGAACTGTGGCCTAATTGTTAAAGCCATGTAGCCTCAGAGACATGTTCAAGCCACCATTGTAAAATTATCGGTGGAGAGGTACTCTTTCAGGACAGGTAGATAGGATAATGAAGAAGGTGTTTGGTATGCTTTCCTTTATTGGTCAGAGTATTGAGTACAGGAGTTGGGAGGTCATGTTGTGGCTGTACAGGACATTGGTTAGGCCGCTGTTGGAATATTGCGTGCAATTCTGGTCTCCTTCCTATCGGAAAGATGTTGCGAAATTTGAAAGGTTCAGAAAAGATTTACAAGGATGTTGCCAGGGTTGGAGGATCTGAGCTACAGGGAGAGGCTGAACAGGCTGGGGCTGTTTTCCCTGGAGTGTCGGAGGCTGAGGGGTGACCTTATAGAGGTTTACAAAATTATGAGGGGCATGAATAGGATAAATAGACAAAGTCTTTTCCCTGGTGTCAGGGAGTCCAGAACTAGAGGGCATAGGTTTAGGGTGAGAGGGGAAAGATATAAAAGAGACCTAAGAGGCAACTTTTTCACACAGAGGGTGGTAGATGTATGGAATGAGCTGTCAGAGGATGTGGTAGAGGCTGGTACAATTGCAACATTTAAGAGGCATTTGGATGGGTATATGAATAGGAAGGGTTTGGAGGGATATGGGCCAGGTGCTGGCAGGTGGGACTAGATTGGGTTGGGATATCTGGTCGGCATGGATAGGTTGGACCGAAGGGTCTGTTTCCATGCTGTACGTCTCTATGACTCTATGACTCTATGACAGAGATTCGGGGAATTGTTTTCTCTGAGTGTCACGAGAATTTGGAACTGTCTGCCTCAGAAGTCGGTGGTCATCGAATGTTTTAGGCAGAGGAATCGAGGGCTAACAGGGTGGATGGGAAAATGACATTCATAACACAAATAAATGCCTCATGATCTGATCGAATGACGGGGGCTTGAGGAGCTGAATGAACACAGAGGACACAGGGGAGACTCAGCAGGTCTAGCAGCATCCACGTACACAGAGACAGAGTTAACCTTTCAAGTCCAGTGCGACTCCTCTTCAGAGACTGTTCTCTGTTTTTCTCTCCCTGCCAGGTCTGCTGAGTTGCTCTGTGTTTGTTTCGGATTTCCAGCTGTGTTTTGCTTTCATTCGAGGGACTGAATGGCCTAATTCTGCTTTTTCTGGGCAGTTTCAATACTGGGGACACTTTTTAAGGTGAGAGGAGAGAGATTTAAAAAAGACAGAAGAGACAAGTTTTTTTGCAGAGAGTGGTTCCCAAGAGGAATGAGCCTTCTGAGGAAGTGGTGAATGTGGGTACAATTACAACATTTAAAAGACATTTGGATAGATACATGAATAGGAAAGGTTTGGAAGAATATGGGCCAGGAGCAGGTAGGTGGGGCTAGATTAATTTGGGATTATGGTCGGCGTGGACTGATTTAGATGTAGAATCCCTACAGTGTGGAAACAGGCCCTTCGGCCCACTAAGTCCACATCAACCCTCCAAAGAGTAAACCACCCATAACCACTCCCCAACCCTATTATCCTATATTTACCCCTGACTAATGGACCTAACCTACACATCCCTGAACACTATGGGCAATTTAACATGGCCAATTCACCCTAACTTGCACATCTTTTAGATTGTGGAAGGAAACCCCAGAGTGGGAGGTTGGACCGAAGGTGCTTTTGCCAAGCTGTACGATTCTATGATTCCTTGATAACATTGATGGGCAAATTATCTCAGTTGGGAGGTGGAATTTCCACCTCAGAATTTCCAGGATTTTTTAAAAAAAGCAAAGAACAGTACAGCACAGGAACAGGCTCTTCAGCCTGTGTTGACACATGACATCTTTCGAAACTAAAATGCCTTTTCCCCTTCACGGTCCACATCCCTTTATTCTGAGCTTATTTATGTATCTTCCAGGCACTAACCACCCCACAGTGTAAAAAACTTGCCTCTCACATCTCCTTTAAACTTGCCCCCTTTTATGTTAAACGTACATCCTCTCGCAATTGACAATTCTACACTAGGAAAAAGACACCAACTCTCCAGTTCCACCTGTGCCCCTCATAATTATGCAAACCCCTCAACCTCCAACATTCAAGTAAAACCAAACCAAGTTTGTCCAATCTCCCCTCAAAGTTAATTTAGCGGAAGAAAGCTTTGGAATCAGAGTTCCGATTCAAACCATTCACACGTGATAAACATGGCAATGATTTCTGAGGAAAGCCTCATCCTGCTGTCTACCAATCTGAGGAAACATGTTTAACTGACGTCCACTGTCCTTGATCTCATGACCACTATTTGTGACTAGCTTATGATTCATTCTGCTCCTTGGTTTCACATCCTCAACACATGGGGGAATATAGTGGCATTGTGTTAATGTCACAGTGCAGTAGACATCGAGAGGCCCCATACTGGATTAGTGGTGCTGGAAGAGCACAGCACTTCAGGCAGCATCCAACGAGCAGCGAAATCGACGTTTCGGGCAAAAGCCTTTTTTACCATCCAGAGGCCCCAGGCTAATGCTGTGGAGATATGGGTTTCACGAATGTCAGTGGAGCTTAAATTCAACAAATTGGTCACAGAATTGAGTACAGGAGTTGGGAGGATCATGTTATGGCTATACAGGACATTAGTAAGGCCACTTTTGGAACACTGTGTTTGATTCTGGTCTCTCTGCTACAGGAAAACTTGTTGTGAAACTTGAAAGGGTTCAGAAAAGATTTACAAGGATGTTGCCAGATTTGGAGGATTTGAGCGATAGGGAGAGGCTGAATATGCTGGGGCTATTTTCCCTGGAGCATCGGAGATTGAGGTGTGACCTTACATAAATTTATACAATCTTGAGGGGCATGGGTTAGGGTGAATAGTCAAGGTCTTTTCCCCAGGATAAGGGAGTCCAAAGCTAGAGGGTATAGGTTTAGAGTGAGAATGGAAAGGTTTAAAAGGGATCTAAGGGGCAAAGTTTTCACGCAGAGGGTGATGCATGTATGGAATGAGCTGCCAGAGATGGTGGTGGAGGCTGGTACAATTACAACATTTAAAAGGCATCTGGATGGGGACATGAGTAGGAAAGGTTTAGAGGGATATGGGCCAAATGCCGGCAAATGGGACTAGATTAATTTAGAGCATTTGGTAGACATGGACAAAGTGGACTAAAAGGTCTGTTTCGGTGCTGTACATTTCTATGAATCTATACAAGTGTG
Source organism: Chiloscyllium punctatum (assembly GCF_047496795.1). Taxonomy (NCBI): domain Eukaryota; kingdom Metazoa; phylum Chordata; class Chondrichthyes; order Orectolobiformes; family Hemiscylliidae; genus Chiloscyllium; species Chiloscyllium punctatum. The sequence continues at coordinate 128,495,522 of NC_092745.1, forward strand.
GATCTGAATTCTTGTCTCAGTAAGGATGACTACATTATCAATTGTCAGAGATAAAAGAACTCATACTTTCCCAATTACCTTTAAAGAAGGAAATCTGCCAACCTTACCCAGACTGACCTACATGACTCCAGAACCACAGCAATGTGGCTAACCCTGACCCCCAGTTGAAGAGGCATTTGGGGATGGGAGAATCTTTTTTTCTCAGGCTATCATTAGGACATTCGTAACAAATGCCAATACAAAGTGAAGAATAAAAAGTGCCTGCTGAGTAGTTGCCGAGTGGACTTTTTATATTTTTATTTTTATATTTTATATATATTTTTATATATATATAGTTTATCAGGGTTCTGTCTTTGCCAGTAGAATGAATGTGAACACGCAATGTGTTTGTGTCAACTCAGCAACTCATTTCTCAGGACCATGCCTTAACCCATCACAGTCAACCTGCCTGGTTTAAATTTAAACAAAGAAAGACAGTTAACTGTCAGTCATTATCTAACAGGTGCATTCCCAATGACAATGCTTCTATCAATCAGAGTCCACTTGCCAACCACATAAGCCTCTTCTCATGAAGAGTAAAAATAATAGGTATAACAAACATTCACCAGAAGGGTTTTGGAAGAAGCCTCATTGGACCCGAAACATTAACTCTGCTTTCTCTCCGCCAATGCTGCCAGACCTGCTCACTTTCCCCAGCAAGTTTTGTAGTTTTTTTTGTTTCAGATTTCCAGCATCCGCAGTTCTTTATTTAGTTTAGATCATCAGACTTGATCCCAGGTTAGCAGCGCTGTGTAAGGAAGAGAGAACATGGTGGAATTGGGTACAATCACAACGTTAAAAGACATTTGGATAAGATCACAAACAGGAAAGGTTTGGAGGGATATGGGCCAAGGAGCAGGCAACTGGCGCTAGATTAGTTTGGGATTATGGTCGGTATGGACTGGTTAGGCTGTTTCTGTGCTGTATGACTCTATGACTCTATAACTGAGTCTGTATTCTCTTGAGTTTTGAAGATTGGGAGATGATCTCATTAAAAACTTCAAATTGCCTGAAGGTTGAGAAAGAGGTAGATGAAGGTAAGATATTTCCCCTGGTTGGAGAGTCTAGAACCAAGAGAAATAATTTCAAATTAGGAGGAAACTGCTTCAGACTAAGATGTGTAGAAATGTTTTACTGACAGGTTTGATTTGATTTGATTTGCTTTGATTTGTTATTGTCACATACCGAGATACAGTGAAAGTATTGTTTTGTTTGCTAACCAGACAAATCAATCCCTACACAAGTACATCAGGGTAAAAGAACAGAATGTAGAATATAGTGTTACAGCTACAGAGAAGGTGCAGAGAAAGATCAACTCTAAGATATGAAAGGTCTGTTCATAATAGTGGGTAAGAAGCTTTCTTGAATTTGTTGGCACACGTTTTCAAACCTTTGTATCTTCGGCCCAATGGAAGAGGGTGGAAGGGGTATAACCGGGTGGGAGTGGTCTTTGATTATGTTGGTTGCTTTCCTGAGCCAAGAGGAAATTTTACATTTTTTCACTTGTGGGATATAGGCAATACTGGCTGGGTCAGCATTTATTGCCTGCAAGTTGCCCCTTGAAAAGGTGGGGGTGAGCTGCCTTCTTGAACCGCTGCAGTCCATTTGCTGTGGGTTGACCCACAATGCCCATAGAGAGGAAATTCCAGGATATTGACCCAGCGACAGTGAAGGAACAGTGATTTATTTCCAAGTCAAGATGATGATCAGCTTGGAGGGGAACTTGAAGACGGTGGTGTCCCCATGTATCTGCTGCCCTTGTCCTTCTAGATGGAAGTGGTTGTGGGTTTGAAAGGTGCAGTCTGAGGATGTTTAAGGAATTTCTGAAGTGCATCTTGTAGATAGGACACTGAGTGTAGGTGGTGGAGGGAGTGAATGCTTGTGGCTGTGGTGCCGATCAAGTCGGCTGCTTTATCGTGGGTGGAAGCACACTAACTTTCAGAGCGTCGCTCCTTCATCAAGTGATACGCTCCAAAAGCTAGTGTGCTTCCAATTAAACCTGTTGGACTATATCCTGGTGTTGTGTGATTTTTAACTTTGTACACCCCAGTCCAACACCGGCATCTCCAAATCATTATCTTGGATGATGTTGACGTCTTGAGTGGTTTTGGAGCTGCACCCATCCAGGGGCAAGAGGGGAGTATTCCATCACACTCCTGACTTGTGCTTTCAGGACATATGTTACTCATTGCAGTATTCCCAACCTTCTGACCTCTTCTTGGAGCCACTGTGTTTATGCAGTGAGTTCAGCTGAGTTTCTGATCAATGATAACTCCCAGGATGTTGATCACTGGCGATTCAGTGATTATAACACTATTGAATGTCATGGGGCAGTGGTTAGATTGTCTCTTACTGAAGATGGTCATAGCCTGGCATTTGTGTGACATGAATGGTACATGCCACCTGCCAGCCCAAGCCTGAATATTGTCCAGATCTTGTTGCATTTGAACAAGGTCTGCTTCAGTATCTGAGGAGTCACAAATGGTGCTGAACATTGTTCAGTCATCAGTAAATATCCCCACTTCTGACTTTATGGTAGAGGGAAGGTCATTGATGAAGCAGGTGAAGATAGTTGGGCCTAGGACATTATCCTGAGAAATTCCTACAGAAAGTGGGCGGCACGGTGGCACAGTGGTTAGCACTGCTGCCTCACAGCGCCAGAGATCCGGGTTCAATTCCCGCCTCAGGCGACTGACTGTGTGGAGTTTGCACATTCTCCCCGTGTCTGCGTGGGTTTCCTCCGGGTGCTCCGGTTTCCTCCCACAGTCCAAAGATGTGCAGGTCAGGTGAATTGGCCATGCTAAATTGCCCGTAGTGTTAGGTAAGGGGTAAATGTAGGGGTATGGGTGGGTTGCGCTTCAGTGGGGCAGTGTGGACTTGTTGGGCCGAAGGGCCTGTTTCCACACTGTAAGTAATCTAATCTAATCTAAATGGCCTGGAGCTGAGGTGACTGACCTCCAAACACAACCAACTTCCTATGTGTCAGGTACAACTCTAACCAGCGGACAGTTTGTCCCCATTTACACATTGATTCCAGCTTTATTAGTGTCCCTTGATGCCATACTGAATTGAATGCAGCCTAGATGTCAAGGGCTGTCACTCTCATTTCCCCTCTGGGATTTAGCTGTTTTGTCCATGTTTGAACCAAGGCTGTAGTGAGGTCAGGAGCTGAGTGACCCTGGTGGAACCCAAACTGGGCCTCACTGAGCAGGTTATTGCTGAGCAGGTGCTGCTTGATAACACTGTTATTGACACCTTCCATCACTTTACTGATGATCAAGAGTTGATAGATTGGGCGTAATTGACTGGGTTGGATTTGTCCTGCTATGTACAGGACATATTTGTGCAATTTTCCATATTATCAAGTAGATGCCAGTGTTGTAATTGTCCAAGAACACCTTGGTTAGGAGAATAGTAATTTCTGAAGCACACACCTTTAGGACTGTTGCCAGAATGTTATCAGGCCCACAGCATTTGCAGTGTCCAGTGTTTCCAATCGTTTCTTGCTATCACATGGAGTGAGTTGAATTGGCTGAAGACTGGTATCTGTAATGCTGGGGAGGAGGCCAAGATGGGATCATCCACTCAGCATTTCTGGCTGAAGATTGCTGGGAAGCCTTCAGCGTTATCTGTTACACTGATGTACTGGGCTCTTCCATTATTGAGAATGGGGATATTTGTGAAGCCTACACCTCTAGTGAGTTGTTTAATCTACCCTAAAATTTATGACTGGATGTGGTACCACAGCAGAACTTAGATCTGCCCCGTTGGTTGTGGGATCGCTTAGCTCTGTTTGTCACTTGGTGCTTATGCTGCTTAAGTGTAGATGGAGCCAATGGATGGAAGGCTGGTTTTTGTGATGGACTGGGCTGTGTTCACAACTCTCTGTAATTTCTTACTGTCTTGGGAAGAGCAGTTGCCGTATCATTCAGTGATGCATACGAATAGAATGCAAAGATAGGTAGAGGGACAGGGAGCATTGAGGAGACAGGGAGGCTGCAGAAGGTGTTGGACATGTTAGGAGTGTGGGCAAAGAAGTGGCAGATGTGTACAACGTGGGAAAGTGTAAGATCATGCACTTGGGTAAGAAGAATAGAGGCACAGACTGTTTTCTAAATGGGGACAAAATTTAGAAGTCTGAAATGCAAAGAGACTTGGGAGTTCTCATCCAGGATTCTCTCAAGGTAAACTTGCAGGTTAAGTCAGTAGTTAAGGAGGCAAATGCAATGATGGCATTTATGTCAAGAGCAGGGATGTACTTCTGAGGGTCTATAAGCCTCTGGTCAGACCACATTTGGAGTATTGTGCACAGTTTTGGGTCCCATATCTCAGGAATGATGTATTGGCCCTGGAGCAGGTTCACGAGAATGGTCCCGGGAATGAAAAACTTAAAATATGAGGAACAAATGAGGACTCTGGGTCTATATTCAATGGACTTTTAAGGACGATGAGAGATCTAGTTGAAACTTACAGAATACTGAATGGCCTGGACAGAGTAGATGTTGGGAAGATGTTTCCACTGGTAGGAGAGACTAGGACCCGAGGGTACAGCCTTAGAGTAAAGGGAAGGCCCATTTAGAAAGGAGATAAGGAGAAACTTCTTCAGCCAGAGAATAGGGAATCTATGGAATTTATTGCCACAGAAGGCTGTGGAGGCCAGCTCATTGACTACATTTATGTTGGATAGATAGGTTCTTGATTATCAAGGGGATCAAGGGTTACGGGGAGAAAGCGAGAGAATAGGTTTGAGAAAAGTATCAACCATGATTGAATGGTAGAGCAGACCCAATAAGCTGAATGGCCTAATTTCTACTTTTATGTCTAATGTTCTATGGTCTTATCTATAAAAATTAGTAACAATCATTGAGATCACTTGGGCTGTGAACCTTTCGATTTTTCTACCTGTGTGAGCTGTGGAAGCTCAGTCATTGATCCCACTTAAAGTAGAGATTGACAGATACCTAAATGTCACTGATTTATCTTAATTCATTCACAGGATGTGAGCAAATGGTCAATAACATTGCATTGGGTCTGGAGTCACATGTAGACCAGGCCAGGGCTTATACACTTAATGGTAAGGTCCTAGGGAGTGTTGCTGAAAAAAGAGACCGTGGAGTGCAGGTTCATAGCTCCTTAAAAGTAGAGTTGCAGGTAGATAGGATAGTGAAGAAGGCGGTTGGCATGCTTTCCTTTATTGGTCAGAGTATTGAATACAGGAGTTGGGAGGTCATGTTGCGGCTGTACAGGACGTTGATTCGGCCACTGTTGGAATATTGCGTGCAATTCTGGTCTCCTTCCTATAGGAAGGATGTTATGAAATTTGAAAGGGTTCAGAAAAGATTTACAAGGATGTTGCCAGGGTTGGAGGGTTTGAGCTATAGGGAGAGGCTGAATAGGCTGGGGCTGTTTCCCTGGAGTGTCGGAGGCTGACGGTGACCTTATAGAAGTTTGTAAAATCATGAGGAACATGGATAGGATAAAGAGACAAAGTATTTTCCCTGGGGTTGAGGAGTCCAGAAATGGAGGGCATAGGTTTAGGGTGAGAGGGAAAAGATATAAAAGGGATCTAAGGGGCAACTTTTTCACACAGAGGGTGGTGCGTGTATGGAGTGAGCTGCCAGAGGAAGTGTTGGAGGCTGGTATAATTGCAACATTCAAAAGACATTTGAATGGGTATATGAATAGGAAAGGTTTGGAAGGATAAGGGCTGGGTACTGGAGGTGGGACTAGGTTAGGTTGGGATATCTGGTTGGCATGGACGGGTTGGACTGAAGGGTCTGTTTCCATGCTTACATCTCAATGACTCTATATAACCCATGAAGAGGAGTGAAAGTGAGGCAATGTTTAGAACTGATTATTACTAAGGAACTGACCATCTGTGGACTATCTGACGTCCTCCTGCCTCAACTTTTGAATGTTCTTGTATCCACCTCCTGGACAATGTGACAGATCTTTACATGGCTAATGGCTTTTATCAAACATTGTGTTATGCAGACGCTGAGGTCACTGTTTCCCTCGGTAAGTGTGATACACAATTCCAGTGTTTCTACTCTCCCCAGAGCATAAAGTGACTCATTCATCAAGAGGAGATGTTAGCTTTCCTCTGGATCACCCCCTGCCTTTAGCTAGCCTGTGTTTATAAATGGTCCTGGAACAAAATTCAGAGTTATAATGAGGCTAAAGGTAACCCATTCAGTAATGTTCAATTGCACCACCCCCTTATATTTCAATCATCTCCTTAATGAAGAAGACTTGTGTTTTTTTTATTTCTCTACATAAAATTAAATACCGACCAACGTTTGTGTAGTGGAGGTAATAAATTTCAAACAGATGGTAAATCATGAGAGCAATAGCCATTAGTGTTTACAGAAAAGTGGAAACAGTTTTAAGATTGATGTTGAAAAGGCATTACACACAGAATCTCGAATATGGAACATGACTGAGTGAAGGTTTTGAAGAGAGGTGTTATTTGAGATTAATGTTACGAACCCATTATGTAGGCAATCTTGCATACAGAAAATCTTTTCTGTTTCTTTTTTCCACTGCTCATTCTCAATGCTGCTGAGCAATGACAACAGCAGCACTTTGTACAGAATGCCATGAAGATTCTGCAGTTTGTATTGTGTTTGGAGCTCAGTACAGAGCTTCCTGAAGACAGGATTGTTACTCTGTCAATGCATTGGCAGAATAATCAACATTCTGTTCTCTTTCAGGCACCTCTGGCAGTGCAAGATTATATAAAGAGGCATTTCAAACTGCAGTAAACCCTTAAGGCTGTTCTTCACTGAGCAATTTCTGAAAGTTCTTTCTCCCCCAGGTTAAAGAATTCCACCGTTAATCAATGCGATACTATCTCTCATGTGGCTGAGGCTTTGCAATTATTGTGACAATGGATGCATTCAATTTTAGACAAGGTTAATATCCTGCCTTTGCAACAGATGGCTCCTGGCGCCCAACAATATCCCCTTTCCCAACTCTATTCCCCTTTCACATGATTTCACGCTCATGTTCGAGCATTCTGCTACACTCACAAGTATCCCCTCATCCTAAACAGGGAGACAGCCTGTGAAATCAGAGGCAAAATTCCTCGGAGATTGAACCATTGTATCATTTGACTCGAGTGGCCTTCTTCAGAGCCATTGCCCTGGAATGTGGTCTTCTACCTTCCAAAATAAAGGGAGTCAGGGAATCCTCCGGTAATTGAGGGAACGTGGAGTTGAAGCCGAAGTTCAGACTTGATTGTATTGAATGGTGGAGCAGACTTGATGGGCTGAATGGTCTACTCTTGCTTCTATTTCTTTGGTCAAGTCGAGCCCAGAGCATGATGAGAGTATATCAAGGCAGAGGGAACATGTACCTAATGTGCTTGCTGATATATAATTCAGCCCAGTGCAACTTCCCATCCTCTTTGTCAAATGGGTTTTCCCACAGGGAATAGACAAGAAGAGGGTGCAGGGATTGTGGATGTGTCCTTAGCTGCCTCACATTCCTCAACATTTGATGGGAGATTGGCAGGAGGATGGAGGAGGTGAGGAGCTCAGGGTGGGTGGCTCAGTACAAAGGGGGACACGATTTTAGGGAAATGGATCTGTTCGATGGAAAGTTGTCCTTGTCTTGCGCAGCAGGAGCTGCTTAATCCAGGCTGGCCTCGTGCTCAGTTCCTAGTAAGACAATAGATAATGGGTGCAGGAGTAGGCCATTCTGCCCTTCGAGCCTGCACCACCATTCATTGTGATCGTGGCTGATCATCCTCAATCAGTATCCTGTTCCTCCCTTATCTCCATAACACTAGATTCCATTAGGTAAAAACATTGACTGCAGATGCTGGAAACCAGATTCTGGATTAGTGGTGCTGGAAGAGCACAGCAGTTCAGGCAGCATCCAAGGAGCAGCAAACTTGACGTTTCGGGCAAAAGCCCTTCATGAGGAATCCTGATGAAGGGCTTTTGCCTGAAACGTCGATTTCGAAGCTCCTTGGATGCTGCCTGAACTGCTGTGCTCTTCCAGCACCACTAATCCAGAAGCTAGATTCCACAATCCTTGAGAGCTCTATCCAACTCTTTCTTAAACGAATCCAGACACTAGGCCTCCACTACCCTCTGGGGCAGAGCATTCCACACACCCACCACTCTCTGGGTGAAAAAGTTTCTCCTCATCTCTGTCCTAAATGGTCTACCTCTTATTTTTAAGCTGCGTCCTCTGGTTCGGGACTCACCCATCAGCGGAAACATGTTTCCTGCCTCCAGAGTGTCCAATCCTTTAATAATCTTATACGTCTCAATCAAATCCCCTCTCAGTCTTCTAAACTCAAGGGTATGCAAGCCCAGTCGCTCCAATCTTTCAACATAAGATAGTCCTGCCATTCCAGGAATTGACCTCGTGAACCTATGCTGCACTCCCTGAATAGCCAGAATGTCTTTCCTCAAATTTGGAGGCCAGAACTGCACACAATATTCCAGGTGCGGTCTCACCAGGGCCCTGTACAGCTGCAGAACGACCTCTTTGCTTCTATACTCAATCCCTCTTGTTATGAAGGCCAGCATGCTATTAGCTTTCTTCACTACCTGCTGTACCTGCATGCTTGCCTTCATTGACTGGTGTACAAGAACACCCAGATCTCTTTGTATTGCCCCTTTACCTAACTTGACTCCATTTAGGTAGTAATCTGCCTTCCTGCTCTTGTCACCAAAGTGGACAACCATACATTTATCCACATTAAACTGCATCTGCCATGCATCTGTCCACTCACCTAACCTGTCCAGGTCACCCTGTAATCTCCTAACATACTCGTCACATTTCACCCTGCCACCCAGCTTAGTATCATCAGCAAATTTGCTAATGTTACGATTAATACTGTCTTCTATATCATTAATATAGATTGTAAAAAGCTGCAGTCCCAGCACTGACCCCTGCGGCACACCACTGGTTACCGCCTGCCATTCCAAAAGGGAGCTATTTATCACTACTCTTTGTTTCCTGTCAGCCAACCAATTTTCAATCCAAGACAGTACTTTGTCCCCAATACCATGTGCCCTAATTTTGCTCACTAACCTCCTATGTGGGACTTTATCAAAGACTTTCTGAAAGTCTAGGTACACTACATCTACTGGATCTCCCTCATCCATCTTCAGAGTTACATCCTCAAAAAATTCCAGAAGATTAGTAAAGCATGATTTCCCCTTCATAAATCCATGCTGACTCTGACCTGTCCTGTTACTGCTATCCAGATGTGTCGTAATTTCATCCTTTATAATAGACTCCAGCATCTTTCCCACCACTGAGGTCAGACTAACTGGTCTATAATTTCCTGCTTTCTCTCTTGCTCCTTTCTTAAAAAGTGGTACAACATTAGCCACCCTCCAATCCGCAGGAACTGATCCCGAATCTATCGAACTCTGGAAGATAATCACCAACGCATCCACGATTTCTCGAGCCACCTCCTTCAGTAGCCTGGGATGTAGACCATCACGCCCTGGGGACTTATCAGCCTTCAGACCTAACAGTCTCTCCAACACCATTTTCTGGCAAATATAAATTCCTTTCAGTTCAGGTCCTTCAGCCACTGTTACCTCAGGGAGATTGCTTGTGTCTTCCCCAGTGAACACAGATCTGAAGTACTAATTTAACTCTTCTGCCATTTCTTTGTTCCCCATAATATATTCCCCTGTTTCTGTCTTCAAGGGCCCAATTTTAGTCTTAACCATTTTTTTCCCTTTCACATACCTAAAAAAACTTTTACTATCCTCCTTTATATTTTTGGCCAGTTTACCTTCGTGCCTCATTTTTTCTCTGCGTATTTCCTTCTTAGTAATCCTCTGTTGTTCTTTAAAAGCTTCCCAGTCCTCCGTTTTCCCACTCATCTTTGCTATGTTATACTTTTTCCCTTTTGTCTTTATATGTTTCTTAACATCCCTCATCAGCCGCGGCCACCCCTGCCTCCTCATAGGATCTTTCTTCCTTTTTGGAATGAACTGATCCTGCATCTTCTGCATTATACACAGAAATATCTGCCATTGTTCCTCCACTGTCATCCCTGCTAAGGTATTGCACAATTGAACTTTGGTCAGCTCCTCCCTCATAGCTCCATATTTCCCTTTATTCAACTGAAATATTGTCACTACCGATTGTACCCTCTCCCTTTCAAATTGCAGATTGAAGCTTATTGTATTATGGTCACTACCTCCTAATGGCTCCTTCATTTTGAGATCCCTGATCAATTCTGGTTCGTTGCACAATACCAGATCCAGAATTGCCTTCTCCCTGGTCGGCTCCAGCACCAGCTGTTCTAAGAATCCATCTCTGAGGCACTCCACAAAGTCTCTTTCTTGAGGTCCAATACCATCCTGATTCTCCCAGTCTACCTGCATGTTGAAATCCCCCATAACAACTGTAGTAACATCTTTGTGACAGACCAATTTCAGCTCCTTATTCAACTTACACCCTACATCCACTGTTTGGGGGCCTGTAGATAACTCCCAAGAGGGTCTTTCTACCCTTAGAATTTCTCAGCTCTATCCATACTGACTCTACATCCCCTGATTCTAGGTCCCCCCATGCAAGGGACTGAATATCGTCCCTTACCAACAGGGCCACCCCACCCCCTCTGCCCGTCAGTCTGTCCTTACGATAGCACGTATAGCCTTGAATATTCATTTCCCAGGCCCTGTCCACTTGAAGCCACGTCCATGCAGGATGCTCAGCTAGAATCCAATGGGGTAACTCAACCCCCACCAAGACCAACACTTCGTGAAATCGAAGATCGTCTGAAAATGGAAACAGTCCACTTTGCCAACTCACCAATTCCTATGCCCCGTTGCAAGGTTGGAACTGAGGTAAGGTGAGAGGAGGGGAAATGAGGAAACTGGTGAAGTCCATATTGATGCAATAGACAATAGACAATAGACAATAGACAATAGATGCAGGAGTAGGCCATTCAGCCCTTCGAGCCTGCACCGCCATTCAATATGATCATGGCTGATCATTCCCAATCAGTATCCTGTTCCAGCCTTATCTCCATAACCCTTGACTCCACTATCTTTAAGAGCTCTATCCAATTCTTTCTTAAATGAATCCAGAGACTGGGTCTCCACTGCCCTCTGGGGCAGAGCATTCCACACAGCCACCACTCTCTGGGTGAAGTAGTTTCTCCTCATCTCTGTCCTAAATGGTCTACCCCGTATTTTTAAGTTGTGTCCTCTGGTTTGGCACTCCCCCATCAGCGGAAATATGTTTCCTCCTGCCAGAGTGTCCAATCCTTTCATAATCCTATACGTTTCAATCAGATCCCCTCTCAGTCTTCTAAACTCAAGGGTATACAAGCCCAGTCGCTTCAGTCTTCCTGGAATCCTACCATTCCAGGAATTGACCTCATGAACCTACGCTGCACTCCCTCAATAGCCATGGAGTTGAAGTGTTCCAAGGCAGAAGATGAGGTGTTCTTCCTCCAGGCATCAAGTGGTAAGGGAGTGGCAATGGAGGAGGCCCAGGACCTGCATGTCCACAGCAGAGTTGGAGAGGGAATTGAAATGTTCAGCCATGGGGTGGTGGGGTTGATTGGTGCGGGTGTCCCGGAGATGTACTCTGAAGCGCTCTGCGAGAAGGCATCCATCTCCTCAGTGTAGAGGATCAACAGATACAGTAAATGACATGTGTAGAAGTGCAGGTGAAACTTTGATACTCCCTGCATCCTCCCTGCTTCTACCCTGCCTAGTCCTGTTAGAATTTTACAAGGCTCTATAGCTCCCCTCTCATCGTCTGAACTCCAGCAAAAACAATCCTAACCAAGTTAATCTCTACACATATGTCAATCCCACCATCCCTGGAATCATTCTGGGAAACCTTTGCTGCATTCCCTCAAGAGCAAGGGCATCCTTCGTCAGAAAATGAGACCAAATCTGTACACAATGTTCTAGCTGGGGCCTCACCATGGCCTGGTTCACACATGGCCTTTAGGGAAGGAAATCTGCTGTCCTTACCCAATCTGGCTCATATGTAACTCCAGACCCACAGAAATGTGGTTAATTCTTGGCTGGTCTCTGATACAGCTCTGGCAAGGCATTCTGTTCAAGGCAATTCAGAATGAGAAGCAAATGCTGGTCCGCTTACAATAAAACAAATGTCTACGAATGCCGGAGATCTGAATCAAACAAATTTGGAAATTGCTGGAGAAACTCAGCAGGTCTGCCAGCATCTGAAGAGAGAAAGCAGGATTAACATTTTGAGCCCAAAGGTCATTCTCGATAGGCAAATTGGAGTGGGTCAAGAGTAATGGGGAGGCTGGAGTTGGTTAATGCCACGACCAGCCTTTCAACGTACTTTGACCACTGGGCGGTAGTCATTGAGACATGCCGCATGGGGGATGATGTTGACCCTCTTGAAACAGGCATGGACAGTGGCCTGGGAATTATTTCATTTTTGTAACTTCTACTTTACCACATATACAGTCATAGAGATGTACAGCATGGAAACAGACCTCTTGGTCCAACTCGTCCATGCTGACCGGATACCCTAAATAAACCTAGTCCCACTTGCCAGCATTCGGCCCATATCCCTCCAAATCCTTCCTATTCATATACCCATCCAGATACCTTTTAAATGCTGTAATTATACCACCCTCCACCGCTTCCTCTGGCAGTTCATTCCATACATGCACCACCCTCTGTGAGAAAATGTTGCCCCTTAGGTCCATTTAAATCTTTCCCCTCTCACCCTAAACCTATGCTCTCTAGTTCTAGACTCCCCCAACCCAGGGAAAAGACTTTGTCTATTTACCCCTATCCATGCTCCTCATGATTTTATAAATCTCTATAAGGTCACCCCTCAGCCTCCGACGCTCCAGGAAAAACAGCTCCAGCCTGTTCAGCCTCTCCCTGTAGCTCAAACCCTCCAACCCTAGCAACATCCTTGTAAACCTTTTATCAATCGTTTCAGATTTCACAACATCTTTCCTATAGGAGGGAGACCAGAATTACATGCAGTATTCCAAAAGTGACCTAAACAATGTCCTGCACAGCCACAACATGACCTCCCAACTCCTGTACTCAAAACTCTGACCAATAAATGAAAGCACACCAAACGCCGTCTTCACTATCCGCTCTACCTGTGACTCCACTCCAAAGTCCACTGAACCTGCACTCCAAAGTCCTTTTGTTCAGCAACTCTCCTCAGGACCTTCCCATTAAGTGTATAAGTCCTGCTAAGGTTTGCTTTCCCAAAATGCAGCACCTCACATTTATCTAAATTAAACTCCATCTGCCACTCCTCAGCCCATTGGCCTATCCCGTTGTACTTTGAGGTAACCTTCGCTGTCCACTACACCTCCAGTTTTGGAGTCATCTGCAAACTTACTAACTAAACCTCCTATGTTCACATCCCAGTCATTTATTAGCAGTCGTTCATTAGCAGAGGGATTGAATTCAAGAGTCGTGAAGTGATGTTGCAACTGTACAGGACTTTGGTTAGGCCACAGTTGGAGTACTGTGTGCAGTTCTGGTCGCCTCACTTTAGGAAAGATGTGGAAGCTTTGGAGAGGGTGCAGAGAAGATTTACCAGGATGTTGCCTGGAATGGAGAGTAGGTCGTACGAGGATAGGTTGAGAGTTCTCGGCCTTTTCTCGTTGGAACGGCGAAGGATGAGGGGTGACTTGATAGAGGTTTATAAGATGATCAGAGGAATAGATAGAGTAGACAGTTAGAAACTTTTTCCCCGGGTACAACAGAGTGTTACAAGGGGACATAAATTTAAGGTGAAGGGTGGAAGGTATAGGGGAGATGTCAGGGGTGGGTTCTTTACCCAGAGAGTGGTGGGGGCATGGAATGCGCTGCCCGTGGGAGTGGTAGAGTCAGAATCATTGGCGACCTTTAAGCGGCATTTGGATAGGTACATGGATGGGTGCTTAATCTAGGATAGAAGTTCGGCACAACATCGTGGGCCGAAGGGCCTGTTCTGTGCTGTATTGTTCTATGTTCTATGTTCTATGTTCTATTTATATAAATGATGAAAAGCAGTAGACCCAGCACCGATCATTGTGGCACACCACTGGTCACAGGCCTCCAGTCTGAAAATCATAATCATTGCAACTTCAACAGAAATTATGTGCAAATCAAGGTTGATTTGAACTCCACTCTAAGTCGTTTCAGTGAAAGTTGCAGAAGTGATAGTCGGGATATTTTGCCGGTAGGCCTCCCGTTTCAGCCACACAGTCCTCCTACATAGATATACAGGAGGTTGGCAGAACACAGCAAGCCAGGCAGCATCAGGAGGTGAAGAAGTCGATGTTTCAGATATAACCCTTCTTCGGGGTCCTAATGAAATGTTACACCCAAAACGTTGACAAGTCCACCTCCTGATGCTGCCTGCCTTGCTGTGTTCTTACAGCCTCCTGTATGTCTATTTTGGATTCCAGCATCTGCAGTTTGTTTGTCTCTAGCAGCGTCCTCCCAAGCGGAATTCCAAGATGCCCCTTTCCTTCAAGGCATCAACCAATCAGATTGCTATGCCTTTGACACTCCTGACTCCAAGAAAAAGCAACCCATTTGATCGGCACCACATCCACAAATATCCACTCCCTCCGACACCAGCGCTCAGTAGCAGCAGTGTACACCATCTACAAGATGCACTGCAGAAATTCACCAAAGATCCTGAGACAACACTTTCCAAACTTATGAGCATTTTTATCTGAAAGGACAAGGGCAGCAGATATATAGGAACACCACACATCCTTTCCAAACCACTTACTATCCTTAAGACCATAAGACACAGGTACAGAAAGTCTGCTCTTCAATTCAATACAATAATGGCAGATCTAATATACATTTCACTGCCTTTCCCTCATGATCTTTGATTTCCTTAATTAAAAATATCTAACTGTTCCCTTCAGTGTCACTAGGTCAAAATCCTGGAACTGCCTCCCTCAGTGTCATGGGTCAGTCCACAATATGTTCTTTCGTGAGTAGCGGGTGGTACAGGTTGAGGGTTGAAGAGCCTTGGTCTTGATTCTCACGTTGTTCCCACCAGGAAGGGCTCATCTCTGGGAAGCAAGATTGGTTTCAGAATCTGCTGTGTAGGACATCAACCCATTAACGATGCACCGTCTGAGGTACAGCACAGCAAGACTGGACTCACCACAAAGGCAACAAATAGTTGATGTAAAATTCACATTCTGTTTAAGAATGTTCCCAGTGACTGAGGAATCCTTGGGACACAGTCTAAAGATATGGGGCAGGCCGTTTAGTACTGAGATAAGGAGAGATTTCTTCACCCAGAGAATGGGGAGCCTGTGGAAATCTCTGCCACAGAAAGTGGTTGAAGCCAAAGCTGTGAAAGTTTTCAAGAAAGAGATGAATATAGATCTTTGGGCTAATGGGATTAAAGGGTATGGGAAGAAGTGGAAATACGATATTTATCTCTAAAATGATGTCAGTATCTGAGCACAGTATTTGGGAGCTTGCTGTGTGTAAACTGAATGTTATGCTTCCTGCATTACCACGGGGACCACAGTTAATGAGATTCTGCATCAGCTGCAAAGCAGCTTGCAATATGAAAGGTGCTATATAAATGCAACTAGGAGAAAGTGAGTACTGCAGATACTGAGAAGATACAGAGGCTTTAACAGACGCACCAATAGGTTCAAGAACAGCTTCTTCCATGCTGTTACTAGACTGCAGAACGGACCTCTCTTAATTCAAATCGAATGTCAATCTTGCTTTTGTGCACCTCCTGTGTAGCTGTAGTCCTGTATGACTCGCCCTATCTAAACACCTTACAATCTGGGTGCTATGATCTGTCTGTAATGCTCGCAAAACAAAACTTTTCACTGTATGTAGGTACATGTGACAACAATAGATCAAATCAAATCAATGATCAGCCATGGGGATGGGGAAACAGACTTGAAGGGTTAAATGGCCTACTTTGGCTCCTATTTTCGAGGTTTCTATGTTAAGACATACCTCGGAGGACTGAGAGCCCACCTTCATGGGGGTGACTCAGTGAAACAAACCAATGCTCTCAGCAAAGAGAAATTAGACGGCCCATTACTCACTGACAGTGGAGCCCCAATCCTGCCAGCACCAAAACTCCCAACGTCCAGTGGTACTAAAGGTAAAAGAAACGGTGTCAGCATAAATCTGTACAATCGCTACATAAACTTCAAGCTGACTGCCTTAGGTGTTGACAGAGTGAGTCTTAATTTGGTCTGTGCAAGTAATCAGAGTCGTTGTAACAAATCTTCAACATTTTTGAGATTATGAAAGTTTTATAGCTTGTTCACTGCCTGTTTGTGTACTCTGTGCTTTTCACACAGAGTTAGTGTTTGCCTGGTTACTATTACGCTCCTGCACGGGGAACCCAGCCTTGTTAATTTAGTCTCATCTGAGCTTCGGTGATTGCTGTGCTATCCTGAAGCAAAGATAAACTGAAATTCTCTCTCTCACTCTCTGACCTCTTTGCAGAAGCTTCCAATCAGGTCAGCTTCCTTCCTCAACTTGTTCTATTCTACTTTAACATGATACCCTCTGGGAAACATCGAAATGAAGAGAATAGGAACAGGAGTAGACCATTCAGACCATTCTGCCATTCTGCTCTGCCATTCAATATGACTGGGGCCGACGATCTTGACTTCCACTTTCTCCCCACTTTCTAGGTGTGTTTGAAAACTCAGAAATTCTGTCATGGGTTCTCGGTGTCCTTGCTGTTTCTGATAAGCCCAATCCTAGAGCTACAGCTCTGAACACAAATGTGGTGAGTGTTTCCAGGAGATGGAATTAGTCCTTCGCCTTGACATTCCTGGCATCCATTTTTCCCATTTCGTTTCCAATTCCCTTTGTGCCTCAGCTTTCTGCAGTCTCTCTCCATTTAAATAACATTCTGTTCATTTGTTCTCCCTTTCAAAATGACTGGCCTACAGGAGTGCTTATCACAAAGACATGGATCTCAAAGAGGTCGCAGCCCATTTTGTGGTGCCCATATTCTTTGGGTATGGAGCGACCTTCCATCCAATGAGCATGGGCAAGCCTTTGTAAGCAGCATCTGGCTTAATAATGGATGCATGTTGACAAAGGTAACCCCACTTCACAATTTCTGCATTGGCAATCTAGACCAGTGGAAATGGTACCACACAGATTCATCTCAAATAAACAGTTCCACTCAGAGCATACAAACATCATAAGGAAATGCTTCTGGATTAGAGTTGCTTTCTGTGATCCATTGTATGAGCATTATCCTGACACTATTCAGTTTATGGAGCCAATGTACATTGACCTACCTTCCCCTGAACGTACACCCAGAGGACAGAGATCTCAAAATCTCTCCTGATCAGTATATACTGCTGCGGCTGAATTGTCTTTGAAGGATACTTCTCTGGTATTTTCCAGGAAATTTCAAGATTTTATGGAGAATCTTCTTTAGGTTTCTCGATCTCAGGCCATCTTCAAGGTTCAGGCTGCCTTTAGGGTTGTCATAAAGGAAGATAAAAAATCATGCGAGGGAGAACTAGGCTAAAATGTTCAGATGTTGCCCTACCACCAACCAGGAAGCAGTTGCCAGGAAGCCAAACAATAGATTCATCTGCTTTTAAAGTGCTAATGGACACATTCCATTTTTTTTTTCCAAAGGAGATTTCAGGTTAGGAATCATTTGTCTGGAGAAATGATGGGTAAAGAATATTTCAATAATAAAGTAAACCATTGACATGTGCCAACTTCTCTGAATATCTCGCCATTGATGGGACGAGATGAAAGCCTTCTGTTATGGTTGGTGTGGCTCAAGTGGTTAGCACTGTTGCCTTACAGGCCCGAGTTCAATTCTAGCCTCGGGTGACTGTCTGTGTGGAGTTTGCACGTTCTCCCTGTATCTGCGTGGGTTTCCTCCGAGTGCTCCGGTTTTGTTCTATAATCCAAAGACGTGCAGGTCAGGTGAATTGGCCGTGCTAAATTGCCCATAGTGTTCAAAATATCTATGGCATGCTTTGGCATCACAAGTGCTCATCTAAATACTTCTTAAATCTTCTGAGGGTTTCTGCCTCTCTCACCCTTACAGGCAGTGAGTTCCAGACTCCTACCATCCTCTGAGTATTAAAAAAATCAAACCAATAGTCAGGCCTCTTGTGGTACACTGGGCCAAAAGACCCAGGTTCAAGTCCCACCTGCTCCCAGAGGAGGGTAGTAGCATTTCTGGACATGTTGATTCAAAATATCTACTTTAGTCAAGAGATTCTGGCTGAAGCTGCTAACAATTAAGGAGATCTCAAATCTTGGGGAGGTGCTGGTGCTGGACAAAGTTAAAAATCACACAACAGCAGAATGTAGTCCAACAGGTTTATTAAATAGTATCATCAGGTAGCTAGTGATATTATGCAGCCCAATGGTCTAATGGATAAGGTACTGGCCGCCTAAGCTAGGGATTGTGGGTTCAATTCCCATCTGGGGTGTCTGACACTTCACAGTCTGCCCTCCCCCAACTTTACTCTTGGGGCAGCTCAGTGGTTAGCACTGCTGCCTCGCAGCGCCAGGGACCTGGTTTGATTATAGTCTCGGGTGACTGTCTGTGAGGAGTTTGCACATTGTCCCTGTGTCAGCGTGGGTTTCCTCCCACAGTCCAAAGATGTGTGAGTCAGGTGAATTGACCATGCTAATTGCCCATAGGATAGGTACGTTAGTAGGGAGTAGGTGAATGGGTCTGGGTGGGTTAGTCTTCGGAGGGTTGGTGTGGACTTGTTGGGCCGAAGGGCCCGTTTCCGCACTGTAGGGAATCTAATCTAATCTAAGCAAAAGCTACTTGACAAAGGAGCAGCACTCCAAAAGCTAATATTTCCAAATAAACCTGTTGGACAATAACCTGGTGTTGTGACAGTTTTATAAATCAAACCAATAGGGGGGCACTTGTGGTACAGTGGTAGTGACCTTGCCCCTGAATGTAGCCGATTTGATTAGGGAGCTTAAGGTGAAAGAACCCCTTAAGGCAGTGACCATAATATGATAGAATTCACCCTGCAGCTTGAGAGGGAGAAGCTGGAATCAGATGTAACGCTATTACAATTGAGTGAAGGGAACCACAAAGTCAGGAGAGAGGACACGGCCAGAATTGTTTGGAAGGGGAGCTGAGCAGGGAAGATGGTGGAGCAGCAATAGCAGGAGTTTCTGGGAGTAGTTTGGGAGGTACAGCAGAAACTCATCCCGAGGAACAAGAAACATAATAAGAAGAGGACGAAGCAACCATGGCTGACAAAGGAAGTCAGGGACAGCAGAAAAGCAAAACAGAAAACATACAATGTGATGAAGAGTAGTGGGAAGCCAAATGATTGGGAATCCTTTATAAACCAACTGAGGATAACTAAAAAAAAACTATAAGCAGGGGGTGGAGAAGATTAAATATGACAGTAAGCTAGCTAGTAATATAAAAGAAGACTGCAAAAGTATTTTTAGATCTTTAAAAAGGAAGATGGAGGCAAGAGGGACATTAGACAGCTTGAAAATGAGGCTGGAGAAGTAGCAATAAGGAACGAAGAAATGGTGGAGGAACTTTGCATCAATTTTCACAGGGGAAGAACAGCAACATCCCAGAACTTCAAGAGAGTCAGGGGGCAGAGGTGAGTGTAGTGACCATCACTAAGGAGAGGGGGCTGGGGAAGCTGATAGATCTAAAATGGATCAAATGGACTACACCCTAGATCTCTTGGAGAAAGTTGAGGATAAGGGGATGACACCTAAAGTGGTATTATAGCTGGATAGTTAATCCAAAGAGTCAAAGTGTGTAGTGCTGGAAAAGCACAGCAGGTCAGGCAGTATCCAAGGAGCAGGAGAAATGATGTTTCGGGCAAATGCCCTTCATCAGGAATGCGACTAGTGGGCCAGTGGAAGGGAGAGTTAAAATGGTCAGCTACAAGGCAGTGGGGTTGGCTACTATAGGTGCCCCAGACATGTTGTCTGAAATGATCCGCAAGTTGGCATCCTGTCTCTCCAATGTAGAGGAGACCACATCGGTGCAATGCCTGGAGGAAGAACACCTCATCTCCTGCCTTGGGACCTTCCAACCCCATGGCATTAATGTGGATTTCATCAGTTTCCTCATTTCCCTTCCTTCCACCCTATCCCAATCCCAATCTTTCAATTCGGCACCACCCTCATGACTTGTCCTACCTGTCCATCTTCCTTCCCACCTATCCGCTCCACCCTCCTCTCTGACCTATCACCATCACCCCCAACCTGTATCTACCTATCACCTTCCCAGCTGCCTTCCCCCAGACCCACCCCCCTCCCATGTAATTCTTAGCCCCCTTCGCCCGCAGGCCTCATTCCTGATGAAGGGCTTATGCCCGAAACATTGACTCTTCTGCTCTTTGGATGCTGCCTGACCTGCTGCGCTTTTCCAGCACCACACTCTCAACTCTGATCTCCAGCATCTGCAGTCCTCACTTTCTCCCTGTTAATCCAGATAATGTTATATCAAACTTCACCATGGCAGATTCAATTTAAAAAATTATCCATTCTCAGTTCAAGTATCCTTGTCCTTCTATTCTTTTCTCCTTTTCAAGCTTCACATTAAAGTGTTAATAAAGCCTACAGTTTTCTCCGCTTCATTGATAGGGGTATAGCGTACACAGCAAGGAGGCATTGGTGAGCTTGCTCAACAGATTTGCTGGCCAATCTACCCTAGTTTACCCTAGTTACCCTAGTTTGGGCTGTAGGAGGAAACCCACACAGACAGTCACTCAAGGCTGGAATCAAACCTGGGTCCCTGATGCTGTGAGGCAGCAGTGCTAACACTGAGCCACTGTACCAACTTGATGGACACTAAATTCAGCTGGAGCATTGTGTGCAGTTTTGAGCAACTCATTATAGGAAAGGCGTGAAGGCATTGGAGAGAGTACAGGAGTGATTTAAAATAATGGTTCCAGGAATGAGACACTCCAGGATAGATTGAAGAGGTTGGGACTGTTCTCCTTGGAGAAAAAAAAAGAGATTGAATAAAGGTTTTTAAAAACATGAGTGGATTGGATAGAGTATCTGGAGAGAAGACATTCCCACCCAGAAAATAGAAAGGATTAAGAGGGCAGAGATTTAAAGTCAAGAGTGTGTTGCTGGAAAAGCGCAGCAGGTCAGGCAGCATCCGAGGAGCAGGAGAATCGACGTTTCGGGCATAAGCCCTTCATCAGGAATAGGGTTAAATTGATGTGCAAAAGAAGGGCTACATGAGAAGAAAGATTTTACACAATTAAGGTCGGGAATGCGCTGCCAGGAATGGTCACTTAGATCGAAATGGTGTGCAGGGATATAGAGTATAGGTACGAAGGGCTGTATGGCCTCCTGCTCTGTTACAATTGTGTGATTCTGGAATTCATTGTTATTCATCTCGCCCACAGTACATGCCCTGGCAAGGTGGTTCTGTGGTCAGCACTACTGCCTCACAGCACCAGGGAACTAGGTTTGATTCCAGCCTTGGGCAACTGTCTGTGTGGAGTTTGCATGTTCTCCTTGTGTCTGTGTGGGTCCCCTCTGGGTGCTCCAGTTTCTGCTCACGATCCAAAGATGTGTAAGTTAGTGGGTTGGCCATAGGAACTTGCCTATAGTGTCCTAGGATGTGCAGGCTAGGTAGACTAGCCATGAGGAATGCAGGGATAGGGTAGTGGGGATGCTGTTCAGAGGGTTGGTATGGGCCAAATGGCTTTGCTCCCTGCTGTAGGAATTCAATGATATGGTGGACAAATCTGGATGTTAATCGCACTTTGACTGTCTTATGTCCAATGATTTACTGAAAGCAAATCCCCAAAGCTGTGTAGAGTTTCCACATTTGCTTTGTTGAAGGTGATTAGTCCCGATTTAATCTGTGGATGGCTTACTCTTCGGAAATTTGCAGCATTACCTGTATATTTTTGCTAGTGCAGTAAGAGATTGCTCTGGGGCCTGGCTTTGCACAGCTCCAGGCCTATCTTGTTTGGCATGGCCCATTCTCATCCTAATGATTCAAACCTGCCATTTTGGCCTGCTGATGGTGACTGATACCATTGTTACAATATTAATCTAGAGTCCCAGATAAAATGCTGGGGGCCTGAATTCAAATCTCATTACGGTAGATAGATAAATTTGAATTCAATAAAAACCTGGAATCAAGTCGATGATGAAACCATTGTTGATTACTAGAAAAGCCCATCTGGTTCACTGATGTCAATTAGGGAAGGAAACTGCCATCCTTTCCCAGTCTGGCCTGCATGTGACTCCAGACCCACAGCAATGTGGTTGGCCCTTAATTGCCCTCTAGGGATGGACAATAAATGCCGCCTAGCCAGTGATACCCACATTTTGTGAAACAACCAGCTACATCTTATTAAACACAGCTGCTCATAGCAAGTGGGGTTAACTTCATGTTAGCGCAAATGGTTTGGTTTCAGGTCACCAACATAGAGAGTTGTTAGTGCCTGCAATGGCTCAATGCTCCAATCACTAAAGCGGAACGTTGTGACCTTAAGTCCCATTGCAGAGACTGAGACGAACACCCATGCTGACTCCACACTGCAGTCCCCGCTGGGGGACTAGCTGTTGTTTTCTTTTCAGATGACACACTAAACCAAGGCCCTTGGCTTGCTGCATCAGGCAGATGTCAACAAGCAGAGTCAAAGTTGTGTGGCAGCGCCATACGTTTTGACTCTGATCTCCAACATCCACAGTCCTCACTTTCTCCTAGATGTCAACAATCCCAGGGAACCACTTCAAAGATGAATCAGGGTATTCCAAGCAACAATCATCCCTCAACAAATACAAAGAAAATAGTTATCAGGTCATTAATACATTGTCGTTAATGGGAGCCTGCTGTGTACAGATGGATCACCACTTTAACACTGGCTATTGTTCATTGCCCATGAATTCCAAGTTCATAAAGGAAATGATATAAATGAAAATTAGTTCTAACTCAAACCTGAAGCAGATAGAGTTCAGGTCCCCTGTCCAGGTTGCTTCAAAGTCTCCTTCGGTCTTGACATCTGATTTTTGTTACCTCTTGAGGAGTAGTGCACATCTGGAAAGTGTTGGCAGCGTACAGGCAATCAAAACTACGGCATTTGATTTCTTTACAGTTTTATATCTGTGAAGCAAACTCTCTGAATTCTTTGTCGTAGTTTTGACTAGTAAATATCAGAGAACCAAAGGTCTTAGCTATCCCACCCAGAGACCTTGAAGACACGCCTCAAAATTGGCAGAGACCTGGGCCTGATACAGGCTGTATAAAATGTACAACTCTCTCTCTCTCACTGTCTCACAACTCTCTCTTTCACCCTCACACAAATGCTCCCTCACACACATTCTCTCTCACAGACTCACTCTCTCTCTCCCACACACACTCTCCCTCATACATGCACACTCCCTCTCTCTCACACACACTCTCTCACACTCACACTTGCTCTCTCACAGATTCTCTCTCACACACACACACTCTCTCTCAAATACACACACTCTCTCTCACAAACACAAACACACACACCCACAAGCATACACACACAAATACAATCTCTCTCTCTCTCACACACACACACATACATACACACATGAAATCTCTCTCTCACACACACATGGAATCTCTCTCTCTTTCTCACACACACACACATGAAATCTCTCTCTCACACACAAGGAATCTCTCGCTCTCACATACACACAGACACAGACACGCACACACACACTCTCACATACACCCTCTCTCTCACACACACAGTCTCTCACACATACACACTCTCACACATTTTCTCCCTCACACGCAGACATTCACACACACACGCTCCTTCACACACACATACATTCTCTGTCTCCATTCAGAATGGCTCTCTCCTTGCGCAGTGACCTTCAAACTGTTTACTTTCTAAGACTGGAGCTGGTAAGCGATGTTTTTTCTGCAAGGATCAGTGATGAAAATACTACCTTTAATACAATATAAATTTATAATATTGGGACATTGAAATCAAGAGTAAAATCTTTAAAATTTTCGCACGCTACCTATCTTAGAGGTGTGGCGAATGGTGAGGGATGATCAGACTACCTGCAATTAGGCTCAGAGAGGCCAGCAGAATGAGAAGGCAGTGACAGATGGGAGTCAGAAAGGAGAAGAGTGAGGTGATATATTTGATAGAATAGGACTGGAGAGACAACAGAGATTTACCAGCACTTTTTAAATTACTTCATGGAATTTGGGTGCCACTGGCTAGGGCAGCATTTCTCGCCCATTCCTAAATGCCCAAAGAGGTAGTTAAGTGTCAACCACATCGCTGTGGGTCTGGAGTCACATGTAGGCCAGACCGGGTCAGGGTGCTAGATTTCCTTCCTTAAAGGACCATGTGGCATTAGGTGGCTCAGTGGTTAGTACTGCTGCCTCACAGTGCCAGGGATATGGGTTCGGGCAACTGTCTGTGTGGAGTTTGCACATTCTCCCTGTGTCTGTGTGGGTTTCCTGTGGGTATTCTGGTTTCCTCCCACAATCCAAAGATGTGCAGGTCAGGTGAATTGGCCTTGCTAAATGACCCATGGTGTTTGGGGTTGTATACAACAGATTCATCAGTCAGGAGGTAAATGTAGAGCAATGGGTTTGGGTGGGGTGCTTTTTGGAGGGGTGTTGTTGATTTGTTGGGCTGAAGGGCCTGTTCCCACACTGTAGGAATTCTCTGATGTGGACCTGCCGGTGTCAGACTGAGGTGGACAAGGTCAGAAATCACACGACATCAAGTTATACTCCAACAGGTTTATCTAAAGTCACAAGTTTTTGGAGCGCTGTTCCTTCATGAACCAATGTTCTTAAAGGACATTAGTGAACCAGATGGACTTTTACAGCAAGCAACATACGGTGGGAATTAAATTTGTTTTTATTCCCAGAATTTAAGTATCATCAACAGACACAAGCTCATTTTGGGCTAAATACCTAAATCTTATGGTTGGTGAGATTCAAGCCTTTGCCCTCAGAATGTTAGCCTGAACCTCTGAAGTAGACAATAGACAATAGACAATAGACAATAGATGCAGGAGTAGGCCATTCAGCCCTTCGAGCCTGCACCGCCATTCAATATGATCATGGCTGATCGTTCCCAATCAGTATCCTGTTCCAGCCTTATCTCCATAACCCTGGACTCCACTATCTTTAAGAGCTCTATCCAATTCTTTCTTAAATGAATCCAGAGACTGGGCCTCCACTGCCCTCTGGGGCAGAGCATTCCACACAGCCACCACTCTCTGGGTGAAGTAGTTTCTCTTCATCTCTGTCCTAAATGGTCTACCCCGTATTTTTAAGTTGTGTCCTCTGGTTCGGCACTCCCCCATCAGCGGAAATATGTTTCCTCCTGCCAGAGTATCCAATCCTTTCATAATCCTATACGTTTCAATCAGATCCCCTCTCAGTCTTCTAAACTCAAGGGTATACAAGCCCAGTCGCTTCAGTCTTTCCGTGTAAGGCAATCCTGCCATTCCAGGAATTGACCTCGTGAACCTACGCTGCACTCCCTCAATAGCCAG
Source organism: Chiloscyllium punctatum (assembly GCF_047496795.1). Classification (NCBI taxonomy): domain Eukaryota; kingdom Metazoa; phylum Chordata; class Chondrichthyes; order Orectolobiformes; family Hemiscylliidae; genus Chiloscyllium; species Chiloscyllium punctatum. The sequence continues at coordinate 128,521,036 of NC_092745.1, forward strand.
AATGTCTTTCCTCAAATAAGTACTAGTCCAATGGTATCATCACTATGGCAAGGCTTTCCCATAATCCATTTCTTCCCCTATTTCAATAAAGTGTAGCAGGAAGATTTTAACATTCAGTTCAAAGGCAAATTTTAAAATGCAAAACATCGTTTCAAGAAGGGGTTGGATATAGTTCTTAGGGCTAAAGGAATCAAAGGGAATGGGGAGAAAGCAGGAACAGGGAACTACATTGGTGGATCAGCCATAATCCTATTGAATTGTGAAGCAGTCTCAAAGGGCCAAATGGCCTACTCTTGCCCCTAGTTATTATGCTTCTACAAAAATATTGAAATATCAATGAAAGCACTGATGAATGAAAGGAGTTGAATCTTGGGGAGGGTGAGGCGGGGTGAGCTGACCACTTAGCAATGGGAGCGCCCCAAAATCCAAGTTGCTGTTGCGTCAACAGTTGGGGTGATGGCCTAGTGATATCGTCATTGGACTGTTAACTCAGAGCTAATGTTCTGGGGACCTGAGTTTGAATCCTAACACAGCAATTTGAATTTGAAAAAAGTCTGGAATTAAGAATCTAATGATGACCATGAATCCATTGTTGTTTGCTAGAAAAATCCATCTGTTTCACTAATGCCCTTTAGGGAAGGAAACTGCCATCCTTACCTGGTCTGACCTACATGTGACACCAGACCCACAGCAATGTGGTTGACTCTTAACAGCCGTCTAGGCAATTAGAGATGGGAAATCAATAACAATAATGGTCTAGCTAGCGATGCCTTCATTGTGTGAATCAAAGAAAAAGCTACCCTCTGAGCAATTAGGGATGGGCAATAAATATGGGCCTAGTCAGTGAGGCCCACATCCTGTAAATATTTTTTTTTCAAATGACAGTATTTCAATTCCTTTTCCACGGTAGAGAGAGAAGGTTCAAAGCCGATTAAGATACATAAAGAAATATTGTGCATCACTGAACTATTCCCCTTCCCCCACCCACCAGTTCCCTCTATCTCGGTGATCTTTCATGCTTTTGCTCTGTGTGGTCCCCTCAGCGATTTATTAATCAGTCCGCCTGTCTGTGACACTGATGTGCCTTTACCGGGAATGTAACTAATTTAAATCTCAAGAAGCCTTCAGTTATGTACAAGAGTGTTGAATATATTTCAACATGGGTTCTCTCACCAAGGAGTGGCAAAATAAGGGTAGGGAAAAATTCTAACACCTACCGTAATCCCCTGCCTAAGAAATTTTGGCTCATTAAGACAGCAAGTAAGGAATTCAATATGCTCTTTATTTGATGTGTGCATTCATTAAAAGAAAAGTTTGGTTAGAAAGTTGAACAGACAATAGTAGCCTGGAGAACTGACTTCAGTGAAAGTGATTTGACATCAATCTGGAAAACTGATGTCGATATTGTATTTTGTTCAACAATAGGTTTGAGTTTCATTTTGCATAAGGCAGAGGTCACAAAATGAATGATTAATTTGTTGAGTGCTCATAAATTGGGCTCTGAGCACTTTATGTATTATTCATTTGCAAAATGCCTACCATCCACAGTCCACAGTAACTTACTTCTCTTTGTAAAGCTGTATCTGCCATGTCAATCAGCAGCTTCCACTGAGAATAAATTAGTAGCTGTTTCTCTGAGAACGCCAATAGCATTTTCTGTGTGAAAGTGGAACCATGCAAAGTTCCTGATGGAAGCTTCAGTCTGGAGGGAGAGAAGAGAGTTAGGTCGGGAAAGTGAGCAGACTCCAGAGGCAGAGGTTATGAATTTACTGGGGATTGCTGTTCCTTTAAGTGACTGACTTTTATTTCTGCTACGTTTAAAATAGTTGTCCCTCTTAACCTTCACAGCTCTGCCATAATCAAGCCAATTCCCCAGTTCATTCCTAGTCAAATAATTAATTTCTTTCTGCTTTCCCAAGATGTTGGCATCATGAGCAAGTTCAGCACCTGTCACCCATCCCAACTGGTCTTCAGGTGAATGACTTTCTCAAGCATTTCAAAGGGCAGTTAATAATCAACCCCTTTACTGTGCATCTGGAGTCTTATGTAGGCCAGTAAAGACAGCAGATTTCCATCCCTAAAGGACATTAGTGAACCAGATGGGTTTTTACAAGACTCATTTTATGGTTTCCAGGTGGCTCATTGGTTAGCACTGCGGCCTCTCAGCGCCAGGGTCCCAGGTTCAATTCCAGCCTTGGGTGACTGTCTGTGTAGAGTTTGCAAGTTCTCCCTGTGTCTATGTGGGTTTCCTCTGGGTGCTCTGGTTTCCTCCCACAGTCCAAAGATGTGCAGGCCAGGTGAATTGGCCATGCTAAATTGCCTATAGTGTTAGGTGCATTAGTCAGAGGGAAATGGGACTGGGTGGTTTACTCTTTGGAGGGTCGACGTGGACTTTTTGGGCTGAAGAGCCTGATTCCACACTGGAGGGAATCTAATCTAGTCCAAAGATGTGCAGGTTAGGTAGATTGGCCATGCTAAATTGCCTTTAGTCACTGCGGATGTGGAGGCTAGGTGGATTAGCCATGGGAAATGCACAGTTACAATGATAGGGTGGGTCAAGGTGGGATGCTCTTCAGAGAGTCGATGTGGACTCAATGGGCTGAATAGTCTGCTTCTATCACTGTAGGGATTCTAAGATTGTTAGACTAATTTTTCATTACAGATTTTTCAGAAAATCTTTATGATTTTGTCAGCAGTCAAATGTCTACATTCATTAATAGTTGCCTTGGCCACCATCAGTGAGACCAACATTTAATCCCAGATCAATTAATTGATTTCAGGTTCTATTATCTGTCATGATGAGACTTGAACCTGTGTCACCACATTAGCCTTTCCTTTTATATTAGTGCCACATTGACATTACCATCACACCACCATTTGAAAGGAGGATCAATCTCTTGGTACTTTTATACAATTGTTTCAGAGTTTATCTGGCTTAAATACGAGTGAACAGCTTGGTCCAATATATTTCTGTTCAGGTCAAAGCCCACTCAATGAAATTTTTTTCCCCACATATTTTCTCCGTCATGTGAGGGCACGCCGAGGAGATCAATTTGTCTCCTGACACCTCCAGCCACTGGTCAGATGAGGTGCACAAAGCACAGCAGCTCTCGGCTCATGCCTTAGCTGAGCTTCATGTCTGGATGCAGAGGGAGAAATTTAATTGTAAGTACAGGTCCTTCAGCACTGGGATTCATTATTGGTCCTTGGCTCTTTGTCTGTTCTCTACAAACAATGCAAGTGCCTGGGTTTCTGTCTGACCAGACAATGGATATTGCAGTGTAGATGGGAGTTGTTGAATCCCCATCATAGTGCTCTCCAGAGGAATTGTCTGGGACATAAAATTTTCCACTCGGCAACTTCCCTCTGCATGAAACATTCCAAAAGGTGACATTTTAATTGGAGACTTTGGATGGTTCAAATAAACGTTTGTAAAACAATTACTCTGGAAAAGTGAAACTATTACACACAGAGTCTAATCCCTGAGTAAGTATTGAAGACCTTACACTTATCTCTGACACTCCCAATTAAAGAGGCTTCAGAATTTTTACGTGCTCCCTCCCTTTGGCTCCCAAAATTACCCCCAGCACTGCCCCTACCCACCCCAGCCAGATCAGATCATACCTAATCTCCCACTTTGACCACCGGAGTTGACTCGAAACTTCAGTCTTCTGCACTTCACCCATAGTTATTGATGATCTGAGGAAAGTCACCGGACCCAAAGCATTCATCTTGATTTCTCTTCACAGCTGCTTCCAGACCTGCTGAGTTTTCCAGAAACTTCTGTTTTTTGCCATTAAAGGTCAACGTGGCTGTCTATTTTTGGAACCACAGGAGATGAGTTAGATACTAAAAGCGACAGTAATTACAGTGGAGGAGCACAAGGAAACTAGGAACCTTGAGGAAATGAATAGCAATGTCTTGAAAAGAGTTCATATAACAGAAAAAGAGTTGCTAGAGGCTTTAAAATGCATAAAGTTGGATAAATCTCCAGGACATGATCTCCAGAACTTCTTGGGAAGCTAGAAAAGTGATTGCTGGGCCCCTCACTAAGATATTTGTATCATTGATAGCCACAGAAGAGGTGCCAGAAGAATGGAGGTTGGCTAATGTGATCTCATTATTTCAGTCTGTAAGGAAAGGCCAAGGAACTATAGACCTGTGAGCCTGACATCAGTGGTGGGTAAGTTTTTGGAGGGAATCCTGAGGGACTAGGATGTACATGTATTTGGAAAGGCTAGACCTGATTAGGGATAGTCAACATGGCTTTGTGTGTGGGAAATCATGTCTCACTAACTTGACTGAGCTTTTTGAGAAGGTGTCAAGGAAGATTGATGAAGGCAAAGCAATAGACGACTATAAAGAATTCAGCAAAACCTTCAACAGGTTCCACATGGTGAGGTGGCAAACTGGATATAGAACTAACTCGAAGGTAGGAGACAGAGGGTGGCAATGGAAGGTTGTCTTTCAGACTGGAAGCCTGTGACCAGTGGTGTGTTGCAAGGATCAGTGCTGGGTCCACTACTTTTCATCATTTATATAAATGATTTGGATGGGATTATAGGAGGTATGGTTAGTATGTTTGCAGGTGATACTAAAATAGGAAGTGTAGTGGACAGTGAAGAAGGTTACCTCAGAGTACAATGGGCCAATGGGCTGAGGAGTGGCAGATGGAGTTTAATTTAGATAAATGTGAGTTGCTGCATTTTGGAAAAGCAAAATCATACCAGGACTTGTGCACTTAATAGTAAGGTCCTAGCGCTTATTACTGAACAAAGAGACCTTGGAGTGCAGGTGCTTAGCAGGGTGGTGAAGAAGGCATTTGGCGCACTTTCCTTCATTGGTTATAGCATTGAGTGCAGGAATTGGGATGTCACATTGCAGCTGTACAAGACATTGGTAAGGCCACTTTTGGAATATTGCGTATAATACCTGTCTCCCTTCTATAGGAAAACTTGTTGTGAAACTTGATAGGGTGCAGAAAAGATTTACAAGGATGTTGCCAGAGTTGGAGGGTTTGAGCTATAGGGAGCGACTGAATAGTCTGGGGCTGGTTTCCCTGGAGCATCAGAGGCTTAGGAGTAACCTTATCGAGGTTTATAAAACCATGAGGGGCATGGATAGGGCAAATAGGCAAGGTCTTTTTTTCCGAGGGTAGTGTAGTTCAAAACTAGAGGGCATAGGTTCAATGTAAGGGGGAAAGATTTCAAACTTTTTCATGCAGAGGGTGATGCGTGTATGGAACGAGCTGCCAGAGGAAGTGATGGAGGTAGGTACCATTACAACATTTAAAAGGCATCTGGATGGGTATACAAATAGGAAGGGTTTAGAGGGATATGGGCAGGGTGCTGGCAAATGGGACTCGGACAGATTGGGATGACCGGTCAACACAGATGAATTGGACCGAAGGGTCTCTCTTTCTCACTCCATAGATGCTGCCAGACTTGCTGAGCCTTTGCAGCAATTCTGTTTTTGCGTCTAGTTTATAGCATCCAAAGTTCACCTGACAAGGGAACAGCGCTCCGAAAGTTTGTGATTTCAAATAAACCTGTTGGACCATAAACTGGGTGTCATGTGACCTCTGACATTTACCTCCTTCTTGAAAATGCACAATGCTTTCTGGGTGAAAGCATCTCACCTCATCTCATACCTAAAACATTTACCCCTTATCCTTAAACTACGACCCTCGGTTCAGGACTCCCCCAGCATTGGGAAAATCCTTTTTGGATCTAATCTGTCAAGTCCTGTTAGAATTTTATATGTTTTTTGAGCACCCCCTCATATACTCCAGTGAATACAATACTAACAGATGCAATTTCTCCTCGTACATCAGTTCTGTCATCCCAGGAATCAATTTGGTAAATCTTCACTGTATTCCCTCGATAGTAAGAACATCCTTCCACAGATAAAACTGCATGCAATACTGCATGAGTGCCCTCACCATGACCCTGTATAATTGCAGCAAGACATCTTTGTTCGTGGTTGGAGACCCTTCAATCTGCCACCAAACCAACTGACTCTCATCATTCACCTTAGGAACAAAGGGATGCAGGAGCCAAAGTGGATCATTCAGCCCCTTGAGTCTGCCCAGCCCTTGCACGTCATGGCTAATTGCCCATCGTCAACAGCACACCCCCATGCCATCCACATGTTCCCTGATGCCATTAACCATCTCACCCTGCCACCAGCTGAGGCCTGGAAAGTGGGTTGTTCTTGTATTAATTGTCATGCAAGGCCCTCATCGCTCCATTGCTGGTACAGATGAGGGATTCATCCCGCTGCAAACCAGAAACGGCAAACCCATGTTGGTACATTTCCAGGTGGGGTGTCAGGATTCTTTGTTCAAAGGCACTCAGTGAAGGAAGGGACCCATTGAGATCCACTCCCCTGCCCTTGCTGCTGAACCACTCCCCTCAACCCCTACACCTCTTAATTCCCGCTCTAGGAGTTGTTCACCTGTAGCTGAGGTCCCTACAGCCAACTGCAATTTACAATTTACAATAATAATGACTACTACCTGCAAACATATGGACTCTACCCATTTGGCATACTGGAGTTGATTTCCTTAGAGCAGAGGAGACTTGAGGGGGATATGACTGAGATGGGGTGTAGATGGGACAAAAACATTCCCCTCGGTGGAGAGATCAAAGACCGGGAGGCGGGGGGGTATAGATTTAAGGTAAGGGTCAGAAAGTTTAGAGGAGATGAGGGGAAAATCTTTTTCACGCTGAGGAAGGTGGATATCTGGAACTCACTGTCTCTAAGGTTGGGAGAGGGTTTTTGAAGTATTTGGATCATTCAGCCCCTTGAGTCTGCCCAGCCCTTGCACGTCATGGCTAATTGCCCATCGTCAACAGCACACCCCCATGCTATCTCCACGTTCCCTGATGCCATTAACTATCTCACCCTGCCACCAGCTGAGGCCTGGAAAGTGGGTTGTTATTGTATTAATTGTCATGCAGAGGGTGATGCGTGTATGGGACGAGCTGCCAGAGGAAGTGATGGAGGCAGGTACCATTACAACATTTAAAAGGCATTTGGATGGGTATACAAATAGGAAGGGTTTAGAGGGATATGGGCCGGGTGCTGGCAAATGGGACTCGGACAGATTGGGACACCCAGGTTATAGTCCAACAGGTTTATTTGAATCCACAATCGAGAGTGGGGTGCTAGAAAAGCACAGTGGGTCAGGCAGCATCTGAGGAGCAGGAGAGTTGAAATTTTGGGCATAAGCCCTTCATCAGAAGCCGAATACACTCACAATGCCACGGCATACAAAGCCATGGGCCAAGGCTAAAAAATGGGATTAGAACAGTTAGGTGGCTGTTTTTTGACTGGCACAGACTCATAGAATCCTTACAGTATGGAAGCAAGCCATTCAACCCATCAAGTACACAGCAAACCCTTCAGAGTATCCCGTCCAGATCCACCCACCCATCCCCCTCCCCCCACCCCCACAACTAATGCAACTAGCCTGCACACTACAGGCCATTTCCCATGGCCAATCCACCTGACCTGCACATCTTTGGACTGTGAGAGGAAACCAGAGCACCCAGAGCAAACCCATATAGACACATGGAGAATGTGCAAACTCCACACAGACAGTCACCCAAGGGTGGACCGAACCCAGGTCTCTGATACTGTGAGGCAGCAGTGCTCACCACCAAGCCACCATGATGGGCTGAAAGGCCTTTTCCTGACCACGATGGGACTATAATTATGGACACAACAGATTCCCATGACAGTAGCACCAACAAGATACAGCAGCAATTCCTCTTTTGTTCGTTGGAATCAGGGAAAGTGTTAAAAGTGATAAGAACAGCATTGCACTGCCTTTGAAATGTCATTGGAAAAGGTGTCATTCAGAGGCTCTGAAAGGGATTAGGATGTAAAATTGCTGTAAATACCTTTCTAATTAGCTATTGTTTCTGTAAATCTGCTTGGAGTAGAAATGAGAGATTAGCTCAAGAAATGTCATGCAATACCCAATGATTACAATATAATTTTGCATATGCCATGCAGTTACTGAACTAAGCACCTGGGTTTTGGGTCTACTTTTCAATGTAAAATTATGCAACATTTATACCCCAAAATTGATAGTACAGATTTAATCATATAATTATTTACATCAGATATTAAAATTGATACTGATTTGTCGCTTAATTACAACTTTTACTGACATTCACATCTAATTAATGATTTTTTTTTAGAGTGCAAATAATGTATAATAACAGCTCAGTGTTGGGAATTGGAAAGCGAGGAGACTGAAAGAGAATTCTTACTGAGCAATAATGACTCATTCTTAAGCAATGTTTTAGCTGAAGCTCTGTTTCTGTATCCTAACCTGCAACAGGGGAAAGATATAAAAGGGATCTAAGGAGCAACCTTTTCATGCAGATGGTGGTGCATATGTAGAATGAACTGCCAAAGGAAGTTACAATTACAACATTTAGAAAACACCTGGGTGGGTATAGGAATAGCAAGTATTTAGAGGGATATGGACCAAATGCTGGCAAACAAGTTTAGGGCAGATTGGGGTGTCTGGACAGCATGAACGAGTTGGACTGAAGGGTCTGATTCTGTGCTGTATATCTAAATGACTCTATGACTTAGTGAGTTTTGAGAAGATTTGTAACTCAGGTTGAAGTTCTGGATGTAGGTTTGCTCACTGAGCTGGAAGGTTCATTTCCAGATGTTTTGTCACCCTACGAGGTAACATCTTCAGTGGGCCTCCAGGCTTTCTATTTATATGTCTGGATTTCTTTGGATTGGTGATGTCATTTCCAAACAGAGACATGCATGGCATTTCGACCAGAACTCTATCAACAAACACATAGAGTTTTTTTTTAGATTAGATTAGATTAGATTAGATTAGATTACTTACAGTGTGGAAACAGGCCCTTCGGCCCAACAAGTCCACACCGCCCCACCGAAGCGTAACCCACCCATACCCCTACATCTACATTTACCCCTTACCTAACACTATGGGCAATTTAGCGTGGCCAATTCACCTGGCCTGCACATCTTTGGACTGTGGGAGGAAACCGAAGCACCTGGAGGAAACCCACGCAGACACAGGGAGAACGTGCAAACTCCACACAGTCAGTCGCCTGAGGCGGGAATTGAACCCGGGTCTCAGGCGCTGTGAGGCAGCAGTGCTAACCACTGTGCCACCGTGCCGCCCACGGTGGACCCTATCAACCACCCCTGAGAAAAATAACAGGAAATGACATCACCATACAAAATGACATCACCAACCCAAACAAACCCAAATATATAAATAGAAAGCCTGGAGGCCCACTGAAGATGTTACCTAGTAGGGTAACGAAATGTCTGGAAATGAACCTTCCAGGTTAGCGAGCAAACTCTATGACTGTATAACCCTTCCTGACCTACATTAATTCACAGTCTGCCAATGCCTCAATATTAAAATCCTCATTTTTATATTTTTTAAAATTCATTTACAGGATGTCCATGTCATTGGCTGGGTTAGTATTTATTATCCACCCCTCATTGTCCTTGAGAAGGCAGGGGTGAGCTGCGTTCTTGAATTGCTGCAGTCCGTGTGCTGTAGGGATACACATAATGCTATTGAGGAGGGAATTCCAGGACTCTGATCCAGCAACAATGAAAGACCAGTGATGTAGTTCCAATCCCAGAATTTTTAAAATAATTGTGAATCGGATTCAATTTAATTTTTGAGTTTAGAAAAATGAGCAGGGATCACATAAAGACCTATAAAATTCTAACGGGACTAGACAGGGTAAACACAGGAAGGGCGTTCCCGATTACTGGCGAGTCCAGAACCAGGGGTCACAGTCAAAGGATATGGGGTAGACCATTTTGGAAATAGATGAGGAGAAATGTCTTCATGCAGAGTGTGGGGAGCCTGTGGAATTCTCTGCCGCAGAAAGTGATTGAAGTCGAATTATTGAATGTTTGCAAAAAGGAGTTAGATATAGTTCTTAGGGCTAAAAGATGTGGGGAAAAAGTGGAAACAGGGGACTGACCAGGGGACTTTGGAATTCTCTTCCCCAGAGGGTCACACATCATGGCTCAGAAACTGACCTTTTGACCCTACTCGCCTTTGCTGACCAGACATTCCAATCTGACTTAGTACTTTTTGCCAGCATTTGGCCCATGTCCCTCTAAACCGTTCCAATCCAAGTACATGTCCAAATATCTTTTAAATGCTGTAATTGTACTCGCCTCTACCACTTTCTCTGGTGGCTCATTCCATACACTCACCACCCACTGCCTGAGAAGATTCCCCTCAGTCATTGAATATATTGACGTTTGAATTAGAGAGATGTTTGATTGATGAGGGAGTAATTGTTCTGGTTAACAGGGGAGATTGGATAGTGGAGTGTCGGTCATCATTAAATCAATCTTGATCTGATTCAATGGTGAAGCAAGCTCAAGGGAGTGAATGGCATCATCCTGCTCTTAATTCTTGTGCTCTTGGAATGGGAGAATGGTGTGGCAACACAGCAGTGCACATCACGCAGGGTAGAAAGGAGACATAGTGGGGTCATTGCTGTAGATGTACAGCACCTACAATGATTATCAGAGATTGTCAACAGACTCAAGTGCCACAGCCCAGACCTTAACCTGCCATTCGACTGAAGATATGCCAGAGAAAGAGGTAGACGCTGGCACAATTACAACACAGCAAAGGCACCTGGATGGGTACATGAATAGTAAGAGAAAAAACAATGACTGCAGATGCTGGAAACCAGAGTCTAGATTAGAATGGTGCTGGAAAAGCACAGCAGTTCAGGTAGCATCCGAGGAGCAGGAAATTCTCTGCTCTGCGGATGCTGCCTGAACTACTGTGCTTTTCCAGCACCATTCTAATTTAGACACATGAATAGGAAGGGTTTAAAGGGACATGAGCCAAATGCTGGACTAGACTAATTTAGGATTTCTGGTTGGCATGCACGAGTTGGACTGAAAGATCTGTTTCCATGATGTTCAGCTCTATGACTCGATGACTTGATGACTCCAATTAGGACAAAGGACCAAACTGTTATGGTACCAGATTTTTGCTTTAAACCATGAGTGCACTCGACATGTGAAATCATGAAATCATAGAGTCATAGAGTCTTACAACACTGAGACAGGTGAGCACGGAGCTCAAACTGGTCCATGTCATCCAAACTGTCCATCCACACAAACCCTATTTCCCAGCACTTGGCCCTTAATAGGGACAATTTACTCTTCCTGCAATAAGCAAAATAGGCTTTGAGTCAAAAGAACAGATTAACTTGAACTGGTTTTTAGTGTTTTTAAAAAGAATTCCACAGTCGTATTTTATGATTTGCAGCTCACCCCAGTAATGTTTGAATTTCATTTGCAGGCTAGTATTTTATCTACACATTATACTATTAGCCTGATGCCCTTTAGCAACACTGAAATATGGATTGATCTTAGTTTAGTGCATAGAAAAGTTAATCCCTTTTGTTGTGGTTCTGTTCACCGAGCTGGGAATTTGCATTGTAGACGTTTCGTCCCCTGTCTAGGTGACATCCTCAGTGCTTGGGAGCCTCCTGTGAAGCGCTTCTGTGATCTTTCCTCCGGCATTTGTAGTGGTTTGAATCTGCCGCTTCCGGTTGTCAGTTCCAGCTGTCCGCTGCAGTGGCCGGTATATTGGGTCCAGATCGATGTGCTTATTGATTGAATCTGTGGATGAGTGCCATGCCTCTAGGAATTCCCTGGCTGTTCTCTGTTTGGCTTGTCCTATAATAGTAGTGTTGTCCCAGTCGAACTCATGTTGCTTGTCATCTGTGTGTGGTTCCTTAGGATAGCTGGTCGTGTCGTTTCGTGGCGAGTTGGTGTTCATGGATGCGGATCGTTAGCTGTCTTCTTATTTGTCCTATGTAGTGTTTTGTGCAGTCCTTGCATGGGATTTTGTACACTACATTGGTTTTGCTCATGCTGGGTATCGGGTCCTTCATTCTGGTGAGTTGTTGTCTGAGAGTGGCTGTTGGTTTGTGTGCTGTTATGAGTCCTAGTGGTCGCAGTAGTCTGGCTGTCAGTTCGGAAATGCTCTTGATGTATGGTAGTGTGGCTAGTCCTTTTGGTTGCGGCATGTGCCTAGAGGCATGGCACTCATTCACAGATGCAATCAATAAGCATATCGACCTGGACCCAACATACCGACCACTGCAGCGAACAGCTGGAACTGACAACCGGAAGCGGCAGCTTCAAACCACTACAGATGCTGGAGGAAAGATCACAGAAGCGCTTCACAGGAGGCTCCCAAGCACTGAGGATGTCACCTAGACAGGGGACGAAACATCTGCAACACAAATTCCCAGCTCGGCGAACAGAACCACAACAACGAGCACCTGAGCTACAAATCTTCTCACAAACTTTAATCCCTTTTCATTAATATGTGTGCAATAGCTGTTCAGGACCCACCTGAATATGCAGGGTGCTACTCCTTATAATGCACACCAATGATTGGTTAACTATTAAAATCTCATGTCTTTATATATAAAATTTCAATAATTATCCTGAGGGTTTTACAATACAAAATAGCCCGAGTATTCTTACACCAGGAAGTCATGAATAAGTCATTGTAGGTTATTCATAAAGGAAATATCTTTTGTACATTGAGAACACGAGAGGAAAGGCTCAATGTCTGTTTCAGGAGTAACCAAACAGTTGAAAAGAATTTCTCTCAATGAAAATAGGGCAAAATACATTAAGAATTAATGATCTTTTTATTCATTCACAGGATATGAACATCACTGGATAGGATAACATTTATTGTCTATCCCTAGTTGTCCCTTCAGAAGGTGATATTGAGCTGCCTTCTTGAACTGTTGCAGTTCAAGTGCTGTTTGGGAAGATTCTAACCCAGCGACACTGAAGGAACAATGATATGATTCCAAATGCAGGACGTGGAGAGGGACATGCAGGTGGTAGTGTTCCCAACTGTCTGCTGCCCTTATCTTTCCAGATTGCAATGTTGAACATTGAGATCGCACTATCTAAGGAGACTTGTTGAGTTGCTACAATGGATCTTGTAGATGGTACTCACACTGCTGCTACTGAGCATCAATGCTGACAGGAGTGAACACTTGTATAAGTGAAGCCAATCAATCTGCCACTTTGTTATGGGTGGACAAAAGAGTAGTGAGCGTATGGAATTCTCAGCCGCAGAAAGTGGCTGAGGTCGAAACATTGAATGCTTTCAAGAAGGAGTTAGATATAGTTCTTAGACTAAAGGGATCAAAGGGTCAGGGATAAAAGCAGCGACAGGGAACTGAGTTGGATGATCAGTCATGATTACATTGAATGGTGGAACTGGCTCGAAGGGCTGAATAGCCTACTCCTATTCCTATTTCTCTATGGTTCTATCGTTTCTGTAAGTGGTACCTTTTCAATAAGCTTGCATTACAGGAAATAAAACAACCAGAATGCAACCGGATAGTTTACTTTCCCTGATGTTGATGAATGGTAAACCTTGGACAGGATTCTGGGCAGAAATGGCCCATGCTTCTTTGTATATCGCCACAGAATCTTCTAGGTCCACACATGAGGGTTGCTGAGAACTCATTTGAATATCTCTTACAAAAGATGGTCAAGTGCAGTTCCCACTCGGGACCACATGGAGGCCCACTTAGATTACATGCGTAAATCTGTGGACCAGAGAGTTGAACCCATAACGTCCTAACTCCAAGCATTACCACAAAGGTGCAGCTGGGCTCACTTAATGAAAAGTAGGGCTGGGAGAGGGAATACAAGGAGCAACTCAAATAGATGAATCTCTACCTTGAGTATGTAGAGTCATAGAGTCACAAAGATGTACTGCACAGGAACACACTCTTCAGTCCAACTCGTCCATGCCGACCAGATATGCTAAATTAATCTAGTCCCATTTGCCAGCTCATGGCCCATATCCCTCTAAACCCTTATTACTCATGTAAATGTTGTAATTGTACCATCCTCCGCCAACTCATTCCATACACACACCAGACTCTGCGTGAAAAAGTTGCCCCTTAGGTCCCTTTTACATTTCCCCCCCCCCACACCATAAACCTATGCCCTCTGGTTCTGGATTCCCACAAGGTTTACCCATCCCAGGGAAAAGAGCGTGTTTATTTACCTACCCATGATTTTACAAATCTCTATAAGGTTACCCCTCAGTCTCCGGTGCTCCAGGGAAAACAGCCCCAGTCTATTCAGTCTCTCCCTATAGCTCAAACCTTCTAACCTTGGCAACATCCTTGTATATCTTTTCTGAACCCTTTCAAGTTTCACAACATCTTTCTAATAGGAGGGAGACCACAATTGCACAGAATAATCCAAAATGATATTAATTAAAACTTACAGCTTGCCAGGATTGCAAGAACTGTAAATAGGCTTTATGAAACCTGTGTTGTGATTTACCTGTGTTTGAGTAGGTGGGAGAAGGTGTGGAATGAAGGATAAAGGCATACCAACAGAACAGTAACATTGAAAAGGGTGGAGCGCGGTTCAGGGATAAAAGTGTTAATTAGCAATAGATTCACATCTGCCCCTATAAATAGACTGAAATTGTGTTTTTGTTGGGTTAGGGACTATGTGATTGTAAATACATTTCTGGGAAGATTGGGTCCACTTCTAACTTCACCATGTGATGTTGAGAACCTGACGGAATGTAAAGAAACTAGCTGTAGCTGCTATTGACATGGCCAAGAGGGTAAAGGAAGATATTTTTAAATAAACCTCTGAGAAATGCATAATAACTCTAGAGAGAGTGCCGCATACATTTCCCAACATGATACCTGATAGCAAGTTTTGAGAAGATTTGTAGCTCAGGTTGAGGTTCTGGATGTAAGTTTGCTCACTGAGCTGGAAGGTTCCTTTTCAGATGTTTCATCACCAGATTAGGGAACTTCATCAGTGAGCCTCCAGATGAAGTACTGGTGATATGGCCTGCTTTCTATTTATTTGTTTAGGTTTCCTTGGGTGGATGATGTCATTTCCTGTGGTAACATCACTTTGTCTCCTTTTTCTCGGGGGTGGTAAATGGGATCCAAGTTGATGTATCTGTTGATGAAGTTCCGGTTGGAATGTCATACTTCTAAGAATTCTCATGCGTGTCTCTGTTTGGCTTGTCCTAGAATGGATGTGTTGTCCCAGTCGAAGTGGTGTCCTTCCTTATCTGTATGTAAAGATACTAATGAGAGTCTGTCATGTGTTTTTGTGGCAAGTTGATGTTCATGTATCCTGGTGGCTACTTTTCTGCCTGTTTGTTTAATGTATTGTTTATTACAGTTCTTGCACGGTATTTTGTAAATGCCATTAGTTTTGCTTGTTGTCTGTATAGGGTATTTCAAGTTCATCAGCTGTTGTTTTAGTGTGTTGGTGAGTTTGTCGGCTACCATGATGCCAAGTCTTCTGAGTCGTTTGAGATGTCTTTGATGTAGGGGAGAGTGGTTAGGGTTTCTAGGTGTGTTTTGTCTGCTTGTTTGGGCTTGTTACTGAGAAATTGGCGAACTGTGTTCATTGTGTATCCATTCTTTTTGAATACACTGTATAGGTGATTTTCCTTTGCTCTTCATAATCCCTCTGTGCTTCAGTGTGTGGTGGATCATTGAAATAATGTTCTGATGCAGCTTTGTTTGTGGGTGTGGGGATGATTGAATCTGTAGTTCAGTATTTGGTCCGTATGTGTTGTTTTCCTGTAGACGCTGGTTTGAAGTTCCCCATTGGCTGTTCGCTCGACCGTAACATCTAGGAACGGCAGTTTGTTGTTGTTTTCCTTCTCTTTAGTGAATTTTATGCCAGTAAGGGTATGATTGATGGTCTTGAAGGTTTCCTCTAATCTGTTTTGTTTAGTAATGATGAATGTGTCATTCATGTACTGGACTCAAAGTTTGGGTTGGATGGCTGGCAGAGCTGTTTGTTCGAGTCTCTGCATTACTGTCTCTGCTAAGAACCCTGATATTTGCGATCCCAAGGGTGTTTCATCACTTTGTCTGTAGGTTTTGTTGTTGAAGGTGAAATGGGTGGTAAGGCATAAGTCCACAAGCTTAATGATACTGTCCTTGCTGATGAAGTTAGTGGTGTTTGGTGTATGTGTCTTTTGATCTCCTAATAGTGTTGTCAGTGTTTTCTTGGCCAGGTTGGTGTTAATGGATGTGAACAGGGCTGTTATAAAGTCATAGAGTCATTGAGATGTACAGCATGGAAACAGACCCTTCGGTCCAACCCATCCATGCCGACCAGTTATCAATCTAGTCCCATCTGCTAGCGCCTGGCCCATATCCCTCCAAACATTTCCTATTCATATACCCATCCAAACGCCTTCTAAATAATGCAATTGTACCAGCTTCCACCACTTCCTCTGGCAGCTCATTCCATACACGTACCACCCTCTGTGTGAAAAAGTTGCCCCTTAGGTCTCTTTTATATCTTTCCCCTCTCACCCTAAACCTATGCCCTCTAGCTCTGGACTCCCCGACCCCAGGAAAAAGACTTTGTCAATTTATCCTATTCATGCCCCTCATAATTTTGTAAATCTCTATAAGGTCTCCCCTCAGCCTTCGACACTCCATGGAAAACAGTCCCAGCCTGTTCAGCCTCTCCCTGTAGCTTAAATCCTCCAACCCTGGCAACATCTTTGTAAATCTTTTCTGAACCCTTTCAAATTTCACAACATCTTTCCAATAGGAAGGAGACCAGAATTGCACGCAATATTCCAACAGTGGCCTAATCAATGTCCTGTACAGCTGCAACATGTCCTCCCAACTCCTTTACTCAATACTCTGGCCAATAAAGGAAAGCATACCAAAAGCCTTCTTCACTATCCTATCTACCTGTGACTCCACTTTCAAGGACCTGCGCTCCAAGGTCTCTTTGTTCAGCAACACAGCCGAGGACCTTACCATTAAGTGTATAAGTCCAGCTAAGATTTGCTTTCCCAAAATGCAGCACCTCGCATTTATCTGAATTAAACTCCATCTGCCACTTCTCAGCCCATGTCTGTTACCTTAAAGGAGACCATTATTTCATCTTCTTCTATCTGTGTGTCTTTGATAGTCTTCAGGAATTCTTGGGTGGAGTGGATGGAATGGCGTGAGTCTTCTACTAAGTGTTTTAGTCTTTGGTGTAGCTCCTTGGCCAGTCCGTAAGTTGGTGTTCCAGGTAGCGAGACTATGGGTCTGAGGGGGTCTCCTGGTTTGTGAATTCTGTGTAATCCATAGAAGCGTAGTGTGTTGGATCCATCTGGTTTCATTTTTTGGAAGTCAGTTTTATTTATTTCTCCAGATGTCTGATGTTTTTTGAGTAGGACTGTGATTTGGTTCCCTAGTTGTGGGGTCAGGTCTACTGAAAGTAGTCTGTTCGCTTTCTCAATGTAGTCTCTGATTTAGAATGATTGTCAAGTGTCCTTTGTCTGCAGGTAGGATAACAATGTTTTTATCTTTTTTTAGTCTTTCTAGTGCTTTCATTTCTTGTATATTGGGGGTGTGTCCATCCTTTCTCCTGCTTAATGTTGGTGTGACTGCCTGTCTAATGGTTTGCTTCAAGACCATCAATAATACCCTTACTGGCATAAAATTCACTAAAGAGGAGAAAAACAACAACAAACTGCCATTCCTAGATGTCACAGTCAAGCGAACAGCCAATGAGGAACTTCAAACCAGCGTCTACAGGAAAACAACACATATGGACCAAATATTGAACTAC
This sequence comes from Chiloscyllium punctatum, assembly GCF_047496795.1. NCBI lineage: Eukaryota > Metazoa > Chordata > Chondrichthyes > Orectolobiformes > Hemiscylliidae > Chiloscyllium > Chiloscyllium punctatum. Next base: position 128,538,721 of record NC_092745.1, read on the forward strand.
AGAAGCGATCATCCCAACACCCACAAACGAAGCTGCATCAGAACATTATTTCAACGAGCCACCACACACTGAAGCACAGAGAAACTACGCAGAGCAAAGGAAAATCACCTATACAGTGTATTCAAAAAGAATGGGTACCCAATGAACACAGTCCACTGGTTTCTCAGCAACAAACCCAAACAAGCAGACAAAACACCCAGAAACTCTAGCCACACTCCCCTACATCAAAGACAGCTCGGAAATGACTGCCAGACTACTCTGACCTCTTGGCACCACGGTAGCCGACAAACTCACCAACACACTAAAACAGCAGCTAATGAACTTGAAAGATCCCATACAGACAACAAGCAAAACTAATGTCATTTACAAAATACCTTGCAATAACTGTAACAAACACTACATCAGACAAACAGGCAGAAAACTAGCCACCAGAATACATGAACATCAACTTGCCACAAAAAGACATGACCCACTCTCACTAGTATCCTTACATACAGACGTTGTCCATTTTGACTGGGGCAACACATCCATCCTAGAACAAGCCAAACAGAGATACACACAAGAATTCCTACAAGCACGGCATTCCAACCAAAACACTATAACAGACACACTGACTTGGATCCCATTTATCATCCCCGGAGGAAAAAAGAACAGGAAATTACATCACCACGGGTAAATGACACCACCAACCCAAGGGAACCTGAACACATAAATAGAATGCAGGCCATACCGACAGTGCTTCATCTGGAGGCTCGCTGATGATGTTACCTAATATGGTTCTTGTTGTCTAGAGGAATTAAGGGCTACGGGGAGAACGCTGGCAAGTGGAGCTGAAATGCGCATCAGCCATGATTGAATGGCGGAGTGGACTCGATGGGCCGAATGGCCTTACTTCCACTCCTATGTCTTATGGTCTTATGGTCTTATGGTGACAAATGTCTGAAAACGAACCTTCCAGCTCAGAGAGCAAGCCTTCATCTTGATACCTGATTCCAAATCTTAAGTTACATGGCAAATTGCAGAAATTATGGTTGTATTTGTTGTGATTTACAAGATTCAGGTATGGCGTGATCAATGTTTCATGATATCAGACTAGAGGTTTGTGACCTGTGGTGTGCCGTATGGATCGATCCTAGGTCCACTGCTTTCCGTCGTTTAGAGACATGATTTGAATGTGAACAGAGGAGGCATGGTTAGTAAGTATGCAGATGACACTTATTGCGACATGAGGGTGAATATCCTGGTGCATAACGTAAACTGATTGGTTAATTCAATTTGTTATCAAAACAGCAACCAAAACTCAGGTATCCATTCACAGTCAAATGTTACATATTTTGAATTTTCCAGTAAATCTGAGAATGCTATCTAATCATATCACACAGTTGATTGTAATCTCTCAGATCAGAACAGCATTCACACTCTCTTAAAGGTACAGTACATGCCTTCAACTTCATAACACACCAAAATTGGAGGTGCAGTGGACAGTGAAGAAGGTTATCTCAGAGTATAACAAGATGTTGATCAGATGGGCCAATGTACCAAGGAGTGGCAGATGGAGTTCAATTAAGACAATGTGAGGTGCTATGCTTTGGAAAGGCGAATCAAAGCAGGACTTATTCACTTAACGGTAAGATCTTGTGGAGTGTGGCTGAACAAAGAGACCTTGGAGTACAGATTAATAGTTCCTTGTAAGTGGAGTCGTAGGTGCAAAGACCGTTCCCTCCGTGACTACCTGGTCAGGTCCACGCCACCCTAAAACCCACCCTCCCGTCCTGCCACCGCAGGAATTGCAAAACCTGCGCCCACACCTCCTCCCTCACCTCCATCCAAGGCCCTAAAAGAGCTTTCCATATCCATCAAGGTTTGACCTGTACATCCACCAATATCATTTATGGTATCTGTTGCTCCCAATGCGGTCTCCTCTACATTGGGGAGATGGAAGCCTCCTCGCAGAGCGCTTTAGGGAACATCTCCGGGACACCCGCACCAATCAACCACACCGGTCTGTGGCTCAACATTTCAACTCCCCCTCCCACTCTGCCGAGGACCTGGAGGTCCTGGGCCTCCTTTACCGCCGCTCCATCACCACCCGATGCCTGGAGGAAGAACGCCTCATCTTCCACCTCAGAACACTTCAACCCCAGGGCATTAATGTGAACTTCACCAGTTTCGTCATTTCCCCTTCCCCCACCTCACCCCAGTTCCAAACTTCCAGTTCAGCACAGTCCCCATGACTTGTCCTACCTGCCTATCTTCCTTTCCACCTTTCCACTCCACCCTCCTCTCTGACAGACCACCTTCATCCCCACCCCCACTCGCCTATTGTACTCTATGCTACTTTCTCCCCACCCCACCCTCCTCTCATTTATCTCTCCACCCTTCAGGCACTCTGCCTGTATTCCTGATGAAGGGCTTTTGCCTGAAACGTCAATTTCGAAGCTCCTCGGATGCTGCCTGAACTGCTGTACTCTTCCAGCACCACTAATCCAGAATCTGGTTTCTAGCATCTACAGTCATTGTTTTTACCTAGATAAGATAGTGAAGAAGGTGTCTGATATGCCTTTCTTTATTGGTCAGAGTATTGATTACAGGAGTTGGGAGGTCATGTTGCGGCTGTACAGGACATTGGTTAGGCCAATGGAATATTGTGTGCAATTATGGTCTCCTTCCTGTCAGAAAGGTGTTGTGAAATTTGAAAGGGTTCAGAAAAGATTTACAAGGATGTTGCCAGGGTTGGAGGATTTGAGCTATAGGGAGAGGCTGAACAGACTAGGGCTGTTTTCCCTGGACTATGGGAGGCTGAGGGGTGACCTTATAAAGGTTTATAAAATCATGAGGGGCATGGATAGGATAAATTGACAGTCTTTTCCCTGGGATCGGGGAGTCCAAAACTAGAGGGCATAGGGTTAGGGTGAGAGGGGAAAGATTTAAGAGGGGTCTCAGGGGACTTTTCATCTACAGGGTGATGCATGTATGGAATGAGCTGCCAGAGGAAGTGGTGGAGGCTGGTACAATTACAACATTTAAAAGGCATCTGGATGGATATATGAATAGGAAGGGTTTGGCGGATATGGGCCAAATGCTGGCAAGTGGGACTAGATGAGGTTAAGATATCTGGTCCACATGAACAAGTTGGACCAAAGGGCCTGTTTCCATGCTACAGCTCTATAACTCAATATTAAATGAAAATAGGGAGAAAAGGAGAAATAGTTTAAATGTTAAAGGCAGATTTTTCAGCAATGCTGGGGAAGGCTTTGGCACATAAATGGTGAAATACAGGAAGTATGATGCTAAATTCATTGTTCGTTTTAAGAATGAGATCAATGGACGATTATTAGCCAAAGATGTTAAGGGATCTGGGGCAAAGACAGTGATATGGAGTTAGGTCATGTCAGCAAGCCTTATTGAACTGTTGAACAGACTTGAGGAGCTGAATAACCTCCTTCTGTTTCAAAGTTCGAATGTTTGTCTGGAATCAGTTAATTTTAAGAATAATGGTGGGAGTGATAGTGAGTTTTGAGAAGATTTGTAGCTCAGGTGGAGGTTCTGGATGTAGGTTTGCTTGCTGAGCTGGAAGATTCATTTTTCAGACGTTTCGTCACCCTACTAGGTAACATTTACGGTGAGCCTCTGGATGAAGCATTGCTGATGATTCCTGCTTTCTATTTATATTCTTGGGTTTCTTTGGGTTGGTGGTGTGACTTCCTGTGTTGATGTTATTTCCTATGATTATGTCATTTCCTGTTCTTTTTTTCAGGGGGTGGTAAATCGGGTCCATGTCAATGTGTTTGCTGGAATGCCCTGCTTCTAGTAATTCTCATGCGTATCTCTATTTGGCTTGTCCTAGGATGGATGTGTTGTCCCATTCAAAGTGGTGGCCTTCCTCATCTGTATGTAGGGATACTAGTGAGAGAGGGTCATGTTGTTTTGTGGCTAGTTGATGTTCATGTGTCCTGGTGGCTAGTTTTCTGCCTGTTTGTCCAATGTAGTGTTTGTTACAGTTATTGCAAGGTATTTTGTAAATGACATTAGTTTTGCTTGTTGTCTATTTGGGGTCTTTCAGGTTCATTAGCTGCAGTTTTAATGTGTTGGTGAGTTTGTGGGCTACCATGGTGCCAAGAGGTCTGAGTAGTCTGGCAGTCATTTCCGAGATATTTTTGATGTAAAGGAGGGTGGTTCGGGTTTCTGGGTGTGTTTTGTCTGCTTGTTTGGGCTTGTTGCTGAGAAATCGGTGGACTGTGTTTATTGGGTACTCGTTCTTTTTGAATACATGGTATAGGTGATTTTCCTTTGCTCTGCGTAGTTCCTCTGTGCTGCAGTGTGTGGTGGCTCTTTGAAACGATGTTCTGATACAGCTTCATTTGTGAATGTTGAGATGATTGCTTCTGTAGTTCAGTATTTGGTCCGTATGTGTTGTTTTCCTGTAGATGCCGGTTTGAAGTTCCCCATTGGCTGTTCGATCTAATGCCACATTAGGAATGGCAGTTTGTTGTTGTTTTTCTCCTCTTTAGTGAATTTTATGCCAGTAAGGGTATTATTGATGGTCTTGAAGGTTTCCTCTAATCTGTTTCATTCAGCGATAACAAAGTTGTCATCTATGTAGTGGACCCAAAGTTTGGGTTGGATAGTTGGCAGAGCTGTTTGTTTAGGTCTCTGCATTACTGCCTCTGCTAAGAACCCTGATATCGGAGATCCCATGGGTGTTCCATTGGTTTGTCTATAGGTTTTGTTGTTGAAAGTAAAGTGGGTGGTAAGGCATAGGCCCACTAGTTTGACGATACTATCCTTGCTGATGAAGTTAGTGGTGTTTGGTGTATGTGTCTTTGGATCTTCTGACAGTGTAGTCAATGTTTCCTTGGCCAGGTAAATGTTGATTGATGCAAACAGGGCTGTTACATCAAAGGAGACCATTATTTCATCCTCTTCTATCTTAGTGTCTTTGATGGTTTTCAGGAATTCTTGGGTGGAGTGGATGGAGTGGGGTGAGTCTTCTACTAAGTGTTTTAGTCTTTGGTGTAGCTCCTTGGCCAGTCTGTGAGTTGATGTTCCAGGTAGTGAGACTGAGGGGGGCTCTTGGTTTGTCAATTTTGTGTGATCCTTGGAAGCGTGATGTGTTGGATCCATCTGGTTTCATTTTTGGAAGTCAGTCATGAAAATGAACCTTCCAGCTCAGCGAGCAAACCTACATCCAGGTGGGAGTGATCTCATGACGTATTGGAGGAGAGTATGGAATAGTTGGCAGAAGGAACTGTACTGAAAAGTATTACCCAAGTTCAGTATGGTTAAGGTAACAGTGCCTGATAGCAGGCTCCAGCATGCTGCTGAATGAGGTTCTGATCCATTCTTAGATTTGAAAATTGTCTAACTAGCAGATTAATTCTTAAAATCCATAATTCAAAGCCAAATTAATGAGCCTTTCAAAGCAGCTCAATGCCAATAATATATTTTAATGTATTGTGTCTCCTGTAAGGAACATGGTAAGCAATCACTTCACAAACAACGATGAGATGAATTAAAAGCTGGACAGGCCACCTGTATGTACGTACATGCTGTTCATGGAATCAAGTCCAAGGTTCTTACAGGTCCACCAGATGAGGCAGATGTTTCATGTTTCCACTGAATGGTGACACCCTCCAAAAGGACATGTCCCTCTGTGACACAGGTGTCACAGCCTACATTGGACTTCAGTCACCTTGGATGGGGAAAAGAGGTTTTTCAGTATTGATACCAACCTTATTTACTGCACAGCTAGCAATGCATGGGACTTGGGGTTAGCTGGGACGGATGGTTGCAATGCAGAACAACACCAATGGCATGGGTTCAATTCCCACAATAGATGAGGGCCCTACCTTCCCAACCTCACCTGAGGCATGATGACCTCAAGTGAAACCCTCATCAGTCGTCTCTCTCTTTCTAGTGAGAGAGTAGCCTCATGGCCTGTAGGACTAAAGCAACTTTACCTTTAGTTGTTTACACATGAGATGAAAAGTTCACAATCTATCAGACAACATGTTCTACAATATACCTCTTTCTTTAATTATTAATTAATTTATGGGGTGTGGACCAAGCTGACATTTATTGCTCAACTAATGTTCTGGGGATAGTGGAATTTGAATTCAGCACAAAGCAAATCTGGAATTAAGAGTCTAACGATGACCATGAAACCATTGTTGGGAAAAAACTCAGTGAACTCACTTTGTGGAAGGAAACTGCTGGCCTAAACATGACTCCAGATCAAAAGCAGTGTGGTTGATTCTTGCATGTCTTTCCACTGGGCAATTAGAGATGGGTAATAAATGTTGGCACAATTAGAGACACTTAAATAGTCTAGTGATATCACCAGTACCACCTCCATGTATAAAGTCATAGAGGTGAACAGCACAGAAATAGATCCTTCAGTCCATCCATGCTAACCAGATATCTTAACCTAATCTAGTCCCATTTGCCAGCACCTGGCCAATATCCCTCTAAACCCTTCCTATTCATATCCCCATCCAGATGTCTTTTACATGTTGTAATTGTACCAGCCTCCACCACTTCCTCAGGCAGCTCATTCCATACACGCACCACCTTCTGCATGAAAAAGATGCCTCTTAGATCCCTTTTAAATCTTTCCCCCTTCACCCTAAACCTATGCCCTCTAGTTTTGAACTCTCCTATCCTGGGGAAAAGACCTTGGCTATTCACCCTTTCCATGCCCCTCGTGATTTTATTAGCTTCTATGTCAGCAATAATCTAACCTCATTGTCTCAAACTATAGCCACTAGCAATGATAAACTGTGACTGTATCTTAACACTGTGTGGTATTATCTAGATCTAAAAGCAAGCTGGAAGTCTATAACAATGTAGCTGAATGCTTTTCCCTACAGTTTAAGGAAACTAAGTTCATTTGCTTCAGGGTTGTTTCTCACCCCTGAATATTGTTCTGCTTCTACACAACACCCACTGATTGATTAATAGGCACTGAAGGTCAGGAGGAAGATAGATTAAGGTTCCTAGTTGTGTAGTGGAAGCCATGTTATAGCTGCCACTTAACAAACAATAGGCTGTGCCACAGCCTTTAGCATAATACTGACGTGCATTAGCCAAACTTCCTTCCAGTTTCTCTGGGACTCTGCCCAACACCACTTGTGTTCTGCCATATGCAAACCATCGATCTTTTCGACAACTGGGAGCACAGTTCCTGTTTCTATATTCCACTGGGTCATGACTACTATTTGAAGACAAGATGCTTTCCAACACCCTGCGGACCAGAAAGCAAGCTGAAAAGCCTATATATAGATGACCCTGAAATGCATCAAACACTAGGCTCCTCATTTAACCTACAGTGTTGTTCACAGATTTGTCAAGTGTATTTTTTCAATTTAAGTATCTGCCTTTCCCTTTCACGAGAAAAAAGGTCAATCTTATTCTGTATTTTTCAGTCACTTTGATTTTCTTTCTGACAAGAAAATGTCATGAAATGCCATTGAAACCAATATTGCATTTATGGGGATGTCAATTTCATTGGCAAGGCCAAGATTTATTGTCCATTGCTAACTGGCCTTGGGAAGGTAGTGATGAGCTACTTTCTGGACCCACTGCTGTCCATGTAATGTTTGGCTTTTGTCAGAGAAGTGACTTCCAGTATTTTGACCCAGGAACAGTGAAATATTTCCAGGTCAGGATGGTGAGTGGCTTGGATGGGAACACATGGGTTCTGGTGTTCCCATATATCTGCTGTCCTTGCCCTTCTAGATTTTAGAGTCCATAGATTTGGAAGGTGTTGTTGAAGAATACCCAGTGAGTTTCTCCCGTGAACTTGCAGGTTGAACATACTGCTGCCACGGTGCTTTGGTGGTGCAGGGAATTAATGTTTAAAATGTCCAATGAAGAGGGTGTCCAAATCCAACCATGGAGAAAAGTGAAATATAAAATCAATAAGTATCTGGAATAAAATGCTATACCTATGGCAATTATGTAACCATTCTTGATTGCCATCAAAACCCATCTCGTTCATTAATACCCTTTAGGGAAGGAAGCTGCCATCCTTACCTGGTCTAACCTACATGTGACTTCAGACCCTTAGCAATGTGGTTGTCTGTTAACCAACCTCTAGGCAATTAGGGATGGGCAATAAATTCTGGCCCAGCCAACAATGTCTCTATCCATTGAACATGTTTTTTTTAAAAGCTAGTTAAATAACTGTTGACTAAGTGGTTGGTTACCCTTGGATGGTATGAAGTTTCTTCAATGTTGTTAGATCTGTAACCATGCAGGCAAGTACTGAGTATTTTATCACAGTTCAAACATATGTTTTCTCTTTATTCGTTCACAGAATGAGGTCATCACTGGCTGGGCCAGCATTTATTGCCCATCCTTAATTGCCCCAGAGAGCAGTTAACAATCAACTACATTGCTGTGGGTCTGGAGTCACATGTAGGCCAAACCAGGTAAAGGTGACAGATTTCCTTCTCTTAAGGACATTAGCGAACCAGATGGCTCTTTACAACAACATTCAGCACCATTCACGACTCCTCAGACTCTGAAGCAGTCCATGTTCAAATCCAAGACCTGGACAATATCCAGGCTTGAGCTGACAAATGACAAGTAATATTTGCAGCAAACAAATGCCAGGCAATGGCCATCTCCAATAAAAGACAACCTAAACTCCCCACTCTTGACATTCAATGGTGTTACCATCACTGAATCCCCCACTTTCAACATCCTGGGGGTTGCCATTGACCAGAAACTTAACTGGACTCACCACATAAACAATGTGACTACAAGAGGTTAGATCAGAGCCTAGGAATACTGCAGCACCTCCTGACTTCCAAAGCCTATCCATCAGTTACAAAACACAAGTCAGGAATATCATGGAATACTCCCTATTTGCCAGGATGGGTGCAGCACCAACAGCTCTCAGAAAGTTTGACACCATCCAAATGAAAGCAGCCCACCTGATTGGAACCACATTCACTCCTAGACTAGAGTGGTGCTGGAAAAGCACAGCTTTCAGGCTTTTGCCCGAAACATCAATTTTCCTGCTCCTCGGATGCTGTCTGACCTGCTGTGCTTTTCCAGCACCACTCTAATCTAGACTCTGGTTTCCAGCATCTGCAGTCCTTGTTTTTTTACCACATCTACTCCCTCCACCACCAATTCTCAGTAGCAGCAGTGTGTATTATCTACAAGATGCACTTGAAGAAATTCACCAAAGATCCTCAGAAAACACTTTCCAAACCCATAACCACCAACTAGGACAAGGGCAGCAGGTACATGGGAGCACCACCTCCCTCAAGTTGCCCTCCCAGGCACTCCCCATCCTGATTTGGAAATATATCATTATTTCTTCACTGTTTCTGGGTCAAAAGCCTGGAATTTCCTCCCTAAGGGCATTGGTGGTCTACCCACAGCAGGTAAACTGTAGGGGTTCAAAAGGCAGCTCACCCCCAATCTCTCAAGGGGCAACAGAAATGCAGGCTAGCCAGTGACATCCACATCCCATGACTGAATTTTTAAAAAATTGTTAAGGTTGCATGATCACCACTGAGGCTGTCGTTTATTCATAGAATCCATCTAGTGTGGAAACAGACCATTCAGTCTGACAAGTCCACACCAACCCTTGGAAGAGTATCGTACCCAGACCCATTCCTCTACTGTCCTATATTCACCCCTAACCAATGCACCTAACCTACACATCCTTGAACACTTTGGTCAATTTAGCATAGACAATTCACCTGACCTGCACATCTTTGGACTGTGGGAGGAAACCAGAGCACCCGGAGGAAACCCACACAGACACAGGGAGAATGTGAAAACTCCACACAGTCAATCACCCGAGGCTGGAATCAAACCCGGGTCCCTGGGACTGTGAGGCAGCAGTACTAACCACTAAGCCACCATGTCCCCTCGTAGTCACCTCACTAAAACTCTTATCTATGAAGTGCTCAGCATCCTGGACCTCCACGTCCAGCTCCCTATCACGGTCTCCCAGGAGCTGCAGCTGGTTGCACATCACACAGATGTAGTCATCAGGGACAATGGTCATCTCTCTGAGTGCCCACATCCCGCGGGAGGAACAAGCGACTGCCCTAACCATCTTTCTGCTACAAACAAATTTTGCAATAGTTCATCTCTCTGACTCTTCCACTTTATTTTGGTTAGGGAAACACTACTGTGATGTCGTGTTTGGGCCTTAAACACACCTTACCACCAGGCCCATGATGAACAGCTCTTTGTTATTATTATTCCAGATTTCTACTGAGTTTCACCACCAGCCATAATGGGATTCAAAGCCACATTCCAGAACATCAAGTTGGGTCTCTGGATTTCTAGACTGCAGTGATCTGACCATTACGTCACCACTTCCCCACAGTTGTCATGGGGATAGCGAGAGGCCTTGGGAAGACAGAATTCCCAGCTGCACTTGTAGCCACCGTGTATATGAGCTGACCATTTAAGCTTCTGACCAATGGATGTTACATTGGCCAGTTCCACATAGAACGCTGCTGTTGGAAGTGAGTATGAGATAGTTCCCCTGTGTTATATTGTTTTAATATATGTAAAAAGCCAGGAGATATTTATTACATGAATCTAGGGTACTGCACGTTACTGTTGCACTGAAGGTAAGTGCCAATGTATCATTCTATCAGTCGATTAATCATAACACATAAAGGAGAAAGAAATATACTCAATGAATCTCCTTCATTTTGAAGCCAAAATACAATAATTTCTAACTGGTGGCAACTGAAGATTTAATTCTGTCTTCCTCTGAGACCAAATTTACACTTTACCTCTGGTGACATTACAAGTCAAATACAATTAGTTTTCAAAGGGGAAATCTCAAACCAATGTTTAACGTTCACAACTAGGCTAGATGGGTGGTTCCTGATGAAGGGCTTATGCCTGAAATGTCGATTCTCCTGCTCCTCGGATGCTGCCTGACCTGCTGTGCTTTTCCAGCACTACTCTAATCCAGACTCTGATTTCCAGCATCTGCAGTCCTATATCCCCATGTTCCCTATATCTTGCAGAGCGCTGCTCCTGCATTAGGTATCCTTGTCAACTATAACCTGGTGTTGTCTGATTTTTAACTTTGTCCACCCCAGTCTAACTCTAGCACCTCCATATCATTTTTACAATGAGTCATAGAGTCACACAGCACCAAAACAGACCCTTTGGTCCAAACAGTTCATGCTAGACTAAACTCGTCCCATCTGCCCAAATCCTTCCAAATATTTCTTATTCATCTAAATGTCTTCTAAACATTGGAACTTTACCTGCATCCATCACTTTCTCTGGAAGTTCATTTCAAACACAAACCACACTCCATGCTAAAAAATTGCCCATCGTGTCTTTTTAAAATCTTTCTCCTCTCACTTTAAAAAATATTCCCTCGTCTTGCAATCCCATCCCCCACCCCCCCCCCCCCCCCCCCCCCACGCACCTTAGGGAAAAGATATCTGCCATTCACCTTATCCGTACCCCTCATGATTTTATAAACCTCTATAAGTTCACCTCTCAAACTCCAATGCTCCAATGAATGAAGTCCCAGCCTATCCAGCCTCTCTTTATAAGTCAAGCCCTCCAGTCCTGCCAACATCCTGGGAAATCTTTTCTGAACTCTCCAGCTTAATAATATCCTTCCTGTAACAGGGAGAACCGAACTGAGCGCAGTGTTCCAGAAGAGGCCTCACCAATGTCCTGTACAGCCTCAGCATAACATCCCAACTCCTATACTCAAAGGTCTGAGCAATGAAGGCAAACATGCTAAATGTCTTGTTAACCACCCTGTCTACGTGTGATGCAAACTTCAAAGAATTATATACCTGAACACCTAGGTCTCTGTTTTACAACGCTAGGTTTCAAGGCCGCAAGAGTACATCGGCAAACAGGAAGGTGGTTTGAAGTGTGTCTACTTCAAATTGAGGAGCATCTGGAATAATGTGGGTGAACTTGCAGCATGGGTTTGTACCTGGGACTTCAATGTTGTGGCCATTTCAGAGACATGGATAAAGCAGGGGCAGGAATGGTTGTTGCAGATTCTGGGATTTAAATGTTTCAGTAAGAACAGAGAAGGTGGTAAAAGAAGGTGTGGCAGTGTTGATCAAGGACAATACCGCGGTAGCAGAAAGGATGTCTGAGGACATGTCTACTGAGGTAGCATGGGCTGAGATTAGTAACATAAAAGGAGAGATCACCCTGTTGGGAGTTTTTTATAGGCCTCCGAATAGTTCCACAGATGTAGAGGAAAGGATAGCAAAGATGATTCTGGATAGGAGCGAGAGTAACAGGCTAATTATTACGGGGACTGTAATTTTCCAATATTGATTGTGATTACTATAATTCAAGTACTTAGATGGGTCAGTTTTTGTCCAATGTGTGCAGGATGGTCTCCCTACACAGTGGGTACACAAGCCAATGAGGGGTGAGACCACACTGGATTTGGTACTGGGTAATGAACCTGGCCAGGTGTTAGATTTGGAGATAGGTGAGCACTTTGGTGATAGTGACCACAATTCGGATACATTTACTTTAACGATGGAAAGGGATCGGTATATAACACAGGGCAGGCATTATTCCTGGGGGGTGTGATTAGACAAGATTTAGGATGCATAGTATGGGATAGGAAACTGCAGTGGATGGGCACAATTGAAATGTGGAGCTTATTCAAGGAACAGCTACTGCGTGTCCTTGATAAGTATGTACCTGTCAGGCAGGGAGGAAGTGGTCGAGTGAGGGAGCCGTGGTTTACTAAAGAATTTGAATCTCTTGCCAAGAGAAAGAAGAAGGCTTATGTTAGGATGAGACGTAATGGTTCAGTTATGGCACTTGAGAGTTACAAGTTAACCAGGAAAGACCTAAAGAGAGAGCTAAGAAGAGCCAGGAGGAGACATAAGAAATCAATGGTAAATAGGATCAAGGAAAACCATAAAGCTTTCTATAGGTATATCAGCAATAAAAGAATGACTGAAGAAAGATTAGGGGCAATAGTAGTGGGAAGTTGTTCATGGAGCATGAGGAGATTGGGGAAGCGATAAATGAATATTTTCCATCAGTATTCACACTGGAAAAAGACAATGTTGGTGAGGACAATACTGAAATACAGGCTGTTAGACTAGATGGGATTGAGGTTCACAAGGAGGAGGTGTTAGCAATTCCGGAAAGTGTGGAAATAGATAAGTCCCCTGAGCCAGATGGGATTTATTTGAGGATTCTCTGGGAAACCAGGGAGAAGATTGCAAAACCTTTGGCTTTGATCTTTATGTTGTCATTGTCTACAGGAATAGTGCCAGAAGACTAGAGGATAGCAAATGTTGTCCCCTTGTTCAAGAAGAGGAGTCAGGAAAACCCTGGTAATTATAGGCCAGTGAGCCTTACTTCAGTTGTGGGTAAAGTGTTGGAAAAGGTTATATTGATAGGATTTAAAATCATCTAGAGAGGAATAATTTGATTAGTAATAGTCAACATGGTTTTGTGAAGGGTAGGTCATGCCTCACAAACTTTATTGAGTTCTCTGAGATGGTGACCAAACAGGTGAATGAGTGTGAAATGGTTATTGTGGTGTATATGGATTTGTCAGTAAGGGATTTGACAAGTTTCCCCACAGTAGACATGGGTTTGAGGGTGATTTTGCAGTTTTGATCAGAAATTGGCTAACTGTAAGAAGATAGAGTATGGTGGTTGATGGGAAATGTTCATCCTGGAATTCAGTTACTTGCAGTGTACCACAAGGAGCTGTTTTGGGTCCACTGCTACATAAAACATAGAACATAGAACAATACAGCACAGAACAGGCCCTTCGGCCCAAGATGTTGTGCCGAACATTTGTCCTAGCTTAAGCACCCATCCATGTACCTATCCAATTGCCGCTTAAAGGTCGCTAATGATTCTGACTCTGCCACTCCCACAGGCAGCGCATTCCATGCCCCCACCACTCTCTGGATAAAGAACCTACCCCTGATATCCTCCCTATACCTTCCACCCTTCACCTTAAATTTATGTCCCCTTGTAACACTCTGTTGTATCCGGGGAAAAAGTCTCTGACTGTCTACTCTATCTATTCCCCTGATCATCTTATAAACCTCTATCAAGTCACCCCTCATCCTTCGCCGTTCCAATGAGAAAAGGTCTAGCACTCTCAATCTGTCCTTGTACGACCTATTCTCCATTCCAGGCAACATCCTGGTAAATCTCCTCTGCACCCTCTCCAAAGCTTCCACATCTTTCCTAAAATTAGGCAACCAGAACTGCACACAGTACTCCAAATGTGGCCCAACCAAGGTCCTGTACAGCTGCAACATCACCTCACGACTCTTGAATTCAATCCCTCTGCTAATGAACGCTAATACACCATAGGCCTTCTTACAAGCTCTATCCACCTGAGTGGCAACTTTCAAAGATCTATGAACATAGACCCAAGATCCCTCTGCTCCTCCTTACTAAGAACCCTACCGTTAACCCTGTATTCCACATTCTTATTTGTCCTTCCAAAATGGATAACCTCACACTTGACAGGGTTGAACTCCATCTGCCACTCCTCAGCCCAGCTCTGCATCATATCTAAGTCCCTTTGCAGCCGACAACAGCCCTCCTCACTATCCACAACTCCACCAATCTTCGTATCGTCTGCAAATTTACTGACCCACCCTTCAACTCCCTCTTCCAAGTCATTAATAAACATTACAAACAGCAGAGGACCCAGAACTGATCCTTGTGGAACTCCACTTGTAACTGGGCTCCAGGCTGAATATTTGCCACCTACCACCACTCTGTGACTTCGACCGGTTAGCCAGTTCTCTATCCAACTGGCCAAATCTCCCACTAGCCCATGCCTCCTGACTTTCCACATAAGCCTACCATGGGGAACCTTATCAAATGCCTTACTAAAATCCATGTACACTACATCCACTACTCTACCCTCATCCACATGCTTGGTCACCTCCTCAAAGAATTCAATAAGACTTGTAAGGCAAGACCTATCCCTCCCTGCTGTTTGTCATTTTTATTAATGACCTAGATGAGGGCGTAAAAGGATGAGTTAGCAAATTTGCAGATGACACTAAGGTCGTGGAGTTGTGGATATTGCTGAAGGATGTTGCAGGTTACAGAGGGACATAGATAAGCTGCAGAGCTGGGCTGAGTGGTGACAAATGCAGTTCAATGTGAAAAAGTGTGAGATGATTTACTTTAGAAGAAGCAACAGAAATGCAGAGGATGGGGCAAATGGTAAGATTCTTAGTAGTGTCGATGAGCGGAGAGATCTTGGTGTCCATGTACATAGATCCCTGAAAGTTGCCACCCAGGTTGACAGGGTTGTTAAGAAGGCGTACACTGTGTTGGTTTTTATTGGTACATGCAATGAGCTTCGGAGACATGAGGCCATGCTGCAGCTGTACAAAACTCTGGTGCAGCCGCACTTGGAGTATTGTGTGCAGTCCTGGTCACCACATTCTCAGAAAGAATGGGGAAGCTTTGGAAAGGATTCAAAGGAAATCTACCAGAATGTTGTCTGGTCTGGAGGAAAGGTCTTATGAGGAAAGGCTGAGGGACTTGAGGCTGTTTTTGTTCGAGAGAAGGTTGAGAGGTGCCTTAATTGAGACATATAAGATCATCAGAGGGTTAGATAGGTTGGACAGGGAGAGCCTTTTTCCTTGGATGGTGATGGCTAGCATGAGGGGACATAGCTTTAAATTGAGGGGTGATAGATATAGGACAGATGTCAGAGGTAGTTTCTTTACTCAGGGAGTAGTAGGGGCGTGGGAACGCACTGCCTGCAACAGCATTAGACTCACCAACGTCAAGGTCATTTAAATGGTCCTTGGATAAACATATGGATGATAACGGAATAGTGTAAGACAGATAAGCTTCAGATTGGTTCCACAGGTAGACACAACATCGAGGGCCGAAGGACCTGCGCTGCGCTGTAATGTTCTATGTTCTATTAACAATGGTCCCACTTTTAATTGTTTCAGTCTAGCCTTGTTTGTTTTACAAAAAATAAAATACCTTACAACCACCCAAACATATCCTCACCCACAACTGTGCACGATACTCCAGCTGAGGTCGAACTGGTGTTTTGTATTTCATCTTATCCTCCTAATTCAGTGCTCACTGGTATGTAGTACTGAGAGTATTTTTTTTTCCCTTTCTTCATTCACGGGATGAGGGCATCACTGGCGAGGCAGCATTTGTTGCACATCCCTAATTGCCCAGAGGGCAGTTAACAAGGAGAAAGTGAGGACTGCAGATGCTGGAGACCAGAGTTGAAAAACATGTTGCTGGAAAAACACAGCAGGCCAGCCAGCATCCGAGGAGCAGGAGAATCGACGTTTCGGGCATAAGCTCTTCTTCAGGAATGAGGCTGGTGTGCCAAGCGGGATGAGATAAAAGGTAGGGGGGAGGGAATTTGGGATAGGGGCGCTGGGAATACAATAGGTGGAAGGAGGTGAGGGTGAGGGTGAGGGTGAGGGTGATAGGCCGGAGAGGGGGTGGGGGCAGAGAGGTCAGGAAGAAGATTGCAGGTCAAGATGGCGGTGCTGAATCCGAGGGTTGGGACTGAGATAAGGTGGGGAGAGGGGAAATGAGGAAGCTGGAGAAATCTACATTCATCCCGTATGGTTGGAGGGTTCCTAGGCGGAAGATGAGGCGCTCTTCCTCTAGGTGTCATGTGGTCAGGGTCTGGCAATGGAGGAGGCCAAGGACCTGCATGTCCTTGGCGGAGTGGGAGGGGGAGTTAAAATGTTCAGCCACAGGGCAGTTGGGTTGGTTGGTGCGGGTGTCCCAGAGGTGTTCCCTGAAACTTTCTGCAAGTAGGCGGCCTGTCTCCCCAATGTAAAGGAGACCACATCTGGTGCAGCGGATGCAGTAAATGATGTGTGTGGAGGTGCAGGTGAATTTGCAACGGATATGGAAGGATCCATTGGAGCCTTGGAGGGAGGTGAGGGGGGGGAGGTGTTGGCGCAAGTTTTGTACTTCTTGCAGTTGCAGGGGAAGGTGCCAGGGGTGGAGGTTGAGTTGGTGGGGGTTTGGACCTGATGAGGGAGTCGCGGAGGGAGTGCTCTCTCCGGAACACTGATAGGAGAGGGGAGGGAAATATATCCCTGGTGGTGGGGTCTGTTTGGAGGTGGCGGAAATGACGAAGGATGATACGATGTATCTGAAGGTTGGTGGGGTGGAAGGTGAGAACCAGTAGGGTTCTGTCCTGGTGGCAATTGGAGGGGTGGGGTTCAAGGGCGGAGGTGCAGGAAGTGGAGGAGATGCGGTGGAGAGCATCATCGAACAAGTCGGAAGGGAAATTGCGGTCTTTGAAGAAGGAGGTCATTTGGGCTGTTCAGTAGTGGAATTGGTCCTCCTGGGAGCAAATGTGGCAGAGGCAAAGGAATTGGGAATATGGGATGGCGTTTTTACAGGGGGCAGGTTGGGAAGAGGTGTAATCTAGGTAGCTGTGGGAGTCGGTCAGTTTATAATAAAGATCTGTGTTGAGTCGGTCACCCGAGATAGAAACGGAGAGGTCTAGGAAGGGGAGGGAGGAGTCTGAGACAGTCCAGGTAGAAGGTGTTAGTAAAGTGGATGAACTATTCCACCTCCTCGTGGGAG
The DNA here is from genome assembly GCF_047496795.1 of Chiloscyllium punctatum. Taxonomy (NCBI): domain Eukaryota; kingdom Metazoa; phylum Chordata; class Chondrichthyes; order Orectolobiformes; family Hemiscylliidae; genus Chiloscyllium; species Chiloscyllium punctatum. The sequence goes on from NC_092745.1 coordinate 128,556,301, forward strand.
CACGAGGTAGCGCCAATACAGTCATTAATGTATTGCTGTGGGTCAGGGTCACATGTAGGCCAGACCAGGTAAGGCAGTTTTCTTCCCTGTAGGACATTAGTGAACCAGGTGAGTTGTTATGATAATCAACAAGGGATTACTGGTCATCATTAGATTCTTAACTGAATTCAATTCCACGATCCACAGGATTCGAACCCATGTCCCCAGAGCATTATCTGGGTCTCTGAGTTAACAGTCCAACAATAATACCACTAGGCCATCACTTCCCCCTTAATCAAGTAACTAGTGCTTTTGAGGTCCTTCTTGCGCATTTTCTCCTCATCCTCTAGCATTTAGACACCAAGATTATATCCACTTCTTACCTATATCGTCAGTACCAGCACCAAAACCCATCACAGGATGGTTGCAGAAGGACATCCTGCAGTCACTCTGTGATATCCCTGACCCTGGCACTGTGTGACCTTGCACGGATTCTAACTTGAACTGGTGTTCATTGTCCCTGACAAAAGTAACTCATTAATATGGAAAAGGCAAACAACTGCACGTGTGCCAAACAGAAGTAATCCGACAAACAGCTCCACATCTCATTAATATGCACAAAAATATAACTTCAGAGAATATTCATATTGACGTTTTCAGACTGAGGGGGTTTGGGGTTCAGCGGGACTGCTATAGCCCTGAGATCACACCTTTTAACAGCACCTACATTTCATGCTGTAATCAGCTTCACCACAAAATGGGAAAGATGAGAAAAGTATTGAAATAGCTTTCATTTAAATGTACCACCCTCCCGGAAGATGTAGTTCAATTTGTAATCTCCACACCGCTAGGCAGGGGATTCCAAATCCCAAACACTCGACAAGTAGAAATGTTTTCGTTACGTCAGTCCTGATGCTTTTGCTGACAAACTTACATCTGATCTCTCTGCTACAGGACCATAAGACACAAGGATAGCCTGTGCCATTCAATGTAGCCATGGCTGGTTGGGTAATCCTCAACTGCATTTTCCTTCTTTTTCCCCATAACCCATTGATTTCTTCTTCCTCTAATTTCACAGGGAATAAGCAGTAAATCAAGGCGCTATCCACCATCTAAAGTGATTGTAAAAAGTTCCATGGCAGATGGAATCCTGTTTCAAAAATAAGAGAGAGAAGGGGAAAAAGAGAGAGAGAGAGAGAGAGAAGGAGAAAGAGAGAGAGAAAGAGAGAGAGAAGGAGAAAGAGAGAGAGAGAGAGCGCAAGACATGGTGGCCTAGCCAATATTCATCCTTCAATCAACCAAAACAAGAGAGAGCAGACTTCTGCAGATTATCACATTGCTGTTTGTGCAGCAGCATGGATGTAGCCACAATTTCTCCGGTGTTTCTTACATTACAATAACGCTGGCCCTTCAAAATGTTTCATTTGTGTAAAGCAGGGGAAAAAGGCAGGGAAGTGCAATTGAGGATAATCTGATCAGCCATGATCTCAATGAAATGTGGCGTGGACTCGATGGGCTGAATGGCCTACTGCCATATCTCACAGACTTATGCCGGGGAAGAGGGCACTGTGTCTCAGTGGTTAACACTGTTACCTCACAGCACCAGCGACCCAGGTCTGATTCCCGCCTCGGGCAACTGTCTGTGTGGAGTTTGCACATTCTCCCAGTGTCTGCGTGGGTTTCTTCCGGGTGCTTCAGTTTCCTCCCACAGTCCAAAGATGTGCAGGTCAGGCGAAGTGGCCGTGCTAAATTGCCCGTAGTGTTAGGTGTATTGGTCTGGGGTAAATATAGGGTAGGGGAATGAGTCTGGATGGGTTCTCTTCTGAGGGTCAGTGTGGACTTGCTGGGCCGAAGGGCCTGTTTCCATACTGTCGGGAATCTAATCTTCAAATAAGCCTCTAATTGACACTGCGAAGCTAAGTTGGTAAGTAATACTTCCCAAAGAGCAGCTCAACACTTGGAAAGATTGCCACAAAGATAACTGAATGAATAAAGCCTGTTCAGAAGCAGAAGTTGATACTTAGACTTAAAACGTATCATCAAAATTTGAGACTGTCTTTGCCCGAAATGAATGAGAGACTGAGGACGTGCAGTGTTGACATTAATGTTTATACAGATGGAATGGCAGTTGCCTTTTGACTGATTTAAGTTGCTGCATTAGAAGGTGAATGTGCTAATTCATGGGTTTGCATACAAAATAAAGGGGGGTGGGGTGGGGGCGTAGAGAAATAAATCCTGACTCCTACCTGTGCCACCAGGTTCTAGGAAAATCAGTGTCATGTGAGTGAGCACACTTCACAGTCTAGAATTACATCAAGCATTCAGCGAAGCTGGCTCTGAGTCCAGCCCTGTCAAATTTTAGTCATCTTAGAAATCATACAGTGTGGAAACAGGCCCTTCTGCCCAACAAGTTCACACAGACCCTCTGAAGGGTAATCCAACCAGACCCATTCCCGTACCCTATATTTGCCTCTGACCAATGCATCTAACCTACATATCCCTGAACACTGTGGGCAATTTAGCATGGCCACTTCACCTAACCTGCACGTCTTTGGACTGTGGGAGGAAACCGGAGCACCCGGAGGAAACCCACACAGACACGGGGAGAATGTGCAAACTCCACACAGATGGTCACCCAAGGCTGGAATCGAACCCAGGACCCTGGTGCTGTGAGGCAGCAGTTCCACCCACTGAGTGACTGCGCTCATCTCTTGAGAATATATTTGGTGTTGTAAAATATAGGACACAGAAACAGGAGTAGGCCATTTAGCCCTTCAAGCCTTTTGCCTTTTGACTGATTTAAGTTGCTGCATTAGAAGGTGAATGTGCTAATTCATGGGTTTGCATACAAAATAAAGGGGGGTGGGGTGGGGGCGTAGAGAAATAAATCCTGACTCCTACCTGTGCCACCAGGTTCTAGGAAAATCAGTGTCATGTGAGTGAGCACACTTCACAGTCTAGAATTACATCAAGCATTCAGCGAAGCTGGCTCTGAGATTCAGCTGGCTCTCACTCAATAAGATCATACTGATCTGGTTGTGGCCTCAACTCCATTTTCCTGTCCCTTGTAATCTTTGATTCCCTTGTCAATCAAAATCTGTCTACTTCTGCCATGAATATCTTCAATGACCTGAGCTCCACTGCTGTCTGGGGAAGAGAATTCTAAAAGTTAGCAACACTCTGACAGAAGAAATTGTCCTTCATTTCCATGTTTAATGGAAGACTTTATAAAATTTATTCATTTTGTGGGATGTGAGCATCTCTGGCTGGGCCCAGCATTTACTGCCTGTCTCTAATTGCCCCTTTGAGAAGGTGGGGGTGAGCCACCTTCCTGAACCGCTGCAGTCCACGTGCTGAGGGTTGACCCACAAAGCCCTTAGGGAGGGAATTCCAAGATTCTGACCCAGTGACTGTGAAGGAACGGCGATATATTTCCAAGTCAGGATGTTGAGTGGCTTGGAGGGGAAATTAAAGGGATGGTGTTCCCATGTATCTGCTGCCCTTGACCTTCTAGATGGAAGTGGTCATGGGTTTAGAAGGTGCAGTCTGAGGATCATTCTGCAGTGCATCTTGTAGATGGCACACACTGCTGCTACTGAGCGTCAGTGGTGGAGGGCAGTGGTGCTTGTGGATGTGATGCCAATCGACCAGGCTGCTTTGTCCTGGATGGTGTCCATCTTCTTGAATGTTGTTGGAGCTGCACCCATCCAGGTAAATGGGGAGTATTCCATTACACAGCTGACTTGTGCCTTGTAACTGATGAACAAGCTTTGGGAGTCAGGAGGTGAGTTACTCGCTGCAGTATTCCTAGCCTCTGACCTGCTCTTGTACCCACTGAGATTATGTGGTGAGTCCAGTTGAGTTTCTGATCCCAGGATTCTCCCTCTCAGCTCTATCCTCATTTATCATTTATTCCTTCCACCCCCCACCTCTTCCCGCTAACCCTATCTTCTGCACATAAACCAACATTTTCCTAGTTACCTTCTGAGGAAGGATTACTGGATCTGAAACATTACTCTAATTTCCCTGCACAGATGCTGCCAGACCTGCTGAGCTTTTCCAGAAATGTCTGTTTTCATTTCGGATTACTGGTCTATTTAATTTGTATCGACACTGATGTCAACTTTGCCAACAGTGGGTCCTTAGTCCCTCATTCATTTTGGGCAAAGACAGTCTCAAATTTTGATGATAAATTTTAAGATTACGGATCAATTTCTGCTTCTGAACAAGGTCCATTCATTCAGTTATCTTTGTGGCAATCTTTCCAGGCGTTGAGCTGCTCTTTGGGAAGTATTATTTACCAGCTTAACTTTGCAATGTCAATTAAAGGCTGATTAAAAGGGCCACTTCAGCACCATCTCTCACAAAATCAAAACATCTAGACTTTTCCTGTGAGGGAAAGCAATCACCCTGTCAAGCCCCCTCAGAATCTTAAACGTTACTTCTTGTTCTTCTAAATTTCAATGGACTTGCTTGACCCAAATTACCCAATGCTGTCATCCAAGAAACCAGCCAAGACAAATGTTTGCTGAACTGATTCTTGTGAAATTATATTCTTACTTCCGAAGTAAAGTGAGAAAAACCATACCCAGTACTTTCGAATAGAGTTCAGGTAATTGCAGCCTCTTGGCGTTCATGATGGAACCCACTGAATAGTTTTGGCAACATTACTCACAATTGCCAACTCTAGCAAAATAATGTCAGGGAAGGTTAGTGGCAAGATGGTGAAAAGGGGCCAGATGTATGAGCTATAAGATCATAGAAACATCCAGGGTTACAGCACAGAAGAGACCATTCATTCCATCATGGCTATGCCATCTGAATAAACTAGCTGCCCATTCTAATCCTGCTTAGCATTACCTGGCCATAACCTTGCAGGTTCTAATGCTTCAGATGCAGTTCCACGGTCCTTTTAAATGAGTTGAGGGTTTCCACCTCAACCACCAAACTGGGCATACTGTTTTTTACAGTATTTCCCTCACGCTCTAACTTTGCATATCATGTTTCTATTGAGTTTACCAATTAAATATATAAGATTCTCCATGCCTCTTCAATTATATCCCTCTTGATAAACATTGCTTACAATTTGATTCCCTAAACAGAGAGAAGCATTCATCCCAAGCATGCATCTCTAATTGCACTAATAGCACCTAGTTCAGTGTTCGTAAACAGAATAAAAGCAGCTATCTACACGATATACTCAAAACACACAAACACCAGCCGCACCTTCAGAAAACGTTAACCACACAACCAGGAGAAGGGCTCAAAGTGAAATGAAGTCCCATCAACATCGTCATGACAGCGGATCATTGCCCTGAATTACATATGGACACATTGAACTTTTCAGAAGATGCCTGTTTTTAAAGAAAGACCACAGCTCCAAGAATAGTTGATAAAGTAAATCCTGAAAATGGCATTCATTGGAAGAGCCTGTCTGAACCCGAGAAATGTCACACCAACAGAGTATTGAGATTATGTCAAACAGAAAGACTAAAAGGAAGAGATGCAAGGCAAAACCTATTACCCTTCCCAGCAGGAATGCCATTTCCTTTCCTTTAAGTTCTGGGTGTGGACATATGTGTGGATATGCATTTGTGCTTTTCCTTCTCAAGAATACATAAGAGCGGGGTTTTAGAAGTCCCTGCAGCCCCACTCTCAGTGTGTTAGCGGGATTCATGTGCAAGTGTGAGCCTGTGTGCTGTGAAAGTTAAAATTTGAGAACTGCTATTAGACACCCCTGCACTACAAGTGAAGGAAGACTCTCTCTCACTCTGAGTGCCAGGGCCAAGTAAGCCATTGAAATCATCATCAAGAAGGAAACACCACACAAGCCTCTCTGCTACCTTGCAGAGCCAAGAGTTTTGAAATCGACTACTCCACCCTCGACATCAGTGTTAGAATACCTTCCAACTTAACAGCATTCCACTATCTACTCTTCATGGAAGCTGGACGCTGATTTGTATGCCTTTTTAGTTGTTATCCTTTTACTCATAGAGTCATAGCGATGTACAGCATAGAAACAGACCCTTTGGTCCAACTCATCCATGCTGACCAGATATCCCAACCTCCTCTGTTCCCATTTGCCAGCATTTGGCCCATATCCCTTTAAACCCTTCCTATTCATATACCCATCCAGATGTCTTTTAACTGTTGTAATTTTACCAGCCTCCACCACTTCCTTTGGCAACTCATTCCATTCACACAGCACCCTCTGTGTGAAACATTTCCCCTCAGGTCCCTTTTATATCTTTCCCCTCCAAACTTAAACCTATGCTGTCTAGTTTTGGACTCCCTTACTCTGGAGAAAAGACTTCAGCTATTCACTCTATCCATGCCCCTCATGATTTTCTAAACCTCTATAAGGTCACCTCTCAGCCTCTCACACTCCGGGGAAAACAGCCCCAGCCTGTTCAGCCTCTCCCTGTAGCTCAAACACTCCAACCCTGGCAACATCCTTGTAAATCTCTTCTGAACTCTTTTAAGTTGCACAACATCTTTCCCATAGTAAGGAGACCAGAATTGAACGTAGTATTCTAAAAGTGGCCTCACTACTGTCTGTACAGCTGCAACATGACATCCAAACCCCTGTACTCAATGCACTGATCAATAAAGGCAAATGTACCAAACATCTTCTTCCCTATCTGCAACTCCACCTTCAAGGAACGATGAACCTGCACCCTGAGATCTCTTTGTTCAGCAACACTCCCCCAGATCTTCCAATTCAGTGTATAAGTCCAGCCCTGATTTGCCTTACCAAAATGCAACCTTTATCTAAATTAAACTCCATCTACCATTCCTCAACTCATCAGCCCACCTGATCATGGTTCCGTTGCACTCTGAGGTAACCTTCTTCACTTTCCACTACATTACCAACTTTTGTGTCATCTGCAAACTTACTAACCATGCCTCCTACATTCTCACATCCAAATCATTTACATAAATGACTAAAAATGGGCTCGATTGACATTTTAATCTGTGCATATGTGTGTTGCAGTTTATTGTTAGATTTTCTTTTGTTTATTAACTAATAAACTCATCTTCTATTTAAGTCCAGAAAGCATGACATATTTGGCCCTTTTTAAAACATAAATGCAGTTGGATTGGGAAAAGGAAAAAAATCTTGGTCAGATTAACATTGTTCTGGGAGAAAGTGAGGACTGCAGATGCTGGAGATCAGAGTCTAAGCGTGTGGTGCTGGAAAAACACAGCAGGTCAGGCAGCATCCGAGGAGCAGGAGTATTGACATTTCGAGCATAAGTTCTTCATCAGGAATTCATCAGAGGTTGAAGGGGTAGGGTGCAGTGTGACTATTTGGGGGTATCTCCTCTGGAACAATCATCAATTTGGAACTCTCACTCAGAGGTTGGTCAGAACAACATCAATGGGTAAAGAGTCTATGCAAAACGGCAGCTTGCAATTGGGCGGCCAATTCACTGTAATCCTCCTTCCTGCTACTGGACAGTCCAATTTCACACCTTAACATCCTGTTAAAATGTGAAATTGTCAGACAGCAGCCATCAGGAGTGGCTGGAACATCAAGTGAAAAGACTTAAGAGCCAAGATGGTCAATGCAATTTCTCTAGCCCAGGAGCAAAGCAGGTGGTAGCTGTCCATCTGACCTGAAAAATGTGTTGCTGGAAAAGCGCAGCAGGTCAGGCAGCATCCAAGGAACAGGAGAATTGACGTTTCAGGCATAAACCCTTCTTCATAAGCCCTGCTCCTTGGATGCTGTCTGACCTGCTGTGCTTTTCCAGCAACACATTTTCCAGCATCTGCAGTCCTCACTTTCTCCCTGTCCATCTGACCTCCAGTCTAACGACTCAGAGCTGTATGTACAAGGACTTCTATGCTAACTCAAACTTTCCAGTCATTGAAACTTCAGACACTTAGAATTCCTACTTTGTGGAAGCAAGCCATTCAGCCCATCACGTCTACGCTGATCCTCCGAACAGCAGCCCATCAACCCCTAATCTTATCCCCATAATCCTGCATTTCCCATGGCTAATCCATGGAACCCACTCATCCCTGGACACAATGGGAAACTTTCCATGGCCAATTAACATAACCTGTACATCTTTGGACTGTGGGAGGAAACCCAAGCAGACACGGGGAGAATGTGCAAACTCCACACAATTGCCCGCTGGTAGAATCAAACTTGGATACCTGGTGCTGTGAGGCAGCAGTGCTAACCACTAAACCACCACACCCCTTGTTTGTTTACTCACTCCTTCATCTCTCTCAACAGTTCTCTCAGTTTATCTCTCTCTTCTCTCCTCTCAAAATGAGGCAGTTCTGGCTGGGTGCATGGGTATAGGAGCCATGGGCATTAGTTTATGTTCTGTGCCATCACACAGCATCCGGGCTGCTGCTGATGTGAACACCATCATTGCCATTCACAACTAGTCTGCATTCAGCGTCTGGCTGTTTCTGTATGAATTATAAAATTACAGAATTACTGTTTTCGAAATGACCTGATTGCTTTTCAAAAGTCAGACGGAGATTGATGGCAAAATCAGCAGATCCCATGCCACGCAGAATATTGACAGTAACTGAACTATTGTGGAGGTGCCAGTGTTGGACTGGGGTGGAAAAAAGTCAGAAGTCACATGACACTGAGTTATAGCCCAACAGGTTTATTAGAACTTCACCTGATGAAGGAGCAGTGTTCCAAAAGCTTGTGGTTTCAAATAAACCTGTTGGGCTATAACCCAGTGTCATGTAACTTCTGACATTACCTGAATTGACAGAATGCAACTAGCAAGTGATCACATCATGAAGAAAGGCTCAATCAGGCTTTGAACTAAATAGTAGGGAGGTATGTTCAGTTGCATAGAAAATTATAAAATCAAAAGTAAAGGAGAAGGTTGAATTTCAGGTTAGTGACGGGGCTGGCCCTTCCCACCAAATGACAAGAAGAGATAGAATATACAAATGTCATACTGTACCAAGGAATTGTAACAGTGTGGGGAAACTAAATGTCAGAAAACATGTAAAGGCCTTGAATCTTAATGCACGAAGCATTTGGAATGAGGTAGATGAATTGTTGGTGCAGTTAAAGGTACCATTACAGAAATATGCTTACTGGACAGGTGCAGCTCCAACAATACTCACAAACCTTGACACCATCCAGGACAAAACAGCCCACTTGATTGGCACCACATCCATAAACATCCACTCCCTTCACCACCAATGCTCAATAGCAGCAGTATGTGCTCTCTACAACATGCCCTGCAGAAGTTCACTGAAGATCCTCAAGCAGCACCTTTCAAACCCACGACCACTTCCATCTCGACAAGGGCAGCAGATACATGGGAACACCACCCCCTGCAAGTTTCCCTCCAAGCCACTCGGTAACCTGCCTTGGAATTATATCGCCGTTCCTTCACTGTCGCTGGGGCTAAATCTTCGAATTCCCTCCCTAATAACGTTGTGGGTCAACCCATAGCAGGTGGACTGCAGCAGTTCAGGAAGGCAGCTCATCAAAGGGCAACTAGGGACGGGCAATAAATGCTGATCCCAGTCAGTGACACCCACATCCCACAAAATGAATAAAAAACAACCAGGAGATTAAAAACTGAGAATTTAATATTCACCAATACCTGAACTTTCAGAGAGACAGAAGGGTTGGAAAAGGTGGTGGAGTAGCACTGTTAATAAAAGATGAAATGATGTGAGAGATGATCTGGTAATGGGTAATGAGGCAGGTTTAATAAATAACCACTGAGTAAAAGAACCCCAAGGAAGTGGTGAGCATAACAAAATAAAATTTAATATGCAATTTGAGAGTTAGAAATTCGGGTGGGAAATAACCGTGTTTAACTTAAATAAAGGGAAATACAATGAAATGGGGATAGAGTTAGCTAAACTGAACTGGGCAGATAGATTGGCAGGAATGATAGTCAGCAAGCAAGTGGAGACAATGGCCTCGTGTGTTATGATTAGATTAGCTACAGAATGGAAACAGGCCCTTCAGCCCAAACCGACCTTCCAAAGAGTAACCCACCCAGACCCATTTCCCTCTGACTAATGCACCTAACACTGTGGGTAATTTAGCATGGCCAATTCACCAGACCTGTACATCTTTGGACTGTGGGAGGAAACTGGAGCAAACCCACCCAGACACAGGGAGAACGTGCAATCTCCACACAGACAGTCCCCCAAGTCTGGAATTGAACCTGGGACCCTGGTGCTCTGAGGCAGCAGTGTTTACCACTGAGCCACCGTGCCACCCTAATGATATACTGTTACTCCAGAGGCTCAGATAATATCCTGGGCACACAAAAATCAAATCCTGTCATGGTAGAATTTGAATTCAATAAAAATCTGGAATTAAAAGTTTAATGATGACCATGAAAATATTGTCACTTGTTGTAAAATCCCATTGAGTTCACTTCTGCTTTCTAGGGAAGGACATCTGTAGTCTTTACCTAGTCATGTGAGTCCAGACCCACAGCCATGTGGTTGACTCTTAACTGCCCTCTAAGCAATAGCTGCTGGCCCAACCAGTGAAGCCCACATCCCGAGAATGAATAATTTAAAACAAAGCAGTGTTTACAGACAAAACAAACCGAGATATTGATGGGTTAAGTAAGTGGGCAAGAAGTTGGCAGAGTATAATATAGGAAAATGTGAAGTTGTTCATTTTGGAAGGGAGAATAAGAGAACAGAATATCATTTAAATAGAGAGAAACTGCAGAAAGTTGCATTACAGAGAGGAATTTGTGCATTAAGCACAAAAAGCTAACACACAGGAGCAGCAAGTGATCAGGAAGGGTAGTGGAGTGTGGGGCCTTATTTCAAATGGGTTGGAGTATAAGAGTAGGGAGGTTTTATTGCAACTGTACAAGATTCTGGGGAGACCACATCTGGAGCACTGTGAACAGTTCTGGTCCCATATTTAAGGAAAGATGTCATTTTACTGGAGACAGATCAGAGAAGTTTCACTAGGATGATCCCTGGGATGAAGGGGTTGCATTGTCAGCAAAGGTTAAACAAGCTGCGACTCTATTCACTGGAGTTTAGAAGAATGAGAGGTGATGTCATTGAACATATTGGATTCTGAAGGGGCTTGACAGGGTCAATGCTGAGAGGTGTTTCCCCTCCTAGAAAAGTCTGGGACCAGAGGGCACAGTCTCAGAAGAAAGGGGCACCAATATAAGACTGAGATGAGGAGGAATTTCTTCCCTCAGAGGGCTGTGAGTCTTTGTAATTCCTTTCCACAGACAGCTGTGGGGCAGAGACCTTGTGTATATTTAAGGTGGAGATAGAGAGATTCTTGATCAATCAGGGGATCAAGGGTTACGGGGAAAGGGCAGGAAAGTGGATGTGAGGAACTTTGGGTCAGCCACGATCCTACTGAATGGCAGAAAGATGCAAAAGAGGATGCTATCAGAAATGAGCACAACTATCCAGAAAGATTGAACTACCCTTCTTTACACCAGAACAGAGAAGTCATCTGACAAAGGTCTTTGAAATTTATGAAAGGGTTTGAAAGGGATGATTTTTCCAGTTGTGGAGCTCCAAGATAATAAACTGGCCCCTAATTAATCCAGTGGACAATTTTAAGAGGATCTTCTTCTCCAAAGAGAGTGGGGAATGTGGAACTCACTGGCACAATGTGCAGCTGTGGTAAAAAGGCATTGAGGTGTTAAATGGTTAGCTAGGGCAAGTAGGAGGGGGAAAGGAATAGAGGGGGAAAGGGGGAGGCTTCTGTAGAGCATTAATCCCAATACAGATGGAGTGTCCTATTTCCATCCTGTAAATACTAGGTAAAGTACAAATTCACCTGCAAGGATAACTGACCGGGAGATTGGTGGATTGAAGTTGTGACATATGACATTACCATCAAAGCCAATAACACATCAGGATGAAGTTGCTGCATCTGTTATTTTAACAAAGGTTGCTAAACCGGTGAAAGTAAAGGTTTCAGTAAAACACAAAGAGATGAATTTCACCTGACTGTGAGAATGTGTCAGATTCTGAGTACTGTTTCAATGTCGTCGTGCAGATACACCTAGCTGCCTTTGATCATCACAGCCACGTCTTTGGATCCTTCAAGGGGATAGTCTCTCAATCTCTTTGTTTCTCTGTCTGATCTTTTAAGCAAAGGGAAAAAAAGTCAAGAGAGTACAGATGCATAAAGGAAGCTGGAGTGATGTGAGAAAGTAATCTACTTTACACATGACGTGGAGGAGCCAGTGTTGGACTGGGGTGGACAAAGTTAAAAATCACACAACACCAGGTTATAGTCCAACAGGTTTATTTGGAAGCACTAGCTTTCAGAGCACTGCTCCTACATCAGGTGGCCACAACCAGCTGAGGAAAAAGCAGCTCCTCGAAAGCTAGTATTTCCAAATAAAAATGTTGGACTATAACCTGGTGTTGTGTGATTTTACACTACCTGGAAATATGCTGGAGGCAGGTTCAATTGAAGCATTCAAGAGAGGCATTGGATGGTTATTTGAATAAAAATGGTGTGTGGGGAGATGGGGAAAAGGGTGGAGATTGACACTAGCAGATAGAACCGATGCAGGCATAAAAGGCTGAATGTCCTCCTTCTGCAATGCAACAACTGAGCAATTAAAAAGTCAGGGCACAGCACTTGAACTGCCAGGCCATAGTAGGCTATGGACCATGTGATGGTAAATGGGATTAGTGTAGTTTGGTGTTGATTGGTCAGCATGGACGTGGTGGGCCAAAGGGCCTGTTTCTATGCTGCATGTCTCTATGACTCTAATTCTGTTATCCTGAGTGTTGCACAAGAGTGGAGTGGTGTGGGAACTGTCTTGGTAAAATGCACCGAAGTTTAAAACAGTTTTATTTTGAGAGATACCCTTCCCCCTGAGCAGTGGCCAGGACAGAGAGGTGAAAGTCTCTTCCCTGAGGAACATTTCAAAGAGAAATTAGCTTCAGAAATCGGAGATCCACCACGGAGGTAAAGTCCGCAGAGTGGCCTATGGTTCAACATCGATTGGCATGGGATTGGAAGGAGCAATACATTGAGACGGCAGGTCTGAGATAAAGACATTGACATGGCAGGGATTGTTCTTGTGGTAAGCTGTTCTGAGGTGGGGGCTAAAAAACCTCAACTGACTGGTCTAAAGGGATCTATGGACAACAACCTCATGGATCCTGAGTGATTGATGGCAATGTTGGTTTGCAAAATGGAAGAAATATTCAGCTCCACATGACTGACACCTCACATCCATCACTGCCACAGAACTCACTGAATGTATAAAAGGAGAGATCTAACTCTCAAATCAGAACCAGTCACTGCCTACACAGTCCTGTCTATTCCGATCTCAGTGACAATCCCTCTAAATCTAGATTAACCCACACTTTTTTGAACAGATTTACACCACGCCTATGCTACTGCATTTACATAGTACCTTTAGCACAATGAAAAAATGTCCCACTGCCCTTCCTGGGAGCATCATCAAGCAAAATTCAACATGAGACACGCAAGTGATCATTACAGAAGGTTGACCAATGGTTTGGTCAAAGAGACAGACTTTAATTCAGACCTAAGGTGCAACGTTTTCATACAGAGGGTGGTGTGTGTATGGAATGAGCTGCCAGAGGAAGTGGTAACGGCTGGTACAATTACAAGATTTAAAACACATCTGGATAGGCACATGGATAGGAAAGGTTCAGAGGGATAAGGGGCAAATGCTGGCAAATGGGACTAGTACAGTTTAGGAAATTTAGTCAGAATGGACAAGAGGATGTTACCATGCGGTATGGCTCTATTACTCTATGAGAGAGATTTAGGAGAGTAATTCTGGAGTTTGAGGCTCATAGGTGAATAAAAAGCATGGCCATCAGTGATGGCGTTTGAAAATTGGGGATCTGCAAGAGGCATTGGAGCATACGGATCTCAGAGAGTTGCAGCTATCCCTGATGAAGGCCAATGAGTCTCAAAATGACATGGAGCTATCAGAATGGGTTGGCCAATGAGCACTCTTCACTTCAGTAGCTTCAGTTACTGGGGATGGCTGGGTATGGCTCCCTGACAAAAGGTAAGGCCAAGAGGACAGAAGAACCCAAGAAACAGGAGCAGGAGTAGTCAACTGAGTTCTCAAACCTTCTCTACCATTTAATACCATCATGGCTGATATCACCTCAGGCTCAGTTCCAATTTCCTGCCTGGTCTCCATCATCATTCAACCCGTTACTAATTAAAAATCCATCTCCTCCTAAAATCATGAGGAGTCTGGACACTGTAAATCAGGAGAAACTATTTTCCACTCTTGGAAGGATAGAGGGCAAGAAGGCTCAGGTTAAAACTAATTGACAGAAGAAAGTAATGAGTGAAATTTTCTCACGCAGCACATGCACTGACTGAGAGTATGGTGGAAGCAGGTTCAATGAGATTCTGACAGGGAATGAGATGGCTAGTTACAAAAGGAGGAACGTACGGAGAAGGTGGGAGAACAGCACTGGGTGAAATGCTCCTGTGAAGAGCTAGTGCAGACTTGTTGGGCCAAATGGTCTCCTTCTGCTCTGTAATAATTCTGTGTTTCAGTTTTGCAAAGAAAGGTCAAATCAGGAGAGAGAAAATATCTCCCTTCACCTTGACTTTCTTCACTCTTTCATTACCTTGGGAATCAGTGTAAATTACCATAAGTAATTTTGCATAGCAACTTACCAGGGTTCTAGTTCGATGAATCCACAGCTGTACACCAAGAACTTCACTGCTCAAAATAACCTGTCCTTCAACTTTGGTTTGTGAGTGACTTTGGGAGTGAGTGGACAGCAGTAAATTATAGACACCTCACGCGAAGCCCTAGCCACACCCAGAGACACAGAAAATAACCACTCTGACATAACAGCAATATAAGGATGAAATTCATCTTTTACCATAAAGCAGAAAGATATCTGTTTCATTCTCCAATGTGCAAATCCCCAGTGGAATTCCAGTCCCAGAATTAACATATCTCAAAACTACCAATCCCTGAAAGCTAGTGCTTCCAATTAAACCTGTCGGGCTATAATTATAGATTATAGAACATTACAGCGCAGTACAGACCCTTCGACCCTCAATGTTGCACCGACCTGTCATATCAATCTGAAGCTCATCTAACCTACACTATTCCATGTACGTCCATATGCCTGTCCAATGACAACTTAAATGCACTTAAACTTGGCAAGTCTATTAGCGTTGCAGGCAAAGCATTCCATACCCTTACTACTCTCTGAATAAAGAAACTACCTCTGACACCTGTCCTATATCTATCACCTCTCAATTTAAAGCTATGTCCCCTCGTGCTCGCCATCACCGTACTTGGAAAAAGGCTCTCCCTGTCCACCCTATCTAACCCTCTGATTATCTTGTATGTCTCTACTAAGTCACCTCTCAACCTTCTTGTCTCGAACGAAAATAGCCTGAAGTCCTTCAGCCTTTCCTCGTAAGACCTTCCCTCCATACCAGGCAACATCCTAGTAAATCTCCTCTGCACCCTTTCCAAAGCTTCCACATCCTTCTTATAATGCGGTGACCAGAACTGTACACAATACTCCAAGTGCGGCTGCACCAGAGTTTTGTACAGCTGTAGCATAACCTCATGGATCCAGAACTCGATCCCTCTATTAATGAAAGCTAAAACACTGTATGCCTTCTTAACAACCCTGTCAACCTGGGTGGCAACTTTCAAAGATCTATGTAACTGGACACCGAGATCTCTCTGCTCATCTACACTACCAAGAATCTTACCATTAGCCCAGTACTTTGCATTCCGGTTACTCTGACCAAACTGAATCACCTCACACTTATCCGCATTAAACTCCAAAACCTGATGTTATGTGACTTTGTCCACCCCAGCCCAACACCAGCGTCTTCAAACCAATCATCAAGTCGCCTTAAATAGCACCTTCCAAACCCACGAGCACTTCCATCAAGATTGACACGGGCAGCAGACAAATGGGATTGGCATCAGCTGCAAGATCCCCCCAAATTCCTCACAATCCTGACTTGGAAATAAATTGCTGTTCCTGTGGGCATTGTGGCTCAACCCCATAGCAAGCAGAATACAGCAGCTCAAAAGGCAATCAGAGATGGGCAATAAATATTTGCTGAGTTAACTGTTCCCAAACCCTGTGAATGAATGAAATAAAATTAATTACTGAGGGAGGCAGGGACAATTCAATTTCCCGTTAAAACAACTTTAGCCCCTAACCACCAGGCTCAGTGTAGGAATTTCGAGACAAAAATCCTCAGGTCTATCTCATTCTTTTTTCATCATCTTAAGACAGAACTTCTACAGTTAATGGTAGCACCCTGGGGAGTGTTGCTGAACAAAGACAACAAGGTGTATAGTTTCTTGAAAGTGGTGTCATGTGTAGACAGGATGGTGAAGGAGGCGTTTGGCAAACTTGCATTCATCGGTCAGAACATTGAGTACAGGAATTGGGACGCAAAGTTGTGGCTATACAAGACATTGGTGAGGCCACATTTAGAAGACAGATTGTTCTGTTATAACACATGTTTTGTCAACATGAATTCGCTGTAATGCGATTGACATATTGAGGATGCTATTTCTACAGCACAAACTTTTAAAACGTGTGTTGACTGTAATGCAATTACATCACCAACACTTTAAGCGCTGTTTCTAAACTGACTGTACTATGTCCAATTCTGGTCTCCATATTTTTAGGAAAGATATTGTTAAACTTCAGAGGGTGCAGAAAAGATTTACAAGGATGTTGCTAGGACTGGAGGGTTTGAGCTGTAGGGAGAGGCTGAATAGGCTAGGGCTGTTTTCCCTGGAGCATCGTAGGCTGAGGGGTGACCTTATAGAGGTTTATAAAATCATGAAGTTCATGGAGTAAGTGAATAGTCAAAATCTTTTCCCTGGGTGGGGTGTCCAAAACGAAAGGGCATAGGTTTAACATGAGAGAGGAAGTATTTGAAAAGGACCTGAGAGGTAACATTTTCATGCAGAAGGTGGTGCGTGCATGGGATGAACTGTCAAAAGAAGTGGTGGAGGCTGGTACAATTACAATATCTAAAAGGCATCTGGATGTGTATATGAATAGGAAGGGTTTAAAGGGATTTGTGCCAAATGCTGGCAAATGGGATGTCTGGTCAGCATGGAGGAGTTGGACCGATGGGTCTGTTTCCATGTTGTATGAGTCTATCTTGGAGGTTGCCCTGATATGACAATAATGGCACAGCAGTCAATCTCTATGAATAACTCTACAACAGACCAGATATCTAACATATTGTGATGCTACATTGTTTTTTCCACTCTGGGTCATATCTGCAAATCAGATCCTCATATTGTTGATTAGGAACTGAAAATGGTCACATGGTCACAAAGGTTGTTTTATAGAATGTTTAAAACGTGTTTCCCTCTCGAAATAGTGAGGTCAATAGACTTAGGAGAATATAGAACATAGAACATTACAGCACAGTACAGTCCTTTCAACCCTCGATGTTGTGCCAACCTGTGAAATCAATCTGAAGTCCATCTTTCCTACACTATTCCATTACCATCCATACATTTACCCAATGACCATTTAAATTCCCTTAAAGTTGGCAAGTCTACTACTGTTGCAGGCAAGGCATTCTGTGCCCTTATAACTCTCTGATTAAAGAACCTACCTCTGGCATCTGTCATATGTCTATCACCCCTCAATTTAATCTATGTCTCCTCATACTACCCATCACCATCCGAGGAAAAGGGCCCTCTCTGTCCACCGTATCTAACCCCCTGATCATCTATTAAGTCACCTCTTAACCTTCATCTCTCTAACGAAAATAGCCTCAAGTTCCTCAGCCTTTCCTCATAAGACCTTGCCTCCATACCCAGGCAACATTCTGGTAAATCTCCTCTGCACCCTTTCAATGCTTCCACATCCTTCCTATAATTCGGTGACCACAACTGTGCGCAATACTCCAAGTGCAGCCACACCAGAGTTTTATACAGCTGCAGCATGACCTCGTGGCTCCAAAACTCAATCCCTACTACTATTATAGGCAAGGCATTCCATGCCCTTATAACTCTCGGATTAAACCTCTGACATCTGTCCTATATCTATCACCCCTCAATTTAATCTATGTCTCCTCGTACTACCCATCACCATCCGAGTGGGTGGCACGTTGGCTCAGTGGTTAGCGCTGCTGCCTCACAGCACCAGGGTCCCAGATTTGACTCCAGCCTCGGGTGACTGCCTGTGTGGAGTTTGCACATTCTCCCCGTGTCTGCATGGGTTTCCTCTGGGTGCTCTGGTTTCTTCTCACCGTCCAAAGATGTGCAGGTCAGGTGAATTGGCCGTGCTAAATTGCCCATAGTGCTAGGTTCATCATTGAAAGGGAAATGGGTCTGGATAGGTTGTTCTTCGGGGGGTGGGTGTGAACTGGTTGGGCCGAAGGGCCTGTTTCCACACTGTAGGGAACCTAATCTATACCAATAAAAGCTAACACACTGTATGCCTTCCTAACAACCCTATCAATCTGGGTGACAACTTTCAGGGATCTATGCACATGGACACCAAGATCTCTCTGCTCATCTGCACTACCAAGAACCTTATCATTATCCCAGTACTCTGTATTCCTGTTAATCCTTCCAAGTGAATCACCTCACATTTTCCTCATTAAACTCCATTTGCCACCTCTCAGCCCAGCTCTGCAGCTTATGTATGTCCCTCTGTAACCTGTAACATCCTTCCGCACTGTCCACAACTCCACCGGCTTTAGTGTCATCTGCAAATTTACTAATCCATCCTTCTATGCCCTTATCCAGATCATTTATAAAAATGACAAACAGCAGTGGCCTCAAAACAGATCCTTGCAGTACATCCCGCCACCCTCTGTCTTCTTAGAGCTAGCCAATTTCTGATCCAAGCAGCCAAATCACCCTCAATCCCATGCCTCCGTATTTTCTGCAACAGTCTATTGTGGGGAACCTTATCAAACATCTTATACACCATATAAGGTCCATATACACCACATCAACCGCTTTACCCTCATTCACTTGTTTAGTCACCTTCTCAAAGATCTCAATAAAGTCTGTGAGGCATGAACTACCCTTCACAAAATCATGTTGGCGCTCACTAATCAAATTATTCCTCTCTAGGTCATTGTAAATCCTATCTCTTATTACCCTTTCCAAAACTTTACCCACAACCAAAGTAAGGCTAACTAGTCTATAATTACCAGGGTTGTCTCTACTCCCCTGCTTGAACAAGGGAACAACATTTGCTATCCTTCAGTCTTCTGGTCACTACTCCTGTCGACAATGATGACATAAAGATCAAAGCCAAAGGCTCTGCAATTTCCTCCCTAGGTTCCCAAAGAATCCTAGGATAAATCCCGTCTGACCAGGAGACTTATCTATTTTCAAACTTTCCAGAATTGCTAACACCTTCTCCTTGTGAACCTCAATCCCTTCTAGTCTAATAGCCTATACCTTAGTATTCTCCTTAACAACATTGTATTTTTCCTGCTTGAAAACTGACAAAAAAATATTCATTTAGCGCCTCTCCTATCTCTTCAGTCTCCACACGCAACTTCTCACTACTGTTCTTGTTTGACCTTAATCTTAACCTAGTCTTTCTTTTATTCCTGGCTTACGTATCAAAAGTTTTCAAGTTTGTCCTGATCCGACCTGCTGAAGATTTCTCATGTCCCCTCCTGGCTCTTCTTACGTCTCTCTTCAGGTCTTTCCTGACTAATGTCTAACTCTCAAGTGCCCTAACTGAGCGTTCTCATCTCATCTTTATATAAGCCTCCTTCTTCCTTTGGACAAGAGATTCAACTTCTTTAGTAAAGCACGGTTCCCTCGCTTGACCACTTCCTCCCTGCCTGACAGATATATACTTCTCAAGGACATGCTGTAGCTGTTCCTCAAACAAACTCCACATTTCAATTGTGCCCATCCCCTGCAATTGCATTCCTCATCCAATGCATTCTAAATCTTGCTGAATCGCATCATAATTGCCTTTTCCCCAGCTATAGCTCTTGCACTGCAGTATATACCTAGCCCTTTCCATCACTAAAGTAAACGTAACCAAATTGTGGTCACTATCACCAAAGTGATCACCTACGTCCAAATCTAACACCTGGCAAGGTTCGTTACCCAGCACTAAATCCAATGTGGCCTCGTCCCTTGTTGGCCTGTCTACATACTGTGTCAGGAAACCCTCCTGCACACATTGGACACAAACTGACATATCTGAAGTCCTCGATTTATAGCATTTCCAATCAATATTTGGATAGTTAAAGACCCCCGTAACAACTACCCTGTCACTCTTGCTCCTAACCAGAATTATCTTTGCTATCCTTTCCTCTACATCTCTGAAACTATTCAGAGGCCTATAGAAAACTCCCAACAGGGTGACCTCTCCTTTCCCGTTTCTAATTTTAAGCCCATACTACCTCACAGGTAAGTTCTCATCAAACGTCCTTTCTGCTACCATAATACTGTCCTTGACTAACAATGCCACATCACCCCCTCTTTTACCATCTTCCCTGATCTTACTGAAACATCTAAATCCCGGAACCTGCAACAACCATTTCTGTCCCTGCTCTATCCATGTTTCCGAAATGGCCACAACATCGAAGTCCGAGGTACCAACCTATGCTGCAAGTTCACCCACCTTATTCCAGATGCTCCTGGCATTGAAGTAGACACACTTCAAGCCACCTTCCTGCTTGCCAGTGCATTCTTGCGACCTTGAAATCTGATTCCTGACCTCACTAATCTCAACCTTCTGGACACTGGACCTACAATTCAGGTTCCCATTCCCATGCTGAATTAGTTTAACCCCTCCCAAAGAGTATTAGTAAAAGTCCCCCCCAGAATGTTGGTACCCCTCTGGTTCAGGTGAAGACCATCCTGTTTGTACAGGTCCCACCTTCCCCAGAATGAGCCCCAATTACCAGGAATCCAAAACCCTCCATCCTGCACCATCCCTGTAACCACATGTTCAGCTCCTCTCTCTCCCTATTCCTTGCCTTGCTAACATGTGACACATGCAACAAACCAGAGATAACAACTCTGTTTGTTCTAGCTCTAAGTTTCCACCCTAGCTCCCTGAATTTCTGCCTTAAAACCCCATCTTTCTTCCTACCTATGTTGTCGTTGCCTATGTGGACCACGACTTGGGGCAGCTCTCCCCTCCCCCTTAAGGATCCCAAATACACAATCCGAGACATCATGGACCCTGGCACCTGGGGGGGCAATGCACCAACCATGTACAGAATCTCTGATCTATCCCCCTAGATATGGAGTCCCCAATTACTAATACTCCACCCTTCTCCCAACGTCCATTTGGAACAATAGGAATACACAATATAGACCAGTTAGGCCGGATCTATTGAGTGGTTTGCCCCTGGGCTTTAGATTTTGTCAGTAACACATCTGGAAGCCACAGCTTAATGGTCGTTCATCGATATGTTAGGAATTTTAATGGCCTCAGCTTTTCAAACATCTTCTCAAGGACAATTAAAATCAAAAAATTTTACAATACAGCAGGAGGCCGTTCAGTCCATCATATTTTTAAAGCTCCCGAAAGAGGTATTCAGCTTGCCCCACTCTCCAGCCCTATCTACATAGTCCTCAAAATTCATCACTTTCAAATATATAGCCAGATCTCTTTTGAAATTCCTATGGAATCTGTCTCCTCCGCTCTCCCAGAGAGCGCATTCCAAATCCTAACAACTCTCTAATAAAGGAAGTTTCTCCTCATCTCATTATGAGTTGTCTTACTAGCAATCATGAAGTCATGACCCTAGCTACTGACATAGAGGCATTTGTCATAAGGGATGTATAGCATGAAAACAGACCATTCGGTCCAACTTGTCCAGGCTGACCGGATATCCTAACCTAATCTAGTCCCTTTTGCCAACAATTGGCCCATACCCCTCTAAACCCTTCCTGTTCATATATCCATCCAGATGCCTTTTAAATGTTTTAATTGTACCAACCTCCACCACTTCCTCTGGCAGCTCATTCCATGCACACACCACCCTCTGTGTGAGAAAGTTGCCCCTTCGGACTCTCTTAAACCTTGCTCTTCTCATCTTAAACCTATGCCCTCTAGTTTTGGACTCTCTTACCCTGCCCTGGAGAAAAGACTCTGGCTATTCACCCTATCTATGCTCCTCAGCCTCCAACGCTCCAGGGAAAACAGCCCCAACCTATTCAGCCTCTCCCTATAGCTCAAACCCTTCAACTCGGGCAGCATCCTTGTGAATCTTTTCTGAACCCTTTCAAGTTTGACAACGTATCAGCTCATTGAAATAGAACGTTCAAAATCACACAACACCAGGTCATAGTCCAACAGGTTCAATTGGAAGCACTAACTTTCGGAGTGTCGTGAAAGCTAGTGCTTCCAATTAAACCTGTTGGACTATAACCTGTTGATGTGTGATTTTTAACTTTGTGCACCCCAGTCCAACACCGGCATCTCCAAATCTTGAAACACAACATCTCACTACAATGGCCCAGCCAGCGACATCCAATCTCCGAGAAGAATAATAGACATGTTTAAGCCACACACGGTTCATTCAAAAAGGCCAAATGTTATCAAAGTCAGAAGTCACGTTGACACTAGGTTATAGTCCAACAGGTTTATCTGAAATCACATGCTTTCATAGCACTGTCCCTTCATCGGGTGAAGAGAGAGAGAAGAGCACACAGACACAGAGTTTATGGGCAGTGAGATTAAAAGATCATACAGTTGGTGTGAGTGGAGTGTTGAATACTAAGTCCTTACGGGGGAGCAAGAGTGTGAGCGGTGTGGGTAAAGTGTCAACAGCTGAATAACAAGTGAAGGGATGACCTGGAAGTGGATTAATTAAGGTGGAGAGATAATTACAAAAAAATTAAAAATAAGATGGTGCTGGAGACAGAACAAATGACTGGAATAACATGTTAGGTGTAAGAGTCACATGCCGAGGGTCTAACCAAAGTAACAAGTAATCCAAAACTGTGCAAACTAATTAAGGTGGAGAGATCATAACAGGTTATCAAGGTGATGGTGTTAAAACAGGACAGTGAGGAAGATTTTGCAGATACAGAACAGTGTGGTGAGGTCACATGTTGCACGACTTGAACCTAAGATCAAGGTTAAGGCCATCTTCATGGGTATGGAAGTTGACTATCCATTTCTGCTCGGTGGTTTCATGTTTGTATCTCGAAGGCCACCTTGGAGGATGCTCACCAGAAGATCGGAGGCCGAATGTCCCTGACCACTGATGTATTCCCTGACTGGGAGGGAATATTTCTGCCTGGTGATTGTTGCACAGCATCCATTCATTCGTTGTCATAGCATCTGCTTGGTTTTGCCAATATACCATGCCTCAGGGCAGCCTTGCCTGCAGCATATGAGATAGATGTTGGCCGAGTCACATGAGTACCTGCCTGGTAGGGGGTGTTCCCGCATGTGATGGTAGTATCCATGTCAATGATCTGACATGTCTTGCAGTGGTTGCCATGACAGGGTTGTGTGATGTTGTGATTGATGTTGTCCTGAAGGCTGGGCAGTTTGCTGTGAAAGATTGTCTGTTTAAGATTTGGCGGTTGTTTGAAGGCATGAAGTGGAGTGTAGGGATGATCATGCCAAGATGTTCATCATCATCGATGATATGTTGAAGGCTGTGAAGAACATGGCATAGTCTCTCCACTCTGGGGAAGTATTGGACGTCGAAGGGAAATCTAGCAAGTTTTGAGAAGATTTGTAGCTCAAGTTGAGACTCTGGATATAAGTTTGTTCGCTGAACTGGAAGGTTCACTTTCAGGCGTTTCATCACCATACTAGGTAACATCATCAGTGAGCCTCCACGTTCTATTTAATTATTTTAAGGTTTCCTTGGGTTGAAGATGTCATTTCATGTGTTGATGGTGTCATTTCATGTGTTGGTAATGTCATTTCCTGTTCTTTTTCTCATAGAGTGATAGGTGGAGTCCAAATCAATGAGTTTGTTCATAGATTTCCAGTTAGAATGTCATGCTTCTAGAAATTCTTGTGCGTGTCTCTGTTTGCCTTGTCCTAGGATGGATGTATTGTCCCAGTTGAAGTGGTATCCTTCCTTATCTGTATGTAAAGATACAAGTGAGAGTGGGTCTTTTTGTGACAAGTTGATGTTCATGTATCCTGGTGCATAGTTTTCTGCCTGTATGTCTGATGTAGTGTTTCTAACAGTCCTTGTACAGTACTTTGCAAAAGACATTAGTTTTGCTTGTTATCTGTGTAGGATCTTTCAAGTTCATTAGCTGCTGTTTTACTGTGTTGGTGGGTTTGTGGGCTACCATAATGCCAAGGGTTCTGAGTAGTCTGGCAGTCACTTCCAATACGTGTTCAATGTAGGGGAGTGTGGCTAGGGTTTCTGGAAGAGTTTTGTCTGCTTGTTTGGTTCCGTTGCTGAGAAATCAGCAGACTGTGTTCATAGGGTACCCATTCTTTTTGAATATGCTGTGCAAACACTACATTGGACAAATAGGCAGAAAACTAGCCACCAGGACACACGAATATCAACTAGCCACAAAAGGACATAACCCATTCTCACTAGTATCCTTACATACAGATGAGGAAGGACACTACTTTGACTGGGACAACACATTCATCCTTGGACAAGCCAAACAGAGACACGCACGAAAATTCCTAGAAGCATGGCATTCCAACCAGAAGACTATCAACAGGAACATCGATTTGGATCCCATCTCCCACCCACTGAGAAAAAGAACAGGAAATGAGATCACCAAACAGGAAATGACATTGTCGGCTCAAGGAAACCTAAACACATAAATAGAAATCACTTTGCCGGAGGCTCACTGATGATGTTACCTTGTATCATCACGAAACATCGGAAAACAAACCTTCCAGCTCAGTGAGCAAACTTACATCCAGAAGTGTACTCTATTAGTCGTATCCTGTGTCTGTCTTCTGAGGAGGATGTTGCAGTTTTTCACTGTGGCACATCAGAACTGGCAATCAATGACTTGAGCATTATATCCCATTCTTATGAGGGGGTCCTTCAAAATCTTTAGGTGTCTGTCATCAACTCAACATCATAGCCAAATATTATGTTAAAGGTCGCAATCGTAAGGAGGGATGTGCTAAGGTTGGCTCAAGGACTTGTACCATCGCAGGCCCAAATTACACAGCCCAACAATCACATACAATCTATTGTTTAGTACAATGTGTCTCAAAGCTCTGGATAAGTTGCTGCTTCCATGAGTCAATCCTTCAATGATTGGCCGAGACAGACCATCAGCCGCCTTCTACAAACCTACACCTGCTCTTAGACTCACAACTCAAAAACACGTCTGGACTGAGATGTCAGTGAGCTCATTCATGCCTGAAAAGAGTCAACATTTTATTGGGAAAGTTGTAGTCAGAAGTAATTAAGCCCAGAATGTGTGGGTGGCTGGTTTGCTGCTCAGAAGTCAGCTCAAGATAATTATCATAATGAAAGTCAAAACACCGTGTCTCACTGACAGATAGATAGATAGCTAGATAGATAGATCGACACACAGTTAAATGATTCATAATGCTAGGCTTATTTTGTTTCCCAAAGGCACACGTTCAGTCATAAGATAATAGAAATAAATTAGTGAATAAACAGAAATCTGAAAGAGAATAGGGTGGGAAAAAAGGGAATAAATGGACTCTGAAAAGCACACTCACACTTAAACTCATGCAAATACTCTTACTCTCAAAATCACACACTCATGCTCAGAAACACACATACACACACGCACTCTCATGTACACACCCACACTCACATTCACACACATTCACTCACATGTTCACACTCACACACTTAGATACACACTCACAAACATTAATTTACTCAGACTCATTCTCGCACTCACACACCTCTTTGCACACACACACATGCTCACATTCTCACTCACCCACCTACACATGAATGACACACTCTTCTTCACACACACTGCCATGCACACGCATAAACAAGCACACCACCACACAGAAACACTAGCTCACGCACACGTGCTCTCACACAAACTCTTACACTCGCATTCACACATACATACATAAATGCGCACACACAGACACTCAAATGCACACTCCTACATATTGATACACCCCACAAACAGTCATGCAATCTCACAATAACACACATACACTCACACACAATTACACACAAGAAGAAGAATCATTAGAGTGTGGAAACAGTCCCTTCAGCCTAGAATGTCCACACCGACCCTCTGAGGAGTAACCCAACCAGACCCATTCCCCTACCCTATTATCCTACATTTACCCCTGACTAATGAGCCTAATCTACACAACGGAGCAATTTAGCATGGCCAATTTACCTGGCCTGCATATCTTTGGACTGTGGGAGGAAACCAGAGCACCTGGAGGAAACCCACACAGACATTGGGAGAACATGCAAACTCCGCCCAGAGCAGTTACCCGAGGCTGGAATTGAACCTGGATCCCTGGTGCTGTGAGGCAGCCGTGCTAACCACTGAGCCACTGTGCTGCCCTTAAACACAGAGTGATACCTTTAGGTTTCCAACCATGTAACTACATACATGCACACATACATATTCTCACACACATACATACATGCACACACACATATTCTCACACACATACATACATGCACACACACATGTTCTCACACACATACACATATAAACACACATACTGATAAAGCACAATGTGTTGAAATCCAAATGTTAGTCATTGAGAGTCTGTTCTGTTATAGCAAGTTTCGGAGCTCGATTTATATAGGCAGAGTGACACCTTTAGGTTTCCAACCATGTACTGCAATCATTGGTTAAAACCAACAAACTATAGCAGAAGGAAATTGATTTTTCACCAATTCATGAAAGAATATTTCTAAATATTAACAAGAGGGGACCAATTGAAACCAGTCAGATGTGTCTTTATTTCCCTGTGGCAGTTTGACAAACTGTTAAAGGTAGGTTGCTAAGGTCTATCCAAATGTTGTGATCCAGTTATTTTTTTTTGTTCATGTTATATTCTGTGTCTGGGTTCTACAGACTAGAAGGATGTGCATGTTTAATAAGCACAAAATATTTTGCAGACTGGACATTTGAAATACAATCAGAAATGGCAATTCTGGCATCATCTGTGGAAAAAATTAAACAGTGTTAACATTTCAGACTGTAGCCTTTCATCGGTTTTACAATATCCTGTCCCGGAATTAATCAAATTTACACCAATCCATTTTGTTTGATGAAATAGATTTCAATAAAAACAGAAAATAAAGTTTAGAATTATATAAATGATTCCAATCACGTAACTTCATGGGAATGCGGACAGTATCTGCAATATGTTTCCACTGACTCTTGCTCATGAAATAGAGGGTTATGGGTTCAAACCCCACTCTCGATACTTGGGCACATGATCTGAACACCGCAGCAAACTAATATGCAAGAGCTAAAGAAGGCAATTGGAATGTTGGCATTTATTGCTAAAGGAATAGAGTATAAAAGTAGGGAAGGGCTGCTACAATTCTACAAGGCATTAGTGAGACTGCACCTGTAGTATTGTGTAAAACTTGGGTCCTGTTACTTGAGGAGAGATGTAGTTTCCTTGGAGGCAATTCACAGAACATTCTGGATTGATTCCAGAGCTGGGGACCTTGGTCTTTGAGAAGAGCTTGAGCAGGAGATATAAGATAGCAAAGGGGATTGACAAAGTAGACATAGATTGGATGTTCTCTCATGTAGGACAATCTAGAAAAAGAGCTCGTAGTTTTAGGATGGAGGACAGATTTAAAACTGGGATGAGGAGAAATTACTTCTCTCAAAGTGTCATGAATTTGTGGAATTCACTCGCCAAGAGTGTGGTGGAACAATGAATAAATTTAAGGTGGAGATAGACAGATTTTTAATTAGTTGAAGGGTTCTGGAGAGTAGGTAGGGAAGTGGAGTTGAGGCCAAGGTGAGATCAGCCACGATCGTATTGAATGACAAGGTAGGCCCAAGGGGCCGAATGGCCTATTCTTGCTCCTAGTTCTTATGTTTTCCTGTTCAAACCTAGGTTGACATTCCTGTGGAATACGGAGGAGGAGCTGCACTCTTATACCATAAGACCATGGGAAATAGTAACAGGAGTAGGCCATTCAGCCCATCAAACTTGCTCCTTCTTTCAATGAGGTCATGGCTGATCTGATAATCCTCAACTTCCTGCCTTTTTCCCATAATCCTTGATCCTCCCCCCTCACTGATTAAAACTCTTTCATGCTCATCATTGAGTGTACTGAATGATCCAGCTTTGACAGCTCTCTGCAGTAAAGATTTCCACAGATTCACTCCCCTCTGAGAAAAGAAGCTCTCCCTCATCTCTATCGGAATTGCATGACACCTTGTTCTGAGATTGTACCCTACGATCCTACAGAGGGAAAAGAACCTTTCTACATCTACCCTCTCAAGTCCTTACACCTGATTCAGTAAGGGCTCCTTTCATTCTTCAATATTCCACCAAGTACAGGCCCAACCTACTCAACCTCTCCTCATAAGACAGTCCTTCCACAGCTGATATCAGCCGAGTGAGCCATCTCTGGACTGCCTCCAATGCCAGTCAATCTTTCCCAAGATAAGTGACCCAAAACTGTTCAGAGTATTCCATATGTGGTCTGGCTAGTGTCTTGTATAATTTCAACCAAACTCTTTACTTTGATGCTCCATCCCCTTTGAAATAAAGGCCAACATTCCATTTATCTTTCATATTACCTGCTGAACTTTGATCTGAACATTTTATTTTTGTGATTCATGGACAGGATCTCCCAAAACTTTCTGTGCAGTAGCTTTCTGCAGTCAGAGATTAACCCTTGCTGCACTTAGAGTCATAGAGCTGTACAGCACAGAAACGGACCCTTCAGTCCAACTCGTCCATGCCAATCTGATATCCTAAATTAATCTAGTCCCATTTGCCAGCATTTGGCTCATGTCCCTCTAAACCTTTCCTATTCATATCCCCGTCCAGATGCCTTTTAAATGTTGTCATTATACCAGCCTCCACCACTTCCTCTGGCAGCTTGCTCTATACACACACCACCCTCTGCTTGATAAAGTTGCTCTTTATATCTTCCCCCTCTCACCTAAACCTATGGCCTCTAGTTCTGGACTCCCCGCCGCAGGGAAAAGACTTTGTCCATTTACCCTTTCCATGCCCCTCATGATTTTATAAACCTCTATAAGGTCACCCCTCAGCCTCCGTCGCTCCAGAGAAAATAGCCCTAGCCTGTTCAACCTCTGCCTATAGTTCAATCCCTCCAACCCCAGCAACATCCTTGTAGATCTTTTCTGCACCTTTCAAGGTTAACATCTTTTCTGGAGACCACAATTGAACGCAGTATTCCAAAAGTGGCTCCTGCAATGGTTAGCTTAATTGAGTACCTGGCCTGTAACACAGAGTGGGTTCAATTCCTGCTGAGATGGCCGTGGAGGACTCCCTTTCTCAACCTCTCCCCTTCCCTGAGGTGTGGTGACTCTTGACCCTCTCTGTAATGAGCAAGCAGTGCCATGGTCTGGTTAGGTAGTGGTAGATTTACCATTATGGCAACGTAAAGTGTCAAATGTTGAGGCTTCACAGCAGAAGGTCTGTGATGGCACTGATACTGTAGCAGAGCTGAACGTATCTTGAAAGATCCTAGCAAGTGCAAAATCCTTCCTGATTTGGCTGGGAAACAAAGTGCACTATTATTCCATATTGTTTACAGAAATAAATGTTGTGCAGAGACTTAAATGGTGGTGCTCCAAAAAAGAACAGCTTTAATCTCGACAATTGGCTGTCAGTTCATCTATTTCAACAGTGTATCAGAGCCATCGAGGAATAAATAAATCTTAAATAAAGCTTTTTTTTAAAGATACAAACAGGCAGCAGATTAAAAATCAGTGAGAGGAAATGGTACAAGTCTTATTCAGAATGTGTTTATTGTTTTCTTTCCCTGTACCTTTTACAGACAAAATGCTGTTTTCTGGTGAATATGTAATGGGCTACGGATGAAGAATTGTCAGACACACAGGACATCCTTTCTTCTGAAACACCAAAATGTTGGATTTGGAAATCAATTGTGCACATAATATTGCAACACAAGAATCTTAGAGAATGCAGTAAAAGGGAAAATCTTTCAGCACTTCATAATCAAAGAGATTAGAGTAATGCACCTTAGATACACTGTTAGTGAGGAAATGGCAGGCCACAGGTAGCTCTGGGAGATACAAATCTATTCTTCTGTCAACTTAACCTCTGAAAAGGCGATGGAAATTTCAACAGGTGCAAATATGTTGGTTGAAGAGTCCACTGCTTTTTCAAAATTACAACCATTGCCCACAAAGATCAAAACTAATACGCTTCAGTATTTTTGACTGCGTCTTTTTAATATAAATTCCCAAAGTTGTCAGGAGTTATTGGAAGTCTAATGTTTGCAGGAACAGTGATGTCTATTTTCCCAGGGCTATTAGAACATCCCCAGTCCATTACCACCAGAATGTTGTTAAGAAGCCAAGGTTATGGAACAAGCGGTGATTGTGCGACCGAGAGCTGAACGTGATTTCTGTGGAACCTTTCACCAGGCCACACAAATGATGCTGGGAGATTACTAAAGAGCACAGCATTTCTCACTTCAGGAATGACGGGCTCCCCTCATTTAGCAATCAAAATGGAAAGAAAGAAGGACTTGCATTTGTGTAGCACCTTGCATGGTCACCAGTGTGCTCCAAGCCCTTTATAGCCAATCAGATGTTTTTGAAGTGGTGGGCCTACTGTAAGATGGTGGGTTAGCTGCCTTACTCCACAGATGTGGAGGTGACAGTGTTGGACAAGGTCAGAAGTCACAACACCAGGTTTTTTTTTTAAATCACAAGTTTCGTCAGGTGAAGCACCTCTTTTGGCACCCTCCACAGAGTAGTGCTACCAGGTTGGGTTCAGTTCCTCCGCCAGCTGAGGTGATGTTGGTGGACAGTCTCCTTGCCTGACACATGTTGACCCTCAGGGTAAACCGCAATCTGATGAGAGAGTGGGACTACAGCAGCTTTACTGACTGCAAGATATGTAAGAAATTGGACCTTCATTAAATATCCTTTTGCTTCTTTTACCAAAGATTTCAAACCTGTGTTCTCTGAATCTTTGTGCTTCCATAAGTGGGAACACTTTGATTTGATTTGATTGATGTGCCGAGGTACAGTGAAAAGTTTTGAACACAGCCCAGTCCATCCATTAACATTGTTTATTCTTCCAGCTGCTTCAGGAAAGCAACCAATAGGAACAAAGACCCCTCCTACCCTAATTATACACTCTTCTACCATCTTCCATTGGGTAGAAGATTTATAGTTTACATGTACGAATAGATTTAAGAACTGCTTCTTCCCCGCTGAAGGTGGATAAATTGCCTGGACCAGATGGACTACATCACATAATCTGAAGGAGATAGTTGAAGAGGTAGCGGAAGTGTTAGTGGTGATCTTTTAGGAATCACAAGAGTCAAGGAGGGTCCCACAGGACTGGAAAATTGCTGATGTAAACCCCCTGTTTAAAAAGGGAGTAAGGCAAAGATGGGAAATTATAGGCTGACCTTTGTTGCTGGTAAGATTTTGGAATCTAATGTGAAGGATGAGCTTTCCGAATACTTGGAAGCGCACGGTAAAATAGGGCAAAGTCAGCATGGTTTCATGAAGGAGAGGTCATGCCTGACAAATCTGTTAGAATTCTTTAAGGAGATAGTGAGCAGTTCAGATCAAGGAGACCCAATGAATGTCATCTATCTGGATTTCCAGAAGGGCTTTGACAAGGTGCTGCCCAGGAGGCTGCTGAGTAAGACAAGGGCCAATGGTATTAGAGGCAAGGTTCGAGCATGGATAGAAGCTTGCCTGTCTGGCAGAAAGCAGAGAGTGGGATAAAAGAGTCTTCTTAGGATGGCAATTGGTGACAAGTGGTGTTCCGCAAGGCTCAGTATGGGGGCCACAACTTTTCACTTTATTCATTAATGATCTAGATGAAGGAACTGAGGGCATTCTGGCTAAGTTTGCAGACAATACAAAGGTAGGAAGAAGACAGGTAGAATTGAGGAGGTGGGAAGGCCGTAGAAGGATTTGGACACATTCGGAGAGTGGGCAAAGAAGTGGCAGATGGAGTACAATGTGGGGAAGTGTGAGGTCATGCACTTTGGTAAGAAGAATAGATGCATAGATGTTTTTTAAATGGGGAGAAAATTCACAAATCTGAATTGCAGAGGGATTTGGGAGTTCTAGTCCGTGATTCTCTCAAGGTAAACTTGCAGGTTGAGTCAGTAATTGAGGAAGACAAATACAATGTTGTCATTCATCTCAACAGCACTACAATATAAAAGCAGGGGTATACTTCTGAGGCTCTATAAGGCTGTGGTCAAACCACATTTGGGGTATTGTGAGCACTTGTGGGCCCAGACTTCAGGAAAGTTGTATTGGCCCTGGAGTGGGTTCAGAGGAGGTTCCTGAGTATGATCCCAGGAATGAAAGGCTGAACATACGAGGAACTTTTGAGGACTCTGGGTCTATACTCAATGGAGTTAAGAAGAATGAGGGGGATCTAACTGAAACATACAGAATACTGAAAGGCCTGGTCAGTGCAGATGTTGGGAAGGTTTTCCATTGGTAGGAGAGACTAGGACCTGAGAGCACAGCCTTAGAGTAAAGGGAAGATCTTTTAGAACGGGGATAAGAAGAAACTTCTTCAGCCAGAGAGTGGGAAATCAATGGAATTCATTGCCACAGACGGCTGTGGAGGCCAGATCATTGAGTATATTTAAGTTGGAAATAGATAGGTTCTTGAGTACCAAGGGGATCAAGGGTTATGGAGAGAAAGCAGGAGAATGGGGGTGAGAAATGTATCAAGCATGGTTGAATGGTGGAGCAGTCTCAATGGGCCGAATGGCCTAATTTCTGCTCCGATGTCTATGGGCTTCAGATGCTGCCAGATCAATCTGAGTTTCTCCAGCAATTTCCATTTCCATGCCATCATCTGAGACAGTTCCCAGGGAACAGCTGCCTGTGAGTTTGTACCGGAGGTGTTGAAATTAAAACTGCTTTAACAATTCAAATAAACTGCAGGTGAGGTTACTCATCTCGTTGCTGGGTTTCTATGGGATCTCACTGTGCTAAAGCTGGCTGCCACACCCCCACATGTTACAGAAACACATCGCATTTATGTAACACCTTGAAGGTAGCTTTGTTTAAACGAAATATCGAAAGCTTGTAAAGAGTGTTGCATTGGCGATAAAACCCATTGGGATATCCGGCATTTGTGAAAGGGAGCACTGTATAATTGGGAGTCTTCTATTTGTTGAAAATAAGCAGGATTAACTTCTCGAGGCAAACAAAGGAATTCAAAGCACAGAAGACAAAATAAGTAGTTGCAACTCAGTTTCTTTGCCCATAATTTGAAGAGGTGTTATTATTAACACAACTTAATTATGGATTGCTCAGGACTGAGTCTCTAATTTACTCTCTGGGGTTTTTTTCAGATAATACAAGCAATCACACCAAAGCTTTATTAGTCTGCCCAAGTCATATCCATCCTGCCATTAAATTACAGCCTCCAAGTCTGTCCATCCTCCAACCATCCATAAATATTGTGAGTGGATCTATCCACTCAGACACAGGGGATGCAACCAAAAGCAGGATCAATGCAACAGGGAGAAAATTACACAATACTATTCCTTACTTTATGAGGCTTAAGACAAGAGGCAATGTGCAACACTGAGAATTTCGTTCTGAAAAGGAAGCATCAAAAGGGTCAATGTATAGTGATGCATATAATGTAATGTTCTGGTTAGGAAAACCCAGAAAATGACATTAAACTAATGGAGAATGCAACAGAGGAGTTTCAAACTGGAAGAAGGCAGTTTTCTTTCTTCAGGGGTGTGGGTGTTGCTAGCAAGGTCAACATTTTAGATAGATAGATTCCCTATAGTGTGGAAACAGGCTCTTCAGCCCAACAAGTCAACACTGACCCTCAGAATGGTAATCCACCCAGGCCCATTCTGGGCCCCCCCCGCCCCCCCCGCCCCCCCCGTAATTATCCTATATTTACCCCTGATTATTGCACCTCACCTACACATCCCTGGACACTATGGGTGATTTAACATGGTTAATTTACCTAACCTGCATATCTTTGGACCATGGGGGTAAACCAGAGTACCCGAAGGAAACCCATGCAGATATGGGGAGAATGTGCAAGTCCACACAGACAGGTGCCCGAGACTGGAATTGAACCCAGGTCCCTGGTGCTGTGAGGCAGCAGTGCTAACCACTGAGACACCATGTTGGCCCAACTGATTTGTCATCTGTCCTTGAAATGTGAGGTTAGTTCAGCAGGCAGTTATGAGTCAGCCACATTATTGTGGGTCTAGAGTCACATAAAACTATTTGACCAATGTAGGCCATTCAGCCCATTGAGCATGCCCGGCTAGTCAATGAGATCATGGCTGATCTGATCATCCTCAACTCCACTTTCCTGCCATTTCCCCATGACCCTTACTGGTTAAAAATCTATCTCAGCCTTGAATATATTTACTGACCCAACCTGGACAGCCCTCTGTGATAGAGAATTCCATAGATTCACCAGCCTCTGAAAGAAGAAATTCTTCTTCATCTCCATCTTAATTGTGTGATCCCTTACTCTGAGAGTATGCTCTCTGGCCCTTGACAAGGGTATAACAGGTTTCTGCAGCTCAGATGATGGTTGCCATGGTAGTGGGTATGTTCGCTGAGCTTGGAAGTTGATTTGAAGGTGGTTTCGTCCCCTGTCTTAGATTAGATTATTTACAGTGTGGAAACAGGCCCTTCGGCCCAACAAGTCCACACCGCCCCGCCGAAGCGTATACCACCCAGACCCATACTCCTACATTTACCCCGTCACCCAACACTACGGACAATTTAGCATGGCCAATTCACCTAACCTGCACATTTTTGAATTGTGGGAGGAAACCGGAGCATCCGGAGGAAACCCACGCAGACACGGGGAGAATGTGCAAACTCCACACAGAGAGTCGCCTGAGGCGGGAATTGAACCCGGGTCTCTGGCGCTGTGAGGCAGCAGTGCTAACCACTGTGCCACCGTGCCGCCCACCGTGTCTTGTTGACATCCTCAGGGCTTTGGTGCCTCCTGTGAAGTGCTGCTATACTGCGTCTTCTGGAAATTATTTGGTTCCGTTCCTGCTGCTTCCAGTTGCTGGTTCCAGTTGATCACTGTAGTGATTGGTATATTGGGTCTAGGTCAATATGCTTGTTGATGGAGTCCATGGCTGTGTGCCATGCCTCTAGAAATTCAGAACAGACAACACGACCGGAATCCTATCAACAAGGACTGTATGCTCCAACTACTAGACCTGTGCTTGACGACACACTTCACATTCAACAACCAAATATATGAACAGATCAATGGAACATGTATGGGCTCACCCATCCCTGGGCTCATAGGAGAAGCAGTGATGCAAAGATCGGAACAAACAGCCCTACCACAAATCCAACCCAAACTCTGTATCAGGCACGTAGACAACACTTTTGTTGTCATTAAGAGAACAGAAATCGAGAACATGCACCCGATTATCAGTACCATGCTCACAGGGATCAGATTTACATGAGACGAGGAAACCCATTCCTGCAACTCCTGCAACAAGCAACTCCCATTCCTGGATGTGATGGCACAAAGAAGACAGAACAGTGAATGCACCATGAAAGTGCACAGGAAAGCCACACACACCAACCAGGTCCTGCATTACAACAGCAATCCTCTGGAACGCACACAAGAGAAGCTGCACTCAGACCCTGTTCAAAAGGGCTACAACACTCTGCAGCTCTCCTGATCTATGAAGGGAAGAAGAAGAACACCTTTACAGAGTCTTATTCTGTAATAATAAGATATTATTATTATAGATATCCCCACAACTTCATCCACAGATGCAAATAGACAAACAACACAAGGACATAACATGACCTAACACACTAGCCACACTACCTTATATAAAAAAGACTCCGAACTGACAGCCAGACTTTTCCAACCACTGGGATTGATGACAGCCCATAAACCAACAGCCACACTCAGACAACAGCTCACCAGGACAAAAAGACCCTACACCCATCATGTGCAAGACTAACGTAATTTACAGGATAGGAGAAAGTGAGGACTTCAGGTGCTAGAGATCAGAGTTGAGAGTGTGGTGCTGGAAAATCGCAGCAGGTCAAGCAGCATCCAAAGAGCAGGAAGGACTTATGCCCAAAACATTGATTCTCCTGCTCCTCGGATGCTGCCTAACTTGCTGTAACTTACAGGATTCCATGCAAAGACTGCACGAAACATTACATAAGACAAACAGGCAAATAGCAATCTGCATCCACAAACATCAACTGCTACGACCAGCTTTCCCTAGTAGCCACACACACAGATGACAGGGACCACAAATTCAACTGGGACATCACATTGATCATAGAACAGAGTGCATAATACAGTGTTTCAGCCACAGAGAAGGTGCAGAAAGAGAGATCAACATTAATATGTGAGAGATTTATTCAAAAGTCTGATAACAGCAGGAAAGAAACTGTTCTTGAATCTGATCATTCATGCATTCAAATTTTTATATCTTCTGCCCAATGGAAGAGGGTGGAAGAGAATATAACTGGGTTGGGATGGGTCTTTGATGATGTTGGTTGCTTTCCCGAGGCAGTGGGAAGTGTAGACGGTGCCAATGGATGGAAGGCTGGTTTGCGTGATGGACTGGGCTGTGTTCATGACTCTCTGTAGTTTCTTATCGTCTTGGGCAGAGTAGTTGCCATACCTAGCTGTGTTGCACCCGGATAGGATGCCTTCTATGGTGCAACAATAAAAATTGGAAAGTCTCCTGTGGGCATTAGCCTCTTAGGAAAGTAAAGATGTTATTGTGCTTTCTTGTCAGTCATGTCGATATAAGTAGACCAGGACAGATTTTTGGTAATCATCACTCCCAGGAACTTGATGCTCTCAACCATCTCCCCCTCAGCTCCAATGATGCAGACAATGGCATGACCCCTCCATTCCGCTTCTTGAAGTCAATGACCAGCTCCTTCATTGTGCTGATGTTGATGGAGAGATTGTTGTCTTTACAACACGCTGCGAAGCACTCAGTCTCTTTCCTTTTCTCTGTCCGATCCCCATTATTTGAGATCCAACCTACATTCTTGTCAGCAAATATTCTAAATGGAGTTGGTGTGGAATTTGGCCACAGTCGTGAGTTTGTAAGGAGTACAGCAGGAGGCTGAGCATGCAGCCTGGCAGGGCACAAGTGTTGAGATCGAGTGAATCCTTAGAAGAGTATAAAGGCAGTAGGAGTATACTTAAGAGGGAAATCAGGAGGGCAAAACGGGGACATGAGATCGCTTTGGCAAATAGAATTAAGGAGAATCCAAAGGGTTTTTACAAATACATTAAGGACAAAAGGGTAACTAGGGAGAGAATAGGGCCCCTCAAAGATCAGCAAGGCAGCCTTTGTGTGGAGCCACAGAAAATGGGGGAGATACTAACTAAATATTTTGCATCAGTATTTCCTGTGGAAAAGGATATGGAAGATATAGACTGTAGGGAAATAGATGGTGACATCTTGCAAAATGTCCAGACTACAGAGGAGGAAGTGCTGGATGTCTTGAAACGATTAAAGGTGGATAAATCCCCAGGACCTGATCAGGTGTACCCGAGAACTCTGTGGGAAGCTAGAGAAGTGATTGCTGGGCCTCTTGTTGAGATATTTGTATCACCGATAGTCACAGGTGAGGTGCAGGAAGACTGGAGGTTGGTAAACGTGGTGACACTGTTTAAGAAGGGCAGTAAAGACAAGCCAGGAAACTATAGCCCAGTGAGCCTGACCTCGGTGGTGGGCAAGTTGTTGGAGGGAATCCTGAGGAACAGGATGTACGTGTATTTGGAAAGGCAAGGACTGATTCGGGATAGTCAGCATGGCTTTGTACGCGGGAAATCATGTCTCTCAAACTTGATTGCATTTTTTGAAGAAATAACAAAGAGGATTGACGAGGGTAGAGCAGTAGATGTAATCTATATGGACTTCAGTAAGGCGTTCGACAAGGTTCCCCATGGGAGACTGATTAGCCAGTTTAGAACTCATGGAATACAGGGAGAACTAGCCATTTGGATACAGAACTGGCTCAAAGGTAGAAGACAGAGGGTGGTGGTGGAGGGTTGTTTTTCAGACTGGAGGCCTGTGACCATTGGAGTGCCACAAGGATTGGTGCTGGGCCCTCTACCTCTTGTCATTTACATAAATGATTTGGATGCGAGCATAAGAGGTACAGTTAGTAAGTTTGCAGATGACACCAAAATGGGAGGTGTAGTGAAGAGGGTTACCTCAGATTACAACAAGATGGGCCAACGGGCTGAGAAGTGACAGGTGGAGTTTAATTCAGATAAATGCAAGGTGTTGCATTTTGGGAAAGTAAATCTTAGCAGGACTTATGCACTTAATGGTAAGGTCCTAGGGAGTGTTGCTGAACAAAGAGACCTTGGAGTGCAGGTTCATAGCTCCTTGAAAGTGGAGTCGCAGGTAGATAGGATAGTGAAGAAGGCTTTTAGTATGCTTTCCTTTATTGGTCAGAGTATTGAGTACAGGAGTTGGGAGGTCATGTTGTGGCCGTACAGGACATAGGTTTGGCCACTGTTGGAATATTGCGTGCAATTCTGGTCTCCTTCCTATTGGAAAGATGTTGTGAAACCTGAAAGGGTTTCAGAAAAGATTTACAAGAATGTTGCCAAGGTTGGAGGATCTGAGCTACAGGGAGAGGCTGAACAGGCTGGGGCTGTTTTCCCTGGAGCGTCGGAGGCTGAGCGGTGATAGTATAGAGGTTTACAAAATCATGAGGGGCATGGATAGGATAAATAGACAAAGTCTTTTCCCTGGGGTCGGGGAGTCCAGAACTAGAGGGCATAGGTTTAGGGTGAGAGGGGAAAGATATAAAGGGACCTAAGGGGCAACCTTTTCACACAGAGGGTGGTACGTGTATGGAATGAGCTGCCAGAGGATGTGGTGGAGGCTGATACAATTGCAACATTTAAGAGGCATTTGGATGAGTATATGAATAGGAAGAGTTTGGAGAGATATGGGCCGGGTGCTGGCAGTGGGGACTAGATTGGGTTGGGATATCTGGTCGGCATGGACAGGTTGGACCGAAGGGTCTGTTTCCATGCTGTATATCTCTATGACTATGATTATGGTGGAGAAGGTTTTGTCACCTCGTCTCACTCTATAAGTCAGGATGTTGAGGATCCAGTTACAGAGAGAGCAGCGACCTCAGCCTCGGAGTCTAGAGAAGTTTCCTTGTAATGATACCTGACATAGGTATCCTTGCTATCCAGATGTTCCAGACCTGGGAAATGGTGTCTGCTGTGGACCTGTTGCACCAGTAGGTGAAATACAAAGGATCGAGCCAGGTGGGGAGGTTGGAGTTGATGTGAACCATGAATAAGCTCTTGAAGCATTTCCTAATTATAGAACATAGAACAATACAGCGCAGAGCAGGTCCCTCGGCCCTTGATGTTGGCCGACCTGTGAGCTAATCTAAGCCCATCATGGAGGTCAGAGCACTGGGTGGTAGTTATTGAGGCATGCTACATGATTTTTCATTGGCACTAGGATGATGTTGGTTTCTTGAAGAGGATAAAGCTTCAGATCATAGTAAGGAGAGGTTAAAGATGTGTGAATCCTCCCACCAGCTAGACCACACAGGATCCAAGTGCACAGCCCAGGACTCGATCCGGACCAGGTGCTTTCAGTGGGTTCACCCACAAGAAGGTGGTGACAAGAATAATGATCATGCAAATTGGGTCCAGCATAGATGTAAGAAATGGGAGACAGCTAAGAATAGGGAAGGTTACAGCCCAGTGGCAGAGTGACGGGAAAGGGGTGGAGGAGGCAAATGAACAGATGGTTTCAATCTTAATGACAACTAAACCTTTGAGCTTCTTGTATTTCTTTGGGGCAAGTGATAATGAAGTTGGCAAGATTCAAGAAGATAGCTAGTTGCAAAAAAACTAAGACATTGGGTTAATTTTATTCTCGATGATGACCTTGGAGGAGGGGATGATTAGTAGAGGAGATATTTAATCAGATAAAAATGCTTCTGTGAGGTCATCAAGACAAACAATGAAATCAAGCTATTGATGAGAATGATTGTACCTAAGTTTTAGTTATTGTCAGTACTATTCTTTGAGTCTGAATATTGAACCTTGAACATCGAAGGTAGAGAAACTGGAGGCTTTTGAATACTGAGATGCATTTGAAAATTAGTTCGGCAAGAAATCTGAATTAATGAAAAGGATCTTTGAACAAAGAAAAGAGAAGTGATAATGTAAGAACAGATGTAGTGTGGGTGCATTATTTTACAATTACAGAAGAAATTATGAGAATTGTTGCTGTCTGAAAAAGCCAATGGCAATAAATCAAACAATCTGAGTCAATTACATTTTTAACAAAGTTTTTTCTTGGTGTATGGGTGTCACAGGCAAGGTTTGAATTTAATGATCATCTTTTCATCAGGAAGGTGATCGGATTCTGCAGCTTTATTTCAGTTGTTTACAGGATGTATGTTACTCACTGGGGCATCATTTACTGTCCACCCCTAATTGCCCAGAGGGTATTCCTGAACGAAAACCCAGAAAATGTGCAAATGGCACATCCTGATCTGTCTCTTGCTGTATACTCCAATCCATTTTTTTTCCAAGTCTTCTTGGTTTCTTCCTCTAGGAGTTGATCGTGATAGCACACATCCATGAGTCAGTTAGCTCAATTGGCTGGACAGCTGGCTTGCAATGCAGAGTGATGCCAACAATTTGGACACATTTCTTCCACCAGCCAAGGTTACCATGAAGGACTCTTCTTACACTCTCTTGCCTGGGGCGTGATGACCATAGGATATAGCAGCACAATTAGACCATTCAGCCTCTGATGTCTGTTCCACCATTCAATCATGGCTGATACTCCTCTTGTCATCACTCTCCTGCCTTGTCTCTGCAAGCCTTGATCCCCTTACTAACTGAGTAACTTGTATAAATTTAAGGCTGAAATTTCCACACTGTAGGGAATCTAATCTATACTCATGATCAGTCGGGGAATCAAGGGTTACAGGGAAAAGGCAGGAAAGTGGATGTGAGGAATGTCATGATCCTATTGAATGGTGGAGCAGGCTCGAGGGACTGAATGCCCTTCTCATCTTCCCATTCCATATTGTCATATGGTAAGCAGCAAATGCAGTAGACATTGCTGTGGATCTGGGCCACAGGAGAAACAGACCAGGTCAGAATGATAGATTTCCCTCCCCAGCGAATGTTAATGAGATGGATGCGATATATGACAATCAACAGCGGTTACACAGTCACCATCAGACTAGCTTTTCTCTCCAGGACTTTTAAAACTAAACAGGAATCCCACCAGGTGCAGTGGTAGAATTTGCACCCCTCAGAATATTATGCTGGGTTTTATGGAATATTAGGCCAGGCATTTTTTGAGTGACAACCCTCCTACTGACCATGGTCAAAAATCACAACAACAGGTTACAGTCCAACAGGTCTTTTTGGAAGCACTAGCATTCGGAGCCACCTGATGAAGGAGCAGCACTCTGAAAGCTAGTGCTTCCACGTAAGCCTGTTGAACTATTACCTGGTGTTGTGTGATTTTTAACTTTGTCCACCCCAGTCTAACACTGTCATCTCCAAATCATGCCTACTGACCATATAGTCTGTGAGGCGATCATAATCCCACAGTGATATTACATAAGGATCACGAGGTTTCAGTCTTATCAGACAGTCAATTAACAGCAATGCATGTCCACATCAGGATGCAGTGTGACCTGGAGAGAATGTCCACGGTGACAGTGCTCCTGTGTGTTTGCTATCTGCCTTTGTCCAGATGGTACAAATTCCCTGGCCAACATCTCTGTCTCAGGCTTGCTGCAGTGCTCCAGTGAAGCTGGAAGTACAGCATCTCATCTCCCACTTGGGGACCCTTCAATATCGAAGTCAATAATTTTAGGGCATGAGGCACCTTCGCCCATGGCCTTACCCCCATTCCCACACACCAAGCCTTGTCATCCCATGGTCTGCTTTACACACAGCCCATTGTTAGCCACAAAGGGTCTCCATTAGAATCCTTACAGTGTGAAAGCAGGCCATTCATCCCATTGAGTCTATGTCATCCCATCACTGTAACCCTGCATTTCCCATAGTTAATTTACATAGCTCACACATCCTTGCACACTGTGGGCAATTTAGCACAGCAAATCCACCTAACCTGCACATCTTTGGACTGTGGGAGGAAACCCACGCAGACACGGGGAGAATGTGAAAACTCCACACAGACAGTCGCCCAAGGATGGAATTGATCCCAGGTCCCTGGCATTGTGAGGCAGCAGTGCTAACCACTGAGCCACCGTGCTGCTGTTGATTCTCGCAACCTGACTTTTACGCATTCCTCTGTCTGTCCAACCTTTGTTCCTTCTCTCTGGCCTCCACCTCCACCTACTGTTTACTCCTTCCCAAAACCTATGCACCCCCCCCCGCCCCCCCACCCCCCCCGCACCTGCCCACAACCCCCAACCACCACCACCGCATCTTCAGCAATACATATTTCCCTTTTTCCTAACCGCTATCAGTTCTGAGGAAGGCTTACTGGGCCTGAAATAATACATCTGTTTTCTTTCCACAGATCATGGCAGACCTGCTGAGTTTCTCCAGCAATTTCTGTTTTGGGTAGAAATGACGGGCTTCAAATGCAGCGGAATAGACAAGTGAATTATCAGCATGGCACAGTGTGTTAAAAGCAGAAGGAAGGGAGCACACAGGAGAGTGTGTTTTCAATTTCTCTCTCACATACTACAAGGACATTCACTGTAGTTTCGGGAATCTTGGACAATCTTCTCAGGTCAGCTAATAATCTGTGGAGAGAGCAGCAGAAAATTAACATTTCAAACCAACAGCCTTTCATCAGAACTGGGTAGAGGATCATTAATGAGCAGGCATAATTTTAAAGTGAAATGCAGGAGGGTTAGAGGGTATAGAAAAGTATATAATTGGGGGAGGGGGAATTACAATGCTATTAGGCAGGAACTGAAGTGCCTAAATTGGGAACAGATGTGAGGAGGTTGTTTAGGAAGCACTTGCCAACAGGATTATCCCACTGAGGGAAGGAGAGGATGGGAGGGTGAAGCAACCTTGGGTGACAAAGGATGAGGAACATCTAGTCAAGAGGAAGAAGGAAGACTATTTAAGTTTGAGGAGGCAAGGACCAGACAGGGCTCTAGAGGGTTACAAGGTAGCCAGAAAGGAACTGAAGAATGGACTTAGGAGAGCTAGAAGGGGCATGAGAAAGCTTTAATGGGTAGGATTAGGGAAAATCCCAAGCTATTCTACACTTATGTGAGGAACAAGAGGATGGCCAGAGTGAGGGTAGGGCCAATCTGGGATAGTGGAGTGAACTTGTGCCTGGAATTGGAGGAGGTAGGGGAGATCCTTAATGAGTACTTTGCTTCAGTATTCACTACAGAGAGGAACCTTGTTGTTTGTGAGGACAGCGTGAAACAGACTGATATACTCAAACAGGTTAATGTTAAGGAGGATGTGCTGAAAATCTTGGAAAACATAAGGATAGATAAGTCCCCTGGGCCAGACGATATATAGGAGAAAGTGAGGACTGCAGATGCTGGAGATCAGAGCTGAAAATGTGTTGCTGGAAAAGCGCAGCAGGTCAGGCAGCATCCAAGGAACAGGAGAATCGACGTTTCGGGCATAAGCCCTTCTCCAACCACAAGGGATGAACTCAGATTTCTCCAGTTTCCTCATTTCCCCTCCCCCCACCTTGTCTCAGTCAAATCCCTCGAACTCAGCACCGCCTTCCTAACCTGCAACCTTCTTCCTGACCTCTCCGCCCCCACCCCACTCCGGCCTATCACCCTCACCTTGACCTCCCTCCACCAATCGCATTTCCAACGCCCCTCCCCCAAGTCCCTCCTCCCTACCTTTTATTTTTGCCTGCTGGACACATTTTCCTCATTCCTGAAGAAGGGCTTATGCCCGAAATGTCGATTCTCCTGCTCTTTGGATGCTGCCTGACCTGCTGAGCTTTTCCAGCAACACATTTTCAGCCCAGACGATATATACCCTAGGTTACTACAGGAAGCAAGGGAAAAGATTGCTGCGCCTTTGACGATGATGT
The DNA here is from genome assembly GCF_047496795.1 of Chiloscyllium punctatum. NCBI lineage: Eukaryota > Metazoa > Chordata > Chondrichthyes > Orectolobiformes > Hemiscylliidae > Chiloscyllium > Chiloscyllium punctatum. Next base: position 128,600,450 of record NC_092745.1, read on the forward strand.
TTGCATCCTCACTGTCCACTGGAGCAGTGCCAGATGATTGGAGGGTGGCAAATGTTATTCCCCTGTTCAATAAAGGGAATAGGGATAATCCTGGGAATTATGATAGAGCCCTGGTTAGATCACACTTGGAATATTGTGTTCAGTTCTGGTCGCCTCATTATAGGAAGGATGTGGAACCTTTAGAAAGGGTGCAGAGGAGATTTCCCAGGATTCTGCCTGGACTGGAGGGTACACCTTATGAAGAAAGGTTCAGAGAGCTAGGGTTTTTCTCATTGGAGTGAAGAAGGATGAGAGGTGACTTAATAGAGGTGTACAAGAGAGGCATAGACAGAGTGGTAGCCAGACCTTTTCCCAGGGTGGAAATGGTTTTCATGAGGGGGCATAATTTTAAGGTGATTAGAGGAAGGTTCAGGGAGATGTCAGAGGTTGGTTCTTTACGCAGAGAGTGCTGGGTGTGTGGAATGCACTGCCAGCAGTGGTAGTAGAGTCAGAGATATTAGGGACATTTAAATGACTCTTAGATAGGCACATGGAAGATAGTAAAATGAAGGGTATGTCGGTTAGTTTGATCTTAGGATAGGATAAAAGGTTGGCACAACATCGAGGGCCAAAGGGCCTGTGTTGTGCTGTATTGTTCTATGTTCTATGAATTTGAGGAGAAAGGATTTTTACCAGAGGGTGGTGGGGTTTTGGAATGCATGGTCTGGGAGAATAATTGAGGTGTGTTACCTCACAACCGTTAAACATTGCCTGGATGAGCACCTGAATTGCCACAACATTCAAGGTCATGGGCTGGGGCTGCAAAATGGGACGAGTTCAGGTTTACAGTGGTGTAGTCACTGCAGACCCGGTGGGTTAAAGGGCCTGTTCAGTACTCCATTGTTCTGTGAACCGGGAAATCACCTTTGGCTGAAGCGCTTGCAACAAGAATTTGACCTGGCAGTACGCAAATGCAGATTTATTGGGTTCCACAAAACATAAGCCTGCTTCACAAAATCTGTGTTTACATTTTCAAATTTCTCCTTAGGATTCCTACACAATAGAAAGAATTTAGTGTGAATACCTGATCATCCCTAAGACCCTGAAATTTATTTTCTCACAAGTGGTTAGTGTATCACTTTTATCTAAAATAAGAATCAATTGAATAAGGGTGGTAGTCTGAGGGTATGGAGTGAACCATTCGGACTGAGATGAGGAGAAATGTCCTCACCTAAAGAGAGGCGAACCTGAGGGATTGTCTGCCATGGAAAGCAGTCGGGGCAAATGTATTGAATAGTTTCAAAAGGAGTTAGATATAGTTCTTAGGGTACAAGGGATCAAAGTGTATGGGGAGAAAGCAAGAACAGGGGACTGAGTTGGATGATAAGCCATGACTAACCTACATACCTTCATTGTACTGTCTTCCATGTGCCTATTCAAGAGTCACTTAAATGTCCCTAATCTCTGACTCAACTACCACTGCTGGAAGTGCATTCCACACACCCAGCACTCTCTGTGTAAAGAATCTCCCTCTGACATCTCCCCAAACCTTCCTCTAATCACCTTAAAATTATGCCCCCTCGGGAAAGCCATTTTCGTCCTGGGAAAAAGTCTGGCTACCACTCTGTCTATGCCTCTCAACATCTTGTACACCTCTATCAAGTCACCTCTCATCCTTCTTCACTCCAATGAGAAAAGCCCTAGCTCCATTGAATGGTGGAGCAGGCTCGAAGGGCTGAATGGCCTATTCCTGTTTTTATAAAACACTATTATTTATATTAATTACTTAATAGTAATTATTAAAACTAACAACATAAACATAATATCTTCATTCAGTGTGCCTAATTAAATCTACCAGTAAGCATGATGATGTTACTACCAGCTTATTTTAACTTTGTTATACTACAGGAATATCCGAATATAAATGGTTAATGCCTGTAGTCTGTAATTACTTTCTCCCTATTTTCATAATGGTTTAATCTGTTTAAAGTAAGTAGGTAGATATCACCACTAAAAGAATAGAGAGAAGAAGTCAAGGCTAATGAATTAAGTTCTTGGAAACTGGAATCCCATGGAATAATTCACGACATACTGTCTCGCATAAATTCTTTAATGCTTATTGAGTAACTAAAATGTCGAGCTAATTTCGGCTTGAATTTTGACCGGAAGCAACAATAGATGTTGCCAAATTGAGGCTTCATTTTTATTATTGAAAGGAAGTTGATGTTGGAGAGAGAAAGGACTGTGAGCATTGAGGAGTGATTGCTGGAGGCTGGGAATGAAAAATGACATTCTGTGGGGTGGAGGGAGCTCATGGCTTCAACTCAACGTAACTTTTTGTTAAAATTTTAACCCGATCCCTCTTGTAAACAGCAGATAAGATATTCCATGGAACTAAACAGAAGTGAAACCTTTACCAATAGAAACATAGAAAATAGGGGCAGGAGTAGGCCATTCAGCCCTTCCAACCTGCTCCATCATTCAATACAATCATGGCTGATCATCCAACTCAGTCCCCTGTTTCCTGTTTTTTTCCCATACCAGTTGATCCCCATTGACCCAAGAACTATATCTAGCTCCTACTTGAAAAGCAATCAATGTTTTGGCCTCAACTGATTTCTGTGGCAGAGAATTTCACACGCTCCCCACTCTCTAGGTAAAGAAAGTTCAGGGTCGCACGGTGGCTCAGTGGTTAGCACTGCTGCCTCACAGCGCCAGGAACCCAGATTCGATTCCAGCCTCGTGCGACTGTCTGTGTGGAGTTTGCACGTTCTCTCTGTGGGTTTCCTCTGAGTGTTCCGGTTTCCTCCCACAATCCAAGGATGTGCAGGTTAGGTGAATTGGCCATGCTAAATTGCTACATTGTGTCAGGTGCATTAGTTAGAGAGAAATGGGTCTGGGTGGGTTACTCGCTGGAGGGTCGGTGTGGACTTGTTGGGCCATATGGCCTGTTTCCACATGTAGGGAATCTTAAAAAAAAGTTCTCCTCACATCCAAGCAGACATCACCCCAGCAACCAATACCGTAAGAGCTTAAGATGTAGGGACAGAAGTAGGTCATTTGGCCCGTGGAGTCTGGTCCACCATTCAGTGAGATCATGGCGAATCGAATCATCCTCAATTCCACTTGCCCCCTTCTTTCCCTATTTCCCCATCTAAGTCAGTTTGAAGGCCGGTGACTCGTTTCCTGTCTGTAGAATCTAGTGGGGCACAGAATGGCTGCTGTGTTTACCAACAAAAGAACAGTTCACAAGTAATTCACTTTGAGTAATGTACTTTGTAACAGCTTTAGGTTTTACAGGCCACAACAGAGATTCCATCTTTCTCCACACTGCATTGTGTTTGCTTATGAAGGTGATTCTCAACATTTGAATTTCTTCCTTTGTAATTCCTATATATCCCAAGGAATTTGGTATAAATAGCTGATCTTCCATAAGATTCTCAAATTAATTTTCTCACAAGCTGCCTGGATATCTCCTGTGTCTGCTTCTATCACTGAAATATAATCGCTACTTTCAAAGCTGATGATTAAATCTGCCAATACATGCCTGAGTAGTGTTATCGCCAGTTTATTTGAAGTTTATTTTAAAATAGAAAATATACTTAATACTGCATTCCCAAAGCACCTCTAACAATTAAAACATATAAGTCCTTCAGCATATCCCTGATGTTAAATCGCTTGGATTTAAAATGCAATTTACAATGCTTCCTCAGAAAAAATTGATTTCCCCACATTCTGTTCATGTGTGATGGCTTCCTTTGCATAGTTCTGTCTTTGTTAAGGATGCAGTAGCTATGCACAATTTTTGACAATGCAAGGACAGGTCTAAGCTGTCACAGATCTAGCCTTTCCCTTGGGTGGTAGTCACAAGAGCTACCTGTTTGACAACTGCACCGATGAAGCAGTGGAGATTCTACAGGTCAATCAGGAAGCTTCCCTCAGGAATAGACAAAGACATTGAAAATCCTGAAGGGGACAAGGTGCATTGTTACACAGAATTTGAAACTATATTCTTTTAAACCTTTCAGCGATGAGCAAGCATAAATTTACCTTCATTCTACAGCAGCTACATCGTTGTTCCTATTGTCATATGATTACTTAGAGTCATAGAAACGTACAGCACAGAAACAGACCATTCGGTCCAACTCGTCCGTACCGACCCGATATCCCAACCTAATCTAGTCCCATTTGCCACCAATTGGCCCACATCTCCCTAAACCCTTCCTATTCATATACCCATCCAGATGCCTTTTAAATGTTGTTATTGTCCCAAACTCCACCTTTTTTCTGGCAGCTCATTCCATACACACACCAGCTTCTGAATGAAAATGTTGTCCTTTAGATCCCTTCTAAATCTTTCACCTCTCACCTCTGCCCTCCAGTTTTCAACTTTCTCACCCTGGGAAAAAGACCTTGTCTATTTACCCTATCTATGTTCCTCATAATTTTATAAACCTCTATAAGGTCACTCCAGAGCATCCAGGGAAAACAGCCCCAGCCCCAGCACCAGCCTATTCAGCCTCTCCCTGTAGCTCAAACCGTCCAACACTGGCAACATTCTTATGAATCTTTTCTGAGCCCTTTCAAGTTTCATAACATCCTTCCAATAGGAAGGAGAACAGAATTGCATGCAGTATTCCAAAAATGGCCTAACCAAAGTCCTGTACAGCCATAACATGGCCTCCCAACTCGTGTACTCAATGCACTGATCAACAAAAACAAGAAAGGCAGAAGATATTTTCTCCTCAAACAACATTATCAGGTTCGAAGATGAGTCATACCAAACTCACAACATTAACTCAGTTTCTCACCACGTGGAACAAAAAGACTCAAAAGAGTGATTTGGGTGGCTCAGTGGTTAGCACTGCTGCCTCGCAGGCCAGGGACCTGGATTCAATCCACCCTCTGGGTTACTGTGTGGAGTTTGTACGTTCTCCCTGTGTTGGAGTGGGTCCCCTCTGGGTGCTCCAGTTTCCTCCCATAGTCCATCCATAGTTAGCTGGACTGACCATGTTAAATTGCCTATGGTGTTCAGAGATGTGCAAGTTAGGTGGATTAGCTATGGGAAATGCAGGGTTACAGCAATGGGGTGGGTCTAGGTGGGTTACTCTTTGGAGGGTCAGTGTGAACTCAGTTGGCTAAAAGGCCTGCCTCCACACTGTACGATTCTATGATTCTAATTTCAGATGCGTGAAATCAGAAACGAAAGCAGGAATTATTGGAAAATTTGCCCTGGCAGCATCTGTGGAGAGAAAGCAGATTAATGTTTCAGATCCAGTTTCTCCAGCAATCTTTTTGTTTCTCTCCAATCGGATGCTGCCAAACCTGCTGAGTTTTTCTCTGGCATTTCCTATATATCGCCAATCATCAATTGAGATGAATTGGTCAGACGGAGAAGCATTGACCCAGAAAGTCCACTCCAGCCTTGTCTGGGTTACTCCTCAGGATTTTTATACATCACCAGACTTGAAGCAAAAGCAGGAATGACTTTAACATTGAATTTAACACAGCTCACCCAGCAACTGGAGCATCTCGATAGGTTCAGATCCAAGTCTCACCTGAAGTCTGTTGTAATGCATGGAAAAAGTTTGACAAATTATTTAAGTTCCTACGCTGGAATGGGGGTTTTAACCCTAATCTCACTTGTGGCTGAGGTAATTCTGTATATTCTTCTCAACTCACTTAGCCTCTGCCAGGCACCAGGAACAAATGCAGGCCCAGTACAAACAAATCCTTTGTTGTGAAACGTGCAGGCACTATGCAGAAATCGCATTATATGTACAAGCGTTGCTGCTGTACTTGACCATAGAAGGGGCTTGGCACTTGAGGAATCTGGATGAAATTAATTATGAATAATGATTTGTAGCTGCCAGCATAGGAGATAAGCATAGTTTACAGGTTGTATATTCCCAGTTAGGCAGTGAATGCTGAATTTTATTGTTATGAGTTATATAGTTTGCAAGCTATATAGATGGTCCTCGTGAGTGAAATAACTAGGGTTTTATCATTTTTTTATGAATAGGACCAATCTCTCCATGGAGCCTCAATCAAATCACCATTTTATATGGGTTTCTTCTTCACTGTCCTACTGTAGCATTGTGAAGTTCCTGAGATTGACAGCATGACTGACATATCCATTTAAATAGCAAGTTTCAGAACAGTAAAATCTCCCAAAGCACTTCTTACAGCCACTGAAGTATGTATTGACTGCTGTAATACAGAAGAACACAATAGCCAATGTGCACAGAGTTAGGTCACACAAAAAGTCACGTGATCAACAAGTGGATAGTCTATTCTTCAACATTGCTAATTAAAGAGGAGATCAAGAGAAGTGCTTTGTTCTTCAGTGCTGAAGACAGGACACTGGACCCAAAACATTAACTCTGATTTCTCTCCACAGATGTTGCTAGCCTTGCTGAGTTTTTCTAGCAATTTCTGCTTTTGTTTCCGTTTTACAGTATCCTCAGTTCTTTCAGTTTTTATTAAGGGAAATGTTCTGTTCTTTTTACAGATATCCTGGGAGATCTGTCTGGTTATGTGACAGCAGGAGCAGATGAGTCTTTGGTATAAAGTCTCATCAGCAAGGCAGCACCTCTTACAGTTAATATTCAATCATTCTGTGTTAGGCTATGTGAATGTGAGTCTGCCTACTGTTGTTGCTCACTGTGCTTGGTTTGTTAAACTTGGGAGTGGACCAAGACAAACGTCAACAGAAAGAGCTGAACACATCAAGCAGACATTGTAAAGCACTTTAAATAAAACATGCTACACACATCGTTATCTCTGAAATATAAAATATACAACACACCGAACTGCATGGAAAGGGTTCACGTTTCTGGAGTGGGCTTGAACTTATAACCTGTTCACTCAAGTATGATTTAATAAAGAGTGGAGTTGGAAAAAGCACAGCAGGTTAAGCAGCATCAGAGAAGGAGGGGAGTCAATGTTTCAGGTGGGGACCTTTCATCAAGTGTGAGCACTGCTACAGAGCTCAGGCTAGTCCCACAACTGTATCATGAATGAGTAATAGCATTATCATAATATAAAATAAACTAGGGGATGGAGTAACTGACTCAAACCTGCTCAGCTATTCCACAAGATCATGATTGACCTAATTGTGGCCCTAGTCCACTTTCCTGCCTGTCTACTGTAACCTTTGACTTACTTTATTAAAACGTAAAAATCCCTCCGGGTCACAGAAATGTGCAAACTGTGTCTCTGACCTGAGATGGAGCCCTGGATGTATTTCTGGTAATTTGATATATAAATGGACTATTCTGAATTCCAACCAAAGAGAGCGGAATTTTTATCAAGGTCAGCATTGCCCAGCCCATAGGTACAGAAGCAAGATGCAAAGATGACATAATGTATTAGGCATTATGAAGATTGTACTGAAGATCAATTATTGTTTTATCCTTGGGGAACTTGACATGACCAAATTAAAACTTTCAAAATTAGCAAGGGAGCTAACCCAGGAAAATTTGCCCCTCTATTGTTGTCATCTGACAATATGGAATCGACAAATAATTGATCAAAGAAGGCTAGTGATACAATCATTATAATTGAATTTGGGACACACTGAAATTTGTTTTCAAAGATCAATTATTCCAATATTAAATGACTAGCACTGGCCCCTTTTGATTTAAAAGGTCAAGTCTCATTTCAGACTCACATTGAGCACTTAAGCCAACTGGACCTTACTGTTTGGAAGGCAAGGTGTAGTGTTAATGTCAGTGGGTAATTAATTTAGAGACGCAGATTAATGTTCTGAGGAAATGGGTTCAAATCCCACTATGAGTGACTCTGGAATTAAAAACTTGTCTAATGTAGCCATTGTTTTAAAAACCCATCTGGTTCCCTAATGTCTTTCAAGGCGGGAAGTCTGTCATGATTGCCTGGACTGCATGTAACAAGAGACAAAAGCACTGCAGACGCTGGAATCCAAGCAGGCAGGAGGCTGGAAGAACACAGCAAGCCAGGCAGCATCAGGAGGTGGAGAAGTCAATGTGTTGGGTGTAACAGCAATGCGATTAGTTCATAATTAGCCTGTGAAAAAAAATCCCTTTTACCACCAACAACTTTTCCTTATAAATGGCTATTGAATTGACTTAGCTTTATTGTCACATGCACTCAAATGAGTACAGTGAAAAGTTCACCACTTACAGTACCATCTTAGGTTTAGATTACATCCCCCACAGTGTGGAAACAGGCCCTTTGGCCCAACCAGTCCAGTTTCCCTCTGACTAATGCACCTAACACTATGGGCCACTTAACATGGCCAACTCACCTGACCTGCACATCTTTGCGACTGTGGGAGGAAACCCACACAGACACAGGAGAACGTGCAAACACACACAGACAGTGACCCAAGGCTGGAATTGAACCTGGGAGCCTGGTGCTGTGAGCCTGCAGTGCTAACCACTGAGCCACCATGCTACCTAAGTGCCTAGGTACAATCTGTAGCTACAGAATAGAGAGATGAAGAACTAAAGTTACATCACACAGCATGACTGTAGGTCTTCCACATTGGAGTGCTGACCAAACTTAAAACATTACGTGTAAGCTGCTTTAAAATGTCCCGAAATTGTGCAATGGGGCTATGTAAATTAAGGTCTGCCTATCTGACGGTGAACACATGGGTTTGATCTCTGTAAAAGGTCTGGGTCAAACGGTCATTTTTCTGTCGCTAAATTTCTTACATTTTTTTGTAAGCATCAGTCTCCAAGCCACAAAGGATATGCAGCTCATTAAGACCATCCATCCAGAGGTTTTTCCAAATATTAATTGAGTGCAATTGTTACCCTGCTGAGACTGGCAGACCTCATTAGCTGACAAGTGCCACTTCTACACTAGCTCGATCAATTAAAAATTACTACTTCAGTGATTCCTGGTTTTATCCTGTGGGAGGATGTAAATACCCTATTAGTTATTTTCTCATATCACAGGTAATGGCCTAGATTCTAAATCATGTGTTGGCACAGACCGGGATCAGGTCTGAAACTTCATATACACAGTTCCCTTGCAGAAAAGACACAAGCATCATCAATGATCCAAGTTGGTAACCCCAATCCCAATTCCCAGTCTAGAAGAGAAAATCCCAGCTGTGGAAGCAGCAGGCAATATGGTTTGCAAAGATGGCTTGAGGTTTGTAAGCAATGGACTGGGGCAGGGAGTGGTATTAGCCTCAATCTCCAAAGCATTGTCCAGCCCAAAATGCAAGAACGGACCCAGGCTAGATCAAAGAAAGAACAAAGAACAGGCCCTTCGGCCCTCAAAGCCTGTGCCAGCACATTTTGCCCTTCCATTGTAAATTGTTTTCACTTACAGGATCCGTATCCTCTATTCCCTTCCTATTCATGTATTCATCCCGGGATATACAGCAACACTGGCCCATTCAGTTGCACAAGCAATCTCTGCAGTAGATTCAAATTTACATCTCAGAAAGAGAGCCATTGAAACAAACTGTACTTGGGGAGAGAGCAAGTTTTCCAAGACAAACAAAGCAGTGAGCAGACAGCAAGTTAGTAATATCTAATAGAGAAAATAAGAATAAACCAGTCAGGTCTCTGCCATTCAATATGATCCTGGCTGATCATCCGACTTAGTTCCCTGATCCTGCTCTCTCTCCATACCCTTTGATCCCTTAAGCTCTAAGAACTACATTGAATTCCTGAGTTACTTACTTAAGGGCTGCTTAAAAGTCAAATTGATAGCTCAGAAGGTTCCCTTTTTGTATAGATGAGGATGTAAATCTATCAAAGGTAGTTCAGAGATGGCTCATTCGTCTAATCTATGGAATTTAAAACCTTCTGGACTCAATATTGAGTTCAACACCTTCAATTTATGAATCCATTGTTTCCCTTTCTTTTAGCTTTACTTATTACATTCTCTGTCACCATACCCTCTGTCCTCTCCCCCCACCCCAGTGAGACTATCTGTTCTTTCCAGTCTGTCAGTTAGACACACCATTGTTCTGCCATTGTCATATTTCAATCATTTAATCTGAACTATCAGCAGCCTTTCTTTCCCAGCACTCCACACCCCCTGACCATTGTTGTATAAATACTGCCCCCTCCACACTTCACTTCAGCTCTGATGAAGAGACATCTAGACTTGAAACGTTAATTTACTCTCTCTTCATAGATGCTGCCTGACCTGCTGTGATTTCCAGAATTATGGTTTTGCAGAAATTTTTGGTTTTCAGAATGATAGGGGCTGTTGCCTTACATTGAACGGTTAGACAAACTCAGCAAGCATCGTCTAAAGCTGAGAAAAATGATCAGAGGTAGCTTGATTGAAGCAGACAAAATCCTGAGGGATCTTGACAGGATGGATGTGGTAAGGATGTTTCCTCTTGTCACAGAACCTAAAATTAGGTGTCACTGTTTACAAGCCAGGGGGCCGCCATTTAAACAGAGATGGGGCAAAATATTTCCTTTGACATTGGGAAATTGTGATGTCCTGTTCTGGAGAAGATGAAGGTAACAATGTCAGGCAGAGGTAAATAGATTATTGTTAAACAAAGGGGGAGGCAAGAGAGTGGATCTGAGGTTACAGTCTCACCAGCCATGAAAAACAGTTTCTCTTCTACTATTATTAGGGTCCTGAATGGACCTCTTAAATTTTATGTCAAGAGTGTGGTGCTGGAAAAGTAATGCAAGTCAGGCAGCATCCGAGGAGCGGGAGAATCGACATTTCGGGCATTAGTCCTTCATTCCTAATTCCTGATTGCAATGAGAAGAGAAATTGTGGTCTACAACAATAGTGAAACAAGAGGATGCAATACTTTCACGTGAGACTTTGACTCACCTCTCCAAATCACTCACCCCCTGACTTGGCATAATATCACCATTCCTTCATGGTCTCTAGGTCAAAGTCCTAGAATGCCCTCCTTCTAAGCATAGATGATGAAAGCTGACCTTGCCACTGATGCCTACATATCAATCAATGATAGTTTTCTTAAAAAAAACATGTTAAGTTCAATTCTCACCATGGCAACAGGAGAATTCAAATGAAAATAATTAAATGAAGCCCAGGATAAAAATCCAGTCTCAGTCACGGTAACCATTAATATATCAGATGGCATAGAAATCTATCTTGCTCTCTAACGATCTTCAGGAAAGGAAATGAACCTTCCTTATTTGATCTGAACTACATCTGACTTCAGATACACAGTGTTGTGCTTCAAATGACCTTTGAAATGGCTTTGCAAACCATCCAATTGTTTTCCATAAGGCAGCTCACAGTTACCTTTTCAGGAGCATTTAGGGATAGACATAAGATTAGATTCCCTACAATGTGGAAACAGGCCATTCAACCCAACAAGTCCACACCAACCCTCCGAAGACTAACCCACCCAGACCCATTCCCTTACATTTACCCCTGGCTAGTGCACCTCGCACTATGGGCAATTTAGCATGGCCAATTCACCCGACCCGCACATCTTTGAACTATGGGAGGAAACTGGAGCACCCAGAGGAAACCCACACAGACATGGAGAGAACATGCAAACTGCACACAGACAGTCGCCTGAGGCTTGAATTGAACCCAGGTCCCTGGTGCGGTGAGGGAGCAGTGCTGACCACTGAGCCACTGTGCCACAATAAATATTGACATTGTTAGCCTCACCCACATTCCATCTAGGGATTCAAAACAAAAACTCACAAGAGATTTATGGAGGAAACCAAAAAGGTTTTTATACATTTGGAGGCAAAGTGTTAATACCTCTTAATGTACAAGATGATTAGGGGTTTAGATAGGGTTGACAGTGAGAACCTTTTTCCGCGTATGGAGTCAGCTGTTACTAGGGAACACGGTTTTAAATTAAGGGGTGGTAGGTATAGGACAGATGTTAGGGGTAGATTTTTTACTCAGCGGGTTGTGAGTTCATGGAATACCCTGCCAGTAGCAGTGGTGGACTCTCCCTCTTTATGGTCATTTAAGCGGGCATTGTACAAGCATATGGAGGTTATTGGGCTAATGTAGGTTAGGTAGGCTTCGTTCGGCGCAACATCGAGGGCCGAAGGGCCTGTACTGCGCTGTATTTTTCTATGTTCTATGTTCTATGTACCACTGGACCAGTCATCCAGAACCTCAGTCTAATATTCTGGGGCCATGGGTTCATATTTAACCATGGCAGATAGTGAAATTTGAATTCAGGTAAAATCTTGGATTAGAGAGCTGGCCTAATGATATGCACCATACATTGTTGGCCATTGGTGACAAAAGAAACACATCTGGTTTACTAATTTCCTGTAGGGAAGGAAATTTCTCATCCTTACAGGGTCTACATGTCACTCCAGACCCACTGCAATGGCATTATTGCTGAACTGTTAATCCAGAGAACCAGGTAATGTTCAGGGACATGGGTTCAAATTGTGCCAGGGCAGATGATGGAATTTGAATTCAATAAAGAAATCTGGGATTAAGAGTCGAATGATGACCATGAATCCGTTGTTGATTGCCAGAAAAGCCCATCTTGTTCATGAATGTCTATTAAGGAAGGAAACTGCCTTCCTTACCTGGTCTGGCCTACATGTGACTCCAGACCCACAGCAATGTGGTCGACTCTTAACTGCCCTCTGGACAATTAGCGATAAGCGATAGTTGTCACTGATTAAGGAGCATCCCATCTTGGGGATGAAGTGAGTGATCTCAAAAGGAAAACACGATTCTTTCCTGAGAAACAATTGAATCGTTAGAAAGTTGGTCACAAGTGTGCCTCCAAGTGTGAGTGCGAACTTCCCACATTCACCTCAGTTACATTTCATTTACTCGGTAGTGAACGGGAAGGGAGATAATGTTAGAGAGGTGACTTAAACCTCGACCAGTTGGCCAGATTTCCAGCTGGAATGGACCATCTAGGGTAAGGGAAGACAATTAGAAATAGTCCACAGATGTACCTTTTAATTAGAGAAACAATTGGACATATTTCATGTGGAGGAATCTACCTCATAGGTGTGGAACAATGTAAAGAGGCAAGCTGGAAAAGTGTGGCACTGGAAAAGCACAGCAGGTCAGGCAGCGTCCGAGGAGCAGGAGGATCGATGTTTCGGGCATCATCCCTTCTTCAGAAATGGTGGGAAGAAGGGAGCTGAGGGATAAATAGGAGGGTGGGGTGAGGCTGGGGGAAGGTAGCTAGGAAGGCTATAGGTGGATGCAAGTGGGGGGTGATTGTGATAGGCAAGTGGGGAGGGTGCAGTGGATAAGTGGGAAGTAAGATGGACAGGTAGGAACATGTCAAGAGGGTGGTACCGAATTGGAGGGTTGGATCTGGGATGAGGTGGAGGGAGGGGAGATGTGGTGTTCTCTACATTGGAAGACAGGACGCCAGCTAATGGAATGTTTCAAGGAACATCTCTGAGACACATGCACCAAGCAACCCCACTGCCCTGTGGCCAACCACTTCAACTTCCACTTCTGTTTCGCCAAGGACATGCAAGTCCTGGGCCTCCTCCACCGCCAAATCCAAGCCACCCAACAACTGGAGGAAGAATACCTCATCTTCTGCCTTGGGACCATCCAACCACACGGGATCAATGTCGACTTCACCAGTTTCCTCGTCTCCCCCCCCCACCTCACCCCAGATCCAACCCTCCAACTCGGCACCACCCTCTTGACCTGTACTATCTGTCCATTTTCCTTCCCACCAATCCGCTCCACCCTCCTCTCTGACATATCATCATCACCCCCCACCTGCATCTACCTATCACCTTCCTAGTGCCTTCCCCCCAACCCCACCCATACCCTCCTGTTTATCTCTCAGCCCCTTTCCCCACCCTCCATATTCCTGATGAAGGGCTAATGCCCAAATTGTCGATTCTCCTGCTCCTCAGCTGCTGCCTGACCTGCTGTATTTTTCCAATGCCACACTTTTTGATTCTGACTCTCCAGCATTTGCAGTCATCATTTTCTCCTAGAGAGGCAATACACCTCCTCCCTCACCTCTATCCAAGGCCCTAAAGGAGCCTTCCACATCCATCAAAGTTTTACTTGCACATCCACTAATATCATTTATTGTATCCGTTGCTCCTGATGCGGTCTCCTCTACATTGGGGAGAGTGGGCGCCTCCTAGCAGAGCGCTTTAGGGAACATCTCCGGGACACCCGCACCAATCAACCACACTGCCCCGTGGCCCAACATTTCAACTCCCCCTCCCACTCTGCCGAGGACATGGAGGTCCTGGGCCTCCTTCACTGCCGCTCCCTCACTACCAGACGCCTGGAGGAAGAACGCCTCATCTTCCGCCTCGGAACACTTCAACCCAGGGCATCAATGTGGACTTCAACAGTTTCCTCATTTCCCCTTCCCCCACCTCACCCTAATTCTAAACTTCCAGCTCAGTAACTGTCCCCATGACTTGTCCGGACTTGTCCTACCTGCCTATCTTCTTTTCCACCTATCCACTCCACCCTCTCCTCCTTGACCTATCACCTTCATCCCCTCCCCCACTCACCCATTGTACTCTATGCTACTTTCTCCCCACCCCCACCCTCCTCTAGCTTATCTCTCCACACTTCAGGCTCACTGCCTTTATTCCTGATGAAGGGCTTTTGCCCGAAACATCGATTTCGAAGCTACTTGGATGCTGCCTGAACTGCTGTGCTCTTCCAGCACCACTAATCCAGAATCTGGTTTCTAGCATCTGCAGTCATTGTTTTTACCGACCATGAATTACCACTGTTAATACAGACTTTTGGCATTATTCATCACTTCCAAAATGGCGGTGGTGAGGTCAGCAGTGCTTGGCTCCTGATTGCAGGTCTCTGCTGCTCATAGCTGTTGCAATGGGTTCTGCCATATCCACATGGCTCCATTATTGTTTTTCCAGCTCAGGAACATATGAGGAACATTTGAGGATTCTGGATCTATACTCAATGGAGTTTAGAAGGATGAAAGAGTCATCTAAGTGAAACTTACAGAATACTGAATGGCCTGGACAGAATGGATGTTGGGAAGATATTTCCATTGGTAGAAGAGACTCTGACTCAAGGGCACAGCCTTAGAGTAAAGGGAAGACCTTTTAGAACAGAGATAAGGAGATACTTCTTCAACCAATGAGTGGTGATTCTATGGAATTCATTGTCACAGAAGGTTGTGGAGGCCAGGTCATTTTAAGATGGAGATAGATAGGTTCTTTATTATCAAAGGGATCAATAAATCTGGGAAGAAAGCAGGAGAATGGGGTTGAGAAATGTATCAGCCATGATTGAATGGCGGAGCAGACTCCATGGGCTGAATGGTCAACTTGGAGACAGGATCCCATTGTTTGACTCGGAGACAGGACCCCATCGATTGCCTGGAGACAGGACCCCATCAGTTGTCTCAGAGTGAGGACCCATTAGTCGGTGCCCAGCATCAGAGGATGTGTGGCACCCACTCAACATGACCATCTCCAGTTCGAAGGCGGCAGAAACAAACGCGATAGTGTTGGTGGTGGCAGAAAAGGTGACATTGCCAGGACCCGGGGAAGATATTGGACGGTGGTGACTGGGGAGCAACGAGGGTGAAGCCTACTAAGAGGGAAAGATGAACTTCTGCAGCTATTTCAGTTCTAGAAATATCAATTCAACATTGATTTTATTATTATTTTACCATTTCTACAAATTATTCAGAAATTTATTCTGCAATCCAAGATGGTGCCAGGATGTGGCAACATTATCCATTTTTCACTGTACCTAGCAACAAGTGACAGTATGTTAAATAATAAATCTTATTCTGCTCTGCACTCCAACTACCAAACAAGCCGAGAACAATATTACGATTTAAGACTTTTCAATATATGGATTTCACTGCCTGAAGGGGCAAGTGAGGACTGCAGATGCTGGAGATCAGAGTCCAGAGTGTGGTGCTGGAAAAGCGCAGCAGGTCAGGCAGCATCCGAGGAGCAGGAGAATTGATGTTTTGGACATAGGCTCTTCATCAGGACTGCCTGAAGGGGCAGCAAAGGAAGGTTCAATAGTAACATCCAAAAGTAAATTGGATCAATAGCTTAAGAGAAAAGACACATTTGCCAAGGCTTTAGGAAAAGAACAGGGCAGTAGAATTTGTTGAACAGCTCTTTAAAGAACCAGTAAAGGTATGATGGGTCAAATGGCCTCTGTTGTTTGCCTCTACAAATGTGATGACACATTTGCTTTTAGGCCAGAAAGCAGTGGGTTAAAATCAGCAGCATTTTAAATTCGGCTGACACTCTACAGCAATACTGGCAGGGTGCAGCACAGTCAATGATGTCTCTTTTGGTTAAAGGGTTATGTCAGGGTCATGTACGCAGATAAATAAATGCAGCTTTTCTTACAATTGTTGTTGCTCCCTTTTCTCTTTCTTGTTCTGTCTTTGTTCACTTTTTCTTGTTCCTCCAAACGATGTCATGGACAGGTAAGCGTGCCAATTACTGCTCTCCCTCAGTACTCACACGGCTGGGAAACCATTCTTCTCACCACAACCAATCAGAAAATACCACAAAGCAATCCAAAATTTTAAGTACAAACTTTAACTCTTCACGCATGCAAGAACTGTAGAGTTTCAAGAAGCAGAAAACAAGTATTTACTGCCTGCTGATAACTTTCATAGAGTCCCTACAGCGTGGAAACAGCCCATTTAGCCCAACGAGTCCACACCAACTCTCCACGGAGTAACCCACCCAGACTCACACCCTAGAACTCTACATTTACCCCTAACTTATTCATCCCGGAACACTATGGGCAATTAAACGTGGTCAATTCACCTAAGCTGCACACCTTTGGGCTGTGGGAGCTAACCGGAGCACCCGGAGGTAAACCCATGCAGACACGGGGAGAATGTGCAAACTCCACACAGACAGTCACCCAAGGCTGAGATTGGACCCAGGTCCCTGGCACTGTGAGGCAGCAGTGCGAACCACTGAGCCACCATGCCACCCCACCAGCTTATTGCACAAGACATAATCCAGCACTAAACCTCCCAAAGTGTTTTCAACTCATCAGCAGCTTCCACCCTATTTGTAGATGGCGATGGATGAAGGATCAATGGCCTGTGCGTTTATCGAGTGTCCTGGTGTTGCCCATCTCAAAGCCCTTTCCTCTGACATGAAGCAATTGTTACACAGACAAATGAAGCAGCAAGCTGACCCACGATAAAGGGTTAAATTGTTACTGTAAGGAAACATTGAGCCAGGGCACATTTGAATAATATGCAGAGTCTCCTGTGTCCCCCTCAGCAGGCAGACCAGAGCTGAAGTCTCAGACCTGAAACCTTGCCACTGTTGACTGAGTGGATGGGGTGGGGCTTAGCTCGGGACTCTTGCCCCTTTTTCTACTGCTGAATGATTACTCATTCTGTTGGCTTGGCACTCCTCTTTCACTGGTTTCCAGTCAGCCACACCTCCAGTTTTAAAGTTCTCATTTTTGATTTCAAGTCCTCAATACCTCCTAAAACCTTCCCTATGTCTGTAACCTCCTCCAAGCTGGGATGGTAAGGTAGCGCAGTGGTTAGCACTGCTGTCTCACAGCGCTGGGGACCGGGGTTCACTTTCTGCCTTAGGCGACTGTCTGTGTGGAGTTTATATACTGGCTGCGTGGGTTTCCTCTGACTGCCCAAAGGTGTGCACATTGGGGTAGATTGACTAAGCTAAATTGTCCAGAGATGTGCAAGCTTTGTGGATTAGCCATGGGAAATGCCGAGATTGAGTGGGATGTTCTTTGCATTGTGGACCCAATGGGCTGAATGGCCTGCTTCCACATTGTAGGGATTGTATGATCAAAAAGCTTTCAGAATGACACATTGTGATTCCCCTTCAAAATGGAAGCCATTGTCATTTAACTTATATTTTCAAGTACCTGTTATTTGTAACTGTTTTATTCCCTCAAAGTCTCTGGATCATTATGCTCAAATAATCATCTCCAACTCTAGAATGTTATTACTTGAATTGCTCCAAACTAAACAGCTGTGCATCCACTTACCTAAGCCCTGAACTCTGGGACCCTCACTTCCTGAACTCCTCCACCTCTCTACGCCTCCTTTGTTACACTCCTTTGAACCTAGGTCTTAACCAATCTTTGGATCATTGCTTCTAAAATATATTACACAGTGTTTCTGTGGGTCATTGTCATGCTGTGTTCTATAACACTCATACACAGCACTTTGGGATTTTCCATTATGTTTAAGGCTATATACAAATGCAGGTTGCTGTTGAAAGAGAATACAAATGAGCAGTTTTAGAAGAAAAATTCTCCTTTTTGCTTTCCTCGTCAATTAAGACTCATTTTGTAGTTTGCTCGGTTAGAATTGGAGAAGTGAGCAGTCATACTCAAATCCTTATCCAGTGCATGCTTCAGAATGTTTCAGCTTTTTGTAGTAACTGGGGGACAAAGATGGCTTTGTTGCAGAGATCCGAACCTTATCCAAAGTCATCTTCGCTGTTGTAACATGAGGAAGAACAGGGTTAAACCTCAAAAGGGCAGTCAGTTGCCTAGAACGGAATGATATTCTAAACCATCACCTGATCAAAGTTCTTGGATTTGTTAGAATGCTTTTCATTAATAACTTTGCAACAGAACCAACGTGAAACTTAGAAATGAAACAGTCTGTGCATTATATCAGTGCATCTGATAATTTATAAGGAGCAAGCTGGGAGGTGTTTATTTCAGCGCATTTGCAACAATGCAGGAAATAACTCCAGCTTTCTCTAGATTATAATACTGATATCAAGACGTATTATCTGAAATATTAATTTGGAGCATCAGCTGGATAACTTGAACTTCTTAAAAACTACATTTTCCACAGGGCAACAGCAACACTTTTACACTTGTGTAAATTGCCAGATGCTTGATTGGTGTCTCCCAGTTGCAGGTATAAATAAATATTGGGTTTCTCTTTTGAATGCAGTGATACAGAACTTACCATATCAGCAAAAGCCTTTGCCCTTTCTCTTTGTTCCTCTAGACCCCTTCTCATCAAACTTTGGGAGCTAATGACTAGAAGGCCTCATGGCCCCCTTAATACTAGTGGAGGATATTTCAGGGAAAGGTCTGAATCATTACTACTGTCTCCAGAAAAAAAGATTCAACTAGCCATAACTGATCCAGGAGGAAACCACAATTTATGTGAGAAGTGACTTTGACTCTCGATCTGCATTTTTTTCCAAATTCAACTGTTACTCAGCTAAACTACTTTTAAGCTAATACTTTGCTGAGTTAATATTTTCTCCCGGATTATAATCTAGAGAAAGCTGGAGTTATTTCCTTCATTGTTGCAAATGCACTGAAATAAACACCTCACAGTTTGCTCCTTATAAATCATCAAATGAATAGGAAGGGTTTAAGGATATGGGCCAAGTTCTGGCAAATTAGGTTAGGATATATGGTCGGCATGGACAAGTTGGACTACAAGGACTGAATCTGTGCTGTACATCTCTATGGTTCTATGACTCTGTGGTGAAAGGGGGGCCATCAGTATTGGCTAAAGGCTGCCTGGGGTTCCATTCCCCAATCAGCAATGGTCATGACTGAGGCAATGGCTCTTCCAAGCCTCATATCTCTTGACTTAGGCTGCTGTTGGGAGTGGGCTGCCAATCCTAACAGGGACCCCAGCCCTGGTGGTGATGAATGAATTTACTGATAAAGGTGCAGAAACCTTGCCTCATCCGCACCCACCTTCCAACCCCAGCAGAAGGACACCAGCCACCAAAAGTGGTGGACTCTGGTGCAAACATGTCTAACTACCCTTCTTAGAAAATAGCACACACATGCAAAAATAATCTCAGCTCCGGCAGATGCCTTTTAAATGTTGTAATTGTACCAGTCTCGTCCACTTCCTCTGGCAGCTCATTCCATACATGCACCACCCTCTGTGTGAAAATGTTGCCCCTTAGGTCTCACCCTGAACCTATGCCCTCTAGTTCTGGACTCCCTGACCCCAGGGAGAAGACTTTGTCTATTTATCCTACCCATGCCCCTCATAATTTTGTAAACCTCTATAAGGTCACCCCTCAGCCTCCGACGCTCCAGGGAAAACAGCCCCAGCCTGTTCAGCCTCTCCCTATAGCTCAAACCCTCCAACTCTGGCAACATCCTTGTAAATCTTTCCTGAACCCTTTCAAGTTTCACAACATCTTTCCAATAGGAAGGAGACCAGAATTGCAGAATGGGGAGACCAGCTGGGTAAAGCTTCCTTTCTGTGCTCTGATACATGGGGTGTGGAGAAGATCTGTTACTAACCCACCTACTCAGCTAATATACATATGAGTCATGGAGGGATGCGTCCCCCCCAAACCCCAAGAAAACACTCTTGACCTCTGAGTTATGCGGTTACAGATCAAGTCACAAAGAGAAACGTGAGTAAAACATTCTCAGTGTATTCTCTGCAAAAGTGTGAAGGGAAAAGCCAAACCTTTCTGACAGCCCCTTCTTTTCAAACTTGGGACAGCCACCATCTAAAAGATCAAGAAGCAGCAGATACACCATCCCCTGCAAGTTCCCCTCCAAGCCACTCTCCATCCTGACCTGGAAATACATAGCCATTCATTCAGTGTCGCTGAGTTAGAATCCTGGAGCTCCCTCCCTAACGACACTGAATCTAGACAACATGGACTACAGCAGGTTCAAGGAGGCAACTCACCCACCACCTTCTCCATGACATTTAAGGATGGGCAATAAATGTTGACCTAGCCAGCAACACCCACATCCTGTGAATGAATGAATGTTATGGGAACATTTTCATTGCCAGTCACACACCAGTCTAACTTAATCTGTGCTGGCGGGATTTGAACCCATGTCCTCAAAGCATTAGTCTGGGTCTCTGGATTCCTAGTATTGCTACTCCACCAGTGCCTACCCCATTTCCTTCATTGCTGTTGGATTGAGATCCCATAATTCCTAGGCCACCAGCTTTGCAGGTGTTCTCTCACTATAAGGTCTGCAGTGACCATTTTGCCTGCACGGTACACTGCTGCAAAGTTCAAATTGCATTCAGTTAATCGCTATCTTTTTCTCCTTTGGTCTAATGGGCATCTCCCACCTCTTGCCCTATATTCCACCTAAATATCCCATGGATCTCGATGCTTTTCTGTCAAATCAGTCAGACGCAAGTGTTCACTATTTTATCTGAATTGCAGGAATGACCAAAATCCCCTCAAAATGCCTATAGCTGTCATTGCAAATAGCAATTGACTTATTCCGCTGTGGTTTCATTGGAAAGTGGTTCACTGTAAAACATTTCTCAAGAGGGAAACTACATCACAAATATCATTGCAATGCTTTCTCCGTGCAATTCATCATTACAACACTTGATCACTGCCAAATATCATGTTCACTATATTTTTCTGAGGGATGTTCATGCTGGGAGGTGAACATTTTGCATTTCAGTCAGCCGCCCTTCCCCCCGCCACCACCCCCCAACCCCGCTCCCATCCAGTGTCAGTATCTTACACTCCTCGAACACACACAGCATGGGTTAGCTACAAGATAGAGCTCCCTTTAAACTGCCTTTCAGCACTAACTTCAGAAGAGTGTTTGCTGCTTTTTCAATGTGTTAACTCTTCATATCCCAAGGCGGCCAGAGTGCTCCCTTTCGAGACTGAATCAGAAGAAGGGGGAAGGGGGTTTGAACCTCATACTCACTGGGAATGGGATTGAGAATTAAGAATCAAATTTGTGTCAGGAAAGAAATTAGATAAATTAAAAAGCGCTAGTTCAATAAGAAGTGATTCTGGGGAACTAACAATGAAAAGTAAGGAGTTGACTGTCAATTGAATAGATAGTTTGCATCAGTTTTTACGATTGTAGATACAATTGATAAGCCAGAAGTAGCTGTAGATGAGGAAATGACAGGTAAGGAGGAATTTAGGAAAATTGCAGTCACTACAGAAATAGTACTGAGCAAATCGTTAGAAATGCTGATTGACTGCATTTTGGGAAAGCAAATCTTAGCAGGACTTATACACTTAATGGTAAGGTCCTAGGGACTGTTGCTGAACAAAGAGACCTTGGAGTGCAGGTTCATAGCTCCTTGAAAGTGGAGTCGCAGGTAGATAGGATAGTGAAGAAGGCGTTTGGTATGCTTTCCTTTATTGGTCAGAGTATTGAGTATAGGAGTTGGGAAGTAATGTTGCGGCTGTACAGGACATCGGTTAGGCCACTGTTGGAATATTGCATGCAAGTTTGGTCTCCTTCCTATCAGAAAGATATTGTGAAACTTGGAAGGGTTCAGAAAAGATTTACAAGGATGTTGCCAGGGTTGGAGGATTTGAGCTATAGGGAAAGGCTGAACAGGCTGGGGCTGTTTTCCCTGGAGCGTCAGAGGCTGAGGGGTGACCTTATAGAGGTTTATAAAATTATGAGGGGCATGGCTAGGATAAATAGACAAAGTCTTTTCCCTGGGGTCAGGGAGTCCAGAACTAGAGGGCATAGGTTTAGGGTGAGAGGGTCAAGATATAAAGGGACCTAAGGGGCAACATTTTCACACAGAGGGTGGTACATGTATGGAATGAGCTGCCAAAGGATGTGGTAGAGGCTGGTACAATTGCAACATTTAAGAGGCATTTGGATGGGTATATGAATAGGAAGGGTTTGGAGTGATATGGGCTGGGTGCTGGCAGGTGGGACTAGATTGGGTTGGGATATCTGGTCGGCATGGACAGGTTGGACCGAAGGGTCAGTTTCCATGCTGTACATCTCTATGACTCTATGACAAATCCTGATGAATTCCATTCAAGTGTCTTGCAGTTAAAAGGAAACCGGTGGATATACTATACTTAGACTTTAAGAAGGCATTTGATAAAGTGCTCATAAAAGGTTGTTGCGGAAAAAAAACTCACCGTGTTGGAGCTAGCGTATTCACATAGTTAGATGATTGCTTGGCTTCATTGAAGTAGAGAGTTAGCATGAGCAGGTATTTTACTGTTTTGAGACATCTAATGACTGGTGTGCCACAGGGATCAATGCTGAGACCTCAACATTTTATGATTTATATCAGTGACTTGGGTGGAGAAACTGCAGGTATAGCAGCTAAATTTGCTGATGACGCTCAGAAATATAAAGAAGTAATTTGTGAAGAGGATACAAGGGAGGCTGCAAAGGGATATACAGTCGGTTCTGACATAACACAATATTCCCATTCTCATGTGATCTCGTGTTATAAGAAAATCGCACAAGAGCTGTGCCATTTAAACCATTGGGGCTGGAATCACATTATAGCCAATACAGGTAAAGAAAGCTCATGTTGTCCAAATAATGATCTAAATTTTTCAATCGCGTTATAGCCAATTCACATTGAAGAAACACATGTTATAGCAGACCCAATATGTTGACAGTTTAAGTCAGTGGGCAAAGATCTGACAACTGAAGCACATTGTCACATTGAAAAATATGCAGAAGTCTAAAGATGTGTATTTGTCTAAACAGAGCTCTGAGATGGAATGGATGTCTTTGTGCATGAATTGCAAAAGGTTAATATGCAGGTTCAGCAAGTAATTAGGACAGAATTTGATCATTTATTGCAAGGTGAATGGAGTACAAAAGCAGGGAGGTTATGTTTCAGTTGTACTGGACCCTAGTGAGATGCCATTTGGAGAATTGTGTCCAGTTTCTCCTTATTTAGGGAAGGGTGTAAATGTCACCAGAGCAGATCAGAGAAGGTTTCCTCGACTAATATCAGGAAAGGGTGGGTTGTCTTGTGAGTCAAGGTTGGATGTCTTACATCCATATGGGGTTTGGGGTGATTAAAGCATGTGAGCTCCTGAGGCATCTTGACAGAGCAGCTGTGGAAAGGACAATTCTTCTTGTTGCAGATTCTGTAACAAGGGGTCACTGTTTCACAGTAAAGGGTCATCCATTTACGAAATGAGGTGATGCTTTCTTCCATTTGTTTCCAGGGTTCTGTTTATCTCATTCCCTTTTGAATGCTGCAATCTGCTTCCACCAACCTTTCACAGGCCAGAACAGAATAGGGAGGAAGCCAAATGGAAATGCTATGCTTGCAATGCCCCTGATGTCTGTGTGACTGTTGTAGCCATTAGGGCAGGGATTTTGAGCTTTCAAACCTTAAAACATGGGAATTAGGTGGTGGATGGCATCGGTCAACATGCCTGAGAAACATCTCCACAGCTCAGCTTTCTACAGGATGCACAGAGCCAGATGAGTTGGATAATGTTGACTTCACGGTTAACTTATTGCAGGTTTGGAGAGCTGTAAGAGGACAAGTCAGAATGCAATTCTCTGTGAAAAGTGTTATGTTCACGCTCAGTCCAATCTATTCAATATGATTCATTTGGCTTAATCTTTGAAGTGCTGAATAAGAACATATGAAATAGGTACAGATGTGCAACATGCAGCCTCCTGTGTCTACTCTGTCATTCAGTGGCTCAGTGGCTAGCAATGCAGCCTCACAACATCAGTGACACAGGTTCAATTCCAGCCTCTGGTGCCTGTCTGTATGGAGTTTGCACATTCTCCCCATGTCTGTGTGGGTTTCCTCCCACAATCCAAGGATGTGCAGGTTAGATGGATTGGCCATGCTGAATTCCCTAGGGCGCAGGCTAGGTAGATTAGCCATTTATATGTGGGGTCCCATGGATCAACTGGGGGATTGGGGCAAGGTCTAGGTGAGATACTCTTCAGGGAGTCAGTCTGGACACAATGGGCCGAATGGCTTCTTTCCATGCTGTAGGGTTACTATGACTCAATACAATTCTGGCTGATCAGCAGTCTCAACTCCATTTTCTTGCCAGCTCCTCATCTCCTTCAGTTCCCTAAGCGACCAAAAAAGATCTTGCAGTCTTCAATACATTCAACAATAGAAATTCCACCACCTTCAGAGGTAAAGAATTCCAAATGTTCACAATCCCCCGAGTGAGTTTCTCCTCATCTCAGTCCTAAATGATTGTTGCCTTATCCTGAGATTGATCCCAGATTCCCCAGCCCGAGGGAAGTAACCTCCCAATGTTGACCCTAAGGTTCATTCTTCAGTCCAGAGAACCATGAGGGTTAGTTGTGTGTACAGGAATCATGGCAGCTTCAGCATGTGAACTCTCACCCTTGACCACAGAGTCATAGAGATGTACAGCACAGTCCAAGTGCAGGTACCCACGCTCCTGCTCACCCAACCTATCCACCTTCATGTTTCACTGCCACTCTGAGGGAGTGAATTGGATGATTGTTGACTGTTTGCCAATTGGATGAATTGCAGGAATCAGCTGTTGAGTTTGCCCACCTCCCATTCAATGGCCTGGGTTGGAGCACACTATCCAATTTGGAGCACTGCACCTGAGGAAGGATGTGGGGATCCCGGAGAGGGTGTAGATAGGGTCTACAAGAATGGTTCCAGGGATAAGGGGATTTCAGTTACCTTCAGTTAGATTGGCTGTTCATCTTCCTGAAGAGAAGACATACAAGTCAAAGCAATGGGCTAAAAAGTGCTGGAAATTGTTCACGGGTTTGGATGAAAGATTTCCTTCCCTGAAGGACATTAATAAGTTTTTATGACAATCGCCACTGGTTACCATTTGGCTGGCTCTTTATGCCAAATTCTTATTGAACTCAAATTTCACCTCTACCATTGATGAATTTCAAACCCACATCCCCACATCATCACATTATATCCCAGAACATTACTAGTCCAGTGACATTACCCTGCCTCCCGTGCAAACCTCTTATGACATTGAACACCTCGGTTGAATCTCCTTTACACCTTGGAGTCACCAAGGTCTACAGCATAGAAAAAGCCATTCAGCCCATTGATTCTGCACCAATCAGAAACAATATGCCTTCTCTTCAGGAAGATGAACAGCCAATCTAACTGATGGTAACTGAAATCCCCTTATCCCTGGAACCATTCTTGTAGACCCTATTCATGGAATTATAGAATCCCTACAATGTAGAAATAGGTCATTTGGCCCAAGTCCACACTGACCTTCCAAAGAGTAACCCAACCAGACCCATTCCTCGACCTTATTACTCAACATTTACCCCTAACTAATGCACCAAACCTATCTGCGCCCTCTCCAGGATCTCCTCATCCTTCCTGAGCTATGGTGCTCCAAATTGGATAGAGTACTCCAATTCAGGCCATTGAATGTGAGGGTTGGCAAATGCAACAGCTGATTTCCTGCAATTGATCCATTTGGCCAACAATCAACAATCATCCAGTTCAGTGTTAACTCCTCTCTGAAAGGGGTAACTAGGGTAACAAATGCTGGCCTTTTCAGCAAAGCCACGTTCCACACAATAATAAAGTAAACTGCCCCTTTTAGCAGAAAGAGGACACTGATCAGCCAAAGATGCGAAGGTGACATGAAGGAAAATATTCTCACAAGTGCTTTGGGTCTGGGGCATGTTGCCTGAGGGTGTGTCACAACTTTCAAAAGGGAGAGGCACCTGGAGAGATAGGGTATGCAGCCCCGCGGGGAAGGAGTGGAAAAGTGGGGATGGCTGAGTTGCTCATGCAGAGGCCTGGATGGATATGATGGGCTGAATGGCCTCTTTCTGCACCAATTAGATTAAATGATTTTATAACCCACTGGGCAAGCAGAGCCATGGATGAGGAGCTGTATGATACCTCTCTCCAAGCCTGGGCCTTGCTGAGGGGGTGATATTCTCGACATGGATTAATCTTCGGTAAAAAAAAGAATGGTGCTTGGCCCCCTTCACTTAGGGCAGCACAGTGACTCAGTGGTTAGCACTGCTGCCTCACAGCGCCAGAGACCCGGGTTCAATTCCTGCCTCAGGCGACTGTCTATGTGGAATTTGCATGTTCTCCCCGTGTTTGCGTGGGTTTCCTCCGGGTGCTCCGGTTTCCTCCCACAATCCAAAGATGTGCAGGTTAGGTGAATTGGCCATGCTAAATTGCCCATAGTGTTAGGTGAAGGGGTAAATGCAGGGGAATGGGTCTGGGTGGGTTGTGCTTCGGCGGGTCAATGTGGACTTCTTGGGCCGAAGGGCCTGTTTCCACACTGGAAGTAATCTAATCACTTACACACATCTTCCATGGTAACAGCTACAGAGGTGGTCATGTAAATTCATGCCATTAGCTGTTCTTTCCAGCATTATTACCCCTGGAGCTAAGAGAGTGACTTTCCAGGTTACTCACTGGCAGGTTGACAATAAAAGAGGTTGTATGGTCACTGAGAATCTATTGCCAGAGGCTAGCTGGAATTTTCCAGTTGGCATCTGGGCTTCTGGCAATAAGCCAACTGACCAGGAGCCTGGTGCCCAGTGCTCTCCAAACCGCTTCCCCCCCTCCCCATTCCACGATCTGGGGGTCTTTAGTGGAAATCTCAGGCCACTCTGCTGTAAGGCACACTCCATTCCAGCCAAACCTGATAAGTCTAAAGTTTTGCAATGCCACAGAGACAGTGGAAAGTGCCCCTTCTCCCTCTCCGTCTCGCTCCTCTTTAACTGAACTTATCGTCTCGTCTCTCTCTGAGCTGGAAGATCTACCAGGCCTCTAGCTTTGTGAGAATCTGCCCACCATCCTCAGTTGGACAGTCAGTCTGCTTTTGGCCACGATTTAAACCACTCTCACACAGGCCACAGGTCTGGCTCTCATCAGCCTCAGCTGAGGGCCACAAACCCAAAACCCTGCCCATATTGTCAGAACCAAACATAAACCCAAACAGAGCAACTCTCATACTGAAAATCCATTGATTTGACTTAGTGAAATAGACGTGTTAGCGTCTGGAGGACAGGAGGAGCAGATACATAGGAACACCACCATCTTAAAGTTTCCCTCCACTCACCTTCCTGACTTGGAAGTAGATTCTCCAGTGTCACTGGGTCAAAATCCTGGAGATCATTTCCTGACCACACAATTGACGTCCCTACACCATATGAACGACAGTAGTTCAAGATAGCTCACCACCCCTTTCTCCAGGGCAATTAGAAATGGGCAATGAAGTCCATTCCAGTTAGTGATGCCCACATCCCATGAATGAATGACAAAAAAATGTATATTTTGTTAAAATCCTTTATTTTGCAATCAGCCTACCTGGTTTCAAATTTGAACAAGCCTGGCAGTTACTGTCAATCAGCATTAATGGATACATTCTCCATGGTAACGCCTCCGAAGATTGGATTCCACTTGCCAACCAATCCACATTGTCCGTGAACACATTAGGAACATTGGAAAGGGAGTAGGCCACTCAGCCTCTCAGACCTGTTCCGACATCCAATGAGATCATGGCTAATCTGTGGCCTAACTCCATATACCTACCTTTAGCCCAACTCCCTCTGCTGAACAAAAGTGTATCTATCTCACATTCAAAGTTGACAACTAATCTATCATCAATTACCATTTGTGGAAGTGATTTCCAAGCATCTCCTACCCTTTGTGTGCAGAAGCGCTTCCGAACATCTCTCTTGAACAATCTGACCCTCATCTTTTGACAGTGCATCCCTCATTCTATTTTCAGTGGAAATAGTTGATCTTAATCTATCCTGTCTATTCCTGTTAATACCTCAAAGACTTTGATCAGATCTAGAGAAAACAAGTCCAATTTGTACAATTTTGCCTCATAACTTAATCCCTGAAGTCTAGTTACTATTCTTGTAAACCTACGTTATATTCCATCCAACGCCCTTCTCTCCTTCCTAAGGTGTGGTGCTCAGATCTGCTCACAGTACTCTGTGTGAAGTCTAACCAGGATTTTGTATAACTGTAGCATGCCAATATAAAGGTTGATTTTCCCGTTGAACTGGCATTCTTGTAAATTGTCCTGATGAACACAAGGTGGAAGGCTTTGACCAAGGTGTGATTTTATCATTTCAGCAACATTCAGGTTCTGCATTATCAAATAACTAATGATGGAAAACTTGGGCATCAGTGTAAAAGGATGGTTTACACAATTACTGCTTTAAAAGAGTTGTTTTATTATACAGTGCATCACATCATTGCATTCACTGTATCTTATAACTGAATGAGAAAACATTATTGTTGAAACATTGAAAACTGGCAATAGATTGCAAAATACAGCTTAATTCCATCATAAATTAATATTCAAACACTGTGGCTCTGGTACAGTAGACCCAAAACATGGTGGTAGCTGACAGTCACCTTAGAGTTGACAACAGTTAGCACTGCCATCCCATGTGCCAGTCTTGTTTCTTCGTCATCATTGACTCTAGGTACCATCAAATCGGCAAAAGAAAAGCAACGTTTTATTATTTGTCTGCAAAATACATCTGTTTGTGTTTCTACATTTTAATATATATTTATATTCATAATATGATATAAAACATTCCTGCATCTGCAGCCAAGGTTAGAAAATAATGGTACAATTGTTGCAAAGGGCACAGCCAGGTCACACTGTAGAGCAGCTATTAGAAGCTAAGAGCAGCAAAAAGCATACTTCCTGGGTCTCCTGGTCTTGTTTAAATTGGCAAGACCTCCTCTGGATGGAGATAGGGAAACAGGAAACTATGTACACACTCGCAGACCCTGTAAACATACGCGGTTAGCCTTGTATAAATTACCAATGTAATGCACTGTCAATTTCTCACGTTGCGCGCAATTGTGCCAGCTAAATTGAGATTTAGTGTTTCAAACATAAGGACATTTGTTAGCCCTGTTGGTCCACATCGTCTTCAGCCACTTCCAGATCTTCACTGATTGATGTACTCAGTGGGGCAGTGGGGAACATTATCACAGAGCCTCACGCAGTCAGAGCCCAGCATTCTGACAATCCCAGTGTCAAAACAAGTGAAAAATCTGTCGCCCTCCATGAGGGCACTCGCTGATGATCCTTGTTTGGAGGATAAGTGACCAAAATCCCCAGTGAGCTCAGAATGATCTTCGTCATTGATTCACCTAAATCAATATCCAATCGCTGAGATACAGATTGATCAGCGTATTGTTGGGATGACTTGGGAAAGAGGATTTGAAATGGGTGAGACAGTGTGTCAAGGGCCAGAGGCTCCATCACCATGGATCAAGAGCACTCAAGGTGATACCTTAACCCTTGCTGCTAAGGGGTCCTCCCAATGGCCCCACTAGTTCATGGCCAACCCTATTAATGTTTAATAGTCCAGTCACTGCATCTATTATTATACAGAGATCAGGATCAACAGCCCTAGTGCAAGGGGATGGTTGCAACACCATTACAAGACCCCAAGTCAACCAGGGATTGAACTTGGGACACCTTCCACCTGCATTGTTCATTGTTGAGCGCCAGGCTAGAAAGGTCAGTCCAAGTCATTCACTCTCTTCGAGCCCAATATGGTCTTTGTCAAGACCACACATATCTGGATCCCCTATCTGTACTTTCTGGCATTGCAGAATAGTTGGATGCTCAGATTAATCTCAAAAAAATGTTCCCTTCGAAAGGAAATGTCTACTCTCAAATGTTGACCACAATGGCCATTGTTGGGAGCACAACTTTGCAGACCTTGAGGCAACTGACTGAAATTTGCTGAAATGTCCTTACCTTGCATTCTCATAGAGGAGGAGTTCACTAATGGGTGAGACAGAGGTGACAGTGGGACCATAGTTTCCCTGATCTGTAAAACTGGGACTGGTTAAAGAACAGAGGGTTAGTTGGAGATTTAATTGCAGCATTCAAGATTAGAAAAGACTTTGATATCACTGATAAAAAATGCCAGGAGGAGTTGCTAATCTGATGAGCTGGGTTCAAGGCTAAAAGAGGCAGGGGAACGTTGAGAGGTATATTTTTCATGCAGCAAGTTGTTATGACCCACCTAAACAGGAGATGGAAACATATTCAATAATAACTTTCCAAAGTGAGTTAGATAAGTACTTGAAGAACTTTTTAATTTATTTGTGAGATGTGGTCCATTGCTGGGAAAACCAGTATTAGTTGCCATTTCCTATTTGCCTTTGAGAAGGGTAAGTTAATGAAAAAGACCAGGGAACGAGTTAGCTTTTTGGCAAAACTAGCACATGCATGATGGGACAAATGTCCTCCCCCTGTACTCAAAGACTGGAAATGATGGAGGCAGTAAGGAGAAACTATAGAAACACGGGGCTTCAGACAGGAAGGGTCATGGATTCACTGCAGCAGAAAACCCCAGCTCTGTAGCCTCAATGTTTGGCCTGAGATGTGGATGGGACAGTTGATACATCAATGAAGTGATACACAAGTCAGTGTTGTGGATGTTTGTCAGTTTGTGGAAGAGGGAGGACAAGATGAGAGTGCTCGGAGCAGCAAATGGCAATGAGAAGCCAACAATTTAACCCTTCAGAGTGAAACATCTCACTGTGTTGTGCAGTCTGCCACCCACTGTGGAAGACTGGTCATATCCAGCAGAGTATTGTTTGGACTGAAAACCGTTTATAACCTCTACTCACACCCACCTTCTCCAGCCAAGTAAAGACAGTCTAGGATCAATCAGAATTAAATTGTTGACTGGAGAGAGGGATCTGAAAATTAAAGATACTGTAGAGTCTCAACTTTCAGTCAGAAATTAGCCTGAAACGAGATGTCGTTTTAAGCAATTCTTACTTTAAAGTGTGACAACAAAACAGTTATGGATGTACCAGGATTTCCAGGATGGATGCAAACAACTTGGGAAAGGTTGATAATTCTACACTGATAAACATCGATACCTTGTAGATACAGAGATAGATACAAACATCGAGACAGGACAATGAATTGATAATCTAATAAAGCATTAGCAATTGCAGTGTCCACTTCATAATGTCAAGGCATCGCAAAGGGTTGTATAGCCATGGGGGTACTTCTGGAGAATGGCCAATATTCTAATGCAAAAAGCATTGCAGCCAATTTGTGCTCAGTAAGCTCCAACAAACGGCAGTGTAATAAAGACCAGTCAACTGATTGAGCAATAAATATTGACCAGAACACTGGGACTAGCTCACTCTTATTATCCTTGAGACAGCGCCCTGAGATCTTTTACATCCAGGGCAGACAGAGCTTTGGTTTCTCTGAAAGAAGGTGCTTCAGACTGTGCAACACTCCTTCAGTTCTGCATTGGAGTGGCAGCCTAGGGCTTTGTGAGCAGGTCTCTGGAGTGGAGGTTGGATGAGTTCCACCGCAGGCTGACGGGTGCAGTCAGCACATTTTCAGCACCGGATGCTACCACAAGAGTACAAATCCCACTCGAAGACAAGTTCCATCAACCATTGTTCCCTAGCAGACTGCAATCACTGGTAATAAATGTAGCCTTCACCTTTTCTCCCTTTGATTTTTCACTCTCTACCATCAACCACCAGCCGTTACTGAAACTTCAAAGAAAGCACTGCCTGTCTCAGTGATTGAGTGACATGACTATGCTCAACGTACGATGGGGAATTACCAGCTCCTATTAAACTAACTGCACTGTAAACAATACACAGAGCGCTATAAAACCAAACACACAACCAGTCTGGAAGTCATCAGGAGTCCCAGCAGAGTCGAAGGGACCCTCAGCAGCCTTCAATGACGCACCTTTTGCCTCTTAATGTAATGTCACATTTATTACCATCAAAGCCAGTGTTGTATTTTGATTGCCCATCAATCCATATTAAAGTGACTCCATAACCGGTCAAATTATTTCTGTAATGCACTGAAATGTGCAGTGTGCATTTCACGTTTCTCTACAGCTCAAGAATGGTCCATTTAGCAGACCTGAACAGCAATTTCTTATGAAGAACTAAGGAACCACTGACTAAAAACAACAAGCCACTGATCCATACTAGTCCAGGGTGAAGCAACGCAACACCCAGTTTCTTACGGACTACTTAACAACAACTCATTTTCATACAGCACCTCTAACAGAGCTAAATGCAACTCTCAGGACCAGAAATTAGATAAATTTTGACACCGAGATGTCACGACAGATGATCAAAAGCTTGTTCAGAGAGGCAGGTTTTTTGAAGGCAGAGGGGGAGAGACGGAGAGCATTAGGAAGGGAGCTTCAGTGGGAGACAGCAAGGCTGCCAGTGGCGAACGATTAAAGTCGGGAATGCGTACGAGGCTGGAATTAGAAGCGCAGAGAACTTGGAGGATTCGGCTATAAGGAATAAGAAATAGGAACACGGATAGGCCATTCGGCCCCTCAAGCCTGCTCTGCTATTCGATAGGAATTGGCTGATTGTAGGCCTGAAGGAGGTTACTGATGTAGGGAAGGGCTTTACTCCCTGAGTCACTGTTTCCATGGACCCAGTGAGGTCCAGTGTCTAGCTCAGTTAGAACACATTAGCTTTGACCACTCAGGAAATAGATTGTTCAGATATTCAATCAGCATGAATGTGCGTGGTCTGCCTGGCTTTCAGTAAACTTTCTATATCTCTCTATCCTCCGCCATTCTTTTTATTCACAAACAGCTTCTTTCAATTCTCAGGCCATCAAATGCTGATATACTCTTCCTTCTTCTTCAGCCTCAAAGTTCTCCCTTAACAATGTCTCATCCAAGTCTGTTTCCTCTCTAGATGTAGATAAGCCATTCAGGACTGAGATGAGAAAAAATGTCTTCATTCAGAGAGTTGTGAACCAGTAGAATTCTGTCCCACAGGAAGCTGTTGGGGCCAGATAGATTCAAGAGGGAGCTAGACATGGCCCTTGTGACTAAAGGGAACAAGGGGTATGGAGAGAGGGTGGGAATGGGATACTGAGATTGCGTCAAGATTAGTGCGGTGCTGGAAAAGCACAGCAGGTCAGGCAGCATCCCAGGAGCAGGAAAATCGTCGTTTAAGGCAGGTGCCCTTGGGCTCCTGTCCAAAAAGTCGATTTTCCTGCTGTTCGGATGCTGCCTGACCTGCTGTGCTTTTCTAGCACCACTCTAATCTTAACTCTAATCTCCAGCATCTGCAGTCCTCATTTTCACCTACTGAGATTACATGATCAGCCATGATCATATTGAATGGTGGTACAGGTTCGACAGGAAGAATGGCCTATTCCTACAACTATTTTCTATATTTCTATATTTATGCAAACTCTCTGTTCATTCCTAGTGACGTTCAATAAATTTCTTTGTTTATTCATTCCCTGCAGCACTTCACCCTTTGTAACTTTTTTTTGTCCAGTTGATCCTTTCTGCCCTCCAAAGGCACATTTCAAAGATATGTGACAAGTTAGTCTCTCCTTTCCAATAGGC
This sequence comes from Chiloscyllium punctatum, assembly GCF_047496795.1. Lineage (NCBI taxonomy): Eukaryota > Metazoa > Chordata > Chondrichthyes > Orectolobiformes > Hemiscylliidae > Chiloscyllium > Chiloscyllium punctatum. Next base: position 128,634,449 of record NC_092745.1, read on the forward strand.
CTTGCACCCAAACAACACAACGCTTTAAATCACACTCTCCACAAATCACATTTTGAGTTTTTTTTGATCAGCTTCCTGGTTTGTAGCCATCTTTTCTTGCCAAACGCAGCCTTTCCCATTGCTACGTTTGTTTGTGTTAAGTGTACAGAAGAACAACAATAGCTGGGGGAAAGGTCTGTACAATATTGTGCTCAAATTCCGTTAGTGGAACTGTGAAAGTCCTCAACAGCTAAGGAGTTAGGGACAGCGTTCCTTAAGCACAATTCCAAAACTGTTAACCCTCCACCACCAATATATATATCACAAAGAATGCATCAGCAAAAACATATCTCCTTTCCATTTCAAAACTTGACTTTTACTCATTTCTGAACTCGTGCATCAAATAGAGAGTTAGTCAGTCGTAATTGTAAAAGAGTTGAATATTGCTGAGAAAAGACATATTTTTGATTAAGCTTTTCATCATGTGGTCATCAGGATAATTTGCAAGAAATATCAATCTGTCTGAGAAGAGAGTGTTGGCTATTCAAAGACACTTTCCAACCAGTCTGTACTCTCCCCTTACATGGTATTAATGTTGGTTTGCTTATACAGCAGTATTTCTTACAAATTACAATCAGATGCAAGACTTGACAAACAGTGTCTCTTTCAACAGTATTCTAGACATTCAGAAATAAAACAAATCAAGATATAGTTAATGTCTAATGGCTAGAGAACGAGAAAAAAATCTTCCAGAGCAAAACCTGTTAATGGTTGCAGAAGTAATTAAGGTTTGAGACAAAAATACTGCAGATGCTGGAATCCAAGGTAGACAAGCAGGAGGCTGGAAGAACACAGCAAGCCAGGCAGCTTCAGGAGGTGGAGAAAGTGAGGACTGCAGATGCTGGAGTTCAGAGTCAAGAGAATGGTGTTGAAAAAGCACAGCAGTCAGGCAGCATCCAGGGAACAGGAGAATTGATGTTTTGGTCATAAGCCCTTCATCAGGAATGGGGCTTGTGGGCCAAAGGTGGGGGGGGGGGAGGGGGAAGGGGGGGTGCTGAGAGATAAATGGTAGGGGGGATGGGGCTAGGAGGAAGATAGCTGGGAATGTGGTCAGTAGATGAAGGTGGGGGGTAAAAGTAATAGGTCAGACAGGATGGTGGAGCAGATTGAGAAACATCGATGCTCCTGCTCCTCGGATGCTGCCTGACCTGCTGTGCTTTTCCAGCAACACACACTTGACCCAGCATCAGGAGGTGGAAAAGTCAATGTTTCAGGTGCAACCCTTCTTTAGTCCTGACTTGCTGTGTTCTCCCAGCATCCTGCTTGAAATAATTCAGGTGACTGGAGTTACAACACAGATCAACTGTAGTGTCAATGAACAACAGAATAGGTTTGAGGGGCTGAATGGCCACCCCAAACTTCTATGTTGCTCCTCGGAGCTCTCCCAGAACTTAAGAGGAAAACTGGTGGTTTGCATTACCGCACTCTTTCTGCCCCATGGCTATCCACTTTAGTATCCTTTGTTCCATTTGCAGTGAGGTTTCTACATTGTGCCAAACAGGATATCAAGGCATTTTTCTTCCTGGAAGCTGTCTTGACAGCTTTCATCACATCAGGCAGGTTGCTGCTTTAACCAAAGCCATGTGCTGTGCTCTAGAAAGGGTTGACACTGCTTCACCCTACAGCCTTCAGACCCAACCGACCTGCAATCCCTGCTTCAACCCCTCCCCGAGGCACTTTCATGGTCTAAATACCTTTTAACCTGAAAAGTCATTTCAGAGCGGTGGTTTACTGTTTTAACAGCTTTAATAGTTTCCTGTCCACTCAAAGTCTCGAGGGACATGTAAAGAGGGTTTACAATCTCGATATTTATCCCCCTTCTCAAGGTATATAATCAGGGAAAAGGTCCAGGGCTGCTAATGTCAATCAGGTTAAAGTGGGACCGACAAACAACTGTACTCAAGACTAGAGGTCACAAGCGACATGGAACCAGCTATTAATTGTGTTGCTGGTACATTTCACAAAACAGAACATTATTTGTGTCTTCAGAGTTTATGGAACCACAATTAAAACCAAAATAGCCTCATTGTTAGATTACACCACAAATTAAAGGCAGATCAGATTATGGCATTGGCATCATGCAGAGATTAAACCTAATGTTCAACTAGCTTTGATTGTTAAGAGATGATTGTTTTCATTTGTTTTCAGTTATAGAAGGAATGCAAGAAATTTTTTGCTCTTTCAAATGAGAGTGAAGGACAGCAGAGGGGAACGTGGCTGAATTTGAAAGGGAGGGGCACATTTGCAATCTGGGCACCAGTTTGTTTGTACCCTCTCCACCCACCACTTACCCTGTCCCACCCCCAGGTGGTTTGTGAGGTAATATCTGGCACAGCACTTGTTCAATATTATCCCCGAGAAAAGCAAAAACTAATTCCTAATAATCTGCTTAGTGTGAGGCAGAGGGTTGGAGTCGAGACACAACCAGCTGATCTGCAGGCAAAATGCGACACCTGCTGGCAAAGGAAGGTATGCCCCATGCAAATCCAGAGTTAAAGATTTGACTGCCTATTCTCGACAGACGTAAGTGTGGGCATTTAATCAGATAAACATAGAAGACAGGAGCAGGAATAGGCCATTCACCATTCAATATGATCATCCAACTCAGTCCCTTACTGACAATTTCTCCCTTTTTTCTGCCTTTGATCCCTTTAAACCCAATAACTATACCCAACCCTTTCCTGAAAACAGTCAATCTTTTGCCCTCAACTGCTTTCGGTTGCAAAAAGCCTCTGCCTGGCCCAGTGCTCTACACTCCACAATCGAGCCCAGCCCCCTTGGTGAAATGCTTCCTTAACAAGCCACAAGATCCATTTCTCTTATAGAGTCATAGAGCTGTACAGCGTGGAAACAGACCATTTGGACTAACATGTCCATGGAATAGATATCACAAATTAATCTAATTCCATTTGTAGGTATCTGGCCCATATCCCTCTAACCCCTTCTTATTCGTATATCCTTTGAGATGCCTTTTAAATATTGTAATTGTCCCAGCCTCCACCACTTCTTCTGATAGCTGATTCCATCCACCACCCTCTGAGTGAAAAGGTTTCCCCTTAGGACCTTTTTAAATCTTTCCCCTCTTATCTGAAACCTATGCCTTCTGGTTTTGGATTCTCCCAGCCTGGGGAAAAGATTTTGTCTATTCAGTCTATCCATGTTCTTCATGATTTTATGAAGCTCCATAAGGTCACTCCTAAACCTCCGACACTACACGGGAAAACAGCCCCACCCTATTCAGCCTCTCCCTGTTGCTCAAACCCTCCAACCCAGGCAACATCTTTGTAAAGCTTTTCCACATTATCTCAAGTTTAACAACATCTTTCCTATACCAAGGAGGCCAGAACTGAATGCAGTATTCCAAAAGTGGCCCAACCAACATCCTGTACAGCAACATGATATCCTAACTCCTTTACCAAATGCACTGACCAATGAAGGCAAGTGTACCAAATACCTTCTTCCTGGCTACCTGTCACTCTACTTTCAAGGAACTATGAATCTGAACCTCTTTTTCAGCAACACTCCCCAGAACCCTACCATTAAGCTTGTAAGTGCTGCCCTAACTGCACTTCCCAAAATTACACACTTATCTAAACTAAATTCCATCTGCAACTCCTGACAACACGTTTTCTTAACAAATGCATTTAAGGAATTTTATCCCACCCCCCACTGTAGGTTTCCTCCCTGGTGAGCCCTCTGCATGATCCTCAAGATTAAGTTCCAATGTCTCCAGTCAATGCGGCAGGATCACAAGCTTTTGTGTGTGGGACCAATCAGGACCAATCTTGGTCTGTGGTGATTACACAGGGAGAGAGCGTAAATTCCCACTCATAAACTCCTGTCACAGGAAACTCACGTTAGCAATAGGACACCGCCAATGTCTTTCTGATTTCCAGCTGAGAGGGAGAGAGCCAGTCACTACGTCACAGGAAGGTCACAATTGCTCTGGAGAGAGGGCAGAGAAGATTTACTAGAATGTCACCTGGGCTGGAGAATTGTCGCTACGAGGAGAGATTGGAGAGGTTGGGGTTGTTTTCCTTGCAACAGAGAAGGCTGAGAGGTGACATAGAGTCATAGAGATGTACGGTATGGAAACAGGCCCTTCGGTCCAACTCATCCATGCCGACCAGATGTTCTAGCCTATTCTAGCCCCATTTTCCAGCACTTGACCCATATCCTTCAAAACCCTATTCATAATCCCATCTGGATGCCTTTTAAATATTGTAATTGTACCAATCTCCACCATTTCCTCTGGCAGCTCATTCCATGCACACACTACACTCTGCATGAAAACATTGCCCTTAGGTCCTTTTTATATCTTTCCCCTCTCACCCTAAACCTATGCCCTCTATTTCTGGACTCCCCCACCCCAGGGAAAAGACCTTGTCTGTTCATCCTATTCATGCCCCTCATGATTTTATAAACTTCTATAATGTCACCCCTCAGCCTCAAACGCTCCAGGAAAAACAGCCTCGGTCTATTCAGCCTCTCCCTACAGCTCAAACCCTCCAACCCTGGCAACATTCTTGTAAGTCTTTTCTGAACACTTTCAAGTTTCACAATATCCTTCCAATAGGAGGGAGACCAGAATTGCGCACAAAATTTCAAAAGTGGCTGAACCAATGTCCTGTACAGCCGCAACATGACCTCCCAACTCCTATACTCAATGCTTGAGGAATATATGATTGAGGTATACAAAACTATGAAGGGTAGCGATGGATAGACAGGAAGAACCTGTTTCCCTTGGTAGAGAGTTCAAAAACCAGGGGCCGTAGATTCAAACTAGGTGGTAGAAGAATTAGAGGGGATGTGAGGAAAGATGTTCTACGCAGAGGGTAGTGGGTGTCTGGTGATAGGGACCGTTAACTCTCGCAAAAAGTTCCTGGATCTGCACCTTAAGTGCTGAATGCTGCAGGGCTATGGGCCGTGTGCAGGGAGATGGGATTAGAAAGGACATCCGGGGTCAGCATTGACAAGATGGGCCAAATGGCCCCATTCTGTGTTATATCATTTCTAAAGTTCTAAAATGAGTAAATTCACTTTTAGTTCTCTGTCTAGTTTTGGGCTGGATTCAATTCTATGCCTTTGGAATTAAAACTGACTTTCTGTACAGCTTACATCTGATCTTGCCAATTCCAAATTAGCCAATGCAGTTGTAAAGGCTTACGACTACCGTAAAACTGCTGCTTCGGCGAATTCTATGTGATTCTGATATTTACCTGAAATGCTCCCGATCTTTTGACTATGATTTCTTAAAGTAATGGACTGGAATTGTTGGGGGTGGAGGCAGGATGCATTACCAGTTATTTGTTCAAAGTCATAATTGGACTCTCCCTCTCCTCTACAGGTCCCGGACAATATTTATTATGTCAATATTTATGATGAGACATTAAACTGAGGGCCCCTTCCCTTGTTTGGGTAAGTGTGAAAGATTCTATGGCAATCTTTCAAAGAAGGACAGGGAATTAGCCCCTGGGGTTCTGGTCAGAACTGTAGCCTGCAATCAACAATACGTCATGGAACAGAAACATTGACTCAGTTTCACTGCGCACAGACACTGCCGGAACTGCTGAGTATTCCGGACATTTTCTATTCTTATAGCACAATAAGGAAATAATCATATTGCCCTCTGTGGGATCGCATTGTGTACATTTTGGCTCCTGTCTTTCCAACATTGCAACAGAAGTTCAAAAGTGGGTGGCATGGTGGCTCACAACGCCAGGGACCCTGGTTCAAGTCTGTGTGGAGTTTGCACGTTCTCCCCGTGTCTACATTGGTTTCCTCCAGGTGCTCTGATTTCCTCCCACAGTCCAAAGTTGTGCAGGTTAAGTGGATTGGCCATTCTAAATTGCCCACAGTGTTCGGGGATATGTAGGTTAGATGCAGTAGTCAGAGGTGAATGTAGGATAATAGGGTAGGGGAATGGTTCTGGGTGGGTTACTCTTCAGAGGGTCAGTATGGACTTTTTGGGCCGAAGGACCTGTTTCCACACTGTAGGGAATCTATGGTTCTTTGAAAGTACTTGGCCAGCTGCAAAGCTGTTTGAGATGGTTGATTGTCATGGAAAACAGTACACACCTATACGGCTGTCTCCGACCAATAGCCCAAAAACTGCTGCTCACATCAGTGCAATTTTAGAACATAGAACATAGAAAAATACAGCGCAGTACAGGCCCTTTGGCCCTCGATGTTGCGCTGATCCAAGCCCACCACCTACACTAGCCCATTATCCTCCATATGCCTACCCAATGCCCGTTTAAATGCCCATAAAGAAGGAGAGTCCACCACTGCGGGAACTTAGAATCATGGAATCCCTATAATGTGGGAGTAGGCCATTCGGCCCAACGCGTCTACACAGACCCTCCGAAGAGTATCTCAACCAGACCCAGCCGCCTACACGGCCAATCTGCTTAACCTGCACCCGGAGGAAACCCAAGCAGACACTGTGGGAACATGCAAACTCCACACAGACAGTCGCCTGAGACTGGAATCGAATGTAGGTCCCTTGTGTTGTGAGGCAGCAGTGCTAACTGTTGTGGCACCCCTTCTTGCTTCCTGAAATTGTAACACTTTGAAATACACTCTGCTGGCTTCAGCATCCAAGTGCAAGCCTTTCTTTCTTCCTACCATTGAGGAGATTGAACAGTTTAGGACTATACCCACTCGAGTTTGAAAGAACGAGCAGAGATCCAATTGAGGCATGTACATGTTAAAGGGGATTGACAAAGGAGACCCAGAAGGGATATTTCCCACTGTGAGACAATCTAGAATGAGAGGTCATAGTTTTAGGATAAGGGGCAGCTGATTTAAATTAGAGATGAGGAGAAATTATTTCTCTCAAAGGGTAATGAATCTCTGGAATTCACTCCCCCAGAGTGCGGTGGATGCTGGGACATTGAGTAAATTGAAGGAGGAGATTTATAATGAGTAGTGGGTTGAAGTGTTATGGAGAGGGGGCAGGCAAGTGGAGTTGAGGCCAATGTGAGATCAGCCATGATGGTATTGAATGGCAGAGTAGGCTTGAGGGGCTGAATGGCCTCCTCCTGTTCCTAGTTCTTATGTTCTACTTCACAAGTCCCAACTTGGAAAGCTATGGATTTTGCCTTTGTTTTTTAAAAACTTCACAAGTAGATTTGTCAGACAAAATAAACAGAGTGTGCAGAATATCATCTCAAACATGACACAGCAATGCTGCAGTGACCATACCCACAGTGGGATTCGTGTAGGCCAGTCAGAGAAAATACTGCACATGTTCGCACTGTGAAGATAACACAAAGCCCCTTCAGGAGAAATCAGATCAGATATTCTCCCTTAGACAAGCCCTTAACTTCTGCAAAGAGAAGAACAATCATAAATAGTGACAGGCTGTCAGTTATTACAGCTGTAAAATGCAAGGATGACTGACCACGGAACCACACATATCTGATTCACTTACTAAGGAATAGTCCAGCCTGCTTCAGTCACCTTCACTTTGTCTTTCAATGTCTATTACAGTGACACAGGAGTAACCCTTCCTACAGGACGAAGGTGATTACCTCAACTGCCAGCTGGAAAGCTTTATTTATTAATTCATGAGATGTGCAAATTATTCCTCAATCAACAAATAATCAAGACTGAGACCGAGATTGGGTCAGTTAGAACAGTAATCACTGAACTTTAGAAGAATGAGAGAGTGTATCTCATCTAAATCTATAAAATCCGAACAGGAATAGCCTGGGCAAACACATGAAAGAAGTTCCAATGACCGTAGACTTCAGAACCAGGAAGGTCACAGCCTAAGGATGCAGGGTGTGCCATTTGGGACTGAGATGGCGAGAAATGTCTTCCCCTAGAGAGTGGGGAGCCTGTGGAATCTCTGCCACAGAAAGTGGTTGTGACCAAAACATTGAATGTTTTCAAGAAGGATTTAGATCTAGTTCTTAGGGCTAAAGGGATCAAAGGGTATGGGGGAGAAGCAAGGAACAGGGAACTGAGTTGGATGATCAGCCATGATGCGGAGGAATGGGATTGTGGGAGATATAGCAGTTTGGATCAGTAATTGGCTTGCTGAAAGAAGACAGAGGGTGGTGGTTGATGGGAAATGTTCATCCTGGAGTCCAGTTACCAGCCGTGTTCTGCAAGGGTCGGTGTTGGGTCCACTGCTGTTCGTCATTTTTATAAACGACCTGGATGAGGGCATAGAAGGGTGGGTTAGTAAATTTGCAGACAACACTCAGGTCGGTGGAGTTGTGGATAGTGATGAAGGATGTTGTAGGTTACAGAGAGACATAGATAAGCTGCAGAGCTGGGCTGAGAGGTGGCAAATGGAGTTTAATGTGGACAAGTGTGAGGTGATTCAGTTTGGTCAGAGCAACCGGAATGCAAAGTATTGGGCTAATGTTAAGATTCTTGGTAGTGTAGATGAGCAGAGAGATCTCGGTGTCCATGTACACAGATCCTTGAAAGTTGCCACCCAGGTTGTTAAGAAGGCATACACTGTTTTAGCTTTTATTAATAGAGGGATCGAGTTCTGGATCCATGAGGTTATGCTACAGCTGTACAAAACTCTGGTGCGGCCGCACTTGGAGTATTGTGTACATTTCTGGTCACCACATTATAAGAAGGATGTGGAAGCTTTGGAAAGGGTGCAGAGGAGATTTACTAGGATGTTGCCTGGTATGGAGGGAAGGTCTTATGAAGAAAGGCTGAGGGCCTTGAGGCTGTTTTCGTTGGAGAGAAGGTGAAGAGGTAACTTAATAGGGACATATAAGATAATCAGAGGGTTAGATAGGGTGGACAGGGAGCGTCTTTTTCCAAGTATGGTGATGGCGAGCACGAGGGGACATAGCTTTAAATTGAGGGGTGATAGATATAGGACAGATATCAGAGGTAGTTTCTTTACCCAGAGAATAGTAAGGATATGGCTTTGCCTGCAGCGGTGGTAGATTCGCCAACTTTAAGTCCATCTAAGTCGTCATTGGACAAGCATATGGACGTACATGGAATAATGTAGGTTAGATGGGCTTCATATTGGTATGACTGGTCGGTGTAACATCGAGGGCCAAAGGGCCTGTACTGCGCTGTAATGTTCTGTGTTCTATGATCATATTGAATGGTGGAGTAGGTCTGAAAGGCTAAATGGCCTACTCCAGCTCCTATGATTTTTATTTATTTATTGACAGGTTGTGGATGTCACTGGCTCGACCAGTATTTATTGCCCATCTCTAATAAACCACATTGCTGTGGGTGTGGAGTCACATGTAGACCCGACCAGTTTAGGATGGCAGATTCCATCCTTAAAGGGCCTTAGTGAACCAGATGGGTTTGTGGAGGCTGGTGCAAGTGCAACATTTAAAAGGCATCTGGATGTGAATAGAAAGAGCTTAGAGGGCTAGGTGCCAATTCCTGGCAAATGGGACTAGATTAATTTAGGATATCTGGTCAGCATGGATGCATTGGACCAAAGGGTCTGTTTTATGCTGTACATCTCTATGACTCTGACAACAGTTCAGAAATTCTGAAGGTCATCATTACTAAGACTAGCCTCACCATTTCAGATTTACTTAGTCAACGACTTTTTAATTCCTTTGATCATGATGGTTGGATTTGAACTCATGTTTATGGAGTCTTAGTGCAGGACTCTGGATTACAATTCCATGAACAACCGTGCTCATAACCTATAGTCACCAGAACCCTAAAAACAAATATTTCTGAAAATGGTGGTGGCTTTGTTCAATTTTCCTGGGCTATGGAAAAGGAGCAGGGGGAGCGGGAATAAATGAATAGCTTTAGCAAAGGGAGGAGGGGGCAAAATGACCTCCTCTATACCACATCACTGTGATAATTGATGTAGTTATCAGAACAGGGATGGGCAGCATGGACAAGTTGGGCCAAAGGGCCTGTTTACACCTTGTGAACCTTTATGAATCTATCTCAACAGTGAGATGATTCTGGTGTTACCATGAGACAGATGCTGCCTACTGAGTTTCTCCATCTGCTTTCATCTCAGATTTCCAGTGTCCATTGTACTTTACCTCCATATTTCTGTAACACTGCCTGTGAGACCTGTGGGACGTGACTCTAGTTGCCCCTTGAGAAGGTGGGGGTGAGCTGCCTACTTGAACTGCTGCAGCTCATGTGCTATAGGTAGGCGGACCCACAATGTCATGCTTTGTGGGGGATCCTTTTTAACGAGCTGACCGATATCATTGACAATTCGGTGCCTGCATTGAAAGAAGATTGATCATGGCCCAGACAGCTTACTGCAACTGAGGGTCACACTGGAGAGAAGGCACCTCAGCAAGATCCTGGAACTGCCCCTCTCACCCACACCCTAGCAATGCCTCTTGGCAGAAGGAGGAAAATACAGGAGATTACTACAGAAAGACAGAACAATTTCATTCAGGCCTCCAGATTACAAGGCCAGCATTATCATCACGTTGGTGCTATATAGTCACTTACATTCTGGATGTAGGTTTGCTCGCTGAGCTGGAAGGTTTGGTTTCAGACGTTTCGTTACCATACTAGGTGACATCATCAGTGAGCCTCTGGATGAAGCATTGGTGATATGGCCCTGCTTTTTATTTATGTGTTTAGGTTTCTTTTTGGTGATGTCATTTCCTGTGGTGATGTCATTTCCAGTTTTTTTTTCTCAAGAGATGGTTATTTGAGATCCAAGTCAATGTGTTTGTTGATAGAGTTCCGGCCATAAAAAGTGGGACCATACCACCAGTGCTTCACCTGGAGGCTCACTGATGATGTTACCTAGTATGGTGATGAAACATCTGAAACCAAACCTTCCAGCTCAGCGAGCAAATCTACATCCAGAACCTCAAACTGAGTTACAAATCTTCTCAAAACTTGCTAAATCACTTACTGTGGGATCCGATGGTGTATTGTTTATGTCAACTGGATTTGTAATTGGAATCCTAGGTTAGTGCTCCAGGGAAATGTGTTTTAATTCATTTATAGATCTGGAACTGAAAGATAATCGCAGTAAGGAAGACCATAACAAGCATCACTAGCTGTTGCACAAATTCATCTGGTTCACCGATGCCCCTGTAAGGAAGGAAATCTGCCACCCTCCCCCAGTCTAGTCTGCATGGGAATGGTAAGTGCCCTCTGAAGTGGCCTACAAAGCTATCCAGTTCTACTCAATAAGCTTGTTCATCACCCTCTATTCTAGACAATAAGTTCAGCATCCCATCCCATGAAAACTTTTTTTAAAAAAGCCAAGAGGTGGCAAGGGTCACTTTATTTTGGATTTCCTCATTTTTACACCTAGCTATGTTTGTGAAAAGATGGAGAATAAATACCAAAGCAGTCACTGACTGTACTTTCAGTCAGCTGAAACCACATACACAACAAGATCAAATCAAAGCAAAACACTGTGGATGCTGGACATCTGAAACAAACACAGAGAACACTGAAGAAACTCAGCAGGTCTGGCAGATCTGTGGAGAGAGAGAGAGAGAGAAACAGAGTTAATGTTTTGGGTCTGGTGTGACGCAACTTCAGAAGCAAAGAATCTGAAGAAAAGTCAAACTGAGCTGAGAACGTTAACTCTGTTTCTCCCTCTCCACAGACGCCGCCAGACCTGCTGAGTTTCTCTAGTGTTCTCTGTGTTTGCCTCACAGTAAAATCAGATGCATTCATGTCCTGACAGCCTGCTCTTGTAGTAACAGAAACACAATCGTTTATCTGCAGAACCGAGCACCAGAGAAATAGGTTAAGCAAATACAATATTTAGCAGCACAAATTAAAAAGACTGTCTACGGGTATGGATATATTCTATTAAAGCAGACACATTAAACACACCTTCACCATCCCTGCACCGGCCATCTTGTCCTGTAAACACTTGGAGTTGGAGATTGATGGGTGACAGGTGAGTATCGGCTTGTCCTGTTGCCTCTTTGAGAGAATGGGCTGGATTAAACGGCTGTATATTAGGCAGGCCAGCCATGCCCACCCTTCTCACCCCTTCCTCTGAGAGATAAATATCACATAATGGCATGGGTTGACCAAGGCAATATGATGGTGCCCATCTCTGATATTACAGAAGGTGAGGCGACAGGAAAATTGGAAACTCTTCTGTGGATTTGAAACACACCAATTGACGAGTTCCCAGGCTGGTGAAGGAGCCAATCGCTTCACGTTTGTTAATAGTTTGAGTCCAGTGACCCTTCATACTCAAAACACTTTCTCACCAATGCTACCAGACTTGCCGTGTGTTTCCAGTTTCATTTTAGATTTCAAGCATCTGCTATTCATTGGTGTTTTTTGTGGCAGTGGGTTTGACTTCACTTTTTTTGAGGCTGCAGTCAGAAAGCAGGAGGGACAGAGAGGGGCAAAGGGAACACCTTTCAATTGGCAGCGACTAATTGTAACCATGGTACAGAGCTCACTGCTGCCTGATGGACAATTGATCTTCACCCTCCCTCCTTCCTTAATCCTTCCTTATCAGTCCTTTCGTACTAGGACTGTCTCAAACCATCATTCCACCCCACCCCCTCCCTCCCCCTCCCCCCCCACTCCATCCCCATCACTTCTTTTCATTCATTCACAGGATGAGGACATTGCTAAAGAATATTAGACAACCAGATCGGCCTTTCCTGACAATTGGAGACAACAAAACTGCAGACACTGGAATCCAAGGTAGACAGGCAGGAGGCTGGAGGAAAACAGCAAGCCAGGCAGCATCAGGAGGTGGAGAAGGCGATGTTTCGGGTATAATCCTTCTTCAGGATCTTTTCTAACAATTGACAATGGACTCATGGACATCATTAGACCATTAATTTCAGACTTTTATTGGATTCAAGCCCACCACCTGCCGTGGCAGGATTCAAACCCTGGTCCCCAGATCATTACCTGGGTTTTTGGATCAATAGGTCCAGCGATAATACCACTAGGCCATCATCTATCCCCAACTTCCTTCCTTATCAGTCCTTTAGTATTGGGACTGTCTGACACTCCAGTCATGTGGGCTGGCTTGTGGGATGATTGAACATACACCAAAGAAGAATCATATTGGGCTCAAGATGTAAATTCTGTTTTTCTCTCTCTCTCCACAGATGCTGCCAGACCTTCAGCACTTCCTGTTTCTATCTTAGAATCTGCATTCCTCTTCCCTCTCTGGTTCCCCAACCCTCCCACATCCTGAGAACCGTAAGATCCAGCCCAGCCTCACTCGATGTGGATCGGTGGGCATGTTCCCGTTGTCAGTCAGAGGAGGGTTGAGATGCTTGCTTGTGGTGGTGGCTCTGACGATGGGAGGTGAAGGAAGCAGCGCTCAGCACTGCTTGAACCTGTTGGTGTACATGCTCCGTGAGCGTGGCATTCCTCTGGGACTGTGGCTGAAACCGGCCGGGAGGGTCTTCATGTTCAATCGGTATCCTGGAGGGGGCAGGCACCTGGGAAGAGACCAAGGAGAGAGTCAGTTCATTGGAGATAATATCGCGAGTCTGATTTCCTCTCACATCCTCCATCCCATTAGTGATGGCACCCACCCACCCCCAATTACCCTCTTTCTCATTCATGTGGAACTTAAAAATTAACCTCACCCAGGAGGAGGGGTGGGCAATGCTACATTTGTTCATCTGAACTAATTTGTATCTCCTCAAACTTCCAGTGAGATTATGGCTGACCTGTATCCAAATTACATCCATGCAACTGGGCTCCAAACAAGACCACAAGACATAGGAGCAGAAGTTTTCATTAGATTAGATTAGATTACATTACAGTGTGGAAACAGGCCCTTCGGCCCAACAAGTCCACACCGACCCGCCGAAGCGCAACCCACCCATTCCCCTACATTTACCCCTTACCTAACACTACGGGCAATTTAGCATGGCCAATTCACCTAACCTGCACATCTTTGGACTGTGGGAGGAAACTGGAGCACCCGGAGGAAACCCATACAGACACGGGGAGAACGTGCAAACTCCACACAGTCAGTCGCCTGAGGCCCATTGAGCCTGCTCTGCCATTCAATCATGGCTGATAAGTTTCTCAACCCCATTCTCCCGTCTTCTCCCCACAACCCTTGATCTCCTTGACAATTATCTCAGTCTATCTCTGTCTTAAATATTCTCAAACACCTGGCCCTACAGCCTTCTGTGGCAGCAAATTCCATAGATTCACCACTCTCTGGCTGAAGACGTTTCTCCTTATCTCCATTCCAAAAGATCTTCCCTTTACTCTAAGTCTGTGCCTTCGGGTCCTAGTCTCTCCTATCAATAGAAACATCTTCCCAACGTCCACTCTGTCCAGGCCATTCAGTAGTCTGTATGTTTCAATTAGATCCCCCCATCATCTTTCTAAACTCCATCGAGTACAGGCCCAAAGTCCTCAAAGTTTCTCATATGTCAAACCTATGACACTGCAAAGATCCATCACCCTCAGGCATAGCAATGATGAATGAAGTCTGCCATGTTTTATATTGGAGGAGTTCCACACAGCTGTACCACCCTTTGTGTGATAGTCCTTGTCCTTCCCCAAGACATGCTTGATGGAGCCAGGTGAAGAAAGGATGAGTATTTAATCAGGTGGGGCCAGAGGGACATGAATTAATCAGGTGAGCAGAATGCCTACCACATTCCTACCTTCGGCTGACTCAGTGCAGCATGGGAAGCCATCCTGCTCAGACTATAACTGAGAACATTCAGGGTGGGCCTCACTCTACTGTCACTGGTATTCAATCAGCAGAGCATGAAAAAATTACCACACATATTGCCCCTTGAGAAACAAAAGCCATTGAGTTGGGTTGTGGAACTCTTGGGTTGTGGGTGGGGTGGGGTGGGAGGGTATAGCCAGTGGTTCTGACCCATGGAACCAACATGAATTCAATCACTAAGAGGTACAAGCTTCCCTTTCACCCAATACCCTAACCCCCATCTCAGCCACTGACCACCCTCTCTTCCCTCCCCACTCTGCAGGTCACCCATTCCATCTTGAATCACCTGCGATTTCTTCCCTTGCTGACCGTGGACCTTTACTGAACTTGCTATGTGCAGACCCCAGCCATCCCAGTGGCACAGCCTGTAAGTTCAGGGAGGCCAGATTCTGAAAGATTAACCACTCTCAGGAGGATTTTGATGAGAAGCATCCATTTGGATTTTGCAATAAATCCTTGACCCTGCCCAAAATCTACAACTTTGTAACTCAGAGACCGGCTTGTTCTCAACAGAGACAAAAGTGAGTGCGTACTGTGCACTGCCACTGTGATTATCATGGAACACTTTGGCGCACATTGAACTTTCTTTGCATTGAGAACTGCCTCAAAGCCTCAGAGTGAAGGGACAATCTGAAATAACTCCACAGAGGCCAGTATCCAGTCACCAAGTTACCCTTTATTGACACGTGGCGAGTCCTTGACACTGATCCACCTCCCTCAGAGGCAGCTCTCAGAATGAACACAACCCCTGAAAAGCCTGTTTATATCTGTCAGCCAGGGCTCCCTACTAGTCCAGGTCAAGGTCAGTCAAAGATCAGGAGGGGTGGGTCACATCCCAAATCTTAGAATGTAGGAGCAGACATGACGTGCTAAAAAAATGCAAGGCTGATATGAGAAAAAAAACAGCTTTTTCATTCAGTAGGCGGCTATGAGTTTAGAATGCACTGCGCGGAAATGTGGTGCAGGTTCAATCGAGGCATTCAAGAGGAGCATTGGATGGTTCTTTTGGGTAGAAATGGTGAGCAGAGATATTGGGAAAAGGCAGGAGATTGGCACTACGTAATAGAATCGTTGCATGCACAATGGGCAGAATGGCCTCCTTCTGTGCCATAACAATTCTGTGACCTTGAGACATTTTGCTATGATTTGACTAAGTTTGAGGTGTTGTAAAAATACATCAAGTTGTTGTTGAAACACCTGGAGTCTATAAATCTGACAGCTTCATCATATTCTCAAGGAAAGGAAATTCAATATGACTTATATTGAGGTAAATATAAGAGGGAAACACAATGAGTAAATGTCTATCTGTGCCCTCATGCTCCCCTTCCTTGTAGACTTCCCTCCATGGTCTCTGCTCTGACATAACTTACTGTTAGCAACTTCAGAAGACATTCAGCCAGCACAGGCCGATAGACTGAATGACATCTCTCAGTTCTGAGGAAGAGTCACTGGACCCGAAATGTTAACTCTGGTTTGTCTCCCAAGATGCTGCCAGACTTGCTGAGTTTTTGCAGCAATGTTGTTTCTGCTGGTGTATATCAGTGCCATGTCTAAGATGTTCTAAGTTCTATGATGACCAACTAAGGATGTGGCCACACTAGAATTGCATTGTCAAAGGGAAGCCAACTTGCTCCACACTAACACTGCCATTTTAACATGTAGAAGGTAAGCTGGATCCAGATCTACCAAGAACAATTTTTTGTCCAGTTAGTAGTCATAAGTCACATAATACCAGGTTTATTTGAAATCACAAGCTTTCGGAGCACTGCTCCTTCATTAGGTGAAGTCCTTCATCACCTTGTGTCACGTGACTTCGGAGTTTGTCAACCCCAGTCCCATCAACGGCACCTCCACATCTCAATTATCTAAGGAAAGATACTTTGGCATTGGAGACAGGGAAGAAAAGGTTCACCCTGATCCATTCATACCAGGTCTGGAGGGATCCACTTATGAGGAGAGGGTGAGTAGGTTGGGCATGTATTTATTGGAATTTAGAAAAATGAGAGGCAACATTATTGAAATGTATATTAATCTTAAGGAACTTGACAGGGCAGATGCAGAAGGATTGTTCCTTTTTCTGAGAGACTCCTGTACTAGAGGGCATGATCTCAGAATGAGGGGTCACTCATTTAAAACAGAGGTGAGGAAAACTGTTTTCTCTGAGGGTATTCAATCTTTGGAATTCTTAAGCATAGAGTGCTGTTAAGGTTGGGTTGTTTAACATAGTCAAGGCTGAGAGAGAGAGGCTGAGGTGATGGTGTAGTGATATTATCACTAGACTGTTAATCAAGAGACCCAGGTAATGTTCTAGAGACCTGGGTTCAAATCCTGCCATAGCAGATGGATAAAAATCTGGAATTAAGAATCTAACGATGACCCATGAATTCATTGTTGGAAAAACCCATCTGGTTCACTAATGTCCTTTAGGGAAGGAACTTGCCATCCTTACCTGGTCTGCCTGCCATGTGACTCCAGACCCACAACAATGTGGTTGACTCTTAACGCAACCACCCCTCCCAGGAAATAAATGCTGACCGTAGCCTGCGATGCCCACATCCCGTGAATAATTTTTTTAAAAAAATCATTTGTGGAACCAAGGATTACTGGGAAAAGGCAGGAAAGTGGAGTTGAGGATTATCAGATCAGGCATGAATGGCAGAGCAGACGATGGGTTGAATGGCCTACTTCTCCTGTGATATGGAGGTGCTGGTGTTGGACTGGGGTGGACAAAGCTTAACATCATACACCAGGCTATAGTCTAACAAGCTTATGCGGAAGTACAAACTTTTGGAGCGCTGCTCATTCATCAGGTAACTGGTTGTCACTCGCTGAAAAATGTGCTGCTGGAAAAGCGCAGCAGGTCAGGCAGCATCAAAGGAACAGGAGAATCGATGTTTCGGGCATAAGCCCTTCTTCAGGACTCCTAACTGGTTGTCACTGTCAACTTGGTACGAGGCCACAACTAAGGGAGACGGTTTTAAAATTAAGAGTCAATGTTTTAAGACAGCATAAAGGGGATTTTTATTCTCTCTCAATAGGCTGTGCAATGTAAGACCTCTGCCTCAGAATGTGGTGGAGGTGAGATCATTGAATAGTTTTTAAGACCAAGGTAGATAGATTCTTATCAGGCAGAAGAACCAAGAGCTAACAGGAACATATAAAATACAAATAGATCAGCCACAATCTTACGAAACAGGCTTCAAGGGCCAAATGATTTACCTTTACTGCGATTTCATATGAATTGAGAGGATAGCCCTGAGGGGACAAAGTCTTACTCCAGACACACATTCCAAATTTAAGCTCAGTGCCAAGCCGTTTCCCGTGTTGTCTGCGTGCAAAGATTGTCTGGTTTTATGAATTAAACAGCATCTGCTACTCTGTAAAACTGCAGACAAATGTGACATTCTTGACGATGTATTTCGCCAATGAAACCTATGCGTCCAGCCAATTAATAAATGATGAGCTGCAAATCTCTGGTGTAAATTATGCTGCAATTTGTTATCACAATTCCCAATCATTTACACCATTTTTTGTTGGCATGAATCACAAGTGAAATTGGACTGAATGTGTCATGAATTTTTGACAAGACTATTCAGTATTAGAAAATTCAGTGTATTTGGGGAACATGCAAACCATTGTACGCCTTTCCCAGAACTCATTCCTCGTGGTGCTGGTCTACTCTAATCCCATTTACTGGCTGTTTAACATTTTTTTTCTTTTCAAGTGGTTATCAAATTCCCTCTTAAATGCTGTCTTGGCTTTAACAGCTACTTAAGATAATCCAGTTCACATCATAACAGCCATGTCTAAACATGTTTCCTTTATATGAGAATTTGTGCTTAGTATTCATAGACGTTATATGGACTATACACAGCGCTATTGAAAACTGGTGGAAAGGTTAAAAGAGTCAAAAGTGCATTGATAAAACAAGGATTCTGGCTCATACGAGAGTAATGTTGTCAAAAGCATTTTGTCTTGTATTCATCAGGATAGATACAAGAATGCCAATATTCAAATGACCACAACAATTTATACAACAGGAGAAAAGGATGCCAATCAACTCTGATTGGTTGAGGTGCTGCCATGGAAGAGGCAAGAGGAGACCACTAATCTATAATCCCTGGACACTATGGGCAATTTAGCATTTAGCATGGCCAATCCCCCCTGACCTGCACACCTTTGGACTGTGGGAGGAAACCGGAGCAAACCCACACGGACATGGGGAGAATGTGCAAACTCCACACATACACTTGCCCGAGGTTGGAATCGAACTCAGTCCCTGGCGCTGTGAGGCAGCAGAGCTAACCACTGAGCCATCGTGCCATCCTAGTGGCCAACAAGTTCTTGTGTTTGCCCTACTGAGTAGCGAATTAAAGCTTTGGCAAAATCCTTCTCTTCTCAGCAATATTCAAATGGACAAAGCTAAAACATTTCACTGGTTAACGATTTCAGATGAATTCCCAATATCTTTAGACCATCATTATTCATTGTATCTTCAGCTCCCTGGGCCAGAGGCTCTGAAATTCCCTTCCTAGACTCGACACCTCCCTTACCTCGCTATGAACCTGCCTTAAAACATACTTTCTGAATGAGCTTTTGATCATTTGCCCCAATGTTTCTCTGGATAGGATGAATGTTAAATTATATCTGATCACCCTGTGGGATGTTTCACACTTAAGGGCCTTATAAATGCATGTTCTGGTTGTTGCTTTTATTGCTGCAGAAGGGAAAAGCATATGTGCACTGGTTCACATAATCCTGGCCTTTAGCACAGCTCCAAAAGTGGCCATGCCTTTAACTTGCCTACTCCCTGCTCTCTAGAACTTTTTCTCCAATGAACCTTTCATGACCTCCAGACAGCTCAGTGTGGTAATGCAGGAAATTAGTCAGAGGCGTCAGCACATCTCTGTTCATGGTTTTGCATATGGACAAAGTGATGATACGGAACACTATCAGGGAAGCATCAAATAGGACAGTGATGTTAGGGTGATTTGACTTCCTTAGCTGTCAATGAATGCATCTCATGTCATAGTCACAGAGTCATAGACACAGAGTCACACAGCACAGAAACAGACCCTCCGGTCTAATCAGTCCAGGCTGACCATAATCCCAAATAAAACGAGTACTACTTGCTTTCATTTGGTCCATATCCCTCCAAACATTTCTTATTCAAGAACTTATCCAAATGTCTTTTAAACACTGTAACTGTACCCGCATCCACTACTTCCTCTGGCAGTTCATTCCACACATGAACCACTCTCTGTCTAAAAACGTTGTCCCTATGTCTTTTTTAAATCTCTCTCCTCTCACCTTAAAAATATCCCCCAGCCTTAAAATCTCCCATCCCAGGGAAAAGATACCTGCCATTCGCCTTATCTAAACCCCTCATGATTTTATAAACCTCCATAAGGTCACCCCTCAACCTTCTATGCTCCAGTGAACGAAGTCCCAGCCTATCCAGCCTCTCTTTATAACTCAAACCCTCCATTGCCGGCAACATCCTGGGAAATCTTTTCTGAACCCTCTCCAGTTTATTAATATCCTTCCTGTAACAGGGAGAACAGAACTGGGCACAGTAGTCCAGAAGATGTCTCACAAGTGTCCTGTACAACCTCAACATGATGTCCCAACTCCTATACTCAAAAGGTCTAAGCAATGAAGCTCAGCATGCTAAATGTCTTCTTAACCACCCGACGCCTGGAGGAAGAACGCCTCATCTTCCGCCTCGGAACACTTCAACCCCAGGGCATCAATGTGGACTTCACCAGTTTCCTCATTTCCCCTCCCCCCATCTCACCCCAGTTCCAAACTTCCAGCTCAGCACTGTCCCCATGACTTGTCCTACCTGCCTATTTTCTTTTCCACCTATCCACTCCAACTTCCCACCCCGACTTATCACCTCCATCCCCTCCCCCACTCACCCATTGTACTCTATGCTACTCTCTCCCCACCCCCACCCTCCTCTCACTTATCTCTCCACACTTCAGGCTCTCTGCCTTTATTCCTGATGAAGGGCTTTTGCCCAAGACGTCGATTTCGTTACTCCTTGGATGCTGCCTGAACTGCTGTGCTCTTCCAGCACCACTAATCCAGAATCTGGTGTCCAGCATCTGCAGTCATTGTTTTTACCTTCTTAACCACTCTGTCAACATGTGGTGCAAACTTCAAAGAATTATGTACATGCATCCCTAGAACTTCCTGTTCTACAGCATGACTCAGAGCCCTACCTATCTGAGTGAATTATGAGCTTCAGTGACCACCAGCCTTGGCTCCATTTAGAGCTATTTCCTCTCTGTAAGAAGGTTATGATTTCAATGGCTCCTTTAACAAATGCACTTGGCAGATGATCCCTACTTTCCTTTTTAATTTATTCACAGGATGTGTGCATCTCAGGCTAGGAATATATTTATTACCCATCTCTACTGGCTCTGTAGAAACAAATGAGCCTCCTTCTCTAGCCACTGCAGTCCATGTGCTGTAGGTAGACCCACAATACCCTTCGGGAGGGAGTTCCAGGATTTTGACCAAGCAACACTGAAGGAATGGCGATATTTTGGGGGAAGGGGAGCTTGCACATAGGGCATTGTCTTTCACCTCCAGCCCTTGCCCTTCCGGGGGAAGAGGTGGCAGGATTGGAAGGTGCTGTTAGGTAGCCTTCATGAATCAGTAACTCAGTGTGTAAATGGTACTTATTGCTGTCAATGAACATTGGTGCTGAAGGGACTGAAGTTTAAAGGTGGTGGTCTAGGGTGTCATTCAAGGGAATGGCTTTGTCCTGGATACTGAGAGTGACTTGATATTGTCATAGATGTGATACCGAACTGAGGTCCCACATGCTATCTTGGGTGAATAGAAAATCCATGACTAAGGATAATAAAGGCCTGACCAATTATTATCCCTCAACTTAAACCTCTGTAATTGATCATGGGATCTCACTGTGCCATATTGTTGACATGTTTCCTACTTTATCATCGTGATTAAACTTTAGAAGTGATTTATTCACTACAAAATGATTTGGGATATCTTATTGTCATAAAACATTGTACAGAAATGCAAGTCACTGAAGCTGATACAGGCATTACAATCATCACATCTTCGTAGTATTTTTCAGAACTGTGCAGAGATTGCACTAATTTCTGTTTATAACTTTTTATACAACAGAAAACTGAAAGAATTGTGGATGCTGTAAATCAGAAACAAAAAAAAAATTGTTGGAAAAGCTCAGCAGGTCTGGTAGCAACTGTGGAGAGAAATCAGAGTTAATGTTTCAGGTCGAGTTACCTTTACTTAGAACCCTCTGATTTTAAACCACAGATACTGCCAGACCTGCTGAGCTTTTCCAATCATTTCTGTTTTTAATTCTATCATTGTGTTTACTTTTCTTACAGTCCACACCCAGGCTGAAAGAATCCAGTAGATTGTGCATAGATTCATTACCAGACTCACATCATCAAACGCAGAATAGCATAACTCTACAATCATCAACATCCTGGCTCCAATTTTCCAAGGGAAGTGCTCTGAGGTTAGGAAGAATCCCACAGCACTCCTCAGCTGTCCTCCTTCAGCACACAGTAATTGGGAAGAATGGTGTAGCCTTTTCACCTGACAATCACCAGGGAAATAAATAATTGCCGTGTTTGTAATTTGCAGCTATGTTTGTGCTGAGCGTTTAGGAATTAGCTGGGCAGAAATGCTTCCCACTGCAGATCCTGCTGGTTTATAAAAAGGATTGTCATTAATTTGAAACAATTTGATAATCCAATGGTTCGGCACATGAAAAGATAAATGAAAAGTGACGCTGCTGCTAGTCAGCAAGTTAAGATGGGATGGGAGGGGGATGCCTATGGAGACATCTGTATTTCGGTTAAACATCTGCTCAGTAAGTACAGCTGAAACCGGAGAAATGCATAAAGCTCTTTAGAGTTATAGAGATGTACAGCATGGAAACAGACCCTTCAGTCCAACTTGTCCATGCCGACCAGATATCTTTACCTAACCTAGTCCCATTTGCCAGCACTTGACTTATATCCCACTAAACCCTACTTATTCATATACCCATCCAGATGCCTTTTAAATGCTATAATTGTACCAGCCTCCACCACTTCCTCTGGCAGCTCATTCCATACACACACCACCCTCAACATGAAAAAGTTTCCCCTTAGATTCCTTTTAGGTCATTCCCCTCTCACCTTAAACCTATGGTGGAAGAGGTCAAAACTAGGGGGCACAGGTTTAAGGTGAGAGGAGAAAGTTTTAAAAAGGACCTGAGGGGCAACTTTTTTTTACATCGGGAATATTCATGTGTGAAATGAACTGTTAGATGAAGTGGTGGTTGCAGAAACAATTACAACATTTAAAATAAATTTGGATAGGTACATGAAAAGGAAAGGTTTGGAGGGATATGGACTAAATTCTGGCAAACAGGACTAGTTTAGTTTGGGAAAATTAGTCAGCATCAATGAGTTGGACTGAAGGGTCTGTTTCCATGCTGTATAACTCTCTGACTTTATGACTACTTATATGAATAACAGACTGATGAATATAAAATATCTTTTAACCAGCAGTCACATTATTATTGATCCTATTACCATTATTTGGAAAACAATATAAAATTCAACCATAGCTGAAGCAAAAGAAGCTTAACAACATCCAAAAATCCTTCAGCATTCACACACTCTGCCGCTGACACTCAGTAGCAGCAGCGTGTACCATTTACCCGGGGTCCTTAGACACCACCTTCTGAACCAGCAATCACTACCATCTCAAAGGACTAGGGTAGCAAATACATGGGAACATCACTCAATGCAAATTTTCCTCCAAGCCACTCACCATCCTGACTCGGAAGGATGTCACTATTCTTTCAGTGCGGCTGGATCAAAATCCTGGAATTCCTTTAAAGGCATCATGGGTCTACCAACAGCATGCGGACTATCATGGTTTGAGAAGGCAGCTCACCACCACCTTCTCAAGGGCAACTAGGGACAGGTAATAAATATTGGGCCAGGAGTAATATCCAATGAAAGAATAAAAAATACACAAAATCTCCAGATGAGTTGGCCACCATCTCAAATCTCTTTGTGAGACTTCACTGTGTACTCAACAGCTGACCAGATTTATTTATGTCACAACAGTAACTGCTCTTCAAAAAGAGTAGTTAACTGGGAGGGTGCTCAGGGCTGTCCTGGGAACGAGAAAGGTGATATGTAAATAAATATTACAAGCTCCGAACAATGAGAGGAATTGATGGATCGTTCCAAGGATGGTGCATCTCCAAGAAATGGTGTGCTCAGGTTGGTCTATGTGAGGGGGAGGCAGGGAGATTAAAACTGATGGATACATAAATTTGTATCCAGCTTGGCTGGTCTAACGAGGGCACTCCAACACTGTGGTAAATACAAGGGAGAGCTTATAATGTAGATTTGACACAAAGATATGATACTGGAATAATAAACCAG
This sequence comes from Chiloscyllium punctatum, assembly GCF_047496795.1. Lineage (NCBI taxonomy): Eukaryota > Metazoa > Chordata > Chondrichthyes > Orectolobiformes > Hemiscylliidae > Chiloscyllium > Chiloscyllium punctatum. The sequence continues at coordinate 128,658,593 of NC_092745.1, forward strand.
GCACTACAGACTCCAGCAGTCATCTCCTTGATTATGCTTCAAACAGGAGCTTTATAATGCAAGCTGCTTTGTATCCCCCTGGTCCTTGTCACTTGCTTCCATTCAAAGTGGGCCAAGCCCTCCCAGATGTTCCTTTCAACTTAATTCTTTGATTTAAGGATTTGGTGAGATCACATGATGCCTGCAACACAATGGCTGAAATGCCGCACTCCTATCTGAAGAACCAGAACTGGCCACAGTAATCAAGGTGTGATCTAAGCAAAGTAACATTCAATTAGACAATGACTTCCTCCAACCTGTACTCTGCTGTTTTGATCAGTTAATTTAACATTCTATTTGCACTGTTGATGGCCGCTCTGTAATAATTAGATACATTCAGCAGCAAAGCACCAAATATACTTCAATCCCTTTCAATGTCACGTTTAACTGTATTGTCTTTATTCACAGATGCGAGCAGTTCCCAGTGACCTGGCTAATACTGATTCCTCAACCAACAAGAGCAATGGATGATGTCATCATTTAGCTCATTGCTGCTTATGGGGACTTGTGGTTGTAAATTATCTGTTGGGTATTTTCAGTGCAGCAGTGCCTATACTTTGGAACAGAGAAGGTTAAGAGAGGACCTGATAGATTTTGAGGGGCACAGAGAAGGTGAATAGAATGCAGCTGTTCCCTTAGCTAAAGGGTCAATCACAAGAGGATATCATCTTAAAGTGGAAGGTAGGAGGTTTAAAGGGAATTTGAGGGTGGTGTGGTTCTGGAAAGCACTCCCTAGGAGGGTACCTCGCAACATTTAAAAAGTACTTGGATGTGTCACAACATTCAAGGCTGTGGGTTTAATGTGGGAAAGTGGGACCAGTGCAGGTACAGACGTAATGGGTTGAAGGGCCGCTAAAGGGCCTCTTCTGTATTGGGTGATTCTTTAATTCCATGACAATTTGATTCTATGATTCAAAGGACATATCAAAGCTCTTTCATACATCCTGAGGTTATGAGAGAGGCAACAGAAATGCACGTTTTCCTTTCTTTAGAAAATAAAACTCTGAATATATTCTTATGTGTGATCTTTTACACTTGCCCCAATCAAAGCTTCACGAGCAATTTCCACCCACTGCCATTTTCTTGGGAATTTAATTGTGATATACAAACTTGTCCATAATATTTCAATTTCCACACAGAGAGTTTGTCCTCACCAATTTCTTAAATGGACAACCAACAGAGGAGACATGCATCCACTTACTGTGCGCAAGATTTGATTCTAGACCATGGAGGTCATTGGGCAGTGACTAATCTATTGTGTAGTCCATTTGATTTCCCGTTTGTGATATCTTGAATGAAATATCAAAGGCCAATTGTAAACTTGACAGCACATGAACACTACTCAAAGATTTACTTTGTTTTCCATTTTACTCTTGTTGCTTTGCTGTGTAATGGTTTATTGAGGTCGACAGCACAGAAAAAGACCCTAAAGCCCATTAAGTCTGTGTCAGTTAATAACAACTGTTAACTATGCTAACCTCATTTTCCTGCACTATTACCTTGTTTGCCTCAGCATTGCAAGGTGCACATCTAAATATGACTTCAATGTTCTGAGGGTTTCTGGCTCTCCCACCCTTACAGGCAGCGAGTACTTGGATAAGCACTTGAAGTATCAGAACATCCAAATCTATGGGCCCAGTGTGGGAAAGTGAGCTTAGTGCAGGCAGTAGTACAGGTAGCTCTTCTATAACGTGATGGTTGCATTCTTGTGCAACCCCGAACTATAGAAAAGTCGCACTTTAGATACAGCGATGTAATCGCATTACAGCCAACACACGTTTTAAATGTTCACGCTTTACGAAAAGCATCCCCAATTCGTCAATCACATTACAGCAAATGCGTGCGAAGGAAACACATGTTATAGCAGAACAACCTTTATACTTTTGGGAGACTTGATAGGGTGAAGGGCCTCTTCTGTACTGTATGATTCTCTGACTCCATGATTCCCACATTCCCCCTTAAAGATCCTACCTCTTTCCTTAAATCTATGTTCCCTGATCATTGATGCTTCCATCAAGAGGCAACGTTCCTCCCTGTCTACCCTATCCATACCTTATCTTGATCATGGTCTCTCCCTCTCTCCTTCTCTCTCTTTCTCTGTGTGTGTGTGTGTGTGTGTGAAAGAGTGTGTTGTTGTCTCACCTGTTGTCTTCCCAGTCCTGGCTGAAGCCAGATAAGGAGCCCTTGGAATCTGCTGTGTATCTGTAAACCACCAGCAAACAATCCTTGCAGAGCTGCACCAGCCTCTGACAGCACTGCAGTTCCTGAGAGGTGGCTGTCTCTGCACTTCGGTTGAACATGGTTTCCCAGGAGTTCCTGTTGCCGTGGAAACAAACATCATCAGCACTGTCTACAACATTTCTGTATCCCATCCCTGCACCACATCAAAGAGCCCAACCATTAAGGTTACCAACAAACACAGAAGTTGCTGGAAAAGCTCAGCAGGTCTGGCAGGATCTGTGGAGAGAAATCAGAGTTAATGTTTCGGGTCATAGAGTCATAGAGATGCACTGGATGGAAACAGACCCTTTGGTCCAACCCGTCCATGCCAACCAGATATCCCAACCCAATCTAGTCCCACCTGCCAGCACCCGGCCCATATCCCTCCAAACCCTTCCTATGCATATACTCATCCAAATGCCTCTTAAATGTTGCAATTGTACCAGCCTCCACCACATCCTCTGGGAGCTCATTCCATACACATACCACCCTCTGCGTGAAAAAGTTGCCCCTGATCTCTTATATCTTTCCCCTCTCACCCTAAACCTATGCCCTCTAGTTCTGGACTCCCCAACCCCAGGGAAAAGACTTTGTCTATTTATCCTATCCATGCCCCTCATAATTTTGTAAACCTCTATAAGGTCACCCCTCAGCCTCCAACACTCCAGAAAAAACAGCCCCAGCCTGTTCAGCCTCTCCCTGTAGCTCAGATCCTCCAACCCTGGCAACATCCTTGTAAATCTTTTCTGAACCCTTTCAAGTTTCACAACATCTTTCCAATAGGAAGGAGACCAGAATTGCACGCAACATTCCAACAGTGGCCTCACCAATGTCCTGTACAGCTGCCACATGACCTCCCAACTCCTGTACTTAATACTCTGACCAATAAACGAAAGCATACCAAACGCCTTCTTCACTATCCTATCTACCTGCGACTCCATTTTCAAGGAGCTATGAACCCACACTCTCAGGTCTCTTTGTTCAGCAACACTCCCTAGGACCTTACCATTAAGTGTATAAGTACTGCTAAGATTTGCTTTCCCAAAATGCAGCACCTCGCATTTATTTGAATTAAACTTCATCTGCCACTTCTCAGCCCATTGGCCCATCTGGTCCAGATCCTGTTGTAATCTGAGGTAACCCTCTTCACTGTCCACTACACCTCCAATTTTGGTGTCATCTGCAAACTTACTAACTGTACCTCTTATGCTCACATCCAAATCATTTATGTAAATGACAAAAAGTAGAGGACCCAGCACCGATCCTTGTGGCACTCCACTGGTCACAGGCCTCCAGTCTGAAAAACAACCCTCCACCACCACCCTCTGTCTTCTACCTTTGAGCCAGTTCTGTATCCAAATGGCTAGTTCTCCCTGTATTCCATGAGATCTAACCTTGCTAATCAGTCCCCCATGGGGAACCTTGTCGAATGCCTTACTGAAATCCATATAGATCACACCTAATGCTCTGCCCTCATCAATCCTCTTTGTTACTTCTTCAAAAAACTCAATCTTAAGTTTGAGAGACATGATTTCCCGCGTACAAAGCCATGTTGACTATCCCAAATCAGTCCTTGCCTTTCCAAATACATGTACATCCTGTCCCTCACAATTCCCTCCAACAACTTACCCACCACCGACGTCAGGCTCACTGGTCTATAGTTCCCTGGCTTGTCTTTACCACCCTTCTTAAACAGTGGCACCACGTTTGCCAACCTCCAGTCTTCAGGCACCTCACCTGTGACTATCAATGATACAAATATCTCAGTAAGAGGCCCAGCAATCACTTCTCTAGCTTCCCATAGAGTTCTCGGGTACACCTGATCAGGTCCTGGGGATTTATCCACCTTTAATCATTTCAAGACATCCAGCACTTCCTCCTCTGTAATATGGACATTTTGCAAGATGTCACCATCTATTTCCCTACAGTCTATATCCTTTTCCACAGTAAATACTGATGCAAAATATTCATTTAGTATCTCCCCCATTTTCTGTGACTCCACACAAAGGCCACCTTACTGATCTTTGAGCGGCCGTATTCTCTCCCTAGTTACCCATTTGTCCTTAATGTATTTGTAAAAACCCTTTGGATTCTCCTTAATTCTATTTGCCAAAGCTATCTCATGTCCCTGTTTTGCCATCCTGATTTCCCTCTTAAGTATACTCCTACTTTCTTTATACTCTTCTAAGGATTCACTCGATCTATCCTGTCTATACCTGACATATGCTTCCTTCTTTCTCTTAACCAAACCCTCAATATCTTTTGTCATCCAGCATTCTCTATACCTACCAGCCTTCCCTTTCACCCTGACAGGAATATACTTTCTCTGGATTCTTGTTATCTCATTTCTGAAGGCTTCCCATTTTCGAGCCATCCCTTTACCTGCGAACATCTGCCTCCAATCAGCTTTCGAAAGTTCTTGCCTAATACCATCAAAATTGGCCTTTCCCCAATTTAGAACTTCAACTTTTAGATCTGGTCTATCCTTTTCCATCACTATTTTAAAACGAATAGAATTATGGTCGCTGGCCCCAAAGTGCTCCCCCACTGACACCTCAGTCACCTGCCCTGCCTTATTTCCCAAGAGTAGGTCAAGTTTTGCACCTTCTCTAGTAGATACATCCACATACTGAATCAGAAAATTGTCTTGTACACACTTAAGAAATTCCTCTCCAACTAAACCTTTAACACTAGGGCAGTCCCAGTGGATGTTTGGAAAGTTAAAATCCCTACCATAACCACCCTATTATTCTTACAGATAGCTGAGATCTCCTTACAAGTTTGTTTCTCAATTTCCCTCTGACTATTGGGGGTCTATAATACAATCCCAATAAGGTGACCATCCCTTTCTTATTTCTCACGAGTGACTCTTCCCCAGAACTAGGCAAAAGTGAGGACTGCAGGTGCTGGAAATCAGAGTCAAGATTAGAGTGGTGCTGGAAAAGCACAGCTGGAAAAGCCCTTCCTCAGGTCCTGATGAAGGGCACTTGCCCGAAACGTCGATTTTCCTGCTCCTCGGATGCTGCCTGATCGGCTGTGCTTTTCCAGCACCACTCTTCCTCAGAACTGATGGGAGCTAGGAAAACGTCGGTTTATATGCAGAAGATAGGACAGGAGGAGGGGATAAGGAGTAAACAACAGAGCTGAGACAGAGAACAGTTGGCCAGACAAGGGAGTGGATAACGATCTGGCTGGGAAGGTGAGTAGCTTTTAATGGGGACCATTAGAGGCCAGCAACTGTTAGGACTGTGTGTAAAAGCAGGCCATGTGATAAGAAGGTCGGGCGTGTGGGGATTGGGGCAAGGACATGGAAGGGCTCAGGCCCTAAAATTGTTGAACTCAGCAAAGATGTGGAGAAACAGATTGGGAAACAGATTTTGGAAAGGTGCAGAAGCCACAGGGTCGTAGTCATGGGCGACTTCAACTTCCCAAATATTGATTGGAAGCTCTTTAGATCAAGTAGATTGGATGGGGCGGTGTTTGTGCAGTGTGTCCAGGAAGCTTTTCTAACGCAGTATGTAGATTGTCCAACCAGAGGGGAGGCCATATTGGATTTGGTACTCGGTAACGAACCGGGACAAGTGGTGGGCTTGTTAGTGGGTGAACATTTTGGTGATGGCGACCACAATTCTGTCACTTTCACCTTGGTTATGGAGAGGGATAGGTGCACACAACAAGGAAGTTTTTACAATTGGGGGAAGGGAAATTACGATGCTGTAAGACAGGATTTGAGGAGCATACGTTGGGAGCATAGGCTGTCAGGGAAGGATGTGGTGGAAATGTGGGACTTCTTCAAGGAGCAGATACGACGTGTCCTTGATATGTATGTACCGATCAGGCAGGAAAGAAATGGTCGTGTGAGGGAGCCTTGGTTGACGAGGGAGGTTGAATGTCTAGTAAAGAGGAAGAAGGAGGCTTACATAAGGTTGAGGAAACAAGGTTCAGACAGAGCAGTGGAGGGATACAGGATAGCCAGAAGGGACCTGAAGAAAGGGATTAGGAGAGCTAAGAGAGGGCATGAAAAATCCCTGGCGGATAGGATCAAGGATAACCCCAAGGCATTCTATGCGTATGTGAGAAACCTGAGAATGACGAGAACGAGGGTAGGTCCGATCAAGGACAGTGGTGGGAGACTGTGTATTGAGTCGGAAGAGATAGGAGAGGTCTTGAACAAGTACTTCTCTTCAGTATTTACGAACGAGAGGGACTGTATTGTTGAAGAGGAGAGTGTGAAACGGACTGATAAGCTAGAAGAGATATCTGTTAGGAAGGAAGATGTGTTGGACATTTTGAACAACTTGAGGATAGACAAGTCCCCCGGGCCTGACGGGATATATCCTAGGATTATGTGGGAAGCAAGAGAGGAAATTGCAGTACCGTTGGCAATGATCTTCTCGTCTTCACTGGCAACGGGGGTGGTACCAGGGGACTGGAGAGTAGCGAATGTTGTGCCCCTGTTCAAAAAAGGGAATAGGGATAACCCCGGGAATTACAGGCCAGTTAGTCTTACTTCTGTGGTAGGCAAAGTAATGGAAAGGGTACTGAGGGATAGGATTTACGAGTATCTGGAACGGCACTGCTTGATTAGGGACAGCCAGCACGGATTTGTGAAGGGTAGGTCTTGCCTTACAAGTCTTATTGAATTCTTCGAGGAGGTGACCAAGCATGTGGATGAGGGTAGAGCAGTGGATGTAGTGTACATGGATTTTAGTAAGGCATTTGATAAGGTTCCCCATGGTAGGCTTATGCGGAAAGTCAGGAGGCATGGGATAGAGGGAAATTTGGCCAATTGGATAGAAAACTGGCTAACCGGTCGAAGTCAGAGAGTGGTGGTAGATGGTAAATATTCAGCATGGAGTCCAGTTACAAGTGGAGTTCCGCAGGGATCAGTTCTGGGTCCTCTGCTGTTTGTAATTTTTATTAATGACTTAGATGAGGGAGTCGAAGGGTGGGTCAGTAAATTTGCAGATGATACAAAGATAGGTGGAGTTGTGGACAGTGAGGAGGGCTGTTGTCGGCTGCAGAAGGACTTAGATATGATGCAGAGCTGGGCTGAGGAGTGGCAGATGGAGTTCAACCCTGCCAAGTGTGAAGTTGTCCATTTTGGAAGAACAAATAAGAATGCGGAATACAGGGTTAATGGTAGGGTTCTTGGTCAGGTGGAGGAACAGAGGGATCTTGGGGTCTATGTACATAGATCTTTGAAGGTTGCCGCTCAGGTGGATAGAGTTTGTAAGAAGGCCTATGGAGTATTATCGTTCATTAGCAGAGGGATTGAATTCAAGAGTCGTGAGGTGATGTTGCAGCTGTACAGGACTTTGGTTAGGCCACATTTGGAGTACTGTGTGCAGTTCTGGTCGCCTCACTTTAGGAAAGATGTGGAAGCTTTGGAGAGGGTGCAGAGAAGATTTACCAGGATGTTGCCTGGAATGGAGAGTAGGTCATACGAGGATAGGTTGAGCGTTCTCGGCCTTTTCTCGTTGGAACGGCGAAGGATGAGGGGTGACTTGATAGAGGTTTATAAGATGATCAGAGGAATAGATAGAGTAGACAGTCAGAAACTTTTTCCCCGGGTACAACAGAGTGTTACAAGGGGACATAAATTTAAGGTGAAGGGTGGATGGTATAGGGGAGATGTCAGGGGTGGGTTCTTCACCCAGAGAGTGGTGGGGGCATGGAATGCGCTGCCCGTGGGAGTGGTAGAGTCAGATTCATTGGCGACCTTTAAGCGGCATTTGGATAGGTACATGGATGGGTGCTTAATCTAGGATAGAAGTTCGGCACAACATCGTGGGCCGAAGGGCCTGTTCTGTGCTGTATTGTTCTATGTTCTATGTTCTATGTTCTATATTGAATCCAGAAGGCTGCAGAAACCCCAAGTGGAAAATGAGGTGCTGTTCTTCCAACTTGCCCTGAGGTTCATTAAGGTTAGCTGTCCTGCAGACAAACTCCATTGCCACAGGAGTTGGGTGGGGGGGAGGAGGGGAGCAGGGGAAGGCAGTATAGGCACAGGCAATGGCAACTGTGGGAATCCAGAAGGAACATCCAGTAAAACCGAAGAATGTGACACTGATAAAATTGGCCTTGATGACTTCAAAATGGGGACACCTCCCCCTCATCACCCCCCCTCGTAAGCCCGGGACAGTAATTTCTAAGTATTACTGGGTTGATCCTCTGGGAAATAACACATTGCTTTTAGCTGCCGAGAGCTGATCAGATAATCCAGTTCTGCACTCTCGATTGCACTGGGTGCTTACAATGTAATTCTGACAAATGGAAAGGCACAGAAGAACTAAAACAAAGTTAATCCTAATTCCGCAACTGTGCAAAAATGGACATTTCCTTTCTCTCTAAGCTCCTTTCTTTATATTAAAGCATGTGCTGTAATGTAACTCAATGTCACTCCCAAACCAATTAAAAGCACACACTTCATAAGTAGACCATCTTATTTCATTACAGAGCTAGTGGCGGTATTCCCGGGAGACAGAGGGGTTCTAATGAAATTGCACGCTTATAACCGTTCCCTTACTGTGGTTCGAGTTCACATTCCTGCTGATAAGATTACAGTTGTATGATTCGTAATCATCAAAATCAGCAAAGTAATATACAGTTTGTATTTCACAGTGGAATAAATATTGCAACATTCCCCACAGTATTTCCATCTGTGCTGATGACCAATGTTACGCATTTTGATCTCAGCCGGGATTGGACAACGAAAAGGTGGGCCATTTCTTCAGTGTTGCTGGGTCAGAATGCTGGAACTCGCTCCTTAGCAGCCAGTGTACTGACACTACACAGATTGCAGTGGTTTAGAAGGCAAATCACCACCAGCGTCACAAGGGGGCGGGGGGGGGGGGGGGGGGGGTGCAATAAATTGTCAGCGGATGAATGAATTTAGAAATTTAAATTCGAAGGTCCCACTTCAGGGAAATGACATCCTCTTCACTCTGTCATGGGGCATTGATGTCCAAGCCAGCATTTGTTGCCCATGCCTAATTGCCCTTGCCTTGCTGGGTTATTTCAGAGGGCAGTTAAGAATCAGCCACATCGCTGGCAGTCTGCAGACACATCTAGGCCTTACCTGCTACTGATTAGAGACAAAAAAAACACTGCAGATGCTGGAATCAAAGGTAGACTGGCAGGAGGCTGGAAGAACACAGCAAGGCAGGCAGCACCAGGAGGGACAGGCAGGAGGCTGGAAGAACACAGCAAGGCAGGCAGCACCAGGAGGGACAGGCAGGAGGCTGGAAGAACACAGCAAGGCAGGCAGCACCAGGAGAGACAGGCAGGAGGCTGGAAGAACACAGCAAGGCAGGCAGCATCAGGAGGGACAGGCAGGAGGCTGGAAGAACACAGCATGGCGGGCAGCATCAGGAGGCGCATAAGTCAACATTGCCAGTGTGTCCGGAGGAAGGGTTACACCCAAAACGTTGACTTCTCCACCTCCTGATGCTGTCTGCCCTGCTGTGCTCTCCTAGACCTGGTAATGATGACAGATTTCCTTCCCTCAGGGACATTAGTGAACCAGATGGGTTGTTACAATAATCAATCTTAATTTCATGGTTGCCATTACCAAGATGACCTTTGTTTTGTTTAATTACAAATTATATTAATTGAATTTAAATCCCACCAACTGTCAAGGGAGTATTTGAACCCATAATCCTAGGGTGTTCGACAGCCTTCTAGATTTTAGTCCATTGGGGTTGCTGCTTCTTGACTTTGCTCCCCATACTGGCTCTACCTGGAACCATTTTCAAGAACAACACAGTTTCATTCTTTGTCTGACATTGCTGTTTACTGGTGTCTGGGTCACAATGGATTATTGATAAGGTAGAAGGTAGCGACTTTGTAAAATCCCTATTGTAAGCTTCACAACTTTTGTCCTAAAATGTAGTCTTCCTAGTGCCACCCCCTCCCAGGTCTTGGGCTCTCTGTTGCAGTCCCACCTCCACCAATCCTCTCCAACCCCCCACCCCAACCCAGGGGCTTCCTAAGCTCAGCATCCCACTCTCCACCGCTGAGGCCCCGTTCAGAATCCTATGCACGTGTTACCACAAGTATACGTGATGACTTTACTGTGCGTGTTTCCCGATGCACACACAAACAAAAACTGAAATTGCTGGAAAAGCTCAGCAGCTCTGGCAGCATGTGTGGGGAAGAATCAGAGTCTACATTTCAGGTCGAGTGACCCTTCCTCAGAACTGAAAACAAACACTGCACTTTTCCTTTAAGAAGTTCACCTCTGAAAGGATATCTTCTGGAGCTGCTTCTGAGATCACCTCTTACAAAGGGTTTCTTACAGCATGGAATCAAAATAGGTGGACAGAAACTGTTCTCATTGGTGGAAGCATTGAGAACCAGAAGTTGCGGAAATGATCATATTGATTTGAAGCAGCTGGAGGCCATTCAGCCCCGCAAATCTGTGCTCTGACTCAATAACAACACAGCCTTTCTATTTGTGGCCTTAACACCATATTCCATACACCTCCACTTTGGAAGTATTCAAAGAACCTGCCTCCATGGCAGTTCCACACAGTTTCCAACCTACAAATGAATCCAGACCCGCAGTAATGTGGGTGACCTTTAACTGCCCTCTGGGCAATTAGAATTGGGTGGGTTAATAAATGCTTGCCTGGTCAGCGATGTCCTCATCCTGTGAGTTACTAAAGAAGAGAAAATGAGGAAACGATTGCAGGTTAGGAATCAAGGATTACCAGGGAGGAGGCTGAGAAACATGTCAGCCATGATTGAATGGCACAGCAGACTCAAGGGCTCAATGGCCTCATTCTGCTCCTATACCTTACCGGGAGAAAGTGAGGTCTGCAGATGCTGGAGATCAGAGTCGAGAGTGTGTTGTTGGAAAAGCACAGCAGCTCAGGCAGCATCCGAGGAGCAGGAAAATCGACGTTTCAACCCGGAGCTGTTCAGGGCACATTCCTGATGAAGAGCTCCGGTCCAAAACATCGATTTTCCTGCTCCTCAGATGTTGCCTAACCTGCTGAGCTTTTCCAGCAAAACACTCTCTCGACTTCTACGTCTTATAGTCTTAGGGGAAAACAGTGAGGGGCATTAGGATTCACTAATCAGCAAACAGATGGCACAATCTCTTCCATCCTATCACCATCCTCCACTCCAATGATCCAGTCACTATCAGCTCCAATGTGAATACTAAGTTCCACAACTTCAGAGCATGACCTCTGTGCTTCATTTTCTTTCTATCCCTCCACCCTCCCCCGGTTGGGTCTTGATTGTGCCTTGTTAGCTTTGTAGTCAGCAGAGTCGGCCCATTTCTCCTTTTCACAGTTAACATTTACACCTATTTTCCATCTCTGTCTCTCCTTTATCACTGTTATCACTTGCTTTCATTAGTTGGAGCATGGAGGGTATAGGAGTTGGGACGTCTTGTTGCAGCTGTACAAGATATTGGTGAGGCCACATTCAGAGTACCGCATGCTGTTCTGGTCATCCTAATATAGAAAGGATATCATTAAGCCAGACCAGGTAAGGATGGCAGTTTCCTTCCCTAAAGGACATCAGTGAACCAGATTCTCCCACTGTCCAGTAGTTTGTTGTATTGCCTGGAATTCTGAGATGTGAAATCGGCTGCTTCTGACGCAGATCCCCACCCTCACAGCACAAATTGGTCAGACAGACTTTAGGAGATTAATATTTCTGAACACAACGATCAAGTATGAAATGTGCCCGCGGGATTATTGCGTTGTGATGAGCACTATTAGCTGATTGAAAATCTGCTTTATGGTGGGACACAGCTGGTATGGGGTGAAATTGGACCTTGTGTTAATAGCAACAAACACATTAATGGGTTGGCATCAAATGTTGCTGTTTTAAAAGAAAACATTAAGACTGATTAACATGGTAGATGAACGGAGGTGAGTACACATTAGTGTGGTTGTTACTAATGTCGCACAGTGTGATATCAACCTCATATCTTCAAAGGGATAGAACCATCCTTTAGAATCTTAAGCTGTCCTTTAGAGCCAAGTTCAACACAGCAGAGGAGGAATGAACAGTGGACCTGGGTGATGTCCAACTCAATAAACTGAGGGCAATATGGTTACTATTAGGATGTTGAAATATTATAGGGTGCCACAATCTGTTTGAGAGCATGTTGAGTTTTATAGTAAGACGGCAAATTCTATTTTGGATCCTGCACAGATGAAAACAAGGGCTATGTTTACAGTTCCACATGTTCTAAACATAACCATGATGAATGGTGAATCTGACTGTTGCCCTACTCTTTCCGCATTCACCCCCAGCCCTGGAAGTAGGATCCGCTGAGGTCAATTGCCACAAATGACTGGAACACAGTTAAGAGTAGGCACAATGGCAAATAAGGTCACATAATTTCCCAGGGTAAAATTGGCACCATGTGGGAAGTGGTATACAGGATAGAAGTGGTATACAGGATGGCATTCACTTCCTTAAGTAGGAAGGTCCTGTGCTAAAGTCTTGAGGAATATTTACTTGAGGCTTCATTTCTGATGTGCGACTTTGCAAAGTGTGACCTAGAATTGACCTGAGGAAGGGTTTAGAGGGATATGGGCCAAATGCTAGCAGATGAGACTTGATTAGACTTGATGTGGAGATGCTGATGTTGGACTGGGCTTTACAAAGTTTAAAATCACACAACACCAGGTTATAATCCAACAGGTTTAATTGGAAGCACTAGCTTTCGGAGTGCTGCTCCTTCATCAGGTGGTTGTGGAGGACACAATTGTAAGACAGAATTTATAGCAAAAGTTTACAGTGTAATGTAACTGAAATTATACATTGAAAAATACCTTGATTGTTTGTTGAGTCTTTCATCTGTTAGAATGACCATGATACTTTCACTTCTTTTGCATGTAAATGGCAAAACTTTTTTTTAAAAGTTACATTCTCAGGTTAACTGTAACAATTGGTGTCAGCCACATAATATGTTGGGGTGTTAGCCCCCTGTGTTCTGTTGTCTGCGCCATAATGTTTTGACTGATTCTAATCTAAAAAATGAGTTAACAGAGTCTTACATTGATTCATGCAGTTTTTGAGCAAATGTAACTCTGCGAGTCCAAATTCACCCACAGACAGATATGTGCATGTCAGTTTTTAGATTAGATTCCCTACAGTGCGGGGAGCCTGATGAAGCAGCAGAGTTCCGAAAGCTGGTGCTTCCAATTAAACCTGTTGGACTACAACCTGGTGTTGTGTGATTTTTAACTTTGATTAGACTTGATACCTGATCGGCATGGATGAGTTGGACCGAAGGGTCTGTTTCTGTACTGTACAACTCTATGACTCTAAGTTCCAGCCTAATCTCTAACCCGTGTTCTGAACCACAGGGTTACAATATTACAACAAGTTTTCAACAAGGCCAGCCCTTGCTTCTTCCTGAATTCTCAGAGGGCACATTAATGTAGGCCAATTCATTGCTGTGGATCTGGAGTTAACCCTAGGCCAGACCAGGTCAGCATGGTAGATTTCCTTCCCAAAGCATTAGGTGAGTTTTTATGATAATTGTTGATAGCTAACAGGATTACCGTTCCCAAAACTAGATTTCAACTCCAGATTTTATCAACTGAAGTTAAATGCCTCTATGGCATTTCAACTCATGCTCACAAAATGTTAGCCTTGTTCTTTGTTTTACTTGCCCAGTGATATTACCATGACACCATCTTCACCAAACATAGCCCTGGAGTTATTGTCTTGACACCTTCCTACCTCCAATCATCCCACTCCTGTTATTACTCACCCAACTTGGTCCTCCAGACTATCAACAAACACATCAATGGAGTGTGACTTCTTCAGAACATTTGAGGAAGGGTCATAACAGACTCGAAATGTTAATTCTGTTTCTCTCTCCACAGCTGCTCCCAGACCTGCTGAGTATCTCCAGTATCTTCTGTGTTTGTTCGAGATTTCCAGTTCTTTTTTTAATGAAAAGCTTCAACGCGGTGCCTCTTTTTAGCAATGTTTAAGTTCTCTACAATTAATACTCTAATCATCATAACATAAGAAGTTCCATCTTTATGAGCAAAGAATTCTGACAGATATGGTTGGAACAGTGGCTCGGTGGTTACCACTGCTGCCTCCCAACGCCAGGTACCTGGGTTTGATTCCAGCCTCAGGCGGCTGTCGGTTTGGAATTCAGTGACGTTACCGGAATGCCATCATCTCTTCTACAAGCTGACCGCTATTTACAAGGGTGTTTCTCTGCCCTGATTGCAAGTCCCTTCTTTTGCAGGGGGACTGAGGAAAGGAAGACGATGCAGATGCTCTGGTTCTCATTTTTGAATACAAGCACCATGATGATCTGTTTTCAACTTTCCCTGTGACCTACCCAACAACTGCCTTGTGATTCAGCCATTATCTGGGAGGTTGAAGGGAGGTCGAGGCTTTCTGTATGCCCCCTGTTCCTGGATCAGCAGGAACTGCGATGAGTTATCTCCGTTTGATGCTCAAGCTGAAACGAGCTAGCTTGAAACAGAGTTGTGTTGAGGGCAAAGATGCAATTACTCCTTTTGATAGACAGTAGAGTCAGGTGGGATGTAATTCTAGCAATGCACCCAATCCCGTCGGCAACACAGTGGTTCAGTGGTTAGCACTGCTGCCTCACAGTGCACAGGGGCCTGAGTTCGACCCAAGCCTTGGGTGACTGTCTGTGAGGACATTCTCCCCGTGTCTGCATGGGTTTACCCCAGTTTTCTCCCACAATCCAAAGATATGCAGGTTAGTTGGATTGGCCATGCTAAGTTGCCCATAGTGTCCAGGGATGTGTCAGTTAGGTGGATTAGCCACAGAAAATGCAGGGACTCAATGGGCCAAATAGCCTATTTCCATATTGTAGGGATTTTATGAACAGGCAAAAGAGATTAATATTTTCCTGATACCTCAGTTTATTGAGATTATCATCAGATAAAACATTGAGCCTGATTGCTGAATGATTCTCTCAGGTGAATGGAATAATCTGAAGGTAATATTTTGTTGAGGCGCAGTCAGGATTCTCTGGAATGCCCCAGTACATTTTTTTAAACCTTATTTGGGTTTTTGGGAGCTTGCTGCAAGCAATTTGGTTGCTGCATTTCCTTAAATGGCTAAAGTGACTTCAACTCAAAATCAGCTTCTAAAGCACTTTCACATATTCTGAAACAGGTGCTATATAAATGCAAGTCCTTCATTTCTGCCAGACTGCCTTCTGCAGGAGCAGTGTGGTTGTTGGTTTTTACTTGTCACAGTGTTTGGTGACCTTTCACAGGAAACAATACCCTAAGGAAGAACAGGAATTTCTTTAGAATGTCTGTAGAACGATTTATAAGAATTTTTGAAAAGGACTAGGAAGAGTTTACATTAATTGTAAAGTCATAGGCAGTAATTTTCATCGATAATAAGAAATACTGACCCATGTTGTAATGGGGTCAGACAGGTGGACCGCATAGAATATGAGTTCCCTGATTGGGGCCATGAATCTGGTCTAATCAGGGAGCCCTGGCTGACAGACAGAAACAGGAGTGTCAGAGGTTCTGTTCACTCTGAGAGCTGGCTCTGAGGGAGCTGGAGCAGTATCAATGACTCTCCATGTGTCAATAAAGCGGAACTTGGTGACATGATACTGGCCTCTGTAGAGTTATTTCACGTGTGACCTGGTGACCCTTCACCAAGAAGCAGTACCAACAGGAAGGAAGTTAGGAAATAAACCTTGTGCCAGACACAAAGGGGAAGCAGATGGATCCAAAAGGAGCAACACACTAAACCTTGTGAGAAGAAAGAACAAATTTCCCCAAAAACAATGGCTGGATTTTCTCTTTTCTGCAGGAAAGGAGAAAGGAGTATTTGAAAAGACAATGTGATCTGGCTATAAAGGTTTTAAACCTGGAAAGCTATTGGAACAGACCAGAAACACTTAATGGCTGGGCAGGGAGGGGGAGCAGTGCTCCCAAAAGGGACCAAACCATGAACCAATGTTTATTTTAATTCACGGAATGTGGGCATCGCCATCCAAACCAGCATTTATTGCCCATCCCTAATCCCTCAAAGAGGTGCTGGTGATCTGCCTTCTTGAATTGTTGTAGTCCATGGGAGGTAGATATACCTTTCGTGCTGTAAGGAGGGAGTTCCAGGATTTTAACCCGGAAAACTGTGAATGGACAGAGATCTGCTTCACAATCAGGATGGTGTGTAATTTGGAGAGGAATTTGCAGGCGATTTTGTTCTTCTGCATCTGTTGCCCCTGTCCTTCAGGTCGGAGACACAGCAGATTTGTGACGTGCTGTCAGAAGAGCAGTGGTGAGTTATTGCAGTACATACTGTGTGCATCAGTAATGGAGAGAGTGAATGTTTAAGCTGATAGTTGTGGTGCCAATCAAGCAGGCTGCTTTGTCCTCGATAGTGTCAAGCTTCTTGAGTGTTGTTGGAGCTGCCCCCATCCAGGGAAGTGGGGAATATTCCATCACCCTCCTGACTTCTGCCTTTTGGATGGTGGAGACTTTGAGGAGTCAGGAAGTGAGTTACTCACTGCAGGATTCCTAACCTCTGACCTCCA
Source organism: Chiloscyllium punctatum (assembly GCF_047496795.1). Taxonomy (NCBI): domain Eukaryota; kingdom Metazoa; phylum Chordata; class Chondrichthyes; order Orectolobiformes; family Hemiscylliidae; genus Chiloscyllium; species Chiloscyllium punctatum. The sequence continues at coordinate 128,675,388 of NC_092745.1, forward strand.
CTTGTATCTGTAGTATCAATATGGTGAGCTGAAAAATGTGTTGCTGGAAAAGCGCAGCAGGTCAGGCAGCATCCAAGGAGCAGGAGAATTGCCGTTTCATCATAAGCCCTTCTTCAGAAATGAGGAAGGTGTGCCAAGCAGGCTAAGATAAAAGATAGGGAGGACGGACTTGGGAGAGGGGCATTGGGAATGCAATAGGTGGAGGGAGGTTAAGGTGAGGGTGATCGGCCGGAGAGGGGGTGGGGGCGGAGAGGTCGGGAAGAAGATTGCAGGTCAAGAAGGCGGTGCTGAGTCTGAGGGTTGGGACTGAGACAAGGTGGGGGGAGAGGAAATGAAGAAGCTGGAGAAATCTGCATTCATCCCTTGTGGTTGGAGGGCTCCTAGGCGGAAGATGAGGCGCTCTTCCTCCAGGCATCGTGTTGCCATGGTCTGGCAATGGAGGAGGTCAAGGACCTGCATGTCCTTGGCGGAGTGGGAGGGGGAGTTAAAGTGTTCAGCCACGGGGCGGTTGGGTTGGTTGGTGCGGGTGTCCCAGAGGTGTTCTCTGAAACATTCCACAAGTAGGCGGCCTGTTTCCCCAATATAGAGGAGGCCACATCGGGTACAGTGGATGCAGTAAATGATGTATGTGGAGGTGCAGGTGAATTTGTGATTGATATGGAAGGATCCCTTGGGGCCTTGGAGGGAAGTGAGGGGGGAGGTGTGGGCGCAAGTTTTGCATTTCTTGCGGTTGCAGGGGAAGGTGCCGGGAGTGGAGGTTGGGTTGGTAGGGGGTGTGGACCTGACGAGGGAGTCGCGGAGGGAGTGGTCTTTCCGGAACACTGATAGGAGAGGGGAAGGAAATATATCCTTGGTGGTGGGGTCTGTTTGGAGGTGGCGGAAATGACGAAGGATGATACGATGTATCTGGAGGTTGGTGGGGTGGTAGGTGAGGACCAGTGGGGTTCTGTCCTGGTGGCGATAGGAGGGGTGGGGTTCAAAGGCAGAGGAGTGGGAAGTGGAGGAGATGTGGTGGAGAGCATCGTCAACCACATCTGAGGGGAAATTGCGGTCTTTGAAGAAGGAGGCCATCTGGGTTGTTCGGTATTGGAATTGGTCCTCCTGGGAGCAGATGTGGCAGAGGCGAAGGAATTGGGAATATGAGATGGCGTTTTTACAGGCGGCAGGGTGGGAGGAGGTGTAGTCTAGGTAGCTGTGGGAGTCGGTCGGTTTATAGTAAATGTCCATGTAGAGTCGGTCGTCCGAGATAGAAACGGAGAAGTCAAGGAAGGGGAGGGAGGAGTCTGAGACAGTCCAGGTAAATTTGAAGTCGGGGTGGAAGGTGTTAGTAAAGTGGATGAACTGTTCAACCTCCTTGTGGGAGCACGAGATAGCGCCAATACAGTCATCGATGTAGGGGAGGAAAAGGTGGGGTGTGGTGCCAGTGTAGCTGCGGAAGATGGACTGTTCCACACATCCAACGAAGAGGCAGGCATAGCTGGGGCCCATGCGGGTGCCCATGGTAACTCCTTTAGTTTGGAGGAAGTGGGAGAATGGAAAGAGAAGTTGTTCAGAATGAGGGCCAGTTCAGTCAGTCGAAACAGGGTGTCAGTGGAAGGGTACTAGTTGGGTCGGCGGGAAAGGAAGAAGTGGAGGGCTTTGAGACCTTCGTGATGGGGGATGGAGGTGTACAGGGACTGGATGTCCATGGTGAAGATAAGGCGTTGGGGGCCGGGGAAGCGAAAATCATGGAGGAGGTGGAGGGCGTGGGTGGTGTCCCGAACGTAGGTGGGGTATTCTTGGACTAAGATGGACAGGACTGTGTTGAGGTATGCAGAGATGAGTTCGGTGGGGCAGGAGCAGGCTGAGACAATGGGTCGGCCGGGGCAGTCAGGTTTGTGGATTTTGGGCAGGAGGTAGAAACCGGCGGTGCGGGGTTGTGGGACTATGAGGTTGGAGGCGGTGGATGGGAGATCCCCTGAGGTTATGAGGTTATGGATGGTCTGGGAGATGATGGTTTGGTGGTGGGAGGTGGGGTCATGGTCAAGGGGGCAGTAGGAGGAGGTGTCCGCGAGCTGGCGTTTAGCCTCAGCAATGTAAAGATCGGTGCGCCAAACTACCACCGCGCCTCCCTTATCTGCCGGTTTGATAGTGAGGTTGGGTGAGTCCGGTTCAGTTTCTGGTTAATGGTAACCCAGGATAATGAAAGTGGGAGATTAATTACCGTCATGCCATTCAAAATGAAGGGAAGATGATGAGATTCTCTCTTGTTGGAGATGGTCAATGCCCCTCACTGTGCGATGTGAATGTTACTTGCCACTTACCAGTCCAAACATGAATATTGTCCAGATCTTGCTGCATTTGGATGGACACATAAAGAGGAAAGAGAGGCATAGCAATAAGTTGCTGGGCGAGTAATCAAGAACCACAGGCTAATGCTGTGTGAACATGGGTTTGAATTCCACCAAAGGTGATGATGAAATCTGAATTCAATCAAAACAAAAGAACTGGATAAAAAGCTAGTCTAATGGCAACCAGGTAACCATTACTGCAATGTTCACTGATGTCCTTTCGGGAGGGAAATCACCATCCTTACCTGTTTCACGCTTCACCAAATCCACAGCAACAGGCTGAATCTCAACGGCCATCTGGGTAATTCTGGGTGGGGGGGTGGACAATAAATGCCGGTCCAGTCAACAAGGTCCAAATCTCTTAATGAAAACTGCTTCAGTATCTGAGGAGTCATGAATGGTGCTGAACATTGTGCAGCCATCAGCAAACCTCTGACCTTATGATGGAGGAAAAGTCATTGATGAAGCAGCTGAAGGTGGTCAAGCCTGAGACACTACCCTGAGGAATTTAGGTTCTTGCGGTGTGGTGGGTAATGCCAGTACCTCTGGACCAGGAGGCCTGGCATCCGGTCCCATCTGCTCCAGAATTATGTCAAAGCATATCTGAACAGATTGATTAAGAAATATCTATCCTGAGGAACTCCTGCAGAGATGTCATGGTGATGGGATAATTGACCTCCAAGAACCAGAATCATCTTCCGTCGTATAACTCCAACTATCAGAGAGTTACGTCTTTATTCCCATTGACACCAGTTTTGTTTGGGTTTCTTGATTCCACACTCCATTACATGCTGCCTTAATATCAAGGGGAATCACGCTCAATGCCCCTCTTAACTGGTCCCCTCACTACTCACTGCACTCCCAACACCCCTGACACACATTTAAATCGGTATACCTCATGATATCTTGTATGACATTCTTAAGAAATCAAAGCACCCCATTTTGACTCTGGGACCTCCCTGATGCCACATCCAGTCAAATGCAACCTTGATGTCTAGGGCAGTCACTCTCGCCTACCCTTTGGGATTCAGCTCTTTTGTCTATGTTTCACCCAAGGCTGTAATGAGGTCAGGAGCTGAGTGGCCCTGGTTGAGTTGACAGTGAGCAGGTTATTGCTGAGCAAGTGCCACCCGATAGCACAGTCAACAATGACCCCTTCCATCATCTTGTTCATTGAATTCGGGAAAGCCACACTATCACGATTGTTGTGACCCAAAGGAGACAGGGTTCAAAGGCTGCCCGGGTGGTGATTACTGATGAAATGGAGTTGAACGGGATTGTCAGACATGACCCCTGACTGACCTTGTGTGAGTAACGAGCAGCATGTTTTTATGCTCTGTGTCTACCTAATACCAGATAATGCTGGAGGGTGCTGCTGTGCTGGTGTAAGACACAACCTTTGTTTTCACAAACAAAAATAGAAATTGCTGGAAAAGCTCAGCAGAGTGACATGGTGGCTCAGTGGTTAGCACTGCTACTTCTTGGCATCAGGGACCTGAGTTCGATTCCAGCTTCGGGTGACTGTCTGTGTGCAGTTTGCACATTCTTCCTGTGTCTGTGTGAGTTTCCTTTCAAAGATGTGTATGTTAGATGGATTAGCCATGGGAAATGCAGGGGTAGAATGGGAGGCCCTTTGAAGGGTTAGTGCAGGGCTTGATGGGCTGAATGCCCTGTTCCCGTATGGTACAGATTCTATGGCTCCTTACAGTGGTCTCATTGTAAGAAGCACCATTCTAAACAAAAATATGGGCAACACGGTGGCTCAGTGGTTAGCACTGCTGCCTCACAGCACCAGGGTCCCAGGTTTGATTCCAGCCTCAGGCGACTGTCTGTGTGTAGCTTGCACATTCTCCCCGTGTCTGCGTGGGTTTCCTCCGGGTGCTCCAGTTTCCTCCCACAATCCAAAGATGTGCAGGTCAGGTGAATTGAAAATGCTAAATTGCCTATAGTGTTAGGTGCATTAGTCAGAGGGAAATGGGACTGGGTAGGTTACTCCTCGGAGGGTCGGTGTGGGCTTGTTGGGCTGAAGAGCCTGTTTCCACACTGTAGGGAATCTAAAAATCTAGGTCTGGCAGCATTTGTGGAGAGAAATCAGAGTTAACGTCTCAGGCTGAGTGACATTTCGAGTCATGTGACCTTCCTTATAACCATTGTTTTGCCAAATTATTTAAATGAACATTTACTTTCATATTCAAACTAAAATTTGTCAATTAATTCACACTTAATTTCATTGATTCTTCGTTTAAGAGTCTTTGAAGAATTTGATTAGTTTGCTTTAAAGTTTCCGTCCCTGCAGAGGATCCCAAAGAAAAGATTTTCAACTTATCCAATCACCTTCAAGTAGAGGCCTTGAAAATAGGCTTTTGCTCAAGGGCAATTTTAAAACATGTAAATTTTTGCCGAGAACCAAACCGAAAAGCCAAAGAACTGCGATTGCTGGAAATCAGAATCAAAACCAGAAATTGCCAGAAAAGCTCAGCGAGTCTGGCAGCATCCTGTGGAGAGAAAGTACAGTTAAAGTTTTGGGTCCAGTGACCCCTCTTCAGAACTGCTTGTAGGATCTGGAGAAGGGTCACTGCATCCGAAACGTTAACTCTGCTTTCTCTCCACAGGTGCTGCCAGACCTGCAGAGATTTTTGTCACATGCTTGTCGAACCCAAAATGGGAGAGTCTGCGGGTAATGAGGAGGGAAGAATGAATTGGATAGTTATTGCAAAGAACGTAGGGCTGAACAGCCTTCATTCTGCACCACATGATTTAATGTATGTTTAGCGTTTCCTTCAGATCTAACTAAAAAGCCATTAATCGGTCCAACCAAGCCCTCACATAAGCTCCTCTGTGTTTATTTTTTGTGCACTCTGGGTTTGCTGTGGGCAGCAGGATGGAATTAGCTTTGCTTTAAAGGAAATGCTTCAGACCACTTATATACAATTTAAACTACCCCAAAGTGCCCCTCATCTTAACATCCATATCTGTTTACAAGAAAGAAAAAGCAAGTAACTCATCACAGATGTCTCGAGAGGAGCTGTGTACAGTTGCCGCACTGTACAATTCTAGAATCCTTCAGCTGGAACTGCCTCTTCCTGTGGGGAAAATGTGTTTTTAGGTAAATATGCACACACACACACACACACACACACACACACACTTCGTTACACACACACACTTCGTTACACACACACACACACTTCATTGAAGTGCCGATATTGATAAATTAAAACATCAGAGGGCAGATGAAATTAATTTGAGGTTTTGGGTATCTGCTTTTAAGCCTTCAATTAATGGATTTACTTTAATGATCTCTGAGGTTTAAAAGCCTGCAGTGTAATGTGATCTTGGGTGAAACGTGAGGACATAGGAGCTTGGTGCAGTGTGTTTGCAACAGGGACTGTCTTTTCGAAGCTGGGGATTGACTATGACATGGTCTATTGTAGTCTCCTCTTTGTTCCCAGTCCATCCCAGTTCAAAACTAAGCAGGGCCAGGGCAATGGTTCAAAGGTCTGTGGCACAGGTCAAACGGAGCTCAGCTGTCCATTTTCAAGCAAGTACTGGAGCTTTTTAAATTCAGGTAGTTCTATAACACAATGGTGGGGTTCTTGTGCAACCCCATGTTGTACAAAAATCGCACTTCAGAAACAGCCCTTAACGTGTTGGCGATGGAATCACGTTACAGCCAACACACACTTTAAAAGTTCACACTTTAGAAACAGTGTCTTCAATTCGTCAGTCGCGTTACAGCGAATTCTCATTAACGAAACGTGCATTATAGCAGTATGGCCTGCAGGCCAAAATTTGATTTTAAAATAATCACAAAAAGGTTTCAGTGCAGAATGAGGCCATCGTGTCTGCATCAGCTCTCTGAGCAATGCACTCAGTGTCACACAACCTGCCTTTTACCCGTAACCCCCCTAACATCCTGCACTTACAGATAATAATCCAATCCTGTCTGGATTAAATCCAGGTGGAAGTGGTTGTGGGTTTGGAAGGTGATGTCACAGGACCTTTAGTGAATTTCTGCAGTGCATCTTGTAGATAGTACACACTGCTGCTACTGAGCGTCGGTGGGGGAGGGAATGGATGTTTGTGGATGAGGTGCCAGTCAAGGGGGCTGCTTTGTCCCGGATGGTGTCAAGCTTTTTGGGTGTTGTTGGAGCTGCACCCATCCAGGCAAGTGGGGAGTCTTCCATCACACTCCTGACTGGTGTCTTCTGGATGGTGGATAGACTTTGGGGAGTCAGGAGGTGAGTTACTCACTGCAGTATTCATAATCTCTAACCTGCTTTTATAGCCACTATATTTATATGGTGAGTCCCGTGGAGCTTCTGGTCAATGGTAACCCCTAGGATTTTCATAATGGGGGATTCCTCATGGCCACCTTCCTACATTTTCCTCCAAATCTTTGATTCCCCTATTGATTAAGAAGCCAGACGATGATGAACTTTTGTCTTAAATTTACTTTTATTGTTACTTGTGAACTTACTTATGTCTTTTGTCATTACTGTAAGCAGGTGACTTATTGTATTTTTCTTGTAAAAGTACACGTGATAATAAATTCTAAATTCCATAACTATAAATAAACAAGTATCCCCTGCTGTCAAGATCTGGTTTGGTCTGCAAGTGACTCCACAACAACGTGTTTGACTCTCAAATACTCATTGAAATAGCCAACTGCACTTGAGGATAATTAGGGATGGGCAACAAATTCCGCTCTGGCCAGCAATGCTCACATCTCATGAAAGAAAAGAGAAGATCCAAACAGATTTGGCATTGCAATGTACTTGATTGTTATGCTTGAAACATTGACTCTCCTGCTCCTCGGATGCTGCCTGACCTGCTGTGCTTTTCCAGCACCAAACTCTCGACTCTGATCTCCAGCATCTGCAGTCCCCCCCAGTCCCAATCTAATACAATTCTGAACAACCAAAAAATACCTCTCTTTTAGGGAAGAGGTGCTGGAGAGGAAAAATGAATGCTCAGTGTGCTTGCATGACAGCCCTTTGCACACGGGTTTGAACTCTGGCATTATCCTATTCCAGTCCAAATTCCAATGATTCACCCGGGGCTTTAGCATGCTGAACTTTGACCCTTCCAGTGCTCCAAATGCTGAATGAATTGCCAACATTGTTTAAAATCTGTGTAACCTACCCTGAGTTGGAGAAACAGTTCCACAGCCCTTGCCCATGGCTCCAGAGCAGACGATTAAAAACTCGATTGAAGATGCGGTACAATCGAAGAGTTTCCACATCGTGCACCTTCCATACTTGCTGAAAGATGGAATGGATGTTGGTCCTTACAATGTCCAGCACCTGAAAGCCAATTCACAAACACAAACACTCAACAATGACTAAGAGTCCATGGTACGAGGATCAAGTACAGTGGTGCCTCGAAATCCGACTTTAATTCATTCCAGGATTGCGAAAAGTTCAGATTCCAAAACTATTTACCCCATAAGAAACAATGGAAAGTGAATTAATCTGTTTCTGGACCCCCCAAAAAATTTTCAAGACACTTTTAACTGCAAGTATACATGATTAAGGAAAAATAAGATGAGTAAATGACCTAAATATCAGGTAATAATAATAAAAGCAAGAAATAAATGTACTAACATGAAAATAACTTAATTTACCTTAGTGAGGAGTGCAAATGGTGAATGCACTTATTTGCTTCACTGCTCTTCTTGGGTGCCATGGTAAGTGCACAAGGGTGATAATTAAAAAAAAAAGCACAAGTCAAGGTGAAAACACGAGGTAAACTCGTGATGGACACACGAGAGGTGCTTTCACAACTACTTCCAGGATGAACTGAACAATGTGTGACCTGAACGGTACGTGGTGTTCGGATTCTGAAAATGTGTTCGGATTTTAGGGCAAAATTTTCTCAAAATAATTGTTCAGATTCCAAGTTGTTCGAGCAATAGGGCATTCGGATTTCGGGGTCACCACTGTATTGGATTTGATTTATTGACTTCATCTCATGAAGGAGCAGTGCTCCAAAAGCTTGTGATTTCAACTAAACCCGTTGGACTATAACCAATGACATCTGACTTTGTCCACCCCAGTCCAAGACTGCTACCTCCAGTTCATGATTTATTACCATTTCATGTACCTAGGTGCAGTGAAAAGTTTTGTTTTGCGTGCAATACAGGCAGCTCATAGCAAACAATGTCATTAGGTAATAGAACAGAGCGAGGAATACAATGCGAGAGTTGCAGAGAAGGTGCACAGACAGCGAGGTCAACATTAAATTAAAAAGTTGAGAGACCCACTCATAAGTCTAATACCAATGGGGGAAGAAGCTCTTCTTGAATCTGTTGGGACCTTTCTGAGACACTATACAGGGGCTATGTAAATACAAAATACTTTCTTGCTCATCATTCATTTCAAACTCTTGCCATTCTGACCCAGCTCTGTGAACCATCAGCTGAAGGGGCAGCTGTGTGGGGATGGAGGACAGGGTCAGAGGCTGCGTTCAGGTGTTGTCAGTTTGAGAATGGATTGGGTGGATGGAGGCGCGGAAGGTAGAATCAGATCCACTGACCAGGTTCACATAGTTAATGTGGACTTTAGCATGCGAGCGCTAACATTGTTGTGTCTGTGGGGTGGCTCAGTGCTGACTCACAGCACCAGAGACCCAGGATCGATTCCACCCTCGGGTGACTGACTGTTTGCACGTTCTCTCCATGTCTGTGTTGGTTTCCTCTAGGTGCTCTGGTTTCCACCTACAGTCCAAAGATGTGCAAGTTAGGTCATGGATTGGCCATGGGAAATGCAGGGTTACAGGGATAGGCTGTGGGTTTAGGTCTGAGTGGGATACTTGTCAGAGGGTCAGTGTGGACTTGGTGAGCCAAATGGCCTGTTTCCACACTGTAGGGATTCTATGATTATCAGTGCATGCATCCAACATTAAATCTCAGCGAACTAGGATTGAGAGATATCAGTGATAGCAGATCTGATAATCCACAATTTGACTTTATAGTCTTTTCCCCATAACCCTCACTGATTAAAAATGTGTCTCAGTCTTAAATATACTTCATGACCCAGCCTCAACAGCCCTCTGTAGTAAAGAATCCTGATTCACTACCCTCTGAGTCATAACATTCCACCTTTTCCCTGGCCTACCTGTGACTCCAAGTCCATTGCAATGTTAACTGTTAACCACCCTCTGGGCAATTAGGGATGGGCAAAAAATACTGCCCAGCCAGCAAGACTCTCATTCTTTAAATGACTTTGAGGCCGGTATCCCTTCACCAAGTCACCCTTTATTTACATGTGACTTGGAGATAGTAAGGAACGCAGAAGGTGGAAGTCAGAGCTGCTAAACAGTGGAAAGACACTGCAGCGTTGGAGAAGCAGGAAGGTCGCCTGGGGTTGGGTCGGCACCCTTCATCAGCTGGGGGAGTCAATGGGTTTGAAATGGATGTCGGTGCTAAGTCAGTTACCAGAGATGTCCAGGACGGGTCCTACCCTTCCTGTTCCTCTGATGCTGCCTGACGTGCTGTGCCTTTCATGCTCAATGTTTTATCAACCTTATTCATACGTGCACAATACACCGACTGTACCCAGCCAGCTCGGAGTCAGTCCCTGATGTGAGGAGATTCCAAACCTCCTGTTTATTTGTTGATTTTTTGTAATGCCAAGCAGCTGGAGAATCGCCTGTTCATATTGGTCAGTCAGGGCTCCCTGGTTGGCCCAGGTTAACAAGCCCAATCAAGGGTCCCACGGTCAATAAGGTCTACCTGGCTCCAATCACTACAAGGCATGCCAAAGAGCTTTGTAACAGGGAGAGGCTTTCTGAACAACAGTCACTGCATTGTGCAGAAAACGTGGCTGTGTGTGTGTGTGTGCGCGCGCGCAGGAGGTCCCCACAAATGTCAACATGACAGGTGGGTAGATAATCTGTGTTTTTGGTTGGGGGATCAATATTGCCCAGAATTCCCTCTGCCCTTCTTCAAAGTGATGCCACTGGACGGTGCATGCTTCTCCTGATGGGGCCCCAGACCAAAACAGTGTGAAACCAACATGGCGGCCGCTCTCCCAGGTCACTGAGAAAATCAGTCTTAATCTGTAGACAGTTTTCCATGTTCCTCTTGTATTTCAGCTGCATGTTAAAATTTACTAGCGCCAGTATAGTATCCAGATGTGGTGAACAGGAAGCTGGGCAGCTGGAGTACAGAACTTTGTCTGCTTTCCAGTGAAGCACAGCGTGATGCCTGGTTAACATCCCCAATAAACAAAAACTTTACCATTTGGCCCTGATATTGTGGAGGGGGAGTGGGGAGGGGTGGAGGTACACTGAAGGGGAAGCGGATAATTACAACATTACTTTAAACAACATCTTAAGCTTTTATTGACGGTGTTAAGAACACTCCATCAGCCAGTGGGAGGGACTGTGTCTCTCCAAACCATTACAATCAAATGTCTTTGACTCTGAAGAGTTTGTAAAAGGGAAACTTTGTGTTATATCACCTTAGGAAGTCACAATGATTCCAAGAATGGCACTGATTGACAAGATCACTGTCAGATTATATTGGTCGAATTGCTTATTCCATGACACTGAGATCTGACTGAGAGGCTCCGAAAAGGGTCTCAGAATGGATATTTCCTCAGCACGTGAAACTTTATTTTCCTTATCTATTTCCAGGAGCTTCCAACATGTTCCCTATGACAGACATTAAGTTCCCTGGCCTGTAGGTTCCTGCCTGCTGCCTCCCTTTTTTGAATAAAGGTGAAATACCTGCTGGTTTGAATCTAATGGAACTTTACCTGAATGTGGGGACTGTTGGAAAATTAAAAATGATGCATTAATTGTCTCACTAACCACTTCCTTTAAGACCCGAGAGTGAAGTCCATCAGGAGTCAGGCACTTGTCAGCCCTGGCTCTGACAATTTACTCCATTCCCATTCACTACGATGATGCAAGATGGCAGTGGAATAGGAGCCTCTGACTGGAACTCATCCGTTTCTCCCATTCTTCACCTTCTTCACTTCTTATTCTTCTCTTTTTCTTTCTTACAATGCTTATTTTTCCCAACATATTTCTCTTTAACTCCCAGTCTCTGGCAAGGGACAATTCCTAGCCTCCAGAGGATGATGCCCAGAATGGAGGAGCAGTCTCTCGGTGTGACACAGCGCCCTCTCGGTGTAACACGGCTCCCTCTCGGTGTCACACAACGCCCTCTCGGTGTGACACGGCGCCCTCTCGGTGTCACACAGCGCCCTCTCGGTGCGACACGGCACCTCCTCGGTATGACACGGCACTCTCTTGGTGTGACACAGAAGCCGCTCGGTGTGACACAGCACCCTCTCTCGGTGTGACACAGCACCCTCTTGGTGTGACGCAGTGCCATCTCGGTGTGACACGACACCCTCTTGATGTGACACGGCACCCACTCGGTGTGACACAGCACTCTCTCTCGGTGCGACACAGCACCCTCCCGGAGTGACACAGCGCCCTCCCGGAGTGACACAGCACCCTCTCGGTGTGACACAGCGTCCTCTCGGTGGGACACAGCGTCCTCTTGGTGGGACACAGCGCCCTCTTGGTGTGACACAGCACCCTCTCTCGGTGTGACACGGCACCCTCTCGGTGTGACACGACGCCCTCTCGATGTGACACAGCGCCCTCTCGGTGTCACATGGCACCCTCTTGGTGTGACAGAGCGCCCTCTTGGTGTCACAGAGCACCCTCTTGGTGTGACACAGCGCCCTTGGTGTGACAGGGCACTCTCTCGGTGTGACACGGCACCTTCTCGCGTGACACAGCACCCTCTCGGTGTGATACATCGCCCTCTCTGTGTGATACGGCACCCTCTCGGTGTGACACTGCGCCATCTCGGTGTGACACAGCGCCTTCTCGGTGTGACACAGCGCCTTCTCGGTGTCAAACAGCGTCCTCTTGGTGTCACACAGCGCCTTCTCATTGTCACACAGCGTCCTCTCGGTGTGACACAGCACCCTCTCGGTGTGACACAGCGCCCTCCCGGTGTGACACAACACCCTCTCGGTGTGATACATCGCCCTCTCTGTGTGACATGGCACTCTCTCGGTGTGATACGGCACCCTCTTGGTGTCACACAGCGTCCTCTCGGTGTCACACAGCGTCCTCTTGGTGTGACACAGCATCCTCTAGGTGTCACACAGCGCCCTCTCGGTGTGACACAGCGCCCTCTCGGTGTGACACAGCGTCCTCTCGGTGTGACACTGCGCCCTCTCGGTGTCACACTGCGTCCTCTCGGTGTGACACAGCGCCCTCTCGGTATGACACTGCGCCCTCTCGGTGTCACACTGCATCCTCTCGGTGTGACACAGTGCCCTCTCGGTACGACACAGCGCCCTCTCGGTGTGATACAGCACCCTCTCGGTGTCACACAGCGCCCTCTCGGTGTCACACAGCGCCCTCTCGGTGTGACACATCTCCCTCTCGGTGTCACACAGCGCCTTCTCGGTGTGACACTGCGCCCTCTCGTTGTCACACAACGCCCTCTCGGCGTGACACATCTCCCTCTCGGTATCACACAGCGCCCTCTCTTGGTAAGACACAGCGCCCTCTCGGTGTGACACAGCGCCCTCTCGGTGTCACACGGCGTCCTCTCGGTGTGACACAGCGCCCTCTCGGTGTGACACAGCACCCTCTCGGTACGACACAGCACCCTCTCGGCGTGACACAGCGCCCTCTCGGTGTCACACAGCACCCTCTCGGAACGACACAGCGCCCTCTCGGTGTCACACAGTGCCCTCTCGGTGTGACACAGCGCCCTCTCGGTGTGACACAGTGCCCTCTCGGTGTGACACAGCACCCTCTCGGTACGACACAGCGCCCTCTCGGCGTGACACAGCGCCCTCTCGGTGTCACACAGCACCCTCTCGGTACGACACAGCGCCCTCTCGGTGTCACACAGCGCCCTCTCGGTGTGACACAGCGCCTTCTCGGTGTGACACAGCGTCCTCTCGGTGTGACACAGCGCCCTCTAGGTGTCACAAAGCGCCCTCTCGGTGTCACAAAGCGCCCTCTCGGTGTCACACAGCGCCCGCTCGGTGTCACACAGCGTCCTCACTCGTTGTGACACAACGCCGACTAGGTTTCACACAGCGTCCTCTCGGTATGACACTGCGCCCTCTCGGTGTCACACTGCATCCTCTCGGTGTGACACAGTGCCCTCTCGGTACGACACAGCGCCCTCTCGGTGTGATACAGCACCCTCTCGGTGTCACACAGCGCCCTCTCGGTGTCACACAGCGCCCTCTCGGTGTGACACATCTCCCTCTCGGTGTCACACAGCGCCTTCTCGGTGTGACACTGCGCCCTCTCGTTGTCACACAACGCCCTCTCGGCGTGACACATCTCCCTCTCGGTATCACACAGCGCCCTCTCTTGGTAAGACACAGCGCCCTCTCGGTGTGACACAGCGCCCTCTCGGTGTGACACAGCGCCCTCTCGGTGTGACACAGCACCCTCTCGGTGTCACACGGCGTCCTCTCGGTGTGACACAGCGCCCTCTCGGTGTGACACAGCACCCTCTCGGTACGACACAGCACCCTCTCGGCGTGACACAGCGCCCTCTCGGTGTCACACAGCACCCTCTCGGAACGACACAGCGCCCTCTCGGTGTCACACAGCGCCCTCTCAGTGTGACACAGCGCCCTCTCGGTGTGACACAGTGCCCTCTCGGTGTGACACAGCGCCCTCTCGGTGTGACACAGCACCCTCTCGGTACGACACAGCGCCCTCTCGGCGTGACACAGCGCCCTCTCGGTGTCACACAGCACCCTCTCGGTACGACACAGCGCCCTCTCGGTGTGACACAGCGCCCTCTCGGTGTGACACAGCGCCTTCTCGGTGTGACACAGCGTCCTCTCGGTGTGACACAGCGCCCTCTAGGTGTCACAAAGCGCCCTCTCGGTGTCACAAAGCGCCCTCTCGGTGTCACACAGCGCCCGCTCGGTGTCACACAGCGTCCTCACTCGTTGTGACACAACGCCGACTAGGTTTCACACAGCGTCCTCTCGGTGTGACACAGCACCCTCTCGGTGTGACACAGCGTCCTCTCGGTGTGACACGGCGTCCTCTCGGTGTGACACAGCGCCCTCTAGGTGTCACACAGCATCCTCTCAGTGTCAAACAGCATCTTCTCTCGGTGTCACACAGCTGCCTCTAGGTGTCACACAATGCCCTCTCGGTGTGACACAGCACCCTCTCGGTGTGACACGGCGCCCTCTCGGTGTGACACGGCGCCCTCTCGGTGTGACACGGCGCCCTCTCGGTGTGGCACGGCGTCTTCTCGGTGTGACACAGCGCCTTCTCGGTGTGACACAGCGCCCTCTAGGTGTCACACAGCACCCTCTCGGTGTCACACAGCGCCCTCTCGGTGTCACACAGCGCCCTCTCGGTGTCACACAGCACCCTCTCGGTGTGACACAGCGCCCTCTCGGTACGACACAGCGCCCTCTCGGTACGACACAGCGCCCTCTCGGTGTCACACAGCGCCCTCTAGGTGTGACACAGCGCCCTCTAGGTGTCACATAGCGCCCTCTCGGTGTGACACAGCGCCCTCTCGGTGTGACACAGCGCCCTCTAGGTGTGACAGAGTGCCCTCTAGGTGTGACAGAGTGCCCTCTCGGTGTGACACAGCACCCTCTCGGTATGACACAGCGCCTTCTCGGTGTGACACAGCGCACTCTAGGTGTCACACAGCACCCTCTCGGTACGACACAGCACCCTCTCGGTACGACACAGCGCCCTCTCGGTACGACACAGCGCCCTCTCGGTGTCACACAGCGCCCTCTCGGTGTCACACAACGCCCTCTCGGTGTCACACAGCGTCCTCTCGGTGTCACACAGCGTCCTCTCGGTGTCACACAACGCCCTCTCGGTGTCACACAGCGCCCTCTCGGTGTCACACAGCGCCCTCTCGGTGTGACACAGCGTCCTCTCGGTGTCACACAGCGCCCTCTCGGTGTGACACAGCATCCTCTCGGTGTGACACAGCGTCCTCTCGGTGTGACACAGCGTCCTCTCGGTGTGACACAGCGCCCTTTAGGTGTCACACAGCACCCTTTAGGTGTCACACAGCGCCCTCTCGGTGTGACACAGCACCTTCTCGGTGTGACACAGCACCCTCTCGGTGTGACACAGCACCCTCTCAGTGTGACACAGCACCCTCTCGGTGTGACACAGCACCCTCTCGGTGTCACACAGCACCCTTTAGGTGTCACACAGCGCCCTCTCGGTGTGACACAGCACCCTCTCGGTGTGACACAGCACCCTCTCAGTGTGACACAGCGCCCTCTCAGTGTGACACAGCGCCCTCTCGGTGTGACACAGCGCCCTTTAGGTGTCACACAGCATCCTCTCTCAGTGTCACACAGCACCCTCTCGGTGTGACATTGCACTCTCTCGGTGTGACATGGCACCCTCTCTGTGTCACACAGCACCCTCTAGGTGTCACACAGCGCCCTCTCAGTGTGACACAGCGCCCTCTAGGTGTCACACAGCGCCCTCTCAGTGTGACACAGTGCCTTCTAGGTCTGACACAGCGCCCTCTCGGTGAGACACAGGTCCCTCTCGGTGTCACACAGCACCCTCTCGGTGTGACACGGCACCCTCTCAGTGTGACACGGCACCCTCTCAGTGTGACACAGCGCCCTCTCAGTGTGACACAGCGCCCTCTCAGTGTGACACAGCACCCTCTCGGTGTGACATTGCACTCTCTCGGTGTGACATGGCACCCTCTCTGTGTCACACAGCACCCTCTCAGTGTGACACAGCGCCCTCTCAGTGTGACACAGCGCCCTCTAGGTGTCACACAACGCCCTCTCAGTGTGACACAGCGCCCTCTCAGTGTGACACAGCGCCCTCTAGGTGTCACACAACGCCCTCTCAGTGTGACACAGCGCCCTCTCAGTGTGACACAGCGCCCTCTAGGTGTCACACAACGCCCTCTCAGTGTGACACAGTGCCTTCTAGGTCTGACACAGCGCCCTCTCGGTGAGACACAGGTCCCTCTCGGTGTCACACAGCACTCTCTCGGTGTGACACAGCACCCTCTCAGTGTAACACAGCGCCCTCTCGGTGTCACACAGCGCCCTCTCAGTGTGACACTGCGCCCTCTCGGTGTCACGCAGTGCCTTCTCGGTGTCACGCAGTGCCTTCTCGGTGTGACACAGCGCCTTCTCGGTGTGACACAGCGCCCCCTCGGTGTGACACAGCGTCCTCTCGGTGTGACACAGCGTCCTCTCGGTGTGACACAGCGCCCTCTCGGTGTCACACAGCGCCCTCTCGGTGTCACACAGCGCCCTCTCGGTGTCACACAGCGCCCTCTCGGTGTAACACAGCGCCCTCTAGCTACCACACAGCGTCCTCTCGGTGTGACACTGCGCCCTCTCGGTGTCACACAGTGCCTTCTCGGTGTGACACAGCGCCTTCTCGGTGTGACACAGCGCCTTCTCGGCGTGACACAGCGCCTTCTCGGCGTGACACAGCGCCCTCTCGGTGTCACACAGCGCCCTCTCGGTGTGACACAGCGCCCTCTCGGTGTGACACAGCGCCCTCTCGGTGTGACACAGCGCCCTCTCGGTGTCACACAGCGCCCTCTCGGTGTCACACAGCGCCCTCTAGGTGTCACAAAGCGCCCTCTCGGTGTCACACAGCGTCCTCTCGGTGTCACACAGCGTCCTCTCGGTGTCACACAGCGCCCTCTCGGTGTCACACAGCGTCCTCTCGGTGTCACACAGCGTCCTCTCAGTGTCAAACAGCGTCCTCTCTCGGTGTCACACAGCTCCCTCTAGGTGTCACACAGCGTCCTCACTCGTTGTGACACAACGCCGACTAGGTTTCACACGGCATCCTCTCGGTGTGACACAGCGTCCTCTCGGTGTGACACAGCGCCCTCTAGGTGTCACACAGCGTCTTCTCGGTGTCACACAGCGTCCTCTCGGTGTCACACAGCATCCTCTCGGTGTCAAACAGCGTCCTCTCTCGGTGTCACACAGCTCCCTCTAGGTGTCACACAGTGCCCTCTCAGTGTGGCAAAGCGCCCTCTCGGTGTGACACAGCATCCTCTCGGTGTCACACAGTGCCCTCTCGGTGTCACACAGCGCCCTCTCATTGTGACGCAGCACCCTCTCGGTGTGACACAGCGCCCTCTCGGTGTGACACAGCGCCCTCTCGGTGTGACACAGCGCCCTCTCGGTGTGACACAGCGCCCTCTCAGTGTGACATTGCACTCTCTCGGTGTGACACAGCGTCCTCTCGGTGTGACACAGCGCCCTCTCAGTGTGGCAAAGCGCCCTCTCAGTGTGGCACAGTGCCTTCTAGGTCTGACACAGCTCCCTCTCGGTGTCACACAGCACCCTCTCGGTGTGACATTGCACTCTCTCGGTGTGACGCAGCGACGTCTCGGTGTGACACAGCGCCCTCTCGGTGTGACGCAGCGACGTCTCGGTGTGACACAGCGCCCTCTCAGTGTGACGCAGCGACGTCTCGGTGTGACGCAGCGCCCTCTCGCAGAAGAGCAGACGGTGAGGAAGGCAGAGAGCGAACAGGTGCAAGAGACCCCGGGGGAAGTACCTGTCAGGAACAAGTTGAATCTTTTGGAAACAGTAGAGACAGATGACACTGCCAGTCCGCGAGGCTGCCAGGTCTGTCAATCAAACATTGGCGTGGAGACAGAGCAGAAGTGTCGGACATCACACAGAGCCGTGGTAATAGGGAACTCCAGAGTGAGAGAAACTGACCAGGGTTTTTGTGGCAGCAGGTGGGTCTTAAGGATGGTGTGTAGCCTTCCTGGTGCCAGGGTTAAAGACATCACAGACAGAGTGCAGGAAATCCTCAAGGATGAAGGTGAAGAGCCAAAGGTGGTGGTACATGTCGGCACAAATGATGTCGGGAAGAAGAGGAGGAACATACTACAGCGGGACTTCGGAGAACTAGGAAGAAGGCTGAAAAGCAGGACGTCCAGGGTGGTTATCTCCAGTTTGTTTCCAGTTCCTTGGGCTGGTGAGGCCAGAAACAGGGAGATAATGGACTTGAACGTGTGGCTGGGGAACTGGTGCAGGAAGCAAGGATTTAAATTCTTGGATCACTGGTGTATGTTTTGTGGTAAGCATAAATTATACAAAAGAGACGGTTTGCACCTTAATAGGTTAGGGACCAGCATTCTGGCAGGCAGGTTTGCTACTGCAACACAGCTACGTTTAAACTAAATAGTGGGGGGGGAGGGGACAAACTAGATGTTTAAGAAGGAAATTGAAGGGAAATTTAGAACAAGGGAAGTCAAGAAAAACAACTGCATCAATGAGCAGAAAACTTAAAAAGGGATCATGCTGTAAGGTTGAGTGAAATAGGAGTTGATGGGAAGGGTGAGGACAGTAACAAATTAAAAATACTATATATGAATGCACGAAGCATTAGAAATAAGACAGATGAGCTTGAGGCTCTTTTAGAAATTGGCAGATACGATATTGTGGGGATAACTGAGATGCGGCTTCAAGTGGACAGGGCCTGCGAAATGAATATTCAAGGCTATACGTGCTATTGTAAGGACAGACTGACGGGCAGAGGGGGTGGGGTGGCCCTGTTGGTAAGGGATGATATTCAGTCCCTTGCGCGGGGGGACCTAGAATCAGGGGATGTAGAGTCAGTATGGATAGAGCTGAGAAATACTAAGGGTAAAAAGACCCTCTTGGGAGTTTTCCACAGGCCCCCAAAAAGTAGTATGGATGTCGGATGTAAGTTAAATCAGGAGCTGAAATTGGCCTGTCGCAAAGATGTTGAAATTATGGGGGATTTCAACATGCAGGTAGACTGGGAGAATCAGGATGGTATTGGACCTCAAGAAAGAGACTTTGTGAAGTGCCTCAGAGATGGATTCTTAGAACAGCTGGTGCTGGAGCCGACCAGGGAGAAGGCAATTCTGGATCTGGTATTGTGTAACGAACCAGAATTGGTCAGGGACCTCAAAGTGAAGGAGCCATTGGGAAGTAGTGACCAAAAGACAATAAGCTTCAATCTGCAATTTGAAAGGGAGAGGGTACAATCGGAAGTGACAATTTTTCAGTTGAATAAAGGGAACTATGGAGTTATGAGGGAGGAGCTGGCCAAAGTTCAATGGTGCAATACCTTAGCAGGGATGACAGTGGAGGAACAATGGCAGATATTTCTGTGTATAATGCAGAAGATGCAGGATCAGTTCATTCCAAAAAGGAAGAAAGATCCTAGGAGGAGGCATGGGTGGCCGTGGCTGACGAGGGAAGTTAAGAAACATATTAAGTTAAAAGAGAAAAAGTATAGCATAGCAAAGATGAGTGGGAAAACAGAGGACTGGGAAGCTTTTAAAGAAGAACAGAGGATTACTAAGAAGGAAATATGCAGAGAAAAAATGAGGTATGAAGGTAAACTGGCCAATAATATAAAGGAGGATAGTAAAAGTTTTTTTAGGTATGTGAAATGGTTAAGACTAAAATTGGGCCGAATTTGGACAGAAACAGGGGAATATATTACGGGGAACAAAGAAGTGGCAGAAGAATTGAATTGGTACTTCAGATCTGTGTTCACTGGGGAAGACACAAGCAATCTCCCTGAGGTAACAGTGGCTGAAGGACCTGAACTGAAGAGAATTTATATTTGCCAGGAATTGGTGTTGGAGAGACTGTTAGGTCTGAAGGTTGATAAGTCCCCGGGGCCTGATGGTCTATATCCCAGGATACTGAAGGAGGTGGCTCCAGAAATCGTGGATGTGTTGGTGATTATTTTCCAGAGTTCGATAGATTCAGGATCAGTTCCTGCGGATTGGAGGGTTGCTAATGTTGTACCACTTTTTAAGAAAGGAGCAAGAGAGAAAGCAGGAAATTATAGACCAGTTAGTCTGACCTCAGTGGTGGGAAAGATGCTGGAGTCTATTATAAAGGATGAAATTACGACACATCTGGATAGCAGTAACAGGACAGGTCAGAGTCAGCATGGATTTATGAAGGGGAAATCATGCTTGACTAATCTTCTGGAATTGTTTGAGGATGTAACTCTGAAGATGGATGAGGGAGATCCAGTAGATGTAGTGTACCTGGACTTTCAGAAAGCTTTTGATAAAGTCCCACATAGGAGGTTAGTGAGCAAAATTAGAGCATATGGTATTGGGGGCAAAGTACTAACTTGGATTGAAAGTTGGTTGGCCGACAGCAAACAAAGAGTAGTGATAAACGGCTCCATTTCGGAATAGCAGGCAGTGACCAGTGGGATACAGCAGGGATCAGTGCTGGGACCGCAGCTTTTTACAATATATATTAAAGATATAGAAGATGGTATTAGTAATAACATTTGCAAATTTGCTGATGATACTAAGCTGAATGGCAGGGTGAAATGTGAGGAGTATGTTAGGAGACTACAGGGTGACCTGGACAGGTTAGGTGAGTGATCAGATGCATGGCAGATGCAGTTTAATGTGGATAAATGTATGGTTATCCACTTTGGTGGCAAGAACAGGAAGGCAGATTACTACCTAAATGGAATCAATTTAGGTAAAGGGGCAGTACAAAGAGATCTGGGTGTTCTTGTACACCAGTCAATGAAGGCAAGCATACAGGTACAGCAGGTAGTGAAGAAGGCTAATAGCATGCTGGCCTTCATAACAAGAGGGATCGAGTATAGAAGCAAAGAGGTTCTTCTGCAGCTGTACAGGGCCCTGGTGAGACCACACCTGGAGTACTGTGTGCAGTTCTGGTCTCCAAATTTGAGGAAAGACATTCTGGCTATTGAGGGAGTGCAGTGTAGGTTCACGAGGTCAATTCCTGGAATGGCGGGACTATCTTACGCTGAAAGACTGGAGCGACTGGGCTTGTATACCCTTGAGTTTAGAAGACTGAGAGGGGATCTGATTGAGGCATATAAGATTATTAAAGGATTGGACACTCTGGAGGCAGGAAACATGTTTCCACTGATGGGTGAGTGCCAAACCAGAGGACACAGCTTAAAAATACGGGGTAGACCATTTAGGACAGAGATAAGGAGAAACTTCTTCACCCAGAGAGTGGTGGCTGTGTGGCATGCTCTGCCCCAGAGGGCAGTGGAGGCCCAGTCTCTGGATTCATTTAAGAAAGATTGGATAGAGCTCTCAAGGATACTGGAATCAAGGGTTATGGAGATAAGGCAGGAAGAGGATACTGATTAGGAATGATCAGTCATGATCACAATGGATGGTGGTGCAGGCTCGAAGAGCAGAATGGCCTACTCCTGCACATATTGTCTGTTGTCTCTCTCGGTGTGACGCAGCAACCTCTCGGTGTGACACAGCGTCCTCCCTCGGTGTCACACAGCGCTCTCTCGGTGTGACACAGGGCCCTCTCACGGTGTGACACAGCACCCTCTCGGTGTCACACAGTGCCCTCGCTCGGTGTCACACAGCACCCTCTCGGTGTCACACAGCACCGTCTCGGTGTCTCACAGCACCCTCTCGGTGTCACATGGCGTCCTCTCGGTGTGACACGGCGCCCTCTCGGTGTGACACGGCGCCCTCTCGGTGTCACACAGCACCGTCTCGGTGTCACACAGCACCCTCTCGGTGTCACACAGCGTCCTCTCGGTGTGACACAGCACCCTCGCTCAGTGTCACATAGCACCCTCTCGGTGTCACACAGCACCGTCTCGGTGTCACACAGCACCCTCTTGGTGTCACACAGCACCCTCTCGGTGTCACACAGCATCCTCTCGGTGTCACACAGCGCCCTCTCGGTGTGACACCGTGCCCTCGCTCGGTGTCACACAGCGCCCTTGCTCGGTGTCACACAGCGCCCTCGCTCGGTGTCACACAGCACCGTCTCGGTGTCACACAGCGTCCTCTCGGTGTGACACAGCACCCTCGCTCAGTGTCACACAGCACCCTCTCGGTGTCACACAGCGCCCTCTCGGTGTGACACAGCGCCTTCTCGGTGTGACACAGCGTCCTCTCGGTGTGACACAGCGCCCTCTAGGTGTCACAAAGCGCCCTCTCGGTGTCACAAAGCGCCCTCTCGGTGTCACACAGCGCCCGCTCGGTGTCACACAGCGTCCTCACTCGTTGTGACACAACGCCGACTAGGTTTCACACAGCGTCCTCTCGGTATGACACTGCGCCCTCTCGGTGTCACACTGCATCCTCTCGGTGTGACACAGTGCCCTCTCGGTACGACACAGCGCCCTCTCGGTGTGATACAGCACCCTCTCGGTGTCACACAGCGCCCTCTCGGTGTCACACAGCGCCCTCTCGGTGTGACACAGCGCCCTCTCGGTGTGACACAGCGCCTTCTCGGTGTGACACTGCGCCCTCTCGTTGTCACACAACGCCCTCTCGGCGTGACACATCTCCCTCTCGGTATCACACAGCGCCCTCTCTTGGTAAGACACAGCGCCCTCTCGGTATCACACAGCGCCCTCTCGGTATCACACAGCGCCCTCTCTTGGTAAGACACAGCGCCCTCTCGGTGTCACACGGCGTCCTCTCGGTGTGACACAGCGCCCTCTCGGTGTGACACAGCACCCTCTCGGTACGACACAGCACCCTCTCGGCGTGACACAGCGCCCTCTCGGTGTCACACAGCACCCTCTCGGAACGACACAGCGCCCTCTCGGTGTGACACAGCGCCCTCTCGGTGTGACACAGCGCCCTCTCGGTGTGACACAGCACCCTCTCGGTACGACACAGCGCCCTCTCGGCGTGACACAGCGCCCTCTCGGTGTCACACAGCACCCTCTCTGTACGACACAGCGCCCTCTCGGTGTCACACAGCGCCCTCTCGGTGTGACACAGCGCCTTCTCGGTGTGACACAGCGTCCTCTCGGTGTGACACAGCGCCCTCTAGGTGTCACAAAGCGCCCTCTCGGTGTCACAAAGCGCCCTCTCGGTGTCACACAGCGCCCGCTCGGTGTCACACAGCGTCCTCACTCGTTGTGACACAACGCCGACTAGGTTTCACACAGCGTCCTCTCGGTGTGACACAGCACCCTCTCGGTGTGACACAGCGTCCTCTCGGTGTGACACGGCGTCCTCTCGGTGTGACACAGCGCCCTCTAGGTGTCACACAGCATCCTCTCGGTGTCACACAGCACCCTCTCAGTGTCAAACAGCATCTTCTCTCGGTGTCACACAGCTGCCTCTAGGTGTCACACAATGCCCTCTCGGTGTGACACAGCACCCTCTCGGTGTGACACAGCACCCTCTCGGTGTGACACGGCGCCCTCTCGGTGTGACACGGCGCCCTCTCGGTGTGGCACGGCGTCTTCTCGGTGTGACACAGCGCCTTCTCGGTGTGACACAGCGCCCTCTAGGTGTCACACAGCACCCTCTCGGTGTGACACAGCACCCTCTCGGTGTGACACAGCACCCTCTCGGTACGACACAGCGCCCTCTCGGTGTGACACAGCGCCCTCTCGGTGTCACACAGCGCCCTCTAGGTGTGACACAGCGCCCTCTAGGTGTGACACAGCGCCCTCTAGGTGTGACAGAGTGCCCTCTCGGTGTGACACAGCGCCCTCTAGGTGTGACAGAGTGCCCTCTAGGTGTCACATAGCGCCCTCTCGGTGTGACACAGCGCCCTCTCGGTGTGACACAGCGCCCTCTAGGTGTGACACAGCGCCCTCTAGGTGTGACACAGCGCCCTCTCAGTGTGACAGAGTGCCCTCTAGGTGTCACATAGCGCCCTCTCGGTGTGACACAGCGCCCTCTCGGTGTCACACAGCGCCCTCTAGGTGTGACAGAGTGCCCTCTAGGTGTCACATAGCGCCCTCTCGGTGTGACACAGCGCCCTCTCGGTGTGACACAGCGCCCTCTAGGTGTGACAGAGTGCCCTCTAGGTGTGACAGAGTGCCCTCTCGGTGTGACACAGCACCCTCTCGGTATGACACAGCGCCCTCTCGGTGTGACACAGCGCCCTCTAGGTGTCACACAGCACCCTCTCGGTACGACACAGCACCCTCTCGGTACGACACAGCGCCCTCTCGGTACGACACAGCGCCCTTTCGGTGTCACAAAGCGCCCTCTCGGTGTCACACAGCGCCCTCTCGGTGTCACACAGCACCCTCTCGGTGTGACACAGCGCACTCTCGGTGTGACACAGCGCACACTCGGTGTCACACAGCGCCCTCTCGGTGTCACACAACGCCCTCTCGGTGTCACACAGCGTCCTCTCGGTGTCACACAACACCCTCTCGGTGTCACACAACGCCCTCTCGGTGTCACACAACGCCCTCTCGGTGTCACACAGCGCCCTCTCGGTGTCACACAGCGCCCTCTCGGTGTCACACAGCGTCCTCTCGGTGTCACACAGCGTCCTCTCGGTGTGACACAGCGTCCTCTCGGTGTGACACAGCGCCCTTTAGGTGTCACACAGCACCCTTTAGGTGTCACACAGCGCCCTCTCGGTGTGACACAGCACCTTCTCGGTGTGACACAGCACCCTCTCGGTGTGACACAGCACCCTCTCAGTGTGACACAGCACCCTCTCGGTGTGACACAGCACCCTCTCGGTGTCACACAGCGCCCTTTAGGTGTGACACAGCGCCCTCTCGGTGTGACACAGCACCCTCTCGGTGTGACACAGCACCCTCTCAGTGTGACACAGCGCCCTCTCAGTGTGACACAGCGCCCTCTCGGTGTGACACAGCGCCCTTTAGGTGTCACACAGCATCCTCTCTCAGTGTCACACAGCACCCTCTCGGTGTGACATTGCACTCTCTCGGTGTGACATGGCACCCTCTCTGTGTCACACAGCACCCTCTAGGTGTCACACAGCGCCCTCTCAGTGTGACACAGCGCCCTCTAGGTGTCACACAGCGCCCTCTCAGTGTGACACAGTGCCTTCTAGGTCTGACACAGCGCCCTCTCGGTGAGACACAGGTCCCTCTCGGTGTCACACAGCACCCTCTCGGTGTGACACGGCACCCTCTCAGTGTGACACAGTGCCCTCTCAGTGTGACACAGTGCCCTCTCGGTGTGACACAGCGCCCTCTCAGTGTGACACAGCGCCCTCTCAGTGTGACACAGCATCCTCTCTCAGTGTGACACAGCACCCTCTCGGTGTCACACAGCACCCTCTCGGTGTGACATTGCACTCTCTCGGTGTGACATGGCACCCTCTCTGTGTCACACAGCACCCTCTAGGTGTCACACAGCGCCCTCTCAGTGTGACACAGCGCCCTCTAGGTGTCACACAGCGCCCTCTCAGTGTGACACAGCGCCCTCTAGGTGTCACACAACGCCCTCTCAGTGTGACACAGTGCCTTCTAGGTCTGACACAGCGCCCTCTCGGTGAGACACAGGTCCCTCTCGGTGTCACACAGCACTCTCTCGGTGTGACACAGCACCCTCTCAGTGTAACACAGCGCCCTCTCGGTGTCACACAGCGCCCTCTCAGTGTGACACTGCGCCCTCTCGGTGTCACGCAGTGCCTTCTCGGTGTGACACAGCGCCTTCTCGGTGTGACACAGCGCCTTCTCGGTGTGACACAGCGCCCTCTCGGTGTGACACAGCGCCCTCTCGGTGTGACACAGCGCCCTCTCGGTATGACACAGCGTCCTCTCGGTGTGACATGGCACCCTCTCTGTGTCACACAGCACCCTCTAGGTGTCACACAGCGCCCTCTCAGTGTGACACAGCGCCCTCTAGGTGTCACACAGCGCCCTCTCAGTGTGACACAGTGCCTTCTAGGTCTGACACAGCGCCCTCTCGGTGAGACACAGGTCCCTCTCGGTGTCACACAGGTCCCTCTCGGTGTCACACAGCACCCTCTCGGTGTGACACGGCACCCTCTCAGTGTGACACAGTGCCCTCTCAGTGTGACACAGTGCCCTCTCGGTGTGACACAGCGCCCTCTCAGTGTGACACAGCGCCCTCTCAGTGTGACACAGTGCCCTTTAGGTGTCACACAGCATCCTCTCTCAGTGTGACACAGCACCCTCTCGGTGTCACACAGCACCCTCTCGGTGTGACATTGCACTCTCTCGGTGTGACATGGCACCCTCTCTGTGTCACACAGCACCCTCTAGGTGTCACACAGCGCCCTCTCAGTGTGACACAGCGCCCTCTCAGTGTGACACAGCACCCTCTCGGTGTCACACAGCGCCCTTTAGGTGTGACACAGCGCCCTCTCGGTGTGACACAGCACCCTCTCGGTGTGACACAGCACCCTCTCAGTGTGACACAGCGCCCTCTCAGTGTGACACAGCGCCCTCTCAGTGTGACACAGCGCCCTCTCGGTGTGACACAGCGCCCTTTAGGTGTCACACAGCATCCTCTCTCAGTGTCACACAGCACCCTCTCGGTGTGACATTGCACTCTCTCGGTGTGACATGGCACCCTCTCTGTGTCACACAGCACCCTCTAGGTGTCACACAGCGCCCTCTCAGTGTGACACAGCGCCCTCTAGGTGTCACACAGCGCCCTCTCAGTGTGACACAGTGCCTTCTAGGTCTGACACAGCGCCCTCTCGGTGGGACACAGGTCCCTCTCGGTGTCACACAGCACCCTCTCGGTGTGACACGGCACCCTCTCGGTGTGACACAGCGCCCTCTCGGTGTGACACAGCGCCCTCTCGGTGTGACACAGCGCCCTCTCAGTGTGACACAGCGCCCTCTCAGTGTGACACAGCATCCTCTCTCAGTGTGACACAGCACCCTCTCGGTGTCACACAGCACCCTCTCGGTGTGACATTGCACTCTCTCGGTGTGACATGGCACCCTCTCTGTGTCACACAGCACCCTCTAGGTGTCACACAGCGCCCTCTCAGTGTGACACAGCGCCCTCTAGGTGTCACACAGCGCCCTCTCAGTGTGACACAGCGCCCTCTAGGTGTCACACAACGCCCTCTCAGTGTGACACAGTGCCTTCTAGGTCTGACACAGCGCCCTCTCGGTGAGACACAGGTCCCTCTCGGTGTCACACAGCACTCTCTCGGTGTGACACAGCACCCTCTCAGTGTAACACAGCGCCTTCTCGGTGTCACACAGCGCCCTCTCAGTGTGACACTGCGCCCTCTCGGTGTCACGCAGTGCCTTCTCGGTGTGACACAGCGCCTTCTCGGTGTGACACAGCGCCTTCTCGGTGTGACACAGCGCCCTCTCGGTGTGACACAGCGCCCTCTCGGTGTGACACAGCGCCCTCTCGGTGTGACACAGCGCCCTCTCGGTGTGACACAGCGTCCTCTCGGTGTGACATGGCACCCTCTCGGTGTGACATGGCACCCTCTCTGTGTCACACAGCACCCTCTAGGTGTCACACAGCGCCCTCTCAGTGTGACACAGCGCCCTCTAGGTGTCACACAGCGCCCTCTCAGTGTGACACAGTGCCTTCTAGGTCTGACACAGCGCCCTCTCGGTGAGACACAGGTCCCTCTCGGTGTCACACAGCACCCTCTCGGTGTGACACGGCACCCTCTCAGTGTGACACAGTGCCCTCTCAGTGTGACACAGTGCCCTCTCGGTGTGACACAGCGCCCTCTCGGTGTGACACAGCGCCCTCTCAGTGTGACACAGCGCCCTCTCAGTGTGACACAGTGCCTTCTCGGTGTGACACAGCGCCTTCTCGGTGTGACACAGCGCCTTCTCGGTGTGACACAGCGCCTTCTCGGCGTGACACAGCGCCTTCTCGGCGTGACACAGCGCCCTCTCGGTGTCACAAAGCGCCCTCTCGGTGTCACACAGCGCCCTCTCGGTGTGACACAGCGCCCTCTAGGTGTCACATAGCGCCCTCTCGGTGTGACACAGCGCCCTCTAGGTGTGACACAGCACCCTCTCGGTGTGACACAGCGCCCTCTAGGTGTCACATAGCGCCCTCTCGGTGTGACACAGCGCCCTCTAGGTGTGACACAGCGCCTTCTCGGTGTGACACAGCGCCTTCTCGGCGTGACACAGCGCCTTCTCGGTGTGACACAGCGCCCTCTCGGTGTCACAAAGCGCCCTCTCGGTGTCACACAGCGCCCTCTCGGTGTGACACAGCGCCCTCTAGGTGTCACATAGCGCCCTCTCGGTGTGACACAGCGCCCTCTCGGTACGACACAGCGCCCTCTCGGTACGACACAGCGCCCTCTCGGTACGACACAGCGCCCTCTCGGTACGACACAGCGCCCTCTCGGTGTCACACAGCGCCCTCTAGGTGTGACACAGCGCCCTCTAGGTGTCACATAGCGCCCTCTCGGTGTGACACAGCGCCCTCTCGGTGTGACACAGCGCCCTCTAGGTGTGACAGAGTGCCCTCTAGGTGTGACAGAGTGCCCTCTCGGTGTGACACAGCACCCTCTCGGTATGACACAGCGCCCTCTCGGTGTGACACAGAGCACTCTAGGTGTCACACAGCACCCTCTCGGTACGACACAGCACCCTCTCGGTACGACACAGCGCCCTCTCGGTGTCACACAGCGCCCTCTCGGTGTCACACAACGCCCTCTCGGTGTCACACAGCGTCCTCTCGGTGTCACACAACGCCCTCTCGGTGTCACACAACGCCCTCTCGGTGTCACACAGCGCCCTCTCGGTGTCACACAGCGCCCTCTCGGTGTCACACAGCGCCCTCTCGGTGTGACACAGCGTCCTCTCGGTGTCACACAGCGCCCTCTCGGTGTGACACAGCGTCCTCTCGGTGTGACACAGCGTCCTCTCGGTGTGACACAGCGTCCTCTCGGTGTGACACAGCGCCCTTTAGGTGTCACACAGCACCCTTTAGGTGTCACACAGCGCCCTCTCGGTGTGACACAGCACCTTCTCGGTGTGACACAGCACCCTCTCGGTGTGACACAGCACCCTCTCGGTGTGACACAGCACCCTCTCGGTGTCACACAGCACCCTTTAGGTGTCACACAGCGCCCTCTCGGTGTGACACAGCACCCTCTCGGTGTGACACAGCACCCTCTCAGTGTGACACAGCGCCCTCTCAGTGTGACACAGCGCCCTCTCGGTGTGACACAGCGCCCTTTAGGTGTCACACAGCATCCTCTCTCAGTGTCACACAGCACCCTCTCGGTGTGACATTGCACTCTCTCGGTGTGACATGGCACCCTCTCTGTGTCACACAGCACCCTCTAGGTGTCACACAGCGCCCTCTCAGTGTGACACAGCGCCCTCTAGGTGTCACACAGCGCCCTCTAGGTGTCACACAGCGCCCTCTCAGTGTGACACAGTGCCTTCTAGGTCTGACACAGCGCCCTCTCGGTGAGACACAGGTCCCTCTCGGTGTCACACAGCACCCTCTCGGTGTGACACGGCACCCTCTCAGTGTGACACAGTGCCCTCTCAGTGTGACACAGCGCCCTCTCAGTGTGACACAGCGCCCTCTCAGTGTGACACAGCACCCTCTCGGTGTGACATGGCACCCTCTCTGTGTCACACAGCACCCTCTCAGTGTGACACAGCGCCCTCTCAGTGTGACACAGCGCCCTCTAGGTGTCACACAACGCCCTCTCAGTGTGACACAGCGCCCTCTCAGTGTGACACAGCGCCCTCTAGGTGTCACACAACGCCCTCTCAGTGTGACACAGTGCCTTCTAGGTCTGACACAGCGCCCTCTCGGTGAGACACAACGCCCTCTCAGTGTGACACAGTGCCTTCTAGGTCTGACACAGCGCCCTCTCGGTGAGACACAGGTCCCTCTCGGTGTCACACAGCACTCTCTCGGTGTGACACAGCACCCTCTCGGTGTAACACAGCGCCCTCTCGGTGTCACACAGCGCCCTCTCGGTGTCACACAGCGCCCTCTCAGTGTGACACTGCGCCCTCTCGGTGTCACGCAGTGCCTTCTCGGTGTCACGCAGTGCCTTCTCGGTGTGACACAGCGCCTTCTCGGTGTGACACAGCGCCCTCTCGGTGTGACACAGCGTCCTCTCGGTGTGACACAGCGTCCTCTCGGTGTGACACAGCGTCCTCTCGGTGTGACACAGCGCCCTCTCGGTGTCACACAGCGCCCTCTAGCTACCACACAGCGTCCTCTCGGTGTGACACTGCGCCCTCTCGGTGTCACACAGTGCCTTCTCGGTGTGACACAGCGCCTTCTCGGTGTGACACAGCGCCTTCTCGGCGTGACACAGCGCCTTCTCGGCGTGACACAGCGCCCTCTCGATGTCACACAGCGCCCTCTCGGTGTCACACAGCGCCCTCTCGGTGTGACACAGCGCCCTCTCGGTGTCACACAGCGCCCTCTCGGTGTCACACAGCGCCCTCTAGGTGTCACAAAGCGCCCTCTCGGTGTCACACAGCGTCCTCTCGGTGTCACACAGCGCCCTCTCGGTGTCACACAGCGTCCTCTCGGTGTCACACAGCGTCCTCTCAGTGTCAAACAGCGTCCTCTCTCGGTGTCACACAGCTCCCTCTAGGTGTCACACAGCGTCCTCACTCGTTGTGACACAACGCCGACTAGGTTTCACACGGCATCCTCTCGGTGTGACACAGCGTCCTCTCGGTGTGACACAGCGCCCTCTAGGTGTCACACAGCGTCCTCTCGGTGTCACACAGCGTCCTCTCGGTGTCACACAGCATCCTCTCGGTGTCAAACAGCGTCCTCTCTCGGTGTCACACAGCTCCCTCTAGGTGTCACACAGTGCCCTCTCAGTGTGGCAAAGCGCCCTCTCGGTGTGACACAGCATCCTCTCGGTGTCACACAGCGCCCTCTCGGTGTCACACAGCGCCCTCTCATTGTGACGCAGCACCCTCTCATTGTGACGCAGCACCCTCTCGGTGTGACACAGCGCCCTCTCGGTGTGACACAGCGCCCTCTCGGTGTGACACAGCGCCCTCTCGGTGTGACACAGCGCCCTCTCGGTGTGACACAGCGCCCTCTCAGTGTGACATTGCACTCTCTCGGTGTGACACAGCGTCCTCTCGGTGTGACACAGCGCCCTCTCAGTGTGGCAAAGCGCCCTCTCAGTGTGGCACAGTGCCTTCTAGGTCTGACACAGCTCCCTCTCGGTGTCACACAGCACCCTCTCGGTGTGACATTGCACTCTCTCGGTGTGACGCAGCGACGTCTCGGTGTGACACAGCGCCCTCTCGGTGTGACGCAGCGACGTCTCGGTGTGACACAGCGCCCTCTCAGTGTGACGCAGCGACGTCTCGGTGTGACGCAGCGCCCTCTCGCAGAAGAGCAGACGGTGAGGAAGGCAGAGAGCGAACAGGTGCAAGAGACCCCGGGGGAAGTACCTGTCAGGAACAAGTTGAATCTTTTGGAAACAGTAGAGACAGATGACACTGCCAGTCCGCGAGGCTGCCAGGTCTGTCAATCAAACATTGGCGTGGAGACAGAGCAGAAGTGTCGGACATCACACAGAGCCGTGGTAATAGGGAACTCCAGAGTGAGAGAAACTGACCAGGGTTTTTGTGGCAGCAGGTGGGTCTTAAGGATGGTGTGTAGCCTTCCTGGTGCCAGGGTTAAAGACATCACAGACAGAGTGCAGGAAATCCTCAAGGATGAAGGTGAAGAGCCAAAGGTGGTGGTACATGTCGGCACAAATGATGTCGGGAAGAAGAGGAGGAACATACTACAGCGGGACTTCGGAGAACTAGGAAGAAGGCTGAAAAGCAGGACGTCCAGGGTGGTTATCTCCAGTTTGTTTCCAGTTCCTTGGGCTGGTGAGGCCAGAAACAGGGAGATAATGGACTTGAACGTGTGGCTGGGGAACTGGTGCAGGAAGCAAGGATTTAAATTCTTGGATCACTGGGGTATGTTTTGTGGTAAGCATAAATTATACAAAAGAGACGGTTTGCACCTTAATAGGTTAGGGACCAGCATTCTGGCAGGCAGGTTTGCTACTGCAACACAGCTACGTTTAAACTAAATAGTGGGGGGGGAGGGGACAAACTAGATGTTTAAGAAGGAAATTGAAGGGAAATTTAGAACAAGGGAAGTCAAGAAAAACAACTGCATCAATGAGCAGAAAACTTAAAAAGGGATCATGCTGTAAGGTTGAGTGAAATAGGAGTTGATGGGAAGGGTGAGGACAGTAACAAATTAAAAATACTATATATGAATGCACGAAGCATTAGAAATAAGACAGATGAGCTTGAGGCTCTTTTAGAAATTGGCAGATACGATATTGTGGGGATAACTGAGATGCGGCTTCAAGTGGACAGGGCCTGCGAAATGAATATTCAAGGCTATACGTGCTATTGTAAGGACAGACTGACGGGCAGAGGGGGTGGGGTGGCCCTGTTGGTAAGGGATGATATTCAGTCCCTTGCGCGGGGGGACCTAGAATCAGGGGATGTAGAGTCAGTATGGATAGAGCTGAGAAATACTAAGGGTAAAAAGACCCTCTTGGGAGTTTTCCACAGGCCCCCAAAAAGTAGTATGGATGTCGGATGTAAGTTAAATCAGGAGCTGAAATTGGCCTGTCGCAAAGATGTTGAAATTATGGGGGATTTCAACATGCAGGTAGACTGGGAGAATCAGGATGGTATTGGACCTCAAGAAAGAGACTTTGTGAAGTGCCTCAGAGATGGATTCTTAGAACAGCTGGTGCTGGAGCCGACCAGGGAGAAGGCAATTCTGGATCTGGTATTGTGTAACGAACCAGAATTGGTCAGGGACCTCAAAGTGAAGGAGCCATTGGGAAGTAGTGACCAAAAGACAATAAGCTTCAATCTGCAATTTGAAAGGGAGAGGGTACAATCGGAAGTGACAATTTTTCAGTTGAATAAAGGGAACTATGGAGTTATGAGGGAGGAGCTGGCCAAAGTTCAATGGTGCAATACCTTAGCAGGGATGACAGTGGAGGAACAATGGCAGATATTTCTGTGTATAATGCAGAAGATGCAGGATCAGTTCATTCCAAAAAGGAAGAAAGATCCTAGGAGGAGGCATGGGTGGCCGTGGCTGACGAGGGAAGTTAAGAAACATATTAAGTTAAAAGAGAAAAAGTATAGCATAGCAAAGATGAGTGGGAAAACAGAGGACTGGGAAGCTTTTAAAGAAGAACAGAGGATTACTAAGAAGGAAATATGCAGAGAAAAAATGAGGTATGAAGGTAAACTGGCCAATAATATAAAGGAGGATAGTAAAAGTTTTTTTAGGTATGTGAAATGGTTAAGACTAAAATTGGGCCGAATTTGGACAGAAACAGGGGAATATATTACGGGGAACAAAGAAGTGGCAGAAGAATTGAATTGGTACTTCAGATCTGTGTTCACTGGGGAAGACACAAGCAATCTCCCTGAGGTAACAGTGGCTGAAGGACCTGAACTGAAGAGAATTTATATTTGCCAGGAATTGGTGTTGGAGAGACTGTTAGGTCTGAAGGTTGATAAGTCCCCGGGGCCTGATGGTCTATATCCCAGGATACTGAAGGAGGTGGCTCCAGAAATCGTGGATGTGTTGGTGATTATTTTCCAGAGTTCGATAGATTCAGGATCAGTTCCTGCGGATTGGAGGGTTGCTAATGTTGTACCACTTTTTAAGAAAGGAGCAAGAGAGAAAGCAGGAAATTATAGACCAGTTAGTCTGACCTCAGTGGTGGGAAAGATGCTGGAGTCTATTATAAAGGATGAAATTACGACACATCTGGATAGCAGTAACAGGACAGGTCAGAGTCAGCATGGATTTATGAAGGGGAAATCATGCTTGACTAATCTTCTGGAATTGTTTGAGGATGTAACTCTGAAGATGGATGAGGGAGATCCAGTAGATGTAGTGTACCTGGACTTTCAGAAAGCTTTTGATAAAGTCCCACATAGGAGGTTAGTGAGCAAAATTAGAGCATATGGTATTGGGGGCAAAGTACTAACTTGGATTGAAAGTTGGTTGGCCGACAGCAAACAAAGAGTAGTGATAAACGGCTCCATTTCGGAATAGCAGGCAGTGACCAGTGGGATACAGCAGGGATCAGTGCTGGGACCGCAGCTTTTTACAATATATATTAAAGATATAGAAGATGGTATTAGTAATAACATTTGCAAATTTGCTGATGATACTAAGCTGAATGGCAGGGTGAAATGTGAGGAGTATGTTAGGAGACTACAGGGTGACCTGGACAGGTTAGGTGAGTGATCAGATGCATGGCAGATGCAGTTTAATGTGGATAAATGTATGGTTATCCACTTTGGTGGCAAGAACAGGAAGGCAGATTACTACCTAAATGGAATCAATTTAGGTAAAGGGGCAGTACAAAGAGATCTGGGTGTTCTTGTACACCAGTCAATGAAGGCAAGCATACAGGTACAGCAGGTAGTGAAGAAGGCTAATAGCATGCTGGCCTTCATAACAAGAGGGATCGAGTATAGAAGCAAAGAGGTTCTTCTGCAGCTGTACAGGGCCCTGGTGAGACCACACCTGGAGTACTGTGTGCAGTTCTGGTCTCCAAATTTGAGGAAAGACATTCTGGCTATTGAGGGAGTGCAGTGTAGGTTCACGAGGTCAATTCCTGGAATGGCGGGACTATCTTACGCTGAAAGACTGGAGCGACTGGGCTTGTATACCCTTGAGTTTAGAAGACTGAGAGGGGATCTGATTGAGGCATATAAGATTATTAAAGGATTGGACACTCTGGAGGCAGGAAACATGTTTCCACTGATGGGTGAGTGCCAAACCAGAGGACACAGCTTAAAAATACGGGGTAGACCATTTAGGACAGAGATAAGGAGAAACTTCTTCACCCAGAGAGTGGTGGCTGTGTGGCATGCTCTGCCCCAGAGGGCAGTGGAGGCCCAGTCTCTGGATTCATTTAAGAAAGATTGGATAGAGCTCTCAAGGATACTGGAATCAAGGGTTATGGAGATAAGGCAGGAAGAGGATACTGATTAGGAATGATCAGTCATGATCACAATGGATGGTGGTGCAGGCTCGAAGAGCAGAATGGCCTACTCCTGCACATATTGTCTGTTGTCTCTCTCGGTGTGACGCAGCAACCTCTCGGTGTGACACAGCGTCCTCCCTCGGTGTCACACAGCGCTCTCTCGGTGTGACACAGGGCCCTCTCACGGTGTGACACAGCACCCTCTCGGTGTCACACAGCACCCTCGCTCAGAGTCACACAGCACCCTCGCTCAGTGTCACACAGCACCCTCTCGGTGTCACACAGCACCGTCTCGGTGTCACACAGCACCGTCTCGGTGTCACACAGCGTCCTCTCGGTGTGACACAGCGCCCTCTCGGTGTCACACAGTGCCCTCGCTCGGTGTCACACAGCACCCTCTCGGTGTCACACAGCACCGTCTCGGTGTCTCACAGCACCCTCTCGGTGTCACACGGCGTCCTCTCGGTGTGACACGGCGCCCTCTCGGTGTGACACGGCGCCCTCTCGGTGTCATACAGCACCGTCTCGGTGTCACACAGCACCCTCTCGGTGTCACACAGCGTCCTCTCGGTGTGACACAGCACCCTCGCTCAGTGTCACATAGCACCCTCTCGGTGTCACACAGCACCGTCTCGGTGTCACACAGCACCCTCTTGGTGTCACACAGCACCCTCTCGGTGTCACACAGCATCCTCTCGGTGTCACACAGCGCCCTCTCGGTGTGACACCGTGCCCTCGCTCGGTGTCACACAGCGCCCTTGCTCGGTGTCACACAGCGCCCTCGCTCGGTGTCACACAGCACCGTCTCGGTGTCACACAGCGTCCTCTCGGTGTGACACAGCACCCTCGCTCAGTGTCACACAGCACCCTCTCGGTGTCACACAGCGCCCTCTCGGTGTCACACAGCGCCCTCTCGGTGTCACACAGCGCCCTCTCGGTGTCACACAGCACCCTCTCAGTGTGACACAGCGCCCTCTCAGTGTGACAGCGTCCTCTCGGTGTGAGACAGTGCCCTCTCGGTGTCACACAACGCCCTCTCGGTGTGAGACAGCGCCCTCTCGGTGTGACACAGCGCCCTCTCGGTGTCACACAATGCCCTCTCGGTGTGACACAGCGCCCTCTCGGTGTGACACAGCGTCCTCTCGGTGTGACACAGCGCCCTCTCGGTGTCACACAGCACCCTCTCAGTGTGACACAGCGCCCTCTCAGTGTGACAGCGTCCTCTCGGTGTGAGACAGTGCCCTCTCGGTGTCACACAACGCCCTCTCGGTGTGACACAGCGCCCTCTCGGTGTGAGACAGCGCCCTCTCGGTGTGAGACAGCGCCCTCTCGGTGTGAGACAGCGCCCTCTCGGTGTGTGACAGCGTCCTCTAGGTGTGTAACAGCGTCCTCTCGGTGTGACCCAGCGCACTCTCGGTGTGAGACAGTGCCCTCTAGGTGTGTAACAGCGTCCTCTAGGTGTGACACAGCACCTTCTCAGTAATCAGCAATGTAACAACTGATAAAGCATCCACTGCCATTTGTAGAACAGAGTTCCAAATATTACCATCTATAGCCATGCTCAATTGACCTTAGTATCCAGGGATGTGCTGACTTGGTGGATTAGTCATGGAAAATATAGAGTTACAGGGACAGGGTAGATTGTGTGTCTAGCTAGGATGCTCTTTGGAGTAGCAGTGTGGCCTCACTGGGCTAATGATCTGCATCCACACTGTATAAATTCTCTGAATATGAATTAGACACCACTGTGCTCTCTGGCTAACATCTGCCTCAGGTTTGCTGCAGTGTGCCAGTGAAGCTCAGAGCAAGCTGGAAGAACAGCATCTCAGCTTCTGCTTGGGTGTCCTACAGGATCCAGCACCGAGCCTAAACCCCTCATTCCATGTTTTTACTCTCGCCCAAACCCCAGATGACCGGACATGTGCTTTCAGTACAGCCAGAAGAAAGTGAGAACTGCAGATGCTGGAGATCAGATTCGAAGAGTGTGGTGCTGGAAAAGCGCAGAGGCTCAGGCAGCATCCTGATGAAGAGCTTATGCTCAAAATGTTGACTCTCCTGCTCCCCGGATGCTGCCTGACCTGCTGTGCTGTTTCCGTACAGCTTACCTACTTGCACCTACTTACAGTCCATATTATCAACTTTTATCCCTTTATCGACCTAACTTTCTCTCTCTGTCTCTGGGCTCCATCTTCACCTATCTGCTCACTCATTTTCCACCATGCAATCACTGTCTTCTGCAAATACACAGCCCTTTCCTCGCTAATTCCAGTTCTGCAGGAAGATCACTGGACTCAAAGCATTAACTCTGCTTATCCACCACAGATACTGCCAGAGCTGCTGAGTTTCTCCAGCAATTTGTGTTTTCATATCTAACATTCATGCTATGTTGTTAGATGGAGTTACCATCATTGAATCTCTCAACATCAACATCCTGGGTGTTACCATTGACTTCAAACTGAACTGGACTGGCCACTTAAGTATTGTGGCTACAAGAGCAGGTCAGATGTTAAGAATCCTGCAGCACTCACCCCCTGATTCCCTAAAACCTGCCCACCATCTACAAGGCACAAATCAGGAGTGTAGGAGAAAGTGAGGACTGCAGATGCTGGAGATCAGAGTCGAGAGTGTGGTGCTGGAAAAGCACAGCAGGTCAGGCAGCATCCGCGGAGCAGGAGAATCGATGTTTTGGACCTAAGCCCTTCATCAGGAATGAAAAATCAGGAGTACTCCCCAGTCGCCTATACGGGTGCAGTTACAACAATACTCAAGTACCTCAATCTTATCCAAGACAAAGTAGCCCATTTTGTTAGCATCCCACCCGTCACTTTCAACATTCACCCATGTCACCAACAACATAATGGCAGCACAGTGTACCATCTATAAGAAACATCTCAGCAACTCACCAAAGCTCCTTTCAATAGAGCTGAAAATGTGTTGCTGGAAAAGCACAGCAGGTCAGGCAGCATCCAAGGAACAGGAAAATCGACGTTTCGGGCATGAGCCCTTCTTCAGGAATGCCCGAAACGTCGATTCTCCTGTTCCTTGGATGCTGCCTGACCTGCTGCGCTTTTCCAGCAACACATTTTCAGCTCTGATCTCCAGCATCTGCAGTCCTCACTTTCTCCTCCTTTCAATAGAGCCTTCCAAACCTGCAACCTTTACCCTACTGAAGGACAAAGGCAGCAAATATGTGGGAACACCACTAACTCCTCTCTGAGCTATTCACCATCCTGTCCTGGAAATATACCTCTGTTCCTTCAGTGTTCCTGGGTCAAAATCCTGCAATGCCCTCCCTTTCAGCATTGCGGGTCTCCCTACAGCCAATGAACTGCAGCACAACTAGAAGACAGCTCACCCCCACCTTTTCCTGGGCAAGTGGTCTCAGGCAATAAATACTGCCCCAGCCAGCGATACCCATAAGCCATGAAGAAAATAGACAAAATGCAACTGAGATTTTGAAGCAAGGTGATTGTGATCTGAATGAATGTGTGCACGTGGCTCCACTAATAAGACCATCTTGAAAGGTCAGAGTCTGAGAAACAAACATTGTACTGGAGTAGATTGCACTTATTATCAAATGTCAATAGACACGCTACTGGAGTGTGACATTGAGAGTAAAGATATGAGATTATCATCTTAAATTAGGAACAAATAGTGACCAATAGCCTAGAAGAGAGACAATCAGACAGTTTTCAAGTGAAGAGTGCAACAAGGCAGCATGCTGTCTCCATGATATCGCGGCTCAGTGGCTCAGAGGTTAGCACTGCTACCCCAGCAGCCCAGGTTCGATTCTAGCCTCGGGTGAATGTCTGTGTGGAGTTTGCACATTCCCCCTGTATGTTTCTCCAGGTGTTCTGGTTTCCTCCCACAGTCCAAAGATGTGCAAGTAGAGTGGCCATGCTAAATTGCCTACAGTGTTCAGGGATGTGCAGACGATTTGGGTTAGCCATCGGAAATGTAGGATTACAGAAATGGAGTGAGTCTGGGTAGGATGCTCTTCGGAGGGTCAGTGAGGACTCTATCGGCTGAATGGCTTGCTTCCACACTGTAAGGATTCCATAATTATTCAATCTTTTCAAACAACAAATATTCAGGGTACTGGATTTACCTACTGGGTAAACTTTGGAGGCAAAAGCATCAAAAAAGCCCTGGGCTGCACTAACAATAGCATTTTCTGCAGAATCCAAAAAGACACAACAAATTTATTTCCGTTCACTCATGGGACGTGGGTGTCACTGGCTGGGCCACCATTTATTGCTTGTCCCTAGTTGTCCCTTGAGAAGGTGGGGGTGAGCTGCCTTCTTGAACCGCTACAGTCCTTCTGCTATGGGTTGACCCACAATGCCCTTAGGAAGGGAATTCCAGGATTCTGACCCAGTGACAGTGAAGGAACGGCGATATATTTCCAAGTCAGGATGGTGAGTGTTTTGGAGGGGAACTTGCAGGGGGTGGTGTTCCCATGTTTTTGCTGCTGATAGTAGAATGCTGAAGTTTGGAATATGCATTGAGTATGAAGTTCAAAAAGATAGTAGCAGTTTGAAGGAATATGTTCAAGGAAGCCAGAGTCAAGATTGAAAAGGATGGTGTCCCACTGAGACAGGTAAATACGTTTGTCTGTTCAGGACAAATCAAAACAGAAAATGGCAGATGCAGTGCAGAAGTTAGTAGAAAGATAGAGAGATAGCCAGGAGTAATTCTGTGAAGATGATGAATGTGTTAACAAGGAAACTGAAACTTGTGACAAGGAAGAAACCTCAGAAGCTGCTACATTCTATCCCCTTTTCTGTCTGCCTCAGAAACCTGCACAATAATTAAAGAGCTGCGAACAAAATTGGAGTCCTTTGAAATCTGGATGCTAAGATGTATGTTAACATTTCACAACCATAATACAAATGAATCACAGAATTATCACAGCACTGAAGCAGCATCTTTGTCCCATCATGCCTCCATTTCTGTTATTGACTGCCAATCTCCTGCCTTTTCCCATATTCCTGCAATTTCTATCCAAATAACCATTGAATATCCTCTTGAATGCTTCAATTAAACCTGCCTCCACCATATTTCAAGGCAGTGCATTCTATATTCTAAATATTCATTGTATGAAAAAGCTTAATCTCACATCTACCTTGCTTTGTTTGCATATCACGTTAAACATCTTCTCCATGCCCACTCTATCCCTTCAGTATTCTCTAAGTTCCATTGATTCATCCTTCTAAACTCTATTGAGTACAGACCCAGAGCCCTCAACTGCTCCTCATATGACAAGCCCTTCCCTCCCGGGATCATTCTCGCAAGCCTCCTCTGCACTTCACATTAAATGAGAAGAGATATGATCTCACAGGAGAGGGTGCTGAGGGAATTTACCAGGATGCTGCCTGAGCTGGAGACTTTTAATTATGAAAAGAGTTTGGAAAGACTGGGGTTACTCTCCTTGGAGCCGGGCAGACTGAGAGGGCCACAATCAAAGTGCATAAACTTATGAGGGGCATACATAGGGTAGGTAGGAAGGAACATTTCCACTTGGATTCATCAATGACCAAGGTAAGCAGCAACAGGTTCCGATGGGATGTGAGGAACAGCTTTTTCTCCCAGACATGGTGGGAATTAGACACTCTGCATGATTGGTAGAGGCAGAAATCCTCATAACATATAAGAAGTATTGGAGTAT
Organism: Chiloscyllium punctatum; assembly: GCF_047496795.1. Classification (NCBI taxonomy): domain Eukaryota; kingdom Metazoa; phylum Chordata; class Chondrichthyes; order Orectolobiformes; family Hemiscylliidae; genus Chiloscyllium; species Chiloscyllium punctatum. The sequence continues at coordinate 128,716,115 of NC_092745.1, forward strand.
TGTGTTCAGTTCTGGGCGCCTTATTTAAAGAAGGATGTTAAAGCCCTGGAGAGAGTACAAAGGAAGTTTACTAGAATGATACAAGGAATGAAGGATTTTAGATACAAAAAAAAAATTGAGCTTATTCTCCTTGGAGCAGAGAAGCTCAAGTGGTGAACTTGTTGAGGTGTTGAAAATTTTGAACAATTTTGACAGAGTAAACAAGGACATTCTGTTTCCACTGGTTGGTACGTCAGTAACTAGGGATCACAATTTCCAGATTATCAACAAGAGAGCTAGGAGTGAGATGAGGAGGAACTTCTTTACTCATAGAGTTGTTAGGATTTGGAATGTGCTGCCGGGGAGAGTGGAGGAGACAGATTCCATAGGAGGCTTCAAATGAGAGCTGGATAGATATTTGAAAATGAGGAATTTAGAGAGCTACAGAGATAAGAGAGAAACAGACTAGCTGGGTAACTCTTTCAGAAACCAGTATAAACATGATGGGTCCAATGGCCTCCTTCTGTACTCTATAATCTATGATTCTATTCCATAAGTATTTAGATATGCACTTGCAATGCCAAGACATACTAAGCTATAGGCCAAGTGCTGGAAATTGGGATTAGAATCGTGAGGTCCCGGAGACACCCGCACCAATCAACTCCACCGCCCCGTGGCTAAACATTTCAACTCCCACTCCCACTCTGCTGAGGACATGGAGGTCCTGGGCCTCCTCCACCGCCGCTCCCTCACCACCCAACGCCTGGAGGAAGAACGCCTTATTTTTCCGCCTCGGAACACTTCATCCCCAGGGAATCAATGTGGACTTCAACAGTTTCCTCATTTCCCCTCCCCCCACCTTACCCCAGTTCCAACCTTCCAGCTCAGCACCATCCTCATGACCTGTCCGACCTGTCAATCTTCCTTCCCACCGATCCGCTCCACCCCCCCCGACCTATCACCTTTACTCTTTCCTCCATCCATCTATTGCACTCTCAACTACCTTCCCCCCAGCCCCATGCCCCTCCCATTTATCTCACCACCCCCAAGGCTTTCAGCCTCATTCCTGATGAAGGGCTTATGCCCGAAACATCGATTCTCTTGCTCCTCGGATGTTGCCTGAGCTGCTGTGCTTTTCCAGCAACATACTCTCGACTCTGACCTCCAGTATCTGCAGACTTCACTTTTTCTCAGAATAGTGAGGTGCCTGTTTCTGACCAGCACGGATTGGATGGGCCAAAGGACCTTTCTCTGTGCTCTAAATCTGTATGGCTCTATGAACACATAGTTCTCTGCAATCTATAGTCACTTACCTTACGTTGTTTTGTAGAGTCCAGTTTGACCAGCCAATAAGAAGCTACCTTTGGTTTATGATACTTCCAGTTGTCTAGTATCTGTGAACAGAATTGGAAGAGTGCGTGAACATCACTAAAGGTCACACAGGAAAATAACTCAGGCAAGTATTCGGCAAATTAGAGTCAATCATCTACCAGTATCTGAGAAGTAGGATTCGCTTCTCCAAATAACCAACTGAAAAAGTTATTACCTTGAATTGTTAAGTTAAATTGAAAAAGAACTTTATCATTGCTGAGTTGTTGATTACGTCTTAGAGAACAATATGTGCACGAGGACTGGTTTCTTTGATGCAGAATTCAAATGATAAAATCAAATGCCTTGATGCTCAATTGGTAGCCATCTTGTCTAATGATTATGGGTTGAAATTTCACTCTAGAGAGTTGAGCACAAAGTCCAGGCTGACTCTCTAGTGCAGCACGAAGGTTCAGCACCATACACTGCTCCTCAGATACTGACGCAGTCTGTGTCCAAATGCAGCATGACCTGGACAATGTTCAGGCTTATGTTGACAAGTGGTAAGTAACATCCACACCACAAAGTGCCAGGCATTGGCCATCTACAACAAGGGAGAATCCAACCATTAAACACTGAAAGAACTGCGGAGGCTGGAAATTAGAAGCAAAAACAGAAACTGCCGGAAAGGCGCAATATCTGAGGAGTGAAATCAGAGTTAATGTTCCAGTTGCAGTGACCCTTCCTTAGAATCTAATTAATACCCTTTGGCATTCAATGGCATTACCATCACTGCATTTCCCACTGGCAACATTCTGAGGGTTAACCTTGAACAGAACTGGACTCACCTTATAAATATTGTGGCTACATGAATAGGTCAGAGGCTAGGAATACTGAATTACTGGTGCTGGAAGAGCACAGCAGTTCAGGCAGCATCCAAGTAGCTTCAAAATCAACGTTTCGGGCAAAAGCCCTTCATCAGGAATACTGAGGCAAATAACTTACCTCCTGACTCCCCAAAACCTGTCCACCATCAACAAGTCACAAGTCAGGTGTGTGATGGAATATTCCCCATTTGCCTGGGTGGGTGCAGCTCCAAAAACAATTGAGAAGCTCAACACTGTCCAGAGCAAAGCAGCCCATTTGATTGGCACCACATCCACAAGCATCCACTCCCTCCACCACCGATGCTCAGTAGCAGCAGTGTTTACTATCTATAAGATACACTGCAGAAACTCACCAAAGCTCCTTTGGCAGCACTTTCCAAACCTACGCCCACTTATATCTAGAAGGATAAGAGCAGCAGATACATGAGAACACCACTCCTTGAAAGTTCCCCTCCAAGCCCCTCACCATTTGGAAACATATCACTATTCCTTCAGTGTCATTGGTTCCAAATCATGGAAGTTGTTCCCTAGTGGCATTGTGGATCTACTTACAGTAGGTGGACTACAGCAGTTCAAGAAGGCAGCTCACCGCCTCGTTCTCAAGGGGCAACTAGGGACGAGCAATAAATAGTGGCCCATACAGTGATGCCAACTTCCCATAAGTAACTAAAAAGTGAAATGGTGGGCACAACTACTTAGAAATTTTGTTTCCCTTGAAGCTTCTTGGGATATTCTAGAGCAGTATGTCAATATGTCAATAGTCCGATGAGGGAAGGCGCCATATTGGATCTGGTACTGGGGAATGAGCCAGGACAGGTGGTAGAAGTTGCAGTGGGGGGATTACTTTGGGGACAGTGACCACAATTCTGCAAGTTTTAGAATACTCGTAGGTAAAGATGAGAGTGGTCCAAAGGGAAGAATACTAAACTGGGCCAAAGCCAATTATATCAAAATTAGACAGGAGCTGGGAAATGTGGATTGGACACAGCTATTTGAAGGGAAGTCCACATTTGAGATGTGGGAGGTTTTCAAAGATTGGTTAACGGTAGTGCAGAATAGGCATGTCCGTTGAAGGCAAAGGATAGGAAGGGCAAGATCCGTGAACTGTGGATGACAGGAGACATTGTACGACTACCCAAGAGGAAAAGGGAAGCTTACATAAGGTCTAAGCAGCTAAGAACAGAACGGGCCCTGGAAGAATATCGAAAGAGTAGGACAAGTCTTAAACGAGGAACCGAGCGGGCTAAAAGGGGCCATGAAATCGCTTCAGCAAGCAGAACTAAGGAAAATCCCAAAGCATTTTATTCTTATGTAAGAAGCAAGCGGGTAACTAGGGAAAGAATTGGTCCACTAAAAGATAATGAAGGAAGGCTGTGTGTCGAACCTGAGAGAATGGGTGAGATTCTGAATGATTACTTTGCATCAGTGTTCACTGAGGAGAGGGACATGATGAATCTTGAGATTAGAGATAGAAGTTTGATTAGTCTGGATCACGTTGGCATAAGTAGGGAAGATGTGTTGGTTAGGCTAGAGGTTATTAAGGTGGACAAATTCCTAGGACCGGATGGGATCTATCCCAGGTTGCTGAGGGAGGCAAGAGAGGAAATAGCTGGGGCCCTGACAGATATCTTTGTGGCATCCTTAAATACAGGTGAGGTGCCAGAGGACTGGAAGGTTGTTCATGTTGTTCCCCTGTACCAGAAGGATAGTAGGGATATTCCGGGTAACTACAGACCAGTGAGCCTGATGTCAGTGGTGGGGAAGTTGTTGGAGAGGGTACTGAGAGATAGGATCTATTTATATTTAGAAAAGAATGGGTTTATCAGTGATAGGCAACATGGTTTTGTGCGGGGGATATCGTGCCTTACCAACTTAATAGAGTTCTTCGAGGAAGTGACCAAGTTGATAGGTGAAGGAAGGGCTGTTGATTTCATATACATGGACTTTAGTAAGGCGTTTGATAAAGTTCTCCATTGTAGATTAATGGAGAAAGTGAAGTCACATGGTGTGCAGGGTGTTCTAGCTAGGTGGATAAAGAACTGGTTGAACAACAGGAGACAGAGAGTAGTAGTTGAAGGAAGTTTCTCAAAATGGAGAAAGGTGACCAGTGGTGTTCCACAGGGGTCAGTATTGGGGCCACTGTTGTTTGTGATATACATAAATGATCTGGAAGAGGGCACTGTTGGTATGATCAGCAAGTTTGCAGATGACACAAAGACTGATGGAGTAAGGGACTGTCAGAGAATACAGGAGGATATAAATAGACTGCAGATTTGGATGGAAAATTGGCAGATGGAGTTCAATCCAGACAAATGTGAGGTGATGCATTTAGGCAAGACTAATTCTAGAGCGAATTATACAATGAACGGAAGAGCCTTGGGAAAGGTTGATGGACAGAGAGATCTTGGAGTGCAGGTCCATTGTACCCTGAAGTTTGCTGCACAGGTGGATAGAGTGGTCAAGAAGGTATATAGTATGCTTGCCTTCATTGGACAGGGTAGTGAGTATAAGAGCTGGCAAGTCATGTTAAAACTGTACAAGACATTGGTTCGGCCGCATTTGGAATACTATGTACAGTTCTGGTCGCCACATTACCAAAAGGATGTGGACGCTTTGGAGAGGGTGCAGAGAAGGTTTATGAGGATGTTGCCTGGTATGGAAGGTGCTAGATATGAAGAGAGGTTGAGTAGGTTAGGTTTATTTTCACTAGAAAAAAGGAGATTGAGGGGGGACCAGATTGAGGTTTACAAAATCATGAAGGGTAGAGACAGGGTGGATAGAGACAAGCTTTTTCCCAGGGTGAAGGATTCTTTCACAAGAGTTCATGCTCTCAAGGTGAGAGGTGGAACGTTTAAGGGGGATATATGCGGTAAGTACTTCACACAGAGGGTGGTGGGCATTTGGAGCGAGTTGCCAGCAGAGGTGGTAGAGGCAGGTACGGTAGATTCATTTAAGATGTGTCTGGACAGATGCATGAGAAGGTGGGGAGCAGAGGGATACAGATGCTCAGGAATTGACCGACAGGTTTAGACAGTACATTTGGATCGGCTCAGGCTTGGAGGGCCAAAGGGCTTGTTCCTGGGCTGTAAATTTTCCTTGTTCTTCTTTGTTCTTATTTTATTCTGTTAAAGGAGCTATATAAATGCAAGCTTTTGGGTGTTTTCCTTTACTGGCAAGGCAATATTTATTGCCCATCCTTAATTGCCTTTCAACTTGCTTGGCCATTTCAGAAGGCAATTATTAGTTCACCACATTGCTGTGGGTGCGGAGTCACATGTACCCCAGACCAGGCAGGAACTATAGATTCCTTAAAGGGCATGCAAAAACTAAATTTTTACAATTACCATGATCCCCATCACTGAGACTAGCTTTAAGTTTCAGACTTATTAATTGAATTTAAATACCACCAGCTGAGTGGTGGAATTTGAACCCATGGTTCCTGAGTACTTGTGTGGCCGTGGAATCGTAGAAAGATCATAGAATCCTGACAGTGTGGAAACAAGCCCTTCAGACCAAGAAGTCCACAGTGACCCTCCAAAGAGTAACCCATTCCCCGACTGGTCTACATTTACCCCTGACTAATGCACCTAACCTACATATCCCTGAACACTATGGGCAATTTAGCATGGCCAATCCACCTAACCTGCACATCTTTGGACTGTGGAAAGAAACTGAAGCTCCTGAAGGAAACCCACACAGACACAGGGAGAATGTGCAAACTCCACACAGGCAGTCGTCCAAGGTGGAATTGAACCCAGGTCCCTGGCGCTGTGAGGCAGCTGTGCTAACCACAGACCCACCACGCCACCTTCTAGGATTAACAGCCCAAGAACATTAACACTATCCCACCATCTACCTTCTCACTGCTGATTTACAGGGATTTTCAGCCATCTTTAAAGTGGGTGAGAATCCAACAGAAAGAGTCCATTCCCACCAGGCACGAACTAAACCAACACTGACCCCCACTCAATCATCAGAAGGAAGAGTCCATCTGCGATATAATGGTTGTCTTCCACTGTGTTCAAGTCTGTTTTATCAGCAAAGCTACCATGAGGTGGTATGAGCTTGCAATGAGTCGAGGAATAAAATCTATTCAGGGAAAAGAAATCACCACTTCCAGAAAACTGCCACCTTCAAAAGGGTAGAAGGGTGGTCTGTTGGCTCAATGGTTAGCACTGCTGCCTCACAATGCCAGGGACCTGGGTTTAATTCCACCCTTGGGCAGCTCTATGGAGTTTGCACATTCTCGTCATGTTTTGATATCTTTCCTCTGAGTGCTCCGAAGATGTGCCGGTTAGGTGGACTGGCCATGTGATATTACCCACAGTGTCCAGGGGTATGTAGGCTAGGAGGATCAGCCATGGGAAACATACAGTTACAGGGCTAGGATGGGTCTGGATGGGATGCTCTTTGGAGGGTCAGTGCCTACTTGATGGGCCAAATGGCCTGCTTCCACACTGTAGAGGTTTTACAATTCGATCTCTGCTTCTGCCAGTTACTTTCTGTCAAGCAAGGTTATTCAGAAGTGGATAATGGTAATGATTCCAATGTTGTGGATTGGCTTGAGACCTAAGTTCTAAGATGGCACCCATCGCTAGACCTCACTGAAGTCACTGAGGCCTGGTGGGGGCAGTAGCTATAAGTTGCCAATCATGTAGGTTGTACCTAGTGGTCAAAAGAAGATGGACAGCCTGGACAATGGCTCCCCACTGCACTACCTGGGTCCCATGCCCTCCCACACCAGCTCCACCCCTCACCCAAGTGGAGGAGGATCACAAACGAATCCCGGCAGCAGCATGAAGGGTCAAAAGCAGCTGCTCTAACTCTGAAGGCCCCACGTGTTTTTATCTTGACTTTGCCCCCACTATCCTTTTCAGATCATTTTGTTATTTGGGATGCAGTTGGAGACAAAGACCAGATTCCCACCTGCACATCAATCCATTCATGAGGTTCTCCTCATGGGATTTGGTGAACCAAATTGATTATGAGGGCGGTACCATCGAGCGACACAGCACAGAATGAAACCATTCAGTCCACGGTGCCTAAACTAGCTCATTGGAAGCTTTTCCTCATCTGCCCTTTCAGGCAACTCATTCCCAATCACAACAACTGGAAAAGTTGCAAATGTTCCTCTACAAGCCACTCACCATCCTGACGTGGAAATATATCCCCATATCTTCACTGTCGCTGGGTCAAAATCCTGGAATTCCCTTCCTATAAGGGCATTGTGGGTCTACCTAAAGCACATATAGCAGTTCAAGATGGCGGCTCACCACCACCTTCTCAAGGACCACCAGGGACAGGCAATAAATGCTGGGCTCAGCAGCAACACCTACATCCCACAATAGAAAAAATATTTTGATTTCCTCAGTACCTTCTTTACCAATGATAATGAAAGCAAAATACTGCAGATTCTGAAAATCTGAAACAAAAAACAGAAATTGCTGGAGAAACTCAGCAGCATCTGTGGAGAGAGGAACAGAGTAAATATTTTGAGTCCAATGTGACTCTTCATCAGAACTGGAACACAAACAAGACAAGGCTTGTAACGTTATAGAAGTCAATGTTGAGACCTTGAGGCTATGATGTGCCTCAATGGAAAACCAGGTGTGCTCCTTAAACCTGTACTGTGCTTCATCAGAATATTGCAGTCTCCTGCGACACAGTGGTTCAGTGGTTAGCGCTGCTGCCTCACAGCACCAGGGTCCCAAGTTCGATTCCAGCCTCGGGTGACTGTCTGTGTGGAGTTTGCACATTCTCCCCGCGTCTGTGTGGGTTTGCTCCGGTTTCCTCCCACAGTCCAAAGATGTGTAGGTCAGGTGAATTGGCCATGCTAAAATGCCCATAGTGTTAGGTGCATTAGTCAGAGGGAAAAGGGTCTGGGTGGGTTACTGCTTGGAGGGTCATTGCGGACTTGTTGGGCTGAAGGGCCTGTTTCCATACTGTAGGGAATCTAATCCTCAAAGCTCTTGCCAGTGGAAACAAGGTCTCCCGAGAATAGTCCATCAAAACCCCTCACCATTCCATCTTTCACCTTGTCTGCTGATGGAGGAACAAGCCCAACTTCCCCAGTCTCCCTGAATGTCCTTAAAATAAAAATCCCTCTCTGAAACAAAACATTCCTGCAACAGAGCAGACTGTCTCAAGCTGAGGTGTGATGCTACCATTGCTCTCTTGGCTGACATTTGAAGCACGGAGACTTCAAAAGCACCGTTGAAAAGAACAGAAATGCTCTCCAGCGTCTATTGATTTGAGAAGAAAAGATTCAACACATTCATAAATGAACAATGAAAGAAACAGTCTTTCTATTACTCTTTAACCAAAAGAATGAGGGCAGCTCTTATTGAAAAGGTGCCTTTAAGACGCAAGTCCCTCGATACTAAATCTTTCATCTCACTGGACAGGTTGAGTTCATGAATAAAACTATTTAGTGAAAGAAAAATACTTTGTACTAGGTATTTTCACCAAGTCATTGTTACATCAGATTAAAGGATCTATTTCGAGTCTTTGGCCTTTTATGGAGGCGATTCATATTCTGATTGTTCCCAGACATTTTTTTCTGCCCCTCTCATCTCCGTGATTTCATTATCACTAATTAAGGTCTTCAGTAGCTCGATAGTGGGACTCAATTAAAGCAGGAAGGTTTGGGTGTGAAGGAGATGGTTCTCAGACAGAACACAGCATGGCCAGACTCTTTGGCCCTCGATATTGTGCTGACCTTTTATTCTACTCTAAGGTCAAACAGACCTGCATACCTTTCACTGTGCTATCTTCTATCTGTCTATCCAGGAGTCGCTTAAATGTCCCTAATGTCTCTAACTCTACTACCACCACTGGCAGTGCATTCCAAGCACCCAGCACTCTCTGTGTAAAGAACTGACCTCTGACATCTCCCCTAAATCTTAAAATGAAGCCACCTCGTGATAGACATTTCTGCCATGGCAAAAGGTCTCTGGCTATCCACTCTATCTATGCCTCTCATCATCTTGTACACCTCTATCAAGTTCCTTCTCATCCTTCTTTGCTCCATTAAGAAAAGCCCTAGCTCCCTCAGCCTTTCATCATAAGACATGCTCTCCAGTCCAGGCAGCATCCTGGTAAATCTCTGCACCCTATATCACTCCTATAATGAGGTGACCAGTATTCCAACACAATATTCCAAGTGTGATCTAACCAGGGCCCTATAGAGCTGCAGCATAACCTCACAGCTCTTAAACTCAATCCCCCTGCTAATGAAAGCCAACACGCCATACATCTTCGTAACAACCCTATCAACTTGGGTGGCAACCTTGAGGGATCTTTGTACATGGACCCCAAGATCCCTCTGTTCCTCCACACTACCAAGAATCCTATCTTTAACCCTGTAACCTGCATTCAAATTTGACCTTCCAAAATGAATCACTTCACACTTTTCCAGGTTGAACTCCATCTGCCACTTCTCAGCCCCATTCTGCATCCTGTCACTGTCCCGTTGGAACCTACAATAGCCCTCCAAACTATCCACGACTCCACCAACCTTCTTGTCATTGGCAAATTTACTAACCCACCCTTTCACTTTCTCATCTAAGTCATTTATAAAAATCACAAAGAACAAAGGTCCCAGAACAGATCCTGTGGAACATCACTGGTCACTGAGCTTCAGGCTGAATATTTTCCATCTACTACCACCTTCTGTCTTCTGTGGTCCAGCTAATTCTGTATCAGACAGCCAAATTTCCTTTTTTCACATGCCCCCTTACTTTCTGAATGAGCCTACCAATGGGGAACCTTATCAAACGCCATGCTTAAATCCATGTACACCACATCCACTGTTCTACCTTCATCAATGTGTTTTGTCACATTCTCAAAGAATTTAATAAGGTTTGTGAGGCATGACCTGCCCCTCATAAAGCCATGCTGACTATTTCCAATCGAACTATAGTTTTCCAAGTAATCATAAATGCTGTCTCTCAAATCCTCTCCAATAATTTGCCTACCACAGAAGTAATACTGGTTCTGTAATTTCCAGAATTATCCCTATTCACTTTCTTGAACAAGGGAATAACATTTGCCACCCTCCAATCATCTAGCACTACTCCAGTAGATAGTGAGAACACAAAGATCATCACCAAAGGTAGAGTAATGTCTTCCCTCACTTCCTGTTGTAACCTTGGGTATATCCCATCCAGCCCTGGGGATTTACCTACCCCTTTATATTTTTCAAAATTTTCATTACATCCTCCTTCTTGACATCAACCAGTTCAAGCATATCAGCCTGTTTCACACTGTCCTCAGAAACATCAAGGTCCCTCTCAGTAGTGAATACTGAAGCAAATTAATCATTAAGGAGCTCCTCTACATCCTCTGACTCCAGGCACAAGTTCCCTCCACTATCCCTGATCGGCCCTACCCTCACTCTGGCCATCCTCTTGTTCCTCACATAAGTGTAGAATGCCTTGGGGTTTTCCTTAATCCTACCCATTATTGCTTTTCCATATTTCCTTCTAGCTCTCCTAAGTCCATTTTTCAGTTTCTTCCTGGCTACCTGGTAACCCTCTAGATCCCTGTCTAATCCTTGCTTCCTCAATCTTAAATAATGTTCCTGCTTCCTCTTGACTAGATGTTCCACATCCCTATTCACCCAAGATTCTTTCAACCTGCTAACCCTTCCTTGCCACAGTGGGACAAGCCTATCCAGCTCCCTAAAAAAACCTCCAAATTTCAGTCATGCGTTTCTCTGAGGACATCTCTTCCCAATTTCGGCACCCCAGTTCCTGTTTAGTAGCATTGTACATCCCTCTCCCCCAATTAAAGACTTTTCCACGCCGTCTGCTCCTATCCCTCTCCATGAGTATAGTAAAGTTTAAGGAGTTGTGATCACTATCACCAAAATGCTCTCGTGCTGAGAGGTCTGATACCTGGCATGGCTTGTTGCCAAGCATCCAATCCAATATGGCCTCCCCTTGAGATTGGCCTATCTACACATTGCGCCAGGAACCCTTCCTGGATGCACCTGACAAAAACAGCTCCGTCCAAATTATTTGAACCAAGGAGGTGCCAATCAATATTAGAGAAGTTAAAGTCACCCATGACAACAACCCTGTTACCTTTGGACCTTTCCAAAATCGGCTTCCCAATCTGCTCCTCCGTGTTTCTGTTGCTATGGAGGGTGGGTCTGCAGAAAACTCCCAATACAGTGACTGCTCCTTTCCTGTTTCTGACTTCTACCCATACTGACTCCATGGACAGATCCTTCTCAACGATCTCCCTTTCTTCATCTGTGATACTATCCCTGATTAGCAATGCCACTCCCCCACCTTTTTGTGTCTGCGCCAGTCAAAAACAACCACCTGACCCATAACCTCCTACTCTAATCTCATTTTCCAGCACTTGGCCCAAAGCCTTTTATGCCTTTGGCATCACAAGTGCACATCTAAATACTTCTTCAATGTGATGAGGGCTTCTGCCTCTCCCACCCTTACAGGCAAAGAGTTCCAGGCTCCCAACATCCTCTGGGTAAAAATAACTTTCCTCACATTTCCTCTAAATCTCCTGTCCCTTACCTTTAATCTATACTCTCTTGGCATTGATCCTTCCACAAAGGGGAAATGATTCTGCTGTATAAGAGTCAAAAAGTGTGGCAGTGGAAAAGTACAGCAGGTCAGGCAGCATCTGAGCAGCAGAAGAGTCGATGTTTCAGACAGACATTACCACTTCTGCTCCTAAGATACTGCCTGACCTGCTGTGCTTTTCCAGCACCACACTTTTCGACTCTGACTCTCCAGCATCTGTAGTCCTCACTTTCTCCTTCTTCTCTAGAACGGTCGCTGGACCCAAAATATTAACTCTGCTTTCCCTCCACAAATGCTGTTACACCTGCGGATTTTTTTTCCAGCAGTTTCTGATTTTGTTTCTGACTGCCAGACTTTCCAGCATTGGACCAAGTACGGCATCAAAGAGCCCTGGCAAAACTGGAATCAATGGGTAAACACTCCACTGGTTAGAGTCAAACCTGGCACAAAGGAAGATGGTTGTGGTTGTGGAGGGTCAGTTATCTCAGCTCAAGGACATCTCTGCAGGAGTTCCTCAGGGTAGTGTGCTGGGCCCAACAATCTTCAGTTGCTTCATCAATGACTTTCTCTCTGTCATAAAGTCAGAAGTGGGGATGCTCGCTGATGATTGGCCAGTGTTCAGCACCATTCACGACACCTCAGATACTGAAGCAGTCCATATTCAACAAGATCTGGACAATATCCAGGCTTGGGCTGACAAGTGGCAAGTAATATTCGCACCACACAAATGTCAGACAATGACCATCACCTATAAGAGACACTCTAACTATCACCCCTTGACATTCCCCCATTGTCAACATCCTTGGGGTTACCATTGACCAGAAACTCAACTGGACTCACCACATAAACACAGTGGCTACAAGAGCAGGTCAGAGACTAGGGATACTGCGGCAAGTAACTCACCTCTTGACACACCAAAGTCTATCCACCATCTACAAGGCACAAGTCAGGAGTGTGATGGAATATTCCCCATTTGCCTGGATGGGTGCAGCTCCAACAACACTTGACATAATCCAGGACAAAGCAACCTGCTTGATTGGCACCACATCAACAAACATTCACTCCCTCCACCACTGGTGCTCAGTAGCAGCAGTGCACACTATCTACAAGTTGCCCTGCAGAAATTCACCAAAGACCCTCAGACAGCACCTTCCAAACCCACAACCACTTCCATCTAGAAGGGCAAGGGCAGCAGGTACATGGGAACACCACCACCTGTAAGTTCCCCTCCAAGCCACTCACCATCCTGGCTTGGAAATATATTACCTTTCCTTCATAGTCGCTGGGTCAAAATCCTGGAATTCTCTCCCTACCAACATTGTGGGTTAATCCACAGCAAGTGGAGCGCAGCGTTTCAAGAAGATAGCTCACTACCACCTTCTCAAGGGCAACTAGGGACGGGCAATAAATGCTGGCCCAGCCAGTGATGCCCAAGTCCCAGAAATGAATTTTTTTTAAAGTCTGCAGTTCTTTGGTTTTGGTTTGTTTCTTCCTGGCTACCCTCATCATTTTATACATCTCGATCATGACCCCCTTAGTCTCCGCTGCTCCAAGGAAAACAACTCCAGACTGTGCAATCTCTCGTTGTCTGAGTTCTCACTCACTCTCTCTCTCTCTCTCTCTCTCTCTCTCTCTCTCACTCACACTCTCACAAAGATAGGAAGATGCTCAGAATGGTGAATGTGTGGCCAACTGAAGATCAGATGGTTGTTTTGAATCATAGAGGAATCATAGAGCCCCCTACAGTGTGGCATGGAGACATAGGGTACGGAGACGGTGGTGGGGGGGGGGGGGGGGGGGGGGATGACCCTGCCTCCAGGGAAAAAACACACTCAATGGTAATGATGGCATCAGTTGTTTTACCAATGTACATTCAATCCATTGCACAGCCTGGTGGCTCAGTGGTTAGCAATGCTGTTTCACAGCACCAAGAACTCAGGTTTGGGTAACTGTCTGTGTGGAGTTTGCACATTCCCCTTGTGTCTGCAAGAGCTTCCTCCAGGTGATCCAGTTTCCTCCCACATTTGAAAGATTTGCAGGTTAGGTGGATTGGCCATGGGAAATGCAGGGTTACAGGAATTGGGCGGGATGCTCTTTGGTGAGTCAATGTGGACTCAATGGTCTGCTTCCACACTGGTGGGATTCCATGGTTGTTATTGGTGCAATCATGATGGTCAGTAAGTGTTACCCATTGCAGAATCACATCAAACAGTGCTGACATTGTGCTTTAGGCTTTAACAACATGCCTCTCTTTACGGTGATAATAACGTTTTTTTTAAAAAAAGTTAATTGTTAGTTTCACTGCAAAGCTTAATACAAGATAATTCCACAATGGCCGATGATGATCTGTCCTAATATCCTGTGAACACTTACTTCATCCAGCAGGACCTCAGCTTCCTCATTTGATTTCCCTGGGAATTTAATTTTCATTTCATTCAGAGCCACCAGCACTTCTTTGGTCAATTCCTCGTCTTGTTCCTTTGTTCTAAAATTTAGATTGGAAGACCGCTGAAAGACAAGTGGTCAGGGTTAGTTCATTGTTAATTTGAGACCTGCTGATGTTGAACAGTTCACAGTAAATCCAAATAGTCAAAGCTAAACAGAATAGTCAAAAATACACTAGGTTTAGTGTCTTTCTCTGCTCATTGTTGCATAGTTAGGGGGTCAAGTGCTTTGTGCATCTTTTTGGCTGATGGGTTGTTACATTGAAATGAAAGTCTGTGGAAAGAGCTGCTGTAGGGATAATGTCAGGACTCAGAGCAGGTCCAGGAAAGAATGTGGATCCAGGACCTCCTCAGGGAGCCCTGATGAAGGGCTCTGGCCCAAAATGTCAATTTTCCTGCTCCTCGGATGCTGCCTGACCTGCTATATTTTTCCAGCACCATACTCTCAACTCTGATCTCCAGCATCTGCAAACCTCACTGACTCCTCTGGGAGACCCCTGTACTGCAACATTTCCACCCACTGAGCCTCAAACCAAGGATAGCCTGTGGGAACCCTTCCCTTCCAAAGGTTTGGGACATTCCAAAAACTCTTCATGCAACTCACCCCGGCTCTCATCAGGCCAGGGAATTGGGAGGTTGCTGTGAGCTCAACTTCCCAAGTGAGTCAGCAGTGCATCCGCTACCTCCTCCAACATAAACCCTTAGCAGAGCAGCAATACAGATCTACCCATCCCAACCTTCGGGCGTAAAGTTTGGCCCAAACACCCCCAGTAAACTTGGGCAGATGGAATAGGTAGGTAGACAGATAGGCAAGCGTACAGAAGGAACCCCATCGTTCTTATGTTAGTCCTATCAAAGTGCTATTTCATTCACAACATCATGAGACATGAAAGCGCAGCAGGAGGCCATTCAGCCCACTGTGTCAATACTCCTGAGGGATCTGATCCCATGACAATTTCACCTGACGTATTCCAGATTTTAGCAAATCATAGTATGGAAATAAAAACTTTTCATTTGATTAGATTACTTACAGTGTGGAAACAGGACCTTCGGCCCAACAAGTCCATACCAACCCTCTGAAAAGCAACCCACCCCAGACCCATTCCCCTACACCTAACACTACGGGCAATTTAGCATGGCCAATTCACCTGACCTGCACATTTTTGGACTGTGGGAGGAAACCCACGCAGACACAGGGAGAGTGTGCAAACTCCACACAGACAGTTGCCCGAGATGGGAATTGAACCTGGGTCTCTGGCGCTGTGAGGCAGCAGTGCTAACCACTGAGCCACCCCTTTCCTTGCTATTTCCTTTCTATTTCCCCAAAAGTTTCAATCTACAATCACCATTCCCTTTTTGTGCAGATATTCTGTTTCCCTTTTAATTCAGAAGAACCCTTCTACTACTGGCTGAGCATCAACAACAAATTGCAGCTGTACAGCATTTTTAAAGTCTCACAACACTCCAAGTTAAGATTAAACTTTTCCGTCTCTTTATTCTTTCCTGGGACTTGGCAGCCGCGGGCAAGGCTAGTATCTCCTGCCTATCCTCAATTATCTTGGAATTTAGTAGCTCACCGGGCCACTCCAGAGGGCAGGTAAAGATCAAACACTTTGCTGTGGTTCTGGAGTCCCTTGTAAGGGAGCAGATTTACTTCCCTAAAATGCTGCAGCTGACTTTTTACAACAATCAATTAGTTTTTTGGTCACCATGACATGGATCCAAACGTAATTTAACTCAAATTGCACCAGCCATTGTGCAAAGATTTGTACGCCCGAGACAGAGCCTCTGTTTTTCCGTTCAATGGCATTAGCACTTGTCATTTTGACACTGAACCACAGAGGGCAACGTAAGGTCAACCCACAATGAACCCACAAAGTGAGGACTGCAGATGCTGGAAATCAGAGTCTGGATTAGACTGATGCTGGAAAAGCACAGCAGGTCAGGCAGCATCTAAGGAGCAGGAAAATCGACATTTCGGGCAAAAGTCCTTCATCAAGCTTTTGCCCGAAATGTCGATTTTCCTGCTCCTCGGATGCTACCTGACCTGCTGTGCTTTTCCAGCACCACTCTAACCACAATGAACTTGGTCAAGGGGTAGATTTTCTGGATGAGAGAGGGGGATAGAGAAGCAGAGAGGTATAGGGAGGAAATGATAGGACTGAGTGTATGGTCACCATTAGTGGGATAACAGAGTTTGGAAATGCTCAAGGGACAAAATTGGAGGGCCCCAAGTATCTTGGGAGGGTTGAGGGGCAGAGGAAGTCACAGAGATAGGCATGAGCGAGATACAAAAGTAATTTGAACACACTCATCTGCTGTCTGTGCCAGCAGTTAAGATCTGGCAGTAAATGGAAGTAAACCTGGGAGTAAATGGAACCAGGACAAAGGTGATGGTTAGTACAAGGATAATTGGGTGACAGGTGGTTGCATATGTAAGGAGTGATCTGGGAGTTTTGAGAGCTGAATAAAACTCTGACTGGAAAAACGCATACTTGGACCCTGTCTAATCAACATTTAACCTCTGGATTATAGACCAGTACAATCCACCTGTCGTAACCTTGAACACCCCCAACCAAGTTCCTCTCAATCTCCTTTGCTCCTAAGAAAACCAGCCCAGCTTCCCCAACCCCCAACCTTGTCACTAAAATCCCTGCAGCCATTCGGGGAAACCATCTTAAGGACCCTTATGTTCTTTCTGAAGTGTGGTGACCTGATCTGGAGTCGACATTCCTGCTTTGGCCCAACCAAAGCTCTCTCTGAGTTGCCCTCCGTAACTCAAGTCTGTCAAAGTCTATTTCATGAAAACATCTCGAGACCAGTTCAACAAGACATAACAGAACCAGAGTGCAGGTCATGTGTACAGTAACTAGATCAGTCTTTCTGTGGTGTCTGTAGTGCTTACCGGTGCGGAATGAATGGTGCCCAGGCTGGTAGCGTGTGGTATCCGCTGGGTGGTCATGGTACGATTCAATGATTGTGACCGTGTGTCTGCAGGAGGTTTGCTCAAGGGTACACTGGGTTTGGCAGAAGTGGATCGCGGTTCAGGTAGGTGTGAATGCAAATGTGTTGCTGAGGTAGAGATTGACCGGGGGCAGGACACAGAACGTCTGATTGGCAATGATGCAGTTGGCAATGCTGAAGGTGGTGGTCTCATACTTGTGGCTGGAGGCTTTGATTGTATCCTCCCTGCAAAGAAACGTTAAGAGGAAAGTGAATTGCAATACAATACTTAACATCCCGTTTGAAAGATCTATGTATCCCTCCTGCTTCACTTACCCCTTGCTGCTCCTGGTAACATGACTCATGGTCTGAGACCATGACCAGAAAATATAGGAACAGGAATAGGCCACTTGGCCCCTCAAACCTGCTCCACTGTTCTGTAGGATCGCGGCTGATCAACATGCATAGAGTTCCTATCGTGTGAAAGCAGGCTATTCTGCCCATCGAGTCTTCACCAACCCTCCAAAGAGAATCCCACCCAAACCCACACACCTCCATCCCATCCCTATAACCCTGCATTTCCCATGGCTGATCCACCTAACCTGCACATCCCTGGACACTATGGGCAATTTAGCACTGCTAATCCACCCTAACCTGCAAACCTTTAGAATGTGGGAGGAAACTGGAGCAAACCCAACCAGACACAGGGAGAATGTGCAAACTCCACACAGACAGTCACCCAAGGTTGGAATCAAACCCAGGTCCCTGGTGCTGTGAGGCAACAGTGGTAACCACTGAGCCACTTTACTCCTCTCACATCCAAATTCCTGCCCTTTCCCCCTAACCCTTGATTCCTGACTGATCAATAATCTATCTATCTTAGCCTTAAATGTGCACAAGGACTCTGCCCCCACAACTCTCTGTGGTAAGGAGTTCTAGAGACTCTCAACCCTCTGAGGGAAGAAATTCATCCTCATGTCAGTCTGAAATTGATGCACCTTTATGTTAAGACTGTGCCCTCTGGTCCTAGATTCTCCCTTGAGGGAAACATCCTCTCAGCGTTGACCCTGTCAAGCCCCTTCAGAATCTGGTATGTTTCAATGAGGTCACTCCTCATTCTTCTAAACCCCAATCAGAATCCCAACATGTTTAGCCCTTGCTCATAAGCCTCTGCTCATACCAGAGATCATCCTCATGAACCTTCTCTGAACTGCCTCCAATGAAATAACATATTTTCTTTAGAAAGGGGACCAGAACTGCTCACAATACTGCAGGACTTTCCTTCCTCAGACTGAAGGATGGGGAATGTTAACTATTTAGACTTTCAGACACATAGGCAGAGGTAGTTCCATCAAATTCTAATGACTGACCCTCTTTGATGACTGACCCTCTTTGAGCAGGCGATTTCCCCAGAATCGATTGGAGCCCAGGAGCGAAACTGTAAGAGTAGATCAGGGGCAGTGTGTGCCGAAAGAATGAGCCATCTCAAATCTTAAAACCCATTGCAATTTAAATGTCCGGACACATGCAATTCAATGTGAGTGCGTGTATGTGTGTGAGTGAGAGAGAGAGAGAGAGAGAAAGAGAGAGAGAAAGAGAGAATGTGGAAGTGTGTGAGAGAGAGTGTATGTGAGAGTGTGTGTTTGACAGAGACGGTGAAAGTGTGTGTGCATTTGCTCATGTACACATGAGAAAGTGCAAGAGTGAGAGTGTGAGAGTGACAAGGTGTATATGTGCGAGAATGAGAGAATGAGAGTGTCTGTGTGTATGTGTGTGAGAGAGAGATGAACATTCTCCTCAAGATACGAATACATAAAAATTCATTTAGATGTGGCGAGGTCTGTTTGGATCCAGCACTTCACTGGACAATATCAGTACCTTTCCATGAACCTCAACCCATTTGGTAGACCCTCTCACAGACTGCACTCAAAGAATGCTCAGTTGCTATAGTGCAGGAGGTCTGTTGGAATACTCAATAATCTTTGACAAGTTAAACTGTTGAAGACTTCAAACCTGGCAATACCTGATTTATAAACTCTGCATACAGATGCAATTGTGGCAATTGTCCAGGGCCTTGGTGAACGGACACCTGGAGTATTGTGTCTTGTTCTGGTCCTTCTTGTCTGAGGATGGATGGTCTGCCTATGGAGGAAAACTGACCGGACTGATTCCGGCGATGGTGGTACTGACGTATGAAGGCAGACTGCATCTGTTCGAACTATATTCACTTACACAAGAAGGATGTTTCCAATGACTAAGGGGTTCAGAACCAGGGGTCAGAGGCTAAGATCACCGGGCAGGAAATTCAGGACTGGGATGAGAACATTTTCCACTCTTCAGAGAATGGGAAGCCTGTGGAATTCTCTGCTGCAGAAAATAGCTGAGAACCAAACATTGAATGTTTTCGAGAAGGAGTTAGATATTGTTCTTAATGCTAAAGGGATCAAAGGGTAAGGGGAGACAGTGGGAATAGGGGACTGAATTGGATGGTCAGCCATGATCGTATTGAATGGTGGATTAGGGCTGAATGGCCTACTCCTGCTCTTATTTTCTACGTTTCTATAAGACGGTCAAAGGAAACCACTTAGTCTGCCCAGGAGCCAAACATATTGGCTGATGTTTGTAATACATTGGTGTACATTGCTCCTAGCCCTGCTTCTTGGCATTAAAGGAGTACACCATTACAATCTTCCAGGCAGAACAGAGTGTAATCTCCATGTTGTAAACTAGAAACATTGAAATTAGGAGCACGAGTAGGTCCTTTGGCCCTTTGGGCCTGTCCCTTACTCAGTATGATCATGGCTGATCATCTAACTCAGTCCCTTATTCCTGATTTATCTCCATACCCTTTGATCTTTTTAACTCCAACTCCTGGGATTCTGGATTATTAGTCCAGTGGCATTACCACGACATCACTGCCTTCCCAACACAGTTACGGGTTCAAGTCCCATCCCAGACATTTCAGAACAATGTCTACACTGAAGGAACTCCCAGCACCAAAGGAACACGGCACAGTTGGAGGCATCGTCTTTCTGCCCAGACATGCCAAAACCTTCCCCTCGGTGGGCATAAAAATACCTCATTCGCTATTTTGAAGAAAACGAAGGGAGTTATCCCCAGTGTTGTGGGCAACATTTACCCTCATTCTTGTGGGAAGGTAGGGGGTCTTGTCAGCCGACTGGAGAGCCAATGAAGGACCCTGACTGCCTCTTGTAGAGAAGGCTTGTTAAGTCTCACCCAAATCAGGCATCGGCAAGGACACTGAGGGGGCCTTGGCATGGAATTAGGGACCTGAGAGTGGAGGTCAGCAACAGCTGGCAACCAACCAGAGGGATCTCCCCACATCACATGACTGATAAGGAGTTTTTTAATTCACTTATTGGATGTGTGCATCACTAGCCAGGCCCAGCATTTATTGCCCGTCCCTAGTTTCCCTTGAACCACTGCAACTCATCTGCTCGTAATTGGATCCACAATGCAGTTAGTGAGAGAATTCCAGGGTTTTGACCCAGCGACACTGACGGAACGGTGATATTTTTCCAAGAGCAGCTTTGGGGAGATCTTGCAGGGGGTGGGGTTCCCAGGTATCTGCTGCCTTTGTCATTCTAGATGGAAGTGGTTGTGGGTTTGGAAGGTGCTGTGTGAAGATGTTTGGTGAATTTCTGCAGTGCATCATTTCTGCTGCCTCTGATTTTGCAACAGCCAGAAACTGCAACCTGGAGTGGGCAGATTGTCTTCTGAGGGAAGTCTGGACAGTCCAGGCTTGTATTAACTGGAGTCCAGAAGAGTAAGAGACAACGTGATTGAAAAGTATGGGATACTGAGGGGTCCTGACAGGGTTCGTGTGGAGACAATGTTTCCTTCTGCCTGAGAATATGGTACTGCGGGGGGGGGGGGGGGGGGTGGTGAGGGAAGGTCAGTGTTTCAGTATAAGGCTTGGCCTATTTAGGACACAGATGGGCAGAAATGTCTACTCTGAGAGTTAGGAACCTTTGGGTCTCTTTCAAAGGCAGTGGAAGCACAATCTTTGAATATTTTTCAGGCAGCAGTAGATGACTTCTTGATGACTAAGAGGGTGAGAGGTTATTGGGTGGAGTTGGGGAATGAGGAGTGAGCAGATCAGCCATGCTCTGATTGGATGGTGGAGCAGACTCAAGGGGCTGAATGGCCTATTCTAGCCTCTGATTTGTACCAAGCTCAGGATGCACAGTCAGGATTTGCAGCTTGACGGTCAGTTATCAATTAACTGGCAGAACTGTGATGAGACAGAGATGCTGACGAACTGAATTTAACAACAGCCCCCAAACCCACTGACTCCCCAATGATTAAATTCAGCATGGATCTTGAATTCAGCCAAAACAAATCTGTCAAGTGAGTCAGGACTGACTGGAGCAGCTTCCTGCTCTTACGCTGCTGGAGGTAGAGAGTGCCCCCTCCCCCCTCCTCATCTTCACGGGACGGACAAGTTACATTGCAACAAAAAGAATCACTGCCAGTCTTTTCTCATGCACATCACACTCATGAGAAGGCTATCAGCTCTACAAGGTCATTCTGCCCATCGTCCTTGTGCTCACTGGCTGCTGATCCTGCAACACCTCAACTTTAATAACATCCACCTTGTGCTCACATCTCTGCTCGCGTCACCCTTCAGTTCTGTCACCTCTTTCAGCCACATTATTCTCCAAGATTTCTGCAGCCATCCAATTCTGCCCCTCCTGCTAAGTTCTAATTTTAAACATTTCATCATTCTTGGCCATACCTTTGGTTGGAAATCTGATCATTGACCTCTATTGCTCTGTGTTACGACATGGCGGTAAACCCTTCTTTAATTAAACCAAACACACGGAAAAGCTCACCTCGCCTCATAATCTGTTAAAGTATGAATGACAGAGAACTCCCCAAATTCCACTATTTAAAGAAAAACATCAATTTTATTCTTTAACTCTAAAAGTGAACATGAAACAACAACTATTTACAACTCCAAGCCTCCTTTTTCTTAAAGGTCTGTTATCTACCTCCAACTCTATAACAATATACTGTTCCAATTCAAGCCCCTATTAAAATTACATCCACTGAACTTTCAAAAACCAGACAATGGCTGTCGCTGTAGGCGTCTGTCTCCTTTCAGCTGCAGATCTCCCTGGGTCATCTTAAGTCTTTTGTTGCAAAGATGTTTCATATGAAAAAGGTATGTTTGATAGAGAGGGTTTCGAATGGCAGTATCTTTCCAGATGGCAGGTTGCTCTGTATCTGGTTAACTCTCAAAATCTGATTTATTTACACCCCAAACATCGAATCGTCTCATTGGTTTGATGTTGTCAAAATAGCAAAATTCAAATTTGATCGGGTTTTACTATCCCATAATTTATACTGATTAGTTAAATACAAACGGTTGTGAAAACAGCCACTTGTTACATATTTTCAAGTTTCCAGTACACTCTGAGACTGCTAAACAGTCACAAGACAAGTGCCTACAACCTCTCAGTACAAAATATCTTTCACTCCCTCTTAAAGGTACAGTACATGCCTACAACATCATAACACTCTGCTGCTTATTAGCTAACCTCTCCATGGGAATGTAGACAGTTCTGACATTTATAGCCCCTCTCTAATTGCACTTGAACTGAGACCACTTCAGTGGCAGTGTCCCTACCTCTGCCCCAGGAGAACTCGATTCAAGTCTCACTCGCTCCAGAGTTGTGTAATAACTTCTCTGAACAGGCTGATCTAAGAAGGAAGTTAACCACATTGTAGTGGGTCTGGAGTCACATGTAGGCCAGACGAGATAAGGATGACAGATTTCCTTCTCTGAAGAGCATTCCTGAACCAGATGGGTTTTTATAATGGTTGATGATAGTTAACATTGTTGAGTCCAAAATTATTCATCACCAGTTACCCTCAGGGGAATTCACACCCATGGCCCCAGGACACTGGCCAAGACTTTAGGACTTCTACATCACTCTCTCTCCCCATATTCTCTCATGTGCTTCAGTAGCAAATATTTGTCTGAAAGTGCCTCCATGAAGCACCTTGGGGTTTCTTTTACTTTATTGAAGGTGCTATGCAAATGCAAGTTGCAATTGATATTGCGAGGCATCACATGATGGGAGAGAGAAGCAGAGAGGTTTGGGAAAAGCACTCCATAGCTTTGGGTCCCAGGCAAACATCGGCACAGCCACCAATGGAGAGAGTTTGGGCAGATGTTGTAGGTGATGGAAAGGTTGGATGCATAAGTGTCCAGCATCAGAAGTATTCAGGGATCTCAGGGAGTCG
This sequence comes from Chiloscyllium punctatum, assembly GCF_047496795.1. NCBI lineage: Eukaryota > Metazoa > Chordata > Chondrichthyes > Orectolobiformes > Hemiscylliidae > Chiloscyllium > Chiloscyllium punctatum. The sequence goes on from NC_092745.1 coordinate 128,739,500, forward strand.
TAAAGCTGGAGGATATCACAGGGATGAGAAGAGGTGAAGCCAGGGGTGAGCTGAAATTGTGTGAGAATTTTATCACACAGAGCCCTGAGAACTATTTCCCTTATCAGCACCAATTCTCTGCACTTCCTCCATATCCTTTCATGCCTTTATTTCATAATCAGTGGTCAACCCCTCTAAAGGGCGACCACCATTTAAGGTCTCGTTTTTATTGCTGGCTCTCCAAGTTGCGCCACAAACACACGAGGTGCAAGAGGAGGCCACTCAGCCTTTCCAGCCTGCCCCACCATTCAATAAATCTGATCTTAACTTCAACCCGACATTCCCCCTCCACAAACCTGCTCTGCCACTACAGCCACCAACCCGATAATCACCACCACCACTGGGTAATGTCATTACAGCTGCAGGGAGCTCGACAGTTCCTCCCCACCCTGACCCATCACCGTCATGTTTCTGTGGGCCACAGACATCGACTTGCCAACGTGAAAGGAAAGACAGGTGCCGCCCCATCGCATAAAGACCGGCAGCGATGGGCAGGAGTTGACTGCACCAGCAGGAACCAGAGGTGATAGTCTACTGGTGGGATTGGGGCAAAATCAGTACTGAAGGCCCCTATCTGCACAGACTGGTCCAATATACATCCAAGGCCAAGTGGAGACTATTGCAAGTATTCTTGTCTCTCTTTAGGTAAGGATGTTGTTGCTGAATTAGCTTTTCTTTGGCATTGTGTAGTTTTCGCTTTATTGCCCTACTGCAATCCTGGTTACAAAGGCCCAACAACATCTCTTCTTCCTCAGGCAGCTGAGGAAATTTTGCATGATGGCGAATACCCTTGCCAACTTTTATAGGTGCGCCATCGAGAGCATTCTGTCTGGATGTATCACTATTTGGTATGGCAACTGTACCATTCAAGATCACTGACGGTTAGAGAGTTGTGAACTCGGCCTGGTCACAAAGGCCAACCTCCCATCTATAGAATCCGTCGACCAGGCCCGCTGTCAAGGAAAGGCTGCCAGCATTCTCAAAGATCCATCCCACCCTGGCAGTGTTTTTCTACAACCTCTACCATCGGGGAGAAGGTACAGAAGCCTGAACACATGCACCAGCCGGTTTCAAAACAGTTTCTACCCTCCTGTTGTTAGAATACTGAATGGACTCTCAAACTCTTAACATTCGCCTGTACCTGTGTTTTTGTTTTTGCCACTGTGTACCTATTGTTTACTTATCTATGCTACTTAACTCTGTGATCTGCCTGTACTGCTCGCAAGACAAAGTTTTATACTGTGCCCCAGTACACTGGACAATAACTTCAATTCAATTCAATTCCTTAGCAACTTCTCCACTTGAATTGTGTGAACTATTTCTGTTTTGGTGTTCCCTCAAACATGTACACACGCACTCATTAAAAATGGATTCATTAGGCAACCTATAAAAAAAAAGTTTAAAAAAAGGAAACATTTGCAGAGCTGTGGGGAACGGTCAGAGAGTGAGGCATGGTGTGAGAATGAGGGCCAGAATGTTCAGGAGAGATATTAGGAAGCACTTCCACACACAAAGTGGGATAGATATTTGGAGCTCTATTCCACAAATGGCGTTAGATGCTGGATGAGTTGTTAAATCTGAGATAGATAATTTATTGTTATGCAAAAGTAATAAGAAATATGAGCTAAAGGCAGGTAGTTATAGGTAGTGATGATCTCATTGAATGGTGGAACAGGCTCAAGGGGCTGAAGGGCCTACTCCCGTTTCTATGTTCCTAAATGGTTTGCCCGTTAAAGGAGTCAGTGTTGGTACGATGGACCCAAAAAGGCTCTTTCTGCACTCTGATGCTGCATTCCGTGGTTTCATAACTAGCAGAGAGCTTTCCTCGTTCCTCCCAACAAGGTGTCCCTCAGCTAGATTGATCAAAACTGATTCACCACCCACAGCTGAAGGTCCCCTCAGTGGGGAATAGTTACTGTCTCTATCTCAGTCATCCTTCAATCACCATGCTACTAGTGGAGTGGAATCGTTGGCATATTAGTTCAGTAATGGGCTCTTTCAGCTCTCTCTGACCCATGCAGGCCAGTTGGAAGAGATAGACAGGTCTTAATCTTGCCGCTCACCCAGATCACTCCTTCACGCATCACGACCTGGCACTGGAACCCGAACTGTTTGGTGCAGAGTGTGGGGATACACTGCTCACTGATGAACAAACTTCAGAGCTACACAGAGGACCCATCCTTGTGTATCCCAGTGTGGGACCATCAAACAATGACACTGCAAGGCTACTGAAGTAAAAAGCGCCCCCTCCCCAACACTGACAATCATCACCTGAAAAGAACCCAAAACACAGGAACCCAACTGCAACTCAGTGTGCAGGGCATTGAGATACACTGGTAAAGACAGTGCTGCGTAATAATCCAAGTATTATTAAAAGCTTCAGAAAACATGCATTGTTTATTTTATATTTATTTTCTATCTATATATACAATATATATAAAATAATATCTCTGGCATAAAATATAGAGTCCTGAAATTAGACTTCTGTTTGCTGACAGGTTTGGGTGCAAGCTTGTTCTCTATGCCTGGGAATATCTTGCGATTCTGCCTCTAAATTCCATTGCTATTGGTTCAGTTGCTTCACTCAGCCTTCTCGTTTCCCACTTTAAAAGTGGGATACTGTTTTCCCTCCTTACTACTATTGTTATTAGCCTTCAAACCTCTCACTATCTCTTTTGGTGGGCCCAGACATGAAGAGCCTGCCTGTAGAAGGACGAAAAGAGCACAATTTGAGTCTATAAACACGCAACGTTCTGTTCCTTTCTCTAACATATTTACGATGCTAAATTGTCAATAATTCAACACTTCACTGGTTCAGTAGCTTTGTCAGTTTGAAGTAAACCTGTGGACTCCTCTATAAATTGTTGGGTATTTTTATTGAGTTTGAGGATTTCCTGTGAACACAGTTAAAGGACGAAACAATAGAGCTCTCTCTCTTTCCATTATTGCCTCACCTTTGGTCTAACATGGGGAAGTGAGTCAAATAGTCCCATAATCACTTCTCATCCTGGTATTAAAACCCGGGGCTAAATGATTGGTTTCTGTGGTGTTGCTTAAACAGTGGCCTTTCTTTCAGTTGGATCCACAAATCAGCCTTCATTGACATGAGAGTCAGAGCTGTTTTGAACCTGTTCAGCGATGTTATTACGCACCTTGGGAGCAGGAGAGACCTGAACATGGGCCTCCCACACCAGGGGTAGGGACTCTACCACTGTGCCAAGAGAGAGCCCCATCAGAATAGACAGTTCAGCAGTGCCTTTAGATTACACTCCTACAGTATGGAAACAGGCCCATTGGCCCAACAAATCCATACCAATCCTCCAAAGACCCATTCCCCTACCCTTTATTTACCCCTGACTAATACTATGGGCAATTTAGCATGGCTAATTCACCTAAGCTGCATGTTTTTGGATTGTGGGCACCCAGAGGAAATCCACACAGACACAGGGAGAATGTGCAAACTCCACACAGACAGTCACCCGAGGCTGGAATCGAATGCAGGAACCTGGTGCTGTGAGGCAGCAGTACTAACCACTGTGCCACCGTGAAGCCCAGGTGCTGCACTGTCTCTCTCCAATGCAGCACATCAGAGGTGCAGGGTGTGTTGTAAATTTAAGCACATCCCAAGGTGACTAGACTGAAAGGAGTAGGGATCAGAGGGCCTGTGGCCTCACAACCAGTTTTTATTAATTTTTTCATGGGATAACATCCCTAATTGTCCTTGAGAGCAGTTAAGAGACACCCCATACTGTTGTAGGTCTGGAGTCACATGTCGGCTAGACCAGGTAAGGGTAACCTATAGAAGGCTGGAGTAACACATCAGGCCAGGCAGCATCAAGAGGTGAAGAAGTTGACCTTTTGGGTGTAACCCTTCCTCACGAGTGGGTGTGGGTGTGGGGGAGCTGCAGGTAAAGGGGGTGGCAGGGGCAGGGTTGTGAGGTGGTGATAGGTGAAGACAGGTAGAGGGTACGACCCTGTTGGTCAATGGGAGGAATGAATCTGGGAGGTGGCAGGGAGCAGTGAAAGGGAGGGAGAGGGGCTGGGAAGGGTGTTGGTGGATAGGGAGGAAGGTTATTTGAAACTGGGGAATTCAATGTTAAATCCTCTGGGCTGTAGGCTGCCCAGGCGGAAGATGAGGTTCTTTTCCTTCAATTTGCGGTGTGATTCATTATGGCAACAGAGGAGGTCATGTCAGAAAGGAAGTGGGGGGTGGGGGGGTTGAAATGGGCAGTGACTGGGAGGTCCGGTTGGCCCCTGCAAGTAAGGGCAGTAGATTTCCTTCCCTAAAGTGGACCAGATGGTGTTTTACAACAATCCATGATAGTCACAGCATGGAGACTAGCTTGATATTCTGGATTTATTCATTGAATTTAAATTCCACTAAGTGCCAAGGTGGAATTAGAACCCATACACCCACAGGCTTGAGCCTCTGAATTCCTAGACCAGTGTCAGAAGTCACACGATACCAGGTTATAGTCCAACAGGTTTAGGTGAAGCCACAAGCTTTCAGAGCATAGAACATAGAAAAATACAGCGCAGTACAGGCCCTTCAGCCCTCGATGTTGCGCCGACCGAAGCCTACCTAACCTACACTAGCCCAATAACCTCCATATGCTTGTCCAATGCCCGCTTAAATGCCCATAAAGAGGGAGAGTCCACCACTGCTACTGGCAGGGCATTCCATGAACTCACAACCCGCTGAGTAAAAAATCTACCCCTAACATCTGTCCTATACCTACCACCCCTTAATTTAAAGCTGTGTCCCCTAGTAACAGCTGACTCCATACGCGGAAAAAGGTTCTCACTGTCAACCCTATCTAAACCCCTAATCATCTTGTACACCTCTATCAAATCTCCCCTAAACCTTCTTTTCTCCAATGAGAACAGCCCCAAGTGCCTCAGCCTTTCCTCATATGATCTTCCTACCATGCCAGGCAACATCCTGGTAAACCTCCTCTGCACTCGTTCCAATGCCTCCACATCCTTCCTGTAGTATGGCGACCAAAACTGCACACAATACTCCAGATGAGGCCGCACCAGAGTCTTATACAACTGCAACATGACCTCAGGACTCCGGAACTCAATTCCTCTACCAATAAAGCCCAGTACACCATATGCCTTCTTCACCGCACTATTTACCTGGGTGGCAACTTTCAAAGATCTGTGTACATGGACACCAAGATCCCTCTGCTCATCCACACTACCAAGTAGTCTACCATTAGCCCAGTAATCCATCTTCTTGTTACTCCTACCAAAGTGAATGACTTCACACTTAGCTACATTGAATTCCATTTGCCACCTTACTGCCCAGCTCTGCAACTTATCTATATCCCGCTGTAACCTGCCACATCCTTCTTCGCTGTCCACAACTCCACCGACTTTCTTGTCATCCGCAAACTTGCTCACCCAGCCTTCAAGCCCCTCCTCCAGGTCATTTATAAAAATGACAAACAGCAATGGTCCCAAAACAGATCCTTGTGGAACACCGCTAGTAACTGCGCTCCAAGATGAACCTATACCATCAACTACTACCCTCTGTCTCCTTCCAGCCAGCCAATTCCTAATCCAAACCTCTAATGCACCCTCAATGCCATACCTCCGTAGTTTTTGCATTAGCCTGCCATGGGGTACCTTATCGAACACCTTGCTAAAATCCATATACACCACATCTACTGCTTTACCCTCGTCCACTCCCTTGGTCACCTTCTCAAAGAATTCAATAAGGTTTGTGAGGCACGACCTGCCCTTCACAAAACCATGCTGACTATCCTTGATCACATTATTCATCAGGTGAAGTGATAAAGGAGCATCACTCTGACCGTTTGTGATTTCAAATAAACCTGTTGGATTATAACCTGGTATTGTGTGACTTCTGACTTTGTCCACCCCAGTCCCACAGTGGCACGTCCAGTCCTTGACCACACCCAACCCCCAAGAGTCTGGTAGTCAGGTCTTCCATGTCTAGACAAACTCAAGAGAAAGTACTTGATGATTACAGTCTGGGCTGTTTGAAATTTGTCACCCTGGAGATTTGAATAGCGCCCTTAGTCAGGCATGTTGCTTCACTGATTGAGCCTCTGAGATCATGGATCAATGAGAAGGATTGAGCCTTCTTATTCTGTCCTCAGAGGCTCCGTCTACGCATCTGTGTGACCCCCAAAGACAAAAGTTTGGGTACCTCTATCCTAGTAGATTTGCTGTAATTGCATAATTGTTGGCCAATCAATCACTCGCGGAAAAGACCCTAAAGGTTGGATGAGAAAACAGACATCAGCAGTAAATCAACTCAGATGGAAATAGCCTTGGTACTTATAAGTGCAGGCAGATTTGAAAGTATAGGATGACAAGACATAGCTTGTAAAATGAAACTATGACAATTTCAGGTTTCAACACAAGATGATCATAATCATATTGGTCAGAGGTCCCAATAAAACCTTAAGATCTAGTTTAGTGCTCAGTATTTGTCTCTAGTGCAGCATCAGGGTATTACTGAGGCTTTAGGCTACCTCAGGTTTTGATGTTTGGTGTGAGGGAAGACAGATATAATGAAATGCTCATTAGTTTTTGTAGTAACTGTCACCAGCAGCTCCCCCACATTCATGGGAATGGCCGGGTAAGCCCTGGTCTCGGTTACATGTCGACTCTGCAGGTCCTTTCAAGGGTGCAATGTTCTTAGTCATTATGGACACCCACTCAAAGTGGTCAGACGTGCATCAAGTTCATTCGGAAAACTCTGGGATGATGATTGAGAAGCTGTAAGCATCATTGGCAATATGCAGACTCCTGCAAGTATTGATCATGGACAGTGGGATGTCATTTACTGGCACGGAGTTTGAATATTTCCTGAAGTCAAATGGGATTCTGCAGGTAAGAACAGCTCCAAACCATCCATCATGGAAAGAGCAGTCCAAATTTGGAAGGCAAGCTTAAAGAAGCAGCCTTACAACGTCAATTGATACCAAACCGTCCCGGTTCCTGTTGGATTATAGGACCATTCCGCACACAACAACAAGGATAGCTCCTGATGGGGAGAAGGCTCTGCAGCAGGTTAAATCTGACCTTCCTGGATCTGGGCCAAAGGGTAAAACGGCAGCAGGAACACCAACGCTGGCCATATGCCTCCTCTAAGTGAGAGAGACAATTTGAGTTCAGGGGACTGACTCTGAGCTGGCTGGCTGCAGCCAGTGCACAATTCATCAAGGGACACCAGCCTCTGTGCACTTATTTCAGTTCGGATCTTGTTTTTTAATTAAAGCTATGCACTAGACGGCCTGTGTAGATGCAGTGTGTTGAGGAGTAATGGAGTGAAGGTGAAGGGTTCCTCAGGGTGGTATCCTTGGCCCAACCGTCTTCACTGTTGAGTCATGGAGTGACATTAATGCACAGAAGGAGGCCATGCATCTGTAGGGTCATGACGTGAGCAATAGCCCATCAGCTCTGAGCATCTGAACTGGAATCGAATCTGAACTGGTCTGTTTTGTTGTTTTTCATCCATTTAATCTCCCAGCCATGATGGCCCACCACAGGGACTTAGGGTGGAACAGCTGCCAATGTGGATTCACAGTTGAGGAGTTTGTTTTCATTGGTTTGTGGCATCACCAGCATTTATTATCCGTACCTAGTTGCTGGAAATGTTCTTTCCGGATTGGATGGATGGAAGAAAAATACTGTCCTGGGAACAAAAGGTACTTTGTCCATTTGCCCTTGGTCTAATGAGGCACTGGTGGCATCACTTTGTTAACCCCGTCCCTGGTGGCAATAATGCTCAGACTCAATGGTCCAGGTCTAGTACAGCCATCTTCATTTGACTCCACCATTCTGAGATTGAGTTGGGCATGTGAAGATTTTCCAGATTTCTCACGGGATAACTTTAGGATTCCTTGATTCTATCATGATATGGAGGTGCCGGTCTTGGTGTTGTCGTCTGATGCAGCACATCATCGGTCCTGTATCAGACGACAAAACCAACATTGCGGATATGAGAGTGACCGTAGCTCTTGTCTTTCCAGCAGGAGGCATAAACACTCAATTGCTTCCTTTATCTCACCCTCCCCAAGTCTCCTTTCTAGAAGTGGCTGTGAAGATGATCCATGAGTGCTCTAACATTGCAAGTTGCAAACTGCAGAGTCTGATCATGAGGGTGGTGATCCTGCAGGTGGGTCTCCACAGCCAAGAATAAGTGGGATGGCTGATATTTAGGGCAGTTCAGGAGAGTGCAGGTAATCCTGAAGACAGCTGTTCAGTCACAGATGTTGCTGCCCAAAGATTACTCTGTTCTGTACAGCACCCAACGAGCCTCACATATCTGCTCCCTGTATCCAGAATCTTGACTGGGGGATGTCCACGTCCACAGCAATGTCCCCATCACTAATCCTTCATTGTCACACAACCTGGAGAAAGGACCTTGGGAGAAATCCTGACATGAGCACCTTGAGGTGCTGACATTGCCCACACATGCTGGGTTGGTGGTCACGGACCAGGATGGTCAAGATTACCTTGGCCATTGCACCCTTCTCCCACCATTGCAGTTGCTGAGATATACAGTTGTCCTTCGCCTGTTCTGCCTCTTGCAGATGTTTTGGATTGCACCTTTGTCTGGTACTATCCCCCAACATGATTGCCATGGATCACCCAAATCAGAATGGAGGAACACCCAGACACCATTGCTTGAAGCCTCATCGAAGAGCACAAACCTCTCCACGGCAACAAGGTGACATCCCACAGTGGGGTATATGCCTTGGCAACACAAGTTCATATTTAAATACTTCTTCAATATCATGACGGCTTCTGTCTCTACCTTTTTGCAGGTATTGAGCTGCAGAGTCTCACTTGAATTAAACTGCAGGGAGGTAGAGTTTAAGAGCAGGAAGGTGTTGTTGAAACTGTATAAAACACTGGTTAGATTAGATTACTTACAGTGTGGAAACAGGCCCTTCGGCCCAACAAGTCCACACCGCCCCGCCGAAGCGCAACCCACCCATACCCCTGCATCTACCCCTTACCTAACACTATGGGCAATTTAGCATGGCCAATTCACCTGGCCTGCACATCTTTGGAGTGTGGGAGGAAACCGGAGCAAACCCACGCAGACACAGGGAGAATGTACAAACTCCACACAGAGAGTCGCCTGAGGCGGGAATTGAACCCGGGTCTCTGGCGCTGTGAGGCAGCAGTGCTAACCACTGTGCCACCGTGCCGCCCACTGACAACAGCTAGAGTACTATATGCAGTTCTGAAATCCACATTATAGGAGGGATGTGATTGCACTGGAGAGGATGCAGAGGAGATTGACCAGGATGTTGCCTAACTGGACACTGTGGGGTTGTTTTCCTTAGAGCATGGGTGATTGTGAGGGGATATGATTGAAATGTATGAAATTACAAGGAAATGTTTCTTCCTGTCCTAATCCTGTACACCTCTGACAAATCTTTTCTTGATTTCATTTGCTTCAAGCAGAACAGCTAGATTTGTCCAACTAATCTTATGTTTAAGAACTCTCAGGCCTGGACCCATCCTGTAAATCTCCTCTGCACATTTTCAAGGATACTCACATTCTCACAAAAGAGTGGTGACCCAAACTGGACACATTCTTCAGTTGTGTTCCCATAGGAATCAGAGCTTTGTATAGATGTGGCATAACTTTCCTGCTTTTGGACCCAAGTTGCTCTATTTATGAAATCCAAGATCCCATGTGGTTCCGCAGACTACTCTCTCAATAGGTAACAAAACAGAAATTGCTGGAAAAGCTCAGCAGGTCTGCTAGCAAGTGTGGAGAGAAATCAGAGTTAACGTTTCTGGTCCAGAACAGGGTTTGATGAGCTTTGCCAACAAGTTCTGTTTTTATTTCTGATTTACACCATCCACAACTCTTGTCACCTTGGAATCCATGAGCCACCTGTGTCCCTGCACACTCTTAAAAATGTACCATTAGGAACACAGGAACAGGACTAGGCCATTCAGCCCCTCACACCTGCTCCTGCCTGTGTTGCCTTTCTTATGAAAATGTACCAACTCACACTGAGGAGGAGTCACTGGACCCAAAACATTAACTCTGATTTCTCTCCACAGATGTTGCCAGACCTGCTAAGCTTTTCCAGCAACCTCTGTTTTTGTTTCAACTCACATTTATCTTTGTTAAATTCCATCTGACATGTCTGCCCATTCTGTTAATCTATTAACTTGCAAATGATTGGTATCATTCTCACTATTTTATCACTCCATCAACTTTATTGTGTTGCCAAGTTCCAAAATTTGACTTTGTGTTCCAAATATCTAACATATTAGTGTGTGATCAAAACGTTGTTTGTGAATTCGAGTGCAGGCAGACAGTTAGCTATACTGAAGGAGTGCTGCACTGTTGGTACTGGGGGTTGTGGGGCAGTGCTGACTGTGAATGAGTGAAACATTAAAATGAGGGCTGTCCTGTCATCTCTGGTCATTCTGTTATCCGAAAGAAGGGTAGGGCAGCTCTCCTTGGTTTCCAGGCCAATACTAATCCCACAAGCAACATTACAAAGGAAACAATAACAAAAAAAAACACACACACAAAGAACTGTGGAGATCTGAAACAAACATCAGTAGAAATTGTTGGGGAAATTTGGCATCTGTGAAGAGAAAACAGAATTAACATTTCCAATCCAGTGACTTCTTCAGTTCTCCAGCAATTTCTACTTTTGTTTTCCGTCAACAAACAGTTTTACTGATCATGACAACATTGCTGTTTGTGGGAGCTAGTTGTGTGCAAATTGGCTCCAAGGATTCCTATATTAAAACAGCAATGTCACTGCAAAGGGGCTTCATTTGTGTTACAACATATAGAATCCCTGCAGTGTGGAAACAAGCCATTTGGTCTAACAAGTCCACACCAACCCTCCAAAGGGTAACCTACCTAGTCCTGTTCTCCTACATTTACACCTAAGCACCCAACCTACACAGCCCTGAACACTACGAACAATTCACCTAACCTGCATATCTTTGGATTGTGGGAGGAAACCAGAGCACCCAGAGGTAACCTATGTAGATTCGGGGAGAATGTGTAAACTCCACACAGTTACCCGAGGGTGGAATCAAACCCAGTGCTTTGGTCAGTGACCCTGCCCATTGCAGGCATTGGAATACGTGTTAGCGTCCAAGTCAGTTGAGAAACCCAAACAAAATGTCTACTGGTAGAAGTTATTCCGTGATTGATCAGTGCTAATAACCACACTAACAATTTAAGATAACCAGTGAAACTTGTAACATGGCTCACTTCCACTTGGTTCACGCCACATATTCACATACAGGCATGTGTTGGCTGCAAATGAAAAGCATATGTTCGAGTCTTGCGCCTGTTTTTGAATTACCCATAATTTTGTTGGGGGCAGGCTATATTTCTTCATTGCTTTCTTCAAAGCAATGCCCAAAATAATCAGAGTGGGCTTTCTAAATCAGCACCTGTTCCTCCCATATTGGTTATTGCGACCATTTGCAATTTGGCGTTCTTGCATTTATCCTGATGAGTGCAAGATGAGAAAAAACATAGGCAAAGTGCCTCTCCTTTCATCAACAGGAGCTTTCTATAACTTATATCATAGCTAGTGTTTATTTAAGGAAGATCTCAGTAAATACGGGCAAACTGGGAAACTTACTGGATCGTTCTGGAGATTCATACTTCCTTTCTTTTCGAACATACATAAATTTTTTATCTCTTAGTTCCTCTTCATCGGTGTCTGAGCTGCAGCTGCTGTTACCACTACTGCTGCTCTCGTCATATTTTCGTGAGTTCGGTTCCGTGGTCTCGGGCATTGAGAATAACTGCTGCAGGACACAAAAGGAATTGCCCCTTTTAATCACAGAGGCTCTTTGTTGCATACATAGTCAAACACTCACTTTTCTCTTCATTGCCATGGCTCACACTTGTACACCAAGCAGGGAGAGTCACTGGATATACGGCCCACCCTCCATGCTCCCTGGGTTTCTGGGTTCAAATCGTCACCTCAATTAGACACTTCCCCGGCAGGGCAAGGAGACCAGCCTGGCCAACAGCAACTCCATCATCCAATTCCCATGGTTGACAGAGCCACCGGTCAATGAGTTATGTCTTTAGTCCCAGCCGCACCCATTGGGGGCTTTGGCTACTGCTGGGATTGTCCCTGCCCTGATGGAAAACAACAGTTGAAAAAGAAGAGGGTAATACTTGGGAGTGAACATACTGGTCATACTGGAGCATTATTCTGAGGTGTAGGAGAAACAGACGGATCAGTATAGTCATTTGCACTTCTTTTACTGTTTTTATTCCCTCTGGGCAGTCCTCAACAAAGATGGCTGACACTGAATGGTGTGGTGAAAGTTCAGGAGAGGGAATGGCTCGGCTGTTTATCCAGAGACTTAAGTAATGTCAGAGGACCTGGATTGAAATCCCACCAAGACAGGTGGTAGAATTTGAATTCATTTAAAAAATAGTCTAATGATGACCATTGTTGATTGTTGGCAAAATCCACCTGGTTTACTAATGTCCCTTAGGGAAGGAAACTACCATCCTTATCTGGTCTGGTCTACATGTGACTCCAGACCCACAGCAATGTGGTTGACTCTTCACTGCCCTCTGGGCAATTCATGCTGGCCTAGCCAGTGACACCCTCATTCCACTCAGGCAGTGGGGAGGAGAGGAAAGGAGAAACTGGGAAGGGGGCTTTTCATGAACTCACAGAGCCTGTGAAGGAAGGACTCTTCTGCCAGTAGTCCCAGGGTGGGACCTGACAGGTTTCAAACTAGGCACTGCCCACTACCTGAAGAATTGTGAGGTGGGGATGGGGGTGGGAGAGTGGTTGGAAGAGGGCCCTAGACACCCACTAATTCAGCAATGAAGGGCTTCAATGATCCATCAGTAGCTTGGCCTGGCCTCCCCTACGCTGGGAAGAGCTGTCCAAAAGATACCCATGTATTTATGGCCCCATGTCCAGCTGCTAAATCCCCCTCAGGTGAGATTAAAATTCTACTTCTAGTGCTCCAACCATCGGTCACCAATTTGAATCACAGAATCAGTGCAGAAAGAGGCCACTTGGCCCATCAGGTCTGTATCAACCTTCTGAATGCCAACTCTTCCCACCCTATCCCATGACCCCACATTTTCCCATGGCTAACCCACTAGCCTGCACATCCCTGGACACTATGGGCAATTTAGCATGACCAATTCACCCTAACCTGTACATCTTTAGTGTGTGGAAGGAAACCTGAGCCCCCAGAGGAAACCCATACAGACATTGGCAGTCACCCAAGGGTGAAATCAAACCCAGGTCCCAAGTGCTGTGAGACAGCAGGGCTAACCACTGAGCCACTGTACTGTCCTGAGCATGCTGTAAGGTGCCTTGTTAGAATGAACACCTATTGTCGCTGCACCTCAGTTGAGTCCATACCTTTGGCCCCCTCTGACGGGGTGATTTCCCCAGGAGCTTCTCATCATCCACTTCACACTGTTCCAGGAGATCCAGGATGTCTTCCTCCTTTAAAAAGATCAAAACAAGCATTGAGTCAGTCAAGTCAGTCCCCTAAGGAACTATGCTCAGACCTGCCTCTTAACATTTCCAAATCACCCTGGTCATCGCGCCCATCTCTGATAACACAGAAGATCAACAGGAGACAAAATTGGCTAGCCCAACCCCATCCCCACATCAGGTTCCATCAGCAACCTGATCACAGCCAAGTGTGAGAAAATGGGATTAGAATAGAGAGGTGGATATTTTTGACTGGTGACAACAAGATAGGCCAAAGGGCCTTTTTTCTGTGCTGTAAATTTCTCTCTGACTGACCACAGCCCTTACCAAGCAATGTGATTTTACACTTACTGTGGAAAAAGTAAAATCTGTGAAATTTGTGCAAACACCTTCATATCTGTATATATTTTTTTGAAGTCAGAAGTCACACTACATCAGGTTACAGTCCAACAGATTCATTTGTAATCACAAGCCTTCAGAGCGCTGCTCTTTTGTCAGCTAACTTCACCAGACAAAGGAGTAGTGCTCTAGAAGCTTGTAACTTAAAATAACCCTGTTGGACTATTACCTGGTATCATGTGACTTCTGACTTTGCCCACCCCAACACTGGCACCTCCACACCAATTATGTTATGTAGCTAGTCCTCACTGGATATCACTTTTAGAAAGCTCTTCCACTATACTCATCATTGACCTGAGTCTGACCATTAAATTAAATCAGATCTAACATAACCATTCACAAAGCAGCATTCTGTATACAACTGAATCGTTCATTCCAATGTGTTCATCACTGGCTCCTTAAGCATCTATTCAAACTGTACATAATATGTCCCATCATCTTGCCTCATACCTCACTCCCATTATATGATGTTGGCCTTTGAACCTTGACTATAACATGCATCATTTACCAAGGAGATAAGATCTTTCTTGTCACATTTTCAATTAACTTACGACGGGCCTGATAAAAATACCGTTGTCGAAAGCAGCCTTAAAATTGCCTTTCACACTCATTGTGTTTGCATACATTACAGACCTTGCAGATTTATAAAACAAACTCTAATAGCTGTCAGGTTTCTTCTCTCTATTAGTCCTCTTTGCATTTATTTTTTGATTGCATCTCTAATAAAAATTAATGTGACAAAGCTACTTAAAGGCAGTATTTGTTTTTACTGTGAAAGGTTCTTTTCCGCAAGGTGAATGCATGTCTCATACTCAGTGACCTAGTGTGTATCTGTCTGAAAGCAAGATGGTTACAGGACAATACTCTCTGTGGCATTTCATCAGCCAGAGGGAAATCCAACTGCAGCCACAGTGATTTAGTCCATCAAGGGATCTCCTCATCATTCCTTGTCTTGCTGGACTGGTAAAGAGATCAGTCCAACACAGTGACATCAGCCTAGAATCCAGTGCATACTATCTTCAAGATGCAGTGCAGAGACTCACGAAGACTCCTTCAGCAGAACCTTCCAAATTTTCAACAAGGGCAGCAGATACAAGGGAACACCACCACAGGCAAGTTCCCCTACAAGCCACTTAACATCCTGGCTTGGAAAAATGTTGCCACTCCTTCAGTGTCACTGGGTCAAAATCCTGGAATTCCCTCCCTAAGGGCATTGTGGGTCTACCAACACTACATGGACTGCAGTGGTTCAAGAAGGCAGCTCACCCTCACCTTCTCAAGGTGCAACTAGGGATGAGTATTAAATACTGACCCAGCCTGTGATACCCACATCCCATGAACAAATCACAGGAGAAATTTCAAGATTGAGAGCCAAGGAAGTTGATATCCCAGGCATATTGCAATCAAGATTAGAATGTTTATCAGTTTTCACCTCAAATGAAAGCCCTCCTCTTCCCCTACTACCAAAGGAATTGAATGAAAGTCCATTAGACCATAAGAAATAGGAACAGGAGTAGGCTATTCAGCTCCTCAAGCCCACCCCACCATCCAACAGGATCATAGCTGATCCAACATGCCTCACATCCACTTTCTTGCCCTTTACTCTGTAACTCTTGATAAAAAATAATGAAGAGAAGAAATATTTCATGAACCACACTGGAGCATGTCAGAGAGTTTTGGCCTGTACGTGCTAAAGAAAGAGGTTTAAGCACTGAAGAAGGTGCAAACACTATTCACAAGGTTGGTACCAGATCAAAGAGGACCCGTTAATCAGGAAAGATTGAACAGGCTTGAGTAAGGACAGGACCAAAGGGTAAACTGATAGCAGTCTGCAGGATTATGGCAAAGTTTGACATGGTAAACATAGAGAAGATGTTTTCACTTATGGGTGAGACCAGGACAAGACCCTCAAAAACAAGACAGCCAGGAATAAACTAAATAGGAAATTCAGTAAAGAATTTTCTGTAAGTTTCTCTCGAATTTCTTATTTGGGTTTAATGGTGACCATTGTACAGTTATGGCTGTTAGTTTGGATTCACCCACATTGGAACATTCCCATAGCTACCCAATTGAAGTCTCTCATAATTTGCAGTTCACCCCTCAACACTGTCTTCTCATGCCCTAATGTGATGGATCTCACGATCAATACCTTCATGTGATTCAGTGGGTTGCTGAGTTCCTTCTGCAGTGACGCTGCTCTTCCTGCAAGGAAGGTCTGGAAGGCAACACATATGAGGCTCTCGTACTTTTCCAGCAACTGCTTATCATCGGGAGGGTAGATCCGCCTGGGTTCACACAGGAGAAAACATGGATCACTTATACTTAGAAAGGTAGAATTACAAGTTGAGACAACACAGAAGAAGGCCACTCAGCCTACAGTGCTTCTAGTAGCTCTTTACTAGAGCAATCCAATTAGCCCCACTCACCCAACTGCTCCCCATAACCCTAAATATTTCCCAATGGTTTGAATCATCTGGGCTGGGGCCACTCCAAGATGGCCCTGTGGGAACCCTGCAAAAATGATATTTTTTCTCTTCTTTTAACTTATAGTACCTCTTAACAAGATAAATCTCCCAATTTTGGACATAGTCAAACAGAATGGAAATTAGGTTTCACACAAGCTAAGATCAGGCAATGTTACTATAGCCCAGTTTCATTAGAGGGACAACTGGTGGCGAATTTAACCTGAGGGTCACCTGGAGTGATGGGTGAGATTGGGAAGGAAGGAAAGGCCTTCTTGGGGATTTCAGCCGGTGTGGAATTGAACACACGCTGTTGGCATCATTCTGCATTGCAAACCAGCTGCCTGGCCAACTGAGTTAACTAACCCCCGAACACAGCACTCTTCCCAGTGGTGTCATTGTTGTCCATAAGCTTCTTTACTGCTGGACAGAGATAACTGAAAACCAAATCTCATCAGCATTTGTGAGCCAACCTGATCCTGTTGTACTGGAGTGTAATGCCTTGATGCGTCTATAGTGTAGAGTCTTATTTTTCTTTTTACCTGTAGTTACCCAAATTTTGATTTTCATGCTCTTCTCTTGAAATCTGCTTGCGGACTTGCGCAAGCCTCTCCTTCTGCGTGCAGAGTGGGAGAAAGAAATGAGAGTTGAGTATGCAAACAGATAGGTAACAGGATTTCCAACTGCATAGCAAGTGGCAGCTTACCAGCTCCTCTCTCCTCCTCTCCAGTGAGTGGCGCTGTCTCTCCCACTCTGAGGAGCCAGCAGACAGTCGCTTCACTGACCCTTGCCCGTAGAGCCTCCTTTGAGCCTCAGCTTTCTGCTGAACCAGATTCTTCCTCCTGTCACTGGTGCTGAAACAGACAAGCAACACCAGCTGATAAACACATGAAAGCAAGTCATCCATCATCTTCACCATCCATCAAAACCCATTAATTTGATCAGCCAAGCAGTCAAAAGACTGTATTGGAAACAGAAAATGCTGAAGAAACTTCGCAGGTCTGGCAGCACCTGTGGAGTGAGAGGAACTTTTCAAGTTCTTCTGCAGAATGGACTGCAAAGGGTGCATGATGCATCCGTTCCACCTATCATTAACCCCACACTTGCTCTTAACTGGTGCCAGAGGAGCCTTTTGCTGAATAAGGTGGAATTAATAAGTGACAATGACTATGTACTCAACTGGGAAGACTTTTTAATCTAGCCTCATTCATCAAGTCTCACAATGATGCATGCCAAAGATTTCCCAAGTTCAAAGACATCTGCAATGTGAAACATTCTTGACAACCACTTAATGAATTTCCACTGACAGTTTGAGGAGTTGAGGAGCCGCAACTGCAGTCCTGGGAAAACAGAAGTTAATTCCCTGACCCATGAAGGGTTTACCCGGTGTTGGTCAAGATGCTGATAAATCATTCACAATTAGTTTCGCACCCTTGGGTCAGGCAGGGGGACACTGGAGAAAATTAGCACAGGAAGAAAAGGTGCTCTCAAGCGGCTCAGTAGTTAGCACCACTGCGTCACAGTACCAGGGACCCAGGTTCAATTCCCACCTCAGGTGACTGACAGTGTGGAGTTTGCACGTTCTCCCTGTGTCTGTGTGCATTTCCTTTCACAATCCAAAGATGTGCAGGTTAGGTGGATAGGCCATGCTAAACTGCCCATAGTGTTAGGTTCATTAGTCAGGGATAAATGTAGGGGAATGGGTCTGGATGGGTTACTCTTCAGAGGGTTGGTGTGGGCTTGTTTGGGCCGAAGGGCCTGTTTCCACACTGTAGGGAATCTAATCTAAAAAATGTGCGTGGTACAAATCACCATTTCTCCCGATCAGCCTCACGTTCAGAATTTAGTCAATGTCTTGAAGAGAAGATGGTGTTGGCGAGCACGAGGGGACATAGCTTTAAATTGAGGTGTGATAGATATAGGATGTCAGAGGTAGTTTCTTTACTCAGAGAGTAGTAGGGGCTTGGAATGCACCTCCTGCAACAGTAGTAGACTCAGCAACTTTAAGGGCATTTAAATGGTAATTGAATAAACATATGGATGATAAAGGAATAGTGTAGATTTATGGGCTTCAGATTGGTTTCACAGGTCAATGCAACATTGAGGGCCGAAGGGCCTGTGCTATGCTGTAATGTTCTATAATCTATGTTCTAGAAATGGGCATCGGAGCTGAGCGTAATCTTGTCTTCATCTAATGTTCATGCAGTGTTGCACTTTGAACATGAGAAGTGCGACTGGATTCAGTTATGGGCAGGACTTGTACAGGTAATAGGAGGGCCCTGGGTAGTGTTGTCAAACGGAGAGACCTAGGGATTCTGGTACATAATTCTTTGAAAGTTGCATCATGGGTAAAAAGGGTGGTTACAAAGGCATTCAGTACGCTTGCCTTCATTGTTCAGACCTTTGAGTGTAGGAGCTGGGATGTCATGTTGAGATTGTACAGGACATTGGTGAGGCCCTTCTAGAGTACAATATATAGTTCAAGTCTCCTTGCTACAGGAAGGATATTATTAAGCTGGAGTGAGTTCAGAAAAGATTTACAAGGATGTTGCTGGGACTGCAAGGTTTGAGTTATAAGAAGAGGCTGGATGGGCTGGGACTTTTTCACTGGAGTGTAGGAGGTTGAGAGATGACCTTATAGAGGTTGAAAAATCATGAGGGGCATAGATAAGGTGAATACCCAAGGTATTTACCTAAGGGTAGGAGTGTTCAAAACTAGGGGGCATAATTTTAAGGTGAGAGGAGAAAGGTTTTAAAGAGGCCTGAGGGACAGAGATGGTGGTTCATGTGTGGAATAAACTGCCAGAGGAAGTGGTAGATGCAGGTCCAGTTACAATTTTTAAAAGACATTTGGGCAGGTACATGAATAAAAAAGGTTTAGAGAGGTGTGGGCCAAGTGCTGGTGAATAGTACTAGTTTAGTTTGTGAAACCTGGTTGGCATGGACGATTTGGACTGAAGGTTCTGGTTCCATGCTATATGACTCTATAAAGTTTTCTCTCAGAGGTTGGTAAATCTGTGAAATTCTTTACCACAGAGAGCTG
Organism: Chiloscyllium punctatum; assembly: GCF_047496795.1. NCBI lineage: Eukaryota > Metazoa > Chordata > Chondrichthyes > Orectolobiformes > Hemiscylliidae > Chiloscyllium > Chiloscyllium punctatum. The sequence continues at coordinate 128,758,915 of NC_092745.1, forward strand.
TCAAGGTAGTACATTCAAGGCTGAAGAAGACAGATGTGCAATCAGTAAGTGAATCAAGCATTATAGGATAAAGCCAGGAAAGTGGAGTTCAGGATGATCAGATCAGCCATGATCTCATTGAACAGCAGAGCAGACTCAATGGGCTGAATGGCCTACTTCAGCTCCTACGTTTTGTGGATACATTTTCCAAATGTGTACCCCCAAGATCAAGTTTCTGGCTTTGGCTGGTAGTGAAAAATTTTACAAAACTAAAGTTGGGCCCAAAATATGATAGCCATAGCTCACAGTTTGCATTCCCCACAGGCCAGGATCCATATGAGGACCGTGATATGGCACAGTGATCCCTTACAGTACAAGCACATACAGGGGCAACACTATACTACGAGATGTACAGTTGTTCAAACACATGGAACATGAATCACTTCATGGAAGTGACGAATCCTGGAAACTGGCCATTCACAAACAACTAACTACATTATTCCTTCAATAGAACAAAGAACAAAGAAAATTTACAGCCCAGGAACAAGCATCTGTATCCCTCTGCTCCCCACCTATTCATGCATCTGTCCAGACACATCTTAAATGGATCTACCGTGTCTGCCTCTACCACCTGTGCTGGAAACCTACAACCCTCCGTGTAAAGTACTTGCCGCGTGTATCCTCCTTAAACTTTTTACCTCTCACCTTGAAAGCATGATTCCTCGTTATTGAATCCTTCACCCTGGGAAAAAAAAATTATCTCTATCTACCCTGTCTATACGCTTCATGATTTTGTAAACCTCAATCAGGTACCCCCTCAATCTCCTTTTTTCTAATGAAAATAAACCTAACCTACTCAACCTCTCTTCATAGCTAGCACCTTCCATACCAGGCAACATCCTCGTAAACCTTCTCTGTACCCTCTCCAAAGTGTCCACGTCCTTGAGGTAATGTGGTGACCAGAACTGTATACAGTATTCTAAATGTCTTGTACAGTTTTAACATGACTTGCCAGCTCTTATACTCAATACCCCATCCAATGAAGGCAAGCTATACTATATGTCTTCTTGACCACTCTATCCACCTGTGCAGCAACCTTAACGGTACAATGGACCTACACTCCCAGATCTCTCTGCCCATCAACCTTTCCAAAGGCTCTTCCGTTCATTGTATAATTCGCTCTAGAATTAGTCTTGGCTCTAGAATTAGTCTTGCCTAAATGGATCACCTCACATTTGTCTGGATTGAACTCCATCTGCCACTTTTCTGCCCAATTCTCCAGTCTATCTATATCCTCCTGTATTCTCTGACAGTCCCTTATGCTTTCTGCTATTGCACCAATCTTTGTATCATCTGCAAACTTGCTGATCATACCAACAGTGTCCTCTTCCAGATCATTTATGTATATTACAAATAACAGTGGCCCCAACGATAATTCCTGTAGAACACCACTGGTCACCTTTCTCCATTTCAAGAAACTCCCTTCAACTACTACTCTGTCTCCTGTTGCTCAACCAGTTCTTTATCCACCTAGCTAGAACACCCTGCACACCATGTGACTTCACTTTCTCCATTAGTTTACCATGGGGAACCTTATCAAACGCCTTACTAAAGTCCATGTATATGACATCAACAGCCCTTCCTTCACCTATCAACTTGGTCACTTCCTCAAAGAAAGCTATTAAGTTGGTAAGGCACGATCTCCCCCGCACAAAACCATGTTGCCTATCACTGAGAAGCCCATTCTTTTCTAAATATAAATAGATCTTGTCCCTCAGTACCTTCTTCAGCAACTTTCCCACCACCGACGTAAGTTTCACTGGTTTGTAGTTACCCAGGATATCCCTACTACCCTTCTTGTACAGGGGGACAACATGAGCAACCTTCCAGTCCTCTGGCATCTCACCTATATTTAAGGATGCCACAAAGATATCTGTCAGGGCCCCAGCTATTTCCTCTCTTGCCTCCCTCAGCAACCTGGGATAGATCCCATCCGGTCCTAGGAATTTGTCCACCTTAATAACCTCTAGCCTAACCAACACATCTTCCTTACTTATGTCAATGTGATCCAGACTAACCAAACTTCTATCTCTAATCTCAAGATTCATCATGTTCCTCTCCTCAGTGAACACTGATGCAAAGTAATCATTCAGAATCTCACCCATTTTCTCAGGTTCGACACACAGCCTTCCTTCATTAACCTTTAGTGGACCAATCCTTTCTCTAGTTACCCGCTTACTTCTTATATAAGAATGAAATGCTTTGGGATTCTCCTTAATTCTGCTCACTAAAGGTATTTCATGACCCCTTTTAGCTCACTTGATTTCTCGTTTAATACTGATCCTTCTCTTCCAATATTCATCCAGGACCCATTCTGTTCTTAGCTGCCTCGACCTTATGTACGCTTCCTTTTTCCTCTTAGCTAGTCATACAATTTCTCCTGTCATCCATGGTTCACGAAACTTGCCTTTCCTATCCTTTGCCTTCAACAGGACATGCCTTTCCTGCAGTATCTTTAACCTATCTTTGAAAGCCTCCCACATCTCAAATGTGGACTTCCCTTCAAATAGCTGTGTCCAATCCACATTTCCCAGCTCCTTTCTAATTTTGATATAATTAGCCTTGGCCCAGTTTAGTACTTTTAATGGAGAACAAAATGCACCAAGCTATTCACAGAAATGTACGAAAACAAATTCATTATGTAGGACGTTTCACTTCCATTGGACACGTCAAAGTGTGTTCCATTCAATTAGGTTCTTTTATCAAAGTGTCATCACTGTTGTTATGTCAACAGCCAATTTGCAGAAGGCATATTCCCATAAGCAGCAACGGGAAAATTCTCTTATCGAGTCATAGTCATACAGCAGGGAAACAGACCCTTTGGTCCAACCTGTCCATGCCGAACATAATCCCAAAGTCAACAAATCCCACTTGCCTGTTCTGACCCATATCCCTCCAAACCTTTCTTAGTCATGTATCAATCTAAATGTCTTTTAAATGTAATTATACCCGCATCCACCACTTCCTCAGGAAATTCATTCTGCACATGCACCACCCTCTGTGTAAAAAAATTTGCCTCTTATGTCTTCTCTAAACCTCTCCCCTCTCACCTTAAAATGTGCCCCCCAATCTTGAAATTGCCCATCTTAGGGAAAAGACAACTACCAATAACTCTACCTATACCTACCATTATTTTATAAACTTCTATCAGGTCACCTCTGAACCTCTTATGCTCCAGTGAAAAAAGCACCAATCAATCCCACCGCCCTGTGGCCCAACATTTCAACTCCCCCTCCCACTCTGACAAGGACATGGAGGTCCTGGGCCTCCTTCACCGCCACTCCCTCACCACCAGACGCCTGGAGGAAGAATGCCTCATCTTCTGCCTCAGAACACTTCAACCCCAGGGCATCAATGTGGATTTCACCAGTTTCCTCATTTCCCCTCCCCCCACCTCACCCCAGTTCCAATCTTCCAGCTCAGCACTGTCCCCATGACCTGTTCTACCTGCCTATCTCCCTTCCCACCGATCCACTCCACCCTCCCCTCTGACCAATCACCTCCATGCCCATCCCCATTCACCTATAGTACTCTTTGCTACCGTCCCCCCAGCTCCCCCCCCCCCTCTCCATTTATCTCTCCACCCTGGAGGCTCCCTGCCTCTATTCCTGATGAAGGGCAGTTGCCCGAAACGTCGATTTTCCTGCTCCTCGGATGCTGTCTGACCTGCTGTGCACCACTCTGATCTAAACTCTGGTTTCTAACATCTGCAGTCCTCACTTTTACCTGAAAAAAGCCCCAGCCTATCTAGTCTTTCTTTATAACTCAAACCTTCCATACCCAGTAACATCCTAGTAAAGCATTTCTGAACCCTCTCCAGCTTGGTAATATCCTTCCTATAACTGGGCTACTAGAACAGGACACAGTATTCCAGCAGAGGCCTCACCAACGTCCTGCACAGTCTCAACATGAAGCCCCAACTCCGATACTGTACTCATAGGATTGTGCAATGAAGGCAAGTGTGTCAAGTGCCTTTTTAATCCCCCATCTATATGTGACACAAACTCTAATTTTTTAAATTATGTTTTTGAGGGGCCCCAGAGAGAATTCCCCAGCTCCTCACATTTGTGCTACATCACGCCAAGTGGGAAAAAGGGGCTTCAGCTATTCAATCTCATCCTAAACACAGCAGCTCTGACAGTGCAGCACTCCCACAGCTCTGCACTGAAATGTCAGTTTGGATTTTCTCCCAGAACTAGGTCTTCAATCAGGAATCTTGTGGTTCAGGGATCACAGCTGACAAAAATATGGTAGATCAAACGGGAGGGGGCCATAATCTTGACTAAAAGGTGGGTTCTAATAGGACAGAGGGAGAAAAAAGAAAATGTTGAACAAATGCAGACCACTGTAGAATCCCTACAGTGTAGAAGGAGGACATTTGGCCCATCGTGTCCACATCAACCTTCTGAAGAGTTTCCCACCCAGACCCAACTCCTCTATCCCATCCCTGTCACACTGCAATTCCCACGACTAACCCACCTAGACTGCATATCCCTGGACTCTATGAGAAATTTAGCATGGTCAATTCACCTAACCTGCACACCTTTGAACTGGTGGAAGAAACTGGATCAGGGTTATTGAAAAGGCCATTGCTGAGGAAAAGAAAAGGATTTTCACTATTCAACGTCAGGAGAAGGGAGCAGTTGAAATGGGATGGATGACTACAGGAAAGAGGGGAAAGTAATATCAGGGACGGATTTACAAACAGGGATTAGTTTGGAAGTTGACACATTGGGATATGGGAAGCTGATGTAAACACAGATGATAGCATGTGTAAATTTGATGGCTGTTCAAGTTTTTTTATTCATTGACAGGATGAGGGCATCACTGGCTACGCCAGCATTTAAGGGTTTAGAAGGATATGGGCCAAGTGCTGGCAAATAGGACTAATTTAATTCAGGATATCTGGTCGGCATGGACGAGTTGGATTGAAGTGTCTATTTCCATGCTGTACATATCTATGACTCTATTGCCCATCCCTAATTGCCCTGAGGGCAGTCAAGAGTCAACAGCATTGCTGTAGGTCTGGAGTCATGTGTAGGCCAGACCAGGCCAAACCCAGATGGGTTATTACAACAATGGATTCATGGTCATCACTAGATCATCAGTTTTTTATTGAACTCAAATTCCTCCATCTGTCATGGTGAGATTCAAACCCAGCTCCCCAGAACAATACCCGGGTCTTTGGATTAACAGTTAACAATAATATCACTAGGCCATCACCTCTCCTAAGGGGTGAGTAGAGTATAAGTAGGAGCTAACAGGACAGTACATCCCTCTTCACTGTGAGAACACCTCCGGCTGAGTAAGCAGTTCCCATACACAGCTCGACTTCACTGAGACAGCTCTGAAGCAATCATGTATTATCCATCAGCTCTGTAATCCTACATAGTTGGGCTAGCTACTGAATGAAAGAGAGTACAGTGTACTGAATGTAAATTTAGCTTTGTATCTGTCAGTTCAACTTCTCATCAATGACATTGAATCCCCAATCACACAGCAGGTAGTCTTTCATCCCTCCCAGTTTCACAACTGAATGAAGAAAGAGGAGTCATTGTGGGTCACTGTATTTACAGCTCTTGATAAAAATCCACAAAATGGTATCATTGTAAATCAGCAAACCCCTTCTATAGAAATATACCACCGGTGGAGAGCTTATTCATTCTTCATCGTGGGTTGAGCCTGAGAAAGAATGTTCTCTTGTATGAATCAGAAGCAGACATGGGCCATTTGGCCCCTCAGGCCTATTCCATGTTCAATAAGAATATGGATCTGTTTGTGTTTCAAAGCTCATGTTCCCACCCAAAACTTCTGCCCTAATGAGAATCTATTCACCTCTATTTTAAGATTATTCAGAGATGCTATCTGCATAGCCTGCTCAGGCAGAGATTCTGAAATATATAAATATTTTCCTATACCTGTATTGGAAAAGGATAACCCCTAACTTTTAAATCATTGTCTCTAGTTTTAGACTGATCTGCAGGAGAAAACATCCTTTCTACATCCACCTTATCAAGACCATTCAGGATGTTACACCAGAATTCCCTCTCCTCCGATATTTACCTCGGGAATTCCCTACCTAATGTCATTGTGGGTCTACCTACAGCAGGTGAACTGCAGCGGTTCAAGGAGGCAGTTCACCACCGCCTTCACAAGGGGCAACTAGGGACGGGCAATAAATCCTGGTCAGTCAGTGACACCCACATTCCATGAATGAATGAAAAAAAAATTCACTCTCATCAAGTCACTCCCTCACTGTTCTACTCTGGTGGAAACAAGTCCGGCCTCTGCATCCCATCCTCGTGAGACAACCTGCTCATTCCAGACAGTGATCTTATAAACCTGCTCTGAACCAAGCCCAACATATTACATCCACAAGGACAGCAAAACTGTGCACAAAATGTCTAAGGAAATTGTTCAAATAAAAGAAGGAACAGGGAAATGCAGGATTTTAAGAAAGGCATTTGAAAATGCTTGCTTTCCTTTAATGGGGAATAGATCACTGAATGAGGTAAACACTGGAGATGAGGATTTTAAGTGGAATTATGTGCTAATTGGACAAGAGGAATGAACAGAATGAGAAAGATGATGATAGAAGTCAACCCCTTAAAAGAAGGGACAGCCTTTTAGTTTCTAATGGTCTTTTCTTGCGCCCGATAACATTGTGATGACCTGGGTGATGAAAAGCTGAGGAGTTACAATGCCACCAGTGGACGATTTAATTACAAAGTAAAAGGTTTTCAAAGACTCATTTTATTATAAATTAGGCAAAGGAGTTCACAATGGGAAAACTGGGAGATGATAAATTGGTGGTATTGTCCCTGGACTATCCAGAAACCTTGGTAATTAGGTTCTAGAGTCCTGGTTCAAATCCTCCCATGACAGATGGTGGAATTTCGATTCAATAATTTAAAAATATCTAGGATTAAGGGTCTAACAATGAACAATGAAACCTTTTATTGGAGGAAAGAAACCCATCTCTTTCACTAATGTGCTTCAGGAAAAGATATCTGCCATCCTTACCCAGTCTGGCCTACATATGGCTCCAAACTCACAGCAATGTGGTTGACTCTTTGCTGCCCTCTGGACAATCAGGGATGGGCAATAAATGCTGACCAATGAAGTTCACATCCCATAAATGAATAAAACATTTGAAGACAGAAATGTGGAACATTACAACAAAAAGTGTGGTTCAGCAATCAGGAAGCAATAAAAGAACTGAATATATTAGTTGTTAATGCCTCGTTTCACACTCAGGAGGTTTGAAAATAAGGTAGTTTTCTCTCACTCTCTCTTTCATTTGATCTTTTTCATCTTTCTCTACTCTCTTTGTGTTTCGTTCACTCCTTCTCTGGCCACACCTCTCTGTTTTCTGATTTTCTCTCCCTAGTGCATCTTCTTTATCTCTCCATTCCTGAGGGGTAGGGGGACTGACGAAAGGGACAGATGTAGGAGGCAGCGAAGATTGACTGTAATAAATACCTGACTGCACTTCCACCAATTCTGCTTACCTCCTAGCTTTTCGATTTCATTGTAAGGTGCTCTTCACATTCCTGTCACCAACTCTCTTTGATATCATACCTACACTCCTATCACCTACTCCCCACCTCAAACTACGAACTCCAATATTCCATCCTCCCTCCAACGATTCCCCCATCACTCATCTTACCCATTCCTCCCTGTCCATTATGCTTCCAATCCTACTTTCCATTCGCAGAACAGGTAGCCATCAGCTAAATCCCATTATCACCACTCCTTCCTTACTGTCTGCTGATTTCTCTTGACATTTTTATATTTTCTCCAAACTTCATAGAGTCATAGAGATGAATAGCACAGAAACAGACCCTTCGGTCCAACTCGTCCATGCTGACTCAGATATCCTAAATCAATCTAGTCCCATTTGCCAGCAGTTGGCCCATATCTCTCTAAACCCTTTCTATTTGTGTATCCATCCAGATGCCTTTTAAATGTTTTAATTGTACCAGCCTCCACCACTTCCTCTGGCAGCTCTTTCCATACATGCTCCACCCTGTGTGTGAAAAAGATGCCTCTCACATCCTTTTCAATCTTTCCTCTCCATCCTTAAACCTATGCCCTCTTGTTTTGGACTCCCCTATCCTCGGGAAAAGACCTTGGCTATTTACCCTGTCCATGCCCGTCATGATTTTATTAACCTCTATAAGGTTAATTTTATTAACCTCAGCCTCCAGTTGGACCGAAGGGTCTGGTTCTGTGCTATTCATCTCTATGACTCTATGAAGTTTGGAGAAAATATAAAAATGTCAAGAGAAATCAGCAGACAGTAAGGAAGGAGTGGTGATAATGGGATTTAGCTGATGGCTACCTGTTCTGCGAATGGAAAGTAGGATTGGAAGCAGAGAAAACAGCCCCAGCCGATACAACCTCTCCCTATAGCTCAAACCCTCCAAAACTGGCAACATCCATGTAAATCTTTTTTGACCCCTTTCAATTTTCGCAACATCCTTCCTATAGCAGGAACACCAAAAATGCATGTAGTATTCCAGTAGTGGCCTAACCGATTTCCTGAATAGCCACAACATGATCAAACTGACTCCTACAGTCACATCTTCAATTAATAAATATAAATGAAATTAGAATGAGGAAGTAAACTCTCTATTCTTTTCTGTGTTTGTGTTTTTGTGATGCCTGCCCGCTCTCCTTCTGCAGTATTAGAATCTTTGTTTCAAATGTAAGCCAATAATGTGGAACATCTTTGTGAATTGTCAATGCTACAGCTCCAGAAAGGATCTGACTGCTTTCATTGAATGGCAGAATGGGACTAGGAAGCAGCCTAATCCTGTTCCTAATTCCTGAATTCTTGAACAGCTGTTATTGACAGGAAATAGAGTCAAGGCCATAATCCGATCACAAATGATATTCCTTAATAATGTAGTAGATTTGAAGGGCCAAATGGCCTACTCTGGCTTCTAATTATTGTGCCTTTGTGATTTTGAATTTTAACTTTAACTTACCGTACATTAAGCAGCTTCAGTGCATGCACTAGCACTCCCTTTTTCACTTCAAAATCTATCTTCTGGTCTGTCCCAAAGCTAGGAGCACGGTTAATCTGGTTGGGCAGGGGAAAAGACATTATTTCAAAAATTTATTTGAGAAAATAATACATGAATATTCTAATTAACATGTTAAAAAGGTTCAATCAGCCTACCCACATGAATCCCTAACACCGTGCTTAACAGACCCTAAACAAGACAACGTGCAACAATCCCAAAGAGTAGGGGGTCTCAGATTTCCTGGAAGGAACATAGTCTCCTTGTTCAGTCAGACCCATGTATCCAAGTTCAAAAATAACCCGAAGCACTTTAAGGGAATTGATTACATCTCAGAACTAAACTTCAACTGTTTGCATTTATATAGTCCCTTTTGCATAATAAAGTGTCCCATGGTGCTTTACTGAAGTGACTGATGAACAAAGTTTGACACCAAACACGCAAGGAGATATTAGGAATGTCTTGAACAAGGAAAGGCAAAGGTATCTAGATACAGGTGAATTTCAGATTTAGGTTTAATTAAAAGCCTGGCCATTGATATGGCCAAGGCTGGACAGGTGACACTAGTGTGGTTTGGGATTATGTTTCGGCACAGGCTGGTCAGACCGAAGGATTCATTTCTGTGCTGTATGACTCTATGGCAGTAGGCCATTGAAAATCAGGAAAATGCAGCTAGATATTGTGTCGGGCTGGAGGGGTTATGGGGATAGGGAGGTGTGAACCCAGTGAGGGTTTTGAACACAAACATGAGAATTTTAGAGGCATTGCTGGACAGCTTGGCCAATCGCATGCAGATGGGTGAATGGGACTTTTTCTATTCATTCATGGGATGAGGGCATCACTGACTCGGCCAGCATTTACTGCCCAGTTAAGAGTTAACCGTGGATCTCAGGTCACATGTACTCCAGACCCAGGTAAGGATAGCAGTTTCCTTTTCTAAAGGACATTAGTGTACCATTTCTTTCCCAATAACCAACAGAGTCCTCAAACATTCCTCATATGTTAAACTTTTCCTTCCTCGACCATTCTCATGAACCCCCTCTGAACATGTCCAGGGCCAGTACATCCTTCCTGAGATACAGGGCCCAAAACTACACACAATACTCCAAATGTGGTCTGACCAGAAAACAGGGTGTGTTCAATTCCTGCACCGGCTGAGGTCACCATAAAGGTCCCATCTTCTCAACCTCTCACTTTGCCTGAGGCAAGGTGATCCCCAGGTTAAACCATCACCCAGTCATCTCTGTCTCTCTGTAATGAGAGAGCAGCCCTATGGTCTGGTAGGACTATGGTGACTTTACCTCTCTAACCTCTCAGTTCACCATCTAATAGTCAGTAAGGATGAAGGCTCAGCTCACAGTTTATTGGCAGTTTTGTGTTCCCTTTGCAACAGAGAAGGTGGAGAGGAGATTTAATTCAAAACTATGAAAGGTTTTTAATTGGGTAAATAAGGAGGAATTATTTCTGCAGAATCACAGAAGTCTTACAGCACAGAGGGAGGCCATTTGGCCCATCATGTAAGCAATCCAGTGAGTGTTATGACTTACTGCCATTCTCCTGCCTTTTCCCTGTGCCCTTGCATGCTGTTTCTGTTTTGAATGATCATCTAATGCTTACTTGAAAGCCTCAATTGAGCCTGTATCCAGCAACACTTCAAAGTAGTTCATTCCAGACCTAGTGGTGGAACAGTCAGTAACCCAAAGGAGAGAACGAGATTGGTTTCAGTCTTACAATTCCATGGCGCCTAACTCCCCAAACTATGTTGTGTGTAGGCCCGGCCCAATTTGTTACAAGTGTGAGGCAGCAAGTTTCTCCTCTATGTTACCACCCAAGCAGGTTAGCTGCCATGGAGTCTTCCCTTGCACTTTTAGCTCAAACATTACCATGAAACTACTGCCTGTGGTTTGGTGGGTATAGGTGTCGTGCCCCATCCCATATCCTGCACTTCCATTAAAAATATTTAACTCGGCCTCTCTGACCTCCTGGGTAGCAGCCAATACAACAACAACCACAGTACTCCCCAAAAAATTAACCAGAGAGTCTTACAGCAGGGAAACAGATGCTTCCACCCAACATACCCACCTTGTCCAGTTTCCTAAACTGAACTAGTCCCATTTTCCTGCATTTGGCCCATATCACCCTAAACCTTTCTGATTCATGCACCTGTCCAAATGTTAGGGTTTGGGTTCGGCTACGGGTTCAAGTTAGGATTAGTGCCTTTTTGGAGAGCTGAGCGGAACTTGAAGTTTGGACACATGCTGTGCTCACTGAGGTAAGGAGCACCCACCTCCAGGAGCCAGGGTTTCAGCTTCCTGTCCAAAATAATGTCAAAACCGAGAACTTCAAAGCAGACGCTGTTGCTACCAGGATGCTGGCCCGGTCGGCACATGCGGTAGGCATGTAGAACGTGAGGCTCTGCCACGATCAATGTCTTCACCACAAGGTCCTGTGAGAGACAGAAATGCTGCATTAAAGAAAGAAACCGCATATCACAAAGCAATTTCAGTACATCAGAGCAACTGGCAGGCCATTCAGCCCCTCAAGCCTGCTCCACCAACCCAAAGCCTATCATCAACCTCAGCATCATATTTCCTTGCTATCCCCATATCGCTTGTTATTGATAATAGAAATCCTGATGAAGGGTTAAGCCCAAAATGTCAACTCTCTTGCTCCTCAGATGCTGCCTGACCTGATGTGCTTTTTCCAGCACCACACTTTATTGACTCTGACTTCTCCAGCATCTACAGTCCTCACAATCTCCTAGTAATAGAAATCTATCAAACTTGGCTTGAACTTACACCTCATCTTCTGCCTTGGGACCCTCCAGTCACACAGCACCAATGTCAATTTCACCAGTTTCCCCATCTCCCCTCCCCTAACCTCATCCCAGATCCAACCCTTCAACTCGGCATTGCCCTCTTGAACTGTGCTACCTGTCTATCCTCCTTGCCATCTACCTGCTCTACCCTCCCCATAGACCTATCATCATCACCCCCCCACCTGCATCTCCCTATTGCCTTCCAAGCTACCTTTCCCCCAGCCCCAATTCCCCTCCTATTTACCTCTCAGCTCCCCCCTCCCCAACCCCCCCACGCACATTCCTGGTGAAGTCTAATGCCTGAAATGTTGATCTCCTATTCCTCGGATGCTGCCTGGCCTGCTGTGCTTTTCTTGCACCACACTCTCGACTCCCTCTATTCGAGCTATACCCAGGGACACTCTCACTGGTTTTCTTTACAACTGAAGCAAGATGTCTTTGCTCCTGTACTCACATCCTAAACACTAACATAACATTCAGGGCGGCACGGTGGCTCAGTGGTTAGCACTGCAGCATCACAGCACCAGAGACCCGTTTGGATTCCAGCACTGAGCGACTGTCTGTGTGGAGTTTGCACATTCTCCCCGTGTCTGTGTGGATTTCCTCCGGGTGCTCCGGTTTCCTCCCACAATCCAAAGGTGATTTGGCCGTGCTAAATTGCTCATAGTGTTAGGTGCATTAGTCAGAGGGAAATGGGTCTGGGTGGGTTGCTCTTCGGAGGGTTGGTGTGGACTTGTTGGGCCGAAGGGCCATTTCCATACTGTAGAGTATCTAATCTAATCACCTGACAAATTGCTTGTTGCACATATACGTTCCTTTTGAGTGATTTATGAACAAGGACACCCAGGTCCCTTTAGACATCAACGCTTCCCAACCTTTCACTATTTAAGAAATACTCAGCACCTCCATCCACCCAGGATCTGCAGCCTCGGAATTAGTTTTGAAGTTGCTTGAGACACAGTGATCCTCTCAAGTTTAACAACATCCTTCCCATAGAAGGGACCAAATTTGTCCACAGAATTGGCGTCACCAATGGCCTGTACAGCTGAAACATGACCTCCCAATTTTTATATTCAATGCACTGACCAATGAAGGCAAGTGTGCCAACTGCCTTCTCCACCACCCTGTCTACCTGTGACTCCACTTTCAAGGAACAATGCACCTGCACTCCATGTTCTCTTTGCTCAGCAACACTTCCCAGGCCCTACTACTAACTACACAGTCCCTGCCCTGGAAACAGAAAATGCTGGAGATCACAGCAGGTCAGACAGCATCAATGGAGAGAAAGCAAGCTAACGTTTCGAGTCGAGATGACTCTTCATCAGAGCTGAAGTGAAGTGTGGAGGGGGCAGCATTTATGCTATAGTTTGGGAGGGGTGTGGAGGTGAAGTGCTGGTGGAGAAAAGATGTTGATAGTTTAGATTAAGGGATCAGAATGGGAGAATGGCAGAATAATGGTGTGTCTAACTGCCAGACTGAAAAGGACAGACAGTCCCACTGGGGTGGGGGGAGGGGAGAGAGGGTGACAGAGAACGTAACATGTAAAGCTATAAGAAATGCAGGGAATGGGACTGGGTTTACAGTCTGAAGGTTTTGAACTCAATATTAAGTCCAGAAAACTCTAAAGTGCTTAGGCTGAAGATGAGATGTTGTTCCTCCAGTTTGTGCTGTGATTCACTGGAACACTGCAGCATGCTGAGGACAGACACATGGGGCACGAGAGCAGGACGCTGTTAAAATGAAGGCTACTGGAAGGTCGGGGCCATGTTTGCACACAGACTGGAGGTGTTCTGCATTTGGTTTCTCCAGTGTAGAGTAGGTCACATTGGGTCCAGCGAATACAATACACGAGATTGGAGGAGGTCCGGGTGAAATGCTGCTTCCCTTGAAAAGCCCGTTTTGGCCCTTGGACAGTGAGCAGGGAGGAGGGGAAGGGACAGGTGAAGGGGCAGGGACACCTTCTGCGGTTACATGGGAAGATTCCGTGGAGGGAGGGAGTGGTGTTGGTGGTTGTGGAATGGATTAGGGTGTTCCGAAGGAAACAATCCCTGTGAAATGCTGGCAGCGAGCTGGGGAGGCGGGGGGAGGGGGGGGGGGGAAGAGGTGGAGGAGGTTTGGGGAGATATGTTTGGTGGTGTTTGGTGGTGGTGCTCTGCTGGAGCTGTCTGAAATGCCGAAGAATGATCCTTTGAATGCAAAAGCTGATGGGATGCAAAGTGAGGACAAGAGGAACCCGATCACACTGTTGTGATGGGAAGGGGCAAGGGCAGAACCAGGGGTGAGAGGTTGGATGTGTTTGAGGGGCCCTGTCAATCACAGTGGGTGGGAAACCATGGTTATGGAAGAAGCAAACCAGGCCAGCAGCAATGTTTTGGAAGGTGGCATCATCTGAACAAATAAGATATAAGGAACTGGGAGAGTGGGATGGAGTCCTTGCAGGTCATGAGGTGTGAAGAGCCTTAGTGAAGGTAGCTATGGAAGTCAGTGCCTTTGAAGTGGATGGCAGTGGACAGTTTACACATAACTCATAAACAGACAGGCTTAACTGGGACCCACGCGATGCACATTGCCAGGTGTGAGATGAGTTAAAGGAGAAATTGTTCAGTGAGAGAATAAGTTCAGCCAAGAAGAGGAAAGCGATCATCCTGTCCTGCCTTGCCGTACTGTAGTATTTCCTAGTATTTTACACCATCCCTCTTATAATGAAGGCCAACATTCCATTTGCCTTTCCAATTTACACTTGACAGAGGCCACGTGAAAATGTTGTCAATGTCCTGTAGTTAACACAAAACCAAAAACCTCATCAGCTGGCAATACCTGGAAGAAAGAATTAAATCTGTCAGATGTAGGAGGAGAAACCCTTTGAATAATTCCCATTAAAACCGGTTTCACATTACAGGAAGCTGACTTTAAGCATTAAGTGCAGCAGCTGTACCTCAGTATGTAGAACTTTTACTTCTGAGTTAGAGATTGTGGTGTTAAGTCCCATTCCAGAGACTTGGACATAAAATTCTACAGCTTTTGCCCGAAATGTCGATTTTCCTGCTCCTCGAATGCTGTCTGACCTGCTGCACTTTTCTAGCACCACTCTAATCCTGACATAAAATTCTACACCAATATTCCAATACATGTACTGAGGGAGGGATGCACAGAGGAACGAGCTTTCAAGCAAGACTTTAAATCATAAGACTATAAGACATAGGACAGGAAGCAGGTTCAATCCTCAATTCCTTTACTGATTAAAATCTCAATCTCAAATGTATTTAATGACCTAGCCTCGATAGCCCTCTGTGATAAGAAATTCCTCTGAGTTACTACCCTCTGAGAAGAAATTCATTCTCACTTCTGACTTTCATTTCCTCCAGTTATACACTCTTCCACAAGAAGAAACAACCTGTCCATACCAACCCTGTCAACTCCCCTAAGTACCCAGGTGTTTCAGTAAGGTCGCTTCTCCATTTTCTAAATTACAATGTGCACAGGCCCAACCTACTCAACCTCTCCTCGTACGACAGTCCCCCGTTCTCATCAGACTAGCTTCAAGTAGAGTAGACGAGTTACCCCCAGTGTCCAGGAAAATATAATCCCACAGTAAGCATCACAAATGCCAGATGAGCTAGTCACGATCACATTACGACATAAGGGGGCCTGCTATGAGCTTATCTAGAGGCTGACACGCCCCTGTTTAAGACAGTGACTGAAATTCATTAAGTCCTTCAGTAACTCTAACGCGCTTTGGGTCGTCCTGACAGTGTGCACGCTCTTCGAGAAATGTAAATCTCTCTTTTTTTTTCTGTCTTTAAAAATTAAGCAATGCTGATACATACAGAGACATCATTCCAGAATTTGGCCACATCATAATCGTTGGTGCGAAGGAATTCGGTGAACCACCTGATTGATCGCTTGCTGCCCCTGTCCGCCTGCTCGTCCCGCTCAAAGTTCTCGTTGTGCTTGTTGACAGAGTAGTTCGTCAGGTGCATGAAGAGCTGACTCTGCAAATGTTACATAAAAAAACAGAACGGCACTCAGTACATTCTTTCCTGCATATGTCATTTTTCTTACTGGTAACCGTGTCATGGGAATTAACACAATACCCACAGTTGGAGTACTGAATGCAATTTTGAGCTTTTTTTTAACATTCCTTCATGGATGAGGGCATCGCTGGCTGGGCCAGCATTTATTGCTCATTCCGAATTGCCCAGAGGGTTGTTAAGGTCAACCATATTGCTGTGGGTCTGGAGTTGCATGTAGGTCAGACCAGGATAAGGATGGCACTTTCCTTCCCTAAAGAACATTAGTGAACCAGATGGGTTTTTAAAACAATCAACAATAGTTTCATGGCCATCATTAGACTCTTAATTACACAGAAGAAGAAGGATTTAAGGCAGGATGGCACAGTGGTTAGCACTGCTGCCTCAAAGCACCAGGGACCCAGGTTCAATTCCACCTTCAGGTGACTGTCTGTGTGGAGTTTGCACATTCTCCCTGTGCCTGAGTGGGTTTCCTCTGGGTTCTCTGGATTCCTCCTACAATTCAAAGATGTACAGGTTAGGTAGATTGGCCATGTTAAATTGTTCATAGCATCTGGGGATGTGCAGGCCAGGTGGATTAATCATGGGTAAGTAGTGGGCTGTGTCTGGGCAGGATGCTCTTCAAAGAAACAGTGTTGACTCGATGGGCCAAATGACCTCTTTCTGCAGTGTAGGGATTCTATAATAGTTAAGCCGCAGTATGGATTCACTAGACTGCAGACTGGTGGGAAGACAGACAAGAACTCAAAGTCAGGCTTGCTCGAATCGGGCAGATGAGATGAAGGCGTGACAAGTTTCACGATGTTTGTTGAACAATGGTGAAAGATACATCAGGAAGCTTTGTAAACATTATCCTTCCTTTAGTTTGGGATCTAACCTATTCAATTGACCTGTCAAGTACAATAGAAGAAAACTATTTGATAGTTTAACAGGAAGAAGCTCCTGTCTTAAACACGATGAAGATTATTACATGACAGCAATCAGATACAAGTTACATTGGAGTGATAGACATCACTGTTAAGACAATGGGGGAGACTGGGGTAATAAGTCTAACTCCAGGAAGACCAGAGCTCTTCCCTCACCCGGGTCTATAAAGTATCAGCATACTGTCCAGTGCCAAATGTACTCCTCAGTGTTCTTCCTGTCAGAACTTAACACATTATGTAAAACACTGAGAATCCTTGAGAAACTCAGCAGGTCTAGCTGCAGCAGTGAAGACAGAAAGTATTGACATTCAAACCTTCATCAGAACTGAAATGGATCAGAAATGTGTTTTTTTATATACTCTGACAGAGGTTGTGGAGGAATGAAGGGAACCAATGGAGAGGTGATGGCCTAGTGGTGTTGTCGCTAGACTATTAACCTGGGGACCTGGGTTCGAAGCCTGCTGAAGCAGATGGTGGAATTTGAATTTAATAAATATCTGGAATTGGCACTCAATTAATGACCATGAATCAATTTTTGGGAAAATCCCATATGGGGTCACTAAAGGATGTTGTGAAACTTGAAAGGGTTCAGAAAAGATTTACAAGTATGGGGCCAGAGTTGGAGGGTTTGAGCTATAGGGAGAGGCTCAATAGGTTGGGGCTGTTTTACCTGGAGTGTTGGAGGCTGAGGGGTGACCTTATAGAGGTTTATAAAATCATGAGGGGCATGAATAGGATAAACAGACAAGGTCTTTTCCGTGGGGTGGGGGAGTCCAGAACTAGAGGGCATAGGTTAAGGGTGAGAGGGGAAAGATATAAAAGGGACCCAAAGGGCAACCTTTTGATACAGAGAGTTAAGCTGCCAGAGAAAGTGGTGGAGGCTGGTACAATTACAACATTTAAAAGGCATTTGGATGGGTATATGAATAGGAAGGGTGTAGAGGGATACGGGCCAAGTGCTGGCAAATGGGACTAGGTTAGATTGGGATATCTGGTCAGCATGGACAAGTTGGACTGAAGGATGTGTTTCCGTGCTGTACATCCCTATGACTCCAAGACTATGTCCTTTGGGAAAGGAAACAAAATATATGTGTGCATGTGGGTCTTTGTTTGTCTGTGTGTGTCTGTCTGTCTGTCTGGGTTCGGGGTTGTGAGTGTGAGAAAGTGTATGTATGTGTGTGTAGTGGGTGCAGAGTGTCTTAAGTCTTTGAAGAGGTGCATGTGTGAGTGTGGGGGTATGTGTCGGTAAGGGTGTGTGTGGGTGTCTATGTGCGCGTCTGTGTATATGTGTGTCTGTATGTATGTGTGTGTAGGAGTGCCTGTTTGTGTGTGAGAGTATGTGCGTGTAGGAGTATGTGTGTGTGTGCATAGTACAATAGTGGTCACCTGTAATGTGACATGAACCCAAGATCCCAGTTGAGGCCCTCCCTGTGGGTACTGAACTTAGCTATCAGCCTCTGCAATTTCAGTTACATCACACTGTAAATTTTTGCTATAAATTCTGTGTGTTACGATTCAGCCCTCTACTACCACCTGATGAAGGAGCAACGCTCCAGAAGCTAGTGTGCTTCCAATTAAACCTGTTGGACTATAACCTGGTGTTGTGTGATTTTTAACAATTCTAGATGCTATTCTATAAAGGCAAGAAGTCTCCTGTGGGAGTGATGAAGTGTCCATCTAACAGTAAACACACAATAGAGTGGTGCAAAGAAAGAAATAAGGGAAAGTTGTCAGAAACATGCTAATCACATGGGATTTCAATCCAAATGGGAAACAGATGCTCAAAGACAGGATATATGAGTAGTTCACAGAATATCTTTGGGATGGTTTCTTAGGAGCTAACCAGAGAACAGGTTGTACAAAACCCAGTATTGGGCAACAAAAAAATGATTAATTAATTATTGCCATCATAATATGATTGTATTTTACATTCATATTGAGCAAGAGAGAAGTGGCTTATGTTTTAAGTTTAAATAAAGGCATTTATGACAGCATGAAAACAGAATTAGCTAAAGTGTACTGCAAAATAAGGTTAAAAGATAGGTTTATTGAGATGCAGTGACACACACTTAAGGTAATATTTCAGAATACACAGAACAGATACACTCCAATGCCAAAGAAAATTTTGGAGAGAACCCACTACCTGTCATTAAGTGCGAACGGTATCAAATTTAAAGAAAAAGCTATAATTGCACCAGGCAAAAGGGTGGACAGAATATAGAATAACAGCTAAGAATGACTAAAAGATAAATATAAATGGAAAAACAAGAGAAGGTTAGCCAGAAATACTTTTAAAAAAAAAACAGATAGCAAGAGTTTCTATCGACAGTTTGAAAAAAAAAATTAGCAAAGTTAGTATTTGTCCTTCAGAAAATGGGTCTGGGGAATTAATAATGCTACATAAAGAGACAGCAGATAAACTGACCAGGTATTGGCATTCACTATAAAAGACACAAGTTATGTCCCAGAAATAGCTGTAAGTCAGGAAGTGGGAGGGAGGGAGGAACTGAAGAAAATTACAATCGCAAGGGAAGTGGTACTGAATAAATTATTGGAACTGCAGGCTGACAATTCCCCAGGTCCTGATAAACTTCACCCCAGAATCTTAAATGGAAGTGGTTATTGAGTTGGCATTGATTTTACCTTTCTAAAATTCTCTCGATTCAAAGGAATGTTCCATTAGCTCAAAAAATAGCAGATGTATTTCTTTCACTCAGAAAGAGAGATAGAAAGTCTCCCAATAGTTGAAAATCAGTCATAGAGACAATATTCGCATTTATTATTATAGGTATTTTAGCAGGACTCTTGGACAATTCAATGTAATCAAACAGAGTCAACATCATTTTACGAAAGGAAAATCAAATTTTTCTAATTTACTGGAGCTCTTTAAGAAGCAACTTGTGCTGTGGATGCGAGGAACTGGTCGATGTACTGTACTTAGGCTTCCTTAAATATTTGAGAAGATGCCACATCAAATGTTATTATCAAACATGAAAGCTCATTTTGTGTTGGAGTAATAAAGTGACAAGGATAGAAGACTGGCTGGCAAACAGGAACAAAGAACGGGCATAAATGGGTCATTTTCTGTTTAGCAAGATGAAACAAGTGGCATGCGACAGGAATCAGTACAGACACCTCAACTTTTTACAATAACTAGAAATTAATTGGATGAAGTCACAAGTATGGTTGCTATATTTGCTAATGAGACAAACATAGGTAAGAAAGTAAATTGGGAAGAGGACATTAGGAGTCTATAAAGGGATATAGACAGGTTAAGTGGGTGGGGAAAGATTGGCAAATGGAGTTCAATGAGAGGAATTATGTAAACTTGTCTGTCTTGCAGAAAGGATTTTTTGAAACAATATTATGGAAACCGCAAATGATTACAGAGCTCAGATGCAGTGGGATCTAGGTGTCCTAATGCATAAAATGCAAAAGTTTAGCATGCAACTCATTAGGAAAGCAAACAATGTTATAATTTATTGTGAGGGGAATGAAGTACAAATGTAGGGAGATTATCCTTCAGTTATACAAGCCATCGTTGGTGACACCAAACCTAGAGTACTAGGAGAAAGTGAGGACTGCAGATGCTGGAGATCAGAGTCGAGACTGTGGTACTGGAAAAACGCAGCAGGTCAGGCAGCATCCAAGGAGCAGGAGAATCGACGTTTCGGGCATAAACCCTTCATCAGGAATGAGGCTTGTGGGTTAGGGCTGAGAAATAAATGGAAGGGGGTGGGGTTTGGGGAAAGGTAGCTGAGAAAGCGATGGGTGGATAAAGGTGAGGAAGAAGGTGGTAGGTCAGAGGGAGGAGTGATGGACGGGTCCAGAGGGCAGTGCCGAGTTGGAGGCTTGGAACTGGGATAATGTCGGGGGAGGAGAAATGAGAAAGCTGTTGAAATCCACATTTATCCTGTGTGGTTGCACGATCCCAAGGTGGAATATGAGGCGTTCCTCCTCGGGGGATAACGGTTTAGTGGTGGAGGAGGCCCAGGATCTGCATGCCCTTGATGGAGTGGGAGGGGAGTTGAAGTGTTCAACCACGGGGCGGTGGGGTTGGTGGGTGCGGGTATCCCAGAGATGTTCTCTGAAATGATCCGCAAGAAGGCGTCCTGTTTCCCCGATGTAGAGGGGACCACACCGGGTGCAACGGATGCAGCAGATGACATTGGTAGAGATACAGGTAAATGTTTGTCACATGTGGAAGGATCTCTTGGGGTACATTCTTTTATGTCCAATGCCTGTTTGTTTTTCCCAAGGGATCCTTCCACATCTGTCAGAAATTTACCTCTACTAATGTCATCTACTGCATCCGTTGCACCCGGTGTGATCTCCCCTACATTGGCGAGACAGGACGCCTTCTTGCAGATCATTTCAGAGAACATCTCTGGGATACCTACACTCACCAACCCCACCGCCCCGTGGCTGAACACTTCAATTCCCCCTCCCAATCTGTCAAGGACAGGCAGGTCCTGGACCTCCTCCACTGCCAAGCCATTACCACCCGGTGCCTGAAAGAGGAATGCCTCATAGTCTGCCTTGGGACTCTGCAACCACATGGGATCAATGTGGATTTCAACAGCTTCCTCATTTCCCCTCCCCCCATATTATCCCATCCCAAGCCTCCAACTTGGCACCACCTACCGGACCTGCCCATCAGATTCCAGCCTCAGGTGACTCTCTGTGTGGAGTTTGCACATTCTCCCCGTGTCTGCGTGGGTTTCCTCCGGGTGCTCCGGTTTCCTCCCACAGTCCAAAAATGTGCAGGTCAGATGAATTGGCCATGCTGAATTGTCCATGGTGTGCAGGGATGTGTAGGTTAGGTGCATTAGTCAGGAGTAAATATATGGATCTGGGTGAGTTGCTGTTTGGAAGGTCAGTGTGGACTTGTTGGGCTGAAAGGCCTGTGTCCACACTATAGGGATTCTAATTCTAACTCTAATTCAGAACGTTATGAGTCTTTGAAACTCTCTTCCTCAAAAGGTGATGGAAGCAGAGTCCTTGAATATTTTTAAAGCAAAGGTCAAGAGATTCTTGATGGGCAAGTGGGGGGGGGAGGGAAGTTAATTGGAGTGGGAAGTTGGGAAATTAGATCAGTTGTGATATTATGGAATGGTGGAGCAGGCTGGAGGGGCTGAATGACCAACCCCTGCTCCTAATCTGGATGTTCACCTGTTGATTGAAGCAAGGAGGAAAATGGAGAGATGGGAAACAGATAGGGGAGATATTTGGGATCAAGGACAGCTGCTTTCATGAAGGATAAGCATTGACATGGACTGATTGAACTAACCGACCTATATCCGTATTTTAATTTGTCTGTAATCCCTGAGCTTTATTCACTTGTCACCAAATGATGTAGCCTCCGTAAGGGGCTGAAATCAATTAAATACTCAGATGCCCAGAATTGTACAATTTGCAGAGAGCTCATTCTGACCACCAGGGAAATTTATACAAGATTAAAAAAAAAACTGGCAGGATAAGCAAATATGAGCATTGAAAGGTAATACTCTCATTTTCAAACTAAAAACTCCCGAGCTCAATCTCTCACTCCAAGGTTTGAGAGCATAATCCAGGCTGACATTTCAATATGGTGTCCAGGGAATGCTGCACTGTCAGAGGAACCGCCTTTCAAACGGAAAACCTTTCAGACTGACCCACCGTTTCTCTAGTCCTACAGATCTCAATGCACACTGGGAAGAAAATCATGGAGATTTTTGTTCTGCCAAAAACCTGAACAATATTCTTCCATTCAGTCGTGAAACAACAGTTGCCGTGTTTTCACACAGAATCTATCACCGCATCTCTGAAGATATGAGTTAGATATGAAGGCTTTTCAGAGTAACCCAGAAACAAAGAAATTAGAAGCAGGAGGAGGCCATTCGGCCCTTCGAGCCTGTTACACCATTCAATACAATCATGGTTGATCATACAACTCAGTCCTCAGTTCCTGCTTTCTCCCCATACCCCTTTGATCCCTTTAGCCCTAAGAATTATGCCTACCTTCCACTTGAAAGCATTTAATGTTTTGACTTCCATCTCTTTCTGTGGCGGTGAATTTCACTGGATCACCGCTCTCTGGGTGAAGATACTTTTCTTCCTCTCAGTCTCCTAAATGACCTACCCAATATTCCTAGACCATGACCCCTGGTTCTAGCCATAAGGAACATTCCTTCTGCAATTTTTCCTGTCTAATACTGTTAGAATTTCATAGGTTTCAATGAGATCCCTTTCCTCATTCTCCTAAACTCCAGTGAATATGGTCCTAACTGATCCAGTCTCTCTTCACACATCAGCCCCGCCAAACCAGAACTCAGTCTGGTCGACCTCTGCTGCACTCCCTCCATAAGCAGAACATCCTGCCTCAGATAAGGAGACCAACTCAATACTCAAATGCTGTGCTATGATGCCCCCTGAAATGCTAAAATAACCAAAGTTCATTGGCGTGAAACGTTAACTCTTCATTCCATGACCCGCTGAGTATTTCCAGCTTTTTCATTCTCATTTTTAGTTCAGGATTTCATGAACCACTGGTATTTTGCTTTTGTTTTTAAGTTAAGAATTTCCACATATAGGCCATTCAGCCCACCAGTTTATGCCAGCATTTATGCTCCACATGAACTTCTTACATATCTAAATACTGCTTGCACTTTCAAGCCTCTCCTTTAAGGCATCTGTGGTATTTGCTTCAGCTACGTTGTCTGGTCAGAAGTTCCTCAATTTCCCCACTTTCTGGCACATATTCCAACCTCTGCAGTAATTTGCTCCCGGCTTTGTTTTTCTGCTGAATTTCTATTGTTGTACCTAGTTATTCAGTTGTTTTACTGTAATTCCAAGCTGGTTATATTTGGTGGATCAGCGGTTATACACTTCACCTTCTCCAAAACCGGAAGGGTAGGGGGGAGGAGTGTTGTTAATCTGTGCACCTTATTCTAACTTCACGCCCTTCTGACCACTCTCAGCAAGATGAAAAGAGCCAAATGCTCCAAGATTAATCAGGAGGGAGTCTTTGATGCACTACCACTGATCCACACAATTTGCACAGAACTCGTTTCAAACTCCCAGGGTGGTCTACAGTGCAACAGTATGTTTTGCAATTAAAACGCTAATTAGTTGCAGATTAAGAAGCAAGTGTATAACCTGCAGCCATCTGGTGTAACTGGCACAATAAACAAGCATAATGAGATGTTTCTATCCATGAAGCAACAAGGGATTCACTGCATGAAGTTATCCTGCACGAGTGGACCCAATGCAATATGCGCCATGTGTTGGGAAGCTGGAACCTTTACTAATAGCCCCAGTTACAACGATGGAAATAAATCCATTTTGTTCCAATCTTTTTCTCCTCATCCTGTCCTTCACGGGATCATTCAACGGGAGGCCTCCAACATCCATACCCTTCTGCAATACCCCCTGAAGGTGGGTTTATCTCCCCGTTCGCAAGCACATAATCCGTCAGGAATGGATGTGCCCAGCAATTTCAGGACGGGATATTTTCTCCTGTGTGGGCCTTAGGGCAGAGGGAAGCTAAAGAAGAGTTCCAGGATTGCTGCAGCGAAGGTCAGGAAATTCAGTGCACCCTCCAAAACCAAGACTGAGGAACTCTACGTCATCACATTTCTGAGTCAGAAAATCATGTTGCAGCATTATAAGACTTTGGTTAGACCACACCTAAGAGTATTGTGTTCAATTCTTGTCGCCACATTAAAGGAAGGATGACGAGGTTTTGGACAGGGTGCAGCAGAGGTTTACCAGAATCTGCCTGGATTAGACGGCGTGAGCTGTAAGGAGAGGCTGGAAAGACTCAGGTTGTTTTCTCTGGAGCAGCTGAGGCTGAGGAGCGACCTGATAGAAGTCTATAAAATAATGAGAGGCAGAGATAGGGTTGACAGACAGAATCTTTCTTCCAGCGTTGAAATGTCTAAAACTAGACGCATACATTTAAGGTGAAAGGTGGCACGGTTGCTCAGTGGTTAGCACTGCTGCCTCACAGCACCAGGGACCCGGGTTCGAATCCAGCCTCAGGCAAGTGTCTGTATAGAGTCTACACATTCTCCCTGTATCTGTGTGGGTTTCCTCCAGGAGCTCTGGTTTCCTCCCACAGTCCAAAGATTTGGAGGCTAGGTGATTTGGCCATGTTAAATTGTCCATTGCGTTCAGGGATGAGTAGATTAAGTGCATTAGTCAGGGGTAAATGGAGAGGAATGGGTCTGGGTGTGGACATGTTGGGCCGAAGGGCCTGTTTCCACACTGTAGGGATTCTATGAGATAGAGTCATAGAGATGTACAGCATGGAAACAGACCCTTCGGTCCAACCTGTCCATGCCGACCAGATTTCCCAACCCAATCTAGTCCCACCTGCCAGCACCCGGCCCATATCCCTCCAAACCCTGCCTATTCATATACCCATCCAAATGCCTCTTAAATGTTGCAATTGTCCCAGCCTCCACCACTTCCTCTGGCAACTCATTCCATACACGTACCACTCTCTGCGTGAAAAAGTTGCCCCTTAGGTCTCTTTTATATCTTTCCCCTGTCACCCTAAACCTATGCCTTCTAGTTCTGGACTCCACAGCCCCAGGGAAAAGACTTTGCCTATTTACCCCATCCATGCCCCTCATAATTTTATAAACCTCTATAAGGTCACCCCTCAGCCTCCGACGCTCCAGGGAGAACAGCTCCAGCCTGTTCAGCCTCTCCCTGTAGCTCAGATCCTCCAACCCTGGCAACATCCATGTAAATCTTTTCTGAACCCTTTCAAGTTTCACAACATCTTTCCGAAAGGAAGGAGACCAGAATTGCATGCAATATTCCAACAGTGTCCTAACCAATGTCCTCTACAGATGCAACATGACCTCCCAACTCCTGCACTCAATACTCTGACCAATAAAGGAAAGAATACCAAACGCCTTCTTCACTATCCTATCTACCTGCGACTCCACTTTCAAGGAGCTATGAACCTGCACTCCAAGGTCTCTTTGTTCAGCAACACTCCCTAGCACTTTACCATTAAGTGTATAAGTCCTGCTAAGATTTGCTTTCCCAAAATGCAGCACCTCGCATTTATCTGAATTAAACTCCATCTGCCACTTCTCAGCCCATTGGCCCATCTGGTCAAGATCCTGTTGTAATCTGAGGTAACCCTCTTCGCTGTCCACTACACCTCCAATTTTGGTGTCATCTGTAAACTTACTAACTGTACCTCTTATGCTCGCATCCAAATCATTTATGTAAATGACAAAAAGTAGAGGGCCCAGCACTGATCCTTGTGGCACTCCACTGGTCACAGGCCTCCAGTCTGAAAAACAACCCTCCATCACCACCCTCTGTCTTCTACCCTTGAGACAGTTCTGTATCCAATGGCTAGTTCCCCCTGTATTCCATGAGATCTAACCTTGCTAATCAGTCTCCCATGGGGAACCTTGTCAAACACCTTACTGAAGTCCATATAGATCACATCTACTGCTCTGTCCTCAATCAATCCTCTTTGTTTCTTCATCAAAAAACTCAATCAAGTTTGTGAGACATGATTTCCCACGCAAAAAGCCATGTTGACTATCCCTACTAATCAGTCCTTGCCTTTCCAAATACATGTACATCCTGTCCCTCAGGATTCCCTCCAACAACTTGCCCACCACCGAGGTCAGGCTCACTGGTCTATAGTTCCCTGGCTTGTCCTTACCACTCTTCTTAAACACTGGCACCACATTTGCCAACCTCCAGTCTTCCGGCACCTCACCTGTGACTATCTATGATACAAATATCTCAGTAAGAGGCCCAGCAATCACCTCTCTAGCTTCCCACAGAGTTCTCGGGTACACCCGATCAGGTCCTGGGGAATTGTCTACCTTTAATCGTTTTCAAGACATCCAGCACTTGCTCTTCTGTAATCTGGACATTTTCCAAGATGTCACCATCTATTTCCCTACAGTCTTTATCTTCCATATCCTTTTCCACAGTAAATACTGATGCAAAATATTCATTTAGTATCTCCCCCATTTTCTGTGGCTCCACACAAAGGCCACCTTACTGATCTTTGAGGGGCCCTATTCTCTCCCTAGTTATCCTTTTGTCCTTAATATATTTGTAAAAACCCTTTGGATTCTCCTTAATTCTATTTGCCAAAGCTATCTCATGTTCCCGTTTTGCCCTCCTGACTTCCCTCTTAAATATACTCCTACTTTCTTTATACTCTTCTAAGGATTCACTCGATCTATCCTGTCTGTACCTGACATATGCTTCCTTCTTTTTCTTAACCAAACCCTCAATTTCTTTAGTCATCCAGCATTCCCTGTACCTACCAGCCTTCCCTTTCACCCTGACAGAAATATACTTTCTCTGGATTCTCGTTATCTCATTTCTGAAGGCTACCCATTTTCCAGCCATCCCTTTACCTGCGAACATCTGCCTCCAATCAGCTTTCGAAACTTCTTCACTAATACCGTCAAAATTGGCCTTTCTCCCATTTAGAACTTCAACTTTTAGATCTGGTCAATACTTTTCCATCACTATTTTAAAACGAATAGAATTATGGTTGCTGGCCCCAAAGTGCTCCCCCACTGACACCTCAATCACCTCCCCTGCCTTATTTCCCAAGGATAGGTCAAGTTTTGCACCTTCTCTCATAGGTAAGTCACATACTGAATCAGAAAATTGTCTTGTACACACTTAACAAATTCCTCTCCATTTAAACCCTTAACACTATGGCAGTCCCAGTCTATGTTTGGAAAGTTAAAATCCCCTACCATAACCACCCTATTATTCTTACAGATAGCTGAGATCTCCTTACAAGTTTGTTTCTCAATTTCCCTCTGACTATTGGGAGGTCTATAATACAATCCCAATAAGGTGATCATCCCTTTCTTATTTCTCAGTTCCACCCAAATAACTTCCCTGGATGTATTTCCGGGAATATCCTCCCTTAGCACAGCTGTAATGCTATCCCTTGTCAAAAATGCCACTCCCCCTCCTCTTTTGCCTCCCTTTCTATCCTTCCTGTAGCATTTGTATCCTGGAACATTCAGCTGCCAGTCCTGCCCATCCCTGAGCCATGTTTCCGTAATTACTATGATATCCCAGTCCCATGTTCCTAACCATGCCCTGAGTTCATCTGCCTTCCCTGTTAGGCCCCTTCCATTGAAATAAATGCAGTTTAATTTATTAGTCCTACCTTGTCCCTGCCTGCCCTGACTTTTTGACTCACTTCTGTTCTCAGCTGTACCCATCTCAGATCGATCTCTTTCCTCACTATCTCCCTGGGTCCCACCCCATCCCCCGCCCCACCCCCCCACCTTACGAGTTTAAATCCTACCAAGCAGTTCCAGCAAATTTCCCTGCCAGTATATTAGTCCCCTTCCAATTTAGATGCAATCCGTTCTTCTTGTACAGGTCACTTCTACCCCAAAAGAGATTCCAATGATCCAAAAATGTGAATCCTTCTCCCATACACCAGCTCCTCAGCCATGCATTCATCTGCTCTATCCTCCTATTCCTGCCCTCACTATCTCGTAGCACTGGGAGTAATCCAGATATTACTACCCTTGAGGACCTCCTTTTTAAAATTCTACCTAACTCTCTGTAATCTCCCTTCAGAGTCTCAACCTTTTCATTTCCAATGTCGTTGGTTCCAATGTGGATGACGTCCTGCTGGCCCCTCTCACCCGTGAGAACATTCTGCACCCTCTCTGAGACATCCTTGATCCTGGCACTAGGGAAACAACACACCATTCTGCTTTTTCTCTGCTAGCCACAGAAACGTCTGTCTGTACCTCGGACTACAGAATCCCCTAACATAATTGATCTCTTGGAAGCTGATGTACCCCTTGTTGCATTAGAGCCAGTCTCAATACCAGAAACTTGGCTGTTCGTGCTACATTCCCCTGAGAATCCATCACCCCCTACATTTTCCAAAACAGCATACCTGTTTGAAATGGGTATATCCACAAAAGACTCCTTCTCTAGCTGCCTCCCTCTCTTATCCTTCCTGGAGTTAACCCATCTATGTGACGATATCTGAGACTTTCCCCCCTTCCTATAACTGCCATCCATCACACACTGTTGCTGTTGCAAATTCCTCATTGCTTTGAACTGTCTCTCCAAACGATCCACTCGATCTGATAAGATTCGCATCTAACAGCATTTATGGCAGATATAATCCGCAGTAACCCTTAAACTCTCTTTAAACTCCCACATCTGACAAGAAGTACATATCACTGCAAAGGCCATTTTTGCTCCTTCACAATCTACAGACCCTGAAAATAACACTGTCTTATTCCTCTCCAAACACTGCCCCAGGTTAAATTAATAGCTATGGCTTATATTTTAAGTTTAATCAAGAGACTTATCTCCAAAAACATAATCAAGAAAGAATCCACTGTACCCACTACTGCAGCCTTTCTCTTGGACAGACTTAAAATAACAATTAACTTATCTGATTCTGTGCTGTGAACTTCACCCAACAGCTCCTCCAAGATTAGTTGTGAATTTCACTGTTTGTTAATTTTCCCAGATGTACTCCGATGGCCAGCGATACACAAATTCAAACAGGAAAGGCAGGAACTGTGCAGGTTTTCTCTCTCTCTCTCTCTCCCTCCAGATGTGAGGGGCAAGAATTTTACACAAAGAGTGGTAGGGGTCTTAAATGTGCAGACAGGTGATAGTGGAGACAGATATGATCGGGGTATTTAAGGCACATTTAGATGAGAACATGAATAAAATATCCTTTTATTATCATGTGAATAGAATATGAATGAAGGGATATGGACCAAAGGCAGGCAGAAGGGATTAGTTTACTTTGGCACAACATTGTGGGCTAAAGGGCCTGTTCCTGTGCTGTGCTGTTCTACGTTCTACCAACAATTCAATTACAAAACAGTTTTGCATTGGGAACCCAGTTCAAGATTTAAAAACTGTTGCAATGCTCTCACTGAGAATTGAGACTGTGGGTTGAGGCTGGGCTGAGATCAGGAGCTCATTAGAGCAGGAACATAGTTTTTATTCCTCAGTCAGAAAGCAGGTTCAAAGCTCATGCTCTCGCTGACCCTTCCCACCACCAATTTTGGGAAGACCAATTGTAAGCCCATGGTCCACGCCATAGCATCAAGACAACTAGAAATCAAGCACAGACTGTGACCCCACAACAACCTTAAAAAAAAGTGACATTTTTGTTTGAGTCAATGCCTTCAGTCAGAAGCACCTTACCAAGTTTGAGTCAGTGGGAGCGTGATACTTCTCTGTGCCCATGCGTACCAGCCCATCATTGTACAGGAATATCCGCAGGGGGTCACAAGAGGTTACCAGGGTATAGATACGTAGGTCAAACTTGTAGCCTTCCAAGAGGAATGGTTTATCGAGGTATTCCTGCACGATTAAATGTTCTTGTGCTTGAAGCTTCTCACCACTTCTTATCAATGAGATTCTAGAGGAAGAACAAACAGCACAAGGGAAGTCACATGATAGGCTCATCCATAAGAGAAGTCTGCCATTCAGCCCATCTAATCTGCCTCCACAAATCAATGGGATCATGATTGATTTGGTAATCCTCAACTCTACTTTACTGCCTTTTCTCCATAACCTTTGAATCCCTTACTGATTAAAAAATCTGTCTTTCTCAGCCTTAAAGGCACTTAATGAGTATCCCAACTGAGGCCTCTATGGTGAAGAATTCCACAGATACTCTGAGAGAAGAAGTTCCTTCCCTGGTCATTGACCCCTGCACCACGGGGAAATGTTTCTTCCTGTCTACCCAATCCATGTCTTTCATTGGGTAAAAGCAAATTACTGCAGATGCTGGAATCTGAAACCAAAAGAGAAAACGCTGGAAAATCTCAGCAGGTCTGGCAGCATCTGTAAGGAGAGAAAAGAGCTGACATGTCGAATCTAACTGACCCTTTGTCAAAGCTGGTCAGCTTTGTCAGCTTTGACAAAGGGTCAGTTAGACTCGAAACGTTCTCTTTTGGTTATGCCTTTCATTATTGTAAACACCTCAATCATGTCCCACCCAGTTTCGACTTCTCCAAGAAAATCAACGCCGGTCTATTCAATCTCTCCTCATAACTAAAACTCTCTAGCTCACAGAGCATTCTGGTAAATCCCCTCTGCATCCTTTTTAGCACGATTACATCAATGATATTTCCTTATCCTAAGGTCAGAAATGGGGATGTTCGCCGACGATTGCACAATATTCAGCACCATTCGTGACTCCTTAGATACCAAAACAGTCCATTTTCAAATGCAAAAAGTGCTGCACAATATCGAGAGTTGGGCTGACAAGTGGCAAGTAACAGTTACGTCATATATATGCCAGGCAAAGGCCATTTCCAATAAGAGAGAATCTAATTTTTGCCTCATGACCTTCAATGGTGCTACCATCACTGAATTCCCCGCTATCCTGGGGGTGAGCAAGGACCAGAAACCCAACTGGACATTCCACATAAACACACTGACTACAACTGCAAGTCAGAGGCTAGCAATATTGTGGAAAGTAACTCGTCTCCTGATTCCCCACAGCCTGTCCACCATCTACAAGGCACAGGTCAGGAGAGTGATGCAATACTCCCCACTTGCCTGGATGGAGGCAGCTCCAACAACACTCAAGAAGCTTAACACCATCCAGGACAAAGCAGCCTGCTTGATTGGCATCACATCCACAAGCATCCATTCCCTTCACCAGCGACTCTCAGTGGCAGCAGTGTGTACTATCTACAAAAGGCACTGCAGATATTCACCAAAGAGCCTCAGACAGCACCTTCCAAACTTATGACCACTTCCATCTAGAAGGATAAGAGCAGCAGATACATGGGAACACTACCACCTGCAAGTTCCCCTCCAAGCCACTCACCATCCTGACTCGGAAATGTATCATCATTCTTTCACTGTCGTTGGGTCAAAATCTTGGAATTCCCACCCTAAGGGCATTGTGGGTCAACCTACAGCACATGGACTGCAGTGGTTCCAGAAGGCAGCTCACCCCCACCTTCTCAAAGGTAACGAGGGAAGGGCAATAAATGCTGGTCCAGCTATTAATACCCACATAGAGTCATAGACATAGTCATAGAGATATAGTGCATGGAAACAGACCCTTCAGTCCAACTTGTCCATGCCGACCAGATATCCCAACCCAATCTAGTCTCACCTGCCAGCACCTGGCCCATATCCCTCCAAACCCTGCCTATTCCTATATCCATCCAAATGCCTCTTAAATGCTGTAATTGTACTAGCCTCCACCACTTCCTCTGGCAACTCATTCCATAGACATGCCACCCTCTGTGTGAAAAAGTTGCTCCTTAGGTCTCTTTTATATCTTTGCCCTCTCACCCTAAACCTAAGCCCTCTAGTTCTGGACTCCCTGATCCCAGGGAAAAGATTTTGTCTATTTATCCTGTCCATGCCCCTCATGATTTTATAAACCTCCATAAGCTCACCCCTCAGCATCCGACACTCCAGGGAAAACAGCTTTAGCCTTTTCAACCTCTCCCTATAGGTCAAATTCTCCAACCCTGGCAACATTCTTGTAAATCTTTTCTGAACCCTTTCAAGTTTCACAACATCTGTCTAATAGGAAGGAGACAGAATTGCATGCAATCTTCCAATAGTGGCCTAAGCAATGTACTGTACAGCTGCAACATGACCTCCTAATTCCTGTACTCAATACTCTGACCAATCAAGGAAAGCATACCAAATGCCTTCTTCACTATCCTATCTACCTGTGACTCTACTTTCAAGGAGCTATGAACCTGCACTCCAAGGTCTCTTTGTTCAGCAACTCTCCCTAGGATTTACCATTAAGTGCAGAAATCTTGCTAAGATTTGCTTTCCCAAAATGCAGCACCTCACATTTATCTAAGTTAAACTTCATCTTCCGCTTCTCAGCCCATTGGCCGATCTGATCAAGATCCACATCCCAAGAGTAAACAAGCATTTTAAAAAGTGGATTTCAGAACTATGCACAATACTCTAGTTGTGGTCAAACCAATAGTTTATATAGCACCTGTATTACCACCCTGCTCTTAAACCCTATGCTTCCTCTACTGAGGGCAAGTATCCCATATGCCTTCCTAACCACTGTATCTACCTGTTCAGTACCTTAAGGGATCAGTGGACCCTCTGATCCTTGGTGCTTCCCAAGGTCCTACTGTTCATCATGTATTCTCTTGCCTTGATTGCCCTACCCAAGTGCATCATCTCACGTCTATCTGGACTGAATCCCATTTGCCACTGGCCAGCCTGTCTGTGTCCTCCTGTACTCACTGTTTAGCACCCCATCAATTTTTACATCATCTGCAAACTTGCTGATCAACACTCCTACTTTCAGATCTAAATTGTGTGTATACACCATAAACATCAGGGCTCCAATCCCTACGGAACCCCACTGGACATTAGCTTCCAGTTACAAAAACACACCTCAACCATTACCCTCTGCTGCCTGCCACTTGACCAATTCTGGATCTAATTAGCCAAATTTCCTTGGGGTCTTACTGTTCCTCATGTCTCCTGTGCAGGACCTCCTCAAAGGTCTTTCTGAATTCCAAGTAGACTAACGTTGAATGCATTGCCCTCACCTACACACCTGGTCACCTCTTCAAAAATTTCAATCAATTTCGTCCCTTAACAAAGCCATGCTGATTGTTCTTGATTAATACAACCCTCTCCAACTGCAGATTAATTTGGTCCCTCAGAACAGTTTCCCCATCACCGGGTTTAGGCTGACTGGCCAATAGTTAGTCCTTCCTCACTTCTTGAATAATGGTATCATGTTGGCTGTTCTCCAGTCCTCTTCCGTTTGTAATTCACCAAAGTCTGCAAGAAACTGACTATCCTTGCAGATAGACACACCTTAAGCACACTAACGATGTGTACCGATCCTTCCCTGTGAATTGGAACAAACTCAATTGTCTCATACAGTCTGGTGACTGTCAAACATGGGAATCCACCTGCCCTTCTGAAACTGGGATTAAGGTGCATTGTTGAGACATTAAACCAGAACTGAAGGGTGCATTGGGGAGTTATTGTGACTCAACAGGTTCCACTCACTGACAATCCAGATTCAAATCCCGTTTGGGTGATGGGGGTTAATATGAGAAGAGTTTTCACACTGTATCCAAACACGTTAACAATCAACCCACTCATCTTCCTAACACACCTTTTGGATGTAGGAGAGATTGTTGGTCTTTTGACAGGGGGTTGTGACCCGTAAACTATTGAAGAATATTTGGATAGAAATGGTGTCCAGGGAGATGGGGAAAAGGCAGGACACTAGCGCTGGGCAATAGAGCCAGTGCAGGCACCATGGGCTGAATGGCCTCCTATGTGCTGTAATAATTATTCTATTGGCATTTGTCTCTCTCTCTCTCTCTCTCTCTCTCTCAGAGAGAGAGATGGCTACAGTTTCTTGCAGACTTTGGTGATTTACAAATGGAGAGTGCTTGATGCTGACAAAAGTTAGTTGAAACAGAAAGGGTTTCTTTCTAGCATCACACAAATACCTTAAATTGAGTGAAAAAATTGACATGTAAGAGGAAAAGAAAACCTTATTGAGTAATGTCCAGGTGCCCCAAGTGCCTAAGATTGTCCAGATAGTGGTTCAGTGGGACACTGATATCAACAGAATGCTACTGCAGGACATGTCACACCAGCAGGTTTCAAGGGTATAGCTCCCTTGTCACCTCTCAATAACTGGGCAGTATCACACATATAAAAATATATGTCCCAGTGTGGAGAATGGTGTTAATAAAGCAGCTAATCAAATAATCTGACAAATGAGATTAAGAAATGAAGAAACGACTGTTTATAATTTTACAACTACAAAACAAATCAACTTTGTAGAAATCTGGTTGCCCTGTGTCATCTCCAACTGCATTCACTCAGATTACAACAGGATCTGGACCAGATGGGCCAATGGTCTGAAAAGTGGCAGATGGAGTTTAATTCAGATAAATGCGAGGTGCTGCATTTTGGGAAAGCAAATCTTAGCAGGACTTATACACTTAATGGTAAGGTCCTAGGGAGTGTTGCTGAACAAAGAGACCTTGAAGTGCAGGTTCATAGCTCCTTGAACTTGGAGTCACAGGTAGATAGGATGTGAAAAAGGCGTTTGGTATTCTTTCCTTTATTGGCCAGAGTATTGAGTACAGGAGTTGGGAGGTCATGTTGCAGCTGTACAGGACATTGATTAGACCACTGTTGGAATATTGCGTGCAATTCTGGTCTCCTTCCTATCAGAAGAATGTTGTGAAACTTGAAAGGGTTCAGAAAAGATTTACAAGAATGTTGCCAGGGTTGGAGAATTTGAGCTATGGGGAGAAGTTGAAAAGGCTGGGGCTGTTTTCCCCGGAGTGTCGGAGGTTAAGGGGTGACCTTATAGAGGTTTACAAAATTATGAGAGGAATGGATAGGGTAAATAGACAAAATCTTTTCCCTGGGGTCAGGGAGTCCAGAACTAGCGGGCATAGGTTTAGGGTGAGAGGGCAAAGATATAAAAGAGACCTAAGGGGCAACTTTTTCGCACAGAGGGTGGCACTTGTATGGAATGAGCTGCCAGAGGAAGTGGTGGAGGCTGGTACAACTATAACCATTTAAAAGGCATTTGGATGGGTATATGAATAGGAAGGGTTTGGAGGGATATGGGCCAGGTGCTGGCAGGTGGGACTAGATTGGGTTGGGATATCTGGTCGGCATGAACGGGTTGGACCAAAGGGTCTGTTTCCATGCTGTACATCTCTATGACTCTATGACTCTATGCTTAATCCCCTTAATTCAACATCTCTTCATATCAATGATCTGTTATGTGGAATTAAAATACATCAACAAAAGCAGGTGACTGTAATGCTGGTTTATCTCAACCGAGGCAAAGGAGAATGTATCCATTTTATTCAAGTAATAAAAAAATGAATTAATGGCAGTGAACTATGTTGTGAAGGTCCCCAGACAGATAATTACAGGAGTTGAGAGTGTATTGCTGGAAAAGCACAGCTGGTCAGGCAGCATCCGAGGAGCAAGAAAACCGACATTTCGGGCAAAAGCCCTTCATCAGGAAAGTGCTGATGAAGGGCTTATGCCCAAAACGTTGATTTTCCTGCTCCTCGGATGCTCCCTGACCTGCTGTGCTTTTCTAGCAATACTCTCTCAATTCTGATCACCAGCATCTGCAAACCACAACTAGATAATTACAGGAGCAGATCTATGATTGAATCTGCAATCTGTTAGCTTATTTTAGCGGAAGCAGTGGTGGAATTGTGGGACCTTTCCAATTCAAATCAATAGACAATTTCCTGGTGGGAAGAAGAAATTCAGGAAAGCTGCACATCTATGATCTTGACCTAGATTCCTACAGCAAGGCAAAAGCACATAGCCAGATGAGAATGAGACTCAACTTGACATTGATGCTTTAGCTGCCAGTCTGGGCTTTGCAAATTTGGGCTGACTGAGTGTTCCACCTTTTGTCAGTGTGCATTTGCAAAACCCAACAAAATAACACCTACTGTTAGAGATTGGATTTTTCAATTGGGAAGCATTTGCAGAATAATCCCAAATGCACCGACAGCTGCACCAGCAACTGACTGAAATAACCAGTCCAACTTTTAAAATGGCTCATTTATACTCACTAGACATTCATCAACAAGGACCCATCCGCTGCAAATTAAAGCAATGTGTTCACCTTCTGTTTTAATTATCCAGGAGCCCATAGTTCACCAATCGTTTCTCCATGGGAATGTTTCATCCCGAAAACCCTGTTCTTTCTTGGCATTGATGATATGAACTATCTGACACTAAGGACAGAACCTGTACCCATGTCATATTCCCCTCAGTGTTCCACTCAAACAGCTTACTGAATTTTGGGTTCAAGGTTTGAAGTGGGAATTAACCCACCACCTTCCACCTCACAGGTACAAACACTGCCACACAGCCAAGATAACATAGCAACACTATAGATGCAAGCCCAGAGTGCATCCATGCAGTTAACAACAAATCAAGCTCAGATACCTCAACTATCATTTCCATTCACATTGAAATATCCAGAATGATTTGATAAAATTTGAATTTTTGAAGAAACTGCAACATTGCACTTGAACAAGAATGCCAGGCCATAGACCAAACCACCACCTAAATGCTTTGTCTGCTTAAATAAACCAAATTGAGAATCGAGCTTGACAAAATGGAGTGGGATGGAGTCATTAAAAGAACACAGGACTTCAAAAGGCTGGTAGGCAGAGCTATAATCTTGTACATATACACTACCTGAAATACTTACAGATTAAGTCACTTAAAGGCAAGGGTACACATACAACATAGAGTCATAGATTCATACAGCACGGAAGCAGACCCTTCGGTCCAACCAGTTCATACCGAACATAATCCCAAACTAAACTAGTCCCACCTGCCTGCTCCTGGTCTATATCCTTCCAAACCCTTCCTATTCCTGTATCGATCTAAATGTCTTTCAAATGTTGTAATTGGACCCACATCCACCACTTCCTCAGGAAGTTCAATCCACACGTCAGCTGCCTTCCGTATAAAACAAAATTGAATCTCATGTCTTTTTTAATTGTCTCTCCTCTCATCCTAAAAATATGTCTCCTAGACTTGAAATCCCCCAACTTAGAGAAAAAGACCCCAATCATTAACCCTATCTATACCCCTCATGATTTTATAAACTTCTATAGGCGGTCTCTTAACATCCTAAGCGCCAGTGAAAAAGTCCCAGCCTTTCTTTATAACTCAAATGTTCCGTACTGCAACATCCTGATAAATCACTTCTGAATTCTTCCAGGTTGATAATATCCTTCCTCTCACTGGGAGACCAGAACTGGACACGTATTTCAGAAGAGGCTTCACCAAGGTCCTGTACAACCTCAACATGATATCCCAACTCCTGTACTCAGAGGACGGAGTAATGAAGGCAAGATGTTTTAACAAAGTCCGGCCCGAAATTTCGGGTGTAAGTAAAAGAGTCTCAATCCTTATTTTGCAGAGGGTAAAAACAATGACTGCAGATGCTGGAAACCACATTCTGGATTAGAGGTGCTGGAAAAGCACAGCAGTTCAGGCAGCATCCAAGAAGCAGTAAAATCGACGTTTCAGGCAAAAGCCCTTCATCAGGAA
Source organism: Chiloscyllium punctatum (assembly GCF_047496795.1). NCBI lineage: Eukaryota > Metazoa > Chordata > Chondrichthyes > Orectolobiformes > Hemiscylliidae > Chiloscyllium > Chiloscyllium punctatum. The sequence goes on from NC_092745.1 coordinate 128,796,854, forward strand.
TGCAGGCAGAGAGCCTAAAGGGTGGAGAGATAAATGAGAGGAGGGTGGGTGTGGGGAGAAAGTAGCATAAAGTACAATCGGTGAGTGGGGGAGGGGATGAAGGTGATAGGTCAGGGAGAAGGGTGGAGTGGATAGGTGGAAAGGAAGATAGGCAGGTAGGACAAGTCATGGGGACAGTGCTGAGCTGGAAGTTTGGAACTGGGGTGAGGTGGGGGAAGGGGAAATGAGGAAACTGTTGAAGTCCACATTGATGCCCTGGGGTCGAAGTGTTCCGAGGCGGAAGATGAGGCGTTCTTCCTCCAGGCGTCTGGTGGTGAGGGAGCGGCGGTGAAGGAGGCCCAGGACCTCCATGTCCTTGTCAGAGTGGGAGGGGGAGTTGAAATGTTGGGCCACGGGGCGGTGTGGTTGATTGGTGCGGGTGTCCCGGAGATGTTCCCTAAAGCGCTCTGCTAGGAGGTGCCCAGTCTCCCCAATATAGAGGAGACCGCATCGGGAGCAATGGATACAATAAATGATATTGGTGGATGCGCAAGTAAAACTTTGATGGATGTGGAAGGCTCCTTTAGGGCCTTGGATGGAGGTGAGGGAGGAGGTGTGGGCACAGGATTTGCAATTCATTCTGTGGCAGGGGAAGGTGCCAGGACGAGAGGATGGGTTGTAGGGGGCGTGGACCTGACCAGGTAGTCACGGAGGGAACGGTCTTTGCGGAAGGTGGAAAGGGATGGGGAGGGAAATATATCCCTGGTGGTGGGGTCCGTTTGGAGGTGGCGGAAATGTCAGCGGATGATTTGGTTTGCGAAGGTTGGTAGGGTGGAAGGTGAGCACCGGGGGGTTCTGTCCTTGTTACGGTTGGAGGGGTGGGGTCTGAGGGCGGAGGTGCGGGATGTAGACGAGATGCGTTGGATGGCATGTTTAACCACGTGGGAAGGGAAATTGTGGTCTCTAAAGAAGGAGGCCATCTGGTGTGTTCTGTGGTGGAACTGGTCCTCCTGGGAGCAGATACAGTGGAGGCAGAGGAATTGGGAATATGGGATGGCATTTTTGCAGGAGGTAGGGTGGGAAGAGGTGTAATCCAGGTAGCTGTGGGAGTCGGTGGGTTTGTAAAAAGTTTCGGTGGCACAGGGAGACCTGGTCATCATTTATTACTCACCTGGTGATTCTTACATTCCTAATGACATTTACAGTTTACCACTAACACCAAGGGATATGGGGACAGCACAGGAATATGGTGTCGAGTCAGATTATAGAATGGCAGAGCTGGCCTGAGGGGCCGAACAATCCACATCTAGTAAATCTAGGTAGTAGTTTACATAGAACATAGAAAAATACAGCGCAGTACAGGCCCTTTGGCCCTCAATGTTGCGCCGATCCAAGCCCACCTAACCTACACTAGCCCACTATCCTCCATATGCCTATCCAATGTTTCTTAGTGTACTTTGACCTTTTTTAATTTAGTTTTATATGACACCCACTGTAGTAATCCAGCAAGGTCACAAATCTATTTTATACTAACATTCAGCCAATATATAGTCACTTTGCAATCTTTGTTTCCTAATTACCCGGATATATTAAGGTTTATTACATAATTAGCAATCAGCCAGAAATATATGACTGAGCAAGCAATGTGCCTCAATTAAGTTCTAATTGAAGAAATATTAAAAATAATCATGTGTCTATATTAAGACTGGGTTATATTTAAAACAGCCACAGTTTAAAAGCTCTTGTAAGAGTTTACTGTCTTGGAAAAGCACCAAGTCAGATAAAACGAGCTCATCTAGGATCTATTCTGGCTTTGACCATCCCAGTGATGAAACCAAACAACAAGACAATGCATACCAAGTCATAAGGCACGATGAAAGCAACATTGTTCCCATGAATGTATGATATATATCAGCCAGTCAAACAATCATTAAAATGATCAATTATGAAATGACACAAACATTGTCTACGATGAAGTAATGCTAATTTAAGCAAAAAAAGGTCAGGGCTCGGAATAACATCTTTGCAAATTAGTCACATTCTGGATGTTTCCAAAAGCAGAATCTGAAAGAATTGATATCATCAAAGGGCTGAGCTTCTCAATCTTGTTCCTCACTTGTATGTTTAATTTATTCAGTCACAACTTTGTATCAGCCTGATCGCTTGACCAAAGCTATAAAAGATTCTTTTGCACTGACCAATGAATCCTCTTCACTTTAATATAATCTTTTTTTCAAATTTACTGTTTGATTCCATGTTTGGCTGACTTGGACAAAACAAACGTTTACCTCATTTTATTGTATTAATATGAGTTAATTAATAATACAATCAGGAATTAACTTAAATAAAATACTTTGTTTATTAAAGAAAACCTTACATTACATGCGCTCCTATGTTCCTATCTTTTGGTTTGTGGGATCTTGCTATGCACAAAATGAGCTACTATCAAATAAAGCTTCTGAGGCCATAAGACGTGCTATATAAATGCAAGTAAGACAATAAGGTAAAGGGACAGGAATAGGCCATTCGGCCCCTCGAGCCTGCTCCGCCATTCAATGTGATCATGGCTGATCCTACATTCCTCACGTCCACCCTCCTGCCCTTTTTCATTAACCCTTGATTCCCTGACTGATCAAGAATCTACCTCAACCTTAAATATACACAGGAGCTTTACCCCCACAGCTCCCTATGGCAAGGCATTCCTCTCAACCCTCTGAGACAAGAAATTCCTCAACATCTCAGTCTTCAATTGGTGCCCCTAAATTCTGAGACTGTGCCCTCTTGCCCTGGATCATCTCCTTTATTCTCCCACGAATGCTCCTTGGTCAGCCCCTTGCTCAAAGGACAGCGAGCTGATTGAGAATCTATCCTGAAAGTTTCCAAAGTGAGCCAGCTGGGGTGGGGAGCTGAGATCCACAGTTTGTAATTGTGCTCATGCTGCTTAATTGTTTCCATGATTCACTTTTCAGCTTCAGAAGGTTTTCAAAGTGTCAGCAGCTGTCAAGAACTGTTGATGACTTTCTTTCAGAGCAACATCAAACAGGGAACAAGAGACCAAATCCCTGGTCACAAGCCCATTAATGAATGGGAAAATGAGCCTGCATCAGTTGACTGAGTGGAAGGATTTGAAATTCCCAAGAACAATTGATGGATTTAGGTAGAAGTGTCATAAGTGGGTAATTACTCTGACTTGCATTTTTTAATAGTTCCACTGGCTGGAGTCCTTAAATAGCAACTTTCAATCATTCTCCATGTTTGTGTACCACTGAGACTCTCTCCTTCCAGCAGAATAGTGAGTGCAAGCCATCCGCAATTATCCAGCAGGCTGTTGCTGGTGCAATCAGTACACAAAATTCTCTGTGTGTAACACCACTGGACCCCCAACCTGCCTGTTCACTATGGGACTTCAGCTCAGTAGGTAGCAATCTTCAATTAAAGTCTGAGGATTGGAGGTTCAAATCCAGATCCAGACATCCGTAACCTGATAGTTAAACTAACCTTGGAAAATGAAACCTAGAGGTCTGTCAAGCCTACTCTGCCATTTATTATGATCATTTTGGGATTCACCGCTACTTTCAATCATAGAATCCCTACAGTACAGATACTGGCCACTTGGCAAATTGAGTGTACCCCCACCCTTTGAAGAGCATCGTAGCCAGTTCCAACCCTATCCCTGTAACCCTGCATTTTCCCTGGCCAACCCACCTAGCCTGCACATCCCTGGACACGACGGGGCAAATTAGCATGGCCAATCCACCTTAACCTGCACGTCTTTGGGAGGAAACCACTGCACCCGAAGAAAACCCACACAGACACAGAGAGAATGTATAAATGCAACGCAGACACTTGCCCAAAGCTGGGATTAAACTCAGGTCCCTGGCACTGTGAGGCAACAGTGCTAACCAGTGAGCCACCATGCCACTCTGCCAATCTAGGACTGTTGCAATGTAAGCTGTACTGTCTCTCTTTGTAAGAGCAGTGGTCCCCTGCCCAACATTTATCCCTCAAGTAATATTAAAATTAAAAAGAAGATTAAACACGCATCATTATATTGCTGTTCGGGGGAATCTTGCTGTGTGTGAATTGGCTACAGTGTTTCCTACATAAGAACAGTGACTACATTTTCAAAGTTAGTGCATTGATGATCAGGCTCTCTGGAGTTTGTTTGAGATCGTGAAAGGCCCTTTTTGTTGCAAATCTTGTGTTTGCTTACGATAATGTGTAAAAGCACCAAAGACGAAAGTGGGAAAGAAACTTGTTTCTCCAAAGTTTTAGGATCTAGAATGTTCTGCACATCAGTGTAGGGGAGGCAGGATCAATCATGGTTTTCAAAATATAATTGAATAAGCAGCTGAAGAGGAAATATTTGTAGATGAGGCCTTTTCTGGAGTGCTGCATTAGGTTTAGATTGCCCAGTTATAAGAAGGATATTATTAAGATGGAGAAGATTCAGAAAAGATTTACCAGAATGTTGCCAGGTATGGAAAGCTTGAGTTATAAAGAAAGGCTGGATAGGCTGGGACTTATCTCCCTGGAGTGTAGGAGATTGAGAGGTGACCTTATAGAAATTTATAAAATAATGAGGAGTATAGATAGGATTAATGGTAGTTGTCTTTTCCTGAGAATGGGGGATTTCAAGACAAGAGGCCATATTTTTAAGGTGAGAGGAGAAAGATTTAATAAAGACATGAGGGGCAAATGTCTTACACAGAGGGTGGTTCATGTGTGGAATGAACAGGAATTATGGGATACAGGGAGATTTGGCTATCTGGATTCAGAATTGGCCGGCTGACAGAAGGCAGAGAGTGGTTGTAGATGGAAAGTATTCTGCCTGGAGGTCAGTGTTGAGTGGGGTCCCGCAGGGCTCTGTTCTTGGGCCTCTGCTCTTTGTAGTTTTTATAAATGACTTGGATGAGGAGGTTGAGGGGTGGGTTAGTAAATTTGCAGATCACACAAAGGTTGGAGGTGTCATCGATAGTATCGAGGGCTATTGCAGGCTGCAGTGTGACATGGACAGGATGCAGAGCTGGGCTGAAGAAAGGTTGAATAAGCTTGGACTTTTCTCTCTGGAGAGAAGAAGGAAGAGGGGATACCTGATCGAGGTATACAAAATAATGAGTGGCATAGATAGAGTCAATAGCCAGACACTTTTCCCCAGGGCAGGACTGACTGGTACAAGGAGTCATAGTTTGAAGATATTAGGTGGAAGGTATAAAGGAGACGTCAGAGGTAGGTTCTTTATGCAGAGAGCTGTGAATGCATGGAATGCATTGTTAGTTGAGGTGGTGGAAGCAGAGTCATTGGGGACATTTAAGCGACTGCTGGACATGCACATGGACAGCAGTGAGTTGTGGGGTGCATAGGTTGTTACTATATTTTACATTAGGATTAAACCTCGGCACAATATCGTGGGCCAAAGGGCCTGTTCTGTGCTGTACTTTTCTATGTTCTACGTTCTATGTTCCTGAGGAAGTGGTGGATGTGGGCAAAATTACTACGTTTAAAAGTCATTTCGATAATTACATGAATAGGAAAGGTTTGGAGGGATATGGGCCAGGAGCTGGAGGTGGGACTAGTTTAGTTTGGGATTATGTTCGGCATGAACTGGTTGGACCAAAGGGTCTGTTTCCATGCTGTATGACTCTGTGACTCTATGGCTCTTTACCTCTGGACAAAAGGCCAAAGAATGGGACTAGCTGAGTCATTCTTGTAGATAACCAGTATGGATTTCTTTCATTTATTTAATTCATTCATTGGATATGTGTCGCTGGCTGGGCCCTATCCCCAACTAGCCCTTGAGAAGGACTTGGTGATCTACCTTCATGACTTGCTACATTTGGTGCAGGGATACCCAGTGCTGTCAGGGATGGAGTTCCCGGACTCTGATCTCTGAAGGAACAGCCATATATTTCCAAGTCAGGGTGGTGAATGACTTGGAGGAGAACTTGCAATTGGTAGTACTCCCGTGTATCTGCTGCCCTTGTCCCTGATGGGCCAAATGGTTTCCTTCCATGTTGTAACCATGGTGGATGATGGGGTTGGGTGAAGTAGTTTTCATGTCCAACCCTACCTGTTATATGCTCCCTTCAGAATGCTTTATCCTGGACTATCTTCTTTCTCATGAGGGGCAAGAATAGGGTGAATAGTCAAGGTCTTTTTGCCAGGGTAGTGGAGTCCAAAACTAGAGGACATAGGTTTAGGTGAAATTTAAAAGATTTAAAAGATATCGGGAGGGGTAACTTTTTTCACACAGAGGGTGGTGAGTGCATGGAATGTGCTGCCAGAGGAAGTGACGGAGGCTGGTACAATTACAACATTTAAAAGGAAGGATTTAGAAGGACATGGGCTAAGTGTTGGCAAATGGAACTAGATCAGTTTAGGATATCCTGTCAGCATAAAGAAGTTGGGCCAAAGGGACTGTTTCTATGCAATATAACTCTATGACTCTATGTAAAGGGCAGTTCAACAAGTTTTTAATCAGTCTTGGAACCAAAGGTTATTGGGGAAAAGGAAAAGAGGTGGAGTTGCGGATTATCAGATCAGATTTCACTGAATGACAGAGCAGACTCGATGGGCTGAATGGTCTACTGCTACTCCTACATTTTATGATCATTTAGAGTAACAAAAAGTAGCCCATTTCAATAGCTTCAAGAATTGCAGGAGGTGGAGGAGTTATTGTGGTGCAGCCACAGGAATCAATTATTGAGATAGTGCTTAGAAAGCACTAAACCCAGTGACTAATCTGAGAAATTCAATAAGTACTTACACATGCAATCTCATTTAAAGGACTCTGTGAACTTCAGGCCAAAGTCGAGCTTCAAGCACATTCAATCAGTTGTTTGCAGCTCATTAAAGTGTGATCACAGGAGTGATGAGATTTCTGAAGAAATTGTTTTCATTATTCATTCATGGGATGTGTATATCACTGGCTAGGCCAACAGTTTTCGCTCATCTTTGAGTATCCTTCAGAAGGTGGGGGTGAGCTGCCTTCGTGAACCACAGCGATCCTTGGCATGGAGGGTCACTCACAGTGTCATTAGGGAAGGAGTTCCTTGATTTTAACCCATTAATACTGAAGGAACCCTAGCTAGACCCCACGTGGAGCACTGTGAGCAGATGTGGATACCACACCTACAGATGGATATGCAATCGGTTCTGCTATAACAGGTGTTTCTTCAACATGAATTGGCTATAACACAATTGAAGAATTTAGATTGTTATTTGTAGAATGCGAACTTTCCTCACCTGTATTGGCTATAATGAGATTCTGACCCCATTAGTTTAACTGGCATGGCTATTGCACAATTTTCTTGTAACACGGGACGCATGAGAACGGAACGATCTTGTTATGTCAGATTCAACTGTATTGGTCTTGGAGGGAGTACAATATAGATTTAAAAGAATGATATCTGGACTTTAGGGGTTAAAACATGCGGAGAGATTATACAAATTAGGCCTGTTTTCCCTAGAATTCAGAAGGATAAGGAGTGATCCGATGGTAGTCTTTAGGATCATAGCAGGAAAAGACAGGGAAGATAAAGAAAAACTATTTCCAGTGGTTGGGGATTTTAAAACTCGGTGGCACAGTCTAAAAATTAGGGCCAGACCATTGAGGCGAGATGTTAGGAAGCTCTTCTACACACAAAGGGTGGGAGAGGTTTGGAACTCTCTTCCACATGTGGCAATGGGTGCTGGATCAGTTGTTAATTTTAAATCTGAGATAATTTTTTTTTGTTAAACAAAGGTATTAAGGGATATGGGCCAAAGAAACGTATATGGAGTTAGGCCACAGATCAGGCATGATATCATTGAATGGTGGAACAGGCTTGATGGGCCGAATGGTCTACTTCTGTTCAAATGTCCCTGTATATTTCCAGGACAGGATGGTGAGTGATTTGCAGGTGCTGGTGTTCCCATGTATCTGCTGACCTTGTCTTTCTAAATGGTAGAGGGCAAGGATTTGGAAAATACTTTCAGGGGAGCCTTGATGAGTTGTCGGAGTGTGTCTTATAGATAGCACACACTGCTGCTCATTAATGTCCTTTAGGGCAGGAAATCTACTATCATTCCCCAGTCTGGCCTCCATGTCATCTAGTCTCACAGCAAAGTGGCTGACTCTTAGCTGCCCTCTGAAACGACCTGGTAAGTCACTTAGCACAAGGGGCAATTAAGAATGGGCAACAAATGGTGGTCCAGACAGAAATACCCACATTCCCCTGTGTAATAATATAGCTTATTATTCTCCTGAGAGATAGGTATTTCCAGCATTTTCTAGCTTTATTTCAGGTTTCCTCATTTGAGAGTTTCCTATGTTGCCTCATGCTTCACGTGCCAATGGAACACTTCCTTCTGCAGAACAGGTTCAAGGGGCTGGTTGACCTACTTTTGTTCACATATCCTGAATAAGGCAGTGCTTTCATAGAATCATAGAATCCCATTTGGCCCATCAAGTTCACACCAACCCTGGAGAGTACTCCACCCAGACCCACTCCCCCTACCCTTTAACCCCACATTACCCACGGGCTAACCAACCTCGCCTGGATTGGGAGGAGGAAACCGGAGCACCCAGAGAAAGCCCACGCAGACACAAGGAGAATGTGCAAACTCCACCCAGACAGTCACCTGAGGCTGGAATTGAACCCGGGTCCCTGACGCTGTGAGGCAGCAGTGCTCACCACTGAGCCACTGTGCTTAACATTAGAGCAAGTTTCCTGATAAGTGGCCAGTTTCATTAACATTGTCATCAAATGTGGCAGCGATCATGAAGATAATGACAATTCAGGAAGTCTTGAAGGGGCAAACTGAAGTGAAAAACATTCATCTCAATTTAACCTGGGTAATGATGTTAGGAACCGATCTGCCACTGACATCAGAGAGACTATAATACCAGTCAGAGTCGAAAATGGACAAATGTTGTGTTGTGTCTCAACCACTGGCAGGAAATAGAGACTGGTAAGATTATATAGACCACTGTCCGAAAGGATATCAAGACCTTCAGGCAAATATAGAGATGATTTACGACAATGGGACCAGGGAGGACAGACCTCAGTTATACAGTCATAGAGTCATACAGCACGAAAACAGACCTTTCAGTCCAACCAGTCCATGCTGACCAAACTAAACGAGTCTTCTCACCTGCCTGTGCATGGCCCATATCCCTCCAAACAATTCTTATTCATGAGCTTATCCAAATGTCTTTTAAATGCTGTAACTGTACCCGCATCCACCACTTCCTCTGGAAGTTCACTCCACACATGAACCACTCTCTGTGTAAAGAAATTGCCCCTCATGTTCGTTTTAAATCTTTCTCTTGCACTTTGAAAATATGCCCCCAGTCTTGAAATCACTCACCTTAGGGAAAACACACCTGCCATTCACCTTATCAATACCCCCCCCGTGATTTTATAAACCTCTATAAGATCACCCCTCAACCTCAAGTTAATTCGAGAGACCAGAGTGGAAAAAGTTTGATAGAGGTGTGCAGCATTCCAAAGGGATTTGGTTTAGTTGGAAAGAAGATATTTCCAGTGGCAGGAGCGTTGGTGACCAGAGGCTATAGATTTAAAGTAATTGGCAAGCGAACTAGAGGTGACACTGGTGAATAAGTGATTATAACCAGACTGGTCATCAAGCTGGGATGGTGAAAACGGTTTCAGCAGCAACTTTCAAAGGGGAATGGAACAAATACCGGAAGGAGGGCAGGGCAGTAGATGTAATCTATATGGATTTCAGTAAGACCTTTGATTAGGTTTCATATGGTAGGCTGCTCTGGAAGGTTAGGTCACGTGGAATCCAAGGGGAGCTGGCAAATTGGATGCACAGTTGGCTTGATGGTAGGAAGCAAAGGGTAATAGTGGAAGGATGCTTGTCGGACTGGAGGCCTGTGACTAGTGGAGTGCCGCAGGGGACGATGCTGGGCCTGTTGCTGTTTGTTATCGATCAATGATTTGGATGAAAACATACAAGGCATGATTAGTAAGTTTGTAGACGAGACTAAAGTAGGAGGTATCGTGGACAGTGAAGAAGGTTATCAGCAATTGCAGCAGGACCTTGATCAGCTGGGGAAGTGGATCAAGAAATGGCAAATGGAGTTTAATATAGATAAGTGTGAGGTCTTGCATGTTAGAAAGTCAAATCAAGGTAGGAGTTTCATGGCGAATGATAGGGCCTTAAGGAGTGCAGTGGAACAAAGGGACCTTGGAGCTCATGTGCACGGTTCTCTGAAATTGGAATCGCAGGTAGACAGGGCAGTGAAGAAGGCTTTTGGCACACTGGCTTTTATCAGTCAGGGCATTGAGCATAGAAGTTGGGAAGTTATGTAAGGACGTTGGTGAGGCCGCACTTGGAGTTCAGTTTTGTAACCTCGCTGTAGGAAGGATGTTATTAAACTGGAAAGAGTATCGAAGAAATTTACAAGAATACTGCCAGGACTCAACGGTCTGAGTTATAGGGAAAGGTTGGACAAGCTAGGACTTTTTACTTTAGACTGAGGAGGAGACTGAGGGGAGATCTTATAAAAGTGTATAAGATCATGAGAGGCATGGGTAGGGTGAATGCACTCAGTTTTTTCACAGGGTTGGGGAATCGAGGACTAGAGGGCATTAGTTTAAGGTTAGAGGGGAAAAGAATAAAAGGGAACCTTAGGGTCAACTTTTTTACGCAGAGGGTGGTGCACATATGGAATGAGTTGCCAGTGGAAGTGGTTGAGGCAGATATATTAATATTATTTAAAAGGCATTTGGATAAATACATGGATAGGAAAGCTTTAGAAGGATATGGGCCAAATGCAGGGAAATGGGATTAGCATGGATGGACATTTTGGTCGGTATGGACCAGTTTGGGCCAAAGGGCCTGTTTCCATGCTGTAGGACTCTATGCCTCATTTGCAGGGCTGTGCAGAGAGAGCAAGGGTGGGGGAGCAAATCAAATAACTGTTTCAAAAGGTTAGCACTGGTATGATGGGCCAAACAGCCTTCTGATGCTTTTCGATGATTGTAAAATAGATAAAATGTTGCTGCTATAAAATCAGTAAGGTTGCTCTTTGATAATCCAATAGGTGTAAAAGCAAGTCTGTCTAGGTTCAAACACCACTTACGAGCATCAGTTATGACTCCATTGCTATCATTCTCACCTCTGCTTTCAACAATTGTATCCCAGTCCACAGAGTTGAGTGCAAAAACCAAGGCTGATGCTCCATTGCAGTACTGAGGGAATTGGCAAACGTGCTATGCTTCGGGTGACCCATTAGACTGAGGTCAGTCTGTGCTCTCAGGTGAATGTTAAACTTCCATAATGCACCATTCACAAAGCAACAGGGATACTGTCCCCGGGGGGCTGGTCAATATTTACCCCTCAATCAGCGTCACAAAAAAACAGATTCAGAAGTTGCTGAAGAAATTCAGCCGGTCTAGCAGCATCTGTAGCCCAAGAAACACAGTTAACGATTTGAGTCCAATGTTAACTCTACTTTCTTTCCACACCATTTTCTGGTTTTGTTTCAGATCTTCAGCACCCATAGCTCTTTGTTTTTTCACAATAACAGGTGACCTCGCAATGATCACATCACTGGTTATAGGAGGTTGCATTGCACAGATTGGTTGTTTCCTCCATTACCATGGAGATTACACCACAAAAAAATGCTGTGTTGGTTGCAAAGCACCGTGGGGCATCCGCTGATAGTGAAAGGTGCCGCATAAGTGCAAGATTTTATTTTCTAAATTGACTGAAAAATCCAAGCTCCTGGCTCTCAACATGACACTCAGTATTTGCCTTCAATGAGACCTCCTGATTGCATTGAAATTTTGAGCTGATTAAACTGCTAGTGTGGGGAAAGGACATTTCCAATTCACCAAATTGGTGTTAGCTTCAAGCACTCACAGAGAGAGGCACCTACCCAGTATGATGGAGAATAAAGGTCCATATATATGGTCAATATGGTCACTGGTTGTCCTGCAGCTACCTGAGGTGCAATATCAGTAAGAAACAGTGATTGCAGCACGATAGGTTTACACTTTGCACACCACCTGGAGCCTACCAGAGGGAGTTTGGTAACTGTGACAACATTCAAATTAAACCAGAAATAGCTTTGAATTGTACAGGAACTGATGCCAGAGAGTTGAATTCTCTGCCACAGAAAGTGGCTGAGATCAAAATATTGAAGGTTTTCAAGAAGGAGTTAGATATAATTCTTAGAGCTGTAGGGATCAAAGGGAATGTGTGGGGTGAAAGTGGGAACAGAGAACACAGTTGGATGATCAGCCATGGTCATGCTGGATAGTGGAACATGCTCAAAGGGCTGAATGGCCTACTCCTGCTGCTAATTTCTATGTTTCTATGATACGAGACTGTAAAATGCATTGATCAAAGGCTTGTTCCAGTTCTGTCCTTGTTTACTGTTCAGTTTGTAGAGCTGGGGCAAATATCTATATGACACGTGACTGGCTGGTTCCTATTTCCTTTGAACCATCAAACGAACCAAATCCTAAATATTACATCGCTGTTGCTTCAGTATCTCTGGGTCAAAATCCTGGAACTCCTTCCCAAATAGCACTGTGGAGTCCCTAGATCCCAAGGGCAGCTGAGGTTCAAGAAAGAAACACACACACACACACACACACGTACCCATGACCCATCGCTCCATTGGCTGGCTTGACTATAAAGGTCTTCTGTCTGCGTTTCTTTCGGAGTTCCTTCACACAGTTCTGGAACTGAGTATATTCTGCAGGAAAGATCCAGGTCCTGGGAGTGAAGCAGTATTCCTGAGATTGACTCTTGATCATCCTGAAAGTAAAACACGGATGATAAAAGGAGGAATCTACACCATGGCAGAGTGCTCAATACTGAAATCATGAAAATCTGTGGGGAGAATTTTCAACAGAAACCGAAGAATGAGAAATCAGGTGGAAATGAAAGCATGTGGCCCTTGAAAGGAAAACTCATTCCCTAACAATTTAAGCACTGGCTTGCAGGGTACAGCAATTGACTCGGGAAAACAATACTTGGCTAAAAAGGGTTAAATTATAAGAGATGGCCTCCTTCTTTAGAGACCGCAATTTCCCTTCCCACGTGGTTAAAGATGCCCTCCAACGCATCTCGTCCACATCCCGCACCTCCGCTCTCAGACCCCACCCCTCCAACCGTAACAAGGACAGAACACCCCTGGTGCTCACCTTCCACCCTACAAACCTTCGCATCAACCAAATCATCCGCCGACATTTCCGCCACCTCCAAAAAGACCCCACCACCAGGGATATATTTCCCTCCCCACCCCTTTCCGCCTTCCGCAAAGACCGTTCCCTCCGTGACTACCTGGTCAGGTCCACACCCCCCTACGACCCACCCTCCCATTCTGGCACTTTCCCCTGCCACCGCAGGAACTGTAAAACCTGTGCCCACACCTCCTCCCTCACCTCTATCCAAGGCCCTAAAGGAGCCTTCCACATCCATCAAAGTTTCACCTGCACATCCACCAATATCATTTATTGTATCCGTTGCTCCCGATGTGGTCTCCTCTACATTGGGGAGACTGGGCGCCTCCTAGCAGAGCGCTTTAGGGAACATCTCCGAGACACCCGCACCAATCAACCAAACCGCCCCGTGGCCCAACATTTCAACTCCCCCTCCCACTCTGCCGAGGACATGGAGGTCCTGGGCCTCCTTCACCGCCGCTCCCTCACCACCAGACGCCTGGAGGAAGAACGCCTCATCTTCTGCCTCGGAACACTTCAACCCCAGGGCATCAATGTGGACTTCAACAGCTTCCTCATTTCCCCTTCCCCCACCTCATCCTAGTTTCAAACTTGCAGCTCAGTTACTGTCTCCTTGACTTGTCCGACCTGCCTATCTTCTTTTCCACCTATTCACTCCACCCTCTCCTCCTTGACCTATCACCTTCATCTTCTCCCCCACTCACCCATTGTACTCTATGCTACTCTCTCCCCACCCCCACCCTCCTCTAGCTTATCTCTCCATGCTTCAGGCTCACTGCCTTTATTCCTGATGAAGGGCTTTTGCCCGAAACGTTGATTTCGCTGCTCGTTGGATGCTGCCTGAACTGCTGTGCTCTTCCAGCACCACTAATCCAGTATTTGAGATTCAGGGCAATGTCTGGAATGATTTAGATGAGGGAATTAAATGCATTATCTCCAAATTTGCAGATGACACAGAGGGTGGGAGAGTGAGATGTGAGAAGGATTCAGTGATGATTCAGTGTGATTTGGACAAACTGAGTGAATGGGAAAATGCATGGCAGATTCTGCACAATGTGGATCAATGTGAGGTTATCCACGTTGATAGCAAAAACAGAAAGGTGGATTATTCTTTGAATTGCAATAGATTTGGCAAGTGGGAGGTGCAATGTGACCTGGGTGTCCTTGTACACCAATCACTGAAAGTAAGCATGCAGTGCAGCAGGCAGTGAAGAAAGGGAATGGTATGCTGGCCTTCACAAGGGCAGGTTTCTAATACAGGAGCGCGGATGTCTTGCTGCAATTGTACAGGGCATTGGTGAGACCATACCTGGAATACTGTGTTGGGGTTTTAGTCTCCTTATCTGAGGAAAGATGTTCTGGCAATGGAGGGAGTGCACCAAAGGTTTACCAGACTGATTCCTAGAGTGGTAGGACTTATGTATGGAGAGAGAGTGGATCAGTTAGGGCTATATTCCCTGAAATGTATAAGTATGAGGGGGAAACCTCATAGAAAACTATAAAATTCTGCGGCTTTACAGGAAGGATTTTCCCAATGAACAGGGAGTCCAGAAACAGAGGTCACAGTTGAAAGATATCGGTAAACCATTTCAGACTGAGAGGAGGAGAGACTTCTTCACCCAGAAAGCAGGGAGCCTGTACAATTCTCTGTCACAGGAGGTGGTTGAGGCCAAAATATTGACTGTTGTCAGGAAGGAGTTAGAGATAGCTTTTACAGCAACAGTGATCAAAGAGTATGGAGAGAAAGCAGGAACAGGGGACTGTGTTGGATGATCGGCCATGACTGTATTGAATGGCAGAGCAGGCTCGAAGGGCGGAATGGCCTTCACATGCTCCTATTTTCTATGTTTGTTTATTTCCATGAAGGACTGTCTCTAATAACATTACCTGGGAACCTTGAACTCGCTCCCCTATAGGCTCCTGCGGCTGAAGGTCAACCGAAAATTTTAAAGGTACAATTTCTTTCAGGAGCTAGTACAGACATGATGGGTTGAATGGCCTCCTTCTGTACTGTAAAATTCTATGATTTTACTTGATAGGTTTTTAACATTATAGAAACAGAGAGTACTGGAGAAACTCAGCAGGTCTGGCAGCATCTGTAGAGAGAGAAACAGGATTAACATTTCAAGTCATACAGTCATATTGCACAGAAACAGACCCTTCGGTCCAACCAGTCCATGCCGAACATAATCCAAAACTAAGCTAATTCCACCTGCCTGTCCCTGGTCAATTTCCCTCCAAACTGTTCTTATTCATGTACTTATCCAAATGTCTTTTAAATATTATAATTGTCTCCACATCCACCACTTCCTCAGGAAGTTCATTCCACATGTGAACGACACCTTGTGTAAAAAATTTGCCCCGTATTTCTTTTTTAAATCTCTCTCCTCTCACCTTAAAAACATGCCCCCTCCTCTTGAAATGCCCCATCCTTGGGAAAGATAACTACCAATAACTCTATCCATACCTACCATTATTTTATAAACTTCTAAAAGGTCACCTCTCAACCTCCTATGCTCCAATGAAAAAACTCCCTGCCTATCCAGTCTTCCTTTATAACTGAAACCTTCCATACCCAGAAAAGTCCTGG
This sequence comes from Chiloscyllium punctatum, assembly GCF_047496795.1. Lineage (NCBI taxonomy): Eukaryota > Metazoa > Chordata > Chondrichthyes > Orectolobiformes > Hemiscylliidae > Chiloscyllium > Chiloscyllium punctatum. The sequence goes on from NC_092745.1 coordinate 128,812,631, forward strand.
TAAATCTCTTCTGAACCCTCTCCAGCTTAATACCCTACAGGGTGACCAGAACTGGACACAGTATTCCAGAAGATGCCTCACCAATGTTCTGTAGAATCTCAAGATGACGTCCCAACTCAAAGGACTGAGCAATCAGGTCAAGCGTGCCAAATGCCTTTTTAATCACCCTGTCTATATGCCACTCAATCTTCAAGGAATTGTGAACCTGCACCCCTAGGTCCCTATGTTCTACAACACTACTCAAAGATCTACCATTAATTGTATAAGCCTTGTTTGTTTTACCAAAATATAATACCTTGCACTTATCCAGATTGAACCCCATCTGCCATTTTTCAGCCCATTGACCCATTTGATCAAGATCCCTTTGTAATCTTAGAAAACCTTCTCCACTGTCTACTATGCCACCAATCTTGGTGTCATCTGCAAACTTACTAACCATGCCTAACTCACAGTGACATCTTACTATCCCCTGCCACTGGCGCAGTCATCTTTCCTGTGACATGTGAGTGTCACCTGGAGCCCAGTTACTTCCCCCTTGCTGCTGTGTCACACAGTCTGGACTGACACATCTTCTTCACACTGAGCTGGTAAACTCTCCTCTGAACATTGCCACTTGCTGTGAAGGTGTCAAATGGTGGGGAGGTTGGTCCACATACACACATGCACGTGCGCGTACACACACACACAAACACCGCTCATACACGCGCGCGCACACACACACATACACGTATACACACACACCTTGCTCATTCTCAAACATGCTCACTCCCTAATAAATGCCACCTTGAGATTCCGCTTCCGATTCTAAAGGAGACAGAAATCTGACCGGCCTGGGTCACTTACTTGGCCATGTTTCTTGCCAGACAGTCCTTACGGCAAATCTCTCCCATTCCAGGAAAATGGTTGATCCTCTGAAAAGACAAAAGAAATGTTTGCATACAGCATCTGTAAACAGTCACAGTGTCAGAAATTGAGCTGGAGGAGGCAGAGATATAGTGATAATGTCACTAGGCTAGTAGTTCTGAATCCCAGCTTAATGATGTGGGCACATGAAGTTCACTTGGGTAGATGGTGAAATATGAATTCACCCACAACAAATCTCAAATAAAATAGCCAAATAGTAACTACGTAACCATTGTCGATTGTTGTAAAAACACAATCTGACTTTTGAGTGCAGTAGTTGGAACGTCATGTTGAGGTTGTAGAGGACATTGGTGAGGCCACTTTTGGTACACTGTGTACAGTTCTGGTCGCTCTGCTACAGGAAGGATATTATTAAACTAGAGAGGGTTCAAAAAAGATTTACCAGGATGTTGCCAGGACTGGATGGTTTGAGTTATAAGGATAGACTGGGACATTTTTCACTGGAGCGTAGAAGGTTGAGGGGTGACCTTATAGAGGTGTTTGGATCATGAGGGACATAGATAAGGCAATTAGCAAAGGTCTTTTCCCCAGAGTAGGGCAGTTCAAAACCAGAGGGCATATTTTCATGGTTAGAGAAGAAAGATTTAAACAGGATCTGAGGGTGAACTGCCAGAGGAAGTGATACAGTTACAACATTTAAAAGATATTTGGACAGATACATGAATAGGAACAGTTCAGAGAGATATGGGCCAAATGCAGGCTAGTGGAACTTGTTTAGTTTGGGAAACTTGGTCAGAGTGGATGTGTTGGACCAAAGGGTCTGTTTCCATTCTATGTGACTCTATGACTCTAATTCTAAAGGGGTTGCAGGAGCAGAGGGATGTGGTGTATCTGTGCATATATCATTGAAGATAGCAGGGCTGATGGAGAGAACAATTGTTAAAATATAACTTAACCAGGGTTTTATTAATAGAGGCATAGAGTACAAGACAAGAGCAAGATCATTTGATACAATGCCACATGGCAGATTGGTTAGCAAGTTAGAAATGTTTGGGATTGATGGGTCCCTAGAAGCATAGATTAAAAGTTGGTTAAAGGATAGGAAACAGAGGGTAGGTATAGATGGGCATTTCTCAGATTGGGAATGAGTTGAAAGTGGTGTTCCCCAGATATCAGTGTTGGTACTGTCGTTTTTATGTAAATAATCTGGAGATGGGTACTGAGGGCAAAATCTCTGAATTTGCAGATGATACTGAACCAGGGAGAATAGTGAATTGTCAGGATGACACTGAGTGACTTGAGAGGAACATTGACACATTGGCCAAATGGCAGACACCTGGCAGATAAATTTTAATATAGAAAACTGTGTGGCAATGTATTTTGGTTGAAAAAACATACAGAGACAATACAGGCTCAATGGTGCAACTCTGAAGGGAGAATAGGGACCTTGGGGTTCACGTATATAATTCTCTGAAGGTGGAACCGTTGTTGAGAAGGTTTATAGGATCCTTTGGGTTTATAAACAGAGGCATAGAGTATAAAGGCAAGCAAGTGATGCTACACCTCTACAAATCATTGGTCAGACAACATTTAGAGGATTGTGTTCAGTTCTGGGCACTTTATTAAAGAAGGATGTTAAAGCCCTGGAAAGGGTTCAAAGGAGTTTTACTCTAATGATCCCAGGAACGATGGATTTTGGATACAAGGACAGATTAGAGAAATGGAGCTTATTCAGCTTGGAGCAGGTCAGTGGTGACCTAATTGGGGTATTCAAAATTATGAACAATTTTGACAGGGTAAAGAAGGATAGTTAGCATGTTAGTAACTCGGGGTCACAATTTCAAGATTTTCAGAAAGAGAGCTAGGAGTGAGATGAGAGAAATTTCTTTACTCAAGTTGTTAGGATTTGGAACGCACTGCCTGGGAGATTGATAGAGGCGGATTCCATAGGAGGTTTCAAATGAGAGCTGGATAGATATCTGAAAGTGATGAATTGAGAAGGCTATGGAAATAGGGCTAGAGAATAGGACTGGCTGGTAGCTGTTTCAGGAGGCAGTAGAGATATGATGGGTCAAATGGCCTCCTCCCACACCATAAAATTTCAAGATTCTATATAGGGGGCATGGTGAATGAGAACCAGCCTGTTGGGGAGAAATGTTAGGAAGCTCTTCGACACACAAAGGGTAGGAGAGGTTTGGAACTCTCTCCCACAAATGGTAGTGGATGCTGGATCAGTTGTCAAGTTTAAATCTGAGATAGATAATCTTTTTGTTAAGCAAATAAATATTAAGGGATATGGGCCAAAGGTAAGTAAATGGATTTAGGCCACAGACCAGGAAACAATTGACAGGAAACAATTTCCAAAGCCTTAACCAAGTTAACAAAAATAAGGTACATTATCTGTAAGTGTAACACAGTAAAGCAGCAGTCAGACACGGCACAATGTACAATGGGGCAAAGAAAGTATTAAAAGTTCTCTCTTTATGGAATACGTAAGATTTGAACAGGAACATTTTAAGTGTGGACTGGATGAGTTACAAGACTGCAAGGCGGTGCTACCCCCTGGTGGTGTGGGGAAGCAGTACAACTGTCTGAGCTCAAAGTCCACAGCCAGCAGATTCACAGCACAGAGAATCCCAAACAACAAACCCAAATCCCACATTTCAGCCCTTTCTCTGCCAACAATCTGCTGCTACACCCTGTCAGGTAAAAGGGGGAGCGTGATGATGGGGGTCAAGTCTTGGCTGTACATTCCACAGCAAGGTCTCTGACACAGAGAGCATAGAAACCCCACAGCGTGGAAACAGGCCATTTGGCCCAACAGGTCAACACCGACCCTCCAAAGGGTAACACACCCAGACCCATTCCCCTACCCAATGACTTTAAGTTACTGCAACCACAACTTGGGAGCCGCTCCACTCTCTTCTCCCTTCATCACCCCAGTTCCTGCACACACCTCATCAATCCACTCTCCACAGACGTCACCCATTTAAAACAGCAATGAAGAGAATTCTTTTCTCACATAAGGTTGGGAGTCTAGTCCTGAAAAGTATGAGACTTTCAATATTTTAAGGCAGAGGTTGGTAGATTGTTGATAAGCAAGGGAAAGGGGGTGGGGGGGGTATTAGAAGTGGGTAGTTGTGATTGTGGAGGAATCAGATCATTGAATGGGACAGCAGGTTCGAGAGGCAGAATGGGTCAGGCCTGATTCATGATTACACAGTCGCCATTATCAAAAAGGCAAAGTGAGCTCACAGCTGAGCGACGATGGTGGCTGTTTAAAGCCACGCTGATATTACCTGATAGTTTCTCAGATCCGCAATCCTCTCCTGCTGCACAGCGGCATCATTCCAGATCAGGTTGGCAGTGTCATCCTCCTCCCGGGCTCGGGAAAACCCTGCTTCCAATATTGCCAGGCGCACTGCAAAAACAGAACGGGAAACCACCTTGTTCCTGTCAGTCTGTAACCTTCACAATTTGGGCAATGTGAGGAGCAGTTTATCCCCCATTCACCCTCTGTCCCAGAGCTCACTGACCACAATGTCGCTCAAACCTAGAGTCATAGAATCGTACAACACGGAAACTGACCCTTCGGTCCAACCAGTCCATGCCAACCATAATCCCAAACTAGACTAGTCCCACCTGCCTGCACTTGGCCCATATTCCCCCAAACCTTTCTTATTCATGTACTTATCTAAATATTCTTTAAACGTTGTAACTGTACCCGCACCCACCATTTCCTCTGGAAGTTTATTCTACACATGAACCACTCTCTGTAGAAATCCTGCCCCTGCCACCTTAAAAATATGCCCCCGGTCTTGAAATCCCTCCTATGCTGGGGAAAATATCCTTGTTATTCACCTTCGTCTATGCCCCTCATGATTTTATAAACCTCTTTAAGACCACCCATCCTACATTCCAGTGGAAAAACTCCCAGCCTATTCAGCATCTCCTTATAACTCAAACCCTCCATTCTTAGCAACGCCCTGGTAAGTCTCTTCTGAACCCTCTCCAAGTTAATAAAATCCTTTCTATAACAGGGAGACCAGAAGTGGATACAATATGCCAGAAGAGGCTCTAACACAATACATTCTAAATTCCCATCCAGCTGACCAAATCTCTCCCCATCCTTCCCGATCTCTGTACACCCCTCCAGTAGCTTCTCTGAGATCTGTACACTCCTCCAAATCTGCACTCTCTCACGGCACCATCTTTCATCACTCCACCTCTGAGAGCCTTGTCTTCAGCAGTTTGGCCCTGAGCCCTGGAATTCCCTCTCTGAACCCATTCACCTCAGTCCTCCTTAAGACCCAGGATTTTCTCTCAGCTTTGGGTCACATAACCTAATATCCCTTAACATAGGAACTTGGGACAATGTTGATTTGATAATCACACCTGTGTTACACTTTGGAGTGCTTTAGCAAATCAAGCGTGTTAAAGCAATGCACATCATTGTTGTTGCATGCAGTTAATTGAATGGATCAGATGATTTTGTTTTCCTGTCTGCTACCCTCAATAGTCTGTATTACTAACCTCAATATGTCGACAATAGTTTATAGGTGACTTATCATAGCGGCATTACAACAACATAGGACACAGGAGCACAATTAGGCCATTTAGCCCCTCAGACTTGCTGCAATATTCAAGAAGATCACCGTCCTGATTTATAAAACTTGTCTTACTTACTCACAAGAGGAAACATCCGTCCTACATCCACCTGGTCAAGACTGTTCAGAAGCTGACACACTTTAATCAAGTGGAGTCTGTAGATGATTCAGCTACAACTTTTATGAGGCAAGATTTTCCACACAAATAAGTGCATGAGAGTGAGGGGGATTTCACTGGATCCCCTAGAACAGTCAAACAGAACTAGACAAGGTAAACACAGGAAGGATGCTCCCAATGACCAGCAAGTCCAGAACGAGGGGTCAGAGTCGAAGGATAAAGGGGAGGCCAATCCAGACTGCGATGGGGAGAAATAAGGAGAGATGTCTTCACCCTGAAAGTGGGGAGCTGTGGAGTTCTTTGTCACAAGCAGATTTGAGGCCAAATTATTGAATGTTTTAAAGAGGATCTTTATAGGGAATCTTGATCAGGTGGGCCAGCGGGCTGAGGAGTGGCAGGTAGAGTTAAATTAGATACATGCGAGGTGTTGCATTTTGGTAACACAAATCAGGGCAGGAGTTATACAGTTATTGGCAGTGCCCAGGAAAGTGCTGCTGAACAGAGAGACTTAGGGGTGCAGGTACATAGTTGTTTGAAAGTGCTGTTGCAGGTAGACAGGGTGGTGAAGAAGGCAGTTGGCACCTTGTCTTCGTTGGTCAAAGCAATTGTATCCAGTTCTGGTCTCCCTGTTAGAGAAAGGATTTTATTAACTTGGAGAGGGTTCAGAAGAGACTTACCAGGGCGTGGCTAAGAATGTAGGGTTTGAGTTATAAGGAGATGCTGAATAGGCTGGGAGTTTTTCCACTGGAATGTAGGATGGGTGGTCTTAAAGAGGTTTATAAAATCATGGGATAGATGAAGGTGAATAACAAGGATATTTTCCCCAGCATAGGAGGGATTTCAAGACCGGGGCATATTTTTAAGGTGGCAGGGGCAGGATTTCTACAGAGAGTGGTTCATGTGTAGAATAAACTTCCAGAGGAAATGGTGGGTGCGGGTACAGTTACAACGTTTAAAGAATATTTAGATAAGTACATGAATACAGATAAAAACCAAATGAACTGTGGATGTTGTAAAAACAGAAGTTGCTGAAAAAGCTCAGCAGGTCTGACAGCATCTGTGAAGAGAAATCAAAGTTAATGTTTTGTGTCCAGTGACCCTTCATCAGAATTCACTGAACAAGGAAGTTGGGATGTCATGTTGTGGCTGTATAAGACAATAGTAAGGCCGCATTTGAAGTACTGCGCACAATTCTGGTCTAGGAAGGCTGTTACTAAACTGGAAAGGGTGCAAAAAACATTTACCAGAATGTTACCAAGACTGGAGGGCTTGAGTTACAAGGAAAGGCTGCATAGGCTGGGAGATTTTTCTCTTGAGTGGAGGAGGGTAAGAAATGACTTTGAAGAAGTTTATAAAATCATGATGGGTATAGATAAGGTGAGTGGCCAAGATCTTTTCCCCAGGGTAGGGGAGTTCAAAACGAGAGGGCATAGGTTTAAGGTGAGAAGGGAAAGACTTAAAAGGGACTTGCAAAGCAATGCTTTCACATAGAGGATGGTGTGTGTATGAATGAGCTGCCAGAAGAAATGGTGGAGGCTGGTATAATTACAACATTTAAAAGACATTTAGACAGATACATGAATAGGAAAGCTTTACAGTGATATGGATCAAACGCAAGCAAATGGAATTAGTTCAGTTTAGGAAATTTGGTCAGCATGGATGGGTTGGGCTGAACGGTCTGTTTCCATGCTGTATGACTCTATTACAGCATGATGCCTCACAGCACAGGGGACCCAGGTTTGATTCCAGCCTCAGGCGACTGTCTGTGTGGAGCTTGCACATTCTCCCCGTGTCTGTGTGAGTTTTCTCCAAGTGCTCCGGTTTCCTCCCACAGCACTTGCCCATATCCTTCTAAACCTTTCCTATCCATGTGTTTGTCCAAATGCCTTTTAAATGTTATTAATGTACGCACCTCAGCCACTTCCCCTGGCAGCTCATTCCATATGCGTACCATCTTCTGTGAAAAAAGTTGCCCCTCAGGTTCCCTTTTATTCTTTCCCCTCTAACCTTAAACTGATGCCCTCTAGTCCTCGATTCACCAACCCTGGGAAAAAGACTGAGTGCATTCATCCTATCCAGGTTTGGTGAATTGGCCATGCTAAATTGCCCATAGTGTCCAGGGATATGTAGGGTAGGTGCATTAGTCAGGGGTTAACAGGGTAGGGGAATGGGTCTGGATGGATTAATCTTCAGAAGGTTGGTGTGGACTTGTTGGGCCAAATGGCCTGTTTCCACACAATAGGGATTTTATGATTCCATGATATCTTTCTTAGGCTAAAGGGATCAAAGGGTATGCAGAGCAAGCAGGAGCAGGGGACTGAGTTGGGTGATCAGCCATGATTGTATTGTAGGCTCAAAGGGCTGAATGGCCTACTTTCGACATTTCTATCAATTTAACATAGAGTTATAGAGTCATAAGGTCTTACAGCACAGAGACAGGCCCTTTGGCCCAAACTGGTCCATGCTGACCAAAATGTCCATCCACACTAACCCCATTTCCCTGCACTTGCCCATATCCTTCTAAACCTTTCCTATCCATGTGTTTGTCCAAATGCCTTTTAAATGTTATTAATGTACGCACCTCAACCACTTCCCCTGGCAGCTCATTCCATATGCGTACCATCTTCTGTGAAAAAAGTTGCCCCTCAGGTTCCCTTTTATTCTTTCCCCTCTAACCTTAAACTGATGCCCTCTAGTCCTCGATTCACCAACCCTGGGAAAAAGACTGAGTGCATTCATCCTATCCAGGTTTGGTGAATTGGCCATGCTAAATTGCCCATAGTGTCCAGGGATATGTAGGGTAGGTGCATTAGTCAGGGGTTAACAGGGTAGGGGAATGGGTCTGGATGGATTAATCTTCAGAAGGTTGGTGTGGACTTGTTGGGCCAAATGGCCTGTTTCCACACAATAGGGATTTTATGATTCCATGATATCTTTCTTAGGCTAAAGGGATCAAAGGGTATGCAGAGCAAGCAGGAGCAGGGGACTGAGTTGGGTGATCAGCCATGATTGTATTGTAGGCTCAAAGGGCTGAATGGCCTACTTTCGACATTTCTATCAATTTAACATAGAGTTATAGAGTCATAAGGTCTTACAGCACAGAGACAGGCCCTTTGGCCCAAACTGGTCCATGCTGACCAAAATGTCCATCCACACTAACCCCATTTCCCTGCACTTGCCCATATCCTTCTAAACCTTTCCTATCCATGTGTTTGTCCAAATGCCTTTTAAATGTTATTAATGTACGCACCTCAACCACTTCCCCTGGCAGCTCATTCCATATGCGTACCATCTTCTGTGAAAAAAGTTGCCCCTCAGGTTCCCTTTTATTCTTTCCCCTCTAACCTTAAACTGATGCCCTCTAGTCCTCGATTCACCAACCCTGGGAAAAAGACTGAGTGCATTCATCCTATCCAGGTTTGGTGAATTGGCCATGCTAAATTGCCCATAGTGTCCAGGGATATGTAGGGTAGGTGCATTAGTCAGGGGTTAACAGGGTAGGGGAATGGGTCTGGATGGATTAATCTTCAGAAGGTTGGTGTGGACTTGTTGGGCCAAATGGCCTGTTTCCACACAATAGGGATTTTATGATTCCATGATATCTTTCTTAGGCTAAAGGGATCAAAGGGTATGCAGAGCAAGCAGGAGCAGGGGACTGAGTTGGGTGATCAGCCATGATTGTATTGTAGGCTCAAAGGGCTGAATGGCCTACTTTCGACATTTCTATCAATTTAACATAGAGTTATAGAGTCATAAGGTCTTACAGCACAGAGACAGGCCCTTTGGCCCAAACTGGTCCATGCTGACCAAAATGTCCATCCACACTAACCCCATTTCCCTGCACTTGCCCATATCCTTCTAAACCTTTCCTATCCATGTGTTTGTCCAAATGCCTTTTAAATGTTATTAATGTACGCACCTCAACCACTTCCCCTGGCAGCTCATTCCATATGCGTACCATCTTCTGTGAAAAAAGTTGCCCCTCAGGTTCCATTTTATTCTTTCCCCTCTAACCTTAAACGGATGCCCTCTAGTCCTCGATTCACCAACCCTGGGAAAAAGACTGAGTGCATTCATCCTATCCATGCCTCTCATGATCTCATACACCTCTATAAGGTCCCCCTTCAGTCTCCTACGCTCTAAAGTAATGAGTCCTAGCTTGTCCAATCTCTCCCTCTAACTCATAGAGTCATAGAGTCATAGAGATGTACAGCACGGAAACAGACCCTTCGATCAAACCCGTCCATGCCGACCAGATTTCCCAAACCAATCTAGTCCCACCTGCCAGCACCCAGCCCATATCCCTCCAAACCCTCCAAATGTTGCAATTGTACCAGCCTCCACCACTTCCTCTGGCAGCTCATTCCATACCCGTACCACCCTCTGTGTGAAAAAGTTGTCCCTTAGGTCTTTTATATCTTTGCCCTCTCACCCTAAACCTATGCCCTCTAGTTCTGGAATCCCTGACCCCAGGGAAAAGATTTTGTCTATTTACCCTATCCATTCCTCTCATAATTTTGTAAACCTCTATAAGGTCACCCCTCAACCTCCAACACTACAAGGAAGACAGCCCCAGCCTTTTCAACTTCCAGCCAGAAATTTTTCCCGTCCTCCATCTCGGATTAAGGTCAGTCCCTCGAGTCCTGGCAACATCCTTGTAAATTTTTTATGCACGCTTTCCAGTTTAATAACAGCCTTCCTATAGCAAGGTGATCAAAACTGAACACAATACTCCAGGTGCGGCCTCACCAACATCCTGTACAAGTGCAACATAACTTCCCAACTTCTATACTCCATGCCCTGACTGATGAAGGTCAGTGGGCCAAAAGCCTTCTTCACGGCCCTGTCTACCTGGGACGCCACTTTCCAGCTTCACATCTATTGACTCCTCCTTCCAGCATCTGCAGTCCTTAGTGTCTTCGAAGCAATTGACTTCTGATGGATTGCTAAAAGCTATGCGACTCCTTTAAACTTCCTTTTTTTTCAAATGGCATAATCTCACCAGTTGGATCTCACAGCCTGAATGCCGAGGCTACTCTCTCAGTACAGAGAAAGTTAGAGAGAGAGAGAGAGAGAGAGAGAGAGAGAGATAGAGGACTACTGGTGAGTTAGCCTGAGGGTTACTACACCTCATGTTGTGAAGGACAGTCCTTCATGGCACCCTCAGCCAATGAAGGAATTGCAATGTTGGCGTTACTCTGCATTGTAAACCACCTGAGTTGGCTAATTCCCATAAAAACGCAGTGCTTTTCAAACTTAAAGGCCTTGTGAATGTAACAGCTTTACCCTGAGAAATAAAAGCTCACAGAGTAGGGAGTAACGTACAGGCGTGGATGGAAGGCCGACTGGTTAACTGGAAGCAGAGAGTAGGAATTAGACTGTTGGCACGTTGCCTTTGTTGCTGCGCCCATGGAGTATGGCTGTTGGGATGTCACGTTGAGGTTGTATAGGATATTGGTGAGGCCTCTTCTGGAGTACTGTGTGCAGTTCTGGTCACCCTCCTATAGCAAGGATATTATTCAGCTGGAGAGGGTTCAGAAAACATGTTACTGGGAAGGAATGGCTTGAGTTATAGGCAGAAGCTGGATAGGCTGGGACTTTATTCACTGGAGTGTGGGAGGCTAAGGGGTGACCTTATGGAGGTGTATAATATCATGCCGGGTATAGGTAAGGTGAATGGCAGATGTCTTTTCCATACAGTGGGGGATTTCAAGACTGGGGGTATATTTTTAAGGTGAGAGGAGGAAGTTTTACAAAGGACATGAGAGGCAACTTTCTTTACACAGAGAGTGGTTCGAGTGTGGAATGAACTTCCATTGGAAATGGTGGATGTGGGTACAGTCACAATGTTTAAAAGTCAATTGGATAAGTACATGAATAGGAAATGTTTGGAAGGATATGGGCCAAGCGCAGGCAGGTGAGACTAGTTTAGTTTGGGATGTGGTTGGCATGGACTGGTTAGACTGAAGGGTCTGTTTCCATGCTGTATGACTGTATCACTCTTTGACTCTAATCTGCTCTCCACTTTACAACCCACCTACAACATCCCCCCCCCCCCCATCTCTATCCCGTGGGTCACAGGTATTATCAAGCACCAACATGGGAGAAGGTTTGGGAAGCAGTGGTGTGAGAATGTCGAGGACATGGCTAGATCCAAACAATCAAACAAAGAACTGCACATGCTGGAAATCTGACACAAAAACAGAAATTATCTGAGAAACTCAGCACGTCTGGCAGCATCTGCGGAGAGAAAGCAGAGTTTATGAATGAGATCTTCTATAATATTCTTGGTGCTGTGCTGCCAAGTAATATTTACTGGGTCTGATGAGATCAGAAAATCTTTCACTTTATTTAAGAATCACCTTGCTCTGGCTTCAGTTTATCACAAGGCAGCCCTGAGAGACTGTACGCTGACAGGCATATACCCCTTTACTCTACCCTGAGGCTATAAGCATGGGAAACTGATTAGCAAGGTTAGATCACATGGAAAACAGGGAGAAGTAGCCACTTGGATACAGAACTGGCTCGAAGGTAGAAGACAGAGGGTGGTGGTGGAGGGTTACTTTTCAGACTGGAGGCCTGTGACCAGTAGAGTGCCACAAGGATCGGTGCCGGGTCCACTACTTTTTGTCATTTATATAAATGATTTGGATGTAGGAGGTATAGTTAATAAGTTTGCAGTTGACATTAAATTTGGAAGTGTAGTGGACAACGAAGAGGGTTACCTCAGTGCATGACAGAACCTTGATCAGATGGGCCAATGGGCCGAGATGAGGCAAATGGAGGTTAATTTAAAAAAAATGTGAGGTGCTGCATTTTAGAAATCAGGGCAGGACCTATATACTTAATGGTAAGGTCCTGGGGAGTGTTGCTGAACAAAGAGACCTTGGAATGCAGGTTCATGAAAGTGGAATTGTAGGTAGATAGAATAGTGAAGGAGGTGTGCTTGTCTTTCCTGGTCAGTGCATCGAGTATAGGAGTTGAGAAGTCTTATTGCAGCTGTACAGAACATTGGTTAGACCACTTTTGGAATACTGCATGCAGTTCTGGTCTCCCACCTATAGGAAGGATGTTTTGAAACTTGAAAGTGTTCAGAAATGATTTACAAGGATATTGCCAGGGTTGGAGGGTTTGAGCTGTAGTGAGATTCAATAGGTTGGGGTTGTTTTCCCTGGAGCATAAGAGGCTGAGGGGTGACCTTATAGAAGTTTATAAATTCATGAGGGGCATAGATTGGGTAAAACGCCAAGGTCTTCTCCCCAGCATAGGAGAGACCAGAATGAGAGGGCATAAGTTTACAGTGAGAGGGCAAAGATTTAAAAGGGAACTCAGGTGTAACTTTTTTATACAGATGGCAACGCGTGTATGGAATGAGCTTCCAGAGGAAGTGGTGGAGGCTGGTACAATTACAACATGCGTATATGAGTAGGAAGGGTTTGGAGGGATATGGACCAAATGCTGGCAAATTGGACTTGATTAATTTGATATGTCTGGTCAGCATGGATGTGTTGGACTAAAAGGCCTGTTTCTGTGCAGTATAGCAGGTCTGGCAGTGTCTGTGGAGAGAGAAACAGAGTTAACGTTTCGTGTTCACTGACCTTATGGCAAAACCGTTTTTTCCTCTCTGCAGAACTGCTGAGTTTCTCCAGCAAGTTCTGGTTTTGTTTCAGATTTCCAGCACCCACAGTTTGTCATGTTATTGTTATGTTCTTTTCCTGAAAGCAGTCTACAGTGATTGTTAATCACCGCGCTGCTCTAGATGCTGCTGAAGGATGTAAAGCTGCCTGCTGCAGACTGGGCAAAGGATTGGCAGAAGGAAAGTGTCAGCAGATGGCAACGCATGTGGTCAAATGTGGGTTCCAAACTCCGCTCACCACAGTACCCCGCACCTCCCACCCCCAGAGCGTCACTGCTCTCTTCAAAATAGAACTCGTGTTTTCAAAGCTCAGTTCCCCTAAACTGCAGACGCAATATGGGTCATTCGCATCAACTCCCTCTTGGACAACTGTAGTTTGGGAGCTGCAGAAATGTTACGAGTGGGGAGCAGTTTGAAGTTGGTGAGATGCCCCATTTATAACCCAGGACTGCGTTTGACAACCAAATACGATGAGAATGCTCACAAGACCATTCGCTGGCTGACCAGCAACATTTTCATATTTGAGCATGGCGTTTGATGAACCGAAAGAACAGAGAGAAGACAAAGTCTTTAAAAGTATCAGGTCTATCCATCTTCAAGCAGAAAAGGCAAGGGAAGAGAGGTCCTCACAGTCATGAACTGTTTGATCAAATTCCCACCGGCAGGAATGTGAGCAACCAGAGAACACAGATTGAAGATAATTGGGGTGGATGACGAGATTTTGTTATTAGATGGAATTCAATGCATGAAAAGGAGGAAGAGATAGATTCAATAGTTACCTTCATGAAGAACAAAGGTAAGTGGAGTGCCACTGAATAGACAGTGCTTCAAAAAAAAACCAGCACAGGAACAATACACAGATTGTTCTGTGCTGAACAGTTCTATGAATCTACAATAACGTTTACTGGCTCCAATAAATAGAGGAAGAATATTTCTAATGAAGTGCTTACTGTGGAAAAGGATATAGAAGATATAGACTGTAGGGAAATAGATGGTGACATCTTGAAAAATGTCCATATTACAGAGGAGGAAGTGCTGGATGTCTTGAAATGGTTAAAGGTGAATAAATCCCCAGGACCTGATCAGGTGTACCCGAGAACTCTGTGGGATGCCAGGGAAGTGATTGTCGGGCCTCTTGCTGAGATATTTGTACCATCGATAGTCACAGGTGAGATGCTGGAAGACTGGAGGTTGGCAAACGTGATGCCACTGTTTAAGAAGAGTGGTAAGGACAAGTCAGGGAACTATAGACCAGTGAGCCTGACGTCGGTGGTGGACAACTTGTTGGAGGGAATCCTGAGGGACAGGTTGTACATGTATTTGGAAAGGCAAGGACTGATTAGGAATAGTCAACATGGCTTTGTGCATGTGAAATCATGTCCCACAAACTTGATTGAGTTTTTTGAGGAAGTAACAAAGAGGATTGATGAGGGCAGAGTGGTAGATGTGATCTATATAGACTTCAGTAAGGCGTTCAACAAGGTTCCCCATGGGAGACTGTTTAGCAAGGTTAGATGACACTGAATACTGGGAGAATCTGGATTCAGAACTGGTTCAAAGGTAGAAGACACAGGGTGGTTGTGGAGGGTTGTTTTCAGACCGGAGGCCTGTGACCAGTGGAGTGCCAGAAGGATTGGTACTGGGTCCATTTCTTTTTGTCATTTATATAAATGATTTGGATGTGAGCATAAGAGGTACAGTTAGTAAGTTTGCAAATGACATCAAAATTGGAGGTGTAGTGGACAGCAAAGAAGGTTACCTCAGATTACAACTGGATCTTGATCAGATGGGCCAATGGGCTGAGAAATGGCAGATGGAGTTTAATTCAGATAAATGCAAGGTGCTGCATTTGAGAAAGCAAATCTTCGCAGGACTTATACACTTAATGGTAAAGTCCTAGGGAGTGTTGCTGAACAAAGAGACCTTGGAGTGCAGGTTCATAGCTCCTTGAAAGTGGAGTCACAGGTAGATAGGATTGTGAAGAAGGTGTTTGGTATGCTTTCATTTATTGGTCAGAATATTGAGTACAGGAGTTGGGAGGTCATGTTGTGGCTGTAGAGGACATTGGTTAGGCCACTTTTAGAATCCTGCGTTTAATTCTGGTCTCCTTCCTATTGGAAAGTTATTGTGAAACTTGAAAGATTCAAAAAAGATTTACAAGGATGTTGCCAGGGTTGGAGGATTTGAACTATTATAAAGAGAGGCTGCACAGGCTGGGGCTGTTTTCCCTTGAGTGTCTGAGGCTGAGGGGTGATCTTACAGAGGTTAACAAAATCATGAGGAGAATGGATAGGATGAATAGACAAAGTCTTTTCCCTGGAGTGAGGGGGCGGTCCAGAACTAGAGGGCATAGGTTTAGGGTGAGAGGGGAAAGATATAAAAGAGACCTACGGTGCAACCTTTTCACACAGTGGGTGGTACGTGTATGGAATGAGCTGCCAGAGGAAGTGGTGGAGGCTGGTACAATTACAACATTTAAGAGGCATTTGGATGTGTATATGAATAGGAGGGGTTTGGAGGGATATGAGCCGGGTGCTGGAAGGTGAGACTAGGTTGGGTTGGGATATCTGGTCGGCATGGATGAGTTGGACCGAAGGGTCTGTTTCCGTGCTGTACATCTCTATGAATCTGTGACTCTAAATGACAGGCTCTCAATGAATTACAGGGCCTATGCAATGTCAGGAACAGAGACCACATCTTCCAGTGGTTGGTTGTTTGAATTAATAAGTTCCTTTGATTGTCTATAAGATACAGAGTGATCTCAACCAGACCACAAAACAGAGAACAAGAAAAAACTTGTGATTCCATGATTAGGTAGCAGCACTTCCTTCATAACCCTGAGTGTGCTAACAGTCACATGAACAGCCGCGTTAACCCATTCAGTCAACTCCTAGTGTTTGTGCTTCGAGGACCATTCGCTGCAAACAAAAAGGACATGAAGAACTGCCCCAGGGGTTTAGAGAGCCTGTTGTTCCCTTTGCCTTGCCTTCATCATGGCAACACCTACCACCACAGAACACCAGATGGCCTCCTTCTTTAGAGATTGCAATTTCCTCTCCCACATGGTTAAAGATGCCCTCCAACATATCTCATCCATATGCCGCCCCTCCGTGCTCAAACCCCACCCTCCAACCGCAACAAGGACAGAACGCCCCTGGTGCTCACCTTCCATCCTACCAACCTTCGCATAAACCACATCATTTGCCGACATTTCCGCCACCTCCAAACGGACCCCACCACCAGGGATATATTCCCCTCCCCATCTCTTTCCGCAAAGACCGTTCCCTCCGTGACTACCTGGTCAGGTCCACACCACCCAACAACTCACCCTCTCTTCCTGGCACCTTTCCCTGTCACCATAAGAATTGCAAAAACTGCGCCCACACATCCTCCCTCACCTCCATCCAAGGCCCTAAAGGAGCCTTCCATATCCAGCAAAGTTTTACCTGCACATCCACCAATATAATTTATTGTATCCGTTGCTCCCGATGCGGTCTCCTCTACATTGGGGAGACTGGGCACCTCCTAGCAGAACACATTAGGGAACATCTCTGGGACACCCGCACCAATCAACCACACCGCCCTGTGGCCCAACATTTCAACTCTCCCTCCCACTCTGCCAAGGACATGCAGTCCTGGGCCTCCTCCACAGCCGCTCTCTCACCACCCGACTCCTGGAGGGAGAACGCCTCATCTTCCGCATCGGAACACTTCAACCCCATGGCATCAATGTGGATTTCACCAGTTTCCTCATTTCCCCTTCCCCCATCCAACCCCAGCTCCAACCTTCCAACTTAGCACCTCCCTCATGACTTGTCCTACCTGCCTATCTTCCTTTCCACCTATCCACTCCACCCTCCTCTCTGACCTATCACCTTCATCCCCACCCCCATTCACCTATTGTACTCTTTGCTACCTTCCCCCACCCTCCTCTCTGACCTATCACCTTCATCCCCTCCCCCATTCACCTGTTGTACTCTATGCTACTTTCTCTCCACCCCCATCCCTCTCTCATTTATTTCTCCACTCTGCAGGACCCTGCCTCTATTCCTGATGAAGGGTTTTTGCCCAAAACGTCGATTTTCCTGCTCCTCCGATGCTGCCTGACTTGCTGTGCTTTTCCAGCACCACTCTAATCTAGACCTCGGCTAAACAGCCAGTTTACTAATTAATCACATTCTGAAGGGCGGTCACTTGATTTTAAATGTTTAACACTGATTTCTCATCACAGATGCAGCCAGACCCGCTGAGTTTCTCCAGCAATTTCTGTCTCTGTTTGTTGTGAAGCAATGAGCCCCTTTTCTCCTGTTATGTACAGAGGAACCTCAATTATCTGAATATCAATAATCCGAACATCGGATTATCCACAGTAGATCCTGAGGCCCCGATAGAAACATTACATCAAAGAGCTGTTTCAGCCCTGATCGGGTCTTTTGTTTACAGGTACAATAATTAAGAACGTTCTCGACTCACTGAAATGCTGCCGAGAACAGTCCTGAACAGTCCAGGCACCCATCTCCACATTACTGACGTCCTGCCTTCTCTCTCCCCCCACACACTTTCCCTGGAGGGGGGTTTCAGGGGTGTACCCTGAAACCCCCCTTCCCCGGATAATCTCTGTAATATTGTCCTGTACAGGGCAAAGGTGGAACTTGTCAAAACGTTGCAGTCCAAAGGTGTGTGTGTGTCCACGCGCACGCTATTTGGAGACTTACCCCACAAAGGCAGCAGCAGTCTGACTGTTGGTGTACAGTCTGGCTGCCCCGATAGCAGGGAGGGGGGGGGGGCATGGACGGGGGTTGGACAGTGGGAGGGCGTGGTTAGGGGCCGACAGGGTTCAGGGGAGGGCGGGAGGCATAGGGTGGGTCGGAACAGGTTTGGGGTGCGGGGTGGCAGCAGGCGGACAGCGTTGGGGGCGGGCGAACGGGGTTTGGGGGAGGGCAGGGCCAGGGCTTACGCACTGCCTCATCTCCTGAACGGGGAGCACATTTTACAGAAAACCCCAAGCCCCAGAGGAAATCAATTAACCGAATAATCAATTATCCAAACGAAATAGTGCCTGCCCATCTCGTTCCTCTGCAAATTGGTGCGATCATTTGAAATTTGGCATCCTTGCATTTGTCCTGATAAACTGAATCTCTTAATTATAAATATAGAATCCCTACACTGTGGAAGCAGGCCATTTGGCCCAACAAATCCACACTGACCCTTCAAAGAGCATCCTACCCTAACCTACACCCCTAGCCTATCCCTGTATTCCCTGTGGCCAATCCGTCTGACCTGTACATCTTTGGACTGTGGGAGGAAACCGAAGCACCTGGAGAAAACCCACGAAGACACGGGGAGAATGGCAAACTCCACACTGAGTCACCCAAGGCTGGAATTGAACCCAGGTCCCTGGCACAGTAAGGCAGCAGCAGTAACCAGTGAGTCACCGTGCCACCTTGGATAACAGTCATGTTCAATAAGTTAAACAAAGGTTTTTCACTGTGAGGCCCAGTGAGATCTCTTGACATATCTTGTGAAACCCACCTGCTTGATGATTCACCCCAGCCTATGATGCCCCTCTCGCCTGAATCTAGTGTCATTCTACCACTTGCCATTCCTGGAAGAAGTTACTATCCACCAGATAGCCACACCATCTGTGCATCTGGCAAGCGTTGGTACTCCTAAGGTTTCTTACTCATTGAGGGGCAGTCTTTCTGAAGATGGCTGAGCAGGTGACAATGCTGTGATTCTTCAAAAGGGACCTGGAGGTCCATAAGAAGACATCTGCTGCCCAAATGACACACAAAGGAAGCCCTGGCACCAGACGCTAGCAGCCTGGTCTGAGGTCACCACCCGGTCATGCAGTTTCTGCGTTCTAGAGGAATGGCAGCAGTGGCACAGGAAGATCAATCATCCTCTGCCCTCTTCCAAGGCAATGCCATGCTCTTCTCTCTGCAACCTCCCCCTCCCTCTATTGCTGCTGCACCCACCTGCCACCAGGGTCTTGCTCTCCCACTCTCACTGTTCCCTGTGACATCTCCCTCACTCGCTGTTGTCAGCCGTCAGCCTCCCCCCTCCATTAACCCTCACTGTGCTGCCTACTGACTCCTCATCACCACCACTCCCCACTCCCCACTCCCCTCACCTTCACCAGCACTAACAGCTGGGTCACCCAATGTCACCTCACTCAGGCCCTCCCCTTTCTCTCGTTCCTGAAGAGGGCAGAAAGATGGGTCAAAGGGTGCCCGATACCAGCCTCCTCACCCCCCCCACCCCCACCATCAGGAGGGTGTTGTGTCCCTTGAATGAGAAAAGGGGACCCCCCCTGTGGTGCTGCAGTGACGTCCATGTCCCACAAACCCAGTGAATACAACTCCCCAATCCGCTGCAGCTCTCACAGTAACCCCACCAGTAATGTCATTCCTTACACACCGTGTCCAATCACTGCCCGCGATGCCTTCTCTCTCTCTCCCTCTCCCCCACCCCCCACCTCTCTCCCTCTCTCAGTCTCTCTCTCTCTGTCTCTGTCTCTCTCTCTGTCTCTCTCCCCCCCACCTCTCTCTCTCTCTCTCTCTCTCTCCCTCTCCCCCATTCCCCCACCTCTCTCCCTCTCTCTCTCTCTCTCTCTCTCTCTTCCCCTCCCCCCACTCCCCACCTCTCTCTCTCTCTCTCGTGCCGGGCAGGTACCTGTGGGATGTCCCCAGCCCCTGCAGACAAATGGGCCACTCCCTCAGGTGGTCCCTCAGAGAATGAGGTGACAGACACCCCAGAAGATTCCTCAGCAAAGGCAGATCCCTGCCAGCTCAGGACCTGATAGAGGTTGGGTTTAGAGAGTGGAGCACAATCTGGTGAGCACCTCACTGCCACAGCTCCCCAGCTGGCCCAGGGAGACACACCTCAGGCCGCAGGCATTCGGAGGACTGAGGGAGACCAGGCACCTGCTCAGCCTCAGGGAGGAGAGGCCACCCTGGTGTCAGCGATCGAGGTGAATTACAGGGCAGGAGAGGCAGACAGGGATATGGGACATAATGGCCTTCATTGACCAGGAGCTGCAGCAAGTCACACGACCATCCAGCTGATCCAGCAGTCTCCATGGGCAGGTTAGCAGTTGCCATGGAGAGTCAGGCCTGATCCATGGAGAACCAGGCCTGGTCCACAGAGAGCCATGCCCAGTCCACAAACAGCCTGGCCTAGTCCACTGACAGCCTGGCCTAGTCCTATGACAGCCTGGCCAGTCCACAGAGAATCGACGTTTCGGGAATGAGCCCTTCTTCATGACCGAAACGTTGATTCTCCTGCTCCTTGGATGCTGCCTGACCTGCTGCGTTTTTCCAGCAACACATTTTCAGCTCTGATCTCCAGCATCTGCAGTCCTCACTTTCTACTAGTCCACAGACAGCCAGGCCCAGTCCACAGACAGCCAGGCCCAGTCCACAGACAGCCAGGCCCAGTCGACAGACAGCCAGGCCCAGTCCACAGACAGCCAGGCCCAGTCCACAGACAGCCAGGCCCAGTCCACAGACAGCCAGGCCCGGTCCACAGACAGCCAGGCCCGGTCCACAGACAGCCAGGCCCAGTCGACAGACAGCCAGGCCCAGTCCACAGACAGCCAGGCCCAGTCGACAGACAGCCAGGCCCAGTCCACAGACAGCCAGGCCCAGTCGACAGACAGCCAGGCCCGGTCCACAGACAGCCAGGCCCGGTCCACAGACAGCCAGGCCCAGTCCACAGACAGCCAGGCCCAGTCCACAGACAGCCAGGCCCAGTCCACAGACAGCCAGGCCCAGTCCACAGACAGCCAGGCCCGGTCCATGGAGAGCCAGGCCCGGTCCATGGAGATCCAGGCCCGGTCCATGGAGATCCAGGCCCGGTCCATGGAGAGCCAGGACCAGCAGTGGCAAGGTCTGCTGGGTTTGAACGCAGCTACCTGAAGCTCATCACCTCAGCCACTGGTCCTCAGAACCGAAGCTATGATGACAGGTGGATGGGAAATGTTGAGAGAATCTTGCCTCACAGAGCAGAAAGTAGTTAAAGAATGCAGCAAGCTGATCCTGTGATGTCAGGCCTGGCCTCTCTTGATTTCCTATGTGGTACTGCCACTTTTCTCACCATAACCCACACAATTCACCATAATTCACAATCTCACCATAACCCACACCGATAAAATTCTAACGGTTGACTCCAAATCAGAACGTCTCAGCAACATGTCTCACCTCTCGGCAAGATTCACATTCTGTGCAAATAAGAGACTATGTGAAGACATTTTCCCCACTTGACCATCACACGGATCTGCAAGGGAAAGTTATTCTCACCGATCTGATATTTGGTGCCAGCAAAGTTTGCTGTGATGGCTCCTTTCTTCTTCTTCTTCATTCTGATGTTCCTTTTCCCAACTCCCGTGGTTTTATACGGCAGCCCACTCTTCAGTGTCAGACTCGAGGTCCCTTGAACATCTAAAGAAAGAAAGGTTACACGATACAGAGGTTCCAGAATGCCGAGGAGGCAACATGGAGAGATTTATGCACATCATTTTACCCAGTTCAAAAACAGTTAACATGTTCAAGTGGAAACAGTGACCTCCCATCAATTCCTTATCTTCAGAATCTTCCGTTAATTTTCATACAACTGAGCTTAGTGTTTCTCAGCTTCAAATAACTTCTTACAAGGTTTGAGCCAACCACTTCTAATCTGGAACTTCCAAACTATCTCTCTGCACTGCGGTAACCTATTTCTTAACAGTTCTAAACAATCTCTCTTCCTCAGGAACAACTGTCTAATATACCCAGCTTCTGCCAGGAACTTTGCAAACTGAACTAAAACCAAAGGGCTTTCTTCAGGCTGTGGTTGATTGTCTAAAACCAAAAAGAAAACACAATTCTGGAATGGGGTAAAAACAATGACTTCAGATGCTGGAAACCAGATTCTGGATTAGTGGTGCTGGAAGAGCACAGCAATTCAGGCAGCATCCAAGGAGCTTCGAAATCGACGTTTCGGGCAAAAGCCCTTCATCAGGAATAAAGGCAGTGAGTCTGAAGCGTGGAGAGATAAGTAGAGGAGGGTGGGAGTGGGGAGAAAGTAGCATAGAGTACAATGGGTGAGTGGGGGAGGGGATGAAGGTGATAGGTCAGGGAGGAGAGGGTGAAGTCGATAGGTGGAAAAGGAGATAGGCAGGTAGGACAAGTCCGGACAAGTCAAGGAGACAGTGCTGAGCTGGAAGTTTGGAGGATCCCAACCTCGCCACCAAGCCAACGGATAAAGGGGGTACAGTGGTAGTCTGGCGCACTGACCTCTACACCGCTGAAGCCAAACGCCAACTCAAGGACACCTCTTCCTACTGCCCCCTCGACCATGACCCCACCCCCCATTACCAAACCATCATCTCCCAGACCATACAGAACCTCATCACCTCAGGAGATCTCCCACCCACAGCTTCCAACCTCATAGTCCAGGAACCCCGCACTGCCCCGTTCTACCTCCTTCCCAAGATCCACAAGCCTGATCACCCTAGCCGACCCATTATCTAAGCATGCTCCTGCCCCACTGAACTCATCTCTACCTACCTCGACACTGTCCTATCCCCCCTAGTCCAGGAACTCCCCACATACGTTCGAGACACCACCCACGCCCTCCACCTCCTCCAAGACTTCCGTTTCCCCGGCCCCCAATGCGTCATCTTCACCATGGATATCCAATCCCTCTACACCTCCATCCGCCATGACCAGGGCCTCCAAGCCCTCAGTTTTTTCCTCTCCAGACGTCCCCAACAATACCCTTCAACCGACACTCTCATTCGTTTGGCCGAACTGGTCCTCACCCTTAACAATTTCTCCTTTGAATCCTCCCACTTCCTCCAGACCAAAGGGGTAGCCATGGGCACACGTATGGGCCCCAGCTATGCCTGTCTCTTTGTTGGCTACGTAGAGCAGTTGATCTTCCGTAATTACACTGGCACCACACCCCACCTCTTCCTCCGCTACATTGATGACTGCATTGGCGCCACCTCATGCTCCCGCGAGGAGGTTGAGCAATTCATCAACTTCACCAACACATTCCACCCTGACCTTAAATTTACCTGGACCATCTCTAACACCTCCCTCCCTTTCCTGGACCTCTCCATCGCCATTAATGACGACCGACTTGACACTGACATTTTTTACAAACCCACCGACTCCCACAGCTACCTGGATTTCACCTCTTCCCACCCTACCTCTTGCAAAAATGCCATCCCGTATTCCCAATTCCTCCGCCTCCGCCGTATCTGCTCCAAGGAGGACCAGTTCCACCATAGAGCACATCAGATGGCCTCCTTCTTTAGAGACCGCAATTTCCCTTTCCACGTGGTTAAAGATGCCCTCCAACGCATCTCGTCCACATTCCGCACTTCCGCCCTCAGACCCCACCCCTCCAACTATAACAAGGACAGAACGCCCCTGGTTCTCACCTTCCACCCTACCAACCTTCGCATCAACCAAATCATCCGCCGACATTTCCGCCATCACCAAAAAGACCCCACCAGGGATATATTTCCCTCCCCATCCCTTTCCTCCTTCTGCAAAGACCATTCCCTCCGTGACTACCTGGTCAGGTCCACATCCCCCTACAACCACCCTCCAATCCTGGCACCTTCCCCTGCCACCGCAGGAACTGTAAAACCTGCGCCCACACCACCTCCCTCACCTCTATCCAAGGCCCTAAAGGAGCCTTCCACATCCATCAAAGTTTTACTTGCACATCCACTAATATCATTTATTGTATCCGTTGCTCCCGATGTGGTCTCCTCTACATTGGGGAGACTGGGCGCCTCCTAGCAGAGCGCTTTAGGGAACATCTACGGGACACCCGCACCAATCAACCACACCGCCCCGTGGCCCAACATTTCAAGTCCCCCTCCCACTCTCCCACCTATCCACTCCACCCTCTCCTCCCTGACCTATCACCTTCATCCCCTCCCCCACTCACCCATTGTACTCTATGCTACTTTCTCCCCACCCCCACCCTCCTCTAGCTTATCTCTCCACGCTTCAGGCTCACTGCCTTTATTCCTGATGAAGGGCTTTTGCCCGAAACGTTGATTTCGCTGCTCCTTGGATGCTGCCTGAACTGCTGTACTCTTCCAGCACCACTAATCCACAATTCTGGAATGGTCTAACTGAAGCCTAATACACTGCACCGGTTACTCTGAACAGTTGTAAAACTCAACAAATGTAAACAAAACCCCACTCATCCAACATGGACACTGGCAATGAACAGATCTGGAAATCCATCTGTGCCTGAATTTCAGGAACTGGATCCGATGGCAAACACTGGAGCAGACGGATAAGTGTCCTTGAATCATCAGGAGTCTGTTTGATTTGCAGAGGTGAAGCAAGTACTGATACTTCATAAAGTTCTGGAAAATCTCTATTTCTCTGGACATTTACTTTTCTGTGGATCTGTTTCCACTTCCCAGGCCCCTTTCTGACAAATTAGGAACTGGGTAATTAACCTGCACTTTTGCTTCCTCAATTTAGACTTGGGGAACTGATACAGCTCCACTAGAGATACTCAAGGAGACTATTGGAGACCTTGGATTAGTGGTGCTGGAAGAGCACAGCCATTCAGGCAGCATCCAAGGAGCAGCGAAATCGACGTTTCGGTCAAAAGCCCCTTTTATTCCTGATGAAGGGCTTTTGCCCGAAACGTCGATTTCAAAGCTCCTTGGATGCTGCCTGAACTGCTGTGCTCTTCCAGCACCACTAATCCAGAATCTGGTTTCCAGCATCTGCAGTCATTGTTTTTACCCTGTTGGAGACCTTCTTAATTGTATTCAAGGAACAACATTGGGAGTATGTACATCTAGGGGACTGCATTAACAGTTGGAATACACCTCTATGCCCTAGAGAACAAATAGGCTTGTTCTTAGCTCCTGCATCTGATCACTGAAACCCTGATGTATTTCTTATTACTGATAAGCTACCACTGTAAACCATTCTCTATCTGCATTAGAAATAGAATTAGCTTTATTGTCTCGTACTGAAATGAAAAGTTTACAAGTTGCCACTTACAGCACCACCTTAGGTATAAAGACACCTTGGTACAGATTCTTCAGTACAAACTCTTAGGGAAAAAATTGGAAAAATAAAGAAATAATACGTCCAGCATTATAGGTCATGGAAAAATAAATAAAACATTCAGCATTAAGTCAAGAACAAGAACATAATACATAGAAGAAAAAGTGTATTTATAACAGCTATGACGTAAGTTGCAGTTCAGAAAAGATTTACAAGGATGTCGCCAGAGTTGGAGGATCTGAGCTATAGGGAGAGGCTGAGTAGGCTGGGGCTGTTTTCCCTGGAGCATCGGAGGCTGAGGGATGACCTTATAGAGGTTTACAAAATTATTAAGTGCGTGGATAGGATAAATAGACAAAGTCTTTTCCCTGAGGGCATAGGTTTAGGGTGAGAGGAGAAAGATATAAAAGTGACCTAAGGGGCAACTTTTACACACAGAGGGTGGTAAGTGTATGGAATGAGCTGCCAGAGGAAGTGGTGAAGGCTGGTACAATTGCAACATTTAAAAGGCATTTGGATGGGTATATGAATAGGAAGGGTTTGGAGCGATATGGGCCGGGTGCTGGCAGGTGGGACTAGATTGGGTTGGGCTATCTGGTCGGCATGGACAGGTTGGACCGAAGGGTCTGTTTCCATGCTGTACATCTCTATGACTCTAGTGGCATGTAGGATTAGGTAAGTGTGTTCGTAATGAGATTTAGTGATTAATTTATAAGTAATTTCTATAAGGCTGAGAGACTTGGGTCTGTTCTCATTGGACAGAAGAAGGTTAAGAGGGGATTTGATAAAGATATATAAGATGATCAGTGGATTAGATATGGTAGACAGTGCAAGTCTTTTTCCTCGGATGATGCTGTCATCTTGTATGAGGGGGCATAGCTACAAATTGAGGGGTGATAAATTTAAGACAGATGTCAGAGGCAGGTTCTCTACTCAGAGAGTGATAAGGGCGTGGAATGCGCTGCCTGCTAATGTAGTTAACTCAGCCACATCAGGGAGATTTAAACAATCCTTGGATAAGCACATGGATGATGATGGGATAGTGTTGGGGGATGAGCTTAGATTTGTTCACAGGTCAGCGCAACATCAAGGGCCAAAGGGCCTGTTCTATACTCTATGCTCTAGTTCTGCAACTATGGTGATTTCTTTTAAGATGCAGCATTACAGAGAGAGAGATTTTCTGATGAGTACTGGGTTTTCATTGATTGAGTTATGCAAGTGAACAGTGTAGTACATGGGACTTTAGATAGAAGGGTTTACTTTGGCTTAAGGCAAATAATCATAGCTTCAAGAAACCCTCTAGATTTCAGTTCAGTTTATAGAAATCCTGGCAGAAGCTGGGTATATAAAACTGTTGTTCATGAATAAGGGAGATTGTCTAGAACTGTTAATAAATAGGTTACAACAGTGTGGGGAGATAGTTTGAAAGTTACAGATCCTAGAAGTAGTTAGTTAAAACCCTGATAGGGATTATTTGAAGCTGAGAAAATCTAAACTCAGTTATATGAAGATGGAAGGATGAGGCTGGCTATCAGATTCTAAAGATGGGGATTGAAATCACAGCTAAATTAAACTCTAGCAATATGACAGAGTCGTGAATTCTCTCCAGCATGCATACTCGAATGGAGAACTGTTGGGATACTGAGATTATATCCTACACACAAGTTTCAGAATGTTTAAACATGTGATTTACATAAATGGATTGATTTGATCTATTTTATCTTCATTTCTTTTCATAGTTAATTTCTATTTTATTGTTAAAATTCAATTTGCTCCACTGCATGTTTGTGTTTCAGTGAAAGATCACTATACATAAAAAAAAAGATCTATCAAGCCAGATTAGTAACCTTGGTGAGGACCATAACACAGGTGTCAGGTAGCAAATACAATTGAGAACCAAGAGGAGGGTTTAAAAGGGAGGTGATCAAGCATATTAGAAAAGGGGGATTATGACAAAAGACTGGCAGTTAACATTAAGGGAAATCCCAAAGTCTTCTAACGATACTTCAATAGTAAAGGTGTGGTAAATGGAGGACTCACACAAAATTGGGGCCAATAAAAAAGTTTTAAACATGGAAGGCGAGGGTATGGCTAAGGTACAAAACATTTGCATCTGTCTCTACCAAGGAGGTAGATGCTAGCCAGGCCACAGTAATAGATTATGTGTCACTACCAGGATTCAAAATTGATCAAGAAAAACTGTTGGACAGACTGTTAGTCATTGAGTCAGAGAGTCATGGAGATGTACAGCATGGAAACAGACCTTTTGGTCCAACTTGTCTAGGCCGACCAGATATCCTAACCTAATCTAGTCTCATTTGCCAGCCCTTGGCCCATATCCCTCTGAACCCCTACTATTCATGTACCCATCCAGATGCCTTTGAAATATTGTAATTGTACAAACCTCCACCACTTCCTATAGCAGCTCATTCCATACACACACCACCCTCTGCATGAAATATCTGCCCCTTAGTTTCATTTTAGATCTTTCCCCTCTCACCCTAAACCTATGCCCTCTAGTTCTGGACTCTCCTACCCCAGGGAAAAGACCTTGTCTGTTTATCCTATCCATGCCCCTCATAATTTTATAAACCTCTATAAAGTCACCCCTCAGCCTCAGAGGCTCCAGGTAAAAACAATTACTGCAGATGCTGGAAACCAGATTCTGGATTAGTGGTGCTGGAAGAGCACAGCAGTTCAGGCAGCATCCAAAGAGCTTCGAAATCGACATTTCGGGCAAAAGCCCTTCATCAGGAAGGGCTTTTGCCCGAAACGTCGATTTTGAAGCTCCTTGGATGCTGCCTCAGAGGCTCCAGCCTAATCAGCCTTGCCCTCGAACTCAAACTCTCCAACTCTGGCAACATCCTTGTAAATCTTTTCTGAACCCTTTCAAGTTTAACAATATTTTTCCAATGGCAGGGAAACCAGAATTGAATGCAGTATTCCAAAAGTGGCCGAACTAAGTGCTCATACTTGACGAGGGGCCAGGATCAGATAAGAAGCATCCTTAGATATTAAAACAAGTGAAATTGGAAATTGCAGAAGCACTAGCCATTAACTTCCCTGAACTCAAGAGAGGTGCCAGAAGGCTGAAGATTTTTAAAAATCACACCTTTGTTTAAAAAACTCTGTCATAGAGTCATAGGGAAACAGACCCTACAGTCCAACTCGTCCGTGTTGACCAGAAATCCTAAATTAATCTCGTCCCACCTGCCGACACTTGGCCCATATCCCTCCAAACCCTTCCTATTCATATACCCATCCAAATACCTTTTAAATGTTGTAATTGTACCAGCCTCCACCACTTCCTCTGGCAGCTCATTCCAGACATGTACTACCCTTTGAGTGAAAATGTTGCCCCGTAGATCCTTTTTATACCTTTCCCCTCTCACCCTAAACCTGTGCCCTCTAGTTCTGGACTCCTCCACCCCAGGGAAAAGACTTTGTCTATTTATCCTATCCATGCCCCTCATGATTTAATAAACTTCTATAAGGTCACCCTTCAGCCTTCAACACTCCAGGGAAAACAGCCCCAACCTATTCAGCCTCTCCCTATAGCTTAAATCCTCCAAACCCTGGCAACATTCTTGTAAATCTTTTCTGAACTCTTTCAAGTTTAACAACATCGTTCTGATAGGAAGGAGACCAGAATTGCACGCAATATTCCAAAAGTGGCCTAACCAATGTTCTGTACAGCCGCAACATGACCTCCCAACTCCTGTACTCAATACTCTGACCAATAAAGCCTTCTTCACTACCCTATCTACCTGCAACACCACTTTGAAGGAGCTATGAACCTGCATTCCAAGGTCTCTTTGTTCAGCAACACTCCCTCGGACCTTACCATTAAGTGTATACATCATGTTAAGATTTGCTTTCCCAAAATGCAGCACCTCACATTTATCTCAATTAAACTCCATCTGCCACTTCTCAGCCCATTGGCCCAACTGATCAAGATCCCATTGTAATCTGAGATAACCTTCTTTGCTGTCCACTATACCTCCAATTTTGGTTTCATCTGCAAATCTACCAGCTACACCACTTATCTCACATCCATATCATTTACATAAATGATGAAAAACAGTGGACCCAGCACCGATCCTTGTGGCACTCCACTGGTCACAGGCCTCCAGTCTGAAAAACAACCCTCCACCACCACATTCTGTCTTCTACCTTTGAGCCAGTTTTGTATCCAAATAGCAAGTTCTCCCCATTTTCCATGAGATCTAACCTTGCTAACCAGTCTCCCATGGGGAACCTTGTTGAACGCCTCACCTGAAGTCCATATAGATCACATCTACTGCTCTGGCCTCATAAATCTTCTTTGTTACCTCTCCAAAAAAACTCAATCAAATTTGTGAGACATGATTTTTTTTAGATTACTTACAGTGTGGAAACAGGCACTTCGGCACAATAAGTCCACACCGAACCTCCGAAGAGCTACCCACCCAGACCCATTCCCCTACATTTACCCCTTCACCTAACACTACGGGCAATTTAGTATGGCCAATTCACCTAACCAGCACATCTTTGGACTGAGGGAGGAAACCGGAGCACCCGGAGGAAACCCACGCAGACACGGGGAGAATGTGCAAACTCCACACAGACAGTTGCCTGAGGTGGGAATTGAACCCGGGTCTCTGGCGCTGAGGCAACAGTGCTAACCACTGCCATGCACGAAGCCATGTTGATTAGCCCTAATAAGTCCTTGTCTTTCAAAATACATGTACATCCTGTCCCGAAGGATTCCCTCCAACAACTTACCCATCAGCAACGTTAGGCTTGCCGGTCTATAGTTCCCCCCCGGCTTGTCCTTCTTAGGTTAAAGTTGTTGTTAAAAGATTCTAATGCCCAGCAAGTACAGATCGGTCAATTTAAAATCAATTATTTGGGATAGAATTAGTAGCTGCATGGAAAAGGATGGATTGATTAAGAAGATTCAGCATGGATTTCTAAATGGGAAACTGTCTAACTAACATTCTACAGTTTGTTGATGTAACAGAAAGACTTGATCAGGCTCTAATATCGTGTGTGTGAACCTTCTCAAGGAATTCAATACAGTGACATACAGAGATCTGGGAGAGAAACTACAGCTCATGGAATAAAAGGGGCAATAGCCATGTCGTCACAGGATTGATCACATGACAGGAAGCAGAGAGGAATGGTCAATAGATATTTTTCAGGCTGGAAGAAGGTTTGGAGTGGAGTTCTCCATGGGTCTGCTTCAGCATCATTGCTTTTCTGGATATCTCTGTAAATTATCGAGATCTTGATGTGGAACAGATAGTTTCAGAGTTTATGAAAGGCACTAAACTCGGAAACACTGAAAACTGTGAACAGTATTGTGCAGAACCCCAAAAGGGCATTGACCACTTGATGGAGTGGGCAGAAAGACAGCAAATGGAGTTCAATGCAGAGAGATGATAGGGGATGCACTTTAGAAGGAAGAACATTTTAAAATTAATTCACAGGGTGTGGGTATCACTGGCTGGGCCAGCATTTATTGCTCATCCTAACTCCCTAGAGAGCAGTTAAGAGTTAACCAATTGCTGTGGGTCTGGAGTCACAAGTAATCCAGACTGGGCAAGAAATTTAGTGAGCCAGACCAGTTTGGGTAATAATTGACAATGGTTACCATGAGGCTGAATGTCATTGATTTTAAATTTCACTGCCTGGTATAGTGGGGTCTGAACTTAAGTCCTGAGAACATGAAACTGCATCCTCTGTGGGATCTTACCATCTCCTTCCTTTGATACGTTCAGTGATGAAGTATGCACAGTGCTGACAATTCCTCACTGTTCAATGAAGTCAGTTCCCCCAACTCCATTCTGAATGAACAGCCACTTAACCTGGGACTATGCTCTGCCCAGCCCACGTTTTCGATTGGCTGAAGCAGGGAAATAGAGTCTAGATTAGAGTGGTGTTGGTAAAGCACAGCAGGTCAAGCAATATCCAAGGAGCAGGAAAATCGACGTTTCAGGCAAAAGCCCTTCATCAGGAATGGAGGCAGGGAGCCTCCGGGGTGGAGAGATAAATAGGAGGGGTTTGGGGCTGGGAGAAGGTAGCAAAGAGTACAATGGGTGAATGGGGGTAGGGATGGAGGTGATAGGTTAAAGAGGAGGGTGGAGCGGATAGATGGGAAGGGAGATTGGCAGGTAAGACAGGTCATGGGGACAGTGCTGAGCTGGAAGGTTGGAACTGGAGTAAAGTTGGGGGATGGGAAATGAGGAAACTGGTGAGGTCCACATTGATGCCATGGAGTTGAAGTGTTCCGAGATGGAAGATGAGGTGTTCTTCCTCCAGGCGTCAGGTGGTGAGGGTGTGGCGGTGAAGGAGGCCCAGGACCTGCATGTCCTCAGCAGAGTGGGAGGGAGAGTTGAAATTTTGCACCACAGAGTGGTGTGGTTGATTGGTGCGGGTGTCCCAGAGATGTTCCCTAAAATGGTCTGTGAGAAGGCATCCAGTCTCCCCAGTGTAAAGGAGACCGCAATGGGAGCAACGGATACAATAAATGATATTGGTGGATGTGCAGGTGAAACTTTGATGGATGTGGAAGGCGCCTTTGGGGCCTTGGATGAAGTTGAGGGGGGAGGTGTGGGCACAGGTTTTGCAACTCCTACGGTGGCAGGGGAAGGTGCCAGAACGGGAGGGTGGGTTGTTGGGGGGCGTGGATCTGACCAGGTAGTCACAGAGGGAACACTCTTTGAGGAAAGCGGAAAGAGGTGGGGAGGGAAATATATCCCTGGTGGTAGGGTCCGTTTGGAAGTGGCGGAAATGTCAGCGGATGATGCGGTATATGCGAAGGTTGGTAGGATGGAAGATGAGGGCCAGGGAAATAACCTCTTAGAATGGGTTCTAACCCCTTCAGAGTCCTGTATGTTTCCGTGAGATTCCCTAACCCATTTTTCTAAACTCTAGAGGCCCAGTTTATTCAGCCTCGTATCTAAGAACAACCCCTCACCACAAGCACTGAGCTTTTTTCTGCCTGCTTTTCACTCCAAATACCTTAGAAAGGCCCTCCCAAAGGTGGCCAGGCATGTGCCTGTCACGCTTTGCCCAGTGCTTCCCCTCCCCACATCTTTCAATCCCTTTACAACATCTCTTTTCACTCCCCCTGGCACGAGGGGACATAGGGAGAATTCCTTTCTTTGCGCTGCTGGTCTGTGGTTTCACCAATTCCTGCTCCACGTGCAGTGACATCAGAGGAAGGGAATTAACGCACTGAGTGTGAGTCAAATGGCCAAATTGCATTAACGTGCCAGCTGATATGGGGGAGACAGAGAGTGAAAAAAACTTTTCCCTCTGGACAATGTATCATGAGACACAAGCCATGGATCTCAAACCTGCAACAAAAAGACCTGGAGTGGAGAAAATATTTCACTCAAAACGTTAGGGGCATAGTAAAACCGAGGGGATGGAGGAAGGCCATTTGGCCCATTGTGCCCATGCCAGCTAAAAACCAATCATCCACCTTCACCCTTTTCACTTTCTTTTTTGTCCTTGGGTTGGGGTTACTGCTGGCAAGATGAACATTTGTTGCCACCTCTAATTGCCATTGGACTGAGGGGTAGTCCCAACCATTTCAAAGCAAAGTTAAGAATCAAATACATTGCTATGGTGGTAAAGTACAAATTTGAGACAGCTTAGGGAATTCCTTGTGAACTCAACCTGTAAGCCTCTCTTGGTTCATCCTGGAGATGGTACTATTGGTAGTCTGGAATAAAAAACCTCTTACAGGCAGTTTAGTTTAACTTTAGCCCTTTATTTACTAATAACATCACTGTTACAACATAACACTGATATCTATCAGCCAGGCTAACTGGATTCTAATAACCCAGGGGAGTAGGACATCGCTCTCCCTTCAAGAGCCCTGGCAGGCTAATCTGTTGTACTATCATCAACATGTACCTTTATACAGAAATTTACAAAAGCTGTACTGTCATAAACACAAAAAGTTAACAAAAGCACTGCATGTTCTGAACTAGACATGTAACAGTGAAGGACAATAATTTGGGAGAGAAGTTAATTGATACGTTTCGTTTTGAGGTGAAAATCAAACACTGTTATTAATTTCACAAAGGAGGAGCCATGAATGTTATCACTCGTCCTGTTTATATAGATGCACTGACGTTAAGGCAAATGTTCTTAATTGCCTTACCCTCCCTGCCTGTCTAATTTCTAATGTGCAGCAAATGTGTTCTATAATTCAAAATTACATTTTAGTCTAAATGTTTAAAGATAAATTTTAAGACTATAAACTTTCTCATTCCCTTCTTTTGTCATTTCATGACAATGGGTTACATGTAGGCCAGACCAGGTAAGGATGGCAGATTTCCTTCCTTAAAGGGCACAAGTGAACCCAATGGATTCTTACAATTGTTCTTTAGGCTCTGGTACCTGAAGAGTATATCTAAGTGTACTTTTCGATTGGGATGAAGGTTTCTACCTCTCCCAGCCTTCCAGGAAGGCAGCTCCTGACTGTCACCAGCAGAGGGCGGTGAATTTGTGGAACTCATTGCCGCAGAGGGCTGTGGAAGCCGAGTCATTGAGTGTATTTGAGACAGAGGTAGAGAGGCACTTGATTGGTAAGGATATGAGAGTTACAGGGAGAAGGCAGGAGAATTGGGAGAAATTGGGAAATCAGCCATGACATAATTCTGATCCTACTTTTTATGGTCATATGGTGTCTGGGTGAACAGAAAAATCCTCAGTTCCCTTCTATCCTTCTTTCAATAGCTGTAAATCTATAGCCCTTGGGTCAATGACCTCTATGTTAAGGGAATTGGGTATTTTCTATCTCCCCTCTATGGGCCCTTTATAATTTCATCGACTGAATCTCCCCTAAACATCCCCCCCTCCCAGGTAAACAACTCCAGCTTGTTTTTATTTTATCTGTTCAGTCAAAGCATTCAATAGGGTATTGAGATGATTACTTGAGTGGTCAATATTTGCTGGGTTATGGAGAAAGGGTGAGAGAATGGATACATCACATGGTTCAGAGAGGCAGTACAGACATAATAGGCCAAATGGCCTCCTTCCATAGGCTTCTGTGGCCAGGCGGAATCGTGAGGAGGCATTAGGGGTGTTGCCTGTCAGCTGGAGGGCGCACAAGAGACCCCATGGTGCTTCTACCTTAGATTAGATTACTTACAGTGTGGAAACAGGCCCTTCGGCCCAACAAGTCCACACCGACCCGCCGAAGCGCAACCCACCCATTCCCCTACATTTACCCCTTTACCTAACACTACAGGCAATTTAGCATGGCCAATTCACCTGACCTGCACATCTTTGGACTGTGGGAGGAAACCCACACAGACACGGGGAGAATGTGCAAATTCCACACAGTCAGTCGACTGAGTCGGGAATTGAACCCGACTTGGGATGGTTCACCAAGCCACATGCTGATCGAGCAGCGGTGAGGCTACCTACAGGATGTACGCTGGAATCAGGACCCAGAAGGGGGCGGGGAAGAGGTACAGCCCAGCGTGAGTTGCCGGCCAATCAGAAAACAGCATTCCTTGCACTCAACAGTGCCACAGAAGCAGCAGTGGCTGCAGCTGGTAGAACATTTCCCCCAAAACCCATGGATCTCAGCACACCCAGACCCAGGGGAACTGAATATGGAGGGTCCGGTTGGATACTCA
The DNA here is from genome assembly GCF_047496795.1 of Chiloscyllium punctatum. Lineage (NCBI taxonomy): Eukaryota > Metazoa > Chordata > Chondrichthyes > Orectolobiformes > Hemiscylliidae > Chiloscyllium > Chiloscyllium punctatum. The sequence continues at coordinate 128,847,538 of NC_092745.1, forward strand.
TGGGATCTAAATGGCACTGGCTAGACTGGCATTTATTGCCCATCCCTAGTTTCCCAGAAGACAGCAAAAGGTCAACTGCATTACTGTGGGCCTGGAGTCACATGCAGGTCAGCTTAGGTAAGGACTGCAGATTTCCTTCCCTAAAAAGAGCAGCCAGTGAACCAGATGGGATTTTACAACAATGGCTACAATTAGACCTGACGTTAATTTTTTTTATTGAATTCAAATTTTACCATCTGCCATGATGGGATACGAACCCATGACTCTAGGGCATTAACCTGAGCCTCTAGTCTTGAGACACTACTATCATACCACTGCCTGTCCTTTTCTATCTTGCCTCACCGCTAAAACTCTCCAGTCTTGGCAATATCCGTGTAATTCGCCTCTGGACCCTCTCTAGAGCGATCACATCCTTTCTGTAATGTGATGATGAGAGTCTACTGAGGGTTGTCGAGAATTGGAAATTCCTCCCTGAAATGGTGGTAAAAGGTGATTGTCAATAACTTTAAGAGTGAGTTAAACAGGTGTGTGAGGATAAGGAACATACAAATCAGAAGCAGGGATTTGGGACTCAGCAAAGAGGCACAGGCAAGATGAGCCAAACAGCCTCATTCAGGGCAGTGGACATTGACCAGTCTACACCAACCTGTAGTTCCATCATACATGGATCACTGAGTGGAATGGTAGACTCAATGAAATTAGTCCACACTCTGCATATCAAAACAGAGTCAGAAGTTAGACTACACCAGGTCCTGATGAAGGGCTTTTGCCCGAAACGTCGATTTCGCTGCTCGTTGGATGCTGCCTGAACTGCTGTGCTCTTCCAGTACCACTAATCCAGTACACCAGGTTATAGTCCAACAGGTTTATTTGAAATCACTACCTTTCGGAGCACTAATCCTTCGTCAGATGATGTCACTTATTCAATAAACATATATCTAGTACACTAAACTCTTCTGGAGTATTGTTCTGGTCACCCAGTTATAGGAAGCTTGCAGAGGATTCAGAACAGATTTACCAGGATATTGCCGAGTACAGAAGGTTTGAGCTGTAAAGAAAGACAGGATAAGCTGGGACTTTCTCACTGGAGCGTAGGAGGTTGAGAGGTGATCTGACAGAAGTTTGTAAAATCCTGAGGTATATACATAGAGTTAATGGTCGGTGTCTTTTCCCAAGGATGGGGATGTCAAGAGGAGGGGGCACATTTTTAAGGTGAAAGGTGAGAGATTTTAAAAAGACATGAGGGGGAAAATGTTTACACAGAGAGTGATCCGTGTGTGAAATTCCCTGAGGAAGTGGTGGACGTGGGCATAATTACAATGTTTAAAACACATTTGGATAAGTACATGAATAGGAAAGGTTTGGAGGGATATGGGTCAGGAGGAGGCAGGTGAGACTAGTTTAGTTTGGGATTATGTTCGGCATGGACTGGTTGGACCAAAGGTGTGTTTCCATGTTGTGTGACTCGAAGACTCTATGGTTCTTAAGGGAGGATTTTTCTTTTAAATTAATTCATGGAATGTGGGTGTCTCTGACTCGGCCAGTATTTATTGCCCATCCCTAACTGCCCAGATCAGAGTTAAGAGTTGCTGTGGGTCTGGAGCCACATGTTGGCCAGACCAGGTAAGGATGGCAGTTTCCTTCTTTGAAGGACCTCAGTGAACCAGATGGGTTTTCCCAATAACTGTGTGACAACTGATGTGTAATGAGGCATACTTGAGCTTAAGGTGAAGGAACCCCAGGGGCAGCGCCTGTAAAATGACAGAATTAACCCTGTAGCTTGAGAGGGAGAAGCTAGAATCAGATGTAATGTTATTACAATTGAGTGAAGGGAACCACAAAGACAGGAGAGAGGACACGGCCAGAATTGATTGGAAGGAGAGCCTAGCAGGGAAGATGGTGCAGCAGCAATGGCAGGAAATTCTGGGGGTAATTCGGGAGGCCCAGCAGCACTCATCCCGAGGAAGAAGAAACATAATAAGGGAAGGTTGAATAGGCTGAGGCTGTTCTCCCTGTAGCGTCGGAGGCTGAAGGGTGACTTTATGGAGGTTTATAAAATCATAGAACATAGAACATAGAACATAGAAGAATACAGCGCAGTACAGGCCCTTCAGCCCTCGATGTTGCGCCGATCAAAGCCCACCTAACCTACACTAACCCACTATCCTCCATATACCTATCCAATGCCCGCTTAAATACCCATAAAGAGGGAGAGTCCACTACTGCTACTGGCAGGGCATTCCATGAACTTACGACTCGCTGAGTGAAGAACCTACCCCTAACATCAGTCCTATATCTACCCCCCCTTAATTTAAAGCTATGCCCCCTTGTAATAGCTGACTCCATACGTGGAAAAAGGTTCTCACTGTCAACCCGATCTAACCCCCTAATCATCTTGTACACCTCTATCAAATCACCCCTAAACCTTCTTTTCTCCAATGAAAACAACCCCAAGTGCCTCAGCCTTTCCTCATACGATCTTCCTACCATACCAGGCAACATCCTGGTAAACTTCCTCTGCACCCGTTCCAGTGCCTCCACATCCTTCCTATAGTATGGCGACCAAAACTGCACACAATATTCCAGATGCGGCCGCACCAGAGTCTTATACAACTGCAGCATGACCTCAGGACTCCGGAACTCAATTCCTCTACCAATAAAAGTCAGTACGCCATATGCCTTCTTCACTGCACTATTTACCTGGGTGGCAACTTTCAGAGGTCTGTGTACATGGACACCAAGATCCCTCTGCTCTTCCACACTACCAAGTAGTCTACCATTAGCCCAGTAATCCATCTTTTTATTACTCTTACCAAAGTGAATCACTTCACACTTAGCTACATTGAACTCCATTTGCCACCTTTCTGCCCAGCTCTGCAGCTTCTCTATATCCCGCTGTAACCTGCCATATCCTTCCTCACTGTCTACAACTCCTCCGACTTTCGTATCATCCGCAAACTTGCTCACCCAACCTTCTAACCCTTCCTCCAGGTCATTTATAAAAATGACAAACAGCAATGGTCCCAAAACAGATCCTTGCGGAACACCGCTAGTGACGGCACTCCAAGATGAACCTTTGCCATCAACTACTACCCTCTGTCTTCTTCCAGAGAGCCAATTCCTAATCCAAACCTCCAACTCACCCTCAATGCCATATCTCTGTATTTTCTGCAGTAGCCTACCATGGGGGACCTTATCAAACGCCTTACTAAAATCCATATATACCACATCTACCGCTTTCCCCTCATCTACCTCCTGAGTCACCTTCTCAAAGAATTCAATAAGGTTTGTGAGGCACGACCTGCCCTTCACAAAACCATGCTGACTATCCTTGATCACATCATTCTTATCCAGATGTGCATAAATCCTATCCCTTACAATTCTGTCTAAGACTTTGCCCACAACAGAAGTGAGACTCACTGGCCTATAGTTACTAGGATTATCCCTACTCCCCTTCTTGAACAAGGGAACCACGTTTGCTAGCCTCCAGTCCTCTGGCACTACTCCTGTCGACAAAGAGGACACAAAAATCAAGGCCAATGGCTCTGCAATCTCCTCCCTTGCTTCCCAGAGAATCCTTGGATAAATGCCATCAGGCCCAGGGGACTTATCTATTTTCACCCTTGCCAGAATTTCCAACACCTCTTCTCTACATATCTCAAAGCCATCCATTCTACTTATTCGTGCTTCAGTATTCATATCGACAACAATGTCCTGTTCCTGAGTGAATACTGACGAAAAGTATTCATTCAGTGCCTCCCCAATCTCTTCAGCCTCCACACGCAACTTCCCATTACTATCCTTGATTGGACCTATTCCTTCCCTAGTCATTCTTTTATTCCTAACATACCTATAGAAAGCCTTAGGGTTTTCCCTAATCCTACCAACTAAGGACCTTTCATGTCCCCTCCTTGCTGCTCTTAGCTCTCTCTTCAGGTCCTTCCGGGCTACCTTATAACTCTCAATCGCCCCTATTGAACCTTCACGCCTCATCTTTACAAAGGCCGCCCTCTTCCATTTAACAAGGGATTCCAACTCCTTATTAAACCACGGCTCCCTCACACGACCCTTTCCTCCCTGCCTGATAGGTACGTACTTATCATGAGGGGCATGGATAGGATAAAAAGACAAAGTCTTTTCCATGGGATGGGGGAGTCCAGAACTAGAGGGGGTAGGTTTAGGGTGAGAGGGGAAAGATATAAAAGAGACCTAAGGGGCAACTTTTTCACGTAGATGGTGGTATGTGTATGGAATGAGCTGCCAGAGGAAGTGGTGGAGGCTGGTAACATTTAAGAGGCATTTGGATGGGTATATGAATAGGAAGGGTTTGGAGGGATATGGGCCGGGTGCTGGCAGGCGGGACTAGATTGGGTTGGGATTTCAGGTCGGCATGGACAGGTTGGGCAGATGGATCTGTTTCCATGCTGTACATCTCTATGACCCTATGTATGAAGGTGGATAAGTCTCCTGGTCCTGACCAGATATATCCAAGAACACTGTCAGAGGCCAGAGAGGCATTGCAGCGTCCCTGGGTGTTATTTTTGCATCATCATTGCCATGGGTGAGGTCCCAGAAGACTGGATGGTAGCAAATGTTGTGCCCTTATTCAAGAAAGGCTGCAAACAAAAACTTGGGAACTATAAACCAGTAAAAGTTTCACACCAGTGGTAGGTAGGTAGAAGATTTTGAGAGATAGGATATAAATGCATTTGGAAAGATAGGGCTTGATGAGGAATAGTCAGCATGCCTCACAAATTTGTTAGAGTTCTTTGATGAAGTGACCAGGAAGGTTAATCAAGGCAGGGCGGTAGACATCATCTATCTGAATTTCAGTAAGGCCATTGATATGGTATGACATGGCAGTCTGCTCTGGAAGATCTTGGATAACTGGAGCTCCCTCTGGGGAAGGTGGGACCTCTACAAACAGGATGGTCTTCACCTGAGCCAGAGGGGTACCAACATCCTGGGGGGTAAATTTGCTAATAGTCTTTGGGGGTGAGGGGTTAAACTAATGCAGCAGAGGGATGGGAACCTGAATTGTAGTTCCAGTGTACAGGAGGTTCAGGGTAGTGAGGTCAGGGATAGGTTTACAAGGTTGCGAGAGGGGACTGTCAAGCAGATGTTGCATTGAAGTGCCAGGAGCATCTGGAATAAGGTGGGTGAACTTGCAGCATGGGTTGGTACCTGGGACTTCGATGTTGTGGCCATTTCAGAGGCATAGATAGAGGAGGGATAGGAATGGTTGTTGCAGGTACAGGGATTTAGATATTTCAGGAAGAACAGAAACGATGGTAAAGGGTTGGGTGGGGGAGGAGCAGGTGGTGGAGGTGGCGTTGTTAATCAAGGGTTATTATAGCAGCTGAGATAACGCTTGGGGACTCATCCACAGTGGTAGTTTGAGCTGAGGTTAGAAACAGGAAAAGAGAGGTCACCCTGTTGGGGGTTTTCTATAGGCGTCTGAATAGTTCCAGGGATGTAGAGGAAAGGATAGCAAAGATGATTCTTGATGGGAGCAAGAGTAACAGGGTAGTTGTTATGGGGGACTTTAACTTCCCCAATATTGACTGGGAATACTTTGGTTAAAGTAGTTTAGATGGGTTAGTTTTTGTTCAGTGTGTGTAGGAGAGTTTTCTGGCACAGTATGTACACAGGGCAACAAGGAGCAATGCCAAATTGGATTTGGTTCTAGGGAATGAACCCGGCCAGGTGTTAGATTTGGAGGTAGGTGAGCACTTTGGCGATAGCGACCATAATTCAGTTATGTTTACAATAGCAATGGGCGGGAATAGGTATATACAGCAGGAAAAGAGGTAAAATTGGGTGAAAGGCAATTATGATGTGATTAGGCAAGATTTAGGATGGGGAAGGAAATTGCGGGGGATGGACACACTTGAAATGTGGAACTTATTCAAGGAACAGCTTCTGTGGTCCCTTGATAAGTATTTACCTATCAGGCAGGGAGTAGTTGTTGAGAGAGGGAGCCATGGTTTATTAAAGAATTTGAAGATCTTGTTAAGAGGAAGAAGAAGGCTTATGTGAGGAAGAGGCGTGAAGGTTCAGTTAGGGAGCTTGAGAGTTATATGTTAGCCAGAAAAGATCTAAAGAGAGGGCTAAGAAGAACCAGGAGGGAACATGAGAATCTGTTAGCGGATAGGATCAAGAAAAACCCTAAGGCCTTCTATTGGTATATCAGGAATAAAAGAATGACTCGAGTAAGATTAAGGCCAACCAAAGACAGTAGTGGAAAGTTGTATGCGGAATCTGAGGACATAGGAGAAGCGCTTAATAAATACTTTTTGTCAGTATTCCTATTGGAAAAGGGCAATGTTACTGAGAATACGGAGATACAGGCTACAAGATTAGATGGGATTGAAGCTGACAAAGAGGAGGTTTCAGCAATTTTGGAAGATTTGAAAATAAGACTCTGGGATTCTCTGGGAAGCCAGGGAGGAGATCGCAGAGCCTTTGGCCTCAATCTTTATGTCATCATTGTCGACAGGAGTAGTCCCAGAAGACTGGAGGATAGCAAATGTAGTTCCCTTGTTTAAGAAGGGGAGTTGGGACAACCCTGGTAATTATATGCCAGTGAGCCTTACTTAGGTTGTGGGTAAGATGTTGGAAAAGATTGTAAGAGATAGGATTTATGATCATCTGGAAAGAAATAATTTGATTAGGGAAGGTCAACATGGTTTTGTGAAGGAAGGCCGTGCCTCACCAATCTTATTGAGTTCTTCAAGAAGGTGACAAAACGGGTAGATGAGGGTAAAGCAGTTGATATGCTTCAGATGGACTTCAGTAAAGCATTTGATAAGTTCCACATGGTAGGCTATTGCACAAAATAAGAAGTTTCGGGATTTAGTGGTTTGGATCAGACATTGGCTAGCTGAAAGAAGACAGAGGGTGGTGGTTGATGGGAAATGTTCATCCTGGAGCTCAGTTACCAGTGCTATGCCACAAAGATTTGTTTTGGGGCCACTACCGTTTGCCATTTTTATAAATGATCTGGATGTGGGCGTAGAAGGATGGGTTAGTAAATTTGTGGACGACACTAAGGTAGGCAGAGTTGTGAATAGTGCCGAAGGATGTAGTAGGTTAAAGAGAGACATAGATGGAAAATGAATTTAATACAGAAAAATGTGAGGTAGTTCACTTCGGAAGAAGTAACAGGAATGCAGAGTACTGGGCTAATGGTCAAATTCTTGGCAGTGTGGATGAACAAAGAGATCTCGGTGTCCAGGTGCATAAATCCCTGAACGTTGCCACTCAGGTTAATAGGGTTGTTAAGAAGGCATATGGTGTGCTGGTGTTTATCGGTAGGGGGATTGAGTTTCGGAGCCATGAGGCCATGTTTCAGATTTACAAGACAACTAGTAAGGCTGCAATCTGGAGTATTGTGTACAGTTCTGGTCACTGCATTATAGAAAGGATGTGGAAGCTTTGGAAAGGGTTCAGAGGAAATTTACTAGGATGTTGCCTGGTATGGAGGGAAGGTCTTACGAGGGAAGGCTGAGGGCCTTGAAGCTGTTTTCATTGAAGAGAAGAATGTTGAGAGGTGACTTAATCGAGTCATATAGATAATCAGATGGTTAGGGTGGACAGGGAGAGCCTTTTTCCTCGGATGATGATGGCTAACACGAGGGGACATAGCTTTATATTGAGGGGTGATAGATTTAGGACAGATATCAGGGGTAGTTTCTTTACTCAGAGAGTAGTCGGGGCATGGTATGACCCGCCTGCAACAGTAGACTCACTGACATTAAGGGCATTTAAATGGGCATTTGATAAACAAATGGATAATAATAGAATGGTGTAGGTTAGATGGGCAACAGATTAATTTCACAAGTCGGTGTAACATTGAGGGCCAAAGGGCCTGCACTGCGCTGTAATGTTCTATGTTCTATGTTAATTTACATGGAATCCAGAGGGAGCTGGCAAATTGGATGCACAATTTGATAGGACATTTTCTTTACAGCATTGGAGACTGAGGGAGAAGGTAGCACTGACAGGGACTACTTGCGGACACGGAGATGGGCTCAAGTGCGTATACTTCAACGCAAGGAGTATCAGAAATAAGGTGGGTGAACTTAAGGCGTGGATCGGTACCTGGGACTACGATGTTGTGGCCATCACGGAAACATGGATAGATGAGGGACAGGAATGGATGTTGGAGGTTCCTGGTTACAGATGTTTCAGTAAGATTAGGGAGGGTGGTAAAAAAGGAGGGGGGGTAACATTGCTAATTAGAAATGGTATAACGGCTGCAGAAAGGAAGTTTGAGGGGGATCTGCCTCTGGAGGTAGTATGGGCTGAAGTCAGAAATAGGAAAGGTGCAGTCACCTTGTTGGGTGTTTATTATAGGCCCCCCAATAGCAGCAGAGATGTGGAGAAACAGATTGGGAAACAGATTTTGGAAAGGTGCAGAAGCCACAGGGTCGTAGTCATGGGTGACTTCAACTTCCCAAATATTGATTGGAAGCTCTTTAGATCAAGTAGATTGGATGGGGCAGTGTTTGTGCAGTGTGTCCAGGAAGCTTTTCTAACGCAGTATGTAGAGTGTCCAACCAGAGGGGAGGCCATATTGGATTTGGTACTCGGTAATGAACCGGGACAAGTGGTGGGCTTGTTAGTGGGTGAACATTTTGGCGATGGTGACCACAATTCTGTGACTTTCACCTTAGTTATGGAGAGAGATAGGTGCGCACAACAAGGAAGATTTTACAATTGGGGGAAGGGAAATTACGATGCTGTAAGACAGGATTTGAGGAGCATACGTTGGGAGCATAGGCTGTCAGGGAAGGATGTGGTGGAAATGTGGAACTTTTTCAAGGAGCAGATACGACGTGTCCTTGATATGTATGTACCGATCAGGCAGGAAAGAAATGGTCGTGTGAGGGAGCCTTGGTTGACGAGGGAGGTTGAATGTCTAGTAAAGAGGAAGAAGGAGGCTTACATAAGGTTGAGGAAACAGGGTTCAGACAGAGCAGTGGAGGGATACAGGATAGCCAGAAGGGACCTGAAGAAAGGGATTAGGAGAGCTAAGAGAGGGCATGAAAAATCCTTGGCAGATAGGATCAAGGATAACCCCAAGGCATTCTATGCGTATGTGAGAAACCTGAGAATGACAAGAACAAGGGTAGGTCCGATCAAGGACAGTAGTGGGAGACTGTGTATTGAGTCGGAAGAGATAGGAGAGGTTTTGAACAAGTACTTCTCTTCAGTATTTACGAACGAGAGGGACCGTATTGTTGATGAGGAGAGTGTGAAACGGACTGATAAGCTAGAAGAGGTACCTGTTCGGAAGGAAGATGTGTTGGACATTTTGAACAACTTGAGGATAGACAAGTCCCCCGGGCCTGACGGGATATATCCTAGAATTATGTGGGAAGCAAGAGAGGAAATTGCAGTACCGTTGGCAATGATCTTCTCGTCTTCACTGGCAACGGGGGTGGTACCAGGGGACTGGAGAGTAGCGAATGTTGTGCCCCTGTTCAAAAAAGGGAATAGGGATAACCCCGGGAATTACAGGCCAGTTAGTCTTACTTCTGTGGTAGGCAAAGTAATGGTAAGGGTACTGAGGGATAGGATTTACGAGTATCTGGAAAGACACTGCTTGATTAGGGACAGCCAGCACGGATTTGTGAAGGGTAGGTCTTGCCTTACAAGTCTTATTGAATTCTTCGAGGAGGTGACCAAGCATGTGGATGAGGGTAGAGCAGTGGATGTAGTGTACATGGATTTTAGTAAGGCATTTGATAAGGTTCCCCATGGTAGGCTTATGCGGAAAGTCAGGAGGCATGGGATAGAGGGAAATTTGGCCAATTGGATAGAAAACTGGCTAACCGGTCAAAGGCAGAGAGTGGTGGTAGATGGTAAATATTCAGCCTGGAGCCCAGTTACAAGTGGAGTTCCGCAGGGATCAGTTCTGGGTCCTCTGCTGTTTGTAATTTTTATTAATGACTTAGATGAGGGAGTCGAAGGGTGGGTCAGTAAATTTGCAGATGATACGAAGATAGGTGGAGTTGTGGACAGTGAGGAGGGCTGTTGTCGGCTGCAGAGGGACTTAGATATGATGCAGAGCTGGGCTGAGGAGTGGCAGATGGAGTTCAACCCTGCCAAGTGTGAGGTTGTCCATTTTGGAAGAACAAATAAGAATGCGGAATACAGGGTTAATGGTAGGGTTCTTAGTCAGGTGGAGGAACAGAGGGATCTTGGGGTCTATGTACATAGATCTTTGAAGGTTGCCACTCAGGTGAATAGAGTTTGTAAGAAGGCCTATGGAATATTATCGTTCATTAGCAGAGGGATTGAATTCAAGAGTCGTGAAGTGATGTTGCAGCTGTACAGGACTTTGGTTAGGCCACAGTTGGAGTACTGTGTGCAGTTCTGGTCGCCTCACTTTAGGAAAGATGTGGAAGCTTTGGAGAGGGTGCAGAGAAGATTTACCAGGATGTTGCCTGGAATGGAGAGTAGGTCATACGAGGATAGGTTGAGAGTTCTCGGCCTTTTCTCGTTGGAACGGCGAAGGATGAGGGGTGACTTGATAGAGGTTTATAAGATGATCAGAGGAATAGATAGAGTAGACAGTCAGAAACGTTTTCCCCCGGGTACAACACAGTGTTACAAGGGGACATAAATTTAAGGTGAAGGGTGGAAGGGACAGGGGAGATGTCAGGGGTGGGTTCTTTACCCAGAGAGTGGTGGGGGCATGGAATGCGCTGCCCGTGGGAGTGGTAGAGTCAGAATCATTGGCGACCTTTAAGCGGCATTTGGATAGGTACATGGATGGGTGCTTAATCTAGGTTCGAAGTTCGGCACAACATCGTGGGCCGAAGGGCCTGTTCTGTGCTGTATTGTTCTACGTTCTGTGTTCTATGTTTATAGAAGTGTATAAGATCATAAGAGGCATGGAGAGGGTGGCTGCACTCAGTCTTTTTCCCAGGGTTGGGAATCAAGGACTAGAGGGCATCAATTTAGGGTTAGAGGGGAAAGAATAAAAGGAAACCTGAGGGGAAACCTTTTACACAGAGGGTGGTACGCATATGGAATGAGCTGCCAGTGAAAGTGGTTGAGGTGGGTACATTAACAACATTTCAAAGGCGTTTGGACATAAACATGGATAGGAAAAGTTTAGAAGGATATGGGCCAGGTGCAGGGAAATGGATGGACATTTTGGTCGGGATGGACCGGTTTGGGCCAAAGGGCCTGTCTCCATGCTGTAGGACTCTATGACTCTCTGTGATGTTCCCCTAGTCGGAGAGACTAGGACCCAAAGGGAGAGCCTCAGAGTAAAGGGATGACCCTTCAGTACTAAGATGAAAAGGAATGTCTTCACCCAGAATGTGATGAATCTGTGAAACTCATTGCCACAGAGGACTGTGGAGGCCAAATCATTGCGTGTATTTAAGACAGAGATAGATAGGTTCCTGATCAGTAAGAGAATCAAGAGATAAGGGGAGAAGGCAGGAGAATGGGGTTGAGAAAGATATCAGCATGATTGAATGATGGAACAGATCTGATGGTCTAAATGACCTAATTCTGATCCAATATCTCATGGTCTGACTGACAGGACAATCAAGTCTTATGTGAATGCAGAATTGAAAATGCAATGAGATCAGCCAGGAACTTATTGAATGCTGCAGCAGATTTGAGGGGCTGAATGGCTCTCTCCTTCTTATGGAATGCCCTGCCCGGAAATGTGAGGGAGGCTCAACCATCCAAGAGCACATTGGATGGTGATTTGGATAGAAATGGTGTGTGAGGAGATGAGGAAAAGGCAGGATATTGACACCAGGGGATAGAATCAACGAGGTAAAAACAATGACTGTGGATGCTAGAAACCAGATTCTGGATTAATGGTGTGGAAGAGCACAGCAATTCAGGCAGCATCCAAGTAGCTTCGAAATTGATGTTTCGGGCAAATGCCCTTCATCAGGAATAAAGGCAGTGAGCCTGAAGCGTGGAGAGATAAGGTAGAGGAGGGTGGGGGTGGGGAGAGAGTAGCACAGAGTACAATGGGTGAGTGGGGAGGGGATGAAGGTGATAGGTCAGGGAGGAGAGGGTGGAGTGGATAGGTGGAAAAGGAGATAGGCAGGTAGGACAAGTCCGGACAAGTCATGGGAACAGTTACTGAGCTGGAAGTTTAGAACTAGGGTGAGGTGGGGGAAGGGGAAATGAGGAAACTGTTGAAGTCCACATTGATGCCCTGGGGTTGAAGTGTTCCGAGGCGTCTGGTGGTGAGGGAGCGGCGGTGAAGGAGGCCCAGGACCTCCATGTCCTCGGCAGAGTGGGAGGGGGAGTTGAAATGTTGGGCCACGGGGCGGTGTGGTTGATTGGTGCAGGTGTCCCAGAGATGTTCCCTAAAGAGCTCTGCTAGGAGGCGCCCAGCCTCCCCAATGTAGAGGAGACCACATCGGGAGCAACGGATACAATAAATGATATTAGTGGATGTGCAAGTAAAACTTTGATGGATGTGGAAGGCTCCTTTAGTGCTTTGGATAGAGGTGAGGGAGGAGGTGTGGGTGCAGGTTTTACATTTCCTGCGGTGGGAGGGGAAAGTGCCAGGATTGGAGGGTGGGTTGTTTGGGGGTGTGGACCTGACCAGGTCATCGCGGAGGGAACGGTCTTTGCCGAAGGCGGAAAGGGGTGGGGAGGGAAATATATCCCTGGTCGTGGGGTCTGTTTGGAGGTGGCGGAAATGTCGGCGGATGATTTGGTTTATGCGAAGGTTGGTAGGGTGGAAGGTGAGCACCAGGGGCGTTCTGTCCTTGTTACGGTTGGAGGGGTGGGGTCTGAGGGCGGAGGTGCGGGATGTAGACGAGATGCGTTGGAGGGCATCTTTAACCACGTGGGAAGGGAAATTGCGGTCTCTAAAGAAGGAGGCCATCTGATGTGTTCTATGGTGGAACTGGTCCTCCTGGGAACAGATCCGGCGGAGGCGGAGGAATTGGGAATACGGGATGGCATTTTTGCAAGAGGTAGGGTGGGAAGAGGTGTAATCCAGGTAGCTATGGGAGTCGGTGGGTTTGTGAAAAATGTCAGTGCCAAGTCGGTCGTCATTAATGGAGATGGAGAGGTCCAGGAAGGGGAGGGAGGTGTCAGAGATGGTCCAGGTAAATTTAAGGTCAGGGTGGAATGTGTTGGTGAAGTTGATGAATTGCTCAACCTCCTCACGGGAGCACGAGGTGGCGCCAATGCAGTCAACAATGTAGCAGAGGAAGAGGTAGGGAGTGGTGCCGGTGTAATTGCACCTGTTCTACGTAGCCAACAAAGAGACAGGCATAGCTGGAGCCCATACGTGTGCCCATGGCTACCCCTTTGGTCTGGAGGAAGTGGGAGGATTAACAATTTCTCCTTTGAATCCTCCCACTTCCTCCAGACCAAAGGGGTAGCCATGGGCACACGTATGGGCCCCAGCTATGTCTGTCTCTTTGTTGGCTACGTAGAGCAGTTGATCTTCCGTAATTACACCGGCACCACTCCCCACCTCTTCCTCCGCTACATTGATGACTACATTGGCACCACCTCGTGCTCCCGCGAGGAGATTGAGCAATTCATCAACTTCACCAACACATTCCACCCTGACCTTAAATTTACCTGGACCATCTCTAACACCTCCCTCCCCTTCCTGGACCTCTCCATCTCCATTAATGACGACCGACTTGACACTGACATTTTTCACAAACCCACCGACTCCCACAGCTACCTGGATTACACCTCTTCCCACCCTACCTCTTGCAAAAATGCCATCCCGTATTCCCAATTCCTCCGCCTCCGCCGGATCTGTTCCCAGGAGGACCAGTTCCACCATAGGACACATCAGATGGCCTCCTTCTTTAGAGACCGCAATTTCCCTTCCCACGTGGTTAAAGATGCCCTCCAACGCATCTCGTCTACATCCCGCACCTCTGCCCTCAGACCCCACCCCTCCAACCGTAACAAGGACAGAACACCCCTGGTGCTCACCTTCCACCCTACAAACCTTTGCAAAAACCAAATCATCCGCCGACATTTCTGCCACCACCAAACAGACCCCACCAAGGATATATTTCCTTCCCCACCCCTTTCCGCCTTCCGCAAAGACCGTTCCCTCCGCGACTACCTGGTCAGGTCCACGCCCCCAAACAACCCACCCTCCAATCCTGGCACTTTCCCCTCCCACCGCAGGAAATGTAAAACCTGTGCCCACACCTCCTCCCACACCTCCATCCAAGGCCCTAAAGGAGCCTTCCACATCCATCAAAGTTTTACCTGCACATCCACTAATATCATTTATTGTATCCGTTGCTCCCGATGTGGTCTCCTCTCCATTGGGGAGACTGGGCGCCTCCTAGCAGAGCACTTTAGGGAACATCTCCGGGACACCTGCACCAATCAACCAAACCGCCCCGTGGCCCAACATTTCAACTCCCCCTCCCACTCTGCCAAGGACATGGAGGTCCTGGGCCTCCTTCACCGCCGCTCCCTCACCAACCTGGAGGAAGAATGCCTCATCTTCCACCTCAGAACACTTCAACCCCAGGGCATCAATGTGGACTTCAACAGTTTCCTCATTTTTCCTTCCCCCACCTCACCCTAGTTCTAAACACCAGCTCAGCACTGTCCCCATGACTTGTCTGGACTTGTCCTACCTGCCTATCTCCTTTTCCACCTATCCACTCCACCCTCTCCTCCTTGACCTATCACCTTCATCCCCTCCCCCACTCACCCATTGTACTCTATGCTACTCTCTCCCCACCCCCACCCTCCTCTAGCTTATCTCTCCACACTTCAGGCTCACTGCCTTTATTCCTGATGAAAGGCTTTTGCCCGAAACATCAATTTCGAAGCTACTTGGATGCTGCCTGAACTGCTGTGCTCTTCCAGCACCACTAATCCAGAACCAGGGGATAGAAGCAGTGTAGACACCGATAGGCTGAATGGCTTCCTTCAGGGCCGTAACAATTCTGTGATCATGCTCTGATTTCATTGATGTGCAACAAGCACTTTGGCATAAACAGCACACAACAAGAAGGATCTTGCATACGCTCAATCCCTAACCCAACCTTGGCTTCTCCCCATTGTAATTGCTGTCTCTGTCAGCTGCAATTATGCAAATTTCCAATCGGCACAAGCTGCTTCTCCACACACCAGCCACCCTGTGCTAATATGGTTTGCAGCCAGCAGGTGGTGGTATTGCTCCACTTTATCTTCTGGTCCACCATGAGAGAGGAGGGATAGGGGGCAGTGAATGGCTTTTCCAAACAATCTCATGTCTGCCAGTGAATATGACATTACTGGTCCTGCCAGTAAATTGTCCTTTTGATTTCCTTAAGATTCACTGGAGCCTGGGAACTGGGGAATTGTCTCAGCAAAAAGAGGCCAATTCTTTTGGCCTGACGTTGAGGCTGAGAAATTTATTGTGAATGTTCAGAATTCTCTGCCTAAGAAGTCTGTGGGTGCACCATCTTTGAACATAGCTATATCTGTGATGGACAGATTTTTAACCGAGGGATATCAGACGTGGTGGTATCATAAAATCCCGATTGCATGGAACTGGCCATTCAGCCCTTCCAGTTCAAGCAGACCCTGCGAAGAGTATCCCACCCAGACCCAACTCCCTACCCTATAATCCTGCGTTTCCCATAGCTAAGCCCCCTAGCCTGCACATTCCTTGAACACTATAGACAATTTCCCATGGTCAATCCATCCTAACCTGCACATCTTTGGAATGTGGGAGGAGAACGGAGCACCCGGGAGGAAGTCCACACAGACACAGGGAGAACATGCAAACTGTATACAGACAGTCACCCGAGGTTGGAATCAAACCCATGTCCCTGGTGCTGTGAGGCCACAGTGCTAGCCACTGAGCCACCCCTTAAATTGTATTCAGTTGTGGCCTATGAGCACTGTCGCAGGCTACTGTTTAATGTCCATCTCTAATTGTCTTTCAGGAGATAATAGCAGTGGGTATTCTTATAAATGGTCAGACAGACTCAACGTTAAGGAGAACAACAATGTACAGGGCACTGAATAGTTCAATAAACACTCCATTGCTAAAATAGGCCCCCTCTGAGCTAAAAGGAGGGACTCTGTATGTGCAGAGCTCAGTGCTGTGGGGCTGTTTGGTATCTGATAAAAATGCCTCTTAAAATAAATGGTGTGACCTTTCTGCTTACCTCCATCAATCGGGAATGAAGGCATCGTTCAGTTGGCAGGATGTGGCGACAGAGGCTGGAAGCTCTCTCCTGGCTGTCAGGATGGTGGGTAGGGGATCCACGTGGGTGATATATGTTTCTTTTCAGTCAGTCCATTGCAGCAGACGGAGGTCTGAACGCTGCTCAGAGTCTGCTGGAAGGAGGAAGGACACTGATCAGCTTTGTACGACAAAATCTCCACTCGCTGCAGACAAAAGACCTCAATTCCAGTCACAGAGGACAGGCCGTTTGTTCATCAATCCACAACCACTGCTGAAGGAGTGAGCGCCCTGCCCGTGCTGTCCCTAAATTGTGATCATACATCACACTCTGTCACAAGGACCTGTGAGACAGCCTCAGCGAACGCAGCAAGTAAACAGCGATTGAGAGCAACTGCCTTTCCTCCCACCACCCCCCCCCCACCAACCCCCCCCAACCCCCCCCAACCCCCCCCACCCCACCCCCAACCCCCCCCCACCCCCCCCCCAACCCCCCCCCACCCCACCCCCAAACCCCCCCCCACCCCACCCCCAAACCCCCCCCCACCCCCCCCCAACCCCCCCACAACCCCCTCCCACCCCACCCCCAAACCCCCCCCACCCCCCCCAACCCCCCCCAACCCCCCCCACCCCACCCCCAAACCCCCCCCACCCCCCCAACCCCCCCCACCCCACCCCCAAACCCCCCCCACCCCCCCCAACCCCCCCCCACCCCACCCCCAAACCCCCCCCACCCCCCCCAACCCCCCCCCACCCCACCCCCAAACCCCCCCCACCCCCCCCAACCCCCCCCCACCCCACCCCCAAACCCCCCACCCCCACCCCCCTCCACCCCCCACCCTCCATAATGCCACATTTCAACTGGTAGCCAACAAGGACGGTTCAGGCAGCAAGTTATCTCCACAACAGTGTCACTCGAAGAAAGATGCACACAAAGTGCCAAGCCATCTCAGCTGTTCTCATCTTGCAATAAGTCAAGGGAACCTCCAGCGGCCATGATACCATCGCACAGGGAAAGCAGCCAATCACACTTAAGCATTCCCGCTGACAGCACAGCAGAAGGAAAAGCAAAAACGGAGGTTGCTGGAAAAGCTCAGCAGGTCTGACAGCATCTGTGAAGAGGAAGGGTCACTGGACCTGAAATGTTAACTCTGATTTCTCTCCACAGATGCTGTTGAGCTTTTCTAGCAATCTCTGTTTGTTTCCGATTTACAGCATCTGCAAAGCAAATTCAAAGTTTATCCCTTTGAATTTTCACATACATTTTCAGAGAACAAAATCAATGATATAAATCCTACAGTGTAGAAGCAGACCATTCAGCCCAACAAGTTCAGACTGACCCTCCCACCGCACCCTAGACTTCCCATGGCTAATCCACCTAACCACATACTATGGACAAATTAGCACAGTCAATCCATCTAACCTGCACACTATGGGTAACTGAGCATGGCTAATCCATCTAACCTGCACACTATGGACTATGGGAGGAAACCAGAGCACCCAGAAACAGGGAGAATGTGCAAACTCCACACAGAGAGTCACCCAAGGCTGGAATTGAACCCAGGCCCCTACCACTGTAAGACAACAGTGCTAACCACTGATCCACCACACTGCTCGAATTAAATTGAGATCGAAGCTAAAACAACATTTAAAAAAAAGTTTTAAAATGTTATGCTGAAAAATGTGATTTTTTAAAAATCATACCAAAGAAATTTGTTGCTTCACAAAAATCAAATTAGTTTTAGATTGCTGAGGTGGTAATGTTAATGTTAATTTGTAATTTATCATTTTATCACATTTTAAAAAGATTTTTACAGTGAGACTAACTGTGTAAAAATGAGAGTCTCATTGTAAGAACTGCACACTGGGGATGCCTCAACGGTGCTCATTTTACAGCAATATCAAATCACTGATAGAAACTTGTGAATTCCCATGTTACCCTGTCTCCTGTGCAGAATCCCCGAGTTACATTGCCAATTTCACCAGCATTCCTGCAAAGTCTGAGCCAAAGAAAAGCAGCCGCACCAACTCACTCACCAGAACACTCCTAAACCACCTTTCACCTTCTACCAATTAGAAGCATCTTTGGTCAGTGCTGAATGTGCAGAGGTAGGTAAAATTCAAAATAATGTCCCAACACTCGTTCCCACCTCGACTATTCACCACTTCCCCCCCCAACCCCCCCCAAACCCCCAACCTCACTGCCACCTCCTTGCCCCTTCAATCATAAATGCTTGTCTAATGAAATTTTAGGGATGTACATTTTGCAGATTTATTTTCTAAGGATGTAACAGGATCTGGGACCAAGTGGATCTCATTGATCCTAAATTTCTGTTCATTGAATATTGCTGCAAAGAGGCACATCACTGAGGCTCTTAGTCTTGCATTCATCAGGACAAATGCAAAAATGCCACATTTCAACCAATCATCAGTATGTCTGTAACTCAGGGTCACGAGGAGTGAGATGAGGAGAAACATCTTTACTCAGAGAGTTGTTAGGATTTGGAATGTGCTGCTTGGGAGGCTGGTGGACATGGATTCCTTAGAAGGTTGCCCATGGTAGCGTGATGGAGAAAGTGAAGTTGCATGGGGTACAGGTTGTTCGAGAACTGGCTGGGCAACAGGAGACAGAGAGTAGTAGTTGAAGGGAGTTTCTCAAAATGGAGAACTGTGACCAGTGGTGTCCCACAGGGATCTGTGTTGGGACCATTGTTGTTTGTGATAAACATAAGTGTTTGGAAGAATTTATAAGTGGTCTGATTAGCAAGTTTGCAGATGACACCAAGATTTGTGGAGTAGCAGATAGTGAAGGGGACTCTCAGAGAATAAAGCAGAACGTAGATAGATTGGAGAGTTGGGCAGAGAAATGGCAGATGGAGTTCAATCCAGACAAATACGAGATGATGTATTTTGGAAAATCCAATTCAAGAGTCAACTATGTGGTAACTGGAAAAGTCCTGGGGAAAATTGATGTACAGGGAGATCTGGGTGTTCAGGTCCATTGTTCCCTGAAGGTGGCAACACAGGTCGATAGAGTGGCATACGGCATGCTTTCCTTCATTGGATGGGGTATTGAGTACAAGAGTTGGCAGGTCATGTTACAGTTGTATAGGGCTTTGGTTCGGCCACATTTGGAATACTGCGTACAGTTCTACTAGGGGACACAGCTTTAAATTAAGGGGTGGTAGGTATAGGACAGATGTTAGGGGTAGATTCTTTACTCAGCGGGTTGTGAGTTCATGGAATGCCCTGCCAGTAGCAGTGGTGGACTCTCCCTCTTTATGGTCATTTAAGCGGGCATTGGACAAGCATATGGAGGTTATTGGGCTAGTGTAGGTTAGGTAGGCTTCGGTCGGCGCAACATCGAGGGCCGAAGGGCCTGTACTGCGCTGTATTTTTCTATGTTCTATGTTCTGGTGGCCACATTACCCAAAGGATGTGGATGCTTTGGAGAAGGTGCAGAGGAGGTTCACCAGGATGTTGCCTTGTATGGAGGGTGCTAGTTATGAAGAGAGGTTGAGCAGATTATAATTAGTTTCATTAGAAAGATGAAGGTTGAGGGAGGACCTGATTGAGGTCTACAAAATCATGAGTTCAAGGTGAGAGGGAAAATGTTTAAGGGAGCTAAACCTGGAAGGTTCTTTATGCAGAGGGTGGTGGATGCCTGGAATGCATTGCCAATCGAGGTGGTAAAGGTGGGGACGATAGCGTCATTTAAGATATATCTAGACAGATACATGAATGGGCAGGGAGCAGAGGGATCCTAAGAAAATAGGCGACAAGTTTGGATAGAGGATCTGGATTGGCACAGGCTTGGAGGGCCGAAGGGCCTGTTCCTGTGCTGTGAAGTTTTTTTGTCCTTTGTTCTTTGTTCTTGAATGGATATAAATTCTTCCAAACATTTGTGTATATCACAAACAACAATGGTCCCATCACGGATCCCTATGGAACACCACAGGTCTCCATTTTGAGAAACTCTCTTCCACTACTACTCTCTGTCTCCTGTTGCCCAGCCAGTTCTCTATCCATCTCCCGAGAACAACCTGCACCCCATGCAACTTCACTTTCTCCATCACGCTACCATGGGCAAATTGCTCTTCTAAAGAGAGCTGGATGCATCTTAGAAAGTGATGAATTTAGAGGGCTATGGAGATAGGGCTGGAGAATGGGACTGGTGGGGTAGCTCTTTCTGGAGCAAGTCCAGACACGATGGACTGAAAGGCCTCTTTCTGTATTGTATATTCTATAATTATACAATTCTAGGTTTCAACATTTTACAAACAAAACATTTGGCATGCTTGCCCCCACTCCAGTTACAGGCTGGGCCCCCACTCCCAGCTCCACACCTATCCCAGGTCCTAGTTCCCAGCCCTGCCAAGTTTTCACCATCCTCCCAGAACTCCCCCTCACTGAGGACGAACGATCAGTCCTCAGCAAAGGCCTCACCTTCATCCCCCTTTGCCCACGCCTCAATAAATTTAATACAAGTCGTGACATCGAACACTTCTTCCGCCGCCCCCGCCTCCGAGCTTACTTTTACAATCCAGACTCGGGTCCACCTTCCGAGGACCCCTTCGCCCACCTCCAACCCACTCCATCCACCTGGACACCCCATGCTGGCCTATTACCCACCCTCAACCTCTTCATTTCCAACTGCCGCCAGGACATTAACTGCCTCAACCTGTCTACACCCCTCCCCCACTCCAACCTCTCACCCTCACAACGCGCAGCCCTCCAATCCCTCTGCTCCAATCCCAACCTCACCATCAAGCCGGCAAATAAAGGGGCGCAGTGGCAGTTTGGCTCACTGACCTCTACACCACTGAAGCCAGACGGCAACTCGAAGACATCTCCTCCTACCACCCCCTCGACCATGACCCCCACCCCCCCATCACCAAACCATCATCTCCCAGACCATACAGAACCTCATCACCTCAGGAGATCTCCCACCCACACCTTCCAACCTCATAGTCCGGGAACCCCGCACTGCCCGGTTCTACCTCCTTCCCAAGATCCACAAGCCTGACCACCCTGGCCGACTCATTGTCTCAGCATGCTCCTACCCCACTGAACTCATCCCCCCTAGTCCAGAAACTCCCCACATACATTCAAGACACCACCCACGCCCTCCACCTCCTCCAAGACTTCCATTTCCCCGGCCTCCAACGCCTCATCTTCACCATGGACATCCAATCCCTTTACACTTCCATCCACCATGAGCAGGGCCTCCAAGCTCTATGTTTCTTCCTCTCCCGATGTCCCTAACAGAACCTTTCCATTCGTTTGGCCGAACTGGTCCTCACCCTTAACAATTTCTCCTTCGAATCCTCCCACTTCCTCCAGACCAAAGGGGTAGCCATCGGCACCCGTATGGGCCCCAGCTGTGCCTGTCTCTTTGTCTTCTACCTAGAACAGTCCATCTTCCGTAATTACACCGGCACCACTCCCTACCTCTTCTTCCGCTACACTGACTGCATTGGCGCCACCTCGTGCTCCCATGCGGAGGTTGACCATTTCATCAACATCATCAACACATTCCACCCTGACCTTAAATTCACCTGGGCCATCTCTGACATCTCCCTCCCCTTCCTGGATCTTTCCATCTCCACCAATGACAACCAACTTGACACTGACATTTTTTTACAAACCCACCGACTCCCACAGCTACCTGGATTACACCTCTCCCCACACTACCTCCTGCAAAAATGCCATCCCTTATTCCCAATTCCTCCGCCTCCGCTGTATCTGCTCCCAGAAGGACCAGTTCCACCACAGAACACACCAGATGGCCTCCTTCTTTAGAGACCGCAATTTCCCTTCCCAAGTGGTTGAAGATGCCCTCCAATGCATCTCGTCTACATCCCGCATCTCTGCCCTCAGACCCCACTCCTCCAACCGTAACAAGGACAGAACGCCCCTGGTGCTCACCTTCCACCCTACCAACCTTCGCATAAACCAAATCATCCGCCGACATTTCTGCCACCTCCAAATGGACCCCACCACCAGGGATATATTTCCCTCCCCACCCCTTTCCGCTTTCCCTCTGTGACTACCTGGTCAGGACCACGCCCCCAACAACCCACCCTCCCTGCCTGGCACCTTCCCCTGCCACCACAGGAGTTGCAAATCCTGCGCCCACACCTCCCCCCTCACCTCCATCCAAGGCCCCAAAGGCGCCTTCCACATCCATCAAAGTTTTACCTGCACATCCACCAATACCATTTATTGTATCCATAGCTCCCGATGCGGTCACCTCTACATTGAGGAGATTGGACGCCTTCTCGCAGAGCACTTTAGTGAACATCGGGACACCCGCATCAATCAACCCCACCACCCTGTGGCCCAACATTTCAACTCCCCCTCCCACTCTGCTGAGGACATACAGGTCCTCGGCCTCCTCCACCACCGCTGCCTCACCAGCCGACGCCTGGAGGAAGAACGCCTTATCTTCAGCCTCGGAACACTTCAACCCCAGGGCATCAATGTTGACTTCACTATTTTCCTCATTTCCCCTCCCCCGATCTTACCCCAGTTTCAAACTTCCAGCTCAGCACTGTCCCCATGACCTGTCCTACCTGCCAATCTCCCTTCCCACCTATCCACTCCACCCTCCCCTCTGACCTATCACCTTCATCCCCACCCCCATTCACCATTGTACTCTTATCTACCGTCCTCCATCCTCCTCTCAGACCTATCACCTCCAATTCACCTATTGTACACTTTGCTACCTTCTCCCCACCCCTACACCCCTCCTATTATCTCTCCACCTTGGAGGTTCTTCAGTACTGATGAAGGGCCTGAAACGTTGATTTTCCTGCCTGACCTCCTGTGCTTTTCTAGCACCACTCTAATCTAGACTCTGATCTCCAGCATCTGCAGTCCTCACCTTTGCCTTATTGGTCACAACATTGAGTACTGGAGTTGGGAGGTCATGTTGCACCTGTACAGGACATTGGTGAGGCCACTTTTGGAATACTGCACACAACTCTGGTCGCCCTTCTATAGGAAGAATGTTATTAAACTTGAGAACATGCAGAAATAATTTACAAGCATGTTGCTGGAACTGGAGGTTTTAAGTTATAGGGAGAGGCTGAGTAGGATGGAATTTTCTTCCCTGGAACGTCAGGGACCGATGGGTGGTCATATAAAAGTTTCTAAAATCATGAGGGACTTGGATAGGGTAAATAGGCAAGGTCTTTTCCTTGGGGTGGGAGAGTCCAGAACTAGAGGGGATAGGTTAAAGGCGAGGGCGCTAAGAATTAAAAAGGATCTGAGGGGTAACCTTTTCACACAGAGGGTGGTGTATGTATGGAAAGAGCTGCCAGAGGAAGTGGTGGAGGCTGGTACAATTACAACATTTAAAAAGCAAATGGATGGGTACATGAATAGGGAGGGTTTAAAGGGATATGGGCCAAGTGCTGGCAAATGGGATCAGGTCAGATTGGGATTATCAGTCAGTGCAAAGTTGGACCGAAGAGTCTGTTTCTGTGCTCTGAGTCTATGCTCCTATTTCTGTTGAATCCTCCCTTAACCTTCTCTACTTTAAAGGAAACAATTGCAGCTTTTCCAGTCTCTCCACATATGGCAGGTCTCCTTCTGACTAGAAACACTTAACACTGTATCAGGTTTAGAGGATAGAAAATCCTTCATGATTTTCCCGAATGCCTACAGCAGCAGAACAAAGAATCATCCCTGTGGTAGATTAAGCCATAAATTACTCAACAAGTTTATTAAAAAACAGCGTTGAGGCAATGGCATGAGATCTCACAGCAGTTTGCAATGATTTACAGAACTTAGTTATTCTTCCCCAGACACAGAAAACTCTGTTCAAAGTACATGCCTTTCATTAATATTCTTAATAACAAAGTACCAGAAATCACTTCCCTTCCTGATAACTTTGTCCCAAGCTCTTTGACATCTCTCTTTTGTGTAGAGCTTGTGAACTGGGAGTGCACTTTAAACCAGAACATATCAGGAGAATTTAGAGGAGGTGGGGCCGTATGGTATTAAAACTGGAGTAGTAATCGAGAGCCACAGGCCAACAGATTGGGGACTTGGGTTCAAATCCCACCATGGCAGATAGTGGAATTTGGATTCAATTTTAAAAATCTGGAATTAAGAATCTAATGTTGACCATGAACCCATTCTCGATTGTTGGAAAAACCCATCGGGTTCACTAATGTCCTTTAGGGAAGGAAACTACCACCCTTACCTGGTCTGGTCTACATGTGACTCCAGACCCACAGCAATGTGGTTAACTCTTAACTGCCCTCTGGGTAATTAGGGATAGGCAATAAAAGATGACTGAGCCAGAGACGCCCACATCCTGTGAACGAATAACAAACTTTGCATGATGATGGGGATACTGCAGTTGAAAGGAGACCATCTTGATGACTCTTCCAAGGAGCCTGCACTAACACAATGGGCTGAATGGTCTCCTCGTTTCTAAAATTCATTCACAAAATGTTGGCATCACTGGCCTGGCCAGCATTTAGTGCCCATCCCTAATTGCCCAGAGGGCAGTTCAGATTTAACGACATTACTGTAGGTTTGGAGTCACATGTAGGTCAGACCAGTAGAAATCAGATTTCTATCCCTAAAAGATATAGTGAACCAGATGGGATTTTACAACAATTCACAAGAATTTCATGGTCATCATTAGACTCGTAATTCCAGACTTTTTTATTGAATTCAAATTTCAGCCTGGGTCCCCAGAACATTACCTGGATCCCTGGATTAATAATTTAGCAGCAATACCACAAGGCCATCACTTTCTTTGCTACTGATTCATTCTATGATTCTTACCAAGCTAGGATTTCTCTTGAAGTTTCACCAGGGACAGAGAAAACTGCTGAAAGATTAAATCATGAGGGCAGCCGGTCATTTTTCTTCAGTTAAGAAGCAGCGAGAACCTTTCATGTTTTCAACATGATGTTGCTTTTCCATTGGTTGGCTTTGACTTATAAGATATTGTCTTTCTCAAGGTACTATTTCTATGTGTCACCATTATTTATTCTGATCACTTGTGCATCCTCTGTGTTAATCACTTTCAGCTGCCTATGGACCCCATTCCCTCAGTAAACCTCTTCCTCTCTCTAAAAAGTCAAATGTGTGAATAGGAGTCCAAATGGCCCCTTGACCCATGTTCACAATCCAACGAGATCAGGGCTTAAGTTCTACTTTATTTCTCCTTTCCTGCCTTATCCCCATATTCTTCAATTCCCTTGATGCTCAAAGATCTGACAGAGTCTCCTCCTTTCGACCCTCCATTTTAACCAACCCGGGGGTCGTCTGTCCTAATATCTCCTCATGCAGCTTGATGTCAAGTCTTGCTTGATGAGCTGTGATAACTTTTACAAGGCAAGATTTTCCATGTGAATAAAAACATGGTTAAAAATCACACGACATGAGGTTATAGTCCAATGAGTTTTCTTGAAAACATTTCTTCAGGAGTCAGCACTCCGAAAGCTAGTGTTTTCAAATAAACCCATTGGATTATAAACTAGTCTCGCGTGATTTTTGACCTTGTCTGACCCAGTCCAACACCAACACCTCCATTTTAATAAAAATATGAGAATGAGGAGAGGAACTGGAGTTAATCTCATAGAAACCAACAAAATTCTAACAGGACTAAGACAGGGTCAACGCTGTAAGGATTTTCCCAAAGACTGCGGAGTCCAAAACCAGGGGTCAAAGTCTCAGGATACAGGATGAGGAGAAATGTCTTCACCCACAGAGTGGGGAGCCTATGGAATTCTCTACCACAGAAAGCGGATGAGGCCGAAGCACTGAATATTTTCAAAAAGGAGTTAGATAAAGTTCTTAGGGCTAAAGGGATCAAAGGGTAAGGGAATAAACAGGAACAAGGGACTGAACTGGATGGTCAGCCATGATCCTACTGAACGGCGGAGCAGGATGGAAGGGCCAAATGGCCTCCTCCTGCTGCTATTTTCTATATTTCTTGAGTTTCTGTTTTTGACTTTCTAAACCGTCCTGCTTTGAATACACTGTATATGAGGTGTAGTGGAAACAGACATCTTTTAATAGATCCTTAAAAATGTACCTCTGAAAAACAAAATCAAATGAAGCGACCAATTAAATTTATTGCATTAAACTTTAGATGTTTGTATTATTCCCATGGGCATGTAGAGCATCTGCAATGTAATTGGCCATCCATTGGATTATGATCAGGAACCACCTATTTAAAAGCCAAGCCGGACTGCAAAACCACTTAGCACTTCACTGCAACATCCTTTCCCCGTAATGGACCATTCACAGCGTCCAGCAACCAGTGACTGAGTGCTATCAGGACAAATGATTTTGCAATTAGGGAACATAGAGGCATTTGGAGGCCAATTATTCCCTGGAGCTGGTTCTGCTAATCAATAAGAAAGTGCCTGATGTCCAATTCCAAATATCGTATTCCCTACGGCTGACAAATGTTGATCAACTTCACTTTGAAAATTTACTATTGACATGGCATCAAGTTCAAAAGGATTTCCAAACTGCAAACAGCTTTTGCAAAGCTTCTTCATTTTAGTTTGGCTCCTGAATTATTGATTATTTTGAAATTGCTTCCTTGTCCCAGACTCTCCAAGCAGCAGGAAGAGGTTGTTTCTGTCTCTCTGTTCCCCTTTATGTCTGGGAACATTAATCAGATTGCCTCTTAACCTTCTAAATCCTGGTAATTCCACACTACACTCCCTTCACTATCTGTATCGATAAAAGCCAGGAAAATGGGTGTTGCCCCACATACTGTTCAAAGTGACTCCAGGTGTGGCCTTACAGGGCCTTTGATAATACAAGCAAGACTTTGACATCCTTGTATTCAAGTCCTTTAGATACCTCAATGTTCTCTCGAATTGAGAAGAATGAGAGGTAGTCTCATTGAAACTCACAAAATTCTCCAGAGGCTGGACAGAGTGGATACAGGGAAGGTAGCTCCCTTGGTTTGGCCAGGGTTTAGAACTATGCAACACAGTCTCATTGAAAAGGTGGACCATTTAGGACTGAGATGAGAAGGAATGTTGTCATTCAAAGAATGGTATATCTTTGGAAATGTAAGTGTGTTCAAGACAGAGACTGGTTGGTAGGTTTCTAGTAAAAAAATGACATTAAGGAACACAGGGATACCAGGGGACAATAACAGTGAGGTAGATGATCAGCCATGATCTAGAATAGTGCAGCAGGTTTGAGGGGCCGAGTGGCCTACTCCTACTGCAAAGTTATTGTGCTCTTATAAAGACTAGCATTCCATTATCCTTTTGGTTGTTCCCTGTATAGGTTCATGAGTACAGAAGGCTGGAAAATAGAAACAGGAGTAGACCATTCAGCCAATGGAATCTGCTTCACCATTCAATATGATCATCCAACTCAGTCTCCTGTTCCTGCTTTCTCTCCATGCCCTTTGATTCCTTCAGCTCGAAGAACTATACCTAACTCCTTCCTGACAATGCTCAATGTTTTGGCCTCAACTGTTTTCTGTGGCAAACAATTCCACTCTCTGGGTGAAGACATTTCTCCTCATCTCAGTCCGAAGTGGTCTACCCTGTATCCTCAGACCATGACTCCTGGTTCTGGGTTGCCAGAAATATCCTAATTTCATGCTATATAGTTTCTGACAATAATCAGCACATGATAACTTGGCCAAGAAATGCAGTCCAGACAGCGGGCTAATGAATCATGGCTAACTGAATAATTACAGCAAGCTGATCTGGTCTCAACAATCTCTGAGGTTTAAATAATCTATTTACCAGAACTGACAAGTATCCTGAGATGGGTCATGGTCATGAAGAGCTCACTCCATTTCCCTCTTGACAGAGCTGCTGAGCATTTCCAGCACTTTCTGGTCTCATTTCAGCAAGAGAGAATGGCATTAATGTGGAAGATGATAAACAGACCATGGCAGGAAGGAGCAGAATGTAACAAATCTAAGAAGAAATGTCAATAGAGAATGCTGGAGCTCACAAAATGATAAAAAGACAAAATTAAAGGTTTCGTATCTGAATACATGTAGCTTGGGGAAAAAAGCAGGTGATAAGATGGATAAGGATAATCTAATTATAACAAAATGGATGCAGGATGACAGGGATTTGAACATTTAGGATGGACCAGAAGCTAAGTTCTGTTAATTAACGACGATATTAGTGTATCACAGAATCCCAACAGTGTGGAAGCAGGCCATTCAGCCCATCAAGTCCATATCACCCCTCTTAAGAGCATCACAGCCAGACCCAACCCCCCACCCTATCACTGCATTTCCCATTGGCTAATCCACGTAGCCTGCATATTCCTGGACACTTTGGGCAATTTAGCATGGCCAATTCACCTAACCTGCACATCTTTGCGCTGTGGGACGAAACTGGAGCACCTGGAGGAAACCCATGAAGACATGGGGAGGTTGTGCAAACTCCACAGCGAGGGTGGAATGGAACCTGGGTCCCTGTCACTGTGAGACAGCAGCAATAACCCACTGAGCCACCTTTGTATAATGAGAGGCAAGATCAAAGTTTAGGAAACCAGGTAGAGATGAGAAACAATAAAAACAAGGAGTCATTAGTGGGAGTGGTGTACAAATTCCTGGCCCCAACAGCAACCCTGTGGTAGGGCAGATCAGGTAAGAAATAATGGGAGCTTGTCTGAAAGATTTGAATTTTATTTTAGACTTTAAAAATTAGATGGTCTAGGGCAGCTCAGATGAAGAGTTTATGGAATGTTATCAGGCTAGGTTTTAAAACAGCTCATTTTGGAGGAAACCAGAGACCAAGCTGTGCCAGACCATATATTAGGTGTGGGGATAGCATTAATAATGACCTCAGAGCACAATCACCCTCAATTGCAGGAATCATAATATGATCGTATCTTACATTCTGTTTGAGGGGGAGAAGAGTGAGCCTAAGACTGGTACTTTAAACTTAATTAAGGGTCATTATGAGAGCATGAAAGCAAAACTAGCCAAAATGAGTCGCAAACCAGGGATAGGTCAATGTCAATGCCATTGCAAACATTAAAGGGAATACTTTTGAATGCGCATAATAGTTATATTCCAAAAAGAAAACAAATCCAATCTGTGGTTAAAGTTAAAGCTAAAGCTATTACACAATTTAAATAAGTAGAGGAAAGTAGTAACATTCCAGAAATAACTGTAACAGAGGAAAAGGAAGGGTGGGAACAACTCAAGAAGGTTATAATCACCAGGAAAATGACACGGAGTGAATAATTGGAGCTACAAGTCCTCAGCTCCCGATGGACATCATCCGAGAAACTTAAAGGAATTGGTGACTGAGATAGTAGATGAGTTGCTTTTAATTTTCCAATATTCCCTAGATTTTGGGAAGCTTCCATTAGCGATACGGTGGCTCAGCGGTTAGCACTGCTGCCTCACAGTGCTGGGGACCTGTGTATGATTCCAGCCTCGGGCAACTGTCTGTATGGAATTTGTACATTCTCCACGTGTCTGCACAGATTTCCTCCGGGTGCTCTGGTTTCCTCCCATAGTCTGAAGATGGCAGGTTAGGTGAGTTGGCCAAGCTAAATTGCCCATAGTGTTCAGGGACATGTAGGTGGGTACATTAGTCAGGAGTAAATATAGGGTAGGGAAATGGGTCTGGGTGGGTTGCTGTTCAGAAGATCAGTGTGGACTTATTGGGCCAAAGGGCTGGTTCCACACTGTAGAGATTCTATGATATTGATGATAATTGTAAAACAGCAAAAGCAACTTCTTTTTTTCAAAGAAAAGCAAGACACTACAGGTCAATTAAGTTAAAATACATCTTTGGGAAAATGATAGAGGAACTATTTTTAAACAAGTTATGGCAGGCCCTTTAGAAAAAAATCAAGGTAATCAGGCAGTGGACATGGGGATGAAGAGCATGTAGATTCCCAGTACAGCAATGATGGCGCTGTTGTCTTCAGTGAAGCTACCCCAGGTAAAAACATTCCTGGTTCTAGTATTCTCTCCTTCTAGAGCTAAAGCTCTCTAAATCTCTTTCCTTCTCTCTTCTCATTATGGCAAACTCTAGACGTTCAACTTAGTGGTAGGAGTCACTCAATGGAGAAGTGTTTTCAACCTTTTGCTGACAGAATTCCAAATGAAAGCAACTTTTTTTTCTGCAGTGAGATTGCTTCTTACTCAGGAAGATCTGCCTGAAACAGAACCACCCACACAATCTATTCACCCCTACTGTTTACTTAGACAATAGGTGCAGGAGTAGACCATTCTGCCCTTCGAGCCTGCACCACCATTCAATATGATCATGGCTGATGATCCTTAATCAGTATCCTGTTCCTACCTTGTCTCCATAACCCTTGATTCCACTATCCTTGAGAGCTCTATCCAACTCTTTCTTAAATGAATCCAGAGACTGGGCCTCCACTGCCCTCTGGGGCAGAGCATTCCACACAGCCACCACTCTCTGGGTGAAGAAGTTTCTCCTCAACTCTGTCCTAAATGGTCTACCCCATATTTTTAAGCTGTGTCCTCTGGTTCGGGACTCACCCATCAGCGGAAACATATTTCCTGCCTCCAGAGTGTCCAATCTACTTCTTATTAACCCTTTCCTCTTGTTTCTCTCTCAGACAGCTTGGGCACATGATCATTACTGAAAGCTCGCTGCTTTTTATAAGAATTCTTTTTTCAGAAAACTGGCGGCACGGTGGCACAGTGGTTAGCACTGCTGCCTCACAGCGCCAGAGATCCGGGTTCATTTCCCTCCTCAGGTGACTGTCTGTGTGGAGTTTGCACATTCTCCCTGTGTCTGCGTGGGTTTCTTCCGGGTGCTCCAGTTTCCTCCCACAGTCCAAAGATGTGCAGGTCAGGTGAATTGGCCATGCTAAATTGCCCGTAGTGTTAGGTAAGGAGTAGATGTAGATGTAGGGGATTACGCTTCGGCGGGGCGGTGTGGACTTGTTGGGCTGAAGGGCCTGTTTCCACACTGTAAGTAATCTAAAACACTAGTTCTTAAAGGGATCAACACCCCAAAATAGAAAATGCAGATTTCTTTTGCTCCCAAACATATATGAGCATGATAGAAGCATCAACCTAACATAGTCATTCTCAACAAATCATATCCTACAACATCCAAGCACCACCATCATTAACCTTGGGT
Organism: Chiloscyllium punctatum; assembly: GCF_047496795.1. Classification (NCBI taxonomy): domain Eukaryota; kingdom Metazoa; phylum Chordata; class Chondrichthyes; order Orectolobiformes; family Hemiscylliidae; genus Chiloscyllium; species Chiloscyllium punctatum. Next base: position 128,878,816 of record NC_092745.1, read on the forward strand.
CTATGTTCTGTCCCATCTCCAAGAAAGACCCACCAAAGGTGGTGGCACAGTGCTATAGAGGTGGGAAATAGTTGCCCTGGAAGTCCTCAGTATTGACTCCAAACCAAATGAAGTCTCATTGCATCAAATCAAACATGGGCAAAGAAGCTTCCTACTGAATACCAACACCTCGCCTTCTACCTCAGCTGATGAATCCATTCTCTTCCATGTCACTTGGAAGAAGCGCTGAAAGTGGCAAGGGAACTGAATGTACTCTGAGGAGAGGACCTCAATGTCCATCACTAAAGTGGTTGGGCACCACCACATACTGATCAAGCTGGTCAGGTCCTTTAGAACATAATTTCTAAACTGGGTCTGGAGCAGATGGCAAAGGAATTGAAAGCAAGGAAAAGCCAACTAGATCTTTTCCTCACCAATTCTACCTCTTGCAGATGCATCTGTGCGTCACATCGCAAGTCACATAAAATAGCACAGAGTACTGTGGATGCTGGAGATCTGAAACACACAAAAACAGAAATTGCTGGAGAAACTCAGCAGGTCTGGCAGCATCTATGGAGAGAAAGCAGAGTTAATGTTTCAAATCCGATGACCTTAGTTGAAAACAACTAATCCACCACAGGGACCTTGAGACCAAGTCCATCCTTCAGTATACATGAAGCAAACCATTCACTGTATTTTGTGCACTATCATGGTGCGAACAGATCTAGCAAATCAGAACAGGGCATAAGGTGCTGTAAGCCATCAATAAGAGCAATATTGTTTACACTGACAATCTACACCTCATGGCCCAGCATTACTTTACCAACACCACCAAGCCAATAGTTCAATAAAGAGTGCTAGAGAGCATGCCAGGAGCAACACTAGGCATACCAGAAAATGAGGTGATAACATAGTCAGGCTACAGTTCAGGGTAATATGCATGCTAAACAGCAGAAACTGCATGCCATAGCCAAGCAATTCTACAAACAACAAACTAGATCAAAGTTCCAGCAAATCCAATCATGTATGGTGGGGAACAATGAAAAAACTAACTGAAGGAAGAAACTCCACACAGACCTCACAGTCTCGATGCTGTGAATATCCCCTTTCCTCATGTCAAACCAAACCTTGCATTGATTGAAGAGTATCTCTAGGCATTCCTGAAAGTGTGCAAGCATCAGGCAGATTACGTGGTTGATAACATTGAATACAAATCAGGAAGTGTAAAACAGCGATTATAATTCACATTTTAATCATTTTACCTAAGATAACATAATTATTTGGATGGGCACATGTGATTAAGATATTTAAAAATGAAACGTTATAAGTAAACTTTTAAAAATATCATCCTAAAAATCTAGGATTATACTTATAAAATAGAGAAAGATGAGATTTCACAAAAGCAAGATTAGATTTTCTCAGCCAGGGGATATTGTTCGTAAGTAATAAAAGAAATTCTGTTTAAGTGGCACTTCAATCAAAAATATGTTTTCTCTTTGTGGGCTTTTGCAATGGGACTAATATCATAAGACATATATGTTTATATCAATTCAGTGATTTCTAATTAATTTGCCATAAGGCACACAGTAAAGTGAAGAATCATTAGCACCACTTTCCATATATAATTGCCGATATGCAGATGTCAAAATGTGCGATTAGTTTCAAAAATGATAAATGCTTGCTGACAGAACAACTGAACTATCTGTGCCCTTTGCACAAAGCAGTGTATAAACCTGGAGCTCTCTACTGCTAAAACGAGTTGTTGAGGCTGGCAGGGAGGTCATCTGAGATTTTCAAAACTGATTTTGATTGCATTAGGTTAAGGGTGTTGAGCATGATAGTACCAATGTGAGTGGATGGATGAGGTACAGAAACTCAGTGCAGATCATCAGTTTCTATGGCAGCTTTGATACGGCCAATGCATGCACTTGTTCCAAGATGGCCATTTTACAAGATAGTGTTCATCAAGGTCTTATAGAGTACTCAAAGATCACGTCAGTCATTAAGGCAGGTTCCAGACAAGGCAGAATGTTCAAAGGAGCAGCTTTCCATCGAGATGGTGTTAGTTAATGCAAGCTCCACAGATGGACAATACAGTGCATAGGATTTGAATATACTGATTCAGGAAAACAGCTGACAACAGTTAAAAATCACTTCGTAGAACATAGAACAGTACAGCACAGAACAGGCCCTTCAGCCCACGATGTTGTGCCGACCATTGATCTTCATGTATGCACCCTCAAATTTCTGTGACCATATGCATGTCCAGCAGTCTTTTTTTTCTCTTTTTTCCACACTACCGCCTAAATGCGGTAGTGCTTTTTTTCCCCAGCACCCATGGTGTGTGTGTGCAGGTGTGAGACACAAGATGCACAAATCTTTATTCAATTTCCGCCACCTGGAAGAAAGGAAACGCCCCAATGGCCAGTGACAAGCAGTGCCCTTCACATCGAAGGGCAATGCTATGTGATCAAAACAGTGAAGGGGAGGGTAGGGACTAAATCAAAATAAAGTTGGAGGGGGAAATAATGCACTCCACTCCCTGCGGCGTCCACCTCTCCCTGAACAACTCCAGGGTGTTGGTGGACACCGCGTGCTCCTTCTCCAAGGACACCCGGGCTCTAACATAACCACAGAAGAGGGGCAGGCAGTCGGCCCTAACGACCCCCTCCACGGCCCACTGCCTGGACCTGTTGATGGCCAGTTTGGCCAGGCCCAGGAGCAGACTCACGAGGAGGTCTTCAGACCTGCCCTCCCTCCTCCGTACCGGGTGCCCGAAGATCAGGAGCGTGGGACTGAAGTGCAACCAAAAACAGAGGAAAAGGTTTTTAAGAAAACCAAAAAGGGAGTGCAAACACCCACACCCAATATATACATGGTCCACGGACTCCACAGCACCACAGAACAAGCAGTTGGGCTGGGAGTCCGTGAACCACCGCAATCTGCGGTTGCAGGGGACTGCTGCGTGCAGCACCCTCCACCCCAGATCCCCGAGAGAAAGGGGGAGGACTCCCACATAGAGCACCCTCCACTGGGGATCTCCACCGCCTGGTGGCAAATGGGCACGCCAAGGATGGGTGGATGAGGGAGAAGAGGTGGACGGTGTGCAGCAGCAGTTTATACAGGGACTGCCTTTTTACCCCATGAAAGGGAACAAAATTAAAATTCCAGAGGCGGCAACACTCCTGTTCTTATCTGTCAGTTAGGATTCCCTGATTGTGTGCAGCACCCTCCACCCCAGGTCCCTGAGAGAAAGGGGGAGGACTCCCGCATAGAGAGCCCTCCACTGGGGATCCCTCCAGCAGTCTCTTAAATGTCCCCAATGACCTCGCTTCCACAATTGCTGCCGGCAACGTATTCCATGCTCTCACAACTCTCTGTGTAAAGAACCCGCCTCTGACATCCCCTCTATACTTTCCTCCAACCAACTTAAAACTATAACCCCTCGTGTTAGCCATTTCTGCCCTGGGAAATAGTCTCTGGCTATCGACTCTATCTATGCCTCTCATTATCTTGTATACCTCAATTAGGTCCCCTCTCCTCCTCCTTTACTCCAATGAAAAAAGTCCGAGCTCAGTCAACCTCTCTTCATAAGATAAACCCTCCAGTCCAGGCATCATCCTGGTAAACCTCCTCTGAACCCTCTCCAAAGCATCCACATCTTTCCTATAGTAGGGCGACCAGAACTGGACACAGTATTCCAAGTGCGGTCTAACCAAAGTTTTATAGAGCTGCAACAAGATCTCACGACTCTTAAACTCAATCTCCCTGTTAATGAAAGCCAAAACACCATATGCTTTCTTAACAACCCTGTCCACTTAGGTGGCCATTTTAAGGGATCTATGTACCTGCACACCAAGATCCCTCTGTTCCTCCACACTGCCAAGAATCCTATCCTTAATCCTGTACTCAGCTTTCAAATTTGACCTTCCAAAATGCATCACCTCCCATTTATCCAGGTTGAACTCCATCTGCCACCTCTCAGCCCATCTCTGCATCCTGTCAATGTCCTGCTGCAGCCTACAACAGCCCTCTATACTGTCAACGACATCTCCACCCTTTGTGTCATCTGCAAACTTGCTGACCCATTCTTCAATCCCCTCATCCAAGTCATTAATAAAAATTACAAACAGTAGAGGCCCAAGGACAGAGCCCTGTGGAAAACCACTCACCACTGACTTCCAGGCAGAATATTTTCCTTCTACTACCACTCGCTGTCTTCTGTTGGCCAGCCAATTCTGTATCCAGAGAGCTAAGGTCCCCTGTATCCCATTCCTCCTGACCTTCTGAATGAGCCTACCATGGGGAACCTTATCAAATGCCTTGCTGAAGTCCACATACACCACATCCACCCTCATCAACTTTTCTAGTCACATCCTCAAAGAACTCAATAAGGTTTGTGAGGCATGACCTGCCCCTCATAAAGCCGTGTTGACTGCATTTACTTCAGGCTCACTGCCTTTAAAAAAAATTTTTAAAAAGCTTTATTCCTGATGAAGGGCTTTTGCCCAAAATGTCGATTTTGCTGCTCGTTGGATGCTGCTTGAACTGCTGTGCTCTTCCAGCACCACTAATCCTGCATTTAATCAAGCCATGCTCTTCCAGTTGGTCATAAATCCTATCCCTCAGAATCCTTTCTAACACCTTGCAGACGACGGATGTGAGACTTCAGTAGATAAGTCACTGAGATAGGGTTGCAGACTGGATTATTTGAGGCTATAACATTGACTGTTTGCAAGAAAGAGTTAGATATAGTTCTTACAATTAAAGGGATCACAGTGGGAACAGGGACTGAGTTGGATGATTAGCCGTGATCATATTGAATGGTGGAGCAGGCTTGAAGGGCTGAATGGCCTCCTCCTGCTCCTCTTTTTACCATGTTTCTATTTTGCCCATGATTCTTAAACACCCACTGCACCACAAACATTTTGATAAAAACCATTGGATATGTTGAGGTCCAAATTAAAGGGGAGACTATTGTTTCAAACCCATTATTTTCACATTCACAATACATCACAGAGTCATTTCATGTCTAGATCACAGAAATAGGCCATTTGGTCCACTCTATCAATACTAACTCTCTGCAAGAGTTGCTCAGTTTGTCACACTCTCCTGCCCTTTCCCCAAGTCTTATCCGAAAACCAGGCCTTCACTATAGTCTTAGGCAGTCCACTCCAGATCCTAACCACTTGCTGTGTGTCATGGCTAATACCAGACAGCAGAACAGGTCAGAGGCTAGGAAAGCTGCAATGAGTGATTCATGTCCCTTCTCCCCAAAGGGCACAGGCTCAGCGTGATGGAATACTCCCCACTTTTCTGGCTGGGTGTAGCACCAATAACATACAAAGGCACTCAACGTTATCCACTACATCCACCAGCTACAAGACCTGGGCGGCATGATGGCTCAGTGGTTAGTACTGCTGCCTCACAATGCCGAGGACCGGGGTTCGATTCCCACCTCGGGCGACTGTCTGTGTGAAGTTTGTACGTTCTCCCTGTGTCTGCGTGGGTTTCCTCCCACAGTCCAAAGATATGCAGGCCAGGTGAATTGGCCATGCTAAATTGCCCATAGTGTTAGGTGCATTAGCGAGGGCTAAATATAAGGTTGGGGAATGGGGCTTTGTGGGTTACTCTTCGGAGGATCGGTGTGGACTTGTTGGGCTAAAGGGCCTGTTTCCATACTGCAAGGAATCTAATCCAATCCACTCCTTAATTGTTGATGCTCTGTGAAATATGTACCATCTACAAGCTACAACTCACTCAGCATTGTTAGACAGCACCTTCTAAACTATAGCATGTAGCAGGTACATGAGAGCCGGCAGGTTCCCCTCCAAGTCAGACTTGGAAATATATCACCACTCCTTCACTTCAAAATAGTGAAACCCCACCTTCCACCACTCCCCGAGAGCACTAATGGTGCCCCTACACCATACTGACTGCAGCTCTTCAAGAAGGTGGTATCTCCAGAGGAACTATGGATCAGCAGTTCCTGCATTTAGTAAAAGAAGAGAGGAAACTCCAGGGCAGTACTGAGGGAATGCTGCACTGTTGTAGCTGATGCTCTCCAGGTAAAGCATTAAGCAGAGCAACATTCTGTCCTTAAGCTGACGGTGTTAGTGATTATAGAACGGACAATTTGCTGCCTTCCTGAAACATTCCTCCTGCTTCAACCAACACTACCAAAGATAAACCAGATTAGCTATTTACACATTGCACACAGTTACAGAAAGCATCGACTCCATAGCAACAATTCTTGCACTTTTAAAAAGAGGAACTGTGAGAGATCTGAATACTGTTTTCCCCCTAGATTACAGAAACTACTCTGGAGCATAAGAATTTGCTATTTACTTATAGGTGGTGTTGTGCTAACGTCACTGAATGAACAATCCAGAGGCCCAGACTAATCCTTCGGGCACACGGTTCAAACCCCACCATAAATTTAAATTCAACGCATAAATCTCGTTAAAGCTAGTCTGGTGACCATGAAACTACAGCGAAAGAAACACAGCACTTTAAGGAGGGAAATCTTCCATCCTTAGTCAGTCTGGGTAACATGTGACTCCAGACCCACAGTAAAGTGTAAACTGCCCTCTGAAATAGCCCAGCAAGTCACTCAGTTGAAGGGCAACAAATGGTGGCCTTGCCAGCAATGCCCATGTCCTGTTGGGAAAAAAATCCAGTCGGCTTAAACACACTAAATAATGATACAATTTAAGAACATCTGACTGACAAACACTCGTACTTATGAATGCAATCCCATACAGGGGAGTAATTTTAAGGACTCGACTTATGATCAGTTCCTGTACTTACAAACAGCTGCTTTACACTGTCCTCAGACAGACTCCAGAATGGAACCCAGGGACTGCCTATATTGAATTTCAATTCTTTACTCAAACTTACCGTAATAAAGTGAACAGCAGCATTAACAATGGCTCAGCGCTAAAATCCCATCAAGTCAGGAGATGTCTAATGGACTGAGTGCGGCAGACAGGGCTTAGATTCAGTGGAAATGCTTATTAAATACCACGTCAAATTGAAAGCTCTCAATTCTCTGCTGCCATGAATAGTCCGTGACGTTGGGTTACTCAAGGCTAAAGATCCTGCCCTCCCACAAATAATCTCTGGTGTTGCTTATTTCAGAGGGTGTGGTGGTTACAGTGTGAGTAATCTTAAAATAAGGGACTGTAACAATGCTTTGAAGAGATTTGGCAGAGAAATTCAACAAAAACCATTTCTACTGGGAGACCAGTAGGTTACCAGAGGAGATCTTTTATCTTTTTTCCTGCCTCCATTCCTGATAAAGGGCTTTTGCCTGAAACGTCGATTTTCCTGCTCCTTGGCTGCTGTCTGACCTGCTGTGCTTTTCCAGCACCACTCTGATCTAAACACCAGAGGAGATCCACCAACCCAGAGGGACAATGCAGCACAGAGGGACATCATTCATCTCAATGGCCCTAGTTGCTGAGTGACCACTTCGCTGAACACCTATATTCTTCTGAGCTTCCAGTTGCCTGCCGGTTTAACATACCACCCCCCTGTTCCTTGTCTAACATTCTGTCTCAGCCTTACTGCAGTGTTCCAGCGAAGCTCAGCACAAACTGGAAGAACAACACCTCATTTTCCGCTTGGCAGCTTATGGACTCAATATCAAGTTCAACAATTTTAAGGCCTGAGACAGCTTCTCCCATATCCTTACCCCCACCCTAACCTCACACACCAGGCCTTGTTACTGCATGGTCTGCTATTACACTCAACCCACTATTAGTCATTAACAGTCCCCATTAATAGCTGTTCACCCTCCTAGCTAGAACATTATCCTCTCCTTTGTTCTTCTCTCTCTCTCTGGGCTCTATCTCCACCTATCATTTCTCCCTTAGCCCCTTCCCCCCACCCCATCTTGTGCGTATAGACCAACATTTTCCTAGCTACCATCAGTTCTGAAGAAGGGTCACTGGACCCGAAACAGTTACTGATTTCTCTTCACAGATGCTGCCAGATGTGCTGAGCCTTTCCAGCAATTTCTGTTTTTGTTCCTATTTACTGGATCTGTTTGAAGTGTTGGATATTGGGTCCCTTAAGAACTGAATTTTGCTTTATTTACTGTGCAGCATGAGATTTCATTTAACAGCTGCAAATCACCTTCCAAAATTCCAGCATATGAAACCAAAGGGAAAACTTACAGGCAACATGGAGGTCATGATGCCCATTGAGCAATGTACCTGGTGCCAACATTCTGTTGTTTTCGAAAATGAGAAACTTCTGTCTTTGAAGAAATGGTCAACTAAGTGGCACGGTGGCACAGTGGGCGGCACGGTGGCACAGTGGGCGGCACGGTGGCACAGTGGTTAGCACTGCTGCCTCACAGCGCCAGAGACCCGGGTTCAATTCCCACCTCAGGTGACTGACTGTGTGGAGTTCTCCCTGTGTCTGCGTGGGTTTCCTCTGGGTGCTCCGGTTTCCTCCCACAGTCCAAAGATGTGCAGGTTAGGTGAATTGGCCATGCTAAATTGCCCGTAGTGTTAGGTAGGGGTAGATGTAGGGGTATGGGTGGGTTGCGCTTCGGCGGGGCGGTGTGGACTTGTTGGGCCGAAGGGCCTGTTTCCACACAGTAAGTAATCTAATCTAATCTAATCTAAGCCTCAGATGGAGTTGGGTGAGGAAAAAGTCTTCAAATCCCCCACCATAGGGAAAAGACAACTAGTGTTAACTCTATCTATATGCTTCATTATTTTATAAACTTCAATACATTCGCCTCTCATCTTCCTATGCAAGAGTGAAAAACATCCCAGCCTATCCAGCCTTCCTTTATAACTCAAACCTTGCATACCCATTATCAATAAATTTTGAAATTGTGTCATTTGAGTATACAAATGCAGGACAAAATATATCAAAAACAGCAAAATATTGAATCATGAAACTGCACACCTCCCACCTGCCATTCAGAAATGCTCTTTGCTGTATTAGCCAATTCTCTATCCCTTTGCCACAAACCTTTGAATTAAATAAGGCCTCAAGTGGCACGCAACTGGAAGGGCTAGGGGTCATTTTGCAGACAGGAGAATAGGTTTTCCATAAAGCAGTCACTCAGTCGGTATTTTGTCTCCGCAGCGTAGAGGAGACTACATTGTGAGCAGTGAATGCAGTAGACTAGGTTGTGTGAAGTGCAGGTAAAGTGCTGCTTCACCTAGAAGGTGTGTCTGGACCCTTGGACAGTGATGAGGGAGAAAGTAAACAGGCAGGTGTTACATCTTTTGCAACTGCACGGGAAGGTGTTGGGAGTGGAGGAGCAGTGGCCCAAGGTATGCCGATAATATGGGGAATATGTGTCTGCAGGTGGCATCCTGTTGGAGGTGACAGAAATAACACCTAATGATTATTTTGATGCAGAGGCTAGTATGATGGAGAGTGAGGATAAGAGGAAGCCCATTGTTGTTGTGGGAGGGAAAGGATGAGGACAGAAGTGTAGGAAATAGATCAGACACAGCTGAAGATTTTGTCAATCACTGAGAAGGGGAAATTTCGGGTTGAAGGTGGAAGAAGGTGGACAGGTCTAAGGACCCCCTTATTGCCAGTGGCATGATCAGAATAGATGTGATGGATAAGAGAAACTGGGAGAATGGAATGGAGTACTTACAGAAAGCAGGGTGTGAGGGTGTCTAGTCAAAATAACTGTGGGAGTTGTTGGGTTTATAATGGACTGGGTCACCTAGCTGTTATCGATCTCTCGGCCTATCATCAGCAATCTATTTCTTTGCCTATCACTTTCTCTTCTCTCTTTCTCTCTCTCTGGGCAATGCTTCCATGTACTCTATCCCATCCCAATCCCACTCCACAATGTTATCGGTAGACATTCCACTTTCGCCAGCTACCTTCACTTCTGATGAAGGGTTACTGGACTCAAACCATTAACTCTGTTCCTCCCTCCACAGATGCTGCTAAGCCAGCTGAGTTTCTCCAACACTTTCTGTTTTTATCCTATCTGGTGCAGTCATGCTCTTTTGGGTTTTCCACCTGATCTGACCGACATGTGATTCTAAACTCAGCCTCTCTCTCTTTTCTTGGTTTATGCAACCATTATAGAGGCATAGAGTCAAAGAGATGTACAGCATGGAAACAGACCCTTCGGTCCAACCCGTCCATGCCGACCAAATTTCCCAACCCAATCTAGTCCCACCTGCCAGCACCAGGCCCATATCCCTCCAAACCCTTCCTATTCATATACCCATCCAAATGCCTCTTAAATGTTGCAATTGTACCAGCCTCCATCACATCCTCTGGCAGCTCATTCCATACACGTACCACACTCTGCATGAAAAAGTTGCCCTTAGGTCTCTTTTATATCTTTCACCCTAAACCTATGCCCTCTAGTTCTGGACTCCCCGACCCCAGGGAAAAGACTTTGCCTATTTATCCTATCCATGCCCCTCATAATTTTGTAAACCTCTATAAGGTCACCCCTCAGCCTCCAACGCTCCAGGGAAAACAGCCCCAGCCTGTTCAGCCTCTCCTTGTAGCTCAGATCCTCCAACCCTGGCAACATCCTTGTATATCGTTTCTGAACCCTTTCAAGTTTCACAACATCTTTCTGATAGGAAGGAGACCAGAATTGCACGCAATATTCCAACAGTGGCCTAACCAATGTCCTCTACAGACGCAACATGACCTCCCAACTCCTGTACTCAATACTCTGACCAATAAAGGAAAGCATACCAAACGCCTTCTTCACTATCCTATCTACCTTCGACTCCACTTTCAAGGAGCTATGAACCTGCACTCCAAGGTCTCTTTGTTCAGCAACACTCCCTAGGACCTTACCATTAAGCATATAAGTCCTGCTAAGATTTGCTTTCCCAAAATGCAGCACCTCGCATTTATCTGAATTAAACTCCATCTGCCACCTCTCAGCCCATTGGCCTATCTGGTCTAGATCCTGTTGTACTCTGAGGTAACCCTCTTTACTGTCCACAACACCTCCAATTTTGATGTCATCTGCAAACTTACTAACTGTGCCTCTTATGCTCGCATCCAAATCATTTAGGTAAATTACAAAAAGTAGAGGGCCCAGCACCGATCCTTGTAGCACTCCACTGGTCACAGACCTCCAGTCTGAAAAACAACCCTCCACCACCATCCTCTGTCTTCCACCTTTGAGCCAGTTCTGTATCCAAATGTCTAGTTCTCCCTGTATCCCATGAGATCTAACCTTGCTAATCAGTCTCCCATGGGGAACCTTGTCGAACGCCTTACTGAAGTCCACATAGATCTACTGCTCTACCCTCATCAATCTTCTTTGTTACTTCTTCAAAAAACTCAATCAAGTTTGTGAGACATGATTTCCCACGCACAAAGCCATGTTGACTACCCCAAATCAGTCCTTACCTTTCCAAATATATGTACATCCCGTCCTCAGGATTCCCTCCAACAACTTGCCCACCACCGAGGTCAGACTCACTGGTCTATAGTTCCCTGGCTTGTCTTTACTGCCCTTCTTAAACAGTGGCACCACGTTTGCCAACCTCCAGTCTTCCAGCACCTCACCTGTGACTATCGATGGTACAAATATCTCAGCAAGAGGCCCAGCAATCACTTCTCTAGCTTCCCACAGAGTTCTCAGGTACACCTGGTCAGGTCCTGGGGATTTATCCACCTTTAACCATTTCAAAACATCCAGCACTTCCTCCTCTGTAATATGGACATTTTGCAAGATGTCACCATCTATTTCCCTACAGTCCATATCTTCCATATCCTTTTCCACAATAAACGGTTATCTGCTCACTATTAGATGTTATCGTGGATGTTATGAATTTCTAGATATCTGTGTGTGATATATACAGTGACTGTTGATTTTGTAATGAGATTATATTCTCTCATTGATTATTGATTTGATTATTATTATGGATATAGGTTTGCTCGCTAAGCTGGAACGTTCATTTCCAGACATTTCATCACCCTACTGGGTAACATCTTCAGTGGGCCTTCAGGCAAAGCACTGTTGATAATTCCCGTTTTCTATTTATATGTTTGGGTTTGTTTGGGTTGGTGATGTCATTTCTTGTGGTGATATCATTTCCTGTGGTGATGTCATTTTCTATTCTTTTTCTCAGGGTATGAGAGATGGGGTCTAACTCGATGTGTTTGTTGATAGAGTTCCGGTTGGAATGCTATGCTTCTCGGAATTCTTGTGCATGTCTCTGCTTGGCTTGTCCTAGAATGGGATATGTTGTCCCAGATCCTTCCTCATCTGTATGTAAGGATACTAGTGAGAGAGGGTCATGTCATTTTGTGGCTAGTTGATGTTCATGTATCCTGGTGACTAGTATTCTGCCTGTTTGTCCAATGTAGTGTTTGTTACAGTCCTTGCTGGGCTATTTTGTAAGTAGCATGCGCTTCGCCTGGAGGCCACTGAAGATGTTACCTAGTAGGCTGATGAAACCTTCCAACTCAGCGAGCAAACCCACATCCAGAGAACCTCAACCTGAGCTACAAATCTTCTCAAAACTTGCTTGTTATTATTATGATTTAAATATCATCATTCAGTTAGAGTAAAATGTCCAAAGAAAAGCAGTTGTAAAGAATGAATGATGATCAGCTATGATCTTATTGAGTGAAGCAGGCTCAAGGGGCCGAACGGCCTACTATCATTCTTAATTTCTATATTTTTACAATCAGCACCAAACCAAACCATCCGGCCCCTAAACTTGTCAGTACCGGAGTTTATGCTCTGCCTGAGCTTTCTCCAGTTCGACTTCATCTCACACTAGCTACATAACCTTTGGTTCCAGTCTCCTCATCTGATTAACCAGCTTCCCAGAATATTCAACTCCACTGCTCCCTCTGGGTATGAGTTCCACAATTTCACCACCCTCCTGAATTTCTTACTGACGCTCTCACATTGCAAACTGTGACTCCCCTGCGCAAGTGGAAACAGTTCTCCTCTTAACTCGAGGGCTTGCTGGTTGTGACAGGGAAGGGAGCTCCCTCAGTTCCAGACCCAAAGCCACCAAAAACAAAAGAGCTGTACAATCACTTTCTCAAATCCAAAGTGGATGAGCTCATTTCCCGCGTATCTGAGGAATTAATCGTGGGTTATATAAATGGAACTGCTTCTTCACTGACACAGTGCACTTAGGAATCAGAATGGGAGTAGGCCATTCAACCCTTAGGGATTAGCACTGAGCTGTGTGTTAACTCCTCTCGATTCTGCAATCCGAGTTCAGCAAAAAGACAGCAATCTCTATTTTGGAATTTTCAATTGGATGACAGTCTGGGGAGTGTTTCCTTCATCATTTCCACATTGCACATTCAACATAAAATGGCTATTATGTAACTTTCAAGGGTGAAGATTTCAGCTCTTGTCTTTGAACATTTCACATATTGTTAAAGAGGAAACACTGCCCCAGAAAAATTCACACAACAAAGATTCCAATGCATTCTACGGAGTCAGAGTCATAGAGATTTCCAGCACAGAAAAGGCTTTTCAACCCATCGAGTTTGTCCCAGTCAAAATCAGTCACCTAACTATCCTGATCCTAATCCTATTTTGGCTCATAGCTTTGTATGCTTTGACATCACAAGTATACATCCAAATGCTTCTTAAATGTGTTATGAGGGTTTCTATCCCTATCATCCATATAGATATTGAATTATAGAGTTATGGAGATATACAGCATGGAAACAGACCCTTCAATCTAACTCATCCATGCCAACCAGTTATCCTAAATTAATCTAGTCCCATTTGCCAGTACTTGGCCCATATCCTTCTAAACCCTTCCTATTCATATAACCATTCAGATGCCTCTTAAATGTTGTAATTGTACCATCTTTACATGTGGTAATTATCCCCTGAAAAACTCCTTAGTACATGTCATACATCTCATTGACTTATACAGCACAGGAAGATACCCTTTGATCTATCTTGTCCATGCTAACCAGATAACCAAAATTGATCTATTCCCACCTGCCAGCATTTGGTCCATATCTCTCTAAAACCTTTCCTATTCATGTACCCATTCAGATGCCTTTTAAATGTTTTAATTGTACCACGCTCCACCACTTCCTCTGGCAGCTTTTTTCTTACATGCATCACTCGCTGCCTGAAGAAGTTTCTCCTTAGGATCTTTTAAATCTTTCCCCTCTCACTTTAAAGGTATGCCCTCTAGCTCCGGACTCCCCCACCCCAGGGAAAAGAACTTGTCTATTTACCATATCAATGCCCCTCATGATTTTATAAACCTCTATAAGGTCACCCCTCAGCCTCCGACACTCCAGGGAAAACAGCCCCAGCCTATTCAGCCTCTCCCTATAGCTCAAACTACTATACTTCTGGCTGTAAAAAAAATTCTAATAGACTTTCCAATTTCACATCAACCCATCTGCATATGTCAAACCCCCTCCCCCCGCATCCCCAATATCTGTGTACCTAGGATGGCACCATAATGTGGCAACTTGTAAACTTTCCATTGTAACCATTTGAGTACATGTGACAATAAAGCTATTTCAATTCAGTTCCTGGCTAGAAAATGTATCACCGTTCCTTCACTATCACGGAGTCACAATCCTGGATTTCCCTTTCTCACAGCATTATACACAATCTGGTTGAAGGAGACAGCTCACCACCATCCCGAGCTTATTCTCGATGGGCAATAAATACAGGCCTAGCCTGTAATGTTCACATTCTCTGAAAGAGCTTTTAAAACTAATAATTTTGTCAAATCTTTCTTTATAGTTATTTTCTGACATCAGCCTGGATTAGACCTCGACATTAGAAGATTACAGAGTAAGATTCTGACACACAGTCTGAGCAGGCAATCTGGGCTAATATTACAAGATTTTACAGAGGGAACACGACGTGTGAGGTGTTGTATTGTAAAGAGGACATTAAGTTGAGACCTTGTTCAATCTATTCAGATCAAGAGAGTTCCTGGAAGGGCAATGAGCTCCCTCAGGGCCCTGATCAATATTCACTCCTTGAGGATACCACTGAAAAGCAGATTAGTCTCGTATATATCCAGGTACTGTGTTGAAGCTTCTATGTGTAACCCTGATTGGCTGTTACAACAAAACCACTATACTCGAAACACACTTCTGGAGAGAAAAGCTCAAAGACATTGTGATATCATTGTTATTATTTTAACTGTAACATGCAAGCTGGAAGATAATAAATACATGCAACAATGCCAGCGTGTTTGCATAGGCTACTTCATTGATCTTGTATTGACTGCTCGTACATGGAGGATTGTATAATGACTACCATCAATCCTAGCCCTGGATGTCTTCAATGCCTGGTGTTCTGAAAGGCTCCCAACAAACTTCCTGTTATTCTAATCTATTTAAGCCAAAACAAAATGTAAAAGCCCAAATTATTTGTGAGATATTTGTACTTGAAATAGAGCTGGCAGTAACGTAACTGAAAGCACTTCTTGACTCAGAATGAATCATTTTTCTCAGTTTGTCATGTAGTTTGCAAAGTAAAAGCAGCTCCAGGTTTGAGACGCATTGTGACAGTTTTCACAATTTGACAGCATGTTGTTCATTTACTGTATCAATAATGACATCATGCATTATTCTATTGGTCTGAAAGTGTTTAAAATGGGTTGTGCAACCTCCATTTCTACGACAGTCAATGTGCAGCCAAGACATCTCGCACGTTTAAAAACAAATGGTCAGAAACAGTGAGTGCTGAGTGCGAGGACAACTTTGGGCCACCAATAAGGTTCATGCTGGGTTTTGAATGATGAGTCGGGGATCTCATGGAAACTTGTAAAATTCCAACAGGACACGACAGGGTAAACACAGGAAGGATGTTCCCGATGACTGGGAGTCCAGAACTGGGTGGGGGGGCAGGAATTGCAAGACCTGCACCCACACCTCCCCCTTCACCTCCATCCAAGCTGTCAAACGAACCTTCCACATCAATCAAAGTTTCACTTGCGCATCCACACATGCCATTTATTGTATCCCTTGCTCCCGATGCGGTGTCCTCTACATTAGGGAGACTGGACACCTTCTCGCAGAGCACTTTAGGGAACATCTCCAGGACACCCGCACCAATCAATCCCACCACCCTGTGGCCAAACATTTCAACCCCCCCTCCCACTCTGCTGAGGACATGCAGGTCCTGGGACTCCTCCACCACCGCTCCCTCAACACCCGACTCCTGGAGGATCTTCCGCATCGGAACACTTCAACCCCAGGGCATCAATGTGGACTAATTTCCTCTCATTTCCCCTCCCCCCACCTTACCCCAGTTCCAACCTTCCAGCTCAGCACTGTCCTCATGACCTGTCCTACCTGTCAATCTTTCTTCCCACCTATCCGCTCCATCCTCCTCTCTGACCTATCACCTTTATCCCCACCCTCATCCACCTATTGCACTCTCAACTACCTTTGCCGTAGCGCCACCCCCCTCCCATTTATCTCTCCACCCCTGAGGTTTCTAGCCTCATTCCTGATGAAGGGCTCCTGCCCGAAATGTTGATTTTCCTGCTCCTCGGATGCTGCCTGACCTGCTGTGTTTTTCCAGCACCACTCTAATCTTGACTCTAATCTCCAGCATCTGTAGTCCTCACTTTCGCCAGGCTCAGGCCTACTCGTGCTACTTTTTATCAATGTCATACAGTTATTGAGATCCACAGCACAGAAAAACACCCTTCACTCCAACGTGTCTATGCCAGTCAAAAAAAAACACCTTACTATTCTAATCTCATTTTGAGCAGTTGGCCCACAGCCTTGTGTGCTTGGGATCCCAAGTGCACATCTAAATAGATCTTCAATGGTCGTTATAAGGTTTTCTGCCTCTCCCAGCCTTGTAAGCAGTGAGTTCTAGTGTCTGTAATGTTGGTGCAGCAACCCATAGTTTACGATTTCAAATCCAACAGGAGTGAACGGTGAGAATTAATTAAATAAATCTTCACTTCTGAGCTGACATCAGGAAATTAACTGAAAGCTGATCAGGTTGTTGTCAAACCAGAGGAATTCACTAATGTGATGCTGCACCAAAACTGTGGGACTGTTCTAAAGCCATGTGAATGGACTGGTGTTAGTCAACTGCAAAGTCGGTTGCTTTCAATAAGATGAAGACCTAATAAAATCCAAAAGAACTGCAGACACTGTAGAGCAGAAACAAAAACAGAAATTGCTGGAAAAGCTCAGCAGGTCTGGTAGCATCTGAGAAGGGAAATCACAGAGTTAATGTTTCCGGTCCGCTGACCCTTCCCCAGGTGAAAACCCACCCTCGCTTTCCCAGGGCATTGTAACTGTGCTCTTGCTGGTCAATCGTTCTGGTAAATGAAGAGGAGATGGGTAAGTGACTGGGGAAGTGGGGTAAGAGAAACCAGGAGATTGGGCCTAGTGAAAGCTTCATGAAGATTGTCAAACAAGGGAGGTGTTCAGTGAGGAAGTGGATAGTTGCACCAGATAAGAGTGTCATTGCTGAAGGAATGTGGAGTGACAGGATGAATGGGTGTGGGTGAGAGGAGCCCTGGTTTCAGAGCAAAAGAGAGTGTGTGTAGAGGCATGAGACAAAAGCATCATTCTGTAGGGGCATATGGAAGGAACTTTCAAACTGAAGTGAGCTTGTTGTGTGCTGCTTAACACTGCAACGCTTATCTTCTTAATGAATAGTGAACACTGGCATCACAAGGTTTCTCTTGGATAGATTTCAAATCCATTACCATGTACTGACTCACTGGCAATGTGTGCTTTATTCACTCTATTCTAGTGCAATGATAAAACAGGAAATGGACTGAAGCCAAGAGAACATTTATTGTTGCCCAGGATTATTAGAAATGTTACAGCAAGGATTGCAAACCAATAGCCCCATGACTTTTTGCTTAACTAACATAACTGAAACAAAGGGCCAAAATGAAGAGGCTTAGCAACCATATTGCTGAGAAAATGATCCAAAAAAAAAAGGAAAGACAGAAGGACCTTCCACTGAAATTGTGTATTCCATGACCTTAGATGATCCAAAACCCTCTAGTCCAGCTCATTGGAGGCACCACAGAATTTCAACATCTCCATCCATTTATATTCCATTTGTCAGGAGGTCATAAGTAAGGAACACTACACAGTGTCCAATTGCAATCACACTCATCAAGTACTGAAACAATCTCTGTTCATCATGGAGAACTTTCAGACATGGCTCCATAAGTGCAAGTAAGGTTCTGCTGCCCCATGGGTATTATCGCTAGACTATTAATCCAGGAACCAAGATCAAGGCTCGGGTTCAAATCCCACCACGGCAGACAGTGGAATTTAAGTATCCTGTACAATTAAAAACCTGTAATTAAGAATCTAATGATGACAATGAAATTGTTGGCAATTGTTAGAACAAAGCATCTGGGAACCCTTTAGGGAAGGAAACTGCCATCCTTACCTGGTCTGGGCTACAGTCAAGATTAGCATGGTGCTGGCAAAGCACATCAGGTCAGGCAACCCTGATGAAGGGCTTTTGCCCGGAACATCGCTTTTCCTGCTCCTTGGACGCTGCCTGACCTGCTGTGCTCCACTCTAATCTTAACTCTAATCTCCAGCATCTGCAGTACCCACCTCCACCTGGTCTGGTCTACATGTAACTCCAGACCCACAGCTATATGAGTGAGTTTTAACTGAACTCTGAGCAATTACAGATGGTACATAAATGTTGGCCTACCCAGCAATGCCCACAACCCATTAAAGAATTTTTAAAAACCCAAGTGCCAGGTAATGGCTATCAATATGGAGAGGGTCTAACCATCATCCCTTTCCATTGAACAAAATTACTGTTTCTGAGTCCCCAGCTATCAATATCTATTGAGGAGATACTCAACTGCATTAGCCATATAAGTACTGTTGACGACAAGAACAAGTCAGGTGCTAGGAATCCTGCAGCAAGTAACTCACCCCCAACTCCTCAAACCCTGTCCACCACCTACAAGGCACAAGACAGGAGTATGATGGAATACACGCCACTTCCCTGGATGGGTGCAGCTCCAACAATACTCAACAAGCTTGACACCATTCAAGACAATGTAGCCCACTTGCTTAGCACCACATCTACCACCTTCAACATTCACTCCTTTCACCACTGATGCCCAGTAACAGTAGTGTGCACCATTTACAACTTGCAGCAATTCATCAATGCTCCTTTGGCAGTATTTTCCAAATCCACAACCACCTAGAAAAGCAAGAGCAGGAGATGCATGGGAATCCCATCGCGTGCAAGTTCCCCTTCAAACCACCCATCATCCTGACTTAGAAATATATTAGGCAAAAGTGAGGACTGCAGATGCTGAAAACCAGAGTCTAGATTAGAGTGGTACTGGAAAAGCACAGCAGGTCAGGCAGCCTCTGAGGAGCAGGAAAATCAACATTTCAGGCAAAAGCCCTTCATCAGGAATAGAGGCAGGAAGCCTCCAGGGTGGAGATATAAATGGGGAGGGGGGAGTGGGACTGGGGAGAAGGTAGCAAAGAGTACAATAGGTGAATGGGGGTGGGGATGGAGGCGATAGGTCAGAGAGGAGGGTGGAGTGGATAGGTGGGAAGGGAGATTGGCAGGTAGGACAGGTCATGGGAACAGTGCTGAGCTGGAAGGTTGGAAATGGGGTAAGGTGGGGGGAGGGGAAATGAGGAAACTGGTGAAGTCCACATTGATGACCTGGGGTTGAAATATTCCGAGGCGGAAGATGAGGTGTTCTTCCTCCAGGCATCAGGTGGTGTGGGAGCGGCGGTGGGGGAGGCCCTGGACCTGCATGTCCTCAGCAGAGTGGGAGGGGGAGTTGAAATATATTGTCATTCCTTCTATGTCACTGGGTCTAAATCCTGGAATGTCCTGACAGAATTGTGGGGGGACCTACACCCTAAGGACAGCAGCAATTCATAAAGGCAGCTCACCACCACTTCCTCAGGAACAATAGGGCCGGGAAATGGACACGGGCCCAGCCAGTGTTTCCCACAATCAGTGAACAACATGTTTTCTGGCTTCATTGTGTTAGTTCATGGAAAGTGTTGCAAGTAGCAAGATTACCAATCCATTTCTGATTGCTGTTCTGTCAGTAATAAAGTGAATCCAATCGATCTGCCCACTGTGCTTCTAAAGTAGAAGCTTGCATCCAGAATACAGGCATGACAAATCGAGATACGGCAGTATCTGTGGTACAATCACTGCTGTCTCGTAAAGTGATCCAAATCCATCTTTAATTTGTAGTCACTTGGTAAGAAAGCAACAAAATTTCAGCATTGCTGAATAAGAAAAAAAGAGTCCACCTGATAACCAGACAGCACTCATCTCATGCAATCTAAATTATTGTCCCATTTGAGGTTTAGTATTCATGCAATTCTATTCTGATAAGTTCACTACTAAAGGCTTCAACAACGAGTTTTAGTTTGCCTCTTTGGTTCTTGAAATCTATGTGCTTAAGAGTCACTGGAAATATCATGGGGAGGTGGGGTTAATCCCAGGTAATGTCCTGGGGTCCTGAGTTCAAATCCCACTGTGGAAGTTTCATTCAAATCTCGAAAGTCTAGAATTAAGAGTCTAATGATTATCCTAAATTGTTAGTCAGGAAAAGCCCACCTGGTTCCCTCATGTCCTTTAGGAAAGGAAACTGCCATCCTTACCTGGTCTGCCCCACACATGATTCCAGAGACACAGCAATGTGGCTGACCCTTAACAATTAGGGATGGGCAATAAATGCTGACCTGGTCAGTGACACCCTCACCCCATCAATGAATGGATTGAAAAATTACACTTCTATAAAGAGAGACATGTTGCTGAAGCTTTTAGTCTTGAACTCATCAGGACAAACACAAGTGTGCAAATTTCAAATGATCACAATGATAATCAATCGAGTTGGTCATATTGCTCATCTGTGCTTGCTAGGAATGAAATATATTCACACGGAGGGACATCTGAAAATAAAAGGAACCAGTTCCAGCCTTAAGGCTTTCTCAAGTTATCGGAGAACTTTGCACTATGCCAACATCTCAGCTAATCAGAGTTGAAATGCCAACCAATCAGCATCCTTTTCTCCTATCACTGTGTTCTTGTGCCCCCCTGATGGTGTGAGATGAAGAGGTTCAGTGCCCTCTCCTTTCAGCCAGTCTCATTGCAACTAGTTATCTCACTAACTAAACACTGGCTTTACACCCAGTTAAGGTATCTGAAGTGTAGGCAATGCTGAAACACAGTGCTTTCCAAATGTTTATCCCACGGTGGCTCCATATCGAGATTTGAAAACTGTCCGGAGCCATCCCCCTTCAGAGAGGGGGATGGGAGAATATTGAGAACTGAGAGGGGGATGGGAGGATAGTGAGAGTGGAGAGGGGGATGGGAGGATAGTGAGAGCTGAGGGGGGGAATGGGAGGACAGTGAGAGCGGAGAGGGGGATGGGAGGACAGTGAGAGCTGAGGGGGGGAATGGGAGGACAGTGAGAGCTGAGGGGGGGAATGGGAGGACAGTGAGAGCGGAGAGGGGGATGGGAGGACAGTGAGAGCGGAGAGGGGGATGGGAGGACAGTGAGAGCGGAGAGGGGGATGGGAGGACAGTGAGAGCTGAGGGGGGGAATGGGAGGACAGTGAGAGCGGAGAGGGGGATGGGAGGATAGTGAGAGCTGAGGGGGGGAATGGGAGGACAGTGAGAGCTGAGGGGGGGAATGGGAGGACAGTGAGAGCTGAGAGGGGGATGGGAGGACAGTGAGAGCTGAGGGGGGGAATGGGAGGACAGTGAGAGCGGAGAGGGGGATGGGAGGACAGTGAGAGCGGAGGGGGGATGGGAGGACAGTGAGAGCTGAGGGGGGGAATGGGAGGACAGTGAGAGCGGAGAGGGGGATGGGAGGACAGTGAGAGCGGAGAGGGGGATGGGATGGCAGTGAGAGCGGAGAGGGGGATGGGATGACAGTGAGAGCGGAGAGGGGGATGGGAGGACAGTGAGAGTGGAGAGGGGGATGGGAGGATAGTGAGAACTGAGAGGGGGATGGGAGGACAGTGAGAGCGGAGAGGGGGATGGGAGGACAGTGAGAGTGGAGAGGGGGATGGGAGGATCGTGAGAACTGAGAGGGGGATGGGAGGACAGTGAGAACTGAGAGGGGGATGGGAGGACAGTGAGAGCGGAGAGGGGGATGGGAGGATAGTGAGAGCGGAGAGGGGGAATGGGAGGACAGTCAGACCGGAGAGGGGGATGGGAGGACAGTGAGACCGGAGACGGGGATGGGAGGACAGTGAGAGCTGAGAGGGGGAATGGGAGGATAGTGAGACCGGAGAGGGGGATGGGAGGATAGTGAGAGCGGAGAGGGGGATGGGAGGACAGTGAGAGTGGAGAGGGGGATGGGAGGACAGTGGGAGCGGAGAGGGGAGTGGGAGGATAGTGAGAGCAGGGGCATGATTGAGTAGGATCCCTTTTGCTATAACCCAGTGAAAGCTCCGGGGCAGCCATTGATCCCTCAGAACCTGATCCCGAAAATGTCAGCTTTCCACCCAACCTCAGCCCCAAACCCCCATCTTGGAAAAGCCTGCACGCAGCAAGGTCCCACAGACTGCAAAGTAATAATGGCCAGAATTTCTGGTTTATAATGCAGCTGTTGAAAGATTAAATATTAGCCAAGACTCGAGGTCCAATTCCCACCTTCCTCTCCAGCTACTGACATGAACTCATTTATCCTTTCATGGGACATGACTGCCACTGGCTGTGGCAGCATTTATTGCCCATCATTAATTAGAAACATAGAAAATAGGGCCTGCAGTAGGCCTTTCAGCACTTTGAGCCTGTTCTGCCATTCAATATGATCATGGCTGATAATCCAACTCAGTCCCCTGCTCCTGCTTTCTCCCCAGACTCTTTGATCCCTTTAGCCCAGAGAACAATATCTAACCCCTTCTCGAAACCATTTCAATGTTTTGGCCTCAACCACTTTCTGTGACAAAGAATTCCACAGGCTCCCCGTTCTCTGGGTGAAGAGAAAAATCAGCTTAAATGGGCTACCCCATACCCTTAGACTATGACCCCTGGTTCTGGATTCCCTGGTCATTGGAAAACTTCTATTTGCAATTACTGTCTATTCCTGTTCGAATTGCCCTTGAGAAAATGGTGGTCAGCTGCCTTCTTGAACCATTAGACTCAGAATGAAGGGTGCACCAATTTCTTCTCTCAGAGGGTTTATGTGCCTTTGGAACACCTTGCCACAGAGAGCTGTGAACAGCAGAGTTCTTGTGTATATTTAAGGCTGAGATAGATTCTTGATCATTCAGGGAATCAAGGGTTATGGGGAAAGGGCAGGAAAGTGGACATGAGGAGTGTTGGATCAGCCATGATCCTATTGAATGGTGGAGCAGGTTTGACGGGTTGAATAGCCTCCTCCTGTTCATATTTCTTATGGACTTACTACAGTCTACCTGCTGTAGGTAGACCTGACTGCGTTGAGTGACGGAGGAGGCTTGAAGGATCAAATGGTCTGTTTCTTCGGATATTTTGAAACAATAATGTTCAGGACCTACTGCTATGCTGTCTGTGGTTAACTTCAATCAACACAGGGTGCATGTCACTAAGATCCAATGTCCCACCCAACTAAGTTCTGCTAATATTCCTTTTCAGTTACACAAGACAAGGAAGAGACCCTTGAGCTTGTTCCATTGCTCAATTGCCAAATAATCATGACGAACAAAAGCATAGGAATCTTAAAGTTACACTTGTTACTTCAGCAAATCTTTCAATCACCATCATGGTTTGGAAGGTGCTGTCAAAGACCCTTTGATAGTATCTTCCAAATCCAGGACAGCTTCCTTCCAGAAAGACAAGGGCAGCAGACACATAGGAATGCTACCCCCTGCAATTTCCCCTCTATGTCACTCACCATCCTGACATGGAGATATATTGGATGAAAGCAAATTACTGCAGATGCTGGAATCTGAAATCAAACAACAGTATTCTAACAACAGGGTAGAAACTGTTGCACTGGCATGTGTTCAGGCTTCTGTACCTTCTCCCCGATGGTAGAGGTTGTAGAAAAACATTGTCAGGGTGGGATGGATCTTTGCGAATGCTGGCGGCCTTTCATTGACAGTGGGCCTGGTAGATGGATTCTATAGATGGGAGGTTGGCCTTTGTGACTGTCCGGCCGAGTTCACCACTCTCTGTAACTGCCTCTGATCTTGAATGGTACAGTTGCCATACGAGGTAGTGATACATAAGACCATAAGACATAGGAGTGGAAGTAAGGCCATTCGGCCCATCGAGTCCACTCCGCCATTCAATCATGGCTGATGCGCATTTCAGCTCCACTTACTAGCGTTCTCCCCATAGCCCTTAATTCCTCTAGACAACAAGAATCTATCAATCTCAGCCTTGAAGACATTTAGCGTCCCGGCTTCCACTGCACTCCGTGGCAATGAATTCCACAGGCCCACCACTCTCTGGCTGAAGAAATGTCTCCGCATTTCCGTTCTGAAATGACCCCCTCTAATTCTAAGGCTGTGTCCACGGGTCCTAGTCTCCTCGTCTAACGGAAACAATTTCCTAGCATCCACCTTTTCCAAGCCATGTATTATTTTGTACGTCTCTATTAAGTCTCCCCTTAATCTTCTAAACTCCAACGAATACAATCCCAGTATCCTCAGCTGTTCCTCATATGCTAGACCTGTCATTCCAGGGATCATCCGTGTGAATCTCCGCTGGACACGTTCCAGTGCCAGTATGTCCTTCCTGAGGTGTGGGGACCAAAACTGGACACAGTACTCCAAATGGGGCCTAACCAGAGCTTTATAAAGTCTTAGTAGTACATCTCTGCTTTTATATTCCAACCCTCTTGAGATAAGAGACAACATTGCATTCGCTTTCTTAATCACAGACTCAACCTGCATGTTTACATCTAGACAGAATGCTCTTGATGGCGAAACTATAAAAGTTGGCAAGGGTTTTCGCTGTCATGCCAAATTTCCTCAGCTGCCTGAGGAAGAAGAGATATCGTTGGGCCTTTGTAACTAGTGTGTCCATATGAAGAGTCCAAAAAAGCTTGTTGTGGATGACCACTCTCAGGAGCTTGATACTCTCCACTCGTTCCACCTCTGTGCTGTTAATGTGTAGGGAGCATGAGTAACATTCCACCAAAAGTCAATGAGCTCCTTGGTTTTGCTGGCATTGAGAGCTAGGTTGTTCTCAGTGCACCATTTCTCCAGGTCTTCCACCTCTCGTCTGTAGTCTGTTTCGTTGCCATCTGAGATTTGACCGACTATGGTGGTGTCATCAGTGAACTTGTAAATGCCATTAGTCTGGTATTTGGTGACACACTCATGGGTTTACAGTGAGTATAGTAGGAGGGCTGAGTATGCACCCCTTGGGGGCTCCAGTGTTGAGTGTTGGTGAGGATGAAATATTCTCCCCAATCTTCACTGATTGTGGCCTGTCAGGAAATTGAGGATCCAGTTGCAGAGAGTGGGGATTATTCTGAGATCACTAAGTTGATTAACAGTCTCGAGGGGATAATAATGTTGAAGGCTGAACTGTAGTCAATGAGTAGGAGTTTAAATCAGAGTGGTGCTGGAAAAGCACCGCAGGTCAGGCAGCCTCCGAGGGCAGGAAAATCAATGTTTCGGGCAAAAGCCCTTCATCAAGAATACAGGCAGGGAGCCTCCAGGGTGGAGAGATAAATGGGGGGGGCTGCTGGGGAGAAGGTTGCAAAGAGTACAATGGGTGAATGGGGGTGGGGATGGAGGTGATAGGTCAGAGAGGAGGGTAGGGGGTGGTGAGGGAGGAGGCCCAGGACCTGCATGTTCCCAGCAGAGTGGGAGGGGGAGTTGAAATGTTGGGCCACGGGGTCATGGGGTTGATTGGTGCGGGTGTCCCAGAGATGTTCCCTAAAGTGCTCTGCGAGGAGGCATCCAGTCTCCCCAATATAGAGGAGACCGCATCGGGCGCAACGGATACAATAAATGATATTGGTGGATGTGCAGGTGAAGTTCCAAGCTTCCAGTTCAGCACTGTCCCCATGACCTGTCCTACCTGCCTATCTTCCTTCCCACCTATCCACTCCATCCTCCTCTCTGACCTATTACCTCCATCCCCACCCCCATTCACCTATTGTACTCTTTGCTACCTTCTCCCCAGTCCCACCCAACCCCTTCCATTTATCTCTCCACCCCGGAGGCTCCCTGCCTGTATTCCTGATGAAGGGCTTTTGCCTGAAACGTCGATTTTCCTGCTCCTCGGATGCTGCCTGACCTGCTGTACTTTTCCAGTACCACACTGATCTAAACTCTGGTTTCCAGCATCAGCAGTCCTCACTTTTGCCGAGTCAATGAGTAGGATTCTTACGTAGCTGTTCTTTGTGTCAAGATGTTTTAGGGAAGGGCAAGTGATGTAGCATCTAACATGGATCTGTTGGTCCGATAGGCAAATTGCAGTGGGTCAAGAGTAGGGGGGAGGCTGGAATTGATTAATGCCATGACCAACCTTTCAAAGCACATCATAACCACTGAAGTTAGGGCCACTGGGCGGTAGTCATTGAGACATGCTGCATGAGCCTTCTTAGGCACAGGGATGATGTGACCTCTTGAAACAGGCAGAGACAGGGACCTGCTGCAGGGAGAGGTTGAAGATGCCCGAGAAGATCTCTGCCAGTTGTTCTGCGCATGCTCTGAATGGTCGTATCTCTTTTCTTGGATTCACACGAAGGAAGGCCAATCTGACCTCTGATGCAGTGACTATTGGGATACGTTCGTCAGGACTTGTCGGAATAGGTGTAATCTCTCCGCCGAAATTCTGCTCAAAGCAAGCATAGCAGGCATTGAGATGATCTGGGAGGGATGTATCATCATCTGCTATCTTGCACTGTCTCTGTTTCAAACCCTGTGATCACATTCAGTCCTTGTCATAGTTGCCAGGTGTCTGTCTGGGTCTCGAGTTTGGATCCGTATTGGCCCTTGGTTGTCTTAATGGCTCTGCGAAGGTCATACTTGGATTCCTTATATTTGAGTGGGTCTCCTGATCTGAAGGCCTCAGGCCTGGTTTTTGGCATGTTCTGATTCATCCAGGGTTTCCAGTTGGGGAACACCTGGATTGACTTCGGTATGCAGTCCTCCACACACTTGCTGATAAAGTCTGTGACGGTGTGGCGTACTCATCCAAGGGACCTGCGACCTGTTTGAACACGGCCCAGTCAGCCAATTCCAGACAGCACCAGAGTTGATCCTCTGCCTCTTCCGACCAGCACTAGACCTGTATCCGCGAGGGGGTCTCCTGCTTGAGCTTTTGCCTGTATGCCGGGAGAAGAAGCACGGCATTGTGGTCGGAGTTACAGGAATGAAGGTGGGGGATAGAGTATCAGGCATCCTGCACAGTGGTGTGGCAGTGGTCTAAAATGTTCAGCCCCTCGTGGGGCAGGTAATGTTCTGGTAGTACTTGGGCAACACTTTCCTTAGATTGGCTTGATTGTTGGCACCAATTACAATAAACAGTACCTCGGGGTGTTCCATCTCCAGGGTGTTAGTGGTGGAGTACAGCACATCCAGAGCTTCCTCAACCTTTGCTTGTGGTGGTATGTACACAGCAGTTAATATAGCAGCGATAAATTCCAGTGGTAGATAGAAGGGGCAGCATTTGATGGTGAGGAATCCAAGGTTTAGGGAGAAATGGCTGCCCAGGGTTGCAATGTCCATGCACCACTAGCTGTTGAATAAAAGGTTCCTTCATGCACCGTTCCTTCAGTGTGGCTGGATCAAAATCCTGGAACTCCCTTCATAAGGGCATTGTGTGTAAATGGACTGCAGTGGTTCAAGAAGGAAGCTCACCCTCACCTGCTTGAGGTGCAATTAGGGACAGGCAATAAATGCTGGCTCAGCCAGCAACACCCACACCCCACAAGTAAACAAACAAACTCTAACAATTATTTCATATATTTCCCTCATATACTGAAGGGCCATCATAACCCCTAAATCCATGAATTTAAAATGGGCTTTGCAAAATAGTCAGTGCCTTCCCTTCAGGGGCATTGGTGAGATGGTGACAATGTCACATGACCAGTGATGCAGAGGCTCTGGTTAATTCTGTGGAGACACAAGTTCAGACGTCACCTCGGCAGCTGGTGAAATTTCAATTCAAATAAATCTGGATTCAAAAGCTCTGCCGAGTAATTGTCATAAAAACCCATCTGGTTCACTAATGTTCTTCAGAGAAGGAAACCAATCATCCTCACCATGTCTGGCCTACATGTGACTCCAGACCAACAACAAAGTGATTGGCATTTAACTGCCCTCTGAAATGACTGTGGAGGTCACAGTTCAAGGGCAATGGGGATGGTCAACATACCCACATTCCACGTAAGAATAAGAAGGAAACAGGAGACATGTTGTATATTTTATATCTCAGAGAAATGCAAATGGTTTCCCAAGTGTGCAGCAGTTTTTATCATCAATATCTCTGTAATATCTTAAAATGTTTGAACTAACAACCATAGCTCAGCTTCTACTAATTCTGAGTCAACACCCAGGATTAACCAATCAAACCCAAGTGTAGATCAGATACCAGGCTCCATAATAAAACACAGAGCAATTGATACATTGAACACATCAACAGCCATCTTTGGTGGGATCCCCACATAGCAACAAACTGGAGATATTTGATTTTTGTGATTGCAATTGTCAAGTATGAATAAGGTTAGAAGTGGCACAGAGCACAATACTTCATGTTCTGATTTGTTTGCTTCCATGTTTTTCCAGTTCAACTCTACCCGACAATGTAGAAAATTGCTCAGGTTTGTCTTTGAGTCATAGTCAGAGAGACATACAGCATGGAAATAGACCCTTCGGTCCAACCCGTCCATGCTGACCAGATATCCCAACCCAATCTAGTCCCACCTGCCAGCACACAACCCATATCCCTCCAAACCCTTCCAATTCATATAGCCATCCATATGCCTTTTAAAATGTTGTAATCGTACCAGCCTCCACCACTTCGTCTGGCAGCTAATTCCATACACGTACTACCCTCTGCATGAAAAAGTTGCCCCTTTTAAAAGGGCTCTTTCACCTTAAATCTGTGCCATATAGTTCTGGACTCCCACACCCTAGGGAAGAGACTTTATCCTATCCATGCCCCTCATAATTTTGTAAACCTCTATAAGGTCACTCCTCAGCCTCCAACGCTCCAGGGAAAACAGCCCCAGCCTAATCAACCTCTCCCTTTAGCTGAATCCCTACAACCCTGGCAACATTCCTGAAAATCTTTTCCGAATCCTTTCAAGTTTCACAACATCCTTTCAATAGGAAGGAGACCAGAATTGCATGCTATGTTCCAAAAGTGGCCTAACAATGTCCTGTACAGCCGCAACATGACCTCCCAACTCCTGTACTCAATACTCTGACTAATAAAGAAAACATTCCAAACGCTGACTCTACTTTCAAGAAGCTATGAACCTGTACTCCAAGGTCTCTTTGTTCAGCAACACTCCCTAGCACCTTACCATTAGGTGTATGTCCTGCTAAGATTTGCTTTCTCAAAATGCAGCACCTTGCATTTAACTAAATTAAATTCCATCTGCCACTTCTCAGCCCATTGGCCCATCTGTCAAGATCTTGTTGTAATCTGAGGTAACCTTCTTCACTGTCCACTACACCTTCAATTTTGGTGTCATCTGCAAACTTACTAATTATACCTCTTATGCTCGCATCCAAATCATTTATATAAATTACGAGAAGTAGTGGACCCAGCACCGATCCTTGTGGCAGTCCACTGGTCACGTACATAAAAGAATAGGTCAAATCTAACCCGGCCAATTACCGCTCCATCAGTCCCCATCAATCATCAGTAAAGTGATGAAAGGTGTCATCAACAGCCCAGTTTGGGTTCTGCCAGGGCCACTCAGCTCCTGACCTCAATTACAGCCTTGGTTCAAACATGGACAAAAGAGCTGAATTCTAGAGGGGAGGTGAGAGTGACAGCCCTTGACATCAAGGGAGCATTCAACCAAGTGTGGCATCTAGGAGCCCTGGCAAAACTGGAATCAATGGGTACCAAGGGCAAAATCTCCACTGGTTGGTAATACCTGACACTTAGGAAGATGTTCGTCGTTGTTGAAGGTCAGTCATTTCAGCTTCAGGATATCTTGCAGAAGTACCTCAGGATAGTGTCCTAAGTCCAACCATTTTCAGCTGCTTCATCAACGACCTCCCTCCATCACAAGGTCAGAAGTGGGGATGTTCAGCACCATTCACGACTCTTCAGATACTGAAGCAGTCCATGTTCAAATCCAATAAGATCTGGACAATATCCAGGCTTGGGCCGACAAGTGGCAAGTAACATTGGTGTCACAGAAATGCCAGGCTATGACCATCTCCAGTAAAAGACAAATTAACCACCACTCCTTGACAGTCAATGGTGTTACCATCACCAAATCCCGCACTATCAACATCCTGGGAGTCACCATTGACCAGAAACTCAACTGGACTTGCCACAGAAACACAGTGTCTAAGAGCAGGTCAGAGGCTACTGTGACATGTAACTACAAGGCACAAGTCAGAAGTGTGATAGAATACTGCCTATTTGCCTGTTTGGGTGCAGCCCCTACAACACTCACATCTCCTCTAAACCTCCTACCCGTTACCTCAAATCTATGCCCCCCCCCAGTCAATGATCCCTCCAACAATGGGAAAAGTGTCTGCCCTATGTAGGCCCTCAGAATTTTCTCCATCTCAATCATGTGCCCTCTTAATCTCCATTGCTCCAGGGTCAGTAACCCCAGTCTGTCCAATCTCTCATCTCTGAAACTCATCTCTGTGACACTCTCATCTCTGCAACTGAAACTCTCCAGCCCAGGCAGCTTCCTGATAAATCACCAGGGCAATCCCACCCATCCTGTAATGTGGATTCTAGAACCGTACACAGTACTCTGGCTGGGACCTAACCAACAATTTGTACAGTCACTGAATGAGTTAAAGACTGTCTGTTCCTGGTGCTATGTGAGCACAAGTTGTTGCTGTAGGCTGGACAGATTCTAAGGAGGTCAAACATCATTTCAAATCCAGCAACTGAAACCTCTCTGTGTCCCAAAATAGGAAGAGATTAACTATGGGTGATGGATGAGAAAATGATTCTGCTCAGCCTAGATACAGTACATTATGTACCTAATCTCTTACACATCATAGGTGGCAAAAAGATACACCATCTGTTTCAGCGACACTGGTCCAGACCTAGTAACATTCACACCTCACTGGGCTCAGCTTGCTCAATACAGACACATCATTCTGTAGCCTCCTCTTTTGTCCTCATCCGAATTGTAATTAAACATTAAGCACCGGATCGACATTCAAGCTGAATAATGTCTGAGCATTTTAACATTCAGAATCTAGCACTAATGATTCTCATCGTTAATACAGCTTTAGAGGTCCATTCTGAATTAGTAGCCTGCTCTTTATCATACGATGACAGTCCTGAATGGCTTCAGTAGCTGGTGCCACTCCCCAACTCGGAACCTGCAATGGGTTACAATGCTAAAGAAGGAAAGAACTTAGAGTCATAGAGAAATACAGCACGGAACAGACCCTTCAGTCCAACTCATCCATGCTGACTAGATATCCTAAATTAATCTAGCCCCATTTGCCAGCACCTGGCCCATATCCCTCTAAAGCCTTTCTGTTCATATACCATCCAGATGCCTTTTAAATATTGTAATTGTGCTAACTTCCACCACTTCCTCTGGCAGCTCATTCCATACACATCACCCTTTACATGAAAAAGTTGCCCCTTAAGTCCCTTTTATATCTTTCCCTCTCACCCCAAACCTTTGTCATCTAATTCTGGACTCCCCCACCTCAGGGAAAAGATTTTCTCTGTTTACCCTATCCATGTCCCTCATGATCAAGATCACCCGTCAGCCTCCAATGCTCCAGGGAGAACAGGCCCAGCCTATTCAGCCTCTTCCTGTAGCTCAAACCCTCCAACCCTGGCAACTTGAATTTATGCAGTATGCATAAGTATGCTTGAGTAATGAAAAGGTTACGGGTTTCAGGAGCTTTCCTTGGTGAGTTTCCAGCACAGAGAAATGCTGCATTGTCAGAGATATCTCCTTGGGTGAAACATCAAACTAACGCCTGATCTACCATCTCAATGGGAAGTTAGAGATCTCACCGTTTTACTTCAAGGAAGACCAGAGAATTCCTTTCCAGTGCTGAAGGCAATATATTTCCAAGTCACGATGGTGAGTGGCTTGGAAAGGAACTTGCAGAGGGTGCTGTTCCCATGTATCTGCTGCCTTTGACCTTCAACTATATAGTTATGACTTTGGGAATTACTGTCGAAGGATCTTTGGTGAAATCTGATAATGCAGGTGTCTCTGGGTCAAAATCCTGGCATTCCCTCCCTTAAGTTAGTTATTGTGGGTCTACCTACAGCACGTGGACTGCAGTGTTTCAAGAAGGCAGATCAGCCCTACCTTCTCAAAGGCAACTAGGGATGGACAATAAATGCTGGCCCAGCCAGTGACACCCACATCCCACAAGTCAATACAAAACAAACAATGATTCTGTTTACTTATCTACTACTGAATTTCACTTCACAAGAAAGATTGCACTTCAAGAAAGATATGGAAGGACATGTACCTATATAGCAGCAGTCATTTGAAATGAAGAGCTTCTGAAATATAATTAGTCTTGTAACATAAGGAGGCAAGGCAGCTAATGTTTGCACAGCCAGCTCCCACAGAGAAGAACACAAAAAAGAGCAGATACTGTTTAAAAACCAAAAGAATGGTGGATGCTAAATCAGAGGCAAAAACAGAAGTTGTTTGAAAAGCTCAGCAGGTCTGGCAGCATCTGTGGACAGAAATCAGAGTTAACATTTCAGGTCCAATGACCCAGCCTCAGAACCCACAGATACTGTTGATTTGTGTCGTGAACTGAGGGCTAAATGTTGGCTAAGGCATCAGGCAATACTCCCTCCCTAACGCTTCAAGTCTAGGCAAAATATTGCAGATGCTGGAAAACTGAAACTAAAAATAAAATCAGCAGGTCTGTGGAGAGAGAAACAGATGTAAAAATACACTTTTATCTTTGGACTTTTTAAAAGTGTGAGCTGAAATATTTTAAATCAGTACTTTAAAGGATTGCCGCATGTTTTGAAAAGCAAGTAACTTGACTTTTATGGCAAGAACTGTATAAACAGCAGTTTGAACAAGACATAACTATGTTTGAGTTGCTGATTATCTGGAGCAAAAGGGCTCTATTAACATGCAACTCTGGTTGGCAACAAGAAGTTGATTGGTTTATGAACTAGTGACCAGTCATTGATGACAAAGGCCTCTGCTTGCTAACAACCGTGTGACTGGTTCTAAGGCAAATGAAAGAGCTTGAGGCTGGAGTAAGGTAGAGAGAAAAGTGATTTAATCTTTAGCTCAGGAGCTATTTTTCCGTTCTCTGCAATCAAATCTCACTTTGAACATGAAGAAAACCAGTTTATCTTTCCTTCAGCAGTTGTTGTAAGCTGTGAATCTCATTTGATAAGTCAGGGACTATTTGTAAGTGAACCAGTCACCCAGTACCTCATGCAAACCAGTGGACGCATCTGAAGAAAGACGACTGAGAAGCACATTCCGACCAGCATAAGGATCATCTCAGCAACCTGGGAATAGTCACCACTGAATTGCCTTCTGGATTTTCCTTATCCTATTTTCCACTTTGAAGAAGGGTCACTGGGCTTGATACATCAATTGTTTTCTCTCCATAGATGCTGCCAGACCTGCTGAGATTTTCCAGCAATTTCAATCTTTCAGGATTCCGGCTTCCACAGTTCTTTGGCTTTTATTAACTATTTTTCATTGTATGATTGTCTGTGTACGTGCAGTAGAATCTTTACAATGTGGAAGCAGGCCATTCATCTCATCTATTCCATACCAATCCTCTGAAGACTACCCCACCTATTTACCCGATCCCTGTAACACTGCAATTCTCATGGCCGATCCACCTAACCTCCAGGTCTTTGGGCTGTGGGAGGAAATCGGAGCACGCAAAGGAAACCCATGCAAACACAGGGAGAAAGTGAAAATTCGACACACAGTTACTTGAGGGTGGGATTGATCCCAGGTCCCTAGTACTGTGAGGCAGCAGCACTAATCACTGAGAGTGTGTATGTGTGTGTGTGTGTGTATGTGAGTGTGTGTTTGTGTGTTTGTGTTTATTTACAAGGATATTAAACTTGGCATTAATTTATTGTGTTATATGCTGATATATAATTATTTATAACTCTTTACCTGCAGCTACAGACAGATTACTTTTAACAAACAGTCATTTTTGTTAAGTACGGAAAACAGGCTTATGCTTTCTATCAAGCTGGGTCTGAAGATCAGGTAAACTGAGAAACTTTGCTTTCGCAATTTAAAACCTTTACCTTCTGTGATATATCCAAGAATAGTAGGGTTGACTTCCAATATTCTAACCCAGTAAGGCATGGATAGAGTTAACAGTTTGATTCGGATATAACTCCTCTTCAGAAATGAAAGGTGTTGGAAAATGGTAAGAATTCTTAGGTTATGTCACTTAGTCCTCCAACCCACTCCCCACCAAACCCAACACCTGACCACCACCATCGAAGAGAAAGGGGGAGGAGGTGCATGTCGACAGCAGATAAGGCTCAGTTGGGCTGAATGGCCAGTATGTGCGCCACAAGAATGCAATGCAGTGGATTCTCTACATCTGTTGCTGTGCTCAGCAACCTCCAGTTTTAAAGACTGCTGCTTATAATTGCAGAACTTGTACCATGCTGCATGTACCTCTAAATTAACAATCCATCACAATGTTCGCCATACACTGCAAAAAAAAAGTGCTGAATGGGTTTGCATTATTCAATTCTGGTGTAAGGTACACAGGAGCTGCAAATGAGCATTCGCCCTGTGGGACACTAATTATGTCGAGAGGTCATAGCTATTGACACCTGCCACTTATTGTAAACTCACTGCCTTACTCTCCAAGCTGAAAGTCACAGCGAGAAGGTTCCACTTGGTTGATGTAAATCATTTTAGACAAAAGAAACACACACGGAAGGTCATTTAGTACATCATATTTCATCAATGCAGGAAAACCAACAGCTACCAAATCATCGCTGCACTCAGCTCTCTCTTCAAGCATTTTCCATGATCCAGGATCTATTGCAAAACTTGCTTATTTGTTCCAATATGGTGGACATGCCAAGATTCACAGATTCGTAGAACCCATATGGTGCAGAAAGAAGCCATTTGGCCTGAGTCTGCACTGACCCTCCAAACAGCGTCCCACCCAGACCCAGACCCCCATCCTATCCCCATAACCCTACATTTCCTGTGGCTAACCCATGTAGTCTGCATATTTCTGGACAATGCAGGGCAATTTATCATGACCACTCCACTCTAAACTGCACATTCTTGGGCATTATGGACAATATAGCATGGCCAATCCATCCTAACCTGCACATCTTTGGACCGTGGGAGGAGATCGGAGCACCTGGAGGAAACCCACATAGACACGGGGAGAATGTGCAAACTCCACACAGACAGTTGCTCGAGGCTGGAATCGAACCCTGGAATCAAACTGACAACAACAAATGCAGTGCGACACATTCAATCAATCTCAAGTTGGCCAGTGGAGTTCCATCGAGACCAGTGCTAAGGCCTCAACTATTTCTAATCGATTGAATGAAACAACCAACTACATTGTATTCATATATTGATTAGATTCCCTACAGTGTAGAAACAGGCCATTTGGCCCAACAAGTCCACAGTGAACCTCTGAAGAGTAACCCAGCCTTCCGACATTTACCCCTAACTAATGCACCTAACACTACGGGCAATTTAGCTTGGCCAATTCACCTGACCTGCACATCTTTGGATTGTGGGAGGAAACCAGAGCACCCGGAGGAAACCGATGCAGACACGGGGAGAATGTGCAAACTCCACACAGTCACCCAAGGTGGAAATCGAACCCAGATCCCTGGTGCTGTGAGGCAGCAGTGCTAACTACTGAGCCACCCTGCTGCCCTCTTAGATGATACATCAACCAGAGCATAGGAATATATGACTTGGGCCGTTTGGCTCCTCAATAAGACCATGGCAATTCTGGTTACGTTCTCAGCTCTACTTTCTTGTCTACACACGTAACCCTTTTGTTGTAGAGTCAGAGAGATCTGCAGCACAGAAATAAGCCCTTTGGCTTATCGCATCCATACTGATCTACGAAAAATGTAACTCATCCCTTGCATTCATGTAGAGACCCAGCCCCCTGTATCTTCTGAGGAAGGAAACACCATGTTTTAACCAACCTTTGGAAGAAAAAAGAATGTCATCTCTGTCCTAAAAGTGAGATCCTCTCACTTAAACAGATAAAACAGTATCCTCTAGTTTTAGTCTCCCCAACAACATGAAACATGCTCCCAGCATCCACTGCCTCCAATCCCCACACGTCTTCTATGGTTCAGTGAGGTCACCTCTCATTCTTCTAAACACCAATGGATACAGGCCAAACCTGTTCAACCTGTCTTCATAAACCCTTTATTCCAGGAATGAGAAGATGCAGAAGAAATGGGGAAACTAAACCAGGGGACACAGTCTCAGAATAATGGGCAGGCCATTTAGAACTGAGGTTGAGGAGGAATTTCTTCAGTCAGAGGGTGGTGAATCTTTGGAATCCTCTATCCTAGAGAGCTGTGGAAGACACAGAATATAGGCACAAGGAAGTCTTGTTACAACTTTATGAACCTTTAGTTAGGCCACAGATGGAATACTGTGTGCAGTTTTAAGTCTGGGATGAAAAGTCCCAGTTATGACGAGGGTCTGGATAGGCTGGGTTTGTTTTCCCTGGAGCAGAGGAAACTGGGGAAAAATACACAGTTCTGAGAGGCATACACAGAGCAGATCGTGAGATCATGAGAACCAAGGCAGATGTGTCTAAGACCAGAGGGTGTAAGCTTAAGGTGAGGAGTAAGTGGTTTGGAGGCGATCTGAGTAAAAGAGTTCTCACTCAGAGGATGATAGAAATATGGAGGTTGCTGCCTGAGAGGGTGGTGGAGGCAGACATTGAAGAAGCATCTGGATTAGCACTTAAAATGCCAGGGTATAGTAGGGTATGGACCAATCGTGCAGGTAAATGGAATTTGTATAGTCTGGTGTTTGTTTGTCACCATTGCGATGATGGGCCGAAGGGCCTGTTTCAATGCTGTATGTCTCTGTGACTAATGCAGTGTGGGTTCAAATCTCACTACAGCAGCTGCTGGAATGTAAATTCAAGGAAACATAGAAAATAGAGGCAGTCCATTCGGCCCTTTGAGCTTGCTCTGCCATTCAATACCATCATGGCTGATCATCTAACTCAGTATCCTGCTCCTGCTTTATCCACATTCCCTTGAGGCCTTAAAAATATACTTAAATCCTTCTTAAAGAATTTTCAATGTTTTGGCCTCTCGGTGAAGAAATTTCTCCTCATCTCAGTCCGAAATGCAGCTTTGCATAAATCCACATTGTTTCTTTAGACTGTGACCCCTGGTTCTGGACTTCCTAGTTATCGGGAACTTCCTTCCTGTGTTTACCCCGTCCACTCCTATTGGAATACAATTTAAAACATCTAGAATTTTGAAGCAATCTTTTACTGATCATCATAAGATCCCAAATAATAACCGAAAGAACTGCAGCTGCTGTACATCTGAGACAAAAATAGAAATTACTGGAAATGCTCAGCAGGTCTGGCAGCATCTGTGAAGAGAAATCAGAGTTAATGTTTCAGTTCTGAGGAAGGGTCACTCAAGCCAAAATGTTAACTCTGATTTCTCTCCACAGATGGTGCCAGACCTGCTGAGCTTTTCCAGCAATTTCTACTCTTGTCAATCATAAAATCTCATGCATTTCCCTGATGTCTTTGAGGATGGAAAATCAGCCATTCCTTCCTGGTCTGGCCCCCATGTGACTCAAGACCCATGGAGATGTAGTTGACTCTAAACTACCCTCTGAAATGGCCCAGCAAGCCACTCAGTTCAAAGGGCATTTGCCGACATTCAATAAAACTCGAACAACCACGTGCTGAGAAATTGAGACAGCTTGTACAACACTAACAGCAAGGAAGATGAACGTACAGAACCAGTAAGCCTGCTGCACTAATGCTGTTAGCAGCCTTTGCAAAACTATATCACAGAAACACGGTGTGATAATAATTCACTGCAGTCAGGAGGCAGCGGGTGGGGGGTGACATGTTGCGAAGAAAATGAATTACTTAAAAAGAGCTATAATTAGGCAGCCCATCCTTGATACTCCACCATGTAAAAATAAGCTCTGCAATACTGCTGATTACACTTGGGGTTAATGGTGAGTCTGCTGTGTTGTAAAATCATAGTTCCTTTTTGAACACAGTTGCAAGGTGGTTACACTGTCACCAGAACAACTTCTTCCTCATATGTAATCACCAGAATTCAACATACCATATCTTTTCCTGGACAGAATGACAGAGCACAGGATTACCAACATATGAGCTTTCCCTAAAACTGTAGCTAGTGTAAGAATTAATAATTTTACATCTTAAAAGCAATGCAACAGCCTCTAAGCATTAGCATCTAAAATGAAAAATCCCCAGCTTAATTAGGTATAAAAAAGCACAGAGCAGACCAGAACAATCAGCAAATGTGATGTCCAGCATCCTAATTGATTTAATCTTGAGGGATAGAACCATAAAGACAGCACATTATTCCAATGAGTCTGAAGTCTCCAGGATTTCAATTGTTATAGATTGTAGTAAGCAAACCAGGACAGGAGTGGGAAACAGATTAAAACATCGTGTGTGTTATCATTTTTTTAGCGCTTCTGTTATCAAAGATACAGGTTTTGGGGTAGTGGGGGGAGTCAGACTGTTTGGTTGGGATTGGTGGGATACAACGTCATTGGAGAAGTCTCCAGGAATTAGGTCCAACCAGTTAGTATTCCTATACTCCTAAACTGGAAAGTGTTCAAAATATCGCACGAAACATTGAAATTTTGTGTGAAGGGAAGGTCGGATGGGAGAGGTAGGACCACAAATAGGGAGACACAGACATCCCTACATAATATAACCTGCACATTCTTTAGGGCGGGGGAGTGGTGTTCTTTAAGAGCAAACAACATAATTCCGAGAGCTTCATAATTCGAAGGAAGGTTGAATAGCCAGGAAGCTATACTTAACCTGGCTAAAGCATTGCATTATACTGGAATATTGCCTCCAGTTCTGATTACCACAGTTTAGGGAGAATGTGAGGACCCTTAAGAGAGTTCAGAAGTGTCTTACCAGGAATATTCCAGGTATGTGTGATTTTAGAGACAATGTTAGGTTAGAGAAACTGGAACCAAGTAGTTTCCTGTGCAATTGCAGCGGGCAGTTAAGAAACAGGAGTTCTACCTCAGGAAGGGAAGGTCATGGTCAGAAGTGTATTGATTTAACTGAAAGCGAGAAATAGTAAACAGGTGAGGGACAACTTAAAGTGTGTGGCTCAAATAGGGGTTCTATCTGAATGCACAGAGTTCAAGGAATGAATGAAATGATCTGATCTGAAGGCACAAATTCAAATTGCAGATTATGATATTGTAGCCATCACCTCTTCCTCCGCTACATTGATGACTGCATCGGCCCACCTCGTGCTCCCGCGAGGAGGTTGAGCAGTTCATCAACTTCACCAACACGTTCCACCCTGACCTTAAATTCACCTGGACCATCTCTGACACCTCCCTCCCCTTCCTGGACCTCTCCATCTCCATTAATGACGAACAACTTGACACGGACATTTTTTACAAACCCACCGACTCCCACAGCTACCTGGATTACACCTCTTCCCGCACTACCTCCTGCAAAAATGCCATCCCATATTCCCAATTCCTCCGCCTCCACTGTATCTGCTCCCAGGAGGACCAGTTCCACCACAGAACACACCAGATGGCCTCCTTCTTTAAAGTTCACAATTTCCCTTCTCATGTGGTTGAAGATACCCTCTAACACATCTCATCCACATCCCGCCCCTCCGCCCTCAAACCCCACCCCTCCAACTGTAAAAAGGACAGAACACCCCTGGTCCTCACTTTCCAACCTACCAACCTTCGCATAAATCGCATCATCTGCAGACATTTCCGCCACCTCCAAAAAGACCCCACCACCAGGGATATATTTCCCTCCCCACCCCTTTCTGCCTTCTGCAAAGACCGTTCCCTCTGTGACTACCTGGTCAGGTCCACGCCCCCCCAACAACCCACCCTCCCTTCCTGGCACCCTCCCCTGCCACTGCAGGAATTGCAAAACCTGCGCCCACAGCTCCCCCCTCACCACCATCCAAAGCCCCAAATGAGCCTTCCACATCCATCAAAGTTTCACCTGCACATCCACCAATGTAATTTATTGTATCCATTGCTCCCGATGTGGTCTTCTCTACATTGGGGAGACTGGATGCCTCCTAGCAGAGCGCTTTAGGGAACATCTCCGGGACACCCTCACCAATCAACCCCACCGCCCCGTGGCCTAACATTACCACTCCCCCTCCCACTCTGCTGTGGACATGCAGATCCTGGGCCTCCTCCGTTGCCGCTCCCTCACCACCTGACGCTTGGAGGAAGAATGCCTCATCTTCCGCCTCGGAACACTTCAACCCCAGGGCATCAAAGTGGACTTCACTATTGTCCTCATTTCCCCATCCCCCACCTTATCTCAGTTCCAACCTTCCAGCTCAGCACTGTCCTCATGACCTGTCCATCTCCCTTCCCACCTATCCACTCCACCCTCCCCTCTGACCTAGCATCTCCATCCCTACCCCCATTCACCTATTGTACTCTTTGCTACCTTCTCCCCAGGATAGACAGGAAAAATGGCAGGGGAGGTGGAGTAGCCTTACTGACTGAAAACAACGTTATTTTAATAGTGATGGAGGACATCATGAGGGGAAAGCATTCATTGAAGACCTTATAGGAGCAATCTGTGTTGTGTACAAAGCTGTTGATAGCAGCTCTGAAGTGCTAGATTGTATAAATGCATAGAACATAGAACATGGAACATTCCAGCGCAGCACAGGCCCTTCGGCCCTCGATATTGCGCCAACCTGTGGAAACAATCTGAAGCCCATCTAACCTACACTATTCCATTTTCATCCATATGTTTATCCAAAGACCATTTAAATGCCCTTAAAGTTGGCAAATCTACTACAGTTGCAGGCAGGGCGTTCCATGCCCTTACTACTCTCTGAGTAAAGAACCTACCTCTGACAGCTGTCCTATATCTATCACCCCTAAATTTAAAGCTATGTCCCCTCATGCTAGCCATCACCATCCGAGGGAAAAGGTTCTCACTGTCCACCCTCTCTAATCCTCTGACCATCTTGGAGGTGTCTATTTAGTCATCTCTCAACTTTTTTCTCTCTAATGAAGACAGCCTCAATTCCCTCAGCCTTTCCCCATAAGACCTTCCCTCCATACTAGGCAACATCCTAATAAATCGCCACTGAACCCTCTCCAACACTTTCACATCCTCCTTGTAATGTGGCGACCAGAACTGTATGCAGTACTCCAAGTGCAGCTGCACCAGAGTTTTGTACAGCTCCACATGACCTCATAGCCTCTACCAATCAAGGCGAAGACACCATATGCCTTCTTAACACCCCTTTCAACCTGCGTGGCAACTTACAAGGATCTATGTACATAGACATCAAGATCTCTCTGCTCATTACACTACCAAAAATCTTACCATTAACCCAGTATTTGTATTCCTGTTACTCCTTCCAAAGTGAATCACCTCACACTTTTCCGCATTAAACTCCATTTGCTACCTCTCAGCCCAGCTCTGCAGCTTATCTAGGTCCCTCTGTAACCTGCAACATCCTTCGGCACTATCCACAACTCTATCGACGTTAGTGTCATCCCAAATTTACTAACCCATCCTTCTATGTCCACATTCAGCTCATTTATAAAAATTACAAACAGCAGTGGCCCCAAAACAGATCCTTGCAGTACATCACTAGTAACTGAGCTCCAAGGATGAACATTTCCCATCAACCACCACTCTCTGTCTTCTTTCAGCTAGCCAATTACTGAACCAAACCACTAAATAACCCTCAATCCCATGCCTCTGTATTTTCTGCAACAGCCTACCATGGGGAGCCTTATCAATTGCAGAAATTTTGGGCCCGAAACATCAATTTTCCTACTCCTTGGATGCTGCCTAACCTGCTGTGCTTTTCTAGCACCACTCTAATCCTGAATCTGATCTCCATCAACTGCAGTACCCATTTCTGTCTTAATGTTGTAGCAAAGCCAGTGTAGTATTAATGAGAGATTTTAACTTTAACATAGATTAGGGAAGGCAGGCAAATAGCTGTCAGAAAGATAGTGAATTCTGGTGTGTGTCCACAATAGTTTCCTACAGCAATATGTCCTGGATGCAACAAGATGACAAGCAATATTGGATTTATCAATGAGTAAATGAGCAAGATTTGATTAATAACCTAATTGTCCATGAACATTTAACTAATAATGGTTATAACATGATTGATGTAGTGTTTGAAAGTGAAAAGCACAAACCAGCAACTCGAGTTTAAACTTAGGTAAGGCTAAAATTTAACTGAGATGATACAGAGTCTGTCCAGTAAACTGGGAAAATCTGCTAATGAGTGAACAACTGAAGAAATGTGGAGGATGTTTAAAGAAACTTTGAATGTAATACAGAACCAGTTTATACTCTCGAGAAGACAAAGCCCCACATCACTGAAAATAAACCATGACAGCTGGAAAGATAAGGGACAACATTGAACTAAACAAAAGGGGTTACAAAAACACAAAAACCACAGATACTGCTGAATGACATGGATACAAAAACCCTGCAAAGGGCCACAAAGCAGCTTAAAGGAGCTCATAAAAGGGAACATAAAAAGAAACTTGCCAAAATCAATAAGAAGAAATGTTATTGTTACGTAAAGGGGGGGGGGGGGGGGGGGGTGCAGGCGATCAGGAGCAATGCTACCCCACTCAAGACTGAAAGTGGGAACACTGTCAGAGACTACAGGGAAATGGCAGATATGTTAAAGAATTACTTTGTCTCAGTCTTTACAGTAGAAAAGGAGGATAGCATGTCAAAGTCCCAAGGAAAGCAATAGGGTTAGGGTTAGGGTTAAGGCCAGGGGTAAGGTTAGGGCTAGGGTTGGGAAAGGGACTGAATAAAATTAATGTAAGCAGAAACAAAACCATAATTAGCAGGTCTGGCAGCATCTGTACAGGGAAAGCAGAGTTAGCATTT
Organism: Chiloscyllium punctatum; assembly: GCF_047496795.1. Taxonomy (NCBI): domain Eukaryota; kingdom Metazoa; phylum Chordata; class Chondrichthyes; order Orectolobiformes; family Hemiscylliidae; genus Chiloscyllium; species Chiloscyllium punctatum. The sequence continues at coordinate 128,921,998 of NC_092745.1, forward strand.
CGGGTCCAGTGACCCTTCTACAGAACTGATTGCAGTTGGGAAAAGGTTGGTTCATGTGCTGACGATGAGGTGAGAGTAGCAGAGAGCAATAAATGATAGGTGGAGATGGAGCCCAAAGAGAGAAAAATAGTTGGTCAGACAAAGGAATGGGTAAAGGTCAGCCTGGGAGATTGAATAGCTGCTAAGTAAGAAATAAAATGGAACTAAAAAGTGCAAAATACCCAGGTCCTAACAGTTCCATCTAAAGGTGTTTTAGGAAATAAGGGAATATATTGTCAACAGAGCATCTATAATCTTTCAGCATTCTCTAGATCCTGGAGTCCTCCCTCTGGATTGGGAAATTCCATTGTTTAAGAAGGGAGAAAGAGCAAAACAAGGAAATTACAGACCAGTTAGCCCAACATCTGTAGTGGGGAAATTACTGGAGTCTGTAATCAAGGATAGAGTAACTGAACACCTCAAACATTTTCAGTGAATCAGGGAGAGCCAGCAGTGATTTATGACAGGTCAATCATGCCTGACAAACCCCACTGAATTCTTTGAAAAACTGACTAAAATGGTGGACACTGGAATATCTACAGATGTTGTTTATCTGGTCTTTCAGAACACATCTGATAAAGTTGTTGTGAAACATGAAAGGGTTCAGAAAAGATTTACAAGGATGTTGCCAGGTTGGAAGATTTGAGCTATAGGGAGAGGTTGAATAGGCTGGGGCTGTTTTCCCTGGGGCATCAGAAGCTGAGAGGTGACCTTATAGAGGTTTATAAAATCATGAGGGACATGGATAGGATAAATAGACAAAGTCTCTTCCCTGGGGTGGGGGAGTCCTGAACTAGAGGGCATAGGTTTAGGGTGAGAGGTGAAAGATATAAAAGAGACCTAAAGGACCTCTTTTTCACGTAGAGGGTGGTCTGTGTAAGGAATGAGCTGCCAGTGGAAGTGGTGGAGGCTAGTCCAATTACAGCATTTAAAAGGCATCTGGATGGGTATATGAATATGAAAGGTTTGGAGGATATGGGCCGGGTGCTGGTGGGTGGGATTAGATTGGGTTGGGATATTTGGTCGGCATGGACGAGTTGGACTGAAAGGTCTGTTTCCACGCTGTACATCTCTATGAATCTATGACTCTAAGTCGCACTTAAGAGACTGTTAGCTAAAAGGGAAGCCCATGAAATTGAAGGCAAATTACTGAAAGGGAAAGGAATTTGGGTGAATGGCTGGCAATTAGGATTAATGGGAAGGTACTCAAATTGGCAAGATGTGACCAATGGTGTCCCACAAGGATCTGTACTGGGCCTCATTTATTCACATTATCAGCGAATATCCCCACTTCTGATGGAGGGAAGATCACTAATGAAGCCACTGCTGACTCTGGGCTATAAACTTCTGTGTGGGGATTCAATGGAGTTAAAACTGAAGAATCGCTCATTCCTAACTTTATAATGGAGAGAAACCTTTACTGTTGCACCACGGAAGTGGCTTGGACAGGGAACTTTCAGACCCCTTTGGCTGCAATGGATGACCTTCAGTGACCTCACCATTTTTTTGGGTGGGAGAATCCCCTGGAACATAAACTGAATGGAATGAGAAGGATTCCCCAGCAAGAAATGATGGCTTCAGGAGTGGAGGAGGGGCTCAGGATTTCATTGACTGGGAGAAATCTTTTCATCAAACAAATGGCTCCTTTGGCAGCATCTCCCTCTCTAGATGATAAGTGCACACTATCGTGGTTACTTATTAGGGACAACCATGAGTTGTTATTTTTAAAAGTTGGTAGATAGGTTTCTGATGGAGTATTGCAAAAATATGTGGAGCAGATAAAACAATGACGGGGTATAGCTGCCAATTGGCAGATGCTTGCAAAATGATGAGACTATATGAAACATAAACAACAGATAAACTGCTGCTGATTTCTTTTGCAGAAAGTGTAACTTGCTACATGATGGACTGTGTTCCATTCAGGTAAAAACAATGACTGCAGATGCTGGAAACCAGATCTAAATTCCTGATGAAGGGCTTTTGCCCAAAACGTCGATTTTGAAGCTACTTGGATGCTGCCTGAACTGCTGTGCTCTTCCAGCACCACTAATCCAGAATGTGTTCTATTCAGTACCAACCTGCACACACCTTTTAGAAATAGGGATCCAACTCAATTTGTTTTTTTTCTCCTCCTCTACAGAGGGCAATTGACAGAAAACAAACTACTGTTGAACATCTGCAGTACTCACTAGCTTCTTGCTGAATCACTTCTCCCCATGGCCTCCAGTAGCAAAAATAGTTTCTGCTTATCTACACCTTACCAACACCTTCCAACATCTTCAAACAACTCATTCAAATGAATGTTTAGCCTTCTACATCGGGGGGGGGGGGGGGGGGGGGGGGGGAGGCGGGGAATGCAAACCTCATTTATGTAGTTTCTCCTCATAATCGAACCATTTGTGGCTTGGTGACATTTTGAGAGCCACCTACCTGTTAGTTTAATTGGCCTGTCTTGGCTGTGATGCCCAATGAATTTAAAACTTTTTACCTTATGGCTGCAACTCTTTAAATCGCCATGGCAATATAGTTCAACTAGAGTTCAGAAACTCTCATTCACACTTCCCCGAGTTCTGTCACCAAGCATATTGATGTCAGCTATTATTGCATCATGGAGCTGAAGATCTCCAAGAGAATGGGAAGACAAGTGACTACTGCAGCTGCAAAGTGGCTTCTGACTTCAACATCTGGAGGTAAATGATGAGGGACCAAGGCTTTACTGTGCATCACGACTCCAACATTGAACAGCAATTCACTTTCAGCCCCTTCAGCAAACCCCTCTGGGGATGATTTAGAACCGATCTAAAGATCAGATTAAGAGTGGCTCAGTGGTTAGCACTATTGCCTCACAGTGCTAGGGACCTGCATTCGACTCCAGCCTCAGGCAACTATCTGTGTGGAGTTTGCACATTCTCTTAAGTGGGTTTCCCCTGGGTACTCCAGTTTCCTTCCACAGTCCATAGACGGCAGGTTAGGGTGGATTGGCCATAATAAATTGCCCATAGTGTCCAGGGGGCATGCTGGCTGTATGGATTGGCCATGGGAAATGCAGGGTTATAGGATAAAGCGTTGGTCTGGGTAGGATGCTGTATGGAGGAGCAGTGTAGACCCGATGGACCAAATGGCCTGCTTTCACACTATGGGGATTCTATGAAGACAAATGTTGAAGGTGAATCTCTGGAGTTGTCTACTTCAGAGTGCAGCAGCAACGCGAACACCGGAATAAAGGCAAAATACTGTGGATGCTGGAAATCTGAAACAAATACTAAGAGCACTCCCTGGATAAACTCAAAGGTCTGGCCAGAGCTATTGTTTTGCGTCCTCTCTTCAGAATTCTTCAGGACTTGAAGAAGAGTCATACTGGAGATTCACAGCATTAACACTGCTTCTGTCTCCACAGATGTTGCCAGACCTGCTGAGTTTCTCCAGCATTCTCGATGTTTATCGTGGAGTATAAAGGCCTGGTGACCATTACCGAGACAATTTTGCTGTTGCGCATTTTTTATATTGAATTTTAAATTACACCAGCTTCCAAGGTGAGGTCAGAATTCATATCGGCAGACTATTATGCTGAGTCTCCAGGTTCCTAGCCCAGTATCACCACCATTACTCTACTGTCACTTTCTCTCTCTCTCTCTATTTCTCTCTCTCTCAAGCTGTGGTATGCTGCCTAAGGAACTGCACTGACCTCCTGATGGGATGGTCAGCTCTGACCAAAATTACATTGTGGATGTCCCAGAAGGCAACTGTAACTACTGCCCACCCCTCCCCCACTCCCCTTATGATCATAAGAAAAAGGAACAGGAAGGATGCCATTCAGCTCCTTGAGCCTGCTCCACCATTCAATAAGATCATGGCTGATCCAACATTCTTCACATCCATTTTCCTGCCTTTTCCTTGTAACCCTTGATTCACTGACTGGTCAAGAATCTATCTCAGCCTTAAGGATTCTACCCCATAGATCTCTATAGCAAGGAGTTCCAAAGACTCTGACAGAAGGACTTCCTCCTCATTTCAATCTTTAATTGGCCCCCCCCTTTATTCTGAGACTGTGCCCTTTGGTCCTCAACTTTCCCATGACGGGGAACACCTCTCAGCATTTACCCTGTCAAGCCCCTGAAGAATCCCGTACTCACCTGACCCCCCTCTTTTATTGCTTCCACCCAATTCTACCCTCACCCATCTCCCACCTCCTCCCTGCCTGCCCACGGAGGTGGGACTAAATTCCCAGTTGGTTCACTCCCCCCTTTCTAATCTGAAACATTTAATTACAAATCCATATCAATCCTCTACATCTGAAAAGCATGATGCAGTCAAAAACATTTTGCTTCCGCAGAAGTTTTCTGTGGAATAGGCTGGAAAATCTTTTGATAAATTCCACCATCTAAATTGGCCATCACATTAAATTCAGCAATTCAGAGGAAAACTGCATCTCGTTGGACTTTCACTTCCAAAACCTAAAAGGTAAAAGTTAGCCCTCCTGTTCCAAATTCCAAGGGCAGAAATAGGGCCTGTCTACCCACTCACTCCTCAAAGGACAACCCCCTCATCCTTGGAGTAAGCTGCAAGAACCTTTGTTGAGCTCTTTCCAAGGTCATTATATCCTGCATTAGCAAAGGAACCCATAACTACACACTGAATTCCAGCTGGATGCTAAATGCTGAATGGAGCTCAGGCTTAAATTGTGTAGGTTGGGGACATTTCTCAATCTGACTAACTACAACCGTTCGTGCCAGCCAAATGAACAGGAAAGTGTAAAAGGAGCGTTATTGCTGGTACAGATGAGTATGCCATTTTTAGACTGAATGACAGTTAGCTATTGTTTCTCAGCATTCAATCCCACCTTGTCACCAGCCTCTGGGTCTCTACTCCCTCCAAGAACCCCCGTTTTCAACAAATTCCCAAGGTTTATTTATCTGGCTTTGCCTAGTATCCATGGTGCACTCTAGCAACACCCTTTGCGAAAGTGTTCCAGCATATTTCCAACACTGGCATCGATTCCAACAATGTGGAAAGTTGCCCAGGTATGTCCTGAACACACAAAGCTGGACAAATCCAAGCCGTACAATTCCTGCCCGATCGGCCAACTCTCAATCTTCATTTTACTGAAGGGGAAGCTTCACTTACTCAGCAATAACCTGCACAGTGACACTCAGGAATGGCTCTGCTGGGAGCATTTACCTCAAACCTCAGTAGACTCTTGCTCCAAAAGACCCAAAGTCAAGAGGAGGGAGGGATGGTGACTGCCCGTGAGATTGAGCAGTATTTCATCAAGGAGCCCGAGCAAAACGAGTCAATGAGAATCGGGTGAAAGCTCTCAGCTGAATGCCCTTATACCTGGCACATAGGAAGATGGTTGTGGTTATTACACTTCAGTCATCTCAGCTCCAAGACAGTGTACTTTAAGTGCGTTACTGTCTTATCGTCTTCAGCAGCTTCATCAATGACCTTCCCTCCATCATAAGATTAGAAGTGTGATGTTCACTGATGATTGCACAGTGTTTGGCACCATTCACCAATCCTCAGATGCTGAAGCAGTCCATATCCATATGAAATAGGATCTGGACAACATCCAGGCTTGGGCTGACGAGTAGCAAGTAACATCGTACCACACAAATGCCAAGCTATGACCATCTCTATTAAGAAACAATCTAACCAGCAGCCCTTGACATTCAATGGTGTTACCATCACTGAAATCCCCACTATCAACATCCTGGGGTTTATCATTGACCAGGAACTGAAAAAAACAGCCATATAATGAGATTGTTGCACGAAGTAACTCACTTCCTTACTCCCCAAAGCCAAACCACCATCTACAAGGCTCTAGTCAGCAGTGGAATGCAATACTCCCCAGTTTCCTGAATGGATGCAGCTCCAACAACACTCAAACAACTCAACAGCACCCAGGACAAAGCAGCCTGTTTGATCAGAACCCCATTCAACTACTTAAACATTCATACCCCCCCCCCCCCCCCCCACCACCTGCACACAGTGGCAGTAGTGTGTACCATCTACAAGATGCACGGCAACAACTCACAAAGGCTCCTTTAAGTGCACCTTGAAAAACTGTGATTTCTACCATGTGGAAGGACACTGGCAGTGAGTAAATGGGAACATATTAGCAAGATACATGAGTAGGCCACTCAGCCCTTCAAGCCTGTTCTGCCATTCAATGAATGAGTTACTGAACAAAGAGACCTTGGAGTGCAGGTTCATAGCTCCTTGAAAGTGGAGTCGCAGGTAGATAGGATAGTGAAGACAGCGTTTGGTATGCTTTCCTTTATTGGTCAGAGTATTGAGTACAGGAGTTGGGAGGTCATGTCGCAGCTGTACAGGACATTGGTTAGGCCACTGTTGGAATATTACGTGCAACTCTGGTCTCCTTCCTATCGGAAAGATGTTGTGAAACTTGAAAGGTATCAGAAAAGATTTACAAGGATGTTGCCAGGGTTGGGGATTTGAGCTATAGGGAGAGGCTGAAAAGGCTGGGGCTGTTTTCCCTGGAGTGTCGGAGGCTGAGGGGTGACCCTATAGAAGTTTACAAAATTATGAGGGGCATGGATAGGATAAATAGACAAAGTCTTTTCCCTGGGGTCAGAAAGTCCTGAACGAGAGGGCAGAAGAGAGAAGACGATGAGGAAGGCAGAGAGGAGACAGGTGCAAGAGACCGCGGGGGAAGAACCTGTCAGGAACAAGTTGAATCTTTTGGAAACAGTAGAGACAGATGACACTGCCAGTCCGCGAGGCTGCCAGGTCTGTTAATCAAAGGTTGGCATGGAGGCAGAGCCAAGGAGTCAGACATCGCACAGAGCTGTGGTGATAGGGGACTCCATAGTGAGAGGAACTCAACGGGATTTCTGTGGCAACAGGCGGGTTTTGAGGATGGTGTGTTGCCTTCCTGGTGCCAGAATTAAGGACATCGCAGACAGAGTGCAGGAAATCCTCAAGGGCGAAGGTGAAGAGCCAGAGGTCGTGGTGCATGTCGGCACAAATGATGTCAGGAAGAAGAGGAGGAACATTCTACAGCGGGACTTTGGAGAACTCAGAAGAAGGCTGAAAAGCAGGACGTCCAGGGTGGTTATCTCCAGTTTGTTTCCAGTTCCTCGGGCTGGTGTGGCCAGAAACAGGGAGATAATGGACTTGAACATGTGGCTGGGGAACTGGTGCAGGAAGCAAGGATTTAAATTCTTGGATCATTGGGGTATGTTTTGTGGTAAGCATAAATTATACAAAAGAGACGGTTTGCACCTTAATAGGTTAGGGACCAGCATTCTGGCAGGCAGGTTTGCTACTGCAACACAGCTACGTTTAAACTAAGTAGCGGGGGGGGAGGGGACAAACTGGATGTTTAAGAAGGAAATTGAAGGGAAATTTAGAACAAGGGAAGTCAAGAAAAACAACTGCATCAATGAGGCAGAAAACTCAAAAAGGGATCATGCTGTAAGGTTGAGTGAAATAGGGGTTGATAGGAAGGGTGAGGGCAGTAACAAATTAAAAATACTATATATGAATGCACGAAGCACTAGAAATAAGATGGATGACCTTGAGGCTCTTTTGGAAATTGGCAGCTACGATATTGTGGGGATAACTGAGACGTGGCTTTCAAGTGGACAGGGCCTGGGAGATGAATATTCAAGGCTACACGTGCTATCGTAAGGACAGACTGACGGGCAGAGGGGGTGGGGTGGCCCTGTTGGTAAGGGATGATATTCAGTCCCTTGCGCGGGGGGACCGAGAATCAGGGGATGTAGAGTCAGTGTGGATAGAGCTGCGAAATACTAAGGGGAGAAAGACCCTCTTGGGAGTTATCTACAAGCCCCCAAACAGTAGTATGGATGTAGGGTGTTGGTTGAATAAGGAGCTGAAATTGGCCTGTCGCAAAGATGTTACTACAGTTGTTATGAGGGATTTCAACACGCAGGTAGACTGGGAGAATCAGGATGGTATTGGACCTCAAGAAAGAGACTTTGTGGAGTGCCTCAGAGATGGATTCTTAGAACAGCTGGTGCTGGAGCCTACCAGGGAGAAGGCAATTCTGGATCTGGTATTGTGCAACGAACCAGAATTGATCAGGGACCTCGAAGTGAAGGAGCCATTGGGAAGTAGTGACCAAAAGACAATAAGCTTCAATCTGCAATTTGAAAGGGAGCGGGTACAATCGGTAGTGACAATTTTTCAGTTGAATAAAGGGAACTATGGAGCTATGAGGGAGCAACTGGCCAAAGTTCAATGGTGCAATACCTTAGCAGGGATGACAGTGGAGGAACAATGGCAGATATTTCTGTGTATAATGCAGAAGATGCAGGATCAGTTCATTCCAAAAAGGAAGAAAGATCCTATGAGGAGGCAGGGGTGGCCGTGGCTGATGAGGGAAGTTAAGAAACATATAAAGTCAAAAGAGAAAAAGTATAACATAGCAAAGATGAGTGGGAAAACGGAGGACTGGGAAGCTTTTAAAGAGGATTACTAAGAAGGAAATACACAGAGAAAAAATGAGGTACGAAGTTAAACTGGCCAATAATATAAAGGAGGATAGTAAAAGTTTTTTTAGGTATGTGAAAGGGAAAAAAATGGTTAAGACTAAAATTGGGCCCTTGAAGACAGAAACAGGGGAATATATTATGGGGAACAAAGAAATGGCAGAAGAATTGAATTGGTACTTCAGATCTGTGTTCACTGGGGAAGACACAAGCAATCTCCCTGAGGTAACAGTGGCTGAAGGACCTGAACTGAAGGGAATTTATATTTGCCAGGAATTGGTGTTGGAGAGACTGTTAGGTCGAAAGGCTGATAAGTTCCCGGGGCCTGATGGTCTACATCCCAGGGTACTGAAGGAGCTAGCTCGAGAAATCGTGGATACGTTGGTGATTATTTTCCACAGTTCAATAGATTTGGGATCAGTTCCTGTGGATTGGAGGGTGGCTAATGTTGTACCACTTTTTAAGAAAGGAGCAAGAGAGAAAGCAGGAAATTATAGACCAGTTAGTCTGACCTCAGTGGTGGGAAAGATGCTGGAGTCTATTATAAAGGATGAAATTACGACACATCTAGATAGCAGGAACAGGATAGGTCAGAGTCAGCATGGATTTATGAAGGGGAAATCATGCTAATCTTCTGGAATTTTTTGAGGATGTAACTCTGAAGATAGACAAGGGAGATCCAGTGGATGTAGTGTACCTAGACTTTCAGAAAGCCTTTGATAAAGTCCCACATAGGAGGTTAGTAAGCAAAATTAGGGCACATGGTATTTATTGGGAGCAAAGTACTGACTTGGATTGAAAATTGGTTGGCTGACAGGAAACAAAGAGTAGTGACAAACGGCTCCCTTTCGGAATGGCAGGCGGTGACCAGTGGGGTACTGCAGGAATCAGTGCTGGGACTGCAGCTTTTTACAATATATATTAATGATATAGAAGATGGTATTAATAGTAACATTAGCAAACTTGCTGATGATACAAAGTTGGGTGGCAGGGTGAAATGTGATGAGGATGTTAGGAGATTGCAGGGTGACCTAGACAGGTTAGGTGAGTGGACAGATGAATGGCAGATGCAGTTTAGTGTGGATAAATGTATGGTTATTCACTTTGGTGGCAAGAACAGGAAGGCAGATTACTACCTAAATAGAGTCAAGTTAGGTAAAGGGGCAGTGCAAAGAGATCTGGGTGTTCTTGTACACCAGTCAATGAAGGCAAGCATGCAGGTACAGTAGGTAGCGAAGAAAGCTAATAGCATGCTGGCCTTCATAACAAGAGGGATTGAGTATAGAAGAAAAGAGGTTCTTCTGCAGCTGTACAGGGCCCTGATGAGACCGCACCTGGAATATTGTGTGCAGTTCTGGTCTCCAAATTTGAGGAAAGACATTCTGGCTATTGAGGGAGTGCAGCGTAGGTTCACGAGGTCAATTCCTGGAATGGCGGGACTACCTTACGCTGAAAGACTGGAGCGACTGGGCTTGTATACCCTTGAGTTTAGAAGACTGAGAGGGGATTTTATTGAGACGTATAAGATTATTAAAAGATTGGACACTCTGGAGGCAGAAAACATGTTTTCGCTGATGGGTGAGTGCCGAACCAGAGGACACAGCTTAAAAATAAGGGGTAGACCATTTAGGACAGAGATGAGGAGAAACTTCTTCACCCAGAGAGTGGTGGGTGTGTGGAATGCTCTGCCCCAGAGGGCAGTGGAGGCCCAGTCTCTGGATTCGTTTAAGAAAGAGTTGGATAGAGCTCCCAAGGATAGTGGAATCAAGGGTTATGGAGATAAGGCAGGAACAGGATACTGATTAAGGATGATCAGCCATGATCATATTGAATGGTGGTGCAGGCTCGAAGGACAGAATGGCCTACTCCTGCACATATTGTCTATTGTCATAAGTTTAGGGTGAGAGGGGAAAGATATAAAAGGGACCTAAGGGGCAACTTTTTCACACGAGGGTGGTACATGTATGGAATGAGCTACCAGAGGACGTGGTGGAGGCTGGTACAATTGCAACATTTAAAAGGCATTTGGATGGGTATTCAAATAGGAAGAGTTTGGGGGGATATGGGCCGGGCGCTGGCAGGTTGGACTAGATTTGGTTGGGATATCTGGTCGGCATGGACGGGTTGGACCGATGGATCTGTTTCCATGCTGTACATCTCTATGACTCTATGACTCTATGAATCATCACCACTTGCATGTTCCCCTCAAAACCACACATCATTCTGTCATGGGAAAATATTATCATTCCTTCAGTGATGCTGGGTCAAAATCTGAAACCCTATGGCTAACACTACTGTTTCTATCCCAAACAATGCAGCAGTTCAAGAAAGAAGCACACCAGCATCTGTTCAAGGGTAATTAGGGACAGGCAATAAATGCTGGCCCTGCCACAAACACCCACACCCCATACACAGGAGGCAATAACCTTGTGATATTATTGCTTGGCTATGAATCCAGAGACCCAGGTAATGTTCTGGGCATCCGGGTTTGAATCCTGCCAAGGCAGGCGGTGGAATTTAAATTCAATAAAAACCTGGAATTAAAAATCTAATGATGACCATGAAACCATTGTCAATTGTCAAGGGAAAAAAAACATCAGCTTCACTCATGCCCTTTAGGGAAGGAAATTGCCTTATCTGATTTGGCCTCCATATGACACCAGACCCACAGCAATGTGATTGACTCTTATCTGCCTCTGGGCAACTAGGGATGGGCAATAAATGCTGAGGTAAAAACAATGACTGCAGATGCTGAAAACCAAATACTGGATTAGTGGTGCTGGAAGAGCACAGCAGTTCAGGCAGCATCCAACGAGCAGCGAAATCAACGTTTCGGGCAAAAGCCATCAGGGCTTTTGCCCGAAACGTTGATTTCGCTGCTCGTTGGATGCTGCCTGAACTGCTGTGCTCTTCCAGCACCACTAATCCAATAAATGCTGAGGTACCAGTGAGTACATGTGAATGAGTTAAAAAAAAGAAATAAAATAAAATAGGCCATTCAGCCCCACTATGCTATTCTATGTCTATGCTTCACATGAGCATAACCTCTTCCCCCTCATTTTTCCATCTTGAATGTATCTACATTATTTGTCTAAACTATGTGGGAGTGAGTTCCATATTTGTCACCACTTTCTGGGTAAAGAGAGGCAGGGCTATGGAAAAATAAATTTGTGGCTGTAAAATTAGGCAATCGTAGACTGATAGGCTGCAGGTGTGGTTTCAATGCAGAAAAAAAATCCAGGAGTAGTGCATTTGCATCATGTGATTTGTACCACCAATGTTGTGGCCCCAAACAAAATTAAATTTCATCCTGAGCATCAAAATGATAATACTGTGGGGCATCACAATGAAATAGTCCTTTCTAAAGGGGGTCTGTCAAAGACACACTCACATTAATGCAGCAGATCTGTGTTGATCAGAGCAGGGCAGAGATACTAAAGTCCAATCATTTGCCCAATGAAGATGGAAAACCAGTGCTAATGTACAATTACTGAAATATTGTGCTCACTCAAGAACAAATATAGTCTGAATTCACCTTCATCTTTGCAACTTGGGATTGAAACAAGGTGCAGAACTATCAATGTAAGAAATAGGACAACCCCCAATAGGACAACCATATGATATTGGCTCGGTGGCTTTGTGGCAAGACTATTAACCCAGAGACTCAGGTAATATTCCAGGGAACTGGGTTCAAATCCAGCCACGGCTCATGGCGAAGTTTGGATTTTTTTAAAAATCTGGAATTAAGATTCTAATGATGACCATGAAACCATTGTAAATTATTGGGGAAGAATAGAGACATGGTTATTTTCTAAATGGGGAGAAAATTCAGAAATCTGAAATGCAAAGGGACTTAGGAGTCCTAGTCCAGGATTCTCTTAAGATAAACTTGCAGGTTGAGTCAGTAGCTAAGGCGGCAAATACAATATTGGCATTTATTTTGAGAGGATTAGAATATAGAAGAAGGGATGTATTTCTGAGGCTCTGGTCAGACCACATTTAGAGTACTGTGAGCAATGTTGGGTCCTATACCTCAGGAAGTATATACTGGCCCTGGAGCGGGTCCAGAAGAAGTTAATGGGAATGATCACAAGAATGAAAAGCTGAACAAATGCAGAACATTTGAGGACTCTGGGTCCATACTTGATGGAACTTAGAAGGATGAAGTAGGATCTGATTGAAACCTTTGGAATACTGAACAGCCTACACAGTGTGGACTTTGGGAAGGTGTTTCCACTGGCAGGAGAGACTAGGGCCAAAGGTACACTCAAAGGGAAGATCATTTAGAATGGAGATATGGAGAAACATCTTCAACCAGAGAATGGTGAAGCTATGGAACTCAACGCCACAAAAGGCTGTGGAGGCCAGGTCATTGAGTATATTTAAGACTGAGATAGATAGGTTCATGATTGTCAAGGAAGTCAAAGGTTACAGGCAGAAAGTGGGAGAATAGGGGTGAGAAACTTATCAGCCATGATTGAACAGTGGACCAGACCCGATAGGCTGAATGGTCTAAATTTATGGAAAAAACCCATCTGGTTCACTAGAATATAGAAGAAGGGATGTACTTCTGAGGCTCTTTAGGGATGGAAGCTGCTGTGACTTCAGACCCACAGCAATGTGGTTGACTTTCAATTGCCCTCTGGGGAATTAGGGATGGTCAATAAATGCTGCTGTAGCCAGTGATGCGCACATCCCACAAACAAATAAAACAAAAGGAGCCAAGGTAGACCATTCTGCCCTTCGAGCCTGCTCCATCATCCAAAATAATCATGGCTGATCTGTTTGTGTTTTAACTCGCTAGTGTTCCTTGTCAATATGGTGATTAGTATTGCTGCCTGTCACATGTGAGACCGGGTGCAATTCCCTATCGGGAAGGATAGTGTATCTCAGTCACAGACCCAAGGTGGACAGAAAGCAGCTGAACCAATGATAACAAGGGGGAAGAATTTTCAGGTGAAAGGCAGGAAGTTCATGGGAGTTTTGAGGAAAACCCTTTTCACCCAGAGGGTGGTACGGGGGTCTGGAATGTCCTGTCAGGGAGGGTGGTTGAGGCGGGAAATGTTCCAACCTTTAAAAATTACTGGGATGAGCCCTTGAAGTATCATAACATTCAATGTTATGGACTGGAACAGGTAGACCTACCATATTTTTGGCTGCACAGTCTTGAGATGTTGAAGGTCCTCTTCTGAGCTCTATGATTTCTTTGATTCTACATTCTCATTAACCCTCAACAAAACCTCCATCACTGAAGCGAACAAGAAGCTACCCACTTTGGACTTAAAAATACTCAATGACCACAACCATCACCACCATGTGTAATGGGGCAGATAATTCATAAGTTAAGACAAAGAAAAACCCTCATCTCAGTCCCGAAAGAGAGACCCCTCATTTTAAAACAGTGTTTAAATGTTTAAAGCTCCTAGTTCTGGACTCACCCACCATTGTAAACAACCTTTCCAAATTCACCTTGTCTGTTCAGGATCTTACACACTTCAAGCCAGTCAGTCCTGACTCTTTCCCAATGGAAACAGACTCAGCTTGTGCTTTTCCTCATAAGTCAACCCACTCATTGCAGGTACCAACCTAATGAGCCTCTGAACAACCTGAATGCATTTACATCCTTCTTGACTTAAGGAGATGAAATCTGCACACAGTATTTTATCACTGCTTTTCGTCATGACTTGGATGTAAGCATAAGAGGTATAGTTAGTAAGTTTGCAATTGACACCAAAATTGGAGGTGTAGTGGACAGCAAAGAAGGTTATCTTAGTGTACAATGGACCTTGATCAGATGAACTAATGGGCCAAGGAACAGCAGGTGGTGTGTAATTTAGCTAAATGTGAGATGCTGCATTTTGGAAAGGCAAATCAGGATGGGACTTATACACTTAATGGTAAGGTGCTGGGGAGTGTTGCAGAACAAAGAGAGCTTGGGGTGCAGGTTCACAGTTCATTGAAAGTAGTGAAGGTGCTCGGTACGCTTGCCTTTATTGGTCAGTGCATTGAGTATAGGAGTTGGGAGGTCATGTTGCAGCTGTACAGGACATTAGTTAGGCCACTTTTGAAATACTGCGTTCAATTCTGGTCTCCCTCCTATCAGAAGGATGCTGTGAAACTTGAAAGGGTTCAAAAAAGATCTACAAGGATGTTGCCAGGGTTGGAGGTTTTGAGCTATAGGGAGAGGCTGAATAGGCTGGGGCTGTTTTCACTGGAGCATCAGAGGCTGAGGAGTGACCTTATAGAGGTTTATAAAATCATGAGGGGCATGGGTAGGATAAATAGACAGTGACTTTTTTTCCAGGCTGGAAGGCATAGGTTTAAGGTGAGAGGAGAAAGACATAAAAGGGACCGAAGGGGCACCATTGTCACACAAAGTGTGGTGTGTGTATGGAATGAGCTGCCAGAGGAAGTGTGGAGGCTGGTACAATTGCAACACTTAAAGGCATCTGAATGGGTATATGAATAGGAAGCATTTAGAGGGATATGGACCAAATGCTCACAAATGTTCTACGTTCTATGTTTAAATGGAACAAGATTAATTTAAGATATCTGGTTGATATGGATGAGTTAGGCTGAAGGGTCTGTTCCCATGCTGTAAGACTCTGACGCTATTCAGATTGTGGGCTCCCCAATGCCCTTTGTAATTGATGGAGTCTGATACTTAAAGGAGATTGGTTAGCCTCAACTAATTTTTGGATGTCACAATGTCCAATAGATAAGGGACCTGTCACAGTGGCCTTGCTGTGATCAATGCTCTACTTTTAGTCGAAAACTTTACAAAATGCAAGTAAACAATCAGCACGTGCATATATTTGCTTAAAGATGTCTTTCCTGATGAAGGGCTTTTGCCCGAAACGTTGATTTCGCTGCTCGTTGGATGCTGCCTGAACTGCTGTGCTCTTCCAGCACCACTAATCCAGTATACCACTGTTCAGTGTCTAAGGAAGTCAAACACTCGCATTCTGCTTTTCAGTTCAGCATTCAATAACAAAATTCACAGAAATGGTTTAAAGTATATGGTCTCGATGTGGAAAGTTTTGTTTCCCTTTGTGGAAGACACCAGAACCTAAGGGAGTAATCTCAGAATGGAGGGTGGTGGTGGGGACACACATTTCAGACAAAGATGAAGAGGAATTTCTTCTCTCTGACGTTTGTAAGCTCCTGGAATTCTTCACTGCAAAGGGCTGAAGAGGTTGGATCATTAAGTATATCCAAGACTGTGAAAGATAGATTTTTCACCAGTAAGGGAATCAATGGTCATGGGGAACAGGCAGGAAAGTGGAGTTATCTAATCAACCATGATCTTATTGAATGGCGGGGCAGCCTCAATGGGTGAAATAACCTACTTCTGATCCTACAACTTACCATTTTAGACGTGCATGTCCTGTATGAAAATTACCGTATACAGAGGAACCTCAATTATCCAGCATTCGATTATCCAAATATTGGATTATCCGGCAAGATCACAATGTCCCAACACTCGGTTAAACTATGTTATCCAGCATTTAATTATCCAGAATTCAATTAACCGAATGAAACACTGCCCACCTGTGTCCTTCAGATAATCGAGGTTCCTCTTGTTCTTCTTGTATGAGACTCACGCCCCCACCCCTGCCAAACGTTAAGCCCAAAGGCCTTTCATTTTTTATATTGTTTGAGATAGTTTTGGGTGTGGATTTGGAGGAAGAAGTCCAATGAGGTTTTCTCCTGATTAGTCATTCCTTAAACATCATAAATACTGTTAAAAATCACATAACACCAGCTTATAGTCCAACAGGTTTATTTGGAAGTACAAGCTTTTGGAGCGCTGCATCTTCATCAGATAGCTACGTATCAGATACTCTGCACCAATCAAACTGCAGGTTCCTATGACATTCTCCTCCTCCAAACCATTTATATGCATTACAAACAACAGGGGTCTCAGCACTGATCCCTGTGGAACATAACTGGTCACAGATCTCCAATCAGAGTAATACCCTTCCATGCTACAATAAACCTGTTGGACTATAACCTGGCGCTGTGTGATTTTTAATTTTGTCCAGCCCAGTCTAACATAGACTCCTCCATATCGTCATAAATACCAGTCAACAGCCTAAGATGCCATTGGATTTTAAATTCAGGACCATGGGCAACAAATAGTCACCGCGCTATTCCTGATGAAGGGCTCCTGCCTGAAACGTCAATTTTCCTGCTCCTCGGATGCTGCCTGACCTGCTGTGCTTTTCCAGCATCACACTAACCTTGACTGCACCATTACGGGCAGCTCAGCAAGGGATTTCAATCCATTGAAAATATTACTCCTGGAAAAAAGTGGCTCCCTTTTTTTGTCCAAATACTTGATCTCAAAAGCTTGACTTTCACAGGAGTATATATGGTACACTGAAATCCCAGTACTGGTATCTGTTACTCATCTTTTATTTACTACACAGAAGGATAGTTCTCCGTGTCTGGATTCCCATGTGGCTTGGGGCTAATGGATTTGGATAAAGTTGATCTAATGGACTCAAGAAAACAGCAGAGAATCTGAGCCAGTTGGACAGCATCGCCTGCAATAGCCAGAGTCAAAAATATCACGATATGGTTCCATAAAGATAATTTTCTAAAGTTTTGATTCAACAACCACCTACATATTGATGATTCCCAAAAGGCCATTTTGAAGTTAGAGAAACAAGAATCAGACTGATGAGTGAATGGGGCATGGTGCATGTGATACAAACAAATAGAGTTTTGGACAGAGTTATAGAGGCCAACAAAAAGCCCTTTGGCCCATCAGTCTAACTAATAATAACTTGATGTTTGCAAGATGAAAGGCCAACCAGGAGGAACATTGGAAGAGTTGTCCTGGAGGAACGGCAAAGGATTTCAACTACAGATGAACTGGAAGAGGATGGCAATTAGAACATAGAACAATACAGTGCAGATCAGGCCCTTCGGTCCTCGATGTTGCGCCGACCCGTGAACTATTTTCAGCTCGTTCCCCTATGCTATCCCAAAATTATCCATGTGCTTATCTAAGGAATGTTTAAATCTCCCTAATGTGGCTGAGCTGACTACCTTAGCAGGTAGGGCATTCCACGCCCTTACGACTTTCTACGTAAAGCAGGAGCAACATTGGAGTTGGGCAACATTGCAAAGGTAGAAGAAATCAACCTTTGTTCATGAGGAAGATATGAGCTCGAAGGCAAATCTCAGGGTCAACCATGAAAACCAAGGTTGTGCCCATTAAAACAGAAGCTGCTGGGAACACTCAGCAGGTCAGGCAGCATCAGTGGAGAGAGAAAAACAGTCATATTTCAGGTTTGATGAGGTTGAATTTGAAATTACATCAGAATGTTCATGATTCTTCCATTTTTTTGTTTTACATTTCTGCCAGCCATCTGGCTCAATCTGCGACAAGACAGCAAGTCAGAGTTGATGGTTAAGAATCAGAGGTGGGGTGGGGATCGAAGGCAGTGGCCTTAGTTTTGCCAATACTTGTATTGGTGAAATTTCTGGGTCTCTAGTTATGGATCACATTCCTGATGAAGGGCTTATGCCTGAAACGTTGATTCTCCTGCTCCTGGGATGCTGCCTGACCTACCGTGCTTTTTCCAGCGCCACACTTTTTGACTCAGTCATGGATGCTTGACAAAAAAAATTAAGCAACATTGTTGGATTTGACAGATTCTACTCAAACCCTTCACCTTACTTGAGAAGGTACCAAACGCAAATGCATGATACGTCTCACTACCCATTGCAGACATAATTCACCTGATGAACACAAAAACAGCCACAAAATTACTACTCATGTCCTTGTTTGTCATAAAAGTTTGAGATACACCAATCAAACTGCAGGATCCTATGACATCCTCCTCCTGCAAACAAACAGGGGTCTCAGCACTGATCCCTGCAGAATACCACTGGTCACAGATCTCCATTCAGAGGAACACCCTTCCACTACTACTCACCATCTTCTATGTCCAAGCCAGTTCTGTATCCATCCTACTAGTTCACCGTGAATCCCATGCAACTTTCTTACCAGCTTGCCATGAGCGACCTTGTCAAAGGCCTTGTTAAAGTCCACATAGACAACACCTACCATCCTGTCTTCATCAAATCATCTTTATCACCTAGAGTCATAGAGATGTACAGCACGGAAACAGACCCTTCGGTCCAAACCGTCCATGCTGACCAGGTATCCCAACCCAATCTAGTCCCACCTGCCTGCACTTGGCCCATATCCCTCCAAACCCTTCCTATTCATATACCCGTCCAAATGCCATTTAAATGTTGCAATTGTACCAGCCTCCACCACATCCTCTGGCAGCTCATTCCACATCCGTGCCACCCTCTGTGTGAAAAAGCTGCCCCTTAGGTCTCTTTTATATCTTTCCCCTCTCACCCTAAACCTATGCCCTCTAGTTCTGGACTCACCAACCCCAGGGAAAAGACTTTGTGTATTTATCCTACCCATGCCCCTCATGATTTTATAAACCTCTATAAGGTCACTCCTCAGCCTCTGATGCTCCAGGGAAAACAGCTCCAGCCTGTTCAGCCTCTCCCTGTAGCTCAAATCCTCCAACCCTGGCTACATCCTTGTAAATCTTTTCTGAACCCTTTCAAGTTTCACAACACCTTTCCAATAGGAAGGAGACCAGAATTGCATGCAATATTCCAACAGTGGCCTAACCAATGTCCTGTACAGCCGCAACATGACCTCCCAACTCCTGTACTCAATACTCTGACCAATAAAGGAAAGCAAACCAAATGCCTTCTTCACAATCCTATCTACCTGAGACTCCACTTTCAAGGAGCTACAAACCTGTACAATCACGTTCAAGAGACATGACCAACTCTGGACAAAGCCAGGTTACCTGTCACTAACAAGTCCATATTTTTCCAAATGTGAGTAAATCCTGTTCCTAAGAATCTTTTCCAACAATCTCCTAACCATTAGCATAAAGCTCAAAGGCCAGTAATTTCCCGGATTATTCATGCTTCTGCTCTTAAACAAAGGAACAACAGTGGCTATTCTCCGGTTCTCTGGGACTCTCCTGTGACTAAAGATGATACAAAGATTTCATAGAAGGCCCCATTAATGTTCTCCCTCACTGCCCTCAGCATTCTAGGATAGATTCCATCAGGTGCTGGGGGATTGTCCACCTTAACACTTTTCAAAACACCCAATACCACCTTCTTTTTTTGACTGATGTGCCCTAGAATATCAACATACCCCTCCTGAGACTCACTATTCACCATGTCCTTCACTTTGCGAATAGCAGTGCAAAGTATTCATTGAGGACTTCACTCACGTCCTCTGGCTCCACGTATCAGCTCCTTCCTTTGTCCTTGAGAGGACCTATCCTTTCCCTTTCTGTGTTGGATCACCAGCCATGATCATATCGAATGGTGGAGCAGGCTCAATGGACCAAATGACTCCTGTTCCTAACTTCTAAGTTTCTATGGAAACCCATCTCTGCATTAATCTCACTTCCTTTAGACCTTACAGATGAAAATTATTGAATCATAAAGAGTTAATTGTCACTCATAACTGATGAGACAGCAGTGTTCAAACACCTCTCCCACCACTGCATGTCCTCCCTCCATCTCCATCCCACAGCCCACTCACCCTAAGAAAGATATTTTAAAAATCTGAAAAATTATTGCTCGATCCCCTCAGGTGATTGAAACCAGCCCAGGAGGACACATGGGGATCAGTTTCCACAGGGTGCCATGGGGTGTGGGTTCCCACAGGGTGCCATGGGGTGTGGGTTCCCAGAAGGTGCCATGGTTGTGAGTACCCACAGGGTGCCATGGGGTGTGGGTTCCCACAGGGTGCCATGGGGTGTGGGTTCCCAGAAGGTGCCATGGTTGTGAGTTCCCACAGGGTGCCATGGGGTGTGGGTTCCCACAAGGTGCCATGGGGTGTGGGTTCCCACAGGGTGCCATGATGTGTGAGTTCCCAGAGGGTGCAATTGGATGTGAGTTCCCATAGGGGGCCATGGGGTGTGGGTTCCCAGGGGGTGCCATGGATTTTGGGGTCCCAGAGGGTGCCATGGTGTGTGGGTTCCCAGAGGGTGCCATGGTGTGTGGGTTCCCAGAGGGTGCCATTGTGTGTGCGTTCCCAGAGGGTGCCATGGGGTGTGCAGTCCCACAGGGTATCATGGGGTGTGGGGTCCTAAGGGTGCCATGGAGTGTGGGTTCCCAGAGGGTGCCATGGACTGTGAGTTCCCAGAGGGGGCCATCGGGTGTGGGTTCCCAGGGGGAGTTATCGGGTGTGGAGTCCCAGAGGGTGCCATGAGGTGTGGGTTATCAGAGGATACCATGGGGTGTGAGTTCCCAAATGGTGTCATGCAGTGTGAGTACCCGCAGGGTGCCATGGGGTGTGAGTACCCACAGGGTGCCATGGGGTGTGAGTACCCACAGGGTGCCATGGGGTGTGAGTACCCACAGGGTGCCATTGTGTGAGGGTTCCTGGAGGGTGCCACAAGGTGTGGGTCGCTGGAGGGTGTCATGGAGTGTTGGCTCCTGGAGGTTGTCATGGGGTGTGGGTACCTGGAGGGTGCCATTGGGTGTGGGTTCCCATGGGTGTGGGTTCCTGGAGGGTGCCATTGGGTGTGGGTTCCCATGGGGTGTGGGTTCCTGGAGGGTGCCATTGGGTGTGGGTTCCCATGGGGTGTGGGTTCCTGGAGGGTGCCATTGGGTTTGGGTTCCTATGGGGTGTAGGTTCCTGGAGAGTGCCATTGGGTGTGGGTTCCCATGGGGGTGTGTGTTCCTGGAGGGTGCCATTGGGTGTGGGTTCCCATGGGGTGTGGGTTCCTGGAGGGTGCCATTGGATTTGGGTTCCCATTGGGTGTGGGTTCCCATTGGGTGTGGGTTCCCATGGGGTGTGTGTTCCTGGAGGGTGCCATTGGGTGTGGGTTCCTGGAGGGTGCCATTGGATTTGGGTTCCCATGGGGTGTGAGTTCCCAGAGGTTGCCACGAGGTGGGAGTTCCTGGAGGATGCCAAGGGGTGTGGGTTACCAGAGGGTGCCATGAGGTGTGTCAGTTCCCAAAACGTGACAAGGGCATAGGTGAGGCAGGGGACCCATTTACCATTAGAAAATGCTGAGCTACCCAATTCAGGGCAAAGGTCGCAATCTGCCAAAAGAACGTTGTGTTATTGAGCGCAGTTATCAAGCTCAGGGCATCTGAGAAACCGCACAACCAACAAAATAATTCAAAGTGTTGTCAATGTTGGGAACAAGGTAGTCAGTCCAAAACTAAGAGTCACAGGTTGAGGGTGAGAAGTGAAAGATTTAAAAAAGAGACCTGAGGGGTAACTTTTTCACACAGAGGGAGGCGCATGTATGGAATGAGCTGCCAGGAGAAGTTGTGGAGACTGGTACAGTTACAACATTTAAAAGGCATGGGTATATGAATAGAAAAGGTTTAAAGAGGTATGGGTCAAATGCTGGCAAACTGGACAAGATTTATTTAGGACATTTGGTTGACATGGACGAATTGGACCAAAGGGTCTGTTTCCATGCTGTACATCTCTATGATTCAGTGACTGTAAGCTCCCACACAACAACAATGTGATAATGAGCAATTATATTGTTGCAGCTTCAGGTGGGGGAGACAAACCAGCCAGGTCAACAAGGCAAACTCCCAGCTCTGCTTAAAAACAAAGCCACAGGATTTTCACATCTTTCTTCGGGAGTAAATGAAGCCTCGTTTCATCGTCTCTGAAAGGTGGCACCTCTGACAACATTGTGCTCCGAAGTGGAGTCAGCCTGATTTGTTGTGCGAGAGTCTCTGGAATGGAAATCCAACCTCTAGCTCAGTATTTCCTTCCAAGCCACGCTCGATCAAACCCTGCAAGACTTTGGAGACAGAGGGCAGAGCTCCAAGAGAAAATACAACCGTTGGATGACGGGACTGCCACAAATGATGGGTTTTGGAAATGAGAAGTGATTTAAAAATAGCTCCAGTGGCCCACAAGCCAGCTCTTTGGTCAAACAAAAAGGAAACTGCGTTCCAAAGTAATGAGCAGCCACATCATTGTTTGTCAGGCATGGTCACAATTCCTTTGAAAAAGCAGTCCTCACCTATCACTGGTTGTCGTGCAGTTTGTCTCTGCCTGCTACCCTTAAATAATGGGAGTGTTCTTACTGCTTCCTGAGGCACAAATAAAACCAGCAGAGGCACCAGTGGCTAAAACAGAAAGGTTCATATTCCCCCAGCAGACCTATCTGTTCATTATTCTCACTGGTTCAGCAGTTCACGGTTTCTGTTTCTTCATGAATATGTGAGCTCCAATTTCCTTTGGGAAAATGACATTTTGCTTTTGCACCCCTCAGTGTTGAAGGCTTTTGCCCGAAACGTTGATTTTCCTGCTCCTCGGATACTGCCTGACCTGCTGTGCTTTCACAGCACCATTCTAACCTAGCCCCTCAATGTTGAGCCAATTCTGATCAAAGTTTGAACGCCTTCATTTGCGGGGGATATCTCACAGAAACCTATAAAAGTCTAACAGGACAAGACAAGGTAGACACAAGAAAGATGTTCCCAGTAACTGGGGAATCCATAACCAGGGGGTCACAATCTATGGGGTAGGCCATTTCAGACTGAGATGAGGAGCAATATCCTCATGCAGAGAGTGGGGAACCTGTGAAATTCACTTCCACAGCAAGCAGTTGAGGCCAAAACATCAAATGTTTTCAAAAAGGAGCTAATTATAGAGTCATTGAATCATACAGCATGGAAACAGACCCTTCGGCCCAACCAATCCAAGGGGACCATAATCCCAAATGAAACTAGTCCCAGCCACCTGTGCTTGGACCAGGAGGCTGATGTGTCTTGTACAGGTCTGAAAGACAGGGCAGCTGCTCTCTGAATGCAAAGTAAAGGAATCAATAATTAACAAGAGAATGCAAATACTCCTGTAAATAAGAAACAAAAGTAGAAATTGCTGGAAAAACTCAGCAGGTCTGGCAGCATCTGTGTTCTGAACTCAGGGTTAATGTTTCAGGTCTGATGACCCATCCTTAGAACCAGACCCAAAACATTAACTCTGATTTCTCTCCATGGATGCTGCCAGACCTGCTAAGCTTTTCCAGCAATTTCTGTTTTTGTTTCTGACTCATACAGTACCTGCAGTTCTTTTGGTTTCTCGATCCTGCAAACAAGATGGGGAGAGAGTTTACGGTCTAGGATTGACAAACTCCGTTTTAAGTGCCAAAGCTTGTGAAGTGCCTGGCTGAAGGTACCATTCTCAGAACAGAATCAAAGGATTGTTATAGTGCAGAGGAGGCCATTCGGCCCATTGAGTCTGCTCCAGGTCTCTGAATGAGTATCTTTTCCCAGTCAGTACCTTTGCACTGCCCACTCGCATGCCTCGATTGGAGACTCCAGCTGGCAGACTGAGGCAGTCAGGGACAGAAACTCAGTCCAGTCACAGCAGGAAGCTTTCACCTCTGTTAAACTGCCCATGCCTCGTTGAGAATCACTCAGCTCCTACGTAATGCAGTTCCTAATTCTCCCATCAACAGAGAAGCCATTCATAGAGCCCACTGTAACAGACACTATTCTGCAGTTCTCAAGGACAAGTCATTGTCAATTCAATTGTGTTGTTTGAGTATCATGCTCCCCAATGAATAATCAATTTAAAATTCAAGTCATTCAAATTTTCCATCTTTACAATGATTTTGCACTGTAGTGAGGGTTGTAATTTTAATGCAGGTGTACAGAAGCTATTGTTTTCTTTGACCTGGTCTTTCCTAGAGACACCAAAATACACCAATTTTTGGCCTACAATCTCCTCAAGACCATAAGACCATCACATAGGAGAAGGAGTAAGCCATTTGGAGCATTGCTCTTGACCCACCTTCTACATTGTACAGACAGTTTCCCCTGTGGAGGAGTCTAAGACCTTGGTATCAGGAGTCACCCAGTTAGCACAGAGCTGAGGAGGAATTTTGTCTCCCAGAGAGCGGAGAGTCTATGGAATTATTTACTGCAGAGAGCTCCTGAGGCTGGGTCATTTTGTTTTCTCGAGGCTGAGACAGATTTCTAATTAGTAAGGAGATCAAGGGCTATGAGGAAAAGGTAGCAATGTGGAATTCAGGATTATTAGATCAGCTACGATATGTCATTGAATGGTTGAGCAGACTTGATGAGTGGAATGGCCTATATCTGCTCCTACATCTTATAGTCTTATTATTGCCATGCTCCCTGAATGATGAGTTCCCACCTCATCACTGCATTAATACTAAGACAAGGGATTGCTAAAGCCCAGGATGTGTCTCTTTGGGCGTGTGTGTGTGTGTGTGTGTGTGTGTGTGTGTCTCTCTCTCTCTTTCGCTTTCTCCCTCTAAATAGGTTGGAAGTGCATCTGGTTCAGACTTGGAAATGGGGTCAGGGCCAGACTCAGGTGAATGGAAGTCCCTCTCCAGTTCATGCTCGCAGATGGAAACCAGGCCATTGTATCCACTACAAGGCTGTTTGTGCTCAGCCCAGGGTTCAGTGGGACACTGCACACATTGGTGTCAGACTCAAACATTCATGAAAGCCATTCACAGGTCACCCCCCCATGGTTTCCATCAGAACGGCATCACACGGGGGCAGTGACCCCACCGTCACCCATCCATCTGATTAAATGCCCCTCCCCTCCCCCACAGGGAGAAGGTACAAGATTGCACCCCATGTGACATGGTCTATAATTCAGCTTGGCAATGTTGCTGCCACGCATTGTGGAACACTTTACTATCACAAAGGTGCTACGTCAGTGAAAACAAAATGTTGTGCCTTGGATAGTCCTGACTTTGAAAAGGGCTATTTCCTGCAAAGTAACCAGGCAGCAGATGGGTACATGAAACACTGCATGTGTGGATCCATACACAAAGTGTCGGGTGCTACCATCACAGTTGGTCCATCTGCCCTCAATGTAGAGTTTCGGGGTACACTTTCAAATCAGTGTAAACCATTTTGGTTTTCCAGAAGGAGTCACTGGACTTGAAACATTAACTCAGTTTCTCTCTCCAGAGAGATGCCGAGCTTCTCCAGTGATTTCTGTTTTTGCTGTAGACAACGGGATGAACTTTGCTGAACTTTAAGGCCGTTACATCTGGTGCGATACAAGAGTCGCGTGGCATCATCACTAATGGTCAGAGCTGCCCAAGGCGAGTGCAGGGCCAGGAGCAAATCATGGTGTGCAGGCCCTGGATTGGGAAGTTATAAATCCTTCAAAGCTCCTTTGTGCTAATGGCACTTTGACACCTTCAAACCAAACCAAGACCACATGATTCCACTCTCCCCCATTTAACCCGCTCCTAACTCTGCCCAGTTGCTGAGTCATTAACATGTGCCTACACTGCCAAGGGCTGGCCCAGACGGTTACTCAGATTCATCCTGCCCACTAATGGTCACTGCAGAGCAACCTCAAATGACCATCCTGGATATTCCTAAATTGGCAGTAAATCTAAAATAAACATATCACTGTAGGTAGCTATCACAAATCACCAGGAGCCAGATCATTTAGTTCTGACTCAGATCTGATCAGGAATGAAGAATTGTTCCTGTTGGCTGGATTCCCCTGTAATTATGAAAGGTTTTGAGGTTATTTATACATCAAACCTGGGGTTAGGTGACTTGTTTAATCTGTGCTAGCTGCAACTGTAAAAGCAAAGCTTCGATTCTGCAAAGTCATGTAACTGGTCCACCTTCACCAGACGGGACCAAAAGATTAGGCCTGTGCTGGAAACTGGGAGGAGCGAGCTACTGGGCTCAGCCCCACTCACTCCCAACCATGTCCCAGAATCTGCATCAATCACATCTCCAACAGCACAGACTCCCGATGGAATTCCATCGTTCACGCACAGGCAGAAGGGGCAGGGGTGTTAGTGGTGAAGGGGGGAGGGAGAGAGAGAGAGAGAGACAGACAGACAGACAGGCAGAGACAAAAACAGTGAGGGAGGGAGGGAGAGGGCGAGAGAAAGGGAGGGAGGTGGGGGGAGAGAGAAAGGAAGAGAGGTGGGGGGAGAGAGAGAGAGAGGCAGAGATAGGGTGAGAGACGGAGGGAGCGAGAGAGGGAGAGAAAGGGATAGAGGTGGGGAAGGAGAGAGACAGATAGAGACGGAGGGGTAGACGAAGGGAGGAAGGAGAGAGGGGAAGGATAGGGGAGGGAGAGGGGGAGAGAGATAGACAGACAGACAGAGATAGAGAGAGTGAGACAAATAGAGGGGGTAGAGAGAGGGAGCAAGGGGGTGGAGAGAGACAGACAAAGAGAGTGACAGAGATGGGGAGGAAGGTAAAAAGAGAGAGGGAGGAGGAAGAGAGAGACTGACAGTCAAGGGCGGGTGCAGGGTGGGAGAGGGTGAGCGAAAGAGAGAGGAGGTGAGGGAGAAAGAGAGAGACCGAGTCTCTGCTGGAGGGAGAAACCCTGATGACTCAGCAATTTTGTGGCATCAGCCATTTTGCTGCAGAGCTGGGAATAGCTGGGGCTCTGGTCGAAGGAGGGGTGGGGGTGGGGGTGGGGATGCCCTTGGTCTAATGGAGACCCAGATCAGAAAGACCTTTGTGTGGGATAATGAGAATGGATTTGCTCATCGAATGTTGATATGTATCATTTTACAACAGTGTCATCAGCAGCGATGTGTAAGAGGTTGTAAAGAAAGGATGGAATTGTCTGAACTAGTGACAAACATACTGTCAGAGAACTGTGTCACATACAAGAGTGCTAATAACAGTCTAAGGAGAATCCACTCAGGTCCGACGCCAGTGTAGAAGGAAACCATTTGAGCAGACACAAAGGTGGCTTTCTTTCTAATGTGCAGCGTTGAACCCTGAGGCACGAGCCCAATACAAACCACTTGATAAAATGCACATTTTGCTGAAGCTATTCAAATTTGCAGTCATCAGTACACTTTGCAAGAATATCAATGTCAGAGGAAAATCAACATTAATACTGTTTGAGTGGAAAGTGTTGATTGGCTGGCAAGTGGACACGGATTGGTAGAGGTGCTGCCATGGAGAAGGCAAACGACTTTGAAGCAACAATGTCAATGGCCATTGGTCATTAGCATCAAGCAGGAGTTATCAGAACAGTTGCCCATATACATTCTCAATTCTAACTCACACAAGGCAGGGCACAGATAGAGGATGGTTTCCCGCCTGCCAGCCACTCATTATACCTCCCACTAACATGCACTCCCCTATTTACCCTCACCATATCCCCATTATCTCCTGGTACACTCCAGCACATGAAAACAGAGCAGCAGCACAGCAGTACCTTTAATATCCTGTATATGGCAAGTTGCTCAGCAAAAGCAAGCTGACACTCCAGCATAAATACTGAGGGAGTGCTACTGTGTTGGAGGTGCTGTCTTTCAGGAGAGGTATTAAACCGGGCTCCATCGGCCTGTTCAGGCAGAATGTAAAAGTTACCATGGTGATTTTTCAAAGAGCTGGAGAGCTAGTCCTGGCCCCGCCCTGGCCTTTGTGCCTCAGACAACATCACCAAAAGAACAGGCCAACCAGTCATTTTGTCAAACTACACTTTTAAGAAAAGCATTTCATTGACGGCCAAGTGCTTTGAACTGTCCAAATGTCATGTAAAACCTCTTGTTTTTAACAGGCAGATGTCTGATATCTGTGTTAGTGTAGGTCAGGGTTGGGTAAAATGCCAGAGATTGTTTGTAAGCTCAGAATTGGACAGCACCCAATTATTATAGTGAAGTGGTGGCCACTTGGCCCATCATGTCAGCACTGACTCAGCCAATGAGTAATTCATCAAATGCCACACTCCTGCCTTCTCGCCTTTAATCCTGCATATTATTCGTTTGTACATAATAATCTAATTTCCTCTTGAAAGCCTTGAATGAACCTGCATCAACTGTAATGTCAGGCAGCACACGCCAGACCTTAAACACACGCTGCATGAAAACATTTCCCATCATGTTGCCATTGCTTTTTTTGCCAAGGGGAGGCAATGGCATAGTAGAATTATTGCTAGGCTACAATCCAGAGACCCCAGGTAGTGTTCTGGGGACCTGAGTTTGAATCCCCTCACGGCAGATGATGTAATTTGAACCCGATAAAATCTGGAAGTAAGGATCTAATGACTATGAACCCATTGTTGATGGTTTGCCAATGTCCTTAGGGGAAGGAAACTGCCAAACATACCTGGTCTGGCCTACATGTGACTCCAGACCCAAAGCAATGTGATTGACTCTACTGTCCACTTGGGCTATTAGGGATGGGTAATGAATGCTGGCCTGGCCAACAACGGTCTCATTCTGTAAATTTAGAAAGAAAAAGCAACTTAAATCTCTGCCCTCCCATTCCGCCCATCACTGGGAAGAGCTTCTCCCAATCTACGCTGCTCAGACTTTGATCAAATCTCATCTCAACATTCACTCCAACTTTTCCAATGGATCTATGTAAGTGACGTGCCTCAAACTCGGAAAATTGTCAGGAATCTTTCAGTACCTTCTCCAAATCCTATTTCCCTCGGAATATGCCTTGGATATGTTCTGTAAACAGTCAGCTTCCTGACAGCAAAACCAGGCTGATTTATCTTACTCAAATAGTGCACCAATATTTTTGACAGTGCACACCTTTCTTCAAAATACTTGCGGAATTTAGAAAACTTACATGTCTATCCTTTCACTGGGAATGATCAGACACTTGTTGGTCCTTAAAGCTCCCTGACCAAACCACAGAGAACATCGCCGTGCTATATATATTGGATACCCTGCCGGAGCTATAGCTCCATCTGAGCAGAAGTTACACTTTTTTAATTCATTCACAGGATCACCGACCATTGATTTCCCATCCTGAATTGCCCAGAGGGTAATTAAGAGTCAACCCAATTACAGTGAGTCTGGAGTCCTGTGGAGGTCATACCAGATAAAGACAGCAGATCTCCTTCCCTCAAGCACATTAGTGAACCAGATGGGATTGTACCACAATAATTACATGGCTGCCACTGGGATAACTTTTTTAATTCCAGATTTTCATTGAATTTGAATTTTTATCTCCTCTGGTGTAATTAGAAACAAAGACAATAGCCTGGGATTCTGGATTCCCACTCTGTCACCACCTCACCCCCATGGCTCTAACATAATTTGTAAACGGGACCCACTGGAGATCATTAGTCCTTGTCTTAAATCCTCCATGGTTCTTATACTTTGAAAAATGCAGCAAACTTTACTTCTAACTGGGCAAGTGAATTTGAACATTCAGCAACCAGTCCAGAAGAAGAGAGTTAAACAAACAATATCTGGAGAAATGAATGCCTTTGGTTCCAAGGAAGATCGACTTAGGATTTATGAAAACAAACACTCAATCAGTGAGTATAAAAATACAAAGGAGAAAGGAGAAAATTCACTAAATTGCTCCCGATTATTTTACTTTGGACTGGCCAGCACTCACTGAGTCATAGGGTCTGATTCTGCAACTCAGTGACTCGGTGTAGAAAGGGCATGTAACACAGTGACACCAAGCTGGCAGTGCTCGGTATGAGGGGGGTCACTGAACCTCAGTCAGAATGTCACAAAACTGAAGGGGAGGGGTAGAGTGAGGGAGGGGGATGGAGTGAGAGAGGGGGATGGAGTGAGAGGGGATGGAGTGAGAGAGGGGTGTGGAGTAAGAGAGAGAGAAGGAAGGAGAGAGAGGGCTGGAGTGAGAGAAAGGGTTGGAGTGAGAGAAAGGGTTGGAGTGAGGGGGATGGAGTGAATGGGGGGGACAGTAAGGGAGGAGTAGAAATGAGGGATGGGATGCAGTGAGAGAGGTGCTGGATTGAGAGAAGAGTTGGGTGGGAAAGGGGTTTGAGTGAGAGAGTAGAATGAAGGAGGGTGGAGGGAGGGGCAATGGAGTGGGATACATGGTAGAATGAGAGAAGGTGTGGAATGAACAAGGGGTAGAATAAGTAAGGGAGATGGTGGAGTGAGGGACAAAGGGTGTAGAGTGTGGAAAACAAAGAGAAAACAGAGAGTACAGGAATAAATGGGTCACGCTGACATCACCCCAGCTATTCACAGTCTCTCTCAATGATTTGGAAATGGGCACCAAATGGCACTGAGTGTGAGCGATACAATGGAAAGATAACAGGGATGCAGTAAGGACTGAGAGAAATCTCATTTTAATTTACTCAGAGGTTGATGGATCTATCCCAGAGTGCTGTTGAAGCTCAATCTTTGAGCATATTTGAGGGGAAAAAGTGACACTAGGTAATGTCACTGCACCAGTAATCCTAAAAGGCCTAGGTTAAAGTTCTGGACATATAGAATTTAAATTCATTTAATAAATGAATCAAGAATTCCAGAACCATAGCTAATTATTGCAAAACCCCATCTGGTTCATTAATCTCCTTTAGTGAAGGAAATCTGCCGTCTTCACCTGACCTGAATTACATGTCTCCTGGCCCACAGCCAATGTGGGTAACTCTTAATTGGCCTCTGAAATTGCCAGGCAAGCCATTCTGTCCCAGCCTGGACCACAAAAGTGGTCCACAATGCCTTCGAACCATAAATCCCATTAAAACCTAAATACTGTTAAAAGAGCAATTGCCAAGCAATGCTGGCAGCCTTCACACAACCCCTGCCCCCCTCTCCCTCCACCTCTACCCTGTACATTCAGCAGGAAGTACATGGGGACAGTTTGACTTAGTTTTGCCTTCAATCAAACTAAATGGGTTGACTAAAGTTACACTCTTCTCATTTTGATTTCAACAAGCTTCTAATCTCTGGTCAGTTGGACCTAGGTCTTGGTTTAAGATTGCAGACCTTTTATTTCTTTTTACAGAGCCTTTGAGACTTAGAGTCAGAGAGGATTTTACAGCAAAGAAAAAGTCTCTCAGCCTGTTATGTCTGTGCTGGTCACCAAGCACACCCCTCCCTACCCTGCTCGACTCTAGTTCCATTTTCCAGCACTTTGCCAGTAACCCTGGTGTGGTACTGTTTCATCTAAATATTTCTTCAATATCTTGATAATTCTTGATTCTACTAATCATTCAGGTAGCGAGATCTACATCTCCAATGGTGTCTGAGTGAAAATGTTTTTCCTCAAATCTCTCTAAACATCTTACTTAAAACTGTATCTTCCGATTAGTGAACCTTCTACTAAGGGAAAAGGTTTCTTCCTATCTACCCTGTCTCTGCTCCTCAGTCCTCAATCAGGTCCCCAATGAGCATGTTCTGCCCTAAGGGAAATAACCCCAGTCTATCTGGTCTCTCGTCCTGGAGCTAAGAATAGCCAAGTCTCCTGGCCCTGTTGGAATGCATCCCAGGGTAATAAAAGAGATGATGGGAGAAATAATAAGCACATTTGTGGTAATTTTCTAAAATACACTGAACTCTGGGGCAGTTCCAGCAGATTAGAATACAGCAAACATGATGCCTAAAAAGGGCATTAGACAAAAGATGGGGAATTATAGACCGGTTAGCTTAACTTCTGTATGGGGAAGATGCTTGAGTCTATTCTCAAGGAAAAAAATAGCAAGGCATCTTGATAGAAATTGTCCTGTTGGGCAGATGCAGCATGGGTTCATAAAGGGCAGGTTACACTTAAATAATCCTTTGGAATTCTATGAAGACATTACGAGCACAACGGTTGGAAAATGGGGACCCAGTAGGTGTGGTGTACCTAGGTTATCCAAAGGCATTCAGCAAGGTACTGCACAAGAGGCTGCTGCATTAGATAAAGATGCATGGCATTATGGGTAAAGTATTAGCATGGAGAGATGCTTGGTTGACTAACAGGAAGCAAACAATGGGAATAAATGAGTGCTATTCTGGTTGGCAATCAGTAACTAGTGGTATGCCTCAGGAATTAGTGTTGGGACCACAATTATTCACAATTTATATAGTTGAATTGGAATTGGGGGTCTCATGTACTATGCCAAAGTTTGCAGATGACACTAAGATGAGTGGCAGAGCAAAGTGTGCAGAGGACTGTGAAACATTGCAGAGGAACATAGAGTCATTGAGTGTTAGAGATGTACAGCACCGAAACAGACCCTTCGGTCCAACTTGTCCATGCCGCCCAGATATTCTAACCTAATCGAATCCCGTTTTACAGCATTTGGCCCATATCCCTCTAAACCCTTCCTATTCATATATCCATCCAGATGCCTTTTAAATGCTGTAATTGTACCAACCTCCACCACTTCCTCTGGCAGCTCATTCCACAATGAGCCTGTGTAAGAACGTTGCCCCTTAGGTCCCTTTAAAATCTTACCCCTCTCACCCTATGCCCTCTCTGTCTGACTGTCCCACTACAGGGAAAATATCTTGTCTATATATCCTATCCACGCCCCTCATGTTTTTTGTAAACCTCTACAAGGTCACCCCTCAGCCTCCGACGCTCCAGGGAAAACAGCCCCAGCCTGTTCAGCCTCTCATTAAAGCTCAAATCCTCCAACCCTGGCAACATCCTTGTAAATCTTTTCTGAACCCTTCCAAGTTTCACAACATCCTTCCAATAGGAAGGAGACCAAAATTGCACGCAATATTCCAAAAGTAGCCTAACCAATATCCTGTCCAGCCACAACATGACCTCCCAACTCCTGTACTCAGTACTCTGACCAATAAAGGAAAACATACCAAATGCCTTCTTCACTATCCTAGCTACTTGCGACTCTATTTTCAAGGAACTATGAACCTGCACTCCAAGGTCTTTTTGTTCAGAAACACTCTCCAGGACCTTACCATTAAGAGTATAAGTTCTCTGACTTGCTTTGCAGCACCTCGCATTTACCTAAATTCAACTCCACCTACCACTACTCAGTCCATTGGCCCATCTGATCAAAATCCCATTGTAATCTGAGGTAACCTTCTTCACTGTCCACTATACCTCCAACTTTGGTGTCATCTGCAAACCTACTAACTATATCTCCTATGCTCACATTCAAACTGTTTATATAAATGATGAAAAGTAGTGGACCGAGCACTGATCCTAGTGACACTCCACTGGTCACAAGCCTCCAGTCTCCACTCTCTGTCTTCTACCTTTGAGCCAAGTCTGTATCCAAATGGCTCGTTCTCCCTGTATTCCATGAGAACTAACCTTGCTAACCAGTCTCCCATGAGGAACCTTATCAAATGTCTGACTGAAGTCCATATGGATCACGTCTCTCGTTCTGCCCTCATCAATCCCCTTAGTTACTTTAAGTGAGTGGGCAAAGGTCTGGCAGATGGGGTACAATGTTAATAAATGTGAAGTAATCTATTTTGGTAGGAGTAACTGTAAAAAGAACTATTACTTGAATGATAAAAAGTTGCAGCATGCTGCTATGCAGAGGGACCTGGGTGTCCTTGTGCATGAATCACACGAGGTTGGTCTGCAGCTACAACAGGTAATTAGGAATGGAATGTTGTCCTTCATTGCTGAAGGGATTGAGTTTAAAAGCAGGGGGGGTTATGTTGCAGCTGTACAAGGTGCTGGTGAGGCCACACCTGGGGTACTGAGTGCAGTTTTGGTCTCCTTACTTGAGAAAGGATGGACTGGCACTGGAGGGGGTGCAGAGGAGGGTCACTAGGTTGATTCCAGAGTTGCAGGGGTTGGCTTATGAGGAGAGACTGAGTAGACTGGGATTATATTCACTGGAATTTAGAAGAATGGAGGTGATCATATAGAAACATATAAAATTATAAAGGGAATAAATAAGATAGAAGTAGAGAAGATGCTTCCTCCAGGAGAAGAGGGCGTAGCCACAAAATTAGGGGAGCAGATTTAGGACTGAATTGAGAAGGAACTTCTTCGCCCAGAGGGTTATGAACCTGTGGAATTCTCTGCCCAGTGAAGTTTTTGATGCTACTTCAGTGAATGTTTTTAAGGCAAAGATAGATTTTTGAACAGTAAAGAAATTAAGGGTTATGATGAGAGAGGGCGGGTAAGTGGAGCTGAGGCCATGAAGAGATCAGTCACGATCTTACTAAATGGCAGAGCAGGCTCAAAGGGTCAGATGGCCTACTCCTGCTCCTAGTTCTTCATTGCTGAATTGCTCCAACCCAGACAACATCCTGGTGAATCCATCCTGCACCCTCTCTAGTATAATCACATTCTTCTGATGGGAACTCCACAGGATTTATTGCTTCTTCACTCACAAAGGAAGAGGGGGAGAGAGAGAGAGAGATCGAGGGAATGCACGTTACCTGTTATCTGTAACTTCCTTGAAGTCTAAGAGCCCAACTGTTTTCTCTTCTCTCTGTTCAGTGACAAGAAAACCAATCCAAGAGCTGGTGCTGGGCATTTTCTTCATTTTCTCAATGAAAAGCCATCTGGTGCCAGAATTATCAAATCCAAACATTGCCTGCTCTTGTGTATATGATGAATGAACATCACACAATTCCACTTTTGCTTTGAGTGATAAAAATAAGTTGTCCTTCCCCCAGCACACTAAACTTCCATTTTACAATTTATATTTAAAATGAGAGATATACAGTCCTTACAATTAATAGATTTTCATTCTCACTATTACGATGACTACCACAACAGTAGGTTATGACAGGGTCAGTGAGTGTTTGCATTTTTGAACTTGGTGATAGATGTTTGCCTGTGAGGCTGATACAACCAAGGCAGGAGAAAAACAGTAAATGCCTCCAACCCACACCGAACCACACAAAATGTGATCAACATTTGAGACAAAGAACTTGATTTAATTGCCTGTCAGCTCTGATTCACCTCCAAAATATCTCTGATCTCCAAACCTTCAGTTATCTAATTATGACATTGCAAATTTTGCAGTTTCAATGAAAATGCTTGCAAGTTATGTGGAGACCCTGGAGAAACTGGGACTGTCTTCCTTGGAATATGGACAAAGTCAGAAGTTCCCTGACACCAGGCTAAAGCACAGCTCCGTTGTCAGGTAAAGTGAAGAGAGACACACAGGCATGGAAAATATAGGCGGAGAGATAATGGCAAGATAATTCCAGATAATTAAGAATGTCAAAAGATAGTACAAACAGTGTGAGTCGAGTATATGCAGACTGAATAACAAGTCTTCGCAGGGTCAACAGATTAATGCAAACGGTGTGAGTAAAATGTCAACAACTGAATAACAAGTAAAGGGATGACCTATCAACTGATTAATTAAAGCAGAGAGATATTTACAAATAGTCAAAAGTAAGATGGTGCAAGAGAAAAAACAGTTTTCTGGAACCTCATAAGTAGGTATCAGAGTCACATGATGAGAGTCTAACAAAAGTCATTTTGAAATCAGACAACACCAGGTTATAGTCCAACAGGTTTAATTGGAAGCACTAGCTTTCAGAGTGCTGCTCCTTCATCAGGTGGTTGTGGAGCAGAATCATAAGACACAGAAGTCTGTGTTGACTCTGATACCTACTCACGTCATTACAACCAATTGGTTTCTCTCTAGCACCACATTACTTTTGATAATTTGTTTTTATTTCTCTGCTTTAATTAATAGGTTCACAGGTCATTCCCTCAATTCTTATTCAGCTATTGACACCTTACACTGTTTGACACTTTTGATCACCTGTGTTTAGATTAGACTGGTGCTGGAAAAGCACAGCAGTTCAGGCAGCATCCGAGGAGCAGGAAAATCGACGTTTGCCCAAAACGTCGATTTTCCGGCTCCTCGGATGCTGCCTGAATTGCTGTGCTTTTCCAGCACCACTCTAATCTAAACTCTGGTTTCCAGCATCTGCAGTCATTGTTTTTACCTTTTTACTTTTGATCACCTGCAAAGACTTGTTATTCAGCCTGTCAACAGTCTACTCACACTGTTTGTAATATCGTTTGACACTTTTGTTTATCTGAAATTATCTTGCCATTACCTCTCTGCCTATATATTCTGTGTCTGTATGTCTCCTTTCACTTCACCTGATGGAGGGGCACTGCTCCGAAAACTTATGATTTCAAATAAACCAGTTGGACTTTAACCTGGTGCTGTGTGACTTCTGATTTTGTCCACCCCAGTCCAATGTGACCTCCTGCAGAATAGAAACACTGTTTTTCAAGCAGTGAAGATCAAAGACAGGGATCTCATCTCTCTCTTTGAGAAAGGCACTCATAACTTAATGTTCGTAACACAGGCGAAATGTTTTCAAGTTCACTTCAATCGTTGACAGGGTGACATTTCTGAGTCTCTGGTGGCAGGTTTATGGGTAATTCTATTGCATGTCTCACATTGGTTCATAGAAATTTTATAGAATCCTGACAGTGTGGAAGCAGGCCATTTGGTCCAGCAAGTCCACACCTACACTTTAAACAGCATCCCACCCAGTCCCACCACCATCCCTGTAACCCTGCATTCCTCATGGCCAATCATCTTGGCTGCACAACCCTAGACACCAAGGGCAATTTATCATGACCAATCCACTTAACCTGCACATTTTTGGATTGTGGGAGGAAACCAAAGCACCCAGAGGAAACCCCACAGTCAAAGAGAGAATGTGCAAACTCCACACAGACAGTTGCCCAAGGCTGGAATCGAACCTGGTGTTGTGAGGCAGCAATGCTAACCACTGAGCTACTGTGCCATCCCCATTGTTCTGAAACAATGTTGGTTCTGCTGTACAATGTGGGTTTAGAGTGTGATGGTCCCCAAGACCACAGGAAGTTTAAAGTTTATCATGTGAAGCTAAATGAAGGAATTTTTCTCCCCTTCCCTCCTGCTCACTCACCCTCCCGGTCCACACACACATACACACACACATACAATTCTAAGTCATTTTTCAGAGTTATTACAGCTGGAGCATAGCAAATATTTTGAGACAATCTACTTGGTCACCTCAAACTGTCAAATGTCCGTAACTCTTTTCTGTATGTCCGGCATCTCACTTTGTCCATGGTGAGGTTTGGGGGCAGGGGAATGGGTGCTAGAAGTAACTAACAGCTGTCCACAAACACAGCCTCCTTTGAAAGAGACAGCACAAACACAATGGACCAAAGGCCTCCTTCTGTGATGTAACAATCTATGATTCTCAGTATTATTTCACTGTGAGGAACAGAGGACAGTTCAAATCATTATTCATCCCAAGAGACCCCCCACTCATACTAGAACCAGAACTGAAAAAATGTCAAGCAACCTGGAGCTTTGTTGGGGAGATGTATAATTACATTGAGAAAATATCCTTAAACTCCTTATCCTAATTAAAAGCACAGTGCAAGAAAAGCAGAGATGGCAATGTCAAACTATACTTCTCTAATGGCATCAATCAAATGTGCAAATATTTACAAACACAACTGAACTGCGCACAGTTTAACAGTGAAGAAAATATCCTGGAGAGGTTCTGATCTTGTGTTTCAAAGGGACAACCTCTTACAGAGTGATGGTGGGCCATGAAGTGATTCATAAGAACAGGCCATTCAGCCCTTCAAAACTGTTGCCATTCGATATAGATTAGATTACTTACAGTGTGGAAACAGGCTCTTCTGCCGAACAAGTCCACACCGACCTGCTGAAGCACACCCGCCCAGACCCATTCCCCTACATTTACCCCTGCACCTAACACTACGGGCAATTTAGTGTAGCCAATTCACCTGACCTGCACATTTTTTGGACTGCGGGAGGAAACCGGAGCACCCGGAGGAAACCCACGCAGAC
The DNA here is from genome assembly GCF_047496795.1 of Chiloscyllium punctatum. Classification (NCBI taxonomy): domain Eukaryota; kingdom Metazoa; phylum Chordata; class Chondrichthyes; order Orectolobiformes; family Hemiscylliidae; genus Chiloscyllium; species Chiloscyllium punctatum. The sequence continues at coordinate 128,960,050 of NC_092745.1, forward strand.
ACGGGGAGAATGTGCAAACTCCACATACAAAGCCGCCTGAGGAGGGAATTGAACTGGGGTCTCTGGCGCTGTGAGACAGCAGTGCTAACCACTGTGCCACCGTGCTGCCCACATGATATGACCATTACTAACCTGGTTGGGGTCTCAACTTCATTATTCTGTCTCCCACTTCCTCCCCCCACCCCCCCCACCCCCCATCCCACCCCCAAAGCCTGGACACTGACATAGATCAAAACTCTGCGTAACTCAGTGTAGGCTAAGTTCAATGACCCAGCCTTCATGTTGGAGAGCTTTCCACAGACTAACCACTCTCTGAGAGAATAGATTTCTCCTCATTCCTATATGTTCAAACTTTGTCCCCTTTGATCTAGAATTCCCCCATGAGACATAACATCTTTCAGCATCCACCCTGTCCACAACCCTCAGGATCTTATCTCTCTCGATAAGATTACCCCTCGTAGACTCATAGAGTTATACAGCACAGAAACAGACCCTTTAGTCCAACCAGTCCACACCCTTCATGTTACCAAACTAAACTAGTCCTATCTGCCTGTGTGTGGCCCATATCTCTCCAAACCTGTCCTATTCATGAACGTATCCAAATGTCTTTTAAACATTGTAGACTGGACGCCTCCTAGCAGAGCGCTTTAGGGAACATCTCTGGGACACCCGCACCAATCAACCACACCGCCCTGTGGCCCAACATTTCAACTCCCCCTCCCACTCTGCCGAGGACATGCAGGTCCTGGGCCTCCTTCACCGCCGCTCCCTCACCACCCGACGCCTGGAGGGAGACCGCCTCATCTTCCGCCTTGGAACACTTCAACCCCAGGGCATCAATGTGGACTTCAACAGTTTCCTCATTTCCCCTTCCCCCACCTCACCCTAGCTCCAAACTTCCAGCTCAGCACTGTCTCCATGACTTGTCCTACCTGCCTATCTTCTTTTCCACCTATCCACTCCACCCTCCTCTCTGACCTATCACCTTCATCCCACCCCCATCCACCCATTGCATTCTTTGCTACCTTCCCCCACCCTCCTCCCTGACCTATCACCTTCATCCCCACCCCCATCCACCCATCGTACTCTTTGCTACCTTCCCCCACCCTCCTCTCTGACCTATCACCTTCATCCCCTCCCCCACTCATCTATTGTACTCTATGCTACTTTCTCCCCACCCCCACCCTCCTCTCATTTATCTCTCAACCCTTCAGGCATTCTGCCTGTATTCCTGATGAAGGGCTTTTGCCCGAAATGTTGATTTTCCTGCTCCTCGGATGCTGCCTGAACTGCTGGCTTTTCCAGCACCACTATAATCCAGAATGTGGTTTCCAGCATCTGCAGTCATTGTTTTTTACCGTTTTCACCACTTCCTCTGGCAGCTCTCCTTCTATTAAGCTCCATTGTGGACTCAGCACATACAGCTGTGCTCTTTGTAAATCCTTCACAAGTTTGGGCTAGGTCCAGAATTTATCATCTATCCCCTTACTTCATAAGACACCCCCGTCACTCCACGAATTAGCCAAGCACACATTCTCTGTAATGCTTCAGGAAGGACATCAAAACGGTACTCCTTACGCAGTCTCACTGAGACCTTCCTAACGTGGATTCACATTCCCTGAGAATGATGGGAACTCCAAATGGAAGTGGGAACCTCCCAAGGAATCATCACTCCAAGCCACCAGAGTAGGTGCAAATTTTCAGATCCATTCTGACAGCACAGGGCCCTATCACTCTCACAATCTCAATCCGACCAAGAGGTTTAACTGGTATTTTCACCTAGCTATGATCAGCCTCTCGAGCAAATGTGTAAATATCACAGTTACGCGGACGGCAAAGGGAAGAGACAACTTACAACACACCGACGGTGCTACAGTAACCCTTCCAGTGCTTGGCAGGATGGCGTGCTGGAATCTGGTTTCAGAACTGGCCACTTAACCAAATAGGTCGAAGCAAAGGCATACTTTACGGACACTGACAGCTGACAACATGCCCCACCCCTCAAAGCAAGGGTCGTTTCCTTATCAACGGTATTTTTATGACATCATCCGTATTATTAACAAAATGAGCTCAGGCCCAGCGGGCCCCATCCAAAGCTTTAAGACCCCAGTGTTGATTGTTATCAGGACACTGTCACCTCAGAATGTTTACATAGCCCTGCTGTCATCTTCCAATCACACCAAAGTAGAACTAAGAAACATCACGCAGAGGACAGCAAAATACCGCGGAGACCTGAAACAGAAAGTTGCTGGAGGAACTCAGCAGGTCTATCAGCCTCTGGGGATTTTGACAGTTTTGAAACGTTCACTCTGCCTGTCTCTCCACAGATGCTGCCAAACAAAATACGGATATATCTCAATAAAATAAACTGCAGATGGTGGAAATCTGAAACAAAAGCAGAAACTGTTGGAGAAACTCAGCAGGTCTGGCAGCATAAGTGGAGAGAAAGCAGTGCATACATATATATTATATTTATAAAATCTGCACTGGCAGAATCACACTACCACTTTATATAATGCTCTGTGGCAATATATGTGACTTGACCCTTGACTTAAATAAGTCGATCCATTGGACAGAAAATCAACCATCAGTTGCTGAAATGGTAGGCGGTTTCCCCCCCCCCCCCCCCAATATTTGGGGTGGGAAGGGTCAGAGGCTCTGATTGTGACTTCCCCCCCACCCCCCATTTTTGGGTTGCAAATGGTCAGAGGTATCAGGTGGCTCATAAACTCCAAATTCAGCCGGTCATGAAGAAGGCAAACAGAATAAAACAAAGAACAGTGGATGCTGGAAATCTGAAACAAAAACACAGATTCCTGGAGACACAGAGCAGGTCGGTCAGCAACGATGGAGAGAAAGCAAAGTCAGTGTTTCGGGCCTTTATTTCAAAGGGGATGTAATAATAAAGGGAGGAATCTTACTAAAACTACATGAGGCACAAGCATTTGTCAGACCCCAGCTGGAGTACTGTGATCAGATTTAGGCCCCATATCTAAGGAAAAGTACACTGGCAATGGTGGCAGTCCAGGGATGGTTCACTCGGCTGATCCCAGGAATGGAAGGACTGTCTTATGAGGAGAGGATGAGTAGGTTGGGCCTGTACTCACTGGAATATAAAACAATGCGAGGCTATGTGATTGAAACACTCAAAAACAGAAATTGCTGGAAAAAGTCAGCAGATTTGGCACAATATATTGAGAAAGAGCAGATTCACATTTTGAGTCCAGTGACTGCTAGCAATTTCTGTCTTTTATTTCAGATCTCCAGCATCTGCAGTTGTTTGTTTTAAGATTCTTCAGGAATTTGACAGGGTAGATGAACGGAGTTTGTTTCCTCATGGGAAAAAGTCTAGGACCAGAGGACAACATCTCAGTTAGCTCAGAGATGAGTTGAAATTTCTTCCCTCAGAGGACTGTGAATCTATACAATTCTTTACCACAGAGAGCTGTTAAGGCTGGGTCATTAAGGATATAAGAACAAGGAGCAGGCCATTCAGCCCCTCTAGCCTGCTCCACCATTTAATACAATTGTGGATGATCTCATCTCAGCCTCAACTCTACTTTCCTGTCCACTCGCCATAACCATTCAACCCATTACTCATTAAAAATCTATCTATCTCATCCTTAAGCTTACTCAATGTCCTGACATCCATCGCACTCTGGGGGAGTGAATTCCACAGATCCCTGACCCTTTGAGAGAAGTAATTCCTCCTTAACTCTGTTTTAAATCTGCTACTCCTTCTCCTAAAACTATGACTCTCTACATTGCCCCACAAAGAGAAACATTCTTTCTGCACCTACTTTGTAAATCTCCTTTACTATCTTGCAGGCCTCAATTAAATCTCCTCTTACTCCTTTGAACTCCAGAGCATATAGATTTAAACTGCTCAATAAGACAAACCCCTCATCTCTGGAGTCAATCAAATGAACTGCCTCCAATATAAATACATCTCTCTTCAAGTCAGGAGATCAAAATTGCATGCAGTAGTCCAGGTCCACTCTCATTGATGCAAAGTATATTTGCAGCAACACTTCCCTACTTTTCAAAACTATTCTTTTAACAATAAATACCAAACTTCCTTATTTGCCTTCCTTATTACCTGATGTATAAGTGTGCTAGTTTTCTGTCATAAATATATTCAAGGCTGAGACAGATTTTCAAATGGTAAGGGAATTGGGGCTTATGGGGAAAAGGCAGGAAGGTGGAGTTGAGGATTATCAGATCAGCCATGAACTCATCGCATGGCAGAGCAGACTCAATGGCCTACCTCTGGTTCTATCTCGTACGCAAAGCCAGTGCAAGCTTGATAGGCCATGTAGGGCCACTGGTTATCGGAGCAGAATGAGGCCATTCGGCCCTTTGAGTCTGCTCTGCCATTTGGTCATGGCTGATTCGTTTCTCAACTCCACTCTCCTGGTAACGTTTGATCACTTCACTAATCAAGAACCTGTCTACCTCGGTCTCAAATGCACTCAATGACTTGGTCTCCACAGTCTTATGCAGAAAATACTTCTACAGATCGAACACCCTGAAGAAATTCCTTCTCATCTCAGTTCTAAAGGATTGTCCTTTTACTCTGAGGCTGTGCCCTCAGGTCCTAGTCTCTCCTACTTAAACCTACTTGAAAATAAAGCCTGTTATCAAAACCACAAAATATAGAAACAGAAAATGCTGCTTGACTCAAAAATCTATGCCATCACAAACTATTCCCAGTTCTGATGAAAAGTCACAGCAATGAAGCATTGTTAACTACCTCTCTGGTATAACTTGAGGGGAACTTACAGCATTTTTATTTCAGAATGAGAGTGAGCATCCATAGTATTGCTTTATCCTAACCTCGATTGCACTTACGCGTTTACAAAAAGTATGTCTCTGCTCAACTGCAGGCCTTGTAATCTCAGATAACCTGCGCAGCTGCAACAGAGATGCAAGACAGCGCATTCAAAAGCGTTGTACCACTCGCTGCAATCTGACACTGAACACCCCATAGCGCTGCTATCTGGCTGTTCAATTCACCGGTGGAAGGAAAATGCCTGTGGACAAAAACTAGAGTCGGGGGACAAAAAGGAATAATGAGGGTTTACCCACTTCACGGATAAAAAGTGTACGCACCGAAGAAACACAAGGTATTATCCTCATTCACCCCGGAAGTGTCAATCCGCCCTTCATTGTGTTTCACGATTTCACTGTTGGTTACCAGGAGACCGACAACTGTGGGCAACAAAAGGGGGCCGCTTCAAAGAACACAAAAGGAGGGAGTGGGGACATTGCCCCTGGAGAGAATCCTCATTGTAAATCATCATTAGTCTACAATCACTGAAAAAGCAGAATCAATATTATTTATCCCCCGTCTACCATCCCTGCAACAAATATTACAACAAATCTTCAAGACAAGGTTACACTCACCTTGTTTCAGGATTTCACTCAGAAAATTCTACTGTTTTTTTAAATAACCGCGACATGAACAAGCTCCTTTGATATTTTAACGTTTATGTCGTTCACGTTGAAGATGATGCTGGTGTCTCGGATCAGTTAGTGTCCTGTGATACAGCAGACAGCGCTAACAGACACACACAGACACATGTCAGTGTTATTATCTCTCCCAGTGGCGGGTACATTATCAGGTTCTGATCCAATACAAACACCATTGATAAACACTCCCAACCCGGCACCACCACAATGACCAAATCCAGATCCTGTCCCCCAGCATCTTACCCACGGCTCAGTCACCTCCTCCTGCTCGGTTTCTGTCAATCCGAATCAAAGCGCAGCAGAAACAGCACCGTCTTCACCAATTGCATAAACCCGACTGCAGGCAGATCCCAGCTCCGCACCCACTCCGCTCCGGGTTATTAATCCGCACTGACTCCGCTCCGGGTTATTGATCCGCACCCACGCCGCTCCGGGTTATTGATCCGCACTGACTCCGTCCGGGTTATTGATCCGCACCGACTCCGCTCCGGGTTATTGATCCGCACTGACGCCGCTCCGGGTTTTTGATCCGCACCCACTCCGCTCCGGGTTATTGCCTCTGCTCAGGGTTATTGATCCACACCCATTGCTGGTTAAAAGTAGAGCAAGTTGGGCAGCATCTGGGACATGAAACCTTAACTCTGATTGCTCTTCACAGATGCTATTAGACTTGCTGAGTTTTTTAAGTAGTGTCTGTTTTTGTTTTTGATTTTGATTTTGATTTTGATTTAGATCATTCCAGTTCTTTTGGCTATTTTACTCTGCATCATTGATCCGGATTAGCCCTTATTGAAACGTAGTGCAAGTTCAAAGGGCTGAATGGCCTACTCCTGCACCCATTTTCCATGTTTCTATATTTCTATGCTTACCAAATCTCTCCATCTAACTATGTGACGAATTACCAAAATGTTATTGTATTTTCTGTTGTACTCACATTGCTCAACTGTGGTGTGTTATGGTTTACTTGGGGAATCCGTGTTGCTATGACTATGTCACCTTTTGCATGCATGTTGCCATCTGCAGCTATGGATAGAGGGTCTGACATTCTTTTCAGTGCACTGCTAACTCGGAATCTCGCCCAGCCATTTTGTGAAAGATTTTCAGGTTGATATTCAACCTGTTTTGGCAGTGTTAACAACACACTTTCCTTGGTCCCGAGGTCCTGAGGTGGCAGTCAAACTCAGAGTTTCTAGTTCAGAAGCAGGGCCATACCCATTATGTCACACAACCGTCCTACTTGTTGAAAGAAATGAAAACCATGACAAGACTATGGCTTTAAGAGGTGTATTTTGTCTTGGTTTATTTTTTGAAGAGAGGTTGAGACAGAGGTGTAAACTTGTGAGGCCTTAAGTTTATTTTAGAAGTTGGAACATTTAAAAGACGTTTGGATAAGTACATGAACAGGGAATGTTTGTCAGGATATGGGCTAAAACGCAAGCAGGTCGGACTAGTTTAGTTTAGTAGCTAAGTAATCTAGTATTCGGTTAAGCTTTCCAATAGACTTAAGGTTATTACCAATTCTTCTTTCTTTTGATTATATTTTAACTGTAGAGAAAGAATCAAGTGTGTTTTGCTTAAAACCGTGTAATGTAACCAATCGAATTACATCTGGAGCACAGCACTTTACACTTATCTGTAAATAAGATAAGAGTTACAGTACAGCCTACCCTTTTGGTACATTTTAAAGGGGTTTGGTTTGTTCCATAACAAATGAGGGGCTCTTGTCAGGATTGAAATATTTAATTCCATGGTGCATTTCGGATTATTGGACTCAAAGGCAGCAAGTGGTGAGTCTTGGTTTTGTATTGTTTCGGGCGTTGCATTCAGTTGGTTTAAACAGAGTGTACCTTGTATAACAATGGCTTTTTCTGTCGCTAAGGTGGAAGTAGACAAACAGGAGGCTGGAAGAACTACAGCAAGCCAGGCAGCATTAAGAGGTGGAGAAGTCGATGTTTCAGGCTCCAGTCCTGATGAAGAACCTAGACTCGAAACATTGACTTCTCCACCTCTTGATGCTGCCTGGTTTGCTGTAATTCTTCCAGCCTCCTGTTTGTCTACTCTGCATTCCAGTATCTGCAGTTCTTTTGTCTCTAACTGCGGTGGAAGTAGTCACTTTGGACATTTTTGCAACAAGTGAGCAAGGCAAAACCTTTGGAATGGGCAGCCAGCTGAAGTTGGAGTTGCCTGTGTCTGTGAGGAAAGGGGACATAATTGCAATAATAGCTCTACATTTATAATTACCAGGAATACATTCAGAATCATTGGAAATTGCTAACATTTTAGGGATCTAAGGAGGGTACCTGGTCAAATGTACATAAAGTTTGAAAGGATAAACAAAGTAATTTTGATAGGTGGATAAGGGCATTGAAAATAGATCAGACGTATGCTGTTCTTAGAGAAACTTTTACTTTAGAGGAGTTCAAAATTTCATTTCCTGAAGTAGTGAGAACACATGTGAAACAGCAGAGTGTTAAAACTGCAAAATGAGCAGCTGAAATGGCCAATGATTATGAGTTAGTTCATAAATCAAAGTTAAAAATCACACAATGCCAGGTTATAGCCCAAAGGTTTATTTGGAAGCACTAGCCTTCAGATCGCTGCTCCTTCATCTTTCCTGATGAAGGGCTTATGCCTGAAACATCAATTGTCCTGCTCCTCAACGCTGCCTGACATGCTGTGCTTTTCCAGCACCACACTCTCGACTCTGATCTCCAGCATCTGCGGTCCTCACTTTCTCCACTCTTCCAAATAAACCTATTGGGCTATAACCTGGCTTTTTAAAAAACTTTGTACACTCTAGTCCAACACTGGCACCTCCAAGTCATTCACAAACCAAAGTTTGGCTTCCAATATCAATTTTAATGAGTGGGGAATAGAAGTTTGAGGAAAAGAGAAATCCTCAGGGAGTAAAGGAAGAGAAGATTTCATTGAAGATAGTAAAGATGGTTTACCACAGGTTTAAAAAAACCATGATGGGGAGGAGAAGTTAAAAAGGTCAGGTGTTTTCACTGTAATAAAGAAGGACACATGCAGTTGCAGTGTTGGTTTAAGAAAAGCACTGTGATTACGGATATGGTAAAACAGGTTAAGCCAGTAGCATTTATTGAATTCATAAATGCAATCACAGTGGAAGCTAAAGAGCTGCAAAAGAATGCACAGCCTGGTTAGGGGTTGGTTAGTAAGAAAGCACCAGATCGCTTAAGGAATTTACCTGTGTGGTTTACTTGTGTGTAACAGGAGGAGTAGGTTAAGAAATTAACAGGAGCAAGTCGAGCTTTGATGGTGAGAGATGAGGAGGTATGTCCTTTGAAAGGAGTATTGCCAGAAAAGGTGGTAATATGTGGAATTTCTGGTGAGAAGAGAAGTGTTTCATTGTATAAGGTGAGGTTGGAGAGTCCACTGAAAAATGGTAAAATGGTGGTAGGAGTACGAGAGAAATTCTCTGTTCTGGAGATATCGTTTATTCTTGGTAATGACATAGCTGGATCACAGGTGGGAACGATGCCTACTGTGATTGAAAAGCCAGTGAGAAATCAGGTAACTAAGATGTTACAGAAAGTATATTCTTGATTTTTACCAACTGTGTGGTAACTAAGTGACGCTTGAAAAAGGAGGAGAAATCAAAGAGTAAAGGTCAAGGAGTTATCAGAAACCATGTTGGATCAAATGGTTGAGAATAAAACAAGAGCAGGCGGAGAATAAAGTGGATATTTTTCAGAGATGTTAGTTGAATCCAAGAAAAATGATGAAAAAATAAAGCAGTTGTTTCAAAATGCTTTCACAGAAGAAATCTGAGTGTATCCCAGAATGTTACTACTTAAAAGTGAAGTCTTAATGAGGAAATGGACGCCATCACATATTCAGGCAGAAAAAAACATGGGCAGAAATTCATCAAGTTGAATCACCAGTGGATTATAGAAAGGAGGTATTGTGGGTAGCCCATGAGATACCAGTAGGAGGATATTTGGGAGTAAGGAAAACTCAACCCAAAGTACAAAAACGTTTTTACTAGCCTGGACTGTATAGAGATGTGGTTGAATTTTGCTGGACAGGTCATACATGCAAGATACTTGGAAAACCTCAATCAGTGATAAAACCAGCACTGCTAACACCTATTTCAGCATTTGAGAATCCTTTTATAAGAGTCTTAATTGGTAGCATCGGAACCCTCTCTAAAAAAAAGTGAGAATCAGTATATGTTGACCATAATGGATGTGTCCACTAGATTTCCACATGCCATTCCATTACACAATATCACAATTAAAAGGATTGCAGAAGAGTTATTCTTTTTGTTTTACTAGATATGGACTACCTACAGAAATGCAATCAGATCAAGATTTTACATCAAAATTATTCAAGAAAGTATGGATAGCTTAGAAATAAGACAATTTAAATCAACCATCCAGAATCACAGGAAGCATTAGAATGATGGCATCAAACTTTAAAGACCACATTGAGGGCTTATAGTCAAGAGTATTCAGAGGATAGCAAAAGGAATTCCATTTGTACATTTTGCAATTAGGGGTGCACCTAATGAATCCATTTGAATTAGTTTTTGGACATCAGGTGAGAGGATCACTGAAATGAATTCAGGAAAAATTGGTAAGTTGGAGTTCAGAAACCACACATCTGGACTATGTGTCAAATTTTGGGGAAAGATTAAATAAGGCGGTTGAGTTGACTAGACAACACTTGAAAGTAGAACAGTATGTGATGACACAGGAAGCAGACAAGAAATCAAAAATTTGTAGCTTTGCTAGAGGAGATAAAGTGTTAGTGTTATTACCTATGGTAGTTGAACCTTTAAAGGCAAGGTTTAGTGGGCCTTATGAAAAAGATAGGAAATTGAGTGAGGTGAATTATTTAATAAAAATGCCAGATAGAAGGAAAACTCAGAGCATGTCATGTGAATATGGTCAAACGATATTTTGATAGGGAAATACGGGAAAAGGACAGTTGGTATTTTTTACAACTGGTGTGAAGAACCTAAATCAGATAAGTTTGAATTTGATATTCATCAAATGAAATTGGACAATGAGGAAGTTATTAAAAATTGGGATAAAGTTACCTTTCAGAGGGAAATTGAAATGACATGAAAGAGTTATTACAATCACAAATGAGATATGTGAGAATCAGCTGGTAAGTACTAACCTGATTATGCATGAGCTAGAGATGTAGAGATAGTAAATGCTGTTCCAATTAAGTAACATCCTTATAGACTTAACTCTCTAAAATGGGCATAGATTTAAAGAGATTGAAAGCATGCTGAAAGACAACATATTCAAAGTGAGTTGCAGTGAATGGAGCTCGCCCATAGTAAAGGTTCCAAAACCAGATGGACCCATCATCTATGTGTTAATTATGCAAAGTCAATGCAGTTATGAAATCTGATTCATATCCTATTCCACAGCTGGAAAACGGTATTGAGAAGGTGGGACAAACAACTTGTATTTCGAAGCTGGGCTTTCTCAAAGGATACTAGCAGGTACCTTTATCCAAGAGAGCAAAGGAAATTTCTACTTTCATGACATCAAATGACATACCAGTTTAAAGTCATGCTATTTCTGGATTACCTAATTGTGTAGTGTACATGGATGACCTGATGACACATGGAAGGAACATTTGCGACATGTGTTGGAATTGTTCAACTGACTTTTGGAGGCAGGCTCGGTAATCAACCTGGCTAAGAGTGAGTTTCCAAAAGTCCAAGTTGCGTCCCTGGGCCATGTTATCAAACATGGATAGATGGCCCCACGAGATATGAAAACAAAGGTTTTTGGGGAGTTCCCCATTCCATTGATGAAGAAGGAAGTACTATGACTCCTGGGGCTGAGTGGGTTACTTTTTAACCAAAAATTTGGACCAAATTTTAGCAGCATGGTTGTCCCACTGACTGCCTGTTTGAAGAAGTGCAGAAAATTTCAGTGGACAGGGGAATGTCAGAAAGTATTTGAAAGCCTGTAAGCTACGTTAACCACTGTCCCAGTGTTAGCCACACCTAATGATCCAAAACCATGCTATTAAATTGGAAAAGATTCAGATAAAAATTACCAGGATGTTGCTGGGACTGGACGTTTTGAATTATTAGGACAGACTATTGCTTTTTCACTGGAGCGTAGAAGGCTGAGGGATGACCTTATTGAGGTTTAGAAAATCTTGAGAGGTATAGATAAGGTGAATAACAAAGGTGTTTTCCCCAGGGTGGGGAAGTTCAAAACTAGGGGGCATTTTTTAAGGTGAAAGGAGAAAAGTTTAAAAGGGACCTGAGGGACAATGTTTTCACACAGCGGGTGTTTCTTATGTGGAATGAGCTGCCAGAGGAAGTGGTAGATGCAGGTACAGTTACAACATTTAAATGACATTTTGTCAGGTACATGATTAGGAAATGTTTAGAGGGATATGGGCCAACATAGGCAAATGGGACAAGTTTAGTTTGGGAAAGTTGATTGGCATGGGATGAATTAGATTGAGGGGTCCGTTTAAATGCTGTGTGACTCTATGACTTTATGACTCTATAGTTATGCGGGTGTCAGTGCTGTACTCATTCAAGAAGATGCCGATGAGAAGATGTAAAGATATAATTGGGTATTTTTACAGAAAGTTGAATATTCATCAACGGAAATATTCCACAATTGAGAAGGAGACCTTGGGTTTAGTGTTGCCATTGCAATATTTCAACATTTATGTTGCCAATAATGTGTCTGAGACAATTCATCATAATCCCTTAATTGTTTTGCATATATTTATAGATAAAAATGCCAGACTGTTTAGATGGAGTTTATTGTTATGGGTATTTAATTTGAAAATTATACATATGGCAGGATGAGAGAATGTAATTTCTGATGTGTTGTCACAACTTTGATGAAGGAAGACAGAGGTGTTCATTGGCAGAAGAAATAGATTGAAATGGACAGTAGTATTGAACGTTTGCATGCTTAGAGGCCATATGACCATAAGACATAGGAGTGGAAGTAAGGTCAATCGGCCCATTGAGTCCACTCCGCCATTCAATCATGACTGATGTGGATTTCAACTCCACTTACCTGCACACTCCCCTTAGCCCTTAATTCCTCGCGAGATCAAGAATTTATCAATCTCTGCCTTGAAGACATTTAATGTCCCAGCCTCCACTGCGCTCTGTGGCAATGAATTCAACAGGCCCACCACTTTCTGGCTGAAGAAATATCTCCTCATTTCCGTTCTAAATTGGCCCCCTCTAATTCTAAGGCTGTGCCCAATGGTCTTAGTCTCCCCACCTAACGGAATCAACTTCCCAGCATCCACCCTGGATAAGATAAGCCATGCATTATCTTATAAGTTTCTATTAGATCTCCCCCCAACTTTCTAAACTCTAATGAATACAATCCCAGGATCCTCAGTTGTTCATCTTATGTTAGGCCTACCATTCCAGGGATCATCCGTCTAAATCTCCGCTGGACACACTCCAGTGCCAGTATGTCCTTCCTGAGGTGTGGGGCCCAAAACTGGACACCGTATTCTATATGGGGCCTAATTAGAGCTTCATAAAGTCTCAATAGCACATCACTGCTTTTATATTCCAACCCTCTTGAGATAAGTGACAACATTACATTTGCTTTCTTGATCACAGACTCAACCTGCAAGTCAACCTTTAGAGAATCCTTGACTAGCGCTCCCAGATCCCTTCGTACTTTGGCTTTATGAATTTTCTCACTGTTTAGAAAACAGTCCGTCCCTGTATTCTTTTTTCCAAAGTGCAAGACCTCACATTTGCTCAAGTAATGTAATGTATATGTATAGTGTAGTGAACTAATAACATTAGTCTAAAGGTTTTTAAAAATGAAACCATCTTTGTATATTAATAGTGCATTATTTTTAAGGGGGATGAGGTGTGACGATACTATGGCTTTAAGAGGTGTATTTTATCCTGTTTTTTATGGAGAAGTTGAGACAAAAGTAAGGATCGGTCTGCTCAAAGCCAATGAAGTAAACAGCTTGTGAGGCCTTGGTTTTTTATTGAAAGATGGAACAATAGAAGCAACCTGAATGGGTGGGGTCAGGCTCCCACAGAACTGGGTTTTAATTTAACTTTCAGTAGTTGTTCGGGTTTGGAACTTGGTTGTGGAAGCTGCTACATCACTGCTACAGCAGAAACAGCTCTGCCATTCAATCATGGCTAATATGTTTCTCAACCTCATTCTCCTGTCTCCTGTCTTCTTCCTGTAACCCGTGATCACCTCACTAATCAAGAACTTATCATTCTTTGTCTTAAATATACCAAAGGATTTGCATCCACAGCAATGTGTTCCACAGAGTCTCCACCCTCTGGCTGAAGAAATTCCTACCCATTTCAGTTCGAAAGGATCATCCCTTCACTCTGAGGCTGGCCCTTTGGTCCCAGTCTCTCCTACAAGTGGAAACATCTTCTCTACATTCACTCTATCGAAGTTCCTCAGTATTCTGTACGTTTCAGTCACATTCCCCCCACCCACCAAGTCTGGGATAGAGCCTGTTCTTTCTCTTGTAACTTCTCCTGGGACATTTTTGCACCAATTCCAGTTCCTCTGACTCTGATTCAGACTGGAACGTAGCCTATGTCTAGTGTGTCAAGCATCTCAAAAGGAATTCCTCGTCTTCTTCAGGCAGTAACAGTATTGAGACTACATTATCATCTGCGGACTGCAAATGCTCGAAACCAGAGTTTAGACTAGTGTGGAGCTGGAAAAGCACGGCAGGTCTCTCCACAAGAACCTCAGTGAGTCTCTCTCTCACTGACTCTTTGCTACCTTCTCCCCAGCCCCACACGCCCCCCCCCCCCCCCCCCCCCCACCACTTATCTCTCCACCCTGGAGGCTCCCTGCCTCCAATCCTGGTGAAGGGCTTTTGCCCGAAACGTCGATTTTCCTGCTCCTCGGATGCTGCCTGATCTGCTGTGCTTTTCCAGCACCACTCTTATCTAAACTCTGCATTATCATCTGCATCCATCTCAGATTCTGAAGATTCTTCAATACTGGATGGAGGGAGGATCCCACAGTTTCTGACAGCCTTTCTGGCTGTTCTGAGGGGGTGGGTATATTTTGCTCCTGCCCATTTGCAAGCTAACAGCTTTCATGTGAACTACATGTAAGTTCAGGACCACCTCACCTACCCGATCATTATATGTCACGGGACCTGACCTCACATTGACTTCGCTTTCTGCCCATGCACAGCTATTTACATGGTTTAGATACCAAAATTGGTCCTCTAAAGTAAACGGTCCTTCTCACTTCAGCAAGTCTTGTGACTGGCAATGGCGTTCCTGATGCTATTTCACCCACCACCCCCACCCCACCCCCCCAACCAGGTCTGGGAAGATCAGGTTTAACCTGGTGCGGAGTCTTCTCCCCATCAGCAATCTGCTGGAGCTATCCCTGTAGTTTTATGGGGATGGTTCTGTAATCAAACAGGAATTGGGACAGTTTGGTATTGAATGAGGCTTTTGACTTTTTCTTTAAGCCTCTTCAAAGTTTGGTCTGCTCTTTCTGTCAGACCATTGGATGATGGATAGTTGAAACATGCCAAGTGCCATTCAACTTTAGCAGATACACGAATTCCCTGCTGGTAAATGATGTCCCATTGTCCATGACTAACACTTCCAGGAGTCCATGTATCGCAAACGATGCTCGCAGCTTCTCAATCATCATCCCTGAGTTTGATGAATGAACTCTATGCACATCCAACCACTTTGAGTGGGAATCCACAATGACCAGCAACATTGACCCATTAAAGGATTGGCATCGTCGATGTGTAACTGAGTCCAGGGTTTACCCAGGCATTCCCATGAAAGTGGGAGCACAGCTGGTGGCAATTTTTGCCCTTGTTGGCACTCTGGGCACCAATGTGGTTGTATTGGCATCCAGTTCTGGCCACCAGACAAAACTTCTTGCCAACATCTTCATTTTGGAAAACCCTGATTGACCTTGATGGAGTGCAGCCAGGATCTGGACAAGCAGACCATTATAGTTGCTGCCGGTATGAGGAACTGAGACAGCAAAAGAGTCCTACAAGGTCTGACTTGAGTAAGAGAACTTATAGACTGGTATCCAGGAGAGTGTACACCCTGGAAATGCATCTACATGCAGCTGGAAGAATACCCAATCCATCACAGTACAGGATGGTATATTATTGTTGGAAGCAAGAGTGATTGACCCGAGCAAAGGTCATCGCCAGACACTGGCTGCACTCCATCAGGGTCAATTAAATGGTATCTTATCAACTCATTCAGTGTTAATCCAAAATCACATACCTTTGCCAATCATCATAATCTCATTAAGAAATTCTGAGACAGCACCTTCCAAACCCATAACCATGACTATCTAGAAGGAGAAAGGTAGCAGATACATGGGAATACCACCCCCTTCAAGTTCTCCTCCAAACCACTCACCATCCTGACTTGAGAATATATTGCTATTCTTTCAATGTCACTGGGTCAAAGTCCTGGAATTCCCTTCCTAAAGGCATCGTGGGTCAATCTACAGCATATGACATGCAGCAGTTCGAGAAGGCAGCTCAACCCCATCTTGTCAAGGATAACTAGGAATGGGCAATAAATGTTGGCCACCCAGCGATGCCCATGTCCATGAATGATTAGTAACCTTCTAGGATCATCCTGGTGGGGATAGGTAATCCTCAGCTCTCCTGAAAACTGCTTCTTTCAGCCCTTCTCCCCTGTCCTTTTCCAACCTCACCTCCAACAAGGAGCTCCTAGTTTTCCTCATTGTCAGCAAGATTGAGACTCATCAGCTGGGAATTGGAAGGAATGCCATTCTGCAAATGAATCGAAACAGCACCACAACAGGGGCAGGGTGATTGTCATTACTGAAAGAAAGAAAATACAACAAATTCACTGTCAGCACAGGCTAAAGGGTTCCAAAGCATCAATCAAAAAGCTAAAGTGGTAATGGGGTTAAAAGGTTGAGTTTAAAATAGTCAGATCATCATAGGGTAAAGTACCCTAAATGAGCTCACTAGACAACCAAACCTTCACTGTTTTTAATAAGACATTTTTAACTAACATTCAACAGGAATGCAATATAATTTAACTTGCGAAAGGTCTTTTCTCCCTGACAATTTGGATTTAATTAATGGTGTTGAGTTATTTATAGTTCTTGCTATAATTCCACGAGTAGGCTGATCATTTCAGTTGATGGTGTTTGGCTTAGATATTGCACCAAGCAAAAATTTGCAGCTCTATTGAGGAAGTAAATGTCTAGCAGAAACAGAAATTGCAGGAGAACTCAGCAGGACTGACAGCATCTGTGGAGAGAGAAACAGAGTTAATGTTTTGAGTCCAGTGACTCTTCTTCAAAACAGTTCTGAAGAAGGGTCACTAGACCCGAAATGTTAATTCTGTTTCTCTCCTCACAGATGCTGCCAAACCTGCTGAGTTTCTCCAGCGATTTCTGTTTTTCATTTCAGACTTCCAATTCTTTGTTCCATTCAAGTAAATATGCAGACCATCGGAAGGAGATCTTGCATCAATTTCATCTTACAGGGTCAATTAGGACTTCCCAAGTGAAGATGAGGACCCCAAAGAGTATAAATTTGAGATCCCAAACTGCAAGCCAGATCTTTTCCCCTTCTCTATCCCCAGCTCCCTACTGATTGTTTTCACTGATAATCTCTCCCTTCCCTCTGCTCAATAGGTCATAGAGTCGTAGAGATGTACAGCATGGAAACAGACCCTTCGGTCCAACTTGTCCATGCCGACCAGATATCCCAATCCAATTTAGTCCCACCAGCCATCACCCGGCCCATATCCTTCAAACCCTTCCTATTCATATACCCATCCAGATGCCTTTTAAGTGCTGTAATGTTACCAGTCTCCACAACTTCCTCTGGCAGCTCATTTTATACACGTACCACACTCTGCGTGAAAAAGTTGCCCCTTAGGTCTCTTTTATATCTTTCCCTTCTCACTCTAAACTATGCCCGCTACTTCTGGACTCCCCCACCCCAGGGAGAAAACCTATCCTATCCATGCCACTCATGAGTTTATAAACCTCTATAAGGTCACCCCTCAGCCTCCACCACTCCAGGGAAATAGCCCCAGCCTATTCAACCTCTCCCTATAGCTCAAATCCTCCAATCCTGGCAACATCCTTGTAAATCTTTTCTGAACCCTTTCAGGTTTCACAACATCTTTCCAATAGGAAGGAGACCAGAATTGCATGCAAAAGTGCCCTAACCAATGTCCTGTACAGCTGCAACATGACCTCCCAACTCCTGTACTCAATACTCTGACCAATAAAGGAAAGCATACCAAATGCCTTCTTCACTATCCTATCTACCTGCGACTCCACTTTCAAACAGCTATGAACCTGCACTCCAAGGTCTCTTTGTTCAGCAATACTCCCTAGGACCTTACCATTAAGTGTATAAGTCCTGCTAAGATTTGCTTTCCCAAAATACAGCACCTTGCATTTATCTGAATTAAACTCCATCTGCCACTTTTCAGCCCATTGGCCCATCTGATCAAGATCCTGTTGTAATCTGAGGTAACCTTCTTCACTGTCCACTACACCTCCAATTTTGGTGTCATCTGCAAACTTACTAACTGTACCTCTTATGCTCACATCCAAATCATTTATATAAATGATGAAAAGTAGTGGACCCAGCACTGATCCTTGTGGCACTCCACTGGTCACAGGCCTCCAGTCTGAAAAACAACCCTCCACAACCACGACCCTCTGTCTTCTACCTCTGAGCCAGTTCTGTATCCAAATGGCTAGTTCTCTCTGTATTCCATGAGACCTAACCTTGCTAATCAGTCTCCCATGGGGGAACCTTGTCGAACGTCTTACTGAAGTCCATATAGATCATATCTACCACTCTGCCCTCATCAATCTTCTTCATTACTTCTTCAAAAAACTCAATCAAGTCTTCACCCCCCACATTCTGATCAAGTAGTTGCAACATTTTCAAACCTCAAAATGGGGTCACAGTGAGAAAAGGTTTTGGAAGCTCTGGTCTAACTGCCATTGGGGAAGTAATTTGGGAAAAGATTAAAATGTTATCAGATCAATATGGAAGTGAAGCTTACTGTCAACAAAGAACATAGAACAGAACAGCACAGTCCAGACCCTTCAGCCCTCGATGTTGTGCCAAACTTTTATCTTACTCTTCGGTCAGACTAACCTACATCCCCTTCGCTTTACTATCATCGATGTGCCTATCCAAGAGTCGCTTAAATGTCCCTAATGTCTCTGACTCTACTACCACTGCTGGCAGTGCATTCCACGCACCCACCACTCTCCGTGTAAAGAACGTCCCTCTGACATCTCCCCTAAACCTTCCTCCAATCACCTTAAAATTATGCCCCCTCCTGATAGCCATTTACGCACTGGGAAAAGTCTCTGACTACTCACTAAATCTATGCCTCTCAACATCTTGTACACTAAGAGTCGAATCTTTATGAACATGAAAGCAAAAGCTGTCATTTGGAAATCCAACAGTGGAGCCCATGCCCAGATCACTGCTTGTCTGAAGAGAAGATGGTGCAAGGTGAACTGTACAGATACACACAGTCAATCTCAATTTAACAGTATGTGTTGTTCAAAGCTAAAGCTTTATTGCTATGCCCTTATCATAAGACCATGAAAAGTCATCATGTGGTCTCCAGATACATTTGTGTCATTAAATAATTAGTTTTCAACTTATTTCTCCTGAAGAATTCACAAGCATGAGCTTATAAAACAATACAGCTTCTGCTGATCAATGACAGTAAGTTATGGTAAACATTAAGGCTGACAGAACTGAAAGAAACATCTTTCCCAATGGAGGAAAGGTTGAGTAGGGACATGATTTTGGATGTTTGCATAATAAGGTAGTCGTTAATGTAAATACAAACGGATTATTTAACAGATTGTGATGACAGCTGCAAAATGGCAAGCCTCGAGCAAGATTTGAAAATATTTTCTCTGCAGAATAAATATCAAAAAGAGATTGCTATTGGCGTCTTAATAGAATGAGTTGGATAGATATCTGGTTATGAAATAACCTACCATTTTCTTCCTAATATTTAACATGTAACATTTTCATATTATTTTCTGCAAGTGCAGTTGAAAACATAGGGTCTGCTTTTAACTCCATGCAATTTTAATTGATTTTAAATGGGTTAAAATTGGGACAATAATTGTTTTAAGTGCTTAAGAGGTGATGAAGGTTCATAAAATTGTTGCTGGAAACTTGGGCTTGAAAGGTGAGGATAATGGTTTTTAGCTTTACAGTTCTGTGGAGGTCTGTCTTGTTTGTTGACACTCAGTTAAATGCTACCTTGATGTTAAGGGCTGTCACTCTCCCCTCACCTCTCGGATTCAGCTCTTTTGTTCATGTTTGAACCAAGGCTGTAATGAGGCCAGGAGCTGAGTGGCTCTGGCAGAACCCAAACTGGGTGTCACAAAGCAGGTTATTGCTGAGCAGGTGCTGCTTGATAGCAGGGCTGAAGACACCTTCCACCACTTTACTGATGATCAAGAGTAGACTGATGGGGCAGTAACTGGCCAGGTTGGATTTCTCCTGCTTTTTATGTACAGGACAGAGCTGGGCAATTTTCAACATTGTTGGGTAGATGCCAGCGTTGTGGCTGACAGTGCTGCTATTGCTGACCTTAGCTTTAAGAACCAGAATATTACCTAGGTCGCTGGATGAATAGTCCCAACTAGTTAAACACTTTACCTTCGCAGCTGTCATATTGAGACAAGCTTAACATTTCAGAATCCACAGTGGGATTTGAACTTTTGTCCAGGAGCACAGTAGTTAGCACTGCTG
Source organism: Chiloscyllium punctatum (assembly GCF_047496795.1). Lineage (NCBI taxonomy): Eukaryota > Metazoa > Chordata > Chondrichthyes > Orectolobiformes > Hemiscylliidae > Chiloscyllium > Chiloscyllium punctatum. The sequence goes on from NC_092745.1 coordinate 128,980,309, forward strand.
CCTCACAGCCCCAGAGACCCGGGTTCAATTCCTGCCTCAGGCATTTGTGGGCGGCACGGTGGCACAGTGGTTAGCACTGCTGCCTCACAGCGCCAGAGACCCGGGTTCATTTCCTGCCTAAGGCATTTGTGGGCGGCACGGTGGCACAGTGGTTAGCACTGCTGCCTCACAGCGCCAGAGACCCGGGTTCATTTCCCGCCTCAGGCGACTAACTGTGTGGAGTTTGCACTTTCTCCCCATGTCTGCATGGGTTTCCTCCGGGTGCTTCGGTTTCCTCCCACAGTCCATGATGTGCAGGTTAGGTGAATTGGCCATGCTAAATTGCCCGTAGTGTTAGGTAAGGGGTAAATGTAGGGGTCTGGGTGGGTTGCGCTTTGGTGGGTCAGTGTGGACTTGTTGGGCGAAGGGCTTGTTTCCACACTGTAAGTAATCTAATCTAATTGTATGGAGTTTGCACATTCTCCCCGAGTCTGCGTGGGTTTCCTCCCACAGTCCAAAAATGTGCAGGTTAGGTGAATTGGCCATGTTAAATTGTCCGTAGTGTTAGGGGCAGGGGTAAATGTAGAGGAATGGGTCTGGGTGGGTTGCGCTTTGGTGGGTCAGTGTGGACTTGTTGGGCCGAAGGGCCTGTTTGCACACTGTAAGTCACCTAATCTAAAAAAAAGTATCAGCTTGGATCTCTGAATTACTCAAACAAGTTAACGTTCCGAATCTAAAATACATTTTCTGAACAGGAGTCAAACTGGATTGGAAATGTTAGCTCCGTTTCTCTCCCCACAGAGGCTGCCAGACCTGATGAGTTTCTCCAGCGTTCTTTGTTTGTTTCGGATTTCTGGAATCCACAGTATTTTTGCTTTTATTCCTCTGAATTACCCTTCCATTGTCATTACTCCTACCTTACTAAAAAAAAACTGTTCACTGTTCCTTTGATCTCAGAGCCTATTATTCAGTGGCAGAGTTAAATGTGTAACCCACTCAAGTACATATCTGCTGTAGGCACACACCATGTGAGCTTTATGATGAGGCAGACCACGTTATTTGGATTTTTGGAACATTCCATTGACATAGTGACCATTCCTTGACCTGTTTGCTCCTGACTTTCCTAACAGACTGTGGGGGAGCTATTGTTGCTTCCTGGCTCTGATCAGCAAGCCGACAGTAGCTTCTGTATTTGTCAGTAAACCAGGTTGTAACCTGCCAGGAGTAGTTCCTGATATACTAAACATGCCTGCATTAGTTATTATTCTTTCCAGACAGTGTTTTGTACATATTTTGTAAAAGTGGATGTGAGGTGTTTATGGTCCAATGTGTAATTTGTTCCAGGATCCTATATTGTCAGATAGCTGAGCATTTTCCTTGTCCTTCTTGTCTAACATAAACACACGCTGATCAAAATGCTGCAGGACTGCCACCCCCTGGTGATGCTCTACCACTGCACTGGGAATCTGTTGAAAGAAAAATGTTCATCATAGTTTAAGGATTTAAGACCAGCTGACTGATTCTATCGGGAAACAAACTAATAAAGGGGATCTGTCTGAGATCACTCTCTCTCGCTCTTTCCCCGGCATGTTTCAGCAGGAGTTATCGGCTATCGGCTGATAATCTACCCATTGGGTCAGGTTGTCTGTGCCTCTCACGTCCTACAGTGAGATTCAAAAGCAGACCTTCCAGCAGACACTACACATTGTGCTGCCTCCCACCAGGGAGAAAGAGAAGCATGAGATTAGTTCTAACCAATTTGGTCACATTTCTGTCGAAAGCACACACACACTTCAAATTGCCAAAGTTTCAATGACCAGAGTAGGGGTTTGAAAGTTGCCTGTTCATTCCATGCCATTTAGAGTCACAGAGATGTACAACACGGAAACAGACTTTTCGGTCCAATTCGTCCATGCTGATCAGATAGCCGAAAATTAATCTAGTCCCATTTGTCAGCATTTGGCCCATATCTTTCTAAACTGTTTCTATTCATATACCCACCCAGATACCTTTTAAATGTTTTAATTTCACCATCCTCTGGCAGTTCATTCCATACACGCACCACCCTCTGTTTGAAAAAGTTGCCCCTTAGGTCCCTTGTTAACCTTTCGCCTCTCACTGTAAACCTCTAGTTCTAGACTCTCCCACCCCAGGAAAAAAAAACTTGTCTATTTATCCTATCCACACTCCTCATGATTTTGTAAACCTCTATAAGGTCACCCCTCAGCCTCCAATGCTCCAGGGAAAATAGCCCAACCCATTCAGTTTTTCTCTACAGCACAAACCCTCCAACACCAGCAACACCCTTGTGAATCTTTTCTGAATCCTTTCAAGTTTTAAAACATCCTTCTTAAATCAGGGAAACCAGAACTGCATGTAGTATTCCAAAAGTGGCCTGTACAATGTCCTCTACAGCTGCAACATGACCTTCCAACTCCTATACTCAATGCACTGACCAATAAAGGAAAGCATACCTAACATCTTCTTCACTAACCCATCTATGTGAGACTCCACTTTCAAGGAACTATGAACCTGCACTCTAAGGTCTCTATTCAGCAACACTCCACTTTATTGCATAGAAAACAATAAGACACAAGGGAAACAAGGACTAATACTCAATGGGTATTTCAGTGAAAGTGAGTTCAAATCCCAGAATGGTAGTTTGAGAATTTGAATTCAGTGTTTTTGAACACAACTATCCAAAGCAGATTTCAATTTTTTAAAAAGTGACAATGGCAACTGCTATGTCCAGTACCCTAAGAAACTACAAAGGGTTGTGAACACAGCCCAGTCCACCAGGGAAGCTGACCCTTCCATCCGTTGACTCCATCTTGACTTCTTGCTGCCAACATCATCAAAGACCCCTCGTACCCCGGTTACAATCTCTTCTATTGGGCAGAGATACAAAAGCTTAAACACATGTACCAACAGATTCAAGAACAGCTTCTCCCCCAGTATTATTAAACTTCTGAATGGCCCTCTAAAATTTCAAATTTAATGTTGATCTCACTCTCTGTGCACCTTCTTTGCAGCCATAACATTGTATTCCTCACACACAAAATCAGAAACTGCTGAAAAAGCTCAGCAGGTCTGGCAGCATCTGTGGAGAGAAATCAGAGTTAACCTTTTAGGTTGGCCTGCCTTATAACTCCTCAGAACAGTATCGAGGTAGGTGGAGATGAGTTTGGTGAAGCAGGAGCAGGCTGAGACAATGTGTCGGCCAGGGTGGTCAGGCTTGTGGACCTTGAGAAGAAGGTAGAATCGGATGGTGAGGGGTTCCTGGACGACGAGGTTGGAAGCTGTGGGTGGGAGATCTCCTGAGGTGATCAGGTTGTGTATGGTCTGGGAGATGATGGTTTGGTGATGGGGGGTGAGGTCATGGTCGAGGGGGCTGTAGGAGGAGGTATCTTTGAGTTGGCAGCTGGCTTCAGCAGTGAGAGGTCAGTGCGCCAAACTGCCCCTTTATCCATTGGTTTGATGGTGAGGTTGGGATTGGAGCATGGGAAGTGGAGGGCTGCACATTGTGAGGGTGAGAGGTCGGAGTGGGGGAGGGGGGGTAGATAGGTTGAAGCAGTCAATGTCTCAGCGACAGTTGGAAATAAAAAGATTGAAGGGGGGTAATAGGCCAGCACGGGGTCTCCAGGTGGATGGTGTGTGTTCCTGCTCCTTGGATGATGCCTAACCTGCTGTGCTTTTCCAGCACCACTCTAATCGAGACTCAAAATTTACACCAATCAACAATAGCTACATGGTCACCATTAAACTAGCTTTATTTTATTGAATTCAAGTTTTACCATCTGCTATTGTAATATTCAAATTCATGTCCCCAATGTTTCTGGAATACTAATTCAGTATTGTATACAGTTGGCACAGTGTTCAGGTAAAGTTTCTACCTCTCTAATCTGACACTGTCTAGTCTGGAACCCTGCAGTACTTCCCATCTTCTCTGTTTTAGCTCTGCATCGATATTCATTCATATTACTTTTTGTTAGCTGTTGTCCGGTTTAGATACCACCATTCCCATACTGCTGGAAAATCATGTGTCCATCAGACATGTGACTGACACAAGCCAACGTGAGTTATTTGCTTTGTGTGCCAAATGTACTTGAGCTCTGGTCATGATTTGGAGATGCCAGTGTTGGATTGGGGTGTACAAAGTTAAAAATCACACAACACCATGTTATAGTCCAACAAGTTTAGTTGGAAGCACAAGCTTTCAGAGCGCCACTCCTTCGGCACAACCACCTGATGAAGGAGCGGCGCTCCAAAAGCTAGTGCTTCCAATTAAACCTGTTGGACTATAACCTGGTGTTGTGTGATTTTTAACTTTGAACTCTGGTGGTTGAGTAAATTCAGTGGTTGGCCAAAGGCCCAGTCTTGAGGCTGCCCAGTTAGGGGGTACACCATGAATACGCAGCACGTAGCTAAAGTAACAATATGTACAAACTCTGAAGTTGAGCCTGATGTCTCACAAAATAATATCACATATCTTAGATGTAATTTAACTAGTTAATAACTACTATACAAAGTAACCATGATCACATGCCTCGCTGGGGAGAAGCAACTAGTGGCGGTTTAACCCAAGGGTCACCACATCTCAGGCAAGAGGTGAAGTTAAACAGGTGTAACCTTTGTGGTAACCTCAGTTGGATTGGGAATTAAACCAAAAACAGAAATATCTGGAAGAACTCAGCGAGCCTGGCAAAATCTGTGGAAAGAGAAACAGAGTTAACATTTCAAGTCCAATGATGCTTCTTCGAAATGTTCTGCTGCTGAGCTTTTCCAGAAATTTCTGTTTTGGTTTCTGATTTCTAGCAGCTGCAGTTCTTTGGTTTTCTTGGGGGTGTGGGAGGTGAAACTGAACAAAGATGTTCGTGTCATTCTGTAGCACAAACCAGCTGTCCACCCAAATAAGCGAACCAACCAGTGACTATATAACAAATCTTCAGTGTTAATCAGAAATATGGATAGCTTCCAAAGTCATTGGGTGGACATCCTTTACCATTTGCTGTCAGTAGCTCAACTAATACCAGTAAGAAGGATTGGTGACAGTAAATCTACTCATAAAATGTTAGCAGAGCTAACCCGAAACAATATTATAAGGCTATATAAATGGCTTCAGGATTGCCATTCAGTGACCCCTGCAAGCAAAAGCATATTAGCAACTGTTGGATACCGACAGGACAGTAATTGACGGTATGTGGTATCTTTTCACATTACATTGCTAAACAGAGCTATCTAGACTTGTATGGAATCAATTGGATGAGGTTCTGGGAAGCTATGAACATCTGTGGTGAGTTGTGCCTGAAGAGGTAGAGAGAAATATGGATGAAAATCTTGTTAAATAAGAGAAAACAGATTCAAAATTTTGCATAGAAATTTAGTTAAGTTAAATCAAAATTATTTAGCTAAGAATTCAGAGTTTCATCATAAGAACTGCTAACTAATACTGCTTTTTTATTCTGTTGAATTATATTCTCATTTAGCATTCACCTGCATTCTTCAAACTGGCAAAGAGAATAAAAACATTATTACAAGAGAATGCCAATAAAAGAGCAGCTGAATAATGTCTGTAAGCTACTGATGACAGTCGCTTGGAGTTTGATTAAACTGTTGTTTTATTTGTATAAGTCTATGTAGTGCTTTCTGCATTTAGACACATTTTAACTTTGACTAGAAGTAATAGAGAGACATCTGTTTCCTGGTGTTGCCTACACTGCCAAGAACATGGGTTGAAAATAGATCCTGAAGTCGATTTCCTATCCTTTCACTCTCAAAGACACTGACTCATACGGGACTATGACTCCTGGTCGAAAAGATTATTCTTCATATGAGACTTGTCTGACTGCAGAGGGCGTCTAAACCAAGCTCAGTCAGTTTTCATCCAATTACCAACAGGAACAACTATCAGCAGTTGCAATCTGGCTGATTATTCTCCTCCTTTCTAAATTAGGAGCACAAAGAGGAAATTTTTAGCCTTCCAGCAGCAGCAGTAGGGATTAAGTTACTCAGCACAGTCTGACATGACCCCACTCCCCAGCATGCCTCCAGCAGATGTAAAGCTATTTCTGTGCTAACGAAACTCTGCATTAATTTTCAATTCAAGTTTTCTGCACTTTCAAAACATCCTCTTGAGAAGGGAACCCCCTACTGAAATTAGTCTACATCCCTCCTGCAAAAACCTGACCAATCTCTAAGGCTTTGCAGAAGTCAGCCCTGATATATTATATCTGGAGGACTGGAGGAATAAGGATGCAGATGTTATGCTGCAGTTATACAACACCCTGGTTCCACTCCAGTTGCAGCAGATTTGGGCACCACACCTGAGGAAGGATAGATTGACCTTGGAGGGAGTACAATTTAAATTTACATGAATGATACTGGGACTTCAGGAGTTAGATTTTGAGGACGGAATACACAAATTAGGCCTGTTTATCTCGAATTTAGAAAGTTAAGGGATGATCTGATTGAAGTTAGATTAGATTACTTAGTGTGGAAACAGGCCCTTCGGCCCAAAATGTCACACTGACCCGCTGAAGCGCAACCCACCCATTCCCCTACATTTACCCCTTCACCTAACACTACGGGCAATTTAGCATGGCCAATTCACCTAAGTCTTCAAGATATTAAAGACAGGGTGGATAAAGATAAACTATTCCCACTGGTTGGGGATTCTAGATCTAGGGGTACAGTCTGAGAATTAGGGCCAGACCATTCAGAACAGATGTTAGGAAGCACGCCTACATACAAAGGATGGTAGGTATTGGAAATCTCTTCCACAAATATAAAGTGATTGCTGGTTAGTTATTCATTCTTAATTCGGACATAGACAAACTTTTGATAAGCAAAGGTACTAACAGACATTTGCCAAAGGCAGGTGTATGGAGTTAGGCCACAGATCAGCCATGATCTCACTGAACAGAGGAACAGACTCAAGGGGCTGAATGGCCTACTCCTGTTCCTATTTTCTTACAGAGAGAAGGAGCTTGGGAACGGAATTGAGAGATGGGTGGACACTGCTGCAGAAGGGATTTGGAAAACTAGTGCCACAGGTAAGACAATGTTCAGGTGTGCACTTTGGAAATTAGAACATGTTATAGCTACCCACTTCTATCCCAGCAGTTCAAGTTATTCCTCTCACATTATGGTTACGGAGGAGTATCAGAGGCTCAGGAGCTGGAGTAGGCCAGTCAGCCCCTCAACCCTATTCAATGAGATTGTTGCTGACTTGTTGTGGTCTCAAGTCCATTTTCCTGTTTGCACACTATAACCCTTGACTCCCTCGCCGATTAAAAACCTACCGAACTCAGCCTTGAATGCAGTTGAAGTCCCAGCCTGTTTGAGGAAATGAATTCCACACTGACAAAACTTCCAGATGAAATATTCTCTTCATCTCTGTCTTTAAGTCTCTTAAAAAAAAGTCTCCTAATCTTGTGTCCTTCAGGAACTCACAACATACAGCTCTTTAAGGAATGATATGTTTCAGTAAAACCACTTCACACATAAATAAACCTGCACTGGGCAGTTTATCTTCAACATAAATCCTGTAAGTTCTGCTGTCATTGTGAATAACCTCACAGCTATTGCACATTAAACACAAGTGTCATCCAGCTGTGGTTCCATCTACAGATTTTCCTGCTAGTTTCATTCATCACAAAACAAGAAGCCTTAAAAGGTGGCATGGTGACTCAGTGGTTAGCACTGCTGCCTCCCAGCGCCAGGGACCTGGGTTCGATTCCAGCCTCGGGTAACTGTCTTTGTGGAGTTTGCACATCCTCCCTATGACTGCAAGGGTTTCCTCCAGAAACTCTGATTCCCTCCCACAGTCCAAAGATATACAAGTTAGGTGGATTGGCCATGGGAAATGTAGGGTTGAGTCTGGGTAGGTTGCATTTCAGAGGGTCAGTGTGGACTCAATGGACTGAATGGCTTGCTTCCACATTGTAGGGATTCTATAAACCTCATCGGGATAGGTGAAAATGTGGTGCAATCACATTGTTTGTTGGCCAGCATAGACATGATGGGCCAAAGGGGCTGTTTCTATCCTGTATGATTCTATAACTCTAGGACATCAACACAAAGAAACAAGCATCAACTGGCCAATCAGCAGCAGTCCACTGGGGAAGAAATCAATTAGCGTTGTAAAAACCATATCTTTACACTTTATTTTAGTAGTATGAAGTTTACAAATAGAATTGGAGAGGCTAGTTCCATGGATCAAAGTATGGCAGGTGAAATATGCCTTTCATATGAAAATGGAACAGAGGTTGTATCCTTAATCTGCAGAGGTTCCCTGGTTTAGGTTCTTAGCTGAGCTGAGGTCTTAATGTGAATTTTATGTCCGGAGCAAATTTTATTAAAAACTGATTCTGCAATCACTAATGTGGCCATGCAGGTGTCAACCTCCAATTGAACTGGATAGCCAATCAACCATTGGTTCCATTTGGATATTACTGACCAATTTAACTGTTCCAAACCAGATGCAGGTGGAGTTTCCAGGGTACAAACTCTCCTGAATTTTGTCCAGGATACTGGCCTTTGAGTTATCTTATTCCATTTACGTCTAGTAGGACTATTTTGCTGTCTGGAGTCCAGACATCAATAACAATTATAATGTCTTACCAGGCCGAGACTTGGCTTTGCTGTGGGCCAACCTTGGAGTTACTCCTATCAGGATATTTCCTGAGTGAGGCTACACAGTTGCCTGCACTCAAGTGGTGTACCCCAAGCCCAGGCACACTGGCGAGGGTGTCCATTTTCATCAGAACACCTTGTAACTCATGCTCAACTTGCCACATTTTCCAATGATAATGTTGTAACATCTGTTCGAAGTCCAGTTGAGCTTCAGATAGTAGGCCTATTTGTGTAGTCATATACCAGACAATCACTAAGCATCTCATTCAGAGTTAAAATTCACCCCCAACTTCTGCCAATCGTTTTAACCTAGTCAAAATCCCCAATAAGGATTCCAGTTGTTTCTCGAATTGTCAAGTAAAAGCAGTAGCATCTCGGAATTAGAGGAGGCTTGGGTTGTAATATTCCTTAATTATATCAGTCAGTTCTTGAAAGGTCTTAGTATCTGGCACCTCAGTGAAAATTAGGGTCCTAATGACAGAAAAAGCTGCAAATCCACAGGTTGTCAGGAGAATTGCTCACTGTTTCCATCTGCTTCCATGTCGTTTGCTTGGTAAAGATAATGCATTCTTTCCACATACTGGGCCCAGTCCTCAACGGCAGTGTCCAACAAATCAAGCTTCCCAAACAGATGCCTAATGTAAGAAAATGCTTTCCTCCAACTTAAACACAACTGCAGTGAACTAGTTTCTTCAGGATCATGCTTTATTCTTGTCACCACTAAAATTACTCTTCAGAGGCTATTAACCCATCACCAATCGCTTTTTACTTATAGATCCATGCTCTTTGACAAGAGCATTACCTCTTACTGAGTTAGACACTAGAGTGCCAATATCCCTGATATTCTATGAGAGCCAGCTGGCTGACCTCATTACAATAGATTTTAATTAGCAATGCGTTGAAGGGTTCATAGAATCCTTACAGTGTGGAAGCAGGCCATTCAGCCTATACCAACACTCTGAAGAGTATTCGATCCCCTCTCCCAGTCAATCCACCGAACCTTGGACATTCTTGGACAGCAGGAAGAAACCAGAGCACACGGGGGAAACTCACGCAGACACGAAGACAATTTGCAAACTCTACACAGACAGTTACCCAAGGGTGGAATTGAACCCAGATCCCTCGCACTGTGAGGCAACAATGCTAACAACTGAGCCACCACTCCACAATTATGGAGGGTGAGCAGGAAAGTGGAGTTGAGGCCAAGATGACATCATATTAAATACACAGCAGCCTCAAGAAGCTGACTGGCCTCCATCTGTTCATAGTTCTTGTGTTCTTACATTACCAGTAGTGAGGGGAGTGTGAAGAGAAGATAGCACAGCACCAAGAACATATTCACAGTCAGAGTTAGCTAGCAACAGGGTGGTGATTGGTTTGTGAAATTGTAACCAATCATTGATGCAAAGGTCACAAGCCTAATGATAACACTCTGAGTCACTGAATAGTTTGTGGGTATGAATGGTGCAAAGTCAACCCTTGTTAGTTGGTCATTTCAGAGTAGTTAAGAGAAAGTGAGGACTTCAGATGCTGGAGATCAGAGTTGAAAAGTGTAGTGCTGGGAAAGCACAGCTAGTCAGGCAGCATCCAAGGAACAGGCAAATCGACGTTTTGTGCATAAGCTCTTCATCAGCAATTAGGAGTTGGCCCAAGGGCGCTGAGAGATAAATGGGAGGGGGGAGGGGGGCTGGTGGGAAAGTAGCTGGGAATGCGATAGGTAGATGAAGGCGGGGGGGTGAAGGTGATAGGTCAGAGATGAGGGTGGAGCGGATCAGTGGGAAGGAAGATGGGCAGGTAGGACAAGTCAAAAGGGCAGCCTCCTCCACTACCAAACTCCAGCCACCCAACAACTAGAGGAAGAACATCTCATCTTCTGCCTTGGGACCCTTCAACCACAGGGGATCAATATGGATTTCACCAGTTTCCTCATTTCCCCTCCCCCCATCTTATCCCAGATCCAACCTTCCAACTCGGCACTGCCTTGTTGAACTGTCCTACCTGTCCATCTCCCTTCCCACCTATCTGCTCCACCCTATCACCATCACACCCCACTTTCATCTACCTATCGCATAACCAGCTACCTTCCCCCAGCACCCCCCTCCCACCCCCACCATTTAGCTCTCAGCCCCTTTGGGGCAAGGTCGACTCTCCTGCTCCTTAGATGCTGCCTGACTGGCTGTGCTTTTCCAGCACCACACTTTCTGACCCACATTTCAGAACAGCAAGTGGGCTTCCAATTTCATCATCCAATTGCCTTCTATCGTCTTAGAGATCACGGAGACGATGTCACATATTGCTCTGATTGAGTGGAATAAGGCCCACCTGATTTTTGGTTGTTAAATCAGCTCCCACTGTTCCATCCATCACAACCACTTTTAAATAAATCAAACAACTGCGGATGCTGGAAATCCGAAATGAAAATTAAATCAGAAATTGCTGGAGAACCTCAGATGGCACCATCTGTGGAGAGACAAAGCAGAGTTAATACATTGGGCCCAGTGACCCTTCTTCAGAATACAACCACTCCTAATTCTGAATGCCTCTCGTCAAAACTTTGCTTATCCTTTTTTTTCAGTTGAAACGTTTTGCTTTTATCTGTAAACTTTATTAAAATGTATTTAGTGAAGTGCTTCATCAATATATTGAAGCTTTGGCAGACTCTGAGTTAATGGTTGATAAGTCAGTTATCAGCAGTTTGAGTAGAATCAAATATCAAGAGTCTGTGTCTTTGAACTGTGCAGCACAGTTATTTGTTCTCAAGTTGCATTTCCTATTTACTCTATCAAACACTTCATAACTTTGAACATTAAATTACATCCACCCCCACCCACACTTTCCCTTTAATCTTCTCTGCTCTCAGGGGGACAGTCCCAGTTCCTCCATCTGTCAGATGTCCCACCTGTCTGCTACCTTTCTGGTAAATCTCCTCAACAACTGGCCTTGCCGTTTTGACAAAAATGTGGTATTGGTCAGCCATGTATACTATCCAGAATTGTATATTCAATGCTTCAAAATAATACCGTTTACAATTCCTCACCTCAGTATGTTTTTTAAACACCCTTCTCAACACATTCTGCAACCTTCAAAAGTGTATGTGTGAACACCCCCCGTTCGCTCCCTTCCTGTATCTTTCATGTAGCCTCTCAATCTTCCTGCGAAAATGCATCACTTCTCACATCTCCATGGTAAATCGGATCTGGAATGTGTCTGCCCGTTCCAGCAATCAGCCCTCTTGAAATCTGTTACTGTTCTACAACATTACTCAACATTTTACGATATTTGTGGGTCTTGTATCATCTCTAGACTTTGAAATTGTGTTGGAGGCTGAAAGATTTTTATTAAGATTAGATTATATTCCCTACAATGTGGAAACAGGCCCTTCGGACCAACAAATCCACACCGACGCTCCAAAGAATAACCCACCTACTCATTTCCCTGCATTTCCCCCTGACTAATGCACTGAGGCTCCCAGCCTCATTCCTGATGAAGGGCTTTTGTCCAAAACATTCCTGCTCCTTGGATGCTGCCTGACTTGTTGTGCTTTTCCAGCACCACTTTAATCTTGACTCTGATCTCCAGCATCTGCAGTACTCACTTTTGCCTAATGCACCTAACACTATAGGCAATTTAGCATGGCCAATTCACCTGATCTGCACATCTTTCGGACTGTGGGAGGAAACCGGAGCACCTGGAGGAAACCCACGCAGACATGGGAAGGATGTGCAAACTCCACACAAACAGTCGCCCGAGGCTGGAATCGAACCCGGGTCCCTGGCGCTGTGCTAACCACTGAGCCACTTGGCCAGTCCAAAGGGGACCTTATTGAGGGTTATAAAGTCATGAGGGGCAAGGATAGGGTAAATAGACAAGGTATTTTCCCTGGGGTGGGTATTCACGAAGAGGGATATGAGCAGAGAGGTGACACCTATTTCGACAAGTCCCGACAGACCAATCCCAACAGTCACAGCATCGGAGGTTGGATCAGTTTTCCTTCATGTGAATCCAAGGAAAGCGATGGGACCAGACGAAGTACCAGGCTGTGCACTCAGAGCATGCGCAGATCAACTGGCAGAGATCTTCTTGGACATCTTCAACCTCTCCCTGCATCAGGCCACTGTCCCTGCCTGAATCAAGAGGGCCAACATCATCTCTGTGCAGCATGTCTCAATGACTACTGTCCAGTGGCCCTAACTTTGGTGGTCAAGGAGTGCATTGAAAGGCTGGTTACGGCATTAGTCAACTCCAGCCTCCCCACGAGTCTTGACCTACTCCAACTTGCCTATTGAACCAACAAATCCACATCATATGCCACATCACTTGCCCTTCACTCCTTCCATACCAGAATCCTACTCATTGACTACAGTTCACCCTTCAACACTATTATCCCCTCGAGACTGATTACTAAACTTAGTGATCTCGGACTAAGCCCCACTCTCTGCAACTGGATCCTCAGTTTCCTGACCCACAGGCCACAATCAGTGAAGATTGGGGACAATATTTCATCTTCACTAACACTCAACACTGGAGCCTCCCTCCCCCCCAGGGGTGCATACTCAGCCTCAACTGTACTCACTGTATACCCTGACTGTGTCGCCAAATACCAGACTAATTCCATTTACAAGTTCGCTAATGACACTACCATAATCAGATGAACCCGATGGCGATGAAATAGACTACAGACAGGAGGTGGAAGACCTGGAAAAATGGTGCACTGAGAACAAACTAGCTCTCAATACCGGCAGAACCATGGAACTCATTACTGACTTTTGGCGGGATGTTACTCATGCCCCCCTACACATTAACAGCACACAGGTGGAATGAATGGAGAGTGTTGAGCTCCTGGAAGTGGTCATCCACAACAAGCTTTCTTGGACTCTTCACACGGACACACTGGTCACAATGGCCGAACAGTGTCTATTCGTCCTTATGCTCCTATTTTCTATCTTTCTATGTTTAGTAGTACCTGTTATTGCATGGAAATTTGGCATGACGGCAAGTATTTTTGCCAACTTCATAGGTGTGCCATCGAGAGCATTCTGTCTGGATGTATCACTACCTGGTATGGCAACTGTACCATTCAAGATCGAAAACATTTACAGAAAGTGGTGAACTCGGCCCGGACAATCACAACGGCCAACCTTCCATCTATAGAATCCATCTACCAGACCCACTGTCAAGGAAAGGCCGCCAACATTTTCAAAGATCCATCCCACTATGGCAATGTTTTTCTACAACCTCTACCATCGGGGAGAAGGTACAGAAGCCTGAACACACACACCAGCCGGTTTCGAAACAGTTTCTACCCTCCTGTTGTTAGAATACTGAATAGACTCTCAAACTCTTAACATTCGCCTGTGCCTGTGTTTTTGTTTTTGCCGCTGTTTACCTATTCTTTATTTATCTATATTACTTAACTCTGTGATCTGTCTGTATTGCTCGCAAGACAAAGCTTTTCACTGTGCCTCAGTACACATGACAATAAATTCAATTCAATTCAACTCAATTCAATGAGCCAAATGCTGGCAAATTGGACTAGATTTATTCAGGATATCTAGTCAGCATGGATGAGTTGGACCAAAAGGTCTGATTCCATGCTTAATATCTCTATGACTTGAACTATTTGCTTCGGTAAGGGAGTTTTCAGACAGTGTGACTAGCTCAGCTCAATTTTGACTGTCTCTATCTGGTACAGATACATGACATGCTCAGTTGAACACCTGACAGTGTGTTTTTTTTCATCCCAGCATCTAATCCTCAGATGCTTCTGAAGGCAGAACTTGTTTGAGGTTCTTGATGTGAAGGATTCAATGTCTCACATGTGCAGAGTGGGCAATGGGGCATTTCTTCATAATTTTCCTATTGAACAGAAGCACCAATCATTCAAATAGGATTTGTAAACCCATATATAGTGGCATATGTACAATCTTGATAACCCCAATTACTTGGAGGACTACACACGTAGACCTTCATAAGCCCATAATACATAGCTGTTCAGTCCATCTGCTGCACCATTCAATAAGATGATGGCAGATCTACTAATCCCTGACTCAATTTTCTGCCTTTTCCCATAACTCTTGATTCCCTTATATTCCATTTCTTATCCACAGATGTACTTAGATTATAACACACCTATTGAGAGGTGACAAGGGTGTTTCAAAGGTATTGGAGAAATTCAACCACCCTGAGAAATTCACATCAAATTAGGAGTTCAATCACACACTGCTTAATGACAGATTCATATTTCATCAATATTTCTTATAAGTACAAGGTACTGACCTGTACAAAACAGAAGAGCCAAATCAACAATCTGTGGCAGATACTGAGATGAGAAAGACAAAGATTTATTTTTGGTCACAAAACCAAAATTCTGTTTGACTACATCAGAATCAGAGAATGGTTTAAGTAAAAATGCAACTGCATAGGCTGACAAGCAAGAAGCTGAAGAACAGATTAAGAAAAAGAAAGTGAGCAATTATCAGCAATTATCCCAGGCGTTAGGGTAATGGAAGCTGAAGGCAACAATGATAAATGCTGAGACATGAATGTCAGGAATGCATAAGAATGGGCAAAAAGCCAAAGAACAGACTAAGAAAAGGAAAGAAAGCAATTTTCCTTGAATAGATAAATTGAATGAACTCTATCCTCAATCCCATTTTGATTTGTTCATTTGCATTTGTAATTATATAGATTCTCTGATTGCCAGTTGAATTAGATATGTCGACTCACTATTGTGTAAGATTGTTAATATTTGAAAGGGTTAATCAACATCAAGATATAAAGGATTGTTCCTGTCAGGAACTCACATATCAAGTTTGGTTACAGTTCTATGCTAAACACTATGTCTTTAATAGCCAAGTATATTTACTCTCAAGCCTGCACTAGAGACTGTCATGTAAGTCAGGTGTCATGTAATTATCTATTAAGTACAGGTACTACTAAACATAGAAAGATAGAAAATAGGAGCAGGAGGCCATTCAGCCTTTCAAGCCTGCTCCACCATTCAATATGATGATGGCTCATCATCCAAGTCAGTTATGCTGAAACTTTATAAAACTTTCAGTCGGCCACAACTAGAGTATTCAATCTAGTTATGGTCACCACTCTCTGAGGGATGTGAAGGTCCTTGAGATGGTGCACAGGAGATTTACCATAATGATTCCAGTGATGGAATATTTTAGCTACAAGATTTGGATGGAAACTAAGGCTGCTCTCCTTGGGGCAAGTGGAGAGTGATTACATAGAGGTGTACAAGATTATGATAGGTTTGGATAAGGTAGACAAGGAAATACCGAACCCATGAACTGAAGGACCAAGGCATTTGTGGGGTATGGGTGTCACTGACTAGCATTTTATTGACCATCCGTACTTGCCCTTGAGAAGGTGGTGGTGTGCTGCCTTCTTGAACCAATGCAATACACCTGCCATGGGTTGAACCATTATGCCATTAGGAAGGGAATTCCAGGATTTTGACCCAGCAACACTGAAGGAACTGCGATATATTTCCAAATCAGGATGGTGAATGGCTCGGAGGGGTGGGGGGGACTTGAAAGTGATGGAGTTCCCGTGTATCTGCTGTTCTTGTCCTTCTAGATGGAAGTGGTCATGAGTTCAGAAGGTGCTGTCTGAGGATCTTTGGTGAATTTCTGCAGTGCACCTTGTGGGGAGTAAGCACTGCTGCTACTGAGTGTTGGTGGAGGAGGGAGTGGATGTTTGTGGATTGCCAATGAACTGGGCTCCTTTGTCCTGAATGGTGTTAAGCTTCTTGAGTGTTGTTGGAGCTGCACTCATCTAGACCAGCAGGGAGTATTCCATCACACTCCTGAACTTGTACCTTGTAGATGATGGACAGTCTTTGTAACATAGATTTAGGATTTTGGGCAAGTGATGCAAATTAGGGGGATTTGAGGAGAATCTTTCTTAACGACCAGAAATTTATTACTTCCCAGCAGTGATAATCGAGGTTATCAATAGGGAATTGGAATAGTACTTGAAGGAACCATATGTGCAGAGCTTTGGGATAGATTGATGTAATGAGATTGACTGGATCATACTAGAGAGCCAGCATGAATTCAGAGCTGAAGGCCTTGCTCGGTGTAGTAATGACTCAAAATGTTTCATGGGGGTTACCAAGCAAATCTTGATTAGAATACCATTGGAATTTTTAAGGCAGGTGACCGAAAGCTTGGCAAAAAAATTAGAGATTATGAATAATAACTTGAAGGAGAAGAGAGAGGTAGAGAGGTAGACAGATGTAGGGAGAGAATCCTAGGAAACCGAAGGTAGCAAAAACAAAAGTTGAGAAACAAATATTATTCTATGTTCTATGTTCTATGTTCTAAATATCAGGAATGCATAAGAATTGAAGGAATGCAGAAATCAACGTTAATTCTGGGGCTGGAGACAATTATAAAGATATTGAACAACAAGACTGTGAAAGCATTTGAAGACAAGGATGAGGATCTTAAATCTGAAATGTAGCAGAACGTGGGCCAATGTCAGCCAACGAGCTGAAAGGTGGTGAATGGATGAGACCTGGTGAGACTTAGGATATGGACAGCAGAGGTTCAGAGATTTTATTAACAAACTCTTGGGACTTGGGTGTTACAAACTAGCCAGCCTATCCCAAGTTACCCTTAAGAAGGTGGTGGTGAGCTGCCACCTTGAACCGTTGCAGTCCATGTGCTGTAGGTAGACCCACAATGCCCTGAGGAAGGGAATTCCAGGATTTTCCAGTGAAGGAGCAGTGATATATTTCTGTATCAGTGGCTTGGAGGGTAACTTGTAGATGGTGGTGTTTCTATGTATCTGCTGCCCTTGTTCTTCCAGATGGAAGTGGGTTTGTAAGGTGCTGTTTGAGGATCTTTGGTGAACCTCTGCAGTGCATCTTGTAGATAGCCTCATATTAGAGATGGTCGTTGCCTGGCATTTATAACACAAATATTACTTATCACTTGTCAGTTCAGGCCTGGATATTGTCCATATTTTGTTGCATTTGTACATGGACTGCTTCAGTATCAGAGGAGTCACAAATGGTGCTGAACATCATTCAATTGAAAATCCCAACTTCTGACCTGAGGATGGAGGGAAATTCACTGATGAAGCAGCTGAAGTTGGTCTAGCCTAGGACACCACCTGGAGGAACTCATGCAGAAATATCCCGAAGTTGGGATGACTGACTTCCAACAACCACAACCATCCTCCTAAGTGCCAGATATGACTCCAATCAGCAGAGAGTTTGTCCCATGATTTCCCTTGATACCATAGTGTCGTAGGATTGTACAGCATGGAAACAGACCCTTCAGTCCAACCAGTCCATGCCAAACATAATCCCAAACTAAGCTGGTTCCACCTGCTTGCTCCTGGCTGATATCCTTTCAACCCTTTCCTTTCCATATATTCACCCAAATGTCTTTTAAATGTTGTAATTGTACCCACATCCACCACATCCTCAGGAAGTTCATTCCACACTCGAACCACCCTCTGTGTAAAAAAATTGCCTATGTCTTTTTTAAATCTTTCTCCTCACACCTTAAAAACGTGCCCCCTAGTCTTGAAATTTCCCATCTTAGGGAAAACACAACTACCATCAACTCTATCTATACATCTCATTATTTTATTGACTTCTTTCAAGTCACCGCTCAACCCCCTACGCTTCAGTGAAAAAAGACCCAGGCAATCCAGCCTTTCTTTATAATCAAACCTTCCATACTTTGATGCCACATTCAGTCGAATGCAGCCTTGATGTAAAGGGCAATCACTCTCACCTCACTTCTGGAATTCAGCTCTTTCATCCATGCTTGAACCTAGGTTATAATGAGGTCAGGAGCTGAGTAGCCCTGGTAGAATCCAAATTGGGGGTCATTGAGCAGGTGTTGCTTGATAGCACTGTTAATAACACCTTTCATCACTTTATTGTCGTTTGAGAGTTGACTGATAGCATGGTAATTGGTTGGCTTTGATTTGTCCTGCTTTTTGTGAATCGTATGGATAGTGGACAATACGAAACCAACCAAACGATTATTGAAATGATCAGGTCTGTAGGATTTCACTGGCAGATTAGTTGACGTAGTTGTTAAAACACATGGAATTACAGAGGTCAACATAGATAATGTTTAAGATGAACAGTTCAGGCCTTGACAGGAAACACCTCCTTAAACTATTCGTGTGTTTATTGAAACATTGTCTGTTTTAATTAAAGGAGGATATGCAGGACAATAGCTCTCTAGTGCTCTCTCCAATTAGCCAATAAATCAACTGATTAGCACCCTTATATCATGCAGTATAAATTGTTACTCCCTTTGAGATTTTATATTAGAGTCAGAGGGTTGTACAGCACAGAAACAGATCCTTCGATCCAACTCATCCATGCCGATCAGATATTCTAATTAATCTAGTCCCCTTTGCCAGCATTTGGCCCATATCCCTCCAAACCCTTCCTATTCATATTGCCATCCAGATGCCTTTTAAATGCTGTAATTGTACCGGCCTCCACCACTTCCTTTGGCAGCTCATTCCATACACCCATCAGCCTTTGCATGAGAAAGTTGTTCCTTAGGTCCATTTTTTAAATCTTTCTCCTCTCAACTTCAAGCTGTGCCCTCTAGTTTTGGACTCCCCTACCCTGGGGAAAAGACCTTGGCTATTCACCCTATCCCCGCCCCTTGTGCTTTTATAAACCTCTGTAAGGTCACCCCTCAGCCTCCCACACTCCAGGGAAAACAGTCCCAGCCTATTCAGCCTCTCGCTATAGCTCAAACCCTCCAATCTTGGCAACATATAGTAAATCTTTTCTGAACCATTTCAAGATTAACAATATCTTTCCTATAGAAGGGATACAAACGTGAACACAATATTCCACAAGTGGCCTAATCAATATGTATTCTTGCATCTTTCCTGGCGAGAGCATGATGACAATCTTTGAAAGTATGAAGCTCTTACTCTATGCTACTTTCTCCCCACCCCCACCTCCCCTAGCTTATCGCTCCACGCTTCAGGCTCACTGCCTTTATTCCTGATGAAGGGCTTTTGCCCGAAACATCGACTTCGAAGCTCCTTGGATGCTGCCTGAACTGCTGTACTCTTCCAGCACCACTAATCCAGAATCTTTGAAAGTATGTCTATTATACAGATATATTCTGTCTCTGTTTCAATCATTAATTTTAATGGAGTGTACTCCCCAGTTTTATAAACCTCTGTATAGTAATGTTTCCTGCCCTGTTTCCTCAACCTTATACCAATGTCCTCTCATTGCAAAACTCTTGATCTAATCTATTTCAATTTAGTCTGTCCCAATTCATCGTCATTTTAAACAATAAATCACTTTATAGGTTCTATTGTAATGAAATGCCCGTAATGTTCACTTCAATTATTCTGATAACTCTTTCTGGAAAAGTCCCCGAGACATTAACATTTCTTTCTCGCCATGTGAAGGGTGTGAAACTGGACATAGTATTCGAGTGGTACTTGGATCTACGTTTGCTGGAGGATTAGTGCTGCACACTGTAAAGACTTTAAAGTGATGATAAGTTCCAGCTGCAAAGGGCTCTCATTCAGAGTGGTATTCAGGCTTTGCTCTTCATGTCACTGTTCATTACTGAATGATGACAATTGAACTTACAACCCTGCAGTGGTGATTCCGTGAACACAAATACATTGCAGCAGTCAGTTGCATTCACTCTAACACTCAGCACATTCCTGAAGATGATCTATCTAATGCTTTGATGACATGAATTATTTCTGACAGCCAGCTTCTCCTTCCAGGACATTTAATAAGAATGAATCCCATGTTCTTTGAGGTTATATTTGCAGCTTTGGTAATTATAAGCAGTAGCAATTCCTTAGGGGCCTGTAACCAGTCAGTAAAGGGGGCCCTCTCTCTAGTAGTCTGACCTGTCTCATCCTTCTAATACTTAGCACTGCAAGTTGCAGGGAGCATGAATGGAAATAGAATGGCTTCCTCGACTAGAGCATCAGGGATCTGAGCGAACAGGACACAAATTGTATAATTCTTTTACCAATCGTAAGATTGAGAAGTAAGTATCAATTACATTGGATGTATTCATTGTCAAAACTGATAGAGAAGGAGGGGAAAAGAAAGGTTGGATTCAGAGAATAAGGTGACAGATAAAGATTGAAAAAAGTAGTGTTTTACATTTATTTTAAAATGTCCTTAACAACAACTAAAATATGAAAACATGAGACTCCAAAGAGGTCAACCTGTGGTGATTAATGCTTACATTTACATGCAGCTTTTCAGAACCAGATAAAGTCTTAAAACACTTCACAGCGAGTGAAGTACTGTTGAACTGGACACACGTAGGTACTTAGATTGTAACAGACAAGACTTAATGTTCTCTGACAAACTTTAGCTTTTTTTTAACTCTTTCCTAGATTTGGCAATTGATGGCTAGGCTTACATTTGTTATCCATCCCTAACTACTCTTGAGAAAGTGTGGTGAGTTGCCTTCTTGAACCACTGTACTCCCTGCAGTGCCCACCTCTCTCTAGAGGCACTGAGAGTATGGATGGACACTGCATACTCTCCCTCCACGGACATCCAGCCACGATTGTAGCCACTAATGAGGAATAGGCAGTCAGCAGATATGACCCCCTCCACAATCCACAGCCTGCACCAATTAATAGCAAACATGGCCAGGCCCAGGAGCAGACCTATGAGCAGATCCACTGACTTAGCCACAAATCTCTGCACTAAATAAGCATGAAGCTAATGTGGATAGCCAATAATCACTTTCAGCTGCAAGTGTTTGTAGATGCTTGAGCCTTGCCACATACACTGATGTATGAGATGGACAGACAGATTTTTAATCAGTAAGGGAATTAAAGAATACAGGGACAAGGCAGGAAAGTGGAGTTGAGAATGATCAGATCAGCCATGATCTTTCTGAATGGGCTGAATGGCCTACTTCTGCACCTGTGTCCAATGATCTCATGTTCTGGGTTCTGCTATTATCAGGTAGTTAATATCTAAAAGGGCTAACTGACGTAACAAGATAAGCTCCATTCATCAGGATATAAAGGAGGGAGAAACTAATCAGTCTGTGTTTGTGTCTTTACCTATTCTGCTTCTGGCTCATTGCAAATATTGTGCAAGAATGTTTTAGTAGCTGTAATAGGAACTTACTCTTCGGTTAAGCCTGATGTCTCATAAGAGGTTATCCTGTGTCTTAGATATAATGTTACTAGCTATTACATAATAAGTAATAAGGCAGAAGTGGGTACTGCAGATTAGAGTCAAGGTTAAAGTGGTGCTGGAAAAGCACAGCAAGTCAGACAGCATCCGAGGAGCAGAAAAATTGACGTTTCGGGCAAAGGGCTCCTGCCCGAAACATCGATTCTCCTGCTCCTCAGATGCTGCCAGACCTGCTGTGCTTTTCCAGCAACACTCTATTAAGTAATACAACTACTGCTCACAAAGAGTGAGCACTCCATGTTCCGCCTTGGGGCCCTACAACCACACAGGATAAATGTGGATTTCAACTGCGTCCTCATTTCCCCTCCTCCCACATTATCCCAGTCCCAAGCCTCCAATTTGGCATGGTTCTCTGGTCCTTTCCATCACTTCCCCCTCTGACCTATCACCTTCTCCCTCACCTTCATCCACCTATAGCTTTCGCAGCTACCTTCACCCCAAACCCAACCCCTTCCCATTTATCTCTCAGCCCTGACCCACAAAGTCTCATCCCTGATGAAGGGCTTTTGCCTGAAACATAGATTCTCCTGCTCTGCAGATGCTGCCTGACCTGCTGTGCTTTTCCAGCACTACACTCTCGACTCTAGAGAGACCTGGGTTCAATTCCCACCTCAGGCGACTGACTGTGTGGAGTTTGCACATTCTCCCCGTGTCTGTGTGGGTTTCCTCCGGGTGCTCCGGTTTCCTCCCATAGTCCAAAGATGTGCAGGTCAGGTGAATTGGCCATGCTAAATTGTCTGTAGCGTTAGGTAAGGGGTAAATGTAGGGGTATGGGTGGGTTGCGCTTCGGCGGGGCGGTGTGGACTTGTTGGGCCGAAGAGCCTGTTTCCACACTAAGTAATCTAATCTAACCTCAGCTCATATTGCCTCAATTGATGAGTCCTCAAACATCCTTTCTGGCTTGACTAACAATGCTACACCCGCACCTCTTTTACTATCTTTGTGTTCTTACTGAAACATCTAAATCCCGGAACTTGCAACAACCATTCCTGTCGGTGCTCTGTCCATGTCTCTGAAATGGTCACATCAAAATCCCAGGTACCAACCTATGCTACAAGTTCAGCCACCTTATTCCGGATGCCCCTGCCGTTGAAGTAGACACACTTCAAACCAACGTCTTGCTTGTCAATGCCCTCTTGCGACCCTGAAATCTAATCTTGGACCTCCCTACCCTCAATATCTCTATACTCTAACTACAATTTCGGTTCCCATCCCCCTGTTGAATTAAACCCATTCGAAGAGCATTAGCAAATTTCCTCTCCGGCATATTGGTACTCCTCTGGTTCAGGTGAAGACCATCCTGCTTGTGGAGGTCCCACCTACCCCAGAAAGAGCTCCAATTATCCAAGAATTCAAAACCCTCCCTCCTGCACCATCCCTATAGCCAGGTGTTCAACTCTTCTCTCTCCCTATTCCTCACCTTGCTCGCACATGGCACAGGCAACACAACAGAGATAACAACTGTTTGTTCTAGCTCTAAACTTCCACCCTTGCTCCCCGAATATCTGTCTTAAATCCCCGTCTCTCTTCCTACTATGTCATTGGTGCCTATGTGGACCACGACTTGGGGCTGCTCCCCCTCCTCCGCAAGGGTCCCAAACACCATCAGAGACATTATGACCCCTGGCACCTGGGAGGCAACATTAGAGAATAAAAGCTGTTTGTTCACCTCTGTGAAAGCTCTGGCTTGGCTACACAAACATTTCCAAGGGCCAGGATGGAGGCCAGACTATGCATGAACTTTCCACAACAATTCACCAACCAAAGGACAGACCTAAGCTCTGGTACAGATGTGGAATATTTGCTCACCTTCACTTTATCTTCCAAAGGGTGTAACCTGGCCTTGTCCACTCTGCAGCCAAGTAGGTCACTTAGGGTACCTGGATCATATATTATTCCCTTCTGAGGCATATGCCCACTTTGGAGAAACACCTAAGGACTATGTCCAAGTTCTCTAATTGCTTCTTCTTGGTCTTCCCTGTTATTAGCACACCATCTAGATAAATGGTGACCTGGGGTGGACCGTATGAAATGTTCTCCATCATCCACTGAAAATTGCACAAGTTGACATTAGCCCAGATGGCAGTCTCATATATTGGTACAAATCCCTATGGGTATTAATTGTTGCATACATCTGGGATTCCTCATCTAACAACAACTGCAAGTATGCAAGGCTCATGCCCAGCTTCATGAAGGACAGCCCCCTGCCAACTCTGTATAAATCCTCTGTGCAAGGGATCGATAATTTATCCAGCTCTGAGAAGCAGTTTACTGTTTGTTTACAATCCCCACAAAGGTGAACCAACCGATCAGGTTTCACAATCATGTCTGGTGTTGCCCATTCTGCAAACTGGAACTGGTTTGATAGTTCCCTCACTTTCCAGCCTTCAGATTTCTGCCCTGACTTTTATCTGTAATGCAATAGCACTGGACAGGCCTTGCAGGATCAGGGAATTGCTTCCTGGTCAAAATGGCCTTGGCTCCTTTTGATAGTCCCTGAACCTTCCTGAAACCCGTGCAGGTATTTAAATAGGACTTCACTCTGGCAACCATTTTCTAATTAAAATTATTGAGCCAATCAAAGGTTAATCATTCTCAACCAATTTCACCCCATCAGGCTTGAGCCCAAGTCTTTTACCACAATCAGTGGGAACTGCAGCAGCTGCTTCTCATAAGAGACTGCAACAAAAGTTGTCCCCTTAACCTATAAAGGTTCCTTGGTTCACACAGCATTGCCCTGTGGTTTGAAGGGCAGTGCTTGTCACTGGCCACTTGGGTGTTTTTCCTATCTTCCTGGTGGTGGAAATTGAATAAAGATTTGTGCACTTTGTGTCCTTTCACTGTGTCTCACACCTGCACACACACACACGCACCATGGGTGCTGGGGGAAAATAAAAAAAAAGAAAAAAAAAGGGTGAATTGCTCTTTGATGTGAAGGGCAGTGCTAAAAAAAATAAACAAGAATGAAAAAAAAAAGGTTCCTTGGTATAGAACCACAGTCTGACTGAGGTCATGTGCAAAATTAAGAATTGAAGCCCAGTGTGATTTCTGTTAAAGACTGTTTCTGCAATCACTGAACAGCTGTACTGACATTGAACTCCATTTGAACTAAGTGACCATTTAACCAGACATTTATTTTCACTGGGTCAGATTTGGGTGTTACTAACCAATTTAACTGTTCCAAACCAGATGTAGATGGACTTGCCTGCTTGTATGCTCTCCTGGATACCGGCCAATGAGTTCTCTTAATGAGGTTAGACCTCGTAGGACTCTTGCAGTCTCAAGTCCACATACTGGCAGCAACTATAATGGCTTGCTAATCCTGAGCCTGAAGAAAATTTTAACCATTTAGCCAAGGCTTGACTTTGTTTTGTGGATTGGCTGTGGGCTAACCTGAGTGAGGCTATGCGATTGCCAGTGTTCTCCAAGCTCAGTCAGATTGGTGAGGGTATCCACTTCCATTGGAATACCCTGCAACTCATATGGTCCACTTGTCACGTTTTCCAATGATAAAGCCAGTTGTAGTGCCTGTTGGGCTTCAGCTAGTAGATGCTTTTGCATGGTTACATCATTAATCCCACATACCAACAGCCTCTCAGCAAATCATTAAGGGTTAAACCAAAGTCACATGCCTCTGCCAGATGTCTTAACATCATCAAAAATCCTGATACCAATTCCCCTGGTTCTCAAATTGGCATGTAAAACCAATGGCATTTCAAAATTAGAGGCCTGGGGTCATAATATTTCTTAACTAAATTTTTAACTCTTGAAAGATTTTAGTGTCTGGTGCCTCAGCAAAGGTTAGGCTCTTAATAACCGAAAAAGGTGCAGGTCCACAAGCTGTCAGGAGAATTACTTGTTGCTTTTCATCTGCCACAATGTCATTTGACCTGAAAAAATATCATTCTTTCCACATATTGGGCCCAATCTTCAATGGCAGGATCAAAAGAGTCAAGCTTCCCAAATAATGACATGATGCCAGACAAAAGAGTCAAGCTTCCCAAATAACGACATGATGCCAGAAATGTTTACTCCAACTCAAAGAAGACTATTGCAAAAACATTCTTCAGGGCTGTGCTTTTCTTTTGCTGCCACTGAAATAAATCCACAGAGGCTGGTATCGTATTACCAAAATCACCCTTTATTTACACGTGGAAAGTCCTTAATACTAATCCAGCTCTCTCAGAGATAACTATCAGAGTGAACAGACACACTGACACTATCCCCACACTTCCGCCTAACCGCAGTCATGCTTATTTTCCCCCAGCACCCATGTTGTGTGTGTGTGCAGGTGTGAGACACAGTGAGAGACACAAAGTACACGAATCTTTATTCAATTTCCACCACCAGGAAGATAGGAAAACACCCAAGTGGCCAGTGACAAGCACTGCCCTTCACATCAAAGGGCAATGCTGTGTGATCAAAACAGTGAAGGGGAGGGTAGGGACTAAATTAAAATAGAGTTGGAGGGGGAAATAATACACTCCACTCCCTGTAGTGCCCACCTCTCCCTGAACAACTCCAGGGTGTTGGAGAAGGAGCACGCGGTGTCCACCAAGGACACCCGGGCTCTAACGTAACCCCGGAAGAGGGGCAGGCAGTCGGCCCTAACGACCTCCTCCACGGCCCGCTGCCTGGACCTGTTGATGGCCAGTTTGGCCAGGCCCAGGAGCAGACCCACGAGGAGGTCTTCGGACCTGCCCTCCCTCCTCCGTACCGGGTGCCCGAAGATCAGGAGCGTGGGACTGAAGTGCAACCAAAAGCAGAGGAGAAGGTTTTTGAGAAAATCAAAAAGGGAGTGCAAACACCCACACCCAATATATACATGGTCCACGGACTCCACAGCGCCACAGAACAAGCAGTTGGGCTGGGAGTCCGTGAACCACCGCAACCAGCGGTTGCAGGGGACTGCTGCGTGCAGCACCCTCCACCCCAGATCCCCGAGAGAAAGGGGGAGGACTCCCACGTAGAGAGACCTCCACTGGAGATCCCCACCGCCCGGTGGCAAATGGGCACGCCAAGGCGTGTCCGGACGGTGGATGAGGGAGAAGAGGTGGACGGTGTGCAGCAGCAGTCTATACAAGGCCCTCCTTTTGACATCCTTGAATGAGACAAAATTAAAATTCCGGAGGCGGCTCAGGTTTAGATTAGATTAGATTACTTACAGTGTGGGAACAGGCCCTTCGGCCCTACAAGTCCACACCGCCCCGCCGAAGCGCAACCAACCCATACCCCTAACCTAACACTACGGGCAATTTAGCATGGCCAATTCACCTGAGCTGCACATCTTTGGACTGTGGGAGGAAACCGGAGCATCCGGAGGAAACCCACGCAGACACGGGGAGAACGTGCAAACTCCACACAGACAGTCGCCTGAGGCGGGAATTGAACCCGGGTCTCTGGCGCTGTGAGGCAGCAGTGCTAACCACTGTGCCACCGTGCCGGTTGTGGGGCACAGGCTCCTGCGGGAAGTACGGGACTGTGGGGCCAATGTGAAATCCCGTCCGGGCTGGGGTGAGCACGGACGGGATCCCACCGCACACCTGAGCGTCCTCCAACTGGTGCACTACGTCGGGTCCGAGCACCGCCGTTTTAAGGCGTCGGATGGCGGTGGCCACGTACCGGACGTCTACCGCTGCCCTACTCGCTATGTCCTGCGGCAGCGTCCAGCCCAGGCCCCCGGCACCCAGCACGTCCCCGACCCTGGTCGCCCTCGCCGCCACGGCCCTCCCCTCCGACAGCCACTCGAACCCGCGAGTACGGAGGTGCGGATTCCTGAGCAACGGCTCCCTGACGACAGCCGCTACTCCAGCCGGAGGGTAGGCGCGACGCGATTCGACCATATTCCAGACAGTGATCAGGTCCTGGTAAAAGACAGGCAGCGTCTTGAGGGCGACCTCCAAACCGTCACGGTCGACGAACAGGAGCTGCGTGTCGTAGTTGAGGTTACGCACCTGGCGGAAAAAATACGTCGCCAGGGCGCACCACCTAGGAGGAGGCTCGACGTAAAGGTATCGCCGCAAGGTCTGAAGGCGGAATGTCGCGACCTGGGTGCGGACGCACACCAGCGACTGACCGCCCTCCTCAATAGGGAGACTCAGAACCTGCGCGGCGACCCAGTGCATCTTTTTGTCCCAGAAGAAGTCGACCAACGTTCTCTGGATTAATATCCTTGAATGAGACAAAATTAAAATTCCGGAGGCGCACACTCCTGTTCTTTTTTTTTCTTTCCGAGTGGCCAGTGACAAGCACTGCCCTTCACATCAAAGGGCAATGCTGTGTGAAGCGATAATTTTTTTTTGTTTGTTTTTTTTTCCACCTAACTGCGGTAGTGCTTATTTTTTCCCCAGCACCCATGGTGTGTGTGTGCAGGTGTGAGACACAGTGAAAGACACAAAGTGCACGAATCTTTATTCAATTTCCACCACCAGGAAGATAGGAAAAACGCCCCAATGGCCAGTGACAAGCACTGCCCTTCAAACCAAAGGGCAATGCTGTGTGATCAAAACAGTGAAGGGGAGGGTAGGGATTAAATCAAAATAGAGTTGGAGAGGGAAATTATACACTCCACTCCCTGCGGCACCCACCTCTCCCTGAACAACTCCAGGGTGTTGGTGGACACTGCGTGCTCCTTCTCCAAGGACACCCGGGCTCTAACGTAACCCCGGAAGAGGGGCAGGCAGTCGGCCCTAATGACCCCCTCCACGGCCCGCTGCCTGGACCTGTTGATGGCCAGTTTGGCCAGGCCCAGGAGCAGACCCACGAGGAGGTCTTCGGACCTGCCCTCCCTCCTCCGGGATTTTTGTGATTCATGCACAAGGACACTCAGGTACCTCTGCACAGCAACATGTTGCAATTGTTCACCAGTTAAATAATTGTCCGTTTTGCTGTTATTCCTACCAAAATAGATCACCTCATATTTACCCACTTGAACTCCATCTGCCAAGCCTTTGCCAACTCACTGTATCCATCTGCAGACTTTCAGGGTCATAGAGTCGTACAGTCCTCTGCACACTTTGCCATACCACTCATTTTAGTGTCATTTGCAAACTTTGACACACTACATTTGGTCCTCAATTCCAAATCATCGATATAAAAAGTAAACAATAAAAAGGTGGTAGTGAGCTGTCAACTTGATCTAATTAATTCCAGGATGATCCAACATTGTTAGTATTAAGAAAGGGGAAACAAAGGTTGTTATTGAAATGGAACCGTAACACTGAAAGGATGGAAAATCCTATTTGTTACTTCTGAAGTGTAGTCACTATTGCAATACATAAATCACTGCAGCAAGTTTTCACCACAAAACAGCAATGAAATAATGATCAAATAGTCTGCATTTTGAGATGATAATTGAGAGAAAACTCTTGGCCAGGATACCTCCACAACTACTCTTTGATATAGTGGGACTTTCTTACAATGTAATGGAAGCGTTCAAAAGAATCTTGCAGAGTTATATTAAAAAGCATACAGTTGTGAACTTCGAGTTGCTGGATGTGAATAAACACACAAGATGAAAAAAACTGCAAGCTGCCAGTTCAAACAATAAGGGATTGATTATACCCAATCATTAACTCTGATGCCAAGTTGCCTGAGAGATAGCAAAGAAGTGACAACCTTGAAAGAAGTCATGAAATGACAAGAGGAGGAGAGGGGAGGATAATCGATCTACTCAAGTTGGACATAAATGAGGAGGTTATGTTGTGTCTGTACAGGACATTGGTTAGGCCACTTCTGGAATACTGTGTGCAATTCTAGTCTCCCAGTTTTAGGGAGGATGTTGTGAAACTTGCTTGGGTTCAGAAAAGATTTACAAGGATGTTTCCAGGGCTGGAGGGCTAATTTCCCTGGAGCATCGGAGGCTGAGAGGTGACACAATAGAGGTTTGTAAAATCACGAGGGGCATGGATAGGCTAAATAAACAAAATCTTTTCCCTGGGGTCGGGGAAAACTAGAGAGCATAGGTTTAAGGTGGGAGAGGAAAGATTTAAAAGTGACCTTAGAGGCAACTTGTTCACGCAGAGGGTAGGGCATATATGGAATGAGTTGCCAAAGGAAGTGGTGGAGGCTGGTACAATTACAGCATTTAAAAGGCATCTGGATGGGTATATGAACAGGAAGAATTTAGAGGGATATGGACCAAATGCTGGCAAGGGGACTAGATTTATCTAGGATATCTGGTAAGCATGGACGAGGTGGATTAAAGGGTCTGTTTCCGTGCTGGACATCTCTATGACTCTACAACTCTAAATTGCCACTTTAAGAACAAATTGTAGGCCAGAGTAAGATTAGATTTGATATTATGTATATGCTTTCACACTGATTGTATATTATAAATAGTTAGGCATGCCCATACTGTGATTGGTTTGTTGCATGCACAAGTAGACACCCCGCGCTGGTCTATTACCTGCCCTCGACCTCTTCATTTCCAACTGCCGCCGGGACATTAACCGCCTCAACCTGTCTACCTCCCTCCCCCACTTCAACCTCTCACCCTCACAACGCGCAGCCCTCCAATCCCTCTGCTCCAATCCCAACCTCACCATCAAGCCAGCGGATAAAGGGGACACAATGGTAGTCTGGCGCACTGACCTCTACACCGCTGAAGCCAAACGCCAACTCGAGGACACCTCTTTCTACTGCCCCCTCGACCATGACCCCACCCCCCATCACCAAACCATCATCTCCCAGACCATACAGAACCTCATCACCTCAGGAGATCTCCCACCCACAGCTTCCAACCTCAAAGTCCGGGAATCCTGCACTGCCCGGTTCTACCTCCTTCCCAAGATCCACAAGCCTGACCACCCTGGCCGACCCATTGTCTCAGCATGCACCTGCCCCACTGAACTCATCTCTACCTACCTCGACACTGTCCTATCCCCCCAGTCCAGGAACTCCCCAAATACATTCGAAACATCACCCATGCCCTCCACCTCCTCCAAGACTTCCGTTTCCCTGGCCCCCAATGCCTCATCTTCACCATGGATATCCAATCCCTCTACACCTCCATCCACCTAGACCAGGGCCTCCAAGCCCTCTGTTTTGTCCTCTCCAGACGTCCCCAACAGTACCCTTCCACCGACACTCTCATTCGTTTGGCCGAACTGGTCCTCACCCTTAACAATTTCTCTTTCGAATCCTCCCACTTCCTCCAGACCAAAGGGGTAGCCATGGGCACACGTATGGGCCCCAGCTATGCCTGTCTCTTTGTTGGCTACGTAGAACAGTTGATCTTCCGTAATTACACCAGC
This sequence comes from Chiloscyllium punctatum, assembly GCF_047496795.1. Classification (NCBI taxonomy): domain Eukaryota; kingdom Metazoa; phylum Chordata; class Chondrichthyes; order Orectolobiformes; family Hemiscylliidae; genus Chiloscyllium; species Chiloscyllium punctatum. Next base: position 129,011,386 of record NC_092745.1, read on the forward strand.
ACCACTCCCCACCTCTTCCTCCGCTACATTGATGACTGCATTGGCGCCACCTCATGCTCCCGCGAGAAGGTTGAGCAATTCATCAACTTCACCCATTCATTCCACCCTGACATTAAATTTACCTGGACCATCTCTGACACCTCCCTCCCCTTTCCTGGACCTCTCCATCTCCATTAATGATGACTGACTTGACACTGACATTTTTTACAAACCCACCGACTCCCACAGCTACCTGGATTACACCTCTTCCCACCCTACCTCTTGCAAAAATGTCATCCCGTATTCCCAATTCCTCCGTCTCCGCCGGATCTGCTCCCAGGAGGACCAGTTCCACCACAGAACACACCAGATGGCCTCCTTCTTTAGAGACTGCAAATTCCCTTCCCACGTGGTTAAAGATGCCCTCCAACACATCTCGTCCACATCCTGCACTTCCGCCCTCAGACCCCGCCCCTCCAACCATAACAAGGACAGAACGCCCCTGGTGCTCACCTTCCACCCTACCAATCTTCGCATAAACCAAATCATCTGCCGACATTTCCGCCACCTCCAAAAGGACCCCACCACCAGGGATATATTTCCCTCCACACTCCTTTCCACCTTCTGCAAAGACCGTTCCCTCCATGACTACCTGGTCAGGTCCACGCCCCCCTACAACCCACCCTCCCATCCTGGCACCTTCCCCTGCCACCGCAGGAACTGTAAAACCTGAGCCCACACCTCCTCCCTCACCTCTATCCAAGGCCCTAAAGGAGCCTTCCACATCCATCAAAGTTTTACCTGCACATCCACTAATATCATTTATTGCATCCGTTGCTCCCGAAGCGGTCTCCTCTACATTGGGGAGGCTGGGCACCTCCTAGCAAAGCGCTTTACGGAACATCTCCGGGACACCCGCACCAATCAACCACACCGCCCCGTGGCCCAACATTTCAACTCCCCCTCCCACTCTGCCAAGGACATGGAGGTCCTGGGCCTCTTTCGCCGCTGCTCCCTCACCACCAAACGCCTGGAGGAAGAACGCCTCATCTTCCGCCTTGGAACACTTCAACCCCACAGCATCAATGTGGACTTCAACAGTTTCCTCATTTCCCCTTCCCCCACCTCACCCCAGTTCCAAACTTCCAGCTCAGCACTGTCCCCATGACTTGTCCGGACTTGTCCTACCTGCCTATCTCCTTTTCCACCTATCCACTCCACCCTCTCCTCCCTGACCTATCACCTTCATCCCCTCCCCCACTCACCTATTGTACTCCATGCTACTTTCCCCCCACCCCCACCCTCCTCTAGCTTATCTCTCCACGCTTCAGGCTCACTGCCTTTATTCCTGATGAAGGTCTTTTGCCCGAAACGTCGGTTTCGCTGCTCCTTAGATGCTGCCTGAACTGCTGTGCTCTTCCAGCACCACTAATCCAGAATCTGGTTTCCAGCATCTGCAGTTATTGTTTTTACCTCCATAACCGATAGAGTGATTTGATTTAGATGAATGTACATCTTTAATTGGTTTATACTATGTGCTTCCCACTAAGTCCAAGAGTTTAACTAACTCTTTAATCCTGTTTTCAAGGTCTCCAGCATGTCATGGTCTGACATTGTGGGATCTTCGCTATAGCATACAATAAAGTTTAACATTCTAAAGGTTTCCATCTGGTCACTCCCTGCAGATAAGGGTTGGAGGATAGTTGAGTGGCTATTGGATCCCAGAAACTCTCACAACAGTAACTAGTGTCTGAACTGAAAGGTGGCTCCTCCACGGGAACTTCAGCGAGGATTATTGTGTATATGTGCTGAAGCCACAATGTTCTGATTCAGAGTCAACAATACTTGCCACTGAGTTAAAGCTGATGTAATAGCTGGACTGTGTTACACTGATATCAATGGCTTCTCATGTGCTTTCATTGGGTTGGAATAGTGTACAAATTGGAAACATTGAGGGCCCAAATAGAACTTTTATTTATGTTACAATTCAACGTAATATTGGATATAGCCATAGGTTGCATCATAGCAGATTTATGTCCTACTGCAGTCCCAGTGTAAACACTTATTCTTGTGTGGCACAGAAGACAGAACTGAGTTTCAGTCACATTGTGGAGAACTCTGATTTAAAAATATCTTGCAATCTAATGTAATTAAGAACAAATAAACTCAATCATTCATAGAAATGAGGATATAGGAACATCAAAGCTGGAGTATTCAATTAGACTGTGTATGATCATATGCCTGAACGTCACTTTCCCACATCTTACTTGCTGTCATTAGTCTCCAGAATGCTATCGATTTCTATCTTAAATCTGTTTAACGACTGAGCCTCTACAGGCCTCTGGGGTAGAGATTTCCAAAGATTTGTCAGCCTCTGAGTGAAGGAATTGTCAATCTTAAACGGTTTGTCCCTACACCTAATCATAAAGTTATTTCTCCTGGGTATAGACTCACCAGCTAGAGGAAACATTATATCTACAAACACCCTGTTACATGCTGTAAGAATGTTGTGTGTTTCAATGAGGTCACTGGATATTGTTTGAAACACAAGGGAATATAGTCTCTTTGATCTCGCCTAGTTAAACAATCTTGCCATTATAGCATTAAGCTGGTGAACATTTCCACTCACTCAATTGCACTCCTTAGAAAGGAGATCAAAATTGTACATAATATCCCAGATGCAGTCTTGCTAAGGTTCTATACAACTCAAGCAAGACTTTTGTACTCAAATTCTCTTGCAATGCAGGTCAACATACTATTTGCCTTCCCACATGGTTGCTGCACATGCATGCTAACTTTTAGTAATGTGCTAAAAGTGAAAATATTATTATCATTTGTATTTTGAAAATAGAGCCTGATGGATTTGTTTCAATTCAGTGAGGGTGGCTTTTTTTTAAAAAGAGGTCAGAAAATCATTTAGAGAAGTGACATAAGTACATAATTTTCAAGAAAGCATGTGAATCATTTGGAGAACTGACATAAGTACATCATTTCCAAGAAAGCACATGACTTAATATGAGCTTAGCCAGGCATCTATGGTGTTAATTGATGAAGTACTTACACTGCTGACTTTACAACATAAAGAAAAGCAGTTAATTGGGGGACACTGGTAATTGCCAGTTCAGAAGACTCCAGTGTCAGTTTCAATCCAGCAGAAAAATAGTTACCCTCCTAAACCACCACCAGTTTTGTATTCAGCAGTGCAGTTTGTATCATCTATAACCACAGGTGAGGTGGTGGACGACTAGACGGTAGCTAATGTGGTGCCTTTATTTAAGAAAGGCTGTAAGGAGAAGCCTGGGAACTACAGACCTTTGGGTCTGAAATCAGTGGTGGGTAAGTTGGTGGAGATGATTCTAAACGATAAGATTTACATGCATTTGGAGAGTCAAAGTCTGATAAGGGATAGTCAGCATCTATTTGTATGAGGGAAATGGTATCTCACAAACTTAACTGCGTTTTTGAGTAAGTAACCAAAAAGACTGAGTAGGGCAAAGTGATAGACATTGTTTACATGGACTTTGATAAGGTGTTGCTTGGTAGACAAATTAGTAAAGTTAGATCACAAACGATTCAAGGTGAGCTTACCAATTGGATACAAAATTGGTTTTATGGTAGGAGATAGAGGATAGTGGGGGGAGGGTGTTATTTAGATGGAGGCCTGTGACCAGCAGTGTTCCACAGGAATTGGTACTGGGTCCAATTTTGTTTATCATTTTTGTAAATGATTTTGATGAAAATACAGGAGGCAAGGCCAGTAAGTTTGATGATGGCACCAAAATTGGTGTTATAGTTGACAGTGAAGAAGATTATCTAAGATTACAAAGAGATCTTGGTCAATTGGGTCAATGGGCTGAGGACTGGCAAATGGAGTCTAATTTGGATAAATATGAGGCATTGCATTTTGGTAAAACAAAAAACAAAAAATCTAGGGATTCAGGTACAAAAATTTGTGTTACAGGTAGACAGGATGGTTAGGAAGTTGTTAAGCATACTTGCCTTCATTCCTCAGACCTTTGAATATAGAAGTTGGGATGCAATGTTGAGGTTCTACAGGAAATTGTGAGGTATCTTCTGGAGTACCATGTGCAGTTCTTGTCACCCTGTTATAGGGAGGATATTATTAAACTGGAGAAGGTTCAGCAAAGATTTTCCAGGATGTTGCTGGGAATAGAGGTTTTGAGATATATGGAGAGGCTGAATACACTGGGACTTTTTTCACTGGAGCACAGGAGGATAAGGAGTAACCTTATTGAGGTCTATAAAATTATGGGGGACCTAGATAAGATGAATGACAAAGATCTTTTCATAGAATGAGGGAGTTCAAAACCAGTGGGATTATTTTTATGGTGAGAGGAGAAAGATTTAAAAAGATGCAGAAAATGAATGGCCATGGCTACCTGGGAAAGATGAATTTCAGTTCTATTTATTCAGAATGCAGTATTCTATACAATTACTCTAAACTAATTTTCACATGTCTTGCGTAGTAATCCATAGATCATAACGCTTGAGAACCCGTTCCTTAATTTCATTCCTCGTGCTTGATAATCCCCAAACAGATTGTCCTTCCTAGCCTTGCCTAGCCCAAGTTGTTTGGACCACAACAACTGGATTCTCACCCTCCCTCTCCACTATCCTTTCAAGCCGATCAGAGATAACCTGCACCCTGACAATCTCGATCCTGCTCACAAAGGATACTATCTATCCCCATTGTTATTAAATCTCCTACAACTATTACTTGACTTTTTGCTTCCCCCTCCGAATGGCCTCCTGTACCAAGGTGTGCTGGTCAGCTGGCTCGTTCTCCCTGCAGCTCTTCCTCTTCCCAAAGTAAGTTAGTTCTATACTTAGAACACTATTCTGCTCTCTGACTCCGAATACAAGGCTGCAAATCCCTACCCTATATTTACTCCTGACTAATGCAGCTAACCTACACATCCCTGAACACTATGGACAATTTAGCATGGCCAATTCACCTAACTCACACATCTTTGGACTGTGGGAGGAAACCAGAGCACCCGGAGGAACCCCATGCAGACACGGGGTGAATGTGGTAACTCGACACAGACAGTCACCCAAGGATGGAATTGAACCCGGATCCCCAGTGCTGTGAGGCAGCAGTGCTAAACATTGAGCCACCCAAGCCACTACAATTCAATTCAATTTATGAACATACTCAACAATACGAATAGAAAACATGATAGGAAATAGAAATAGAAAATGCTTGAAATACTCAGCAGGTTATGGCTGATCTGTGGAGGAAAGAACATTGTTAACATTTCAGGTCTGTGACCTTTTATCACAACAGATTTTATGTTAAGAATTGAGTTAATACCAGTCAGCATCGATATTAAACACCAATGGAATTTAGACTAACAGATTGAAAGTATTGCTTATATAGCATGATTTAAAAACCAAAAACAGCTGAGAATACTAAGTAGGATCTGTGCAGGGTAAAGCATTTTTGATGAAAAGCCATCAACCTGAAACATTAATGTCTGTTCTTCTCTGCACAGATGCTCAGCTTTTCCAACATTTTTCATTTTAACTCTGAAACACTTGTTGCACTTTCTTCTGAATAATTTAAACCCTTTTTCTCTCAACACACAGGACAATCCTCATTGCTGTGAAAAATGTATTAAGTAGATTGATTTAAAGTTTTCTCTCAACACAAAGACTTGAAGCAGTAGAACCAATCACTGCCAGTTGACAATGCAGCCACTGCTGGCCATTCTGGTTTATTCAAAATTGTAACATTTTGGCAAATCTTTAGTAAGGATTTTGGAATCAAAATATTTGATCATCAGCACTGATTTTATGTTATAATATTATTATATCATCATCATTATTGCCCACATTGATTGATGTGCTGTGCAGTGACTTCCCGTTTTGGAAATCAGTGCTGCGCACAGACCTCAAAATGGGGATTGTCCTATGTGTTAAGAGAAAAGAGTTTAAATTATTCAAAAAAATGCACAACAAGTGTTTCAGAGCTAAAATAAAACCAAGATCTGTGCATCGAACAAAACAGAAGGACAGAATAGAGTAGCTTTTATTGTCACATATACTCAATGAGTACAGTGAAAAGTTTACGCATCACCAGGCAGTATGTTGGCTTAGTGGTTAGCACTGCTGCCTCACAACACCAGGGACCCAGGTTTTATTCCAGCCTTGGGCAACTGTCTAGGCACAGCTTCTTTAGTTACAAGATTTTAGATAATAAAATGTCCAGCATTGCAGAAGTAAAAATTCAGTTCAGCGTGAGCATGCTGGCACCTAGCTTGTAAACCTCACCGGTGACAGGCCGCACCAGGAGGCCACTGTGCCAGGCCTGAAATGGCCAGAGGCCGGGAGAGAAGAAGAAAGAAACAAAAAACACCAAGAGGAAGAGAAAGAGAAAATAAGGAGAAGAAGAATGGGCAGAGTGGACAAGCTCCGCCATCTTGTCATTAGAGTCATGGAGTAATATAGCATAGAAACAGGCCCTTCAGCCCAAATTGGTCCATGTTGACCATGGTGCTTACTCAGCTAGTTCCAATTGTCTGCATTTGGTCCATCTCCCTCTAATCCCTTCCCATCCATGTAGCTATGCAAACATTTTTTTAAATGTTGCGATTATATCTGCTTTAGCCACTTTCTCTGGCAGCCTATTCCATATACACACCACTCTCTGAAGTGAAGAAGTTGCCCCTCAGGTCCTTCTCAAGTCTTTCGCCTCTCACCCTAAACCTATGCCTCTAGTTTTCAATTTCCATTCCCTGGGAAAGAGACTATATGCATTCACCCTATCTATGCCCCTCATGATTTTATACACCTCAATAAGGTCACCCCTCATTCTCCTATGTTCCAAGGAATAAAGTCCAATCCTGGCTAATCTCTTCCTACAACTCAGGCCTACTAGTCCTGGCAATATTGTCATAAATCTTCTTTGTACTCTTTCTAGATTAACTATGTTTTTCCTCTAACAGGGTGACCAAAACTGTGAACAATACTCAAAGCGCATCCTCACCAACGACTTACACAACTGTAACAACGTCCCGACTCCTATACTCAATGCCTCAACCAATGAAGGGTAGCATGCTATGTGCCTTCTTCACTACAATGTCTACCTGTGATGTCGCTTCCAAAGAACTATGTACTTGTACTCCTAGGTCCATCTGTTCCATAACACTCCTCAGGACCTTAGCATTTGATGTATCAGTCCTACCTTGACTTTCCAAAGTGCAACACCTCACACTTATCTGTACTGAATTGTTTTTACCAATCCTCAGCTGACTTCCCCATCTGATTAAGATTCCTCTGTAATCTTTGATAACCTTCCTCGCTATCAATGATACCTCCGAATTTTGAATCATCTGCAAACTTACTAATCAAGCCTTGTACATTCAAATCTAGATAATTTATTTAAATAACAAATAACAAAGTCCCAACGCCAATCCCTGCGGCACACTCGCAGTCAATTGTAGGAGTATTAGTCAGTGTTTGTCGCTTCATTGTGCTACGGGTGTATATTATAAGATGCTGAAATCTTTTCACATTGCACAAGAAAATGCAATAATTCAGGAGAGAGTTGCTCTGGGACCTGCAACGTTAACTCTGAAAGACATGCAATTTCATGGAATGAAATAAATTATGGACAACAAAGCCTCCTGCTTATCACCACATACCACCCAACGCTGGCGAATGAATCAGTGCTCCTCCATGTTGAACCTCACTTGGAAGAAGCACTGAGAGTCACAACAACACAATGTTCTCTGGGTGAGGGACTTCAATGATCGCAACAAGAGTGGCTTGGCAGCAGCACAGCTAACTAAGTTGGTTGAGTCCTAAAGGTCTGTGAGGGAACAAATAAGAGGGAAAAATATACTTGACTTTATCCTTACCAATCTGCCTGCTGCAGACTTATCTGTTAATGACAGTATCAGTAACAGTGCCTACTGCAAAATTCTTGTGGAGACAAAGTCCCATCTTCACACTGAGGATGGCCTACAATGTATTATAATTCATTGACACTCACTGGCAATAACATCACTGAATCGCCATTGTCAATATCCTGAAGGTTGCCATTGACTGAAACTGAACTCAACTAGCCATATAAACACAATGGCTACAAGAGCAGGTCTGGGGCTAGAATACTGTGGCAAGTAACTCGCCTCCTGACACCCCCCAAAGCCTATCCACCATCTATAAGGTGCAAGTCAGAACTGTAATAGAATAATGCCCACTTGATGGGCACTGCATCCACAAACATCCACTTCCTCCACCAGCAATGTTCAGTAGCAGCTGTGTGTACTATCTACAAGATGCACTGCAGAAATTCAACAAAGATCCTTAGATGGCACCATCCAAATCCATGACTACTTCCATCTAGAAGGTCAAGGGCAGCACTCTCATCAATCATAGAGTCATAGAGACGTACAGCATGGGAACAGACCCTTCGGTCCAACCCGTCCATGCCGACCAAATATTCCAACCCAATCTAGTCCCACCTGCCAGCACCCGGCCCATATCCCTCCAAACCCTTCCTATTCATGACTAAACCAGTTGTAGCCTCCACCACTTCCTCTGGCAGCTCATTGCATAACGTACCACCCTCTGTGTGAAAAAGTTGCCCCTTAGGTCTCTTTTATATCTTTGCCTTTTCACCCTAAATCTATGCCCTCTAGTTCTGGACTCCCCGACCCCAGGGAAAAGACTTTGTTTAACCTATCCATGCCCCTCATGATTTTGTAAACTTCTATAAGGTCACCCCTCAGCCTCCGACGCTCCAGGGAAAACAGCCCCAGCCTGTTCAGCCTCTCCCTGTAGCTCAAATCCTCCAATCCTGGCAACATCCTTGTAAATCTTTTCTGAACCCTTTCAAGTTCCACAACATCTTTCCGATAGGAAGGAGACCAGAACTGCACGCAATATTCCAACAGTGGCCTAACATCATCTTCATCACTTACTCAAAAAATTCAATCAAAACAATACCACCCCCGCATAAAGCCATGCTGACTATCATGAATAAATCTATTTTTTTCCAAATACGGATAAATCCTGTCCCTAAGAACCAACTCCAATAATTTCCCCACCACGGACATAAGACTCACTTGGTTATATTTTCCTGGATTATCTCTGTTGCCCTTATTAAATAAAGAAACAATATTGGCTGTTCTCCAGTCTTGTGAGACCTCACCTGTGGCTAAAGATGATACAAAGATCTCTGTCAAGGCCCCAACAACCTCTTCCCTTGCCTCCGTCAGTATCCTGTGATTGGTCCCATCAGGCCCTGGGGACTTAGTGTTCTGCCTCGTTCTTAATATCAACATGCCCTGGAATATCAAAATACCCCTCCCTAATCTTACCACCATCCACATCAACATGGGTTGGAAACAAAAAGCATTCCTGATGAAGGGCTTATGCACAAAACTTTGATTCTCCTGTTGTCTGACCTGCTGTGCTTTTCCAGCACCACATTCTCGACTCTGACCTCCAGCATTGCAGTCCTCACTTTCTCCTTGGAACCAAAACTGCAAAACTTAAGATTCGTTAAACACGGATAAGGGCTGAGTTGCCTGAGTGGAATGGGAAGGAGTTCAGCAGAAAAATAAACAGTTGGACGATGGTAGAAATTTAAAACAGTGTTTGGAATAAGTTGCCAGAGGAAATGGTTGGAGCTGGTACAAGTAAAACATTTAAAAGATTTCTGGCTGGGTTTATAAATAGGAAAGGTTTAGCCGGGTATAGGCCAAATGCTGGCAAATGGGACTAGGTCAGATTGAAATATTTGGTCAGCGTGGATGAGTTGGACTGTAGGGTCTGGTTCCATGCTGTATGACTATGTCTTTCTTCTTGGTGATTATGAACGCAGAGCATTCATTAAGGACCTCATCCGCTTCCTCTGCCCATGCAAAAATTCCATCCTTTCTCCTTTAATGGGCTTACCTTTTCCTTAACTACCCTCTGGCTCCTAATATATGTATAAAATGCCTTGGAATTCTCCTTAATCCTACTAGCCAAGACCATTTCATGACCCCTTTTAGCCCTCCTAATTCCTTGCATATATTTTTTCCTGCTTCCTTTATATTCCTCAAGCACCTTGTCTAATTTCAGTTTCCAAAATCTTATTTATATATGTCTCCTTTTAATCTTTCAACCTTTCTTGTTACCCAGGGTTCCAGAATCTTGCCATCCTTATCTTTCATCCTCACAAGAATATGCTGGTCCTGAACTCTGATCAACTGGCCTTTAGAAGACTCCCACATTTCTGATGTGGATTTTTCCTCAAATAGATGTCCAAGTCTAATTTCTCCAGTTCCTGCCTAATACTGGTGTAATTAGCTTTCCTCCAATTTAGTACTTTCACCTTATTCTTATCCATAAGTATCTTAAAACTTATAGAATTATGATCACTGTTCTCCAGCAATTTCTGTTTTCGTTTGTTTTGGATCTCCAGCATCCACATTTCTTTGTTTTAATTTCAGAGGATGAAATCGCTGTAACAGAGAGGAAAAGAGAAGCGAGAAATAGGGAAAAAAAAATTGTTTTTATGCATTTATGGGGCATGGGTATTGCTGGCTGGCCAGCATTTATTGCCCATCCCTCAATGCCCTTGAACTCAATGGCTTGCTAGGTCATTTCAGAGGACAGTTGGGAATCATTGGCAATAATGGGTTAATGGACATAGGTGAGAGCAGTGTGTTTTCTTGCAGGATTTCTGATAGCAGTGACCTCAGTGACTCTGAAAGGATTTGCAGCTTGATCGAGCATCTTTGGACAATGTGACAGAGTCTGAAACTGAAAGAAAATGACACAAAAGAATGGACAGGCCGAAACCAGAACAAGAGAACCATTAACCATATGATTGTTTTGAGAGGCAGGGCAGATCTGACAAAGACATCCTGGAGCATTGGTCCCCAGGTCACTACCAGGGAGGACCTGTCATGCAGCCCCAATCATTGGTTTAGTTGACCTTTGAATTACCTTAACAACCTACTGTAGCTTTGGGAAATGAAAGGCCCACCTGCTTCCATTTGCATCTCAATATAAGGGTGGGAATCTTGTCCAAAGTAGCCATTCCTTTGGCTAAATGGTTCTGGGACTGAAATGTGTGCCTAGCAGCAAGGTACTAATGTGAGGTGAAAGTGAGGACTGCAGATGCTGGAGATCAGCGTCTAGATTTGGCGGCACGGTGGCACAGTGGTTAGCACTGCTGCCTCACAACGCCAGAGACCCGAGTTCAATTCCCACCTCAGGCGACTGTCTGTGTGGAATTTGCACGTTTTCCCCGTGTCTGCGTGGGTTTCCTCCGGGTGCTCCGGTTTCCTCCCACAGTCCAAAGATGTGCAGGTTAGGTGAATTGCCCATGCTAAATTGCCCGTAGTGTTAGGTAACGGGGTAAATGTAGGGGTATGGGTGGGTTGCGCTTTGGTGGGGCGGAGTGGACTTGTTGGGCCGAAGGGCCTGTTTCCACACTGTAAGTAATCTAATCTAATCACAGATTAGAGTGGTGCTGGAAAAGCACAGCAGGTTAGGCAGCATTCGAGGAGCAGGAAAATCGACATTTCGGGCAAAAGCCCTTCATCAGAAAGGTACTAATGCCAGGATCGTGGGGGTTGGATGATTAGAGGCACAGGTCATGTGATGAACCCTCTGGGAATTAGCAAGAGAGTTAACAACCAATAGATGTTGTAAGGCACTACAACAGGAAACAATTAGTCAAAAGTGAGGACTGCAGATGCTGAAAACCAGAGTTTAGATTGTGCCAAGTGTAAATTAACAAGGCTCCTCCTGTAAAAGGGATGTGTGTGAATGTCACCGGAAAAATGAGATTAAGTTAACTGTGAGACTGGCACTGTTTAATAAGCTGATAACACTCATGAAACATAAAGAATGGCCAATTAGAGGAAATAATGACAGCTTGTAAAGGCAGTGCAGCCATAGCTTGAGGAAGAAAGACGTGCTTGCTTTTGAACAGTCACTTAGGAACAGCGCAAAGTGCATCGTATACAATGAATTACTTTGAAATATAAGTAGCCTGCTATGTCGCAAAACAAACAGCCACTTATGTCAGGGATGATCAGAATGAGATCAATTGTCAATTTGTCTGTGAGCAATAATACTTGCTGAAAGAGAAATCTAGTTCAGAACACCAGGAGGACCTACTGCTCTTATGCAGAACAGATAGAGACCATTCAGTCCATCATGTTTGTATCAACTCTTTGAAAGAGCTATCCAGTTAGTCTTACTCTCTACATCTTCCTCATAGCCCTGTAAATTGTTCCCATTCACGTATTTATTTATCTCCTCTGTATTGAAGCATTAAACTTTGAATTGAGCCACCAGAATAGCCAAACATGGATCATGAGTGATGCCTCCAACAATTCTGGTCTCCCTTACACTGCTCTGAACTACCAGCTTACAATTGTCCAACTGAAGCACATCATCCACAAATGCCTTGTTTGACTCAACATGTTCAATAAACCTCTTTTCCCTGGATAACAGGCAGTGTGAATGAGCTGTGAAATTAGATTAGATTCCTTTCAGTGTGGAAACAGGCCCTTCGGCCCACTAGTCCACACCGCCCCTCCGAAGAGTAACCCACCCAGACCCATTTCCCTCTGACTAGTACACCTAACGCTATGGACAATTTAGAATGGCCAATCCACCTGACCTGCACATCTTTGGACTGTGGGAGGAAACCGGAGCAAACTCACGCAGACACGGGGAGAATGTGCAAACTCCACACCGATAGTTGCCCGAGGCTGGAATCAAACCTGGGACCCTGGTGCTGTGAGGCAGCAGTGCTAACCACTGAGCCACTGTGCCACCGCAAACTGTTCTGGACAGATGTATTACACCAAATGCACAACACGATATAGGAGCAAATTACTGCAGATGCTGAAATCTATACTGCAAACAACAAATGCTGGAGATCACAGCAAATCAGATAGCATCCATGGAGAAAGAGTAAGCAGAGCTCTGATGATGAGTCATCTAGACTTGAAACATTTGCTCGCACAACATGGTTGACAGTCTTCAGGTTTTTTTTCGAGCTCCTTTCTCCTTGTCCATTCATTGCAGCCAAAACTACATGTTCCATTTAAGAAGAGATGATAAGTGAGATGTCACGAAGGATTGATACCACTTGTCACCTAACCTCATGCAGCTCAGTTTCAGTTTGTTCGATAACGCTATTATGAAGTAACTTAGGATGTTTTACTATTTTAGAGGCATCATAAAGGGGTAAATTGTTGTTGCATATTACAATCATGACAACACTTCACAAAGTCCCATGCAGCACAGTGAGATGTGAAAAATGCTCTCAAGTTTTCTTTCTTTAGATGGAGCATTTCAGTGTGATAGAGAACAGACATTGACAGGCTACAGCTGCTGGGAGTGACAGTTTTCTAAGAAGTCATTTACTCATGTGGGATAATCTGAAACCAATTCGAGGAGGCAAAAGATGAGCTGATTATTATTTCCTCTGGCCAGTAAAGATTCAATGGCTTCAGAAGTAAGTCACTACAATACTGTCACAGTAATCCTACTTTTCCACTCTGGGTTCAGAGCCTTGCAAGTTTTGGCACTTCAAGTGCAAAACAAGTGATTTTTGTTTAAACACAATGAGAGTTTTCATCTCTAGAGTGTTAAGGATATGCTCAATACTCTTCCGGTGAAGACTTTCAACTTACATTTTCCTGCGTTATGCTTCATCTGTCAGATTTTTGCCCAATCACTCAACCTATCCCAACCAGACTGAAATCTCCTGTGCCATCTTCCCAACATACATCTATCTCTATGTCATCTTCAAATGTAGCCACTACATTTTCACTCCCCTCCTCAAAATCATAAGTATCATCCACATCTTTCCCAGTAGCTGGCAGTCTATTGACTTCACTGAGCAAAGAAATTGCACCTTTTTTGTTCCTTAGCTCTAGCTAAATAGATTCTGTCAAAAACAGAAAGCAATGAAAATCTGTAAATTTCACACCATGTCTGTTTGGACTCAGACACAATATTGATTTTGCCCTTTGAAACGTAGGTTGTCCCTGGAGATAGTATGCTTATTTGTAAAACACTCAAGTTGAAGCATTGGTAGCCATGAGATTGCCCTCGGTTAAAGAACGGGTGAGAGAAATTTAATGTACAGAATTAAGAGGATCACTCTACTTTAAAGCCTGGCAGTTTAAGTGAGATTTTTCCAATATTGTATTGAGTACCATTATTCCACATAATGTGACAATATTGTCGATATACTAGCTTCCCACTATGTTGTATTTTGACGCTTTTAATTAAACAGACAGTAACAGAGCTGGAGGTGACATTGGCCTTCAAACAGGCAGGCATTCAGAGCACTGAACACATTGTTAGGCTTTCCTAAATAAATGATGTGGTGTCCTAAATAAATATGGTGTCCTATCATTTCTGAAAAACACCTCAAAACATTTCACTGTCAAGGCATTCCATAAGTGTGACATCCACAAATTTGAGTACAGCACGAGCTCACACCGCCAGCGAATAAATCATTAGTTGTTCTGGTTTTCGTGCTATTGGCTATGGTCAGAACAAAGGATGTGAAGCTGGAAGAGCACAGCAGGTCTTGACAGCATCTGAGGAGACGGAAAGTCAATGTTTTGGGCCGAAACCCTTCATCGGTTCTGACAAATGGTTTCGGCCTGAAATGATGACATTCCTGCTTCTGATGCTGTCTGACCTGCTGTGCTCTTCCAGCTTCACATCTATTGACTCGGACTTCCAGCATCTGCACTGCTTACTGTCTCATGGTCAGAACAATGACATGGAAACAATTGTTTTCTTCCTCAGGTGCTATTACAGCTTTAGCAGATGAATCATCGTCAAAGAGATAGGCGTAGTTAATGTTCCACAATGGTTTCAGTCTTACTGGAACTTCCATGCAACTGCTGTCCTTGTCCGAGGTGTTTGGAAGGTGCTGGTAAAGGAACCTTGGTGTGTTACTGCAACGTAACTTGTGGACGATACACACAGCTCGACACTGTGCACTGATCATGGAGGGAGTGAATGCTTAAGGTGGTGAATAGGTGACAATCAAGTAAGCTTCTAGGATTTGTTGAAGTTGCACTCATCCAGGTAAGTGGACAGCATTCCATCCCATACCTAAGTTGTGCCTTGTGATGGACAGGTTTTCAGGAGACTGACTGTAGGATTTCCAGTCTCTGACCTCCTCTTGTAGTTCATTATTTACATGGTTAACTCAAACATTTCTGGTCAATGGTAACCCACAAGATGTTGATAGTGTGAGATTCAGCATAGTAATAGAAAAGATTGAAAAGGGGTGATGGTTACATTCTCTCCTGTTGGAGATGGAAATGCCCTGACAATTTTGTGGCACAAATGTCACACGCCACTTAATCAGCTATCTTTTGAAGCATGCAGGCACAGACAGTGTCATTATTGGAGGAATTGTAAATGGAACTGAAAATTATGCAATCATCAGTTACATCCCCGTTTCTGATCTCATAATTGAGGGAAGATCTTTAATAAAACAGTTAAAGATGGTTGAACCAAGAGTACTAGCCTACGAAACACTTGCAGAGATGTCCTGGAGCTGGGATCATTGAGGGAAAGGCTGAATAGGTGGGGCTATTTTCTCTGGAGCATTGGAGGCTGAAGGGTGACCTTCTAGAGGTTTATAAAATCATGAGGGGCATGGATAGGATGAATAGTCAAAGTCTTTTGTCCAGGGTAGGGGAGTCCAAAACTAGACAGCATTGGTTTAAAGTGAGAGGGGAAAGATTTAAAAGGGACCTATGGGGCAAGACTTTCATGCAGTGGGTGGTGCGTGTATGGAATGAGCTGCCAGGGGTGGTGGTGGAGGCAGATACGATTGAGGGATTTTTAGATAAGCACATAAATATACAAGGGATGGAGGGATATTGTCCAAGGGTAGGCAGAAGGGATTATTTTAATTTGGCATCGTGTTCAGCACAACATTGTGGGTCAAAGGGTCTATTCCTGTGGTGTACAGCTCTATGTCTTAGCCTTGTCTCTGGTTTTCTTGATCGATATCAAGATTCTTGACATTGGCGTACAAGGCACAATTGTAAAATTTGTAGATCATACATAAACTGGAAGTATTGTGAATTGTAAGAAAGACATTGACAGACCTCATGGAGACAGAGGCAGGCGAGTGGAATGGGCAGACAGGTGACACATAAAATATGGTGTAGTGAAGTATGAAATGATAAGTTTTTCCAGGATAAAGTAGGAAAGGCAATATAAAGGGTACAATTCTAAAGGAGGCACACAAATAGAGAGACCTGAAGTCTATGTCCTATTAGATCATTTGCTGATTTTTCATGATTTTATATTTACTTTTATCATTTTTGGTTTGAGCTGTGAAGTCTGAGCTGAGAGCTGGAAGTGACCTTTGGACTGTTTTAAAAAAAAAGCAAATATCGAGATATTTGTTTCCAGGCTAAGCCTGGAAGATAATTGCAGATTGATTCTTGTTCAAAGAACTCTATAGATGTCTCACTACCAGGAATGCTTTATATGAAAGAGCTGGCAGACAGTTTAATGTGAGTAGGGGCTTCACAGGAAGACACCAAGTCTAACATAAAGAAACCAAAGGTTCAACTGGTTTTTCAACTGTGTCAAATCAGATGGATTGTCCCTGTGAAAGCTACAGGATGGAGGTTTGATTGCTTTCTGGTTATTCTCTCATTATCATCTAAGTGAAAGTTTGAAGAATAGAACCTAAGTTACATGTATGAGGTGAATATTCTTTGAGTCTACAGGAAGCCAGTTGCATGTGTAGGTATCTTCAGAAACCAAGCAAGGAACAAGCCCACATGCGTGAGAATGCTACAGATTGTGGATTTTGTTTTGGTGAAGCAGCCTGCTGTATCTCAATTGATTTATCCCTAAACTATACCTGTTTGTTTGTCATTGTGTGAATGGGAGCTCCAATCAAAGAAAACTGAGTACAAATCACAGACATTAACTAGGTTACCTTGTGGCTTAACTTTGCTCTGTTAAAGCTACTGTACTATTAATAAATTGTTAAATATTTTGTTTAAGCTACAAACCTGATGTCTGGTATTAGTTATTCAGAAAGTCCGTTTAAGGAACCATGGGTCACTTTTGAGGATCATTGAAAGTTTTCATTTTACAATATTGTGAATATGGGAATAGGGAAGCTGATTTGATATCGCTGTCTGTCTTCATGTCATAACAGTTCCCAAATCATTTAATGTGACAGGTTGAAAAATAGTTAGCAATGAATTTTATGTCCTTGGGCGTTGTAGATAGAGGTATAGAGTATAATAGTGAGGATGCTATGATTTGGTCTCAATCAAGGCACTGCAGCCAATTCTGGCCACCTCACTTTAGAAACTTGTAATGGCATGAGATACATTTATACAAATAGTTCCAGGACTGAGAGATTTCAGCGACATGAATAGATTGGAGAAATAGATGTTATTCACCACAGAGAATAAATCAAAAGGAGATTCATAGAGTGTTCATAATCATGGTGGGGTTTACACACAGTAGACAGTGTTACAATCCCAGCTAAAGGGTAATTTTGGATAAATCGGAAGTCAGAGTGAAACCTGGCATGATAGATCATAAGTTGCATTTTTGTAATTTGGTTGCTCACTTATTCACATGAGGCTACCAATGTCCTTTTAATAAAAGAGTACAAGGTTATTACAAAATAGAAAACAAAGCAAACTACATTTATGACAATTTAGAGAGATCAAAAAGACAGATTCAAACCTTTCCCCAGCAATGGAATGAGTGGTTAGGATCTGGAATGCATTGTCTGAGAGCATGATATAGCACAGGCACAGAAATTGATACATGATGCTGCTCAATTGTGTAGTAGTAGAACAAGTTTGACCCACAACATGAAGTACATATGCCAGACTTTTCAGTGATTGGTGGATTACCTAAAACACAATGTTCCCTCAGTCATCTGTAATAGGCAGAGGACAGACTGTACTCAATCTATCCACAGTTCATGAAGAGAGCCTGTTTCAGTTAGGATTACACTCACTGGACTTCAGAAGGTTGAAGGGGAAGAGGAATTTCATAGAAACCTAAAAGATTCGAGCAGGACGAGACAGAGTATACACAGGATGGATGTTCTTAATGATCGGGGAGTCCAGAACCAGGGGGTCATGCTGTAGGTCATTTAGAATTGAGATGAGGAGAAATTTCTTCACCCATAGAATGGTAAGTCTGTGGAATTCTCCGCCATGGAAAACGGTTGAATATTCTTAGGACTAATGAGATCAAAGGGCTGAAGTGGGAAAAGGTGACTGAGTTGGATGATCAGCCAGGATCATATTGAATGGTGGAGCATGCTGAAAGGGCTGAATGGCCTACTCAAGCTCCTGCTTCTATATTACTTTCTTCAAAACTGGAACACGATGGGACTGTAAGGTTTTGGAGCAAATGAATAGTGGATTTGGGAGGATGACATGGGGTGTAAGAGTGGAAAGAGTGGGAATAAGGACAAATAAGAAATGTTGAGTCCGTGATAGGATGAAGGATGGGAGATGTTAAATGACAAAAGAAAAGGTTGATGATCGAAAGTCAAAGAGATAAGTAAAGAAACAAAAGAGGTGTCTGGAAGAATGAAATGAAACCTGATTTGATGTGACAATTAAGGCTACTTTGGACCATGATAAGCACATTGAAACAGGAATAAATTCTTTAAATGGAAAATCTTGTTCAGCCTACACCCAAAAATAACTGAGAACAGAAAAAGAGAAAGTGATCTTTTTGAGAATCCAGAAAGAGACTGCTCCTGGTCACTAAAATGCATTTAAACACAAACTTACAGCTGAGCCTGTGGTGATTTTTACACTGCCCAGTCTACACTACTGTCAGATTGCAGGCTGACGATTAATGAGGTAATGAGGTTGGCTAGGATTTTTACTGTTACTGTTACAATATTGCTGTATTTTTAGACTGCAGATGTCTACCGTGGTTCAATTGTTATGTTGTTGCATGGGCAGTATGTAGGTGATGTTTGCAGGTGCACACACTGAGGGGACAAGCTCCAAACCATCAATGACCCATAGTAGCAGGAGAGAGCTAAATACTTCCCTTCCACCCCTCAACTACTGTTGGACTCTAGCTCAATCTACCAGCTTACTTTCTCTTATGTGTGAGCCGAGTCCTGCGTGTTCTTTTAATGAAGCAATAGGAGAAGATATTCGGTCTCAAATTCTTACTTTATTTTAGCAGTGAGTGGATAAAGTATACAGAGCTCTGGGTCTAGATCTTCCTGTCTCTGACAAACAGCAAAGTGTGTGAGTTCACGAAGTCCGACCCCTATCCTGCCCCTGACCCAGTCTTTTATACAGTACAAAATGTCATGTAATCACAGAACATTGTGCAAGCATTGAGGTGTGGTTGTCTTCTGATTGGCTGTTGACCTGACTCCATTCTCCGCCTTCTCGCGTTCCCGGATATCTGACTCCATGTGACCTCCTTTTGCAGGTGGTGGCGCGAAATAGTTCTTGTTTTTTTTAACACCACAGATTACAACATGTCCTGCATCTGCACTCACAGGGCGGCAACATCCTCGCTGTCTGCCTCGCTCTCCCAACCGCCACCATGGCTGCCAGTACACGCTGCTCTTTGTTAAAAGTCATTCCTATTGTGTGGTTACATCAGCATATCTTTACAAGTCAGATGTACTCAGTACTTTTCCACTGTCTGTTCGTCCCCACAAGGGTTACACAGCCCACTGTGTTAGTTAATGGTTAAGCATGATATTGTTTTATAAGTAATTGAAACAAATATATCATTTAAATGCTTCTGAATGCTTCGTACTAAGGCATATATTTACACTACCAAGATTCATAGTGAGCCACTGGATAAGGAGGATCATTTCTCATACCTTGGAATCCTCCTTTTCAGAAACAGCTGGTATCATCCTCATGCAGGACTCACAAAAAGCTAGTATACAGGTTCAGCAGTCATGGAAAGGAAATGGAGTCCTGACCTGTATTTCAAAGGGAACCTAGTCTTCATGTAGGGAGCTTTTGGTAAAAGAATACAAGTCAGACCACAGTTGGAACATTATGAACACCCTGCCACAAGTAGGGCAGGTGGTGTTTGAAGAGATGGATGGGATACTCAAGGTTTTGCAAGAATGTTCTGCAGTTTGCACTTGGCCTACACCGGGCCCTTTGTAAATGTTCAAAATTATTGGTACCTTCATGGATGCTTCTTCTCTAGTTTATATGGTTTTGGCCCCTTAGTTAAGGAAAGCTATCCTGGTAGATGGATATACACAACTGAGAAGATTCAAAGTTTTGAAAGGATGTCTAGCTCATGTTGTAGGTGAGGTTGTAGATTTGTTCACCAAGCCGGTGTGGTTTGCTGCAGATGTTTTGTCAGTTCACTAGGTGACATCATCAGTGCGCCTCTGGTGAAGCTTTGGTGGTCTGTCCCACCTAATATTTATGTTTCTCTGTTTTCTGATACTTCTGGTTTGGTATCTGAGCGGTTTGTATATGGGGTCCAGTTCAATGTGTTCATTGATTGAGTTCCAGTTGGAGTGCCAGGCTTCAATAAATTCTCTCACGTCTCTGTTTTGCCTGTGCTAGGATGGTTACATTGTCCCAGTTGAATTTGTGGTCTTCATTGTTTGTGTGGGTGGAAATGAGAGAATGTTAGTCATGTCTGGCAGTGGCGTGCACTCGTGTGGTCAGCTTTCTTCCTGTTTGTCCTACGTAGTGTGTTCACGGTCCTTGTAGGATAGCTTGCAGATAACGTTCATCCTGTTAGATGTGGGTGTCAGGTCTTTAACCGTTGTGAGTAGCTAGTGAAAGGTGTTTACTAGTTTGTGAGCCTCTAAGATTCCCAGGGGTCTGAGTAGTTAATTCTGATATATCCTTGATGTACGGTTTACTAGACTAAACTCTGGGTACTGAGGAACTGCGTTATGGGAAAGGTTGAATTGGTTAGGCCTGTACCCACTGAAGTTTAAAAAAAAGAGGCATCCTGATTGAAACATAGAGATTCTTAGGTGTATTCTTAAAATTGATGCAGAAAGGTTACTTCCCTTTGTGGGAGAGTATAGGATCATAGGACATAATCTCAGTGTGTTGGTTTGTCCAGTTTGGACAGACATTAGGAATTAGGACCAGCGATTAGGATTTTTTTTCTCTCTCAGAGAGTAGTGAATCTAGGAATTCTACAGTAGAAGGCTTAAAAGGCTGGTTAATCAGGATAGACAAGGCTGAGACAGAGAGATTTTTTTAAACAAATCAAAGGTTATGGGGAAAAGGCAGGAGAGTGGAGTTGAGGATTGTAAGGTCACCATGATCTCACAGAATGGCACAGCAGACTCAATGGGCTGAATAGCCGACCTCTGCTCTTATGTCTTATGGCTTTCTGGACAATGATACTCAATATCGCCTCCAGAGTGCTATCATATTCTTTGGCCATTTGAGTTGATGACAAAGACCTCAAAGCTGACATCAAATTCATAGATCACAGGGAAAGAAGAAGGTAGATGGGGTACCGTCAGGGGACGGAAAGGGAACCGGCAGGCAGTGCAGGGATGTTTCAGTAAGAACTGAGAAAATGGTAAAAGAGGGGGTGGTATGGCACTGTTAATCAAGGACAGTATTATGGTTGCAGAAAGGACATTTGATAAGGACTTGTTTACTGAGCTAGTTTGGGCTGAGATTAGAAACAGGAAAGGAGAGGTTACCCTGTTGGGAGTTTTCTACAGGCCTCCAATTAGTTCCGGAGACGTAGAGGAAAGGATAGCAAAGATGATCCTCGATAGGAGTGAGAGTAACTGGATAGTTGTTATGGGGACTTCAACTTTCCAAATATTGACTGGGAATACTATAATTCAAGTACTTTAGATGGGTCAGTCTTTGTCCAATGTGTGCAGGAAGGTCTCCTAACACAGGATGTAGACAGGGCAACAAGGGGCGAGGCCACATGAGATTTGGTACTGGGTAATGAACTCGACCAGATGTTAGATTTGGAGGTAGGTGAGCACTTCGGTGATAGTGACAACAATTCAATTATATTTACTTTAGCAATGGAAAGAGATAGGTATATACTGCAGAATTATAGTTGGGGGAAAGGCAATTACAATGTGATTAAGCAAGTTTTGGATGCATAGGATGGGGAAGGAAACTGCAAAGGATGGGTACAATTTAAATGTGGAACTTATTCAAGGACCAGCTATTGTGTGTCCTTGATAAATATCTACCTGTCGGGCAGGGAGAAAGTTGTTGAGTGAGGGAGCCGTGGTTTACTAAGGAAGTTGAATCTCTTGTCAAGAGGAAGAAGTCAAGAGGAAGAGTAAGTAATCTAATCTAATCTAAAAGGCTTCTTGTGTTAGGATGAGACGCGATGGCTCAGGGCGCTTGAGAGTTACAAGTTAGTCAGAAAAGACCTAAACAGAGAGCTAAGAAGAGCCAGGAGGGGACATGAAAATACATTGATGGAAAGGATCAAGGAAAACCCTAAGGCTTTCTGCAGGTATATCAGGAATAAAAGAATGACTAGAGTAAGATTAATGTCAATCAAGGATAGTAGTGGGAAGTTGTGCGTGGAGTCAGAGGAGATGGGGAAGCAGTAAATGAATACTTTTCATCAGTATTCACATGCGGTCAAGGAGAATACTGAAATACAGGCTACTAGACTAGATGGGATTGAGGTTCACAAGGAGGAGGTGTTAGCAATTCTGGAAAGTGTGAAAATAGGTAAGTCCCCTGGGCCTGATAGGATTTATCCTAGGATTCTCTGGGAAGCCTGGGAGGAGATTGCAGAGCTTTTGGATTTGATCTTTATGTTGTCGTTGTCTACAGAAATTATGCCAGAAGATTGAGGGACAGCAAATATTATCCCCATGTTCAAGAAGGGGGGCAGAGACAAACCTGGAAATTATAGACCTGTGAGCCTTACTTTGGTTGATGGTAAAGTGTTGGAAAGGCTTATAAGAGATAGGATTTATAATCATCTCGAAAGGAATAAGTTTAGTCAACACAGTTTTGAGAAGGGTAGGTCGTGCCTCACAAACCTTATTGAGTTATTTGAGAAGGCGACCAAACAGGTGGGTGAGGGTCAAACAGTTGATGTGGTGTATATGGATTTCAGTAAAGTGTTTGATAAGGTTCTCCATGGTAGGCTATCGTACAAAATACGTTGGATGTTGCCTGAACTGCTGTGCTCTTCCAGTACCACTAATCCAGTATCGTACAAAATACGGAGACATGGGATTGAGGGTGATTGGGTCAGAAATTGGCTAGCTGAAAGACAGAGAGTGGTGACTGATGGGAAATATTCATCCTGGACTTCAGCTACTAGTGGGGTACTGCAAGGATCTGTTTTGGGTCCACTATTGTTTGTCATTTTTATAAATGATCTGGATGAGGGCGTAGAAGGATGGTTTGTAATTTTGCGGATGACGCTAAGGTAGGTAGAGTTGTGAATCGTGACGAAGGATGTTGTAGATTACAGAAAGACATAGATAAGCTGCAGAGCTGGGCTGAGAGGGGCAAATCGAGTTTAATGCTGAAAAGTGTGAGGTGATTCACATTGAAAGGAGTAAAAGGAATGCAGAGTACTGGGCTAATGGTAAGATTCTTGGTAGTGAGGATGAGCAGAGAGATCTTGGTGTCTAGGTACATAAATCCTTGAAGGTTGCCACCCAGGTTGATAGGGATGTTAAGAAGGCATACAGTGTGTTAGCTTTTATTGGTAGAGGGATTGAGTTTTGGAGCTATGAGATCATGCTGCAGCTGTACAAAACTCTGGTGCAGCTGCACTTGGATGTTCTGGTTGCCTCATTATAGGAAGGATATGGAAGCATTGGAAAGGGTTCAGAGGTGTTTTACCAAGATGTTGCCTGTTATGGAGGGAAGGTCTTATGAGGAAAGGCTAAGGGACTTGAGGCTGTTTTCGTTTGAGAGAAGGTTGAGAGGTGACTTGATTGAGACATATAAGATAATCAGAGGGTTAGATCAGGTGGACAGGGAGAGCCTTTTTCCTCGGATGGTGATGGCTAACATGAGGGGACATAGCTTTAAATTAAGGGGTGATAGATATAGGACAGATGTCAGAGGTGGTTTCTTTACTCAGAGAGTAGTAGGGGCTTGGGAACGCACTGTCTGCAACAGTACAAGACTTGCCAACTTTAAGGACATTTAAGTGGTTATTGGATACACATTTGGACAAAAATGGAATAGTGTAGGTTAGATGGGCTTCAAATTGGTTCCACAGGTTGGCACAACATCAAGGGCCGAAGGACCTGTACTGTGCTATAATGTTCTATGTTCTGTGTTCTGACTGTATTACCAGGTTCCTGTGAGCATTGCAAGTGTGAACAATGGACAGCAGACATCTCAAATCCATACAGAAATATCACCAGTGGTGCCTCTACAAACTCCTGCAAATCCACTGGCAGCATCGGCTCTGTGTCCTTTCTCAAGCCAACATCCCCAATATTGAGGCATTGGTTATCGTCAAGCAGTTGGGTTGGGCAGGCTAATGCTTTTGCATGTCTGACAACTTGTTCAGAACAAACTCTCCAGTCCTTGCAAGCATTTACCATGATAACTACCTTCATAAAAATGCAACATCCCCACTGATTCTTGGAAATCTCCAACTCAAGATCAAGCATATCCAAAAATATCAACCATTTCAAGCCTTTACAACAGGAGACCAAGTACAATCTGCAGAACAATTGTCTCTCCATTTCAGTATCCATCCATCTATCTCTTCAAACACCAACTGTCCCACTTGCAATAGGATCCATCATTGAGTTGCTTAGACACCTCCAGGCCCACAACTCTGAAGTGGGACAAAGTCATCCTCAGTCCCAAGGGACCAGCCTAAGAAGTAGAAAAGAAAATGTGTCAGAACGTTATGGGTGCAAGTCTCATGCCAGAGGCTCAGGCATGAGATCTAAGCTGCTTCTTCAGAGCAGTAGTGAAGGAGTACCACCATATCTAAGAGGTATCTCTGAGTGAGAATAAAACCAAGCTTCACTTGCTCTCTCAATGATAATAAACGTGTTTACTCAGCTGTTTACATGGCTTTTCTGCTTGATTGTCATTCCCAATATTTATCCTTTGACCAACATCACTTATGTCAAATATTCAGCAAGTCTGGCAGCATAATTGGAGAGAGAAGCAAAGTTCATGTTACAATTCCACTGACCCTTCTTCTAAGAGGAGGAATTTCTGAAGAAGAGTCATTGGACTATGTTTGTCTCTCTCCACCATGCTGCCAGACCTGCTGAGTTTCTCCAGCAATTTCTGTTTTAGTTTCAGATTTCCAGCAGC
The DNA here is from genome assembly GCF_047496795.1 of Chiloscyllium punctatum. Classification (NCBI taxonomy): domain Eukaryota; kingdom Metazoa; phylum Chordata; class Chondrichthyes; order Orectolobiformes; family Hemiscylliidae; genus Chiloscyllium; species Chiloscyllium punctatum. Next base: position 129,036,666 of record NC_092745.1, read on the forward strand.
CATAGTTCTTTATTTTATGTAAAATATGAACCGGTCATTATTGCGTTACTGTTTGTGCAACTTTGCTGTGGATGCTACGTTTCCTGCATTTCAACACTTCAAAAAATTTAACTGATATTTCAGCATTCTTGGGGTGGGGGAGTGCAAGGGTGGTGTCGCAAAGCTAGTTTGCCTTTCTTTCAATGTGACCTTAATTGTTTAGTTGTACCAGATACCACATCCAATTTCTCTGGTTTAGCATTTGCAGTCAAAGCTGAAACAACCTCATCCTGATTGTACACACTGAGCATTTTTTTTTAGAATTGCCGCTGGTCATGGCAGAAGAAAATCAATTTCAGTATGCTATTTTGAAAAGCAGACTCAGTTATTGGGGTTGATTAGAAATGGATATCAGCCACAATCTTTGCAAGATTGCCTTTCCACCAAATATAAATAGGAGAGTAGATTGTGAGGAGACGTTGATAGTCTACAAAACAATCTGGGTGTTATACACTTGAACATAAATGTTTTAGGACAGACTCCAAGTCTACACTTTAAGTGAAAGCTTTATTTCAGTTAGCCACACTCCATTAAACTCACATCCCCAACGATTACTAGTTCGCCGTATTCATACCAATTCGCACCCAAATAACGCCTTTCAGACCATATTTGATTAAAACAATACACAAGGTTACATGAGTGGACAAAAGTTGGCAAGTGGAGTATAACTTGGACATATATGATCTTGTCCACTTTGTCTGGCTTAAACTACGCAAGGCACCGGTCAGACAACACCTGGAATACTGCAAATAGACTTTGGCCCCTTATCTAAGGAAAGATATGCTGATTGGAGACAATCCACAGAAGGTTCACAAGGTTGATCTTGAGTAGGAAGGATGTCTTATGAAGAGATTTTTAAAAAATTCATTCATGGGATGTGGGCCACTGGCTAGGCCAGCATTTATTTCCTAGCCCTAATTGTCCAGTGGGCAGTTAAAAGTCAGCCATGTTGCTATGAGTCTTGTTGTGAGTATTGTTGGATCAGCCAACAACTGAACAGTGGAGCAGGCTTGAGAATCTGACTGGCCTTCTCCTGTTCTGATTCCTTTTGGTCTCATGATCATTTGCCTGTTAATTTCAGATTTTTATTGCATTCAAATTCTACCATCTGTGATGGTTGGTTGGGCCTGTACTTATTGGAATTCAGGAGAATGAGGTGATCTTATCTTAGATCATGAGGGGATGTGACAGGGTGGATGCTGAAAGCATGTTTCCCATTGTGGGACAGACAAGAAAAGCTTAAAAGTCAGGGTGTCTTCCATCTAGATGGAATTAAGGACAATGTTTGTTTCACTCAATGTGTTGTATGAATCTTTGAAACTCTCCTCACCAGACAGCAGTGCCAGTTGAATCATTGATCCTTTCAAGGCAGAGGTAGACAACTAATGGACTTATAATGTACCAATGGTTATGAGGGGTAAGGCGGGGGCTTCACCTCAACATTCGTAAGGTTGAGGCCACTCAGATTTGGCAAAGCAGACGCAAGGGGCTGAATGGATATTTGGATTTCTCCATGCTACAATTCACTTCATCAATCCTTTCAGGTGGAAGCAGCATAACACCTTTTAAAGTGTTTAGCAGTGCCCTAGCAAAAATTTATCCGTCAATCAACATTACTGAAAAGAGATCATATGCTCCTTTGTGACATTGTTTGTGGGAGGTTGCTGTATGTAAATGGTCATTCACATTTCCTACTCAACAACAGTGTTTACACTGCCAAGAAACATGCTATTGGCTGTAAGGTGCATTGGGCTCCCTTGTGATTGTGAAGCATGTGTAAATCTTTCACTAAAAAATCAGAACGACTTCAATGGGCCCAGTTCCCTAAATGTCTATGACCAGAAAAGAAACACAGTTAAAACAGGCACTTAAACTAAGTTGTTACAGTTCACTAGGAACACATGCTGCTGAACCCCACATGATTTTAATCCTGACAAGAACCCCCAGTTTGTTATGGACCAGGCCAGACCCCCTCAAAGTATTTTAAGAAGATAGCCTAGACCCTACCTTTTTCTAATTTTAAAGGCAAATGTGTAGTGCTGTGTTCCAGATGCAATCTGACTGGTCACATTACTTGACGTTAAGCAAAACACAATTTATTCAAACAATATAGTTATAGCACAACAAAAGAAAGCACTTAGAATAACTTAACTCTAGTGGAAAACTTAACTCTAGTGGAAAACTTAACATAATAAAAGATATATGACCTGTTAGTAAGTAACTGTTCCAAGATAGTAACATCCCATAAATACTTCTCTTGGTAAATTCAGAAATCAGATTTTCTCACATGCAGCACCCGCAATAAGAAGACAAGCCCCAGCTTCTAGCTATAACCAAGGAAGGGGAAAGAATAGCTTCTACCTCTTTAAAACTCCAGCAGCTTCTGCTCTGTTGAGTCTCCAACAGCAACTGCTTAAACTTAAAAAAAACTAAAAAACTAGACATCTTGGTCTGTAAGAGCTGGCTACACCCATCCCTGGCTGCTTATACTCATAGAGATGTACAGCACAGAAACAGACCCTTTGGTCCAACTCGTCCAGGCCGACCTGATATCCTAACATAATCTCGTCCCATTTGCCAGCACCTGGCCCATACCCCTCTAAATCCTTTCTATTCATATACCATCCAGATGCCTTTTAAATGTTATAATTGTACCAGTTTCCACCATTTCCTCTGGCAGCTCATTCCATACACACACTACCCTCTGGGTGGAAACGTTGCCCCTTAGGTCTCTTTTATATCTTTCCCCTCTCACTCTAAACCTATGCCCTCCAGTTCTGCCTCACAACTTGTTTATTTTATGGGGCTTCACTAGCCAGCTCGGTGCCTCAGTCTTAGACCCTCTCTTTGAAAAAAAAGGACAAAATAATCTCTTAAAAACACAGCATTGTCACACAGATAACTGGTAATAAAGCTTTACACTTCATATTTATTACAGAATTCTGTAAAAATTAATCTAGTCCCATTTGCTAGCACTAGACCCAATTCCCTTTAAACCCTTCCTATTCATGTACCCATCCAGATGCCTTTTAACTGTTGTAACTGTACCAGCCACCACCACTTCCTTTGACAGCCTGTTCCATACATCCACCACTCTCTGTGTGAAAAAGCTGCGCCTTAGGTAAGTTTTAAATCTTTCCCCTCTCAACTTAAATCTATGCTGTCCAGTTTTGGACTCCCCTACCCTGGGGAAAGGACATTTGGTATTCACCCTATCCATGACCTTCATGACTTTATAAACCTCTTGGTCATCTCGTGATAAGGAAAAGACAGTAGTGTAATGGCAATGTCACCATTCTAGTAATGCAGAAACCCTGGCTAATGTTCTGATGATGTGGGTTCAAATCTTACCATCATGGTTGGTACAATATAAATTAATTTTGGGGTCACACAATGGATCTGTATTTAGCACTGTTGCCTTACAGCACTAGGAATCCGTGTTTGATTCCAGCCTTGGGTGACTGCCTGTGTGTAGTTCGTATTTCCTCCATGTGTCTGTGTGGGTTTTCTCTGGGTGCTTCAGTTTCCTCCCACAGTTCAAAGATGACCAGGGTAGATGGATTGGACATGCTGAATTGCCGGTTGAGTAAATACAGGGTTACAGAAATAGAGTAGGGGTCTGGGTCTGGGTCTGGGTGGGCTGCTCTTTGTAGGTTCAGTGCTGACTTGATGGGCTGAATAGCCCCTTTCCAAGCTGTAAGGATTCTGTAATATTACCTTTATACCATTACCTCCTCAAATGAGACTTAAAATCAGAGTCATACAGAATGGAAACAGACTCTTCAGTCCAACCAGTCCACACCGACCACATTCCCAAACTAAACTCATCCCACTTGCCTGTACTTGGCCCGTATTCCTCCAAACCTCTTCTATTCATTCTTTATCCAAATGACTTTTAAACTTTGTAACTGTACCTGCATCCACCATTTTCTCTGGCAGTTCATTCCATACAAGAAGCACTCTCTGTATAAAAAAGTTGTCCCCATGTCCTTCTTAAATCTATCTCTTCTCACCTTAAAAATACACCCCTTAGTTTTGAACTCCCCTACCCGAGGGAAAAGACCCTTGTCACTCACTTATGATACTCCTCATGATTTTAAAAACCTCAATAATGTCACCCGTCAAGAGTGTGGTAGAAGAAAAGCACAGCAGGCCAGGCAGCATCCGTACACAAGAGAATTGACATTTCAGGCACCAGCCCTTCATCAGGAATAAGGCTTGTGGGCCAGGGGTCTGAGAGATAGATGGGAGGGAGTGGGGCTGTGGGGAACATAGCTGAGAATGCGATAGGTTGGTGAAAGTGGGGAGAAGGTAATAGGTCAGAGAGGAGGGTGGAACGGATAGATAGGAAAGACGATGGACAGCTCAAGAGGGCAGTGCCGATTTGGAGGCTAAGGATTGGAGTAAGGTGGATTGAGGGGAAATGAGGAAATTGGATTAATGTGGATTTCACCAGCTGAAAATCAGACATGTAATTCAGAATGCTTATGTACGTCGGAGACAAAGGGGATCGAGAGCCCGGATGGTGGACAGAGACAAAGGGGATCGAGAGCCCGGATCGTGGTCAGAGACAAAGGGGATCGGGAGCCTGGATGGTGGTCGGAGACAAAGGGATCGAGAGCCCAGATGGTGGTCAGAGACAAAGGGGATCGAGAGCCCGTATCGTGGTCGGAGACAAAGGGGATCGAGAGCCCGGATGGTGGACAGAGACAAAGGGGATCGGGAGTCTGGATGGTGGTCGGAGACAAAGGGATCGAGAGCCCAGATGGTGGTCAGAGACAAAGGGGATCGAGAGCCCAGATGGTGGTCAGAGACAAAGGGGATCGAGAGTCCGGATGGTGGTCAGAGACAAAGGGGATCGAGAGCCCGGATGGTGGACAGAGACAAAGGGGATCGAGAGCCCGGATGGTGGACAGAGACAAAGGGGATCGAAAGCCCGGATCGTGATCGGAGACAAAGGGGATCGAGAGCCCGGATGGTGGACAGAGACAAAGGGGATCGGGAGCCTGGATGGTAGTCGGAGACAAAGGGATCGAGAGCCCAGATGGTGGTCAGAGACAAAGGGATCGAGAGCCCAGATGGTGGTCAGAGACAAAGGGATCGAGAGCCCGGATGGTGGACAGAGACAAAGGGGATCGAGAGCCCGGATGGTGGACAGAGACAAAGGGGATCGAGAGCCCGGATGGTGGACAGAGACAAAGGGGATCGAGAGCCCGGATGGTGGACAGAAACAAAGGGGATCGAGAGCCCAGATGGTGGACAGAGACAAAGGGGATCGAGAGCCCCGATGGTGGTCAGGGACAAAGGAGATCGAGAGCCCGGATCATGGTCGGAGACAAAGGGGATCGGGAGCCTGGATGGTAGTCGGAGACAAAGGGGATCGAGAGCCCGGATGGTGGACAGAGACAAAGGGGATCGGGAGCCTGGATGGTAGTCGGAGACAAAGGGATCGAGAGCCCAGATGGTGGTCAGAGACAAAGGGATCGAGAGCCCAGATGGTGGTCAGAGACAAAGGGATCGAGAGCCCGGATGGTGGACAGAGACAAAGGGGATCGAGAGCCCGGATGGTGGACAGAGACAAAGGGGATCGAGAGCCCAGATGGTGGTCAGAGACAAAGGGATCGAGAGCCCGGATGGTGGACAGAGACAAAGGGGATCGAGAGCCCGGATGGTGGACAGAGACAAAGGGGATCGAGAGCCCAGATGGTGGACAGAGACAAAGGGGATCGAGAGCCCCGATGGTGGTCAGGGACAAAGGAGATCGAGAGCCCGGATCATGGTCGGAGACAAAGGGGATCGGGAGCCTGGATGGTAGTCGGAGACAAAGGGATCGAGAGCCCAGATGGTGGTCAGAGACAAAGGGATCGAGAGCCCAGATGGTGGTCAGAGACAAAGGGATCGAGAGCCCGGATGGTGGACAGAGACAAAGGGGATCGAGAGCCCGGATGGTGGACAGAGACAAAGGGGATCGAGAGCCCGGATGGTGGACAGAGACAAAGGGGATCGAGAGCCCGGATGGTGGACAGAAACAAAGGGGATCGAGAGCCCCGATGGTGGTCAGGGACAAAGGAGATCGAGAGCCCGGATCATGGTCGGAGACAAAGGGGATCGGGAGCCCGGATGGTGGTCGGAGACAAAGGGATCGAGAGCCCAGATGGTAGTCAGAGACAAAGGGGATCGAGAGCCCGGATGGTGGACAGAGACAAAGGGGATCGAGAGCCCGGATCGTGGACAGAGACAAAGGGGATCGAGAGCCCCGATGGTGGTCAGGGACAAAGGAGATCGAGAGCCCGGATCGTGGTCGGAGACAAAGGGGATCGGGAGCCTGGATGGTAGTCGGAGACAAAGGGATCGAGAGCCCAGATGGTAGTCAGAGACAAAGGGGTTCGAGAGCCCGGATGGTGGTCAGAGACAAAGGGATCGAGAGCCAGGATCATGGTCAGAGACAAAGGGGATCGAGAGCCCGGATGGTGGTCAGAGACAAAGGGGATCGAGAGCCCGGATGGTGGACAGAGACAAAGGGGATCGAGAGCCCGGATGGTGGACAGAGAGAAAGGGGATCGAGAGCCAGGATCATGGTCAGAGACAAAGGGGATCGAGAGCCCGGATCATGGTCAGAGACAAAGGGGATCGAGAGCCCGGATCGTGGACAGAGACAAAGGGGATCGAGAGCCCCGATGGTGGTCAGGGACAAAGGAGATCGAGAGCCCGGATTGTGGTCGGAGACAAAGAGGATCGGGAGCCTGGATGGTAGTCGGAGACAAAGGGATCGAGAGCCCAGATGGTAGTCAGAGACAAAGGGGTTCGAGAGCCCGGATAGTGGTCAGAGACAAAGGGGATCGAGAGCCAGGATCATGGTCAGAGACAAAGGGGATCGAGAGCCCGGATGGTGGTCAGAGACAAAAGGGATCGAGAGCCTGGATGGTGGACAGAGACAAAGGGGATCGAGAGCCCGGATGGTGGACAGAGACAAAGGGGATCGAGAACCAGGATCATGGTCAGAGACAAAGGGGATCGAGAGCCCGGATCATGGTCAGAGACAAAGGGGATCGAGAGTCCGGATGGTGGTCGGGGATCGAGAGTCCGGATGGTGGTCGGAGACAAAGGGGATCGAGAGCCCAGATGGTGGTCGGGGATCGAGAGTCCGGATGGTGGTCGGAGACAATGGGGATTGAGAGCCCCGATGGTGGACAGAGACAATGGGGATTGAGAGCCCCGATGGTGGACAGACACAATGGGGATTGAGAGCCCCGATGGTGGTCGGAGACAAAGGGGATCGAGAGCCCGGATGGTGGTCGGAGACAAAGGGGATCGAGAGCCCGGATGGTGGACAGAGACAAAGGGGATCGAGAGCCCGGATGGTGGACAGAGACAAAGGGGATCGAGAGCCCGGATGGTGGTCGGCAGTGAGGGAGTCAGTCCAGCACAGGGGAGAGCAGGCCTAATGCAGGGGACAACGAGCCATTGCATGAAGTAACTGTCGGCCCATGGCTATAGAGGGACTGTAATGTTGAACTTTTAACTGTATTTCTTTGCTTTTCTGCAGAATACTTAAGTACGCTTGTAACTAATATAGCACTGTGAATGGTGACTTCTTACACTTTTCATTGTACTCCTGCACGTGAGTACACATGACAATAAAACTAATTCTAATTCCAAAGCCCGAGAAGATCATAGGGCTACCTTCTCATAGGAGAGATAGGCAACTGGTGGTGGGTTAACCTGAGGTTGAGAAAGACGGACCTGTGTGATAACCTCAAGCAGATGTGGGAATTGAAGTCTTGCTGTTGCATCTCTCTGAAGTGCAAACCAGCTGTCCATCCAACTGAGCTAAATGTTGACCCTGCAAAAATATTGGGTGCCCTTGGTAAACTCCTTCCCAACCCACACAAATATCCTGGAATAAGAATTTTGTGCAACAGCATGGATGACAATTCTGCATTGAAAATTTCAGAGTTATCTCACATGAAAAAGTAAAATGTTTTGATATTTATTGCATATCCTCAATACTTGAGATTTTTCAAAGGAAAAGTACTGGGAGAAATGCACTTTATAATCTGTTGGATGGTTTACGTGATGCTATCCTGTGTATTCCTACTACTGTTACTAGATAATTTCATTCACGTTTTACACAGCGAATAATCATTGGTAGAGTGCAGTAGATTAAATTACATTCTTTGGTATAATTTAGAATCCCAACAGTGCAGATAAAGGCCATTCAGCCCATCAAGTTAGCATCAACTTTCCAAAGAATATCCCACCCTATCCCCATATTCACCATAGTTAACCCAGTTCGCCTGCATACTACATGGCAATTTAGCATGGCCAATCCACCCAAACTGCACATCTTTGGACTGTGGGAGAAAACCCACACAGACACAGAGCTCACTCAAATTCCACACACAATCACCCAAGGCTGGAATCAAACTCAGTCCCTGGGCACTGCAAGGCAGCAGAGCTAACCACTGAGCCACTGTGCTACCCAATAATTGGATTGCCGTTTTGGAATAGTTAAGTAGATATACAAATTTGCAACACTCTTGCATTAACAAAATGAGGAATATAAAATGAGATTTTGGGAAAGGCTGCAATGTACACACTCAGATGTCCATTTGTCCATATATGTGAACATATATCACTCGATCCAGACCTTTCATCCTACTTCTGAATTGTTTGTTTACTTATATATCATGACAAATATATAGTTCCACGTTTTTGTCATCCTGACACCAATTTTAAAATGTTGTTCTGCCAAGTTTGCCTAGCAGCAATACCAGCCCTGATTTGGAGAAATTCCAGACAGTGACAGATGAAAAGTGCACAAGCAGAGTCCCTCAGAGATGCAAACAATGCACAAGATGACCCAGAGTAAACTGACACTGATCATTGTGGACTGGGCCAGAACGTTCAACAAATGTTAAAGCTGACAACTTTCAAAGTTCTAAACCTCAAGAGAACACAGATAGAAGATAATCATACCATTATTTGAAAAATAAGAACCTTACTCTTTGTCAGAAGTTTGTACTTTCAAATAAATCTGTTGGATTGTAACCTGGTATTGTGTGATTTTTAACTTTATCAGAAGGAACATGATTTTTTTAGAAGAAGCGAATGTGAACATCGGGCTGGCAGGTAACAGATCTTTCTAATCAAAAGTTATGATCTAGGAATTGGATGTTGGAGATGTAGTGTTTGGGAAATCAATCATTCAGTTCAGGACTTCTTATCATCTTTTTTTCTTGAAAACTATTTAATAAGGAATTGTGTAAAGATTGCACTTTCAAATAAAGCTTGGTTTATAAAGCACTAACTGCAACTTTATCACAGGGTGGTTTGTGGTGGGAAATGATAAGGTTGTGGAAACATTTATCTCATCTTAGATGAGCAAACAAGACACAGAATTCCTCATACATGTAACACCAGAATGATAAGCCTTTTAAGAATTACCCTTAGCAGAAAGATAGACAGACACTTTGATTGATAGCTCAATGGACGAATTGTTCAGTGATGGAGGGTTTGGAGTTACGAGTCTTTGGTTTTCATTGAATGTAGGGGAAGTTGGTGGGGAGGCAAGATGATGCAGAGAGTGAGAGTGAGGCAGAAACTTGTGGTGAACCAGTCAGCCAGCTAGTTTAAAAGAAATTATTGGAAAGCAAAGGGAAACTTTCATATCTTAAGCCTGTGGGATGTTTGACCTGACAAGGGAGGAGAATCTATTAAATTTCTTTAGTGTATACCCATGATGTGGGTGAGCATTTGTGGATGTAGGTTTGCTTGCTGAGCTGGAAGGTTCAATTCCAGACGTTTCGTCACCCTACTAAGTAACATCTTCAGTGGACCTCCAGTCAAAGCACTGCTGATAATTCCTGCTTTCTATTTATATGTTTGTTTCTTTAGGTTGGTGAGGTCATTTCCTGTGGTGATGTCATTTCTGGTTCTTTTTCTCAGGGGGTGGTAGATGGGGTCTAACTCGATGTGCTTGTTGATAAGAGTTCCGGTTGGAATACCATGCTTCCAGGATATGGAGATGCCGGTGTTGGACTCTAATCTGGCACTGTCTAGTCTGGAACCCTGCAGTACTTCCCATCTTCTCTGTTTCAGCTCTGCATCGATATTCGTTCATATTACTTTTTGTTAGCTGTTTGTCCAGTTTAGATACCACCATTCCCATTTTTGTTTTCCAATCGGAAAATCATGTGTCCATCAGGCATGTGACTGACACAAGCCAAAGTGAGTTGTTTGCTTTGTGTGCCAAATGTACTTGAACTCTGGTCATAATTTGGAGATGCCGGTGTTGGACTGGGGTGTACAAAGTTAAAAATCACACAACACCAGGTTATAGTCCAACAGGTTTAATGGAAGCACTAGCTTTCACAACCACTACAACCACCTGATGAAGGAGCAGCGCTCTGAAAGCTAGTGCTTCCAAATAGACTTGCTGGACTATAACCTGGTGTTGTGTGATTTTTAACATTATGCTTCTAGGAATTCTCAAGCGTGTCTCTGTTTGGCTTGTCCTAGGATGGGATGTGTTGTCCCAGTCAAAGTGGTGTCCTTCGTTATCTGTATGTAAGGATACTAGTGAGAGAGGGTCAATTCCATGTCACAATGAAGTTTGGGGAAATGAATTGCAAAGAATCACAACTCTCTATAAACACCTCTAAGTCTCCTTTTGAAATGAGATGCCAAACAGTAATTCCTACTTCTAATCTCTCCCATAACACAGAATCCACATTGTTGAATGTCCTCAGGACATCAAATGATATGGGATAAAAGTAGGAACAGATTGTTGAGTTGGATGATTAATCACCCTTTCCTGATGAAGGGCTTTTGCCCGAAATGTCGATTTTCCTGCTCCTCGCATGGTGCCTGACCTGCTGTGCTTTTCCAGCAACACACACTCATCTTGACTATAATGTGTAGTAGTTAAGGTTGGAACAGTTGAATGCCTTACTCCTATTTACTATGTTTCATACTTTTTAATAAAATCTATTATTATTCACAACACCTTCTGTGCCCTTTAACGGTTTAATTTGAACTGCCCGAGTTTATTTTTGTGGAGGCATTAATGTGTAAGTTCACTGTGGAAGGAGATTGGAGCGGATCCATGGAGGCGGAGAAGGACGACGACGACGACGAGGTGGGGGGGTGCCCAGGGAAATCACAGCCGCTAGATGCCGACAGGGAATTAACATCAAAGCTAACGTTTCAATTCTAGATGACACTTCATCAGAGAACTGTGTGAGGAGCCGCTTTAAGAGAACCTGGTGGGGCCCACAGTCAACTCACACACCGGAAGTGGCCCCGTCACACCAGTCGCGCGGGGCGGGGAATACGTGAAAGTAGTTCCAGTAACGGCCGTTAACGTGGAAACAACAGTGATCCGCCCGCAGTCCGTGTCTCATTAGACAAAATAGTGCGACAATCTCTCCTCAGCAGAAGCCCGAACTATAACAACAGCAACCACCTTGACAAATAAAACAAATAAAAACTTTTCAGCCCTCGGGAATAAACTGACCTGAACGTAAACAATGTTGATCCACAATCACTGTGTGACCTTCATCGTAGGTTTGTTTGTTGTGTTTTTATTGGGGCGGGGTAACCGCCAGAGGTCCCGCCCCAGGCGGGATCGATGATCACGTGGCCGACGCGTTACCTCGCCCCATGTAGTGACGTCACACTAAACGCCGCGCCCACACACGCATGCGTAACATCTCCAAATCATACCATCCCATGCACTCTTTCCCCGCTCGCGCACGGGTCGTCGCCGCGCGCCTCAGCCACCCAGCAGTCGCGTGACGCTCCGCCCCGTTTCCCGCCTTCCCTGTGACATCAAGCTGCGCACACCGCGTCGTGACGTCGGTGCCTATTAAAAGCAAGACGACCTCCGCGCTGTTGAGACGTTAGCCCGCGATTTCGCCGCGTGACGTTATGACGTATTAACGTAACGGCGCCCAACGCGTATTGTACCCTCCCCTTTGCAAGCTCTCCCCCTCCTGAAACCGACCCGCTCAAGACGTCACGACGTGCTGGCGTTGTCCCGCCCCCACCACCCCAAACGTCTGACATCATCACGCACGGCACGCCGTCTCCAGAGAGAGCAATCAAGTGTGTGTGGTTGCGCGCGCGGGGCCGCTTTGTTCGTCACTTCCGGCATCATCAAGTTGGGTTGCGGTGGGTTGAAGTGGCCGTTGCCGCCGTCAGAGAGAAACCGAAGACGGTGGTGGCGGAGGAGAAGGACGACGACGAGGTTGGGGGGGGGGGAACCCAGGGAAATCACAGCCGCTAGATGCCGACAGGGGATTAACATCAATCTAGTCTGTGTGTCAGTCAGTCAGTCAGCCGGGAGGCGGAGGCCTGCCTCTGTGTGTGTGAGAGGGAGGGAGGGAGAGAGCGAGCCCGGGGTCGGCCGGAGCGGCGCCTCCTCCCGGACGGAGAGAGGGAGATTCACTCCTTCCTGAAGAAGCAGGAGAACATCAGGGAGGAGGAGTGGAGGGGGGAATAAAATCACGAGAGTGAGCCCCCCCCAAGGCCCAGGCCCTAAAGCCCTCACACAGACACACACACACACACACAGAGACAGACGGACAGGACAAAGCTTTAGCCGCCGAGTTCCCCTCCCTCTCCCTCAGTGTCTTCCGAAGGATGGGAAACGCTGCGACCGCCAAAAAAGGCAACGAGATCGAGAGCGGTGAGTGTCATTGCAGAGACTGTGGGGGATGTTGTGGGGGAGCGGGAGAGCCTCAGGCTCATTCATTCAGTTCCGGGCCTAGTGCCCCCCTGCAGCTTCTCACTGTAGATCTGTCTGTGTGTTCTTTCCCCCCTTTTCCTCTCAAACAGTCCCCGATGTGACCATGATTCCCTCCCAGACCCCCTTGTCCTGCCTTAATACCGCCTCATTAAAACAATTAACTTGCAAACTCTCCCTCTTCCTCCCGAGCCCCCTTCAGCTTGTGATTGTGTGTGTGTTTATGTGTGTGTGGAGGGAACAGAGTTGTAGAATGAGAAAAATAACAACCTGCTGTTTTCGAAAGGTATTTGTTTTGTTCTGTAGGCCTTCTCTTGTAAGAGTTTTACCTGGTATTTCGTTGAAACATGTACCTTCTCTCACCCCGTCCCGCCTCCCCCCCCCCCCCCCCACACACTCGTTTGTAGGCAATTTTTTTTTGTTTTTAATAGTTCAGTTAAAAGCATGACATGAGTTCAATACGAGTTGTGTAAATTATCACCCTCCTCTACTCCTCCGCTTCTCTTCTCTCTTTCCCCCCCCCCGGGGGTGGATGTAATTTTTAAAGAATTTATACAGATTTTCAAATATTACTCGCATTTTGAGGTCAGGGATGGTTATATTTTTGCACTATAAGTTGTCAATTTAGGCAAGATTAAGTCAGCATACTGCTGTCAGCCTATTTTTGACACCTGCGGACAGCTAGGAAATCAGCAGTCACTTGCAAACTGCAAAACTATTTGAGGTGGTAATAGCCATGTTCAAAGAGTGGTTTTCTGAATGATGTTACCTGAAAGCTTATTTTCTTGTTCTGGCTGGAAGTTAATTACTTGCTTGTGAAGTTTGAATTATTAACACTGAATAGTTATGATGAAACTATATACTGTGTTTAATATATTTGTAACAATTTATCTTGAGCAATAGGTTACAATTGCTCAAGTGCCATTTTTAGAATATTTGTGGTACAACATTGAGTTTCCTTTTGCTACATGTTATCTGTGCAGTAATCTTAATTCCAGAGGCAAGAGAGTAGCTGTTAAAAGTGGCAACCTAATTTCAGAGTATGGTTTTGTGACCTCAATCTATGGCTTTAATTTGGTGATGAGTTGTAATCTTTGACATTTTTCATGATAACTTGTTTTATTGTTAGGGTTTGAGGAGTAATTAATTTTGTTTATCAGCTTTATTATTATATAATCTTGTTAATGATCTATTTCATGACAAATTTGCAAAATTACAAATTGTGATATTTGAGGTCAGAAAAGTAATTTTGTAATTTTTATGCTTCTGTTACTAAAATTATTCAAAATTTTAACCTGTTTGACATTTCATTGACATATTAACAGTACTTTGAAAGAGAACTCTCATTGTAGTTTTTTTAACAAGCTTTTTGTTTTGCACTGTTTACTGGCTGATTTATGATTGTTTACTGAAAATAGCAGTGATTCTGGCTGAGACATTGATCTGCTTGTGAGGATATTATCATGCATATAGTGCATGGAGCATCCTAGCCGTTGGTTGTCAACACCATTTTTGTTGATGTAGCAAACAATGCAATGAGAACAAAATGAAGACAATTTGCTACTATACTGAGGCAATACATTGCAGATGGTAATTCCCAGATAGTAAGCTCTCATAGAATTTCAGTTGTTATAAAATGGGGAGGGGGTTTGGTTTGGTGTGATCTATGGCTTTTTATGTTATTCTTTATTCTGCATGGAGCAATTTGTATTTCTACGTCCAATCAAAATTATTTGGTAAATACATGCAAGGATTTAAAGATATATAGGTCTGAGCGTGATTGAATGAGTAATAGCTGTAGTATTCCTGAATAGCATCATAATAGCATAGTAGCTGCGCCTTCTGGGCTTCTTGGTTATTTGTAGCTGCAGGAATATATAGTGGGAATTTCCTCTTAGGTTTTACCAATTGGTTGCTGTAACCTTGGCAGAAACCCATTTTAGACATCGAATCAGTTTATGCTGAAGTTACAGTAGCCAATGGGGAGAAGTGCCAAAAAGGATTCAGAAAAAATATTTACAGAAACGTTGCCAGGGTTGGAGGGCTTGAGCTATCGGAGACGCTGAATAGATTAGGACTGTTTTTTTTCTCTGGAGAGTCGGAAGCTGAGGAGTGACCTTATAGAACTTTATAAAATCATGAGACAATGGTTAGGGTAAATAGACAAGGTCTTTTCCCTCTGATGGGGGACTCCAAGACCAGAGGGCGTAGGTTTAATCGGAAGAGATTTGAGGGGGGACCTAAAGGGCAACTTTTTCATGCCAAAGATGATGTATGTGTGGAATGAGCTGCCAGAGGAGGTGCTGGAGGCTGGTGCAACATTTAAAAGGCATGGCCATATGAATAGGAATAGTTTAGAGGGATATGGGCTAAATGCTGATTAATGGGAATAGATTTATCTAGGATATTTGATTGGCATGGTCAAGTTGGACTGATGGGTCTCTTTCCACGCTGTATATCTGTGACTGTAAAATTCGTTGTGATTGAAGACTGGAATTAGGCTAATCAGCCCACCAGGTCTGCTCCACTCAGATGATGAACCATTTTTACCTCATGATCTTGAACAGCATTAAAAATATAGTAGTTACCAGCACCCTTTAGGTTGTTGACTGATTGGACATTAGTTACCTTATCTTGGAGTTTGATCCCTGTGTCCACTGTTGAGATAATTTGTTTTTTTGAAATTTTGACCTTGCTGAGAGACTTTTGAAGTTGGAGCTTGTCTTGTAGACTTTGGCTCATGGGACTTGTTTTACTTCAAATAAAACTCTATTTATAGCTTTCACGTCATGGTTTCCCTCAATTTTATTTTCTACAGCGCAAAAATAAGTGTATTTGCTTGAATCTTCCTTTGTGACAGCTTGTCTGTAGCCTGGAATCAGCTCTGCTGCATGCTTCTGAATAAATTGGTGTCCCTTTTTGAAGTAGGACCCCAATCTGCAAAGCATTATCTGGAATTGGTCTCATTTTAGGCCTATCCGCTATATATATGCTGTCCAGAAGAATTTGTCAGCACACTGTTTAGCTTAAATACTACTTCCCTCTGACCAGATGCTTTCAAGATATGATTAATCACTTGCCAATCCTTTTCATCCTGTCCAATCTCAAAATAAAAACCTTTCAGTACTAAAGAGTTTGCTGTTGGCTCTTCCAACATGTATTACCTTACATTTATAGTCAGATTAAAATCCTTGTATTGTATCTCGACTCGGTTGCATGTGTGATCAAGGCCTTTCTGAAGATGCTGTTCGTTGGAATTATATAAGGCTTCAGAAAAGTGACATTAAAGAGCAACAACAGATTTGCAAATTGAGTGACTGGTATATCTATCAAAAAAGACCTCCAGCTTGAACAAAACTGTTAAATGGTTTAAAAACAAAATATTATGGATGCTGGTAATTTGACATAAAAACGGAAAATTTAGTAATTACTCAGCAAGTCAGACAGCATCTGGGAAGAGTGGCAGAGTTAAAATTTCAATTCATAGTCTTTTGATAATACGGGAAGGAGATTTTTCAGAGGTTTTGAACACCAGGCAGGAAAAATAGGAGAGGTCCAAAAAGGTGTATAAGGGGATTTTATATTGCAAATATTTGATACATGACAAAGTGAGGTGATAATGGATTAAGAAAAGAAACAAAGGATGAGTCAAGAAGAAAAAAAATACGAAAAGTACTGGAGGAATTCAGCAGGTCTGTCAGCACCTGTGGAGAGAAAGCAGAGTTAGCATTTCCAAGTTAAAATGACTTATTGATTCTAAAGAAGAGTTATATTGGGCAGCACGATGGCTCAGTGGTTCACACTGCTGCCTCACAGCACTAAGGGCCCAGGTTTGATTTCAGCCTCTGACGACTGTCTGTGTGGAGTTTGCTCCCTGTGTCTGCGTGAATTTCCACCAGGTGCTCTGGTTTCCTCCCACAGCCCAAAGATGCGCACCTTAGGTCAGTTGACCATGCTAAATTGTCCATAGGGATGTGTAGGCTAAGTGCATTAATCAGAGGCAAATATCGGATAGGGAAAGGTCTGCGTGGGTTATTCTTTGGAGGGACCGTGCAGACTTGTTGGGCTAAAAGGCTGGTTTCTACGCTGCAGGGATTTGAATTCTAATTATAATTCAAAATGTTACCATTGTTTTCATTTTGGATTTCCAACATCAGCTCTTTGTTTTTATATATTGTAGAGAGGGTATGAATAGCAATAGCTAAACTTTCACATACAGTTGACAGTGAGAAAAATTCTGAACCTCAAAGACTTTTTGACCCAGAATTGGAAAAAGGCAGAGGATTAGAATGTTAACAAGGGGCTACAAATAAAATTGCATGTATGAAGGTGGACAAATTAATTGAAGCATTCCTAAAAAGGAGGCAGTTGTGGCTATGATCAACTGGTACTGTGTTCTATCCAGATATTTTCTAATCATCCTGTTTAGAGATGTTGTTACACACCTCTGGAGTAGATGGGACCTGGACCACCAACTTTTCGATAAGGGCTGAATGGTCTGACCAGTTGCGCCACAGAAACTGAAACCAAGTTTGGGGACTTGGTCATTTGTTACCTTGGTCTACTTGACTGCAATTTTAGATATTTTCTAGTCATCCTGTTCAGAGATGTCATCACATACCTCCAGAGCAAGTAGAACATGAACCTGCAGGTCCTTCAGAGGTAGGAACATTACCACTGTACTTTAAGAACTATATATGTTGCATCTGAGCTCTACGTGGCTTATTGACAGCAAATGTTCTTACAAATGGTGGCACAGCTCTACCTCTAGTTTATAACTCATTACAGTTGCTGGATTGTAACGATGTCTGAAATGTAGTCTGTCACACTTTGATAGGTGCAGCTTCGTGTATGATTGTAGTTTGGCTTGCCTTTTTTTTATTTTGATCAACCTGTTCCACATGTTATGTCACATCTCTGGGGCTGGTGAGAATTGAACTCACCTGCTGAATCAGAGATAGGGACACTAGCACTGTGCCTCAAGACTTTTAGCTTTGTCTTTTTTATTGCAATGAGTTTTTGATAGTTCGGTTGCTTCAGAAGATTAAACAGGATATGGTAGTTAGGCTTTCACACACTTATGTCATTAAGTTTCCAAACCTGCAACGTTGCTAGTTACCTATTAAAGCAATATATGTTTGTCCTGTTCTGCCAACTCAGAAAACCCCAGTTTGAGGGCCAATTTATGGATGTGTGCCTATCACCTTGCCTTGCTACATTTTGCAGCTTAATCTCTTACAGGGCAACCTTGATTATCTAAACATCGATTATCCGAATTTTGAATTATCTGAACAAGATCTCAAGGTCCCGATGCTTGGGTAAGCTGTATTATACGAACATTTGATTATCCAAATATTTGATTATTTGAACAAAATACTGCCTGCCCGTGTCATTCGGATAATTGAGGTTGCCTTGTATTTTCTGTTCTACATAATTACATAGGGGAACTCAAAGTGCTTGGAACTGGTTTAAAAGCAAGAAAGTTAATTTGAAGGGTTTACAGTTTTATGCACATCTTTCAACAAGGTTTTCTGTCTTGGTTTTTTGCCTGCTGGAAATGTTTTGTGTGTGTCTGTAAGGAGGCAACAGTAGGAAGTTGCCCGATTAAGTGTAATGTTGAGAAGGTCCAAGAAGGCTCATGAGTTTTCCTTAAGTTGATGTTGGAGAGATAGAAAACAAGATTTTTGTCTCATCAGTCTGACGCAGCAAGGTGCTCAGATGAAATGTCAGTTTATGCTCTGTTAAAAACCACTCTTAAGGTTTACAACAGCAACTAAGAAAGCATCAATGCATGATGCAATGTTCAAAACTTAAGGTTTGCATGTGTAATCTGTACCAAACAGTAAGTCTTAGTCATTGAAAGATCTTAATTAATTCACCATTGTCATAGAGAGTCATGAAGACATAGTTCATGGAAACAGACCCTGCAGCTCAACTCATGCATGCTGACCAGGATTCCTAAACTGAACTAGTCTCATTTGCCTGCGTATGCTCATTGTTTATAATATGTTACTAGCTACAGGCTGATGAGACTGTACCATCTCTTCTTTTGGGTGGAGGCTAAGGATTTCACAGCATTATTCAAAGAAATGCAGGCGGTTTTATGATGTCTTGCTGTCATTCCTGTCTGCCTGAATAGTGGTAAAGCAATTAACTGATTTTTATTGCCTCTACTAATCTTTATTGCAAGGGAGTTGGAATATAAAAGTGTAGAAGCCTTGCAACAAGTTTCGGAGCAACTACACCCAATGTATATAGTTCTGCTCTCCTTAAGCAGGTGCACATTTAGAAGCAGTTTATAGAAGATTCATTAAAGATCAGTAGTTGGGGAATATGCTAGCATAAATTAAGGATTGGTTAACAGGCAAAAAATAGAATGGGGCAAGTGGGTCATTCTCAAATTGGCAGACTGACTAGTGTGGTTCTGCAACCATCACATTTGGGGCCCCAGCTATTTTCAATCTGTCAAATGTAATGTCTCCAAATTTGCAGATGAACAAAGCTGAGCAGGAATATGTGTTGTGAGGACAGCTGTAAGAAGGGAAATCTACACTTTATATGTGGGAGGCTTTTAAAAAGAGGCTGTTTAGAGTTCAGGAGAGATTTAATGTGAAAGTGAGGGATAGAAATGGCAAGATTAGGGAACCATGGATGACAGGTGAAATTATAAGACTAGCTGAGAGAAAAAATGATGCGTAGGGAAGGTTTGGGTGACTGAAGACTGATGAAGCTTTGGAACATTATCAGGAATGTAGGACCAGTCTGAAGAGAGGAATTAAGAGGGCTATAAAGGGTCATCCTTAGTGAGCAGGGTTAAGAAAACCCCCAAAGTTTTTTATTCATATATAAGGATCAAGAAGGTAACTAGGGAAAGTGTTAGCCCACTCAAGGACAAAAGAGGAAAGATATGTGTGGAGTCAGAGAAAACGGGTGAGATTCTTAATGAGTACTTAGTTTTGATATTCACCGAGGAGAGGGATGTAGCAGATGTTGAAGTTAGTGATAGATCTTCGATTATTCCAGGTCAAGTCAGCATAAGGAGGGAGGAATTGTTCTGTATTTTTAAAGACATTAAGGTGGACAAGTCCCTGGGTCCAGATGGGATCTATCCCAAGTTACTGAGGGAAGCGAGAGAGGAAATATCTGGGGCTTTAACTGATATCTTTGTAGCATCCTTGAATAGGGGTGAGATCCCAGAGGACTGGAGAATTGCTAATGTCCCCTTGTATAAGAAGGGTAGCAGGGATAATCCAGGTAATTACAGACCTGTGAGGCTGACGTCAGTGGTAGGGAAGCTACTGGAGAAGATATTGATGGATAGGATATGTACACATTTGAAAGAAAATGGGCTTATCAGTGAGAGGCAGCATGGTTTTGTGCAGGGAAGGTTATGTCTTACAAACCTAAGAGAAATCTTTGAAGAGGTGACAAAGTTGATTGATGTGGGAAGGGAGGTAGATGTCGTATACATGGACTTTAGTAAGGCATTTGATAAGGTTCCCCATGGTAGGCTGATGAAGAAGGTGAAGTCACACGAGGTGCAGGGTGTTCTAGCTAGATGGATAGAGAACTGGCTGGGCAGTAGGAGTGCAAGGGAACCTCTCAAAATGGAGACCTGTGACCAGTGGTGTCCCACAGGGATATGTGCTGGGACCACCTGTTTGTGATATACATAAATGATTTGGAGGAAGGTGTAGGTTGCCTCATTAACAAGTGTGTAGATATCACTAAGATTGGTGGAGTAGCAGATAGTGAAGGGGACGGTCAGAATACAGCAGAATATAGATAGATTGGACAGCTGGGTAGAGAAATGGCAAATGTCGTTCAATCTGGACAAATGCAAGGTGATGCATTTTGGAAGATGCAATTCAAGAGTGAACTATATGGTAACTGGAAAAGTCCTGGGGAAAATTAATGTACAGACAGATTTAGATGTTCAGGTCCATTGTTCCCTGAAGGTGGCAAGACAGGTCAGCAGAGTAGTCAAGAAGGCATACATCATGCTTTCCTTCATCAGATGGGGTGTTGAGTACAAGAGTTCGCAAGTCATCTTATAGTTGTATAAGACTTTGGTTCAACCACATTTGGAATACTATGTACAGTTCTGATCATCGCATTACCAAAAAGATATGGATGCATTGGAGAGGGTGCAGAGCAGGTTAAACAGGATGTTGCTTGGTATGGAGGGTGCTAGCTATGAGGAGAGGTTGAGTATATTAGGATTGTTGTCATTGGAAAGGAGGGGGTACCTAATTGAGTTCTACAAAATCATGATGGGTGTAGACAGGATGGATAGCAAGAAGCTTTTTCTCAGACCGGAGGACCAATTACTCTGGGGTCACGATTTCAGTGAGAGGGAAAAACTTTAAAGGAGAGTGGAAAGTTCTTCACACAGAGGGTGGTGGGTGCCTGGAATGCAGTGCCATTTGGGGTGGGAATGATAGCGTCATTTAAGATTATGTAGCCAGACACATGAATGGGCAGGGAGCAAACTGATATAGATCCTTAGAAAATAGGTGGTGAATTTTGATGGAGCATATGGATTGGCACAGGCTTGGAGGGCCAAAGGGACCTGTTCCTGTTCTTTGACACCAAAACCCCATGTCTGCGTGGGTTTCCTCTGGGTGCTCCGGTTTCCTCCCACAGTCCAAAGATGTGCAGGTCAGGTGAATTGGCCATGTTAAATTGCCCATAGTGTTAGGTAAGGGGTAGATGTAGGGGTATGGGTGGGTTGTGCTTCGGCGGGTCGGTGTGGACTTGTTGGGCCGAAGGGCCTGTTTCCACACTGTAAGTAATCTAATCTAATCTAAAGTAGTCTAATCTAAAAAAAACAATGTCAAGAAGACTTGGACAGGCTTGGTGATTATGGACATGGCAGCTGGAATATAAAGTGGAAAAATGTAAGGCTATTTACTTTGATAGGAATAACAGTAATTCAGAAAAGGTGGTAGGTTGGAAAGTATAGATTTGAAAATAGATGTCATTGAATGCTAACAGGCAGCAGCAACGAACTTTTTGGGACGCTAATGGAAATCACAGGATTTGAGTACAGAAGTATTAAAGTCATGAAGTCATAATCATTGAAACAGATCCTTCAGCTCAACTCATCCATGCTGTCCAGGAGCATTAAAGCTTTTCTTCAGTTGTATCTGAGCTTAGTTTTAGAGTACCTAGAGTACTGTATGCTGTTTTAATCACCTTCTCTTGTGGGGCAACTTGGGGTGCGGGAGGAAGAGACTCTTTGCAACAATGGTTCACCAGACTTGTTCATGTCATGGCTGGACTGTCCTATGAAGACAGACTGATCAGACTGGGCAGGTCTTCACTGAAAAATGGCAAATAACATTGCCTAGTATTTGTGTGGCTCCAATGACCATTTCCAATAATACACAATTTAGCCACTGCCCTTTTGATATTCAATAACATTACTGTCACTGAATCCCCCCACTATCCACATTCTAAAAGTTCAATTGGCCAGAAACTCGCCATGTACAAATTGGGAGTGTGATTGAATGCTGCTTTCTGCCTGAATGAGTGCAGCTCCACCAACACCTAAGAAGTTTGACACCATCCAGGACAAAGAAGCCCTCTTGACTGGCACTACATCCACAAAAAAAACATTCATTCCCCCACCACTGACTTATTAGCAGCAGTGTGTACTATTTACAGGATACACTGCAGAAATTCACAAAATGTCTTTGAACAGCACTTTCCAAAGCCATAACCACTTCTATCCTGAAGGACAGGGGCAGCAGAGACATGGGAACGCCAGCACTTGCAAATCCCCCTCCAATCCACTCACTATCCTGACTTGGAAATATATCGCCATTCTTCCACTGTCCTTCAGTCATAATCCTGGAAGTCTTTTTCCAATAGCAGTGAGAGTCTATCTACAGTACATAGACTACAACACTTCAAGAGGCAGTTCACCCTCAGGGACAACTAGAAATGGAAAATAAATGCTGGAACACCCAGCAGTGCCCACATTACACAAGTGAATTTAATACACAGGACAGACAAGGTAGATTCAGGTAAGGTGTTTCCCTGATTGGGGCCAAGATGAAAATTTGTTTCAGAGTTAAAACTTTTGATCTTCTGATTCACTGACTGAGGAAGCTCAATCTTTGATTAGATTTAAAGCAGAGGTTGATCAATTTTTTGATTTTCAATGATGTAAGTAATGGGGATATTGCAAGTAAAAGTTATGCAAGTGTTTGATCAGCCGTGATCATGTTAAGTGATGGAGCAAGCTTAACAGGTTGCATAGTTTACTAGCTATACCTATATTGGACTGATTTCTGTGAGGAAAGATGGACATGTTGGGCTTATACTCATTGCATTTTAAAGGAGAGGAAGGTGAGCTTATTAAAACATAAGATTCTGAGAGGATTGACAGAGTAGAATCTAGAACAAGGGGCTAAAGTTTAAAGATAAAGGTTAGAAGGGGATTTTTATTTGAGGTGAGTAAGTGTTTTGGAATTCTCATCCTAAGAGAGCGATGGAGGTAGTAATTGAACATATTCAAGGCAATGCACAGTTGGGGACGAGTGTGTATAAAAGAAAGTGGGTTTCTACCCACACCCAGGCTGGCGCAGTGGACTTGGAGATCAGTTGGCTGTCTCCTCCCACCTATGTTCATGGATGCTTAGAGAGCGCTCATACCTTGTCACATATACTGCATCACAGTCGCGCGCACACTCTCTATCAAGCTTGCACACTCACATCGCTCTCAATCTCATTCTTCTCTCCCACCTCCATGTACACACCTCTGTCTCTCCCTGCCACGCACACCCTTCCCCCTTCACTTTCCCCCTCCCTTATACAACAAGTATGCGTATAAGTCTAAGGGATGACTTTGCATTTGCAGATGCATTCTATTTTGTTCAGAAAGCACGCAAACTGTAGGTAGTCAGTCAATGCCCCATTATCTACCTGATGAAGGAGCAGCGCTCTGAAAGCAGGTTGGACTTAACCTGGTGTTGTGAGATTTTTAACTTCGTCCACCCCAATACAACACTGGAACCCCCACATCAATATTTATGTCGAGGTTAACTCATGAGCAAAGAACAGCACAGAAACAGGCCCCTCGTCCCATCAAGACGGCACCAACACAATGCTTTTTAAACTAAATATATTTTGCCCCTACCTGGACTGTCTCCCTTTGATCACTCCCTTTGATCATGTATGACAAGGTGCCTTTTAAATGTTGCTGTTGTATCTGCTTTTAAAATTAGTTTTAAAATGTACAAATATGTAACAGTCATGTACTAACATAAATGGACTAACATAATAACAGATAAGAGTAGGATGTTAAGAGTGGTATTTAATGAGAATTGCAAACCAATACACCGTTCCTACAATAGGTACTGTATTGAGGACTTAAACCATGTAATCACACTCAGATCTTAATTGTTCCATCGTGATTGGCCATTCGCTTTCATTGACATTCTCAACAGTTAGCCCTTTGATCTTGTCACTTTTAATGTTCTCCTGCTTCCCAATGTCTCTTTTCATCTCACACAACACCACGTTATAATCCAACAGGTTTATTTTGAAGCACTACCTTTTGGATAGCTTCTAGATAAACTTGTTGGACTATAACCTGGTGTTTTTAATTGTCCACCCCAGTCCAAAAATGGCTCCTCCACATCTTTTCATCACAGCACTGAAAAATACTTTGGGACAGTTTTTTTGTAAGTGCTCTATTCATATAAATTTTGAGTCATGATAAAATGTTACAAATGCTTGTCAAACGGAGACCCAGTGAACATGATTTGCATTCATAGTAATTGACTTGTTAGAATAACTAATTGCATCATTCTACTTTCTGAATGAAATGTCATTAAAGTATGCTGGCCACTAAGACTGTCATGAAAGAGGAATATGAAAGTATTTCTTAATACTGTACTTAAACTGGTTCCACCAACAACCACCTGTATTTATAATGTTTTAAATGTTGTGTTTAAATATATTTAAAGCCGCTTCACTGGAGTGTCATAGTAGCATTTGACGTGAAGCCACATAAGAGATCCTAGGCAGATGACCAAAAGCTTGACCAAAGAGCTAAGTTTTAAGATACATCTTAGAGTAGAAAGGAGAGGAAATGTGAATAGGAATGGGCACTAAATTCTATTAGTATTTTCTTTTCTCGCCTTGATTAATATATTCCGATAAGCCAGTCGTCATGTTTATTAAGCTTTCCCACTTAGTTGACGCAGGTTACTACATGAAACAAGAAGCACTCAACAGATCTGGCAGCATCTTGGGAGAGGGAAAATATTTTATCTTTTCAGGTTTATGATTTTCATCAGACTTGCACATAATAATTTTCTGCATGCATTGATTACTGGATTTATGCTTCAATTATTTGTATTTTTGTTCTTTTGGATTACTTCTTTGCATGATCTTTCACTTTATACCAATGCCCTTAAAATTGATGTTTTTTATTTGCTAACACCTTATTTCCTATGTAAGGAAAGCAAAAGCAAAATATCAGAGAGATATTAAGCAAAATGTTAAAGAATAGTGTGCATAATATATTATTCACTCAACCAGGATGCAATATTTAGTGAGTATAATACAAAGCCTATTATGGTTGAAGGATTCCTCAATTTTGTTCCGTTGGCTCCAAGAAATAATTTTATTATTTGGAATTCCCTCACTGTACATAGCCAAGTACTGAATAAATACAAAGCCTCTGTTAAAATTAACTGAAATCAACCTCGTGGCTAGTCAGGGAATACTAAATATAATGTTGATGGCTAGGGATGGAGTAACCTTGCTGAAAAATGTGTTGCTGGAAAAGCGCAACAGGTCAGGCAGCATCTAAGGAACGGACCTGCTGCGCTTTTCCAGCAACACATTTTTCAGCTCTGATCTCCAATATCTGCAGTCCTCACTTTCTCCATGGAGTAACCTTGCCAGACTTACTATGTCACATCACTTTTCATGATTGCTATATAATGCCAGATAGGATTTGCAGACCTGGCTATGATGCCCTCTGTTGTGTAATGGCAAGCACTCACTGCTCAGGGTCATTTTGAAGAGTGACTATTTGGGTGAGGAAATGCTCCCAATAGAAGACAGTTTTTTTTTACAGCAAAGCATTTGATGAGACCAAAAGAAATAGTGTTGTCGGTGTGTAAATGTTTGTAATAATTATGCAAAGCATTTTGATATTCTACTTCAAAACATACACAGGAGAGGAAGCAGTCCAAGGGCTTTTGTATTGATCACTGAATGAAAGTTGAATTTCTGATAACCAAATTGCAAAGTACTAGATAGAATCACTATTAACATTCAATCTTCTGGATTTCTCAATGAAATGTCATTCACTAAAGTTTTACGACCTCTAAATCCAAGTTAAGGTCCATTAGTTAAAGTTTCAATAATTGTGAAATGGAATGACTGTATATTTCAGTTTGGAGGTTGTACTGTTGGCTGTAAGCTACTGTGACATGATGACTACATGTTATCCAAAATTCTCTGTGTACTGTGTGGCAGGATCAGTTTTCCAGCATTGATTGTCCATTGTTGCATAGGAAGTGGAACAAACTTTGTACAACAACATGTGTTTATAATTATAGAATTAAATGAATATTGTGAAGTGATAATTTGGAGAAGGTTCTGTGAACTGATAATTGCAGAGGTTGTAGAAATGTTTGAACCAGCAAACATACCAAAGTTCACCTGTACTTGTAAAGTTTTGCTTGAATTTCTGTGTTGTAGTTACAGAGAAGAAATTACATCTTTTAAGAAGATTTTTAGTCCTCATGTGTTTGTATTTTCTAACAATTTCTTGAGGCTGGAGAATCTTATTACATAGCATAGAGTTTCCTGTAATTGGAATTCTGATCCCAACTGAGCTATGAGTCAGCAATGATTGCTGTATGCTCTGGCTAAGTTATTCAGGTACGCATCGCCTCTAACAGATAACGAGACTCATAGGCACCCTTCAGCTCCACCCTTGCACTCCTGAATCTCTCTCCTCACTGGCCTTTACCCAGCTTCAATGCTGTATTCTCTAGTATCTCTCTCTTTTCACCCTCTGAAGAGGGTGTGATAATTTTTAAGTCTTAAAGTATGGTCATAGTGGAAACAACTCAGACACTGACAGAAACCAGTGTTGAGTCTGTGGGTCTGCAAATTACTGAACTGAAAGACGGTTCTCTATCCCCTGAGGGCTCTGGAAGCTCAGCAAAGGTTGAGGGGAAAGTGTGGATAAAAGGACTTTGAAATTCAGGTTGTAAGTTTGCTCACTGAGATGGAAGAAGAACGGATACCAAATGAACACAGTCCGCAGATTCCTAAACAACAAACCTAAACAAGCAGACACAACATGCCCAGAAACTCTAACCACGTTACCATACACCAAGGACATCTCTGAGATGACTATCTGACTACTCCGACCCCTTGACATCATGGTAGCCCACAGACCTACCAACACTTACACTGAAGATGATGAACCTAAAGGACCTCATGCGAACAACCAGCAAAATGATTGTCATTTGCAAAACACCTTGCAAGGACTGTATCAAACACTACATCATACAGGCACAGAAAATTAGTCACCAAAAGATGTGATCCATTATCACTAGTATCTTTTACGTACAGACGAAGAAGAACACCACTTTAACTGGCACAATACATCCATCAGACTAAACAGAGACTTGCACGGCAATTCCTAACGGCCTGGCATTCATACCAGAACTCCATCAATAAATGCATCAGTTTGGATCCCACTTACCAACCTCTGAGAAAAAGAACCAGAAATGATGTCGCACACCTTAAGAGACCAAGACACACAAATAGAAAGTGGGACATTACACCAGTGCTTCACCGGAGGCTCACTGATGTTACCTTGCAAAATGATGAAACGTCTGAAAAAACCTTGCAGCTTAGCAAGTAAACTTAGAACCTGAACCTCATCCTAAGCTACAAATCTTATCAAAAATTGCAAAGAACTTTGAAGTGTTTGATCAGCTGTAATTGCATTAAATGGTGGAGCTGGCTCGATGGAATGAATAGACTATCCGACTACTCCTGTTCCTGTGTGATTTAAATAAGAAGTGTTCAGGGGACAAAATGTTTCACCTGTGCTTCCTCCCACTTTACTATATGTAGTTTGGTATTGCCCTTTATCCTCTGTGTGCCATTTTGAAAGGCTTGCATTTGTAAGACCAGGTATCTCAAAATGCTTTATGACCATCCTGTATTATTAAACTGTAATCACTGTTAGAACAAAGGAAATGTGGCAGTGAATTTGTACATAGTAATGACCAGAGAAATCTTTGTTAATTGAGAATGATTATTGACCATTCTCAATAAATATTATGGCATTTTTTTATGTCCATCTTGGAGGCAGAAGAGGTTTGGTATTGCATTTGTAATACAAAATATATGACAATGCAGCTCTCCCTCAATACTTCATTGGAGTATTAGTTTTTTTTACTTTTGAGCTGAAGTCCTGGCGTGAAGCTTGAGGCAAGAGTGCTAATAACTGAATCCTGGATGACTTTTCTGTCTCATTTTGCCAAATATATGCCATCTGTGTTTAGAGTAACGTTTTAGGTTTGGGTGTTGGGAAACATTTTCATCTTGAGCATTTTGATTACAGAATACGGATTTTTGCCCATCTTCCTTGTATGAAGTAATGTAAAAGGGGAAAATACAAAAGTAATCTCTTTCCAAGTTTTAATGTTGAGTTTACTAATTTTAGATGACCTTATAATTTACATTGACTAAAACCATTTCTAACTGTTACCTCTTTGTTTTGTAAAAGAAATTGCCATGAATGGTATAAGCTTCCCAAAGCTCTTTTGCAGCCAGGATTGACATTTGTTTGTAGAGATGGAAAGTGTCTGCACCATGGAACCTGAGGTGCAAATATTGATACTTTTAAAAATAAGACTTCCTCCAGGTTGGACATTAGCATGAATTTAATGGAAAATTGCAATGGAACAAAGTGCATTTATGCTGTGAGTCTTCGTGTTGAAATTGGCGAATTCTTGAGTCACATATCTTTGAGTGCATACAGTAAGATGTGCTGCAAGATACTCCGATTTGGAGTGTGGAATTTGGGTTCCTTATCTTTCCTTCTCTGTTGCTGCTCTGCCTGATAAGTAAGGTGTGATGCAGCTTACTTGATGTACAAGTTATTGTCATTTTTAATGGTTAGTAGCAAACTCATCCCAGTAATTCACAAGTCACCACTGCTGCCATACTTCATAGGCATTCCAATGTTCTCCTCAAAGTATTTTCTTTGAACCCTGGAATGTTTCTCAAATGAAATTGGGAATCAGGACCTGATTTGCTCATCCTGACACATTTCTGTTAGGTTAATTGGCAAGGGTTTACCTGAATGCTTATGGAATTGACTTCAAGATTTCACTAATTGTTCAGCAGTCCATCCATTGAATGCAGATGTTGCAGCAAAGTTTATCACTGATGGAATCGTTGTGCTCTGAGTTGGCTGATGCTCGGTTCAGGACTTGCTGCAGTATAGGAAACCAAGCTTGAAAGATGTTGATTTTAGGTTTTCTCAAAGGTTGCTACTTGGGAAAGAAGAAAAAAACTTTTTTTCTGGGCACAAGTCAAGACCTGCTTGTGGCATTGTGAGGATGTCCCCAGAGAGCTGTCCACACAGGGTTACCTTTTAAGGGAAGAATCAGTGTCTCACTGCGAACCCCTCAAACCTCCAACCATGAGGAGCTACCATGCAGCCTTACTGTCCAGTTGATCCTAAAGACCACAACGACAAGCGCCTCTGAAGAAGTCCTCTGTCTCTACCAGGACCTAGTTAAGGGTAAATGTAAAACTTCTATTGACTACGTTTTACCATGGCTTGAGAAAAATAGCTGATGACAAAGAATAAATAATATGTACAAAGGATGATCAGCCATGATCATAATGAATGGTGGTGCAGGCTCGAAGGGCAGAATGGCCTACTCCTGCACCTATTGTCTAAGTGTGAGTGGGACCCGATAACACATGGTTGCCATCAACATACAATTCTTCAGTTCTATCAAGGTGAGATATGGCCCAAGCACTCAAACATCAACCCTGCTGAGAGTAAAGGATGATAGGAAAGTTTGAAGAGGGAGTAAACCAGTGCTTCATTTCTTTCTGGAGGGAACATTTTGAATAAAAGCTTAGGTGAGACTCTTCAATTCAAACCCCACTCAGTGCCATTCCTCACTAGCTCATCTGGCTTGATCATTGAGTTATGCTAGTTCAGACTGAAGTTGGAAAAGCTATTTGACAACTGAAAACTGGCAGAATCTCTGGAGTAGGTGGAAGCTCCACTGAAATTCTGAAACACAATCGAAATACACTCCTGACATGCCTGCACAACCTCCTATCCCTTACCTGGGAAAGCACAGAGCAAGTCAGCACACTGCTACTTTCTCGAGGGCAATTAGAAATGGGCAATAAATGCTGACCAAGCCAATGAAACTCACATCCCCTGAATACTTTTTAAAAACAGCCAAGGGTTCCTAGATACTGCTTATCACTACATTTAAAAAGGATGACAAGTGCTGGGAGACAACAGGGAAAATCATTGCAAAGATCACCCTTAACTGCTGCCTGCTACAGGCAAAGGAACTTGTTTCGAATTGTAAAGCAGTTTCACCCATCATAAGATATCGCAGGCATTATCTTCACTGTATGGCAAATTTTAGGATAAACATGCACGCAATAATACTAACTGCCATGTGATTTTTTTTTGACCTCCTAAAACCCTTTGATAGGGACAACCACAAGACTTAGGTGTTCTCTTCCTGTGTGGCTGCTGTCAAAAATTTGTCACCATCTCTACCTACTGCACAATGGCATGCAGACAGAACTGCCATAGTGTTTCAGCAAAAAATTGGCATTAAGTGAAGCTGTCATTACATCAACTCTCACTTCTGCATTTATGTTGCAGCAGTACACCTTTAGCAGTACCCACAGGCATAGATATAGTCTCCAGACCAGACAGGAGCCTTCAGAACACTTCACTGTGTAGATCATGCTTGTATGTGCATTCACTCAGAAACTGAGCTCACTGCCGACCTTTTCTGTGTTGCACACAAGAAAATAGCACTTTTACAAAACTCCCAGAAAACTGAACTGCACAGCAAAGCACCTTCCTGTCAATTAAGCTCAACAGCAAAATCCTAAAAAAAATGTATCGTTTTGGGGGCCTTCTGTCAGCGCCAAAGGCAGTCATAGACAACAAAATTCATCACCTTCAAAGAAACAGTTTTGACCAACTGAGGGAAAGATTATTTTGAGGACCAGGACTTCATAGTGTACCAAGCAACAGAGATCCTTGTTTTCTTATTGGCTTTGGAGAATTGGGCAACCTACCACAAATCCCAAAACTCCTGGAAAAGTACCATCAGGGTTGCCTTCACAAGATGCTTCAGACTTGCCATTCACCTCAGAACCTGTTGAAGTAAGGTAAAAGCTTGTCATCCTTGATCTGAAGGGACTAGTTAAAGGAAGTACGAGAGTGTAGTGATAACAACTGGTTTGTACACTAACTTGTGTTTGTATTTGTCAAACACTAGCTTCTGAGTGGAAAGATGTAGAAAGCTAACCAGGTATAGTTGATCTGATGGATCTCTTAAAGAAGTTTTACTAATGAGAATGTCTCCCTCCCTGTTTTCAAACTTATTTGAATAATGATGTGCTACTCCGGACTTGATCTTGCTTCTTAATTATAGTATACATATGAGATCCTTAACCTGGTACTTGGCAAAGGAATTTTAGAAAACAAATTAAAATTGTTTGCCCTTGCATGGTGCAATGCTCTGTAAGCGTTTGAAACTGAGCTATACATGGTGTGAACTGATGAGTGTTTTTTGTGCAGAAATATTTTATTAACTATTGGGCTATTTTAAAAAAACATAGAATAATGTCACTCACTTATACAAATCCCACTTAGTTTGGAAGCCATAATGTATTACATTTAACAAACGCAAAACATTTTTTTTGAGAAAATGAAGACTGGGCTGTAGAACTTTAACTGTTTTCCAGAGCAAAAGGTCATTGGATGTGATTTGGGGGATAGTTGTCCACGTTGCTGAAGACCATTGTATAGAGGAATGTTTTGATTCCTCTATTTGAGGTTGCCTAGTTACTGCAGAAGCAGGGAATTAAAACTCCACAAAACAGGCGACTATGGGCTTCTGCACATAGAAATCAAGATTTATGGCACAGAAGAAGGTCATTTGGCTCATTGCATCCCTGTTGGCTGATAAATGATTTGATCGTGACTCGTCCTGTAGCCTTTTAGGTTGTTCGCATTTCAGGAGCAAATCCATGTACTGTTTAAATGTGATGAGGTCTCTGTCCTGTCCTTTCAGGCAATGAATTCCAGGTTTTGCCCCCCTCATTCCAGACAGGAAAGAGGAGTTAAGGTGAATTTAAATTAGCCTTGGTTTTATTGAGCGGTTTTATTGGACCAAATGGCTGGCTGCCTCCTCCTAATTCTATGATTTTATGAATCTCTAGATAAAATAGATTGTTTTAACTGTTCTGTATTTAACTCCTCTATAATCCTCTACAAGTTACTTTGGACTTGTGTTTTTGAGTTGCTTCCATCTTTGCAAACAGAAATATGTTGGTCCTGTCAATTCTCTCCATACCGTTCAGAATTTGATGTATCTGAAGAAAAGGCTTCCAAAGAAGAGAACTCTGCAAATATGAGCACAATCAGTAAATATTTATAGGCAAATTTAAAAACTTTAGTTTAAAATTAATGTGTTATTATTTGTCTTTATAAAAACTTATAACTGCCAGTAATATGAAAAATAACTGATTACTATCCAAGTTAAATACAGTAACATTGCTTGGTAGTAATGGAATAGAAATTTAATGTCGCATATATGTTTACATGAAATATACTGTGAAACATTTGAAGTCACCACACCATGGCACCTACATTATTGACAAATGTCATACATAATTTTTAAAAAAGTAAAATTAAGACAAAGTTCAGAGTTCATTTAATGGCTCCAGGATTCAGGAAAGCTGATTAAGGAGCAGTAGTATACCCTGAACATAGTGGGATGGGAACGCCACAGCGGGACGAGACAGCCACACTGGAATACTGGGTTAGAAGCCTCCTTGCCGAAGACTGCCGTCATGCCAGGCCAAGACCACCACACTGGGTCAAGACTGCTAACTGAGGTTGAGGGGTGACCTAGATTAGGTTGGGATATCTGGTCTGTATGGATGGGTTGGACCGAAGGGTCTGTTTCCATGCTGTACATCTCTGACCTTGGCAAGTATGGATCAGAAATGTCATGTTTGGAAAACTGCAGCAGGTGAGTCCCAGCAGTGGAAAACTTAATTGCCTTGTTGAACATAGCTGCCTGTAGTGTGGCGTTTAACACCTGTTGATAAATTTTCTCTAACCATTTCTTCAGGGTGCAATGTCAAATAATAAGGTATTGCTGTCCTATCCCTAGGAAATGCAATTAAAATACACTCAGCAAAATCCAGCCAATTTCATCAACTAATTTTATCTTAATTTTGCAGTTATTAGAGTACTGAACCCCTCTTATATTCTGATAATCTGTGCTGTTTTCAGGGTCTGTGTGGACTCCTGTTTGTCATTGAACATAGGGACATGTCATCAGATATCCGTCAGAGGATAAGCATAATTATAAGCTTTGCAAGGTTTGACGTAATTGCTCTTAATTTCTCTTCTAATTGTCAGTATGCATATGCCTTATTTGTTAGTTATTGGTCATTTGTTAATGTTGCTGCAACAATTAAACTGTTAACAAATAAGTTACAACAAGTGTTCTTTAAGGGCTGTCAAAGGATTTGTGACTTTTTCAATCTGTGTACAACAAAGCAAGCTGTTCATCAGCAGTGTTATATGCTAGCATTTAAGCCATGCATGAACCTCCTACCATCGTTTTTTTTTCATCCTACCAGTGTAACATTCAATGCCATTTCTCCATCACTTTTACCTAGCTTCCACTTGAATACATTTAGGCTGTTCTTTTTGGCTACTCCTATTCTATCTGAAATGACTGAATAGTGCACTGAGTAACACTTCGGCATGAGAAATTTAATCTGCTTCAACTTTCTTTGGTTCAGACGAATTGTAGTTTAATTATTTTAAATCACCCTAGTCGAGCATGTTACCTCAACTCCTGAGGCAAGTTAGATTTGAACCCAGAACATCTAGCCCAGAGGTAGCAATGCTATTACTGTGCTACAATGCTCAGCTAATTCTAATTTAATAGTGGGCCAAGGTTATAGTAGGTAGCAGCTGGAAACTAAAGCCCTAGTGTCAGTGCTCTCAGAGCAGATAAAGCTGACTTCTGTCCTAAGTACCTGTATTGTGTGTGTAAAACTGCAACACTACATTTCAGAGTTGTGATAGTATTATTGCAAAAGCTTCTGTTACATGATGATGGACCTCTCCAGATGGTACTTAATTTGAGCCGATGAATGCAAGTTGTTGAATGAAAAGTTTGGGGGGAAGAAATCAAACAGCTGTTTTATTCAGATGAATGGGCTAGTATACAGTACTGGTTTTTAGAAAAGTTAACGTAGCAGACTTCTCATTGTTCACTGTATGCAGAGGTAAAGAGATTATTAGTGTCGATCAATTGAGTCACAGTGTGAACTTGAATCAGCTAGCAGTACTGCCTCCTGACTTGGACATCTCTTGGGCAGTTTTGATCAAGGTGGATACTTCACTAAACGTAGAAGGATCTCTGAATTGTTATAAGTGTTATCTTTTGGTTGTTAAATTGATGTCTATTCACTGTTGAGATGGACTTGGAAAATCCTGTGGCATAATTTGACAATGAGCCTCTTATCATGCTCAAGCTAAAATTAATCTTTACCAATTGACTGCACCTTTGTCCTCCAACTATCACCCATTAGAGTAATGTTGTCATTTGGTTCTGTTCTTATCTAACCAGACGATCACGTGAACTTGCTATTTGCACAATCCCGTATCTGGTGATCCCTCTTTCCACTTACTTGCTGCTTCTTGGTAACATCATCTGAAAGCACAGCATTCAAATTCAGTTCAGTGTATGTTCAAGATTGTCATGCCCATTTCAGTCAAAGCCTATACTCAGATACAGTATGACTCTACCTTCTTTACATTTATTCTGAGCCATGGAGAGAGAGCAATCACCCATGTACACAGAGATATGAGTTCTCTGTCTTCTCTCGAACAGCAGATTCTTGAAGAATTGTATCATCACTTACGGGGAGTAGCATCCAAATAAGGCAACATCTATATTGATTGGGTGAACATTTCAATCAGCAAACAACAGTAAAGATTAAGCCATCTGGCATTACACAATGGATGTTCTTTACCTTGTTAAAATGCTACTCTCTTCTCCAGCATCTCATCAGGCAAAAGTAAGTACTGCTGAAGGGCTTTTGCCTGAAATGTCGATTTTCCCTGCTCCTCAGATGCTGCCTGACCTGTTGTGCTTTTCCAGACACGAGCAAATTCAAATTTGGCCAATCAATTTACATTATGTCCCAAGATACCAAATTCCAATCAAATTTGAATTTAGTATTTTGCTAATGTTAAAACCAATGAAACATATCAAATGTTTTGGGGGTATATAACCAAACATTTTGAATAGTTGAGAGAGAATTACCACAGACTGCTAGTTCAAGAGCTCTCCTGAAAGGTACCTGTCTGGGGGAGGAGTTTGCACAGCAGAACAGCAAGGCTGACCTGGAGAGAATCTACAAAGGAGATTGATTTTGAAATGTGAATTTTTTTCTTGTAAATCTTAATCTGGATTGTTTTATCGAGTAGTATTGTTGTGTGGGAGGTAGCAGGTTTAAGAGAAAGGAGTTGTAAATAGTTTTTGGTTAATATTCTCTGTTGGACTTAAAGAATAAAAATTGTTAATTTTTACTTAGTGACTTCTGGGATAGCTCTTTGCCTCTTGAATTTTAACAGGTTACAGCACGGAGTGAATCTTTTGTGTTGCTAGTTTAAATTAGCAGAGGGGTTTACCGCATGTAGTAACAGTAAGCATAGATCAGTTTGGGCCAAAGGGCCTGTTTCCATGCTGTGTTATTCAGTGATTCTATATGGAAAGAGGTCAGGGTTCCCAAAGTTTCAAATATGTAATCCTCATCAGAGCTGCCTAATCATGATCCCAGTCAAATCAGGAGCAGTTTGAGTGCATGTTATCTTAACTGCATCCCTCAACTGACTTAACCAACTGTGTGCTAAGGGTTTGTTTACTTGCTTCCAGTACTGATTTTTCTGGCCTCCTATGTAGTGCTAATTCTTTTAAGTCATTATCTGAGAAGGAGAATGACAATTTTGTTTAACAAATTGACACAAAATCTATAATGTATTAAATCTGACTGTCTACTGTTCATACGTAGTTCTGACAAGGTCAAGTACTGTAATTGCATAAATGTGCTGGGAGTGAATTGATAGAGTTCTTGTGTCAATACGTAGCCTTACAACTTTAGGTGTTAAGACTTCAATTTAAAAATATACCTGTGAAATCTACTGAACAAATGCATGTTTTGTTGCTTTTAGAATGTTACTGAAGGGGAAAAAGAACTACTCTTTGGTCAATTCAAAAGCAGCCAGATTTGAAGTGGGAGGAAAATGGGTTGGATGTGGTTACTATCATGAGTAATGTGAAATGTTTATGTTGGCAACTGACAGGTTTTCTTTTATTTATATTTCTAAAATGAAACAACACTGTAATGGTGGATTTTGTCCTTTTCTGTTAGGTTATATTTAAGCTAAATAGTGAATCTGCAGCCTTGTACTTTGAGTTCAACAGTTGAAGCATTTGGACCTGTTGCTTTTCCATAGTTATTAGGGAACTGCATGTTGAGCAAGAAGTTTCCAGCAATAGGGGTGGCACGGTGGCTCAGTGGTTTGCACTGCTGCCTCATAGAACAAGGATCCCAGGTTCAATTCCAGCCTCGGGTGATTGTGTGGAGTTTGCACATTCTCCCCTGCCTGTGTGGGTTTCCTCCAGTTTCCTCCCACAGTTCAAAGATGTGCAGGTCAGGTGAATTGGCCATGCTAAATTGCCCATAGTGTTAGGTGAGTTAGTCAGAGGGAAATGGGTCTGGGTGGGTTACACTTCAGAGGGTCTGTGTGGACTGGTTGGGCCAAAGGGCCTGTTTCCACACTGTAGGGAATCTAATAATGCCACTAGGCGATTGCCTCCTTTCTTTGCCAGAATGATTCTGCCACCTTATCCCTTCCCAAGCTTTATTCTTTGTGTGCCTCTGTACTGTTATTTCAGTTTGATGCTTTGTGCATTGTCATCAACCAGCATTCTCTCACTTCTGCTATGAGCTGTTGGCTAATTATCAGAACCAGGATTTCTGGCGGCTTCCTCCCTTAATAGATCAGTTGTAACACCCAACTAATAATTGAGGACACGCCAGATATCCAACCTGGGGATGTCTAGCTTGAGTAACTTGCTTCTCACTGCTGTGGCCAGCTGAACAGTTGGGGAAATCCCCCTATTGATTTCATATTTACAGTAATGTACTAAAAGAGGAATTCAATCCTTATAACAAAAGAACGCATTAAGGATGCTACATAAATGCAAGTTGTATTTTTAAAGCATGCTTGAATATCCTACACCCTGTACTGTGTAAAAGTCATCTCTTGCCAACTGGAAAATTCATGGAATCGGCTTAATTAGCTGGCTAGCTGTTTTGCTCTGCAGCATAATGTGAAATATTGGGTTCAATTCAATTACCATAAAGGGTGACTCCTCAACCTCTCACCTTGCCTGATACCCTCAGGTTAAACCATCAGCCAACATCCCCCTCTCTAATGAGAAAGCTGGGACTATGATTTTACGTTGCCTTTACTGGAAAATTCATTGCAAGTTGATAAGTTTCTTTTTGAAAAGTGAAAGCTGTGAAAATGCAGGAAGCAGAAGAGGATATGAATTCTATATCACCTAATTGAAATGGCAGTGTTTCTGACGGAAACAATGCAATTGTACAACAAAATATTCAAGTTGATCACATGTGATGGATACTCAGTCATATTAAATAACTACAAGTTCTAAATTCTTATTGGGTGAGGCATCTGAATTTGATTGGTGATTTTGTTTTCTGTTTAAAAAGTTTTAGTGACAACAATGACACTATGAAGGAAAGGCAGAAGTTTGCTGGAAAAAGACATGCTGTCAGTTTTTTTTGGTCTTGAGAGAGAGTTGGGGTTAGATTAACCCATCAGTTCAGAATCTCAAGAATTCGAAATTTCAAAGGGAACAGCAAAGTTGTACAGCATGAGAAGAGGGTGCTGATCAGTAGCTAGATGGATTTGGTTGGTAGAAGTAATGCGTTTAAATAATTGATAAATTGCACCTTTCTCTATAATGTGCAAGGAGATATGTTTGTATTGCATATTATGCTTGAGGAACCCTGAGTACCATATTTCTTATGGTTATTTAATGATTATTTGTGTATATTGTTGTACAGGACTGTATGATTTTCCCACTCTTAGGGAGAGGAGGAGCCAATGCATGTTTGAATACTGTAGCAGCTCAAGTGTTCATGTGACTTTCACTTTTGCACCATTTATTCTGTTAAGGAGAAGTTGCATTTCAAGTCATATCACTAATTGGCAACTTTCCAGTACTCTGCCCACCACTCTGCACATTTTTCCAAATAAATACCCTCTTGTTTTTCCTGCCAGGTCCCGTGCATGGCAACGGCTTTCAAAACTGAAAATCGGTGCATCACCATGCCAGTTGTCATGCACACTTGGTGCGGACACTCTGTATGGCAACACAACAGTGTAGTTTAAAGGAAATATTACTTTGCAGCATGTAGGAATATTCTGGAAAATGAAGGCACAATAGTTAAACCAAACAAGATGTTGAGAAATATGTTTAACTCTGTCACTTTTGGAATGCCCCTTCTGAGATTAAAAAATGTACCAAACAATAATCATATGCTGAGATCAGGAGCAGCAGTTGGCAATTTGACTCCAGTCTGGCTTCATCTTTATTTTACTGACCTTAATTGCAGTTTCGTGTCTACCTATTTGTACTTCCCACCCCTTCAATCTAATAGCCAGTGATTAATATTGATATAGATTATTGTCATTCCTTTCAGTACCCCATCAGTCACAGCCTTCCAACTGAGAGTGTCCCATTATTTCTTCTTTGTTTTCTGTCTGTTAACCAATCCTGAATCTGTGCAGCTATTTTTTTGCACGGGGTGCAATTTTATGTACTATCCTCTTGCATGGGACTTTATCGTAACCATTTTCTGAAGATTAAAATACACCACATTCACTGGTTTCCTCCATTGAATGTGCTCGTAGCATCCTCAAAAACTGCAAGTGTTTCAAATATGATTTCACCTTCATAAATCCCTGTAGATTGTCAAATTGGTGAATTATAAAATTTATAAGTATCCAATTATCCCATCTTTTAGATTCTAGTATTTTCCCTCCCATTAATGTCATGTTGATAAGTCTGTAGTTCCTGGTTTTCTTTCTCCCTTTTAAGCAATATAATTGTGATTGGAATATTCCATATGACGTTGCAGAATTATTGGAATTTTGCAAGGTTATCATCATTGTGTTCCCTATCTCTGTAGCCATTTGTTTGAAAATACTCGGGTGAAGGTGATCGTTGTGGGGGTTTGTCAACTGAGTGGTCATTGATTTCTCCAATACTTAGAAATTCATTAAATTATCAGTTCCATGCTCAATTTGTATCCATGAGTCTAGCTAATTTCAGGGAAACCCCTTAACTCGTCATCTGTATATCAGACACCGAGCTCTTGTTCTTCTTCTCTACAGTTTATTTATACCCAATTATAAATTCTCTTGTCTCTGTATAAAATGTCCGCATTTGTCTTAGCCTGTCTTTTTTTGAAATATCTATTGAAGCATATCTGAATGCTTTGAAAGCATTTGTGTTTCTCAACAAGCAATGAGACCAAAACTGTACATTCTCATCAATGGTGCATTGCCAATTTGAGAAAGGTAACTGAAGAACATGTAATTTTATGAAGGACTGATATGACAACCTAGATAAAAGTCCAATTAAACAAGAATTATAAAATATGGTTTATAAAGGATTGAATGATGAAACATTAAATCTCTGGGAAATGAAGTCTTGACCTATGTGATGGTGACTGTTAACTAGTTGCTTCTGACCTGAGTTGTCATCTGAATGGCATTTGGCGCCTTCAATAATGCTGGGCTGCTTCAAGTGTCAGTGGTTCTGCAGTAAAGGTGATACTGTGAATTTTGGTCTGCTTGCACCATGTACTTCGAATTTGCAGCACAGGAATAACTGCATATAATTTTATGTAAACCTTTGTTCGTATTAGGTTAACAGTTTCTGGTTTCTCGTGGATAACATCTGATATGAAAACTACATTTCTGTCTTGTTGGGAGTCTGCTTTGTTTCAAATTGAAGCACCCTGGGAACCCCACTTGGTGAGATGATCTTTCTGCATTTGGAGTCAGTGTTGAATAAAAGTACATATCAGAGGTTTATTTGGAAGGAACTTTGGGAAAATTGTTGGTACAGTGACAATGACTCTCGAGTAATCCAGCGGACCTGGATAATGCTCTGAGAATCTTACTTCAAATATGAAGACAGCTGATGGAATTTTAAATTCAGTTCATAACTATGACACTGAAAGCTAATTTTAGTCATGACCAAAAAGCGAGCACCATTTGTCTTGCTTTTTAAATAAAAAAGGGCCATCAGATTCATAAATACACTTTAGAAAAGGAGCTCTATCATATTTACCTGCTATGGTGTAAGTTTGTGACTCCAGATTCTCTCAATGTAGTAGATTCCAAGCTGCCTCTGAAATGGCTGCCCAATTCACTCAATTTAAGGATGATTAGGGAAAAGAGGCCAATGCACCCAATGAAGAAATAGAAGAAAAAACATCTTCTGGCGACAAAAAGAACCGAATTAAAAGGTGAGTCAGAGCCATAAAGATGTACAGCATCAAAATAGACCCATCAGTCCAATTCGTCCATGTCGACCAGATATCCTAAATTAATCTAGTGCCAGTTGCCAGCACTTGGCCCATACCCCTTTAAACCCTCCCTATTACCTATACCCATCCTGATGCCTTTTAAATGCGGTAATTGTACTAGCTTCCTCTGGCAGCTCATTTTGTACATGCAGCACCCTCTGCATGAAAAAATCACCCCTAAATCCCTTTTAAATCTTTCCCCTTTCACTTTAAAACTATGCCTTCTAGTTCTGGACTCCCCCACCACAGGGAAAACAACTTGTTTATTTATCCTATCCATGCACCTCATGATTGATAAACTTCTATAAGGTCATCCCTCAGCCTCTAGCGCTCCAGGGAAATCAGCCCCAGCCTGATTCAGCCTCTCCCTATAACCCAAATCCTACAACCTTAGCAACGTCCTTGTAGACTTTTTATGAATCCTTTCAAGTTTCACAAAATCCTTCTGATAGGAAGGAGACCAGAATTGCACACAATATTCCAACAGTGGCCTAACCAATGTCCTGTACAGCCGCAACATGACCTCCCAACTCCTATGTCCAGTGCTCTGACCAATAAAGGAAAGCATATGAAATGCCACCTTCACTATCCTATCTACCTGTGACTCCATTTTCCAGGAGCTATGAACCTGCACGCCAAAGTCCCAATGTTTAGCAACACTCCCTTGAACTTATCATTAAGTGTATAAGTCCTGCTCTGATTTGCTTTTCCAAACTGCAGCACCTGGCAGCTATCTAAATTAAACTCCATCTGCCACTTAGCCCATTGGCCCATCTGATCAAGATCCATTTGTACTCAGAGGTAACCTTTGCTGTCCACTACACCTCCAAGTTTGGTGTCAGCTGCAAATTTGCTAACTACACCTCCTATGTTCACATTCAAATCATTTATATAAATGATAAGCAGTGGGTTCAACACCAATCGTTATGACACCACTGGTCACAGGCCTCCAGTCTGAAAAGCAGCCCTCCACTACAACCCTCTGCTGCCTTGTCTTTCCTGTGTGTTCTTCTAAACTAGACTAGGCATGTAGGAACTGTGGCTGAAATGCAAATTTAGAAGCTGGAACTCTGCAGAACATAATGCCATTTTACTCCCTGAAGCTTGTCCATCCAGAAAAGACAGATCAGGAAGGAGCAGGACAGAAAATTCTCTACTTTCCAGAAAGGTGTAGTTCCAAGAACCTCCTTTATTTCAAAAATATACAGTAATCTTAAATATGTAATTACTAGAGCAGTTCAGTTCTGCATGATGTTAGCATATTGAGAATAAACAAGTAGTGGTGTTTGACTCACCCAATGGTTCGAACAAACCCAAGGCATTTCTTATTTCGTCAAGGTACAATTTACATACATTTTGATGCATTAGGAAGGTCCAGTGATTGAATGGGGCCCTCATTTAACTTTAGAAATACCTTTGACAATGGTCTTTCACTATGCCTTGGTGGCAACGGCCCCAAGCTTTTGTATAGCTCTCAGCGCATTGTCTTGGACCTTGGAATATGCCAGTCTGCAACACACAGTACTCTTGCACTGGGAGGCGAACAAGTATCAGGCAAACCGAAGAGTGTCTTTCACCAAGTTGATGGTTATCCAGGCAGATTCTGGATTAGTGGTGCTGGAAGAGCACAACAGTTCAGGCAGCATCCAAGGAGCAGCGAAATCGACGTTTCGGGCAAAAGCCCTTCCCGATGAAGGGCTTTTGCCCGAAACGTCGAGTTTGCTGCTCCTTGGATGCTGCCTGAACTGCTGTGCTCTTCCAGCACCACTAATCCAGAATCTGGTTTCCAGCATCTGCAGTCATTGTTTTTACCTCTGTTCTCCAGGCAGAGTCGGTTTGTCTCTGCTTCCAGGACAGTTGACCGTATGGCACGCTGCTGCATCATGGAGCTGCTCGGGACGAGGCTCGACGAAAGCCACTGCATTTTTCTCCAGACTTCCTTTGCAAATACACATTCCAGTAGGAGATGTATGACAGTTTCTACCCCACCTCCCCTCCCCTACAGCTGCTTTGAGGACAGTGAGCAGTGGCACACAGACTGAGCACAACTGAAGGATCATATGGGCAGTGCCTTTCTCAGCATCAGCTAAGCCATGTCTAGATGCATGTTTTAAGTTCTGGGGATGAGAGGCAATCGTTGGGGATAGACAAAAGTGAGGACTAGAGATGCTGGAGATCAGAGTCTAGATTAGTATGGTGCTGGAAAAGCATAGCAGGTCAGGCAGCATCCGAGGAGCAGGAAAATAGACATTTTGGGCAAAAAGCCTTTCATCAGGAATTGACCGTTGGGGATATTCAACACTGAGGACAAAGCAGCCTGCTTGACTGACACCTAATTTATCACTTTAAACATTCACTCCCTTTACCAATGACAGTGATAGCAGTATTTACCATAGACAAGATGCAGCAATTCTCCAAGACTCCTTCAACAGCACCTTCCACACCCATGATTTCCAGCATCTAAAAGACCAGGATGGATGGGATAACAAGTTCCCTTCCAAGTCTCTCATCATTTTGAATTGGAAATATATCACTATTGTTTATTGGATCAGAATCCTGCAAGCCCCGTTACCTACACCACATGGTCTGCA
The DNA here is from genome assembly GCF_047496795.1 of Chiloscyllium punctatum. Lineage (NCBI taxonomy): Eukaryota > Metazoa > Chordata > Chondrichthyes > Orectolobiformes > Hemiscylliidae > Chiloscyllium > Chiloscyllium punctatum. The sequence continues at coordinate 129,080,046 of NC_092745.1, forward strand.
ACAATGCAGAAGGGCAATTTCATCTCTGTATTGTCAAGGACAATTAGATGGAAAACAGTCTGGCCTTGTGAGCATCACTCATATCCTATGAAATAATTTCCTTAAAAAGTGACGTGTAATAATCTCAGCTTGAATTATGGTAACTGTTCTTAACTGGCCTTCATCTAAATTAGTTGCATTTGCTTAAGTTGTCTTTACTGCAGAGATTTTTTGATTGTGACATGAAATGGGGCCTGCAGAATTGCCAACTCCTGGTTGGACATACTCCAGGATGTGCATCATATAGCTTATCTTTAACTGCAACACTTTGTTAATTAGGTCTGTTTCCTCAGCCCCAATATTTTTCGAGCTAATAAATGAAAGTGAATCACAAATTTTATTTTTAAACAAAGACAATCTTCCAAATTCTGTCCTTAACCCAAACAAAGAGAGAATAACTAGGACCAGTCAGGAGGCCAAACAACATTTAATGTGTTGATTGACCTTCTGAGTGCTAGCAGCACATTGCTACTTTTGCGTCTTTGTACATTTTTGTATTCCAGCAAAGGATTTTGTTAATGGGTGCTGAAGTACCTTCTGTCTGTAAGAGTAGGTCTTCAGAGGAGAAAAGAGGTAAAAGCAGAGGAGATCCAGAGCAGAGGCAAATTGCTGCCTACTGGAAGGTGAGTCACCTCTTGAACAACATCCAAAAACAATGACATAATCCTGGAAATGGTGTGGTTGTCTTCTCAGACATGTGAAGTGTTAAATATTTTCTGGATGAAAGAGCGCAACTAAGGGAACAATATTGCTTGAACTGTTTTTAAAATAAATGGCATAAAAGCACTTTCAGACACCGACTTCTTCCTTCAGTATCCACTTTCCTTCACCCTGTTCGCAAAGCCAGTCGCTCATGTTTTGGCTTCGCTTCCATAGAAACCTTTAGTGCAAGTAGCAATTTTTCATGTGGTCAGTTGAAGTTTTGGTTGGCTGTTTCATCACAGGCAGGACTCCGCAGTTAAGTTAATTTTCATTCTGACTTTCAGATATGCATAATAGCAACAGTTAGGAATAAAATTCTGTATTTACATAATGCATTATTGCAGATTTTGGGAAAATTTCCAAAATCTTTAATGATTATGTTCAAAGTGCAATGATGTATGTAGGAAACTGTCTGCCAGTCTCAAAACAGCAAAGTCTCTCAAACTAATTTCCAGTAATGGGTCAAGTTAATCTATTTTGATGGCTAATGCATGTATCTATCGATATTGTAGCTGTAAGTAATGGTGCATTCTATTGTTCAGTTCTATAAAGGAGGCACAGTGGTTAGCATTGCTGCCTCACAATGCCAGAGACCCGGGTTCAATTCCCGCCTCAGGCGACTGACTGTGTTTGCACATTCTCCCCGTGTCTGCTTGGGTTTCTTCCAGGTGCTCCAGTTTCCTCCCACAGGCCAGGTGAATTGGCCATGCTAAATTGCCCGTAGTGTTAGGTGAAGGGGTGAATGTAGGGGTCTGGGTGGGTTGCGCTTCGGTGGGTCAGTGTGGACTTGTTGGGCCGAAGGGCCTGTTTCCACACAGTAAGTAATCTAATCTATATAACTACTAAAAAAATTTGAATCTTTTAATGCTTCACCTGTTTTATATTTGAATGTTTTCTCATTCATTTAGATACACTTTGAATTTATGTAGTTTTAGTATAAGATCTAAAAACATATGTGGCAAAGACAATCAGATCATTAAAGAAAAATGCTGTAAGCAGTCAACAGATCATAAGGCCATATGAAATAGGAATGGAAGTAAGGCCATTCGGCCCATCGAATCCTCTCCGCCATTGAGTCATGGCTGATGGGCATTTCAAGGCCACTTACCTGCACTTTCCCTGTATCCTGTAATTCCTTGCGAGATTAAGAATTTATCAATCTCTGTCTTGAAGACATTTAAAGCCCTGGTCTCCACTGTGCTCCATGGCAATGAATTCCACAGGCCCACCACTCTGGCTGAAGAAATGTCTCCTCATTTCCATTTTAAATTGAGCCTCTCTGATTCTATGGCTGTGCTCATGGGTCCTAGTATTCCCACTTTTTGGAAACAATTTCCCAAAGTCTATCCTTTCTAAGCCATGAATTATCTTGTAAGTTTCTATTAGATCTCCCCTGAATCTTCTAAACTGTAATGAATAAAATCCCTGGATCCTCAGCCGTTCATTGTATGTTAGACCAGGGATCATCTGTGTGAATCTCCGCTAGACACGCACCAGTGCCAGTATGTCCTTCCTGAGGTGTGGGGCCTAAAATTGGACACGGTACTCCAAATGTGGCCAAACCAGAGCTTTATAAAGTCTCAGCACACCATTGTTTTTACATACCAACCCACTTGAGATAAATGACAACATTACGTTTGTTTTCTTAACCACGAACTCAACCTGCAAGTCAACCTTTCGAGAATTCTGTACGAGCACTTTGAGATACCTTTGTACTTTGGCTTTATGAATTTTCTCACCGTTTAGAAAATAGCCCATGCCTGTGTTCTTTTTCCCATGATCAGGCAACATAAAACTAGAGAGAAGTGAGTTGATGTTTTTGCCTAGGTGACCTTTCAACACAGCTGGAGGAAGTTAGGCCTGTATTGAGGTGGATGGCAGGAAAGATTACATGGCAGATGGGATGTTCGTGCAAAGTAAAAGAAGATGGTAATGGGGTGAGTGGAAAAAAAATCAGGAAATGGGACAGGAGGAGGTACAAGTAGAAATAGTAGAATCATTGAGTCATACAGCATTGGGGAAACAGACCCTTCAGCTCAACTCTTCCATACTGTTTTGTAAACTGAACTAGTCCCATTTGCCTGCATTTGACCCCTATTCCTCTAAATCTTTCCTAACCACGTACCTGTCCAAATGTCTTTTAAATGTTGTAATTGTACCAGTCTTCTCCGTTTCCTCTGGCAGCTTATTCCATATATGCACTTGCCTCTGTAAAACAAAAGTTGCCCTTCTGGTCCCTTCCAAACTTTTTCCCTCATCTTAAATCAATGCCATCTAGTTTGGGCTCCTCTACCCGAGGGAATAGACCTTTGCTATTTCCTTTATCCATGCTCCTCATGATTTGATAAACGTCTAATGTCAAGCCTCAGCTTCCTCTCCAGGACAAAACTGTCCCAGCTTATCCAGCCTCTCCTTAAACTCTCCAGTCTCTGTAACATCCTTGAGAATTGTTGAAAAAATTAGCAGACCTTAGGCAGTGGTTGTGGAATATTTTTCACCCGTAGAAGTTGATTGCATTGTTGAGAAATAAGGTCTTTTGGGTTGTTAAAATATTAAACTGAAGCTCTGCTACCTTTGAGTAAGCCTAAAAGATCCTGTTATCCGAGCTAATACTTATTCTTCAATTAGTATTATTAACAGTTTGTGGTTACATTGTCTCATTGCTGTTTGTTGAATGTTAATTGGTTTCTCTGCAACAAAAATTGCAACTCTTGCATTGATTGAGTAGAGCTTTGGGAAGTTGTGAAAACCACTAGATAACCTGATTTGGGGGCACATCTTTCTCATGGAAGGTGAGAAGTAGAATCTGTCAAATGTGTGGATGAAAATGTGAATAACTCTGACTCTTGATACTTCACAAGAATAAAATGAAAAGTACTTTTGAATCAAGAGAGATAATATGGTATTAAAAGGTGTTTAACACAAAGGAGCTTTATTTTATTTGTTTTACACTCAGTCGAACAAGGTAACAGAGAAAGTAACACCTAAAATCTGCCTTTGCCACAGGAAGAGTGAATCTGCACACACTTGCACAGGACATCAGCACCCAAACTAGCAATACTCGAAGAATAGGCATTGTGCAGAAAGACATTACAGAGAACCTGCACACGACTAGTGCTATTTATACAACAGCAGGGCAAACGGAGAAAATGAGGCGAGGATTTGCTGACAGTAAGATATGAAAATGAGAGACATTAAGGTTCTAGAGTTCTTTCCTTGGTAATAAAAAATACTTTAAGATAAGTAACTCATGCTGCAGCTCATTTTTTCTTATATCTTATGTTTTTGGATCTATTTCAAAGTGTGGTTTAAAGTAAGAATTGTTAAAGTTGTTTGGTCTTCATACTTAGTTAAAATGCAGTTTATATTGAGAGATATAGTGCTCCTGCAGTGAAATCACACCCCATACCAACAGAAATGGTATTGTTTGAAAGGCTGTGATGGCAATGTATTTCACTGCACATTGCAAAATGAGTTTTTTTCTTCTGTAACTTTAGCCTAAATGATGATCTAACAATTTTGAAATTCAAATTTCAGTGAGAGCTATTGTTTAATAGCCAGTAAGAAACTTTAGTCAGTAACAATGCAAAATTGATATATTTCTACATTTTCCTGCCTTCTTTCCAATTCTTTTCTCACTTGAAACTCCTTTTTTCTGCACTATAACTAATCAGCGGGATGGACATTTCTGTGATGAGGTAAACAGATCATAGGAAGAAGTAACTGACAATTTTAACTGTCAGCATAACTCTGAATGGGAGTAGGCAATTCAGCCCCTCGAGCCTGCTCTGCTATTTAATGCGATCGTGGCTGATCTCAACTCCACTTTCTTGCTGCTTCCTATAATCCTTCGACCCATTAAGAGTCAAAAATCTGTCATAGAGGCATAGAGATGAACAGCATGGAAACAGACCGTTCAGTCCAACTCGTCCATGCTGACCAAATATCCCAAACCAATGTAGTCCCACCCACCGGCACCTGGCCCATATCCCTCTAAACCCTTCCTATACCCATCCAGATGCCTTTTTAAATGTTGTGTTTATACTAGCTTCCACCACTTCCTCTGGCAGCTCATTCCATACACGCACCACCTTCTGAGTGAAAACATTACCCCATAGGTCTCGCTTATATCTTCCCCCCCCTCACCCGAAACCTATACCCTCCAGTTCTGAACTCCCCGCCCCCAGGGAAAAGACTTTGTCTATTTATCCTATCCATGCCCCTCATGATTTTATAAACCTCCATAAGCTCACCCCTCAGCCTCCGATGCTCATGGGAAAGCAGCCCCGGCCTTTTCAACCTCTCCCTATTGCTCAACTCCTCCAACCCTGGCAGCATCCTTGTAAATCTTTTCTGAACCCCTTCAAGTTTCACAACATCCTTCCGAAAGGAAGGAGACCAGAATTGCATGCAATGTTTCAAAACTGGCCTCACCAATGTTCTGTACAGCCACAACATGGCCTCCCAATTCCTGGACTCAAAATTCTGACCAATAAAGAAAAACATACCAAATGCTGCCTTCACTATTCTATCTACTTGTGACTCTACTTTCAAGGAGCTATGAACCTGCACTGCAAGGTCTTTGTTCAGCAACACTCCCTAGGACCTTACCATTAAGTGCATAAGACCTGCTAAGATTTGCTTGCCCAAAATGCAGCACCTCGCTTTTATCTAAATTAAACTCTATCTGCCACTTCTCAGCCCATTGGCCCTGTTGTAATCTGAAGTAACCTTTTTCGCTGTCCACCACACCTCCAATTTGGTGTCATCTGCAAACTTAGTAACTATACATCCTATGTTCAAATCCAAATCATTTATATAAATGACAAAAAGTAGTGGGCCCAACACCAATCTTTGTGGCCCTCCACTAGTTACAGGTCTCTAGCCTGAAAAACAACCCTCCACCACCACCCTCTATTTTCTACCTTTGAGACAATTCTGTATCCAAATTGCTAGTTCTCCCTGTATTTTATGATATCTAACCTTGCTCACCAGTCTACCATGAGGAACCTTGTCAAACGCCTTACTGAAGTCCATATAGATCACATCCTCTGTTCTGCCTCATCAATCTTCCTCCTCACTTCTTCAAAAACTCAGTCAAGTTTGTGAGACACAATGTCCCACGCACAAAGCCATGTTGACTATCCCTAATCAGCCTTTGCCTTTCTAAATACATGTACATCCTGTCCCTCAGGATTCCCTTCAACAACGTGCCCACTGCTGATGTCAGGCTCACTGGTCTATAGTTCCCTAGCTTGTCATTACCATCTTTCTTAAACAGTGGCACCATGTTAGCCTGCCTCCAATCTTCTGGCATCTCACCTGTGACTATCGATGATACAAATGATGGGTGGCACCGTGGCTCAGTGGTTAGCACTGCTGCCTCACCGCGCCAGGGACCCAGGTTCTATTTCAGCCTCTGGCGACTGTCTATGTGGAGTTTGCACATTCTCCCAGTATCTGCGTGGGTTTCCTCTGGGTGCTCTGGTTTCGTCCCACAGTCACAAAGATGTGCAGATAAGGTGAATTGGCCATGCTAAATTGCCCATAGTGTTAGAGCTTTAGTGAGAGGGAAATTGGTCTGGGTGGGTTACTCTTCAAAGGGTCGGTGTGGACTTGCTGAGTCAAAGTGCCTGTCTCCACACTGTTGCGGAATCTAATCTAATTAATCAAATATCTCTGCAAGAGGCTCAGCAATCACTTCCCTTGCTTCCCAGAGTTCTCTGGTATACCTGATCAGGTCCTGAGCATTTATGCACTTCGAGACATCCAGCACTTCCTCCTCTGTAGTATGGACACTTTTCAAGATGTCACGATCAATTTCCCTACACTCTACATCATGCATGTCCTTTTTCGCAATAAGCACTGATGCAAAATACTCATTTAGTATCTTTCCCCATCTCCTGCAGCTCCACACTTAAGCCGCCTTGCTGATCTTTGAGGGACCGTGTTTTCTTCCTAACTACCCTTTTTGTCTGTAATGTTTTTGTATAAACCCTCCTGGATCCTCCTTAACTCTATTTGCAAAAGCTACCTCATGCCCCCTTTTTGTCCTCCTGATTCTCCCTCTTCAGTATACCCCTACTGCCTTTATTCTCTTCTAAGGAATCACTCGATCTATCCTGGCTATATCCGACTACACTTGTTTTTCTTAACCGAACCCTCAATTTCTTGTTTAGTCATCGTGTTCCCTACACCTACCAGTGTTTTCTTTCACCGTGACAGGAATATCCTGTCTCTGAACTCTTGTTATCTCATTTCTGAAGGCTTCCCATTTTCCTACCATCCCTTTACCTTCGAAGGTGTACCCCTAATCAGCTTTTGAAAGTTCTTGGCCAATACCATCAAAATTAGCCTTCCGCCAATTTAGAAATTCAACATTTAGATCTGGTCTATCCTTTTCCATCACTATTTTAAAACTAATAGAATTATGGTCATTGGCTCCAACATGCTCCCCCACTGACACCTCAGTCACCTGCTTCTGGCTTATTTCCCAAGAGTAGGTCACGTTTTGTACCTTCTCTGGTAGGTACATCCACATACTCAGAAAATTTACTTAGAGTCATAGAGTTGTACAGCATGGAAACAGACCCTTCGAGCCAACCCGTCCATGCCAAACAGATATCCCAACCCGATCTAGTCCCACGTGCCAGCACTTGGCCCATATCCCTCCAAACCCTTCGTATTCATATACCCATCCAAATGCCTTTGAAATGTTGCAGTTGTACCAGCCTCCACCACTTCCTCTGGCAGCTCATTTCATACATGTACTACCCTCTGTGTGAAAAGGTTGCCCTTGGGTCTCTTTTATGTCTTTCCCCTCTTGCCCTAAACCTAAGCCCTCTAGTTCTGCACTCCCCAACCCCAGGGAAAAGACTTTGCCAATTTATCCTATCCATGCCCCTCATAATTTTGTAAACCGCTATCAGGTCACCCCTCAGCCTCCGACGCTCCAGGGAAAACAGCCCCAGCCTGTTCAACCCCTCCCTATAGCTCAAATCCTCCAACCCTGGCAACATCCTTGTAAATCTTTTCTGAACCCTTTCAAGTTTCACAACATCGTCCCGATTGGAAGGAGACCAGAATTGTACATAGTATTGCAACAGTGGTCTAGCTGCAAGATGACCTCCCAACTCCTGTACTCAATACTGTGACCAATAAAAGAAAGCATACCAAATGCCGCCTTCACGATCCTATCTACCTGTGACTCCACTTTCAAGGAGCTATGAACCTGCACTCCAAGGTCTCTTTGTTCAGCAATGCTCCCTAGGACCTTACCATTAAGTGTATAAGTCGTGCTAAGATTTGCTTTCCCAAAATGCAGCACATCGCATTTATCTGAATTAAACTCCATCTGCTACCTCTCAGCCTATTGGCCCACCTGCTCAAGATCCTGTTGTAATCTGAGGTAACCACCTTCGCTGTCCACTACACCTCCAATTTTGGTGTCATCTGCAAACTTACTAACTGTACCTCTTATGCTTGCATCCAAATCATTTATATAAATGATAAAAAGTAGTGGATCCAGCACCGATCCTTATGGTACTTGACTGGTCACAGGCCTCTAGTCTAATAAACAGCCCTCCACCACCACCACCCTCTGTCTTCTACCTTTTTGCGCCAGTTCTGGATCCAAATGGCGAGTTCCCTCTTTATTCCGTGCGATCTAACCTTGCTAACCAATCTCCCATGGGAAACCTTGTCGAACGCCTTACTGATCGCATCTACTGCTCTGCCCTTATCGATCCTCTTTGTTACTTCCTCAAAAAACTCCAAGTTTGTGAGACATGATTTCCCATGCACAAAGCCATGTTGACTATTCCTAATCAGTCCTTGCCTTTCCAAATACATGTACATCCTGTTCCTCAGGATTCCCTCCAACAACGTGCCTAACATCGTCAGGCTCGCTGGTCCATAGTTCCCTGGCTTGTCCTTACCACCCTTCTTCCACCCTTCTTAAACAGTTGCACCACGTTAGCCAACCTCCAGTCTTCCAGCACCTTACCTGTGACTATCGATTATATAAATATCTCAGCACGAGGTCCAGCAATCGCGTTTCTAGCTTCCCACAGAGTTCTGGGGTGCACTTGATAAGGTCCTGGGGATTTATCCACCTTTATGCATTTCAAGACATCCAGCACTTCCTCTTCCATAATATAGACGTTTTGCAAGGTGTCACCATCTGTTTCCCTACATTCTATATCTTCCATATCCTTTTACACAGTAAATACTGATGCAAAATACTGATTTACTATCTCCCCCATTTTCTGTGCCTCCACACACAGGCCACCTTGCTGATCTTTTGAGGGGCCCTATTCTCTCCCTAGTTACCCTTCTGTCCTTAATGTATTTGTATGCACTTAGCATACAAATGTATTTAGAAGAGATTCCAATGATCCAAAAATATGAATCTGTCTCCCATTTACCATCTCCGAAGCCATGCATTCATTTGCTCTATCCTCTTATTCCAACCCTTACTAGCTCATAGCACCAAGAGTAATCCAGATATTACTACTCTCCAGGACCTCATTTTTAAATTCCTGCCTAACTGTCTTTCTACCATCAGAATCTCATTCTTTTCCCTTCCTACATCGTTGGTTCCAATGTGTACAATGGCCTCCTTCTGGACCCTCTTCCCTCTAGAACATTCTGCATCCTCTCTGAGACATCCTTGATCCTGGCACCAGTGAAGCAACACCATTCTGATTTTTCGCTGCTGGCCACAGAAACATCTGCCTGTGCCTTGGACTAGACACAGGCAGATGTGCCCCAAACACAATTGATCTCTTGGAACCCAACATAGCCCTCATTACATTGGAGCCAGTCTTGATACCAGAAACTTGGCTGTTCATGCTACATTCCCCTGAGAATCCATCACCACCTACATTTTCCAAAACAGCATACTGTTTTGAAATTGGGATCGCCACAGAAGACTCCTGCATTACCTGCCTATCTCTCATCTATCTTAGAGTTACCTCATCTGTGTGACTGTATCTGCAGCTTTTCTTCCTTCCTATAACTGCCGTTCATCACACCCTCTTGCTTTTGTCTATTCCTCATTGTCTCTAACTGATGCTCCAACTGATCCTTTCGCTCTGGGAGGATTCACAACCAACAGCATTTATTGCAGATATAATCCACAGTAACCTGTAAACTCTCCCTAAATTCCCACATCCAACAAGAAGAGCATATCACTCTACTAAGGGCCAATTTTGCTGCTTTCAGTCTTTGACCCAGAAAATAGCACTGTCTTATTCATCTACAAACACAGCTCCAAGCTAACATAATACTTATGGCTTATATTTTTAAGTTTAATTAAGAAAAGTATCTCGATAAAACATATAATCAAGAGAGAACCCACTCTAATCACTACTGCAGACTTGCAGAAAGGCTTCACTTAAAAATGAGTTTGGTGCTAGAAAAGCACAGCAGGTCAGGCAGCATTCAAGGAGCAGGATAATCGACATTTCGGGTCAGAGCCCTTTGTTGGGAATTCTTGGTGGCCATTCCTGATGAAGGGCTCCGGCCCGAAATGTCAATTTTCTTCCTCCTCAGATGCTCCCTGACTTGCTGTACCTTTCCAGTACCACAGACTCAACTCTGATCTCCAGCATCTGCAGACTTCACTGTGTCCACATCTAAAACTTTTCACTTATCTGTTTCTGTGCTGTGACCTCCCCCAAACAGGTTCCTCCAAGATCGGTTGTGAATTTCACATCCTAGACGCTCTCTGATGTCCAGCGATATATTAATTCAAACAGCAAAGACAGTAACTGCTCAGGTTCACTGCTTTCAGTTCGCAGTGTGGGTTTCTTTCACATACTCGCTCTCTCCCCTGCACTGACAGACCATGTGCTGCCTTTGTCTGTTCCTCTCCCTTTTAAAGGTGCTGTTGTTTTGACTTTGTTTCCCCAAAGTTTCACAACTGTGCAACAGCATATAAAACAGTAATTGCTGCTCCTGGAGCTCAGGGAAATCCCCTCCAACATCTAAAATACTTCAAAAAAGGAGCTGCATGTTACAGCGAGATATTTTTCCCATCCTCCATCATGGATCTCCCGGTCAATCTCCTCAAATTTACTACTTACCCCAACATCCAGTACATGCTGGTCTACTGAATTACACCAATCTGTGACCATTTGAGAACTAATTTCTCCTCCAGTCTTTTAAATCTCCTATCCCTTATCCTGAAATCTAGTTCTCGATTGCCCCATGTGAGAAGACTTCTTTTCTGTCTACTTTGCCCAATCCCCTTTTGCACTTTGTATGTCTCGATTAGATCTCCTCTCATTTCTCTAACTCCAGTCAGAATATGCCTAAACGACTCAACCTCTCTTCATAAGATAAGCTGTTCACCTCTGGAATCAATATAATGAACCTGTCGGATGAAGTTTTTGTACCTTTGTTAGACCTTCATCTTTAACAGAATTATGGTAGCAGTTGCACAATAAGTAGCAAACAGTAAGTTGATTACAAATGCTACCTAACTGTTTTCCAACCGGTAGTTAAGGCATCCTTAAATGTTGACATTATCAATACAAACTGTATCTTGATTCCAAAAAATCTTGAATTCTTGACAACCAACATTCAATTGGGTTAAAACTGAGCTGTTTGAAAGGCCATTATACAATGTTGTAGATGGCTTTTTACATTGCAAAAAGCATTTATTTATTTTTATTAACTTGCTATATACAGTGACTGCAGTTATTTGTGGCATTCCTAGAGAATCTCGCAAATGCAGAAGTTTTAAATGGCAGACATGTTTGAAAGTGTGATTCAATGGGATTGGTTCCAACCATACACCATTTTAATGACAGTGCACAAATTAGATGTGTCAAACTGATCTTAACATTCTCCTGGTCATGTTGGTGGAGTTAAAGTACAGAGACTCACTGTGTGTCATGTGTGACATGACAGCTTGCACACTGCCATCAATACATGCTTTCTAGCCCTGGCGGTATGTTAATTGGCCCAGACTTTCTGATGACTGGTGGCTGTTCCAACATAGATGGGAGTTGAGCGTGGAGACACTGCAGAATTGAAGGAATTGCCTGGGAACTGCACCTGGAACCCTCCCTTCCACCACCTCATCCTAGTTCCAAACTTCCAGTTCAGCATTGTCCCCATGACTTGTCCTACCTACCTATCTTCCTTTCCACCTATCCACTCCACCCTCCTCTGAGCTATCACCTTCATCCCCACCCCCATTCACCTATTGTACTCTATACTTCTATCTCCCCACCCCTACCCTCCTCTCATTTATCTCTCCACCCTGCAGTCACTCTGCCTCTATTCCTGATGAAGGGCTTTTGCCCGAAACGTTGATTTTCCTGCTCCTTGGATGCTGCCTGAACTGCTGTGCTTTTCCAGCACCACTCTAATCCAGAATCTGGTTCCCAGCATCTGCAGTCATTGTCCAGGGAAAACAGCCCCAGCCTGTTCAGTCTCTTCCTTTCGCTCAAATCCTCCAACCCTGGCAACATCCTTGTAAATCTTTTCTGAACCCTTTCAAATTTCACAACATTGTCCTGATAGGAAGGAGACCAGAATTGCACGCAATATTCCAACGGTGGCCTAACCAATGTCCTGTACAGCCGCAACATGACCTCCCAACTCCAGTACTCAATACTCTGACCAATAAAGGAAAGCATACCAAACGCCGCCTTCAAATATCCGAAGGAGCTCCAATTGGAGTCTCCTTCCCTTTATTAAAAAAGAGGGTAGTGTGTCAAGTTGTATGAGATAATCACTTCTCTGAAAATCCAGCTCAGTATGTTGTTGCTATATGTGTTTCATAATTTTATTACTTTTTTTAATGATTTGTTGCCTTGATTGTCTTCACATTTTTGGGTGCCTAAAATGTTCAGATAATTGATCACTGTTGTAGTGAGTGAAAAAGTACTTTATGCAGAGAACTGACTTCACAAATGGCTAGGACATGAATGGCAGGACTTTACTGTAGTTATCTTTGTTTGGTTCCATCCCTAAATGGTCCAGTGCAATCCTTGCAATTTCAAGTCTTAGGTTTTATTCCTGATGAAGGGCTTTTGCCTGAAACGTCGATTTTGAAGCTACTTGGATGCTGCCTGAACTGCTGTGCTCTTCCAGCACCACTAATCCAGAATCTGGTTTCCAGCATCTGCAGTCATTGTTTTTGCCTCGTTAATTTCCAGTCTGAGACAATCTTACCCGGTGTGACCCTTTGCTTGATGCTGCTTTTCCACGTAACATTTCTCTCTCCCCCTCACTAAATATTTAAGGGTTGCTGAGTGAAGACTTGTCTTGATTTTACTTCAAGTTGAAGAAGCAGCCTGTGTCTACCTCGTAGGGATCAAACACACTGATGGGATTCTGAATAAAGTGATAGTCACCTGGCCAACTAAGCTAACCAGAACCCTTCGCTCCCCCAAATAACCACACTACCCCGCAGCATCAGCAAACATGTATTTGGTTTCTGCATATGTTCTGATATTGGTTTCTGAACTCTATCTGCCCACCACCACCACAGCCAACCTCTCAGATACAGGTTTGACATCCGGTGTTAGTTTTGCCCTTATTAATTTCAGCTGAACACTAACACTTAAATTCTTAGATACATGCTCATCAATTCACGTGGATAGACATCCGTGCTGAGCCAGCAGAACTTTATTCTTTGCATTTTCTCTGATCTTAAGCCTAACAGTTGTATGTATCCAAGAATGTTGCCTTTCATCATCAGACCTTGACCCCACCCCCTCCAGTTTCATGTTTCCTGCTGGATCAATGTGCTGTATTCTTCACCTTTTGCACTTGTGCACAGGGGGCAGCACTCTGAGTCAGGAGATTGTTTTAGCCCCATTTGAGAGATGACTACAAAATCTAAGCTGATACTTCACTGCCTTACCTATAGAACTGATATCTTTTGAATTAATGTTCCTGTTTGCCTTCAAGTCGCTCAAAGATTTAATGAGAGAACATTTTTTTTAAAAAAGTGCAGGGCCAGTAGTTGTCTTTTGACCATCATTTTTTTGTTTTAAAACAGTCATTATCTCATTGCAGCTTGTGGAAACTTTGCTTTACACAAATTGGCTGCCATGGTTTTGTTTCAAAACTGTAAATACAATTCAAGAGTTAATGATTTTTTGGAAAGGTTTGTAGCTTGCAGTTCTGGACAGAAGCTTGCTTGCTGAGCTGGAAGGTTTGTTTTCAGATATTCCATCACCGTCCTGGGTAACATCATCAGTGAGCCTCCAGTGAAGCGCTGGCAGTATGTCCTGCTTTCTGTTTGTGTTCTGGCTTCTTTGGGTGAGTGATATCATTTCTGGTCCTTTTTTTTTCCCCTCAGAGGATGGTAGTTAGGATCCAAGTTAATGTGTTTATTGTTGGAGTTACATTTGAAATGCCATATTTCAAGGAATTCTTGTGCATGTCTCTTTTGGCTTGTCCTAGGTTGGAAATGTTGTCCCAGGCAAAGTGATGTCCTTCGCCTGTATGTAAGGATACTAGTGAAAGTGGACTATGTCTTTTTGTGGCTAGTTTGATGTTCATGTATTCTCGTAGCGAGTTTTCTGCCTGTCTGTCCAATGTAGAATTTGTTACAGTCGGTCTGAGTAGTCTAGAAGTCATTTCGGAGATGTCTTTGTAGGATAATGTTGGGTTTCTGGGCGTGTTGTCTGCTTGTTTGTGTTTGTTGCTGGGAATTTGGTGGACTGTTTATTTGGTACCCATTCTTCGTGAATACGATGTTTAGGTATTTCTCTTATGCTCTTCAAAGCTCCTTGGTGCTGCAGTCTGGTGGATCATTGAAATAGTGTCTTAATGCAGCTTTATTTGTGGTGTTGGGGTGGTTGCTTCTGTAGTTAAGTATTTGGTCCATGTGTGGTGGTTTCCTGTTGACGCAAGTTTGAAGTTCCCCCTTGATTGCTCTGCTGTGACATAGGAATGGCAGTTTGTTTTTGATCTCCTCTTGTGAATTTTATGCCAGTAAGGACATTACTGATGGTGTTACGGGTTTCCTCTGATTTGTTTCATTTGGTGATGACCAAGGTATCGTCCACATAGTGGACTGAATTTGTGTTTCATCCAAAAGTATTTCATTTGCTGTAAAGCACTTGGGAATGAAAGGTGTTAGGGCACCATTTTGTTTTATTTGACAGCGCTGTTTTCAGATTTGTTTTGGGGCTAATTTATCATTCTTGGTAACTGCTTTATGGATACAGTCATGTGGATACATTGCCTTCTTCATTTGTGTTGATTTTTAAAGGTATATTTTGGACTAGGTAGAAAAATTCCCCTCTGCAATTATCAACTGTCCATTGAATTTAAAGTCATTATGCAAGGAAATGATTGGTTTTCTAGAGACATCATATTTATAAATTGGCATAAACCAACAGATATGAGTTAATTTTTCAAAATAACCAGTACATATTTAAAAGCTATTGCTTTAAGCACATTTCAGATTGAGGTCACAGCTGATGCATTTTCATTCCATCTTTACAAAGCTGGATGATTTTAACCAGGCAGTTTGTACCTTTTTAACTCTAATCTCGACCTCACATTTAAATTTAACAATTGCTGCTGTGTTCATTATCAGAGCATTTTCCCATATTGTAGCTTCTGAACAAATGCACCCTTAAGTTAGAGATTCCCATTTATCTGCAAGGATTTCACTATATCGGTGATTTCAAGTTTTTCAACCTCCTGGTCAGTTTTTCTTTATCAGTAGATTTAAGAATTGTTCTGGTTGCTTTTCAGTCTTTCTTTTATCGCTTCCTTTCTCCTCCACCCTCTTGCAACTTTCCTTTCTCCTCTTCATCCTTCGTGTTCTCACCCCCTTGCACCCTCTCTTTCCCAACTCCTCCATCCCATTGCCAGATCATTTGTATGTCCAGTTGCCACCCCCCTCCCCCAAAATCCTCAGCAGTCTCACCAGCTTTTCCCTACCCATTCCTTGTCACCCAGTACAGACACTTCGGCCCTCAATTCTTATCCATCCCTTGTGTTTTGAACTGTCTATACCACCGCCCCTTCAGGAATTGACAATGTAACTGTCATTTGGACTTTGAATCATTGCTCATCTCTTCTGACATGTGGAGACCAGAACTGAACAAAGTACTCCAGATGTGGCCTTACATTGAGCAGACTTTACAAAATGTTGTAGGACCTGCTTAACTTGAAAATGCTGTATAAATGTGAAATGTTCACATCTGCCAGATGATATCAACTATTGTACAAGGTAGTTGGCCTGAAAACGTTAACAAACAAGATTTTGGAATGGCTCTGTCCATTGCTGTGTAAATGACATGACTGTCTCTCGAGGAGGAGCTGGTTGAATCTAAGTAGTCAGTCAGTTCTACAGTCTACACCATGTAGCAGAGACTTTGTTACTACTTGGAGAGAACAATGTCTCTTACCCAATATTAATGTAGTTAACCAGTTTTAAGCTAAAGTAACCTGGTGCCTGAGTAATATAAAGTAAATTATTTCTTCTTCTCAAGTTCGTGCCTCTTAAGACTTCAGTGGTTAACCCTTCACCTAATATTAGTCTTCAAGGTTTACCAGTATTGAGAGATGATGAAAGCAAATCAACCCAAAGAACATCCCAGCAGGACCATTGCCAGTTGTGTACATCTTCCACAATGTAATGCCAGCAGTGATGACTGAAGATGTCAGATTCAACAGTACAAAGTATTTGAAGAGGATAAAATTCTGCATAAAAGAAAGATCTACCTCTTTAAGACTGTAACTATGTTAAGGAGAAAGTGAGGACTGCAGATGCTGGAGATCAGAGCTGAAAATGTGTTGCTGGAAAAGCACAGCAGGTCAGGCAGCATCCAAGGAACAGGAGAATCGACGTTTCGGGCATCCTGAAGAAGGGCTGATGCCCGAAACGTCGATTCTCCTGTTCCTTGGATGCTGCCTGACCTGCTGCGCTTTTCCAGCAGCACATTTTCAGCTCTGTAACTATATTAAACCAGCAACATGAAGTCAGCCAGCACTTCTAGCAGCAGAGACAGCAGTCTACCATTCAAACTGAATAAATCCTAGCAGTACAGCAGCTTTTCTGTATCATCCAAAAACTCTGGGAGTGGTACAGAGCAGTATGTGAGGATTCGAGAGTTCCACTAAAGCAGTTAGAAGTAGATCCAAGTCAGGATCTGACAAAGAAGCAATTGATATTAGGCCCAGATGTCAATTGAATCTCTCCTTGGAGGGGTACAACGTGGTTCTGGGCTTGGAAGCTGAGGAAAGGCAGAATCAGGAAAATTTATTTCAAACTAGCATTATTAACTTTGCACTCCATCTTAATATATACTGCAGAGGGAATCTTCAATTTGAGACCATTATTTAATAATTATTTCAAAACAGAAACATTGTTGGTAAGACAAGTTATGTACATGAGAGGCAGAAGAAGGCTTTATTAGGAGGAGTATTGTATCAGTAAGAGGCAGAATACCATGAGAGATGTTCCAATCTTCTATCCAGCTTGTGGTTATGAGAAAGATGTTCGAATCTTCCATTATGGAAGTTTTTTAAAGATCCTCTTCAAAATGAAGATCTCCAGTTTGCAAGTAATTTTACCGCTCATTTAATGATAATGACCATTAACAAAGGAATACTTTCTTTTGTGTGTCACCTGTACTCAAATTTAAAATGTTGTATATATTTCCTTGTACGTGGTAATGCAATTGGAATTTAGGCATTCTCCTGATCAAGTCACCAGTTATTCATCAAGAGAAACCAATCTGAATTTGAAGCTCCAGCGGGTTAGTGTGAAGATACACAACATGAATTGTAGAATTGTTAATATTTCATAACCGTAGATACCACATGCAGGCATTTCAGTTTACCCTACACTTTAAGCCTTCAAATGTGTAGGTCAGTTAATTATGTTATGTTTTTTAAATGCACTCAAGGGCACTATTTTTAAACAGGGACTCCTGGCAACGTTAGTATGCTGGTTATTAATATAATCTTTTGGCTTGCTTGTTTAAATTATTTTTCCGATGTATCTAGGTTACAGGATATTCTACATTACCAGTAAACACTGCTTTTTTTTTTCTGGATAAAGCAGTTGTGGTCTGTGACTGTTTCTGCCTACTAGGACTAGATTGTAACAAACAGTTTCGAAAATTATGTTTCAAGGTATTATTCTTCAACTTTGCAACCAAGATGGCTCTCAGAAGCTGTTCTAGTTAATATTTCTATTTCACCTTTAACGTAACAAAACAGTTCAATCTACCATAAGAAACAGGAGTTTTCAAGCCTGCTCTGCCGTTCAATGGGATCATGGCTAATCCAACATTACTTGTGTCCAGTTTCCTGCCCTTTTACCCCGTAACCCTTGATTTCCCTAACTGATCAAGAATCTATCTATCTCAGCCTTAAATAAACACAGATCATTTACATAAATGATTTGGATGCGAGCATAAGAGGTACAGTTAGTAAGTTTGCAGATGATACCAAAATTGGAGATGTAGTGGACAGTGAAGGTGGTTACCTCAGATTACAACAGGATCTGGACCAAATGGGCCAATGGGCTGAGAGGTGGCAGATGGGGTTTAATTCAGATAAATGTGAGGTGCTGCATTTTGGGAAAGCAAATCTTAGCATGACTTATACACTTAATGGTAAGATCCTCGGGAGTGTTGCTGAACAAAGAGACCTTGGAGTGCAGGTTCATAGCTCCTTGAAAGTGAAGTTGCAGGTAGATAGGATAGTGAAAAAGGCGTTTGATATGCTATCCTTTATTGGTCAGAGTATTGAGTACAGGAGTTGGGAGGTCATGTCGCAGCTGTACAGGACATTGGTTAGGTCAATTTTAGAATATTGCGTGCAATTCTGGTCTTCTTCCTACTGGAAAGATGTTGTGAAACTTGAAAGGGTTCAGAAAAGATTTACAAGGATGTTGCCAGGGTTGGAGGATCTGAGCTATAGGGAGAGGTTGAACAGGCTGGGGCTGTTTTCCCTGGAGTGTTGGAGGCTGAGGGGTGACCTGATAGAGGTTTACAAAATTGAGTGGCATGGATAGGGTAAGTAGGCAGAGTCTTTTCCCTGGGGTCAGGGAGTACAGAACTAGAGGGCATAGGTTTAGGGTGAGAAGGGAAAGATATAAAAGGGACCTAAGGGGCAACTTTTTCATGCAGAGTGTGGTACGTGTATGGAATGAGCTGCCAGAGGATGTGGTGGAGGCTGGTACAATTGCAACATTTGAGGCATTTGGATGGGTATATGAATGGGAAGGGTTTGGAGGGATATAGGCCGGGTGCTGGCAGGTGGGACTAGATTGGGTTGGGATGTCTGGTCGGCGTGGACAGATTGGACCGAAGAATCTGTTTCCATGCCGTACATCTGAGTCTAACTCAGCTCCCGCAGTTCGGTGTGGCAAGGAGCTCCAGGGGCACTCAACCCTCCGAGAGATGAAATTCCTTCTGATCTGATTCTTAAAGTGAGTGCCCCTTTATGCTGAGCCAATGCCCTCTGGTCCTATACTCTCCCATGAGGGGAAGCATCCTCTCAGCATTTACCCTATCAAGCCCCTTAAGAATCCTATATGTTTCAATGAGGTCATCCCTCGTTGTTCTAAACTCATGAGTAGAGTCCCAACCTGTTTAGGTTTTGCTCAAAAGATCCCTCCATAGAGGGGATCATCCTAATGAACCTTTACCTGATCTGCCTCCAATGAAATGTTATCTGTTCTTAAGGGGACCAGAACTGCTCGTAGTATTCTCTGTATGGTCTCACCAGCACCTTATAACATTGCAGTAAGACTTCCCTACTACTTTTTCCCCAACCTGCCTGATTACTTGATTACTGATCTGTGTGCTGGCTTGCTATTTTTTGTGTACAAATATCCCCAAGTCTGTGTTGCAGCTTTCTGCAGTTTGCTCCATTTAAATAATAATTTGTTGTTTTGTTCTCCCTTCCAAAATGAATAACCTTGCATTTTCCTATATTACATTTTTCAACATTTTATCTATTTAATTAACCTATGAATATTTCTCTGTATATTGTTTATATCCCTCTCACAACCTGCTGTTCCATCTATTTGTGTGTCTGCAATTTTGGCTATTGTACACTAATCCCTGTGAAACACCACTGTCACCAACTTGAAAAAGAACCCCTTATTCCAAATGGCTATTTCCTGCCCATTAGCCAGTTCTGTATTTATGCCGGAACACTACTTCCAACACTGAGCTTTTGTCTTATGATTTAACCTTTTGTGAGGTGCCTTACCTAATGACTTCTGTCTAAACACAACACATCTACTTCTCTATCCACTCTGGTTAAGTCTTTGTTGCAAAACTGTAATAAGTTAGTCACGCTGATTCTTCTTGATTTTCCAAATGTTCTGCTATTACTTGCTTAATTCCATCTCTATCTCTAGCGTGTTTTCTAATAATAGATGTTAAATTAATTGGTCTAAACTTACCTTCTTTTTTGCGTCCCTACCTTTTTGGATAGAGGTGTTAAATCAGCCTTTTTCTAATTCTCTGGTACTTTTCCAGGGTCCAAAGATTTTGGAAAATTGCAGCCAATGCATCTCTAGCTAACTCCTAGGATATAAGCCATCAAGGCCAGGGAGGTATCTACCTTTAGCCCCGTTAACTTTTCTAATGCTGCTTCTTTAGTGATGTTAGTGGTATTTAATTCCTCCCCCATATTCATTCTTATTAATGGAATGTTCAAAGTATCTTTCACCATTAAGACTAATGAAAAATATGTTTAATTCCTCTGCCATTTCCTTTTTTCCCAAAACTGCCTCCCCAGTTTCCTTTTATAAGTAGTTTGTTACTTCGACCTCTTGCTTCCTTTTTATATAGTTAATGACACTGAGCCCCATAAAGATCTTAGACCAAGGCCACAAAGTAGTCAAATGTGAAAGCGATTTTTAGTTCTGCAGATGCAGTTGTCGATTTTTGACGTGGCAAAATAGAGGGAATTATGACTTCATAGCTTTAAATCCAGTTGAAACTCTTGATGGCATCAGTGCTTCTTTATCACAATCTTCTCATGTATCCAGCCTGTTAGAATTTTCTGCAGTGTTGTCCAAAGAAGTCTCTTTATATTATAAATTACCTTTGGCCTTGATGTGAATTTTTATTAAGCTTATATAAAATGTTATAAAGACAATTGCTGGCAAAAGTCAGCAGGTCTGGCAGCATCTGTGGGAAGAAAGCAGAGTTAATCTTTTGGATTCAGTGGTCCTTCAGGACTGGTGAAGTTTTGATAGAGTGACTAGATTTTAAATGTTAACTCTGATTTCTTCCCACAGATGCTGCCAGACCTGCTGAATTTCACCAGCAATTTGTCTTTCATTTAGATCTCCCTCTGCAGTGGCTTGTTTTGTAAAACATTACATCTTGGAATAAAAGTCTGAAATTTTCCCTCATCAGGGATTCAAGTGAGATGAGCAAGATTTTAAT
This sequence comes from Chiloscyllium punctatum, assembly GCF_047496795.1. Lineage (NCBI taxonomy): Eukaryota > Metazoa > Chordata > Chondrichthyes > Orectolobiformes > Hemiscylliidae > Chiloscyllium > Chiloscyllium punctatum. Next base: position 129,101,192 of record NC_092745.1, read on the forward strand.
ACCTACCTAATGATGTGTCCACCAGAACACTTGGCTGACCAATCTCTCAACTCTGCATGTGAAAGCTAGCTCATTTGGCTTACTTGACCCTGTGAAAGGACATTGAACAATTTGGTATGAACAGTTAGCTCGATCCTGACTTTCTCAAACTCTTACCCTCCAACGTAGGTTTTGACTCCGGCTGATGTTTAGTTATGAAGGATGTTGGGTAAGGTCTTGGGGTGCAGAGGAAATTTATAGTCTGGTGCCCAAGATGTTGAATTTCTTGCATGGAAAGAGAAGAAAAAGTGGGTTTGTTATTCTTGCAAGTTAAAAAGTCAAGACAATATTTATTATTGCCAACTGATGTAGAAAGAGCGACTGGATCAGTTAGGATTATATTCAATGGAGTTTAGAAGAATGAGGGAGGATTTCAAATGTATAAAATTCTCGCAACCTCTTAGAAGCCCATAAAATTCTCTCAGAACTTGACACAATAAATGCAGTAAGGATGTTCCTGATGATTGGACAGTCCAGAACCAGGGATCTGTCCAAAGATATGGGATGTGTCATCCAGAACTGACATGAGAAATTTTCTTCACCCAGAGAGTGGTAAGTCTAACAAATTGTCTGCCACACAGAAAGCAGTTGAGGCCAAAATCTTGAATGTTTTCAAAAAGGCGTTATAGTTCTTAGTTATAGTGTGAGGAAATGGTGAGTTCTTAGTTATAACTATAGTTATAGTGTGAGGAAATGGGAACACAGTACAGTATTCAGTTAGATGATCAGCCACGATCATATTGAATGGCAGAGCAGGCTTGAAAGGTTGAATGGCCTACTCCTATTTTCTATGAAATTCACTGCCAGAAAGAGTGGTTTAAAAACTGATTCAGTCATAACATTGAAAAGGAAATTGGATAAATACTTGAAGAGGAAAAAATTTGGGGGCCTTGAGAAAAAACAGAAATAGTTTTGGAAAAATTGTGGTTTTAAACCATTGCAGGCACAGTGGACTTAATGACTTGCGCTACATCATTCCTCAATAAAACATAAATCACAGCCATAAGGTTTTTGTGCACTGCGGGTATGGATTTCCAATGCAATCAAATAGCCAAACACTACCATCTCCTGCCCCCAACCCCAAAAGAATCTGAACCAAGTCAGAAGTCCAGTTTATGCATAGTACTGCCTTTATTTAATGTTAGCAATCCAGTGCTTCACTTCATAGTTATTCATTGTTATTTTACTGCCCTTGGTATCTATCATTTGGGATTTTAGATTTCAAACAGCTTCTTTACTAATTTTGTATTGAAACTTGTCCAGAACAGTAGTAAAGGGAAACTGTTCTTGGCTGACAATTTCATGATTGCGCAGAAACTGATTAAGAAGATTGGGATTGTAACAGACCAAAATATTGCAGATAAATTGAAATGAATTTGGTGGTGAGACAGATGTGGCCACTGCAGGTTGTCATCTTGTCCTTTCATTTAAACTGTCTCCAAAACTTGCCAGTATCGTATTTGACAGCAAGTCACCTTTGCATACCATCTTTTTTGTGTTCATTCATGGGATTTGGGTGTCGTTGGCCAGGTCAGAATTTATTGTCTAACACACATTGCCTTGCAGAAGGTGGCTGTTCACTCCCAGCTTGAATAGTTGCAGTCCTCTGGATGCAAACATACCTCCACTCCTATTAAGAAGCATCCAGGGCATCATCCCTTGGCTGACTGTTTGTTTGTTTGGAATTCTGATCCGTTGTTATAATTTTACTCTTGTACTTGTAGCATCTTCCACCCTGACAAAAGCATCCTATTATTTATCTTCGGCCGTAACACACCATTGCTTGAGTGTCTACTGTTTTTGGAGTTGTTCCCTTCAGTTCCAATTTTGCCTGCTTTTAAGTCCTTCAACGCCATATTGCAATTAGAAAATTCCCTCCCAAAACATCATCTACCTCATTACTTTCCTCCTTCCATGGCCTGCCAAGAAAAATCCTTGATGATTTTGCTCCTTCTTTCCAAAGGTTCCTTCTCAACTTAAGTGGCTATTTTTGTCTGATAGTGTTTCTGTGAGCTGCCTGGAATATTTATGATTTTCAACCAATTCTTTGATCACAGGTGGTGACACAGCTGAGCCTGCATATTTTCATTGCCAACATCCAAATGTGTTCTTGAAGTGAGTTTGCTAGGTAGCACTTGGATGCTGCCCCCATTCTGTGTAAAGGAGCCACAGTCACCCTAATGAAGATCAGCTACAACAAAGACTTCAGTTAGAATTTGCAATGATCTGGTTGTGTATCTAAGCTCAGTGCTGGCTAAACCTGTGTAACCTTTGGACAGTCTTACCACATTTCCAACTGCAAGTATAAAAGGATATTTTAATACCTGCATTCATTAAATTTAATTTTTTAGATCAAGTAGAAATGCAAGATATTGCGCAGAAAATGAAACTTCTGGTGCTTAGCTAGTGTGTATTTTTCCAAATTGCAATTTTTGATTTTTTTCCTGCATCTATAGCTTGTATCTGTGTTTTAAAACCTGTCTCTCTCAACTTGATGGCATTGCCAAAGTAAGCTTCATTACAGAGGTCATTTTAGGGAGGGGGAGAAAAACATTGTCTCTGCAAATACATGTATAATGCATTTGTTGTAATACTGCCACCAGCTGTCCGAAAGCTGCTCTTCAGAGGCTAATGATATAAAAACACCAGAACAGAGTAAGTGCGGCTTTGTTTTTAAATACTGTATTGCTGTAAACCAAATTCGTTCTCTGTCAAGGAAGAATGGTAGGTAAAGTTAATCAGCTGCTCACATTTAATTATGATACACTGGATTGAATATGCAAAAGAAAACCCTTGTATGACTGGATACAAATTTGAAATTACAAGTAGTTCTTTAGCTTTGAGATCTACCTTTGGCCATAGAAGTTAAAATTCAAAAGAATGATGTGAGATAGGCTCTGCTAAATGTTAATTGAAGTTATGTTTAGAAATATTTTATCGTTTAATAATTCATCAGTTTGCTATACCAGGTCAAAACCATTGTGGTTACATCTTTGGGTTTTTATAGATCTTTTTCCTGAATGTAAATACCTCTGCCTGATGGTCAGGAAGCTGAATCATTCCTCTGCCCTAAGAGATGCAGAGTCGATAAGCTAGCAATTAATCACTTGTAATAGTCAGGTCAACAATTTATTAAAGTATCGTGTCTTAGTACCAATTTTTCTTCAAATGGTGTATAATGCTGAACAGGTCACAGGGTCACCAACTGAAGAATACCAGTGTGATATACTTTAGAATATCAAACCGAGAAAATTCCAAACGCTGGAATTTTGATTGATTGATACAACAGATGAGAAACTTTAAAGTGAGTGTAGTACGCTTATGGGTGGTGCTTTTCAATTGAGCAGAAGAGTTTGCAGATTATCCAGAGAAATCCTAATTCCCACCATGACTGATTCGATCAGTTTCACCTGGTCAGAGAACTTGTTCCTTTCAGCATGTTGGATTCCCTATGCAGTGAGTTAAACTTCTGCTTTAGTTCTGAGCAAGTCCTTGTCTTTGGAGCAATTTCCATCTTGATATTCTGGTTTGAACTCAATGAGAGACCAAAACCAGTAACACATACAAAGTTTTTAAGCAAATGTTGCACATATTTACTTCTAACCATTCGACCTGTCAAGCCTGCCTTGTCATTAGACAAAACCACAACTGATCTGCCCCAGGCCTCAACTCATCTTTGGTGCAAGCTCAGTATAGCTATTAATTTAACTAATATTACAAAAATCTATCTCCAAGTTTAAACACTTTGTCATCTCACTTCCACAACACTCTGGGATAGAGAATTCTAGACATTCACTAACCTTGGTAAGACAAAAACAGTTTCACATCCAGTTTTAACTGAGCATTGCCTTATTTTGTCCTCCACTTTGCGATTTTCCCCGCTTGTGCGGAAATTCAACATCTACCCTATCAAGTCTTATCAGAATCTTGTACCTAGATTGCCGCTCATTTTTTTTGAACTGTAATGAATAAAGGCCTCACCTGCCTTTCTGGGGAAGGTGGGACCTCTACAAACAGGATGGAACCAGAGGGGTACCAATACCCTGGGGGTTAATTTGCTAATGCTTTTTGAGAGTGGGGGGGATGTAAACTAATGCAGCAGGGGGATGGGACCCTGAATTGTAGTTCCAGTGTACAGGAGGTTCAGAGAAATGAGGTCAGGGATAGGTTTACAACGTTGCAAGAGGGCACTGGCAATCAGGATGTTGCATTGAAATGTGTGTACTTCAATGCCAGGAGCATCTGGAATAAGGTGGGTGAACTTGCAGCTTGGGTTGGTACCTGGGATTTCAAAGTTGTGGCCATTTCAGAGACATGGCTAGAGAAGGGACAGGAATGGTTGTTGCAGACTCCGGGATTTAGATGTTTCCTGAAGAACAGAGAAGACTGGAAAAGAGGAGAAGGTGTAGCATTGTTAATCAAAGGTAGTATTACAGCAGTTGAGATAACACTTGAGGACTCATCCACAGTGGTAGTTTGAGCTGAGGTTAGAAACAGGAAAGGAGAGGTCACCCTGTTGGGGGTTTTCTATAGCCTCCAAATAGTTCCAGGGATGTAGAGGAAAGGATAGCAAAGATGATTCTCGATGGGAGCGAGAGTAACAGGGTAGTTGTTATGGGGGACTTTAACTTCCCCAATATTGACTGGGAATACTATAGTTCAAGTAGTTTAGATGAGTCAGTTTTTGTTCAGTGTGTGCAGGAGGGTTTTTTGACACCATATATAGACAGGGCAACAAGAGGTGATGCCAAATTAGATTCTATACAGGGGAATGAACCCGCCCAGGTGTTAGATTTGGCGGTCAGTGATACTTTGGTGATAGTGACCACAATTCGGTTATGTTTGCAATAGCAATGGGCGGGAATAGGTATATACTGCAGGAAAAGAGGTGTAATTGGGTGAAAGGCAATTATGATGTGATTAGGCAAGATTTAGGATGGGGAAGGAAACTGCAGGGGATGGGCGCTCTTGAATTGTGGAGCTTATTCAAGGAACAGCTTCTGCAGGCCCTTGATAAGTATGTACTTACCAGGCAGGGAGGTAGTTGTCGAGAGAGTGCCATGGTTCACTAAAGAATTTCAAGCTGTTATCAAAAAGAAGAGGAAGGTTTATGTGAGGATGAGGCATGAACGCTCAGCTAGGGAGCTCGACAGTTATAGGTTAGCCAGAAAAGATCTAAAGAAGAGCCAGGAGGGGATATGAGAAGTTGGTGACTAGGATCAAGGAAAACCCTAAGGCCTTCTATTGGTATATCCGGAATAAAAGAATGCCTAGAGTAGTTATAGGGCCAATCAAAGGTGGTAGTAGGAAGTTATGTGTGGAATCTGAGGACATATTGAAAGCGTTTAATGAATGCTTTTCGTCAATATTCCTATTGGAAAAGGGCAATGTTACTGAGAATATGGAGGTACAGGCTACAAGATTAGATGGGATTGAGGTTGACATAGAGGTGGTTTTAGCAGTTTTGGAATATCTGAAAATAGATAAGATCCTGGGGCCAGATGGGATTTATCCTCTGAAGCCAGGGAGGAAATTGCAGAGCCTTTGGCTTTGATCTTTATGTCATTGTTGTCGACAGGAGTAGCACCAGAAGACTGAAAGATGACAATTGTTGTTCCCTTGTTTAAGAAGGGGAGTCCAGACAACGCTGCTAACTATAGGTCAAAGTTGCAAATCATACAACATCCGGTTATAGTCCGCCTTCAAAAGCTAGTGCTTCCAATTAAATCTGTTGGACTATAACCTGGTGTTATGTGATTTTTAACTTTGTACACCCCAGTCCATCACCGGCATCTCCAAATCATAATTATAGGCCAGTGAGCCTTACTTCAGTTGTGAGTAACGTGTTGGAAAAAGTTAGCAGAGATGGGATTTATAGTCATCTGGAGAGGAATTTGATTAGGGAAGGTCAACACAAGTTTGTGAAGGGTAGGTCGTGCCTCACTAACCTTACTGAGTTCTTCGATAAGATGACAGTACAGGTGGATAAAGGTTCAGCTGTTGATATGGTGTATATGGCCTTCAATAAGGCCTTCGATAAGGTCCCACATGGTAGGCTTTTGTACAAAATAGAGTTTTGGGACTGAAGGTGATTTGACGGTCTGGGTCAGAAATTGGCTATCTGAAAGAAGACAGAGGGTAGTAGTTGATAGGAAATTTCATCCTGAAGCTCAGTTACCAGTGGTGTGCTGCAAGGATCTGTTTTGGGGTCATTTTTATAAATGATCTGGAGGTGGGCGTAGAAGGATGGGTTAGTAAATTTGCAGGTGACGCTAAGGTAGAGTTGTGGACAGTGCCGAACGATGTTGTGAGTTACAGAAGGACGTGGATAAGATGCAGAGCTGGCTGAGAAGTGGCAAATAGGAGTTTAATGCGGCAAAGTATGAGGTAGTTCACTTCGGAAGAAGTGAAAGGAATGCAGAGTACTGGCCTACTGGTCTAATTCTCGGCAGTTTCGATGAACAGAGATCTGTGTCCAGTTGCATAACTCCCTAAAGTTGCCACTCGGGTTGATAGGGTTGTTAAGAAGGCATATAATGTGTTGGCGTTTATTGGTAGGGGGATTGGGTTTCAGAGCCGTGCTTCAGATGTACAAGAAACTGTTAAGTCCACACCTGGAGTATTGCATACAGTTCTGGTCCTGCATTACAGGAAGGATGTGGAAGCTTTAGAAAGGGTTCAGAGGAGATTTATCAGGAAGTTGCCAGTATGGTAGGAAGGTCTGACGAGGAAAGGCTGAGGGAACTGAGGCTCTTTTTGTTGGAGAGAAGAAGGTTGAGGGGTGACTTAATCGAGACATAGAAGATAATCAGAGGGTTATACAGGGTGGACAGGGAGAGCCTTTTTCCTCTGATGGTGAAGGCTAACACGAGGGGGCATAGCTTTAAAGTGAGGGGTGATAGATTTAGGACAGATATTAGCGGTAGTTTCTTCGAGTCAGGTGCAGGAGCGGCCTACCTGCAACAGTAGTAGACTCACTGACATTAAGGGCATTGAAATGGACATTGGACATACGGATAAAAATGGATGATGTAGGTTAGATGGGCATCAGATTAAGTTCGTAGGTCGGCGCAAAATCAAGGGCTGCAGTAAAGTTCTATGTTCTAGGTCTTCATAAGTCAACCCATACACCCCAGGGCTAAAAACAAAAAAATGCTGGTGGTACGTGTATGGAATGAGCTGCCAGAGGAAGTGGTGGAGGTTGGTACAATTGCAACATTTAAGAGGCATTTGGATGGGTATATGAATAAGAAGAGTTTGGAGGGATATGAGCCGGGTGCTGGCAGGTGGGACTAGATTGGGTTGGGATATCTGGTCAGCATGGACTGGTTGGACCGAAGGGTCTGTTTCCATGCTGTACATCTCTGACTCTCTCACTGGATCAGGCAGCATCCATGGAGTGAAAGCAAGCTAACGTTTAGAGTCCAGATGTTCCAGGGATCAGCTGATTCAATCTCTTTTGAAATGTCTTCAGAGCCAATATCTCATTTTCTTTAAGTATGGGGACCCAAAGCTGTCTGCGATATTCAAGGTGCAGCCTTATCAATGCAATGTAAAGCTGTAACCAGACTTTTCTGGTTTTTAAACCATAAGTACTTGTTCTACCTGCATGTTTCATGCATAATACTCAGATTCCTCTGTGTTACACAATATTGGTGTGTCTCCGCATTTTAAATAAGTCTGCCTTTTGATTCTTCCAACGGAAGTAATATTTATACTTACAGACGTTAAACTTCAACTGCCAGGTTTTTGCCTACTTGTTCAACCTATCTATGTCCCCTTGAAAGTTCTTTGTCCTCGTCAATACATGTTCTCCCAGTTGTTTTTGTGTTGTCATCAGATTTAGATATTCGCCCCTTCCTCCACATCATTGATATCGTTATTAAATCATTGAAGCACCAGGACTGATTCTTGTGCCAGTCAATTAGTTGAATATTACCAATCTGAAAAATACCCATTAGTCCTGACTCTTTTTTCTGTTTGTTAACTTATCCTCAATCTTTGCTAATACATTACCCCTCTTGGACTTGTTAGGCCAAAGGGCCTGTTTCCATACTGTAGGGAATCTAATCTAATCTAATACCATAAGCTTTGCTCTTGTGCAATGACATTTTATTTGGCACCTTATCAAATGCAAAAGAAGGGTTGACATAGGTTGGATAATGGCACTAGAATGGTTGTGGGCAAGCTACAGTGGATGAGAGATGGTCCACAGGACAGATAAGCATGGTTTCTCAAAACAGATCTGCTTGGAGTAGGACAGTGGTCTTAATGCAGATAAAGTAGTCAACATTAGGGTTGCTGTCTCATTAGAGAGATGACTGGTGGTCTAACCTGTGGGTCATCACACCTCAGATGAGGGAGTTTGAGAAGTTGTGGTCTTCAAGAGTAACCTCAGCCAGTGCAGGAATTGCCACTCCACAAACCAGCTCCCCCCGCCTTGAAGCACAGTCTGATCTTTCTTTGAAACCAGTCAAATATTGCTACAGCTGTCAAAAGATAATGCTGTGGAATACAGCATGTTCCTATGAATTATGATTGGTTAAATACCAGTTTATGATTCAGTTAAAAATTTAGGTTTATTCGACCTACTGAACCTTTTTTAAAAAAAACAAACCAAAAGAACCGTGGATGCCGTAAATCAAATAAAAACAGAAAAAATGCTGGAAAAGCTCTAAGTCTGGCAGCATCTGTGAAGAGAAATCAGTTAATATTTCGGGTCCGTGGCTCTTCCTCAGAACTTGTTTGGGTCACTGGACCCAAAACGTTAACTCTGATTTCTCTGCGCAGATGTTGCCAGATTAACTGAGTTTTTTCAACAATTTTCTGTTTTTGTTGCTGCTGAACTTTTATATGCCCGTCAGTTTTGTAAAACTAGAATTCAAGTAAGAATTCATAATTATCAATGTAATCTGTCCATGTGGATTCTTATCAGTTGTGCAGTCTTTCAACCACTGTTCATGTGAACTATGTTTTGAAGTTGTCACACTCTCTAATTTATTTTCAATTTATGTTCCAAAATAATAATGACACTTGCAAATTTTCAAGCAATTTCATTTAAAAAAAACAGGAAATTAAATTTGGTTGACATTAAGAGCAGTAGTGTTTCAAAATCTATGGTCAGTTTCAGTTAAAGGAACATATTTCCTTGAGTAATATTCCTGCCAGTAACTAAGATGCAGCAAATGGAATGCCATTCTTGAGAGTTATTGTACAATAACATGGATGGGCATGATTTGATCCTTTCTTTCTCAACTTCACCAGGATCAGGCACTAATGCCAAACAATCAAATTCATGATTTCTACACCTCTTGATCAATCATTTACAGCACTCTTTCTTTCCTTTGTGTATTCTTTATACCACATACTAAAATTTGAGCTAAAGTACTTTTGTATCTGCTTTTGAATCAAAATAACAGTTTTCAGGATTCATGAATAATATGGAGAAACGTTACCAATCAAGCTAGTTTGTAACTCTGCACCCAAATACATTGAATGAGCAAGGTGACTCAAGCTACAAAGTTGAGGTATCGCCAATTTAATCAAATAGTTTTTGATCCATTATCAAAGGAAGTTAATTTTTTACAAACCTGATACTCTAATATTTTTAACCATTTACTACTGTAATGAAATTTAGCCTATGGTTACATCTAATTGCATTTTATTAAACCAAATCCTTCATTTTCTACATTTTGCATGATATTTCAGAGTCTACCTTCTACTCTTTTACTGCACTAATTTCCAGTCAATAATCTCTCCTTTTTCTGAAAAGGAAATCAGCATTTATGATAGCTACTAATCTAACAGTAACTATTTTAAGCAACAATGACAACTAGAATTTATCCTTTGCTATCATTTTTGCTGTTGAGAAATGTCTGGTTGATTTCACACTTTCCTTTCTGATTTGTAGCCCAAGCATTTAAAGTATTAACTTTTCTTCCCAGCTCCACATAACCTTGTCCCTGATTTCTGCCTTTCCATCATTTCTTGATATTAGTTTGTCATGTTTGCTCCTGAGCTGAGCTTGCTATGCCATATCCTGTGCATCACAAATACTACCTAGTGTGACCTACAGAACATCTTCTCAGACCAATTCTTTTAACTCTGGCCATCTATATTTAGACTATTGCAATCTATGTAGTGGTAAACTCCATATTTAACCATATTCTCCTGGCTAGCTTTCTGTGCTCCACTCTTTGTAAAGTTTAACCTATCCTCTAATCTAGCTGTCTGTATCCTATTCTGTACCAGTATTTACCTTCCTTCTCCTTCATTGAATTACATTGGCATACTCTTTCCCCCTGCAATTCTACCCCCACGCCTACTTTAATGGTTTCATTCTTCTAAATTGTTTCATAGTTTTGCCCCTCTTATACTCTTTAAGCCCCTGGTCCAGAACGTCCCTCTGAATTTTCTTCCTCTAGCCTCCTGTAGCATTGCATTTTATCATTGGCAGTCTTCTCTTCAGTTGCCTTGATCACATCTTCAGTATCCCCGAAACGCACGCCCATCCACACTTACGTGAAGCCCCTCTAACTCTTGGTCACAAGACCAAGCTGTTTTGCCAAGCCTTGGGTCTCCTACCCTGACTAACTACTTTTACTACCTCTTCCCCATTAACCATTTGTGAAGCACTGAGGTGTTTTCCAATGTTTAGTGTGTTTAGTGAAATCGATTTAAGTTATTTTGATTATAATATAGATAATTCTTCTATAACGCAATGATTGCATTCTTGTGCAATCCTGAGTTACAGAAAAATTGTGCTTTAGAAACAGCACTTAAAAGTGTTGGCAATATAATCACATTACAGGCAACACATGTCTGAAAGGTTTGCACTTTAGGAAGTGTCCCCGGTTCGTGAGTTGTGTTATAGCGAATTCACGTGACAACAGAAGGACCTGTAATACTAATTTCAAATAGTTTCATTTCTTTGTGGAAAGTGTGCCTATCAAACTTTATAATTAGATATGTGTAAAATCCTCAATATCTATAAGTCATTGAGATTGTTATCTAACAATGAGTTGTGGCTGTTATCTCCAATATCAGTTGGTCATCTGAACCTTTACCCCTTCACCTTTAATGCATCATGGCTGTAACAAATTTTGACCAAGTACATTCTATGTCCTTGATTACTCTTACCCGGACAGAGTCAAAATGGTGGGCAAATTACTTTGAGATCCCGTGAATAGTCTTTGATTGATAACTGAAAAAATATTAGAAGCACATACTATTGAAAGAGTAAGCAAGTTTACATTTGGCTGGAATCTCTTTGATTACCTCCCACAGGATCTTGACCTGCAGTGTTAATGTGTCACTTTTTTTTTGATTAGTCTAATGTTTGCAATTTAATGGCCTGAATTTTGCTGTCAATAACAAAGTGATGAAACTAGTGATCATTGTAGAATGGATTTCATCTCTCCCCAACATTAACTTCATTTTAATGCCAACTAAAGATGAGCCTTTGTATTCAGAAATTATCATACCATTCAGTGAGTTGAGCAGTAAATCATATGTACACAACCAGAGAACCAGGAAACTAAAAATCTTGATTCTGCTTCACTTTTTACTCCTTTCATAGACATTGAAGTAAAGATGGGAATGTGCACTTGGGGCCAAGGTGGAAGCTGAAATATCATTTTATTTTTAAAAATCCTTTTTATAATAGAAATATAGCCTTGTAAAAATATAAAATTACTGTTGTCAGGACCAATGCGATTTAATTATATTTAGACAATTGCAAAACCTATTTACACCTCTTTCAACAAGGCATTACTTTGTCAAGCAAGATTAGTAGTACAGAAAGTATTGTCAGTTTATTGATTTCCATATTGAGCAACTCCACAACTCATCCTGCAGGGTGAATAGAGATCACTGGCAGCCACCTTTTGGATTTTCCCATTTAATTGTGTGTGAGCAGATGCAAAGAAATGGCTACAAAAACAGAAACTGCTGAGAAAGCTCAGATCTGGCAGCATCTTTGAAGAGAAATCAAAGTTAACATTTCAGGTCTGGTGACCCTTCCTCAGAACAGAGACCACCAAGAAATGGCTGTCAGTTTTGCAAAACAAGGACCAAAAATATTGACAGTTTTGCTATACATTCAAATGCAGAGCCAAAGTCAGTGTTTATTGTTGGTTATGTTCCTTAGCTCAACTACTGTAAATTTCCCATAGGCATCAAATCCTGACTCTTGACAGTGCACGTTGGCATAGCTGAACAATTCGAGCAGTCCATTTGTTAATGTTGGGTAATTCTAAATCTTAATTTTGTATTCAAGAGGATCCCGTTCCTATTTCAATCCAGCATGAAACACTAGCTTTACTATAAAGGCTAGAGTAACCAAGGTTTTTAATTTCCTGGTTTTGCTGGCCGTGAACATTGTCTAGTATGATTCAGTGGTGGAATCTTAGCCAGTGTGATTGCTGTCAGCCTATCAGCCAAAAACACTGAATGCATCTTCATTATATGCTGCATTAATACAGTTGATACTCATTAGTTTATCTTCCTGACTATCTAGTGTGATATCACTTTGTATTTTTGAGGCTTTGTTTGGGAATTATTTAATACACTTTCATTTGCAGTCTGTCTTTTCGGTCTAGTTAGGAGAAGAATGTCAGCTGCTATTGTACATGGAATAGGCAAGGTGTCCAAAAGTTTGTTAATGAGCTTGAAAGAAAGCATAAAATATACTTTTGAGGATCCCTGACTTTGAATGCAAGCAGCCAGTCATTGTAACCAGATATTACTGCTAACTATACGAATAACTTAAAATGGTTTGCAAATAGCCAATTCGTGTTTTGTTCTGGATGGTTTGTGTGCAAGGATAATAACATGTCCCTGATTGAAATACTGGTACAGTACTTACAGTACTTCATCTGGTTGTCTGAAAGACAGGACTCTTCTTTTTTAAGTAAGCATGCAAAAAGTTTAATTCCTGTTAAATGAGTAGAAAAACTCTGACTTTCTTGAAGCAGGCACTATATATTCTGCAGGGCTATGCTAGTTAACAGCTTTCCCCACCTTTCCTCCTGCACTTCAAGCATAACCCTTGATCTCACCCAACCCAGACCAATTTGTTTTTCTCCACATGGACTGGAAACTGCAGTTCTCTGGCAGCTTCAGGAACACACTGAGATCCCGCACAGCCTGCAAGTGGAATTAATGATCTAGTTAATTTATTTTATCAAGAAGTATTCACTTTTTTACTCTAAAGGAACTTGCTTTCTTAATTGCATGTGTTCCCTTTCATTGATTTTAAGATTTCCATTTTTGTCCAAAAACCAGGATCCAAAATTGAGCATGCTCTGAATGGTGCTAGTTTTGAGATACTCCATCTATATTCTAAATACAGTGGATCTGATAACTATCTTTGTGAATTTGAGTCATATATTTTCAGTTAATACTGATGTGTGTTTTAAACACAATTGCCTTAGGGCTGCTGTCTCATTAAAGAGAGACACCTGATCATTGATCCTCTCTTGCCAGAGAGGTGGTGACCCTCAGGTTAAACAAAGGGAGAGCCCTTCATGGTAATGTCAGGAATTGAACCACTCTGGTGTTATTCTGTATTGCTAACTGACCCCCAATTGCATGCAAGTAGGAAAAAATGAGTTAAGGTAAATTCATTATAGGATGTGAACTATGCTTCTAAACTACTGCGCTTCAGTACACAAAAACAAGCATTGCAGTGGAGTGGTAACATTCAGATGAATTGAGAAGCCTATAGCAATTCCCTACCAACAATTTAGTAACTGTTTAAATATAATGTAGAGTCATAGAGATGGACAGCACAGAAACAGACCCTTCGATCCAACTTGTCCTGCCGACCAGATATCCCAACTCGATCTAGGCCCATCTAGCACATGGCCTATATCCCTCCAAACCCTTCCTTTTCATATACGTATCCAGATGCTTTTTAAATGTCTATTTGCCAAAGCTATCTCATGTCCTCTTTTTGCCCTCCTGATTTCCCTCTGAAGTAGGAGCATACTTAAGAGGGAAATCAGGAAGGCAAAAAGGGGACATGAGATAGCTTTGGATTCTCCTTAATTCTATTTGCCAAAGTTTTTACAAATATATTAAGGAGAAGAGGGTAACTCGGGAAAGAATAGGACCCCTCAAAGATCAGCAAGGCGGCCTTTGTGTGGAGCCACAGAAAATGGGGGAGATACATCAGTGGAAAAGGGACTAGATGGTGACATTTTGCAAAATGTCAAGATTACATAGAAGGAAGTGCTGGATGTCTTAAAATGGGTAAAGGTGGATAAATCCCTAGGACCTGATCAGGTGTACCCTAGAACTCTGGGAAGCTAGAGAAGTTACTGTTGGGCCTCTTGCTGAGATATTTGAATCATCGATAGTCACAGGTGAGGTGCTGGAAGACTGGAGGTTGGCAAATGTGGTGCCACTATTTAAGAAGGGCGTAAAGACAAGCCAGGGAACCATAGACTGGCGAGCCTGATGTCGGCAGTGGCCAAGTTGTTGGAGAGAATCCTGAAGGACAGGATGTACATGTATTTGGAAAGGCAAGGACTGATTCGGGTTAGCCAACACGGCTTTGTTCGTGGGAAATCATGTCTCTCAAACTTGATTGAGTTTTTTGAAGAAGTAACAAAGAGGATTGATTGAGGGCAGAGCAGTAGATGTGATCTATATGGACTTCAGTAAGGCGTTCAACAAGGTTCCCCATGGGAGACTGATTAGCAAGGTTAGATCTCGTGGAATACAAGGAAAACTAGCCATTTGGATACAGAACTGGCTCAAAGGTAGAAGACAGGAGATGGTGGTGGAGGGTTGTTTTTCAGACTGGAGGCCTGTGACCAGTGGAGTGCCACAAGGATCTGTGCTGGGCCTTCTACTTTTTATCATTTACATAAATGATTTGGATGTGAGCATCAGAGATATAGTTAGTAAGTTTGCAGATGACACCAAAATTGGAGGTGTAGTGGACAGCGAAAGAGGGTTACCTCAGATTACAACAGGATTTTGACCAGATGGACCAATGGGCTGAGAAGTGCCAGATGGAGTTTAATTCCGATCGATGTAGGTGCTGCATTTTGGGAAAGCAAATCTTAGCAGGACTTGTACACCTAATGGCAAGGTCTTAGGGAGTGTTGCTGAACAAAGAGACCTTGGAGTGTAGGTTCATAGCTCCTTGAAACTGGAGTTGCAGTAGATAGGATAGTGAAGAAGGCGTTTGGTATGCTTTCCTTTATTGGTCAGAGTATTGAGTACAGGAGTTGGGAGGTCATGTTGCAGCTGTACAGGACATTGGTTAGGCCACTGTTGGAATAATGCATGCAATTCTGGTCTCCTTCCTATCGAAAAGATGTTGTGAAACTTGAAAGGGTTCAGAAAAGATTTACAAGGATGTTGTCAGGGTTGGAGGATTTGAGCTATAGGGAGCGGTTGAACAGGCTGGGACTTTTTTTTCCCTGGAGCGGCGGAGGCTGAGGGGTGACATGATAGAGGTTTACAAAATTATGAGGGACATGGATAGGATAAATTGGCAAAGTCTTTTCCCTGGGGTCGGGGAGTGCAGAACCAGAGGGCATAGGTTTAGGGTGAGAGGGGAAAGATATAAAAGAGACTTAAGGGGCAACTTTTTCACGCAGAGGGTGGTATGTGTATGGAATGAGCTGCCAGAGGAAGTAGTGGAGGCTGGTACAATTACAGAATTTAAAGGCATTTGGATGGGTATATGAATAGGAAGGATTTGGAGGGATATGGGCTGGGTGCTGGCAGGTGGGACTAGATTGGGTTGGGATATCTGGTTGGCATGAACAGGTCGGACCGAAGGGTTTGTTTCCATGCTGTACATCTCTGACTCTCGCCTTGACCACTTCCTCTGGCAGCTCATTCCATACACGTACCACCCTCTGCATGAAAAAGTTGCCCCTTAGATCTTGGAGTCTTGGAAATGTACAGCACAGAAACCGACCCTTCAATCCAACTCGTCCATGCCGACCAGATATTCTAACCTAATCTAGTCCCATTCTCATTTGCCATGTCCCCCTAAACCCTTCCTATCATGTACCCATCCAGATTCCTTTTAAATGTTGTGGTTGTACCAGCCTCCACCACCTCCTTTGCCAACTCATTCCATACAGACACCACCCTCTGCATAAAAAAACCCTTGGGGCTCTTTGAAATTTTTCCCTTGTCGCCCTAAACTTATACACTGTAGATCTGGACTCTTCAATTCCAGGGAAAAGACTTTGTCTAGTTATCCTATCCATGCCCCTCATGATGTTTTAAATCTCTATAAGGTCACCCTCAGTCTCCGATGCTCCAGGGAAAATAGCCCCGTCCTATTCCACCTCTCCCTATAGCTCAAACCCTCCAACCCTGGCACCTTATTTGTAAATCTTTTCTGAGCTCTTTTTCAAGTTTCAAAATATCCTTCCAATAGAAGGGAGACCAGAATTGCACACAGATTCTGCTTTTGTCATTTTCAGCCCTACTGTACTCAACCTTTCAGAAGAAGATCATAAATAGGAGCTGGAGTAGGCCATTTGGTCCCTCAGGTCTGCTCCATCATTCAGTAAGAACATGACTGATCTCATGTTAGCCTCAACTCCAATCTAACTGTCCCTCCACTCTTCGTTGTTCAATGATCAATCAAATTCAGCTTTGAATATTTTCTGTGACTAATCTTCTATGTCCTCTAGCTCTGGACTCCCCACCCCAGAGAAAAGACTTTGTCTATTTATCCTATCCAAGCTCCTCATAATTTTATAAACCTCTAAGATCACCCCTCAGCCTCCAACGCTCCAGGGAAAACAGCCCCTGCCTATTCAACTGCAAATCCTCCAACCCTGACAACATTCTTGTAAACCTTTTCTGAACCCTTTCAAGGTAGGAAGGCGATCAGAACTACATGCAATATTCCAAAAGTGGCCTAACCAATATCCTGTACAGCTGCAACATGATCTCCCAACTCCTGTACTTAATACTCTGACCAATAAAGGAAAGCATATCAAATGCTGCCTTCACTATCATATCTACTTGCAACTCCGTTTTCAAGGGGCTGTGAACCTGCACTCCAAGGTGTCTTTGTTCAGCAACACTCCCTAGGACCTTACCATTAAGTATATAAATCCTGCTAAGATTTGCTTTCCCAAAATGCAGCACCTCACATTTATCTGAATTAAACTCCAACTGTCACTTCTCAACCCATTGGCCCATCTGGTCCAGATCCTGTTGTAATCTGAGGTAACCTTCTTTGCTGTCCACTACACCTCCAAGTTTGGTGTCATCTGCAAACCTACTAACTATTCCTTTTAGGTTCACATCCAAATCATTTATACAAATGATGAAAAGTAGTGGAGCTCTCACTGATCCTTGTGGCACTCCACTGGTCACAGGCCTCCAATCTGAAAAAGAACCCTCCAGCACCACCATCTTCTGTCTTCTACCTTTGAGCCAGTTCTGTATCCAAATGGCTAGTTCTCCCTGTATTCCATGAGATCTAACCCAGAGAATCAGTCTCCCATGGGGAACATTGTCGAATGCCTTACTGAAGTCCATATAGATCATATCTATTGCTCTGCCCTCATCAATCATCTTTGTTACCTCTTCAAAAAACTCAATCAAGTTTGTGAGACATGATTTCCTATACAGAAAGCCACCTTGACTAACCCGAATCAGTCCTTGCCTTTCCAAATATATGTGCATCCTGTCCCTCAGGATTCTCTCCAACAACTTGGCCACTGCCGACATCAGACTCACTGGTCTATAGTTCCCTGGCTTGTCCTTGCCACCTTCCTTAAACAGTAGCACCACGTTTGCCAACCTCCAATCTTCCGGCACCTCACCTGTGACTATCGATGATACAAATATCTCAGCAAGAGGCCCAGCGATCACTTCCCTCACTTCCCACAGAGTTCAAGGGTACACCTGATTAGGTCCTGGGAATTTATCCACCTTTGTGTTTCAAGATGTCCAGCACTACTACCTCTGTAATATGGAAATTTTACATGATGTCACCATCTATTTCCCTACGTTCTACGTCTTCTATGTCCTTTTCCACAATAAGCACCAATGAAAGTATCTACCCCATCTCTTCTGGCTCCACACAAAGGCTGATCTTTGAGGCACCCTTTTGTCCTTAATGTATTTGTAAAAGATTTAAGCATTTATCCCAGACAAAGTTTATTTCAAACTCTTGTCCCAGTCCATTTCTATTTTTAACATAAGTTAACAATTATTATTGAATATAATCAGCAAGTCAAAACTATTTATAACTACAGTTTCTGTTATTACAAAAATAGATAATACTGCACCACTGAAGATAGAAGCCATTTAATTACTCCAGACTTTAATTATCTACTAATGTATATTAAGTAAAGCCAATGAGTTTAAAGCTAGCCTTGTATAGTTTTAAAAAATAATTTTAGATGTCAATAATGGCTTGAGTTATTTTCTAACTCCTCAGTTCTGACTATTAGGAGGGAATGCTGATGAGTAGAACACATTCCATTTTGTACAAATTTGAATCAAGCATTCCAAGTCAGAGGAATAGAATGGTTAGGTAATGAGTCAGTGGCTTTGATCTTCTGCCTACGATAAAATTAGGATTTCCCAATGTTGTTCTTTGGCCAAACCTATTCTGTGGGTACAAGTATACTTGCCATTATTCTTGCTGCCTTTTTCAGGGGTTATTTGAATATAATTTTATTATTTTCATGGAGACCAGTAATTTGTTTTGTTTTATAATCAGAAAGACCAAGTATTTGCTGAAAGAATGTAGCTGCAAGGTTTATGCTGGTATCCAAGTCAATTAAAAAGTACTGTTTTAAAAACTGATTTTTAAAAATTGAATACAAATACTTATAAATACTAATACTTAATTGCTGAAAAAACTTCAGGTAAATATCAGAAGAATCAAGCCATTATTTTGAAATGGAGGTAATTTTTTAAACACTTAATTATCTCATCAGGATTCTAGCTTGGTCCAACTTAATACTGATAACGCACTCATCTGTCTCTGTTGAATTCCCATGACGACTTTGGGTTGATGAGTTTCTTCCCAATCTGCCTCTGTGCGCCTTACTTAAAGGTAACCGTGGTTTGTGTGATCCCATTTCAGAATGTGTAATACTAATTAATTATTTCAAATTGTAAAAATATCTCACGGAAATAACCTGGCAAAGTTAAATCTCTTTGAGTTCTGAATTTGTTTTTAATGAAAAGTTTAGGTGACTGAGGGAGTGATGTATAAGAACAAAGTACAACACAAGAAGCAATTCTTATTTGCTATATTGTGGACTCCAACCTAATCCATTAAATCCCTGAAAATGATTACACTCTGTAGTTCAATGTTTGAAGAAGATAGCACAATGTATCTCTGTGGCTGTTTTTATTTCAGTCATACTCTTGAAATGAAGCAATGTACTTTATTGGTCAGCATTTCACTCTCAAACAACAATCCAAATTGGCTTGTTTAGTCATGCCCCTCTTGGCAGCCACATGATGGGTATATGGAAGCCTTCATAAAGAGAACAAACAGTGTTAATCATGCCAGATTCTGACACTGGTGCTCTGATCTGGTGGCAAATGAGTTCCTCCTATCTTGGAAAATCCTGGCAAGTTTACATTTGGATTGACGATGGTCACGCACGAAAAGCTAGTGTTGCCAGCATAGATTTCATTCAGTGTAAAAGTAGCTTGTATTTAAGTGTTCTCCCACCAGAACAGCTGTCATGACAATGTGGCCACCTGTTGATATAAATCCAGATTTTGGCAATTGATGTGTCCTGCTTATCTTCTATAAATATTTTTCACATCAGTCCAACTTTCCGCAGTTGTCTCGTAGGGTCGCAGATTGTATGAATGTGTGCCCAGTTTGCAAGAATGAAGCTGACTGGACTTAGCTGAACTTGCAGAGCCTTCAGTCCTGCTGAAGGGCTTTTGCCCGAAACATCGATTTTCCTACTCCTCTGATCCTGCCTGACCTGCTGTGCTTTTCCAGCACCACTCTAATCTTGCTGTTTATTTTACTGAGAATAAACTTAAGGCACTGGAGCCTAGTGTAGATAAGATTGTAGAACTTCAGTAATAATACCACTGGACTAGTCATTGAGAAACCCATTTCTGGGGACGTGGGGCTTCAAACTAACCATGGTAGTTGGTGAAATTTGCATTCAATTTGCAATTATTGTTGGAAAATCCATCTGGTTCATTAATGTTCATTTTGGGCTTTAAATCTGCCATCCTTATCTGGTCTGGCCTATATGTGACACCAGATCCACAACTGTGTGGCTCGCACTTAACTAACCTCTGGCAATTAAGGATGGGCAACAAATGTTGGCCTAATTCGTGACAGCCGCATCCTTTGAAATGAATTGGAAAAAACTCTTGGGGACACCAGAGTCATAGATAGGTCTACTTACATCCTGAACTACTTTGTCACAGCAACACCAAATAGAACTTCAGCGTGTAGTCATCTCTGTGTAAGTTTAGTGATAGCAACAAAGACTTGTATTTGTATGATAACATTTGGTAAAGAAAAAGGAAATGTGCTTCACAAAAACATCATCCTCCAAATTGGCCATAAAAGGGAAGGATGTCCAAATCCCAGAGTAAATAGATTTTTGACATGCGAGTAAATGGGGAGAGGCAAGAATTGACAGCGCACCTTTCAGGTTCCCTCCCTAAACTACTCTGCATCCCTATTTTCCGTTTCAGACCTTTTAAAACCGGTTTCTTTAGTTGGGCTTTTTGTCACTCCAACTAGTATTTATTTATCTCACATGACATTCATTTTTGTGTAACTACCAGTCTGTAAAGTGTCCTATGTAGTATGTAAATGTGAGTTGTTGTAAGGAATGTAATTTTTAAAGAAGCCCATGTCAAGTTTGGATTTCAGAAACATCGTTAGCTGGCTGAGAATATAGATGCTTTCAAATCCAGTTTCTGTATCAGTGCCAGAATTAAAAACTCAGGGGGAAAAAACTTCATTTATGCTACCAAGATAAACAAGGATGAATTTTGTCATCTAAATGCAGGGAACTGACTCATGGAATCTGACCTAAAGCGTCAGTGTAAAAGAGGCTTTTTGAGGCAATCCTTATTTGGCACCATTTTAGATCTGTTAGGCTGTCAGAGTTCAAAATCAGCACCTGAATTGAAAATCTTTTTGCCTTTGCCAACAGTGCTGTTGGATGCCTTCCAGTCAGCAGTAAAATGTTAATCCTTGTTGGCTAACTCAATTTGGCTCTGTTTCTTAGGCCGCAGAATTATTCATGCAGTGAGTAAGTAGGTGATTTGGTCCAAACCAGATGCTTCATCCCAAAGCCATAGACAGTGTCTGTGTATTCAGCAAGTATTAAAGGGCACGCTGATGTTCATTGTATTGCAAATGAATATATTGGTTGAATTGCCTGAACCAGTGACCTTGCTGCAGATACATCATCACATTTCCCTATCTTTGTCTAGACACATGAGGATGTAGCAAAGAAAACACAAGGTGTCATCATGCTGTATCAAACAGCTGACAATAGCAATCCATTGAGGTTTTTGGTGACAGTCCACAAATGACTCTCTTTTCTTTTTGACTGAATTCATTTATACTGAATATACTTGCCACACTGAAACTTGAACTCGTAAGGCTGAGGTAGATTCTTGATCAGTCAGGGAATCAAAGATAATGGGTAATTGGCAGGCAAGTGGGTGAGACCTATGTCAGATCACTATAATCTTGAAAGGTGGATCAGGCTAAAGGTGCCAAACAGCTTTCACCTGTTCCTGTTTCAAATGGTCTTATACATTTCAGTCCAAATCATTAATGCACATGGCAACAGTAAGGGCCCCAGTACTCGGTCTTTTGGAAATACACTAGAAACAAATTTCCAATTGCAGAAATTCCTTCTACCGTCACCCTAGACTTCCTGCACCCCCCCCCCACCCCCCAATCCATGTAACCCTACTTTTATCATGCCTAATCCACCTAACATGCACATTTTGGGTTTTAAAGGAAACTGGAGCACCCGCAGGAAGTGCACAGACACTGGGAGAACATGCCAACTCCAGACAGACAGTCGTCAAAGGCTGGAATTGAACCCAGGTCCCTGGTGCAGTGAGGCAGCAGTGCTATCCACTGAGCCACCATACTGTCATGTCGACCGCACTCTAATGGCCCTACTCTTTCCCTAGTCATTCTTTTGTTCTTTATATACTCGTTTGTGTTTTGCTTTATCCTACCTTCCAATACTTACACATGCATTCTCTTCACTTTCCTAAATTACTTTAAGTTCTCCCCCTACCATCAGTGTGAGGCACTTTTGATATTTTTGGAACCACAAATCTATCATAAACCCTACCAATTGAACTATATGCATTGAAAAATCTGCAAATCATGAAACTTCTTCCAGTTTCAAATCATCATCTGGTGCTCTTCATTGGTTTACTGTACTAGTTTTCAATGTTTTCTTTCAGTTGGGGGTAAGCAGGTATACTAAATGTGTTGCTCTTGCAACAAGCATGGATACAATGGGCTGAATACCATCCTCCTGTGCTATATGCATCAAAGCTAATGATAATAGAAACCCTACTTATGAGCATTCACTGCTTTGATTTTTGGACTCCGTTAAGTACCCTTTTTTTTAATGGCAGTGTCCCAAGCCAATTCATCGTCATTTGTTTCTTCAGTGGCTTTCCCTTAAGGTCAGAAGTGAGGTGGTTCACAAATGATTGCAGTATGCCCAGTTCTGTTCGTCCTCTTTAGATAATCAAGCAGTCTGTGTTGGCGTACAGAAAAGCTACAAAGTCTAAGCTTGGGCTGATTAGTGGCGAGCAACAGTTATACCACACAATGCCAAGTCATGACTATTTCCAATATTATGGAAGCCAATCATTGTCACTTGATATTCAGCAACATTACCCTTATTGAATCCTCCACCATCCACATCTTGGGGATCACAGTTGAGAATAACTAGGCCAACCAGATATAAGTAGCTATAAGAACAGATTAGATGCCAAAAATTCTGTTGTGAGTAACTTGCTGCTTCCTCAAATCTTGTCCACCATCTGCAAGGTAGAAGTCAGGTTTATCGTAGAATGCTCTGACATTCTCCACTTCCCTGGTTGACTACAGCTCTAATAAGAATTGAGATTGATCATTCAGAACAGAGCAGTCCATTTGAATGGACCCGATCAGCATTCACAC
Source organism: Chiloscyllium punctatum (assembly GCF_047496795.1). Lineage (NCBI taxonomy): Eukaryota > Metazoa > Chordata > Chondrichthyes > Orectolobiformes > Hemiscylliidae > Chiloscyllium > Chiloscyllium punctatum. The sequence continues at coordinate 129,124,398 of NC_092745.1, forward strand.
TCGTCACCACCAGTGCAGCATATTCATAGTTTATACTATCTGCAAGATGCACTGCACAAACTTGCCCAAGTGTTTTGGTAGATGAAGGTCACACTTCCAATGCAAAGGACTAGGGGACAACAGATCACCACAATTGCATATTTGTTCAGAGTTATACAGCGCAGAAACAGACCCTGCAGTCCAACTTATCTGGGCTGATCAGACATTCCAATGTGGTTTAGTCCATTTGCCAGCATTTGGCCCATATCCCCCTCAACTCTTCCCATTCATATACCAATCCAAATGCTTTTTAAATCTTGTAATTGTACCAGCTACCACCACTTTCTACAGTAGCTCTTTCCATACATGTGACCCGCCCTCTGCTGCAAAAGTTACCCCTCGGGTCCTTTTTTAATTCCTTTCCCTCTCACCTTAAACCTCTGCCCTTTAGTTTTGAACTCCCCAACACTAGGCAAAAGACTATGGCTATTCATCTTGTTTGTACCTCATGATTTAATAAACTTATATAATGTCACTCCTTGGGTTCTGATGCTCCAGCCTATTCAGCCTCTCTCTAAACTCAAACCCTCCAGTCCCAACAACATTCTTGCAAATCTTTTCAGCACCCTCTCAAGTTTAACAGCATCCCTCCTATAGAAGGGCGACCAGAATTCGTGTTCTAAACGTGGTCTCATCAATGTTGTCCAAGTTATGCAACATCCTAATTTCTTGTTGCTTGGTTAAAATCCTGGAACTCCTGAACTAACTGCACTATGGAAGTCCCTTCATATGGATTGCAGTGATTTAAGATGGCACGCAATTTTTCTTGAGGGTGTTTGGCAACTGATGTTAGGTGCTGGTCTTGCCAGCGACACCCCAGGTAGACAGGCAGGGGGCTGGAAGAACACAGCAAGCCAGGCAGCATCAGGAGGTGGAGAAGTCAACGTTTCGGGTATAACCCTCCTTCAATAACATCCCAGGACACACATGAACAAAACAAGTTCTGTTGCAGCTTCTCTTCGCTCTGCTCATGTTTAATTTAGTTAGCTTAGATGCGTTACATTTGTTACTGTTGCCCATGAATGTCTAAGTTTAAAACAGACATCTTTGTAACTAATTGTGTATTTATCATAAACCTGTATCAATTTCCTGATCACTTCGTTAAAATATGAAGCCAAGAAACCGTTTTTGTAGTGAGAAGAATGTGGAGTCTAAAAAACAATGGGGAGATGGTGGCACAGTTGCAGTTGTGGTGATTCTGTACAACTGCTGCCCCCTATCTTTTCATTTGGTAAGCACAGGAAGCACTTGCAAAGAAACCTGGGCAAGTCGCTGCAATGCATCTTGTGGGGTGTTGAAATTTAAACAGCTTGTGGAATTTAAAATCCATAAATCTGGGATGGTAACCAGTTGCAGTAATGGTGACCACCTGTCATTATCCATTGTAAAATCTCATTTGAATCACTAATGCCTTTTAGTAAAGGAGCTCTCTCCTTATTACCCCGTCTGGCGTATATGACTCCAGCCCACAAAAACGTGGATGCTTCATAGTTGCTGCCTGATAAAGACTTGCAAACCACTCTGTTAGAGGGCAGTTGGAGATGGGCCTCATGCTGGTCTTGGCAGCAATGCCCATCATCCCAGGAAAGTTTTTTTCCTTTACAAAGAAAGCAAAATGCTGGAAGTGTTCAGCTCAGGAAGTAGGTTTTAAGTTTTGGGCTCATGATTATCCTTCGTCAGACTCCTTTGGTTTCAGACTTCCAGCAAATATATTTTGCTTTTGTGAAAGTGAAAATTAACATGACCAGCTGGAGGGAGCAATAGAAAATGGAGCCCTCATCATGTGCCTTTAAATTTAATTTTTGACTGGTCAGTTTAAAAGTATTTCATAAACACATGAGGAGTGAAAGAAATGTAAAAGTCCTGATAGTATAATCCTTAAATTCTCTTCCCTCACTTTTGTGTTCTTACTCAGTTTCTTTTGATTTTACTTATGAAGGTATCGTTTTCAGTTTGTCATTTGGTACTTGAGATACTTTATTTTCTGCAAAACACCTGTTTTGATTTCACTACTTTTAAATCTGTTTTCTTGCATCTGTGTTTCTAAATTCTTTTTATGTTCATTCATGGCACATAAGTGTCACTGATTGCCCTTGAGAAAATGTTGATGACCTGCCTCCTTGAACTATTGCAATGTGTTAAAGGTGTTTTTCTTTTAACTCCTAAGAGCAGGAAATTGTATCTGAACTGTCATGTCCATTTTCAGTGTTACACAGTAACTTTACTTTGCATTTCTCCTTGTATTATACTGGGTCCAAAACACAATAAATCAAACATGGCCTCTCATTTTCATTGAATCATAGCATCCTTACAATGCGGAAGCAAACCATTTGGCCCATCATGTCTGCACTGACCTCCCAAAGAACATCTACCAACCTTACTGAAAAATACAAGTCGGTTGTGCAAATAGTTTTGTATCAGTCTTTAAGTCTGCTTCCCTCTCGGGGTTTTTTTTTCCCTGATGTTTGCTGCCAAAATTGAACATGGTTCATTCTTACAAATTGGCATTCGCTACCAAAACATTGCCAGAAATGGAATTGATCATTTATCATAGATGTGAAAGATTGCCATGTAGAAAGAAGTGTTTAGAAATAAGTGAGCTCTGCACTGTAGCCATAACTTTTACTAATGGAGCCAAAAGGCATTAATTCTTATTGGTGTGAAATTGAAATATTGTGTGTTTATAGTGAAATATTTTGGGCATGTAGGGTGATATATCAGCATTAATATACACTCCCACTGGAAGAACATCCTGTCCCTGTGCACAATTTCTGCAGGAAAAAGTCTTCCTTGATGTTTGCCTATCCTTATTGAAGTGCTTCTAGTGACTTAACATTTTCAGCTACAAAAATGCACGTCTGTGGGAGCAAGTAACTGGTTTAATTCTGTTCTACCCCCAGAAACTGAACTTTAGATTCTTGGATATAATTTTACTGCCAAAAAAGTCATTTTGAGTCATGTGGGTATTTAAAATCTTTTTAAAAAAAGGTCTAAAACTCACTCACATGCAGCTTTAATGGAGGAAGAATGTCCAGGGGAGGCAACAGAACAACTCCCAAGAGACTTGTCCTTCATTTAAATATTTTGATGCTTGCCTATTACTTAGAGGTGTTGATGGTAGTCATGATGTTGGCGGTGCTGGTATTGGACTGGGGTGGACAAAGTTAAAAATCACATAACACCAGGTTACAGTCCAGCAGGTTTATTTTGACGCACTAGCTTTCAGAGCATTGCTCCTTCATCAGGTGGCTGTCCATAACCACCTGATGAAGGAGCAATGCTCCGAAAGCCAGTGCTTCCAAATAAACTTGTTGGATTATAATCTGGTGTTGTGATTTTTAACTTGGAGATCAGGGTCTGCGGAGCTTGGGAAATTCAGTCAGTTGTTCCTCTGTTGCAGCTGTAATTTTTTTAATCCAGTTATCTTGAAGTTATAATTGAATCTGATTCTATCATCCACTAAATATCTCTTCATAACCTTTTCTGCTTTAAGCTGATAAATCCCAATCCCTTCACCTTTCCATATGCCTGAAGTGTTCATCTCTGGTACCAATATTGCATCTTGGTCACCTTGACATCTTTTCTTTTGAGCCTGTAACTGGAACATTCACTCCAGCTGAGGTCAAACTCCAGCTGAGGAAAGAAGTTTTACTGTAACTTCCCTTTCATACTGTGCAGCAATTTTTGAAATCACCCATCCCATGTTTTATTTTGTAGCATCCTTGTCAATTTGACATGTCACCTTCACAGATTTGTACATGTGAAATCCCAGGTGTGTCTGTTGTTTTTACATCCTCTCTACCATCTTTTCTCATTGCTTCAATGTCTGCATCACTTCACATTTCTTGTTCCTGCAATAGAATTAAATTGTATTCAGTTTACATTTACACAAATACTTCAATATTATTTTTGCAATTTAAAGTTGCAGTGAAATCTGAGTCAAAATAGAATAACCTGAAACTCCAGCTGTGTTGAATTTCAAATGCAGATTTGGTTTGCTCGGAGGATCTTTGGCTACTTTGGTGTTGGCCAGGTATTGACAGGTAGCAGAATGATCCATTGTCATGTATAAGCTTGTGTATAAAGACAATTCTTCATCAAGACTGCAGAAAAAAATTAAAACACGCAATAACTGTCTCAATGAAGTTACTGATTTACATATCCTCCCACAATCCAAAGATGTGCCAGATAGGTGGGTTGATCATGGTAATGCTGCATTATGGGGATAGGGTGGGATGCTTTTCAGAGGGATGGTGCAGACTCAGTGGGCCTAATGGCTGCTTTTCACACTATAGAGTCAATGATTCTATGATTTATCTTGATCGCAGGACAAAATCTTAAGGATCTCTGCTGTTGCCATCATATATTCAACTTCAGAAAACACTGCCTCATTGTGACCAATCTGCCATCACCCAGCTTATTAATGTGCAGTTCAACGCCAGCATGCATCATTGAGCAATTGCTCAAACAACTCATCTTGTCTTGAGCAATTTTGCTTCCCAATCCTCAATCAAAGCCTGCTTCTAAATGAGGGGGACCTTAGAAACAGGCAAGCTTTTGGAGAATGGCTACCTTTTAACCCAAACCTGCCCTTATTCACTGATCTCAAACCATCAATAGTATGCCTTTCTTCATGCCATCAAATATGGTTAAACCCAGCAGACCAAGGAGTGGATGGATGGTAAGTTTGCTCATTCATTTCCCGATGTCACCCTACTAGGTAACATCTTCAGTGGGCCTCAGGTAAAGCAATGCTGAAAATTCCTTTCTCTTTATATATTTGGGTTTCTTTGGGTTGATGTCATTTCTTGTGGTGAAGTCACTTCCTGTTCCTTTTCTCAGGGGGTGGTAGAACTCGCAAAGACCAAGGAGTAACAGCTTGAGGAGCATTGGTAGGAGAGAACATGCAAAGGAATCTCTCATCTTTTGTTTTAATCTCCAATCGCGTTAGTGGGCCATTTTAACTTGTTTCTGGACTGTCCAAGCTGTCAGTGCAGCCACTCAACTTAAATTGCTAAGACTAGCTGCAGCTGTGGTACAGTCCAAACAATGATTCACTGTGTCTGCTCACTGAACTTGAAAGCAGGCTTAAAGAATTCCTTCTAGTCACTATTGACACTATTGCTTGGCTCCATGATTATGTACATACTAAACACAAAGTTACATTAAGGAAGCAAGTAAGATTCTTGTCAACAAATAGGATTTTGCATTTAAACCAGTTGAGTTCAAAAAGAGTATCCTATTTGACTCAAAACATTAACTTAGTTTCTCTCTCAACAGATGTTTCCAGACCTGTTGAGTTTTTCCAACGCTAGTCTTTATTTCAGATCTCCAGCATCAGAATTTGCTTTTATTAGTGGTTTTGCCTTGTTAGAAGTTGACCAAGACTGGGTAGGTGGACCAGAGTCTCTTGCTTAAGTTTTATACTGTAAAATAAGTTTGAAATGGAGAAAATGAGGGAGCCAGAGTGGAGCAATAATTATTCTCTTCCTTAATACATTCAAAAAGAGTGAAGAGAAATAGCTAGTTGTACTTTTTTTTCCTTAGGATGATTTGTGGCTTAGTCTGAATCACCACCTGTACTTAGAATCTTTTAACAATGCAAGGTGGAACTGAAGGGAAAGAAAATGACATTTCGTTGTAAATATGAAAAGTATTAAGGATCATTTTGTTCCGTTAATGATTGATTTGGAAAATTCATCCTTTGACATGTAAAATAATATTGTGCTCTGTAATCTTGCTATTCATGATACAAAGTACTATAGTTCCAACTGTGGTAAAAGAGTAAAAATATTTACTGCACATTTCACTGAGATGGCAAGATAGTATTCAAAACTCTCAACTGTTCTTTATTCTTCTGTGAAAGTTATTATGAATCACTCTGGGATCCGAATAAACTGGGCTGGTTTAAACTTCAAGCTTTCTTGCTAGGGGGAGTAATATCTCCCCTGCTTGCAAGGATGTTCAGAGTATTATTTCACCTGAAGACATAAACTTGCCTCAATGATATTCAAATGCACAAAAGCAATATCTCCAATTGAACTGCACTTTTCCCAATCCCTCTATTATTTGTCTTTAAACTGAGTTCTCAGCCCCATATACTGTCCATTACAAAGCATGTATTCCACTTCCAAAGTATCTCAGTCAACTTTCATCCTTGAAATTATGGTTCGTCCAAATCTTTACTATGCTGCAGCAAGTCCTGCTCCTCATCACTGATGCATCTTCTGCAAGATATTCATTTCAGAAAATACAAGTTTCATTCAAGCAATAGATCATACCCTAACGGCTTAAAAAGTGAGCAAATGCATACTAATGGAGAACAAATATAGGAGAAACCGAGAGGACTAAAATCTGACATCACTTGGATTTAATGGTCTACACGTGAGGGTTTTGCAAGAGATAAGTGCAGAGACAGTGAATGTGCTAACTATGATGTTCCAAAGTTCCTTAGACTCTGGAGAGGCCTGAACAGATTAGAAGTTGGCAAATGTTATAATTTTTAAAGGATAAAAAAACAAATAAACTGTAGACCAGTTAGCCTTACGTCAGTTTTGGGGTAAATATTATTAAGAAAGTTTTAACAATGTACATCAAAAAGTATAATATGGTTAGAACAAGTTTAGAGTTTTACTAATGAAAGCCTTCCTTGACAGGTTTATTGGCATTTCTGAGAACTTTTAAGTTGGCAGACAGTGAATAATGAAGGATCACGAGGACCAGTGTTGGGACCTATTTGCAATCTGCATTAAGTACTTAGATGAAAAGACAGAGTAATGCCTAAACTTGCCGATAGAAAGTTAGGTGGAAAGGTGAACTGCGAGAAGAATGTAGTGGCTTCAAAGAGAAATAGATAGGTTTAAGTGAGTGTGGCAACAAAATGGCTGATGGATTGCTTTGAAGAAAAGTGATAGCTTAGTCACTTTGCAAGAGAACAAGGACAAGATTTTTAAAAGGTATGAAACTCAGTGTTTATATTTAAAGAGACTGGGTTTGCTCATACAAAGTACACAGCTGTAGCTTACAGATAAAGCAGTCAGGCAGATTCCATATTGGGCCTTTATTGAAAGGGGATGTGAGCGCAAAAACAAAGAAATTATCTTACAATTGTGCAGGGTTTTAGTGATACCACATATGAATAACGAAGTCAAAACTCTTTGACCCATCAATTCTGTACTGCCAAAGATGTACTGCTACCTACATTAGTCCTACTGTCCCATACTACACCAGTAAGTACTTTTAAAAGTTGTGCGGTTTCGTGCCTCAGCTGCGCTCCCAGCAAATGCATTCCAGACCCCATCCAGTGTCGGGATGAAAAAGTTTTTCCTCAAATCCTCTCAAACCTCCTGCTTTTCACTTTAAGATTTTGCCCCCTTTGTTATCACCCCTCTGACTACAGGGAACAACAGCTTTCTATCACCATGTTCATGCCTCTCAATCTTCTATGCTCGCAAGAAAACAATCTGGATTTATCCAGTCTTTCTTCAAAACTGAAATGCTTCATCCGAGGCAATATCCTGGTGAACCTCCTTTGTAGTCACAGTCTTCCTGTCATGTGGTGACCAGAACTGCGCACAGTATTCTCCAGCTGTGGTCTAATCAAATTTCGGTACAGCTCCAACATGATCTCCCTGCTGTTATAATCTATGCTGAAAAATGTGTTGCTGGAAAAGCGCAGCAGGTCAGGCAGCATCCAAGGAGTAGGAGAATCAACGTTTCAGACATAAGCCCTTCTTCAAATGTCGATTCTCCTGCTCCTTGGATGCTGCCTGACCTGCTGCGCTTTTCCAGCAACACATTTTTCAGCTCTGATCTCCAGCATCTGCAGTCCTCACTTTCTCCCTGTTATAATCTATGCCATGACCGATAAACGTAAGCACACTCTGTGCCATCTTAACCATTTTTAGGGATCTATAAACAAGCATAGATTCCTTTCTCCCTCTGAGGCATCCTAATGTCTTGCCATTTTGGATACTCCTCTTGTCTTCCTTCCAAAGTGTGTCACCTCATACATTCTTGGAGTTACATTCCATCTGCTACTGATCTGCCCATCTGACCAATCCGTTTATATCCTCCTGTCACTGACTACCTTCCTTATCACTGCATCACCAATCATTCTTTGTGTCATTCACAAAGTAACTTACTATCCCCTGCACATCCTCATCTATATAATGTATGAATATCACATCCAATAAGTGACCCAACACTGATCCCTGTGATACACCACTACACAGAGCACCACTTTTCGATTAGATTCCCGACAGTGTGGAAACAGGCCCTTCGGCCCAACTAGTCCACACCGACCCTCCGAAGAGTAACCCACCCAGACCCATTTCTCTCTGGCTAATGCACCTAACGCTATGGGAAATTTAGCGTGACCAATTCACCTGACCTGCGTATCTTTGGACTGTGGGAGGAAACTGGAGCACCCAGAGAAAACTCGCGCAGACACGGGGCGAATGTGCAAACTCCACACAGACAATCACCCGAGGCTGTAATCGAACCTGGGACCCTGGTGCTGTGATGCGGCAATGCTAACCACTGAGTCACCGTCTGCCACCCACTCTGTCTCCTGTCATTAAGCCAATTTTGGATCCGACATGCCATGTTAGCTTGGATCCCATGAGCTCTCTTTCAGTTTCCTGTGAGATCTTGTCAAAGGCCTTGCTGAAATCTTGAATACTGTACAGTTTTGCTGTTCATGTTTAAGAATAGACATACATGTATTGGAGGCAATAAAGAAGATTTGCTAAATTAGTTCCTGGGAATGAGGGGTTGTCCTTTTGAGAGGCTGAGCAAATTGGACCTATGGATACTGAAGAGTAAAAGAATGAGAGGTGATCTGATTGAAATGTAATAAAATTCTGACAGGCTTCATAGAGCAAATGCTAAAAGATTATTTCCTCTGACCAGGGAATCTAAAGCATGTGCGTATCCTCAGTGTAAGAGGCCAGTCATTTGGGACTGAGATGGGAAATTTCTTGACTCAATGTTGTGAATTTTTGGAATTCTGTATCCCAAAAGGTTGTGAAGTTGCCATTGTTGAGTACATATAAGGCTGGAAAAGACAGATTTTTTGCATCTTGGGAAGTCAAAGAATATGGGAGTGGGTAGGGGAGTGGCGTTGAAGTCCAAGATCAGACTTGACAGAGGAGACTTCATGGACTGCTTGCCCTACTCTCCCCAATTCTTTGTGTTATTAACTTAACAACAACTCCAATTTAAAATTTGTGTTCTTTCATTCAAATCTCTGTATGCCTCCTTTTGCTTTTATTCTCTGGCTTTCCTAGGCATCATAACTCGCTATATTATGGAGAAACTGAGATAAAATGAAATGTTTTACTCATAGTTAAATGATATGTGGGAGGAGGTTCAAACAGAAAATAATTGCAATTCATTAGTTAGACAGGATTGTCCTGTTTGTCTGCTGTGAATTCTGTATGATGCTCTGGTTTTTAGATGTTATGAAGTTTTCAAATTGAAATCCACAGAATCACATGGGTCTCGAACTCATTAGTTTGTCTGCTGTGAATCCTCTCACTTAAGTTTGATGTGAGAGCCAAAAACGGCAGCATGTCTTCCAGGTTGTTCATTTGCTGGGATAGTCGTGCTGGCGTAAAATCACCTTAGTCTCAATCTGAACAGGTGCTGTTATAAACTACTCCATCCCTGAACTAAGTTCTATGGCAGCACCAATTCAAAGACAAACTGCAAATTGTCACAAACTGCTTATTGTAATCGTTCCATCTGTTAAATTTAACAGCGGAAAGGGCTGTGTAGTTATGCAGAAACTTTCTGATATCCCTATGTGTTAAAATATTATCCTTAGTTTGGATAACAACTTAAATCAACGAAAATTCAACTGACTGTTTTAAAACAAATCCTTAGCTATTATATGCAAGCATGAGAAAAGGCACATTAGTGATTTCTTTGTCGGAACATCTATGCATGTCTATCTGTTACAACTCCATAAGCAAGGCACTTTTAAGGCTGAACTAAACTTTTTCACAATGGACTTTTTTAGCTCGCACTTATTTCACCACATAGTCATGCAAATAGCTCTAAACAAAATATTGTAGAATAATTATACTTGGTTAACAAAAAGCCAAGTTTTGTTTTTTTTAGACAGCATAAGTAGTTCACACTCCTTATCTGCAAACAATAGTCATAGTCTGATCAAATAAGTTTAAAGACAAGTTTGTGTGTGGTTCCAATTATGATTCTTTCACATTGTATTTGCTGGAACCTACAGTGGGGTCTGTGAAGTAGTGAGAGTTTTAACTTTGTGAAGTAGTTTGATATCTCCTGATGAAATACAAGATACTGTTTAAACACAAGCTCTTTGAAGTTTCATTTCAATGTTGCAAAGCTGTCAAGTTCCATGTTGACTTTTATCCCTCTGGTGGCAAAAGAACTAAAAATATCTGTTACAAGTATTTTGTTAAAGAAAGGAAGGGGAAGGTCACATTGTTTTACTTCAGGTCAGAGGATGCATTTTTTAAAACCCTCTAGTTCCATGATTAAAACCAAGTATATAGTCGCTTCCATTTCCCTATTGCCAATTAAACCAACAATAATTTGCATTGCCATACAACTTTTCCAAAACACAATGTCCTGAGGTGCTTCAGGAGTTTCTCAAAACAAAATTTGACAGACACATGAAGTGACTTTCAGGTAAATGGTTGAAAGCTTAGTTAAGTGTTTTAAACAATGCTAAATGACGAGTGAAATATAGAGAGCTGAAAAGGTTAGAAAGGAAATTTCCAAGCTTGGGGCTGTATAGCTGAATTCTAATGAAATCTGGAATGATTAGTGCTAAAATTATAGCGCAAATGTGGGCACACACTGTGCGAGGCCATGGAAGAATTGGAAGCCAAGGATCCAAATTTTAAAATGGAAGTTTGACATAACAGAGAGCCATTGTAGGTCAGCAAGAAAAGGGGTGGTGAGTGAATGGGCCTTAGTGTGAATCAAGATCTGAGCAGAGGAATTCATTCTTGCTAGTCAGAATTTTCTCAAACAAAAGTATGAGGGGGCAATTGCAAAAAAAACCAAAATATTGAAGCTCCACATCTGTATGAGCAAACACATGTAAAGTATGTCCTCTTATTTGTGTAAAATGAGCCAGGGTTCTTGTTTCTCATTGCTATTCATTGACCTCAGCTTTCACTTGAATGCTTTCACAGAAGAAGCTAGGTTTGGGTTCTGCTTTGAAGCTTGCTTATGCAGTCCCTCCATACTCATGTTAAGATCTGGGTGAGAGGGGATACAAAAGGGTTCTTGGTCCCCAATCGGGAATTAGTGTCTTTGGTGTGGTGAAAAATCAGCAAAAAAAGGAACAAACACTATGTAACCTTTGACTCGTGAAAAATACATGGGCTCTAAATATTTAAACTATTTTCAGACAGTTTTGTGGTCTCGTACAGGCTCACTTACAGGAAATGCTATTTTGGTATAAACCTTTCTACGTTTGGGCTTTTTGTTTAAGCTGTTGAACTGCTCAGAATGAAATTGCCAGAGCAGTTTTAAAATTTTAAGATTTTGATGCTTTGTAAAATACTGGCTTTTAAATTATTTTAAAAAGGAGGGTTGTGAAATGTGCTGTTCATGTCGACAGGAAACTACAGTACTAGCTTACAATCCGTGGTCAAAGTGCTGATTGGGGTAACAGCCTTTTGGTTGCAAACAGGAAGTTTGTTCAGCCTACAGGCCATAGCTGCTCTAAGAAGATCTCTGTGCTACACGTTTGCAACCCTTGTTAATAGCTATAAAAGTGTTTAATGTGACTCAAAGCAGCAGATGGCCCAACAAAAGGATCAATTTGGTTACCAGTCCACAGGGCCAGAACCATCAAAAACCTCTTCAGCTCTGGTTAAACTGGAAGTCTTAGCGAATAGAATTTTTCACAGACAACCAAAAGTGGCTGCTAATGAGCAAAATCTGCTTCTGGAAACTGAAGGTGTCTTTGTTTCTGGATACACTCTCACTTGGGATGATTGTAGTAAGTTTACTGTACATTTCAGTCCAATGTCATTTTTGTGCAAAATTACAAAAAATATACTACCGAGTAGTGACTAAGGCTCTTAGTAAATTGTCGTCTGGATTTGTTTTGTGAGCAAAATTACTCAGCAATCTTAGATTTATTTTTTAAGGAAAGAACAGTTTCTGTACAAGGAAGGTCTTAAAGTCCCATATTCTCCTAAGTGTTCCCCTCCTCTTAACCTTAACCTCTTCCGAAATGGCCAGTTGGTTCAGCTGGAAGTATGTTTATTTGATAGTTGGATGACTAATTAACTGCAAGGAGCGTCAAAGTAAAGTTGAAGCCTTTCTCTGTGTCCACAGTTTCAGGAAATGACTGTTAATCAAGTGGATGTAAACTCTTGTCTCACCTGTGAAAGCTGTGGCTTAGTTAGACACACACTTGACCCTGAGGCAGGTAGTTACAGGTTCTCGGCCGACACCAGGATTTGAGCACAAAAGTCGAGGTTGACGTTCCAGTGCAATACTGCTGAACAGTCAGAGGTTTCATTTCTCATGAGACATTAGACAGCAGTTCTATTTGTCTTTGCAGTTGGTCATAAAGCACTTATAAGGGAGGTCCTTCAGCCTTTTGAACTGATGCCTGCTCCCAGTGGAGTAATCCAGTCAATCCCATTCCACCATTTGAGTCCCACAGCTCTGCAAATTCACTTTCAAGTACCTGTCCAGTTTTCTTTGAAATCATTCATTGTCTCCACTACTGCTACTTTCATGGGCAGCGTTTCCAAGTTATTACCAATGAGGACAAAATTCATTTCCTATTGCTCTTCCATCTCATACCCAAAATCTTAAATCTCTGTTCCCTCATCTTTGTATCTTCAACTAATGGGAAGAGCTTTTTCCCTAGTTGTTTACCTTATCAAGGCTGTCATAATCTTTTAACTCTCATCAAGTTGTTTCTCATTTTCCTTTGCTCCAGTTTTTCCATCCTAAATGTGTAACACAAACTCTCCAACCATGAAGCTATTCTGGTAAATCACTTCTGAGCTGTCTCAATAGCCTTTATATCTTTACTAAAGTGTGGTGACCAGATTGAATGCAGTACTCTGGTTGGGGCTTGACCAGAGCTTTGTAAGATTTAGCATAACTTACCCTGCCTTTGCCTCTTTCTGTTCCTTTTGCTAAAATACATTACCCCTCTCTGTTCTGGATTGTATTTCAAATTCTCACTGATACTTGTCTGCCAGTGCTAATACTCTATCTCATAGTTTGCGTCTCCTCCATGTTTGCTAATCCAAGTCATTTATATATGGCCAAAAAAAGGTCTATTGTTATCCTGAGTGGGGGGAGAAAAAAACGACCATGGCTCACTGATTTCTGTCCTTAAGCCAATCTTGTATCAAATTGAACACTGACCCTCCTCTTCCATAAACCCAAATTTTGTTAATCAGTCTTTTATACAGTACCTGGTGAAATATTTTCTTAAAATCCACTGCATTCTATTCTTTAATATTCTCTTATTCCTCAACCAAATTTAGATCAGTTATGATATGTCCTAAATTATCTAAAACTTATCCAGATGCTTTATATTTTTTCCCCTGATCATGAATTGTAAAATCTTACCCATCACTGATGTTAAACTGACCAGGCTGTAGTTACTAACACCTATCCTTTTATCCTTCAATGAATAAAGGTGTTACATTTGCCATTTTCTAATCCTCTGGCACCTCTCTCTCATCTTCTGCTACTTCAACCCACAATTCCCTTAACCTGGGATACAAGCTATTTGGGCCAGATAATTTATTCGCCATGAGTATAGCAAGGCTTCTATTGTCACCACTCTTTAGGGTATTTCACATTATCTGTTGTTTCCACTATCTCCACATCCATCAATATTTTGTCAAGTTGCACTTACCCAACAAACACTTAACCGAATGATTTAATACTGTTGTTTTGGCGAAGATTGAGGGAGTTATCCCAAATGGCCTAATTTAATATTTGTCCCTCAAACATCGCAACAACCATTTTAACTGGTCATTGCAATATCCCACAAAACGATATAATGTGCAAATCCGCTGCTGCATTTCCCATATTACAATAGTGACTACAGTTTAAAAGTACTTGACTAGTTACAAAGTATTTGAAGTATCCAGTTGATTGAATTGTAGAAAATTTACACAGATAAAAGCCATATGGCCCATTGTGTTAGAGCCCACAGAAAAACAAGCCAATGAGCTGATCCCACTTTCCAACGTTTGCTCCATAGCTCTATAGTGTGTAGCACATGGGATGCATGTTCAAATATCTTTCTAGTAAGTTGAGAATTTCTGCCCTTTCAAGCAGTGTGTTCCTGACACTTCTCTCTGGATAAAAATATTCCCTCATCTCCCCTCTAATCATTCTGGCAATCTATACCCACAAGTCACTGAACTTTTTGCTGAAGTAAATAGGCCCTTCTATTTTATCCACAGCTCTTCAATTTTTTATGTCTCAAAGAAACCTCCCTTCAGCATTCTATGCTCCAAAGAGACCAACCCCACCCATTGAATCTTTCCAGAAAGTTGTTTTTGTCCAGACCCGGCTACATCAAAATGTTTATCTTGTATCCTCTTGTGCAATTCCATCTTCACTGCAATGAGACAACTAGAACTGTGCACACAACACTGTGACATAACTAATGGTATATACAGTCTCCGCATAACCTCCTTTCTTTTGTATTCTAGACCTTGGTGAATAAAGAGAGATGTCATACACCACCTTATCAAACAACCCTGCTACCTTCAGGGATTTCAAAGGCCCCTCACTTCCTCCACATATCCTAGTATCTCCCATTTATTGTGTTCTTTTGCCTTGTTCGACTACTGAATGCTAGTTGGCATTTGTGTGCCCATCTGATCACATTCTCATGTGGTCAACAGTTGTGCTCCCTATCAACCTTAGGGCCATTATTTTTGCTTTGCTTGCAGACTTCTGGATTGTGCCCCTGACCTAAATATCTAAATCGTTAATGTATATCATAGAAAGTATCAGACCTCGTAGTGAGCCTTGTGGAAACCTGCTGGAGAAAACCTTCCAGTCTCAAATACAACTACCAATGTTTGCCCCTTTGTTACCTTCCACTGAGCGAGTTCTGTATCCAGCTTGCAACATTCCCATGAATCCCAAGAGACTTTTTAAAAATCTAATCTGCCATGCATGTCTCATTAACTTGATTGAGTGTTTGGAAGTAACGAAGAGGATTGATGAGGGCAGAATGATGGATGTGATTTATATGTACTTCAGTAAGGTGTTTGACAAGTTTTTTTTATGGTATTTGGGTTAGCAAGGTTAGATTGCATGAAATATATGCAGAACTAGCCATTTGGTAGCTCAAAGGTAGAAAACCGAGGCTGTGGTGGAGGGTAGCCTTTCAGATGGGAGGCCTGGGACTATTGGTGTGCCACAAGAATCGGTGCACGGTCCACTGCTTATCAGCCCAGCTCTGCTTCCTGTCAATGTCCAGTTGCAACTTATAACAGCCCTCCACGCTATTCACCCCTCCACCAACTTTTGTGTCATCGGCAAACTTACGAACCCACCCTTCCACTTCCTCATCCAAGTCATTTATAAAAATCAAAGAGCACAGGTCCCACAACAGATCCCTGTGGAAGACCACCGGTCACCGAGCTCCAGGCTGAATACTTCATCTACTAATACTCTGTCTTCTATGGGCCAGCCAGTTCTATATCTGGACAGCCAGATTTCCCTGTATCCCATGTCTGCTTACTTTCTGAATGAGCCTACCATGGGGAAACTTATCAAACGCCTTGCTAAAATTCAGATACACCACATCCACTGCTCTATCTTCATTAATGTGTTTTGTCACATTCTCAAAGAATTCATTAAGGCGTGTGAGGCATGACCTACTCCTCTCAAAGCCATGCTATCTCTAATCAAACTATGCTTTTCCAAATAATTATAAATCCTGTCTCTCAGAATTCTCTCCAATTTACAAGGATATTGCCAGGGTTGGAGGTTTTGAGCTATAGGGTGGGGTTGAATAGGTTGGGCTGTTTTCCCTGGAGTGTCGGAGGCTGAGGGGTGACCTTTTAGAGGTTTATAAAATCATGTGGGGCATGGAGAGGGTATAGAGAAGGTCTTTTCCCTGAGATGGGAGAGTCCAGAACAAGAAGGGAGAGGGGAAAGATTTAAAAGGGACCTAAAGACAACTTTTTCATGCAGAGGGTGGTACGTGTATAGAATGAGCTGCCAGAGGAAGTGGTGGAGGTTGGTACAATTACAGAATTTAAAAAGCATCTGAATGGGTATATGAATAGGAATGAATAAGAGGGATGTGGGCTACAATCAGTAAAGATTGGGTGCAATAGTTCATCCTCACTAACACTCAACACTGTCCCTCCCCCTGTGGTGTATACTCAGCCCCCTACTGTACTCACTGTACACCCATGACTGCATCATCAAATACCAGACTAATGCCATTTGCAAGTTCACTGTTGACACCACCATAATTGGTCGAATCTCAGATGGCGACAAAACAGACTACAACAGGAGGTGGAAGACCTGGAAAAATGGTGCATTGAGAACAACCTAGCTCTTAATGCCGGCAAAACCAAGGAGTTCATTGACTTTCGGCAGGATGTTACTCGTGCCTCCCTACACATTAACAGCACAGAGATGGAACAAGTGGAGAGCGTCAAGCTCCTGGGAGTGGTCATCCACAACAAGGTTTCTTGGACTCTTCATGTGGACACACTGGTTACAAAGGCTCAACAAAGTCTCCTCTTCCTCAGGCAACTGAGGAAATTTGACATGACAGTGAATACCCTTGCCAACTTTTATAGGTGCGCTATCAAGAGCATTCTGTCGGGATGTATCATTGCCTGATATGGCAACTGTACCATTCAAGGTCGGAGATGGTTACAGAGAGTAGTGAACTCGGCCTGGGCACAAAGGCCAACCTCCCATCTGTAGAATCCATCTACCAGGCCCGCTGTCAAGGAAAGGCCGCCAGCATTCTCAAAGATCCATCCCACCCTGGCAATGTTTTTCTACAACCTCTATCATCGAGAAGAAGGTACAGAAACCTAAACACATGCACTAGCCGGCTTTGAAACAGTTTCTACCCTACTGTTGTTGGAATACTGAATGGACTCGAACTCTTATCACTCACCTGAACCTGTGTTTTGGTTTTGCCACTGTTTACCTATTATTTACTTCTACATCCTCACAAAACAAAGCTTTTCATTGTGCCTTGGTACAATAAATTCAATTCCATTCAAGTGCTGGCTAATGGGTCCAGATTAATTTAGGATATCTGGTCAGCAGGAACAAGTTTCCATGCTGTATGTCTCTGACTCTGAGAGACCTGGTCAAAAGCCATAAACCATGTCACCTACATTAATCTCATTGGCACTTTCTCTGAAAATTCAATCAAGTTAGTCTCACTCTGCTTTATAAATCCATGCTGACTTTCCTTGATGAACCCTTGCATTCCTTAATGACTCTTTATCCTCTGAATTGATTTCAATAATTTGTGGACTACTGGGGTTCGCCGATCTGACCTGTAATTATTTGGTCTATTCCTTATTCCCTTTGTTTACAAAGGTACAATGTTTGCAGTCCTCAAATCCTCCACTGCTTCACACCTGTGAGGATTGAGACGTGACCTTTAGACCTTATACTGTTTCCACCTTGTTTTGTTTTAATAGCCTGGGATGATAATCCTATTAATGCTTCCTCTGCACGCCATTTGCATCCAATGCTTCACCCCCCTCCACCACCACCACCACCACCACCTCCTCCTCCATCTCCTCCACTGTCCCCTCTTTGTGCAGATGGACTCAAAATAATATTAATTAACCATATCAACACCTTCCTTGACACAGGTAAACTTTTTAAGCCATTTTATGTGTTCTGCTCTCTGCATATAATCACATACCCATCCAGATGCCTTCTTAAATGTTCTAATTTTACCAAACTCCACCACCCCCTCTGGCAGCTCATTCCATGCATGCACCTTCGGTCCCTTTTTAAATCTTTCCCCTTTCACCCCAAACCTATGCCCTCTAGTTCTAGACTCTCTCATCTCAGGGAAAGGACCTTCTCTATTCTTTTTACTGTTAATATGTTGATTAAACATCTTTAATTTTTCCTTGATTTTATTTGCCATTACTCTTGGCTTTCCTAATTTCATTTGAGTTTATTCCTCCATTTTCTCTACTCTTCTCAACTTTCTGTAGTATTGAGTTAGTGTTCGGTATAAACTCTGAGCCCTTGACATCCAAGGACTCTAGATTTGGCCATTCCACCCATTTTCTTTGTGGGAACATGTTAACTCTGAGTCTTCCTCTTCCTTCCAATTGCTCTTGTATTGATTTACTTTCAAACAGTAACTTCCAATCCATGTTTGCTAAATCATTCCTCAGCTGAGCAAAATTGGTCTTGCGCCAATATAGAACTTTTCTATCTTTTGACCTTACTCAAGTTCTGTTAGAGCTTTATTGAACTATGATGATTTATTTTCTAGCAAAATGCTCACAACTTCATTTCCTGAAACTAAGTTCAAAGTGGCCATCTCATATATGTACTAGTCAACAAAACTTTTCTGAATGCATGTCAAAAGTTCTGCCTCAATTTCTTTACACTAAAACTACCCCAAGTGCTATTGAATCCCCTATTATTACTGCTCTATTGTCTTTGTACTTCTTCTCAAATTTGCCTATATATCTGCTTGAAGAAAGTGAGGACTGCAGATGCTGGAGATCAGAGCTGAAAATATGTTGCTGAAAAAGCGCAGCAGGTCAGGCAGCATCCAAGGAGCAGGAGAATCGACGTTTTGGGCATGAGCCCTTCTTCAGGAAAGTGCTCCTTTCCTGAAGAAGGGCTCATGCCCAAAACGTCGATTTTTCTCCCCTCCTTGGATGCTGCCTGACTTGCGCTTTTCCAGCAACACATTTTTAGCTATATATCTGCTTCTCAATCTCACTTTTACTGGAGGTTACCATGCTACTATTCTATTCTATTCTGGCTGTCTGGTGCTTTCTTGTTTCCCCTCGTAAGCTGTAGTGTGACCATTTATAAACATGCTGTTTTGCATTCCAAAGTCTGTTTGATTTAGGTAGACCCACAATGCAGGTGGGAGGGAATTCCTGGATTTTGGTGAAGGAACAATGATATATTTATCTAAGTCAAGATTGCTTGGAGGTCAAAATTGCAGGTGGTCCTATTCCTTTATATCTGTTGGTCTTGTCCTTCTACTGGTCATGGGTTTGGGAAGTGCTGTCTAAGGAGCACTTCACCTTTTATACAGTACATTGTGCTGCTGCTGAACATTTGGTGGTGGAAGACAGAGTGATTGTGAGTGTAGTGCTGATCAAGTGGGCTACTCCGTCTTGGATGGTGCCAAGCCTCTAATATTGTTGGAGCTGCACTCATCAAGGAACTGGAGAGTAGTCCTCCATGCTCATGATTTATGCCTTGGAGTTAGTGTACAAGCTGTGGGGAATTGTGAGGTGAATTACTTCGTGATTCCTAGCTTCTGATGTGTGCTGTTAGACACAGTATTTACATGGCTACTTTGGTTCGGTGTCTTGTTGGTAGCAACCTCCAGGATGTTGTTAGTCAGGGATTCAGTGATGGTAATGCCATTGATGTCAAGGATGATTGGATTCTCTTGATAGAGATGATCGTTGCTGGGAATTTGTGTGAAGCGAACATCACTTGCCACATATCTTATGGTCTAATATCTAGCCCTGGCTAATATCAGAGCAGGAATAGCTATTTGGCCGATTAGGTCTGCTCGTCCATTTGATCGTGGCTGCTATGTTTCGCAGCCCCATTCTCCTGCCTTCTCCCCATTCATTTTTGGTTGCTGATCAAAATCTTGTGACCTAACACATTGTACCATTTCAGGAATACACTTTCTCAGAATGATTAGAAATGGTCAGTAAATGTCACTGACACCTATCTGCCAAAAATTAATGTTTAACAAGTCACTGTTTAATGCCTAGCTCGCTCATTAGGATGTTTATTGCAGCTAGAATTTATTTCCTTATGGTCTCCACTTCTAATGCCTGTCAAGGCAGTAACAATGCCTTCTACGATTTAGATTTCTCTAAGCCACTTCAAGAGCAAAAAAAGCACTGTTAAGCAGATTTAGATTTTTAGGACAAACTTTGAATTTGCAGTTATTTTAATGGGAAAACAGCTGCTGGCATATTGGTAGATCCTAGTTTTTCACTCCATCGTGGAGTTGATACATCCCTTCAGTGAATTATTTTGGTTCATGTGAAATGCAATGAGCCATTTGCACCTTCAAGAATCGGCATGGGCTGAGAGGATGAGAGAAAGATCGTTGTGACTTAATACTGTATTTGAAAAGTGTTTAATATTTGATAACACGTTTTAAGAGCACTCAAAATAATTTTTGTCTATGCCACGAGTGCTGTGTAATAAATTGAGAATTTGTATCAACTGAGGAGCTTTCACGATCGCACGTTTTCCAAGAAATATAATGTTAAATCAGAGATGTAAAGCGTCATTGGTTATTGCTTAGTTTTGGACACTATCACTGTGATCACATTTGTCATCCTTACAGAATCCCTGATTTATATACGACAATCTCATTATTTGCCTCCTTTTTTGTTACTGCAATATAGTTTAAAGAAAGTAACAAATTTCCAGTTCAGATTGAAACATTGTCTTTAATTCCAAAGTGATTAATTGCGATACAGATAGGACAAAATACATGAAGATAATTCAGCTGCTCAAAATAATAAAGTGGATTTGATGGAAACCTGGTGATTGAGCAGACTTCTGAGCATCACTTGGGGTTTTAAAACAAAAGCAAAGTGGAATTCCACACATGAAGTTGAAGCACTGGAATTGCCACCACCTGGAAGAGATGAAAGTCCCATGACTCTTAGGACTTGACTGTGTGCTGTGTACCAAGTGACTGACCGATTAAAGCTGGGAGGGTCAGTTCTGGGAACGGAAGGACTCCCATCTCTGGCGATGGATAAAAGGCACAACAGCAGCTGCTTGTGTTTATACAGCACATTTAAAGTAGGAAAATCTTTCCAAGAGGCTTCTCGGAAATGAAATAGGAGTCACGTCAGTTTTGACTAAAAGATGGGTTTTGAGATAGAGGGTAATAGAAAGGGTTAAGTGTGGTGATTTCAGAAAGCAGACCAAAGTGGTTGAAGATGTTCTAGTAATCTTAATGAAAGATGCCCAAGAAGGCAAAATTCAAGAAACTTTCAGTTGACTCATCTGTTATCTCATTACTTTGCACTTGCTTTGAGGCTAAAGATTGACATTCTTTTCTGAAATTGGTTTATTATACTAAGGGAGTTCTGCATTATTGGAAGTACGAACTTTCTGATGGAACATTAAAATAAAAGTCCATTTGTGTTGGGTTCAGATTGAAGTAAAAGATGCTGTCTCAATATTTAAAACCATGTTGCAGAGTTCTCCATGTCTTGCTCGATATTTATCCTTTAAGAAGCACCATCAAATACCAGACCAGTTGGGCATCTATCCAATTGTTTTATAAATCATTAGAAGGTTTAACTTCAGAAAGAGGCTACTTTGCCCATTGTGACTGTGCCAGTCAAAAGTGAACATCCCAACTTTAGAGAGAAAGAGGCTAAGAGGAGACCTGTTGGGAATTTTCAAAATTACTATTGAGCTAGATGGAAAAGACGGGGGAAGACCTGTAAGAATTCTCACTTGGGGGCTTACAAGATGGCTCAGTGGTTAGTTAGCAGAACTGCCCCACAGAGCCAGGCACCTGGGTTCAGTTCCACCCTTGGCTGACTGTCTGACTGTAGTTTGCACATTCTCCCCATGTCTGCATGTGTTTCCTCTGGGTGCTCTGGTTTCCTCCCACTGTCCAAAGATGTGCAGATTAGGTGGATTGGCTATGCTAAGTTGCCCAATGTGTTCCAGCAGATGCGCAGGTTGGATGGATTAGCCTGGGGAAAATGCAGGGTATATAGGGTGGGTTTGGGTAGGAGGCTCTCCAGAGTGTCAGTGTGAACTCGATGGGCTAAGTGGTCTGCCGCTCCTCAGATGCTGCCTGTCCTGCTGTGCTTTTCCAGCACCACACTCCAGCATCTGCACTCACTTTCTCCAAATGGTCTGCTTCCACATTGTAGGGATTCTTGCTATGAAGTAAGAATGAGAGGCACACATTAGAAGTGATTTGAAAATGTGATGTGAGAAAAGAGTTTTCTTGCAAGTGGTTCGAGGCTGGAATGAGCTACCTGTTGTGTGATGGAGGCAGATTCAATTGAGGCATTCAAGAAGGGATTGTTCCTATTTAAATAATATTCAGTGTACAAGGGTATGGGGAAAATGCAAGAGAATGGTATTATAATGGTCATTTTTAGAGTCACTCCATACCTGCTAACAACAAATGGCCTCCTGTTTTGTGCAAAGTTAAAAATCTCACAACACCACGTTATAGTCCAACTGGTTTATTTGGAAGCACTAGCTTTCGGAGCACTGCTCCTTCATCAGGTGTGGACAGCGCTCCAAAAGCTAGTGCTTCCAAATAAACCTGTTGGACTATAATCTCGTGTTGTGTGGTTTTTAACTTTGTACACCCCAGTGCAACACTGGCACCTCTAAATCCTGTGTTGTAATACTTGCTAGTATTTGGCCAGATCCCTGCAGTTCTGGCACCTGAGATCTATATCTCCAGACACCATTTAAACACACCAAGCATTTCTGACTTTCACTAACCTTTCAGACAATGTGCTAGACACCAATTGTCCTCCAGTCTGAAATTATTTTTCTTCTCTTTCCCCTCTAAATCTGTCCCCTATGGCCTCTTTGCCAAGATAAATAGGTCCTTTCCATGCCACTTTAGTCAGGGCCCCCTCAATTTTGTACATCGCAATGATGTTGCCCCTCAACCTCTTCTTTTCCAAGGGAGACAACACTCTTCTCTTCAATCTTTCTGCATTGGGACTTGAACCCACGCAAGTTGTGATGTGGTGATAGGAGCTCTACAAAAGAGTACAGATGCGAAAGGACAGATTATAGCTGACCTCAGTGTCTGCTGGGAAACTATTCTGGAATATATTCCTTTTCATTGTATTGTGATAGCATCCATAAAAGTGAAAAGCTTTCCCTGGTCAGTTCAATATTTTAAGCAACTGTAATGGAAAATATTCCTACATTTGTTTACAATACTAATGTACATGGCAAGCAGAATAACTCATCCCCACAGCGAAATGCCAGGGTACTTCAGCATTGATTTAGTGCAGTGCTGCAGTTATTTTTAGTTATAAAAAGAATTACGATTAATGGAATTGCTGAAAATTACTTGGGGCAAGCATTCCATTGACTTAGAGTTTGAATTGTGCATGGCTGTGTTTAAAGATTGGACCTACTCCTTTAAACTGTCAAATCATTAGAGTTTAAACAGCAGCATGAATATGATCTGTTTTGCAAATCATAGAATGCATGTGTACCAGTTTTCTTGTAACTTTTTATACATTTCCTGATTGTGGTGGCATGTGACATTTTGTTTTGGTGACCATTAAAATACTGATCTACACGGAGATCAGAGGGCAGTGGTTGAGTGTCTGGCAATTAGGATAAATATTGGTGGAAGTAGTGATGGTGAAATTTAGTCAGGATTCCTACTGCTGCAGCTGTGGCCTGGGTTTTGCATTAGCAATGATAGTGAAACTGGCAGTATTTGCTGTGATTACTCTTGAGACTGAGCGGTTTTGGTGTCTGCACATGTGCAGTTATCTATAGACAGAGAGGTTGCTGTCAGTGATGCAGTACTAATCCATAGCAACATTTTTGCAGAACTTTACAGCTGCTCAGAGGTTCCACACATGCCAGTCAGCATGTCAACACATTGACTTCCAGTTTCAGAAGTTGCTGTCAGACACGGGCCTTGGAAGTCTGTGCATAGCAGAGGTTAAGAAAAAATAGAGGAAGTATTGCTCCATTGTGTGCTGTGTTGAAGTTTCCCAATCCCGAAGTTTTTTTTTATTCACTCTTAGACTAACATTTAATGCCTATCCCAGGTTGCCCTTGAGAAGATGATGAGCTGCCATATTGAACCACTGTATTCCACGTGTAGTAGGTAAACACTCAATTTCTATTCTGTTAGAACCCACTGGCCTGCTGAGTGGGCAGGAAAGAGGATTTGAGGCCTGAAGCAGATTAGCCATAATCTTGTTGAATGGGCCAGTCTTGAGGGGCCAAATGGCCTAATCCTGGTGTATGTTCTTTTAATAATAAGGACTTGCCTTTTATGCTGTTAGTCTTAAAATAATGAAATGAAATGTAACTTTTTTAATGCCGTATGAAGTTCATAACTTTTATTGTGTGGTTTGATCCCACACTAAATTGGATTCAAGATAAACTAGTTGAGAAGACAAAGTCAAGAACGACCTTCGGCTTGGTTTTCAGGCCAACACTATTCTAAGTTAATACAATTAATCACTATACATGTTAGTTACAGTACCATTCAGTACATTATAATTTCAAATGTTCCCCTATGACCTACAACGCAAGATCTTTCAGTATTGAACAAAAATAACATATCTATTGGTGTCAGTCGATAGTCTTCTGCTGAGTCCAATTTGGGATGTCTAAACATATTTTCAGTTCTTACAAAAGATCGGTTTTTCCATTTGGCTAGCTTTCTTTATTACAGGAGATTTGTGTTAGGAAATGATTCATTGTGTGTTGGAACCTATTGTCATCGCTACCTCGTATCTAATATGTCAAAGTGGCCAATTCACTACAATCCAATATTGTAGCTGTACTTTTTGTATCATATTGATGCATTTCTTCTCCTCAAGGCATTTGCATTACTTGTGTCAGGCATTAAATGCTTTCCAGTATTCTGTGTAATCAGAGATATTTTATTGGGCTCAAGACTCCATGCTTTTCCCAAATGTGATCAACTAACAGTTCGTGCTCAAGTTGAACTTGGGACCTTGTAGACTGTGTAGATTAGTTATTTACTGACTGAAAGCAGTGAACCATTAGTTATGTCTTTTAAGAGTTGAATTTGAGATGCTGAGTATGAAATATGAAGCTCATTTAATCTAACATTCGTGTGTCGCATGCAATTTTTACTATTCAAAATCTTTGCATGTAATGCCTGAATTTGCATGCTGTTTTCAAGATAACATGATTGATTAACACCCCTACAGTTGCACTGCCCTACCTTCTCAAGACAATCCTAGATTGTTTAGCCTACAAAATAAACCAAAAATGCTGGAAATATTCAGCAGTTCCACAGAGTGAAAAAGTTGTTTTGTGACTGACCTGAGTGAAGGGACACAGACTTGAAATAATATTCTGCTTTTCTCTTCACTTATTCTGCCTGACCAGCATTTCAAGCATTCTGTTTTTATTTCGGGTTTTCAAAATATGTAGTAACTTGCTTTTGCTTTATTTTTGATCACCGAATTGTGTTATTTTGCCCCTTGAGTCAGCTCTGACAAGATTATGGCTGATCTGATGACTTCAACACGCATTCTTCTGTACCCCTAATAATCCCAGGTCCTTGACTAACAAGAGAATCAGAGTTGAGTGTGTTGCTGGAAAAGCACAGCAGGTCGGGCAGCATCTAAGGAGCAGGAGAGTCGATGTTTTGGGCCAGAGCCCTTCATCAGGATCCAGCAACACACACTCAACTCTGATCTCCAGCATCTGCAGACCTCACTGTCGTCTCGGATGCTGCCTGAACTGCAGTGCTCTTCCAGCACCACTAATCCAAAATTTGGTTTCCAGCATCTGCAGTCATTGTTTTTACCTAACAAGACAGTCAACCTATCTCTGCCTTTATTTAATGGCTTGCAGTTGAAATTACTAAGAACTTATCACCCTTTAAGAGAAAAGAAAATCCTTACCGCCATTTTAAATGTTACACCCTTTATTTTAAACTGTGCTTTGTTGATCTAGTTTGCTTGGTCATGTAAATTTTTTAGCTATGGGTCATGAAAGGTCCTGGATTACTTTGCTATATACAAGAACCTTATAGAAATGCATGTTGTGGTATGTGCAAACCACTTTGAGGATTAGTTTATGAAATCTTTTTCATAATTAATTGAGTGTACTGATTTTGTGCCAATGTTCAGTGTGAAAAGCCAGGAATTGTATTTGAAAAATGATATAGCCAAATAGCATTATTCTCCAGTTATGTTTTAAAAATAAACTTGTATCCAAGAAGTTTGCTCCTAACCACGAATAGAAGAATTGAATTAGGCTCAACATGCAATGAAGTTTGGTACGTGCATAATGCCTGCATACTAGTTTGAGTTTGGATTCTGTACCTCAAAAGATTGTGATGTGAGACCATGTTGCATGAATACATTTTGAGAAGACCCAACATTGATTTCTAAATAGATTCTGGGAGTGTTGCATGTTAACACTGAGTATAATAGGCCTGATTTATTACATTTACAGCAGGTATGAACTGAAATCTGGATAGTAAGGTTCTGTACCCCAGAGGACCACAGAAGCCCAATCACTGAATATGTTGGAGCCTGAAATTAATGTATCTTGACATCTTAAAAACATATAGGGATAGTGCAGGAAAATGATGTTGAAGTAGATGATCTAATTGAATGGTGAAGTTGGCTTGAAAAACTGAATGATCAAAACTTCCTAGTTTTTTTATGTTTCTTCACATTGATAAAAATGTAAATCTATCACTTGCCATGCTTTCTTCTGTACTTCAGTAATGAGCATCATTTTATTATGGACAACAGTTGTACAGTTTGCTTCAGACTGTAATTACACTAGAGTTCTCGTGTCATTGCAAACTAATTTGGCCTTGTACCACTGCCAAAAAGCTGTTATAAATCTATATAAAATTCCACCCAACTCGAGTGAGACTTTGTATAAGTGGTGGCAGCGGGAGGGGAAGTTTCAATTCATTGAACCAGATAACTATTGTTGCATAAACAAGTCTTGTTACTTGTACTTCGTATTTCAATATTGTCTAAATAAACTACACAGTTAGGCACTTTAGCTTATTTCTTATTAATCAGACTTTGGATTGTAGCTGGGCATTCTTAAACTCTTGTGATTACTCAACTTTGATTTATCCCATTTGGTGTAATGAAGGCTGGTGCCTCTGAACCTTTTGATGTTAAATGGTACTTACCAATACCCCTTCAAATGTATCAATCTTAGAAAGAAATAATGTGCTACCAACCCTGTCGATTTTGTTTTCTCACAGAAATTGGGCATGCATCTGTTTTTGTTATTACTCATTTAGAGACAGAGTCCTACAGCCCAAACTGATCCATGCTGACCAAAATGTCAATCAACATTAACCGCATTTCCCTGAACTTGGCCCGTATCCTTGTAAACCTTTCCTATCCACGTATTTGTCCAAATGCCTTTTAAATTTTGTTAATGTACCGCCTCAAGCATTTCTTGAGCTGATTCCACATCTGTACTACCCTCTATGTAAAAATGTTACCCCTCGGGTACCCTTTTAATCTTTTCCCCTCTAACCTTAAACTGATGCCCTCTAGTCCTTGATTCCCCAACTCTGAGAAAAAGACTGCATTCACCCTACACATGCTTCTCATGAAGATATGAAAGAGATCTAAGGGGCAACTTTTTCAGAGGGTGGTACACGTATGGAATGAGCTGCCAGAAGGAGTGGTGGAGGCTGGTACAATTGCAACATTTAAAAGGCATTTGGATGGGTATATGAATAGGAAGGGTTTGGAGGGATATGGGCCGGGTGCTGGCAGGTGGGACTAGATTGGGTTGGGATATCTGGTCGGCATGGACAGGTTGGACCGAAGGGTCTGTTTCCATGCTGTACGTCTCTGACTCTATCTTATACACTTCTGTAAGATTGCCCCTTCAGTCTCCTATGTTTTTTAAAAAAAAGTCCTAGTTTGTCCAACCTCTCCCTGTACCTCAAATCTTTGAGTCCTGGCAACATACTTGTAAATTTCTTCTGCGGTCTTTCCAGTTTAATAACATCCGTCCCACAGCAAGGTGACGAAAACTGAGCACAGTACTTCAAGTGTGACCTCACCAATATCCTGTACAACTGCAACATAACTTTCCCAACTGCTATACTCAATGCCCTGACTGATGAAAGCCAGTGTGCTGAAAGCCACCCTCACTGCCCTGTCTATTTGTAACTCCACTTTCAGGGATCTGTGCACCTGAACGCCAAGGTCCCTCCACTCCACGAAACTCCCTTTTCTATGATCCTAGTAGACCCATCTGGCATAGAAGCCACTGATAAATTCCATATGAACTTTTTTTAATCTGGACTTGACAAATAAGGATGTTGTCTTAAGTTACTGATTCCTCTGCATTTTCGCCATCTTCCATGTCAAACATAGTACATCCTGGTGAATCTGTATGGATTCTTAATTTCTTAAGTTTACCAGATCATAAGTTGTCCTTTAAGTATGAAGATGGTATCTAAATGTCCTAGTATTTCATTATTGAATAATTGAATTATACAAGCTGTTTGCCTTTCCTTTCACCATATTTTGTCTGCCATGCTCCCCTCCTCTGACTAAATGGCATACTTGTTTTATATTATCTCCTTCCCGATAGTGACATTGCTTTAGCATATGCGCATGACTCAACCCAGAATTCTTCCTGCAATCAGATAAGCCACTGTACTAACCCTCCTAACTGTCTTAGACCTTCCACTAAACTTCTCACTCAAAAGTTGGTCTTGTGATGGTAATAATACAGATTTTGCTGGTCTGTCTGCCCATTCTTCTTTTGTGAATTTTTTTTCTATGCTCCTGTGAGTCCCTCAAGAAACACAGACACACAATCCAATCTTGAAAATTTGTCTTTTTATCTTAAAAAGTCTGCCTAATCAATTTATTTGACCTGTCATCTCATGGCCATCATTTTGAATGGACTAAATCTATTAGAATCATTTGTGAGATCTCTGCTGGAAAGATTAAGAAGTCTAATGCTTTCTAAGAATTCTGAGAATGTTCATGCCAGTATGCTGTAATCATGGTTTTGAGAGGCTGATGCATCTCTCCAAAATTCCCTATGTTTGTGGATGGTAGGCAGTAGACTTCAACTGTTTAATGCCCACGTTGCATAATATGTCCTGAAAAATTTTAGATGTATTGTTAAAATCTTGTCTGACCTAGTAATGCGCAGAGTAAAAGTGAACTTTTCCACTACCACTTCTGTTATAATTGTCCTTGAAGTATAGATTCTGTACAATGGGTTGTCATATCCATAATTGTGAAGGATATTGTTGGAGTCTCTCCTTCGTTCTTGGTCATGAGCCTACATAATCTAACTCCCGTTTCATCAAAGACTAGAATGTGTATTAAAGTTGAGATGTGTCCTTATGAAGTTTTTGCCTGATGAATTGCCTGTTTATCGACAAAGGAGTTTTCCATATTCCTACATGTTCTGCCATAGGAATTTCATGTGCTACTTGCAATAACTCCTAGTATTTGGATGAGACCACAGTGTTGAACTTTTGACCGTTTCTTGTCTGTAAGTCTAAGAAGATGTCTTCTCTTCCTTATCAGAATTGATTTTTAAAATCTAATGATACTCTGGAACTCCTTCAACCTCTGCTTCAGTGTGATCTGACTGTATAAACTTGATTAACTCCAGATTTAAGAGACCTGAGGGGCAATGTTTTCACGCAAAGTGTAGTGCATATATGGAATGAGCTGCCAGAGGAAGTGGTGGAGGCTAGCACAATTAGAACATTTAAAAGGCATCTGGATGGGTACGTGAATAGGAAGGGTTTAGAGGGATGTGAGCCAAATGATGGCAATTGGGACTCTATAGGGTATCTGGTTGGCATTGATGAGTTGGACTGGAACGTTTTTATCTGTGCTCTACATGTCAATGACGATCTGATTTCAAACTTGTTAAACACTTATTCATCCTCAACCTTAAAAGAAATTTTACCTCTGGTTATGGACTTTGTTTAGCCATTGCTTGGTGGTGTTTTGGAATTTTTGTAAGCTTTCTTTGGTTTACAGCCAGAGAAGAAGAGACTGATGCTTTCCTGATGAAGGGCTTTTGCCCAAAACATCGATTTCGAAGCTACTTGGATGCTGCCTGAACTGCTGTGCTCTTCCAGCACCACTAATCCAGAATCTGGTTTCCAGCATCTGCAGTCATTGTTTTTACCACCTTGATGCTTTCTATTGTCAGGTTCTGGGTCTGGTCTCTGCTGTCCCTGGCACTTAGTATTTTTGTAATATTCTGTGCCCCTCTGTCTTGACTTCTCTCACAGCTCAGCAATACCTCGCATTTAATTTTGAAGTTGTAAAACTCTCCTAACATTTCTGTTACAGCAGTCTAATTTCCATTTTGGTTCATAATTGCAAAAGAGATCTGTGGACTCCTATGCTGTTTCTACCCAGTTTTAGCCCAACCACATTATAGTCAATTGAATCCTGATAGTCTGTCAAATTGGGAGTAATGGTGTGGAAATATTTGTCCGTTCTTCAGGACATCAAACCGGCAAAGGGGAAAAATACAAAATCAGAATTTTGTTGAGTTCAGGTTATATTCCTGGCATTTTTAGTAGTCAATTTGGACTGTAACTACTACTATCAGTGCATATGTCGTGTATCTCAGTTTTAACCGTCCCAGTTTCATCCTTCAGTCAATCATGTCTTTCGAAGTAAGATTGTTGTTGTATTGCTGGGAGTATGACCGTGTGCACACAGCAGATTATACGATAGTGAGATATGTAATAGTACAAAAGTAAACAAATAACTGCAGATGCTGGAGATTTGAAATGAAAACAAGTGCTGCAGAAACTTGACAGGTCTAATGGCATTTGTGGAGAGAAAAGAACAGTCAATATGTTGATCCAGTGACTCCATCAGTTCTGGCTGATGTGTTTTGCATCCACAGGTGCCAGAGTTGCTGAGTTTCTCCACTTTGTCTTAGTGACATAACTGCATAACCTGTTCTGGATATATCAGGTACAGATATTGGCCAGATGACCAAGAAAACCGTCCTGATCTGCTTCAGATAGTACAATGACATTTTGTGGGTAAACCAGAAGGGGCAGGCAGGTTCTGGATGATTTCATGTCAGAAAGATGCCAATTGTAAACATTGCAGCAGTCTCTCATTACAAACTGGAACTTTGATATCGTAATCCCTGGGATGAGCCTTGAGCTCAAACCTCCTGACTGCAAGAGGATCTACCATTGAACTGTAGCAGAAAAGTCTAATGACTCCAGAGTTTGGTTTTATTGGGTTTCTAAATAAAAACTGCTGAATTTGTGGATCGAACAATTCAATCATACCTGATCGCATAATTTTTTCTTATAGATCTCGAATGATATATAGGAGCTCTAATGCATAGGACTTTGGGAGGGAAGTGAGGGGCAATCCCCATCATAAAATGAATACTGCTATTTCGATGAGTATACATCAGATTAGAGTCCGGGGTAGAAGCTCAGATGGGAGTTCAGTTGTGTGCTTGAGTAACAATGCCTGAAGGCACTTCTGTTTAAAATGAAGTTGCTGCTTCCTTGGTGTGCCACAAAGTTTAGCAATTAGGTTATTTCGAATTTTAGGTTTCTCAACAATTTTCTTTGGATGGATTTTGCAGGTTAATGATCATAAAGATGGTATCTGTGACATGTTCTATTTGAATTAGTGCTCATTTAAGATAGTACCTTTAAACCTACTGTCTCTGTGGAGGTGGAAGACACTATATTTATGATGGGTAAAAACAATGACTGCAGATGCTGGAAACCAGATTCTGGATTAGTGGTACTGGAATAGCACAGCAGTTCAGGCAGCATCTGAGGAACAGTAAAGTCGACGTTTCGGGCAAAAGCCCTTCATCAGGAATACAGGCAGAATGCCTGAAGGGTTCAGAGATAAATGAGAGGAGGGTGGGGGTGGGGAGAAAGTAGCATAGAGTACAATAGATGAGTGGGGGAGGGGATGAAGATGATCGGTCAGTGGGGCGGGGAAGGGTAGAGTGGATAGGTGGTAAAGAAGATAGGCAGGTAGGACAAGTCATGGGGACAGTGCTGAGCTGGAAGTTTGGAACTAGGGTGAGGTGGGGGAAGGGGAAATGAGGAAGCTGTTGAAGTCCACATTGATGCCCTGGGGTTGAAGTGTTCCGAGGCGGAAGATGAGGCGTTCTTCCTCCAGGCATCTGGTGGTGAGGGAGCGGCGGTGGAGGAGGCCTAGGACCTCCATGTCCTCGGCAGAGTGGGAGTGGGAGTGGGAGGGGGAGTTGAAATGTTGGGCCACAGGGCAGTGTGGTTGATTGGTGCGGGTGTCCCAGAGATGTTCCCTAAAGCGCTCTGCTAGGAGGCATCTAGTCTCCCCAGTGTAGAGGAGACCGCATCAGGAGCAACGCATACAATAAATGATATTGGTGGATGTGCAGGTAAAACTTTGGATGTGGAAGGCTCCTTTAGGGCCTTGGATGGAGGTGAGGGAGGAGGTGTGGGCGCAGGTTTTGCAATTCCTGCGGTGGCAGGGGAAGGTGCTAGGATAGGAGGGTGGGTTGTAGGGGGGCATGGACCTGACCAGGTAGTCACGGAGGGAACGGTCTTGGCAGAGGGCAGAAAGGAGTGGGGAGGGAAATATATCCCTGGTGGTTTGGAGGTGGCGGAAATGTCGGTGGATGAATTGGTTTATGCGAAGGTTGGTAGGGTGGAAGGTGAGCACCAGGGCAGTTCTGTCCTTGTTACGGTTGGAGGGGTGGGGTCTGAGGACGAAGGTGCAGGATGTGGACGAGATGCATTGGAGGGCATCTTGGTCAAAAATGCCAGTGTAGACAGAGCTCTGATAAATTCATTAGCTTGACTAGCACAAAGTGTAATCAGGGGGATCCGTTAGCTGGTCACAAGCAGGTTACTTATGTTCAAAAGGAAGATGTTCTGGCACCTATACGTGAGCAAGGACATTGATTTGAGATGTCCAGG
Organism: Chiloscyllium punctatum; assembly: GCF_047496795.1. Taxonomy (NCBI): domain Eukaryota; kingdom Metazoa; phylum Chordata; class Chondrichthyes; order Orectolobiformes; family Hemiscylliidae; genus Chiloscyllium; species Chiloscyllium punctatum. Next base: position 129,157,348 of record NC_092745.1, read on the forward strand.
AAATGGTCAATTGGCCGTGTGTGTACACAACTTGCAGTCTTGCATGAATAATGTGACAAGGGTCAAAAATAGAAATTTTGCTCTGCAGTGGCAATGAAAAAGCTTTAAAGGCTTACTTTTATTTATTTTCCAGCTATTCTACAGTAAATTACTTTGTGTTCAGCATTGGTGTTTCAAATTCACTGACCTTTCCATAGGCAGATGCTGCTAGTTAATATTGGGGGCAGCTTTGTAAATCAACCCAAAACCTCGAGCTAAAATGAAAAAATTGCCTTTAATCGTGAATTGTTTGTCAATGGGGTTGTCAGGTGAAACAAACTTTTGACTGTGCTGTCCTGATCCTATTTGCAAGTTTCTCAGAATTGCATATTAGCAAAGAAATGTTCAGAATACCAATTAAATAGATAACTTCCGCAGGATTATCTCTCACGTAAAAATAGGAAGTAAGTTTTTGTCAACAGGAAATACAAGATGTTTCTATACTGCAGATAGATCATCTATATGAATGGAAGTGCCACACAATGCTCAGTATAATATTGGCCAAGTGTGCACAATGGTTCACCTTGTGTGGCCTTGGCATAAATTAGTAAAAAAGCTGGGGAAACCTGCCAGTCGTCTTTCCTGTCAATCTCCAAATTAAGTCCTGAGAGCTAAGTTTGACTAACTTCCGCAGGAAAATAATATAAGGTTAACTTTTAAAATTACGCCTTGCCTAAAGGATACTTCAAAGCTAATACTTCACATGGCATTGTTCCATTTGGTATCAGCAAATTAGATATGTGACCAGTGAGCTGATTTGGGTTAAAGGGGTGATGTCCTGGGAGTTCAAGTATTGCCATAGGAATTTTGTACAAATTTAAACAGCAGAAATTCCTGTTTAACTTGGCATTGTGTTTAACTTTGCATTTACATTTAATACTTGTATGGGTTTTATCTGAGTCAGCCGGTTAGGGCACAGAAGGGAGTCTGTACCAGCTCTTTGTGGACCAATCTAGTCAGTTTCTCACTCTGCCTGATCTCTAGCCCTGCAAGTTTATTTCCCTCAAGCACCCTATTGAAATCATTAGAACATAGAACAGCTCAGGAACAGTCCCTTTGTCCTACCAGGTCTCTGCCGACCATGATATGTTCTAAACTAATCCCATCTGCCTTGATTGTTTCTGTAACATCCACCCGTATGCATGGAGAGTTCCAGGTCATTGCCACTCCCCTGCATTTAAAAAAAATACCTTCCTCGGTTTTTCCCTATGTCTCTTGCACAAGATTTTAGGTCTGTGTCTCAAGTTCTTAGAGGTATTTTCCAATTAGCCTGTTCAGAGATCTCACGACTCATCTCTGAAGCAGGTGGGACTTGAACCTGGCCCTCTGGCTCAAAGTTAGGGACACTGTCACTGCCACAAGAGCCCTTCCCAGAAGCAACTATTTGACAAGGGAAGTCAGGGATAGCTCAATCTGGTGAAGGTTGGTGGGAAGCCAGATTATTGGGAAGCCTTTTAAAAATTCAGCAGAGGATAATTAAGAAAGCAGTCAGTGAGGTAGAAGATGAAATATGAAGGTATGCTGGCTAGTAATGTGAAAGAAGATTGTAAGTTTTTTTAAGATATCTAAAAGATAAGTGAGAGGCAAGAGTGGACTTTGGACCACTAGAAAATGAGAAATAGTAATGGGGAACAAAGAAATGGCAGAGGAACTGAATTGGGTACTTTACATCAGTCTTCGTGGTGGAACACACCAGCAGCATATCAGAACTTAGAGAGTCGGGGTGCAGAGGTGAGTGTAGGAAAAGATGCTGGGGAAGCTGAAAATTCTGAAGGTGGATAAATTGCTCCAACCAGATGGACTACATCCCAGAGTTCTGAAGGGATTAGCGGAGGAGATTGCAGAGGCATTGGTGGTTATTTTTCAGGAATCTCTGGAGTCCAGAAGAGTCCCAGAGGACAGGAAAATGGCTAAAGTAGCCGTCCTGCCTAAGAAGGGAGGGAGGCAGAAGACAAGGCACTAGGCCGATTTTAGCCTGACTTCAGTTGTTAAAGAGTTTGTGCATTTTTGAGGATGAATTGCAGAGTTCTTGGAAGAGCATGGGCTTTAGTCAGCATGGCTTCGTCAAAGGGCGATCATGCCTGATAAATCTGACAATGTTTTGAGGAGGTATTGAGCAAGTTACACGAAGGAGAGCCTTTTTTTGCCTATTTTTGCCTTTCAGGCGGCCATTGACAAGGTACCGCACAGAAAGCTGCTGAATATGGATATGATACTAGCCTGGGTAGAGGATTCGCCAATAGCAGAAGGCTGAGAGTGGGGAGAAGGGGATCTTGTTCAGGGTGGCAAACTGTAATTTGGGGAGTTGGAACCACAACTATTCACACTACCTGCCCCTACACCTATACACTCTGTTCTTTCATCCACATCATTAATGTATAGTGATGAAGCAAAGAGGCTGCTGAAGGACTTGAACAGGCTGAAGCAAAGAAATGACAGATGGAATACAGAGGAACCTTGATTATCCGAATGAAATGGGCGGGCACTATTTTGTTTGGTTAATCGATTATTCGGTTAATCGATTTAAATACCTTTCCTCTGGGGCTTGGAGTTTTTTTAAAGTCTGCTCCCCATTCAGGAGATGAGGCAGCAGCACATTGCATGTGTGCCCCCGGCCAACCCCACTCCCTGTCCAACACCGCCCCTCTCCTGCTCCTTCTCTGGGGCAGCTAGACCGGACACCAACAACAAGACTGCTGCTGCAGCCGCGTTTATGGGGTAAGTCTCCAAACAGGAAAAAAAACACGTGCACACGCACACTTCTTACTGCAGCTTTTTGACAGGTTCCACCTTTGCCCTGTACAGGACAATGTTGGAGAGATTATCTGGGGAAGGGGGGGTTTAGGGTACCCCCTCTGTAGATCTCCAGGAAAGTGTGGGGAGAGCGGGAGGTCAGTCATTTGGAGATGGTGCCTGTTTAATTGTTGTAAACAAAAGACGCCATCACTATTGGAAACACATCTTTGTAATGTTTCTATCGGGACCGAGAGATCTCCTTTGGATAATCCGATATTCGGATAATCAAGGTTCCACTGTACAGTGTGGGGAAAATGAGGGCTTATATACTTTGGTCGGGAAAACAGAGGTCTAGACTAACTTCTGAATGAGCGAGGCATCAGAAATCTGAAGTACAGTGGGGCTTGAAGTCTTAATTCCGGATTCTCTTGAGGTTAACTTGCAGGTTCACTTGTCATTTAGCGTGGCAGATGCAATGTTAGCATTCATTTTGCAAGGGATATAATACAAAAGCTGTGTTGTACTGCTGTGTAAGGCTGTGGGCAGTTCACATTTGGAATATCGTGAGCAGGTTTGAATCCTGTATCTACGGAATGATGTGCTGACATTGCACAGGGTCCAAAGGAGGTTTACAAGAATGATCCCAGCAATGAAAAGCATGTCATATGAGGAATAGTTGAGGACTCTGGATCTGTGCTCAGAGTTTACAAGGTTGAGTAGGTTCTCATTGAAACTTGGAGAATACTGACAGGCCTGGATAGAGTGCATGTGGAAAAGATGTTTCCACTTGTAGGAGGACCTGGGAGTACAGCTTTAGTGAAGGGATGACCCTTTAAAATTGAGGATTTTCTGCCAGAAAGTGGTTAATCATTAAAACATTGTAATTGAAGGCTGTGGGGGTCAAGTCATTGAGTATATTTAAAACAGCTTCTTGATTACTAAAGGGATCAAGGATTGCAGGAGAAGGAAGGAGAATGAGGGTTGAGAAACATCAGCCATGATCAAATGGCAAAGCAGATTTGAAAATCAACTGGACTAATTCTGCCTTGTACTGGTCTTGTATATCTCGATCAAATCTCCACTCAATTTCTATTACTTTAATGAATACAAGTTTTTCCAACCTAACATTGGAACTAAAATTCTACCATGGACAGGATTATTTTGGCAAATCTTTTCTGCATCCTCTCTGACTCCCATATCTTTGAAGTGTGGTGACCAGAACTGTACAAAGCACTTTAGTTAGGGTAATGTATTTTGTTGTGCTGTTTTCATGTAGTGTGTAGAAGGTGGAGCTAGATTACAGGAAAAAATGATTTGTTCAAATTTATTTTTGATTCTTTATTAATTTAACCATTGTTAATCTCTGCCTTTCAAATAGGCATGTTCATTTGGAAATTATTGAAGTGAGTTGGTAAGCTTCTGTAGTAGGAGAAAGTGAGTAATCAAATTATGGCACTAGAAAAGTACAGCAGGTCCAGGCAGCATCCAAGAAGCAAGACCGTCAACGTTTTGGGCATAAGCCCTTCGTCAGGAATGTTTGTACCTGAAACATCAACTTTCTTTCTTCTTGGATGCTGCCTGACCTGCTGTGCTTTTCCAGCATCTCACTTTTTGACTGTAAGCTTCTGTAGTAGGTAAGAATTATGATGCAAGAGAAAAACACATTATAATTACTTTGTGAAAGGGCTTACTTTTTTTTGTTCCAAGGAACTGGCTTTAAAAAAATAGCTGTAAAATTCTGCCTTGGGATTCTTTTGTTTTCGTTGTCATTCAGAGCCTTGTTCAATGATCCATGGTAATATTAATTGACTCCTTTACAAAGGGAATTATGTACTATCACTGTTTCTAAATATAAGGATGCATTAAAAATGGATGAGACCTCCTCTGTTGAGTACGTGCTTAAAAAAACTGTAGCATTTTTAAAAATGCGATTGCAATTCCAAAGTACATTTGATCTTCCTCAAAGTTTAGTTGTCAAAAAACTAAAGCCTGATTTGAGTGCTTTTGTTTTTGATTTTAATTTTCCCATGTAATTTGTTGTGTGGCTTTATGCCCACATCTTTTAAAAATAACTGCTTAGGTGTTTGATTAATACTGATGACTTTTTAGCTTTTCAATTCATGATATGTCATTGCAGTCATACTTAAAGCACAGAACTCTCAAAACTAATTTAAGTTAAATCAAGTGTGGTAGTAATAGCAGCTTATTTGCAGCAAGAACAGAGCAATGTGTGGAAGCTGCTGGGCACCATCGTGATCCAGAGTAAATACATATTCTATAGGTGTTTGCAGCTTTAAAAACTTTGGATTCAACTTGAGCTTGAGTCACCTGCAGATTTGGCCACATCAGGGAAATGAACAGTAGTTAACTGGACGCTTTGTCCTAGAATATGGTGACACCCGTCAGACTAGGTATTTGGAAATTAGTCTGTGATCAGGAATGGGAAGATGTGATTGCAGTTGGGACAGGTATGAGAACCCCAGGGGCTTACAACTGAGGAACCTTGGTCCCTACATTGTCCAATAGTTAAGCGATTCTTGCAAGCTGTGCAGGCACAAATGGGACTGTAGTGGAAAGAGGCAACAAAAACAGAAATTGCTGGAAAAGCTCAGCATGTTTGGCAGCATCTGTGAAAAGAGATCAGTTCACATTTTTGAGTTGAGTGGCCCTCTGAATCAGGTGGATTTTGGAGAGGGGAATTGCTGGCTTGCAAAGCAAGAGGATGTGGCATCTTGGCAGGGCAGCTATTTGGATAACTGGGACAGGAAAGGGCACAGTTTGCAAACAAGAACAGCAATAAATAGTGTCAAAAAGGGGGAAAATGGTTAAAAAGGCACCGTCAGTGGCTCTTTCATTGAACACAGTGTTCTGAACAAGTACAAGTTGATGGTGTGACCTTTATAGCCCTTTTGGACATATGGTTACAAGGAGTTCAAAGTTGGAAACTAAAATATTCAGGGGCATGTGACTTTTTGAAAGGACAGGCAGGAGGTAAAGAATGATAGGGTAGCATTATTGGTATGGGCTGGAAAAGGTAGGATAGCAAGAAATGATCTTGCACAGAAAGCAGAATCCAAATGTGCTAGACCACGATACGGGTAATTCCAAAGGGATCTGGATTAACTAGAACTGGGAAATGTTTAGTTGCAAAGGCAGTTGAGGAACAATGGCAAATGTTTAAGAAAATGGTTTGTGGCTCATAGCGAAGATCCATCCCAGTGAGGAAAATAATTCTAGGGATGTTGAGCCCACTATTGTTAATCAGAGAAGGTTAGGACAACAAGATAGAAAGCATAGTAAAATTGAAATTAAAAAAAAACAAAAAAAAGTTTAGTGATAAGCCAGAGGATTGGGAAAGTTTCAAAAATTAACAAAAGATGACCAAAAACAAAAAAGTAGGAAACGCAAAATATCAAAGTAGACCACAAGAGTATTTTTTCTTGTATAAAAAGGAAGAGAGACGGCCAAGTGAACATGGGTCCCTTTAGAGGCTGGTGAAATCATAATGATGAACCAGGAAACGGCAGAAGAGTTGAATAAGTACTTTCCTCTGTTTTCACAGTAGAAGACACAAATAGCATTCCAAAATCATTAAATAATCAAGGGACAAAAGAGAGGAAATAATACTTTAATACAAGAGAAAATGTGCTTGGGAATGAGGCTGAAAGCCAATAAGTCTCCTGAACCTGATGGGTTACAACCTAGGATATTCAAGGAAGTAGTTAGAGATAGTAATCTTCTAGGAATCCTTAAATTCTGGCAAAAGTCCCAGAGGATTGGAAAACTGCCAATTTAAAAATGGGAGGAGATCAAAAAAAGAAGTGACTATGGGCTAATCAGTTATTGGAATTATGTTAGTCTATTACAAAGGATATAATAAAGAATTTAGAAATACATGATATGATAATTTAGGAGCACTCATCCATAAATCACAAAAAGCTGACGTCTATGCTCAATGCATAATAGGATGTTGGCCTTCATTTCAAAATAAATTGAGTATAAACTTAGTGCAGTTTTGCAAAAGCTGTGAAAAGCACTAGTTGGATGATAGGGATCTTTGAACTATTTTTGGCTCCTTACCTAAGGAAAGACATACTTGCTTTCGATGCAGGGAAGGTTCACAAGGCTGACTAGATGTGGATAAACTGTAACCTGAGGACAGGTTAGAAAGATTGGGCAATACTGTTTGGAACTTAGAAGTATGAGAAATGACCTTATCAAAGCTCACAGGATTCTTATGGGACTTGCTGGTGTAGATGTGGAAAGGTTATTTGTATCTTTAGGGAGAGTTTAGGACCAGAGAGCATAATCTCAGAACAAGGGGTTACACATTTAAGTCAGTTGAATAATTTCTTCTGAGTACAGTGAATCTGTGGGATAGGGTTGTGTAGGACAATCAAGGCTGAGTCATTAAGTATATTCTGCGAGAGAGATAAATCTTTGATCAGTAAGAGGTAAGGGGCAAAGATAGGAAAGTGGTTTATCAGATCAGTCATGATCTCATTGAATCGCAGAGCAGACATGATTGGCTGAATGGCCTACCCCTCTAATGTATTATGGTCTTATCTGAGTGTAGATTCATGACAGACTGGTAGAGAAGAAAGCAATATGAAGAATTGTCTTCAGGCTTGGACTTTATAAACCGTTTATTGCATATGAAAATTAAATATGATGTCTAATATGCTGAGACATACCAGTCTCTAGGAGAAAGTGAGGACTGCAGATGCTAGAGATCAGAGCTGAAACTGTGTTGCTGGAAAAGCGCAGGCAGCATCCAAGGAGCAGGAGAATCTAGGTTTCAGGCATGAGCCCTTCTTCAGTCTCTAATCTTGTGTTACATTGTTGAAAGATTATATTAAATGTTGCTGCCTGTGACTGGCTGGTGTACTAATGCCACCATCCTATGCTTTTTAAGACCAGTTACGAGCAGCTCCAACATCGCCCCAAGGTTGCACCAATGTTCTAAAGCCCTTGTACAACACACATGACATTTGCATGAAGCATGTAAAAGATGATGAACAAAATGACAAATGGAAAAGCTAAAGGCCATAGGTGAGGCAATAGCATCATAGAGAGCCAGGCACGCAAGATTGAAATGGCAGGTGCAATTTAATGCAGAGAAGTGTGAAGTAATTATAGAAAAGATGGGAAGCGGTATTGTAAGTGTAAAGGGGATGCAGGAACCTAGTACAATCTTTGAAGATGGCAGCACATAGAGTTTATAAGAATTATAAACTCTGAAGACCTTTTGAACTCTAGAGGGATATAGGCAAGTTGGTGAATTGGGCAAATAGTTTGCAGATGAGTTTCAATGCAAAGAAGTGTGAGATGATGCATTTTGGCTGGAAGAACATTGAAAGACAATATAAAATCGGAGTGCAGTTCTAAAGAGGGGTGTAGCAATAGAGAGACCTGGATGCATATGTGCACAGTCATTGAAAATGGCAGGAGAGGTAGAAAGAGCAGTAAATGAAACATGCTGTTTCCTCGGTTTTACTAATGGGGCGTGGAGTACAAGTGCAAAGAGCTGATGTTGAACATGTACAAGACTCCTGTTAGACCTCAGCTGGCGTTTTGTGGCGCTGCATTGTGGGAAGGATGAAAATGCATTTTGAGAGAGTCCAGAAGGTTTATAAGAATGGTTCCAGAAATGAGGAACTTAATCTTTGAGGGATAGATTGAGGAAGTTTGGGACTCTTTTCCTTGGAGCGAAGAAGGCTAAGAGATCTAATCAAGGTTTTCAAAATTACAAGTAGGCTGAATAGTGCAGATTAGGAAAAGCGATACCCGCTTGCAAAGGAATAAGAAGAGGCCATAAATTTTAGTGATCTGCAAAGGTGAAGTGTGGGGGAAAAAACACTTTCTCACACAGGAAGTTATTGAGGTATGTAAAACACTGCTTGGAACTGTGGGAGAAACCGGGTCAATGAAGGTGTTCAGGAGGCTTTGGTTGATTATTTGGATAAAAATAATGCACAGGGTTTATTTTGGGAGGGGGGGTGGCGGGGTAGAGGTATGGCACAGCACATTGACACTAGGTGTTGATGTGCCACCGCAGACACAATTGCCCAAATTGCCAATATCTGTAACAATAGTCAGATTCATTTCAATGATGACAAATTAGTTTGAGAGATTTTGTGACAGTGGGCAGTAAAATTTATTCTTCACAAAGAGAAGGTAGACAGAAAGAAACATTTTCCCCTTCATGGCAGGGTCAGGAACCAGAGGGCATTGATTTCAAGGAAGGAGCAGAAGGTTATAGAGGAGATGAAATTTTTCACCCAGAGGATGTTGGGAATCTGGAACTCGCCTGTAAGGGTGGTAGAGACAGAAACCCTCAATATTTAAAAATTATTTTTACATGTGTATTTATGATGCCAAGGCATACAAAACTATGGTTTAAGTGCTGGTAAATGGTATTGGAATAGTTTGTTTGTTGTTTTGGACCAGCGTGGGTGTGATTATATTGGAGAACGCCTGTGGTGAATTCATCATCATCATCAGTAATGTTGCTGTGGTAACACCATGCTTGATGTTAAAAAGAAAATGCTCCACTCGTATCCTCAGCTAATGGCATTTGTTCCTTTCCAGTGTTTGCCTCTGGAGTCTTAGCTCCTAGACTATCATTGGGGTAGCTTAAAAGAATAGTGACATTCCATTGCACTAAATTTTATTTAGTATTCATATTGGTACTTCCCAGAAAATATACTTAGTGGTAGTTATAGAAGTGCCCTTGCTAAAATATGAATAGCTACCCATATGCACCAGTAAACAGACGTTTTGTAATGCAGGGAACATTGGAAATTGCAACCGGGAGCGCACATCATCTTGCATCTAGTCACTTTTTGTTGATCTATAGCCATTGTCATTTCTCAGCTGTGAGAAATATGAGTCTTTTGACTTGCTTTGAGTAAGCACGGATGGTGAATAAAACATTAGATATAAGCAGCATCTTAAATACTGCGCTTGTTTACTAAACATATTAAGAATCAATTTTCTAGCTAAAGTCTATTTAAATATTTATATCAGAGTTCATTAGTGTTGCTGAAAGGGAGCTTAGGATTTCAACAAAATTGATCTTGAAAAAACATTTGTCTTTTGTGATGTTACTGGGTGATAGTAACAGCTTTGCATATTTCTAATAGTACGTTGCCTGACGGCTCCCTAATTAAGGTTCGGAGCTTTGTGATCTGAGTTGAAAAATGTGGTACTGGAAAAACACAGCAGGCCAGGCAGCATCCGAGAAGCAGGAGAATCGACGTTTCGGGCATAAGCCCTTCTTCAAGGTCTTGTGCCTGAAACGTCGATTCTCCTGCTCCTCGGATGCTGCCTGGCCTGCTGTGTTTTTCCAGTACCACATTTTTCAACTCTGATCTCCAGCATCTGCAGTCCTCACTTTCTCCTAGCTTTGCAATCTGAGTCATACAACATGGAAACAGTTCAACCAGTCCACACCAACCATAGTTTTAAATTCAACTAGAGCCACCTGCCTGTGCTTAGCCCATATCCCTTCAACCTTTCCTGGTCATGAACTTATCCAAATGTCTTAAACGTGTAACTGTACCTGTATCCATCACTTTATCTGGCAGTTCATTCCACACACACATTACTTTGTGTAAAAAAAAAAGTTGCCCCTCATCTCTTTTTTTTTAAATCTTTTACATGTCACCTTTAAACATATGCTGTGAATTTTGAACTCCCCCACTATAAGGAAAAGACCCATGTCATTCATCTTTTCTACGCCCCTCATGATTTTATAAACCTCAAGGTCACCCTTAACCTCCTACACTCTAGTGAAAAAGGCCCGAGTCTATTTTTATATCTCAAACCCTCCATTTCTAGCAATACCCTGGTAAACCTTTTCTGAACCCCCTCCAATTTAATAGTATATTTAACAGGTGACCAGAACTGCGCACAGTGCTCCAGAAGAGGCCTCACCAACATCATGTACAACCTCAACATAATGTCCCAACTCCATATTTAAAAGTCTAAGTAATGAAGGCAAGCATGCTAAATGCTTCTTAACCACTCTATCTATCTGTGACAAAAATTTCAAAGAACTATTACCTGAACCCCTAACTCTGTTCTGCCACACTACCCAGGGCCCTACCATTAACTGTATAAGTCATATCCTTGTTTGGATTACCAAAATGCAATACCTTGCACTATCCAAAGTAAATTCCAATTGCCACTCCTCAGCCCATCGACCCACTTGATCAAGATCTCTTTGTAATGTTAGCCTTCGTCATTGTCAATTGTACCACCAATTTTGGTGTCATCTACAAACTTACTAATTATTCCTCCTGTATTGTCATCCAAATCCATTTTTATAAAAAAACAAAAGTAGACCCAGTACCAATCCCTGTGGAACAATGCTGGTCACAAGCCTCTAGTCCAAAAACAACCTTCCACCACTACCCTGTCCTACTGTCAAGCCAATTTTGTATCCAATTGACAAGCTCACCCTGAATCCCGTGTGATCTAACTTTACTAATTACTCTACCATTTGGAGCCTTGTCAAAGCTTTACTAAACTAGGCAAAAGTGAGTACTGCAGATACTGGAAACCAGAGTCTAGATTAGAGTGGTGCTGGAAAAACACAGCAGCTGCCTGACCTATGCTTTTCCAGCACCACTCTAATCGAGACAAAACTTTACTAAAGTCCAAGTAAACAACATCTACCACTCAGCCCTCAGTCTTTTTGGTTACCTGATTAAAAATTGTTTGTGAGAAACTATTTTCCTCATGCAAAACTATGCTGACTATCCCAAATTAGTCCTTGCCTATCCAAATGCATGTAAATCCTACCTGTCAGATTCATCTCCAACAACTTACCCAACACAGGTGCCAGACTCAAAGTTGTATATTTTCCAGGTTTTTCCTTACGGCCTGCCTTAAACGATGACACAACATTAGACACCCTCCAATCCTCTGGTACTTTACCTGTGTACAAATATTTCTGCTAAGGGACCTGCAATTTTGTCCCTTACTTTCCACAATGACAAATAGTCTGCGTGATTTTGTGACGATGGGCAGTGAAATTTCTTTTTCACAAAGAGAAGGTATACAGGAAGAAACACTTTTTCCCCTTAATGGCAGGGTCAGTAACCAGATGGCATTGACTTTCAAGGAAGGGGCAGAAGGTTATAGAGGAGATGAAATTTTTCACCCAGAGGATGTTGGGAATCTGGAACTCGCCTGTAAGGCAATAGACAATAGATGCAGGAGTAGGCCATTCAGCCCTTCGAGCCTGCACCACCATTCAATATGATCATGGCTGATCTTTCCCAATCAGTATCCTGTTCCAGCCTTATCTCCATAACCCTTGACTCCACTATCTTTAAGAGCTCTATCCAATTCTTTATTAAATGAATCCAGAGACTGGGCCTCCACTGCCCTCTGGGGCAGAGCATTCCACACAGCCACCACTCTCTGGGTGAAGTAGTTTCTCCTCATCTCTGTCCGAAATGGTCTACCCCGTATTTTTAAGTTGTGTCCTCTGGTTCGGCACTCCCCATCAGCGGAAATATGTTTCCTCCTGCCAGAGTGTCCAATCCTTTCATAATCCTATACGTTTCAATCAGATCCCCTCTCAGTCTTCTAAACTCAAGGGTATACAAGCCCAGTCGCTTCAGTCTTTCCGTGTAAGGCAATCCTGCCATTCCAGGAATTGACCTCGTGAACCTACGCTGCACTCCCTCAATAGCCAGAATGTCTTTCCTCAAATTTGGAGACCAGAACTGTACACAGTACTCCAGGTGTGGTCTCACCAGGGCCTTGTACAGCTGCAGAAGCACCTCTTTGCTTCTATACTCAATTCCTCTTGTTATGAAGGCCAGCATGCTATTAGCCTTCTTCACGACCTGCTGTACCTGCATGCTTGCCTTCATTGACTGGTGGACAAGAACACCCAGATCTCTCTGAACAGCCCCTTTACCTAATTTGATACCATTGAGGTAGTAATCTGCCTTCCTGTTCTTGCCACCAAAGTGGATAACCATACATTTATCCACATTAAACTGCATCTGCCATGCATCTGCCCACTCACCGAACTTGTCCAGGTCACCCTGTAATCTCCTAACATCCTCATCACATTTCACCCTGCCACCCAGCTTTGTATCATCAGCAAATTTGCTAATGTTATTGCTGATACCATCTTCTATATCATTTACATATATTGTAAAAAGCTGCGGTCCCAGCACGGATCCCTGCGGTACCCCACTGGTCACTGCCTGCCGTTCCGAAATGGAGCCGTTAATCACTACCCTTTGTTTCCTATTAGCCAACCAATTCTCTATCCAATCTAGTACTTTGCCCCCAATACCGTGCGCCCTAATTTTACTCACTAACCTCTTGTGTGGGACTTTATCAAAAGCTTTCTGAAAGTCCAGGTACACTACATCCACTGGATCTCCCTCGTCCATCTTCCGAGTTACATCCTCAAAAAATTCAAGAAGATTAGTCAAGCATGATTTCCCCTTCATAAATCCATGCTGACTCTGTCCTATCCTGTTACTATTATCCAGATGTGATAAGGGTGATAGAGACAGAGACCTTCAACATTTAAAAATTATTTTTAAATGTGTGCTTATGATGCCAAGGCATACAAAACTGGGATACACTTAATCAGGTCCTGGAGATTTATCTATCTTAGTTTTTTAAGATCTCCAGCGTTTCCTCTTCTGTAATGTGAACTGTTTTCAATACATCAATATTTATTTCCCTAAGTTCTCTCACCTCCGGTTCTCTCCAGGAAAAACTGACATGAAATATTAATTTAATTTCTCTCCTCTCCTGAGGTTCAACACAAAGACAACCTTGTTGATCTTTCAAGGATCCTACTCTCTCTCATTAGTTGCTGTCTTGCTCTTAATATAGTCTAGAATCTTTTTGTATTATCTTATCAGCCAAGGCTACCTCAACATCCTTTTGCCATCCTGATTTTCTTAAGAATGCCCCTACACAAAATCTTCAAGAATTTTGGTTGATCCAGTTGTCTGTATCCAATAATGATTCTTTATTTATTCTTGACTAGAGCTTCAATGTTTTTATTCATCCATTGTTCCCTAAGCTTACCAGTCTTGCCTTTCACGCAAACAGAAACATAATGCTTCTGAGCTCTCGTAATTATATTTTTGAAGGCCTCCTACTTGTCAATCATCTCTTGACCTGTGAACAGTGTAATCCAAGCAACTTTTGAAAGTTCTTAATAAAAACTGAAAGAAGTGCAGATGCTGTAAATCAGAAACAAAAACAGAAGTTGCTGGAAAAGCTCAGCAGGTTTGGCAGCATCTGAGAACAGAAATCAAAGTTAACGTGTTGGTTCGAGGGTCACTGAACCCGAACGTTAACTTTTGATTTCTCTGCACAGGTGCTGCCAGACCTGTTGAACTCTTCCAGCAACTTCTGTTTTTGTTTTGAGCATTCTTGTTTATCTCCTTAAAATTTGTTGTACTCCAGTTAAGAACTTGAACTTTTATGAAGTTAAAAATCACAACACCAGGTTATAGTCCAACAAATTTATTTGGAAGCACTAGCTTTCGGAGCGCTGCTCCTTCATCAGGTGGTTGTGGAGAATAAGATCGTAAGACACAGAATTTATAGCAAACATTTACAGTGTGATGTAACTGAAATTATATATTGAAAAAGACCTGGATTGTTTAAGTCTTTCATCTTTTAGAATGATCATGCTGGTTTCAGTTCTTTCATATGTAAATCGCAGAACATTTCAGTTACATTTTCAAGTGAACTTTAACAATTGGAGTCATGTCGGCCTAGCTAATGCATTGAAGGTGTGAGCTGCCCTGGGTGAGACTGTCTGTGCCACAATAGACTGATTCTAATGTAAAAAACTGATTCATGCAGTTTTGAGCTAAGTAAAATGTAATTCTGCAAGTACAAGTTCACCCCACAAACTTGTGTATGTGTGGGAGTGGGGGTGAGGGCATTGTGTGTGTGTGTGTGTGTGTGTGTGAGAGAGAGAGAAAGTGTAAAGGGTATAAGTTTAAATGGGTGTATGAGAGAGGGTGTGTGTGTGTGTGTGTGTGTGAGAGAATAGTGCAATGGGGTCACCTGTAGTGTGACATGAACCCAAAGACCCGGTTGAGGCCATCCCCATGGGGACTGAACTTGGCTATCAGCCTCTGCTCGGCCACTCTTGATTGTTGCCTGTCCTGAAATCTGCCTCGGAGGGTGGTCACCCGAAGGTCTGAGGTCGAATGTCCCAGAACGCTGAAGTGTTCTCTGACTGGGAGGGAACACTCCACCTGTTGTTTGTTGTGCAGTGTCAATTCATCTGTTGCCATAGCCTCTGCTTGGTCTCTCAAATGTACCATGTCTCAGGGTATCCTTGCCTGCAGCATATGAGATTAGACAACGTTGGTTGAGTTGCATGAGTACCTGCCAATCATGGTGGGAGGTGTCCCCACATGTAATGTTGATATCCATGTTGACACTCTGACACGTCTTGCAGCGCCTACTGTGACAGGGATTTATGGTGTTGTCCTGAAAGCCGGGCAGTTTGCGACAAACAATGATCAGTTTGAGGTTTGGTGGCTATTTAAAGGCGAGAAATGGAGGTGTGAGGAAGGTCGTGGTGAGGTGCTTATACTGATTGATAATGTGATGCAGATCACCAAGAACATGGCGTAGTTTTTCAGTTCCTGGGAAGTTCTGGACAAGGAAGGGTACCCTAATGGTTGCAGTTCGTGTCTGTCTCCTGAGGAGGTCATTACAGTTTCTCGCTGTGGCATGTCGGAACTGTAAATTTTTGCTATAAATTCTGTTAGGATTGAGCCCTCCACTATCTCCTGATGAAGGAACGTCGCTCCGAAAGCTAGTTGTGCTTCCAATTAAACCTGTTGGACTATAACCTGGTGTTGTGTGATTTTTAATTTAGTCCCAAAGTATTCCCCTACTAAGAGCGACACGGTGGCACAGTGGTTAGCACTGTTGCCTCACCGTACCAAAGACCTGGGTTCAATTTCTGCCTGTCTGTGTGGAGTTTGCACATTCTCCCCGTGTCTGCGTTTCCTCCGGGTGCTCCGGTTTCCTCCCACAGTCCAAAAATGTGCAGATTAGGTGAATTGGCCATGCTAAATCTTAGCAGGACTTATACACTTAATGGTAAGGTCCGAGGGAGTGTTGCTGAACAAAGAGACCTTGGAATGCAGGTTCATAGCTCCTTGAAAGTGGAGTCACAGGTAGATAGGATAATGAAGAAGGTGTTTGGTATGCTTTCATTTATTGGTCAGAATACTGAGTACAGGAGTTGGGAGGTCATGTTGCGGCTGTTAAAGACATTGGTTAGGCCACTATTGGAATATTGCATGCAATTTTGTTTTCCTTCCTATCGGAAAGATATTGCGAAACTTGAAAGGGTTCAGAAAAGATTTACAAGGATGTTGCCAGGGTTGGAGGATTTGAGCTGAACAGGCTGGGGCTGTTTTCCCTGGAGCATGGATAGGATAAATAGACAGTCTTTTCACTGGGGTCGGGGAGTCCAGAACTAGAGGGCATAGGTTAGGGTGAGGGGGGAAAGATAAAAAAGAGACATAAGGGGCAATATTTTCACGCAGAGGGTGGTACGTGTATGGAATGAGCTGCCAGAGGAAGTGGTGGAGGCTGGTACAATTGCAACATTTAAAAGACAGTTGTATGGGTATATGAACAGGAAGGGTTTGGAGGGATCTGGGCCAGGTGCTGGCAGGTGAGATTAGATTGGGTTGGGATATCTGGTCGGCATGGACAGGTTGGACCGAAGGGTCTGTTTCCATGCTGTACATCTCTGACTCTGTAAATTGCCCGTAGTTAGGTGAAGGGGTAAATGTAGGAGAATGGATCTGGGTGGGTTGCTCTTCGGAGGGTCAGTGTGGACCTTTTGGGCCAAAGGGCCTGTTTCCACAGTGTAAATAATCTAATTTAAACACATCAGTCACTTCCTGCCTTATTTCCCAAATGAAAATCAAGTTTTGACAAGTAGTAGTTTCTTGAATATTTATTTCAAATGGATGTCCAGTTGAAATAGATATTTTAACATTTGAAATTGATCACATAAATAATTGATAAAGTATTGAACAAGGTTGCTTTGGTAATGCTTGCAAACTGATTCATAAAGTGCATTGATTCAGAGCCAACGTTTTGCAGCTTGGAATGGAAAATGTGATTTGACTGTGAAAGAACGTTTTTGATGTCAATTATTTATGACCTGGTCAGCTTTTTTGGCTGCTTTAAAGGTTTTAGCATACAGATTGAAGGGTCCTTTTTGTATAAATGTTAGTAGTAAGAAAAGTGAATGAAAGAGAAACTTTTACATTTTCTGGCTTTTAGGTTATAGATGAATCTGAGTTTTATTTTTGCAATTAGGAGAGGGATGAGGTTAACAAATGAAAACTTGTGGCCCACAGGCATCATAAATTAAACTTTTAGCCATATTTGCTTTATAAAATGGAGACTTTTCACCTGAATTACAATAAGGTTATGTTTCAACAAAGTGAAAATTTCAGCCAAAGTAATTTTGAACTAATTAACTATATTTTGGTTACTGGTTTTGCTTTTGTAGCAAAAAATCAAAGTTCTGTGGTATAAGGAATGCACTGAGCAGCTTGTTAACCACTTTGCCTAAGCTTTAGAAAACTTCATTTTCAGTCTTCAAAATGAAAATAGATCTTGTCCCACCTATCCTGTGACCATAATCTTCAAAATCACATGCACAATTAATAGTACCTCTTCCCCCCCCCCCCCCCCCCCCAGTTCAATCATTCTGCCATCTCTCTAATAACACCATGCTTGATGATGAAATCTCCCATCTGCATGCCCTTACAAAAGCGGTCTAAACATTTGGCAGGTTTATCCAGAGGCTTTGGAGAACATGCAATTTTTTCTCTCCCATGAAGGATGTACAGGAAAAGAGAGACCTTCGCTTATATATGAATAAGTCATTACAGAAGGAAAGAATGGCTAACAAAGCTGGCAGCATTGTGTGATTTATTACAAGGAGTGTAAAGTACAAGAGTAGGAGGATATCTTGAGCCTAGATAAGATATTAGACCTCACCTGAAGTTATGGGTGCCACACTCAAGGATACTAACACATTAGAGAGAGTCCAGAAAAGGTTTACAAAAATGTCACCAGAGATGAGAAAGTTCAGTTATGAAAATAACTTTCTCCTCCCCAAGGAAACAGTCCCAACTCCTCCAATTTAAGAGGAAATTGTATAGACTTTTTCAAAAGAGAGATCTGTGGGCAGGGCAGACAATGAGAAGCTGTTCCTGCTCCAAAAAAAGAGTAAGAATGCGAGGGCGGTGATTTCAGTGATTTGCAAAAAATAATGTGATGGGAGAAATCTCTCACAGCAAATTATTCTGATCTGGAAAGTGCAACCAGAAAGTGTGCTGGAGGCAGGTTCAATCAAGGTGTTCAGAGGGTGTTGGATGATTGCTTGAATAAATGTAATATGCAGGGTCACAGGGAAAGGCAGGGAGAATGACACTTGGTTACCATGCTCATTCAAAGAATTAGTGCTGACACAATGAGCCAAATGACTTCCTTCTGCATCATAAACAGCTCTGCGATATTGTGAAATCTACAAGACAGAGATTCTCAAGTCATTTTTCTATGGCTTCAGATATGGGCAATCTACAGACATTACAAATTACAATGTATTCCAGCTTCACTGCTTCATATCAGTCTGCAACATCAATTGGCAGGGAAAAATATTCTAACACCGAAGTTTTTGGCAGTTTGCCACATACATGATTGTGAGAACAAGCTCATCGGGGTTCACCTTTATTGGTTTTGACCATGTAATTCACATAGATTCATAGAATAGAATCATAGAATCTGTACAGTATGGAAGCAGGCCATTTGGCCCAACAGGTTCACACCATCCCTCCCAAGACCCTTCCGCCTACTTTAACCCTACATTTCCCATGGCTTATCCACCTAGCCTGCACGTGCTTGGACACAGTGGACAATTTAGCACGACCAATCCTCCTAACCACCACATGAAGTCCTCCTAGCCACTAAAGGTAGGATATTGCAGCAGGAAAGCATAGAATCTCTGTTATTGGACATTATAACATTCAATGCAATGACGTTCCAAAAGCCTAGCTCAGTGGAAATGTTTCTGGCTGGACCCAAATGGAGAAGTTTTCATCAGGCAATCTCATATCCAAGAAGATTAAGTCAAAAACCTGCAGAAAAAGCCTGATGATGATTTGAGCAGAATGTAGCATCAAAATATAATTGTAGCATCCAGTTTAATGTACAGGAAGCAGCTCTCCCATGTTGAACAACTGACAGATTTGTTTCTTATCCATTCATTGGTTTTAATTGATAGAGATTCTGTATGTAGCATTGCAAGCCTTTCTTCAAGGTCCGGTTATAGTGTCATGTCTGTATTGCTGCACAGAACGCTATGCAAAAGGTGACTTGGAGTCTGTCTTGTACTGCTGAAGTCTGCTGCCATATCGGTTACAGAGTTTGAGGTTCTGACAGACCTCTGAAGTAGGTGGAACTCCAACTTGGACCTTCTAGTTCAGAGATGAGGAGACTACGACTGCAAATAGGGCTCTCAGCCCAATGATTAGCCCTTTCCTGTAAAATGACCATGGTGATGTGGTAAAAACAATAACTGCAGATGCTGGAAACCAAATACTGGATTAGTGGTGCTGGAAGAGTACAGCAGTTCAGTCAGCATGCAGCGAAATCGATGTTTCGGGCGAAAGCCCTTCATCAGGAATAAGCTATTTCCTCCTGTCACCTTCGTTAAGAGGCTGACTTTGAAGGAAAGGCACTGCTGCAATTCAAATTCAGAATCTCCTGTGTACAAGCAAATTTCTTAAATTCTACTAGGATTTGTGGGCTAAATAACTGAGATAGAGTTAAAAATCTCAACACCAGGTTATAGTCCAACAGGTAACCTGGTGGTGAGATTTTTAACATTGTCCACCCCAGTCCAACACCGGCACCTCCAAATCATTACTTCGACCTAAATCATAACATAGTCTTCTGCATTGATTTGCTTTGGACGTAGGTAGTATAAACCAGTTATGACCCAGCTGAAACTAGTTATGCTGTTGATTCCTGAAAAGAAACTGCAATGTGAATATATCAACCTTTCCCTGTCTTGCATTTAATAAATTCCACTTAACAGTAAAACTTTTCAGTTTAAATCTAGCTGTTGGCCTTAGTTTCAGATTTCGTTTGTGTTGGTCTTCTCTTGGCTCAAGATCTGCTAGGACCTATTGTTCAGGAATTGACTGTTTGTACAGAGTTAATCGTTACATGATCGCTTGTTGGTAATGCCGTTACCACAACCTGTATGAGTCCCTGGCATTGTGCCTGAGTGTTAGGCTGTTCGATCATAGAAGCTATCACAGTCAAGCTAGACTCTGCTCATTTGTCCAGATATTCTTATGTTGGCAAAAGAAGTCAAATTTTTTACTCTTTCTCAGTAATAAGTGTTAATCAACTTTGCACCCACGCAATCTGCAGTTTTATAGTACTTGTGTCTCTTTTAATAGTGGTAGGCTTTAAAAGAGGATTTTCAGTTCTCAAAGTTGATTACCAAATTTATAGGTTAAGATACCCATCATTATCATTTATCAAACAGATGTGCTATCACTGTAAGGAGAAGTCCTGTTTTTAAACTACTGATCTTATGTTTAATTCAATTATTCAAGTTGCTGCTTTCAGTATAATGACTTTGACAGAGCTCTCACCCAGTAGTACTTCACCCTAGTGGTAAAGGCCTTAAAACCAACTCCATTGCAATCTGAAATTATACTGCTGGATCATCTTAACAGTTCAAGTAGATATAAAACAAAGTATGATATTTCCATTGTTGCGTTTCTTTGATTATCCTACTGAATTCTATATTACTTGTAGTTTTCTCTCAAATTTTTAAAGATGTTTGAAATATATATGGGAGAGATATGATGAAAAATTCAATGTTCAGCTAATCTAGAATGATTATGACTCTATAATGTTATGGCCTATGGTTAGTACTCAGCGACTTTTAATTTTTGCATTGAAAAGATTTGTCATTTGATGCTAAAGACAGCTTTGCTAAACCCAGCATGAAGCCTCTTGATTTTATACACCTGTTTATAGTCAGCTAAATACTTATAATGACATAAATTCGCATTCTTTCACAACAGAATTGGAGCAAATAATGCAGATAACTTAACAAAAGTAGAATTTGCTCTTCTAATAATCGTATATTCACGACCTTAAGGGAAGAGTTACTGGATAGTGATCATTATCAACACCACCTACAGCATTTTTTTTCTGTTTCCCTAGTTCCAGACTACTGCAATTGTATTAACCCACTTATAGATATTTTTAATCATGCCTCACCTCTGGAGCACGTTAGTCTTGAGCCAGATCTCCTGGCTCACAGGTAGAGACACTGCCCCAAGACCCCATTATATAGATGTTTTGAATCAACGCCCCTCTCGACCAGATGGGATTTGAACCCAGGGCTTAGGGGCGCTACCAATGTGTACCACAGGAGCCCTTTAACTGACTTAAACCCAAACTTATATCAGATATCTGCGAGAATGAGGCATCAAACATGCCCTGGTCTGACTAATTTAGAGGGTACCTCAGGGTAATCCTCACTGAAAATCAGGCTGGGATAGAAAGTAAATGGTTGGGGAAGGAGAAAGGAAACAGCCCATTGTGTGGAAAATAACTTTGTCTTGATTCCAGGAGAATAAGAAAATCAAGCTTCCCTTTGAATTATTGAAATGAAAAATCTGGTAAAAAGCTAGACTCAGTAAGCTTGTCATTGAAAAGCACCATCTGGTTCTTTGATATCCTTTCAGAAAAGCAATCTCCCATCCTTACCTGGTCAGGCCTGCATGTGATTCCAGACCCATTGAAATGTATGGACTCTTACCTACTCTCGCCGTATGAAGCTGGGCCACAAGCAATGTCAATATCCCGTGAATGTATTTCAAAAAATGTACAGACCTAAAAT
Organism: Chiloscyllium punctatum; assembly: GCF_047496795.1. Taxonomy (NCBI): domain Eukaryota; kingdom Metazoa; phylum Chordata; class Chondrichthyes; order Orectolobiformes; family Hemiscylliidae; genus Chiloscyllium; species Chiloscyllium punctatum. The sequence goes on from NC_092745.1 coordinate 129,179,108, forward strand.
GCACACACTCGTCATCTAAATCTTAAAATAAAATACCAAATATTTAAATTATTAAAATGCAGGATGATACATACTTTTAACTGATATACTCCCGTTATCTAATTTTATCATTTAAAAAATTGGATTTTCATTGTAAAAAATTGGAAGTACTAACACCTATATCTGTAAAGAATTATCAGAGTTTTAATGAAATTGAAATTTTGAATCTTTCTACTTGTTAATGTCTGAGTAAACCTGACTGCTCAGTGCACTGAGTGATATTTTGTTGGGAGTAAGAGTTCATGGAATGAAAAGGAACCCGCTTTGGACCCACGTGCAGACTTCTGCTTGATAATTAAATAAACAGAAATGTCCGCACATGCACGCTTTTGTCATGATCAGCATGTGAAAATGGAAAACTGCAACACAACTATTTGAATTTTGTTGTACTGTTGTGAATTAAAGTAAATTATTAGTCTGCTTCCGCAAATCTGCCCTGAAAATACCTTGCAAAAGTCTTGTGTTTGGTGTTGTAAAAGTATCTTCTTCTTTTGTGTTTATTTGTGCAGGTGCTCTTTTTCTGGAATTTCATTCGTAACTTGTTTAGTGCAGGGGTGGAAAAATTGTTCTGGGAATTAACTCTGTAGAGCCATCTCCATTAGTTGGATTTTTAAGAGCTAGGTGGTAGGTTAGAAAAAAGGGCTGCAAATTTGAAATCCAGACATGTGTTCTAATTGGACAAATGTTTCTGACCCTTCCAACTATTATTCCAGTGTATACAGATTTGGAACTGAGAGAGCTTGCTTTGTCACATTCCTGATGCTGGACAATTCACTAGACAATTTTTAAGATGAAATGTATTTGTTCACGATCAGATACTTTTGTGTTCTCCTTTTTTCAAACTCCTTCCACCTTGCAACAAATACTTCTCTTAGTTAAATTCATTGACTTAACCATTATGCCAATGCAGCATCAAATCATTCCTAAGGTGAAGTTCACAACGTTATCCTGAGAACACTTGAGGGCAGAAAAACAAAAAGTGATAAAAGCTAGAAGTTCCCTTCAAGGTTCTATATTAAGACTTACAGGGATTAATTGGCTCTGCAGTAGTTAGAGAAGTTAGAACTTCATTCCCTGATTCTCACTTTTTCCACTACCTTGTTGGCTATGGTGGTTTACTAACTTAAGTGTAGAAAACGTTTAAATGATGATCTTAATTTTGGTAGTGTGAAATGTACTATGTGTTGTATTTGTAATTCATCCTTTCTACTGTGGTTAAATTCATGAACTTTTTTCTCTCCTTTTCTTCTCGTCATCTCATCCCTTTGGTTACTTGGGGTGAATTGTCCTGAAAACCTTTGATGAACTGTAGAGACCTTTGGTATGCGCGTTATTTCGTAAGAAGCCCAAAGTCACAGAAAGTCAATTTTTTGAAAACCTTATAATGAAGTGCCTTAACAAAAATATTAGTTAGAATTAAATGAAAGTCTAGCAATGGTGTTGACGAGCACTAAAGAAATTATAAGTTTTCATTTGCATAGCGTATAGTTCATCTACAATTAAATGTCAAAATGGTCCCACATAGTTTGGAGAAAACCAAGACTCAGCATACATGCATGTAAACTTCTGATTTTTGAAATGTAAATCAAGCAAAAAATGCATCAATTTTATATTTCCTGCTGAACATTTATTGGCATTACTATAAAAGTCATCTTCTTTCTCAGGATCTGTGCAGCAACCCTAACCATACTTGACCTAAACAAGCAAAGGGATCACTTTTCAATTGTGATTTGATTTGAGATCTAAAAGTTACAACAGATCAGAAGAAAATCAGACTGACCTTTCACAAATTGTCTTTACAGAAATCAAAAATTCAACCTTCTGTGACTATGAGCAGCTTTGTTTTGCATTGTTTCATAGCTATTGTGTGTCTTTGCCTGTGGTCATTATGCATTCCAATTCATTGCTGAATAGCTGTTAACATTAAAACTTGCTTGCCTAGCTGCTGCTTTGGGTTTTGTTTTTTTTTAAAGTTGTGTGTTGCGAACTAGTAGCACTCGCTACAAGTTCTGATTAAAATACTCAACTGAGAAGCTTAAAATGTGTGCAAAAGAAATGTTAAAAAATATAGTTTGATATCTTGTGTATAAGTAGTTTTACATGTCTGGTGATCTTTTAAGAAGATTTAATTTTAAATATTTATATTTGCTATGATATACTACTTATACACTTGATACTGTAATTGTCATTTTCATAAGCTATGCTTCTAACATCTCCTTTATTATTTTAACCATAAATCTATCTTTGTTTTATAGTGAAAGAGTTCTTAGCCAAAGCCAAAGAAGATTTCTTAAGAAAATGGGAAAGTCCACCACAGGTATGTGTTGGATTGTTATGCTCCTACATCAGTGCTGCATAACAATAATGTGCAGAAATGACTTTAAGACAACTTGTAGGATGAAATCAGAGGGGAGGGAACTGAGAACATTGGGTGTTTGTGTATACACTGAATCCATCTCTTGTTTATATTGAAGTGTCTCTAGCAGTGAATCGCACATGATATTTTGGACAGTATCAGGTTTACATCTGAGGTCTTTGTTCTGTAAAAGACCAGAGGACTCAACGTAGAGTTCTCCGATTTCAAATAACGTCCCTCCCCATTCCTTGAATCCCTTCCCAGCCCTTCTCCCTCCCTTCCACTGCTCCCTGCCACCAACTGAATTAATTCCTTCCATCGACCAACCAGGCCATGCCCTCTACCTATCTTCACCTATCCCCACTTCATCACCTTGTCCCCACCTCCCCCTTTATCTGCAACTTCCCGCCCCCTTCAGGAAGGTTACACCTGAAACATTGACTTCTGCATCTCCTGATGCTGTCAGGCCTGCTGTGTTCTTTCGGCCTGCTGCCTGTCTACTTTACTCTGTAAAAAACGCAAACTTCCTCACCAGATCAAGAAAGAATGCAAAAAAGTTGAGACTGGGGCAGACTGATGTTGTGAAGGGATCATTACTTTGCAAATGATTGCCCACGCGTTTTCCTTGAGCTCAAATGTGAGGTGCATTCTTAACTCGAGTAGAAAGTTTAAAAGTAATGGGAGCTTTGAACTTAATAAATATCCAAGCAGGAATTTACTGTTGGAACATACCTTGGGTGACCCACTAAAATCTAATACTAAAAAATATCAAGATCAGGTTTTTGCATTTTTTCTTTCTTTTTAACCTTTGGGCTGCAATAATAACAGCATGAGAACTTCCGGATGTGGTTAGCTTTTACTTTGGGTACCATACAAGTAGATTTAGCAGAGCATTTCCTCACATTTTAATCATTGGTAACTGGGTTTTTCGAGCAACAGCTCCAAATGTAAGTTGTAATTTCTCTAATCTTCTCGTGTAAGGTTTTCACCCAGTTTTTCCTCTTTTTTTTTTATATACACCTGATAGCACTTGTTGGCATGTGGTACCAACTGTCACCTGGCTACATTGGTCTTGTAGCTATTTTTCAGGCAAAACACCAAGAGAAACTATTAAAACCAAGCCAAGTTCTTCCGGTAATCAGCATTTATTGAACAAAGAGCATATTTGATGGGCCAAATGGCCAACTCCTGCATCTTATGAACTTAGTCACACGTGCTGCAATGTTCAGAGGAAGCTAACCGCAATTAGGAGCAGGCATCTGACTTTTTCCTTACTTAGATCTAAAATAGTGCTCTAAGCAACCAAATTAGTGCTATTCGATATGTAATCAGCAAAATTGACTTGGCACAGTGGTAGCTGATGGTTTCAACCCTTTTAGAATTTAAGTATGTGGGTCTGTAATCTTGACTGGGCTTGTTACTGCCTTTGCAGGCTACTCATACTCTGATTTTTCCAAAGTTAAATGGCATTGAAATTAGACCAGTTGATTGATTGCTGTCATTCAATATATATTATCTGAAGAACTAGTGGGCAAAATATCATTGAACATTTATTAATTAGTACTTTGTAGAAGCATTGATGCATCTATTTTGATGATTTGTGAGATTAGATCAGAAGAATTAGACCATTTGGCTGATTGAGACTGCTGCACCATTTGATTATGGCTAATTCCTGAAGAAGGGCTCATGCCCAAAACGTTGGTTCTCCTGCTCCTTGGATGCTGCCTGGCCTGCGCTTTTCCAGCAACACCGTTTCAGCTCTGATCTCCAGCATCTGCAGTCCTCACTTTCTCCTAATGTTACTCAAGCCCATTCTCCTGCCTTCTCCCTGTCACCCTTGACCCCTTTGCCAATCAGGAATCTATCTATCTCTATCTTAAATTCACTCAGTGACCTCAATGGGTTCACCACTTTCTGGCTGTAGAAATTCCTCCTTATTTCCATTCTAAAGAGTTGTCCTTTCACTCTGAGGCTGGGTCCTCAGGTCCTAGTCTGTCCTACAAGTGGAATTGTCTTCTCAGTGTCTGCTCAATCCAACCCTCTTGTATTCTGTAAGTTTCAATCCGATCCCCTCACCCCCATCCTCATAAAGTCCAAGTACAGACCCAGAGTCTTCAACTGCTTCTCATATGACATGCCCTTCATCCCCAGGATCATTCTTGTAAACCTCCACTGGACCCCCTCCAACACCAATTTCCTTTATGAAAGGCTCCGGCCCGAAACATTGTTTTTCCTGCTCCCTTGGATGCTGCCTGACCTGCTGTGCTTTTCCAGCAACACACACTCTGATCTTCAGCATCTGCAGACCTCATTGCCGCCTCTAACACCAGCACGTCCTTGCTTAGAGACGGGACACTTTCAATATTCCAAATGCAGTCTGACCAGAGCCTTAGGAGAAAGTGAGGACTGCAGATGCTGGAGATCAGAGCTGAAAATGTGTTGCTGGAAAAGCGCAGCAGGTCAGGCAGCATCCAAGGAGCAGGAGAATCGACATTTCGGACATGAGCCCGAATTCATGAAGAAGGGCTCATGCCCGAAACGTCAATTCTCCTGCTCCTTGGATGCTGCCTGACTTGCTGCGCTATCCAGAGCCTTACACAATCTTAGTGATGTATCTCTGCTGTTGTATTATAGCCCTCTCAAAATGAATTCTAACATTGCACACTACTGCCTTTTCTGTTGTAAAGCAAAAGCGGGAAATGCTGGAGAAAATCAGAAGGTTTGGTGTTATCTGTAGAGAGAAAGCAGAGTTATTGTTTTGAGTCTAGTAACCTTCTTCAAATTGTTTTGTTTGTGCTCTACTTTTGAATGCCCGATTGTTGGGTTCTTTTCCCGAGGTTTCGCACATGAGATGCAATTCGCGCACACCAACTTCTGCAAACAGTTAAAGTTTATTAAAGCTTGTACAAGCTAGTTGACCCCCGCCCCTCGCAGGCTGCAAGGTTGAGTCAAAGTGAGGCCCTGAACAAAGAAAACATATCCCCTTTATACAGGTTAGTTGGCCATGTCTACAGATGCTCTGGCTGCTCCCCCACAGTCACATGCCACCCAGTTACTCCCAGTCTCATGTTACCCCAGGTACAATGGCAGGATGAGATCATCCTCTGAGATAATGCAAATGCTAATACCCTTATCCTGGGGAATTGTTATGCAGACTATTTCCTGACTCAGTGGTTCCCCGAGACAATGCACGTGCTACATAACAAGTTTCAAGGGATGGCCAGAAAGCATTTCTGGATGGAAGAGATTGAATGATAGTTTAACTTGCCAATAGCAAGCAGCAAATGACTCTGTCTAAATGAAGTGTGAATTACAATGGATGGTCATCTGTATTCTTTCATGTTTGTGGTCCCCACTCAAAGACCGTGCAGTTTGTGGGAGGCACAGTGTTTAGCACTGCTGCCTCACAGCGCCAGAGACCCGGGTTCAATTCCCGCCTCCGGCGACTGACTGTGTGGAGCTTGCACGTTCTCCCTGTGTCTGTGTGGGTTTCCTCCCACAGTCCAAAGATGTGAGGTCAGGTGAATTGGCCATGCTAAATTGCCCATAGTGTTAGGTAAGGGGTAAATGTAGGGGTCTGGGTGGGTTGCGCTTCGGCGGGGCGGTGTGGACTTGTTGGGCCGACGGGCCTGTTTCCACACTGTCAGTAATCTAATCTAATCTTTAACCCTTTATTATTACATTAATGTCCAGAGAGCTATTCCCATTTAATCTTTTAACATTAGACAGTTGGTGAAATCAATTTTGTAAAGGTGACTGACTCTGAGCACTCAGTAGTGTTTTCATAAGTTTCTAGTTATGCTGTTAACTTATTTTTATGCTCTGAGTATCACTTTGGAATAGCTTAGAAACAGTGTGGGATGGCTTTTTACAGTTATCGCTGCTGAAAATGTGTTGCTGGAAAAGCGCAGCAGGTCAGGCAGCATCCAAGGATCAGGAGAATCGATGTTTCGGGCATAAGCTCTTCTTCAGGAAGCTTTTTACGGTTATCCTAAAGCACAGCACATGCTCCAAGCTACATTTGTAATTCTGACTTTATGTTGGAGCGATGTACCTCATTTTGTATAAATTGAAATAAAGAACAAGAGAGAAGTACAGCTCAGGAACAGGCCGTTCGGCCCTCCAAGCCTGTGCTGGTCATAATGTCCTCACTAAAAAACAAACCTGCTCTTGTTCAGTCTGTATCCCTGTCTTCCCTCCCTCTTCATGTAAACATCCAGATGCCTCTTAAATGTGGCCAATGTGCACCACCTTTTCCGGCAATACGTTCCAGACGCCTACCACTTTCTGCTTGAAAAGCTTTCCTCGCATATCTCCCTTAAACTTCCCCACTCTCACCTTGAACCTGTGCCCTCTTGTAATTGAAACTGCAACCTGGGAAAAAGCCTCTGACTATCCACTCTATCTCTGCCTCATAATTGTGTAGACTTCTATCAGATCTCCTCTCAGCAGTCATCTTCCCGGTGAAAACAATCCTAGTCTTTGTAACCTTCCTCATAGCCAATGCGTTTGAGACCAGGCAACATCATGGTGAACCTTCTCTGTACTCTCTCCAAAGCTTCCACGTCCTTCTGGTAGTGTGGTGATCAAAACTGCCCACAATGCTCCAAATGCGGATTGACAAGGGTTTTTAAAAGCTGCAACATGGTTTGCCAACTCTATTTTATGCCCTAGCTGATAACGGCAAGTATGCCATATGCCGCCTTAATTACCTTGGCCACTCTTACAGAACTGTGGACCTGCACACCCAGATTCGCCTGTATGTTATTGTTCCAAGGGTTCTATCATTTACAATATAATTCACACTTAAACTTGATCCTCCAAAATTCTTCATCTTTTGAATTAGATTAGATTAGATTACTTACAGTGTGGAAACAGGCCCTTCAGCCCAACAAGTCCACACCGACCCGCCGAAGCGCAACCCACCCATACCCCTACATTTACCCCTTACCTAACACTATGGGCAATTTAGCATGGCCAATTCACCTGACCTGCACACCTTTGGACTGTGGGAGGAAACCAGGGCACCCGGAGGAAACCCACGCAGACACGGGGAGAACGTGCAAACTCCACACAGTCAGTCGCCTGAAGCAGGAATTGAATCCGGGTCTCTGGCGCTGTGAGGCAGCAGTGCTAACCACTGTGCAACCGTGCCGCCCAATCTCTCATTTGTCTAGCTTAAACTCCATCCTGCCATTTCTGTGCCCAAGACAACAATGGATCGGAGGGCTTGTCTTAGAAAGAGAGGTTGAGTGAGCTAGGACTTTTCACACTGGAGCAGAGGATGAAGAGAGGTGACTTGATAGAGGGTAATGAGAGGCAGAGTAGATACCCAGAGACTTGCCCCAGGCCAAAAATGACTGTCAACTGGGGTCATAATCTTAAGGTGATTGGAGGAAGATGTGGGGAGATGTCAAAGGTAGGTTCTTTACGCACTGAGTACTGGGTGCGTGGAATGCACTGCGAGTGGTGGTGGTGGTAGAGTCAGAGATATTAGGGACATTTAAGCAACTACTGGACAAGCACATGGATGGCAGTAAATTGAGGGGTGTGTAGGTTAGGTTGATCTTAGATTAAGATAAATACTCGGTACAACATTGTGGGCTGAAGGGTCTTTACTGTACTTACTGTTCTATCTATATCCGCTTTTATCCTTTCACAATCATCTGCGCTATGTTCACCCACATTTTCTTCCAGAGCATTTATATATATTACAAACAACAGAGGATCGAAGACTGATCCCTGTGGAATACTACTAATTACCGGTCTCCATTCTGAAAAACACCCTTCCATTGCAACCCTCCTATCTTCTATGACCAAGCCAGTTTTGTATCCAGCTAGCCAGCCCACTCTGAATCCCTTGTGATTTTACTTTATGTACCAGTTTGGTGGACACATCTAACAAACTGCTCTCCATCTTTGCCCCTGGCTGTATAGGATTCCCAGCCAATAATGCGGAAAGTTGAAGTTACCCACCATAACCACCCTGCTTTTTACCACTCCTTTCAAGTATCTGACTGCATATGTGCTCCTCGTCATCCCTGGGCTGTTGGGAGGTCTATAGACAACTCTCAATATTGTGACCCTTTTCTATTCCTGATGCCTCCATAATGCCTCCCTGAAAGATCCTTCCAATGTGTCCTCCCTGAACACAGCTGTGATGTGATCCCTAAACAGCAGTGCAATTCCCCCACCCCTTTTGTTTCCCTTGCTGTCCCATTTAAAACAGTGATAGCTAGGAACGTTAAGCTACCAGTCATGTCTCTCCTGACATTGCTCTGACATCTTCCAATGGTAAACTGGACAGAGTTGAAGAGTGTGGCACTGGAAGTACACAGGTCGGGCAGCATCTGAGGAGCAGCAGAATCAACATTTCAGGCATAAGCCCTTTATCAGGAATGTGGGGAAAGAGGCTGAGATAAATCGGGTGAGGGTGGGGCTGGGGGAAGGTCGTTGGGAAGGCGATAGGTAGATACAGGTTGGGGGTGATGCTGATAGGTCAGAGGGGTGAGTGGAGCGGATAGGTGGAAAGGAAGATGAACAGGTAGGACAGCTCAAGAGGGTAGTGCCAGCTTGAATCTGGGATGAGGGATGGGAAGATGAGGAAAATGGTGAAATCGACATTGATGTTGTGTGATTGGAGGGTCCCAAAGTGGAAGATGAGGCATTCTTCCTCCTGGCGTCAGGTGGGTTGGATTTGGCAGTGGAGGCAGCTCAGGACTTGAGGAATGGGAAGGGAAGTTGAAGTGGTCAGCCACAGGTGGTGAGGTTGTGTGGTGCCTGTGTCCCAGAGATGTTCCGCGAGTTGGCATCCTGTCTCCTCAATGTAGAGCACACCACATCGAGAGCAACGGACACAGTGGACAAGGTGTTTGGATGTGCAGGAAAGTCTTTGCCAGATGTGGAAGGATCCTTTGGGGCCTTGGGCAGAAGTGAGGGGGGAGGTGTGGGTGCAGATTGGCACCCCCGGTCCTCACCTTCCACCCCACTAATCTCCGGATACAGCACATTATCCTCTGCCATTTCTGCCACCAACAATCAGACCCCAGCACCAGAGATGTATTTCCCTCCTCACTCCTATAAGCTCCAAGGAGGAACAATTCCACTTCAGAACATCCCAGATAGCCTCCTACTTCAAAGACTGCAATTTCCCCTGCCATGTGATCAATAATGCCCTCCAGTGCATCGCCTTCACTTCCCGCACCTCCACCCTTGAACCCCATCTCCAAACGCAACAAGGATAGAAACCCCCTCGTCCTCACCTTCTACCCCACTAATCTCCAGATTAGTGCATTATCCTTAACCATTTTTGCCACCTACAATCAAATCCCAGAAGCAGAGATCTATTTCCCTCCGCACCCCATCAGCATTCCACAGAAACTATTCCCTCCATTACTCCCTTGTTAAGTGCACACCCCCCTCCAACCCGCCCTCCCTTCCCAGCACCTTCCCTTGCCACAGCAAGAGGTGTAAAACTTGTGTCCACACCTCTGTCCAAGGCCCCAGAAGATCCTTCCACATCCAGCTGAGATTTTCCTGCACATCCAAAGACCTCATCTACTGTGTCTGTTGCTCTTGTTGTATCCTTTACACTGGGGAGACAGGACGCCATCTCCGGGAACATCTCGGGAAATATCTCTGGGACAGACTTACCAAACAACCCCACCACTCTTTGGCCAACCACTTCAAGCCCCCCTCCCACTCTGCCAAAGACATGCAAGTGCTGGAGCGCCTCCACCGCCAAATCCAATCCACCTAATGCCTGGAGAAAGAATGCTTCATCTTCCGCCTTGGGACCCTCCGACCATATGGTATCAATGTTGATTTCACCAGTTTCCTCACTTCCCCTCCTCTTCCCCCTACCCCATCCCAGATCCAGTCCTTCAACTTGACGCTTTTGAACTGTCCTACCTCTCCATCTTCCTTCCCACCTATCCACTCCACCCTCCCCTCCCGACCTATCAGCGTCAACCCCCACCTGTATCTACTTATCACCTTCCCAGCTGCCTTCCCTATTCACACCCATCTTCCCCGCTGCACCCCCCAACCCCCCATCCCGGATTCGACTCTGATCTCCATCTTACATTCTCATAGTAGGTCAGACTTTACCCTTTTAATTTTTGGATTCTTCTGTTTAAATTAATCTTCATAATGTGAAATAAATTCTGTAGGTGCTGGAAATCTGAAATAAGCACAGAATGTTAGAAACTTCGGCCTGACAGCATCTGTGGGAAGAGGGTTTGGAGTCTGGTATGAATTCAGAACTGAAAGGTGTTGGAAAATAGTTCTTTTTTTATACATCTGACCGAGGTAGAGGAGGATGCTTTCGAGACCCATTGCAAAAGACAAAGGGGATGTTAATAGAGGAGGGAATAGAGATATAAGGAGGGTGAAAGGGAGAGAATTGGTTCTTCTTACTAAGTGCAAAGTAAGACATAAGCAGGACTCTGTTTTAGGGGGAAGGAGGTGGTGGTGGAGAGAATTTTAGGAAAATGGAGACCAGATATGAAGTTGTCAGTTTCTGAAGTTGTGGAATTCACTGTTCAGACCATGAATCTTCAGAATGCCTTAGTGGAAAACGCGATGTATCTTGAGCTTGCATTGTGCTTCACTGGAGCATTGCAGCAGGCTCAGGACAGAACTGTTGGCATGAGAGCAAGGTGGTTCACTGGCATATTGGGGTAATTCCTACAGACAGAATGATAGTGTGAAAACCTCTTCATTGTAAATGAAAGTTGTGCATGTTAAATTTGGGCGTCACGGCTGCTTTATGGACATTAATTACAATGCTGAAGTACTTTCCAGCATTGGAATCTACACCATATTTGATGGAGATAAATTTATAATCTCTGGGCGGCATGTGGTTTGCATTGCTGCCTCAAGGAACCAAGGGACCTGGGTTCAAATTCACCCTTGGATGACTGTATGGAATTTGCACATTCTTCAGTGTCTGAATGGGTTTCCTCTGGGTGCTCCGGTTTCCACCCACCATCAAAGTTGTTGCGTTAGGAGGATTAGCCACGCTGAATTGTACACAATCTCCAGATATGTGCAGGCTAGGTAGATTAGCCATGGGAAATGCAGGGTTACAGGGACAGGGTCAGGGGGATGGGTTTGGTGGGATGCTCTTCAGAGGGTCAGTGTAGAGTTGATGGGCTGAATGGCCTGTTTCCACACTGTAGGGGTTCTATTTTATGGATTCTCTCACAGGCACAAAGTAATATCTGGTAAGAGGCTAGTCATTGAAAATTTTTATGGCAGTGGTCACTAAATCCTTGACGAACAAAAGGTGTCAAGAAAGTCTATGCATTGACAAAACATCACAGCTAATCTGAATGCAATCAAATGGTGGAACAATCTTGAAGGTCCAAAAAGCGTATTCCTGCTCTTAATTCACATATTCTGATGTTTGTTCATGTTCATGCCAGAGGTAGAAGAAAATTTATTTGACATTTCTCTGTACCTCATTAGACATGTTCAGTGCTGGCATACTCTGATACATATAGAAATCAGAAGCGTAAACAAAGGCAAAGATGGGTAAAGAGAGATTTTAATTACAGATGGTAGCCTATATTATGAAGGTGCTAAAACTGGCCTCCACATGTCTCGATTATGAAGGAGAAATTATTCCTTTTAATGATATATTCCAAATATTCTAACAGCAATATCTTAAAACCATTTTGGATGCCGTGCAAGACTAGTCTTGATTGCCCTACAGTAAACAAACAGGTCAAACTACATCAAGGGGCGGTAATGGCCTTGTGGTATTATTACTGACCTGTTAACTTAGAGACCCAGTAAATGATCTGGGGATTCTGGTTCGAATCCTGCCATGGCAGATGATGGTATTTGAATTCAATAAAAACAAAATCTGCGATTAAGATTGTTGGAAAAAAAACCCACCTGATTCACCTAATGATCGTTAGGGAAGGAAACTGCCAACCTTGTGTGGTCTTTGTGACTCAGACCCACAGTAATGTGATTGACTCTCAACTAATAAATGCTGAAGTCTGCAATGATATCCTTATCCTGTGAACGAATAGAAAATAAAATTTGTTGGCAAAACATTAATGAAGTTCCCACTCCTCAGCATGAGCACAAAGCAGAGACCAGATCAGATCCAGCTATGCATAACTGAATAATATGCCACTGAAAAGCTTTACATATGAGTAACATACTTGGTGTACTATGAGAATTGTATTCTGGCAAGGAATTAAGTGAAGAGGAGGGGCTTGGAATGTAAATTGAGGGGAAGAAAACATCTGATTTTTAGCTTTAGTTGTGAGGGGATGTGTTTTCTGTCTTTCCCTCCCTCTCTAGCCCCAGTGCACATCTACTCAAAGGAGGAGTCACCTCACAAAATCTGTAGGTAGGACCTAAACTGGGCCATGTGGATGTTGAACGGCAATTCCAGTCTGAAGTAGCAGGGAACAACATTAAAAGCAAGTCAAATTGTTTTTCCATATCTTTCAGAACACTGCAGGCCTAGATGACTTTGAAAGGCAAAAAACACTTGGAACGGGTTCTTTTGGAAGAGTTATGTTGGTGAAACATAAAGGAACAGAACAGTACTATGCCATGAAAATACTGGACAAACAGAAAGTAAGTATGCTGCCCCATGATAAATAAAAGAAATACAAATGTAGATTAAAGCTTCTGAACATCTTTGTACTGAAACATATTTTTATGAAAGTATGGAGGGAAAGTACTAGGGAATACTAGGGCACTTCGTGGTAATTTTGGTGGTAGTATGATAACTAAGCTATGCTTTCTACTGTACCTTTTGTCGTTCCTTTCTGAAACCACTCCTTGTAAGGATTTGCCCTGTTGCAATGTGGTTTAATTTTTAGAGGGATGTAATGTTAGTTAATGTAGAAGTGCCTTTCATGAATTTTGGCTTTTTGCCAACTTAACTACAGGGCAATGGTGAAAAGGTCAGCCTCCGATACGTCAAAAATACAACAAAGCTTCAAAGACCATTTCCTTTTAAAGCTTGAACTAGCTCAGCTGTCTTAACTGTATGGTTTAATAATATCAAACTATTCATTCCAGATTTGTAAGCTAAGCATTTTTAAATTAATTGAGCCAATTGATGCAGTTTGAATTCTCTGCAAATTAAATATAACAGCTTTTTTCAAGAAAAAGCTTTATTTTTACACAAAATAAATGTTTCAACTTGCAAATACTATGGAATTCACATCTCAAACAGCAGAATGCAGTCTGACCCACCAGAACAATTCAAAACAGCTGCACAAGGTACAACTTAACTGACTAATATTGCCTTTCCACTCTGACCCTTACTCCCAATCTCCAAGGCAAATAATGTGAAAGCTGAAACCAAGCCAGCAAACATAAAACCATTCCCACCCTGAATCCGAACTCTGCTGATCAGTGTTTCCTGATGTCATGATTATGAAGAATTTTTTAAAAATCCTCATTTAATGTTCAATTTGCACTCCGGAAGAGTGCAACGTTAAGTGTAACAGCATGAAGGAAAAAATAAGGACTGCAGATGCTGGAGAGTCAGAATCTAAAAGTGTAGCATTGGAAAAGCACAGGTCAGGCAGCATCTGAGGAGCAGGAGAGTCACCATTTCGCTCGCCCCCTCGCTCCTGCTCTCTCTCTCGCCCTCGCGCCCGCAGTGAAGGGCTTGTGTACGCAATGTCGACTCTCCTGCTCCCCGGATGCTGTCTGACCTGCTGTGCATTTCCAGCACCACACGTTTTGACATTGACATGAAGCACACCGGATTTTCCCGATGCCAGCAATATAAAACCTAAAGTTAAGATCTGTAAGATTTGTCTTGGGTGGGGGGGAGGGGGAGCGAACCCTGCAAACTGAAATATTTTGTATATTCCTAAATTCCTCCATTTGTACGTGGACTTAAAGTATGTTTTGGAAAATGAAAGAAATGTGTTCCTTCTACTTCCCTCCTGCTTACTGATCCCTCTGTTCCCTTGCTGCTTCCTTCTCCTGAACACACACTCATTGTGAGCAGTAGCTTGGAGAGGTGAGAAAGCTGAGCAAGGAAGCAATAGGTGCTGCACGGAGGAGGATTGGCAAGGCAACAAAACAAGATACGTAATGTCCTCCCTCAGTTGATGAGTGAGTGTTCCTCCACGTTGAATAACACCTGGAGGAAATACTGAGGGTTGCAAGGGAGCAAAGTGTATTCCGGGTGGGGGATTTCAATATTCATTACTGTTACGCCACAGCGGTGAACCCTTCTGTTAATTAAACCAGACACCCAGAAAAGCTCACCTTGCCTTGTAATCTGTTAAAATCTCTCAAATTCCACTATTTAAATAAAGTATCAATTTATTAGAACATAGAAGAATACAGCGCAGTACAGGCCCTTCGGCCCTCGATGTTGCGCCGATCAAAGCCCACCTAACCTACACTAACCCACTATCCTCCATATACCTATCCAATGCCCGCTTAAATACCCATAAAGAGGGAGAGTCCACCACTGCTACTGGCAGGGCATTCCATGAACTTACGACTCGCTGAGTGAAGAACCTACCCCTAACATCAGTCCTATATCTAACCCCCCCTTAATTTAAAGCTATGCCCCCTTGTAATAGCTGACTCGATACGTGGAAAAAGGTTCTCACTGTCAACCCTATCTAACCCCCTAATCATCTTGTACACCATTGTATTCTTGAACTGTAAAAGTGAACATTAAACAACAACTATTCACAACTCTTAAGCTCCTCGTTCTTAGCTGCATATTATCTGCCTCCAATTGTATAACAATATACTGTTCTGATAAAATACTTATTAAAATTCTATCAACTTGATTTCAAAACCATGCAGCGGCTGTCATCCGCAGTGTCTGTCTTCCTTCAGCTGAAGATCTTCCTGAGTCATTGCCTTCCTTTTACTGCGAATATGTTTCATATGAAAAGGTACTTTTGATAGAAAGTGTTTCAGTATCTTGGTCTTTCTCGATGGCAGTTACTCTGTCTGCCTTTCAAACTGCCTTCCTCTCTCATACCTCCAACATTGGATCGTCCCATTGGTTTGAGGTTTGCAAAACAATAAATTCAAGTTCAATTGGGTTTTAGTATTCTGGGGCATAATTTAAATGGGTTAAATTCAAATTGTTGTCAAAACAGCAACCAACTCGGGTATTCATTTCACAGCCAAATGTTATATATTTTTAATTTTCCAGTACACTGAGACTGCAAGCTAGTCATGTAGCAGATGCTCTCAGTGCAGAACAGCATTCAGTCTCTTAAAGGTACAGTACACGCTTTCAAGTTCATAACACTACTGAGAGTGACTCAATGCGGCAGCACTATTTATCGAGCTGATAGCATCCAAAAAAAAAGGTTAGCTGCTGGACCAGGTCTGCAGCAGGTGGTGGCAGAGTCACACACACAGACCAAGTCCTAAACTATGAAAGCAATCACCCCAACACACACAAACAAAGTTGCATCAGGACATTATTCAAAAGGGCCACAACACACTGCAGCACACCAGAACTGCAAAAAGAGGAAGAGGAACACCTATATAATGTATTCGCCAAAAACGGGTACCCGCGCAATTTCATCAACAGATGCCTAAGGGAAAGACAACGGAACAAGGACATGCCATAACACAAGGACTAGCCACACTACCATACATCAGGAGCATTTCTGAACTGACAGCCAGACTACTGCGACCACTAGGACTCATAACAGCACACAAACCAACAGCCACTCTCAGACAACAACTCACCAGAACGAAGGACCCGATACCCAACATGAGCAAAACTAATGTAGTGTACAAAATCCCATGCAAGGACTGCACAAAACACTACATCGGACAAACAGGAAGACGGCTTTCGATCCACATCCACGAACACCAACTAGCCACGAAACGACACGACCAGCTATCCTTAGTAGCCACACACACACACGACAAGCAACATGAATTCGACTGGGACAACACTACCATTACAGGGCAAGCCAAACAGAGAACAGCCAGGGAATTCCTAGAGGCATGGCACTCATCCACAGACTCTATCAACAAACACATCGACCTGGACCCAATATACCGGCCACTACAGTGGACAGCTGGAACTGACAACCGGAAGCGGCAGAGACAAGCCACTATAAATGCTGGAAGAAACAGCACAGAAGCGCTTCACAGGAGGCTCCCAAGCACTGAGGATGTCACCTAGACAGGGGACGAAACGTTTGCAAGACAAATTCCCAGCTCGGCGAACAGAACCACAACAACAGGGAAAAAGATACTTGACCTCATCCTTATCAAATCGTAAGAGGGACCACTGCAGACTCTGTGTCCCACCTTCACTTTGAGAATGTCCCCATCGTGTTGTGTGGCACTCTCACCATGCCCCAAATGGGACAAAGTTTGAACTAGCAATTCAAGACTGGGCATCCATGAACCACATGTCAGCAGCAGAACTGTATTCCACAAACTGCAACCTCATGACCTGGCATATCCTCCACTCAACCATGACAATCAAGCTAGGGGATCAACCCAGGTTCAGTGGAGAGTGCAGGAGCAGCACCAGGCATACCTAAATGAGATGTCAATTTGATGAAGTTACCAAGCAGAATTACTGGTATGCTGAAAGCAAGTTATAGAGTGGGCTAAGTGATCCCACAATCAATGGATCAGCTCTAAGCACTGCAGTCTCGCTACATCCTGTTGTGAATGGTCGTAGGCAAGTAACTCACTGGAGGAAGAGGATCCACAAATACCCTTATCTTTTATGCTGGGAGAAATATTAGTGCAAAACATAAGGCTGAAACACTGCAGCAATCTTAAGCCAGAAGTGCCAAGTAGATAACCATCTCAGCCTCCTCCAGGCCCATGCATCACAGATACCATTCTTCAACCAATTCAATTTACTCTGCATGATGTCAAGAAAATGCGACACTGGATGCAGCAAAGGCCATGGGCCCTGATAACATTGCAGTAATAATACTGAAAACTTGTGTTCCAGAACTTGCCAATTCCCTAGCCAAGGTGTTCCAGTACAGTCACAAAGCTGGCATTACCCGACAATGTGGAAAATTCATTAGGTATGGCCTATACACACAAAGCAGGACGAATCCAAACTATCCAGTTACCATTCCATGAGTCTACTCTACTTCATTAGTAAAGTGATGAAAGGTGTCATTAAGAAGCACCTGTTCAGTTGCCCTGGCAGAACCCAAACTGGGCATCAATCAGCTCCTGACCTCATTATAACCTTGGGTCAAACTTGAACAAAAAAGCTAAATCCCAGAGGCGATGGAAAAGTGACAACCCTTGACCTCAAGGCCACATTTGACTGAGTGTATGATCATATTGAATGGCGGTGCAGGCTCGAAGGGCTGAATGGCCTACTCCTGCATCTATTGTCTAGTGTAGCATCAAAGAGCTCTAGCTAAACTGGAATCAGTGGCTACTAGGGTCAAACACTCCAGAATCATACCTGACACACTGGAGCGTTGTTGTGGTTATTGGGCATCAGACATCTCAGCTCCCGGACATCTCTGCAGGAGTTCCTCAAGGTATTGTCCTAGGCCCAACCATTTTCAGTTACTTCATCAATGACCTTCCCTCCATCATAAGGTCAGAGGTGGAGATGTTCACTGAGTACACAATGTTCAGCACCAATCTTGACTCTATAGAAACTGAAATAGTCCATGTTCAAATGTAGCAAAACCTGGTCAATATCCAGGCTTGGCTGACACGTAGCCACACAAATGCCAGGCAGCGACCATTTCTAATAAGAAACAATCTAACCACTAACCCTTGACATTCAATGAAGTTGCCATCACTGAATTCCCCACTGTCAAAATCCTGGGGGTTACCATAAACAGAGCAGCTACAAGAGCAGGTCAGAGGCTAGGAATGCTGCAGCGAATAATTTACCTCCTGACTCCCCAAAGCCCATCCATCATCTACAATGCACAAGTCAACACCGTGATGGGATACAGGTACACAATCCTTTATCCGAATTGCTTGGGACCAACTGGTTTTCAGAATTTTTCGGATTTCACAATAAGTGACAGTTCAACAATGAAATTTTAAAAGATCTTGCTGAACAGCGGACTGACTGAGTAATGGGCCTGAGACAGAATTGAGGTCTGCCAGTGCTGGGCCATGGTCCCCACATTTCTCATCTGAGTGACACACATTGAGTGGGTGTGGAATTGCGTTAACTGTTTGCATGCCAAACAACCTTCCTAATGAGAAAAGCTTCACCAAAAAAACTTTCGATTTTGGATAAAGGGTTGTCTACGTGTACTTCCCACTTGCCTGGATGGGTGCAGCTCCAACAACAATCAAGAAGCTTGACACTATCCAGAACACAGCAGTCCACTTGATTGGCACCACATCCACAAACATCTCCCTCCACCACTGTTGCTCAGTTGCATCAGTGTGTGCAATCTACACAATGCACTGCAGGAATCCAGCAAACATCCTTAAACAGCACCTTCCAAACCCATGACTATTACTATCTAGAAGGACAAGGGCAGCAGGTACGTGGAATGCCACCACCTTCAAGGTCCCCTCCAAGTCACTCACCATCCTAACTTGGAAATGTATTGCCGTTCCTTCACTGTCACTGGGTCAAAATCCTGGAATTCCTTCTCTAACAGCATTGTCAGTCAACTCACAAGTGGACTGCAGCAGTTCAAGGAGGCAGCTCACCACTACCTTCTCAAGGGCAGCTAAGGACAGTCAATAAATGCTGGTCAGCCAGCAATGCCCATGTCCTTCAAGTGAATAAAACCAAAGCAGCAGGCAAAGGTTGGTGAGCCAGATTCAGAAAAGAGAAGTGCAGTCTGCTAAGTGAATAAAGCTGATACTTTACTTGTTCGTGGATTTTGGGCATCGCTAGCTTGACTGTAAATTATTACCCATTCCGAATTGCTCACAAGAAGATGGAGTGCTGCTGCCTTCATCTGATGCAGCACATGGTGTGAAGATGCTGTTTGGAAGGGGCTTCTCAGACACTTTGCAGATACAATTAAAAATTGTCAAGTTTTAAGAAAATGTCAATGTTGTTTTGAGTGTGTGGAAACTGTTACCTATTCAGTGCTGTTTTCCTGTTGGCTGCAAACATTGCATCAATCTAGTCACTCAATGCTACATTGACATTGCAGGCGCAAAACGTAGGAAGTAGAGTCCGATGACACCAGGTTATAGTCCAACAGGTTTATAGGACCCGATCAGGTGTACCCTAGAACTCTGGGAAGTTAGAGAAGTGATTGCTGGGCCTCTTGCTGAGAGATTTGTGTCATCAATAGTCACAGATGAGATGCCGGAAGACTGGAGGTTGGCAAACGTGGTGCCACTTTAAGGGCGGTAGAGACAAGCCAGGGAACTATAGACCAGTGAGCCTGACCTCGGTGGTGGGCAAGTTGTTGGAGGGAATCCTGAGGGACAGGATGTACATGTGTTTGGAAAGGCAAGGACTGATTCGGGATAGTCAACATGGCTTTGTGCGTGGGAAATCATATCTTACAAACTTGATTAAGTTTTTTGAAGAAGTAACAAAGAAGATTGAGGGCAGAGCAGTAGATGCGATCTATTTGGACTTCAGTCAGGGTTCCCCATGGGAGACTGAATAGCAAGGTTAGATCTCTTGGAATACAAGGAGAACTAGCCATTTGGATACAGAACTGGCTCAAAGGTGGTGGTGGTGAGTTGTTTTTCAGACTGGAGGCCTGTGACCAGTGGAGTGCCACAAGGATCGGTGCTGGGCCCTCTACTTTTTGTCATTTACATAAATGATTTGGATGCGAGCATAAGAGGTATAGTTAGTAAGATTGCAGATGACACCAAAATTGGAGGTGTCGTGGACAGCGAAGAGGGTTACCTCAGATTGCAATAGGATTTGGACCAGATGGGCCAATGGGCTGAGAAGTGGCAGATGGAGTTTAATTCAGATAAATGTGAGGTGCTGCATTTTGGGAGAGCAAATCTTACCAGGACTTATACACTTAATGGTAAGGTCCTAGGGAGTGCTGCTGAACAAAGACCTTGGAGTGCAGGTTCATAGCTCCTTGAAAGTGGAGTCACAGGTAGATAGGATAGTGAAGGAAGTGTTTGGTATGTTTTCCTTTATTGGTCAGAGTATTGAGTACAGGAGTTGGGAGGTCATGTTGCTTCTGTAGAGGACATTGGTTAGGCCACTGTTGGAATATTGCATGCAATTCTGGTCTCCTTCCTATCGGAAAGATGTTGTGAAACTTGAAAGGGTTCAGAAAAGATTTACAAGGATGTTGCCAGGGTTGGAGGATCTGAGCTACAGGGAGAGGCTGAACAGGCTGGGACTGTTTTCCCTGGAGCGTCGGAGGCTGAGGGGTGACCTTATAGAGTTTTACAAAATTGAGGGACATGGATAGGATAAATAGACAAAGTCTTTTCCCTGGGGTCGGGGTGTGCAGAACTAGAGGGCATAGGTTTAGGGTGAGAGGGGAAAGATACAAAAGAGACCTAAGGGGCAACCTTTTCACGCAGATAGTGGTAAGTGTATGGAATGAGCTGCCAGAGGATGTGGTGGAGGCTGGTACAATTGCAACATTTAAGAGGCATTTGGATGGGTATATGAATAAGAAGGGTTTGGAGGGATATGGGCTGGGTGCTGGCAGGTGGGACTAGATTGGGTTGGGATATCTGGTCGGCATGGACGGGGATGGACCGAAGGGTCTGTTTCCATGCTGTATATCTCTATGTCTCTATAAGCTTTCAGCATGCTGAAGTTTCACCTGACGAAGAGTCAACGCTCTGAAAGCTTGTGATTTCAAACAAACCTGTTGGACTATAACCTGGTGTTCATGACTTCTGACTTTGTCCACCCCAGCCCAACATCAGCACCTCCACAAAATAGAACCAGGAGTAGGCCATTCAGCCTTCTGACTCCCCTCCTCCTCTATTATTATATGGCTCCTCCCCATGCTTCCCTCCTCCCACATCTTTTGATTTCTTATCTCAAGTGCTTTACTCAACTCCTTTAAATCGTAACATACCAAATGGCAGTCCTCTTGCTAAGAATGCAGACTGGCCTAGCTATATTCACAATATTAAAGTGGAGTTTCATTGAGTGAGGCAACCTGAAAAAGGGTGTAAAGTGAAGAACTACAGCTGTTGGAGATCTGAAACAAACAAAAACAAAGTGCTAAAGAAATGCAACAGGATTTTTCAAGGCCAATAACCCTCCTTCAGAATAGCTGTAATGGGGAAGTTCCCTGGATAAAACCATCTTCACTATACTTCATTTATCAGGGGAAAATAGTTAAAATCTGATGTAGTTTGCAATGTTGAATGCTCTTGATTTTTGAGTTTAATGTGTTTGAAATATTTAGTATTTTGCAGATGAAAGACAAATGTATAATTCTGAAGCATGCTGTTGTATGGTTAAAGCTTTCTGAAGAAATTGAAAACAAAAATGTCGTGTAGAAACTAGCCATATTCAGAGCAGGTTTTTTTTAGAAAAGGTTCAGGTAATTGCCTGATCACTGACAGTCTTAAGAGTTTTCTTTTACCTTTTTTAATGACACTGGTAAATATTTTATTGCATATTTTGACATTCAAAGTTTGGGGGAAGATTTGTAGCTCGGGTGCTCGTTGTTGTGGTTCTGTTCGCCGAGCTGGGAATTTGTGTTGCAGACGTTTCGTCCCCTGTCAAGGTGACATCCTCAGTGCTTGGGAGCCTCCTGTGAAGCGCTTCTGTGATGTTTCCTCCGGCATTTGTAATGGTTTGTACCTGCCGCTTCCGGTCGTCAGTTCCAGCTGTCTGCTGCAGTGGTCGGTATATTGGGTCCAGGTCGATGTGCTTATTGAATGAATCTGTGGATGAGTGCCATGCCTCTAGGAATTCCCTGACTGTTCTCTGTTTGGCTTGTCCTATAATAGTAGTTTTGTCCCAGTCGCATTCATGTTGCTTGTCATCTGCGTGTGTAGCTACTAAGGATAGCTGGTCGTGTCATTTCGTGGCTAGTTGGTGTTCATGGATGCGGATCGTTAGCTGTCTTCCTGTTTGTCCTATGTAGTGTTTTGTGCAGTCCTTGCCTGGGATTTTGAACACTACATTGGTTTTGTTCATGCTGGCTATCGGGTCCTTTGTCCTGGTGAGTTGTCTGAGAGTGGCTGTTGGTTTGTGTGCTGTTATGAGTCCTAGTGATCGCAGTAGTCTGGCTGTCAGTTCAGAAATGTTTTTGATGTATGGTAGTGTGGTTAGCCCTTTGGGTTGTGGCATGTCCTCGTTCGGTTGTCTTTCCCTTAGACATCTGTCGATGAAGTTGCGCGGGTATCGGTTTTGGCGAATACATTGTATAGGTGTTCTTCTTCCTCTATTTGCAGTTCTGGTGTACTGGAGTGTGTTGTGGCCCTTTTGAACAGTCTCTTGATGCAACTTCTTTTGTGTGTGTTTGAGTGGTTGCTATCGTAGTTCAGGACTTGCTCTGTGTGTGTGTCAGGACTTGCTCTGTGTGTGTGGCTTTCCTGTATACCTTTGCACTGAATTCTCCATGCGGACAGCTGAAACTGACAACCGGAAGCAGCAGGTACAAATCACTATAAATGCCAGAGGAAACATCACAGAAGCGCTTCACAGGAGGCTCCCAAGCACTGAGGATGTCTCCTAGACAGGGGACGAAACGTCTGCAACACAAATTCTCAGCTTGGCAAACAGAACCACAACAACATATTTTGATGTGATTCAGATCAGTGACTTAGAATGAAACAGGTTGTGAGTATCATAAACCAAAGTGAGCACAGGTTAGAATTCTTTTCCAAGATCAAGTTGAACATATTTAATTCAAGATTTTGCAATATTCTGGTTGCAGGAATACTTAAATAAAAAAGAAAGTAGAGCAGGCTGAATGAGCTGAATGGCCTATTCTTCTTGCTAATGTACATGTTTGAATTTCAGACCATCATATCTACCTTTGCGTGCTCTGTAGGTACAGAGGATTTTTATTCCATTTTGTTGCAAACAAACACAATGGCTGCAGGATCTTGACTAAATCTCCTATTACAATTCAAATGAATGATGTTTGTTCCTTTTGTGGTGGGTTTAAAGATTATTATATGAAATGACATAGTTATTCAATGCAGTGTAATGGTGGATGGTGGCCATTTTCCTACTGAAGAACATTGAGCCTGTCTGTGCTACATTTCTGTCCTTGCAAACTTGGGTTGTTTGGAAAAAGTTATTTTCAGGCCTGTATCCATAGTTTGACATCCTGCCGAGCATAAACCTACCACTTTGACCAGAGCAATTTGAGGTGATAAATTAAGACAAAAAAAACACTGATTTCATTTGTGCATTAAAACACAGTGCCATAAATGTAATTATTTTCACCAATGTGCTAACCACAAGGATGCAGTTGGTGGAGTGGGGACTGAGTGTAAAAAGCAGTGAAAGCCATGTGCTAAACATTCACTTCACACTGAGCTAAGCATTTGCGCCACACAACTGAACACTAATGTGCTCGATGCCAATCAAGAGCAATATTAGTTTTCTTATAAACTAGCTTGCTAATACTAGTGGGATTAAATTGAAACAATGTATCTATGCAAAGTGAACAGCAATCTCACTAATGTCCCTGCTCCCTCCTGTTATCAGTGGCATGATTAGTATGCTAAACACATTCTAAGGACACAGGAAGGAAAATGAATTAAAAGTAGACACTTTGTGGTCTGCTGTAGAACAAACCGACTACTAACTGCTCTATTAATTGTGGCTCAATTTAAAACTCTACATTGCTTGTATAACCTTTCCAAGGGACTAGGCATATTAAATATAGGATATAAATTTAGTTTTGGCTTTCCTCCAATCTCCAAATGGTTCTAATACATGATGGGATGGTGTTCTGATCAATGTGAACCCTTTCATACTCATCCCAGATTGCCAATTTCACATAGGAGCAAGTGAGGACTGCAAATGCTGGAGATCAGAGCTGAAAAATGTGTTGCTGGAAAAGCGCAGCAGGTCAGGCAGCATCCAAGGAGCAGGAGAATCGACGTTTCAGGCATAAGCCCTTCTTCAGGTACTTATGCCCGAAACGTTGATTCCCCTGCTCCTTGGATGCTGCCTGACCTGCTGCGCTTTTCCAGCAACACATTTTTCAGCTGCCATTTTCACATACCGATTCAATGTGTGGGCCTTGCTATAGTCAAGGTCAACCCTATTTTGACATATGCACTTTCTCTTTGTTTTATTATACATGCATTTTCCAGTAAGGATTTTTGAAATGTGGCTGTCTAATATTTATCGCCCCGAAAAACTGCAAACAATGAGACTGTCTACTACTCCAGTCACTTTTGAGAATGACTTGTATGGGGCTTTTATGAAACAAACTTTAATAGTGAATCTTCAGAGTTAATGTTTGTCTACTTAATGTTCTTATTTATTTCTTGTCTTTTTTTTATTGAGAACTTAGGTGAAATGTGAGAGGCCAGGGCTCATAGTGCAGGACACTATGCAGGACCAAAAGTTGAAAAGAGTAGTAGAGAAGATGAGCTAACTTGCCACGCAGTGATTAGGTGATACCAGGATCACGTTTTAAAAAGCCTGTAGATTATAGGAGGAAGGGAACACTGAAAGGTAAGGAGTTTCACAGTTTTCAGATCCTGTGAAAGAGCGAGCTAGAATAGGAGACAGTGTGATGAGTCTTGTTTTCAACAATATTACACCTTACCCTGTGCCCCAAAGAGCAGTAGAGGAAAGAAAAAAAACTGGTGTGAACAAATTTTGCAATATTTTGCCTATCTCTGCATGTTAATTTGACTCAAATTGAAACCCACAGACAAGACTCATTTCCCTTCTCCACCCCTATAGAAGGCCGGATATCAAATTTTGAGCAGAATTCTTTTGAGTATGATCATTGAATACAGATTCATCGGTTAACCAGAACGTCATTTCATGTTTAAATGGTTGAGCCTTAACTATATCCTCCTATGAATTAAACTTGCTTAAACTTGCATGGTGATCCCTTCAGAAATGTTCAGTAATATTATTTTTCTTTAGGTTGTCAAACTGAAGCAAATAGAACACACACTCAATGAGAAAAGAATATTGCAGGCTGTGAACTTCCCATTTCTTGTGAAATTGGAGTATTCCTTCAAGGTAAATATTCATTTCAGACATCAGATGAACAATGTTGTACATCTATTTTCATTGTTTTCATTCAGGTTGAAATGTTTATTTTAAAACCTTTTAAACTTATTAGCTATTTTGCTCAGCTGAGAGAATTGTGAAGCCTGTAATGCACTGGAAGAGGTTTGGAAAAGATCGTTCTTTGAAACTCTGCTATAAAAACTGAATTTTCCCACTTGTTGTTTGATGGTAAACTAAAGGAACTCTATATAGATGCTGCTGTAGAGTTACAAACTTGTGTTCAATTTTATAAAACCTGATTTCAACTTCTGTTCAGTGGAAGGTCGTGAGATTTGGCAAGTCATGGATTGTTCATGTTTTTTCGTTATTGCAATTTTGATGCATTCCTGATGTGTTTGGAAATCTGTAATATATTGATTTAATTATGGAGGTTCTCGTGTGGCTATTTGTAATCTATTAACAAATGACTTCTGCTATTGATGCTTCATTAGGCTTTAACAGTTTAGACATTTGTTGCCTCCCCTCTATTGTTAAATCTGTGAATTATATTTCAATAATCGTTTTACTTATAAATATTAACTAATCCCTTCATTACACTTTAATCAGTTGCTTATGGGCTATTAACAAAAGCTGCATATTAATCCCCTTGTGCACAACTCCATTCCTTTCTGTTTGCAAGTAGTGTTTTGATAATAGCATAAGATATCGTTGATGCTGAAATAAAGCTGTTGTATTCAACATAAATTGGTGTTTGACACATTCCACAAATTATCACCTAATCACAAACTGAAAGCATGCTAATTTCCATAGCTTTAAAAGGCATTGTTCACTTTACAGAAGACATGATGTTACTTGCCCAGTTAGATTTTAATGGCACAACTTGTGTTTTGTGCAGGTGGATGTGTTTATAATGACTTTGGCTTTTATTATTTTGGGCATTGTCCGCATGGTCTTTCATATCAGCATTGGCAAGTAAGTTTCTTTGCAGGAGAAAAGCAACACTGCCCTGTGACAGTGCTTTAATTACATTGGATTATGACCCTTCTTATTACAGTGCAATGCGTGAAGAAAGGCCCACCTACAAAAAGACCACTTTCCTTTTCCCCTCTGTACATAGAGTATGATTAGCGAGTTTTGAGAAGATTTGTAGCTCATTTTGAGGTTTTGGATGTAGGTTTGCTTGCTGAGCTGGAAGGTTCATTTCCAGATGTTTCGTTCCCTACTAGGTAATATCTTCAGTGGGCCTCAGGTGAAGCAATACTGAAAATTCCTGCTTTCTATTTATATTTTTGGTTTTCTCAGGGGGTGGGGGTGGTAGGTGGGGTCTAATTCAATGTGTTTATTGATAGAGTTCCTGTTGGAATGCCATGCTTCTAGGAATTCTCGTGCGTGACTTTGTTTGGCTTGTCCTAGGATGGATGTGTTGTCCCATTCGAAGTGTTATCCTTCCTCATCCGTATGTGAGGATATGTGTGGGTGTGGGGGGGGGGGGGGGACTGTTAAGATTGTAAGACGCAGAATTTTAGCAACAGTTTACAGTGTGATGTAACTGAAATTATATATTGAAAAAGACTTGGATTATTTAAGTCTTTCATCTTTTAAAATGAACATGTTGGTTTCAGTTCTTTCACATTTAAATCGCAAAACTTTTTTAGAGTTACATTCTCAAGTGAACTTTAATGACACCAGTTGTGAGACCTGATGGAGGAGCAGTGCTCCAAAAGCTCGTGCTTCCAAATAAACCTGTTGGGCTATAACCTGGTGTTGTGATTTTTAACTTGTACAATGAGTATGCTAACGCTCGTTTTTTAATTGTTCATGAGGTGTGAGCATCGCAGGCAAAGCTTGCATTTGTTGCCATTCCTAACTGACCTTAAGAATTAGTGCAGTTTCTCAAGGCTTTCACTACAATTAATTTCATTACATAACTTATCTCTTCAGTAATACGTATGTAATTTGTTTGATTTGCATTGTTCCACAGAATCCAAATTCATCTAGTGTAGCAGGTTGATAACATGGGCCGACACTGCAATTTGTCTCAGTCTTAGAGATGACACTAAATGTAATTGTGCCTTTCTAATCAGTAACATTTTATTGTGGTGCCCATCATTGAAAAATGTAGCTGTCCAGAAAATGAAAGGGTTGCAGACAAGTATTAAGAAGACCTTTCAGGCAGAGATCCATCTTTTCTTAGGTAACAGGTTCCATTGGCAACCACCATTCGTGGTTCTGTGGTAAAATGCCAATATTCACCATGCTTTATGAAGGATATGCAGATTCTGGAAACTACAAGGTAATTAAAGATGTTGCAAGCCACAAACGCAGTGGAGTAGGACACTCCAGCCGAAGCCCGTCCTTTCCGCCTGCTCCTCTTCTTTCCCTTCTTTGTCATTTTCTTCCTCCAACTGTTTCTTTTTGTCGTCTTCTTCTTTTCTTCCCTTTTGACTGTCGGGCTTCAGCAGCCTCCAGCAGGCGGCAACCTCCTTTCTCCCACACACCCCCCCCACCCCCCCCCCGCCCCCCACCTCCAATCGCAACAACCTCCTCCTGTAGGGGCCTCCCAGCATGGCGGCCTCCCGACATGGCATATCACCGGCACAGTGTGGAGGCAGGGAATCTAAGCGCCAGCGTGGCCTGCTATATTGAACTTTCTACTGTAATGCTGGACATGTTATTTCGGAAACCATTCTTGTCACAGAAGAAGCTGTGCCAAGGTACTTGCGTATCTAATTCACTGCTGTAATTGGCACCGTATAAACTTTTCATTATACTTATTGAGTACATGTGATAATAAAGGCTAATCTATCCCAGCAGCATCTGAATTCCATGTTCTCCTGGCTGTTTTCAACCAATAGTTAGATGCTGGCTGGTCCCAAGTCTTAGTTTGTTCATGTTGATTGAAATCAGCCTGTTAATTCTCGATTTCTACACAGCATGCCACAAAAACAGCTTCCAGCTACAAATTTTGCAAACTGTAGGGGTGGGAACATCTCCCATTGTGCTGTTTTTAAAAAAAAAAGCAAAGTCCTTTATGACCGCTTATACTTACAAATTTGATCCCAAACGTGGTGTAATTTTAAAGATTCCACATCTGAACGTTTCCTATACTTAGAAATGGCTATTTTATATTGTTCTACATCAAGTTCTGACTTGAGTGCCAACTGACTTGCGAACAGAGTTGAGAGCAATCTTTTCGCAACCTGGGGACTGCCTGGAGTGAAGCTCATAGTGATTTTCTGTTGCCATAATTTGGTCAACATATGGTGTGCCTTGTGACGCTTGCATTTTTAATGCATTGCATGTGTGGCAGTCTGCTTGGAGACAGCTAAAACCAGTTGATTTGACCTGTCAGAGTTTCTGATGTTGTGTTGAGAGAACTTGGGTTTCTTTTTCCTTGTTTACTGCAGCTTCTGGTATTCTCTTCAACCCCAGCACGCACCTATCTTAATTTTATTAAATGACCATTCACAGTCAAAAAAAAATTATACCCTCACCACTCCCTGAAAGCACACTGAGTACAGAGACTGGTTTCTATTAAGGTCCCTACAACGTGGATGTTTCTGGAGTTAAAAGTTGAGTTTGTCAGTTGCATTATAGGCTATGAAGCTAGTCTTTGAATTCTAACCTGACAACACATTGAGAGCTTGGCTGCTGTTACATCAGACGTAACACTGGATAGAGTTGAAATGACATGCAGGTCTGAGAGAAAATAATTTGACTGTACTTCAATATTTCGTATGTTAGATGGCTGCAGAGCTGTACTAATAGAAGTAGATGCAATGTTCATGGTTTTCTGCTTGAACCTGGGTCTGATTTGTGAAACCAGAAAGTAACAATTGCATTTTGGGCACTTGGACAGAGATATTGACCTTGTCGATGGTACAAATACAGAATGACAGAGCTTTTGAGCATTACCAAAGTATCATAGAGTCCCTATAGTGTGAAAACAGGCCATTAGACCCAACACGTCAACACTGACCCTCCAAAAAGTAACCCACCCAAACATATTCCCTCACCCTACTATTCTACATTTACCCCTGACTAATGCATCTAATCTACACATCCCTGAACACTATGGGCAATTTAGCATGGCCAATTCACCTAACCTGCACATCTTTGTGATTGTGGGAGGAAACCGGAGCACTGAGGAAACCCATCCAGACACTAGGAGAATGTGTAAACTCCACACAGGCAGTCGTCCAAGGCCGGAATCTAACCCAGGACCCTTGCGCTGTAAGGCAGCAGTGCTAACCACTGAGTCACTTGCATTCCCTTATGTTTGAAAAGCTGAGGGGTAATCTAATTGAGACGTTCCATCGTTTCTCTGTGGTAAGTTTATCAGGGGACATGGAACAAGTAGAAGTAAATAGCATTTCCGTACCAATCAACTATGATCTAATTGATTGGCAGAACTGGATCCCATGCACTTGCCAAAATATTTTAAATTGTTACTCAAACAGTAGAGCCTTGTGGTCACAAAAAGGTAGTACTACAGAAGCAAAATTTTTTTTTTGCGGCCTCAAATTAATTGCAGTTGCATCAAGTGTCATTGGACGTAGGAGAACAAAATAGGCCATTTGCACCATTTGAGTCTGCCCAGCCATTCAATGAGATCATGACTGAACTGATAATTTTCTACTCCCTTTCCTGCTTTTTTTTTGCCTGTAAACCTTGATTCCCTTACTGATTGTCAAGCCTACTAAGAATCCTGAATGTTTCAATAAGGTCATCTCTCATTCTGCTCAACTCCAATGAGTACAGGCCTAACCTACTCAAACTCCCCATACACAGGATCAACCTAGCCAACCACCTCTAGGCTGCCTTCAATGTCAATATACCTTTCCTTTGATAAGGAGTCTGAAATGGTTCGCAATATTCCAGGTGTGGTCTGACTAGTGCCTGGTTTAGAAGTATGACATACTGTATAGTATGAATATATTGCACAGAATTAGAAATGAGCAAAAGTAAATCAATCCCTCCTACTAGAGACCATATATAGTTCATGTCAGCTGCAGATTTAATCCTCCGATGAATATCTCAGCCAAGCCCTTTTTATGGTATTGATGTAGTTTTGGCTGGCAGTCATTTTCATATACTCATTGTTTGGCCTGTGTTTTGGTGATAGTGAGGGAGATGAGTGGAAGGGATATGCTTGGCAATCCAGTTCTATCTTATTTCCATTGTATCTTGGTGACCAAAATGAACATGGCATTTGAGGGGTATGAAACTACTTCAGATTATGATTAGTAGGTGATTCGGCCTCTTTCAATTTATGCTGCCATTCACTAAGATCGTGACTAATCTGATGGTGCTTTCAACTCCTTCCTCCATTTGCCACGTCCCACGTAACCCTTGATTTCCTTGCAGATGTAAGGTCTGTCTGATTCTCTTAACCTTGAATATATTCGGTGCTCTACTTTCCATCTACCCTTGTATTGCTAATTGTACGTTAGTCTTCTGCTTGATTTGTTGATTTACCATAATGGAATTTAGATTTCCAAGATATATTTCTTTTCTAAAGAAAATTATGCCAAGTAACTTTGGACTCTTTTAAACTTTCTAGGCCAAATTTATTGCCTGTTTCTAGTTGGTCTGAGTAGTAGGCCTTCCTTGTACAGCCGCAGTTCTCCTAGTATTACAAAAACAAAGTGCTGAAGAAAATTAGGCCTGGCAGTATCTGTAGCGAGAGAAACCGAGTTAATGTTTTGATTCCAATGTGACTGTTCTTCAGATCTCCTTTAGTTTCTGTGCTGGTGTTGTGTTGCAAAGTATAGATGAGAATTCCCAGATATTAACTCTGAGAACCAAATTTGCAGGTTATGATGTTCTGTTCTTATTACGCTTCTCAATCCTGGAATCCTTGCAGTGGGAATGTGCTTTTGGACTGCTGAGTTGCTGCAGTGCACCATATAGGAATATATACAGCATAACAGTGGAAGGAGGGATTTAATACTGAGTTGAGAGGGAGGCCTTGTTTAGCTGCAGAGTCCTGTGTACACCACCAGTATCATTCAGGATTTTCCCCTTATATGGCCAAATTAGTCAGTGTTTGCGAGTTAGATTGCATTCAAACATCTGTTTTTCTCTGGATCACTTCAAGCATGCTTGAGATCATTCCAGTACGTGAACAACTTTATTTATTGCAGTTTTGAATTGACTGACTGTTTTGGTTAATAAACTGAAATCTCTTGTTTTTGCACAGTAGAAAACTGACATCTGTTCATCCAGCATTGACCACATGGATTAACTGGCTGTTTCTCTGATGTAAATTCTGTAATCATGTGTAGATGGTCTATGTCCTGTTTTATTATGCGCAACATTTGTGAATGCAGATTAAATTTATCCACCATCAGACTCTGTCTCCACACACCCATCCCCCGCCCCAGCTTGATCCTGATTCTTTTGACTGATTTGAAATCGGTTTTAAAAAATAGTCATTTGAGCACAAGTCCTGCCCAGTGGAGCAATTGATGTCTAGTTTTCAAAATAAAGATAGAATTTTTGGAACACTGAAGGAATTTGGGTTATAGTGAGTGGGAGGGTAAGTGGAGCTGAGTCCATGAAAAGATCAGCCATGATTTTATTGAATGTCAGAGCAGTCTCGAGGGGTCAGATGGCCTACTCCTGCTCCCATTTCCTTTGTCCTTATGCAAGTTTGGTGTCAACAATTTTCACAACTTGACCAAAAGCTCCTCCATGCACTGTGTGAATAGTGAGAGTAGTGAAGAGAACCAAATAGGCTGTGTCTTACTAGTTCATCAATGTTAGCATTCTTTGCAGTGCACAAACATTTTCCCCAGGATTGGTTTTAGCCCATTTGATCTGTAATTCACAGTCCAATGGTAGTTTTGTTTTAAATATCGGCATCTTTTGTTTGAACTTGCATACCCCCTCCTAAATTGTTGCCAAAGCTGCTTGCTCATCTTGCTGTAATAAAAACAAACAACTGTAGATGCTGGAAATCTGAAACGGAGACAAAGTGCTGGAGAAACTCAACAGGTCTGGCCACGTCTGTGCAGAGAAGAACAGTTATTGTTTCGTTAAATTAGGTAAAGGGGCTGTTCAGAGAGATCTGGGTGTTCTTGTCCACCAGTCAATGAAGGCAAGCATGCAGGTACAGCAGGTCGTGAAGAAGGCTAATAGCATGCTGGCCTTCATAACAAGAGGAATTGAGTATAGAAGCAAAGAGGTGCTTCTGCAGCTGTACAGGGCCCTGGTGAGACCACACCTGGAGTACTGTGTACAGTTCTGGTCTCCAAATTTGAGGAAAGACATTCTGGCTATTGAGGGAGTGCAGCGTAGGTTCACGAAGGTCAATTCCTGGAATGGCAGGATTGCCTTACACGGAAAGACTGAAGCGACTGGGCTTGTATACCCTTGAGTTTAGAAGACTGAGAGGGGATCTGATTGAGACATATAAGATTATGAAAGGATTGGACACTCTGGCAGGAGGAAACATATTTCCGCTGATGGGGAGTGCCAAACCAGAGGACACAACTTAAAAATACGGGGTAGACCATTTAGGACAGAGATGAGGAGAAACAACTTCACCCAGAGAGTGGTGGCTGTGTGGAATGCTCTGCCCCAGAGGGCAGTGGAGGCCCAGTCTCTGGATTCATTTAAGAAAGAATTGGATAGAGCTCTTAAAGATAGTGGAGTCAAGGGTTATGGAGATAAGGCTGGAACAGGATACTGATTGGGAATGATCAGCCATGATCATATTGAATGGCGGTGCAGGCTCGAAGGGCTGAATGGCCTACTCCTGCATCTATTGTCTATTGTTAAGTTTTGTCTCCACAGACGCTGCCAGACCTGCTGAGATTGTACTTTCAGTTTTTTTGTTGCTTATCTTGCTGGTCTTTAATGAAGCCTGTTTGTCTTGTTTTATCCAAATATTTTTTATGGCATATCAGTCTAAGAATCTAACAGTATATTTTCTTCAAAAACCTTGTTACTGTTTGTAGTGCCCATTGCTCCATGAGCCTTAGAATGTTTTAAATGTTTTATTTTCTGCAATTTCTTCCTCTATTTAAATATTTTCTAGAAGAATAACTGTCCAATTAATACTTCTGAAGTATTCCATAAAATGTAATTATTTTTGAGCTTTGGTTTCACTTTGAACTACTTGATAACTGTTACTCAAGTGTGTTGACACTTTCTGGTTGCTAATTGATTGTGTTTAAGGTCTGCTTACTGCTAAAACTAATCCAACCACCAGTACTATTCTGTTTCACCCTCTTGAAGTTGGCACTGATCATTTCTGTTAAATTATTCATAAGATCACCTTGCTTGAAAGAGTTCCGACTTTAATCTTACCTAATTGCTTTGCTTAACCTTTTAAGAAATCTGAACAATACAAAAGTATGGAAGGATAATTTTTTTTCTACAAAGTGTCAACCTTTTTACAATAATTCATTGTGGGAGTTGGTTTACTGTATAGCTAAGGTAACATACTGTGAGCTTAATGGGTGTGACTGACTGATTGTATGATTGTCCATGTACTGGATTAGTGGTGCTGGAAGAGCACAGCAGTTCAGGCAGCATCCAAGTAGCTTCGAAATCGACGTTTCGGGCAAAAGCCCTTCATCAGGAATGATAAAGGGCTTTTGCCCGAAACGTCGATTTCGAAGCTACTTGGATGCTGCTGAACTGCTGTGCTCTTCCAGCACCACTAATCCAGAATCTGGTTTCCTGCATCTGCAGTCATTGTTTTTAACCTGATTGTTCATGTACACTAACTAGTATATAAAATACCTTCACTGTGTTTCAGGACAACTCTAACTTGTATATGGTGATGGAGTATGTGCCAGGTGGTGAAATGTTTTCACATCTTAGAAGAATTGGAAGGTTCAGGTAAGGTTTGCATCTATTGGGCCACTTGGTTATTTAATGACTTGGATGTGGCTATCAATGAGGTGTGGTTGCTTACTTTCCTGATGATCCCAAAGGTAGGAGAGTAAGTTAGAATGAAATAGATGCTGCAAAGGGATACAGGTCATGAGTGATCAAAGATGTAGCAAATGGAATATAATGTGGCAAGATGTGAAGTTATCCATTTTGGCAGGATGAATGGAAAAGGTGTGTGTCATCTAAATGATAGACTGTGAAGTTTAAATGCACAGGGACTTGGCTGCCCTAGTGTATTTATCACAGAGGGTTAGTATGCAGGTACTGCAATTAAATAAGTCAGCTAATAGAATAGTATTACTTATCGCAAGGAGAATTTAATACATAAGTAGACATTTGATTTATTGTAAAGACATTAAGATTATATCAGGCATAGTGTGTGCAGTATTGCTCTCCTTATTTAAGAAAAGTTGTAAATGCATTGGAAGCACTTCAGAGAAGGATTACAAGACTAACCTGGAATGGGCTAGTTATAGTCAGAGTCATGGAGGTCTACAGCATGGGAACAGGCCCTTTGACCTGACTTGCCCATGCCACCGAATTTTCACAATTTAAACTCGTCCCATGTATCTGTGTTTAGTCAATATCCCTCATACCTATCCCATCCCACTCCTGTAACATGGAGAAATGCTGTCGACTATCTACCTTATTTATGCCTCTCATGATTTTATAAATCTCTATAAGGCCACCTGTCAGTCTCCTATGCTCCAGGAAAAAGAGTCCCAGCCTATCCAATCTTCCATATAGCTCAAACCTTCCAGTCCAGGTAGCATCCTAGTAATTCTTTTCTGCACTCTTTCTAGTTTGATATCCTTTGTATAGGAGGACGGACTGCACGCAGTACTCTAAATGTGGCCTCACCAACGTCTTGTACAGCTGCAATAAGATGACCCAACTTCCATACCCTTGATGCTCTGACCAATGAAAGCAAGCATGCTGAAAGTCTTCACTACCCTGTCTACCTGTGATTCTATTTTCAAGGAGCTATGAACCTATACCCCCAGATCTTTGTTCTATAACACTCCCCAGGGCCCTACTATTCAGTGTGTACATTCTGTCCTGGTTTGCCTGACTAAAATACAAAACTTGTATTTATCTAAATTAAAACTCCATCTGCTAATTCTCAGCCCATTGGCCCCAGTTGATCAAGATCTTGGTTGCTTTCCCAGGTAACCACCTTCACTGTCCATCATACCATCAATCTTTGTGTCATCCACAGACCTACAAATCATACCTCCTAAATTTTCATCCAAATCATTTTAATAAATATTATCTCCTCAGGAAAAGATTGACAGGTTAGACAACATATGTTGGAGTTTAAAAGATTAGCAGGTAATGTGATTGAAAAATAGAAGATCCCAAAGGGTCTTGACAGGGTGGGTTAGAAGAAGCTGTTTCCTCTTGTGAGCGAATCTTGGATGTGGGCTTCTATTTCAAAATAAGGTTTCCGCAAAGTAAAATGCAAAATGGGCATTTTTTTTTGAGAGTTAAGTCTTTGGAACACTGCTCTTCAAAAGGCGATGGAAATAGAGTCCTTGAATATTTTGAAGTCTGTGGTGGTAAGATTATTGGTAAGCAAGGTAGTGAAAGGTTATTTGGGATAGTAATGACCGAGGGCAAATCCATCCTTTTTGTGCTATAGCAGCATTCTCTTTCTAGTCAGCTTGTTTTTCATTTGTCATCAGCAACAACCACACAAGTTTGCAGCCTTCCATATCCCAAGGGAAATGCATCATCAATAATTTGTCTTGTTTTGATCTGATAACCCAAATTGTATTGAATACATTTTTGGTATTTGAATCTGAAATTTAATTTGTGTGTTTTGATTACTGGCTCTGATTTAACAATCTCTTTCAGCAAAACCCTGTCATTTGAAGTTTGTTTGTCTATAAACTATTGGCGTACACTCTTTTATACAAGTTCTGGTTTTAATACACTGAGCTCAAAAACAAATTATTTGTCAATTTAATTCTGACAAGTTAGTTTCTCCTTTTGGAGAGTGCAATCTTTTCCTTAACATCGTGATGAATTACTTTGATTGTGTTGAGTTTCGATTATACAGAGCTTAGGAAATTATGGGGTGAATTAGTGTGCTTTTATCCACTATAATTCCTTTTATAAGTACTGAGTCCATAAGTGCTGGTAGTATTTCCAAGGTATCCATGGTGTAAATACCATCGATTGAATTCCTTGAAGGTACTCTGTCTGTTATTTACAAGACCAGAATAGAATGATTGAGAGCAAATGCATCCTGTCTGCACTGAATCATTAATGTCACACACTGAACCAGATTTACTGTCTGTCAACCAATATCCTGATCCATAAAAGAATGAGGTGCAAGAAAAAAATATCTCCTCACTGAACGTTTGCTAAGACTTCTGAGATCGAGAAGAAAAAATGCCACAGCCTCAGTTGGCCTTTCTCTTTGTAAAGATGGGTCCAAACCCAACTCTGTAACTGTGTTCTCAAATGACACTCAGCAGGGTAAATTGTCAACATTTGCCTAGTGTGCACTTAAGGTTTTAAA
Organism: Chiloscyllium punctatum; assembly: GCF_047496795.1. Lineage (NCBI taxonomy): Eukaryota > Metazoa > Chordata > Chondrichthyes > Orectolobiformes > Hemiscylliidae > Chiloscyllium > Chiloscyllium punctatum. Next base: position 129,216,014 of record NC_092745.1, read on the forward strand.
GTATGACCCTGCACAATGACATTTCTTGAAGGGGCACTTTGTATGAATAATTCTCCTCCATCCAAGCTGAAGAACTGTAACATGCAAAATTTGTAAATTTTGTAATGGTGGATATAAGTTGTGAAAGTGTGTAGATTCCCATTCTTGTCTCACTAATATACAATTTCTTGAAAAACCTTTTAAAAGGTTTTATGCATGGTCAGTGAAATTTGCAACTCCTTTGGTTAGTCAGATTTGTAACGTAGTAACTGATTAATTGCAATGCTTTGATCTTTATGTAACTTGTAATCTAGTATTCATATGTTGTATATTTTGGTATTAGCCTGTTAATAGTATTATTAGTTTTTGTTAAATTGATTACTGAATGTATAATTTAAGCTTATTGATTTTTCTTCATAGTGAACCTCATGCACGGTTTTATGCAGCTCAGATAGTCCTGACCTTTGAGTACCTCCATTCACTAGACCTCATCTACAGAGACCTGAAGCCTGAAAACCTTTTAATTGACCAACAAGGGTATATCCAGGTATAGTGTTTGTATTGAGGAATGATCTTTGCCAATTTTGAGTTTCAAATAAATTCCAAGAATCTCCGTTATCTTGGATAATCATTTACGCCTTAATGGGGAAAGAATTTTTGTGTCTGCAATTTATTTTTTAAAGCTAACTTAATTAGTGTCACCCCATCGCACTATAGCAGCCTCTGAAGAATTTTTTTTATTGAACCTGTCTTTATGCAGTTTATTAAATTGATTAATTTGAGAATGTGTGACAGCTCTGCAGTATCTGCTGGCTCTAAAGAAGAATCCTGACCCTGACTTGGGATTTGAACTTTGGTCTTTACTTAAAAATCAGTAATTTTTCAGGGATATTGGTCTGTGACCGGTTGATGAATACATCTGTGTTGGAGTTGGGAGTGAAATTATATCTAAATTGTTATAGACAACTGTTTCCATATAGATGTAAGTGTTAAATTAGAAAGCTTCTAGGTGAGATATGACATTGGTCACCCTTCGATGTTTGACAAGCAATATGTACTGGCTTAAGATTCGAACATGTATATTTATATCTTTCTCTGCCCAATGGAAGATCCACTATTTGTTTCTCCACCCCTCAAAATCTTGCAATTTTCTTTTCAGTTGCCCTCTTCATTGATTTCAATGATCAACATGATCAGGAAATGATACCTGTGGTTTCTGGTTGTCTTATTGGCATACTTAAAGGAAACACGCAAGAACGTTTCCTGCACATTCTCCACCTACAATCAGCCATTATATTCCAATAACTCTCCCACCATCATCACTAAGAATTTCTTCTTTCAGCCCGCACTGGAACACTTTCCTGAGGCTGGGGCACTTCCAGAGATCAGGAATGACCCTGCAATACTGAGTGATTTAAACATGATTTCTACAAGCCGGTGACCAGATTGTACACTTCACAACATAGAAATAAATTTGCCCAATTAAGTAGGAAGATTATTTTAATGTTAGAACACTAAAAAGGATCTCATATCATCCTTGGAACTTGTATTGTAGTGTCAACTACAGTACAGAAAAAGGCCCTTTTGGCTTATCATGTCCACGCTAGTCAAAAACAACCCACCATTTTAATCCCACTTTCCAGCACTAGCCCCATAGCTGGGTATGCTTTGACATTGCAAGTGTACATCTAAATACTACAAAAAAGTTACAAGGGTTTCTGCGTCAACCACTCTTATAGGCAGTGAGTTTCAGGTTCCCACCACCCTCTGGGCAAAAAAGTTTAGCCTCACGTCTCTAAACCTTTTGCTAATTACCTTAAATCTATGCCCTCTAATATTGTATTACGATACTCCATTTCCATTTTTGGATCTTCATATTACCAACTTATTTACATTAAAGATATAATTTAGGTCTCTGGCTTCTATCTTCAGCTAACTGCTAATTGCCTCAATGGTAAAGTGAAACTACCTTTATTCTGATTTTTGGCATGTTGCTGTGCACAACAAAATAAAGATTACAGGTCTCCATTTTAAACAGATTTATGATGTGATCCAAGGAATGTGTTCTCATGGAGTCCTACAGCACAGACACAGGCCCTTTGGACCAAACTGGTCCATGCCAACCAAAACGTCCATCCACATTAACCCCACTTCCCTGCACTTGTTCTGTGCTCTATTTTTTCCCCTTCATTTCCTGGGGGTTAGGGTGCACCCCTATGTAAAGGTCCAGGTGAAGTGTGTGAAGAGAGAGAGAGAGGGCAGGAGGTCAGTCATTTGGAGACGGTGCCTGGGATCCCATTGATGTCCAGGACTGTTCTCAGCAGCATTTCAGTGAGCCGAGATTTTTAATCATTGTACCTGTAAATAAAAGCGTCAGGGCTGAAACAGCTCTTTGATGTAATGTTCTATTGGGACCTCGAGATCTCCTTCAGATAATCTGATACTCGGATAATCAAAGTTCCTCTGTAGTTGACTCTCAAATGAGCCTCTGGGCAATTAGGAATGGGCAATAAATGCTGACATAGCCAGTGATGTCCTTAACTCATGAATGAATTTTGGGGTAGCACGGTGGTTCAGTGGTTAGCACTGCTGCCTCACAGCACCAGGGACCCAGGCTCAATTCCAGCCTTGGGTGACTGTCTGTGTGAAGTTTGCACATTCCCCCCGTGTCTGCGTAGGTTTCCTCCGGGTGCTCCGGTTTCCTCCCAGTCCAAAGATGTGCAGGTCAGGTGAATTGGCCATGCTAAATTGCCCCATAGTGTTCGGTGCATTAGTCAGAGGGTCTAAGGGAAGAGTGGGTTACTCTTCGGAGGGTCATGTGGACTGGTGGGCCAAAGGGCCTGTTTCCACACTGTAGGGAATCTAATCTAATCTAAAATAAAACAATATAACTTTAATCTTTTATAGGTCACAGATTTTGGTTTCGCGAAAAGGGTAAAGGGAAGAACTTGGACACTTTGTGGAACCCCAGAATATTTGGCTCCAGAGATTATTCTCAGCAAGGTAAACCCGTGATAAGATGGATCTTTGAATATCAATAAACCTTCCTTATAGTATTGGCACTGCATACAGAACCAGTGCAATAAAGTTTCAACAAGAAATTCTGTTTGAGGTGCCTGAGCACATTTGAGAGATGTGATGTGCCCCAGTGTTAGTTTAAGTTTTATTTTATAAGCTTTTCTTCATCTAGGCATGTTTCTCTCCACAATTTCGGCGAAGATTTGTAGTTCAGCTTGTGGATCAGGTTGTGAGTTTGCTCGCTGAGCTGGTTAAATTAGTTCTCAGATGTTTTGTCACCATGCTAGGTAACGTCATCAGTAAGCCTCTGATGAAGCACTGGTGTTCTGCCCCGCTTGCTATTTATATCTGTTTGGTGGGTGATATTGCTTCCGGTTCTATTTCTGAGAGGTTGGTAAATGGGGTCCAAATCGATATGTTTGTTAATGGAGTTCCGGTTTGAATGCCAGGCCTCTCGGAATTCCTGAGTGTGTCTTTGGCAGTGTAATCACAGTTGAACTTTCAAAGTGTTTATCTATTTGGGGGAAATTATATTGGTGCTGTAGACCAAGTTCTTTGTGTTGTATACTGTAATGTGCTTATTTTCATTTTGTAGGGCTACAACAAAGCAGTGGATTGGTGGGCACTGGGAGTTCTCATCTATGAAATGGCAGCTGGGTACCCTCCATTCTTTGCAGACCAGCCTATACAGATCTATGAAAAGATCGTCTCTGGAAAGGTAAAGTTTGATGAACATAACAAATATGCAAAAGAATGCATATTTTGTAGGATACCTCTCATTCTTCCATTTTATGTTTTGTTGGTTTAGCAGGAATTTGTCTTTGGGGTACTCGTGTCACTTTGTCTTTTTCATGTCTCTCTCACTAATACCAATTAACCTTCAGAAGCGTTCTCTTAATCCCCCTAGTGGTTGAATGGGTACACTGCAGTGGATGTGACAGTTGGCTCCCATGATAGCTCCTAATAGCCGTTCAATAGTTCCTACTGGAAAGTGTTCAGATGAAGGAAGCTTCTTGCTCCTCACTGACGCCAGTGGTTTATTTGTCAGCACTCTCTGTCCTGGATTACACATGGAAGGGAAGGGGGGACATAAAGATTCACTTGGCCATGCGAGGAAATGTTCCGTCTCTGACACCCTCATCCCAAAATCTGCCAATTGCTGTACCCACTGGCCCTAATTTACTAAGGTCAGTAAATTCACCTTTAAGTGGCTTCTTTCAGAAGTTGGTGTCTGGGGTAGTAATTTAGCTCCTGAGAAGTTTCTCAACTATGAGATTTACTTCGAAAAATATTGCCTTCTATCCTCTGCATCCCCCTTTACAAATAGTTTTGAGGATATTGAGTGTAACTTTACAAAGTGTCCATCGAGGGTCAGCTTAACTCAGTTAGCAGCACTGTCACCGAACTTGGTAGAATCAGGCTTCATTCCACAGCATTATGACCCTGCTGAGCATCTGGTACATTGTCTCCATTGTAATCTTGCAAACGAATTGCAAAACCAAGTCTCATGTCTCAGTTCAGATGGACATCAGATCTGTAGCTCTATCTAAAGACTCTCAAAAACTTCTCCAGTATCCTGGCCTGGCATTCACCCTTCAACAAACCCTGCTGTTGTGTGGCACATTATCAAATGTCTTTATGAAATCCATGGTACACCACATCAGCAATGTTGCTATCGTCAATCCTCTCATCAAAAATCACAAACAGATCGGTTAAACACAAATTTCCCTTAATATCTGCCGTTTTCTTTAATCAGTCCATATTTGCCCAAGTAACTAATAATGCTTTGAAACATGCAGAAGGCCTGGAATCTGAATTTCAGTAAACAAAATGCTGCTACCTGCATATTGGTATAGTTTTACAGTGTTATACCATAGTCTGTGTTTCATTACTGCTGAGGCTGGAAGACGCTGCTTCAACCATTGGATAGAGATCTGAAGGCACTCCCAGGACTAATCTTTTGTACACATGGGCAAGACAAGGTTACTTTGATTCTCAAAGATTCAAATATATTTTTTAAAAACTGACTTAAATTCCAGCTGGATTTTCCTGCTGTGAGGTGAATGAAAGTTGCAGTTTTCCTATTTGTGAAAACTGCGTTGTAACTGGTCACCTAAAATTCCAAGAAATGTATTGAGATGCGCTGTTTTAAAGTCATATGTGCGGAGATTTGTAGCTTGGATGCTCGTTGTGGTTCTGTTCGCCGAGCTGGGAATTTGTGTTGCAGACGTTTCGTCCCCTGTCTAGGTGACATCCTCAGTGCTTGGGAGCCTCCTGTGAAGCGCTTCTGTGATCTTTCCTCCGGCATTTGTAGTGGTTTGAATCATATTGATGTCACAAGGAATTAAGGGCTACGGGGAGAATGCGGGTAAGTGGAGTTGAAATGCCCATCAGCCATGATTGAATGCCAGAGTGGACTCAATGGGCTTCCACTCCTGTCTTGTGGTCTTATATTATTACTTCTGCTCTCAAAATACTGACTGGCTTGCTTTGATTATTCAGGTGCGGTTCCCTTCTCACTTCAGTTCAGACCTGAAAGACCTGCTGCGAAATTTGCTTCAGGTAGATCTGACCAAACGATACGGGAACCTCAAAAATGGTGTGAATGACATTAAGAACCACAAGTGGTTTGCCACTACAGATTGGATTGCTATTTACCAGAGGAAGGTAGGTGTCCTGATTTTCTTTTTAAGAAAAGAAATACTTTCAAATGTTCGACTAAATTAGTAAATCTAGCAGATGCTTGGGCCACAAGTATGATTTGTGCATTAATTCTCATTGTGCACCCATCCTGTCTCACCTGCCCGATCCCTAAAGGCTGCAAGTTTATTTACTTCAAATGCCTATCCAATTTCCATTTGAAATTATTCATCACCCTGTTTCAATCACCCTCCAGGGCAGTGGGTTTCAGGTCATAGAGACGTACAGCACAGAAACCGAGCCTTCAGTCCAACTTGTCTGCTCCATCCGGATATCCGAAACTGATCTCGTCCCATTTGTCAGCACTTGGCCCATATCCCTCTAAACCCTTCCTACTCATGGACCCATCCATATGCTTCTTAAGTATTGTAATTGTACCAGCCTCCACCATTTCCTCTGGCAAGTTGTTCCAGACATGCACCACCCTGTGTGAAAAAGTTACCCCTTAGGTGCCTTTTAAATCTTTCCCCTCTCAGCTGAAACCTATGCCTTCGAGTTTTGGACTCTCCTACCCTGGGGAAAAAGACCTTGGTTATTCACCCTATGATTTTATAAGCCTCTATAAGATCACCCCTCAGCCTCTGCACCAGTGAAAATAGCCCCAGCCCATTCAGCCTCACCCTATAGCTCAAACCCTCCAAATTCAGCAACATTCCTCTAAGTCTTTTCTGAACCTTTTCAAGTTTCACATCTTTCCTACAGCAGGGAGACCAGAATTCAATGCAATATTCCAAAAGTGGCCTCACCAGTGTCCTCTACAACCACAATATGACATCCCAATTCAATGCATTGACCAATAAAGGCAAGCATGCCAAATGCTGCCGTCAATACCCTATTTACGGTGAATCCACTTTGAAGGAACTATGCACCTGCACACCAGGGTCTCTTTGTTTGGCAACACTCCCCAGGACCTTACAGTTGAGTGTATAAGGCCTGCCCTGATTTTCCTTGTCAAAGTGCAACATCTCACAATTATCCAACTTAACCTCCAACTGCCACTCCTCAGCCCATTAGCCCATCTGATCAAGTACACATTGTACTCTTCACTGTCCGCTACACCACCAATTTTGGTGTCATCTGCAAACTTGCTAAATGTACCTCCTTTTCTCACATCCAAATCATTTATATAAGTGACAGTGAACCCAGCACCTGTCCTTGTGACACACTGTTTATAAGACCATAGATATAGGAGTGGAAGTAAGATCATTCGGCCCATTGAGTCCACTCCGCCATTTAATCATGGCTGTTGGGCATTTCAACTCCACTTATCCGCACTCTTCCCGTAGCCCTTAATTACTTGTGAGATTAAGAATTCATCAATCTCTGGCTTGAAGACATTCAACATCCCGGCTTCCACTGCGCTTTGTGGCAATGAATTCCACAGGCTCATCACACTCTGGCTGAAGAAATGTCTCCTTATTTGCTTGTAAATTGACCCTCTCTAATTTTAAGGATGTGCCTACCAGTCCTAGTCTCCCCACCTAACAGAAACAACTTCCCAGCATCCACCCTGCATTATCTTGTATGTTTCTATTCGATCTCCCCTCAACCTTCTAAACTCTAATGAATACAATCTCAGGATCCTCAGCCATTCATTGTATGTTAGGCCTAACATTCCAGGAACCATCCGTGAGAATCTCCGCTGGACACACTCCAGTGCCGGTATGTCCTTCCTGAGGTGTGGGGCCCAAAATTAGACACTGTATTCTAAATGGGGCCTAACCTGAGCTTTATGAAGTCTGAGAAGCACATCACTGCTTTTATATTTTAACCCTCTTGAGTTAAATAACATTACATTCGCTTTCTTAATCACGGACTCAACCTGCAAGTCAAGCTTTAGAGAATCCTGGGCAGCACTCCCGGATTCCTTTATACTTTGGCTTTATGGATTTTCTCACCATTTGGAAAATAGTTCATGCCTGTATTCTTTTTGCCAAAGTGCAACCCCTTGTGTTTGGTCACATTGAATTTCATCAGCCATTTCCTGGACCACTGTCCTAAACTGTCTAAACCTTTCTGCAACCTTCCCACCTCAGAACTACCTGCCTGTTCACCTAACTCTGTATCATCGGCAAACTTCGCCAGAATGCCCCTAATCCCTACTTCCAGATCATTAATGTATAACGCAAACCGCTGCGGTCCCAACACTGAATCTTGCGGGACACCATTTGTCACTAACTGCCATTCCAAAAAAGAAGCTTTTATCCCAACACTCTGCCTTCTGTCAGACAGCCAATCTTCAATCCATGCCAGTAGCCCACCTCCAACACCATGAACCCTCACCTTACTTAGTAGCCTCCAGTGAGGCACCTCATCGAAGGCCTTTTGGAAGTCTAGGTAGATAACATCTAGATAGATAAGGGTTTCCCTGGTCTAACCTACTTGTTACCTCTTAAAAGAATTCTTACAGATTTGTCAGACACTACCTTCCTTTACTAAATACATGCTGACTTGTTTTAATATGACCCTGCTCTTCCAGGAATTTAGAAATCTCATCCTGGACAATGGATTCTAGACTTCTACCAACAACTGAAGTTAGGCTAAGTGGCCTATAATTTTCCATCTTTTGTTTTGATCCTTTGTTGTAACCATCTTGTTCAAGAGTGATTTTCCAATCATCTTGGACTTGCCCTGACTCCAGCGACTTTTGAAAGATCACAATCAACGCCTCTGCTATTTCCTCTAAAGAAGTAACAAAGAGGATTGATGAGGGCAGTGGTAGATGTGAACCATATGGACTTCAGTAAGACATTTGACAAAGTTCCCCATGGGAGACTGGTTAGCAAGGTTAGATCTCATGGAATACAAGGAAAACTAGCCATTTGGATACAAAACTGGCTCAAAGGTAGAAGACAGAGGGTGGTGGTGGAGGGTTGTTTTCCAGACAGGAGGCCTGTGACCAGTGGAGTGCCACAAGGATCGGTGCTAGGTCCTCTACTTTTTGTCATTTACATAAATGATTTGGATGCGAGCATAAGAGGTATAGTTAGTAAGATTGCAGATGACACCAAAATTGGAGGTGTATTGGACAGCGAAGAGGGTTACCTCAGATTACAACAGGATCTTGAGCAGATGGGCCAATGGGCTGAGAAGTGGCAGATGGAGTTTAATTCGGATAAATGTGAGGTGCTGCAATTTGGGAAAGAAAATCTTAGCAGAACTTATACACTTAATGGTAAGGTCCTAGGGAGTGTTGCTAAACAAAGCGACCTTGGAGAGCAGGTTCATAGCTCCTTGAAAGTGGAGTCATAGGTAGATAGGATAGTGAAGAAGGTGTTTGGTATGCTTTCTTTTAGTGGTCAGAGTATTGAGTACAGGAGTTAGGAGGTCATGTTGTGGCTGTACAGGACATTGGTTAGTCCGCTGTTGGAATATTGCTTGCAATTCTGGTCTCCTTCCTATTGGAAAGATGTTGTGAAATTTGAAAGGGTTCAGAAAAGATTCACAAGGCTGTTGCCAGGGTTGGCAGATTTGAGCTATAGGGAGAGGCTGAACAGGCTGGGGCTGTTTTTCCTTGGAGTGTCGGAGGCTGAGGGGTGACCTTATAGAGTTGTACAAAATTGAGGGGCATGGATCTGGTAAATAGGCAAAGCCTTTTCCCTAGGATGGGGATGTCCAGAACTAGAGGTATAGGCTTAGGGTGAGGGGGAAACATATAAGAGACCTAAGGGGCAACTTTTTCACACGCAGGGTGGTACGGGTATGGAATGAGCTGCCAGAGGAAGTGGTGGAGGCTGGTACAATTGCAACATTTAAGAGGCATTTGGATGGATGGGTATATGAATAGGAAAAGTTTGGAAGGATATGGGCCAAGTACTGGCAGGTGGGACTAGATTGGGTTGGGATATCTGGTCGGCATGGACCGAAAGGTCTGTTTCCATGTTGTACATCTCTATGACTCTAATTGGAGGATGTAGCCCATCACGGCCAGGAGATTTATCAATTTTTAGACCTTTTAGCTTTTCTAGCACTTTCTCTTTTGTAATGGCTACCATACTCAACTGTGCCTCTTGACTCCCCGTAATTGTTGCGATATTATTCATGTCTTCCACTGTGAAGACTGACACAAAGTGCTTATTAAGTTCTTCAGCCATTTCCTTATCTCCCATCACCAAGTCTTCCTGCATCAATTTGGACCAGCCCAATTTCTACTTCTGCCCCTCATTTATTTCTTATTTATTGAAAGAAAATGTTACTATCATTTCTGATATTGTTGGCTAGCTACCTTCATATTTGATCCTCTCCTTCCTTATTTCTCTCTTTGTTGTCCTCTGTTTGTTTTTGTAGCCTTCCCAATCTTCTGGTTTCCCAGTGCTCTTGGCCAGTTTATAGCCTCTCTCTTTTTATTTGATACATTTCCTGACCATTTTTGTCAGCCATGAAACTCCTGCCATTGATGTTCTGTCTTCCCCGCTAGGCTCTGTTTCCAGTTGTTTTTCGTCAGTTCCCCTCTCATGTCCCTGTAATTACCTTTATTTAACTGTAAACCATTACATCCAATTTTCCTTCTCTCTTTCAAACTGCAGACTGAACTCGACTGTATCATGACCGCTGTCTCCTAAGTGCTCCTTACTTTAAGATCTTGTATAATGTTTGGCTCATTACATAGCACTAAGTTCAGAATAGCCTGGTCCCTTTTGGGCTCCATCAGAAACTGTTCCAAAAAGCCATCCTGTAAGCATTTCATCAATTCACGGCAACGTTATTCACCCAGTCCGCCTGCATATTGAAGTTCCTCATGATCACTGTGACCTTGCCTTTCTGACATGCCCTATCTATTTCCCAATACATCTTGCATCCCTAGTCCTGACTGTTGTCAGGAGGTCTGTACGTAACTCCCATTATGGTTTTTTTTGCCTTTGTGGTTCCTCAAGTCCATCCACACATCCTCAGACCCTATGTCATTCAGTGCCATAGATTTAATTTCATTCTTAACGAACAAGGCAACCCCGCCCCTTCTGTCTACCTCCCTGTCTTTGCGATAGGTTGTAAATCCTTGGGTGTTTAACTGCCAGTCCTGAACCCCCTGCAACCACGTCTCGGTGATGCCTACCACATCATAATCATTCACGATGACAGATCTCCAGTCTAAAAAACAGTCCTCTACCACCATCCTCTGTCTTCTACTTTCAAGCCAGTCCTATTGGCTAGTTGTCCGAGATTGCATGTGATTTAACCTTGCTAAGTAGTGTACCATGCAGAATCTTATTGGATGCCACGCTGAACTCCATTTGGGCAACATCTACCATTCTGTCTGCATCAATCTTCTCGGTTGCCAAGTTAGTGAGACACTTTCTCCCCCACACAAAGCCATGTTGACTATCTCTAATCAGTCCTTGCCTTTCAAAATGCATGTAAATCCTGTTCCTTGGAATTCCCTCCAACTACTTACCACTATCGTCAGGCTCACCGATCTGTAGTTCCCTGGTTTTTCTTTACAGCATTTCTTAAATAATGGTACAACATGAGTCACCTTAGTCTTCCAGCAGTTGTGACTATCATTAATACAAATATCTTAGCAAGGGCCCAGCAATCTCTTCCCTAGCTCCCCACAAATTTCTGGGATACACTCGATCAGGTCCCAGGCTTTTTATCTATTTTATGCATTTTAAGACCTTCAGCACCTCCTCTTCTGTAATATGGACACTTTTCAAGACATCACTGTTTATCTTCCCAAGTTCCCTAACTTCCATGTCCTGCTCCACAATAAATACTGAAGCAAAATATTTGTTTAGTATCTCACCAATGATTAGATTAGATTCCCTACAGTATGGAAACAGGCCCTTCAGCCCAACAAGTCCACACAACCCTCCGAAGAGTAAACCCACCCAGACCCATTCCCCTACCCTATATTTACCCCTGACTAATGTACATAACACTACAGGCAATTTAGCATGGCAAATTCATCTGATCTGCACTTCTTTAGATAGTGAGAGGAAACTGGAGCACCTGAAAGAAACCCATGCAGACACTGGGAGAATGTGCAAACTCCACACAGACACTCGCCTAAGGCTGGAATCAAACCTGGGTCCCTGGTGCTGAGGCAGCAGTGCTAACCACTGAGCCACCATGCCACCCCTCAATCTCCTGTTCCACACATAGACAGCCTCATGGTCTTTAAGTGGCCTATTCTCTTCATATATTTGTAGAATTTCTTCAGGTTCTCCTTAACCCTGTTTGCTAAAGGTATCTCCTGTCCCCTTTTTACCCTGATTTCACTCTGAAATGTACTCCTACTGCCCTTATACTCCTCCTGGGATTCACTTAGTCATAGCTGTCTATATCTGACATGTGCCACTTCGTTTTTCTTAACCAGAGCCTTAATTTAAGTAGTCATCCAGCATTCCCTACACCTGCCAATCCTGCCCTTTGCACTAACAGGAACATACTGTCTCATAATCTCATTCTTGAAGGCCTGCCACTTTTCAACCATCCCTTTACCTGTGCCCGCCTCCCCCAATCAACTTTTAAGTTTCCTGCTTAATATCGTCAATTTCCAACTTCAGCTTTTAGATCAGGTCTATTCTTTTCCATAACTATTTTAGAAGTAATAGAATTATGATCACTTGTCCCAATGAGCTCCCCCATTGACATCTCAGTCACCTGCCCTATCTTATTTCCCAAGAGAAGATCAAGTTTTGCTCCTTCTCTAGTAGGTACATCCATTTGTAGCTCAGGCTGAGGGTCTGGATGCAAATTTGCTCACTGAGCTCGGTGAGCAAACTTACATCCAGAGATACGTCCATATTGAATAAGAAAATTCTTAATTCTTAAAATTACATACTTAATAAATTCCTCTCCATTAACACTATTGCTGTCCCAATCTATGTTTGGGAAGTTAAAATTCTTACCATTACAAACTTATCATTCTAACAGACATCTGAGATCTCCTGACATGTTTACTCCTCAATTTCCGGCTGACTGTTGGGGGACTGAAAGTAAGGTCATCCCTTTCTTATTTCTCAGTTCCACCCATATGACTTCACTAGGCATTCTCCCTGGAATATTCTTCCTAAATACAACTGTAATGTTGTGCTTAACCAAAAACGCCACTCCCCTTCCTCCCTTGCCCCCTCTCCCCTTTCTATTCCTTCCTATAGTATCTGTACCCTGGGTTATTAAGGTGCCAGTCCTGCCCCTCCCTGAACCACATTTCTGTAATAGAGCTGATATCCCAGTCCCATGTTCATCCACCCTTCTGTCAGGCCTCTTATATTGAAGTAAATGTAGTTTATTTATCAGTCTTACTTCATTGTCTTACACTTTGGTTTAACTTACAGTGACCACCCCTTCCCTTCCCACAAGCCCATACCATGCATATTTTGCACAAAACCACTTTTTTCAAAAGTATAAGTAGAATATAAAAGGAGTCTGATCTGACTGTGCTCCATGTATTTTCTTTACGGCTTAAGGTAATTAGGTGAGTGGGAGCCCATTTCCCTTCAGACTCCAGGCCGTCGAGCAAGCAATCTCAGGAGTTGGAAGAAGTCATAAGTTTGTCACTGGGAAAGTGTGACATATTGTAGATTCTTTTTGATTCCATTCCACAAGGAGCACTCAAACTAATTTCCCAAAATTGACAACCCTTTTGATTTTCATTTGGAGCCCATGATCTGCCATTCAGTGAGGTGATTTTGCAGTTCCAGTTTTATCCAGGTCAACAAATCATGTGAACCATAGAAGGCAGCTTTGATGGTACATACTGGGGGCTATTTTGTCGGTTCAGGATTCTTCAAATCTAAATTTAAAGAAATAAGCAAAGGCAAAATTTTGCTGGTTTTGGGACATCAGGAATAAAAACAAAGTGCTAGGGAAACACAGATCTGGCAGTACCTACAGAGAGAGAAACAGTTAACATTTTGAATCCGGTATGATTCTGAAGGGAAACATAGAAACGGATGTGGTTTATCCTATTGAAAAGGGGAGGTAGGGAGAAACAAGAATAGAACAAAAAAATTAGAAGCAAGGGAGATTACAGATCAGAGTTGTTACAGAACAAAAGGTCATGAGAGATGAGAAGAAAGAAAGAAAAAGAATCAGAATAAGTGTTAATAGCAGAATAAAGATAAACTCTGACTGAAAGCAAAAACATGAAAATGAGAGACAGACACTGAGAGCAAACCTGTATCAATGTAGCGCTGACTTCATGGTCTGAAATTGTCAAACTCCATGTTGAGACAAGAAGGTTGTCAAATACCTCAGGAAAAGTGATGCAGTCCCTCCAACTTGTGTTGGGTCTCAGTAGAACACTGCAGAAATTAGAGCAAGAAGAGATTTTCAATGAAATAGAAAAAGCTTCTGGGTATTTTTCACATCTGAATTGCAACCAAAGGTCTGAAATGCCTGACCACCTCAGCAACACATTTGATTCCCTCTCCTTCCAATTTCTACAACTTGTTCCTCTTGGCTGCTTGCATGTAATGGGTTTACATTGTCCCAATCCACAGATTATTTTTAATTCTGGTAAAGACAGTCAAAGGCACAACAGTGAAGCTGACGCAGGAATCTGAAATCTTTCTTCACATTAATAAACCACACGGTGGATGCTGTAATTGAGGAGTCAGATGGAAGGAACTGCAACTGCCTCCCACTGAGGTTTTATCCTCAAGTCCGGCACCAGCAAACTGAATTGTTCATTTGCATACTACCATGCATATTTTAAAATGTTGTTAACAAATGTTATCTTTGTTCTTTCCATTTGTGGCTGTAAACAATGCAGTTGGTGAGTGGCTTCATTTTAGTGTTTGCTTTTCAGTTTGGTAGATGGAGACAATTTGCCTGGTGACTGCAGTGGGTTTACGTGTGCCTCAGTAGAACTGTTGTTCCAGAGCTATCATTCCAGTAACCTTTGTCTATCTCATCCTCTTACACTTTGATATTTGTTTCAGGTGGAAGCTCCATTCATACCAAAGTGCAGAGGCCCAGGCGACACCAGCAATTTTGATGATTATGAAGAAGAAGACATCCGTGTCTCTTTAACCGAAAAATGTGCTAAGGAATTTGCTGATTTTTAGAGAGAAAGAGACCGTCAGGGCTTGTATTTGGGATCTTTGCACTCTGCTAACAGATGGGGTGGAGCGGAAACCATCTTATTCGTCGAAACAATTACTTAGTTTCTTCATTCCACAAGGCTGAGGTCCTTCTTGCCATAATTCATGTGTGCAGTTAGCACAGCCCTCATACACAGGCACATTTACGCAAAGCACTACCTGTGCTACGACACAAAAACTAGACCACTTTCTTATTGTTTCCTTCCTTCCTTCCTTCCTTCCTTTGTTCTCCAGCAGTTGCCTTTGTGTCATGTAGTTTGTTTTTTCCCCCCCTTTGAAAACGGCAATTTGCAGAGAGTGAAACATTTTGTTTAAGTGTAAAGTTAGAGCAAGTGTTTCAGGATTTTTTTGCACTTGGTGTGACTTAGCCCAAAGTGAAAGCTGAACGTTGCTTCTAGTGTTCGCAGCCACAATTCCTGTCTGTCATGTCTGAGAGGTCACAGTTGTTAGAACACCTTACCTTGTAGAAATTAAGAAGCAGACTCCTAGAACCTAGACAGCATTTTTGGCATTTTTTTTTTTGAAAGTAGTACTTGTTCTCTGTGTATTTATAAATAGACTGAACAAAAGCAAGTTCTCCCGGACATGACCAAAATAAGGTAGAATTGATTGGACGATTGGAGCAGGGTATGCAGAGCCTGTGCCTTGAATACTCCTGTACTATCAAATTCAGCTGCCCTTCCCAATTTCTTTTGTATTCATCTGGGCAGGATCCAGGCCTGACATTCACCGGATGCTGCAGTCTGCTGAACACCATCTGAGTAAAGCTGCCAGCAGGTAATCTTCAGACTAGCTTTGTCTCCCTATCATTCGTAACTGTGTTGCGCCAGCATGTCAAAGCGTAGTCAGTTGTTGGGGTAACCATCCTACACAACTCGAATTTCATTGCGTGTTCTTATTAGATGATGGACAGTGGAAGGAGGAAGGATTCCTGTTACAGGTGGTATGCTTTGAAAGGAAGAAAAATAGCGGCATCAGATTCTATCAGGGATTGGAGAAGTGAAATTATTTTAATCGTAATGATTTGACATCAGAAACTCTGAAAGGGCAAGGTAAATGGTTTTATGCACGGATTCAGTCGTTAGCTGTATACAGTATAGTGAGCAAATGCACTATATATGAGCATGCAGTGGGGCTGCAGTCCTCCATTTTTGTTTTAAGATGCTGCATAAGTAAAGAAGGTCACTGCCAGGATTGTGTTTGATTCTGAGGCACAGTGTTGTGATGCTGAAATGATATCTGGGCAAATGCTAAAAGATTAATCACTCCATAATTAGCTTTTCAGACTAATAATTTTTAGTGCTTTGGTACATGCATTGCAAAATACTTAACACAGGTAACAACTGCCATGTTTCCACTATCTTTACCATTTTTTATATATATTTGTTTGTCTCCCTGGGAACAGAACTTAAGAGTTTGCAGGTGTTAGGCTCAGCTACTAGGTAGATGCATTGTCATATAATGACATAATCTGTTGCTACAGGAAAGGGCTAGTGCTTTCACATCCTCGCTGAAGCACTTTTCCTCATGTATTTCAGTGTTGTTAAATCATGGGTTATGGATTCAGTGGATCTGTACACGCTAACATTTTTTTAACCAATTCATTTTAATCAGATTAGTTTTATTTGTACACTTACAGCACACAATTCTGATTCCTTTCTCTCGCACATATATATATATCTATATATTTATATATTTATGTATGTATATGAAATAAACCTCTCTAACAGTTTAAATTGAAACGGTTTCTTATGTACTGAAGCAGGCTGAATTCAGATTGGTTCAGATAAATACAGGAAAGGAAAGCAATGAATTTTAATAAACCAACTTGATTTGGCTTAGAACCAGAGTATTTGCTTGAGTTAGCACTAAGGAAACATTGACACAATGTCCTCTTAACCTGAAGGGAACTCACGGAAGTAAGGCCTTTAGACATTTGCATTACCAGTATGAGCTGTAATATCAAACATTCTGTTTGTCGTCTTGGCTGTCAAAACATTTGCACACCAGTGTCCATTATGAGGCTGACATTGACAGCAGTTTTTTTCATCCACCCGTATTTACCTGTATGTGCAAGGGAAGTATAAGATACTTTGCTGTAGCAGATTTTATGTAACTAAAGAAATGTAAGGTCACATTAATAAATTTAAAAGTTCCTTTGTATGAAAATGTTAAAATCTTTTTGTATTTCATTTAGACTGAGGACATGCTGTTGTATGCTAGCTGTATGCGATAAATTCTACAGTAACTTTGTTGTCGTTTATGGACTTAAAGGTTTTAATAAACGCTGAAGATCACATTTCTGACTGGCTTATGTTATTAAAGCTTGGACAATCAGCTACTATGTTTGCAGTGCTCCAGCCTTTGGAAGACTGTGTTCATGGGAAAACGTCTAAAATTAGAATGTTTTTACTTGCTATGACTGCATTCTTTTCTGGGGAGCATGATATTTTCTTTCTATAATAGATCAGTTTTGATCAGCACTGTGTAGATGTCTGATGAGCACTGTTTTACATCAGCTTTGATTTGCTATTTATATTTTTTTTAAAAGTAAGAAGTGGTTGTAGCACTATTTGTGGATAATGCAGTGAAAGTGACAACGAGAGGGCACAGGATTTCCTCATGCTGGACTTTCTTGTATTAACAAGGTGTCTTTGAGAATTTGGTGTGCCTTAAGAGAGTGAATTTTTTTCTTGTTAGTTAGCACACCTCCATCCATTGATGGTGTTTACTTAATGGGTGGTGCTCCCAGCTTGTGTATCCTGTAATGCCCTTCAGCCTAGTGGTATTATCGCTGGATTGTTAATTCAGAGACCCAGATAATGTTCTGGGATCCTGGGTTCAAATCGTTTCATGGCAGATGGTGGAATTTGAATTCAATAAAAATCTGGATTTGAAAATCTAATGACTGCTATAAGTCCATTGTCAATTGTCGAAAAACCTCATCTCGTTCACTAATGTCCTTCCAAGGAATGAAATCTGCCATCCTTATTTGGTCTGGCCTGCATGTGAGTCAAGACCCACAGCAATGTGGTTGACTGTCAACTGCTCTGGACAATTGGGGATGGGCATTAAATGCTGCCTTGCCAGCAACACCCTCATCCCTTGAATGAAGTTTAAAAAAAATGAATGAAACATATGCTACCAATTCCTGTAGTGGTGTCTATTTGGATCAGTTAATTCACGAATTGGATCTAGAAATGACTTTAGAAGCAATTTTTAAAAAATTATATGCAGGATTTATGTATGGACCATTTATATTATAACTAGGTACTCTATGCTACTTTCCCCCCACCCCCACCCTCCCCTCATTTATCTCTCCACCCTTCAGGCTCTCTGCCTGTATTCCTGATGAAGGGCTTTTGCCCAAAACGTCGATTTTACTGCTCCTCAGATGCTGCCTGAACTGCTGTGCTTTTCCAGCACCACTCTAATCTAAACCCCCATGTTATAACTAGGTATTCTAGTCCATGACACTCAAGTTATTATTGCAAGTAAAAGTAGTCAAGTAGCCTAATGAGATGCTGTCCGTGATTACTAGAGGAATTGGAAATAAACATAAGCATGTTCTCCTTCAGTTATAAGGAGCATTACGGAGACCACATTTTGAATACTGTGTGCAGTTTTGATCTCCTTATTTAAGGAAGGATTTGAATACGTTGGAGGCAGTTCAAAGGAACTTTGCTATATTGATACCTGCAATGAGGGCTTTGCCTTGAGGTTAGATAGCACTGACCAGGCTTCTTTCTATTGGAGTCTGGAAGAGTCAGGAGTGTCTTTTTAGAAGGGGATAGGATGCTGAATAGTCGTGACAAGGTTGATGTGGAAAGGATCTTTCCTGTTTGGAGGTAGGCCCGTGACAAAGGAGGTGCGGTTCTAAAATTAGGGGTCACCCTTTTAAGTCAGAGTTGAGAGTAAATTTTTTCAAAGGGTTGTGAAACTGTAGAACTTTGTCTCCAAATGTCATGGAGGGAGCATTCAGAAGACATAGAAGCAGAAGTAGGCTGTTCCATCCATTGAGCCTTGATGAAGGGCTTTTGCCCCAGACGTTGATATTCCTGCTCCTCAGATGCTTCCTGACCTGCTGTGCTTTTCCAGCAACACTCTAATCTCCAGCATCTGCAGTCCTCACTTTCGCCCATTCCACCCATCGAGTCTGCTTCGCCATTCAATGAGATCATGGCTAATCTGATAACCCTCAATTCCACTTTCCTGCCTTTTTCCCATAACCCACGATCAACTCTCTGATTTAAAATCTGTATGTCTCTGCCTTGAATATACTGAACTGACCCAGCCTCAACAGCCCTCTGTGGTAAAGAATTCCACCGGTTCACTGCCCCCTCAGCAGAATACCCCATCACCTGTCTTAAATGTGTGAGCCCTTATTCTGAGATTATGTCCTCCGGTACTGGACACTGCTGCAAGAACAAACCCATTGGAATCTACCATCATTGTTCAGACCGAGGTGGATTGATTTTTATTGAGCAGGAGAATAAAGATCATTTGGTAGAGATGGGAATGTGGAATCTGAGCCATGAACAGATCACGTGATCTTATTGAGTGACGGATCATATGCAAGGCTTTAAATCGGAATCTCCCAGACTGTGGGTCGCAACACCCTCCAACCTCTGTAGCCAGGTTGCAATCTCCCAGGCAACAAATGCTAGTATTGAGTTCAGAAAGAAGGATGACTGCTGTCGGTCACCTTTAACTCATTCATATGAAGGCCGTGGCCTAACGGGCAGACCTTCCAATTCTGAAGCTGCTCGTTGGATGCTGCCTGAACTGCTGTGCTCTTCCAGCACCACTAATCCAGTATTTGGTTTTCAGCATCTGCAGTCATTGTTTTTACCTTCCAATTCTGAAGCCCACCGTGAAAAAGGTCGCCCAATTCTGAAGTTTCAAAGTAGAGTCAGATTGGTGAAAAGTTTGGAAAGCACTGCTTCAAATTGTTAAAACTTAATATTTAATTATTGGGTCTCTTTCTCTCCCTAGAATTGCATGTCAAATTGGAAGAGAATTGAAGCTTGAGTGGGTAAGGGCAGCTATGTGAAATTCTTGTCCCACATGAACAGGATTGATTCTTAACTGTCCTGTGAAGTGGCTCAAAAAAATCCCATTGTGACATCGTTGCCCACATTCCACAAATGAAAGAAGTAAAACTGAGTTTTGTTCTCCATGGCTAGTTTTACATTAAATTTAAATAATGCTAGGACTTTTGAAGCTGTAGTTTAATTTGTCTTTTTTTGTTGGTTGTTTGCTGTTTACAACTGTACCACTGGCATTTGTAATAGTTAGACTTTTTTTTCCACTGAGGCTCTTTCTCTGTTCATTAGCACTGTTGCTGTGCGAGCTGACTGCTGCTGCTTGTAGCTTATCTTCCCAGGAGTCCTTCTGTATGGTATGTCATGCACTTCTGCCTTGTGCCATCCTTGCACATCATAGCTCATCTGCAACAGACCCAGGTCAATCTCTCCCTCTGCTGCCCTCCAATTCTGCCCTCTAAAAGAGATCTCCTTAGCTTTTCAGCTCTGATCAAATGGCCATAATACTGGCATTTTCTTTTCTGAATGTCACTTGTTTTAGATTTCTATCCCTCGGCCGTTTCTTCATTTGTGTTATATTCTGTGTGGAATTTTTGGCTTATGTCTTAACATTCACTTTTCAAAAGCTTCCAATTTCTTTCATGCATCTCTACACAGAATGTAATCATTTAGCAGTTTGGATTGTAAATAGCACGAGGTATATATTTTTACAATGCACCTGTGAAATACTTTTCCTTTTGCTTTATTTTTGCTAGAATTTTGTAGTTTCTGGTCTGATTCAATGTTGTATAGTATTGTCATCTTGTAAATCCATGAGAAGCTGTTACATTTCTTCTCGTGTAACGTTTTGTTAAATAAACTTCTCTGGAAGCCGGAATGTCATCTTTCCATCATCAAATGTGTGGATATGCTGGGGTAACTTTGGTTCAATTCTGCACTGTTTCTATGTGGTATTTTTTTCAAATAGGGGAGTAATGGCATCTCGAAATGAGGCATACCTGGTTTGGAATGAACGCTCATGGGACTTGGAGACAACTAATAATGTTGGTGATTACTTTACTTTCACTGTCTAAAACTGTGACTCCCTCACCTTTTTTGTACACTACAACTGACACTGTCTAAGTAGGTGAATGCCAGAACCTTGCTTTAATGTTACACAGTTGAAAATGAACGGGTTAATACTATGCAGTTCATATCATTCACAACAGGGGCATTAGGAAGATTAGAGAGGCACCTTGGCAATCTGACCACCTTATGAAAATATCTTACTTAGCTACAAATGTGTTGCCACTGAAGGTCAATTGAGGTACTTTTCTTCCCCCCCCCCACCCCCACCCCCCCAAGTGAATTCATAACACATGAAGCTTCATTCAAGTAGGAAATTCCAATTTGTGACACTAGTTACAGCTGTATTTGTCATGATAAAACTTTGTCAATTCTGGTCAAACTCAATCTTGTATTATATTGCTAACTTGTCAATCCATGAAGAGCTATATTGCACTTCCTCTGGAGTGTAACTTTTTGTTAAATCTTCTCTGCAGATCAGAATGCCATCTTTCCATAAGTAAATGTGTGAATATGCTGACATTTATGAACAGTCATGTGGTTTTGATTCTGAGAAATGTCAAAGAGCAGCCCAGTGGCAGTGGTAAATAATTTCCAAGCATTTTGTCAATGGCTATAGGCCATTTAGTCCCTCAAGCATTGAATTAAATCATTGCTGATCCACACGGCAACTTCATTCAAGTGCTTGTTTCTTCCAAGGTAACTTGTTCAACGAAGGCTGATTTATTCCCAGTGCTAAGATGCATGTGACTGTCTATCTTATTGTCTTTAACATGCTAGTTGACAATGTCCATGGACAAGGGTTGTGTGTGGCTAATGTCTGCGGATCATGTCCTGCTCCTATGCATCTTGGAGGCCCTCAGCTGCATGTGGTGACCTGGTGTCTCCAGGTATCTGCTTTGACTTCCACGTCAAGTTCTCATCATCTAGTTTGCTCAACATTTTGGTAAGATTGGAAGCCAAATGTTAATGAGGAAAGCTGGGCTGATGAGGTAATCCCCGTTCTTTGGCAACTCGCTACTGCATAGCCAGAAACTTCACGCAAAATCATGAAAGATGGGATGAAATGTTTGCTTGCCGTATCCCCGATTTTAACTGCTCTACCACTGATGGCTATACTTTTGTCCAACTGCCCCTTATTCTCTAAACTGGTGGACTGAGAGAAGCATGGATCTTGCAGCTGCTCCTGAGATTCAGGTTTATTTCTAGATTTACTTCTGGATTGTTTATAGTTATTACATGAGTAAGAAACGTTTGGAGGAATATGGGCCAAGTTCAGGCAGGTGGTACTAGTTTAGTTTGGGATTATGGTCGGCGTGGACTAGTTGGACCAAAAGGTCTGTATCCGTGCAATATGGTTCTATGACTCTAAATCAGTCAGATAGGAAATTATATCAACAAAATCAACTGAGAGCAAAGTACTGTGGATGTTGGAAAATCAAAATACGAACAGAAAGCTATGGAAAAACTTAGCAGGCCTGCCAAAAAAGAAGCAGTTAATATTGAGTCCTGACAAAACTCACGTTAGAGATGGAACTGATACAATCTCTGAGGAGGACATTGAGGCTGCGAAAGTGAGTCAGGGTAAACACCTTTATCAAACCACAAGAGAGAAGCAATGAAAGCAGAGTGAAAGTGACTGACCAATTCTGTCGACAAAAAGAGCAGAACTACTGCAAGTCAGGCATTCCTGAAAGCAAAGTGGTAGTGAGTTAGCTGCTAATATACTGTGGATGCTGGAAATCTGAAATAAGAATAATGTGGTGGAAAAACTCCATTTGTTCAGCTGGCTGAGCAGAAAAAAGTCATATTCAACTCAAAATATCTTTGTTTTCTCTCTCCACAATATGCTGCCTGACCTGAGATTTTCTAGGATGTTCTATTTAAGCCAAATTTCCTACACTAGTTGACAGCAGTGATCATTTATCTTTTAGCATTCAAATTGGTGACACAACTTTTAAGGTTGCTGGGCAAAGGGCATTTTTGATTTTTAAAAAAATACTTCATCTTGCACACAGCGTTCCTGGTAATTCTTTTTCAGAATCCCTCCATGTTCATGTACCCATCCAGATGCCTTTTAAATGTTGTAATTGTACCAGCCTCCACCACTTCCTCTGGCAGCTGATTCCATACACGTACCACCCTCTGTGTGGAAAAAAATTGCCCCTTAGCGCTCTTTTATATCTTTCCCCTCCCATCCTAAGCCATCTAGTTCTGGGCTCCCTGACCCCAGGGAAAGGACTTTGTCTATTTCTCCTATCCACGTCCCTCATGATTTTGTAAGCCTTGATAGCGTCACCCCTCAGCCTCCGACACTCCAGCGAAAACAGCCCCAGCCTATTCAACCTCTCCCTATATAGCTTAAATCCTCCAACCCTGGCAAACACCCTTGTAAATCTGTTCTGAACCTTTTCAGGTTTCACAACATATCTCCGATAGGAAGGAGACCAGAATTGCACTCAATATTCTAACAGTGACCTAACCAATGTCCTGTACAGCTGCAACATTACCTTCCAACTCCTGTACTCCATACTCTGACCAATAAAGGAAAGCATACCAAATGCCGCCTTCACTATCCTACCTACCTGCGACTCCACTTTCAAGGAGCTATGAACTTGCACTCAATGGTCTCTTTATTCAGCAACACTCCCAAGGACCCCAAGTCCTGCTAAGATTTGCTTTCCCAAAGTGCAGCACCTCACCTTTTATCTGAATTGAACTCTATCTGCCACTTAGCCCATTGGCCCATCTGATCAAGATCCTATTGTAATCTGAGGTAACCCTCTTCGCTGTCCACTACACCTCCAATTTTGGTGTCATCTGCAAACTTACTAACTGTATCTCTTATGCTCACATCCAAATCATTTATATAAATGATAAAAAGTAGTGGACCCAGCACCATTCCTTGTGGCACTCCAGTGGTCACAGGCCTCCAGTGTGAAAAACAACCCTCCACCACCACCCTCTGTCTTCTACCTTTTGAGCCAGTTCTGTATCCAATGGCTAGTCCTCCCTGTATTCCATGAGATCTAACCTTGCTAACCAGTCTCCCATGGGGAACCTTGTCTAATGCTTTACTGAAGTTCAGAAAGATCACGTCCACTGTTCTGCCCTCATCGATTCTCTTTGTTACTACTTCAAAACCAGTTTATGGTGAATATAAGTGATAAGGACTGCATATTCCCATTTTACATGGGAAAAGACATTTTTAAGTCTAATTTCTAACGATTATGTTCCTGCTGGCAGGCACACAAATTGGTACCAAGAATACTACGACATTTGATTTCCAACTCCCTGAATCAAAAATTTTGTATGTTCTGTATTTTCCATTGTCATTGTGAAAATCGGTGATATCCATGTAATGTGGACAACAATTTGTTGTCAACAACCTATTGCATCCTCAATGCAGTGAAACATTCCAAGGCACTTTGCAGGAGACCTATCAAGCAAATTTTGGCAGTGAGTCATATGTGAAGGTCTGTGACCAAAAACTTGGCCAAAGTAGCAGCTGTTAAAGAATTCCTAACTTACAGTATGTTGCATAACTTTTAGTCACTCATAATCTGAAAGTATCATATTTACATATTTCTTTGAAGGGATCTGCAGTTGAAGTTTTGCATGTTTTAATGATATCTCAACAACATTATTGGCTAATTTTCAATTCAAGATTTGACTATTTGTAGCTAGGGGCACTGATGTCAGAGTTGTTCCCCCCCCCCCCCCACCTTCACTTGGCCAGAGAAAAAAAGTAAGGTACGAAGGTAAACTGGCCAATAATATAAAGGAGGATAGTAAAGGTTTTTTAGGTATGTGAAAGGCAAAAATAATGGTTAAGACTAAAATTGGGCCCTTCAAGACAGAAACACAGGAATATATTACAGGGAACAAAGAAATGGCAGAAGAATTGAATTGGTACTTCAGATCTGTGTTCACTGGGGAAGACAAAAGCAATCTCCCTGAAGTAACAGTGACTGAAGGACCTGAACTTAAGGGAATTCGTATTTGCCAGGAATTGGTGTTGGATTGAAAGTTGGTTGGCTGACAGGAAACAAAGAGTAGTGATAAACGGCTCCATTTCAGAATGGCAGGCAGTGACCAGTGGGGTACCGCAGGGATCAGTACTGGGACTGTTCGGTCTGAAGGTTGATAAGTCCCCAGGGCCTGATGGTCTACATCCCAGGGAACTGAAGGAGATGGCTCGAGATATCGTGGATGTGTTGATTATTTTCCAGAGTTCGATAGATTCGGGATCAGTTCCTGCGGACTGGAGGGTGGCTAATGTTGTACCACGTTTTAAGAAAGGAGCAAGAGAGAAAGCAGGAAATTATAGACCAGTTAGTCTGACCTCAGTGGTGGGAAAGATGCTGGAGTCTATTATAAAAGATGAAATTACAACACATCTGGATAGCAGTAACAGGACAGGTCAGAGTCAGCATGGATTTATGAAGGGGAAATCATGCTTGACTAATCTTCTGGAGTTTTTTGAGGATGTAACTCTGAAGGTAGACAAGGGAGATCCAGTAGATGTAGTGTACCTGGACTTTCAGAAAGCTTTTGATAAAGTCCCACATAGGATGTTAGTGAGCAAAATTAGGGCGCATGGTATTGGGGGCAAAGTACTAACTTGGATTGAAAGTTGGTTGGCTGACAGGAAACAAAGAGTAGTGATAAACGGCTCCATTTCAGAATGGCAGGCAGTGACCAGTGGGGTACCGCAGGGATCAGTACTGGGACCGCAGCTTTTTACAATATATATTAATGATATAGAAGATGGTATTAACAATAACATTAGCAAATTTGCTGATGATACTAAGCTGGGTGGCAGGGTGAAATGTGATGATGTTAGGAGATTACAGGGTGACCTAGACAAGTTAGGTGAATGGTCAGATGCGTGGCAGATGCAGTTTAATGTGGATAAATGTATGGTTATCCACTTTGGTGGCAAGAACAGGAAGGCTGATTACTACCTAAATGGAATCAATTTAGGTAAAGGGGCAGTACAGAGAGATCTGGGTGTTCTTGTACACCAGTCAATGAAGGTAAGCATGAAGGTACAGCAGGTAGTGAAGAAGGCTAATAGCATGCTAGCCTTCATAACAAGAAGGATTGAGTATAGAAGTAAAGAGGTTCTTCTGCAGCTGTACAGGGCCCTGGTGAGACCACACCTGGAGTACTGTGTGCAGTTCTGATCTCCAAATTTGAGGAAAGACATTCTGGCTATTGAGGGAGTGCAGCATAGGTTCATGAGGTCAATTCCTGGAATGGCGGGATTACCTTACACTGAAAGACTGGAGCGACTGGGCTTGTATACCCTTGAGTTTAGAAGACTGAGAGGGGATCTGATTGGGACATTTAAGATTATTAAAGGATTGGATACTCTGGAGGCAGGAAACATGTTTCCGCTGATGGGTGAGTGCCGAATCAGAGGACACAGCTTAAAAATACGGGGTAGACCATTTAGGACAGAGATGAGGAGAAACGTCTTCACCCAGAGAGTGGTGGCTGTGTGGAATGCTCTGCCCCAGAGGGCAGTGGAGGCCCAGTCTCTGGATTCATTTAAGAAAGAGTTGGATGGAGCTCACAAGGATAGTGGAGTCAAGGGTTATGGAGATAAGGCTGGAACAGGATACTGATGAAGGATGATCAGCCATGATCATATTGAACGGTGGTGCAGGCTCGAAGGGCAGAATGGTCTACTCCTGCACCTATTGTCTATTGAACACTCAGAATTACTTCACGTTGTAACCTCACTGCTAAATTTATTCATGGGATTCCATTATTCACTGATTCTACACAACAGAAGACACTTATCAGTTTCCAAAAATGCTAAGTATTCAAGAGCAATAGTGCAGTGAAAATAAACACAATAATACAAGATTTAAAAGGCATCTGGATGGGTACACGAATATGAAGGGCTTCGAGGGATATGGGCCTAATACTGGCAAAAAAGACTGGATTAATTTCGGACACCTGGTTCTGGGGAGTGTTGCTGAACAAAAAGACGTTGGGGTGCATGTTCATGGTTCCTTGAAAGTGAAGTCGCACATAGGGTGGTGAAGGCATTTTGTGCACTTACTTTCATTGTGCAGTGCATTGAGTATAGGAGTTGGGAGATCACGTTGTGCAGTCCATTGGTTAGGCCACTGTGTTCCGTTCTGGTCTCCCTGTCATAGGAAAGAGGTTTTGAAATTTGAAAGGGTTCAGAAAAGATTTAGAAGGATGTTGGAGGGTATGAGCTATTAGGGAGAGGCTGAATAACCTGGAGCTATATTTTTTAGATTAGATTCCCTACAGTGTAGAAACAGGTCATTTTGGCCCAACAAGTCCACACTGACCCTCCGAAGAGTAACCCACCTAGACCTATTCTCCTACCCTACATTTACCCCTGACTAATGCACCTAACACTATGGGCCATTTAGTATGGCCAATCTACCTGACCTGCACATCTTTGGGTTATAGGAGGAAACCAGAGTAAACCCACAAATCCACGGGGAGAATGCAAACTCCACACAGATAGTAGCCCGAGGTGGGAATCAAACCCAGGTCCCTGGGTGCTGTGAGGCAGCAGTGCTAACCACTGAGCCACTGTGCCTCTCCAGAACATTGGAGGCTGAGGGGTGACCTTATAGAAGTTTAAGAATCATGAGGGGCATGGATAGGGTGAATAACCGAGGACTTTTCCCCAGGGTAGGAAATTCCTAAACAAGAGGGCATACAAATAGGGAGTTTAAAGGGATATGGGCCAGGTGCTAGGAAATGGGATGAGATTAATTTAGGATATCTGGTTGGTCTGGACAAGTTGGACCAAAGGGTCTGTTTCCATGCTGTATATCTCTGATTCTGAACTATCATTAGAGAAGTACCGAGAAAGGAGTAGTGCCAGAGGACTGGAGGCTAGCAAACGTGGTTCCCTTGTTCAAGAAGGGGAGTAGGGATAATCCTAGTAACTATAGGCCAGTGAGTCTCACTTCTGTTGTGGGCAAAGTCTTAGAGAGAATTGTAAGGGATAGGATTTATGCACATCTGGATAAGAGTGATGTGATCAAGGATAGTCAGCATGGTTTTGTGAAGGGCAGGTCGTGCCTCACAAACCTTATTGAATTCTTTGAGAAGGTGACTAAGGAGGTAGATGAGGGGAAAGCGGTAGATGTGGTATATATGGATTTTAGTAAGGCGTTTGATAAGGTCCCCCATGGTAGGCTACTGCAGAAAATACAGAGATATGGCATTGAGGGTGAGTTGGAGGTTTGGATTAGGAATTGGCTCTCTGGAAGAAGACAGAGGGTAGTAGTTGATGGCAAAGGTTCATCTTGGAGTGCCGTCACTAGCGGTGTTCCGCAAGGATCTGTTTTGGGACCATTGCTGTTTGTCATTTTTATAAATGACCTGGAGGAAGGGTTAGAAGGTTGGGTGAGCAAGTTTGCGGATGATACGAAAGTTGGAGGAGTTGTAGACAGTGAGGAAGGATATGGCAGGTTACAGCGGGATATAGAGAAGCTGCAGAGCTGGGCAGAAAGGTGGCAAATGGAGTTCAATGTAGCTAAGTGTGAAGTGATTCACTTTGGTAAGAGTAATAAAAAGATGGATTACTGGGCTAATGGTAGACTACTTGGTAGTGTGGAAGAGCAGAGGGATCTTGGTGTCCATGTACACAGATCTCTGAAAGTTGCCACCCAGGTAAATAGTGCAGTGAAGAAGGCATATGGCGTACTGGCTTTTATTGGTAGAGGAATTGAGTTCCGGAGTCCTGAGGTCATGCTGCAGTTGTATAAGACTCTGGTGCGGCCGCATCTGGAATATTGTGTGCAGTTTTGGTCGCCATACTATAGGAAGGATGTGGAGGCACTGGAACGGGTGCAGAGGAAGTTTACCAGGATGTTGCCTGGTATGGTAGGAAAATCCTATGAGGAAAGGCTGAGGCACTTGGGGTTGTTTTCATTGGAGAAAAGAAGGTTTAGGGGTGATTTGATAGAGGTGTACAAGATGATTAGGGGGTTAGATCGGGTTGACAGTGAGAACCTTTTTCCACGTATGGAGTCAGCTATTACAAGGGGGCATAGCTTTAAATTAAGGGGGGGTAGATATAGGACTGATGTTAGGGGTAGGTTCTTCACTCAGCGAGTCGTAAGTTCATGGAATGCCCTGCCAGTAGCAGTAGTGGACTCTCCCTCTTTATGGGTATTTAAGCGGGCATTGGATAGGTATATGGAGGATAGTGGGTTAGTGTAGGTTAGGTGGGCTTTGATCGGCGCAACATCGAGGGCTGAAGGGCCTGTACTGCGCTGTATTCTTCTATGTTCTATGTTCTAAAACAAATGGGACTAAAGACACTGGACATGATAGGTTGCATCTTTGGACATTTAAATTAGCAGTTTGAGGTAGCGGATACCCTGGTGGTAGTCTGCCAAGAATCCTTAAATCCTGGAAAGGTCCCAGAGGTTTACAAGACTGCCAATGTAATGCCATTATTCAAAAAGGGAGGCAACCAAAAAAAATTACTGTCGACTAGTTAGCTTAACATCTGTCATTTGGAAAATGTTGAAGTGTATCATGAAGAGTGCTATAGCAAAACGCTTAGAAATATGGAGCAGGCTTACTGTGGCTTATAAAGGAGAAATCATGCCAGACAAACTTACTACAAATCTGAGGGGAACCTGTATAAATGATAAAACCTGGGTTTCCAAAAGGCATTTGATGACGTGGCGCACAACATTAATAGGCAAGAGAAGGGCTCAGAGTTGAGGGTAATACATTTGGAGGAAGTGAGTACTGCAGATGCTGGAGCTCAAGAGTCGAGAGTGTAGTGCAGCATTTTCAGGTTGGTGGACAATGGATTGTGAAGTGCCAGAAGGGAAAGTGCTGTGGCCTGAGCTACTTAGAATCTGCATTACTAACTTAGATGAAGAGACACAATATTGACTACCTTGATATAACATGAGATGGAAAGATGAGCTGTGAGAGGGACACAGAGGCTGCAGAGATGTAGATAGTTTTAAATGAGTAAGCAGCAAGTTAAGTGGATTATGAAATGGAAAAATGCGATGTTAAACATTTGGGCTGTAAAAATAGAGAAACTGAATATTATTTAAATACAGACTGCAGAGAGATTTGGGAATCCCTGTGCATAAATTAAACTAGTGGGTTATTGAGAAGTTAATGGAATGTTAATTTTTATGTCAGAACATGGAACGTTACAGCGCAGTACATGCCCTTCTGACCTGTGAAATTAATCTGATGCCCATTAACCTACACTGTTCCATTATTATCCATATGTATATCTAATGCCCATTTAAATGCCCTTAATGTCAACGAGTCTATTACTGTTGCAAGCAGGTCGTTCCATGCCCCTACTACTCTCCTGAGTAAAGAAACTACCCCTAATATCTGTCCTAAATCTATCACCCCTCAATTTAAAGCTATGTCCCCTCATGCCAGCCATCACCATCCGAGGAAAAAGGCTCTCACTGTCCACCTGATCTAACCCTCTGATTATCTTCTATGTCTCGATTAAGTCACTTCTTAACAACC
The DNA here is from genome assembly GCF_047496795.1 of Chiloscyllium punctatum. Taxonomy (NCBI): domain Eukaryota; kingdom Metazoa; phylum Chordata; class Chondrichthyes; order Orectolobiformes; family Hemiscylliidae; genus Chiloscyllium; species Chiloscyllium punctatum. Next base: position 129,246,399 of record NC_092745.1, read on the forward strand.
TTCTCTCCAACAAAAACGGCCTCCATTCCCTCGGCCTTTCCTCATAAGACCTTCCTTCCATACCAGGCAACATCCTGGTAAATCTCTGAACCCTCTCCCAAGCATCCACATCCTTCCTATAATGCGGTGACCAGAACTGTAAGCAATATTTCAGGTGCGGCTTTCCCAGTGTCTTGTGGAGCTGAAGCATGACCTCGTGGCTCTGAAACTCAATCCCTCTACCAATAAACGGCAACACACCATATGTTTAGATCAGAGTTTCCAGCATCTGCAGCCCTCACTTTTGCCTAGCCAACACACCCTATGCTTTCTTAACAACCCAATCAACTTAGGTGGCAACTTTCAGGGATTGATGCAACTGGACACAGATATCTCTGTTCATCCATACTGCCAAGAATTTTATCATTAGCCAGTACTGTGTTCCTGTTACCTCCAAAGTGAACTACCTCACACTTTTCCACATTAAACTCCATTTGCCACTTTTCAGCCCAGCTCTACATCTTATCTATGTCCCTCTGTAACCCACAACATCCTTCAGCAGCATCCATGACTCCGCCTGTCTTAGAATCATCCGCAAATTTACTAACCTATCCTCCTACGCCCGCATCCACATCATTTATAAAAATGACAAACCGCATGGCCTCAAAACAGATCCTTGTGGCATAGCACTGGTAACTGAGCTCCAGGATGAATATTTCCCATCAACCACCACCCTCTGTCTTCCTTCAGCTAGCCGGTTTCTGATCCAAACTGCTAAATCACCTTCAATTCCAAAACTCCATATTTTGTGCAATAGCCTACCTTGTGGAACCTTACTGACGTCTATAATACACCACATCAACCGCCTTACCTTCATCCACCTGCTTTGTCACCTTTCTTGAAGAACTCAATAAGGTTAGTGAAGCATGACCTACCCTTCAAAACCATGTTGACTATCCCTAATCATATTATTCCTTTCCAGATGATTATAAATCCTATCTCTTATAATCTTTTCTTACACTTTACCCACAACCGAAGCAAGGCTCACTGGTCTATAATTACCAGGGTTGTCCCGACTCCCCTTCTTGAACAAGGGAACAACATTTGCTATCCTCCAGTTTTCTGGCACTATTCCTGTCGACAATGATGACATAAAGATCAAAGCCAAAGGCTCTGCAATCTCCCCCCTGGCTTCCCAGAGAGTCAGAGGATAAATCCCACCTAGCCCAGGGGACTTATCTATTTTCAGACCTTCCAAAATTGCTAAAATCTCCTCTTTGTCAACTGTAATCCCATCTAATCTAGTAGCCTGTATCTCCTTATTGTCACTAACATTGCCCTTTTCCAATGTGAATACTGAAGAAAAATATTCATTAAGTGCTTTCCCTATGTCCTCAGATTCCACCCACTACTGTGTGCAGTTCTGGTCGCCTCACTTTAGGAAAGATGTGGAAGCTTTGGAGAGGGTGCAGAGAAGATTTACCAGGATGTTGCCTGGAATGGAGAGTAGGTCGTACGAGGATAGGTTGAGAGTTCTCGGCCTTTTCTCGTTGGAACGGCGAAGGATGAGGGGTGACTTGATCGAGGTTTATAAGATGATCAGGGGAATAGATAGAGTAGACAGTCAGAAACTTTTCCCCCGGGTACAACAGAGTGTTACAAGGGGACATAAATTTAAGGTGAAGGGTGGAAGGTACAGGGGAGATGTCAGGGGTGGGTTCTTTACCCAGAGAGTGGTGGGGGCATGGAATGCGCTGCCCGTGGGAGTGGTAGAGTCAGAATCATTGGCGACCTTTAAGCAGCATTTGGATAGGTACATGGATGGGTGCTTAATCTAGGTTAGAAGTTCGGCACAACATCGTGGGCCGAAGGGCCTGTTCTGTGCTGTATTGTTCTATGTTCTATGTTCTATGTACTGTCTTTGATTAGACCATAAGACATAGGAGTGGAAGTAAGGCCATTTGGCCCATCAAATCTACTCTGCCATTCAACCATGGCTGATGGGCATTTCAACTCCACTTACCCGCATTCTCCCCGTAGCCCTTAATTCCTTGTGACATCAAGAATTTATCAATCTCTGCCTTGAAGACATTTAGCGTCCCAGCCTCCACTGCACTCTGCGGCAATGAATTCCACAGGCCCACCACTCTCTGGCTGAAGAAATGTCTCTGCATTTCTGTTCTGAATATACCCCTGCTAATTCTAAGGCTGTGTCCACTGGTCCTAATCTCCTCATCTAACGGAAACAATTTCCTAGTGTCCACCCTTTCCAAGCCATGTATTATCTTGTAAGTTTCTATTAGATCCCCCCCTAATCTTCTAAACTCCAATGAATACAATCCCAGGATCCTCAGCCGTTCCTCATATGTTAGACCTACAATTCCAGGGATCATCCGTGTGAATCTCTGCTGGACACACTCCAGTGCCAGTATGTTCCCCCTGAGGTGTGGGGACCAAAACTGGACACAGTACTCCAAATGGGGCCTAACCAGAGCTTTATAAAGTCTCAGTAGCACAATGGTGCTTTTATATTCCAACCCTCTTGAGATAAATGACAACATTGCATTCACTTTCTTAATCACGGACTTGACCTGCATGTTTACCTTTAGAGAATCCTCGACTAGCACTCCCAGATCCCTCTGTACTTTGGCTTTATGAATTTTCTCACCGTTTAGAAAGTAGTCCATGCTTGTATTCTTTTTTCCGAAGTGCAAGACCTCGCATTTGCTCACATTGAATTCCGTCAGCCATTTCCTGGACTACTCTCCCAACCTGTCTAGATCCTTCTGCAGCCTGCCCACTTCCTCAGTACTACCTGCATGTCCACCTAACTTCGTATCATCAGCAAACTTCGCTAGAATGCCCCCAGTCCCTTCATCCAGATCATTAATATATAATGTAAACAGTTGCAGTCCCAACACTGAACCCTGCGGGACACCGTTTGTCACCGGCTACCATTCCGAAAAAGAACCTTTTATCCCGACTCTCTGCCTTCTGTCAGACAGCCAATCCTCGATCCATCCCAGTAGCTCACCTCGAACACCATGGGCCCTCACCTTGCTCAGCAGCCTCCCATGTAGCAACTTATCAAAGGCCTTTTGGAAGTCTAGTAGACCACATCCACTGGGTTTTCCTGGTCTAACCTACTTGTCATCTCTTCAAAGAATTCCAACAGGTTTGTCAGGCACGACCTCCCCTTACTAAATCCATGTTGACTTGTTCTAATCCGACCCTGCTTCTCTTCCAAGAATTTAGATACCTCATCCTTAATGATGGATTATAGAATTTTGCCAACAACCGAGGTTAGGCTAATTGGCCTATAATTTTCCATCTTTTGTCTTGATCTTTTCTTGAACAAGGGGGTTACAACAGTGATCTTCCAATCATCCGGGACTTTCCCTGACTCCAGTGACTTTTGAAACATCTCAACCAACACCTCCGCTATTTCCTCAGCCACCTCCCTCAGAACGCTAGGATGTAGCCCATCGGGGCCAGGAGATTTATCAATTGTAAGACCTTTTAGCTTTTCTAGCACTATCTCTTTTGTAATGGCGACCATACTCAACTCAGCCCCCTGACTCCCTTTAATTGTTGGGATATTACTCATGTCTTCCACTGTGAAGACTGATGCAAAGTACTTATTAAGTTCTCCAGCTATTTCCTTATCTCCCATCACTAGGCTTCCAGCATCAGTTTGAAGTTGCCCAATGTCTACTTTTGTCTGTCGTTTGTTTCTTATGTATTGAAAGAAACTTTTACTATCATTTCTAATATTACTGTCCATTCTACCTTCATATTTGATCCTCTCCTTCCTTATTTCTCTCTTTGTTATCCTCTGTTTGTTTTTGTAGCCTTCCCAATCTTCTGATTTCCCAGTGCTCTTGGCCACTTTATAGGATCTTTCTTTTTCTTTAATACATTTCCTGACTTCCTTTGTCAGCCATGGCTGTCTAATCCCTGCCTGGATAATCTTTCTTTTCTTGGGGATGAACCTCTGACTAGTGATTGGCCCTAATCTTACCATAGTCATTCTTTTATTCCTGATATAGAAGGCCTTTGGATCAAGGAAAACCCTATCTGCCAAAAACTTCTCATATCGCCTCCTGGCTCTTCTTAGCTCGCTCTTTAGATCTTTTCTGGCTAACTTATAACTGTCAAGCTCCCTAACTGAACCTTCACGCCTCATCCTCACATAAACCACTGCCTTTCTCTTTATTTATTAGATTCCCTACAGTATGGAAACAGGCGCTTTGGCTCAACAAGTCCACACCGACCCTCCGAAGAGTAACGCACCCAGACCCATTTCCCTCTGACAAAAGCATCTAACACTACGGGCAATTTAGCATGGTCAATCCACCTGACCTGCACATCTTTGGACTGTGGGAGGAAACCGGAGCACCCGGAGGAAACCCACACAGACACAGGGAGAATGTGCACCCAAGGCTGGAATTGAACCTGGGTCTCTGGTGCTGTGAGGCTGCAGTGCTAACCACTGAGCCATCGTGCCGCCCTTAACAAAAGCTTCAGCTTCTTTAGTAAACCATGGTTCCCTCTCTCAACAACTACCTCCCTGCTGATAGGTACATATTTATCAAGGACCCACAGTCGCTGTTCCTCAAACAAGCTCCACATTTCAAGTGTGTCCATCTCCTGCAGTTTCCTTCCCCTAACACCTGATCAGGTTCATTCCCCTGTACCAAATCCAATTTGACACCACCCTTTGTTGCCCTGTCTATATTATGGTGTCAGAAAACCCTCCTGCACACATTGAACATAAACTGACTCATCTAAACTACTTGAACTATAGTATTCCCAGTCAATATTGGGGAAGTTAAAGCCCCCCATAACAACTACCCTGTCTCTCTCGCTCCTATCGAGGATCATGATTTAGATTGAGATTACTTACAGTGTGGAAACAGGCCCTTCGGCCCAACAAGTCCACACTGACCCGTCAAAGCGCAACCCACCCAGACTCACTCCCCTACATTTACCCCTTCACCTAACATTAGGGGCAATTTACCATGGCCAATTCACCTAACCTGCACATTTTTGGATTGTGGGAGGAAACCAGAGCACCCGGAGGAAACCCACGCAGACGCGGGGAAAAGGTGCAAACTCCACACAGTCAGTCGCCTGAGCTGGGAATTGAACCCAGGTTTCTGGCACTGTGCGGCAGTAGTGCTAACCACCATAAATCATCTTTGCTATCCTTTCCTCTACATCCCTGGAACTATTTGGAGGCTATAGAAAACTCCCAACAGGGTGGCCTCTCCTTTCCTGTTTCTAACCTCAGCTCAAACTACCACTGTGGATGAGTCCTCCAGTGTTATCTCAGCTGCTGTAATACTACCCTTGATTAACAACACCACACCTTCCCCTCTTTTCCCATCTTCTCTGTTCTTCCTGAAACATCTAAATCCCAGAATCTGTAACAACCATTCCTGTCCCTGCTCTGTCTATGTCTCTGAACTGGCCACAACATCGAAATCCCAGGTACCACCCCATGCTGCAAGTTCACCCACCTTATTCCGGATGCTCCTGGCCTTGAAGTACACACATTTCACACCAATATCCTGATTGCCGGTGCCCTCTCGCAACCTTGTAAACCTATCCCTGACCTCACTACTCTCCAACCTCCTGTACATTGGAACTACCATTCAGGTTCCCATCCCCCTGCTGCATTTAAACCTGTCTGAAGAGCATTGGCATAACTTCCACCCCCCACCTGCCCCACCCCAATTTATTGGTACCCCTCTGGTTCAGGTGAAGACCATCCTATTTGTAGAGGTCCCACCTTCCCCAGAAAGAGCTTCAATTATCCAAGAATCCAAAATCCTTCCTCCTGCACCATCCCTGCAGCCATGTGTTCAGCTCCACACTCTCCCTGTTTCTTGCTTCACTGGTACGTGGTACGGGCAATGAACCAGAAATAACTGTTTGTTCTAGCTCTAAGCTTCCATCCTAGCTCCGTGAATTTCTGCCGTGGGGATCTATGTCATTGGTGCCTATGTGGACCATGGATGTCAAAGAGAATTGACTTAAAACATAATGAAGTCTTGCTCAAACTGGAAAAGGCGCTAGTTAGTCCTTCACTGTTGTGAATGGTTTTGACCCTCTTACCGAAAGAAAGGTGTATGGGCTTTGGAGGCAGTCCAGAGAGGGGATACCAGACAAAGCAGTCTTCATTTGAAGAGAAGTTGTGTAGGTTGAGCTCTGATTGGAGATTAAAAGAATGCAGTCAACTCTTGGGGTAACTGACAGCACCCAAAGCAGACATTTTGTAACAACCTGATGATTAAACGCCCTTTATTGGTGGTGCTTTGGGGTGTTTGCAACTGCCACCTTCAAATGATCACTTCTCTTGGGCAGTCACTGTGTGTAAGTATCAACATATTTCACACCGAGTCCCACACTGAGCCCCTGCAAGGTGTTGCTCTGAGCGCACACTGTTAAGGTAATGCAAAAGTGCACGGCTGACAGCACAACTGCTCCACACTGCTGGGACAAAAAAACCTGGGTCAGACCATTGAAGCTTTGTTGGAATAAATCTGGCCATCAGACCAAAAGTTTGATACCATTTACAACAGGGAAGGTTAGTTAATTTCCACAAACTTAGAATTATCTTACATTATGTAAGTTATTAGAGTTCAGCAGCTGCGAGTTAAGCCATTATCCCATCATGTCTGCACCCGTTCCTAGAGAAAGGGCATTCTTTTCCTAGACAACTTTTACATTTAAGATTGAATGAAATAAGACACTACTTCAAGCCTATTTCTCAAACGTTAGTTTTGTTTTAACCATGCATACAGTACCAACTAAATACGGTAGTTATTAATTTGACGGCTGTGACAGTCCACAAGTTCAGGAGCCTGACTGTGTTTCCAAGGGCATTGGAACAGGGTGAAGCAGGAAACAGAAGGCTCAGCTGCACCTTCTCAATCTACGGTCTTCCTCTGGAGTAATGTGTATGAGCAGGGTTCCTCAGCAACTTCTGGTAGGTTTGAACACACAGCTGACCCCCACCCATGGTACAGCCAGCCTTCTTGTGGAGGTGAATGGCTGGCAAAGATTTTCTATTGCAAGTCCTTGCAGCCTCAGTGTTGTGATGTACTGTACAGGCAGCCATCCACCTTGACTGTACCCAGGGGCATATCACTCACTTCTGGATTGCCGTGATGTGGAGGTGCCAGTGCTGGAATGGGTTGGACAAAGTCAGAAGTCACACAGCACCAGGTTATAGTCCAACAGATTTAATTGAAATCACAAGCTTTTGGAGTGCCTCCCCTTCATCAGGTGAAGTGCTGATGACGGGGCAGCTCTTTGCAAGCTTTTGATTTCAAATAAACCTGTTGACCTACAACCTGGTGTCATTGTGACTTATGACTTTTGGATTGAATCATTCTGTTCGGGATGTGAAGGCTGAATGTGAGTAACCGTCTGTCTTGCAGCGAGGATATCTGAATCAGGTCACCTGATCTTATTCTTCCTTCCAGCTGGCATCTGTTCCATCATCTGGTCATTTCTGCTTCTCATCTGCTTTTCCCACATTCTGCCTGCCTGCTCACTTCCAGATTATCTAGTCAACAATCAAGATGTCTGCCACTTACAGAGGGGGGGAGTAACTGTGAATGTGAATTATTTCTGCTCTCTTCTCTTGAGCCCCAGACAGAGTGTTTGTTTGAATTCCTCCTTTTCCTTTTCACTCCCAAGCCTTGATGAGATGGGCCAAGGCATGTCCCCACTCCTTCTGTTTGGATTACAAAGTTTGAAATAAACCCACAGTAAAATTCTTTAAAATGAAATTGAAGGTAGAGTTTATTAACAAACATTGCGAACATGGGTAAATTATTTAATACACTCGTGCAAGAAGAAATTAAAGATGACAGGAGAGGACACATTTTGGAAGCTCCAGGTTTTGTTAAATACCAAAGGTATTTTAAAAATTAGTTCACATTAACTACAACTTCCTGGAGGTGGGTTTCCAGTAATAGTTTCTGCAGTGAGCTGGGGTTGGTGCCTTTTCTCTTCAGGCAAAGTGTGGGTAAGTTTACCAGTTGGAGTTGTAAGTTTACCAGTTGTCAGGTGGGGTTGGAGGTGACAGGTGGAAGAGGCTGCCCAGTCACTCAGGAGTTGTACCTTTCCCAGAATCTCGAACAGTAACTGACCGAGAATCCCAGAGTTGTACGTTTGATCAACTTAACCAGTTCAGGTTTCAGTCTGAAATGCTGAGAGCTCATCTCAGTGTGTGGATTGGGAGATGGCTAAGCTAGCTAGAGCTTTTTCTTCCCTATCATATTTTCTGTTGCAAAATTGCGAGGTAACTAAAAGCATTAACATAAACTAAAAGTTTCTCACACTTGGTTTTTGAGGTATACTTTATCAGAGCTGGTTGGAAGCAGTTGGCTCACTTCCACGCCCTTTGTGCCATTTTTAGCTGGAATATCTATACAATGCAGGGGGGGTTCAGAAGCTTCTCGAAATACAATCATGTGACCATCTTCAGCCATTTTACAATTCCACCAAGGTTTCCAATTTTTAGGAGAAACTGGATATAAACACAGACTTTGTAGAAGCAAGAAGAGTTTATCTTTGGGATTTCTCTTCCTGCCCTCTGACTATCACACATCCTGTGCATTGACTCCCATTTCAGCTGACTTGAGGTCTCAATTTCAGACATCCTCATATTGCCTATTATGAAACTGTTTATCTCATGGCTGTAGGAAGCTTGTATTAGAGCTGAGAGATTGAACTGCTTGCACCTCCTTTGACTCGGGCAAATATCGGGTGGTGTCTCCCCACCTCCTTCACCCCCCCCACCCCACGCCAGACAGAGCGCTGAATACAGGAATGTTTCGATGTAGAAATTCTGAATAAGTTCCCCCTCCTGAGGTAGAAGTGACTTTGTTGGTTGTCAGATGAATTGAGTGGATGATGGCTGTATTCCCAAAGGCATGCTGCATTAATCTCGAGAGATAAAGGGCAGTAAGTTGTAACTTCTGCCTGAGTATTTAAGAGTTGTGAAGACTTCAATGCTTCATAAAATCACCGGTGATTTTATTGGCATCTATTTATCAACATTTTATTGTGTTGCAATTATTGCACTATGAAGTGGTATTCTGAACCGATATCAATGTCGTGCCTCCAATCCAGAAATTAAGTTTCTTGACCTATTGATGTTGGCATAAAAAGTAGACTTCAGATCAAGAGGGAAAATTGCGTTCTGCTCCAATGCACAGTTTTGAACGATGTCAGAAGATTTAGCATTGGGCAGTCACTGACCATCCCATCCTGAACTTTATCCCAGTGCATATAATCTGTTTATGATCAGATTCTTGGTGGTGTGAAGAGCAGAGAGATCTCTGTGTCCATGTACCTAAATCCCTGAATGTTGCCACCCAGGTTGATAGGGTTGTTAAGAAGGCATATGGACTGTTAGCTTTTATTGGTAGAGGGATTGAGTTTCGGAGCCACGAGGTCATTCTTCAGCTGTACAAGACACTGGTAAGGCCGCACTTGGAGTATTGCGTGCAGTTCTGGTCACTGCATTATAGGAAGGATGTGAAAGCTTTGGAAAGGGTTCAGAAAAGGTTTACTAGGATGTTGCCTGGTATGGAGGGAAGATCTTGTGAGGAAAAGCTGAGGGCTTTGAGGCTTTTTTATTAGAGAAGAAGAAGGTTAAGAGGTGACTTAATTTAGACATATAAGATAATCAGAGGGTTAGATAGGGTGGACAGTGAGAGCCTTTTTCCTCAGATGGTGATGGCTAGCATGAAGGGACATAGCTTTAAATTGAGGGGTGATAGATTTAGGACAGATGTCAGAGAGTTTCTTGACTCAGTAGTAGGGGTATGGAATGCACTGCCTGCAACAGTAGTAGACTCACCAACTTTAAGGCATTTGAAAAGTGATTGGATAAACATTGGGTGAAAATGGAATAGTGTCGGATAGATGGGCTTCAGATTGGTTCCGCAGGTCGGTGCAACATCGAGGGTCAAAGGGCCTCTACTGTGCTGTTATGTTCTATTTGCCCCTCGATCTCTCTCTCTCTCTCCAGCTCCCACTTGCGCCATATGAGGATATTGTTTATCTTTTGGGAAATTTAGTGATATTTACATATTTATTACAAAATGGTCATTAGATTTTTTGTTTCGTCATGAGATGTAAACATTGCTGGCAAATCCAGCATTTGGTAATTATTGCTGTCAGGGTGAGTTGCTGTCTTCAACATACAGTGTAAGTACATCCACAATGCCCTTAGGGAGGCAATTCAGGATTTTGACCCAGAAACAGAAGGAACGGTGATTGGACATACAATCAGGATAGTGAATGGCTTGGAGGGGAACCTGTAGGTAGTGGTATTCCCATGTATCTGCTGCCCTTATCCTTCTAGATAGTGAGAGTCATGGATTTAGAAGGTGCTGCCTAAGGAATGTTGGGGATTTTCTGTTGTGCGTCTTGAGAATAATATAAATACTGGCCCTGAGTGTCAGTGGTGGAGGGACTGACTGTTTATAGATTTGGTGCAAATCAAGCAGGCTGCTTTGTCCTGGATGGTGTTGAATGACTTCACTGTTGCTAGAGTTTTCTTATCTAGGCAGTTGGGGATAATCCATCACACTCCTGACTGGTGCCTTGAAGGTGGTTGATATGTGTTGGGGAGTCACTTGCCACAGTGTTCCCAGCTGTAACCTCCTATTGTAGCCATTGAGTTTATTTTGCAAGGCCAGTTCAATTTCTGGTCAATGGTAACCCCTAGGATGTTGTTCATTTGACATTAACATGACTGAGCATCAAGGGGAGGTGGTGAAATTCTCTTATTGAAGATGGTCATTGTCTGATATAAATATTAATTATCACGTGTCAGCCAAGCCTGGATATTGTGCCAATCAGAAAAGGATTCTAACAGATTTCTCAGGCATGACCTTTCCTTGATGAAGCCATGCTGTATCAGCCTTATTTTACTATGCCTTTCAAGTACTCCACAAACTCATCCTTACTACTGGACTGTAAAACCTTAACAATATCTGAGGTCAGACTAACCGGTCTATAGTTTCCTGTCTTCTGCCTCCCTCCCTTCTTAAACATGGGTGTTACATTAGCTATTTTTCAGTCCTCTGGGACCCTCTCTGACCCCAGTGATCTCTGAGGGGTCATCACTGATACCTTGACAATCTCATCAGTTCTCTCCTTCAGGACTCTGGGGTGCAGTCCAATTAGTATGGATGAGTTATCCCCTTTTCAGACCTTTCAGCTTCCCTAGCACCTCCTTAGTGATAGCCACCACACTCACCTCTGCCCACTGTTATGTGTCAGGCTAGACTCCCTCAAAGCATTTTAAGAAGGTAGCTTAGACCCGAACTTATTCTTATTTTTAAAGGCAGATGTGAAGTGAATATTCCAGGGGCGATGTAGCTCGTCAAACCACCCAGCTTTAAGCAAAACAGAATTTATTTCCACACTACGGTTGAAACACAAACAAAAGGAAATGGAATTTAGAACAACTGAATTGTTGGAAAACTCAACCAACCCAATACAGCAACTTAACTAAGGAGCTGTTCCAATCCAGTAACATCCCATAAACATACCCATTGGCAAAATGGTAAATTGAAACACAGATTCTAACAGGCAGGAGGGAACAACATCCAAAGAGATTTCCGAGAGGAAGTCACTCAGAAAACTCCTGCTGAACATGACAACTTCCCGGACTCCAGCATCTTGTGACTGCCAAAGTCGAAGCAAACTCGAGAAAACCTGAACTGGGAGAACTGGCCACTCCCCTGCCATTGTCAAACTAGTTTCTTCCGAGGCCCCTCAGCACCTCTGCATTTACAACCTCTCTTTTAAAAACAAACCCAAGAACAAAATAACCTTGCCTAAGTGTTAGACAAGCATGTCTAAGACCAGCATCGTCACACCCTGACTTTCTTGAAGTTCTCATATGCTGCTGTGAAAATGGATGCAAAGTCCTGATTCAGTTCGTCTGCATTTTCTTTGCTCCCTATTTCTACTTGTACAACCTCATTTTTCAATGTCCAATGTCCACTCCTATCTCTCTCTCAACTTTTTTAAATATCAAAGAAATTGCAATCTTCATTTTTTTTATTATGAGCCAATTTACTCTCAGTTTCATTTTCTCCCCTTTTGTTGCATTTCCAGTATCCTCTGCTAGTTTTTAAAGGCTTCCCACTGATCTTCACCACATTATCTGCTTTTTCTTTTGGCTTACTGCTGTCCCTGACTTCCTTTGTCAGCCATTGTTGCCTTATCCTCCCCCATAGTATGTTTCTTCTTCCTCGGGATGAGTTTCTGCTGCACCTCCTGAGTTACTCCCAGCATTGTCGGCGGATGATTTGGTTTATGCGAAGGAACCGCAGGAACTGTAAAACCTGTGCCCACACCCCCTCCCTCACCTCTATCCAAGGCCCTAAAGGAGCCTTCCACATCCATCAAAGTTTACTTGCACATCCACTAATATCATTTATTGTATCCGTTGCTCCCGATGTGGTCTCCTCTACATTGGGGAGACTGGGCGCCTCCTAGCAGAGCGCTTTAGGGAACATCTCCGAGACACCCGCACCAATCAACCACACCGCCCCGTGGCCCAACATTTCAACTCCCCCTCCCACTCTGCCGAGGACATGGAGGTCCTGGGCCTCCTTCACCGCCGCTCTCTCACCACCAGACGCCTGGAGGAAGAACGCCTCATCTTCTGCCTCGGAACACTTCAACCCCAGGGCATCAATGTGGACTTCAACAGTTTCCTCATTTCCCCTTCCCCCACCTCATCCCAGTTCCAAACTTCCAGCTCAGTAACTGTCCCCATGACTTGTCCGGACTTGTCCTACCTGCCTATCTCCTTTTCCACCTATCCACTCCACCCTCTCCTCCCTGACCTATCACCTTCATCCCCTCCCCTACTCAGCCATTGTACTCTATGCTGCTTTCTCCCCACCCCCACCCTCCTCTAGCTTATCTCTCCACGCTTCAGGCTCACTGCCTTTATTCCTGATGAAGGGCTTTTGCCCGAAACGTCGATTTCGAAGCTCCTTGGATGCTGCCTGAACTGCTGTGCTCTTCCAGCACCACTAATCCAGAATCTGGTTTCCAGCATCTGCAGTCATTGTTTTTACCAATCTGATTATCCCAGTCCACCTGCATATTGAAGTCTCCATGATTATTGTAAAAGTGCCTTTTCCACCTCATGATTTATTTTCCTCCCCAAATCCTGACCACTGCTAAGAGGCCTGTGCATAGCTCCTGTCAGGGTCTTTGTGGTTTCTCAACTCTACCCACACAGATTCTATACCTTGTGACCCTTTTTGTTTACATTAGATTCCCGACAGTGTGGAAACAGGCCCTTTGGCCCAACAAGTCCACACCGACCCTCCGAAGAGTAACCCACCCAGACTCCTTTCCCTTCATTTACCCCTGACTACTGCACCTAACGCTGTGGGCAATTTAACATGGCCAATTCACCTGACCTGTACATCTTTGGACTGTGAGAAGAAACTTAAAAGCATTCCACTCAGACCCACTCTGCATTTCCCATGGCTAATCCACCTAACCTGCACATCTTTGGACTGTGGGAGGAAACCGGAGCACCCGGAGGAAACCCACGCAGACACAGGGAGAATGCGCAAACTCCACACAGACAGTCGCACGAGGCTGGAATCACACCTGGTTCTCTGGTGCTGTGAGGCAGCAGAGCTAACCACTGAGGCACCATCCTGCCCATGCTATTGATTTAATTTCATTTCATTTCTTAAAACAATGCACCCCACACCCTCTGCCAATCTGCCTGTCCTTTGGACAATGCAATCCTTGGATATTTAGTTCCCAGTCCTGATCTCCCCTTCCAGTCATATTTCTATGATACCCGCAGCATTGTACCCACCAATTTCAATCTGCAATACAGGCGCACTTACCTTGTTTCATATACTGTGTGTATTTAAGTACAGCACCCTGCATTTTCACGCACTGAGGAGCATACAGGAGGCAGACAGTATGGCAGCTTCAGGGAGGTGGTCTCACTGCAGCTACAGTCAAGTAGATGGGTGACTGGTAGCAGAGGCAGGTAGGTAGTGCAGGAGTCTCCTGTGGCTATCCCCCTCTCAAACAAGTACAGTGTTTGGATATTGTTGTGGTGGATAACCTCTGAGGGAAATAGCAACAGCAGCCTGGTCTATGACACCACAACTGGCTACACCATAGAACAAGGTATGGAAAAGTCCAAGCGAGGAATTATAATAGGGGACTCTCTAGTCAGGAGCACACACGGACACTTCGGCAGCTGTGAGTAAGATTCCAGGACGGTGTGTTGCTTCCCTGATGCCAGGACCAAAGACATCTTGGTGTGGTTGCAGCAAATTCTGAAAGGGGAGCATGAGCAGCCGGAGATCATTGTACACTCAGTACCAACAACATTGGGAGGGAAAGGGATGAGGTTGTGCGGAGGGAATACAGGGAGTTAGGCAGGAGGCTAAAAAGCAGAACCCCAAGGGTCATTGTCTCTGGATTAGACCTGGTACCACATGCGAGTGAGAGTAGGAATAGGAGGATGAGGCAGACAAACGTGTGGCTGAGGACTTGAGGCAGGGGGCAAGGATTCAGATTCTTGGATCATTGGGATCTCTTCTGGCACAGAAGAGATCTATACAAGAGGGACGGGTTGCACCTGAAACTGGAGGGGAATCAATATTATGGTGGGAAGATTTACTCGAGCTGCTCGGGAGGGTTTAAACCAGTATCACGGAGGTGTGGAGGGTCGGGAATGCTAAGCACAGTGAGTCAAGAAAGAAGGTTGAGGCTGGTACAGAAATTAAAAAGCCAAGGCTGGCAAGTGTATGGAATGGAATGAGGGAAGACCGATGAATTAAACTGCATTTATTCCAATGCAAGAGGGGACATGAACTGAATTTTATTCAGTTGAATAAAGGGAACGATGGAGCTATGAGGGAGGAACTGGCCAAAGTTCAATGGTGCAATACCTTAGCAGGGATGACAGTGGAGGAACAATGGCGGATATTTCTGTGTATAATGCAGAAGATGCAGGATCAGTTCATTCCAAAAAGGAAGAAAGATCCTATGAGGAGGCAGGGGTGGCCGTGGCTGATGAGGGAAGTTAAGAAACATATAAAGACAAAAGGGAAAAAGTATAATATAGCAAAGATGAGTGGGAAAACAGACGACTGGGAAGCTTTTAAAGTACAATAGAGGATTACTAAGAAGGAAATACGCAGAGAAAAAATGAGGTACGAAGGTAAACTGTCCAATAATATAAAGGAGGATAGTAAAAGCCTTTTTAGGTATGTGAAAGGGAAATAAATGGTTAAGACTAAAATTGGGCCCTTGAAGACAGAAACAGGGGAATATATTGTGGGGAACATAGAAATGGCAGAAGAATTGAATTGGTACTTCAGATCTGTGTTCACTGGGGAAGACACAAACAATCTCCCTGAGGTAACAGTGGCTGAAGGACCTGAACTGAAGGGAATTTATATTTGCCAGGAATTGGTGTTGGAGAGACTGTTAGGTCTGAAGGTTGATAAATCCCTGGGGCCTGATGGTCCACATCCCAGGATACTGAAGGAGGTGGCTCGAGAAATCGTAGATGTGTTGGTGATTATTTTCCAGAGTTCGATAGATTCAGGATCAGTTCCTACGGATTGGAGGGTGGCTAATGTTGTACCACTTTTTAAGAAAGGAGCAAGAGAGAAAGCAGGAAATTATAGACCATTTAGTCTGACCTCAGTGGTGGGAAAGATGCTGGAGTCTATTATAAAGGATGAAATTACGACACATCTGGATAGCAGTAACAGGACAGGTCAGAGTCAGCATGGATTTATGAAGGGGAAATCATGCTTGACTAATCTTCTGGAATTTTTTGAGGATGTAACTCTGAAGATGGACAAGGGAGATCCAGTAGATGTAGTGTACCTGGACTTTCAGAAAGCTTTTGATAAAGTCCCACACAGGAGGTTAGTGAGTAAAATTAGAGCACATGGTATTGGGGGCAAAGTACTAACTTGGATTGAAAGTTGGTTGGCTGATAGGAAACAAAGAGTGGTGATAAACGGCTCCATTTCGGAATGGCAGGCGGTGACCAGTGGGGTACCGCAGGGATCAGTACTGGGACTGCAGCTTTTTACAATATATGTTAATGATATAGAAAATGGTATTAATAGTAACATTAGCAAACTTGCTGATGATACAAAGCTGGGTGGCAGAGTGAAATGTGAGGAGGATGTTAGGAGATTACAGGGTGACCTGGACAGGTTAGGTAAGTGGTCAGATGCATGGCAGATGCAGTTTAATGTGGATAAATGTATGGTTATCCACTTTGGTGGCAAGAACAGGAAGGCTGATTACTACCTAAATTGGAGTCAAGTTAGGTAAAGGGACAGTGAAAGAGATCTGGGTGTTCTTGTACACCAGTCAATGAAGGTAAGCATACAGGTACAGCAGGTAGTGAAGAAAGCTAATAGCATGCTGGCCTTCATAACAAGAGGGATTGAGTATAGAAGCAGAGGTTCTTCTGCAGCTGTACAGGGCCCTGGTGAGACCACACCTGGAGTACTATGTGCAGTTCTGGTCTCCAAATTTGAGGAAAGACATTCTGGCTATTGAGGGAGTGCAGCGTAGGTTCACGAGGTCAATTCCTGGAATGGCGGGACTACCTCACGCTGAAAGACTGGAGCGACTGGGCTTGTATACCCTTGAGTTTAGAAGGCTGAGAGGGGATCTGATTGAGGCATATAAGATTATTAAAGGATTGGACACTCTGGAGGCAGGAAACATGTTTCCGCTGATGGGTGAGTGCCGAACCAGAGGACACAGCTTAAAAATACGGGGTAGACCATTTAGCTCAGAGATGAGGAGAAACTTCTTCACCCAGAGAGTGGTGGCTGTGTGGAATGCTCTGCCCCAGAAGGCAGTGGAGGCCCAGTCTCTGGATTAATTTAAGAAAGAGTTGGATAGAGCTCTCAAGGATAGTGGAATCAAGGGTTATGGAGATAAGGCAGGAAGAGGATACTGATTGAGGATGAACAGCCATGATCATATTGAATGGTGGTGCAGGCTCAAAGGGCAGAATGGCCTACTCCTGCACCTATTGTCTATTGTCTATTGAACAAACACAGGCAAATGGGACTAATTCAGTTCAGTAAACCTGGTCAGAATGGATGGGTTGGACTGTATGACACTATAAGCCTCAGTCTTGTGTTGGACTGTCCCTTCTCATATTTGTCCCCTTGCCTACTGTGTCTGACGTTAGCTTCCTGAACTCTGTTCTATTCCTTGTTCTGGAAATTGTGATGACCCCTTGAACTTCTTCCATAACTTCCCACGCAACTGAAACTCCTGCCTCCCCAACATGCGCCCCCCCCCCTCCATGTATGCATATCCCTCCCCTCCCCCTACACCCCTACTCTCTATGCCCACCCACCCATACTCAACCCTCCAAATACCCCACCCTTCTCACACCTTCCTAGGCCCCACCCTCCACCCCATGCCCCTGCCCTGCACCCACTCTGCTCCAAAGTTCCCCTTCCACACACTCCTCCCCCTTACATACCTCACCCTCCCCACCTCCACACGCACACCTACATCCCCCACACACACCTCACTCTCCCCACCTCCCCTCCCACACACACACAGATCTACATCCCCCACACACAGCTCACCCTCCACACCTACACACACACACACACACACCTACATCCCCCACACACACCTCACTCTCCCCACCTCCCCTCCCACACACACACACACACACCTCCATCCCCCACATACACCTCACCCTCCCCACCTCCACACACATACATCTACAACCCCCACACACACAGATCTACATCCTCCACACACACCTCACCCTCCACACCTCCACACACACACCTCCATCCCCCACATACACCTCACCCTCCACACCTCCACACACATACATCTACATCCCCCACACACACAGATCTACATCCTCCACACACACCTCACCCTCCACACCTCCACACACATACATCTACATCCCCCACACACACAGATCTACATCCTCCACACACACCTCACCCTCCACACCTCCACACACATACATCTACATCCCCCACACACACAGATCTACATCCTCCACACACACCTCACCCTCCACACCTCCACACACACAGATTTACATCCCTACATCCCCCTTACACACCTCACCCTCCCCACCTCCACACACACACAGATCTATATCCCCCACGCACACCTCACCCTCCCCACCTCCCCACCTCCCCACCTCCCCACACACACACAGATCTACATCCCCCACACATACCTCGCCCTCCCCACCTCCACCCCCACACACTCACTGTCACAAACCCTCCGTCCCACCCACACACCTTGTCCCCACCTCCGTACCTCACCCTCTCCACTCCCTCACACACATCACCATCATGCATGCCTCACCGCAACCACACTCCCTCTACCTACACACTCTCACTCACCCCCATACCCACACACACACACCCCCCGATCTATGACCCGAATTGTGTGATAAACCAGGACTCTGTGGTATTGTTTATTTCTAACTAAGGAAATGGTCTAAGAGCCCATCCCTCCCCCATTTCAAACACATCAGATGCGAAAAATAAAGCAATGTCAGTGGTTCTGGTGGTGAAAGGTGAGAGCTGTGAAAACTGACTGATTGTCGAGCAGAGTTTTATTAAAAGGAAATCGATGTAAACTCCTCTCACCGTGCGACACTGTAGCTCTCCATCCTGTGGAGGAAACGGAGCACACGCTATTTGCAATTCCCCAAATTTATGAGCAATGCTTCATTGGAAGTCAGTTTGTTCCTCTGGTTGTATTCTCTTGCCTTGGAGGGAGTGAGCGATATGAGTGACAGGGACTGTGTACCCCCATTTTACAAGGGAAAATACTTTTTAAACTCTAATTTTTAACCATTTTGTGTTTCTGAAGGGAGGCACCGGAAGTGGCAGCAAGAAAAACAGAATCCCCACATTGTACAAAGAGGCCATTTGGCCCATCAAGTCTGCACAGACTTCCAAAGAGCGTTCCACCCAGAACCACCCTATCCCCATAAACCCACATTTACCTAGCCTGGACACTGAGGGGTCATTTAGCATGGCGCATCCACCCTAACCTGCACATCTTTGGACTGTGGCAGGAAACTGGAGCACCCAGAAGGAACCCATGCAGACACGGGGAGAATGTGCAAACTGAGGGGTATAGATAGAGTTAATGGTAGTTATCTTCTCCCTAGGATAAGGGTTTCAAGACCTGGGGACACGTTTCTAAAATGAGAGGAGAGAGATTTTTAGTGAGTTGTTCATGTGTGGAATGAACTTCCTGAGGAAGTGGTGGATTTGGGTACAATTACAGCATTTAAAACGTACTTGGATAAGTGCATGAATGGGATAGGTTTGGAGGAACATGGGCCCCAGTAGAACTGGTTGAGTTTGGAATTATGTTCGGCATAGACTAGTTGGACCAAAGTGTCTATTTCTGTGCTGTATGTCTCCACACAGACAGTCGCCCACGGATGGAATCGAACCCGGGTCCCGAGAACTGTGAAGCAGCAGTGAGCTGCCTTAATTTATTTCCTTAAATAAGGGGATGAAAACCGCTCACAGTACTCCTGCGATGGTCTCATCAGCCTCTGGTCCAGTTAAGTTAAACTGAAATGACCTTTCAGTCACCTCCCTCCCACTCCCAGCTCAATTTAATTTTCAGACCTGGTTCTACGAAGCAAGTTGATTTGGCTGAGCCAGCAAAGGGCTATTTGACCTTAAACCAAACACTGCCTCAGTACATCTCCTCATGTTCCAGTTGGTTTCATCTGGGCATTAGTCCTGTTTCTTTACACAGTTACAGTGAGGAACCTGACACTCAGATTGCTTCAGGATTGTGCAGAATGAATGGAGCCATACCCCCAGCCCTCTCCATTAAAGTGTTAAGTGATAGAAGGATAACAAATTAAATTGATGCAGTCAGTCCCACAGAGATTCAAGTTTGAAATGAAGATCACAGTTTCCCAATCTGCCCTGTGTTGGAGACCAAGTATCCAAAATACTGACCATGTTTAATGGCCATTTTAAGGTGGCACGGTGGCTCACTGGCCTCACAGCGCCAGGGTCCCGGGTTTGATTCCAACTCAGGTGACTGTCTGTGTGAAGTTTTCATATTCTCCCCATGTCTGCGTGGGTTTCCTCCGGGTGCTCCAGTTTCCTCCCACAGTCCAAAGATGTGCAGGTCAGGTGAAGTGGCCATGCTAAATTGCCCGGAGTGTTAGATGCATCAGTCAGAGGGAGATGGGTCTGGGTGGGTTACTCTTCAGAGGGTCGGTGTGGACTAGTTGGGCTGAGGGGCCTGTTTCCACACTGTAGGGAATCTAATCGAGAAAAACCATTAAATCTTCAAACTAAACAAATTTTTTTTGCTTCAACAGAATTTATCTCTGGGAGTATGTAATAGTTGATCAAGCATTTTCGTTTCACTCGTGAAGCGAGTTACATCAGGAGCAAAACAGTTAATCGTCCCAAATCCTCCTGTTAAATACCAAAAGTACCTGACCCCTCGCCTTGTCGCATGGACCTGTTTATTGGTCCCTGCGGCTTGTTTTGCATGCTGGAAAATTAACCCATTTACCAGGTTAACCTGGGAGGTCAGTAATCCAATTACAGCTGCGTCAAATGAAGCAGCACCCACAATAAAGGGGAAAAGGGTCAGCACTAACTCTATTAACTTTCTGTTCCCATGGCAACACCCAACTGTTGCCATATCACGGCACAAAGCTGCGGCAATGGAAGAGAAAACCACTGAGGTCTCTGTCCTGGGCCATTGGTTGGGGCACATTGAGAACCATGTCTCTCACCTGAAACTTCTCAGTAACAGCTGCATGTGACATTGCTGTGTCCTGGAGAAATCAATGAGAAATCGCAGAGAATTCATAGAATCCGACAGAGGGATATGGGCCAGGTGCTGGCAAATGGGACTAGATTAGTTTAGGATATCTTGTCAGCATAGATTAGAGTAGTGCTGGAAAAGCACAGCAGGTCAGGCAGCATCCGGGGAGCAGGAAAATCGACATTTCCACACTTCATCTCATTCCTGATGAAGGGCTCCTGCCCGAAGCATCAATTTTCCTGCTCCTCGGATGCTGCCTGACCTGCTGTGCTTTTCCAGTATCACTCTAATCTAGACTCTGATCTCCAGCATCTGCAGTCCTCACCTTCGCCTATCTGGTCAGCATAGACAAGTTGGACCAAAGGGTCTGTTTCCATGCTGTACGTCTTTATGATTCTATGGGTCTGGAGTCACATGTAGGCAAATCCAGGTAAAGGACATTGGTGATGGGTTTCACAACAGTAGAGAACTGCTTTGTGGTCGTCGTTAGACTCTTAATTCCAGATTTTTATTGAATTCAGTTTCCACCATCTGCCACGGTAGGTGTTTGTACACAGTCCCCAGTGCATTCTCTGGGTCTCTGGATTAATAATCTAGTGATAACACCATTAGACCATCACCGCTCCATCATCTGACAACTTCTGCCTTTTCAATTCTTTTTGAACTTCCTCAGTGACAATTGAATGGAATTATGGTGTGGGTTGGACGGGCTGAATGACCTCCTCCTGCTATCAGGTCAGGAAGCATTACTTTACAAAGAGCAGAGCAACATCATCTACATCTGCTCCCGAGAATGGAGAGGTGTTGGACTGAGCTGGGCAAGGTCAGAAGTCACATAACTCCAGGTTATAGTCCAACTGGTTTATTTGAAATCACAAGCTTTTGGAGCAGTGCTCTTGGACAATAACCTGGTGTTGTGTGACCTCTGACCCTGCCCCCCCCCCCCCCCCCCAGGAGGCTGTGGATGCTGCACCGTGAAATTTCAAATCTCTGAGGTGGGATTTTAACCTTGACCTCCTGGTTTAGAGGTATGGACACTACCACTGCACCACAAGAGCCAACCCCCACCCTACTCTTACACTGAGCTTTCTTCAGAATTGCTCGTTCAGATTGAGGTGATCCCCGCTCCCTCGACAATGTTTTATTTTGCTTTGCTTTCAGTCTGTTTATCTTCAGATGGTTTAATCCATCTGCTACACTCAGTTGCATTTCATCAGCTCTACCCTCTTGGCTGTTACCCTAATGAGCTGAGATTGTCCCAGTCAACATAAGTCACAGGTAACGGCTGGTGATGGGGTGGTGATGGGGTGGCGGTGATTGGGGGGTGGGGGGTGAGGAGTGTGTCGGGAAAGAAGCAACTTCCTGCCACACTAAAGAGCCTGCAGTATCCAATCAAAAGAAATGATAAATAAAGGGGAGGTTTATAAAATCATGAGGGGCACGGATAGGGTAAATAGACAAGGTCTTTTCCCTAGGGTGGGGAGTCCAGAACGAGAGGGCATAGGTTTAGGGTGAGAGGGGCAAGATTTAAAAGGGACCTTAAATGGGCAACTTTTTCACGCAGAGGATGGTACGTGTATGGAATGAGCTGCCAGAGGAAGCAGTGGAGGCTGGTACAATTACACTGTCCCCATGAACAATTTCCCCTCCCCCACCTCACCCCAGTCCCAAACTTCCAGCTCAGCACTGTCTCCTTGACTTGTCTGGACAAGTCCTGCCTGCCAATCTCCGTTTCCACCTCTCCACTCCACTCTCTCCTCCCTGACCTATCACCTTCATCCCCTCCCCCACTCACCCATTGTACTCTATGCTACTTTCTCCCCACCCCCACCCTCCTCTAGCTTATCTCTCCACGCTTCAGGCTCACTGCCTTTATTCCTGATGTAGGGCTTTTGGCCCGAAACGTCAATTTCGCTGCTCTTTGGATGCTGCCTGAACTGCTGTGCTCTTCCAGCACCACTAATCCAGAACCAACATTTAAGAGGCATTTGGATGGGTGTATGAATGGGAAGGGTTTGGAGGGATATGGGCCGGGTGCTGGCAGTTGGGACTAGATTGGGTTGGGACATCTGGTCAGCATGGACGGGTTGGACCGAAGGGTCTGTTTCTGTGCTGTACATCTCTATGAGTCCATGACTTGCGTTTGTATAGCACCTTTTACAACCCACAGACAGTCCAAAGCACTTTATGGCCAATAATCACCACAGTGCGTGTATGTTACTTCCTCACATGAGGGCGATGTTTCTGTAAAGAGCCTTGTCACATGGGGAAGCTGTTACGCTGTAGCTAGTGTGTGTCTCAGGCTGGCCAGGAAACTATCCCAGCTCTCCCTACTCACCTTCATCATCACAGTTGCATTTACAGATCGAGAATCAACCTGTTTGAATGCATCATGGCATCCAGTCTGTGTTATTGTGTCCTGGGATGGGATGTGTACCAGAAGTAGGTATACCACCTGCTGCACCACAAACGGGGGGATGTAAGAGATGTGGTAGCCTGTTTACACACCGTCAGCTCCCACAAGGAGCAGCGCAACACTCACCCAGTCAAACAGGTGAACTGTTCGTATTTTTGTGTGTGACGCTGATTCAGGGATAACACTGACCCAGATACTAGTGTAAATTTCGATGCTTTTCTTCAGAGTACGTCTGGGTAAACTTGTAGCTCCACCTGAGGGAGGGCACAGAGGGTTATCTGAAAGAGGGAACCTCTCTTGGCGCGACAGCAAATTTTGGGCTCCAGTCCTAAAGAGTGGCTCAAATGTGCAATATTTCACATCAGGAAAGAGAGTGCCACCTGTTGGACTTGAGTCATCCAGCACGGAAACAGACCCTTCAGCCTAACCAGTCTGTGCCAACCACATCCCAAACTAAACCAGCCCCACCTGCCTGCACTTTGTCCATATCCCTCCAAACCTTTCTTACTCATGAACTTATCCAAATATCTTTTAAACATTATAACTGTCCCCACATTCACCACTTCCTTCTGGTAGTTCATTCCATTCTATGTTTAAAAAAAAGTTACTCATGTCCTTTTTGAAGCTTTCTCCTCCCACCTTAAAAATATGCCCCCTCATCTTTAAATCCCCCACTGTAGGAAAAAAGTACCAGCCATTCACCTTATTTATGCCCCACATGATCTTATAAACCTTAACAAGATCGCCCCTCAACCTTCTCTGCTCCAGTGAAAAAAAGCCTCACCTTATAACTCAAAGCCTCCATTCCCAGCAATATCCTGATAAATATCTTCTGAACCCCTCCCCAGCTTAATAATATCCTTGCCATAACAGGGTGACCAGAACTGGCACAGTATTCCAGAAGAGGCCTCACCAATATCCTATACAACCTTGACATAATATCCCAGCTCCTATACTCAATGAAGGCAAGTGTGCTAAACGCCTTCTTCATGATGTGTGAATTCAGAAGGGATTCCTATCCCCTTTAAGAATCTTCCCAGCTGACAGCTACGAGGATTTGCTTTCTCTTGATAGATTGTTGATTGGAGAATTCAGGGTTACGGGGAAAGGGCAGAAAGGTGGACACGAGAAATTTTGATGAGTTGTGATCCATTGAATGGTAGAATAAGCTTGAGGAGCTGAATGGCCATCTCCTGTTTCTATTTCTTATACTCTTTCATTTATTTCCCTCATTTGACAGCTCACTCTCTGGCCTACAGCTAAGCTTTCACAAACAGGGGCTGTGTGGCTATCATTTCTTTCTACTCTATTCTCAGTCCCCGAGGTGATTTGAAAAGCACAGGGAAGAAAGGACGCTCTGTTATCCTGGTGGGCTTTACTAGACCCAAGTAGCACAAATTCAAGACCAATTAGCCCTCTCAAATCCTTGATATTTCTTCTCCAGAGTCTGCCCATTCCTTCTCCCAATTAGAAGGGAGATTCTTGCTTTCAATCATAATCATGATATCGCTGACTACTGAACTGTTTAGAAAGTTCAATTAACTTCTCATTTGTTACCTTTCAAAAGACGCTGACCGAAGGCAATTGAGAAAATAATCAGAAAGAGATGTCAAGGTCAGGATTTTAACGTGTGGAGATGGGAAAATAACCTTTCACATCTTGAAGCTGCTGTAGACCTGAGGGAAAGGTGTACCGTGTGGGAGAGGAATATCTCAGAGGACCATAAATTGTCAGGGGCAAGGAGGTTATGTTGAACTTTTAAGATTAAGCAAGTGTCCTATAATTGGAGTATTGTGTACTGTGGGAAAAGATTTGCTGACCCCACGATAGGCCCACAAAAGCAAATTGGCCAAATTGTACCAGGACACCCAGAATTTCTGGGCAGCTCCAAACAGGGTCAGACAATGGAATACGCTTTAAACTCCCATGGAGATGACAGAGATCTCAGAGCCCCAAGGGCAGTTTCACAACCCAGCAACACCAAAACAACACAAAGAGCAGGACAGACAGACAGGCACCACAGGGCAATGGAAGCACCTCACCACATCAAAACAGACTTTAACACCTACCTGTAAGGTGAATGGAACCATGATACTGTCAGGATGTTGCATTGTCTGAAGGAACAGGACATTCTTGTAACTAAATTACTCCATTTCCAGAAACATTGTAGTTTCCCGTTTCTTAATCAGTGTCATTACTATAAAACTGGTCTCATCCTCAGCTCTGGAGGAGATATCTGATCCATCTGTACAGACTGTTAGTTGTGTGCCAAGTCTTGGGAGGAGCGTATCGGTAAAGTGAGGCAGAAACTGGGCAGATGGAAGCTGCGGTCGCTCTCCATCGTGGGAAAAAACCTGGTCATCAGGTGTGAGGCACTGTCAGTGTTGTTATACGTGGCACAGGTCTGGCCTATTCTCACACACACACACACACACACTCTCCCACTCACACACATACACACACACTCTCCCACTCTCACACACACACATACACACACACTCTCCCACTCTCTCACACACACACACACACACACACACACACACACACTCCCACTCTCACACACACACATACACACACACTCTCCCACTCTCACACACACACACACACACACACACACTCCCACTCACATAAACACTCTCCCACTCACACACACACTCTCCCACTCTCACACACACACACACACACTCTCCCACTCTCTCACACACACTCTCTCTCTCTCTCTCTCTCTCTCACACACACTCATACACACACTCCCACTCACATAAACACTCTCCCACTCACACACACACTCTCCCACTCTCACACACACACACACACACACACACACACACACTCTCTCTCTCTCTCTCACACACACACACACTCCCACTCACATAAACACTCTCCCACTCTCACACACACTTTCCCACTCGCACACACACACACTCTCCCATTCACACACACACACACACACTCTCCCACTCACACACACACACACACACACACACACACTCTCCCACTCACACGCACACACTCCACTCTCTCTCACATGCACACACTCACACATATAAGTCTAGGGGGCGAATTTGTCCTTGCAAATGCATTCTATTTTGTTCAAAAAGTACACAATCTGTCAGCTGTCAATATGTTTTATAATTCATGTGACATTTTATGAATTCCTACTTTGGAACCAGTCTGACTCAAGATTGGAATACATACAGACTCTAACCTCACACCTTTAATACATTAACATATGAGCTGAGATGCCACTTATTATTTTATAAAACCTTGTTATCTCGGGAATGTGGCTTGAAAGAAGTTCTGGCATTTATATATTATTGAACCGAAAGTTGGAACAATAGAAAATCAATCCCAGCTAATAGGAATAGTATAAGCTCTGGGTGTGATTAACTGAGGCATAAACAGACTGTTACTCACAACAGTCTCTGTCTCCTGCCACCTCTCCAGTGACAGCTGTTGAGATCCATGTGTCAGTCCTACATCGTTTCCACTTTATTCTGAAAATCTGTCCCAGGTTTTCTTTTTAACTCTTTCAGTTTTCAGAAAGATTTCAATGACATCAGCTCTCATTCTTCAGAGTTCCTAGAGAATCCACACCTGGTTTGCTCAATCTCTCTTCATAGGACAGTCCCGCCAACCCAGGAACTAATCTGGGATTCCCACAACTTAATTGCACTTTCTCAATGGCAATAATATCTTTTTTGAGATAAGAAAATCAGAACCGTACATTGTTCCCCAGCTGTGGTTGAACCAAACTCCTAGACAATTGAAGCAAGATTTTGCCCCTGGATTCAGAGCTCCCTCTGGTAAAGACTAACATTTAATTCCCCTTCCTCATGGTTTGCTGTCCCTGCACATTTGCCTGAGTGAATTATGGATGACACATACGGGTCCCTTTTCCAAGCTCTTTCCAAGCTACATTTTCCAAGCTCTTTCCTTTTAAGAAATATTCTGCATGTCTGTTTCTCCTACTAAAGTGAATAACCTCACGTTTTTCTACATGATATTCCATCTTCACTGTTGTTGTCCACCCTCTAAACCCACCCAAAACATTACATGGCTGCTTTACATTGTCTTTGCATCACACATTCCCACTTAACCTTGTGTCATCCACACATTTGGAAACATTAGATTTGACCCCACCTCCAACTTATTGAAGGATATTGAGAACAGCTGGGTCCAAGTATTGATCCTTGTGGTCCCCCACTAGTCACAGCCTGTCAATGTGAGAATCACCCATTTTTTCCTACTCTCTGTTTTCTGCCTGTTGGCCAATTGTTAACCCATTTCGGACACATTACCTCTGATCCCATGGGCTTTAATTTTTCAAACCAGCCTCTGTGGGAGACTTTACCAAAAACCGTCTGAAACTCCAAGCACACTACATCCACTGATCCCCCTTTTGGAATTCTGCAAGTAACATCCTCAAAACGTCCACAGTCATCCGACCCAATTTTCCATTTACAAATTGTGCTGACTCTGCCCAATCAGACCATTATCAAGAAAGATGGTGTGAAACTTCAAAGGGTTCAGAAAAGATTTACAAGGATGTTGCCAGGGTTGGAGGATCTGAGCTATAGGGAGAGGCTGAACAGGCTGGGGCTGTTTTCCCTGGAGTGTCGGAGGCTGAGGGGTGACCTTATAGTGGTTTATAAAATCATGAGGGGCATGGATAGGATAAATAGACAATGTCTTTTCCCTGGGGTCGGGGAGTCCAGAACTAGAGGGCATAGGTTTAGGGTGAGAGGGGAAAGATATAAAAGAGACCTAAGGGACAACTTTTTCACACAGAGGGTGGTACACATATGGAACGAGCTGCCAGAGGAAGTGATGGAGGTTGGTACAATTGCAAAATTTAAAAGGCATCTGGATGGGTATATGCATAGGAAGGGTTTGGAGGGATATGGTTCGGGTGCTGGCAGGTGGGACTAGATTGGGTTGGGATATCTGGTCAGCATGGACAAGTTGGACCGAAGGGGTCAGTTTCTGTGCTGTACTCTATGACTCTATTTACTCACAGACATCACCTCCTACTGCCCCCTCGACCATGACCTCATCTAGACTACCCAAAACCTCATCACTTCTGGTGATCTCCCATCCACAGTATCCAACCTTATTGTCAATGAACCCCACCCTACCCGATTCTACCTCCTATCAAAGACTCAAAAACTTGACTTCCCCAGTCAACCCATTGTCTCAGCCTGCTCCTGTCCCACTGAACTCTGCATACCTTGACATCATCCTTGGTCCAGGAACTCCCTACCTACATTCGGGACATCACCCACACCCTTCACCTCCTCCAAGATTTTCGTTTCCCTGGCCCCCAACACCTCAGCTTCACCATGGAAATCCAGTCCGTATACCCGTCCATCCGCCATGCTGAAAGCCTCCAGTTCTTCCTCACACACCATCCCAACCAGTAGCCTCCACCAGTAGCCCTTAACCCCTGGCTGAACTGGTTCTCACCCTCAACAACTTCTCCTTCCAATCCTCCCACTTCCTCCAAACCAAAGGGATAGCCATGGGCACGCACATGGGCCCCAGCTATGCCTGTTTGTCAGGTACGTGGGACAGTCCATCTTCCACAGTTATACTGGCACCATTCCCCACTTGTTCCTCTGCTACATCGATAAGTGTATCGACGCTACTTTGTGCTCCCATGAGAAGGTTGAACAGTTTATTCACTTCACAACACCTTTCACCCTGACCTCACATTCACCTGGACCATCTCAGACACCTCCCTCCCCTTCCTGGACCTCTCCATCTCCATCTCCGGTGACCAACTAACCACGGACATCTACTACAAACCTACTGACTCCCACAGCTGCCTGGACTACAACTTCTACCACCCTGCCTCCTGTAAAAACGCCATCCCTTATTTCCAATTCCTCCACCTCCACCACATTTGTTCTCGAGTTGACCAATTCCACCTCAGAAAGTCCCAGATGGCCTCCTCCTTCCAAGATTGCAATTTCCCTTCCCACGTGGTTGACGATGCCCTCCACTTCCCGCACCACCAACCTTGAACCACATCCCTCCCAACGCAACAAGGACAGAAGCCCCTGGTCCTCACCTTCCACCCTACCAACCTCCGCATACATCACATCATCTTTCATCACCCACAGACAGACCCCACCACCAGAGATATATTTCCCTCCCCATCCATATCAGCGTTCCAGAGAGACCATTCCCTCCACAACTCCCTTGTCAGATCCATGCCCCCCCAACAACCCACCATCCCCTCCTGGCACCCTCCCCTGCTGCTACAGGAAGTGCAGAAAACTTGCGCCCACACCACCCCCTCACCTCCATTCAAGGCCTCAAAGGAGCCTTCCACATCTGACAGAAATTGACCTGCACCTCTACCGATGTCATCTACTGTATCCATTGTACATAAAGTGTTCTCCTCTACACTGGGGAGACAGGACACCTCCTTGCGAATCGTTTTAGAGAACATCTCTGGGACACCTGCAGCCACCAACCCCACCACCCTGTGGCTGAACACTTCAACTCCCTCTCCCACTCTGCCAAGGACATGTAGGCCCTGGACCTGCTCCATCACCAATCCCTTACCACCCAAAGCCTGGAGGAAAAGTGCCTCATAGTCTGCCTTGGGACCCTGCAACCACATGGGATCAATATGGATTTCACTTGTTCCTTATTTCCCCTCCCCCATATTATCCCGGTCGCAAACCTCCAACTCAGCACTGCCCTCTTGACCTGTCCATCGCCTTTCCCATCTGTCTGTTCCACCCTCTCCTCCGACCTACCACCTTCTTCCTCACCTCCATCTATCTATCACTTTTCTAACTATCTCTAGCCCCCCCCCCATCCCAATTATCTCTCAGATCCCAGAACCACAAACCTCATTCCTGATGAAGGCCTTACACCTGAAACAGCTCCTCAATGCTGCCTGACCTGCTGTGCTTTTCCAGCACTACACTCTCGACTCAGGGCTTTATTTATCCCATCTTTTAGTATTGCTCGATTCCTGCTGGTTCTTTTGGTTGATTTGGAGCCGTGGGAAGCAGCTTGCTTTTTTCTTTAAAACAAAAAGTGCAAACAAACTGTTTATGAAGACAGGCTTGGATGTTAGTTGCAGTTAATTCTTGTTCTATATACTCCAGAGACCTTTTGGTTCCAGAGATGTATCATGTTCAAACAGATGCAGGTATTTCGCTATTACCTGGTGCTAATCAGGAACAAAGAGATTGCAAAGAAGCCAACAGAAATTTAAACTGAAGTTTGAACAGGTTTTTGAACTGTTTTTAAGTCAGAGGATTGCATCTGTGAAAGCTACAGGTTGGAGGTTGGATTGCTCCCTAGTTATCCTTTCATTAACAACTTAGTGAAAGTTTGGAGAATAGAATCTCAGTTGTACACTTGAGGTGAATATTCCTTGGATCTTAATGAAAGCTAGTTTCATGCATCGATGTCTTCAGAAACCAATCAAGATACAGTCCCATGTGCCTGTGATGGTACAGACTGCAGCGTCTGCTTCGGCAAAATGGCCTGTTGCATCTTATTTCTTATCTTCTGCTTTATCCTGAATTGGCCTGTGATTGTGTCTATCTCTGCGCGTCTCTCTCTCTCTGTGCATCTGTCTACCTCTGAGCGTTTAGGCAAAAGTGAGGACTGCAGATGCTGGAGATCAGAGTCAAGATTAGAGTGGTGCTGGAAAAGCACAGCAGGTCAGGCAGCATCCGAGGAGCAGGAAAATCGATGTTTCGGGCAGGAGCCTTTCATCAGGATGCTGCCTGACCTGCTGTGCTTTTCAGCACCACTCTAATCCTATCTCTGTCTATCTGTCTATCTCTGTGTGCGTGGCATGGGGTGGATAGAATTGAAGAAGATTGAGTTTAAATAATAGACATGAACTAGATTACCTTGTTGCTTAACTTTTCTCTGTTAAAGTTCCGTACTATTAATAAGTAGTTAAATAGAGTCATACAACATGGAAATAGACCCCTCTTGGACTCCTCCCGGAATCTGTAACAACCATTCCTGTCCCTCCTCTAGCCATGTCTCTGAAATGGCCACAACATCGAAGTCCCAGGTACCAACCCATGCTGCAAATTCACCCACTTTATTCTGGATACTCCTGGCCTTGAAGTACACACATTTCACACCAACATTCTGCTTGCTGGTGCCCTCTCGCAACCTTGTAAACCTATCCCTGACCTCACTACCCTGAACCTCCTGTACACTGGAACTAGAATTCAGGTTCCCATCCCCCTGCTGCATTAGTTTAACCCCCCCGTAGAGCATTAGCAAATATCCGCTCCAGGATATTGGTACCCCTCTGGTTCAGGTGAAGACTATCCTGTTTGTAGAGGTCCAACCTTCCCCAGAAAAAGCTCCAGTTATTGTGTACGGTTCTGGTCGCCCTATTTCGGGAAGCATGTGGAAGCATTGGAAAAGGTGCAGAGGAGATTTACCAGGATGTTGCCTGGTCTGGAGGGAAGGTCTTATGAGGAAAGGCTGAGAGACTTGGGTCTGTTCTCATTGCAAAGAAGAAGGCTAGGGGAGGATTTGATAGAGACATATAAGATGATCAGAGGATTAGATAGGGTAGACAGTGGAAGTCTTTTTCCTCGGATGATGATGTCAGCTTGTACAAGGGAGCATAACTACAAGTTGAGGGGTGATAGATTTAAGACAGATTCAGAGGCAGGTTCTTTACTCAGAGAGTGGTAAGGGTGTGGAATGCGCTGCCTGCTACTGTAATTAACTCAACCACATCAGGGAGATTTAAACAATTCTTGGATAAGCTCATGGATGATGATGAGAATAGTTCACAGGTCGGGGCAAAATCGAGGGCCGAAGGGCCTGTTCTGCGCTGTATTGTTCTATGTTCTATGTTATCCAAGAATCCAAAACCCTCCCTCCTGCACCATCCCTGCAGCCATTTGTTCAGCTCTGCTGTCTCCCTGTTCCTCGCTTCACTAGCACGTGGCACGGGGTATTTAGTTTTCATGTATTTGGAAAGGCAAGGACTGATTAGGGATAGTCAACATGGCTTTGTGCATGGGAAATCATGTCTCACAGACTTGATTGAGTTTTTGAAGGAGTAACAAAGAAGATTGATGAGGGCAGCGTGGTGGATGTGATCTATATAGCGTCGAGAGTGTGGTGTTGGAAAAGCACAGCAGGTCAGGCAGCATCCGAGGAGTAGGAGAATCGATGTCTTGGGCAAAAGCCCTTCATCAGGAATGATCCATATGGACTTCAGTAAGACGTTCGACAAGGTTCCCCATAGGAGACTGGTTAGCAAGGTTAGATCTCATGGAATACAGAAAGAACAAGCCTTGTGGATACAGAACTGGCTCAAAGGTAGAAGACAGAGGGTGGTGGTGGAGGGTTGTTTTTCAGACTGGAGGCCTGTGACCAGTGGAGTGCCACAAGGATCGGTGCAGGGCCCACTACTTTTCACCATTTATATAAATGATATGAATGTGAACATAAGAGGTACAGTTAGTAAGTTTGCAGATGACACCAAAATTGGAGGTGTAGTTGACAATGAAAAAGGTTACCTCAGATTACAATGTGATCTTGATCAGATGGGCCAATGGGCTGAGAAATGGCAGATGGAGTTTAATTTAGATAAATGCGAGCTGCTGCATTTTGGGAAAGCAAATCTTAGCAGGACTTATACACTTAATGGTAAGGTCCTAGGGAGAGTTGCTGAACAAAAAGACCTTGGAGTGCAGGTTCATAGTTCCTTGAAAGTAGAATCACAGCTACCCTGGATAATGAAGAAGACATTTGGTATGCTTTCCTTTATTGGTCAGAGTATTGAGTACAGGAGTTGGGAGGTCATGTTGCGGCTGTACAGGACATTGGTTAGGCCACTGTTGGAATATTTCGTGCAATTCTGGTCTCCTTCCTATCGGAAAGATGTTGTGAAACTTGAAAGGGTTCAGAAAAGATTTACAAGGATGTTCCCAAGATTGGAGGATCTGAGCTACAGGGAGAGGCTGAACAACTGGGGCTGTTTTCCCTGGAGCGTCGGAGGCTGAGGGGTGTCCTTATAGAGGTTTACAAAATTATGAGGGGCATGGATAGGATAAATAGACAAAGTCTTTTCCCTGGGATCGGGGAGTCCAGAACTAGAGGGCATAGGTTTAGGGTGAGAGGGGAAGATATAAAAGGGATATATGGGGCAACGTTTTTACACAGAGGGTGGTACGTGTATGGAATGAGCTGCCAGAGGAAGTGTTGGAGGCTGGTACAATTACAACATTTAAAAGGCATCTAGATGGGTATATGAATAGGAAGGGTTTCGAGGGATATGAGCCAAGTGCTGGCAAATAGGGCTAATTAGGTTAGGATATCTGGTTGGCATGGACAAGTTAGACTGAAGGGTCTGTTTCCATGCCGTACATCTCTGTCATTCTATGACTAATATAAAGTGTGTCTCAGCAGCACGATTTGGTTCTAATGTTGCTGAGGAATTAGGGAACAGTATTTTTGAGAACACTTACCACCGTTGGCAATAGCATGATTCTGGCGGCAATCGGTTTGTGCTCTTCGTTCTACACGTGCGCCGATATCCACGCTGGCAGAACGTGTGAGAGGGACTGCACTATACATCGAGCGGCTTCATCTCAGAAATTCAACCAGGAATGTCCATTGCTGTCCTGCTGAGACAAGAATATTCTTGTATAATTCCCGTATAAGTCCTGTATAATTTCTGCAGGACTGCGTTATTCTTATACCATTTACCTTTCTTAATTTGTATTTGTACCTGCCTACCTCACAATCTCAACCAAACTCCCAAGAAACAGTCAGAAGATAATCAACCAGAGCCATCCATGTCTGCAGCCACAATGGAACCTGAAGGTGGTGGTGATAATGACCTTCGGATATAACAATATTTTTCAATGTAATGTATAAGTTTACTTTTGTTTCATTAATAAGTATGATTTGAATCTTCACTCAGGCTGTGCTATACTTTGTGTTAGATGTTTGGGTGATTTTTGAGTGATTGCGAATGAGTTGAATTGATTTGAGTTTACTTTAATTTTTTTGTCATGTGTACCGAGGCACAGTGAAAAGCTTTGTCTTGTGAGTAATACAGGCAGATCACAGAGTTAAGTAGCATAGATAGTAAATAATAGGTAAACAGCGGCAAAAACAAAAACACAGGTACAGAAGAATGTTAAGAGTTTGAGTCCATTCAGTATTCTAACAACAGTGGGGTAGAAACTGTTATAAAACCGGCTTGTGGGTGTGTTCAGGCTTCTGTACCGTCTCCCTGATGGTAGAGGTTGTAGGAAAGCATTGTCAGGTGAAATCACTCTTTGGGAATACTGGCGGCTTTTCCTTGACAGTGGGCCTGGTAAGTGGATTCAAAAGCTGGTAGGTTGGCTTTTGTGATTGTCCGGGCCGAGTTCACCACTCTCTGTAACCATCTCCGATCTTGAATGGTACAGTTGCTATACTAGACAGTGATACATCAAGACAGAATGCTCTCGATGGCACACCTATAAAAGTTGGCAAAGGTATTCGCCATCATGCCAAATTTCATCAGCTGCCTGAGGAAGAGGAGATGTTGTTGGGCCTTTGTCACCAGTGCGTCCACATGAAGAGTCCAAGAAAGCTTGTTGTTGATGACCACTCCCAGGAGCTTGACACCCTCCACTCAATCCACCCTCTCTGCTGTTAATGTGTAGGGGAGGCATGAGTAACATCCTGCCGAAAGTCAATAATGAGTTCCTTGGTTTTACTGACATTGAGAGATGGTTGTTCTCAGTGCACCATTTTTCCAGGTCTTCCACCTCCCAACCGTAATCTGTTTCATCGCCATCTGAGAGTCAACCAACTATGGTGGTGTCATCAGCGAACTTGCAAATGGCATTAGTCTGGCATTTGGTGATGCAGTCATGTGTATACAGTGAGTACAGTAGGGGGATGAATACACACCCCGGGTGGGGGGGCTCCAGTGTTGAATGTTAGTGAGGATGAAATACTGTCCCCAGTTTTTGCTGGTCTGCCCCTGAGCCCACTTTTCCCTTAGGCCCCATTATTTCTATTAAGCAATTTTCTATTAAGCGAGGTTTCACTGGAATACAACTACAGCTTGATCAGAAAACCACCTGTACTCTCAAAGTCTGGCTTGGAATCTCCAAGGTCAATTCTGAGGGTCATTGAGCATTTTAATTTTACTATGTTACAAATACAGGGATAGGATGAATGTTTTAATTTAGCGATCTGTCTGTGCCATTAGAACATGGATTCTAGTATTTTCCTGACTACTCAGAAAAAGCCAGCAGGTTGGTTGCATCCTATTTTCTTTTTGACTCCCATAATAGTGGGATAATATTTACTATCTTCCAATCCATAGGAATAATTCCAGAACCTGGGAGCGTAATCACCAATGTATCAACTGTCTCCATAGCCACTTCTTTCAGCACTGTGGGACTTAAAATATCACATCTCAGGGATGTCTTGATGTTCAGTTCTGATCATTTCTCCAACACTTTCTTCTTAACTGATTTCCTTTAACTCCTCATTCTTCTGAGCCACTTGTGTCTGTGGTTCTGAGAGATTTCTTGTACCTTCCTCAGTGTAGACTAACACAAAGTGAGAGTGAGTTTTAAGAAGATTTGTAGCTCAGGATGAGGTTCTGGATGTTAGTTTGCTCGCTGAGCTGGAAGGTTCATTTTTAGACATTTCATCACCCTACTGGGTAACATCATCAGTGAGCCTCCAGACGAAGCCCTGATAGCATGGCCTGCTTTCTATTTATGTATTTAGGCTTCCTTGGGTTGGTTTTGTCATTTCCTGTGGTGACGTCATTTCCTGTGGTGATGTCACTTCCAATTCTTTTTCTCAGGGGGTGGTAAATGGCTTTCAAGTCAATGTGTTTGTTGTTTTTTAAATATACTTTTATTGAAAAAATAGATTTTTAAATATTACAAGTACAAAACAATACAATTCAAAATGTACTAAAAAACAACCCAAATAAAAAAAAATCCGTAACCCACCCACATGTACAAATGTATAAACAGATATAGAAAAATAAAGAATAAAAAAACCCCAAACTGGCCATTTAACCAAATAAATAAATAACCAGCAACAAACTAATAAATAGTAATAACTCAATCCAGCCAAACAAAACTCTCATACGTTCGCACTTCCTCCTCCCTGGATATTGGACTCGTAAAACACAATCGCTACGGCTATATAAAAGTCCTTGTTAGTGTGGCAGATAAATCTGTGTCCAGGTATTTCAAAAATGGCTGTCATGACTTGTAAAAATTCTCAGTTTTGTGGTGTACCATATTTGTGAGAAAATCCAAGGGAGTATGTTTTATAACAATCTTCTGCCAGCCAAATAGGCCTAGGGGGTTTTCAGATATCCAACCTAACAAGATATTCTTTCTTGCACAGAACGTGAGAATATTGAAAAGATTTTTCTTATGCGCGTCTGCAGGAAATACAGTGGGCAGGCTCAAAAGGAGAGAGATAGGGTCCTTCTCCATCCTTACACCCAAAGTCCTATCCATTGCGCCCGCCACAGCACTCAAATATGTTTGAAGCCTATCGCAAGACCAAGGACAATGAGTAAGAGTGCCCATGCAGACTTTGCATTTGGGACATGCTGAAGATACCCCTGGTTTAAATTTTGACAAACGGTCCAGAGCCAAGTGGACCCTATGGAGAATTTTCAACTGTAAAACATGGGTCCTATTGCAAATTGATATCTTCCTTGCATTCTCCCAAATATCCTCCCACGCCTCTGAAGAAACTTCAACACCCAGCTTTCTCTCCCACACCCTGCAGAGTCAATCATACTCATCTGAGGGGGCACCCTCCCCCCAATTGATGATATAAAATACTGACTGAAAGGCTACCCTTAGATCTCTTAGAACTATAACCACAGGGACGCCAAGACAGCAGACTTCCTAGCAGCACTAGAATGCACACTCAGGAACAATGGACTGACAGAAGAGATAAAACAAACAGTGAGACAAAGTATCGTACCGCTGATAACAAGGAAAAGACAAACACATAACCTCAACACCAAGGAAAGGGAAGCACTAAAATCACTAAGAAACGATAAGAACATAATCAAACTACCAGCAGACAAAGGCAGAATGACGGTCATTCTGGACAAAGCAGACTACATCCAGAAAGCGCAACAACTATTGGCAGATACCAACATCTACCAAAAGAGGGAGTTTGACCCCACCCCACAGCTCATCAATAGGATAAACAACACACTGAGGAACCTACAAAAAAAAAGACAGATAACCAGGTTTGACCTACAGAGAATGAAACCTGAAAGCGACGACACCCCCAGATTCTATGGACTACCTAACATGTACAAACCAGACATCCCACTCAGACCCATAGTATCACTACCAGGGACACCATCACACAAACTGGCTGAAGAACTACAGCAGAAACTGAAACACCTGGTCAGCAGATCCAGACACTCTATACAGTCAACACAGGAATTCTTGGACATCATCAGAAATATACATATAGACAAGGAAGAAACCATGGTCTCATTCGATGTAACGGCACTGTTCACCTCTATCGACAAAACCCTAGCCAGAAAAACAATAGCCAACCTGCTGAACATACAGAACAGACAACAGGACAGTGAACCTATCAACAAAGATGGCATACTCAAACTACTGGACCTGTGCCTCACAACACACTTCACATTCAACAACCAAATATATGAACAAATCAACGGCACACCCATGGGCTCACCCATCTCTGGACTCATAGCAGAAGCGGTAATGCAAAGATTAGAACAAACAGTCTTACCACAAACTCAACCCAAACTCTGGGTCAGATATGTAGATGATACCTTTGTAATCATTAAAAACACAGAAATAGAGAACACACACCGGATCATCAACGCCACACTCACAGGAATCTGATTCACTAGAGAGGAAGAAAAGGACAACCAACTCCCATTCCTAGACGTGATGGTACAGAGAACACCTAACGGAGAATTCACCACAAAGGTATACAGGAAAGCCACACACACAGACCAAGTCCTGAACTACGAAAGCAACCACCCCAACACACACAAAAGAAGTTGCATCAAGACACTGTTCAAAAGGGCCACAACACACTGCAGCACACCAGAACTGCAAAAAGAGGAAGAGGAACACCTATACAATGTATTCGCCAAAAACGGATACCCGCGCAATTTCATCAACAGATGCCTAAGGGAAAGACAACGGAACGAGGACATGCCGCAACCCAAAGGACTAGCCACGTTACCATACATCAAGAACATTTCTGAACTGACAGCCAGACTACTACGACCACTAGGACTCATAACAGCACACAAACCAACAGCCACTCTCCGACAACAACTCACCAGGACGAAGAACCCGATACCCAGCATGAGCAAAACCAATGTAGTGTACAAAATCCCATGCAAGGACTGCACAAAACACTACATAGGACAAACAGGAAGACAGCTAACGATCCGCATCCATGAACACAAACTAGCCATGAAACGACACGACCAGCTATCCTTAGTAGCTACACACGCAGATGACAAGCAACATGAATTCGACTGGGACAACACTACTATTATAGGACAAGCCAAACAAAGAACAGCCAGGGAATTCCTAGAGGCATGGCACTCATCCACAGATTCAATCAATAAGCACATCGACCTGGACCCAATATACCGACCACTGCAGCGGACAGCTGGAACTGACAACCGGAAGCGGCAGGTACAAACCACTACAAATGCCGGAGGAAAGATCACAGAAGCGCTTCACAGGAGTCTCCCAAGCACTGAGGATGTCACCTAGACAGGGGACGAAACGTCTGCAACACAAATTCCCAGCTCGGTGAACAGAACCACAACAACTTAGTAGCCCCCTCTCTCTGTCGGATTTGCAGGGATCAGTCAAAAGTGTGGTCTTTTCTTTGAATAAAATCCCTAACTTGAAAAAAACAAAAGAGGTCTCTATTAGGTAGCTTGTATTTCTGTGCTAACTGATTGTAGGACATCATTGTGTCTCCCTCAAAAAGATTGCTCATGCAAGACATACCCCTAGCTGTCCAACTTCTAAATCCTGAATCTAACATCCCCGGTTGAAAACCCAGTATACACACTAAAGGTGTAAACAACGATGTTTTGCATATTGCCTTCCCTCTGCCGAATTGCCCTCCATGCTTTAACAGTATTGATGACTATTGGGTTACGGCAATATTCCCTAACTGTCCTCACCTTGTCCAAAAACAGCAAACTGGTAAGGGGGCACCTTGCCTGGGAGACTTCGCTATCTAGCCATATTGAAAGAGGATCCCCACAAACCCAATCACTTACATAGGTCAAAAGCAAGCTTAGTTGGTCATTTTTAATGTCTGGAAGGTCTACTCCCCCCAATCTGTGAGGCAACTGCAGTTTGGCTCATTTAATGAGGGGCCGTTTACGGTGCCAGACAAAGGAGCTGAACCAACCGTTCAGTCTCCTGAGTGTTTGTTTATTGAAAATCAGGGGGAGCATCTGTATAGGGTATAGCAAACGAGGGAGAATATTCATCTTAATGAGCGCTATCTGGCCCAACCATGAGACTGGAAGTGCCTCCCATCTTTGGAGATCTTGTTTAATTTTTTCAAATAGTTGGATAAAATTGGCTTTGAACAGCGGATCCAGAACTGGAATGATGAATATGCCCAAAGACACAAACCCCCCCTGTGACCACCTAAATGAGAATCTACAGTCACCCTCAAGACCTAGTTCCTTCGTAGGACCACCCACAGACATAACCTCTGATTTCGCAAAATTAATCTTATATTCCAAAAAGGCACCAAACGCACAAATGCATTATATTAGGTAAGGCACTGAAGCTGCTGGATTTGACAAAAAAAATTAGGACATCGTCTGCATACAACGAAATCTGATGTAATTTTGACCCCTGATATATTCTGGAGCTGATATATTAGGATTCCCACGAATGGCTTCCACCAATGGTTCAATCACCAACGTAAAAGGCAGTGGTGAGAGGGGACAGCCCTGCTGGCTGCCCCTAAAAATATTAAAATTGCTTGATCGTATCCCATTGGTGATGACC
The DNA here is from genome assembly GCF_047496795.1 of Chiloscyllium punctatum. NCBI lineage: Eukaryota > Metazoa > Chordata > Chondrichthyes > Orectolobiformes > Hemiscylliidae > Chiloscyllium > Chiloscyllium punctatum. The sequence goes on from NC_092745.1 coordinate 129,286,752, forward strand.
TCTGCGAGAGGGCCACCGTAGAGAACCTTTACCCATCTTATAAAAACTTCGCCCAAACCAAACCGCTCCAGAGTATAGAAAAGGTTTGGCCACTCAACTCGGTCAGATGCCTTCTCTGCATCTCGAGAAATCACCAATCCCTCTATTGACTGTTGTTGACATGCTTGAATTACATTTAGCAGCCTCCTAATATTATTGGAGAATCTGCAGCCCTTTATGAAGCCTGTCTGATCCTCTTTAACAATAGAAGGTAACACAGTCTCCAGCCTTAACGCGAGAGCTTAGAGAGGTTTTAAAAGTCCATAATTAAGAGCGAGATGGGCCTGTATGAAGCACAATCTTCTGGATCCTTCCCTTTTTAAGGATAAGTGAAATATTGGCCTCTCTCAGGGATGGTGGGAGACAATCATGACTATATGAATCATTAAACATGTTGAGCATCAGGCCGGACAGTATACTTATAAATTCCTTATAGAATTCACTGGGAAGTCCGTCAGGACTGGACACCTTTCCATTCTGAAGCTGTCTCACAGCTTCCTGCACTTTTTGCTCTGATAAGGGGACATTGAGAAAGGACTGTTGTTCTGGAGTCACGCCTGGGAGTTCCAGATCCCTAAAAAAGGATTCCATTTTGGCCTGGCCCTCCTCACAATCCTCAGATTGGTATGATTTAGAGTGAAATCTCTGGAAAGCTGCATTACTCTTTTTAGAATCACATGTTAGGTTTCCAGACCCTTCCCTAATCACTTTAATGGTTTGTGGGGCTCTTCTCTTTCTGGCAAGGTGTGCTAAGTATTTGCCTGGCTTGTCACCATGCTTGTATAACCTTTGCTTTGTAAAAGCCAGCTCCTTCTTTGTCATTTGTGTGAGCACAGAATTTAGTGCAGACCGCAGTGCCATAATCCTCTGTCGTTTGACCAATGAGGGTCTGTCAAAGTAGGCCTTCTCTGATGCCTTCAACCATGCTTCAAGGAGACATTGCTGCTCATCCTTCTGCTGCTTCCTACTGGTGGAATATGAAATAATTAACCCCCTAGCATAGGCTTTGGCAGTTTCCCAGAGAACGGATGAGCTATCAACCGAGCCTATGTTGATGTCTAGGAACGCCCAAAATTCCCTATAGAAATACTCCACAAACTTATTATCTTTGAGGATAAAGGGATCCATTCACCAGTGCCTTGAACCCACTGTAACATCCTTAATCTTAACCATAAGGTACACTGGAGTATGATCAGAGATGGTAATATTACCAATCATACAAATCCAGGGTTACTGCAGGGGTCAGAAAAAAATCAATCCTCGTGTGACATCTGTGCGGATTGGAGAAAAACGTAAAATCCCTCCCTGTAGGGTGGTGACGCCTTCAGACGTTCACCAACCCTAACTCCCCATACAGACCCACTAACTGGTTAGTTTGTACAGAGGATATCGAGGGACCTTTAGGCAACCTGTCTACTGTGGCATCCATGAGACAGTTAAAATCTCCCCCTGTAATGATGTGCTGGAACTCAAGACTTATTAGTTTAGGAAAAGCATCTCCCAAAACTTTAAGGAGATGAGCTGGAGGGCAATAAACATTTAAAACGCCATTTTCTTCCCCATTTATCAGGGCTTTAAGCATTACAAACCTCCCGTGTGTGTCTTTAACACACTCCAGCAACTTAAATGGGAGTCTCCTCCTAACCAATATAGGCACTACCCTACTTTTGCTATTAAATGATGAAAAATCAACTTGGTCAAAGCCAAAGTAATTTCAGATGCTCCTTGTCATCCAAATGTGTCTCCTGTAACAAAGCAATGACCACCTTCTCCTTTCTAAGACTCAAGAGCACCTTCTTCCTCTTAATTGGTGAGTGACTTCCCTTGATATTCCAGGTACCCCATTTAATCAAATCATTGGCCATAACCTTCTGCAATAACATTTAAATTCCAGAGAGAAGGAACCCGAACCACAAACTGCTGAGCCTTAGTGTCACATGATCCACCAAATATAAAAACTACATAAACTAAAACCACTACATTTAACAAGCCTACAAATCTACTGAAAATTAAAAGCAACAAAATCTAAAAAACAAACTGACATATAAAGCGCTGAGTTGGGGAACTCAGCCCTTGCCCAGAGGGGGCAACTACCCATCCCAAACTGCCCATAAGTAGGCATCCAACCATCCCAGCCACCTTCACTTCTCGCAGCAAGAGCCGCACCGCAAACACAAGTAGAAAGGAATAAAAAACCAATATGATTACAAAACATGCTTTAAAAAAAGAGGGAATAAATACTCCACCCATTCTTTGGTATATCCTAACTTAGAAATTGAAAATGTACATTTCACCGCTGCCAAACATAGTTTAAATAAAACTATTATCAATAGAGGGGAAAAAAAGATAAAGCTCCAACCGGACTTCCTCTGTTTCTTTTACGGAATGATAAACACATATCCAAACAACTCTACTTATACATGCTAAAATTGTTCAAGTTAGGTTAGTTTGTCCACAAAATCTCTTGCCTTCTCCAACGTGTCGAAGAGATGCATGGATCCATCTAAGGTGATCTGAAGCACCGCTGGATACCTCAGGGAGTACTGAATCCCAGGCTCCTTCAGTCTTCTCTTGACACCGTCGTAAGATTTTCTTTTGTGGATCACCGCCTCTGAGAGGTCCTGGAAGAACATGATCTTAGAGCCCTCGTAAATTAGGGCCTTCAGATCCTTCCCCTGGAGTCTGGAAGCCTCCATGACTTCTCCTTATCCCAGTAATGATGGAAACGCACCAGGAGAGGACGAGGATGTTGACCTACGCCCCATCTCCGCGCTGAGACCCAGTGAGCCCTCTTTAACTTCAGTCCTCTCATGCCAGCCTCCAAGTCAAGGAATTTCAGCAGCCAATCCTCAAAAGATTCTGCCAGCCACTTACCTTCCTTTACCCTCTGGCAGACCGATGATCCGAATGGTTTTTCTCCTGCCCCTGTTTTCAAGATCATCCACTTGGTCGTGCAAATTATGGACCTGCGCCACCAGGGCTTGGATCCTATCCTTGAATGAACTGGCATCAGCTTCCACCACTGTGACCCTGTGCTCCACCTCATCCGTCCTCTTCTCCAGGTCTCCCAGCTGCTGCTCATGCTTCTGCAGCATGAGAGAGATTGGAGCCAGCCTCTCTTCAATCTGTTTCTGCAGCATCTCATGAGATTTCGCGAGCTCGTTCACCAGGGTCTGGAGAGTAATCAGCTCTGAGGCTCCTGCAGGCTGAACTGCAGACCCAGATGCTCCTCCTCCCTTTATCGGCATCTCTGGATGGGCTAGAAATGCAGGTAAGTTAATTTTTAGAAGTTTCTTGGGACTCCACAATCTTTCCGGAGTCCCAAGATATCACAATGGCCTGAGTTGGGTGGGCTAAAGGATCGTTCTGCTTGTGCTGTGATGTGGAGCTCTGCAGTGAGATCTTCTCAGATTGCCGCCATCTTGGATCCCCAACGTGTTTGTTGATAGAGTTCCGGTTGGAATGCCATGCTTCTAGGAATTCTCATGCATATCTCTGTTTGGCTTGTCCTAGGATGGATGTGTTGTCCCACTCAAAGAGGTGTCCTTCCTCATCTGTATGCAAGGATACTAGTGAGAGAGGGTCATGTCGTTTTGTGGCTAGTTGATGTTCATGTATCCTGGTGGCTGCTTTTCTGCCTGTTTGACCACTGTAGTGTTTGTTATAGTTGTTGCAAGGTGTTTTGTAAATTTCATTAGTTTTGCTTGTTGTCTGTATAGGGTCTTTCAAGTTCATTAGCTGCTGTTTTAGTGTGTTGGTGGATTTGTGGGCTACCATGAGGCCAAGGGGTTTGAGTAGTCTGGCAGTCATTTCTGAGCTGTATCTGATGTAGGGGAGAGTGGCTCGGGTTTCTGGACGTGTTTTGTCTGCTTGTTGGGGTTTGTTGTCGAGACATTAGCGGACTGTGTTCATTGGATAAAAGTAAGGACTGCAGATGCTGGAAATCAGAGTCTAGATTAGAGTGGTGCTGGAAAAGCACAGCAGGTCAGGCAGCATCTGAGGAGCAGGAAAATTGACATTTCAAGCAAAAGCCCTTCATCAGGACTGAAGGCAGGGAGTCTCCAGGTGGAGAGATAAATTGGATACCCGTTCTTTTCGAATACATTGTGTAGGTGATTTTCCTCTGCTCTGCATTATCCCTCTGTGCTGCAGTGTGTAGTGGCTTGTTGAAACAATGTTCTAATGCTGTTTTGTTGTGGATTTTGGGATGATTGCTTCTGTAGTTCAGTTTTTGGTCTGTACGTGTTGTTTTCCTGTAGACGCTGGTTTGAAGTTCCTCATTGGCTGTTCGCTCGACTGTGACATCTAGGAACGGCAGTTTGTTGTTGTTTTCCTCATCTTTAGTGAATTTTATGCCAGTAAGGGTATGATTGATAGTCTTGAAGCTTTCCTCTGATTTGTTTCATTTAGTAATGACAAAAGTGTCATCCAATTAGCAGACCCAAAGTGTGGGTTAGATGGTTGGCAGACCTGTTTGTTCGAGTCTCTGCATTACTGTCTCTGCTAAGAACCCTGATATCGGAGATCCCATGGATGTTCTATTGGTTTATTTGTCGGTTTTGATGTTGAAGATGAAATGGGTGGTAAGGCAGAAAACTAGGATACACAAACATCAACTAGCCGCAAAAAGACATGACCCTGTCTCACTAGTATCCTCACATACAGATGAGGAAGGACACCACTTTGACTGGGACAACACATCCATCCTAGGTCAAGCCAAACAGAGACACGCACGAGAATTCCTAGAAGCATGGCATTCCAACCGGAAATTTATCAATAAATACATTGACTTGGATCCCATTTACCACTCCCGAGAAAAAGAACAGGAAATGACATCACCACCTGAAATGACATCACCACAGGAAGTGACATCACCAACCCAAGGAAACCTAAACGCATAAATTGAATGCCATTCATGCCACCACTGTTTCATCCGGAGGCTCATTGTTGATGTTACCTAGTATGGTGATGAAACATCTGAAAACGAACCTTCCAGCTCAGTGAGCAAACCTACATCCACAAAGTGAGAAGTTAGCTACTCTGTCAGTTCTGTCAGCCCCATTATAAAATCTCTTGATTCTGCCTGTATAACAATCAATGCCTTTAAAGCAGACAAATAACTTGTCATGAGATGTTTTGAAAAAAGCAGGGCTTTATGTGCAGCAGCACCAACTGAAGTAACTGCACAGAGGCCAGTATCCTGTCACCAAGTCACCCTTTATTTACACTTGAACAGTCTTTGACTGTAGTACAGCCTCCCTCAGAGCCAGCTCTCAGACTGTCAGAACCCCTGACACTCCTGTTTTTTTTGAAAGATCCAATAAATGTTTATTACAGATCACTCCTGTATGTACATATATTAAAAACTACATTCACAGGCACTCCTGGGCCTGGGCTAACATCAAATCATTTGGTGACAGCAATGTCATACTTAAGAGTTAAGATAGAGTCTGAGATCTTTTTAATCTTCAGAGAAATACAGTGATAATATCATGAGACACTCCTGTTTATATCTGTCAGCCAGTGCTCCTTGATTGGACCACATTAACAGCCCCAATCAAAGAACAAGCAATCTCCCTGAGGTAACAGTGGCTGAAGGACCTGAACTTAAGGGAATTTCTATTTACCAGGATTTGGTGTTGGAGAGACTGTTAGATCTGAAGGTTGATAAGTCTCCGGGACCTGATGGCCTGCATCCCAGGGTACTAAAGGAGGTGGCTCGGGAAATCGTGGATGCGCTGGTGATTATTTTCCAGAGTTCAATAGAATCGGGGTTGGTTCCTGAGGATTGGAGGGCGGCTAATGTTGTGCCACTTTTTAAGAAGGGTGGGCGGGAGAAAGCAGGAAATTATAGACCAGTTAGTCTGACCTCAGTGGTGGGAAAGATGCTGGAGTCTATTATAAAGGATGAAATTACGGCACATCTGGATAATAGTAACAGGATAGGACAGAGTCAGCATGGATTTATGAAGGGGAAATCATGCTTGACTAATCTTCTTGAATTTTTTGAGGATGTAACTCGGAAGATGGACGAGGGAGATCCAGTGGATGTAGTGTACCTGGACTTTCAGAAAGCTTTTGATAAAGTCCCACACAAGAGGTTAGTGAGTAAAATTAGGGCGCACGGGATTGGGGGCAAAGTACTAGATTGGATAGAGAATTGGTTGGCTAATAGGAAACAAAGGGTAGTGATTAACGGCTCCATTTCGAAATGGCAGGCAGTGACCAGTGGGGTACCGCAGGGATACGTGCTGGGACCGCAGCTTTTTACAATATATGTAAATGATATAGAAGGTGGTATCAGCAATAACATTAGCAAATTTGCTGATGACACAAAGCTAGGTGGTAGGGTGAAATGTGATGAGGATGTTAGGGGATTACAGGGTGACCTGGACAAGTTAGGTGAGTGGTCAGATGCATGGCAGATGCAGTTTAATGTGGATAAATGTCTGGTTATCCACTTTGGTGGCAAGAACAGGAAGGCAGATTACTACCTCAATGGTATCAAATTAGGTAAAGGGGCTGTTCAGAGAGATCTGGGTGTTCTTGTCCACCAGTCAATGAAGGCAAGCATGCAGGTACAGCAGGTCGTGAAGAAGGCTAATAGCATGCTGGCCTTCATAACAAGAGGGATTGAGTATAGAAGCAAAGAGGTGCTTCTGCAGCTGTACAGGGCCCTGGTGAGACCACACCTGGAGTACTGTGTACAGTTCTGGTCTCCAAATTTGAGGAAAGACATTCTGGCTATTGAGGGAGTGCAGCGTAGGTTCACGAGGTCAATTCCTGGAATGGCAGGATTGCCTTACACGGAAAGACTGAAGCGACTGGGCTTGTATACCCTTGAGTTTAGAAGACTGAGAGGGGATCTGATTGAAACTTATAGGCTTATGAAAGGACTGGACACTCTGGCAGGAGGGAACATATTTCCGTTGATGGGGGAGTGCCGAACCAGAGGACACAACTTAAAAATACGGGGTAGACCATTTAGGACAGAGATGAGGAGAAACTTCTTCACCCAGAGAGTGGTGGCTGTGTGGAATGCTCTGCCCCAGAGGGCAGTGGAGGCCCAGTCTCTGGATTCTTTTAAGAAAGAATTGGATAGAGCTCTTAAAGATAGTGGAGTCAAGGGGTATGGAGATAAGGCTGGAACAGGATACTGATTAGGAATGATCAGCCATGATCATATTGAATGGCGGTGCAGGCTCGAAGGGCAGAATGGCCTACTCCTGCATCTATTGTCTATTGTCTATTGTCTATTGTCTAACTCCTATTGTGTGTGGTCCACCTGGCCGGCCTCATTACAAAGACTATATCACTTCCCCTCTAAGTCTGAGAACATAGGCCAGTCCCGTCTGTTGGTGAGCCTCCTGGGGTGGTTTATCACTGGTGTTCAGTATGGACGGTGTATAACATACGGGAGTTTGCCTCTTGCACCAAGAGTGCTTCGGTAGAATTTCAATCTCTTCTTCCACTCCCAGAGGCATCAAGGTGGCTACTTCTGTCATGCCCATCTCTGATTCAGGGAACTCACCAACACTTGACATTGAGAGTGAATCCCCAGGCTCCTGCAGCATTTCCCAATGTTCTCAGAGGGGCAGGACACAGTTTCCAATGATAAAGCCAGTTGTAGTGTCTAGTTGAAGTCCATTTGACCTACAGCTAGAGGGCACTTTTGTGAGGTTGCATCATTAATCCCACATACCTGAGGGTTTCTCTGCATCCATTAAGGGTTAAACAAAATTTGCAGGCTTCTGCCAGTCTTAGTCAAAAACCCTGATATGGATTCTCCTGGATCTCAAACTGCCAAGTAAAAGCAGTAGCATCTTAGAGTTAGAGGAAGCTTGGGGGTCATAATATTCCTTCACTATGTAATTCAATTTTTGAAAGGTTTTAGTATCTGGTGTCTCAGAGAGAGTTAGGCTCCTAATAATGGAAAAAGCTGCAACTCCACGGGCTGTCAGGAGAATTACTTATCATTTTTCATCTGTCACAATGTTATTTGCCCAGCAAAGATAATGCATCCTTTCCATATCATTGGCCCAGTTTTCAATAGCAAGATCAAATGAGTCAAGCTTTCCAAATAACAGCATGACGTAAGAAATGCTTACCCTAACTCCAGGACAAGTCTTGCAAGCGTGTGTCTTCAGGATTGTGCTTTACTCTCATCACCACCGAAACAGCTCCACAGAGGCTGGTATCCCATCACCGAATCACCCTTTATTTACACATGAACAGTCCTTGACTTCAGTCCTGCCTCATTCAGAGTCAGCTGCCGAAGTGTCAGTATCTCTCACACTCACCCTTTCTATCTGTCAGCCAGGACTCCCTGATTGGGACTGTTAATCCGCTCTAATCAGGGTACTCAGACTCTAGGGGGTCCAGCTGGCTGGCCTTGTTACAATCCCTGCAGCAACAGCCTCAGTGAATGCTAGAGAAACTCATCATTGGGGGGAGAGAGAAATGGAGACTGGTGTGAATCTTATTCAGAACCTTTTGAAAGATCTTTGAAGTCTCGAGCTCCAGCTGTTATAGCCAAAGCTCTAACATTGTGTCCATCACGTGGCTGGCCTGGGGTTTCCTGTGTGAGGTAGCTGTCTCTCTGCCTCTGGAAGGGTTTGTCTAGGTCATGAGGTCACTTTGCCTTAGTGACAAGGTCCTGGGATAGGACTCGAACCCAGAGACGTGGTGCATCCCCACGACAGCACAAGACATCGCCTTCCTAACATGAAAGGCTCATTATGGATGTTAAATCTTGATGCATTGTCTCTCAAATTAAGACCAATAGTTAAGCAGCAAGGCTAGAGTTTGTTTTTGCTAAAGGGAACACTTATATTTACATGAGTACTTTCTATTACTGAATGTCTCAAAGCACTTTACATCCAACGGAGGATGTTTTATGTCGTAGTCACTGTTGGAATGGAACAGACAATTTGTACACAGCAAGATCCCAGAAACAGCATAGAGTCATAATGCACAGAAACAGACCCTTCAGTCCAAGCAGCCCATGCCAACCACAATGCCAAACTAAATTCGTCCCTCCTGCCTGCTCCTGGCTCATATCTCTACACACTTTTCTTATTCATGTACTTATCTAAATGGTCTTTTAAACATTGTAACTAATCCCACATCCACCACTTCCTCTGTAAGTTGATTCCACACACAAACCACTCTTAAAAGAAAATTGTCCACCATTTATTTTTTTAAAATCCTTCTCCTCTCACCTTAAAAATAAACCTCATTGTCTTGAAATTCCCCACGCTAGGGAAAAGGCACATGCCATTCACCTTATCTATACCCTTCATTATTTTATAAACCTCTATAAGGTCATCTCTCAACCTCCTACGCTCCCATGAAAAATGTCCCACCTTATTCAGCCTCTCCTTGTAACCTAAATCCTCCATTCCCCAAAAACATCCTAGTAAATCTCTTCTGAACCCTCTCCAATTTAATAATATCCTCCCTATAGCAGGGAGACCAGAACTGAACACAGTGCTCCAGGAGAGGCCTCACCATAGTCCTGTACAACCCCAATATAATGTCCCAGCTCAAAGGTCTGAGCAATGAAGGCAAGTGTGCTAAATGTCTTCTTAACCACCCTGTCCATCTGTGGTACAGTTGATTTTCTGTCACATTGTTTTGGGACCCCAAATCCAAGAATCACCTTCGGATCAAGCAGAATTGTTAAGTGGGAAACTTTTCTCAAGGACATGCAGATGTAGTTCACTCCCCAATTTAAAATCACACATTTTGCCTTTTTTGTTATATCTATTAAGAATTCCTGCCTCCACATTTGTACTGGAAACTGGCGACAAGAAACCTGTCATAGTGTAGTTACACCATCCAACCATTGGGGTGCAGTAAATCCTTTCATTGTGGAGAGAGTTGAAATGCACAGTCAGAGATATGTTCACTTGGTCTCTTTATATTTCCAAATGAGAAAATAGGAATTAATAACAAGAGTATGCCTGACGCTTTGTAATGTACAGACACTATGTATTGATTTTTGAATGTGTTTATTTTGCTAGTTTTCTCATTTAAGCAAAATGAAAAGAGAGAATTTGATAGGTAGTGGGAAATGAAAAATCTTCAGGACAATGGGTAATTTCGACTGACTGAGGCCAAGTGGCCTCCTTCAGTGCTGTAAAATAAAATCGACAAAATGCAATGTTCCTGTCATGGTCCCTGCTCATCAGCTGGAGAATGGGGGAGGGAGTGGACTTGTGTTCTGCCCCTGGTAGAGGCCTGGCCAGGTTTGAGGTAGACATCCCAGTAGTGGACATCCTGCTCACCATAAATATGTCGTCCATATTTATACCGGAGGGGTAAGTGGGAACACTGGCTCTTTTCAGTCACACTCAAGGTAGACAGAACTTTTGTAGGAATCATCTTTGGTTCCCTGCTCTGAAGTGAGTGAAGGCGGGGTGATGATCACTGGAGAGGGGGGTTTGGGGTGGGAGAGAAGGACAAGGGGATATCTTTCAGTGAACCCACAAAGAGAGATCCTGGCCCCCTTCCTCCTCCACCCTGCACTTCAATGCACAGTTGTTGAACCCACCAGGATTTTAGTGGGCAGCCTTCAGGAGTCATGGGAGAGTGCCCAAATCTCAATATGTGCCCGGGTCATTAGGAGATTCCAGTATGCTCAGATGAACAAACAAGAACAATACAGCACAGGAACAGGCCCTTCGGCCCTCCAAGCCTGCACTGACACATTTTCCCCTTCCATAATAAAACTGCCTTCACTTACAGGATCCATATCCCTCTATTCCCTTCCTATTCATGTATTAATCCAATGAATTAATCTTGAATGCTGCTATTGTGTCTACTTTCACCATCTCCTCTGACAGCGCATTCCAGTCACTCATCATCCCTCGAGTGAAAAACATGCCTCATATATCCCTTTTAAATTCACGCCCCCCTCCCCCAACACCTTAAACCTGTGTCCACTAATAATTGACCTCTCGACCCTGCGAAAAAACCTCATACTTTCCACTCTATCCATGCCATTCACAATCTTATAATATTCTGTCAGGTCACCCCTCACCTTCTTGCGTTCCAGTGAAAGCAAACCCACTCTATCCAACTTTTCTTTATAGTTAAACTCCTCCATACCAGGCAACATCCTGCCAAACCTTTCCTTATCCTCTCCAAAGCATCCACATCTTTCTGGTAGTGTAGTGACTAGAACTGTACACAATATTCCAATATTGGATAAAGGCCAATTTTGACGGTATTAGGCAAGAACTTTCAAAAGCTGATTGGGTGCAGATGTTCACAGGTCAAGGGACGGATGGAAAATGGGAAGCCTTCAGAAATGAGATAATGAGAGTCCAGAGAAAGTATATTCCTGTCAGGGTGAAAGGAAAGGCTGGTAGGTATAGGGAATGCTGGATGACTAAAGAAATTGAGGGTTTGGCTAAGAAAAAGAAGGAAGCATATGTATGGTATAGACAGGATAGATCGAGTGAATCCTTAGAAGAGTATAAAGGAAGTAGCAATATACTTAACAGGGAAATTAGGAGGGCAAAAAGGAGACATGAGATAGCTTTGGCAAATAGAATTAAGGAGAATCCAAAGAGTTTTTACAAATATATTAAGGGCAAAAGGATAACTAGGGAGAGAATAGGGCCCCTCAAAGGTCAACAAGGCGGCCTTTGTGTGGAGCCACAGAAAATGGGTATTTTACATCAGTATTTACTGTGGAAAAGGATATGGAAGATATAGACTGTAGGGAAATAGATGTCCATATTACAGAAGAGAAGGTGCTGGATGTCTTGAAATGCGTAAAGGTGGATAAATCCCAAAGACCTGATCAGGTGTAGCCTAGAACTCTGTGGGCGGCACGGTGGCACAGTGGTTAGCACTGCTGCCTCACAGCGCCGGAGACCCGGCTTCAATTCCCGCCTCAGGCGACTGTCTGTGTGGAGTTTGCACGTTCTCCCTGTGTCTGCATGGGTTTCCTCCGGGTGCTCTGGTTTCCTCCCACAGTCACAAAGATGTGCAGGTTAGGTGAATTGGCCATGCTAAATTGTCCGTAGTGTTAGGTAAGGGGTAAATGTAGGGGTATTGGTGGGTTGCGCTTCGGCGGGTCGGTGTGGACTTGTTGGGCCGAAGGGCCTGTTTCCACACTGTAATGTAATCTAATCTAGATGGTGACATCTTGCAAAATGTCCAGGTTACAGAGGAGGAAGTGCTGGATGTCTTGAAATGCGTAAAGGTGGATAAATCCCAAAGACCTGATCAGGTGTACCCTAGAACTCTGTGGGAAGCTACAGAAGTGATTGCTGGGCCTCTTGCTGAGATATTTGTATCATCGATAGTCACAGGTGAGGTGCCGGGAGACTGGAGGTTGGCTAACATGGTGCCACTGTTTAAGAAGGGTGGTAAAGACAAGCCAGGGAACTATAGACCAGTGAGCCTGATTTCGGTGGAGGGCAAGTTGTTGGAGGGAATTGTGAGGGTCAGGATGTACATGTAATTGGAAAGGCAAGGACTGATTAGGGATAGTGAACATGGCATTGTGCGTGGGAAATCATGTCTCACAAACTTGATTGAGTTTTTTGAAGAAGTAACAAAGAGGATTGATGAGGGCAGAGCAGTAGATGTGATCTATATGGACTTCAGTAAGGCGTTCAACAAGGTTCCCCATGGGAGACTGATTAGCAAGGTTAGATCTAACAGAATACAGGGAAAACTAGCCATTTAGATGCAGAACTGGCTCAAAGGTAGAAGACAGAGGGTGGTGGTGGAGGGTTGTTTTTCAGACAGGAGGCCTGTGACCAGTGGAGTGCCACAAGGATCGGTGCTGGGTCCTCTACTTGTTGTCATTTACAGAAATGATTTGGATGCAAGCATAAGAGGTACAGTTAGTAAGTTTGCAGATGACACCAAAATTGGAGGTGTAGTGGACAGCGAAGAAGGTTACCTCAGATTACAACAGGATCTTGATCAGATGGGCCAATGGGCTGAGAAGTGGCAGATGGAGTTTAAATCAGATAAATACGAGGTGCTGCATTTTGGGAAAGCAAATCTTAGCAGAACTTATACACTTAATAGTAAGGTCCTAGGGAGTGTTGCTGAACCTTGGAGTGCAGGTTCATAGCTCCTTGAAAGTGGAGTTGCAGTTAGATAGGATAGTGAAGGAAGTGTTTGGTATGTTTTCTTTTATTGGTCAGAGTATTGAGTACAGGAGTTGGGAGGTCATGTTGCGGCTGTACAGGACATTGGTTCAGCCACTGTTGGAATATTGCATGCAATTCTGGTCTCCTTCCTATCGGAAAGATGTTGTGAAACTCGAAAGGGTTCAGAAGAGATTTACAAAGATTTTGCCAGGGTTTGGATGATTTGAGCTACAGGGAGAGGCTGAACAGGCTGGGGCTGTTTTCCCTGGACCGTCGGAGGCTGAGGGGTGACCTTATAGAGGTTTACAAAATTATGAGGGGCATGGATAAGATAAACAGACAAAGTCTTTTCCCTGGTGTGGGAGAGTCCAGAGCTAGAGGGCATAGGTTTAGGGTGACAGGGGCAAGATATAAAGGGACCTAAGGAGCAAATTTTTCACACAGAGGTTGGTACATGTATGGAATGAGCTGCCAGAGGATGTGGTGGAGGCTGGTACAATTGCAACATTAAAAGACATTTGGATAGGTATATGAATGGGAAGGATTTGGAGGGATATGGGTCAGATACTGGCAGGTGGGACTAGATTGGGTTGGGATATCTGGTCGGCATGGATGGGTTGAACCGAAGGGTCTATTTCCGTGCTGTATGTCTCTATAACTCTGTGACTCTAAGTGTGGCCTAATTAAAGTTCTATAGAGCTGGAGCTTAACTTTATACTCAATGCCGTTTCTAATGAAGGCAAGCGTGCCATAGGCATTTTTTACTGCCTTATCTACCTGTGATGCCACCCAGTGTTCTGTGGAACTGCACACCCAGATCCCTCTGCATATCAATACTCCTCGGGGTTCTGCCATTCACTCAAAAATTACCACCCGTACTTGACCTTCCAAAATGTATCACCTCCCATTCATCTGGATTAAACTCCATCTGCCATTTTTCTGCCCATGCCTCCAACTGATCTATATCCTCTGACAATCCTCCTATCAGCAACTCCTCCAATCTTAGTATCATCCACCAATTTACTAAATAGACAAGTTATGCTTTCCTCAAATTAATTGGTTCATTAATGATTCCCACTGATAGCCCCCCCCCCCCCCCCCCCCCATGATTGGGTGAATTTTCTGCTTGTGAACCTTCCGACTTTGAGATAGTCACGGGCAGATTTCCCATTGGTGGGGATTGGCTCACGGCTTCTCACATGATTCAGTTGAGCCAGCGGCCATGTTGCCTGCCATGATAATTGGCTTAAATGCTGCCCTATGATTCAGTAATATATTCTCAGCAAATTTAGAAAGTGAGTTCAGGAAAGATATCTCCATAAACCTATCTGAAATAATTTTTAAGACATGATGCGAGTTGAAAAATGACTTTCATGGGAACTTTATAGAAAGGGGGCTAATCAGGAAAAACAAAGACTGACAATTCTCTGTCAAAGATTGGAAGTTAATATGGATATATTATTGGAATTTACTAAGTGACAGAAAAGGTCAGTGCTGGCTAAGGCTGTGAGGATCCTGGAGCAACTTGTGATGATGTCACAGAGCTGCACTTCACTGAACATAAATAGCACAGTGTGGGTGGAGTTGGTACACTCTGCACTGTCTCCAAACACCCCATCGAAATGAGAGAATTTTGAGAGTGCATGGACATGAACACATTGTTACATGGACATGAAGATAGTTATAGTCGGTAAGCATTAATCTATTACCATGTATTTAATATTAATATTTAAGAAATGGTGTTATTTTGAAACCCAAGCCTGAAGACAGCTCTTGACTTTGTCATCTTCTCCTTGACTGGCCTGTCTTGAACCCATTCAGAGTGATATCAAATCACATGGCGACAATGGGAGTCACATTCTGAAATATTAGGAAAGGTCAAGAATAGACTGGAGAACATCTAGAGAAGAGGAGAATTCAGAAAATCATCTGTTCAAGAAGTAATTGGTAAGACGTGAAGTCACCATAGTCCTACTGGACCCTAAGGCTACTCTCCCATTCGAGAGAGACGTCTCGTGGTGGTTTAACCTGGGGGTCACTAAGTGAGGGGAGAGGTTGAGAAGGCGATGTTAACTTGAGCTAGTGCAAAAATTGAACCTACACAATTGGCACCACTAACCAGTTGTCCAGCCAAGTGAGCTAATCAACACCCACCAAAGAAATTGGTAAAGCTTTAAAATGATGAATTTAATGAAATCTATATAATTTTGATGGTTTGAATGATAAATTCAAAATTGCATTAGGCAACTAAACAATTAATAATTAGAATCAGAAAAATTGGATAAAGTTAAAGCACGTGATTCTGATCTAATGGTGTTGAGTTTGATGTGGAAATACCTCAGATGCAGAGAAAAGTAGGTATTTGGTGGTTGATTGGTGCGGGTGTCCTGGAGATGTTCCTTAAAGTACTCTGCTAGGAGGCGTCCAGTCTCCCCAATGTAGAGGAGACCGCATCGGGAGCAACAGATACAATAAATGATATTAGTGGATGTGCAGGTAAATATTTGATGGATGTGGAAGGCTCCTTTAGGGCCTTGGATAGAGGTGAGGGAGGAGGTGTGGGCGCAGGTTTTGCAATTCCTGCGGTGGCAGGGGAAAGTGCCAGGATGGGAGGGTGGGTTGTAGGGGGGCGTGGACCTGACCAGGTAGTCACGGAGGGAATGGTCTTTGCGGAAGGTGGAAAGGGGTGGGGAGGGAAATATATCCCTGGTGGTGGGGTCCGTTTGGAGGTGGTGGAAATGACGGCGGATGATTTGGTTTATGCGAAGGTTTGTAGGGTGGAAGGTGAGCACCGGGGCGTTCTGTCCTTGTTACAGTTGGAGGGGTGGGGTCTGAGGGCAGAGGTGCGGGATGAGGACGAGATGCGTTGGAGGGCATCTATAACCATGTGGGAAGGGAAATTGCGGTCTCTAAAGAAGGAGGCCATCTGGTGTGTTCTGTGGTGGAACTGGTCCTCCTGGGAGCAGATACGGTGGAGGTGGAGGAATTGGGAATATGGGATGGCATTTTTGCAGGAGGTAGGGTGGGAAGAGGTGTAATCCAGGTAGCTGTGGGAGTCGGTAAAAAATGTCAGTGTCAAGTCGGTCATCATTAATGGAGATGGAGAGGTCCAGGAAGGGGAGAGGGGGTCAGAGATGGTCCAGGTAAATTTAAGGTCAGGGTGGAATGTGTTGGTGAAGTTGATGAATTGCTCAACCTCCTCATGGGAGCATGAGGTGGCGCCAATGCAGTCATCAGTGTAGTGGAGGAAGAGGTGGGGAGTGTTGCCGATGTAATTACGGAAGATCGACTGTTCTACATAGCCAACAAAGAGACAGGCATAGCTGGGGCCCATACGTGTGCCCATGGCTACGCCTTTGGTCTGGAGGAAGTGGGAGGATTCAAAGGAGAAATTGTTAAGGGTGAGGACCAGTTTGGCCAAATGAATGAGAGTGTCAGTGGAAGGGTACTGTTGGGGACATCGGGAGAGGAAGAAATGGAGGGCTTGGAGGCCCTGGTCATGATGGATGGAGGTGTAGAGGGATTGGATATCCATGGTGATGATGAGGCGTTGGGGGCTGGGGAAACGAAAGTCTTGGAGGAGGTGGAGGGCGTGGGTGATGTCTCGAACGTATGTGGGGAGTTCCTGGACTAGGGGGGATAGGACAGTATCGAGGTAGGTAGAGATGAGTTCAGTGGGGCAGGAGCATGCTGAGACAATGGGTCGGCCAGGGTGGTCAGGCTTGTGGATCTTGGGAAGGAGGTGGAACCGGGCAGTGCGGGGTTCCCGGACTATGAGGTTGGAAGCTGTGGGTGGGAGATCTCCTGAGGTGATGGCAATAGTAATACCAAGAGTTTGAAATCTTAATAGTCAAATTCAAAGTTATGATCAACAACCAAGTTCCTGTCAATAAATAGCCAATGCAACAGCATTCATCAGGATCGATCCTTTCACGAGAGAAATTCAAACAATTAAATCCATTTTCTAAATCAGAAGATTTCAAACAACTTCAGGTTTGGAAACCAAATGCAGCTGAGTTTAGCACACTTAACTATCATACAGGAAAAAGCATCAGATCATGGGATACACACAAACCAGTTCAATGAGATACAGTTTGTGTTTGATTACTCATAACAACTGTTGATCAATGTACCACGTCAATAACAAACATGACACTGGCAAGATCATGCTTCAAAAGCATATCCAACTTCAAGCAGAGGTTGGAGATAGTTATCAAATGTATTAGACTAATACATGGCATGAGTGAATTGTTATATGAGGTAAAGCCAGACAGCCTGGGCCTTTGTCCTTCAGAGTTTAGAAGAGCTAGAGGTAACTTAATTGAAAAAAAAGTAAGACCCTAAGGGGACTTGACTGGGTGGATATGAAAAGGACATTTCTTTTTGTGCCAGAATCTAGAACAAGGGGTCATAGTTCAAAAGTAAGGGGTCCACCCCCTCCCCCTCACCTCCACTTAAGATAGGAAAACAAAATTCTGACAGAGGGCTGTGTCTTTGGAATTCCCTTCTCAAAAGGTAGTGAATGCAGAATCTTTAAATATTTTGAAGACAGAGGGAGATAGATTGTTCATGACCAAGTGGATGAAAGATTATTGAGAGAGATGCAGGAATGTAGAGTTGAGGTCATACAATCAAACAGCATGGAAACAGACCTGTTAAAATCAGATTGTCCATGATCTTACTGGATGATGGAGCAGGCTCGAAGGGCTGAGTGGCCTACTCTTGTTCCTTGTTTGTCTGCTAGTGTGTACAGGTCATTGATGAAACTATCTGAAGCATGCAGCTAGGGAAATTTACAAGGGCTGATTTGTGACCAAATGTTCCTAGACCTCTTAAATAAATCAATCACTGAACTTCTTCAATTGAAAGAGGATCTAATTCTAGAACAAGCAGTCCAAATACTGGACACAGAATGTAGGAGATTGTTCGAGAATCCTTATTCAGCAAAGGTTCCATTGAATGCAGAACATTGGGTGGCACAGTCGCTCAGTGGTTAGCTCTTCTGCCTCACAGCACCAGGAACACTCGGGCAACTGCCTGTGCGGAGTTTGCACATTCTCCCCGTGTTTGTGTGGGGTTCCTCCAGGTGCTCCAGTTTCCTCCCGCAGTCCAAAGATATGCAGGTTAGGTGGATTGGTCATGCTAAATTGCCCACAGTGTCCAGGGATGTGCAGGCTAGGTGGATTAGCCATGGGAAATGCAGGATTATGGGGGGTGGGTTTGGGTGGGATGCTCTTCGGAGGGTTGGGGTGGATTCAATGGGCTGAATGGCCTGCTTCCACACTGTAGGGATTCTATGATTCTACAAAACGCGTTGATTAATACTGCAACAGATTGAGATTTCTGTTATGAAGAACAACTACACATGGATGGATGACTTCATTTTTTCCTTGGGGAACTGACAATGCTAGTAATCTTAGAATGTCATAATGACAGATTTATTATATGCAAATGAAGATCATTCAGCCCATTGTGACAGCACTGGCTCTTTGAGCATTTTAATGTTGTATCATTTACCCTGCCATAGCCCTGCCCATTGCTTCTATTTAAGTAATATTATAGTGCCCTCATGAATGCCTCAGTAGTACTTGCCTCCACCTCAATTCCAGGAAGTGTATTCCTCATCCTCACTGTTCACTGAGTGATAAAGATTTTTCTCACTTCATCCTTGGTTTGCTGTACAGCTCTCATTCTCGGTCCATATGTAAACGGAAGAGTTGCTCCCTTTCAAGACTAGACACTCTGTCCAGGCCCCTCATGCTTCTGCGAGATCTCCTGTTCGTCTCCTCTCAAAGGAAAACTGCTCCAACCTCTCCAAACTATCCTCATGACTGAACTGTCTCATTCCTCGAACCATTCTAGTAAACTGCCCCTGCACTTTCTCCAATGCGTTCACAGAGTGCAGCCCAGAACTGGACACGATACTTCATACACTCTCCATTTACAATACAGATATAGGCCATTCTGCCCATTGTGTCTGTTCTGACTGCCTTAGTCCCATTTCCAGTTTCTGGCCAATTACCCTGTAGGCTTTGACATCACAAGTGAAGATCTAATCACTGCTTAAATACTCTGAGAGTTTCTAACTCGACTGCCCTTTCAGGAAATCAGTTCCAGAGTCGCACCATCCTCTGTGTGAAAAAGAAATGTCTTCAACTCTCCTCTGAGCTTTCTCACTCCAATCCTAACTCTGGTTATTGACCCCTCTGCTAATGGAAAAAATGTTCCTCGCAATCTTAGGAGCCTCTGCAAGGTTCCACTCTAAACCTTCATTACCTCATGGAAAATAATCCCCGTCTAACCATTCTCCATCATAGCTCAGACCCTTCGGTCCAGGCCACAGCTTGGTAAATCTCTTCTCTTTGCTCTCTGGCACGACCAAATCCTTCTGAACATATGGCAACCAGAACTGCATGCAATAATCCAGTTGTATTCCTCTTGCATTCAATGCCTCCACTAATAAAGGCAAGTGATTGCTGCCTTAACCACCTTATCAACCTGCCCTGCTACCTTCAGTGATCTGTAGATGTGCACACAAAGGTCCTTCTGATCTTCAATACTTTCCAGAGTCCTACCATTCTCAGTGTGATCCTTTGTCTTGTTAGCCCTCCCCAAATGCATTACCTCACACTTTCCCAGTTGAGTTCCACTTGTCTCTGCTCAGCCCAGCTGACCAGTCCTTTGATATCTTCCTGCAGGTAACCACATTACTCCTTACTATTTACCACTTTTACTAATTTCGCAAACTTCTTGATCACGTCCCTTACACTGAAGTCTAAGCTAATGTACACAATAACCAGTAAGGGCCGTGACCTAAGCCCGAAAATAAATCATTCTGAAGAAGAGTCACTGGACCCGAAATATTAATTCTGATTTCTCTCCACAGGTGCTGCCAGACCTACTAAGCTTTTCCAGCAATTTCTGGTTTTGTTCCCAAAAGAACTCCACTGGAAACAGACTTCCAGTCACAGGAATGTCCCTCTACCACCACGTTCTACTCCTTGCCTCTCAGCCAATTTTGGATCCATCGTGTCACTTTGTCTTGGATCCTGTGAGTTCTTACTTTCTTCACCAGTCTGTCATGAGGGACCTTATCAAAAACTTTGCTAACGTCTATGTCAAGCATGTAAAATGCTTTAACTTCATCAACATTCCTGGTCATCTCCTCAAACTTTTCAATCAAATTTGTCAAAACAAAACCCACCCTAAATATTCTGACCCTTCCTGATTAATTTGTGTCTTTCCAAGTCCAGATAATCTGTCCCTCAGAACTCTTTCTAATAACTTCCTCACTATCAAGGTTAGACTGACTGGCCTGTGATTTCCTACTCTATCCCTTCCTCCCATTTGAAACAATGTCAGCACTCCTCCATTATGTTGACTCAGAAAGGATTTGAAAATTACTGACAGGACGCCAAATCTCTCCTCACTTGTCTCCCTCAACAGCCTGGGATAAATCTCATCTGGGCTTGGGGATTAGTCAATTGTAGAGCTGCTAAAGTTATTAACATGCCCTCTCACTCGCCAACTTTATCACAAATGTTTCTCCAACTGGTTATTGACTTTGTCTGATTTATCTATCAAAACAGATTAATCATGTCAAAGATGAGGGTAGGGGAGATAAGGAAACAATGTGCAGTAAATGTAAAAACAATTAATCAAAATTAGTCATTTGAATATATTTATAAAGATTAATTAATGTTTATAACAAGGGAAGTAAAAACATTTGAGGAAGGATGTCGGGGACCTTAAATTACTTAGTTAAGATGTCATAGGTTTGCACATCTCTGAGCATAAATATCACAGTGTGGGTGGAGTTAGAACACACTACACTCTCTGGGAGTACTTCACCAGAATATGATAAACCAACATGAGTGGAAGACATTACAGAACACTGTCATGGACCCACAAAGAAGATAGATTCTTCCTGACCTAATATCCACAATTACCACGTACTGCAGTAATTATGTATTAATGCATATTAAATAGTGTTACTTTGAAATCTAAGACTTGACTTTGCTTTTTTGACCAATCTGTCTTCAACTCAAACGTGCATGTGGCATCAAATCACACAATAGAAGAGAGATGACCAAAAATCTCCTCACAGTAACTGATACTACTGGGCTCCTTGATATATTCAACAGGGCTAGAACCAAACCAAGGTCTGGCCCATCCAGTAATGTTGACAGGATGCTGTTAAATAACAAAACAAGGGAATTCTTTTATTAAATGTATTCATAGGCTGTGGGCATCAGTGGCCGGGCAAGCATTTATTGTCCATCCCCAATTGTCCAGAGGGTTAAGAGTCAATCGCATTGCTGTGGGTCTGGAGTCACATGTAGACTAGACCAGGTAACGAGGGCAGATTTCCTTCTCTGAAGGACATTAGTGAACCAGATGAGCTTTTACAACAATTGGCAATGGGTTCGTCATCATCAGGCATTAATTCCAGATATTATTGAATTCAAATTCCACCATCTGCTTTGACAGGGTTCAAACCCTGGTTCCCAGAAGATTACCATGGTTTTTAGATTAATAGTCTAGTGATAATACCATGAGTCCATCATCTGCAAATATTAAGGATTGCAGGAAGTGGGAATATTCGTTCTGGAGAAAGATTGTGGTTTGATCCCTTTGGAAGGGAGGAGATTTAATTGAGGTATATCTTGATGAAGAGCTTATGCTCAAAATATCGACTCTCCTGCTCCTCAGCTGCTGCCTGACCAGCTGTGCTTTTCCAGCACCCTACTTTTTGACCCTGCTCTCCAGCATCTGCAATCCTCACTTTCTCCCATGTGTTGTAGGTAGACCCACAATGCCCTTAGGGAGGGAATTCCAGGATTTTAACCCAGCGATACTAAAGGAACGGCGACATATTCCCAAATCAGGATGGTGAGGGGCTTGGATGGGAGCTTGCAGGGGATAGTGTTCCCATGTAACTGCTGTCCTTGTCCTTTTAGATGGGAGTGGTCATGGGGTTTGGAAGGATTTTTAATTCATTTCTAAAATGACTCTTGTAGATGATACACACTGCTGCTACTGAGCATCAGGGCTGGAGGGAACAAATGTTTGTGGATGTGGTGCCAATCAAGCGGGCTGTTTTGTCCTGGATGGTGTCAAGCTTCTTGAGTGTCTTCGGAGCTGTCCCGGTCCAAGCAAGTGGGGAGTATTCCATCACCCTCCTCACTTGTGCCTTGCAGATGGTGGACAGGCTTTGGGGAGTCAGGGGGTGTGTTACCATCTGCAGGATTCCTAACCTCTGACCTGCTCTTGTAGCCATTGTGTTTATGTGGCTAGTCCCGTTCAGTTTCTGAACGTGCAGATTTGTGGGATCTTGCTGTGTGCTGTTATCTTTTTTTAATAGATGTTTTTATTAGAAATTTAACATTTTTACA
The DNA here is from genome assembly GCF_047496795.1 of Chiloscyllium punctatum. Classification (NCBI taxonomy): domain Eukaryota; kingdom Metazoa; phylum Chordata; class Chondrichthyes; order Orectolobiformes; family Hemiscylliidae; genus Chiloscyllium; species Chiloscyllium punctatum. The sequence goes on from NC_092745.1 coordinate 129,309,307, forward strand.
AGTTTACAAAAATAAACAAAACTCTCAAGTTCAAACGTTGATATACAATTAAATCTTAAATATATAATAGCCAAAATTTAACAAAAGAAAAATACCGAGAAAAAAAAAACAAAATCAACTAACTACTAATCTAACCTATAACTAACCAGAGTGTATATTTAAGTCTCTTACATTATTCAAATAAGAGAAAGAGAAAAAAAACAAAAAACAGTGGATAACATAGAAATTGGGTAGTGAGATACATGCTCGGAATGTGTTAACATCAAATGTAATAAAACCCGTATTCGTGCGGGATTCCTCTCCCAAGGGGCCCCGGACCAGCCAGGTTCGTAATCTCAATTAAATAAAAGCCCTTGTTAGGATAGCCGAAATATCTGTATTCATATAATTCAAGAAGGGCTGCCATATTTATAAAATAATTCGAACTTTCGGTGCACCATATTTGTAAGGAAGTCAAGGGGAATACGTTCCATAATTAATCTGTGCCAATTTGAAAGTCCAGGGGGGGCCCTCAGCCACCCAGTTTACCAAAATATTTTTCCTTGCACAGAAAGAGAGAATAGAAAATAGTCTCTTCCCGTGCATATCCAGGGAGGGTAAGTTCGAAAAGCCCAAAAGGAGAGATACAGGGTCCACTTTAATTTCTGCTCCTAAAATTTCTGTCAGGGTACTTGCTACTTTAGTCCAGTATCTACGGATCTTATGACAGGTCCATAGACAATGTACAAGAGTGCCCACCTCTGTTTTACATTTGGGACACATTGGAGATGCTCCTGCCTTAAATTTTGCCAATCGATCCGGTGCTATATGGGCCCTATGAAGTATCTTCAGCTGGATAGCCTGAGTTCTATTACAGATAGTGATACTTCTGGCGTTTTCCCAAATGTCATTCCACATTTCTATAGAGATTTCTAGTCCCAATTCCTGATCCCATGTTTTAAGCAGATTGTCCATATCTTCCGATACTTCATCATGTAGTAAATGATAAATAGTACTGATGGAGGATATCCCCATTGGTCATAGTACTCTACATTGTCTATCTGATTTATAAAGACTATCTAATAACGTAGTCTTCTTCTGTCATAGTCTCGAATTTGGAAGTATCGATAGAGGTCTCCATTGGGTAATCCGAATTTCTGACGCAGCTGTTCAAAAGACATCAAGACCCCATCTTTAAATAGGTCCCCTAGACATGAGATACCCCTGGATCGCCAGAGTTTAAAAGTGGCATCTGTAAACCCCGGTTGAAATCCCCATGCTCCCACTATCGGCGCATAGGGGGATGTTTTATGTGAGTTGCCCTCATTTTGCCGCATTATATTCCAAGCTTTAATTGTGTTTAGTATTATAGGATTTTTACATTGATCCGTAATGATTTTCCTCTTGTCTGAAAATAAAAGGTTAATAAGTGGGCATTTTACTTGAGAAGCCTCGATGTCCAGCCAGATTGATTGTGGGTCAGACAAGACCCAATCAGCTATGTAACTTAATAGGGAACTTAACTGATATTTCCTAAAATCTGGGAAGTCCAATCCTCCCCTTGCCTGTGGAAGCTGTAGCTTCTTCAGCTTAATGAGGGGCCGTCTATGATTCCAGATAAAGGAACCCAACCAGCCACATAATTTACGTAGTGCCAGCCTTGGCAGCATCACCGGAAACATTCTCATAGGGTATAGGAGACAGGGCAGGCCATTCATTTTAATTAGTGCTATTCTACCCAGCCAGGAAATTGGAAGGTCTCCCCATCGCTGGAGGTCCTGCCTTATCCTCTCCAGTAAATGCACAAAGTTAGCCTTGTATAACTGACCAAATACTGGGGTAATAAAAATGCCTAAATATAAGAAACCCTCCAGGGACCAACGAAAGGGAAAAGGGAATCCATCCACTAAGTGGGGTGTCATAGCAAGTCCACCCATTGGCATAGCCTCTGATTTTGAGAAATTAATTTTATAGCCTGAGAATGCACTAAATGTATTAATAACTTGGATTAAGCAAGGTACAGACATCAGAGGATTACTGAGGAATAGAAGAACATCATCTGTATAAAGGGTAATTTTATGTTTACCTGAACCAAGCCTCGGGGCCATTATATTAGGATCAGCCCGTATAGCTTCTGCTAGTGGTTCAATTATTAGCGTAAATAACAATGGCGAGAGAGGACATCCCTGACGGCAGCCCGTACCCACACTGAAGCTATCCGAACCTAATCCATTGGTGACCACAACTGCTTTGGGATCACTATACAATGTTGAGACCCATTTGGTAAACACCTTTCCAACACCAAACCTTTCCAATGTGTAAAACAAATATGACCATTCAACCCTATCAAATGCCTTTTCCGCGTCTAATGAAACTACTACTCCTGGTATCTTTCCCTGATGGCAGGCTTGAACTATATTCGTGTGGTGTTATCCTAATGGTGGCAGTTTAGGTGAGGTATAATGAGACCGGAGTGTCACAGTGGAACAGTCACTGAAGGTTGGCATGCAGGGGCAGCAGGCAGTGAGGAACGCTAATGCCATGCTGGCCTTCAGATTGAGAGAATTGGAGTGTCAGAGTAAGGGTGCCTTGCTGCATTTATACAGGGCCTTGGTGAGGCCACACCTTGAGTATTGTGTGCCTTTTTGATCTCCTAGTCTGGGGAAGGACTTTCTTGCTATTGAGGCAGACCAGCAAAGGTTCACCAGACTGATTCCCGGGATGGCAGAGCTAACACATAGATGTACAGCATAAAGATGTACTCATAAAGATGTACAGCATGGAAACAGACCCTTCGGTCCAACCTGTCCATGCCGACCAGATACACCAACCCAATGTAGTCCCACCTTCCAGCATCCGGCCCGTATCCCTTCAAACCCTTCCTATTCATATACCCATCCAGACGCCTTTTAAATGTTGCAATTGTACCAGCCTCCATCACTTCCTCTGGCAGCTTATTCCATACACATACCACCCTCTGTGTGAAAAAGTTGCCCCTTAGGTCTCTTTTATATCTTTCCCCTCTCTATGAGGTTATGCTGCAGCTGTATAAAACTCTGGTGTGGCCATACTTGGAGTATGGTGTACAATTCTGGTCACCGCATTATAAGAAGGATGTGGAAGCTTTGGTTCAGAGGAGATTTATAAGGATGTTGCCTGGTATGGAGGGAAGGTCTTTCGAGGAAAGGTTGAGGGACTTGAGGCTGTTTTCGTTAGAGAGAAGGTTGAGAGGTGACTTAATACAGACATATAAGATCATCAGAGGGTTAGATAGGGAGAGCCTTTTTCCAAGTATGGTGACGGTGAGCACGAGGGGGCATAGCTTTAAATTGAGGGGTGATAGATATAGGACAGATGTCAGAGGTAGTTTCTTTACTCAGAGAGTAGTAAGGGTATGGAATGCTTTGCCTGCAACGGTAGTAGAATCGCCAATTTTAAGTACATTTAAGTCGTCATTGGATAAGCATACGGACGTACATGGAATAGTGTAAGTTAGATGGGCCTCAGATTGGTATGGCAGGTCAGTGCAAAGTCGAGGGCCGAAGGGCCTGTATTGCGCTGTAATGTTCTATGTTCTATGTAGTTCTGGACTCCCCAACCCCAGGGAAAAGACTTTGCCTATTCACCCTATCCATGTCCCTCATGATTTTATAAACCTCTATAAGGTCACCCTTCAGCCTCCGACGCTCCAGGGAAAACAGCCCCAGCCTGTTCAGCCTCTCCCTATAGCTCAAATCCTACAACCCTGGCAACATCCTTGTAAATCATTCCTGAACCCTTTCAAGTTTCACAACATCTTTCCGATAGGAAGGAGACCAGAATTTCTCGCAATATTCCAACAGTGGCCTAACCAATATCCTGTACAGTTGCAACATGACCTCCCAACTCCTGTATTCAATACTCTGACCAATAAAGGAAATCATACCAAAGGAAATCATATCACTATCCTATCTACCTGCGACTCTACTTTCAAGGAGCTATGAATCTGCACTCCAAGGTCTCTTTGCTCAGCAACAATTCCTTGGACATAACCATTAAGTGTATAAGTCCTGCTAAGATTTGCTTTCTCAAAATGTAGCACCTCGCATTTATCTGAATGAAACTCCATCTACCACTTCTCAGCCCATTGGCCCGTCTGTGATGAGGAACAATTTCTTCACCCAGAGAGTTGTGAACTTGTGGAATTCTCTCCCACAGGAAGTTGTTGGGGCCAGTTCATTAGGTAGATTCTAGAGGGAGCTGGATGTGGCTGTTGGGACTCAAGGGGTGTGGATGAGCGTGAGAATAGGATGCTGAGTTTGCTTGATCAGCCATGATCATACAAAATGGTGGTGTAGGCTGGAAGGGTCGAATGGCCTACTCCTGCACCTATTTTCCATGTAATTTGGGTGCCAGCAGTCCCCGTCCCCTAAAACTTTAAAAATATTGGCAAAAGGTGACCTCAGAGAAACAGATGGGGAGCACACAGAGTTGACGGCATCGGTTGCGTTGGGAAGCGCTGCCAATCCCGTGAGCGGCGCTACGGCAATGTAACTCGCCCCGCACCTTGCCCGAGTGAATTCTGAAGTGGTTTTCCAGATCTCTCTCTCTCGCCGCTGTTCTGTGATCCGCGACCAAGTGTGTGTGTGTTTTCCCCCGAACATCTGGAGCGTGGCACCGGCCAAAATCCATAGGAGCTACGAGCTGGGAGGGAGGGAGTGGGTTGGTGTCAACAGAGTGGAAAGCCCCCCCCCACCTTCGGAATTTAAGGAGGTGGAAAGAGTTAACGTGAGAGGAGGCGAAGGGTAACTCACTGGAGGAAGCTTCTCTTTAAGTAAAAGGAGCGGTTCCTGCAGCCACACAGAGAGAGAGAGAGAGAGAGAAGGCGAACCAAATCCGCAAACCTCTCTACACCAACCCCCCCAACAACAGGACACACAAAAATCCAACCTCCAGGGCCATCACAACCTGCAAACTAGGAGGGAGGAGGGAGAGATTCCTGACCACAGCAGAGAATTTCAAAGAGAGAGAAAAATCTTCAACACGATGAAAAATAATTAAAGTGTTGGAAGAGAAACCGGACTTTTAACAAGAGGAGTGAGTGTTGTTTTTTTTATTTATGGAGGGTTGTGTTTGTGGGGGACGAAGTGGGGGGGGGAAGGATGTTGGAAAAGGGATTTGTTGGTAAATTTCGATGGAGGGGGAGGAGGAAGGTAGGAAAGAGTGAAAAGGAAAAGCGGATTTGATTGTATTTTCAATTGG